>NC_133396.1:121851989-124788239 GCF_047511655.1 Castor canadensis
AAACCAGAAGCATGTGGTCCCGCAATGCTGAATGCTCATGTTCCTGCAGGTTCCCCCGCTTACCCTTCAGTATGAAGAAAAAGAAGTCCAGTCATGGAGAGGCTCCAAAACTGAGGGAGGGAGAGGGAGTTCTGCAACTTTGCTTACTTTGATAGTTTAAACATACACCCATTTTTAGGTGGGCTGCAGGAAAAATGACTCCACTAGGTCTCTTTCTCAGCTTTAAGATTTTATAGTACCTATGAGGCAACCCTAAACTTGGAAATCTTCAGCAATGATTTTCTTCCTTGCCCTGGGAGTACATGACTTTGAGTTAAGTGTAGTCACTGCCACTGCTCAGCCATTCCCACATACAACTTATCGCCTTGGTGGGTTATCTGATTTTAAGCCTGGATCAGTTTTCGCCCCCATCAAGTGTGTTTCTTTGCTGCTTCTCATAACTGCCCTGCTGCCAGGGGCAGAAAGCATGCAAACTGATTTTAATTTCAGCCCTTGTAAGTTTGTTGCCCTAAAAATCATAGACTATGTTTTCAAGAAGAAATGGTTACATCTCCCCTAATTATTAAAATATTTAGTTGCAAACTGCCTCTATTACTAGTAAAAGCAAAGGTGATCCATTTATTCTAAGCAAATATTTATTACCAATTTCCCTTCAGTTTAGGGTTGGCCCTTTGGTGACAGTATGTCTGAAATAAGGTTCCTGAGAGTAACTCTCCCAGCCATCCCCAGCTCTGGTACTGAGGTAAGTTCTAGAATACAATCCAGTGGAAGTTTGGGCCTGACTATAAAGATCCTTTTAAGGGTGGAAATCAATAGTGCAATTCATCACTAAAGTTAAACTGTCCTTTCTGCAGCTAAGACAATCACAAGTTTATGCACTCTTCACTATTTTTTTTAAAGGCTTCTAATTTTTTTTTTTTTTTGGCAGGGGGATGCTGGGGATTGACCAGAATGCTAAGCGCATGCTCCATGACTAAGCTATCTACTCAATCATTCAAATAGTTTTTGAATAAAATATGTGCTTCTGTCAAACAATACAGGAAGATGTAAATGAAAGGTAAAAGGTCCCTTCTCTCCATCTCCACACCCAGTTCTCCAGTCTTCTCACTCACCAGAATCAGCAAAAACACACACATTTTAACATGAATGAAAACATGCTATTATTTAATTTTTTAAACATGTACTTCATTCTGTTTATCAAACGTATGGCATTCCAAAATACACATACATAATTATATAGTTGATTCTCTATTAATGGGCTTAACAGATTGTTTCTAGTTTTCACATTTTTTTTCTGTACAAACAATACTTTGTGTGTGTGTTTGTATATTGTGTGATGCCTGCATACTGATGCAAGGATGTCTGTGACATAAATTCCTAACAGAATGCAAAGTTAATGCATGAGTTCACTTTTTATTTTCCTAAGTATAGCCAAACTACCCTCAAAACAGTTGAATATTATAAGATGTTTTAATCTGTCAGTATGATGGTAAAAATGAGACTTTGATTACAATTTACATTTACTTAGGAATGAAACAGAACATTTTATATCTATCAGCCAATTAGATTGTTTTCTGTAATTGACCATATTATTTCTTTGCCTATTTTTCTGTTAAGTTGAACAATCCATTCACGTGTAAGAATTATTTATTGTAAGAAAAATAGTCTCTTTTATGGTTTGGTCATCTGTTACAAAAATTTCCCTCCAGTTTGTTGTTTGCCATTCAACTTTATGGTATTTTTTAAATCATAAGGAGTTTTAAATATTTGTGATCAATTAAACTTATCAAAATGATAGCTTCTGGCCTGTGTTAGTCACCTAAAAAAATGCTTCTTTGCTGGGTGTGGTGGCTCACACCTGTAATCCTAGATGTTTGGGAGGCAGATCTTGGGTCAAGGCTAGCCCAGGCAAATAGTTCATGAGACCCCAGATCCAAAATAACCAGAGCAAAATGGACCAGAGGTGTACCTCAAGTGGTAGAATAACTAGTTTGCAAGTGTGAAGCCTTGAGTTCAAACCCCAGGCCCACCAAAACAAAGAAATAAACCCTAAAAAACACTTCTTTGTTTTAAAATAAAAAATTTGCTGTTTTTTTCTAGTATTTTTGTGATTTTTTTATTTTATCTTTTTAGTGGTACAGAGGATTGAATGCAGGGCCTTGTACTTGTTGCTCTATCCCAGTCTGTTTTGCTTTGCTTATTTTTCTTTTAGGGTCTTGTGCTAGCCTAGCCAGGCTAGCCTTGGAATGGGATTCTCCTACCTCTACCTCCCTAGTAGCTGGGATCATAAGTGTGCTCCACCATGCCTGGCTTGCTTTTGAGATACAACTGACTAACTTTAATCCTATCTTACCTCCTGAGTAGCTGGGATTATAGAATGTACCATCATGCCTGGCTCTGATTTTTAAAGTGAACTATTTTAGAGTAATTTAGACTTATAAAACATATGGAATGATAATACATAGCATGCTATATGTTAATTTCTAAAACTTTAATCTACCTGGGAATCTGTTTAAAAGCCTGAAGGGAGGATCAAACTTTTATTTTATACAATTTATTAAAAGTATTTTAATTCTTAAATTAAAAGTATTTAAGAAGTAGTAAAATGTACTTTAAAACATGATTTCAAATCACTTTGTTTCAGCAATGCCTTTTTTTTCCCCCCAGTGCTAGAGCTCCAACCCAGAGCCTCACACCTGCTGGGCTCTGTCACTCAGTTATATCCACAGTCTCAAATCACTTAGTTTCAAAATACTTGGTGATATACAGAGGTACCATAAATCAAGATTTGTAATCATGGGAGGAGTGACTCTGGAAGTTTCCAAAACCTGGTAGAAGCAATAGAGCCAAAATTAGAAATAATTACTGATGGTTATTTTTATGTATCAACCTGGCTAGGCTATGATGCCTAGTTGTTTGGTCACAACTAATCTAGGTATTACAGTGAAGATATTTTATAGATGTGATTAAGACAATCAACTGACGTTAAGTAAAGATGACCCACTCTGTAATGTAGGTGGACCTTGCCAATTGGTGGAAGGCCTTAAGAGTAAAGACTAAAGTTTCCTGAAGAAGCACTTCTCCTCAAGACTGCAACATAGAAACTCCAATCTGAGTTTCCAGATTTCTGGTCTGCCCAGCAGATAATGGACTTGCTAACCCACATGCTGCATGGGTCAATTCCTTCAAAGAAATCTATGTTATATTGGTATATATGTATATATATATACACATATATGTCTATTTCTTTAGGTGTATATATATATATATATATATATAATATATATTATATTCTTAAAGTTCTCAGAATTTCATGTCCTTCTGTATCCTGAAAGGAATCAACTCACCAAGCAGATTATACAATGAAATATAGAGGCAGAAATAAAAAGGCATCCCTACCTTCACAGTACAGCCATAGTGTTTGAAAGGACAGTCCTGTTCAGTCTCAGGACACACAGCAAGGTGTTCATTCACCTACAAAATAGACAGCTACAAGCTACAGTAATCCATCACTGATTCTCCAACTGCCTGGTATATATGCAGCAAGCAAGGAGCCAAGTGGGGCTTGGGAGGAGGTGAGCGACTGGGAGGAGAGAAACTGGTGAGGAAGAGTAGGAGGAACACTGAGAATAGTTTGCAGGGCAAAGGGGAGGGGAAACAGAACCAGTTATCATGGGGATAATTTAATCCTCAGGCCTTTGAGTATGGGATTTTATCAGCCGTACACCACAATGACTGCCTAAACTTTATCTTTACGTAGAATCTTCAATGAGGATTGTTTTTAGTACCTTAGTTCTTGGAATACTCTGCAAACACTTGTTGGGACAAGATACCGGGTACTCAGGACACAAGTTTTCCTTGTGGTTCTGAAACAGAGAAAGTGGGATGAGACATGCTGAGGCCTCTCTTTCTGGCCTCACAGTGATTGCACTTATGTCTCTTTGAGGATAGATGTCATGTGGCTTGACCTCCATAGGAAATTTAGCCTAGTTCTAAAAAAGATTAAAGATGTCTGCTTTCTTGGTATCAATGATAACTAAATTCAATTAAAAAATTCAATATTCTGATTATTCTGAAAGGTCAGAGGGCACAGGACTCAGGAAGGCAGCCTTGGGAATTACCAGTGTGGCTCCTTTGGCACAGGTAAAAGATATCCATGCTCTCTTTTTATGCCGACATTTTGCCTCTTCAGCTAGAGTACAGAATCCAGAGGATAGCCGTTATCGTCACCCCTCTGTCACCCAGGTCTTGTACCCACCCCTCTTTCCACACTCATACACAGTAGGTGCTCAAATGCTATTTCACTTGCCACTAACAAGTGAACAGAGTCCTGCCAATAAGAAGGCTTTAAACCCTTCTCAGAATTTCCCTCTGCTAAGCTTCTTTAGAGCTGATTCTATACATAAGTAAACACAGAATGTGTTTCAGATTCCCCACCTGATTCACTATGATCCTGAGGGAGAATTGAGTCCCATAAAGAGAGTTGGCTCATTTTACCTGCAGATTGATTACTGCCACATCCTTTTTGCAGTAAAGGCATCTTTCCTCTCGAAACTGACAGTATGCGCCCAAATGCTCCTTCAGGTCTTTTCGGAGCACTGCTTCCCAACAGTTCTCATTGGAACAGGGCACAGATTGAAATGAACACTGCTGGAGGTGGTCCTGCAATAGACAACAACAGGCTTATGGGGCCAGGGACAAGGTGGGGCTGGCTGGAAGTCCTAGCAGGGGCGAAAGAATAGAGGGCCAGCTGAGCAGAAAGGCTGGCACAGGACCAATGGGACTCAGCAGCCTCTCCCAAGCTATCATGTTGTCCCCCACTGCCTCTGCCACTTGGACTGGATGCTATGACAGCCAGCCTTGGTTGGTGGGAATTAGGAGGAGAGGTGAAGATGAGAAGGGGATATATGTCAAATTTGTTTTAGATGACCCAGTGACCTGCTCATATTCACAGGTCAGTTCTTGGATATTTCCCTCATGCTTGCCAATTAGTTCATCAGTTCTTTGAGAACATTTGTTTGTTTGTTTGTTTTTTGAGATAGGGTCTCACTATGTAGCCCAGGCTGATCTGGAACTATGTAGCCCAGGTTGGCCTTGAATTTGCTCCCTAGTGCTGAGCAGAAATAAATATGTAAGCATAAGCCTTTTTATTTATTTACTTATTTTGTTGCAGCAGTATGGGGATTGAACTCAGAGTCTTGAGCTTACTAGGAAAGTGCTCAAACACTTGAGCCACACTCCAGTGACAATTTTATTTCTTTTGTGCACTCTCCACCCCCACCCCCAGCGCTTTGTACTGGTCTCTGCAGAGCATATGGTAACAGATGAGACAGAGGAAAAAAAAATGAAGGAGAAAGGTATATCTTGATTGAATAAAGGAAGAAAAGAGGGAGAGCTGTTCCAAAAATGGTAAAGAAAAGGAGTCAGAGGAAACACAGGCTGACAGGTTCAAGTGAGAAGGGCCGGACTTGTAGAATCAGGAAATATTCTTAACCAGAATACTAGAGATCAGTACCACCAGTGTTCATTTTTAAAACAGGCATAATTCAACCAAAACCCCTGGATCATGGCAAGTTATTGAAATGCTGACAAGGTACCAGAAGCTTAGTGAACTTGTTTTGCTGCAAGATCCTTTCAGAGTTGGCATGCTAAGGCCCACAGGCCTAGTTTGGTCTGCTACTTGTCTTTGTAAATACCATTTTATTGGACGCCTGTTCATTCACATACTGTCTTTGGCTGCTTCCCTTAACATGGGAGGGCTGAGTAGTTGTGACAGAGACTGGATAGCCTGCACAGCCTAAACTATTTACCGTCTGGCTTTTGGCAGCAGCAGTTAGCTGCCTCTCTGAAGGAAGAGCGTGAACAGTTTCTGCAGCAGGATAAAGATTAGAGCTATTTTCCTTGGCCTGTGGTAGTAAAGAGCAAATAGTGATAACAGTCAAAATTGATATCCTCAAGATTTATAGATATTACTCTTCAACTCTCACTCAAACAGCCAATATTCATCAAAACTCCACTACTTGTAAGATCCTTCACATCATCGCAGAAGGGAGAGGGGGACAGGAATTAGGGGAAATAAAAAGGAAGTAGGCACCAAGAAACCAGACCCAGTTCTCCAGAAACCTGTGGTTTGTTTACTAAAATTACTTGGTAGATCATTTGAGCCCCATTTCCTTTTCATGCTTAGCGACAACAAAGTTGGAAGTGAGGCCTTGCTCTAAGACCTGCCACTCAAAGCAAATGGCAAAGGACAGTCACATGAAAAGAAAAAAGTTCTGTGAGCCTCCAAAGCAATCTAGGCTAACTAGGAAATTGTGCACTTTTATTACCTCAGTGCCTGGGGATCTGGAGGCGTGATAAAGGCTGAATCATCTGAAATATATGTTCCAAACTGTGTGGGTGTGAGGGAAATTTCCAGCAGTCTCTAAGCAGTCCCTGGAAGCTGGAGATGCCTGAGTCTTAGTCACTTGTAGTGTGATCAAGACTGATGGCGTCTGCCAAGCAGGGCTGCATTTGCAGCTGCCCATTAACAGCCTTCTCCAGCTGCATGAAAAAGCAGCTCAGATAGTTTCATTTAACAGGAATGCAGCTCTCCTTCACCTATGCTTACCCTACACCTGTTTCTTTGCACTTCATATCAATACTTCATCCCTAAACCACATCCTATCTCAGTCCTGGTCTGTGTGATCTGCCTTGGATCACACACCCTGTAGGCCAACGCCTGCACATCACAGCACCAGAAGACAGAGCAAATGCTTTTGCTGAGGGATCCTTATAATTGTGTCTTTCTGTGGTCATGCCTACCTCCCATATTAAAGTCTCCAAATCCTTCACAGCCTCCCGAAATAACACACCCTTGCTTGAGAGTTTGTTTTGCCTCACAACCCTTTGGCTCAATGATCCCTAACTCACAGTTTAGGGTCTAGCATACACAGCATGTCCTCCCTGTGCTACATACAGAATGAACCTCTTCATTTATACCTTGGGGTGCTGCAGCACTGCCACTCACTGTACTGCTAGCCTGAGAGTCCTTTGAGGGCAACTCAGTGGATCCCTCCACCATGCTTATCCAGGAACTGACGTGTAAAGGGGTTTAGTGCATGTCACTGGAAGGATGACACAGGCAAATATTGGTCATGAGTAATACCAACCTGATATCGTCCCAGAATAATCTTGGCATTACATCCAGGAGCATTTTTGCAATATACGTATAAATTGAGGACTTCCCTTTTGCAGCAATTATCTTTAAATATCTAAAAGAAAAACATGATAGGTCTCACACACCAATGCTTTACAGCAATTCAAATGGAGCTATTATTAGTTTGGTCTTCAAGTATAACTCAAAAGTCAGGTGGAAACTTCCAGACAGTGGTTGGAATGGAAATATCACAGTCATCACCACATTAAAAGAAAAAGTTGTCTCAGACACATAGTTCTAACAAGCCAGTTAATTCAATGCTCAATGCAGCAAACTGCAGCTACAAGAATCTCATGGTGAACTTGACCTAACACAGTCAAAAGTCAGGTGGTAGGTGCTATGACCAATGCCCACACTTTCAGCTTCCCATCCCAGAATAAATCATCAGAGTGTCATTGAAGCTGTGCTGACTTGCTCTTTCAGTACAAACCAGAAGTTGGCAAACTTTCTCTGTAAAGACTCAGATAGTAAATACTTTCAGCTTTACAAGAAGCCACATCACAATCATATCTGCTGCTGCATTTGAACTCTGCTATTCACAATATTTACATGAACAAGCATGGCTGTGCTCTAATAAAACATTTATGCACAATAAAATATGAATTTTATTCAATTTCATTTGTCACAGAACATTGTTTGATTTTTAAAATAAATTTTGATTTTGAAATAGTTTACAAGAAGTTGCAACAATAGAAAAATTTTTTGTGCATCTCTCTCTTGATTCTTTTCAACCATTTAAAAATGTAAAAACAGGTGGCAGGTTGGATTTGCCCCAATGCTATAATATGCTAACCCCTGATCTAGTGGGTCAGACAGACACAGACACTGTGTACACCAGAGCCTCTGAGAGGCATCTGAAAAATGCATCAGAAGGAGTATCAGAAGGAGCAGGCACATCGGACCAGGTGCTCAGGGAAAGCCTCCCGGAGGAAATGAAGCTTAAACATCCTGCAGTGGGTTGTTAGAAGAAGAAAACTGGACTTAAAGAGAAGTTTTTGGGGAGAAAATTTTGTCATGACGGTTAGTTAGACAATGTTTTCTTCGATACACCACCAAAAGAATAAGCAATCAAGATCCGAAAAAAAAAAACCCCAGAAAAATTGGATTTCATCAAAGTGAAATCTTTTTCTGCTTCAAAGGACACCGTTGAGAAAGTGAAGACAACCCATGGAATGGGAGAAAAATATCTGCAAGTCATATATATGATAAGAAGCTTGAATCCAAAATATATAAAGAATTCTTAAAACTCAACAATTAGAGACAAATAACCCAATTTAAAAATAGGCAAAGGAACTGAATAGGCATTTCTACTAAAAAGATATACAAGTAGCCAATCAGCACATGAAAAGATACTCAACATCATCAGCCATAGGGAAAAAGCAAAAAAAAAAAAAAAGCAAATTCACATCACAAATAAATACCACTTCATGCCCACAAGGAAGGCTATAATTGGAAAGACTGAGAATGACAATTTTTGCTGAGGATTTGGAGAAATTAGGACCTATATACATTGCTGGTAGGAAACGGTGCCGCTTACTTGGGGAACGGTTGAGCAGTTCTCATAATTTTAAGCATAGAGTTGCCATATGACTCAGTAATTCCACTCTTAGGAATATACCCAACAGAAATGAAGACAGGGCCACGTAAAAACCTGCACATGCATACTTACAGAGGCATTATTCACAACAATCCAGAAGTAGGAACAACCCAAATGTCCACTGACTGGTGAATGGACAAACAGTATGTGTCATAGCCAAATGACAGAAAGGTCTGTGGCAATGAAAACCAGTGAAGAACTGATGTATTCTGTAACATGGAAGAACCTTGAGGACATTATGCCAAGTGAAAGAACACAGACCCAAAAGGCCACACAGTGCATGATTCCATTTATGTGAGATGTCCAAGGACAAATCCAAGGGGAGAGGAGATGGGGGAAGAGCCGTGACTGCCAGTGGGCATGGGGTTTCTTTCTGCACATCACATGTGCAGTGTGATAGCTGCACAGCTCTGTGGATACACTAAGACCCACTGACGTATACACTGTAAAGTTTATGTATGTGAAAGTGTATCAGTACAGTTGTTATTATACGTAATAATAAGAGGAAGTTTTAACAGTTAGCCAGATGAGAAGGTGAATTCCAGGAAACAGAATGCTCCATTTTTTCCAGAAGGTCAAGGTGGCTGGAGCCAGTGTAGGAAAGGGGTACAGAGAAGGCAGGAGAGATCTGGGGTTGGGGTTTGACCAGTAAAACCCACACAAGCCTCCCTCAAACAGTGGCAAGAGGAGGGTCTGACCTGACCCCACAGAGAGGAACATGGACTCCAAGAAAGTTGTCCCTTCCCCACTCTCCTGCTCCAGCCTGAACATCAGTTTGGCCCAGGAGACTGGCTTCCTCTCCATCATCCAAACCAAATCTCTTACCTCCTGAGATTTGATAACTTCTTTATCTACAGGGCAGATTGGCACTGAGTTTAATTTTCTGGAGAGAAAAATAAAAATAGAACCAGTTAGGTGTTTAACATCAATGGTTCTTCCAAGAGCAGCCCAGCACTCCAGCCACACTGCATCCTTGAGCAGGCCCATCCCTGTCGTTGCACATGCTGTTCCCTCTACCCAGAAGGCATCCCTGTGCCCCTCTGTCACCCCCCACCCTCCAGTCTTTCAGTCTGCTAGAGAAACTCCCATTCATCCTCCTGGATGCAGTCAAACATGGAATTCCCCAGACAGTGTTAAATGCCCCCATCCTTTGTTTATCACACCGTGACACAATCTGTCTTCTTCCTTAGACTGGGACATTCTAGAGGGCAGACATCAGGCTTTGTTCCACACTGTACCTCTGGCTCTTTACCTCCATAGACTTGAGCTCAGGTGAGCAAAGTGCCTGGAGAACACAGGTGCTGAATGTGCACACAGATGCTAAATACACACACAGATGCTGAATGCACAAACAGGTAAATGAAGGAGAAGGTGCAGGAACAAACCCTGGCAGGGTATAACTGCCTTACTGTCCCCATAGAAGCCCCCAACACCTGCTTCCATGTCTCTTCTGGTTTCGTCCCTCAAAACGGTGTGACCGGAATTGCTGTAGTTTGGATGTTGAATGTGTCCCAAAGGCCCATTCATTAAGAACGTGGTCCCCCGGGTGGTGCTGCTGGAAAGTGGTGGAACCTTCGAGAGGCTGGGCCTAGTGAGCGATCCTGAAGTCATTGGGGGGGGTGCCCATGAAAGGATGGTGGGGCCCATGCCCCTTCCTCTCCCTTTCTTGTGTTTCCTGGCTGATAAGGGGAGTGTTTTTGCTCCACCATGTGCTCCCGCCATGATATGCTGCCTCATTACAGGTCAAAACAGTGGAACCAACTGATCATGAACTGAAACTTCTAACTGAACCAAAATAAATCTCTTCCCTTTATAAGTGAATTACCTCAAGTATTTTGTTAGAGACCAAAAGCCAGCTAACAGATTTTACAGCTGCTCAAGGGTAGACAGCAGCCATGGCAACCAGGTTCCTTGTAAATGTCACAGCCCTTCTGCCCCAAGGCAAAGAACCGTCAAGCCCTTCCCAACATCCAGCTCCCCACAACAGACTATGTCTATAGGCTTACTCTCCCATGCAAGACAAGTACAGTGCGAATTTTAAGAAAAGTTGAATATCTACAAATGAGTGGCAAAAAAAAAAAAAAATGAAGATTACTCTTCAGGCCCTCACAGGGGGCTTCTGGGAGAGCTACTCCTATCTGTGGTTCTATGGCCAACCACAGCAATTCCCAAAACCATGATTACAGTTGAGTGGTCACAGCTGGCTCTCAGATTCCAGGAACGCCTGGGCTGGTTCTGGTCTCCTGTGGCCGAGCCACAAACCCTGCCCACTCACCTCAAGGACAGGATGCAGCCCTGGCAGAAGCGGTGCCCACAACCTGTCTGGTGGGGGTTGTGAAGCACCGAGTGGCAGAAGGCACACTTGTAGCGCTCTTCCAGTTGCTCCACAAACTGGTACTCAGTGTTGGGCTCAAAGTCCAAGGAAATGGAGTTGCCAGAATTTTGGCGGATGAAACCACAAGGGGCACTTCCTTGCTCCTCAGAAGAAGCCATTCTGGGGAGCCAGGGAAAAAGAAGGAACACGAAGTGTGAAAACACCCAAACAACTACAGCCCTCAAGTGTTTCATTGCTTGTTTCATAATTAGCGAGCCTCCCATATGGTCATTCCGTTATGACTTTTCAATAACCATTACAACTTCCTGCCACTGGAGGGCGCATTCAAAGGTGAGATGACTTTGAGGGGCTGGGGGTGGTGGTGGGGGGAAGCTGGTCCAGGTGTCTTCTAGCAAGACTCTATGAGACTTTAGCTCTTTCCCCATCAAAACATAGTCAGGTGTTGCCTACATCATAAGCAACTGTGATGGATTTTTCTTTCAAAATTGAGAGAATTAAATATTTTATTAAAATTTTTCAGAAGAAAAAGTCTTACACACTTCTTCTCATCAAGCTCAATCTCTCTCCTCTTTCCCTCTCTTCCTCTCTCTACCCACCACTGCAATTCCTTGAATATTTATGTCTCTCCAAATGCTTATGTTGAAATCCTAGCCCACAAGGTGATAGTATTAGGAGGTGTGGCCTTTGGGAGGTATTAGGCCGTGTGGGTGGAGTCCTCCTGAATGAGATTAGTGCCCTTATAAAAGAGGCCAGAAAGCTCCCTTCCCCTCTTGCTGCCATGTAATACAATAAATCTGCATCCTAGAAGAAGGCCCTCACCACAGCACATCCATGATGACACCCTGATCTCAGACTTCCAGCCTCCAAAACTGTGAGAAAAAAATTTCTGCTCTTTTTTAGCCACTTGGTCTATGTTACCTGGTTACAGACAGCAACCCAAACTAAAACAAGTACCAAACTGCATCATTTCTCCCTTAAAACTAAATAAGGAGCTTCTAACTCCTTTCGCATCCAATCCTTTCTCCATGTTACATAGCCAGGGTGATATTTTCTAAATGCTAGTAGGATTCATCTTTCATTAGCTTCCCTGAGATCTAGGAAGAAGTCTTGAATGCTAAACAGGCAACGAGCCTCTATCCTCCCCACCCAGCAGTATTCTGGACCTCTCTCACCCCTTGCTTTCTGCACTCTAGCCATACGGGCTCTGTTCATTCTTCCAATACAGCATGATCTCTCTCACCACAGAGGCTTTGCACAAGCTGTTGCTTGTCTGGAGTGTGCCCCCATCCCCTTCCAGTCTTCCTCACATAGCTATCTCACACTTATGCTTCAAACTGTCATTTTGAGTGTGATATCTCCAGGTAAGCTTGCTTTCCTCCTCCTGGTTTACCCACCAGTCTGTAAAACATGCATGTGACTTTCAGAGAGCAGCTGGGAATATGGGTGGGTGAGGGGGAAGATTTTTCATTAGATAATCCTGTTGAATTTTTAAACATGAATTTCTTACCAATTCAAAAATAAATACATATATAAAAACAAAACCCAAACATGCACTGACTCATATCACTAGGTTCCTTTCCTCCAGAGCAATATTTGGCTTGCAATAAGACATGCACTTGTGTGATGATGTGATTTATGTCTGCGTCCCTCAGAGACACACAAGACACATCTGGTCTTGCTCATCTTTGCATCGCCACCCCCAGCACGGCACCTGGTATGGAGAACTCAGCTATTTGTTGAATTAATGTTTTGGAATGGATTTTTCAGAAAAACAAAAACCCTCTACAGTGCGGCTGTATTAATGTTGACTTCTAATACAGCATGTATTAATGTAGACTTCTTCCTACCTTTGAAAATGTGGTGAAAACTCTAGACCTGTTCCCCACAAAAAGTCCGCACACCTGACCTTCTGAATATACCTGGTCCCCAGGTTAAGAGCAGCCTGCCTCCCCAGCAGGAAGGTTGTGACTCTGGGGCACAGTATTTGGCGCAAATGGTTAGTATGGAGTCTTGCAAATGGTTGCATAAGGGGATCTTCCAGGGTGGTCTCTCGGGATGCTATCCTTCCACGTGGCCAGGGTCAGAAAAGCTTGGCCTGCAGACTCCTTTGGTCTGGCTGCTTGAGATCTTCATGGCTCTCCTGCAGCTGGTGAGCTTATCTGGGCCTGGGAAGCTCTGCATGGCCTGACAGCTGGGTGAGAGATGCATGGCCTTACTTGTCCCCAGCTCTACTTAGGTCACCTTCTGGCCTCTGACCCTGTTGGACTGCTTGGAGTCTGGGATGTGGTGTGCAAGAATGGAGCAGAGGAAGCAATGGGTCTCTTTGGGCAAATAATCTTTGTCCCCAAAGGAGCCTGACAGGATGGGGATTTTTTTCCATTCCTGAGGTCTGAGACCAAAGCCCCACCCCTTCCTTTCTGCATGTGTTTCCTGCAAAACCTCAAGGGCGGTCGGGTCGGTGAGCAGTGTGAGATGTGATTGTTCCTCTTTCAATATGGCTTGCCCTTGGGATTTAACACAATTTGAATTGTGAAGGTGAAGGCACAGCATATGATGTTCACACACAACCCCAAAGACCAAGACCCACCTTTCTTTCCGAGAACTGGAAAAACCAATTTAACATTGGCCTAAAATGCCCTGTAGGCTCTAGTCCCAAGGACAGCTGACACTTCACATCTTGTGACCTTATGCCATCTATGCCCCTTTGGGATTCTCTCCTGAGACCAGGCTCATGTCTGTGTCACACAGCATCTAATATGGGCTTTCAGAGATGGACCCCACGCCACAGGTTCATTCAACCCCTAGAACAAGGCAAGGGTGTGTGCAAAACTCAACTCAGTTTCCCTCCACTCCACCTGTCTCTCTGCCAGAATAAGACTGTACTGTCTTTGTCTGTATGTATGTCCATCTTTTTCTACAAGAGCAGTGCTCAAGGTTTTTGGTCGAAGGAACCCTCCCCTTTTAACATGCTATGGCTTGAATATGTGTCTCCCCAAATTCCTGTGTTGGAATCCAAGATCCAATGTGGTAGTATTAAGATGTGGAGCTTTTAAGAGGTGATTAAGCTGGGTGCATTCCTGCAATCCCAGCAGTCACACATGGGAGCCTGAGGCAGGAGGATCATGAGTTCAAGGCTAGCCTGGCTACGTAGTGAAACCTTGTCTTAAAAAGAGAAAAAAAAAAAGAGGTGATTAAGTCATAAGGGCAGAAAACTACTGCTTTTGCCCTTCTGATTTTCTAACAGCTATAAGACATCATCTTGGGATCAGAACAGCCTTCACCAGGCACAAGGAGCTTGCCGGGTGCCTTGACCTAGGACTTCCAGGCCTCCAGAACTTTGAAAAATACACTTCCGTTCTTTATAAATTACCTGATCTGAGGTGTAGTAGTGCAAACAAAGACAATACCCTTAAAAACTGAGGACTTAAAGGCCCAGGATAGTCTACACAATATTGAAGGAGAAGAACAGAGACTGACAGTACCCAAAGCAAAATCTATTATAAAGCTACAGTAATAAACACACTGGAGTACTGGCAAAGAACAGACACACCGACTCATAGAACAGAATAGAGAGCCCAGAAATAGACCCACCTAAATGCAGTTAAGTGACCTTGGACAAAGCAAAAGGCAGTATTGTACAATGGAGTGAAGTGCTTTCAAGAAATGGTGTGGGAACAACTGGATATCCACCTGCAAAAAATGAATCTAGACACAGATCTTACATCCTTCACAGAGATTAACTTAAAATGGATCACAGACATAAATGTAAAACACAAAACTATACAGCTTGGACTGTGAGTCTTTTACCTCTACCTGCTCAGTATCTGGGATTACAGGCATACACCACCATGATTGGCCCTGAATGTCCATATAGCTTAGGAGAAAAATCTAGAATGAACTTGGGTTTGGCAACGACTTTTTAGATATGACACCAAATGCATGATCAATGACAGAACTGATAAGCTAGACTTCCGCTCAGTTTTTCTGTGAACCTAACAATGCTCTAAAATAAAATCTTTTTTGTGTGTGAATTATATCTATTGCTTTTTAACATATTTGAGAGTAAGACTGAAGAATTTTAAAACATTCCAATGTTAATTTAACATAATAAGCCAGTTATATGTTAACATAAATAATATTTTAAAGAAAAATAACCATTTTCTCAAATTAAAAAAAAACCAGTAAGTAGGTTGGCACTGGTTTACGTTTTTGCACATCTCTTTAAAATCTGGCATAATAGCACACAGCTGAATTCTTAGATCTGCTCTTGCATTCAGTCTTCTGCAGCCTCACACCTCAC
The DNA here is from genome assembly GCF_047511655.1 of Castor canadensis. Classification (NCBI taxonomy): domain Eukaryota; kingdom Metazoa; phylum Chordata; class Mammalia; order Rodentia; family Castoridae; genus Castor; species Castor canadensis. The sequence continues at coordinate 121,867,420 of NC_133396.1, forward strand.
ACAGCTCCTGGAAAACACCTCCGAATTTGTGAAAGAAGAGCAAAAGTGGCAGATGATGTGTTAGTTTGAGAATAGTTGGTGTTTTGGTTTGGCAGTAACAGGGTTTGAACTCAGGGCCTTGAGCTCTCGAGGCAGGAACTCTACCACTGGAGCCACCCCCTCCTGGCCTAGACTGTGAGCCTCCTATTTGCACCATCGCACCCAGCTATTGGTCGAGACTGGGGTCTCACTAACGTTTGCCTGGACTGGCCTCAAACTTTGATCCTCCTGATCTCCACCTCCCTAGGGGTGACCCACCACCCTGGGTTGAAAATGGTTTTGACCATGCAGAGCCCCTGAAAGTTGTCAGGCATCCCCAGGGAGGGTTGTGCTAGTACATGTTTAACAGTCTGCCCTCTGGGGAAGAGTCTGCAGCATTCGCCAGCGTCTGTGGTTACATACACCCACCATGGCTGCTCTCCAGGTACTAATGCAAGAGGTCACTGAACTCCAGGTGGGAGAAGATGCACACAGGTGGCTCTTACCTGGGCACACCTGAAGTTAGAAAGCGCTCAGTAATGCTTTCCCAGTAAGAGGTGCTCTGGGCACCCTAGGGAAGCCTCGGACTCACTCTGGGAAGCACAGTTTTGTTAGCCTACTGCTGGATCTTGCCACTGTGACTCTCAGACACTGGATGCTGTGCATTCAGGGCAGGCTTGAGGACTGCAAGCCTGCTCCCTCCTCTCCCCACCCACAGTGTGTATTTCCCAGGCCTGCTGAATGCAGGGCACCTACCGACCTTGTTCACCATCTATTGTCTTATCCAACAACTGCTTTTATGAAATCGGGTTTTTAATCGCATTACACATTTTGAAAACTCATCAGTTGTGTCCAGTTGTAAGACAGGGACTTCAGATGCTGACTCTCAGAGCAGGGTCCTGCTCCTTCCTCCCAGGCTTCCTCAGGCTCTGCCCACTCTGCTCAGCCATCAGAGGACCCAACAATAGAACGACAGATGCGTCTCTCTCTAATGGATTAGACTTTTCCCGCTGGCACTGGAGGCAGTGCCTCATTGGAGGCAGCTACTTCATGGGGAAGCACTGCACTTTATATAAATCTTCCCCTCTGTGTAGCAGGCTTATGTAACAGGAACAGCAAAGTGGTTCAGTTCCGACAAAAAAGAAAACCATCACCACACCCACTAATAACAGAGCTTGTGCGTCACCTTTCTGCAGTCAACAGTGTCTCATTCTTGCCCGTGGTGGCATGCACACCATGATTCGCCTGTTGAGGAGTTATTAGACCATGCCAGGAAACACAGAAGATCTCAGCCAGCCACTCCCTAAAAACTCCTACTTTCTTTGAAACACCATTGTTTTGTTTCAGAAACAGGTGTATCTTTGCTGGGAGACTTTTTTAGAAATTCCAAAGGAAAGCTGTGGATGTCACAATTTAATTTTTTTTTTGGCAGTGCTGAAGTTTGAACTCAGAGCCTTGTGCTTGGTAGGCAGATGCTCGACCACTTGAGCAATGTTCCTAGCCTTTTTTGCTTTAGGGTTTTGTTTTTGTTTTTGTTTTTTTTCATAGGGTCTGATGGTTTTCTAGGGCCGGCCTTGAACCAAGATCCTCCTACTTATGCCTCCCACGTAGCTGGGATTACAGAATGTACCACCACACCTATTTTATTTGTTGGGATAGAAGGTTTCACTACTCTTTGCCTGGTTGGTCTTGAACCTCAATTCTCCTGACCTCTACCTCCGAAGTAGATAGGATTATAGGTGTCAGCTACCACACATATTTCTTCTGACTCATTTCTAGGGAACATATAAAAAATAGTCTCACATTTTGAAGCAGCATGCACTTTACCTTTACCTAAAACGAAAAGGACATGTGTCTTGGTTTAGTCTCAGGTTTAACAAAGAAATGTAGGCCCTTGTCTGTCTGCCTATACCACCCTGTTTAGACTCATAGAGGTTGTGAAAATTTGGGTATTTTTTTATATACTATGTTATTGTTCCTAAGATATGAGCCCAGGGACCATGTATATCTCCATGGTTTTCAAGTTCTGATCTTGGAAAATTACTGGTCACTATGACGGCCATTGCAAAGGGAAGAGGGCACAGGACCAGAGAGCTTGGCTCCATTTCTGCCTGGTCCTTCACCAGCTATGAAACCTTGGAGGAGACACCACTCTACTGCCTGCCCACTGTTGGCCCATTGGTCTACCCATTCTCGAAGTGACAGAGTAAGTACCGCATCCTCTGTTAGGTCCTGAGACTGCAGTGGCCTATGACATGCGACCGCCCTCGAAGCCCTCCAAGGGCAAAGGAAACCAGGCATGCAAAGTTGATAAATTACAATATTCTGGTGGCAGGTGCCACCAAAGAGAGACTTATACAAAGGACTGTTGGTGCTGAGATGAGGCATAGCAAACATTTTCTGAAGTCTACTGATTTCACAGAGAAGAAAGCATGTCAGCTGATCTGGAAGAAGGTGAATTTCCTAGATGAAAGACATGAAAGAATTTCCCAAAGGGTTTTATAAAAGTTCTACAATGGTTAATAGTTAACTGTTGCCAGAGGGGACATAAAGGAACAGCTGAGTCATTTGCTGCCTGCTAGGTCCACTCTATTTTCTCACTCTACCAGGTTCTGTACCTTGTTGACCCCACAAATCTTGTTCCCCAGGTTCCCTCCAGGTTCCCTTGCTTCTGGCTGGGTTCAGCCAATGAACGGCCATGGAAGGAGACAGAAGTGAGAGGAAGAAGCCTGGGGACTTCTCCCTGATCCCAGAGGGCTGGGCAGCATCTTGAGGTGACCTGGTTTCCTCCGTGGTTCTAACCACTGCCAGATGGCCCCTCTCTGTGCACAAGTTCCTGCCACACCAGCCCAGGACAGCTCCCATCCCCTCAGCTGCAGAACTACCAACCACTGTCCCCTCCTTGTCTTCACTGTAGAGGGGTGCAGCTTTCTGCTCTGTCTCAACTCTCTGAATCTCCTCTTGGCTTCCCAGCTTTTCCATAGCCTGTGCACAGATTCTTGCAGAATTGTCAGAAACACCCGGAAAGGCCTGTGAGGTACTAGTGCGCAGACAGGGTGAGGAACCCTGAATGAACGCTATAGCCATGAATTTCCCATTTTACCCTGTGGTTTGATCTTTCCAGGGATGACAAAATGGAGGGTGGTACCCTAGGAATTTTACACTACTACAATAAAGCAAAGGGGGTGACAGCTTTGCCAGATCCAAGGCAGGCAGCCCACATCTGCGAAGCATTTCTGAGGTAGAATGCATAGGTTTGGAAATTGATTAGCACTTCTAAGGAGGGGTGAGACAGAGGAGAGGAGAGAACAATGCCAGGTTCCAGGGGAGGATGGTAAATGATGACAGTGAGACAGGAGAAAAGAGGGAAACCAAAGGCAGGGGTAGGAGACCTCTCAAGTTCAGATGCCTTCTGGAACATCTTAGCAGAATGGGGTGAGTCAGACCAGCTGACTTCTTTTTTTTTTCTTTTTTGTGGTGCTGGGGTTTGAACTCAGGGCCTACACCTTGAGCCACTCCACTAGCCCTTTTTTTGTGAAGGATTTTTTCAAAATAGGTGCTCATGAACTATTTGCCCAGGCTGGCGTTGAACCATGCTCCTCTTGATCTCTGCCTCCTGAGTAGCTAGGATTATAGGTGTGAGCCACTGGTGCCCAGCCAGCTGACCTCTTTTATCAAAATAAATCATGGTTTGTCAGAATTATATAATTTATCATACTATATAAATTATCAGTAAATTACATGATTCCTAGGAATGGCCGTGTCTCCTTTGTAATATCAAGGATTGATCTTAAAAATTCCTCAAGGATTGTACAACATTGTGAACGGACTATATATCATGCACATTTTTAGATAGTTAATGTTATGTTATGTGAAGTTCACTTTAATTTTTAAAAAAGACAGGATATTACATGTAGGAACACCAGGAAGTCCTGGTAAAGGGCTTTGTTGCCAACTAAACAACAAAAATCATGACTTTTCTTTCTTCTTTTGGTGGTACTTGCATTTGAACTTAGGGCCTCATGCTTGCTAAGCAAGCCTAGCTTGAGCCACTCCACCAATCCAAAAACCATGCCTAAAGAATTAAAAACATCACTTTATAAATAATTTTCTTGTTTAGTGATGGTGTTTGATATAATAGGTTTCATCTGTGCCTGGAAGATCAGATTAGGAAAGATAAGCCCAGTAAAGAGCAGGGGAGGGGAGGACTCCTTGACACTAGAACTGCAGCCTGTTGTCGGTTCTCCTAGTCATACCCATTGCTGGAGCACAATCTCTATATCACACCTGTGTGTGGTTTCGTTGGCACCTCTTCTTCCAAGAAATTCCTCTGGAGCCTTCTGTGACCCTTCTGTGACGAAGATTCTCACTCTTAATAACGAGATTAGGTAAGTACATAGGGTCCAGGGCTGTTGTTGAGTACTGGGGTACCTGGGAGGATTTTGGGGGTCAGGGGACAGGCTCCTGGTCTTTCCACGAGGATCCTTTGGAAGGGAGAGTCACTAAGAGCTGGACAGTCAAGAGAGGTGCTTTCTTAGGGAGGTGAAACAGAGTGGGTGATGAGGTAGGGGCACAAAGGCTGGCCATGTGCCCCAGGATAGGTTTTAAGTCATGGGTAATTAGGGAGCAACACTGCATTGGCCAATGGAAGTTGCCCAGCCATGGATGACTGCTAGATGGCACACTGTCCACTTCTCAGCAATACTCAGGCCTTGCTGGGAGTGTAAGAAGCTTACTCCTCAACACCCACATTCAGCAATATGAGGAGAGTGCAGACATGTCATTCCCCAAACCCACCCAAGGTGGATTGTGATAAGGAAAAGGTGCAGTGACCCAAGGAGGTTCTGGAACCTGGGCCCGGTAAGTATCCTAGAAGAGAACAGCCCTGACTCAGATGCCCGATGCTCACCTGCTAGGCGGATAGGCATCTCCTGCTCAAGGTCATGTCCAGAGACCTGTGATGAGTCTGCTTTCCCAGAAAGAACAGTTACTACCAGAAAAGTAAAAATAGAAGGAGGGGGGGAAAAGCACTTTGTGGCTTTTATGATTCCCAAGGCACAAGGGAGAACTGAAACAGGCTCAAAGTTGTTCCAAAGCTTCTGTATGAGACAGCCAGCAATATTTCCTCTGAGACTGAAGAGGCAGCCCCTATGCACAGCTGCTCAGCTCTGCACCTTTTCTGCCTCTCCAATGCTGGGCAGGTTGTTCCCATAGCTAAAAATAATAAAAACCCTCTACATGACCTTAGGGAGAAACTAGTTTTATTGAAATTTAACCAGGCAGCTTAGACAAAGAGGAAGGGCCTTAGAGAAGTAATGAAGCCATTTTACATGGGGCCTAATAGGGCAGGGAGACCAAGCCAAGACCAGGCAACACCACAACAGATAGATAAGATGCAACTACAGGCCAAAGAATGACATGGGTCTGTTTTTAATCTCTCTGAAGAGAAGTGTGATTTCTCTGCACGTTGTCAGGAAACCTCTGGTTCCTCATTTTCTTGGCAGTGTAGCAGACAGTCCTGGTGAAGAGAAGTGGGTGCAACAGTTGAAGGGCATCTCTGCCCACCGTCTGCCTACCCACGAGGCTGCTGTTCACTTAGGTCAGGCTCACTTATAGGGAAGCCTTTGAGGGGACACTCTCTCAGTGTCAAAACCATCCAGAGTCTACCTGTGACACTTTTAAGGCATCCAAAAGAACTTGTAGATTTTCTCTCAGAACTTAAACCAAGAGGAAAAAAAAAAAAAAAAAGGAAAGCAAAGCAAGCACTACTGATCTTCTTGCACAAAAGCTTCTCCCTAGGCCTCTTCCCCAGCTCCAACTCTGACAGTCCTCACTGTCTCGCTACTTCCCGAGAGAGGCCCATCTTCAGACCCTCAAAGTTGGTCATGCCTGGCTCAGAGCACTCAATCAACATTTGGCAAAGAAAGACACTGGGGACTAATGTGAGACCACAGTACAAAAGGGCTGCTGGATGCAGGGCCATGAACACCATGTAAGCCTTCATGATTGAGAACTGGAATCCAAGTTTAGGAACCAGGAATGGGTTAGGATTACCCTCTGAGGCTCCTTGTAGGTGTGAGGCTGTCTAACTTACACGATTAGCTCACTTGGATCTTGAAACCCTGTGACATATATATTAGCATCATCCCCCACTTTTTGAATCAGGAAACTGAGGTTTGGAGAGGTCTTACTGCTGAGTTGTGGCTCTTCCCTGCCTCTCCAAGGACCATGAGAGCCAGCAGGTGTGACAGCACCACCACGGACTAAAATGGACCAGTCTGGATTCAAATTCTGCTTCCACTTTTCATAGTCATATGGGCTTGGGGGCAAGGTTACTTAGTCTCTAAGATTCTCAGTTTCTTCATCTGGTAATAATAGTAGTTTTAGCACATAGAACTGTTGAAAATTAAGTAAGTGAATACTATGCCTCAGGAGATGGCAGGCCCACCACTTATTTTTGTAAATAAAGTTTTATTGGAACACAGCCATGTTCATTTGTTTGGTCATTTATGTGCAGAGCTGGGTTTTGACACAGAGCAAAGTCTAAAAGAGTTATTATCTGCTTCTTTACAGAAAAAGTTTTAGGATTTCTCCATACATGAAGAACTTAGAATGGCAGCATGCAAAGTACTAATAGGTATCATAATTATTAAGCATTCACCTTTCAGGACACCTCTGCACACACTCTCAGGATAAGCTGCCCACCCAGTACAACAGGTGTTGTTGAGGCTCAGGGACCAAGGGTGGACAAGACAGATGGCCCAGCCTGCTTCCGTGCCTTTTACTACCTAACGGAGGAGACAACGGAACAGGAACAAGCAAGAAAGGTGGCAACTACAGACTGTAGTAAATCCTTGGAAGAAAAGGAGCTGGACGTTGAGTGAGAACCCTCCGCTTTAGACTAAAGGCCTCAAGGAGGGTGGTGGTGATGTCTGACCATCCTCCTTGAGGAGTGAGGAGGGGCAATGAGCAGGGGCAATCCTGAGAGACAGCTTGTCCTGTCTGGGAAATAGGAGAGGAGATGCTGCCTAAGCTGCAGTATGGAAGGAGGCAGGAGCCAGTGCCCACACGGCCTGGTGGACCAGTGAAGGGGTTTGGGCTTATTCTGAGAGCAGAGCAATGTTACCCAGTGCCTGCTCTGAGATCTAAAAAGACCTTTCCAGATGATGAATGAACAGTGGACAGCAGAGGACTGGGGCAGCAGGGAAGAATTAGGAGGTTGATGCCATCCTGGTGGAGAAAGACATTGCAGACCTGGGTTGCTGTGGTGGTGGGGAAAGGGGTAGACTGACCCATTTAAGATATGCTTTCACAGGAGTTGTTTGGGGCTCTAGGGAGAAAGCCAAATCCCTTTTCCTGAAAACACCTGTTCAAGTGAGACTTACTTAGGCAAACAGTGCCCGTTTCCTTCCTTCCTTCTTTTTATGCTTTGCTTCCTTGCCCAACTGTTTGCTGAGAATGGACACTGCTTTTTCGGTATCCTTATCCTCTTGTCCTGGTCCAGAAGGGAATGTGATGGGTACATGTGGCCTGATCACAGTCAAGTCCTGTGAGCCCACTCTCAACTGCCCTCCCTGGAGTCTATATCTATGAAGCCTCAGAGTCACAACTGTAACCTTTTTGGGAGGCACAGCACACTGCTGGCTCACTTGCAAGGTGTACCTATTTCCATGGTTTCTCCGGGGAACTTTTATATTAGACAAACCCTAGAGTTGCTTCTCTCATCTGACACCCTTAACTAAGCTATCAGTTTCCTTGTCTATTGCCATTTTTCTCATTTCTCAGATACATTTTTTCTGCTCACTTTGCCCAGTGAATTATTTTGTATTCATGGCGACACTGGACTACCCCACTGAACATTTATTCACTCAGTCAACCACTTCAGGCAAATGATCCCTTTGCTCACAATCTAGCACATGTAGATATGGAGAGGGAAACAGAAATGCAGCTCAGTGGGCCCAGATTCCTCATCCTGTGGAGCTCTGACCCATGTGCCATCCTTAGCTCAGTAGCACCCCCAGACCTTTTCTACCACTCCCTTCCCATTCTTGGCTCCAGGGCAGAGCCTGACTGGACCACACCTTCCAGATGGTACCTGCAGATCAGTACTCTTCACCAGATCCTACCAGCACTTTCCTGTGACATTCCCTACACTCTTGAGTTCTTCAGTACTCTACCCTTGAATCAGCTGGGTGGCCTGAATCATCTGGGGATGAGGGATGTGTGAGGAATGGCCTTATATAGTCTGGAAAAGGATATTATGTTAGCTTGCTAATCTAAATTATAATCACATAATCAGACCTGCCAATTCATCTCTTCTAAATCATTGCCCTCCTGCTCTTAACGCAGCATTTGTCACTTCCTTCTTGAAACCCCCAGTCATCTGGCTTGGGGACACTGTCCTTTTTGGTTCTTCTCCCAGCTCTGACCACACCCCTAGGAGGCTCCTCATCAGAGAGCGCCCTACTCCCTGACTGGGTCAGCCCTCTGCCCTTGGTTCTTGCCACAGCTCCCACTTCTCATTAGAAAGGTACCCTCCTCCCCAGCTGGATTGTACTTCTGAGTGTGGTTAGGTTCCCCACTTCATGGAGTTATGAGACTGTCATCTCAGAGTCCCTTTCCCCTTCCTGATCACCCTGTTTGCTAACACAGACAGGCACACAGAGCACACACACTTGGAAAGAAAATGAAATGCCAGTGGCCCTGTGGATATGGGAGTTGGATACACAGCCAACAAACAATTCAGAATTATTTTCAAGCGAGAACTGCACCTGGTCCCATCCTCCATGGCCTAAGGGTGTTCTGAAGGAAGAGGAGAAAGCTGAGACCATGAACACATGCTATAAGTATAGTAGCTTCACTTATCCATGTTTTTTTTTTCAGTTACCTGTGATTCAATAACATCTGAAAATATAAAGTAGAAAATTCCAGAAATAAACAATTCGAGAGTTTTAAATTGCACGATTCTAAGCAACATGATAAAATGTCAAGCCATCTCACTCCATCCTGCCTGGGATATGAATCTTTGTCCAGTACACCCCTGCTTGTATAAGCTACCCCTTAAGTCATTTGGTAACCATCTTGGTTATCAGTTCACCTGCTATAGTTTTGCAGTGCTTGTGTTCAAGTAAACTTTATTTTACTTAACACTGGCCCCAAAATCCAAGAGTAGTGATGCTGGCAATTTTATGACAGCATATTGTTATAACTTTTATTTTATGACTTTTATTTTACTGTCATTAATCTCTTAGTGTGAGTAATTTATAAATTAAAACTTTATTACAGGTATCTATGTATAAGAAAAAAATCATAGTATTTATGGGGTTTGGTACTATTCAAGATTTCAGGTACACACTGGGGGTCTTGTAAGGTGTCCCCTATGGGTAAGGTGGGAGAGACAACTGAATTCAGAAACCTTGGCTTAACCATTTGGTGACTTTCAGCTACGAAATGTCAACATCATTCTGGCTGTGCCCCACCTCCCCAGAAATACTCACACACAAATGCTTTTCTCCAGTTTTAGAGATAGATTTATATTTTAAAAAATGTGACATACTGACAACTGTCTACTGCCAGAGCTGGAAGTCTGTGGCTGGAGCATGGAATGACATTTTGTGAGAGGCAGATAGGGAGGCCAGCTCTGGCCCAGGCCCATGGAGGAAACAGACAGACCACTCTCAGCCTAGCCATAGAGTCTGGGAGGTGGAGGGTGGCTTCTTGAGATCTGCTACTCAGGTACACCCCATATGCCCAGCCCACGTAGGAAGGCATTTGGCATCTTGGGATCCAGCAGTAAGAATGCAGCTCCTTGGGACAATACTTAACATTGGCTGTTGGGATTGATGGGCTGGATCAAGATGACAGGAGAGGAGAGCATACAGGGAGTGCAGGGAGACCCAGGAGAAGCAGGCAGAATTTGGGGGTGTGGCTCTTTCCTTCTTCAGTTGAGCCAGTCAGTTCTGGAAGGACCTAATGAATCAGCTAGCCAAGGATTTCGCCAGTGGCTCATGCCTGTAATCCTAGCTCCTCGGGAGGCAGAGATCAGGAGGATCGCAGTTTGAAGCCAGTCCAGGCAAATAGTTCTCAAGACCCTATCTCGAAAAAACCCATCACACAAAAGGACTGGTGAAGTGGCTCAAGGCATATAGACCTTGAGTTCAAACCCCAGTAATGCAACAAAATAAACAAACAACAAAACTCATTGAAGTAAATCTCATGCAGAAATACCAAGAGAGTATCCAGAGGAACTGTTCTGGTTGAAGCAGAGCCTGTTGTATTCACCGTTGCCACTCCTCTGTAGCACTTTTAGGTAATCTTATTGGATCCATGGTTTAATTTTTCAAGATGCTGGTGATGATGATGGTCCCTTACACATGCTAGTATTTTCCAGCTTGTATTTTTACATACACTATCACTCCTATGCCTCTACCAACCATCATTGTCACATTTCCAGTGAAGTATCTCTAGGCCCCACGTTGTTAAGTAACTTTCCTGAAACCATATAGCTGTAAGTGGTGGAGAAGGGATTTAAATACAGGTAGAGTATCCTTTATCCAAAATGCTTGGGATCAGAAGTGTTTTGGATTTTGAAACATTTGCATATACGAAAAAAGATATCTTGGGAATGCAAAATTCATTTATGTTTTATGCATAGCTTATGCACATAGCCTGGAGGTAACTTATGGAATATTTTTACTATAGGTTGATGCATGAGACAAAAGTTTCATGGTGTGGAACTGTCTGTCCACTTATGGTATCATGTCAGCACTCGAAAAGTCTCAGATTTTGGAACATTTTAGATTTTGCATTTTCAGATTAGGGATGTTCAACCTATATAGACTTTCTGACTCCAAATCCAGTGCTCTTTGCTCTGTGTCATGGCTGCGAGAAAATGTACCCACATCCCAACCAAAACCAAATAGGAAGATTTGAGGAGAGGTGGTTCAGCCTCCTGGCTAGAGACCAGCTCTAGAGTGACTGCTGGGGTTCAGTCCCTTCTGCCATTCGCTGATCTGTGGCATGCTTTCCTCATCTGGAAATGGGACAGTAACAGTACTCCCTCAAAGGCTTGGAGTTAAGATTGAATGTGTTAATTCCCAGAAATTACTAGCACATAGTGTCTTGCACATAAATAAGCACTTACTGACCACACACATCTTGCCTTCCCTCCTAGCCAGATTTACACAGCGCCTGTTGCACATGGAGTGGGTTGCCCGACAGCTCCTGTTTCCAAGAGTTTTTAGGCCGGGTGAGGAATCATGCCTGTGCACCTAGTCCAGCAGTAGTTTTCTGAACACTCTGCCTGAGTCTGTCCTAGAGCACAATAAAATTGCTGACTTTGACACCTTAGCCCAGAGGAGCAGACTTCTGCGTTTGGGAGTTTGTTAAATCAGTTTAGCCAACTTTAATGAATACATTTCAGCATCAGGTCCTCTCAGTAGCAACTAGGAGTTCCCAGGCTGGGTTCTATAGCTGTGATAGTACAAGAAGAACTAACTAGATCATCACAGCAACTCTAGCCCCCCCTGTGCCCATCTCATGGAGCTCCAGGATCGTGTGGATTCCCTTTCTCTTCTACTTACACCCATTTTCTTGGTGTGCTCATCCCAGCTGGCAATGCCCTGATTTCTGTCTGCAGCCTGAACTCCTTCCCTAAACCTCAGCTTAGCTAGTACCTCCATATTTAAGAGGCATCACAAACTTAGCATACCCAATCCCTACCCCAACCTGCTTTTTTCATCCATCCCAGTAAAATGGTACCTCCAAAATCACCCTGTTTCTTGAAACAAAAACAAGAGAGGAGCCATCCTTAGCTCTTCGTTCTCTCCATCGCATACCACCAAATTCTATTGGCTCTTTCATCCCAACATATCCCTGATCTAACTACCTCTCCCTGCTTTCAGCATAACCACCCTGATCTAAGCCACCACCACCTCTCCACTCTCTTAGCTGGTCTCTTGTGCTGCCTTGCTCCTTTGCAGCCTATTCACAGCCCAGCAGCCAGAATGACCCGTTGTAAAAATAGAAGTCAGCTCTCTTGCTCCTCTGCTGCACCAGCCCCACCACACTCAGGGAGCCCAGTGTCCTCAGATACCAGAACCCATACTGACATGGCCCTCCATTCTCTGTGTCCTCATTTTCTAGTATTTCCCACTTGTTACTCAGCCACATTGGCCTTGATTTTTCTTTTTTTTTTTTAAATGATTTTATTACCATGTAATAATTGTACAAAGGGATGCAACTGTGATATTTATATATGTGGTTACAATATATCTTGTTTAGATTTACCCCCCTCCATTGTTCTCCCTCTTCCCCCCTCCCTGGCTCTTAGAACAATTTCAACAGATTTCATTCTTCTATTTTCATAGATAGATACAAAATACATCTACTATATTCACCCTCATACCTTTTTTCTTGGGCCCACCCCCCCTCCCACTGGTACCCAGCCCTGGAAAAGATTTATATTTTCCTTTTACCTCTCATTTTTAAAAAATTAAGTATAAATTGACAGTCCAATTTATATTTAATTTTATATATATAGTTCTGTATATATTATGCTTTAAGGTTTTGATTTTTTGTGAACAGCAGAATTGCCTTCTGTTTGCTCTTCCCCTGCCTGCAATATTTTCCACCCTTATGCCCACCAGCCTGCTGCACTTTTCTCCGAAGCACTTACCAATTACCATCTAACATATGTTTATGTCATCTTTACTCTTTGACTTTCCCTAGCAGAATATAAGCTCCCTGCAAGCAGGGACTGTTTCTTTTGTTTACTGAGATTCCAACCCTTGGAACAGTACAGATGATAGGTGCTCAATAAATACCGATAGAAAGACCTAACGGCTGCCTTAGTGAACTCCACAGAAAGTAGACAGCCTCTCAGCAATGAACATGCTACCTAGGACCTACAACTTCTCAGGCCATCTGTTCATAAGTGCGGAAATTCTCTACCAGTGACAGCTGGAGAGGGCAACGCTAGCTAGTGGTGGCTGACTTGTCATGGGTATTCTGGGGAAGGCAAGGAAGGGTCCATCCATAAGGGGGGCTAAAAGAGTGCAGCTTGAACAGGTGCTACTCACTCACATAGGGAGGAGCCCTGGTGGGGAGCTTTCATATAAGAACATCAGATATCAGGAAAGGAGGGGAAAATGTCAAGAAGATGCATATTAGGTAGACAGGCAAAAGTTCAATTCAATAAACATTTATGGGCCCTCACTTAGGTGCCAGGCAATGCATAAGGTGCTAGAGATCTAAAATCCCACTTGCCAGGAGTCCTTCTGGGGAGACTTCGTTACAGCAAAGACAGCTTTTTGCTTTCAGCTCATGCATGTTTTCAGCGTCTATTTCAAACCATTTCTTCTCCACTAGCCTTGACCACTCCCTCCAGTCTCACCAAGAAACTTTACTTCCTTCTACACAGAAAAAAATAGAAGTCATCACACCAGAACGACCTCCACTTCCTGCCACCAGACCTGCACATCTCCTTGTATGGGGCCCCTGGCGTTGCCCTCTCCCTCCTGGGCTGACTGCAGAGGTGACCTCTGAATTAGGCAATCTCCTTCCAACTGGCCTCCACCTGCCCTGGACTCTTGCCTTCCTCCCCTTCCCCAAAGATCCTCTAATGCAGATTCTCACCTGCCTGCTTCTGCTTTTCCATCAACCTCTGCTTTGCAGCCAGCAGATTCCCTTCAGCATTCGAACAGTCCCAGCTCTCTTCTAAGGTTAAAAAAAAACAAAACATTCTCACTCGCAGATTTCCCTAAAGCTCCTGCTCTCCTTCCTCTCACAGCCAAACTTCTGGACTTGCCTCACCTCCCCCCCATCTCCATGGGGCTCTCCTCCACCCCATCCTCAGTCATTCCAGCCTGACTTGCACCCTTGCCAATTCCTCAAACTGCTCTCACCAAGGTTCCCAGTGACTTCTGGGTCACCAACACCAATGGCCAATCTTCAGTTTTTCCCTTATCTGTCCTGAAGGCAGCATGTGACTTCTTAACCCCCAACTCCCCATATCCAACACACACCCCAAAGCCACACTGAGCTGACATGGAAGACCACAAATACACAAACAACTTCCACTGTCTCTCCCTCCAGCTCACACACACAGTGCCTCGGCTCTGCACCCATCCATGTTCCTGCTTTCCCTGGGTCTCCTTGTGAATGCCTCTTAGGCACTCTAAAGCCAGCACATCCAAAATGGAGCCCATCTCTCCTTGCCTAAGCTGCTCTCTCTCCTTCCCTCTAGGTGAGGGCTCACTCTCCAAAGCTGCATTATTCTTGGCAATGCCTTCTCTCCACCCCAACATCCACTTGGTCGATGAAGCCTGCTCATTATGCCTCATAGATTCTGCCTACTTCTCTCTAACCTCACAGTCAACCTCATCCAATTTTGTAATCACTTTTTTTTTTTTTTTTGTGTACTGGGGCTTGAACTCAGGGCCTCACACTTGCTAGGCAGGCACTCTTACCTCTTGAGCCACTTCACCAGCCCTTGTAATTACTTCTTTCATTCTGCTTCTCCTTAGCATGAGAGCCTTTGCTTTATGGAAACTTGGGAGGCACAGTAGGTTTTCCTAGGGTGCATCGTATGTATCTTCCCAACCTCTCCCTGAAAATTCCAACAGAATGAAGACAGAAGTGGGCCTTTCATGATTCTTGCTTAGTGTAGCCCCATCCACCTGCCTCCATCCTCCAGGGTCAGAGCCTCCCTAAAAAAAAGGCTCAGAAAACAGCCTGGTTATTCTAAGCCATCTGCCTTAGTAAGGGAGAATGGAAAGGTATTTGGCTGGTGGCTTTGCAGCAAGTCAACCTCATCTTGTTCTGACGTCACAGATGGACCTCACTAGAATAGCTACTGGGCTCTTGGCAATCTAGCCACGGCCTCTGTCTTGCTCCCCAAATCTGTTTTTTTTCTGCTGAGTCCCTGTATTGGCTCCCTACTAAGTACTAATCTGGCGCTGGTAGAGTGACCCAAGCAGCAAGATTACCTACCTAGCAAGCACAAAGCCCTGAGTTCAAACCCCACTGCTACCAAAAAAAAAAAAAAAAAGACTAAGTACTGCTCTTCTTCAAAGCTGCAGTCTGCTTTGCCCATGAGCCTTTCTGAGGATGACTCCTTGCCCTTAACTCTGGGGTATTGGCCTCTGATGCTGCCCATCCAGGGATCATTCCAGCTTATCCCCACCATGCCCTGTTCCATCCCAGCTCAACTATATCCTGACCCCTGAGGTCTACTTGGTCTAGAGATTGCAAAGTGACAGAAATAGGATAGCTTAAATTCTGGTATACTCTGTCACTGGGCAGTTCTTTGGCTTGTCTTTAATTTAAATTTGAATGTCTTTAAGCCAGGCATGCATTTCCCAGCTTCCCAGAGGCCCTGTGATTGTCTAACGCTAATAAACCTAAGGGAGAAGAAGAAAACCAGCTGTGCTGGACACCAGGTCTGTGTCTACATTGGTTCATATAATCCTCCCAGAATCCCCAAATGGGAGATGTTAACATCTCTCTTTAACAGCAGGGATACAGATGCCTCATGGAAGTCGAGCAACTTGCCTACATCCCACAACTACAACCAGCAAGTCATAAATTCATATTTGAATCTAGGCCTGTCAGATTCTGAAGCCCACACAATCTCCACTCTGCCATTACTGAAAGCAGTAGGTGCTGACCAGGCTAAGCATTAAGGAGACCCTCTGCAGCAGTGTGGAAAAGAAAGCAGAATAGAGATGGAGCTGGGGCAAGAAACAAGTAAATGCATGATTCAGGTCAGTCAGGAAAGAGGTTGTGGTGCCCTGATCAGGACTAGCTGAGGGAAAGACTCTGCTGGGGAGAATGTGGAGGGAGAAGTGGCTGGAGATGAGTGTCTAGGGGGCTCCCAAAACATCACAGTGAAGATTTTTGAATATCAGAAATCAAAGTGGCTAAAAACAGAAACACAGTCTTTCCTTAAGAGTGTGGGGAGTGACAAAGAGCTCTAAGAGAGGGACCTCAGGAATAGAAAGCCAGATGTGGCCTTGACCCCACATTGGCTCTTACAGGGTGGGAGGAGGACTGGAACTCAAGGTCAAGTTGGGGTTCACCAGTGGGCACTGGGGATGGTGTGGGGCCTCCAAGGAGACAGCCAGCCGACAGCTGCAGCCTGGGCTGGCGACAGAGGATTACCAGATCTTGGGAGCCTTCTCAGGGCAATCTGAGCCGTGTGGCAGGTGCAGGGAGCTGAGTGAGGCAGAGGACACAAGTGCTGGCTACTCTTCCAGAAGCTTGTCTGTGAACCAGGAAGAAGAGGAGCTGGGGAAACACCGGGGCTTCCTGTTTAATAGCAAAGGCAGAGAGCAGAAGACAGAGCCAGGAGAAAGGGAAGAAGGAGGAGGGAACCTGCCTCAGAGACAGGAGGCGAGAGCTGACTCTGGAGTGTAGGTGGAGGTGCACTGGCTGGGTTGGGAGGAGAGCACCTTTACCCCATGGGAAGAAATGGCTGTGAGGGGAATTCCAGGCATGTTCTGAATTGGTGAGGGGGGAAACTGACAGAGTCCATGGTGGGAGGAAATAAGGTATGGGCTGTTGAAAGTCAGTTGTTGCTTCCCCGATCGCCACACACCCCAGGAGGGGCTCCATCAGTTTTACTGGGTTGCTAGGATCTGCATCTCTGATTACACAGTAGCCTCCATGCTGTGCAGGTGCACTCTGTCTTTGCTACAGCACCATCTAAGCGGCTACCACCACCTGCCTGCAAATACCAATATGCAAAACGTGCCTGTCATTATTTGCAAAGTGTGCTGGAGACTTTGAATTTCTCTGACAGAACTAATGAGTATTTTCACTTTTACCTCCTGGTCCTCCACTCCACTTCCTTACAAGACAGGCCTTGCCAGAAGCCATATGGACAAAGGTTGCTGTCTGATCCCTCAAATAATTCTTTTCTTTTGGCAAACCTACAAACCCAAGGAGTCAGCTGGCCTTCTCTTGGAAGGTCCACACTGTCACCACTGGTAACCCCCAACTTGACCTTGAGCTTTTCATTCTCATATCTTGCACATGTCAGTGTGGGGCTGAGACTGCATCCAGCTTTCTATTCTCCAGGCCCCTCTCCTAGAGATCTTTGTCACTCCCAGGGCTTAAAATGACACTCTTGAGGAAAGACTACGTCTGTTTCTCACTTAGCTCTATTCTTGGCTGCTGGCAGCAGAGGCAACATCAGCAGCAGGTGCCCCCAGCCCTAGGGGTCACTTCTGTCCTGCAGTGTGCTCCTTCATACCCCCAACACATTCACAGATACCCCCTGCACAGCTCTGCTGGGGTGAGAGCTTCTGCCCAGAGGAAGCCCAGAAAAGCCACAACCTGGGCAGAGAAAGCTCTTCAGAGATGGATCTGCACTGCAAAGCCTCCCCACCTCCTGCTCTGTTAACTCTTTAAAAACCCCATCAGTGACAAAGCATCAGTTGGCTCTCAGATAATGGACTGTCTCTCCCTGGGTCCTGAACAAAGGCAGGACAAAATCTTCTGTGGAGCCAGTCTCTGAGGAGGGGACATGATGGAGGGAGGAGACTTTCCCAGGCTGTCTGGCCGAAGCCTGTGGTGGAGGAAGGACGGTTAGTGTTTCCTACTGCTGAGTACCGGTTGGACATGGTAGGGCAGGTGGAATGAACACAGAAATGACATTTGGTGTGTGTGTGGGGCGCTTGAAGTATTAACTGTGATGACTTTTGTGACTCAGGGGTGATGATTTGCAGAGTTAGGGAGATAGAGCCTCTGAGGCAGTCATTGGGCTAGCAATGGAAGGTGCCTCAGCACTTAGACAAACCAGCCTTCAGCCATTATCATCTTTATGGGAAGGATGCGGATGGGAGAATCAACAAGGCATTGGTCTCATCCTTCCCAGAATCCTGGCTGCCGTTGGTCAAAATACCATGGGAAGAGCACAGGAGTTGGAGTCACAAGACATGGGCTTGGGTCCTGATAGTCCCCATGTGCAAGTGGGTAAAGCGGAAGGAATAACACCCGCCTCTCCCCTCTCTCAGGGAGGTAGTGAGGGGCTAATCTGATAAGTACTGCTTTATTCTGGTTCCTGGGATTTAAGCAAGTCTTACTAGGGGCTTCAGGAATCTCTCCCAAGCCCTGCCCAGCACACATCCTCAGCAACTCAGAGCCTAAGGGAGATACACCCCAAATGAGTTCAGTGAAATTCAATCAACATCTGTTTAGGCTGACTTGCTCCAGGTTCTGGGATACACAGAGAACAGTCACAGGTCTTGCTTCAAGTTCCTGAGGTTGGCAGACTTAGCTACCTGCAGTAGCTACAGTGGTCTTCAGCAGACCTTGCCCAACGTTGCTGTTCCAGCCCATCTATGGGAATCTGGGACCCCTTACAGAGGTCTCAGACTGAAGAGGAGGTGGGCAGATGTGGCTCGCTGAGAAAGCAGCGGAGAGGCCTAAAGCAGACACTTCACAGCCCCACACCTAGCTCAGCAACAGAGCTCAGGCTTCATTTACACTCAGAGCTTCCCTTTCACCATCTGAGAGACATGGAGCATAATCCTGACTCACAAGGATGTCCATGGAGAACAAAATGCCCAGAGGAATGAGAAAGTGCTTTGAAAAGGAAGGAGCTTTACAACAAGGAACTATTTTTCCTTGAAGGTCCTCCAGTAGAGCGGAGATAATGACCGGAGGCTGGTTTGTCTAAGTGCTGAGGCACCTTTCCCATGTAGCCCAGTGACTGCCTCAGAGGCTCTATCTCCCTAACTCTGCAAATCATCACCCCTGAGTCACACCAGTCACCACAGTTAACACTCCCAGCCCTCCCCTCAAAGGTCATTTCCGTGTTCATTCCACCTGCCCTACCACTTCCAACCGGTACTCAGCAGCAGGAAACACTGACCGTCCTTCCTCCACCACAGGCTTCGGCCAGACAGCCTGGGAAAGTCTCCTCCCTCCATCATGTCCCCTCCCCAGAGACTGGCTCCACAGATTTTCTCCTGCCTTTGTTCAGGACCCAGTCCAGGATCTGAGAGCTGACTGACTTCCTAGACTTCCAACAAGAACAAAACCCAGACATTTTCCACTTCCTTCTCAATAGAGGATTTTCTAGCAATTTCTGCCGCGCTCCTTCAAATCAGAGTTAGAAGTGGGAGTGGTCAGGTGATCAGGTTTTCACCCAAGCCATTAATTATATGAACGCTATGGTCTTTGGTTTTAGGCATGTATAAAGCAGGTCTTGGCTCAGCCTTTTGCTGTCTAAAGTTAGCTCTCACACATCCAGGACTGTTCCAACCCAGAAGTATTTTGACCAATTTATTTTTTGCATTTTTATGTCTTCCAGAACACCCCTCCCCCCTTTTTTTGTGGTACTGGGCTT
The DNA here is from genome assembly GCF_047511655.1 of Castor canadensis. NCBI lineage: Eukaryota > Metazoa > Chordata > Mammalia > Rodentia > Castoridae > Castor > Castor canadensis. Next base: position 121,886,792 of record NC_133396.1, read on the forward strand.
TGAACTCAGGGCCTCACACTTGTTAAGCAAGCACTCTACCACTTGAGCTACTCCACAAGCCCTTCCAAAACCCTTTCAAATCTCTGGAGAAAGTAACCATACCTAGTGGCCCTAGTCCAGTTCTCACACAGCACCTGTGCTCAGTAAGTATTGCATTAAACTGGAAACTCTGAGAAAGATGTCATCTTCAGAGGAGGTGGGTTGGGGCCCAGGGCTCTGGAGAGTAGGGCTGTAGGGGCAGCCTGGGCTGGGGGCCTCACCAACCTTAACCACACGCCTCTGGCAGCCCAGCTTGCCACAGCGAGATAAAGAGTTCTCAAGAAAGTAAATCTGAAATAGCCAAATATGGCAACTGTGCAGGAAAGAGCAGAACGAGCTGAGAAAGCAAGCCGACCAGAGTGGCCTGGTGGGACTGGCAGCAAGACGTTGGCTCTGCTGTTCACCGAAAATTCTCAGAACCGCCAAGCCCCCGCAGAGCAGAGACACGGGGTGTGGGGTGTGGAGAACCCCGATTCCACGAATCGCCTGGGTGTCCCTGGGCAACTCATTTCACCTCTGGGAGCCTTGGTCTACTTCGAGACCCCAGAGAACTCACATTCTGGGGAGGGGGTCCTGCGCCTCTAAATGAGCCAGTGCGAGAGAACTGGCGAAAGATGAAGGTTTCCATTCATGGCAATGTTAGCGATTCGCCCTGGAGGGGCTCTGCTTGGAAAGTCTTGCAAAGGTGGAGGGTGGCTGAGGATGTGGCAGGGGCCAAGGACTCGCCGCGCGACTGTGGGGGGCATGCCTGAAAGTCCCCCTTCCTGGCTTCTCCAGCCCACGACCGCACTCTGGACCAGCTCTCCCCAGCTCGAGACCCCGACTCTCCGTCCTTGCAACACCTCTCCCCCGCTAAGCAAACTCGCTCCACACCGCACCCCCTCGGCCACCCGCCCGCCGGCCTCCCGCGCCCTGGGGACCCGGGCCCCGCCACCTCGCGCGCTCCCGCGATCGGGGTGGTAGTGGGGGCGCTGGAGGGACTGGAGCCAGGCGAGCAGCCTGGCCGGGGAGCCCGCCGCCCCTGGTCGGGCTTCTCACCCAGCCTTCCGCCGTGGGGTGCCTGGTGGCCACCTGCCGGAGACTCTCGTGTGACTCCGCGCCCGTCCGCAGGCGCGCGGCAGCTCGGAGGGCGAGGCAGGCAGCGGCCAGGCGGTGGCGCGGGGGCGCTGGGGGCGTGGCCTGGGCCGCGGGGCGGGGAGAGGGGCGGGGCCTGGGCGGTCGCGGACGGTGGCTAGTGGGCCAGCGCAGCGTCAGGGAGGATGCTTAGGCAAGTGTCTGGCTGCAGGCTGAAGACAGTCACCCGCACATTAGAACTCTAACCTATTTCTAGCACCGTTAGTACCTACAAATGAAAGTCACCTCTGATTTCCCTCACGTGCATTTGAATTGCATGCGTCCTGCTCTTCAACCGCAGACCAGTAGGCTCAGCCAATCCTTTTGTATGGTGCCCCATTAAGGTCTCACCCAGCTCTGTCTGTATCACTTCTTCCCAGACCTTCATCCAGAGAAGTGCAAATTTGCCGGCCCTCCTAACTTACTGTTGGCCTAACACTAGCGATCTCTTAGAGTTTAAAACTTGCCATAAGCCAAGGGCAGTAAACAACTCATGTGGTCTTCACAGCAATCTGGCCTGTCATGAATGACCAAACAGGCCTGGTCATTCTCAATCTACAGATGAGGTATATTAGATCCAGAGAAGTGACACGAAGTGACATGCCCAAAACTTGAATCCAGGTCTCCTGACTCCTAAACACACCGTGCTTTCTTGCAGTGTATTCTCTGCAAGAGCTTATGTTTGAAATAATTACTTCTATTCTATATTAATAAATCGGGCCAATATTCCAATTCTAGCTCTTTCATACTTTCAAATCAGAAAACCGAGGGAAAGGCACGTAGGCCTTCCCTCATGAGCTACAATTACTCATGAGCAAGAGTGAAGAATAATAATATCCACTGCGGGAACGGATACAGACACGCATACACACTGGGCAGGAACAAGAGAAGGGAGGGAGCGCTGGCGTCGTGGGCAGGGATGAGGGACAGGGGACATGGGGGCACTACAATGCCCATGTGGGGTCTGGTGGAGCAGCCACTGCTGATTGCCAACCTGTTGTTACCTTGTCTCTTATTTTTCAACCAGAGACAGAAACCCAGATTCAAACCTTTGTTAATGATTATATTAACCGCTCCATGGGGAAAGATGGCACCCATGGACATTGCTTTGGGACTCTAGATCCCGCTCACAATCTTCTTGTGAGTATTTTAAGGAGATGGCATTCTTGTGTGCCTGACATAGGATAGATGGCCTCCATACAATACGCCTTAACTTAAGCTTCTCTACTTCTCACCGCTTTTCTCATAACCTCCAGGACATCGCTATCTTTACAAGTTGCTGTCTAACGCGCATAGGTGAGGTATGCTCTGAGTCCCTGTTACTTCCATTGACTGTGATTCAGTTGTCTCTCCCACTCTTCTCCCTACCACATGAATGAAGCAGTCAACTTGTTCAAAAAGATGATTTCCAAGCCTTAAATATGATGAAGTCCCAGGCTGGGATAGACAACAAATCTTTTTTTTTTTTTTTTGGCAGTACTTTGGTTTGAACCCAGGACCTTTGGAGGCAGTTATTGTGCTACCGAGCCACACTACCAGCCCTTTTTTGCTTTAGTTTCTTTCTTTTTTTTTTTTTTCCATATAAGGTCCCCACATTTATGTCCAGGCTGGCCTGGGCACCAATTTTCCTATTTGTGGTTTCCAAGTGTCTGGGATGACAGGCATGTGCCACTATGCCTAGCTTTTATTGGCTGAGATGAGGGTCTTCTTAACTTTTGCCCCAGCTGGCCTTGAACTGTGACCCTTCCAATCTCTGACCCCCAAGTAAGTAGGATTTCAGGTGTAAGCCACCAAGCCTGGCTAAGAGTTTTAATCATGGTGAAAGTCAGCCCACTGGACTCCAGGGGTAGGAATCTAAGTGGGGAGATGATAGAAGAATTTAGAGTATTAGTCAGAAGTCAAGGGCGTGTTCCCAATTCCTCTTGTTGATCTCAGAGTCCTGGGTAGGATGTCTGTGAAAATAGAGAGGACAGACTCTGGGATCCAGACCAAGCAGACACCATCTCTTTCCTCAAGAATCTTTAAGTTAGATGAGAAGGACAGAAGATAAATGCACATATAAAATAAACATTAAATATTTGCAAAGGATTACCTTTACTAAGTCTTATTATGTGCAAGGTATAATCATCAGTTTTATTTTATAGATGGGAAGACTCATCCGTTGAACAATTTTCCTCAAACTGCAAAACTCTTAGTTTGAGAGAGACAGAATTTGACCTGGCGAGTCTGGTTGTGGTGCTCTTAGCCACTATACTACCCTGCCTTTCAAAGAAATGGTAGCTGTGAATTCAAACAAAACTACCTTAAGATGGAGACAAATTTTGGCAGGTTTGATATTTTGAAGATTTTTGTTTAACTTTAAGCACAATCCAGTCTTCAAACTAAATTCATTAAAGAAGGGCAAAACTGGACGATACACTAAATGTTCACACAGAAGGAAAGGTATAACCATTTTGTTTCTTCTAGACACAATAACATTGCTCCAGATATCAAAAGACATAAATTTTAGCTGTTTAGTTTACTGGACAAATTGGTAGAGTGAGTGATTGTAGCCCTCCCTTGGTTGTCATGTGAAGGTGGCAGGTTTATGGAGCCTGAGGACGCCATCTACTGGAATACTAGACAGATGCATTTCCTTTCTCAGGCTGCCCTGCTACAAGACTGATCAGTGTTGTCAGCACTGATCAGTGGGACAAAAGGCCACGCTTTCCATCATCCAGAGACCAATGAAATCAGACAAGGAGGAAAAAAACTGTCTTCAGGCCTGAGTTTTCACCTGAAATCTCCATTACAAGTTACAATGGAAAGTCTTTGCTCATCACAGAACACATGGAAAGTGTGAGAGAGCTGCAAACCACTTCCACACCAAGAGCAGAGAATGCTCACTTGCTTACCAAATAGGTTTTGCATTGAGGCAGTGAGTGAATGAATGTGGGTAGGTCCTCTGTATTTCCTGGCCCAGTGATATCTGGCCCCTTTGCTTCCATCAAATAAATTTTACCTCGTCTCTGCCTGTCAGTATATACTACCACCACAAGAAAGAGAGGCAGAAAGTGGGGGGTGGGAGGTGGGGATCTTCTCCCAAAACTTATAAACATTTTTTTAAAAAGGAGACTTTTTTCAAAAGAGCCTCTGTATGTGCATCCAGTAGCTGTGGTTTTAGCTTAGGAGCCTAAGAAACACCCATGCTTCTTTCCTTCTACTTTGCTTCACTCTGTAGTTATCTACTCTGTGTAAGGTCAGTACCATTAAACACACAAAAAACCCCAGCCCTATACTGTACCTGTAGCCATATTTCTGTATTGGTTCCAAGGAGCCTCCCGCTTAATCAATACATCCACCCCCTTCCCATGCCTTTTCATGGTTTGATAGTCACCTTTTTTGGTTGGAGGACTTGTTTTGTTGTTGTTCTAAACTTTGGTCTGCTGTCTTCATTACACACCTAGCTAAATGTGGATTCTGTCTACTTTGAGAGATAGTTCCTTTAATAATATGCATACATGCAATTCCTACCACTGCTTGGAAAAAACATTTTAGCATATTAATTTTGTGTAGTCGCTGTAAGGCATTAAAATATAGATTCTAAAGTTATGTAGCCTTAGGAATCCTGAAGATCAGAGGTTTGATTGGCACATTTTGGTCTTGTTAGAACTTGTAATGGGTTGGTAACCAGGAAGACTGTTTTTTTCAGTATTTTTTTTCTGAGAACAGTGTTTATCTTACATGGAAGGATTTCAAATAATGCTCTTGTGACTGCTTAGTCACCTTCTCCCTTTCACAGAAAAGTATTAAGAAGGAAAAGCATAAGCTCATGAAGGACTCATCCTGGAATAAACTGGCAAGCAATGTCTTTGACTCCAGCACTCCTCTGTATTCCATGACCGTGGGGGTCATGCTCAGAAATCCTGTGTTACCTTCTGTTGGCACAATGAGGGGCTCTCATTGTGATACCCCATCTGGGGTGATTGGGTCTTTTGTACAGCGCCTGTGGTCCCACACTTTCCTTTTATTTTTTAAAACAACTTTACTGTTCCACTTTTAAGATCATAAAATTCACCCAATGAATTCTAGTAAGTAATGTCAGTTGTGCAGCCATAACCCCAATGAAATTTTAGACCAGATCCATCACTCCTTGGGCTCACTTGTGGTCAATCCCTACTCCTAGCCCTAGCCCCAGGCAAGGGACAATCTGCTTTCTACATAGTTTTGCATTTTGGGGGAAATTTTATATAAATCAATGTGTAGTATTTTGTGGCAACTGAACAATGTTTTTGAGGTTCATCCATTTTGCTGCCTATGTCAGTACTTTATTTTTTCCTAATACTGAGTAGTATGCCATTGTGGGAATATACATTTTGTTTCTCCACTCACCAGATGGTCGACAGCCTGGGTATTTCTAGTTTTTGGCTCTTGTGAATAATGCTGTTGTGAATATTTGAATACAAGTTTTTTGTGTACACATAAAGAAATTTTTTATTTCTCTTTAGATAGATACCTAGAAGCAAAACTACTGGGTTGTATTGTAATATAAATTAACCATTTAGAAGTCACCAAATAGTTTTCCAAAGTTGCTAAATCATACTATGTTTCTGCCAGTAAAGTGAAAAGGTTCCAGTTTCTGTATATCCCCAACAACACTTGTTATCATGTCTTTCTGATATTAGCCATTCTTTTAGGTGTTTCAGCATCTTGTTATGCCTCTACTTTATGCTTCTCCTATGACACCATAAAATTGCCCAAGAGAGAGGTGTCTTTGCGTGCACACATCTTCCATTTATACATCTTCTTGGCAAATATCTGTCCAAGTCTTCTGTTCCCTCTAATTTTTTTGTACACTTGTTATTGAATTGTAAGTATTTGTTATATATTCTGGATACACATTTTTACTGAAATATATGCTTTGTAAATACTTTCTGCTGCTCAATAATTTGCCTTTTCATTTTTGTAGTTTTTGAAAAGCAAAATTTTTAATTTTGATGAAATGCAGTATCAATTTTTATCCTACTATGGATCATGCTTTTTGTTTTCTTCTAGAATTTTATAGTGCAGTATGGGGGTTTGAACTCAGGGCCTCACACTTGCTAGGCATGCACTCTACCACTTGAATCATGCCTCCAGTCCTTTTTTGCTTTGTTATTTTTCGAATAGAGTCTTTAGTTTTTGCCCAGGCTGATCTGGACAGTGTTCCTTCTATTTCTACTTCCCATATAACTGGGAAGAGAGGCACATACCACCACACCCAGCTTATTAGCTGAGATGGGGCCTCACAAACTTTTTGCTCCAATGTTAGCCTCAAACTGCAGTCCTCCCAATCTCCACCTCCCGAGAAAATGGGATTATAGGCATGAGCCAATGTGCCTGGCCTGGTAGTTTTTGTTCTTACATTAGGGTCTGTGTTCCATTTCAAGCCAATTTTTGTGCATGATGTGAGTTAAGGATCAAGGCAGACTTCTTGTTATTGTTGTTATTTATTTATTTATGGTACTAGGGGTTGAACTCAGGGCCTACATCTTGAGCCACTCTACCAGCACATTTTTGTGATGGGTTTTTTCAAGATAGGGTCTCACAACTGTTTGCCTGGGCTGGCTTTGAGCCATCATACTCCTGAGTAGCTAGGATTACAGGCGTGAGCCACTGGTGCCAGGTTGTTGTTATTTTTTGTTTTTGCCTACAGATATCCTAATGTAATAGGATTGACTACATTTGTGTGAGTCTATTTCTGGATATTTTATTCTTTTTCTTTGGTCTATATATCCATCTTTACACCAACATCATACTGTCTTGATTACTGTAGTTTTGCAAGTATGGCAATCAGTCAGAACAAATCATCCATTGGTGTTCTTTTTCCAAGTTGTTTTGACTATTCTAAGGTAGGGCTGTGGCTTTGTAAATAAGATTTTATTGACCATAGCTATGCCTGTTTGTTTATGTATTTTCTATTTCTGTTTTGAATTACAATGGTAGAGATGAGTATTTGCAACAGGGACTTCATGGACTATCAGGCCTAAAATATTTGATATCTGGTCATTTATAGAAAAAGTTCACTGGCTCTTCATTTAGGTCCTTCATGTTATAAATATTGAAATTAGCAGGCTAATATGTGCAAAATACGCCTGCTAGCATTTTGATAGGGACTGGGTTGACTCTATAAATCAATTTGAAGAAAGTCACCATGTTCACATGAACCCTCCAGTCCATGAGTGTGGCATTTCCCTTCATTTATGCCAATCTTCCTCATCATGCTAGTTTCCTTAATTTCTCTCAGCAGTATTTTATTTCCAGTGGACATGTCTTGCACATTTTTGTTATGTTTATTCATAAATACTTTATCATTTTTGATACTATTATAAATAAGATTTTCTTGATTTCATTTTCAGATCATTCATTGATATTATATGGAGACATAACTGATTTTATATTGTGTCTTCTTTGTTAAACTTGCTAATTATTCTAGTACAGTTTGAAGATTTCTTTGGATTTTTTTATATGCAAGATCATGTTACCTGTAAATAAGGACAATTAATTTTAGTTCTTCTTTTCCAATTTGTATGACTTTATTTTTCTTGCCTTATTACACTGGCTAGAACCTCCAGTAAAATGTTGACCAGATGTGGTGAGAGCAGACATCCTTACCTTGGTTCTGATCATAGGGAAAAGGATCCTGTTTAGTATGATGATCTTTTTAAAGATGCCCACATCTTATAGATGCCTGCATAATCTTAATTTTCTGAGAGTTTTATCATGAATGGGGATTGGATTCTGTTAAATGCCTTTTCTGTGTCTATAGGCATAATTATAAGGCTTTTGTTCTTTATTAATATGATTTATTGCAGTGATTCTCAACTGGAGGATAATTTGTGCTCCCAAAGGGACATTTGATAAAGCCTTGAAAAAGTTTTGATTTTCAAACTAGGAAGGAATGTAAACCTAGTGAGTAGAGTCTGAGACTTCTGCTAAACATCATAGAGTGCACAATAAAGAATAACCTAGCCTAAAAAAGGTCAATAGTGCTGACGCCGAGAAAACCCGGTGTATTACATGAATTGGTTTCTGAGTATGAAAGCAAGCATTCCTGGATAAATTCTATGGGGTAAGATTGTATAATGATGTTTAGATGTTGCTGGATTTGAATTACTAATGTTTTATTAGGAATTCTTGAATCTCTGTTCATTAGGAGTATTAATCTGAAGTTTTATTTTCTTGTGATGCCTTCATCCAGCTTTGAATTGGACTACTAATGGTCTCACAGAATGGATAGGAAGAGTATTTTTTCTCTTGCATTTTCTGAGCTCATGTAGGCTTTGTATTATTTCTCAGGGATTTGACAGAATTTGCCAGCAAAGTTAACTAAGCCAGAACTTTCTGGTGTGTGAAGATTTTAGGTTACAAATTCAATTTCTCTACTTGATTCATGTTTTCTATTTCTTTTGAGATGGTTTGGTAAGACCTTGTCCATTTCATAAACATTTCCCAACTTTTGACATGAAGTGCTCATAACATTCCTTTACAATTCTTCTAATTTCTGTTAGTTATAGTGATGACCTCTCTTTCAGTTTAGATTTTGATAATCTGTGATTCACTTTTCTTGGTCGTTTTATATAACCTTTTGTTGGTGGTGGTATTGATCTTTTCAAGAAGCAACTACTGGTTTCAGTGATTTTTCTCTATTATTTTCCTGTTATTTATTTCAACTGTGACTTTATTTTCTTCCTTCTCCTTATTTTAAGTTGAGCTTTCTCCTTCCTTGTTAACTATTTAAGAAGAAAGTTTAGATCGTTGATTTTAGATCTTTCTAATCTAATCAAAGTTTTAAGCTATAAACCTTCTAAGCACTGCATTGTGGTAGCCCATGCATTTTGATACATTGTTTTCACTTACAGTCAGTTCAAGCTATTTTCTAATTTCTTTTTCTTGCCCATAGGTTATTTTCTTTTTAATCAGCTTATATTAATTATACAGAGGTTTCATTGTGATATTTCCATACATACATATATTTTATCATATTCATCCCCTCCATTATTCTTTCTCACCACCCTCCTTCCTTGTTTATTTAAGAAATTTTAGTGAGTTTCATTATTCTAATTTCATGTATACATATAATGTTCTTCAATAATATTCATTTCCCCATTCCCCTCTCCATTCACCCTACCACTCCCAGTGGTTCCCTCACTTTTACATTCATGTCCTATTTTAAGGTCTAGATTCTGCATATGAAAGAAGACATGCAATATTTGTATTTCTGAGTCTTACTTCTCTTAACATGATGATCTCTAGTTCCATCCATTTTCATGATAATTTCATTTTTCTTTATGGCTGTATATATATATATATATATAGTCACATTTTTCTTTATCCATTCATCTATTCTTTGGTTGATAGGCACCTGGGCTGACTCCCTACCTTGGCTATTGTGAATAGTGCTGCTGTAAACATGGGTATGTAGGCATCTCTACAGTATGTTGACTTACATTCCTTGAGATATGCCCAGAAGTAGTATGGTAGGATCATAAGGTAGTTCTATTTTTAGTTTTTTGAATACCCTCCATATTTATTTCTAAAGTTGTTGCACTAATTTACATTCCTACCAATAGTGTATAAGGGTTCCTTTCCCCACATCACATCCTCACCAGCATCTGTTGTTGTTTTTCTTGGTGATAGCCATTCTAACTGGGGTGAGTTAGAATCTCAATATTATTTTCATTTGCATTTCCTTATGCCTAAGGGTGTTGACTATTTTTTCATGAATTTATTATAGGCCATTTGTACTTCTTTTGCAAACTGTCTGTTCAAGTCAATTGCCCATTAATTGGATTATTTGTGTTTTTAGTGTTTAATTATTTTGAGCTCTTTATATATTCTATATATTAGTCCTTTAATGAATAGCTGGCAAAGATTTTCTCGCATTCTGTAAGATGTCTCTTCATTCTGGCAATTGTTTCCTTTGATATGCAGAAGCTTTTTAATTTCATGAAATCCTATTTGTGAATTCTTGCTCATGAGCAATTGGAGTCCTAGTTAGAAAGTCACTGCCTATGTCTCTATCTTCAAGTGCTTTCCCTATGTTTTCCTGTACAAATTTCAATTTCAGGCCTTCTAAAGTCTTTGATTCAATTTAATTGATTTCCATACAAGGTGAGAGATAGGGATTTAGTTTCAGCCTTCTATATGTGGATATCCAGGTTTCCCAACACCATTTTTTGAACAGGCTGTCTTTTCTATAGTGTATCCTTTCGGCATCTTTGTAGAAAATCAGATGCCTGTAAGCTGTGTGTTTATTTCTAGGTCTTCTATTCAACTCCTTTGGTCTACATGTCTGTTTTTGAGCCACTACTATGCTGTTTTTGTTACTATGACTCTGTAGTATTGCTCCTTTTGCTCAGGATTGCTTTGGCTATTCAAGGTCTTTTATGATTCAATATGAATTTTAGGATTTAAATTTTTGATTTCTGTGAAGAATGACATTGAAATTTTGATGGGGATCACATTGAATCTGTAGATTGCTTTCAGTAGTAGTATAGCCATTTTCACAATGTTGATTTTGCTGATCCATGAACATGGGAGGTTGTTCCATCTTCTAGCGTCTTTATTGCTTTCTTCAGTGTTTTATAGTTTTTGTTGAAGAGGTCTTTCATCTTAGTTTATTACTAAGTATTTTATTTTTAGTCTATTACGGATTGGATTGTTTTCCAGATTTCTTGCCCCACAGCTCCTCTCCCAATTTGTGCCTCCAGGGGTAGCAAATATCCACGCCTAGGGGTGTATAAATTACCCAGAGCACCAAGAGTTCTGGACTGGATGGGAGGAACTGAGGGAATCAGGCCTTCTGCCTGAAAGTCTCCACACTTTCAGACACCACCCCAGTCAATCACCCTATGGGAGAGAAGAGGCTGGGCTCACATCTCTCAGTCCTACTCGGTAACAACCCCCATGCAGCTGAGAGGCAGAGGCCAAGCAGAGCATTCTGCCAGCCAGAGACTTGGAGCTGCTTTGAAGTGATCCTCAGGTAATGGCACTCACCAGACAGGATGGGGTCACTGAGTTTTGCAACTATCACTGCCTGAGTTCCTCACTGCTTAAACTTCTGAGCTCCCCTCTCCATGATCCCACTTGTGGCAGTCTCTCCCCCAGACACTGTGGCATGGTCACACCAGGCTCCTTGAGCTGTGATACTTGCTTGTTTTCAGGTCTCCATTGTTGCTCAAAGAATGGGCCCCCCTCTCAAGGTGGGCACATGGCTATAGTACTCTTGAGACATGAGGAGCAGCAAAGGGTCTTTCTCCTCCAGTGCTAGCCATGCAGCAGTAGTCATTGTCACACCAAATCCCAACACTGGGTAAGGCTTGAATGAAGTGTGGGTTTATGAGGTTTGGCAGTCTGTGGCCAGAATGGCCTGGCTTACCTTGTGGTTGTGGCTTTGGTTTCAGCTTCTTCTTCCCCTCAGGGAGCTAGGGTTAGAACTGCAGGTTGTTTCCTATGTTTCTCTGGTTCTCTATTTTTCAGCTGTTTTGTTACCTCATGATTCTCAGTGCTATTCTTCTTTTTCTGACCTCAGAAGTCTCTCCTTTGCTACCCTGACTCTTCTCACTCACGAAGTCAATCAAAAAAGCTTCTAAACTGTCAGCTTGTCCCCCTCCATTTCTACCTATAGGTTATTTATGTGTTTTCAAATACGTAGGAATTTCCCAGATTTCTGATTTCTAATTCCATTGTACTTAGAAGATTCTTTGGATACCTTGAGTACTTTTCCATTAAAAGTTATTTATGGCACAGAATATTATGTTTTGGAAATATATCATGTACACATGAGACTGTTTATTCTTCTGTTATTGGGTGGAATGATGTATACATTTCCCATTAGGTAAGGGTGGTTGATAAAAGTGTTTTCATGTCTTATATTCTTACTCATTTTTGGCTTACACGCTCCGATTATTGAGGGTTATTGCAATCACTGACTGTAATGGTGGATTCACCTATTTTTGCAGTTCTAACAGGGATCTTCTTGATGAACAGACACCTTCATTATTATTATATGACCATCTTCATCCCTGAAATCTTTTGACATTATCAGCTTTTGATTAGTATTTATCTTATCAACTGTCTTGGTTTTCTATTGCTGCACAAAAATTACCCTAAAACTCAGCAGCTCAAAGTAACATACATTAATCCAGTTTCTGTGAGCTAAGGAATCTGGACACAGTTGATTTCTTTGCTTCATGGTCTTTCATAGGCTGCTATGGAGTTGTTGGCTGGGCTCTAGTCATCTCAAGGATTGACTGGGAATGGACTGATTTCCAAGTGCACATCGTTGTTGGCAGGATGCAGTTTTTGGCAGATTGTTAAACTGAGGGCCTAAATTCTTTGTTGGTGGTTGGCAGTCTGGCCTCTCCTTGTTACACAGATCTTTCCAATATTGCCAGCTAGCGAGACAGGAATCATAATCTTATATAATCTAATCATAAATATGACATCTCCTTACCTTTTCTGTGCTCTGCTGGTTTAGCACTAGGACTAGCCTATACAGAAAGGCATAAATACCAGGAGGTTGGAATCATTGGGAGCTGCTCTACATCTTCCCCTCTGAGATTATGGGATCCTTATGATAATACCAGTTTTTCTAATCTTTTGCATTTTTGGAGTTGGGAAGTTCCTTAATTTGAGGAGTTTTGTCATAAATTTGTCCCTACCTGCTAGCAGTTATCACCTTTAGCTTTCTAGCACTGTTAAGGAGTATTTAGTTTTTTACACTTATAATTTCAGATTAAGATTTGGGGAGGGAAGAAAAATATGTTCAACTCGCCAGCCTGAACTGGAATTTCATTCTTGTCTGCATTGCATTTAAATGAAAAAGTTAAAATATACACTTTCCTAGTTAAAAAGGCTGTTAAGCAGGACATGCAAAAAACCTCTAATACACATCGGACAACTATAAATATTCCCCTATTTACAGATGAGGAAGAAAGGCTCAGAGAAGTTAAATAACTTGTTGAGCCAAATTGGAAGTCATCACGTTAAGCTGGGGGCAATTATTTTGCATATATAAACCAAATGACAAGTCCCTTGTGATTATGTTTACAAACTCTTATGGCAAGAGTGAAGAGTCAGCATGTTAACTAAAAGGGTCTTGGAGTGAAGGCCTCTTCAAGCCAAATGCAGTCTAAGAAAGCTGTTCCAAGCAATAGGCTAGAGACATCTTGTGTTGTAGATTCAGGATCTTGTTACTTATTGATAATTGTACCTTACACATTTAATTAAGATGAAATTGTGCAGATAATCTTTAAGACAATCCAGAGACAAGACACTATGTAAAGCATTCTGAACATTGACTCTTATGGCCTTTACATTAAGATTGCTCTTCAGTCTCACCACCTCCCCCCATCATTTTCTTAGAAACTCAGCCCACCTAAATCCTGCTTTGGGATTCTAAAGCTTAAGAAGTTACCACATTGTAAGACCCACTCCTTTACTAACCTATTTTATATGTGGTAGTGATTGGCAAATGTTTCAATTCAACAATAACTGCCAGTCTTCATTATTTCTCCTTTAAAATAGGGCTTAAGAGAGCAGAAAAAGGGCAGATAAGGCCACATAGCCTTTGAGACACAAATTCACACATTGTATTCCCTTTAATGTTTAACTTCTAAACACCAATACTAAGATATACGCCTGCATAATATTCCTTCACTAAGGCAGTTATTTATAGTCATGGTAAAGATGGGGTGAAATGATACAATCTATTTTTTCTTAACAGAAAGGTTTATATACTCCCATAAGTCAGCTGTCAAAAATGAGACAGTTTCTGAGATATTTTCTAATATGGCAAGGTTTCTCAAATTGAGACGAATTCTGTCCATACTCAATTATCCTGTTATCTTCTTATAAATGATGTAACCTATAAGAAATGTCGACACTCAAAAACCTAATAATACGTTTTGGACTTTTTCTTATGCCTCCTATAATCAGAAAATCTATTCATCACTTATTTTGGAGAAGTACACAAAGAAAGACAAATTCTGCTCAGATTTCTAAGTTAAATTATTCTTTTTGAGGAAATCCTGATACCCCCAAGTAAATTGGTTAGCAGTTAATAATATTTAAGGGTAATATTCTTTTTATAACAGGAGGAAACATTAATACATGTCTAATAACTAAACTTGGTACCTACAACCAAAATACCTCCCAAAATAATGACTCATATTCTTGGCTTACTCCCTATATCTATTCCTAACAAGAATATAGGCCCATATTAAGACAGAATATTACATTCTTTCACATTTATTTTATATTCTATTTGTCTCACTTATCATAAGCTTATTAATAATAGAACAACTTTTGATAATTTAACCTTTGCCTTCAACCGTATTACACTGGAATTAAATCATATAGAAAAATATTTTTTCATTGATTTTACCAGATGCATCAACAGTGTGATTTATTTTTGGTTAAGTAATAAAAACACTTTGGTGTCGATTTTTCAAAAAAGATAACCTTGAATTAATGAAAATGGTCATTAAAAGATTTCTAGGTTTTTTTTTTTTATAAAAATCAGTATTTAGAATTTCACAGTGAAGAGGTCCTAAATTCCTCATACAACATAAAACTATATAAAAATAGAAGACATAGACATCTTTAAATCTTTAATCCTTTGATTAAGCAGCAAGCATATTATTCTTCCAGGCCAAACACTGCTTAAACAAAAAAGGAAAATGACGTGCAGAATATTTACAAAATATGCAAAGCACACAATAAGGACATCTCACTATATACATGTGTCATATTACTAATGAAGCTAAGATTTTTCTACTGTGTGCTCTAGTGTATGTAAATAAAATTACAGCACATCCCTCAGATACAGCACCTTGGCCCATGTCTTGGATAGAACAGATTTTAAATGAATCACAATATACTGAACAGCTGGACAGATGCTGGTGCTGACCAGCTTGACTCACACACCCCACATACTGTGTACTGAAGGTCTACTGACAAAAGACAAGACAATAAAAGCTGTCAAGGTATAGTATGCACATATGCAAGACAATCGAAGTGCTTTAAAAATGCTTTAGATATTTTAAGATATAAATGTCCCCCATGGCTTTTTAAAGTAAAAATAATTGTAAATTCTTTAATATTATTTTAAATCAGTTAAATGCTATCTGGCTATAATCCCGAGGCAGGAACTATTTAAGATGATCCAATGAGGAAGAAAAGGACCTATCCTGTAAAACGTTTTGATTTTGCCAGAACATAGGGTCCTAAATGAAGTGGTCTAAACTCAAAAATTAAAATCAATGAATTTGGGGGGAGAAATGACCCAATCCTTGTATGCACATATGAATAAAACAATAAAAAAAATTAATGAATTTAAATTTATAGCTCTTTAAGGCTGTAGAGCCAATAAAAGGGACTATTCTTCTAATATTTGGGGGATAAATGACCTCTCAAAACATAAATTAGGGCCACTGATGTTGACTGCTTGGTGAAATGTGTTGAGAATGTGAACGTGCAAACATTTAGCCTTATGTCCCACTAGTATAGCAATCTAAGCAATCTGTTCCTTTGCACAAATCATGATTCCAATATGAAATCATTGTATCAAAAAATATCAGTAACACAGTGTGTAAATACTATCACTTGTAAACTATTCTTTGTAGGTGCCTGCTTAATGATTATGTATTGAACTAAGACTTCTTTAGTCTTTCTTTATAAAAAGGGGTCTCAGTATTTTTAGTTAACAGCACAATTATGGCAATATACTGATACATCTTTAGATAACACAGAACAAATTCTTAAATTCATTTTATGAAATAATGTTGATTTAACCCTAAACCAAACCCAGGAGCACAGGTTGGTTGCAAGGAATACACAAATGTACCCAAGTAGTACAACAGAGATTTATCAAGAAAACACCCTTCATATTAAGTGCAGACTATGTTAATAAGTACGAGGGCAGTTTTAAGTTTAGAAACTAAACACAAAAAGGGTATTGTAAATAAATGCTTCTATATCCACCATCTCTACAGAACTGACAAAATATAATTTTCTTCTAAAATCCCCAAATGTAGGCAACTATTAGTTAAAAGCAAATAGCATTTAGAAACATAAATTTCTTTTTTAAAATCAACTACATTTTCAAGGATCTTAAAGACATTATATTTCAACAAATTAAGTCCTTATCTCTATGTAAAATTATTATTCCAATCCTCTTATTAATGATAGATGGTAAGGTCAAAGACCTTTAAAGAAGGACTTTGCACTAGGACCCTATACTGCATGTTAAAGGGTTAGTAGGTTCAATACATTCTTTGTGGTTTCATATAATTGCTTTGCAATTGATTAAATTGCTTTCTTTTAAAGGAATGTGTTAAATTCCTTTAGACAAAAAGCAACATATTTTGATAAAAGGGATATAGAGCTATAATTCTTTAAATATGAATAAAATGAACATTTATCAAAATCTGAAATGCAGGCTATTCTTGCACTCCTAACATAGGAAATGTTCTTAAAAAATTAAATAAAAGAAAAAAAGAAAGAAGCCAAACATCCTTAAGAAACGTAAGGAGTTTTTACAATATCTAGGTCAATATTCCTATACCAAGAAACTTGACTATGAAGAGGCAGGAATAAAAAGAACCTCAATAAAATAAATATAGTAGAAACAAAACAAGAAACCCTTGGTATATAGAATACTCAAATCTTTTTTTCCTTTTATGAAATCTCGTTGGTGTACACATATCTAGAAATGAGGCTAAGTGGAGGCTTTTTGTGGTGTAACATTTTAGTTTAGTGAACTAAAAAATTAGACATCCATTTATGCTAGTCCACTGCCACAGAACTAGTTTGCAGCCTCAGTATCTAGGAAGGATTATTATCTCCTTTTTTGCATCAGTCAGATGAGCACTGGTGTAATGGTGGGGTGAAAAGTTACTGCAGAGCTGTCCAATTTAATTTTTAGTGCAGTGAGGACTGTGAATCTGTCTGAATTCCAATAAGTGATGGTGGCTGTTGACCACCAACTGTGGACAACACTGGTCTTGGGTTTAGACGGGGTGGCATAGAATTAGCAGGGCGAATAAGAGGTGGTGGAGGCTGATTTAGAGTTGGCCGGGGCTGGATGAACCGAGCCTGCTGCTGGAGTGGAGGAGGCTGCCGGTGAAGAGCAGGGGCAGCAGGCAGTGTTGGACGAAGAAGTGGTGGAGGCTGGTTCAAAGTGGCAATGGGGGCTGTTGGTGTTGGAGTGGATGATGGGGCAGGAGGTGATGGACCCAGAGTCCGAGGAGCCTGTGGGGTCTGTGCCTAGAGGTGAGGAAACAAAAATACACGCATGAGATGTAAGTCCTAACGAATTTAATACAACATAGTTTGGGCTGTCACAGGAAAAACAAAACAAATCAAAACAAAACAAAAACATAACACCAGTGTTTATTGGAAGCACAAGCTTCTTTTATTTTAAACAAAACAAAAACAAAAAAACAAAACAAAAAAAAGAAATGAGGCTACCGAACAGGCATCTTTATTAGTAAACAGCTTAAAAATAGACTGCAGGAAAACAATACACTTTCCATTCTGCTAGGATCAGAAATTAGCACGTCATTATGACTTAAGAGTCACGAGAGATGCACCGCTGAGTAAGTGTATTGTCAACCTTTCATGCTCATTTAACTAGTCCTCTGACAAATTAACCTTACAGAACACCACACAAAATGGTGACTCCTCAACTCATATTAGCTCAAATTCCAGACACAAACACACCTCCTCTTCTTCATCAGTGCTCTTCCCTGATGGCACATTAGAAGCACTTTTTGTCTCCTCCCCTAAAGTAGAAGCATCACCATTAGAAGCCTGGGTTCCTTGTTCTGCTTCCCACTCCTGCAATACCTCCTCTAAGTTAAACCGACGCCTGTAGTTTACAAAGAAGTTCTTCACTTGGCCAACAGTCTTGTTGCCAATTACATCTGCAATAGCTTGAAAATCTTTACCATATTTGCGGACACCTGGAAGGCAAAGTAAATAATACACCTGTGAAGGATCAATGAGGAGAACTGTGTGTACTATACATCATGCACACACAAAAGATACCAGCAATGAAAATCCCTTCTGATAAATTCTGCTCATTTCTCAATTCTGAGATAGAGGCTAAGATATCAGGGTCACAGATGAAAACTATCAATTACATCATTTCATCGAGCCAGCCACTTGCCTTCAACTGAACGATCAGAAACTTACCATTTTTTTACATACTCAGTTATTTTCTCCAATCCTCTCTTGAACTCTCAAATATAGTCCATTTATTGTAAAGCATTGAATTCTTTGCTCCATCCTCAATCCATATTCATTTATTTCCCTAGTAGCCAGTCACCTAAATTTGAGCAACACCGTTTGTAAACAAAACTGGATGGGAATGAGCCATCTCTTTTATCCCCTCAATGGATTGATTGAGTAGCTTTATGGTTCCCCCATTAAGAAAAGCATTACAACTTTGGGCTTAATAGTAACTTAACATGATTACTTGCCTATCCCACCAGGGTACCAACAAATAGAAATAATTAAAATGTAAAAGCAGAATTATCACCATCTGATGGATTTTAAAAAGGGAAAATATTTTTAAGAGTCAGCTGGATTTTAATTCCTCTAATAGTTCTAAAGCTTGAGTATAAGAAGGATTTCTAGCTATGCTTTGTAGCCTAAAGGAGGTTAAGGTAGTGCTACTTGAAGAACACTGTGCATGTCCGCACAGTCTTAAATTTAAATTTAAGAAGGAGTATATATTTCTGTGAACTTAATTTTTCATTACTTTAGCTTCATGATAATGAAGGATAGTAACTAATTTATGAAACTGAAATAACCAATTGTGCTATAGACTTAAAATTGATAATAATTTGCTGTTAAAGGAATTCTGAAAGAAGTTTAAGGATGCATTTCTAGAAACAGATGCACTTAGCTCAAAATATAAAGGCTGTCAAAATCTTTTTATACTTTGATAACATCTTTTTAAAATACTAGGAAATTATAATTCATTAAAAGAGATGAGAAGGAAGAGAAAACTCAGGGGCTTAAGTAAACTTAACATTTATGTAAGCACAGATGAGAGACTAATATAAGACTGCAGCAGAAATGCTTTGTGTTTATCAATACCAATTAATGTGAAATGCCCAATTACCTGAAAGTACCATCTCAATGTCACATGGTTATGCTTTTAAATTTTGCCCTTATTTTAAATTGAGAATTTGGAACAAGCATCTCTGGCTACATTCAACTAGCAGGGACTGACCAATAGGGTGCGGGAGTTCCTTTACTGGAAGAGTATTTTGTATTGAAGATCTGACAGTATTATCCTGTAACTATATCCCATTTTAAATGAAGCTCTCTGGGTCTGTAGGCTATGCTCATTTGCTCTGTTCTCAAAGGAAAAGACATATGCATGACGACAAATTAATAATGACAGATACAATTTATGTTCTATAAACACAAATGAATTTATAGTCCCTTTGAATCTAGGGGTTCAGTGTCAGTTTGAACTTCACAGTTAAGATGAATTCTACTGCTGCTTAAGTTATACTGAGGGGTTTATTTGGCAATAAAAATTCTAGGTTACTTCATAGTAATAGTAATAGTTCTGTTAAGATATTCAAGTACTTCTTCACTATACATTAGAAAATAGCAGCTATTAAAAGGTTGGGTTTTGTGCCACTTCTAAATTTGGGATACATTTGGGACAACTGTTGATTAGAAACCAGACATAATGCTCTATCAGGGTACTAATTTTCATAAGGGATGCTTAATTTACATTATAGAAATGCAAAATATGAATACATGACTCTGGAAATGAAAGGTTTATGGCGAGGTTTAGACCTTCTGTATTCCTAATAGAAGTAACATTAAGAATAATTTTGATTCCAAGTCTTAAGATATTATAACCCTCAATACCTGTTTTGCAAAATATATTCCAAAAATTGCAAAATAAATTCCACAGTGGCTCCCAAGTCTGATTCTGTTATACGACTGTCCCTTTTTTCCTGACTCTATTCCTTTGGATCTTTCACTCTTTTTCTTGCTCCGTGGGCCTTGTCATTAGTATTGTCACATTTACCAAATTATAGACCCTAAACTCAAAATTACTCCCCATAAGAGCTTGAGTTTTTCTAGAAGCTTTGGATGTCAAGGACTTTTCCCAACTGATCAGGTATGTTTATTAACTTGTATGCAAGTCTAAATCTTAAGGCTCAGACTGTAACACAACCAGTATCCTACTGGCAGTCTTCTCTGGGCCAGGGCAACCTTATCTGCTTGCCCCTGTGTGTTCTGCTTGTTCCTCTGTGTACCAAGATATGAAAAGGGCTGGGAAGTACTATCCTATGGAGTCCAAATTGGCCCCAGCATTATTACAATGCTGAGTTTGCACAAAGTGCTCAGGAAATATGATTTTTCTTTCCTATTAAGGCTTCATTTTACTTTTGAACCCCAAGAGGCATACATGATGGTACTTCTTTATCACTTCTGTCCTCTGCACTCCCAAAACACTACTCAATAGTATGTTCTGATTAGAAGATGGCTTTTTTTTTTTTTTTTTGTGGGACTGAGGTTTGAACTTAAGGCTTTGCCCTTGCAAAGCAGGTGTTCTATTGCTTGAGCCACACCTCTAGTCCATTTTGCTCTGGTTATTTTGGAGATGGGTCTTGTGCACTGTTTGTCTGGATGGGCCCTGAACTGCAATCCTCCTGATTTCAGCCTTCTAAGTAACTAGGATTACAGGTATGAGCCACCAGAGCCTGGCTAGAAGATGGAATTCTTAAGCTCTATGCTGTGGCCAGCAAGTAGGCAATCTCAAATGAAAGAGCAACTGACTTATTGGGACTGCTCCTTCAGAAGAATCTCTAATTAGGCCTCCAGAGGATGACTGAGCAGGAAGCAGTAATAAGGAACAACTAAACACATTATGGTACTACAGCTACCTAACTTCCAATCTACCCTGAGGGAAAGAGTAGTCCATTCTTTTTACCTCTAGGGTAAGAGGTCAGTTTTCAAGCGCTAGTGGAATAAACATTTGGAGAACCCTAGAAGGAGCAAAATTGTAAACTTTCCAGGGACAGAGTAAAATTATTTTTAATTAAATTTCTAGGCTTCATTTGTAAGTTAAAATGAAATAACTTGGCTTCCTATGCTGGCAATATTAATACTTATTAAAATTTGATATATTAAAAGTTTTTGGGAATTAACATAAAATATAACTCATTAGGATATTGCTATCATTATATTTTATGAAAATCCAAATTTTTCTAACCACTTACCATATTACCCAACATAAATCCATCTATTCACAAGCTGATTTTATACTTTGCTAAAGAAATTTATCAGCAGTAAAGACTTTAGCAAGGCACTGTCTGAATTATCCCAAATTCTGAATTAGTAGAGGTTGTACATTCATTTTCGGGGGACTTTTTGGCTAATAAGTCGGTAGCTTTAGAAGCATTTACACTTGATCTTAGCTAAAGGGCTAAGAAATGATTCCAGCAGCATGTATATGGTGTTTCCCCATTATGGTCAGGGAATATGAATTTGCTTGTTAAATTAGATAGCTGTTTCTGGTATGTTTAAAATGTTACCTTAAAATATGATTTTGGACTATACAAGCACACACACATACAAAAAGGCAAAGCATTAGCAGTGGGAAGATACAAGGAATTAAAAGTTCAGGGGATTGGCTTCATGCTTCTTATAGCGAAATTTCTTAAAGCGAGCACACACTTAACATAATTGAGAAATATAAATTTACCAAAATCTGTTCTTGGAATAACAGGAGCCTAGGTGCAAAGATACAAATTTTCTACTTTCACTTCCTTTCGACATTCATATACTAGGTTTACTACTCTTGCAAGTCTGTCAAATTGACTTTTTCTCTTACTTTATGAACTTTCTGGTTCTTTTTTTTTTTTTTTTTTTTAAAGTATGAGACAAAAACTAGAAAGAAGGAAGTTTCTAGATCTGTAACTTCAATTTCTCTCTCTCTCCTCTCCGGAGATACTGGGGTTGAACTGAGGGCTTTGGGCTTGCTAGGCAGGCAGGCACTCTACCATTTGAGCCATGCATCCAGCCCTTTTTGCTCTGGTTATTTTGGAGACAGGGTCTTGCTTTCCTGGAACCATGATCCTCTTTTTTTTTTTTTTTTTTTTAATTTGGCTGTACTGGAGGAGTTTGAACTCAGGGTTTCACACTTGCTGGGCAGACACTCTACGACTTCACTAACTCCGCCAGCTCTGTTTTGTGTTGGGTTTTTCAAGATTGGGTCTCACAAACTACTGCCCAGGCTGGCTTCGAACTGTGATCCTACTGATCTCTGCCTCCCAAGTAATTAGGATTACAGGTGTGAGCCACAGGTACCGGCTAACCATGACCTCTTGATCTCATCCTCCCACATAGTTGGGATGACAGGCAACACCAAGTCCAGCTATTGGCTGAGATGGAGTCTTGCACACTTTTTGCCAGGGCTGGCCTGAACTGCAATCTTCCTGAGCTCAGTCTCTCAAATAGCTAGGATGATAGGCATGAGCCACTGGTGCCCAGCTTCATTTCTCTTAAAAAGGATGAAATGTATGAATGACAAGAAGAGAAGGTAACTTTTACTGTAAGTATTAACCACTTGAACACAGTTCTTTGTCATTTTCTGTTCTACCTAAGATGGCAGGTAATATGAGAAAGAACTAAAAACTGAAGTTGGTATCATGATAAAATTGGAAAAATTTGTTTACTCTAAAACAGCATAAAGATTTTAATTGGAGAACAGTATTTTTCAGCATTGATGATTAGGAAATTAATACATTTAAGAGCTGGCCTAAAATAAAAATGGTAAAAATTCTGTACTATGCTTCTGCCCCTACACACTTTTAAAGAGCGTTTTGTATTATCAGTTAGATATACTGTTGTTTTCTGAAGACTGTTACTGAAATTGTAACATAGATAGAACTAGAACTAACATAATAAAGTGACAATCTACAAAAGTATAAACATATATTCCTATTTGACCTACGCATGACTGGTCATCACCCTTTTAATTAAGGGAGAGAGGAAAAGTCAGCATTTAGTTAATAACAATATGAGTAGATAGGATAGGAAAGTAAGGTGACAAACACATACTTAAACCCTATGAAGAAAATAATCTAAATGTTTGATTTAAAAGAGTTACAACAAAAAAGTTTTAAGTCTGAATAGTAGCATTAGTCATTTCTTTCTCTAGGTCACTATAATAGTTTACTATGAGTAAGCTAAAATGAAGCATTTTATAAATAAGTGTCAAACTATATAATGTCTTGAATATAAAACACTATACATATTAAAACACGTTAATATCAAAACATAATTTATTATTTTGTAAAACTGAAGTGGCCATTAGAGCAATACCACATAAAGGTTTATCGTAACAGTTGAAGAAAAAGAAAATGCCTGGTGAGTAGCATCTTAGTAACAAAGTATACATGTTATAATAGGTACTGCAATTATGTACCTTAGCTACTAAGACTCAGGTAGAGGTGAGATTACTATATAATTAAACTGTTTATAACACATACTTCTCAGCCATATATATATATATATATAATGTATGGGTACATAGGACAAAATGGCACTTTTTAATCCTCTCTAAAACAACTATTTAGGACACAAATAGCTCCATACTGTTGTACTTTATACAGTAACAACAAAAACAAAACCAAAATACCCAAAATGAAAACAACAATTCCAGAGTCAACAATAAGACATTAACACAATATTTTTAAAAAGTACCTCTGAAATCCTGAGAGCATGCATACTACCATACAGATTACTGCATTAGAGCAATTTATTTGAAGGGGTTACTTTTAAAATGTTCATAATATAATCCCAAATATGCCTCAGTACAGAGGACACGTTTCATTATAAGTATTAATACTTTACTCCTTTATTTTAGTACTTACAAGCTATGTACATACATATATCCCTACCCCTGAACGCAGATTTGTATAATATCCAACCAGCCATAGTATTCAATTGACTCCACCCTTAACGGAGGGCTGAAGAATGGTACCTAATCCTAAGTGCTGTACAGAGAAATATTAGCCCAGATTTTCCTAGATTATATTCAGAAAATCCTTTCACTGGACAATTTCTTATATTACAGTACAGAATTAACATACTAACTTTTAAGCAACCAGACACTGGAGACTAGGGTTTAATTCTTATCAGTCAATATACTATGACAGGGAGAAACAAGTTTTACCTGAATAAAAGGAGCAACTATTCAAAATAACCATGCTAGAGCTGTAAGCCATAGTTCTAAATGAATACGAAATAGCCAGTGAAAACCCTTATTTTTTAAAAATTAATGATCAGAGGGTAAAGTTTGAACAGCTGTTAGTGAACATCACACACTAAGCCTCGCTCTGACTTATTCCACAACTCAGTTCAACAATTATGAATGTGCTCATGCATGTCTGGCACCTCACCTGCAGTGCTTCAATGGGTTCTCTTATGAAATGACTGTGTCAGGCTGGATGAACAAAGGGAAGGCTGACAACATTCTATTTACAACATTCTGTGACATTTTCAAATCATGCTGGTTGGTTAATTCCTACTCTAATCCAAACGTAGAGTCACCTACCAGTCAATCTTTAATTACATTATTCTCAAATCTGCATGACATTTGCATGTCATGTTGTATTAAATGTATTCTTTGATGAAAATGTGGATTCATTCATTCAAGTTGTACTGGCTCAGGCCTCATGCTTGCTTGGCAGGCACTCTACCACTCGAGTCACATCTCCAGCCTTTTTCGTTACTTATCTTGTTGGACAAAGTTTCATGTTTTTGCTAGGCTGGCTTTGGATTGAAATATCCTTACCTATGCCTCCTGTGTAGCTCAGTCTAAAGGCAGGCACTACCATACCTGGCTTATTAGTTGAGGTGGGGGTCTCAATAACTTTTTTTTTTTTTTTGGCCTGGCCTGGCCTTGAACTGCAACCCTCCCAATCTTTACCTTCCCTAGCAGTTGGGAGTAAAGGCATGTGCCATGATACTTGACCAATATTTGCAAATATTTTAAAAAGGTGTGCTTAAGTGTTTCACTGAAGCCCTACTTTCTTACAGTAGTTAACCTAGTTAAAAAAAGCTATTAGTCCTCAACACAAAGACGGCTCAACCCAGATGAAACACTTTATATCACAATTAGTTCTATAGATAGTTTATCTTAAAAAGGAACATCCACAATCCTGAATAAAAATATACAATTTGCCCTTAAATAATTCAAACATGATAAAATCCAAGTTTACGTTTCCAATTTGCTCATGGGTATTCACAATACAAAAAGCTGTTTGCTATATATATATATCTCAACAAAGTGTTATTATAAATAGAGCATTAAAATGCTCCATGTAAAAAAGAATAAAAAACCAAAAAAAAAATTCTGTATGTATATTTCTGACATGCCTCTTTTTAAATATAGTTATGTATTTAAATGCTTGGTTTTTAAGCATTCAGTGGCATATCTCTTAAAGTATGATACATTGAAAGTTAAACGTATAGTCAATTATTTTCATCACCTGACACTTATCAAATACATACTACATACAGAGTAATCAGAGAAACCAAAAACATATATGTTCTTAATTGTAAGTCACCAATGAGTGATATAATAAGAACGACCTCAAGTGTAAGAATACTTAAGCAGAGACAGAGAGCCCACAAGACTTAGTCACGCTGTCATCATCATCAATTAAATGCTGAGAATGCATTTTGTGCTATTCAGGACCCTAATTGCACACAGACTCAGTATGTCACATCCAAAAATATAACAAAGAATTCCTGGTGACCAATACTTTGTGGTGTACACAGAGCCCTTTCTTGATCCATTTCTAAAAGAATGGAAGAACTAAGGTAGTCATCTTTCTTGACAAGTTAAATAATTATTAATAAGAATAACTGCTTATCTTTAATATACCTTGCACTGCTAGAAGCTGCTCCTCTGTGGTCCAACGGGCATTAATTTTCTGATTTGACTACAAAATTAAAGAGAAGTTTCCTAATGAGGATATGAAGACAGACATTTTTCCAAAGTGCTTATTTTTTTTTAACTTTTCACCAAATCACAGACATGAGACTACTAAAACTCTGATTTACAAAGATTCCGTTTTTAGAAGGATTAAAAAATATAGAGTTACCTTTTACTCACATACGAAGATAATGAAAGGGAAATGTATTAATTTAGGAGAATGAACAACATTCATACTTAGAGATATTAAAACCTGAGAAAACCTATTAGTCAATGACTAGGGATGACACTGTTCCTATTATATACTGCAGATAATGATGTTAGCCTAATTTTTAACATTTTAGAGACTTTATTTGCTTTAGAGAATCTGTGATACTAAAATTTCTTCCCTTCACATTTAAACCAATCCTTTCTTACCCTAAAACCATGATACAAATTAGTATAGAATTTAGAATAGGCCAAACTCAAAATGTTTCTTTAAAATTTCTGAGGCAGAAAATTATCCACTGATAAGAATATATATTTTTTTATCTTAAGACTTCCCAATATTCCTCCCAAAATTACTGTTAAAAATACTAACCTTAGGATTTTTATTATGGCAATATTACAATATCAAACACCTAAACAGATTTTAGTGTTTATCCACTGACTAGTTAATCAAAGCCCTTTGGCAGCAGATGGAGAGAAGAAGTTAAGTACAACAACTTGAAGAGGTTTACAGAGGAATAGTGCAATACTGGGACATAAAGAGCAAGACAGAAAGAAGGCTTCCTTTGAGAAGGGGTGTTTAGGTCTTACCTCATGTAATCTTAACAGTTTTTAATAGTGCACAGAGGTTCAAGTCTATTTTATGAGTCAATATTTGGAAAGAAGAATGAAAAAAAATTAAAATTAAAAAACAAATTTTCTTAAGAGGATAAAGGAAAACAGGTTTTAAAAAGTCCTGGCACGGGAGGGCGCTAAAACAGAAATCACTAAATTCCATAGGAGATTAAAAAGGGATAGCAAGGCAGCCCAGGCAGTGAACAGTGGATAAACTCAAAGTCAGGATACTGGCAATGAGGCAAAAGAACAATAGCAAAAAGGAAAAGAGAAAGAGGGGGAACAGGAAAAATTCTGACACAAATCCATAGAAGCAGTAATGCAAGGATGAACCAAAGCTAAAAGAATGAAAAGGAGTCTTTATATCCATTTCTGCATGGGGAGGAAGAAGTATTTCTCCCTTTCCTTTCCATTTCTTCCTACTTACATTCTGTTATACTAAATTCCTTTCCTAATAAACTCTATCATTTTTACTTAAACAAAAGTGAAAGAAACAATGAAAAGAAGAAGGTGACAAGCATGTTCCACAAAAAGAAGAGTAATGTGAATCAAGTATGAGCTAATATTATGGAGTTAATATGCAGGTACTCTGATGAAACCTTGGCAGTAAAAGATAAAATTAGTCTTTGGCAACCACTGAAAACTGGTACTGGAACCTATTTAAAATAGGCTCAAATATTTCAGTAAAAAATAAAAGATTTGACTGTAACTATCTGCTTTATGAAAATAAAACACAACTTGGTTCATTTTCTAAAGTAGTTAATGATTTAGCTAATATATATATATATTTTTTTGTGCCAAAACCTGGGAATGAACCAGGGACAGCTAATATGCTTTTAATTTTATTTTCTGACTATACAATGGTACATTACCCTGTGGCTATGGACTTTAAAACATGATCGTAAAATGGGTCATTTTGGTTTTAAAGGCTTCAATAATTTCCTCCACACCTTTTTCTTAATTCTTCATTTCTCAGATTGCTCGTTTTGAAGTACATGCCGATCTTTTTTCATCAATTGTTGGAAAACCATCTGCCAACAATTTTATAGTGATTGAAATCTTTCTGTTATACTTTAACAGACTCCATGAAGTTTTTCATCTTTGCAAAGTTTACAATTTCATTTTGGTTGTACTGCACTTGTATTGTATTAACAAGACAGTGACAGATAAGGATGTTGGTGTGTTGGATGTGTAGTAACAGCTAATGGGAGAGTTGAATATTGTTTTATTTGACTGCTTCTGCTTCTCCCTGTGTTTCTTAAGACTAGTGAGAATTTAGATACCCACAATCTCCTGTGTAAGTTGCAATAACTGTGTTACAAGTTTCTTTGAGGATTAAATATAACTAAATATGAGTATATATTTAGTACTTATGTAAAACAGAATCTAGCACAGTGCCTGAGTAAATAAAAGATGATATATTTGTTCAGTCTGTAAGACAGGAACTTGAGGGAAAGGTATCATGAAAAGGGAACAAAAATATCAAAGAGAAATAATGTACACTATGAAGAATTATTTTCATCTAAACTTCCTAATGCCAACAATAAAATCAAGAGACTGGATGAACAAATAACTTCAACTAAAATAAAAAAGTACGTACTATACTGGGGAATTCAAAGACAGGAGAAAAAGGTACAATAACTGGTGTGAGGGAAAAGAACATGAAAAAGGAAATTTGGAAGGGTTGGAGATTGAGAGGGGATTAACAGAAGTTTCTGAAAGGGAAAGAAAAGAAGGCTTTCTATGTGTAGGGAATAACAGGATCTGTATTAGGAAGAAGTGACAAATAAGCCTGGAAAGTTGGTCATAGTAAAACTAAAATATGATAAAGACCACTTACCATAGGAAGGGCAGTGAAAATCACATTAAAATCAATAAGCAATAGTTGTGTTTTTTGAAGGTAAGAGCGTATATGTGTCAGAGGGGTTAGATTTTAACCAGAATAAGACTTTAAGCCTGGAATGCTGGGAGAAGGGAGATATTGTTAAGAACCTAGAAGTGAAGAAAGGTTGATTTGGGAGATGTGGAAAGGGGAAGCTAAGATAAATTTAATTTGGTATACACTAAGAATGAGGTGGATGGGGCATTCAGGTAGAGTTTAGGTTCCACTTGAGGCTAAAATAGATTCATTCATTTAAACACGTATTTTGAAGGGGCTGGGAAATTTTTATAAGGGAAAGGAATAGCCTTATATCTTATATGAGGTTCCTATACTAGGCTCAAACTTTAAAGAAGTTGTGGGGTTATTTTTCCTTCAAAATTACTCTTGTCATTACAAAGGTAGCCATGAACACCCTTAGCCAGGTATCCCTTCAGCACTGGGATGGGCCTTTTAGTTGAACCCCAGACAAAGCTGCTGACTTGAATTCAGGATAGCATTTTCTTTAAAAAGTACATTTTATATATTTAAATAAAATCTCTCTTCAGTTAAAAGAGATACATAGGAGACATGTGGAAGCTAAAACTGATGAAAGGAACTGGATTTCCAGTTTTGACTGCTCACTCTGGGGCACATACCCAAAAAATGCAGCTTAGGCAGAATTGCCATCATTATTGTACTTGTTATCATGAAACATGCCACATTTCCATTTTCTCTTTCCATTTTTTCAGTGAACATCTATTCACTGAATTTATGTCATTTAAATGTACATGTGATATAAAACTTTAACACAGTGTTGAGATTTTATGTCTGCAAGAGAGAAGAGAAAAAAAATCAATTCTGAGGATAAAAATTCACCTGTATTTATGTATGAAAAGGAAAAAATTACAGCTGAGAAGGGAACAGAGTAGTTAGAGAACAGAATCTCTCAAATGTTAAAGAAAGAAAAAGAGGGACAATCATCCAAAACAAAAAAGAAATAGGCATGGGGGATCAGGAGTTAAAAGTTGTGGAATTGGTCTTTAGTGATAAGGTTAACCTTTAAGCAGCAGCTTTGGTGGAAAAAATGCAGAAGGGAGGAGCTGGAATTTTAGGATTAAATAGTCTGTGTGACAAGATGGAAGCAGTGAAAGGGGAAAGACTGAAGGAGAAATAGGGTAAAAATTTAAATATATAGGATTTCTGTAAGTTATTAATTTTATATTTTCTTTAAACCCCAAGAAACTTAGATAGAAATTAACTTAAAGAAAGGACAACCAGAATGTTTCTAGGAATCTAAACCTCTGTGGTAGTTGTAGTTAATGAGAAAGTACCATAGAGTATTTTTTTTTATAGTAAGCCCTGTTCTGAAATGCTATTATTTTTTTAAAAAAATCAAATAAAAATATAGTAATATGGAAAGTCCCAAAGAGCCACTTAGAACAATCTATGACATCCTTAATGAATTTAGCATTTTTGTAGTCCTTTCCCTGCTAAATCAATTTGCCTTCATGTATTTCTCAGTGGCAGACTTATACTATTTATGAATCAGAAGAGCTGGAAAAGGTTAACAAGTTAAACCTTATACCCAATGCTGAAAATTCTACCCAACATCCATAATAAACGGATGTTACCCACTTTTCTAAGAAAACATCCATGGATGGTAAATTTTTTATTTCAAACACCACCCCCTTTTCAATTATAATTATTCTTCCTTTGGGATTCATTAATTTCCTCACCTCCATCTATCAACTTCCATTCAAAGCAAATGAAAGCCTAACAAAATGCACCCTCCTCTACACCTAACACATGCTTTCAAGGAGACACATTAATTTCCTATTTTGAAATGTTCTTTGGATTTATCACATGCCTCCAATCTTTGTTTTCAGGGGACAGCGCGAACGCAGTCCCCCACTACCACAAATTATGCAGTCGATTTTCCCACATTTGGGGAAATAGCAGGGGTCAGCACATCCGAGTGCAATGGATAAGCCTCACCCTGGGAAAACCACCTTCTTGATCATGGTATCTCCCCTGCCAGGTAAGTATACATGCCTCCAATCTTACCACTAATAGTAAACCCTACTCATACCCCATTACCATTTATCATTCACATGCTTATTATTTTAGGAGCTGTGAAGACAGCCTGTTCTAATATATACTGTGTAACTCTGCCAGGATAGTTTTCCTACAATAAAAAAAATTTCATCACATATTTAAGAATCTACAGGGTTCTCCCATTTGACTTAATTTAAAGGGCATATTTCTTTTTTAGCTTTTATAAGGACTTTTACACAATGGCTCTTGCTTACTATCTCTATAACAAAGAAGCCCCTATTCAACCTTGTTGACAACTCTTTCATACTCTTGTGTTCATTCCCCCTCTGCATTTAAGTTTGCCTTTTTAAGTAGACAATATGATTCTTGAGAAAAGATTGTTTTACATTTTCGTTGAATTCTCAATAGCAATTAGCAGAAAAATTAGTATATAGTAAGTGCTTAGCGAATAGTTGCTGATTGGTTACTGTTTTTAATTTTCCTCACTGGATTTACATTTTGAATGTACTGTTCAACACTACATCATTGCTATATTATTTTCTACAACTGGTATGCCCTCCTCTGCCCTTTCTGTATGTATAAAAATCCCAGGTATCCTTCAAACCTGAGCTGAAACACTCTCCCTGTAGGAAGTCTTCCCTGATTATCTTAGCCAGAATGAATGCCGAACTATTTTCCTGTAGCCTTTGCTTATAAATCTATCATATCATTTTTATTAGCTTGTCTTATAACATCTAAACTTTAATTTTTTTTAAGGAAGGTGGAAAAAAATCACCTTATCTCATCCTCATCTTTATGTGTTTTCCCCTTTCCACAGTGCCTAACATTGTGCCTTACATGAAATAGGTGATCAATAAATACTTGTGGAAGTGAATGGACTTTCTTCACCAAATTTTTCCCTAAATGAAAACAACAAATAAAAACAAATTAATAAGTAAAGCACCTTAATAACTGTGAGGTACTTCATTTAAAGACCTATTGCAATTATCCCAAAAGTTATTAGTATTTTTTGATTAGGTAAAGTCTTATCCAAAGTAAGAGAATAGATCAGATGAACTTTCAAGGTCTTTGCTATGATAATTAATATAGCATTTCAAGATATATCTATTAAAGTTGCCCTCCTCCTAAAAGCAATGGGAATACTATGATGAATATAAATATATCCTGGGCATTTCTGAAGTCATATGAGTTTAATAGGTCACCCCAAAGTAATATTCAAACTTCAGTATATGCATGATAGAATATTAAGATTTTGGTGATTTAAAAAAAAATGTTTGTTAACTTCTAACCTAATAACTGAATTAAAATGAAAACTTAACACTCTTAACAGTTTTGCTGTTCTATGAAAACTTCCAAAAGTGGCAGCATAATATGTACTAGTTTAGGACCAATCAAAGCTCTAAAAAATCTGAACTACTGTGAGAGTTCAGTTGTTCTCTACTGCATGACCTTGAGTGAGTCAGTTAACATTCCTGAGTCCCCATTTCCTCATGTAAAATAATAGTATCTGCTTTACTCACTTGTATGGATTTATGTAAAGATGAAAGAGGCAGCATACAGGCAAGATAAAATGCTACTATACTCTTACATATTTCTATAAGGTTAATGAGTAAGACTGTTATTTTATAAAAATGTGATTAGAATTAAATTTTTCTTAAAAATTTAGTAGACTTTATGTAAAATTATCTGGACTTGTTATTTTCTTGTAAGAGAAAAATGTTAACTATGTCTTTGTTTTATTTAATGATTAAAATTTTCAAACTTTTAGCAAAAAGTTCTTCCAATTATTCCCATAATGATTTTAGCATCCACGGTTCAAGTTTTAAATTATGAAATTATAGGCACTGAAATTTTTTACTTTAATATATGACAATACAAAATTTAAATAATTTCAATACAAAATTTACAACATTTTTGTTGCAATAATATAACAAAATCAAGTAATGGTTTTTAAATTACATTTTCCTTAAATAAATGTTACTAGAATGTCAGTTTACCTGTAGGTTTTAAATGAGATACTGGTCTATATATTTTTCATTCTTTTCCATAACCTAACATCCTTGAAAGAGATTATTCAAAAAAACCAAATAAAACAACTTTCTTCAAAACAGGTCTTCTTTTCTGATACGTTAATACTAAAGGCTAGAAGAATGGGTACAATGCATTATTTCTGAAGCCCTACTTTTGTCTTCTCCCAGTGCCTCACACAAATTTCATCTGTAGATATTTCAGTCAGCCTATGATTGGGAGGGAAAAAAGGTCCCATTAGGACCAAATATGACTATTCGATTATAACATATATGGAGAGGCAAATCCAGGGAATGAAGTATATAACAGGAATCTTAAAAAAGAGAAAGGATCTTATAGTAAAAGTTTCTATAAAAAGATTTGATTGGACCTTAAGGGCATTTAAGTATTCCTATAATTACCAGAAATATCAGAAACACATTATGGTCTCAGCTAAAACGTAAGTTAAGGCTTAAGAAAATGGTCAATCTATATCTTGTCTTAGATTTTATATTTTTACCAATGTAAGAATGAATTTGAGCCAAAAAACAAACAAATTAAATACAAATTTGTTAAAATGATCTTCTATTCTTGTGGTTCATTCTTGCTGTGTTACAGATTCAGGCAGATAAGAGCTTTGAGCAAACACTGCTATATACTCAGAAATGTACCAGCTTGCTCATTGATGACCTCCAAGTTTAAATATACTGTGCCTACTCTTACATCTACTTTCCCTGAGTACTCTGCTTGATATGAATTGCTAAGAGCAGGAAAGAAATAATTTAACTTAAATGCAAAAGGATTAGTCAAGCTTAAAAGATCAACTATCTAAATGAAAAAAGAGATATAACACATCATCCATATTGTGAAGCTTTCAAAGTACCAAGAACACAAGAAACCAAATAGTACTTGAGCACTGTATAACTTAAAGAACAGTGTTTCTCTATACTTAATTACAAGTATTTTTTAACACCATACCTCAGGAGGTTTGAATTCT
This sequence comes from Castor canadensis, assembly GCF_047511655.1. Classification (NCBI taxonomy): domain Eukaryota; kingdom Metazoa; phylum Chordata; class Mammalia; order Rodentia; family Castoridae; genus Castor; species Castor canadensis. Next base: position 121,920,695 of record NC_133396.1, read on the forward strand.
TCAATTCCACCTTCCATTTTCTGTTTAAGTGCACTATTTACTTGCTTAGCATTCTGAACCTTCAATAAAATAACCCAAAATGTGAATCAGATTATGTACTCAGGTAAACTTCTGAGTACTCAACAGATGAAAAGGACATATACCAAAACCATCTTAAATTTTTATTTCAGGAGAATAGACATAAATATCACACTTAAGATGTGATACACCACTCATTGAACTAACACATGCATCATCTAATAGACATAGTTTACAGACTAAGATGCTGAATATCATAAATCATAGTTTTTTTTTTGAATAAGATGCTGAATATCATAAATCATAGTTTTTTTTTTTTTGAATAAGATGCTGAATATCATAAATCATAGTTTTTTTTTTTTTTTGGTGGTGTTGGGGATCGAACCCTCAGCCTCACTTATGGCAGGTAAGTGGTCTACCACTGATCTATATCCCCAGATCTAAATCGTATCTTTTAACAGTGTCTCTCATAACCAAAGGCAACTAACATACATAGGAATTAAATACCATAATGTTTTCTGACCAAATAAAAATTATTCCAGTAAGAATAATAATGATGGTGGCTAATATTTACTAGGTTTAAAACATCATTCTTGGTACTTTATGTGTAATAAGTTATCTAATTCTCATACCCACTCAGTGAAGTAAGTACAATCAGTTCTGCTATACACCAACATATTCATTTTTAGAAGTCATTATACTATGCAAAATATGTAAAAACCACAGGTTTTATGGGAAAAAAGGAGGTTGGGACAAAACACTCAAAAAATCTTCATCAATGACAAATAGTAAAGAAATCTAACAAACACAAGAGCATAGTTTTACATATTTTTAACAGTTAAGAAATTCATAAATGCTACAATGAAGATAGAACTTTCTTAAAAAACCCTGAAGGTTGTTTGTAGAAGTGGGTATCAAAATGGTTACAGCTTATGTGTTATTGTGAAATGGTAGAAAGAGAGTCACTTAAAATCAGATCCAAGTTTTATACCAGATGTTTTGTGGTTCATAACAGAGTGAACTGAAGTAGCTGGTACTTTGAGTTGGGTGGGTATGTACTCAGGTCATCTGAGTGTCGTTTTTCATTGACAAAAACGATACTTAAAAAAACACAAAGCTGTGTGCCAGTGGCTCATACCTGTAATCCTAGCTACTTGGGAGGCTGAGATCAGGAGGATCATGGTTCAAGGCCAGTCCAGGCAAAAAACTCAGGAGAAACCCATTCTCAACCAACAGTTGTACAACACAGGGGTACACACCTGTCATTCCAAGCTAAGTGGGAGACTGAGATCAGAAGGATCACAGTTCCAGGCAAGCCTGAGCAAAAAAGTTTGGAGATTCCATCTAAATGGAAAAAAGCTAGGTGTGGTGGCATGTTCCTGTCATTCCAGCTAAGGCAGGAAATCTAAAATAGGAAATCTGTGGTCTAGGATTGCCTGGACAAAAATAATGACAACATAAAAAAGAGACTCTCATCTCTAAAATAAGCAGAGCAAGAAGGGTTGGAGGCATGGCTCAAGTGATAGAGTACCTGTCTGGTAAGCACAAAGCCCTGAATTCAAACCCTAGTATCACCCCACCTCCAAAAAGAAAAAACACAAGCTGGGCTTGGTGGCTCAAGCCGTAATCCTAGCTACCTGGGAGGCAGAGATCAAGAGGGTTGAGCTTTGAGGACAGCCAGGACAAAAAGTCCACAAGATCCCATCTCAATTAATGGCTGGGCCAGTGGAATATATCTGTCATCCCAGCTATGCTGGGAAGCACAATAGGAGGATCATGGCCCAAACTGGGCCTGAACATAAAGCAAAAAAAAAACCAGTGCAAGTGGGTGGGGGCTGGTGGACTGGCTCAGCAAGTGGGAGGCCCTGGGTTTGTAGCATCAACAAGAAAAAAACAAAAACCCAAAATAAACAAAACATATACACACAAGCTGGTGGCAGTGGGTCATGCCTATAATCCCAACGAATCAATTGGGTATAGGGTTGCATGCCTGTTGATCCAAGCTATGTGGGAGGCTATGCGTAGGAGAATTGTATTCTGAGTCCCACACCCAGAGCAAGAAATACAAAACACCACCTGATAAGTAACTAAAAAAAAAAAAAAAAAAAGGGTGTGTGTGTGTGGTCCAAGTGGTAGAAATCTAGCAAGTGTGAGGGTCCTAGTTCAATCTCTAGTACCAACCCCCACCAAACACAAAATTCACAGTATGCTCAAAATACTCCCTTGCCTTGGAAGAAATTCATGTTTTCAAAACAAGAGTTAGAGCAGAAATGGCTCTATCTTTATTATTATTGTTTTTGTGGAGTGGTACTGTGGTTTGAATTCAGGGCCATGTGCTTGCAAGTGCTCTATCACTTGAACCCTTTCTGCTTTAGTTTTCACATAAGGTCTTGAGCTTTTGCCCAGGCCAGCCTGGTCTGGTGATTCTCCTACCTCTGCCTCCCACATGACTGGGATTACAAGAATGAGCCACCAGATCTATCTTTTTTGTGGGGGGGGGCCACTACTGAAGGGCTTGAATTCAGTACCTAATGCTTGCTAGCAGGTGCTCTATCATGTGAGCCATGCCCATGCCTTCAACCCTGGTTTCTTTCTTGAGATAGGGTCTAACTTTTTTTGCTCAGGATGGCCTCATACCATCATCCTCCTATCTCTGCTTCTGAGTAGCTGGGTTTACAGACATTCGCCCTTGACTATACTTCTATTAGAACCACTTAAAGATGAGGAACGTAACCTTTCTTTAAAGGTTAACAAATTTTCCCAAGGCCACGCTTGTAGAGGTATAATCTGAATTTAATTTTTTTTGGCAGTACTGGAGTTTGAACTTAAGGCCTTGGACTTGGATCACTTCAGCATACTTCTAGTTCCCAAGTGTTAAATTACTATTCTACTACCAATATTTTTAGTATTCATTTAAAATATTAAGTGTTAGTACTGAATTTGAATTTTGACTACAGACTGAAGGAAACAAAGGATTTTTAACATGACCACATTTGCCTTTTAGAAAGATACCTCAGTAGTAAGGTGGAGATGAAAATGGGGTGAAGAGTATGAGTTAATTTAATAATCCAGGTGAGAAATATTAAATTAATATTAAACAGTTGAATGACGGAATATGGTGATGGTACACTGAGATGGGCTAAAGAAATAGCTTTGGAACAAAATTAGGATCTCTTTGTAAGTGCACGATTGTGGAGAATTAGGGGGAATGATATCATTGGATACCCGATGAGTAACTGTTTATGGCACTACAGGAAATAAAAGAACAACAACAAAAGGAACAGGTAACTAGGAGTGGAAGAAATCAGTTTGGCCACTGTATGTGAGATGAGTTTGGGATATAAAAGTAGCAATGGCCAGCAGAATTTATCCATGAGTGCAAACCTTTAGTATGTCACACATTAAATGAAAAACCAAAGCAGGAACGCAAAGCTTAAAAATAAAGTTCTTTTAAAAAATCAATGAAAATTTACAACACTTTCCTGTGAAGTGTGAGGCCCCAGTACTACACCTCCCTCAATAAAGAATCCACAAGCATATAGTAATATGAAGTATGAATGTATGAATGCAGGTGACGGGACTACATTTTATGTCTTCATTTTTGGGAACGTTCAAAGTATTATTTTAGAAGTATTTTAGAAGTTTTCTAAAGAGGAGAGCTACAGTTTGGAAGATGGGAGTCTTTTACAAACATCTGTAGTTTGATTCAAGGCTAAGCACTTAATCACATATAGATTATATATACTAAGAGAGGCCAGTGTCACAGAAGTCAAGGGAAAGGAATTCAAAGAAGAAATGGTTGACAGTGTCAAATTCTTCTGAGTAGGGAGGTAAAAATCAAGAAGAAAGCATTAGACCTAAGAATACATTTACAGATAATCCCAGGATAGTTTTTCAGTGGTAGAACTAGAATAGAATATGAGGCAGGAACTAGACTAGAAAGGATCAGAGAAGGTGGTGAAGCAGCTAGTGTGGTATGTACTTGTGGAAGGAAAGAAAAGAAAAAGAGAAGAACAGTTTGGATAAATAACCAGCGTCAAGGGACAGAGAAATCTGAACATGTTTAGGTTATGAATCTTAGTTACACACTATATAGTTGCAAATGTCTTACATTTTATGTGATTTGGTATAATATTAACTCTATCTTTTTTATCAGTGAAATTATACACTTCAAAGTCTTCAATTTTTTTTAGACTGCTAGATTTATTTTGTTTTTTGGCAGTATTGGGATTTGAACTCAGGGCCTTGCACTTGCTAGGCTGGTGCTCCACCTTTCGAGCTATGCCTCCAACCATGCTTTAGTTATTTATGAAATAGGGTCTTGTGTTTTTATACCCACACTGGCTTGGACTGTAATTCTATTTAAGCTTCCTGTGTGGCTGGGATGACAGGTGCATGCCACCATGCCCAGCTATTATTGGTTGAAATGGGTTTTAGCGAATGCTTTTTGTCTGGGTGGCCCTCGAACAGTGATCTTCCCTACCTCCATGTCTCAAGCAGCTAGCTACAGACCTGAGCCCTGAGCCTGGTCTTCAGATTACTTTCTTAATTGAAGTGCAGGGCCCTGAGCTCAATCCTCAGCACTGCCCCTCAAAACTTAAATTTCTTAATAGTGTAACATCAAAATCAAACTTGCGAATATGACATATGGCCATGGACCTTCAGTGGTTTCTTAACTCAGGATGAATTTCAAATTTCTTAACATCAACTTCTTATAAATCCCTACACTATAACCTAATAAAGATAAGTAGAAACTAATGAAGAGAGAAAACTCATGTAACTTGGTTTATGTGTATTAGGGGAGGGATAATTGCAAGGGATGAATCAAAGATGATTCTGATGTTTCAATAGAAAGGCAACAGGAAAAAAATCCTTTTGGGGAACATCTATCAGGCAGTGAGTGGGAAATACAGCCATGGAGCTTGGGAGAAAAATTACAGCTTGAAAAACAGATTCATAAGTCACTGGCATATAGTGTATAGTTGCATGATATATACTAAGAAAGTACATATTTAGAAGAGTATCTAAATTTAAGGAATAAAGAAAAACAAAAATGAGGATAATAAACAGGAAAAGAAGACTAAAGAAGATTAGAGACCTAATGACAACCTTTAAATTTCAAGCACTCATACATTATCTTGTTTAATTCCTTTCCACCACTTTAATTCTCATTTCCAGATAAGGAAACTGAGGCTGAGATACACTAAAACAATTCACTGAAGATTACACAGATAGGAGATGGTATGGCTGAGGTTAGAACTTACTGGTGGTCATAACCACCTGGTTACGATGACGATATTCTTCACAATACTACTGCTACTACTGCTACTGATGGTAATAGCAGTAATTACTCATTGAGCATTCAAAATGTTTAGCCAAACAATGCTAAATAAACATCTATCACTGCAAAAGATTCCCAAAAACCTCCAAGAGAAGTACAATCGTTATTACCATTTTCATAGATAGAAAACTGAACCTTAGTGAGGTTATATAAATTTGTCCATGATCACAGAGCTAATAGGTAACTATGCTGAATTCAAATCCAAAATAGACAGAAGTATCTTATAAGTTGCAAATAAGATAAGTTTTTAAAGAATGAAAAAAAGCTTAGTGGTAGAGCACTTGTCTACTACGGCATCAAGCCTTGGGCTCAATCCCAGCACCACACACACAAAAAAGAAACTTACATAAATGGGTGACCAAGAAAGTCTGCAAACAACAGAGTTCAACCTAAGTAAAAGTGGATAAGCGAAATGGACACAATCATTAAGCATATTATTTTTTACAAAATACCTGACGTTTTAGAGAAATCAGTTCCATGTCCAGTTGCCTCAGGATGGTGTTGGCTGCATTTGGACTACAGGAAACAGCTACCACATCTTCCTGGGTTAAATACATGCCCTTTGGAGGACGGCACTTAGAACGCTGAGAATGATGGCGATGTTGCAAACTTTGATATTCTCGCCTTCCAAGGCCAATCTTGCTAGTTTGGACAGGTTGTTCAGTATTACCCTAAGATAATAAAGACAGAATAGTATCTTCCTCAGTGTTTACAAATGTATGCACTAAAAACAATCTATTACTAAAAGTATCTATTGCACAAAGTATACCTGAAAAATACTTATCAGTTATGTCATGTATAGGTCCAAATTTATATACACAACACTCACCAGGTGGTGGTGGTGGGAAAGCATATAACATATCCTTGATTAATCCACTCAATCAAATGTTTGGTTCTAGGCCCTGAGGACTATGAATAAATGAAAAAAATAAATTAGACACTAAACTATTCCTGTTTGCTTCAAGGTGGGATGTATTTCCCCTAAGCAATAAAAGGCAAAGAAATAAAACAATATAACTTATCACATACAAAGCTATTTAAAAAAGTAAAACTGAGAAAGAAAAAAAAAAAGGATAAATTAGGAATCACATGGTAGGTTAGGCCGCTAGTAAAAAAAAGTTAACATTTCATTTTCACTTCAGAGTTGCTGCAGGAGAACTCTGCCTCTAAAGATTGAAAACGGCACAGAATTAACTCTGACAACATTTCTCAACTACAAACCATGAATAAAATACCAATTTATGCTTTAGAAGAGGTTGTAATAATGATGACCATGAAATATTAAGTACTACTTCACTCTTAATTGTAATATCATTCTGTGTTTCTAAAATCTGTGAAATATTGTGTCCATTAGGTAAAAAGTTTATTTCACTGAATAGATTTAATAGTCCAATTCTTTAGGAGTTGAGTAAAATTTATAAAACAATTGAATAATGAAGCATAACTCACTTTATTGCTCAAAACTCAAAGCAGTACATGGTTGATTTGATGCTCAGAGAAACTCCTCCTAGTATAGCACCTGTAAGTTGCTGGATCAAGTATTTTTTTTTTTTTTTAGTTTTTTAAAACTTTGTTTGAGCTGGTAGGGAAATGAGGAAATTCCTGAGGCCAGAAATGATGAGAAAGCAAGAATCCAGAGAGACAAGCAAGTATGCAGGAGCTAGCATTTGCCTAAAGCCCTGGGCTTTGATGGATAACTGGTACAGGGAACGAGAGACAAAGCCAGAATGCTGGAAGGGGAACTTCATCATTGTGTAAGAAGAAAAAATGCACCCTTCTCTGAGGACAGAGAGGGTGATTAAAAGGAGTCATGCTTGTCTCACTCTTGGATAGGAGGAAAAAAAAGAAAAATTTTAAAGTTCTGTCTGAGAATCCTTAACTATAGGCCTGACTTCAGGCAGATTTGGGACCTAAATTTATATGATCTACATGAAAAGCCCCAAGCCAAAAATTTAAAGGCTGATAGTGTCTACAGACACTTGGTAAAAAACAACTGCAAATCCCTACACTCTGTGTAAAGAATACATTCTAAACTCAGGTCTGAGAAATGTATTTATGACCAACAGATCCTGAACTAAACAAACCTGCAAAGGATATACCTCAGAAAAAAAAGGGAATTATTTTTAAAAAAAGGATGAGAGTCAAGAAAGAATGGTGAGCAAAGTAAAAGTTAAACAGTAAACATAAATCTTAAAACACTGGCTGTTATGTTTTACATGAGAGATTTAGAGAAAACAAAGATGTGACTAAAACTGAGGTCAAAAATAAGACACAATCAGGAGATAGTGGTTAGAGTCAAAGCAGTCTAAGGGCTTTGTGTTAATCAGAAAGCTATTAAAAGATATCAGGTTTAGACTGTAAGTTAAATTGGATAAAATCTTTAGAGTACACAAATAAGAACAGAAAATACAGAAGTGGAGATTCAAAGATGGCGGCTAGAGGGAGGAAGCAGAAAGCGAGCCTCCTACAGTGAAATCTTGGGAGAGAAGCTGGAGACACACTTTGCAGGCATAATCACTGAGAAGAGGCATAACTTTGACCCCTCCACACCTCCAGCCTGTGCAGAGAATCTCCACTACACGTTAAACGGAGAAACCAGGAGGGCCCCCAGGCCGCCAGTCACCAGCGCCCAGATGCCTTGGGAAGACGCAGACAAGGTGAGCTTCGTGGTACCGCGGTACTCCCACAGACAACCCTGGGCCAGAGCAGCATAGCCCCCTGCACAGACCGGCCTCCACCCAGGGAAAAAGAGAAACTGAGTAATAAGCAATAAGAACAATAAAGACACGCGGGAAAGAGGGTGGGGCACACTGAGCGCTGAAGATTGGGGGAAGGGAATCCTTCCTGGGACTGTAAATAAACAAGCCAAGTGGGCTGGAGAGACTCTGGCAGGAGCAGGGGTGAGCGCCCAGCAACCTGGAGTGGGAAAGCTTGTGAGAGTGGCAGAGGGAGGAAAACTCCACAGGAGAGGGGGGAAGACCCACCTCCCACATGAACTGTAAATAAACACGCAGGCCTGACAACACGGGTGCAGTGTCACCTTTCCCAGTGCTTGGAAAGGGGAAAGCTTGTAGCAGAGGCTCCCGCACAGGAGAACTCTGAGCAAACAAAGCCTGTGGGACCAGGTGAGTGCTAGCTCACCCCAGAGATCTGCATAAATAACACCTCCAGCAACAGCAGGCTGACAGCAGTGGGCAGGCAAGCCACAGCTACAGATACCATTTTCAGAACTGTCTCCAGACTCTTTTTTTTCTTTTTCTCCCTATCCTTGATGAGAGAACAACCGAATTACACCTGCATGCTGAAAAACTTACTGAAACTGTATTGCATTTGAACTTGGAACACTTGGTGGGGTTTTTTTGTATGTGTGTGTGTGTACTTTGTTCTACTTTATGCGTCCCCTTTGATGAGACAACTACAGAACAAAATCTGAGGCACCATCTCCAGGATTGGAGACTGAGATGGACACCCAAATTATTAAGACTGAAACTTCATTGCATTTGAACTTGGAAGTTTTTTGGTTTTTTTTTTTAATTTTCTATTTTTCATCTTATTTTAATTCATTTTTATATATAGATATTTCTCTCATTTACTTATTTTTTATTTTTATTCTTATCTTTATTTTTTTTATTTTTGATTTTCAATCCTCTGTCTAATGTCTGTTCAGCTTACTGTCGATTAGTACACTAACGCTCCCTGTTTATACCTTTGAAACTTTCTTATCTGAAACCTTGTTCTGTTTTCTCCCTCCAGTCTGCGTATTTGTTTTTCCCATTTCTTTAACGTCTTCCTTTCCATCTCAGCTCACCCTTCCATTCTAAATATTACCATTGTTATTATTACAAGCTAGAAAATACTTAATTGCACACAGTACAGGGACAGTAACAACACCAAAGACAATGACGGGAAGACAGAAAAAACAGGGAAACCAGTTTCCCCACAGCAAAAAATTAGCACAGGAACCAGAGGAGAATGAAGAAAACAGACACTCAGATCCAGACTCCAAAAAAATGAAGATAAACTATGCCAAATGACCCAGTGAAGCCCACAAGAATAATTTAAAAGAAGACAAACTACAGGTACTCAATGAGAATTTTGTACAGATGATACTGGATAGGATCAACCAAAATGTACAGGAGACACTCAAGAAATTCCAAGACAACAAAAATAGAGAATTTGAAAAAGCAAAAGAAGAAATAAAGGAAACCCTAGAAGCACTGTATAAACACTAAAGTGAAAGAGAGGACACAATGAATAAACGGATAAATGAACTCAGGACAAAAATAGACAACATTAAAGAGGAAACCACCCAGGATATGGAAAACCTCAGAAAAAAGAACGAAACAGAACTGCAAAACAAAATGGAAGGCCAATCCAGCAGAATAGAACAATCAGAAAACAGAATCTCAGAACTTGAAGATGAAATGATAATTAAAGGAAAAGCCGAAGAACTATTAATTAAACAACTCAAGAAAAAAAATGCATTTTCAAAAAGAAAATGCAAGAACTCACCGACTCCATCAAAAGACCAAACTTGAGAATCATGGGCATCGAAGAAGGAGAAGAGGTGCAAGCGAGGGAATGCGTAATATATTCAACAAAATAATAACGGAAAATTTCCCAAATCTAGAGAAAGATATTCCCATACAGATGCAAGAGGCCTCCAGGACACCAAACAGACCAGATCAAAATAGAACTACCCCATGACATATCATCATTAAAACAAGTTCAGAAACTAAGGAAAGAATATTGAAGAATATTGAAGAATATTTCCTTAGTTTCCTCAGAAACTAAGGAAAGAATATTGAAGGCTGTTAGAGAGAAAAAACAAGTAACATACACAGGTAAACCCATCAAAATCACAGCAGACTTCTCAACAGAAACATTAAAAGTAAGAAGAGCGTGGGGTGAGATCTTCCGGACACTGAATGAAAATAACTTCAACCCCAGGGTACTCTACCCAGCAAAACTATCATTCAAAATAGATGGAGCAATAAAAGTCTTCCATGATAAGCAGAAACTAAAACAATATGTGACCACAAAGCCACCACTACAAAAGATTCTGCAAGGGATTCTGCACACAGAAAGTGAAACCCAATTTAATGAAAAGATAGGCAGCACCAAACCATAGGAAAAGAAAAAGCAAGAAAGTAGAGAGTAACCTCAACTTAGATACACACAATCAACCTTCAAACAACAAAGCCAACTAAATGACAAGAATCACCACATACCTATCAGTACTAACGCTCAATGTTAATGGACTTAATTCACCCATCAAAAGGCACCGCTTGACGAAATGGATTAAAAAGGAAGATCCAACAATTTGTTGCTTACAGGAGACCCATCTCACTGACAGAAATAAGCATAAGTTTAGGATGAAAGGCTGGAAGAAGATTTACCAAGCCAATGGCCCCTGAAAACAGGCAGGAGTAGCAATACTTATCTCTGACAAAGTAGACTTCAAACCTACATTGATCAAACGAGATAAAGAAGGACATTCCATACTAATAAAAGGGGAAATAGACCAAAAGGAAATAAAAATTATCAACCTGTATGCACCCAATGTCAACGCACCCAATTTCATCAAATATAGCCTGAAAGACCTAAAAGCATATATAAACGCCAACACAGTGGTTGTGGGAGACTTTAACATCCCATTATCATCAATAGATAGGTCATCCAAACAAAAAATCAATAAAGAAATTCAAGATCTAAAATATGCAATAGATCAAATGGACCTACTTGATGTCTACAGAACATTTCATCCAACCTCTACACAATAGATATTCTTCTCAGCAGCCCGTGGAACCTTCTCCAAAATAGATCATATCCTAGGGCACAGGGCAAGTCTCAGCAAACATAAGAAAATAGAAATTATACCGTGCATACTATCTGATCACAAGGCAGTAAAAGTAGAACTCAACAAAAGTAAAGACAAATAACTCATTACTTAATGAAGAATGCATCATCGATGAAATAAGAGAGGAAATTAAAAAGTTCCTGGAAGTCAATGAAAATGAAAACACAACCTACCAGAACCTATGGGACACAGCTAAGGCAGTCCTGAGAGGAAAGTTTATAGCCATGAGTGCATATATTTAAAAGACTGAAAGATCCCATCTCAAACTCCTAGAAAAACAAGAGCAAGCAAATCCCAAAACAAATAGAAGGAGAGAAATAATAAAAATAACAGCTGAAATCAACGAAATAGAAACCAAAAAAACCATACAAAGAATTAATGAAACAAAAAGTTGGTTCTTTGAAAAAATAAACAAGATCGATAGACCCCTGGCAAACCTGACTAAAATGAGGAGAGAAAAAACCCAAATTACTAGAATCAGGAATGCAAAAGGGGAGATAACCACAAACACCATGGAAGTCCAGGAAATCATCAGAGACTACGTTGAGAACCTATATTCAAATAAATTTGAAAATCTAAAAGAAATGGACAGATTTCTAGATACATATGATCATCCAAAACTGAACCAAGAGGAAATTAATCACTTGAACAGATCTATAACACAAAATGAAATTGAAGCAGTAATCAAGAGTCTCCCCAAAAAGAAAAGTCCAAGACCTGATGGATTCTCTGCTGAATTCTATCAGACCTTTAAAGAAGAACTGATACCAACCCTCCTTAAACTGTTCCATGAAATAGAAAGGGAAGGAAAACTGCCTAACACATTTTATGAAGCCAGTATTACACTTATCCCAAAACCAGGCAAAGACACCTCCAAAAAGGAGAACTATAGGCCAATCTCCTTAATGAACATTGACGCAAAAATCCTCAACAAAATAATGGCAAAACGAATTCAACAACACATCAAAAAGATTATTCACCATGACCAAGTAGGCTTCATCCCAGGGATGCAGGGGTGGTTCAACATATGAAAATCAATAAATGTAATAAACCACATTAACAGAAGCAAAGACAAAAACCACTTGATCATCTCAATAGATGCAGAAAAAGCCTTTGATAAGATCCAACATCATTTCATGATAAACGCTCTAAGAAAACTAGGAATAGAAGGAAAGTTCCTCAACATTATAAAAGCTATATATGACAAACCTACAGCCAGCATTATACTTAACAGAGAAAAACTAAAACCATTCCCTCTAAAATCAGGAACCAGACAAGGATGCCCACTATCTCCACTCCTATTCGACATAGTACTGGAATTCCTAGCCAGAGCAATTAGGCAAGAAGAAGGAATAAAAGGAATACAAATAGGTAAAGAAACTGTCAAAATATCCCTATTTGCAGACGACATGATCCTATACCTTAAAGACCCAAAAAACTCTACTCAGAAGTTCTTGACATCATCAATAGCTATAGCAAGGTAGCAGGATATAAAATCAACATAGAAAAATCATTAGCATTTCTATACACTAACAATGAGCAAACGGAAAAAATGTATGAAAACAATTCCATTTACAATAGCCTCAAAAAAAAATCAAATACCTAGGTTTAGAGCTAACAAAAGATGTGAAAGACCTCTACAAGGAAAACTATACACTTCTGAAGAAAGAGATTGAGGAAGACTATAGAAAGTGGAGAGATCTCCCATGCTCATGGATTGGTAGAATCAACATAGCAAAAATGTTTAATGCAATTCCCATCAAAATTCCAATGACATTCATTAAAGAGATTGAAAAACCTACCATTAAATTTATATGGAAACACAAAAGGCCACGAATAGCCAAGGCAATAATCAGTCAAAAGAACAATGCAGGAGGTATCACAATACCTGACTTCAAACTATATTACAAAGCGGTAACAATAAAAACAGCATGGAACTGGCACAAAAACAGACATGAAGACCAGTGGAACAGAATAGAGGACCCAGATATGAAGCCACACAACTATAACCAACTTGTCTTTGACAACAGAGCTAAAAATATACGACGGAGAAATAGTAGCCTCTTCAACAAAAACTGCTGGGAAAACTGGTTAGCAGTCTGCAAAAAACTGAAACTAGATCCATGTATATCACCCTATACCAAGACTAACTCAAAATGGATCAAGGATCTTAATATCAGTCCACAAACTCTAAAGTTGATCCAGGAAAGAGTAGGAAATACTCTGGAATTAGTAGGTATAGGTAAGAACTTTCTCAATGGAACCTCAGCAGCACAGCAACTAAGAGATAGCATACATAAATGGGACTTCATAAAACTAAAAAGCTTCTGTTCATCAAAAGAAATGGTCTCTAGACTGAAGAGAACAACCACAGAGTGGGAGAAAATATTTGCCAACTATACATCAGACAAAGGACTGATAACCAGAATATATAGGGAACTTAAAAAACCAAATTCTCCCAAAACTAATGAACCAATAAAGAAATAGGCAAGTGAACTAAACAGAACTTTCTCAAAAGAAGAAATTCAAATGGTCAAAAAAGACATGAAAAAATGCTCACCATCTCTAGCAATAAAGGAAATGCAAATTAAATCCACACTAAGATTCCACCTCACCCCTGTTAGAATAGCCATCATTAGCAACACCACCAACAACAGGTGTTGGCAAGGATGCGGGGAAAAAGGAACCCTCTTACACTGTTGGTGGGAATGTAAACTAGTACAACCACTCTGGAAAAAAATTTGGAGGCTACTTAAAAAGCTAAACATTGATCTACCATTTGATCCAGCAATACCACTCTTGGGGATATACCCAAAAGACTGTGACACAGGTTACTCCAGAGGCACCTGCACACCCATGTTTATTGCGGCACTATTCACAATAGCCAAGTTATGGAAACAGCCAAGATGCCCCACCACCGATGAATGGATTAAGGAAATGTGGTATCTATACACAATGGAATTTTATGCAGCCATGAAGAAGAACGAAATGTTATCATTCGCTGGTAAATGGATGGAATTGGAGAACATCATTCTGAGTGAGGTTAGCCTGGTCCAAAAGACCAAAAATCGTATGTTCTCCCTCATATGTGGACATTAGATCAAGGGCAAACACAACAATGGGATTGGACTTTGAGCACATGATAAAAGCGAGAGCACACAAGGGAGGGTGAGGATAGGTAAGACACCTAAAAAATTAGCTAGCATTTGTTGCCCTTAATGCAGAGAAACTAAAGCAGATACCTGAAAAGCAACTGAGGCCAGTAGGAGAAGGGGACCAGGAACTAGAGAAAAGGTGAGATCAAAAAGAATTAACCTAGAAGGTAACACACATGCACAGGAAATTAATGTGAGTCAACTCCCTATATAGCTATCCTAATCTTGTTAGGAAGGAACCCTTGTTCCTTCCTATTATGACTTATACTCTCTCTACAACAAAATTAGAGATAAGGGCAAAATAGTTTCTGCTGGGTATTGAGGGGGTGGTAGGGAGAGGGAGGGGACGGAGTGGGTGGTAAGGGAGGGGGTGGGGGCAGGGCGGAGAAATGACCCAAGCCTTGTATGCACATATGAATAATAAAATAAAATAAAATACAGAAGCATCCCAAACTAATAGAAAGTAAAGTAATAACATAAGAGATGAATTCATAATGCCCTAAAATAGGCCATGTAGACAGAGAAGCTAGAACACTAGAAAAAGTCAAATAGAAAGTAAAAATAAGACAGAAAAATACAGACACATGAGTGATAATGATCAATATAATGGGCTAAACTCTTCAGGTAGAATATAAAACCCTAGCTATATGTTCGTTATAAGACACATACTTACATTGTGAGGATACAGAAATGATGAAAGTAAAATAATAAAGATATACCTGGTAAACATTCAATAAAAGAAAAATGATGGAGCTATATAGTATCAGAGAAAATAATCTTTAAGGCAAGATTTACGATGAGAGATGAAAGGGTCAGTACATATTGATAATAAGTTTCTAGATTTGTACACACCTAACAACTTTTACACCTTGAAACCAAGGTATAAAAAGAATTACTTTTCAGTAATGGATTGAACAAAGTAACTGGTAAGATGAGCTGGCAAAAATAACCAAACTAGCAAGTAGCTAAGTAATAAAATATAGATTTCAATCACAAAACTGACAAGCCTAAATTAATGGACACACATAAAACTTTATAATCAAAAGAATACATATTCTTTAGTAGACATGGAAAAAGGTTTAAGAAAATTCCATATTCTAGGTTTGGAGGCTGAAAACATGTCAGCAAACTCCTCAACATTTCTCCCATTGACAAGTAAGCATCTATATCTATATCTTTATCTATGTATCTCCCCTCCCCTTAATTCTGGCCAAATTTTATCAACTCATCTATAAGCAACAGAATGAGTAGAAGTAACACTGAGTAACTTCCAAAGCTGGGCCAGAAACAGCTGAGTAGCCACTTAGTGATTGGAGGTTTGACTGCTTTGGAAGAAAGCAGCCATTCTGTTAAGATTACTCAGAGACTCCCAGGCAGTAGAGGTCATATGGAATTGCTCTAGATGATGGCTAGCACCAACTAACCAGCAAGGTGAATGAGTCAAAAACTTCAATAATATCTTATTTGGTGATGAAATACAAAAATCATTTTCTCTAAAATCAAGAAAAAAAATTCCTAACTTCTATTTAATATTATACTAGTGATTCTAACCACTTTGGTAAGGGCAGGCAGAAATAAGAAAAGGATAAGGATTAAACTAAAATAAAATTGCTATTATTTTCAGGCAATATAAATACTTACACAGGAAATCCAAAATAATCTACAAATAATTTATACAAAGGTTTCATTTCTCGACCCTTTTATACATAGTCAGTAAAGTATCAAATAGGGTTGTCTGGGTGTGACAAGCTCGAGGAGCAAAGCTGTAAGAATAGCCAAGGTACCCACTCCTTAAAAAGAGCCACCAAAAGGCTAGGGACAATGGCTCAAGTGGTATAGTGCCTGCCCTGCAACTGCAAGGCCCTAAGTTCAAACCCTATACTGCCAAAACCCACCCACCCACCACCAAACAAACAAAACAGCACAAAAGAAGTAGTGGAACTTGCTCTAACAGCTGTCTAAGCTATACTTAGAAAGTTATAGTAATTGACACAATGTGGAACTGACAAGGGATATTAAACTGACAAAGAGGGGCAGAACAGAGGGCCATGCATATACAGAAGCCTCACATATGATAGAGCTGGTGGTGTAGACCAGTTGAAAAAATGGGAGTCACTTCTATATTAAAAAACACTAAAAATAATAAAATACCTCATAGCATGAACCTACTGGTAGATCAGGGACTGAAATGTATAAAGGAAAACTTTAAAACTTTTATAAAATAAGAAAGAATACGGAATTTTGAAGGTTTACATGCTTTTGATGAAATAGCTGTTCACCTAAAGCCTGTAGAGAGTAAGAAGATAGCCACTAACTGCTTAAAGATCTTTGCAATACATTAAACCAAAGAATAGATATGCAGAATACATAAGGAATTCAATAAGAAAAAAATTAACACTTTATTTTTAATGGAAAAGGTTAAAAAAAAAACCATAACCAACATAAAAAAGGGACTTAAAAAGGATATAATAGCCAGATAAACAGCTGGAATATATTTAGTCTCATGAGTAATCTGATTAATGAAATCGAGAGCACAATGAGATACAATCTCTTCTTGCCAGATCTGTAACATTTTAAAAGTCTGATCAAGTATTGGCAAGGAAGTGGACAATGAGTACTCATAGCCCAACGAAATATATCAAATACAGGAAATGATTTGATTTCCTAAGGAAAATGATTACCGAGGGAAGATGAATATGGTCATACACTAAAATAGAGTAATTTTACTCCAGATGATCCTGGGGCACTATTACTCAGTCATTGTTGGCATTTTGGTGAAACAATTTGTTCTGTGTATTTCAGGATAGTTGTCATCCCTTTCTCCAGGATAGTGGTGTCCCCCAACCACTGTAAAACAAAAAACACCCCCATAATTTCTAAATGCCCCTTTATAAGGCAATGCTAAACCTTTCTGTGAACTAATGTTCTAAAGGATCCATCATACATATGCAGTAAGGACATGTTCCTATAAGCACTGCCCATACTCAAGAAATCTGAAATGATGTCCATTGATAGGAGAGGGGATAAGTTGCAGTATAGACATAGAATGGAACATTACACTATAGCAATGAAAATGAATAGTCAAAATAACAACAAAAAGCAGTATTAAAAATATATATAATTCCATTTAAAAGTCTGAAATGACAAAACCAAGTAATTACTCAGAGAAACACATATAAGTGATGAAACTATTAGGAGTGAAAAACTGATGAATTTCAGGATAAGGTTCCCTCAGGAGAGAAGGGAGGGGCACATAATTGAAAGAATAAAGACTGGCTACTGGGGTTTGAACTCAGGGCTTTGCACTTGCCAGGCAGGCCTACCACTTGAGCTATACCTCCAGCCCAAGACTATCATTTCTTAAGCTCAGTAATTGTTACCCTAGTATGCATTTTTATTATTATTCTTTAAACTGTACACACTCGATATGTACAGTTCACAATTTCTAAAAGTTAAAATAAAAACTTTGTAATGTTAACAACAGGCAAAAGCACATAAAGATCTGTATTAAAGGCTACAATTTGGTATCTTTCCTTTCCTGCTTTCCCTACCGTTTGTGAAGGAGCACAGAAATAAATGAGTGAAGCTGCTGGCACAAAGTGCTAGTTCTGGATCATAAGCTCATAGCATCCTTTTAGTGCTTTTTAACTTATACTCATCTCATAGTGTTTGCTAATAGGATGAGACAACAGGCAAACACAAGGCCAAATGAGGGTGTATTATCATACATCCTCATACATATATTTTGTGGAAAACTAAAACCAAATCCCTCACGTCTCATATTTGTACAATAATTAAGAGGTTATAAAATATATTCTCATTCATTATAATAATTTTACTGAATACTTATTATGTATTAGGCTCTGGGAGTAAAAAGAGGTAAAACATAGTTCTTATTTTTAAAGCTCTTACTACCTAAGGACAGGCAGGTGTGTGTGTGTGTTGGAGGGAAGGGGCGGACTATGAGTAGGCACGGACTATGAGTAGGCACGGACTATGAGTAGGCACATACTGTTCAGAGTAGTCAGTACTGCAATACAGATGTAAGGAAAAATGGGATGTCAGTTCAAGTTATGGTGCAAGAGGATTTAAAAAAGAAATCTACATCTTGTAAAGGTGTGAGGAATTTCCTAAGCAGATTTGGGAAGAAAGGAAATTCTAGAAACAAGGAACCAACATAACCTGAGGAAAAAGTCAAGAGAACTAAAAGACATTTGTAATATGTGGGGTGGGGGAGTAGAGTGGGGTATGAGTAACTGAAGAGTATATGTTTGATCTGCAGACAAAGCAAGCCATGGGAAAGGTTGTAAGCTGCAAATCTGAAAAGATTATTGTGGCAATACGGTAGCAAAAGGACTCAAAGGTGGTGTGAAGAGTCTGAGGCATGGCAATATGATAGAGAGCAGTTCAAAATAAGGCAGTCAAATAAAAGAACAGAGAGAAGAACACAAATTTCACAATGATTTAAGAGACAATTAAAAGCAGTACTGACAAAATGAATATAGTAAAATGAGGGAAAAAAAAAGATGCCATTAAAAGTCAGACACAATATTTAAAAAGATGGACAGGAACTAAAGGAGGGGTTACAAAAATAAAAGCTTTTTAAAAAAATTTATTTTTTCAGACTGTCTGGAACTTATGATCCTCCTACCTTAGTCTCCTCAGTGATGGGGATTACAAGTGTGCACCACTATACTCAGCCTAACACCAGGAGATTTCTAAGAAGAGAAGAGTCAGTAATGTGAAATGATACAGGAAGTGCAAGTAGAATACAATGCAATCAATGGATGTGGCAGGTAGGTCACTGGTTATCTCTCAGGCAGTTTCAGTGAAAGGTGGGCCAGTAGCAGCTGGACTAAAGCAAACTCAAGAGTGAAGTAGTATCAAGGAGCATGGCTGTTTCTAGACTTTTAAACAGAAGATGTGAATAAACTTTTGGGCTGCAATGAAGATTGGAAATACAGAAATGAGAGAGAGAGAGAGAGAGAGAGAGAGAGAGAGAGAGAGAGTCAGTCCAGAGCAGACACAAAGGGATGGAGAGGATCAAATAAGCAGTGATTTACAGAACAAGAGTAGAATCCCCTTCTTATTGTGAGAGAGAAGCAGTTAGGCACAGACTATTCACTCAACAAACATTTACTGACTACCTGCCATATACCAGGTACTATGCAAAATGCTGGGGAATATAAGATGAGTAACTCAGTAAGCGCTGAGTCTTTGAAGTCAGGATTTCAGAGTTCACAGCTTGGTGGGCAAAATAAAGCAAATATAATGAAATGTTCTAAGATGAAAAGGGCAGAATAGTAGAGAGGTGCTGTAATGTAAGAGAGTGCCTGGGCAGTATTTTCTCTGTCAAGTAGAAGGCAAAGTTATCTGCCAAGTATTTTTTTTTTTGGGGGGGGTGTACCAGAGTGTCAAGAGATGTATACAAGGATTAATGTCCAAATAGCTTCCTAGAGCCTAGATAATAAAACAGAAACTTGTATTCAAGATTTACTATCCTGAATAATTCAAAACAATCCCATCATTTTTCATTTCAACAAGGGAAACATGAAGACTTAAGAAGTTAAAATGCCAGAGGCAATAAGAACTACCCTGAGATTGGAAACTATTTTTTTTGTAGTAGTAACAATGTACATAATTGTGTCATTTTTCTCTTGTGCCTCTCAGTCCAAAAATGCAACTGAGACAGCATTTTGGATTTACAGGGTTATAGAAGGTTCAGCAGAAGAGTAAGAGAAATGGGGAATTAAAGAAATGAGAAAGAAAAAAATTCAAATAGTTGATCACTGGGTCCATGGCTCAAAGAAACAAAGGTAAAGTTTGTGTATGTGGAGGGGGGAATGAAGAAATCAAGGAATTCCAAAATATTTAACAGTAAAAAAAAATTGGTATTAGTATCAAGTTGAAGTAGAAGAGGATTTTAAAATTTTCATTAATGGAAGAGTTTAAAATGATGAAAGGGCCAGAATGGATCATGGAACTGAGTTTCTTAAGAGGAATATCATACACTTAATCAACTATAAGATTAAACAGACTCGTATCTACTGTCCCCAATTTCAAAGATGCCTATACCTCAGAAGTCTTTACCTATCAACATCATAATCACACTTTTTATAACTATGTAATTCCTCACCTTATTAAACAGCATGTGTATCTATTTAGCCTTTTCTTAATGACTTTAAGTTATAATTGCCATCATCATATAAAGGAATAGGAGCACTTTCTGACTGGGGATTCTTCCCTCTAACTTTGAGTCAGCTTTCAATTTTCACTTCTGTCCATGTACCTGCTACTACTTTCTAATTTGGCACAACATAATTGGGTAAATGTTTCCAAAAACAATTGTGAAACAAAACCAGAAAGCTTAATTTTATAGCTAATACTGTATCATCTAAGGGGAGTTTTATTTTTTAATTTTTTTCTATGGATTAAAGACTAGGGACTAGGGGAGATAAGTCCCAAATTACTTAAAACACTAGATATTACTTAAAAAACTAGATATTACTGTAGTTCCCAAACTCTCGTATTGGCATTAAAATTTACCACTTCCTGAACTATTATATTAAGAAGTTTTTAATATGAAGTACTAGTCATTGTTTTTGAGTAGATTTGTAGAAAAACTGTAAAAGCATGTAATGATCATTACCTCTTTTTTGGCTTCCTTTTTAGGATCATAATCACTATCATTCCCATCCATTGGGTGTGTTTCTTCCACATCATCATCGCTGGAAGAAACAAAAATTTGTAGAATTAATTTCCTTCTTTTTATTCCAGTGCTCTTATCGAATTGTAATATATCGTCTAATAATTTACTAAATATTCTTTGACAGAACGAGAATTGTCATTGGGAAGATGAGCTTATAATTTAGATTTCTGCAGTGTTTAGAAACACTTATCCTTTGGAACTTACAGAATCATTTTAGCAAACATTTCTAGCTAAGAAAATAAGAGATTCAGTGGGCAAGAGACTTAGAAAGAAGTATCATTTGGGAAATAGAACACACACAATTTGATATAATATTTATCTACAATTTTGGATCTCTAGTGGAAAGTATAAAGATGGACAAAAACCAAGAAACAAAATGATTTATGTTACTAAAAAGACAGTTACAAAATAGGAAACTTCAGTTACTCAGGTGATTGTGGAAAGGACATCTTAAGCAAAATATGTTACTTAATATACTCTAGATATATGTATTGAATTTATCAACACTAAAAGGATGCATTTCTGATTACAGTTCAGAGTTGACAGAGTTCTCACTATTAAGCCTTCTGATCACTTGGCTCTGCTGGTCACAGCAGAAACATGAACATAAGGATAGGAACTACTCGAAGCTCTGTGATAATTTTTCTGCCTTATAAAATATAAGTGATGCAATGTAACATTCCTAACAATGTAACTATATAAAGGCATCCAACCTACCTGTCACCCTGATTATGTCTATTGGCTAATTTACGAGCCTGGCGATCCATCAAACTTGTCCTAGAGCGAGTTTTTTTCCAAGAATAGTAATATTTTACAAGGCTTGCAATTGTCTTATCTGGAAGCTTAAAAAGAAATCCTGTTAATATTGACAAGTTTTATTAATAAATTCTGACTAATAAAATTAATTATATAACTGGTATTATTATTTGATAATGAAGGCATAAGAGAAAAGTATCTGTGGGTATCTTTATGAATTGTAAGAGCTAGAAAGTGCTGCGAATAGTCAGAGCACCCCATCACACCAATGTCATTGACATTTCTGAATGAATATTACTGTTTTGGAAAGTAGAAGGAAGATGTCAAACTAACTTAGAACGTCCCCAGAAGTCCTCAGCACAGTCATGCTACAGTATTTAATATTTGTTTCCTTTAAAGAGCTACATGTCCCCACCTCAATAAAACAGAATTCTTTTGCGATATAATCAAATTCACAAAAAATTCACCATGTTTGGTGTACAAATGTGTGGTTTTTACTATAATCACTAAATTGTGCTGTTACCTTTAATTCTACAACATAATCTCAAAAAAGAAATCCTATAGCCATTAGCATCATTCCCTATTCTCTCTGGGCAGTCCCTGGAAACCACTAATTTATTTCTTGTCTGGATGGAGTTCCTATTCTGGACATTTCATATAAATGGAATCATACAGCATATAGTCTTTTGAATCTGGTTTCTTTCACACAGCAAAATATTTTCAAGAAGAGCTATTTAAGCCGGCGCAGTGGCTTACACCTACAATCCTAGCTACTAAGGAGTTTGAGATAGGGAGGATCACTGTTTGAGGCTACCCAGGGCAAAAAAAGTTCACAAGACCTCACCTCAAACAATAACTGGGTGCATAGCACATGCCTGTTATCCCAGGTACATGGGACGAATCGCAATCCAGGCCAGCTAGTATATAAAGAGAGACCCTATCCCAAAAATAACCAATGTAAGAAAGGGCTGGCAGAGTGGCTCAAGTGGTAGAGTGTCTGCCTAGCAAGCATGAGGCCAGAGTTCAAACTCCAAGACCACACAAAAAAACCAAAACCAAAACCAAAAAAACCCAAACAAAACCAAAAAAAAAAATAAGTACTATGCAATTCTTAACAATGAATTTTTTAAACATGACTTTGTTTTAAATCCAGGTCTTAAGATGGTAAATAATGCAAACAGACTTTGGCCACCAATAGTCTTTAAGTATGAAAAGTGACTAATGATCTAGTGATCATACTCACAAATGAGTATATAAATTCTCCAACAAAAATGTTCTCTTTAATTATGGAAGATATCTAGATACATTTGCAAACATTATCTAATTTTCACTCTGGTTAAAATAGATTCATTTCTTAGATTTATATTATTCTGATATAATACTAAAATTTAAGAACTAGAAATATAGAGCAATGAATCTCCTTAACAACAACAACAACCCCCTGCAACATCTGACAATACTGAAATACTATACAATTTTCAAAAATGGGCTTTCTGAAATACAGAATTAAAAAAAGTAAGTTTTCCTATCAAAAAATATAAAGTAGGAAACAAAATCCAAATATCAAAAACTAAAACATTCAAAAATGAAAGGTGAAATTATGATTTTTCCTGGAAAAACACACATTTAATAACTGTTACATACATATTTAAGTAAAATAAAAGCTAAATAAAAATGAAAGAGCACACAATTGTCATGCATGAAAGACTGTAGAAAGTAGGACTGTCCACAAATACGCTTATTTCAAAATATTTTTTAAATTAAATTGAGGGAAAAACTTTTTTGTATTTAATAATTTGGAAGTATTCAATAGTAGCATAAGATGTTATTCAGGCATGAATCATATAAGACCAAAATCACCATACCATTTGTTGAATCCTGTGAAAGCTCTTCCCATGAAAACTAAAGGCTTGTTCAAACAGGACTTTATCTTCCACTGTCCACTCATCAGGAAAGGGAGTGAAGTTAGGGAGATCAGCAAGGGACTTCTCAATGTTATGCTTATGCCAGAACAACATGCCAAGAGCCTTTAAGAAAAATCATTCCCCTTTGGTTTGAATGGATTTATGTTCCATCACACTTAAGAAAAGTTAAATGCCAATCAGATTTAAAGTTTAAGCCCATAATTTCAACTATAAACTCAGTTTGGAGCTTTTAATCAGGGGTGCCTGATTTATTTTATTTCTTTTAAATCAAGGCCTCAGAACAGTAAATGTTCATATATACCATATTTGCTTCAGAATCTAGGAAAAACTGGGCTGAGGGTGACTTTAATTTCTGAAGTAGGTTTTTTTAATTTAAGACTCTCACCCACATGTGCTATTTTGTCAATGTATAGGGGAAAATATGCTAAAAGGAAAATACCCAGTAACTCAATACTTGAAACTATCAATTATAACACAAAACCAGAAATGCTCAGTGGGACTTTTACATTTTAACCTTTTAGAGGTATATTATGGGCTAAACATGTCCAAGAAGTAAGGCGATGTCCACTGTAACATTAACAACTTAATAAATTATTACTCATATTTTTTAAAGTTCTTTATTTCTATAATGTATATGTATAGTATTAGAAGGCAATGACTTGATTACCAAGTCATAAGAAAGCCTGAAACAACCAATTTACAAAAATTCCATTATTTTTCCCTCTCTTATAAGTAGTAAGCTTTTATCATCACTATAAATATCATTTAGAGGATAAACTTTCATTCTTCAAAAACAGATATAGCAATATATACACACTAACATTTTAAAGGATTAACTTTTCCAAATAAATTATTAAATAGAAAAGCAAGGCTTAAAAAACAGAGTAGACAAGGTAGACAAAGGCTTCAAACCTCACAAAGACTTAATGATGCTTGCGTATATAAATAAAATAAGCATCTCAATTTCACAAGAATGACTATTATTTACCATGTTACTGACTATAAAGTTACTCGATAACCCAGTTTATAGATATTTTACTGTTCTTCTCTCAAAATACATCTACCTAGGTAGAGGTGATAATTCAGTTGAAAAGAGACTTAAGAATCTCTCCTTCAAAACAGAGTGCAGTGGTGCACGCCTTGCAGCCGCAGTTACTTAGGAGGCTGAGGCAAGAGAACTGCCCGAACCCAGGACTTCGAGGCCAGTCTGAGGAACACAGTGAGACTCTACTTCTTCAAAAAATAAAAAGTTTCTCTACAGACCTGTTCGACATTGTAGCCATGCTTCTCCTTTGCAATTGCAATGTATTCATCCACTGGAATGAAAACAATGTTAGACAATTACTCTCATTTGCTTCACTTGCTTAGGTCTACTTTTTTTTTTAACATGGCAAAACAAAATAATTTATTATTCCAGGGGTAAAATACATCCATAGCCACCTTCCATATGCTTCAGAAAGTGAGCAATACAAACAGGATGGGAAGGAAGCTCACCTTGTTTTAAATTTTATTTAGTATGATACCTAAGACCATGTATGACATACTTATCAAATTCAATGATGTGCTATAGTTATTTTTGTATGCTGAGAAAGAGCAACCTGTGAGCAGACAATCGATCCTAATTACAGCATAAAATACTATGATAATTTCTTGGTTTTCCATTACAGTCTTAATTTGAAGAGACTTAGTTGTTTAAGACCCTTTCTTATACTTAAGAGTTGGCCCAAAGCCTTTTCCATCCCATTTATGATTGCTGTATAAAGGATGGTTTATTTATGATTTTGCCAGCTATACAGAAGAATGACACATTTAAGTATGCTTCAATATTCCTAAAATTTTCTTCAGCTCTTTCTGCTTGCTATCCAGTGTTGGAGCATTCAATTTTCATTTATCCTGCATATGTAATTAAACCAACAAAATTACTCAGAGAAGCAGTTTTAATGACACACGGGCTTTTTAAAGGCTTACTGCTAAGAAGTCTGCCACATCCAGGCCTCTGCTTTATGTGAAGTTCAAATAATCACTCCTTCTTGATCTTTTAAAATTATTTTTTACTTATATATGAAATTAATTCTTTAAATATATTTTTGGGAATGAGAATTCTTAAGAATTTTGATCCTGGAACAGCTACAGTTTACTTGGGCTTAATTTTCTGCTTGTTGCTAGTTTTTGACTTTGGTTGAGCAACTCGAACTTTTTGCACCTTAGTTTCCTCCTTCTAAATTTGTGATAAAAAACAGTACCTTCCTCTTATAGATAAATGAGGTAACATATGGAAAATGCTCCAAACAGCATTTGGCACATTTTGAGTGTCTTCTAATATTACTGGTCAGTACAGTTTAATATATGAACATGCTATTGTAACAAAGTGCTGCTAGAAGAGCAACTATTTTTTAATGACTGTTATTATATAAGCTTGTGGTTCTAAAAATTCAAATGTTACATTTTGCTTAGAACCCACACACTAAAATACATGGTAAGCCTAAATATATGCTGATTAAATTTAACAAAGTATCTTATAGTCCTATAGATAGAAAGCTAAACAATACCATTTGACCAGTGGTTCTCAACCCTGGCTATGCATTAGAATCAGCACAGGAGCTTAAAAAAAATTTTAAATGCCCAGACATCACCTTTAAAGATATGGATTTAATTGTTTTGAGATAGATACAGACTAGACATCAGCACTTCTTAAAAGTTCCACAAGTGATTCCAATGTACAACCAGGGTTGAAAATCATTGTCCTAGACTTTCACTGGACATTCCAGAAGAATACCGTACTACCAGGACATGTTAGCTTTCTGAATTTCCTTGTCTATTCTGCTAAGAAAGGTACCATTGTATAAAACTGCACAATTCAACGACACCTTGATGCTGGGTTTGTAACTGAAAACCTTTGCATGTGATGAGGACTGAACTGGAGAAAACCAAGTCTCTTTCATCTTCTTCGTATACAGTCCTAACAATTTCATGTTTTCTATTAGGAATGCATGCCTTAAGGGCACTAATTCCTAGCTTACCAGCTAGATCTGAAGCTGGTATTTCTAAAGCCCTTAAATAGAAAGGATTATCAGGTTTGCACAGCAGTTTTAAATTTTTAGTTCTCTTATTGTATTCCTAAGCATGATTAGACTTACTATAGGACATCATTAATTTTCCTGAAACTAAATAAACCATAATAAGACATCTTTAAGATGTTAGTATTTTTAAAAGACAAGCTTATTTTATAGCTGCTACAATGGCTGCTCAGTGTTGCTGCTGTTGTTACTTAATAAATTCAAAGATAACTGAATGGAGGGGTGGGGATCTTAGTGTTGTTACCTGCACGTTTCCTATATCTGATGTGCCGCAAAGGATCAGGTCCGCTACATCACATTGAAGTCTAAAGCCACACCATGATTCAAGAAGTGCATTGTCAATGATCCAGAAGGTCTCCGTCCAGAAATGGAGAGCACAAAGATGACCTGATGGCTGCTGAAGTCAGTTCTTTCCCCTTTCCTCTTTAAATTGGTAATGATATGTGGGCTCTTTGAAGTCTGAAGGCATTTCTTTACAGCTCCATAGACTGAGGAAAAGCCTGTGCAGATGTCTACATAGTAACTCCCTCCCCTGCTTGAGGATTTAAGCAGCAATGCCATCAGATCCTAGGTTTTTTTCATTCTTCATGGGCCTGACACAATTGGAATGATCAACCCATATCTTTCAAAGGAAAAACATTCTAATATAACAATTTCCATTAAAAAAAAAAAAAGACAAAACTTTTCTTATGAGAACCTAAAAGATTCAAAAAGCAAGTACAAGCTGCATTTGGAATTGGATGACGGATCCCTGTTGACCTTAACATTCAATCTCAAGAAAACTTACATTTGGCATCTGGGATACTGTGATATGGAGACCATACAAGCATCCCTCCATTGTCTTTATCTGTGTACTTTGTTGCACCTGGGGAAAAAAATTAATTACTTTGAATATGATAGATTTTACTTACACTTAAAGTACAAAGAAAGTTTTGTTTTAATACAGTACCTGAAAAGGAGGACAAAGGATAGAAAAACAAAGAGAAGGAAAACAGATTTACATTGAGTTAATATTTATGAAAATTAAGGAAATTTTAGAAATGCTTATGGTTACTCACTTTAAATTAAAAACACCTTCTGCAGTATATTACATAACTCCACTTCTTTTTTTATCTTATTACCTTTTTTTTTGTTTTTTGGTGGTACTGGGGTTTGAACTCAGCATTTTACACTTGCTAAGCAAGAGTTCTACAGCCTGAATCACTCTATCAACCTGAGATTGAATGCTACTTCTTGACAGAGGTAATAAATCTGACACAACCTTTTATTTATTACATAGGGATTGATTATCATTACAGATTCTGATTTTTAAACTAGAATGCCTTAGGAATTGGGATGCCCCTTATTGAAATGGATCAAGACTGCTGTAAGTTTAAACTACCAGTATCTGCTTTCATGGCTTTTATTTACTTTTACTCCTCACCAAGTCTGCCACCTTTCCAAGCTTAATTTCATTACATTTCATATTTATAAGAACATGCTCTGTAAAAGTCAAAGATAAAAATAATATAACTTCTTAATGTAATCAGAAAGTATTCTTTTAAATCTACAAGTATAATTCTAGGTCTAGAAAGATACAATCCTTTCCTAAGGTACTTCTAATCTATTAAAATATGGAGTATCAGGAGAATCTGAGCACTATTAATGTAAAGAATAAATAGAACGAGTGAAAGTCTGACACAGGTACTCCCGAGCTATTACACACCTGGAGGTTCTATTATTTTAATTACACGCTAGGCTTTTTCTTGGCTGTAAGTTAAATAAAACTACCAACAAATTAAGCATTGCTGCCACATGTTTTATGACAACTTATTTATGACTATGTCATAACTGACTTTAAGAGGTACTGATAGTTACCACAAACGGCCAGAATTCCAGAATTATTCCTATAAAATATTAATAGAATTCTGAGGTTAAATTGTTTCTAAAGTTGTAAGGTATTTGGAGTAAAGAACATTCATTTCTTGGGGTAAGAGAACTACATACCATTATCTAGATGTAGTAAAGTTATTTATCAGGCAGTAATCTAGTGTCATTCAAGAGTTAATTATTTGAGAATCATCATGTATCACTACCATATGTCCAATCAATACATTTTAGTTAATGAATCATACAGCTTAGTGGAATATGAAGATAAATTATTTTAAATCTGTGTTTTAGGGTAAGGAAGAAATGTTATTCAAGTATTAGAAAAACTAAGTAAATCTAAAAGTGAAACCTTTTTATTAGTGTTGTATCTTTAAGAGGACAAAACAGGAGTTTCGATCTTAAAAAAGTCAAGTTGTAAGTTCATTAACTAAAATTTATGTTTAATGAAAATAAACTTTGAGACGTCCTGTAAAAACTTCAATAGTGGCAGGGTGTAGTGGCACATGCCTGTAACCCCAGCAGTTGGGAGGTGGCAATAGTGAGAAGTATTAAAACAACATAAAACCAAAACAAACCCTTCAATATTATTAGGGTACAGTGCCAGATGCCTGTAATGCCAACACTTAGGAGGCTGAGGCAGGATGATCCCAAGTTCAAAGCTAGCCTGGGCACCATGGCAAGTGTGAGTCCAGTCTGGGCTATGTAATGAGACACTATCTCAAAGAAAATCAACCAAACAGAACAACCAAAAACCAACCAAAACCCTTCAAGAAGATGTATATGTAATTTGTAACCATGTTAAAAAATATAAATGCAAAACAGCCAACTCACTCAATGAAAATAAAATAGAAATTCTACTTAAGATGGTCAAAATCCTTTACTTCATAAAATTGAATGTTATTTCCGCTGAATATCCTAAGCCTCAATCTTTAACATGGAACTGATTCTGCACAGTGGATTGTGACAATAAGATCATTTAAATCTTACTTAATAGAACATGGAATACAACAAAGAAAAGCTTTCACTAAGTCTCAAGTCTTAACAGTGTGTCATGCTTAATATTTCCTTGCATCTCATTCTTGCAATAGAATTTTGAAAGAAAGTCTTAATTTTAAAGTCTCATTAAATGTCTCTTTTTAAACAGACATTCTCTCCCCCTTAAAATATCAGTTGTTTCTCCCAAAATTCTTGCCATTGTAACTAAGGGCCCAATCAGACAGAAACTGCATTCCACAAAGGGTGTGAGTAGAGGGCAACCTTGTCTGACAGCAGAGAATGCCTGATTAGGCATTTTACAATATTCTTTCCCTAATTCTGGACTCCAACATTTTTAATTACACATGTGTCAACTAGGCTCAAGAGATGAATAATGTTTACATGAAATAAGGGACATTTTAGTACAATGGTTAAAGAGTGTGAACTAAAGGCAGACTCCCAGAATTTGAATCCTAGCTCCACAAGTGTGTTACCTTGGGCAAATCTACTTAATCTGTGCCTCAGTTTTTCTCATGTCTAAAATAGGTATGATACAAGTATCTACTTCATAACTGCTCAAAAATCAAATAAATTATAAACACTATAATAAACATTATATAAGACTTTAAGACAAAACCCAGTATTTGTTTTTATCTATTAGCAGTATTTAAGATTATACTTCACACTATCTGATATTTAGAAATAATACTGAGAATCAAACCTGATTCACTAACAAAATAACCAAGTTTAAGAAGTATCTTCTGAACAGATTAAAAAACAAACAAAACCTAATGGCAAGCCACCTATGACTATATATAGCATGTAGTTCTAAAAATAAATCATTTTTTAAATTTTTAAATAAAACATTTAAAGTTTAATTCCTTTGAAATCATTTAGATATCTTAATCAAATTTGGAAAAGTACATTTGAAGACATTACTCTTAATGTACATTATAAAGTACATTACTATACTTTGACTCTAAGAAACAAATTTGGTGAGGATTTCTATAACAACAGCAACTTTTAAATTAAGTACAAAAACAAAAATCTCTAAGTTTTTAGATTTCGTTTAAGGTAATAAAAATAAGGACTTCAATGGAGATCATAAAATGTATTAAAAGAAAGAGAAATTAGAATAAGATGCTCTAATTTTCTCTTCTACTATTTATATACTACTCTATATACTTAATATATCAGCTTCAAACTGGGTAAACAAAGACTTTTCTAGGGTACAGAAGCATGAGTAAATTTTAAAAGAATCAATTTTCAGACTTTCAACTTTCCTGTTTTCTTTCCCAAGACAATCTGTCTGAAAACTCATCTGCAGTCTCAGCTATAAAACAGTCTCCCCCCATCTAAGGCTTCACTTTCCATAGTCAACTGTGGTCAGGAAATATTAAGTGGACATTTCCAGAAATAAACAATTGGTAAGTTTTAAAAGGCACACCAATCTGAGTAGCATCACGAAATTTCACACAGTCCTACTATCCTGTCTGGGACATGTCAAACATATTCAACATAACCACCTTGGTTATTGGATCAACTACAATGGTACTGCAGTGCTTGTGCTCAGTTAACTTATTTTACTTAATAACAGCCCCAAAGTGTAGGGATGCTGACAAGTTGCATATGCCAAAGAGAAGCTGTAAAGTTCTCAACTTAATAAGGAAAAAATAAAAACAAAAGCAAAATTGTATGTTGAGGTTGCTAAGATCTATAGTAATTTACCGAGTATTCC
Organism: Castor canadensis; assembly: GCF_047511655.1. Classification (NCBI taxonomy): domain Eukaryota; kingdom Metazoa; phylum Chordata; class Mammalia; order Rodentia; family Castoridae; genus Castor; species Castor canadensis. Next base: position 121,952,118 of record NC_133396.1, read on the forward strand.
ACCAGCCATAAGGGGACTATTGTATGGTCATTCTGTTTCTACCATCCCTCTTTAACAAATGTCCTTCTCTTAAAAAAGGGTACATCTCTTACCCATTCCAAATCTTAAGAGCTCATTCTAAAATTTCAAAACTTCCAAAGTGTCAGCAAAGCTCCTCTTTGCTCAAAGCACCCTAAGTACTACACTTAATCAATTATGCATTAATTCATGTTAGAAGAGACTTAACATTTAGAACTTTTATGCTTGCAAGAATACATATTATGAAGTTGGGAAGGTGATCAAAAAAGCACTTTCAAGCATAGAAATAAATGGCAGAGACAAGATTCTGTGGGGAAAATACGTGGAAATGATTTCAAAGACAAAAATAATGTAAACTTTCAGACTTTTAGGAGCCAGTCCATGTATTTTATAAAGAAGATCTATCACATCACTGTAGTATTTTATATTTAATTGGATGCGTTTAATATAAGGATATAACAATTTTATTTGAAAGTGTTGTTATTTTAATATGTCAGAGATTATATTCTTCACGTATTTAAACCAGGTGTCAAATAACAGATATCAATGTAAAAATATACGAATGTGCTTCTTCAAAATTCTTAAGGGTATGTGAGCAAAATACTTCGAAAACCACTGCTTTATATACATTAATTTTCACTTAATCTTATGATATTATATAATCAACATTATCTCCCTTTTATGTACAAGAAAACTAAGCCCAAGAGAAAGGTGGTTCATCTAAGATTACTATGCCATATTGGCTTGAAGGCATATGGTACAAGGTGAGACTCTTCATCACCATGCAAAACCATTCCTCAAGAGGTAAGCACAGTCAATAGGCACTAAATAAAAGAACTAGAAAACAATCAAAAGATAATAATCAGAAATCCAGTTAGTAAATTATAAAGGCATTAATAGCAATGACTCCTTTACTAAAGTAAATGCACCCCTAATCTCTTGAGCTTCAAGAACTCCAACATAAACCTTAATTCCTCATTACTTCAACAGTTTATTCATGTGCTCAATTTCCATCATCACCATTATCATCTCTTTCAATAAAAATATCCTCCATGAAAAAATACTCTTAATTTTCCTATATTCTCATCCTAATAATCTCAATACCTAAGGAATGTTTCTTCCAAGTAACTTGTAGGAAAAATTTCCATAGAAATAGTGAGGTGGGTGTGATGACTCACACCTGCAATCCCAGCTACTCAGTTTGGCAGAGATCAGGAGGATCATCGTTTGAGGACAGCCTGGACAAATTTTAAAAAGTTGGTGAGAACCCATCTCAACAAATGAGGTAGACATGGTGGTCCTTGCCTGTAATCCCAAATAGGGGGAGCATACATAGGAGGATAACAGTACAAGGCCAGTCCTGGGCAAAGAAAAGGAGATACTGTTTGAGAAATAACTATGAAGCAAAAAGGGTTGGGGGCATGGTGGGCAAGGCTCACATGGCTCCTGCCAAGCAAGCAAGAGGCCCTGAGTTCAAACCCTAGTACTGCCCACACAAAACAAAACAAAAATGGACTGAGTGGTTTATGAGACAAAGGAGGAGAAAGGCTATTTCTCAATTTCTATCATTAATTGATAAATCTCTTTTCCCCTCTAAGCTTTTTAAAGATGTTTAAATTTTCAGATAACTATTCTGAATTAAAGTGAAATAAAAACTTCACAGAACAGTACAATGCTTAGAATAAAACAGAGCAGCAAGCAGCACAGGAAGTATATTTCCTTGTGAAAAGTCTAATAATTGATAGTTTATGTTTCTTTGACAAGATTGGCAGACAGCAACAACAGAAAAGCCCACTTATGTTTAAATGATAACTGCTTTTAATTGTGTTCTTGGACTAAACTATAAAACAGAAAACAGGTGAATCTAAAGAATGTGATGTTTATCTTACTCTAATAAAGACTATTAATTAGTCTAAATAAATAAACTGAAAATACTACTTTAATTATTTAAAAAGTTAACATTTCAGTGGATATTTTCCTTCACAAGTATTCTATTTTGGTTCAAAATAAGAAAAATATGATCCTCAATTACGTTGGTTAATTGAAATAATGGGCACATAAAACACCTTTGTCTCAATGTATTATTATTCAAATTTTGAAGTTTGTTTCATGGTTCAGTTTATCATTAAATAAAAAAACAAAAAATGCTTTACGGTGCTATGGGATGTGCAAGTTTATTCCAGCATGAACTCTAGCTTTTAAAAGCAAAACCCCTCATGAACCTATATATAGTTGTCTAAGAAACAGAGACTCAAATTGACCTAATGGGGCAAAATCATAGGTACGTTTATTAACTCGCAAAATAATTCTGGCTGCTGAGTTCTAACTTGGAAATAACTATCAGTATGTATTTTAAAAAGCACAGGGTACTAATGAAAAATCCAAACCAAAAAGGTATAAATATACTGAGAATCGTTGTTCATAATTATGAAATTTAATCTTTGGGTAACTGCCATATGCCCAGTCATTTAATCCTGGCAAGAATTCCATGAAATAGTTTTTATAGTTAGGAGAATTGAGGCTCAAGGAAGCCCACTGCCTTGCTCAGAACACAAAACAAGAGTTGAGATGGGAATTAAATTGTCTATCCTAAAGCCAAGGTATGCTTTTCCCAAATGTCAAGCTAAACCTTCGGGCAACACTGTAATGTGGAAGTGTCATTCATCTACTAGCTACACCAGTAAGGAAAATTTGTTTCACATAACATTTAAAATCATTTGAAGCCCACCACTGCACACATTGATAGCCTTCGAATAAAACGTACTAACAGCATGTCAATTTGAAGGTACCCCACCATCTAGTGAGCACTCACACTAGGATCACTGTTTTCACCTACTGAAATAGCCTGTCTGATGATGCTCTAACATTCATCATTTCACCCTCCCCTGGGACAGGAGGAGCTGCCACCTAAACTCTAAATGCTTGGTCATCATCCTGCATTGTCCTAATGGGGAAGAGAGGGACAAAAATGCCCGTTTACGCGCTAGCAAACGTGCTGTTTTCCTCGAGAAAATGCAAGTAAGCCGTTACTATCTGACATGAATAATTCAAGAGTCCGACAGAGAGCATGCTGTCATGTGTGGGCGCTGGCAAGAACTGATCAACTGTCAGCAAAGGCGGGGAGGGGGCTCCCGAAGCCGCGCAAGCCGGAGCTGCAGCGACCGGGGCGGTGGGAGGGCGCAGGGCGCTCCGCTCGGGCTCGGGCTCGGGCTCCATAAGCGGAACTCTCGCCCAATCCGCGCGCAGACTGAGGCCCCGTGACCGCTGGGGAGCCTGTTTGGAGAAAAGTAGACAGGGAGCCCGCAAGCGGGGCTGGCAGAGGACGCTGGAACCTGGCTGCTCCGGGAGAAAATGTCTCCTTGGCAGCTGCAGCCACCGTCTTGTGGTCTGCCTTCCAGGGCTGGCTGGAGAGCGGGGCGTGCAGCCCGCGTCCCCCGCCTCCGGCCTCCACCCCTGCCCCTTCGCGGCTCCCACACTCCGCAGCAATGCCGCGGCCGAAGCCACGCCGCCCAGCCAAGAAAGGAGGCTCCCGTTTGCACGGGGGTCGCCGGGGCCAGTGAGTGACAGCAGCCCAGGCCTCCGCCGCCCGCCTGCCTGGCAGAGCGCAGTGCGGGTGTCCCGGAGCCCGGGGCGCCGCTGACATCCACACGCCGGGCCCGCACCCCCTCCCGCTCCCCTGCCATGGACCCCGACTCCGCCAAGGGCCGCCGCCTGCCTCCATCCTCCCCGACCCCGCTCCAGGGACAGAAAGGCGATGCCACCAGCGGGCAAGGGGCCTTCAAAGGGAACCATGTTAACCTTGCCGTGCACACATCTGCCCACACGCCCTGTGTCACCGCCCGGCCAAGCCTGACAGCCTCCCCGCCAGAGATGCCAACCCAGCCTAGCCCTGTCCTGCCCAGCCCAGCCCAGTCCAATCCAATCCAATCCAGCCCAGCCCAGCCCATCCCATCCCATCCCATCCCGCATCCCCCTCCCAGCCCAGCCGCACATCCGCACCCCTAATCCCCCCCAGAAAAGAAGACGAGATTTTCCTTAAGCAAATACATCTACCTGGATCAAATTCAGGGATCCGAGCTTGGTATTCAGCTCCGACTCTCATCCCAACATCTGCAAAGCAATGCCAAAAAATAATAATAATAAAAAAAGAAGCAAAGAAAAGAAGGGGGGGGAAAGAAAAAATAAAAGAGACTTAATTCAAAATAAAAAATTATGCCGGAGGGAGCACAGGAGCGGCCGAGGATGGGAAGATATTAACTCCGGGCATTCCGGGAGGTGGCAGCGGATGGGGGCGGGGAGGGGGCCGGCGGAGCACTGGGGGAGGGCGGAGGGACGGGGGTCGCGGGGTGCTGCTGCACTGCACCGGGAGTTCGAGGCTACCGCAGCGCCCGGGCTCCGAGGGGAGGGAGGGCGGGAGCGCGGCGAGGGGAGGGGAGGGGGCTGGGGGAGGGGAGGAGGAGGCGGGGGGCAGGCGGGCTGGCGGGGAGGAGTTCGAGGCTACCACCGTGCTCGTCGTCGCTGCTGCAGCCGCTCTCAGGCTCCGAGTAGTGCAGCCCGCCGTTGGTGGACGAGGCGCCGCCGCCGCCTCCGCCGCCCCCCGCCGGGCTCTTGGCGCTGCCGTTGGCCGATCGGTTCTTCCCCAGTAACTCGGGCCCTTTCTCCATCATGCCGGGCATGGTAGAAGAGGGGAGGGGGAAAGGTGAGGGGAAGAGGTAGGCGTCAGGGTGAAGGGGGAGACGGCTAACGAGCGCGGGCGGGAGGGAAAAGAGGAGGAGACGACAGCGGCGGCGGCGGCGGCAGAGGAGGAGGAGGGTGTTAATATGGAGCCGCCATAACCGCCCCGGTCCGGCAGTAGCGCAGTCGCCTCACAACAACCCGCCCCGGCCCCGCCTCTCTCCCCTCCTCCCAACGCCGCGGCCCGGCCCCGCGCGCAGTCCCGGGCGCCCCTCACGGCCGAGCCGCGCTCTACGCCGCCGCCGGTATCACTCCGCCCCGCAGGGAGGTTCCGGCCGCTGGAGGGGGAGGGGGAGGGGAGAGGGGGGAGGGGCGGGGAAGCCCCGCTCGCCACCGGCTCCGCCGTCCCTACTGAGTTGCTGGGGAGCTCGCCGCAAAGGCGAGGCCGCCGGTCCGGCGTCCCTTCCTAGGGGGCGCTGCGGAGCGCGGGCGGTAGACGCACGCCAGGGAGCGGGACTCTTTGCCCTCTCTGGGCGGAAGGAACGCGGTCAACCTGCAGAGGCCAGCGCGACCCGACCCAGCCGGTCGAGTTGGGGGCGGGGGAGCCCGAGTTCGCGGCCGCGGGCCAGGCTGGCCAGACGGGCGGACCAGTGGGCGGGCCCGGGTAGGTTGGTTGCGGTTCTTCTTCGGTCCCGCGCTTCTCCGGCAGTGCCAGGCTGGCGGTGCGCGCGCGCCTGGCCGCCATGCAGTCGCGCAGTCTGTAGCTGGGCGACCTTGGGATTCCGAGGCCCAGCCCGCAGGAAAAGTAGACTTGGCCGTGAGCGCTCTAGACACCACAGTTTTTGCTTCTGGATCTCGGAACTGGGGTCTGATTCCCGAGAGACCGAGGGTGACAAGATGCGCTTACGGGCTGAGCAATGCAGCAGTGTTTTTGCTAAAGCCTCCTCCACCCCCCCTCAACACTTTCCACTTTTTTTTTTTTTTTTATCTTTTTGCTATTTTAATAAGAGTAAATGCCGTAAGTGGGGAAATGAAATGAGGACGAGCCCTTGCCGGGTTGTACCCAGTAGGTGCTTCTGAGCCCTCTCTGGCTTGGAGCAGAGATCCTTGAGAGGGCGGTGTCCTCAAGTAGAGGTGAGGTGAGAGCTGTATTCTGGCCGGATTTCCAGCCTGGAACATGTGCTCTGCAAAGCCTTGCCTAATTGCACTAGGCAGAAGGAACAGGAGCTGCTCACCACATTTGAGGATGTCTGCTGTGTCCCAGGCTGCCTGGCATTGGAGCTAGGACGTACAGCGTCTAGTATGCAGATGTGTACGGAGCAGTATTTGGGAACCACAGGGAGATACTCTTCAAACACATGAAAGTAAAGATCCGATTACAGGTCAGTGTGGAGTGGCTAAAACCAGAAATGAGCCTCTTTGCCCACAGCATACCTTTACCGAAAGAAATAACACACTCAGGAACTGAGCCAAGAAAACTCTGGGAAGCAAATATTTGGCAGACCTCCTGTCTACAGGAGGAAGTATTCTGCCCAGGTGCAGAGATACTCTCATTTCTTTATCAAAGCTTGATAGGATTCCAATTAAGTTTTTTAATCATACAGCTTAACCTTTATCCTGTTCTTTTTCTCAACAAAGACAGTCATAATATTTTAATTCCCAGTAATTTTTTCTACAAGGAGAGAAAGCCAAGTGAAATGAATGAAATCTGTAACTGCCAATAGTTACACTTTTCATTGTATTTTGGTTTCCATAATGAGCTTCTTATGAACGTGACTCTGGTCCTGTAACACAGAAGCCTGACCATGAACTACGGGAATGCACCAAGACACTTCACTCAGGCCCCTTACCAGCAAGCTTTCCAATATCCCATGCAACACCTCCCGTGTACTTTTGAATAGAAAGGAGTCTGCATATAGATCTGTAACCAAAACATTGTGGAGAGTTAGGAACCTTGGTGACTTTAAAGTGAAAAGATTCTACTGGAGCACAGAAAAGAGGGCAGAGCAAAGACTACATTCCACAGTTGGGAAAAAGAGTCTGGGATGGGGGTATATAGCATTAAAACAAAACAAAACAAACAAGGAAAGCAAATTCACTGTTTTGCTCTATAAAAGGAAAGCACCTGAAGTTGGCCTGGCTCTGAAAGCTGATAATGAGCTTTAAAAATGGTTACCCAACAATTAACAAGGGCATTACAGAACAGAAAAGTCCTCAGGAGAAAATCCTGGAAATACCCACCTTTAAGGGGTTAGAGGAAGAAAAGAAGCAGGTGGGCAAGGAAGAAAACTTGGAAAATAGGTTAATAAATTGTGTTCAGTGGTACAATGTCATGAGAATGGTTTAAGAAAAGGCCTTTGGATTTGTTAATTAGAATATTTGTTATGTTGTTTGTTTTTTTAAACTTTTTTTTTTTTTTTTACTATTTTCATCCTATTTTAAAGTTGGAACAGATAATACTTTCTTATAGTTCCAAAGTTAAAAGACTGAATGTAGGATGAGGATGTAGCTCAGTAACAGAGCACTTGCCTAGCCAAGTGCACAGCCATGGGTTCAATCTCAGCATCACACACAAAAAAAGGTAGGGTAGGGAAAATGGCATAATGATTAAAAGATACATATCTGTTATTTGGAGAAAGCATGACAATCTTACTATTATGCATAAAATAGTCTAAATAAGTGAATTTAATAGGTTGCTTGTTATGGTCAGTATATTAAAAAAAGACCAATTACACTAAACAGTTAGGAAATGAATTTTAAGGTGTTAACTAAATGTAAATACATGAAATATCTAGTACATTCATTTTTTTTGGCTACTGTAATATTAGCATAAGCTCACTGGCTTAAAACATTTATTCTTTCGTAGTGTTAGAGGTCAGAAGTCTGAAATCACGGTGTCAAAAGGCTACACTCCCTCTAGAAGCTGGGAGAAATCTGTTTCTTGTCTTTTCCAATTTCTGGTGTCTGCTGTCATTTCTTGCTTTGAAGCTATATTGCTCCAACATCTGTATCTTCATGTTGCCTTGTCTCCTGTGTATGTTTTGAGTTTTCCTCTACTTCCCCCTCTCTTTTTTATGTTTTGAGTTTTCCTCTCCTTCTATCTCTTTCTCTTTTTGGTGGTACTGGGGTTTGAACTCAGAGCTTTTCGCTTGCAAAGCAGGTGCTCTATCACTTCAGCCACGCCTCTAGTCCATTTTGCTCTGGTTATTTTGGAAATGGTCACTCACAAGCTATTTGCCCTAGTTGGCCTCGAACCACTATCCTCCTGATCTCAGCCTCTCAAGTAGTTAGGATCACAAGTGTAATCCACAAGCACCTATCTACTTATACAAAGACAGTATAGTGACATTTAGGCATTTATAAGGGCCCACCTGGATAATCTAGGGTCATTATCTTTTTGTCTCACTATTTTTACTTGCATGTGCAATTAAGACCCTTTTTTCATATACAGTAACATTGAAGGGTTCCCGGGTCAAGACCTGATATCTTTGGGGCTATGATTCAGCCTACTACATCTAGGAATAAATTTTATGAAAGACTTTAAGAACTGTATTGAAAATTATACTATTGAGAAGAATAATAAAAGACTCAAATAAATGAATGGATATAATGTATTCATTGATTGGAAGACATAGTATTGTAAAGATGTCAGTTCTATCCACTAAACCTATGGATTTAGTCTAATCTTGACCAGCTGATTCTAAAGTTCATATGGAAATTGAAAAGGTCAAGAATAGTTGAGATAATCTGGATGAATAGCTAAACTAGGGGATTTATCCTGCCAGATATTAACATTAAGCTACAAAAATTAACTCAGTATGGTCTTGACATCACAATAGAAAGTAGACCAGTGGGGTGGTATGGTAGCACGTGACTGAAGTCCTACCACTAGGGAGACAGAGGCAGGACAATTGGGAGTTGGAGGCCAGCCTGGGCTACATAGTGAAACCTTGCCTCAAAAACAACAAAACAGGACAAACTGACCAATGGAACAAAACAGAGGTCCCAAAAAGATGCTTGTTTGCTTGCTAATTTATTTTTTTAATGCAAAAGTAACACTTCAGTAATGTGGAGAAAAATGGCCTTTCAATAAATGGTGCTAGGGCAATTGAACATCCATATGTGTGTGTATGGGGCTGGGGAAACCTTGATGCCTAGTCAATAAAAAGAAATTCAAAATAGATTGTGGATCTAAATGTAAAAGATAATACAGCCCTTTTGTAACTTTGGGTAGTCAGACATTTTCTTAAATAGGACATAAAAAGGCACTGTTTGTGAGAGAAAATATTGAGCATTCCAGGTGCAGAAAATACTATCGGAAAGAAAGAACCTTGAATTAAGATGTTATGACAGAGAACTAAAAATGACTTGTGTATTCCTGGAGCATGACGTGAACTCAGAGGTAGACAAGATCTAAACCATATAAAGCCATTTATAGAATTCAAGAGTTTAGGCAGATTCCTTTATAGATAATGAAAAAGATCAGAGATCTAAGTAGAAGAGGTATTAGGTTCAGCCAGTATTTTAGATGTAAACAGAATTTGGCAGAGAAGTTACAGCAAGTGGTAGCAAGATCTCTAATCTTTAGTAGTTAAAATTAGAAAAATCTTGAGGATTGATTGAGTATAGAAAGTAAAATGGAAGGTAAGAAACTAAACTGATGTCAGAATTTTGGCCTAGGTGTCTTAGGAGGGAAGGGGGAACTGGTGATTGTGTCAATAACTGACATAGTGAATACTGAAGACCTAACAATTTGAGGGACAAGGAAAGTGAATTCATTTTGCAATGTATTGGGTACTACATGGGGAAGATACCAACGTGCAGCTGGATGTATGTGATAGAGATCAGGACTGGAGAAAGGAATTTATTAGGGATTGATTATAGCCAACTAAGGTCCTGAGACTTGTCGTAGTGTATTTGGGCATCTATTACAAAATACTGTAGACTGGGTAATTTATAAACAATAGAAATTTATTTATTACAGTTCTGGAAGCTAGGAAGTCCAAGATCAAAGCACCAGTAGACTTGGTGTCTGGTGAGGGCTTTCTCCTTCGTAATTGGCAACCTATTGCTGTGTCATAAGTCAAAAGGGGCAAGGCAGCTCTCGTCAATCTCTTTTTAAAATAAAGATCCTAATTCTGCTCATAAGAGCAGAACCCTCATGAGTTAATCACTTCATTAAGAGCCCCACATCTTAATACTATTACACTGGGTATCCAACACAATCAATCTGCTTTGGGATAGCACACACATTCACATTGTAGCAAGAACAAGCATATCACACAGGAAGAGCAGGTACAATGAAAAACGGGAACATCAAGTTTGAAGGTCCAAAAAAAGAAGAATCCATAAAAGAAATTGAGAGGCAATAGAGAAATAGAAAGAGAACTAGGAGAGTGTGATTTACTAAAAACAAGGTTTAGAGTGGTTCAAAGAGAAATGGAATCAACAGGATAGAAGAGAAATCCCCTGAGGTAGACTCAAATAAGAGATCATGGATGATCTTGGTAAGAGCAGTTTTACTGGGATTGATGAGCTATAGAGCTAAGTTGCAGTAGATTGAGAACTGAAGAAGTAAGGAAATAGGAACAAAGAACTGTATGAGCCTACTCCTGAAAAGCACCCAAGGATAAAAACAAAAAGTCACAGAAAACAGTAGAATACAGTTAGTGTCTACAGAGTTACCTCTATAGGTGGCACATTCCTCCCTATTATCCAATGAATGTTTAAAGCTGCAGCCTTATGCTAAAGAAAAGAGAGAATGAAGTTTATCTGGGTTCACACATGTAGTTTCTTACTAAATGGGTTTACTATTAAACCCATTTGGGTCTTACTATTTGGGTTTCTAAATTAGGCTTTTAAGAATTTTGTCTGTAATAAAGTTAAAATTTTCACCTGTGTTTTTATTAATGCCGTTGTGGGGTATTAGCCTTTAAAATTAACATATATACCTATAATGGGATATATATGACTTTGTCAAAAAGAATGAATATACCTCCTTATGCCAGTTGAAGCTATTTGAAGTGAAAAGTCGATATGCAAATAGTAATATATCATTCACATATATGTATATATAAACCTACATATACACATTATCTCTAACATGTACATATGCCTATACACACTCAGAATATTTCTGCAAGAGTACATAAAAACTGGTTACCTCTGGGAAGGATGTACCAGAGTTTGGGATAGAAGGAGGTCTTTATCGTCCTGTGTACTTTGCATGGTTGGGCTCTTTACCATGTGTAAGTATTACTATTTTGAGGAAATAAGTGTTTAAAGAATCAACTAATAGATAAAACATTTATAGTTTAAATGGCAGCATTAAAATAATGAAAAGTAGAGTTATAGTTAATAGAAATTGGAAAGTAGAATGGGAGAGGAACGATGGAAAGAGGAGAGGTCAGTATCCTAATTCTACAGCAGGGCAGTAGTTGTGGACTAAATTTTGGTTCACCAATTGTACTTGACACACAGGAAGGACCTCAGTGGAGGTCATTTTTTTCCAGGCTCATAATGATTCTTTGTAATACCAATTTTTCCAAAGTGTTTACTGATTTGTTCTTTGGTTTTCTTTCCTTATTGCTTTAGAAGTGGTGGTCTTAAATGAACTTAGCTCCAAAACGGAGTCAAGTGATACTGTGAGGGATAGCCTGGAAACTGCCTAATGTTAAACAAGCGCATGTTGGGCCAATCTAGTGGTGACAGTCCGAACATTTACAATAGAGAAAAGGAAATTTTTTTCCTGATTTATTTACTTCAGAGGCCACAATATGGAGGAAATCATCTTAAGAGCTAAGGGGAACTTCTGGGTAACCCTTTTTCTTTACTTCCTAGAATAGTCACCACTATTCTAGTCTCACAGTCTCCACTCAAAAAGTGCTAGATACCTGTTGCAGAGTAGTACATCATTTCATTTTTTAAAATGTCTAAGTCTTAGAAAATATCTTTTGTTTTTGTACTCAGAGTTCAGCTACATATAAGAGGAACCCCAAGGATATCTTCAAATGCAAATTTTATTTCTTTTCATGTAGAAGATACCTGAAAGTAGGCAGTACTGGGCTGCAGTGACAATTGCAGACTTGTCCGGGATCCAGGTTCCCCACCAGCTCAACCCTGCATGGTTTCTGGGGTGTAATTTTTGCCATTGTGATCTAGAATGGCTGCTAGAGAGCCTGTCATGACCATGCTTCATGTAGCAGGACAGGAAGAGAGACAGATGGGCACATGCCTCTCTTTAAGGAGACTTTCTGAAACCATTTATGCTGATATACCCATGTTCAGAACTTGGTCCACCTAACCTCAAAGAAAGCTGGGAAATGTCACAGTGCCTGCTCAAAATCAGGGCTCTACTACCAAAAACAAAGGAGGAGATGAGTACTGAACGACAGTACTTTAGATATTTGAGAATGGCAATTGCGTCCCTCTTAAACGTGTTCTATAGGTAAACATCATTATTCCTTTTGTTAATTCACTGATACCGTTTTCAGATCCTTCACCTTTTTATTGTCCTATAAATATGCTCTAATTTGTACTTAACAGAATAACCTCACCCCCAGCTTTGAGATCTGATTGTCGCAAAATTAACTGAAAATATGTTAACTCCCTTTTTTGCATATTCTTATTAATCCATCCTAAAATTAGTTTTCTTAGCAACAACTGCACATGGTTACTAAATTTGGAGTCTACTGCATCCTCTGGGTCTTTTTACATCTGTTGTAGTGTGCTTAGGTTTTTTTCAACTTCTACTTCAGCAGGTTATTTATGCTCCTTCCTGAGTATAAGTATATAGCTCTTTAATTTCACCTGGCCTGTTTTTGTTTTTCTGAACCTTGCAGAAACTTTTTGAATTGTAACTTTGTGTCTTATCTATGGACATTTGCACCTGTAATAAATGGAAGATATATTGAAGGGCAGGGATAGAGTCATAATTTATATCCTCATGAGACATCAGGTACAATGTCTAATGCATAGTTGGTTCTCAATGTTTGCTTAATGAATGAATATTGTTAGAAATAAAGAACATTTTCCAGATATCTTACTTAAAATTCTGAAATTATTTATGATAAGCAAATGTGAAATCTCCTATCTTTTAAAATAATAGAGACTTTTATCTGCCTGGGAGAACTATATTTGATTGTGTATACAGTTTTCCACTCAGGTGATTTAACATTTTGGTTAAATGTCATCCTGTTATATGATCTTGTAATAATCTATTTGGCTTAATAAAAAGGAACTAGACTATGAAATGCTAAGTTTATATCCTAGCCCTGTCATTCATTAACTGTTCCTTTGCTTACTGTCTTCCTTCAGTTTCACAAATTATAAAATAGAATTGACATTTTTTTGTTTAGAAACTTAAAGATTACATTTATTAAAAATAAGCCTGTAGGGAATTTTATAATCCAAATTATGAGGTAATCTGAGAATTTGGTGATAAGATTAGATCTATCAACCACTAGAAACTAAGTAATGATAAATTGATTTTATGGAATTAATCCTAGAAAATAACTAAAATATCCCAGAAACTTGCTGTTAAGGAGATTAGGGGATCCTAAAATAGTTTCTTAGAGATTGGAGATAGTAATCTAAATGTAATGTTTAGGACAATCTATATATTTGGCTCTTAGACATTAAAGACAAAAACATAGCTACCAGCATACGGTAAGTATTGAGATGTTAATTGTTATTATTACATGTGGAGATTAGAAACTGAATCAGAGCTTCTGTAGAAGTGATCAAGGAGATGTCCCTAAATCTGGTGTCCCTAAAGTGGTGTCCTTTTAGGTGGAATTACGCCTAGAGGTAACAATACAAAGAATCAGGTTCTCTGATAAAGCTTGTTCAGATATAAGCAGCATTTAATTCGAGATACAATAGATATATACACGAAAATGTCATAATAAAACTCTCTGTATAGTTATCTTAAAGGAACAAAAATGTCTTTATTTCAAAAACAGGACAGGAAGGTAAAACAGGTTTTATGGGGGGAGTTGGTGTAGTGGGATGGGGAAAGATGAAAGGGTGAAGGAGGGTGAATATGGTGGAAATATGTACTCATGTCTGAAAATGGAAAAATGAGACCTGCTGAAACTATTCTAAGAATGGGGAGAGGGGGGTAAAGAAGAATGATGGAGAGGGTGAATTTAACTAAGATATATTGTAAGCACTTTTGTAAATGTCACATTGTATCCTTAGTGTAATAATATGATAATAAAGACATAAGCAGGGTTTAAAAAAATTAACTTCTGCCAACTATGATAGCTTTGGCACATATGCACACATCACTACGACGACCACCCCCACATACAGGGCTCCCTTAGTTACATCTTGATCTGATTCCATTACTTTTGGTTATCAGGACAATGTCATTCTATTCTGTACAGGCCAAATATGGCTTTCAGGATTTGGAATGTGTACCACACCCTTCCCTCCTTTACTCTCAGCACTTAGTTCTGATGTCGATGTCAGTCTGGGGAGGAAGAAGAAGAGATTGTCTTCTTGCTTCACTATTCTTAACAAGGCTGTAGTCCTCATTCTGTTGGTTACCACTGCTCCTCCATTTAGCAGTCATTGGTTATAGCAGAGCCAAAAGTATGGGGTGTTTTTGTTTGCTGTTCAAAAGACTCTACTGGATTCTTTACCTGTACTCTTGGTATGAGAGCTCTGGCTCAACCTTTACCTGTTCCGTCCCTTATCCCTTACTGTGGGCAACTGACCTGTCATTCAGAGGCAGCCCTCATGGATGGAATACCAAGAACATAATAAGTATAAAGTTAATAATAATGGGAATTATTAATGTCATTATTAGAAATTATTACTCTGAGCCATGAATTGCATTTTGAAAGTTAAGCTTTTTAATTGTAAGATATTCGAAGCCTCTGTGACACATCCAACATTTTACAGATTGAGATAATTGTAATAGGTGAGATAGGATAGGTAAGTGTTAAGCTGAATCAAGTTGAAGGAGAAATTCTTTTGCTTCTGGTATTTAAGTTTATATATTCTTTAAGCTAGGGATGTTTCAACAAGGAGATTAATTATAAATAAGATTAATATATGCCAGTGTGAAAATTAGGACTTTATACTATTTACAAGAATTTGCAAGGCTGGGGATGTAGCTAGTGGTAAAGTGGGTTTGATCCCCGCCCCCCCCAAAAAAGAACTTGCCACTTAAGTTGCAAGTAAACCTTTCTTGAAATAGCTTGAAGAAAGCAGAGGATTTGTTGGAAGATACTATGATAACTCAAAGAAAAATCTGCAGGAAGCAGCTTCAGGGATCTCAGAATCTAAAATGGAAATTCATTGCCATTTAGTCAGTCTCCCTCTTCCTCTCCCTCTCCCTCTCCTTCTCCCCCTCCCTCTTTCTCTCCCTCTCCTTCTCCTTCTCCCTTTCCTTCTCCTTCTTCCCCTCCCTCTCCCTCTAACTTTCCCTTCCCCCCTCTCCCTCCTCCTCCTCCTCCTCCTCCTCCTCCCTCCTCCTCCTCTTCCTCCTCCTCCTCCTTCTTCTTCTTCCTCTTTTTCCTCTTCCTCCTCCTCCTCTCCTCCTTTTTCCTCCTTCTCCTTCTTCTTCTTCTCTCTTTTCCTTCTCCCTTCTCCCTCTCTGTGCTTCCCTCCTTTCCCCTTATCTCTCTTATCTCACAGTTCTACCATTCTGTGTACCTGCCTTCTCTACCACTGCTAGCAGCCACTCTCAGGAACTTCCTCTAAACCTCATTAAACAATAAATGAAGATGAAGGAGAAACATGGAGCTTTTTCTAGACAAATGACTTGGATCTTTTGTAACCCACTGCAATATACATTAGGTTGTCAACCCAATACAGACATGTAAAAAAAATCAGTGTGGTATTTCTACATAATAAAATAATCAGAACACACCTCATGAGCATTACAGAATTAGTACTTATTTTCACTCAGTTGTGGTCCTGTTAAGGCCAGTGATCTATGCTGGGCTTAGGTGGATGGCATGTCAGTCTTGGCAGGGCTTGCTCATGTGCCTATGGGTAGTTGGTGGTTGGTTGACATAGGCTGAACTTAGCTGGGTGGTTTAGCTTGGGTGATTCTTCCCCACAAATCTCTTATCCTATTATTGATACCTGAAGACTATCCTGAACATATTTTTTTCTTGTGAAAATGACCAAAGTGCTTAAGTGTAAGCCCATTTGCACAAATACTCAAGCCTTTGATTATGCTACATCTGCTAACATTTGATTGGTTAAAGCAATGGCAATGGCAGAAGAGTATACTCCATTCATAGGAGTGAGGAGAGTGACTACTTCTGGTAATAATCTAGCAGAAATGTATAAAACTAGATCAAAAGTTCCACAAAAACAATCTTACTAACAAGTTTGTGATGCATGCTAACATTTCATTTCCTTTTTTAAAGCTGGTTAAGATTCACTACATTGATTTCATAACCCTTTATTAATTCCGTAGACAGAAACTGCTTTAGAAATACATGCTGCATATCTTAGAAACAAGCTAAGCACCAAATAGAAAATTCTGACAACTTCCTCTCTGGTGTCATTGAAGGAGTAGGATGTTGGTTTGGAGATAGTTTGTTAGGATTATTCCAATCAGTGATACTTGGTGTGTAGTCCACAAGCTGGTGCCAATTCACAAACTGTTTATTATCAGCCCACAGTGAATTAGAGGCCTAGGCCAGGATGTAAATCAACACACTGCTTCATTAGGAAAGTTTTTTTTTTCCTTTAAGGGCCAGGTAAATGAAACCATATACTTACTTACATGGTTGCTTTTTACTCTGATGATAAGCCCCTCATCTCCATCTCTGACCAGTAAAACACAAATCACAGACTAGCCCTTTGAGTAGCATTCCCCAAGGAAAACCCAGAATCTTCTAGATAGGATTCTTCATAAAATAGTTATTGTGTGTATCTGAGACACAGGAGGACTGTTTTGGAGATGTAGATTCTTAAGTATCTTATATAAATATGATAGGGGAACAAAATAGCAATAATAAATGAGCCCAAGAAATAAAAGCAGAGAGGGACTAACTGATAGAGCAAGACTGGAGAATGAAGGGGGAATAGGGAGAAGGTGAATGGATTGCTCTTGAAGGGGCTGTATGTCTCACCCTCAGAGACTAGAGAAAACTAAAAACAGAAATTTACTAATTTCCAGGTAAGGGTAGCAATTTCATGCTGGATAGGCTCGTTCTTGTCAGTGAAGTAAGAGGCAAGAACATTTGTTGAGGAAGAAGAGGGAGGAAGATTTTGAGTATGGTGCTGAAAGAATAAGTATAGTTATTGAAAACTTTATTTTCTTGTTAGTGCCATTTGAAATTGGGACCATTTGATTTCCATCACTGTGGCAAAATACCTGAGATAATCAACTTTTAAGAAGGAAATGTGTATTTTGGCTCATAGTTTCTACAGTTTCAATCCATGGTTAGTTGGCTTATACTTTTTGGGCATTTGGCAAAGCAGAACATCATTATAGGATTGTGTGGTTAAGGGAGTTACTCACCAGGAAAAAGATGTCTCAATATTCCCTTCAAGGACATAACCTCCTGATGACCAAATTTCTTTTCACTAGGCATTACCTTTTAAAGGTTTTACTACCTTCAAATAGCATCACCATCTGGCAACCAAGTCTTTAGTGCATGGGCCTCTGGGAGACATTCAAGATCCAATCTATACAGCCTGACATGGCTGTGCATGCCTGTAATTCAAGCACTAAGGAAGCTGAGGCGGAAGGACCATGAGTTCCAGGCCAGCCTGGCCTACATAGCAAAATCAAAACTAAAAATATCCAACTTACAGCACCTAGGCTTTAATACTTTATTCTGTTTTCTTTGTAAGTATTTTCTTATTTAGTATAAGGTTTTTTTTTTTTTTGCTCTTTTCTGTGTGTTCTTTTTTTTTTTTTCATTTTTCTTTTATTATTCATATGTGCATACAAGGCTTGGTTCATTTCTCCCCCCTGCCCCCATCCCCTCCCTTACCACCCACTCCGCCCCCTCCCTCTCCCCCCCAATACCCAGCAGAAACTATTTTGCCCTTATTTCTAATTTTGTTGTAGAGAGAGTATAAGCAATAATAGGAAGGAACAAGGGTTTTTGCTGGTTGAGATAAGGATAGCTATACAGGGCATTGACTCACACTGATTTCCTGTGCGTGGGTGTTACCTTCTAGGTTAATTCTTTTTGATCTAACCTTTTCTCTAGTACCTGTTCCCCTTTTCCTATTGGCCTCAGTTGCTTTAAGGTATCTGCTTTAGTTTCTCTGCGTTAAGGGCAACAAATGCTAGCTAGTTTTTTAGGTGTCTTACCTATCCTCACCCCTCCCTTGTGTGCTCTCGCCTTTATCATGTGCTCATAGTCCAATCCCCTTGTTGTGTTTGCCCTTGATCTAATGTCCACATATGAGGGAGAACATACGATTTTTGGTTTTTTGAGCCAGGCTAACCTCACTGAGAATGATGTTCTCCAATTCCATCCATTTACCAGCGAATGATAACATTTCGTTCTTCTTCATGGCTGCATAAAATTCCATTGTGTATAGATACCACATTTTCTTAATCCATTCGTCAGTGCTGGGGCATCTTGGCTGTTTCCATAACTTGGCTATTGTGAATAGTGCTGCAATAAACATGGATGTGTAGGTGCCTCTGGAGTAACAGTCTTTTGGGTATATCCCAAGAGTGGTATTGCTGGATCAAATGGTAGATCGATGTCCAGCTTTTTAAGTAGCCTCCAAATTTTTTTCCAGAGTGGTTGTACTAGTCTACATTCCCACCAACAGTGTAAGAGGGTTCCTTTTTCCCCGCATCCTCGCCAACACCTGTTGTTGGTGGTGTTGGTTTTTTTTTTTTTTCTTACAACCTATGCCTTTCAAAGCAGTTTATTTTTCCAAATACTTGGTGATGGAAATTATCAAACACAGAAAAATGGTAAGAATTATAGAGGGAGAATTAAGTTACCTATCACTTGGATTCTACAATTAATTTTTATTTTAGGTCAATTTCAATTTGAAGTCCAATTAGGAAGTAGTGTGATTATAATTTTACCAAAGTTAAAGCAGATACTTGTAAAGACATTAAGAAGCGTGTCACTTCTAATTCAATAGGTCAAGTATAAATGTTCTCAATTCTCTGTATCAGTCATCACTCTCCAGAGTAACAGACCAATAAGGTATGCATGTTATAAGGAATTGGCTCCTTTTGAAAGTGGGCAAGTTCCAAGATCTACAGGGTCAGTGAGCAAGCTGGGGACTCAAGAGAGTTTATGGTGCAGTTCCAGCTTGAATTTGAAGGCCTGAGAACCAAGAGAACCAATGGTGTAGTTCTTATTTGAAGGTTAGTGGTTTTGAGACCCAGAAAGAGCCCATGCCCTGGTTCAAATAAAGTCTGTCAGGAAGGAAGAAATATCTCTTATTCTGAGAAGGGCCAGCTTTTTTGTTCTTTAGGGATAGTGTGGAATGTTTAGTCTTAAACCTTCCTTTGTCCACCTAGAACCTCTTCTAGGCAACTTTACCTTTCCCTTGTCCAGCTATGTGTCACTGTCCTCTGTTCTGCTAGGTTTTGAGAGACATTTGGGGGACATGGTGCCCTTCAGGAAGACATGGGACTTGTCAGATTACCCAGGACCACTAGTTAGACTGCAGATGTATGCGAATCTCTTTTCCAATAGGTTGACTCAGTTTTAAAATTAAATAACATTGTGAGAGAGAAAAGGCTAAAACTCTACACTGAATGAGCTGCTACTTCCTTCTTGGCTTGAAGGCTTTCTTCTGTCCTTGGAAGTTTGCTTTGCCACAATCAGGTGCAACAGAGAAGTGGGGGAGTGGTTTACCCCCAGAGGGGCAATAGTCAGTTAATGAGGGCTAGACTAGGTAGATACATGTCCCAGTCTGGTCATCCTCCAGTGATACAGTTCTCAGGTGTGTTCTACACAGTTTCTCAGAGGACATTCAGCAGCATTGATCCTGAGTCACCAACAGAAGAAACCCACTCATGACTGCTACACTCAATAAAGCACACTTGCTGGCTTTTCTCCCTTCCCCATCTCACTTTCTCAGTTTCCTTATCTATATTTGTTAGGATCACCTCAAAAATAAACATTCTATACTCAAGTCCTTGCCTATTGGTCTTTTATTTTTATTTATTTGTTAAAAAAAAAAAGACAACATTAAACAAATTAGGTTCTTCAGAAAGGAATCAACCCAGTCCCTAGGCTGGTTCCCCTGCTTTCAGGTTTGTTCCTGCATCACACTCATGAGCAATTTCAGAGCTTCCTGGCCTCTCTTTTTCCAGGTACTGCTGTGTGGAGCAGTTCTCTGCATATGCTTTCAGCTTTGTCTAGGGGCAATCTGCCATACCTACCTGGGGCTTGTGAAACTTGCCCCTAACTCTCCACCTGGGCTTGGTCTACTATCCTCCCTTCCTACTAGTGTAGAATTAGAAAGAGCTTTTCTTATTTTATTTTATTTTTTTATGTCAGAAGCGTAATGTGCCCATGTCGTAACAAGGTTTCAGGGTGGCACATGTCATGCAGAGGCATGAACACCCAATCATCATGCTTATGAACCAAAAAAGGATCAGAGAAAGAGCTTTTTTAGCAGAAGGAAAAATTTACACAAAAATAAGTTCACTATCTAATGATGACTAATTGACACACTTAAAAACTTTTTAAACATCATACATTTCATCTTCAATCTTTATGATTACTTACATTTTCTTTATTTTGAGTAGTGTTTAGTTGCCTGCAGTACTTTATTCATTTTGTCTGCCAACAAGTAATATTACACTGATTTATATTTAATGTTTAAATTTTATCATTTTCAATTTTACTTCATGTTTAATTTTGAAATCTTTTATTTAAAATTATTAAATGATTAGCCTTACATTTGATTTTATAAATTAAAAAGCTTTTAAAAAAATAGTATTTCAGTTATTATTTGAGTCACATATCCCAAGTGTCTATATCATCCAGTATTGCATTGATTAAAAAAACAGCTTTGTTGAAATATAATTCAAGTATTATAAAATTCACCTATATAAAGTATATAATTCAGTGGTTCTTAGTATATTTACAGAATTGTGCAATCATCACTATAATCACCTTTAGAAGATTTTCATCACATTAAAAAATTCCATGATCATTTGTAGTCATTTCCCCTTTCTACCCCTTTCCCCCATCCTCAAGTACATGAACTAAAACCAAAGATGCTGTGTTCATGTTTGTGTTAGTCAACTTTCTGAAACTGTGACAAAATATCTGAGAAAGTCAACTTCTAGTGAAGAAAGATTTATTTTGGTTCATGGTTTCCCTGTTGCTTTTTTGGCTTGGGGCAAGGCAGTACACTGTGGCAGAAGCATTTGGCTGAGTTTACTTTGCAGCAGTGGGGATGCAAGGAGAAGAAGGGGCTTTGAGAATGTTGGGGGTGGGTGGGTTGAAATTTTAGCATGTTTACAAGAAGGTCTGAGTAAGCAGCTGCAGCTTGAGAGGACTTGAAGAAAGCAATGGAGTGAGCTATGCCATGCAGTTAGCAGAGAAGAAGCATCCCTGCTAGTGAAAACAGCCTGTGCAAAGACCATAGAAGATGGCATGCTGGCATTTTCAAAGGAAAACAAGGAAGCCAGAATGGCTGGACTGAGTGAGTTGAAGAGAGGAGGTCAGAGACTTGCCCGTGGTCAGTAGTGGTTTCTGTACAAACTTGGGGCATTTTTTGTAAGGACTTTGGCTTTTCACTTTGAGTAACATGGGGAACCATTAGAGGAAATTGACCTGAGGAAGATATAATTTAGCTTAAGTTTTTAAAGGGGCCCCAGTGGCTTCTGTTTTGTGAATAGACTATAATGAGCAAGGATAAAAGACATAAGACCTACAGTATGAAGCACATGCAGTAGAATGGAGTTATTGCCACGATCCAGAAAAGGTTGATGGTAGCTAGACCAAGATGATGGCATTGGGGTGGTGAGAAAGAGTTAGATGCTGAATATTTTGAACAGAGTCAACATGATTGTCTGACAGATTGATGGTAGAGTGTGAGAAGTAGCAGAATCAAAGGTGTCCCAAAGTGTTTAGTCTGAGCAACTGGAAGCATGATGTTATCAAACAAAACCAGGGAAACTAGAGGTTGTATAGGTTTGGGGAGGAGTTGGATTTTGGTCTTATTGCATTTGAAATATCTCTTAGATATTCAAATTGACATGTGGAGCAGGTAGTTAGATATACAAGTGTGAAGAGAGGGCTAGTTAGATATATAACTTTGAAAAATGGATAGATGTGTACTTTTCCGGGCTCAAAGCAAACTGAAAATGAGGGTCCCCTGTTAAACCAAGTGCAAGACCTTGCTTAGGGTGAAGTTTTACAAATGTACAGTCATTTACCCACAAAACTGGCCCTGGTAGGGAGCCCTTGGCACATATATATATATATATATATACATATATATATAACTTAAAATCATGAGATTGGACAAGATTATGAAGGGAGTGCGTGTAGATGGAGAAGAGGGAAGGACCAAGCACTGAGCTAGAGTTACTCTAATATTGAGAGATGGAGAAGTCAACAAAGGAGACTGAGCGCTTAGAGGAAAACTAGGAGAGTATGGTGTTCTGGAAGTCAAAAGAAAACAAGGGGTAAAGTGATCGCCTGCATTACACGCTGCTGGACACTTAAAATGAGGGCAAGGAATTGACCATTGTGGACTTGTTAACTTTTAGCAATTACAAATTAAATTTGTAATTTGACCATTGTGGACTTGTTAACTTTTAGCAATTACAAATTAAATTTGTTTTATAAGAAACTAGGCAAAACTAGTTAGTTACTGTTACAAATCACAAAGCTTTGTTTATTGAAAATAATTTCTTGATATGCTATAACAACAAAGACATTGGGCTATAGTCTGCATTTTTACAAACTTCCCTGCAGTATCTCACTTTGCTACATATTATCTCCTGGTGCTTTGGTAAGAGTCTGATATAGAAAGACTTCAAATCAAGAAGAAAAGTCTTCCCAACCTTGAATGTCAGGTGATTTTAAGCATCAAATCTGCAGGCTGCCAGGGGTTTGTTCAAGAACAAAGCTTCATCTGTTGCCTGTTCTTATGCATTTTAATGTGCTGACTTGTAAGATTAAAGAAAAAAATTTAACAAGCTTCTGAGTTTTGGTTTAAAAACTCTTTTGGTGGGTTTTTCACATAAACATTTTATAATCCAGAGAGTTATGTGAAGATGTTGTTATTAGAATGAACCAAGCTTTGAAATGCATTCTTCCAGAATCCTAAAGCTTAGCTGGCTGCTTCCAGATTTTAATGTATCTCTGTGACCAACAGGATACCACAGTAGGGGGCATCAAAGAGATAGTAAGTTTGTACCTAGAAAATCATTTTGTTGAATATTGAATTTGCCTTTACAAAGAGAATAATTTTACATTTTAAATATAAAAAAAAAAACCCAAAAAACAAAAACCCAAATTCTGCAGAGGAACTCTACTACTCCCAGACCTTAGTTAGATGAGGTCTAAAACTTTCAGTGACTGCTTTGCCAATTGTCCTGAATCTGCAGAGAAATCTTATCTGGATATTTTAAGCACCAAGAGGAAGGCAGGATGAGCTTTAGAGATAAGCAGTATTAGGGTGATATGTTATGCTTCTAAAGTGTCTTTTTGGGCAGAGCAGAGATTGTGGCCATTGCGATGAAATGCACAGAAACCTAGTAAACAGAGAAAGACCAGAGGGGAGGAAGCCAAAAACAGGTACAAAGAAATGCATGACATGGCTGCAGCCTGACCTTCAACCTCACCTTGTACCACAGTCCCCTTTATTCACCATGTTCTAGTCACCCACATCTTTCTTCTGTTTCTCCAATATTCTAGAACACTTTCCTTAGGGTCTTCCCTTACTTAAAATAGAATCCCTCCATCATGTCATTTTGTGCATTGCAGTCATAGCATGCAACACAGTCCGTTGGTGCCCCATACATTAAAGCAAGCAACGAACAAGGTCTCTTCTCAGTGTCACCAGAATGTGAGTTCTTTGTAGGCAGTGGTCTTGTCTGGCTGAATTCTTAGCCCCTAAAATAGTATGAACCATACAAATAGTAAGTATCTATTGATAAATGAATATAGTTCATCTTTCATAATGGTAAGCCCAAGTATTCAGAACTTTAGCAAATATAACTTTTGGATGTTTAAGTGTAATTTGCTTCCTACTTTGTGGCAGCCCAGCTATGTGATTAATTGAAAAATAAATGTACACAACTGGGATAAATATGATACCTTGCAAGGGAGACTGTAAGAGACACCATCCTTCTTTTCCTTGCGTATTCTTCAAGGCTTACTCACTTGAGATTACTGTCCACGTGTCCTTGAGTGCAAGTCTTTCCTTATAGGACACATTATTTGTTTGATAAGAATGTTATGTCAAGTTTATAGAATCTAGTTATGGATAGGAGATTCTTCAATATGTTTGTGGGTCTCTTAAAAAGTAAGACTATTGAGAGTAGTAGTAGACTTTTTAGTTTGTTGTCAGCTGGTTTCACCTACTATGGACAAAATCTAAAAAGTTAACCCACCAACCATAACACTTCTTAGGTTCTCTTCAGTGTAACTCATTTAGGGGAAGGAGGGTGAATAAAAACGTGCTAAAAATAGTTCATATCCAGATCAATTATCTACATTATGGTTAAGATTTTGGTGTCAGATGCACATAAAACTGATGTATTTTTATTGATCCTTTGTGAAAACAGAAGGGGAATGACTTCTTCTTTAGCCCATCCTACATTCTGTACAATCTTGACAAGTTTATTAGTTTTTTGGTCCTTTTATTATCTACTAATAGAAAATGGACTTTACAGTGAATCATTCTACATTAATAGAAGTGTTCTTGTTTGTTTGTTGTTTTTCGAAACAGGGTTTCATTTTGTAGACCACGGTGGCTTCAAACTTGCCATCCTCCTCCCTTAACATCTCAAGTGCTGGAAGTAGAGGTGTGTACTACCATGTCTGGCCATAAATAGGATATTATTAGCAAAAATGAAAATAAAGGCCCAGCATTATCCTGATCACAAAAAAATGCATATAAAAGAGTAGAAAATATTAAAAAGATAAAAAAATATACAAAAACCCAGAACTTATATATAAGCTTCAATTTTGGGTTACCCTGTTCTCATTTTCCCATAGGGTCTACATTTCTCTAAGCCTTCTTTAATTACTGATTGTGTTAGTAACCTTTCTGTACTGTAGTGAACACTTGGGACATTGAACTTGTATAAAGAGAAAAGGTTCATTTTGGCTCACAGATTTAGAGGTTTCAGTTCATGATATGATGGCACTGCTGCTTTTCTGGCCTTTTCTGCCTGTGGTGAGGTAGCCCAGCATGGAAGGGGTGTGTGTGGAGCAAAACCACTCACCTCATGACTGAGAGGCAAAAGAGAGGAAAGGGGAAGACACTGGGTTTTCTCCCACCAGGTTCTACCTCTTAAAGGTTCCACAACTTCCCAATAACACTACTCGAGGGACAAGGCTTTAACATGAGGGCCACTGGGAAACGTTTAAAATCCAAACCACAGTGATGACTTAGTGTGATCGTTAATTCTCTTGCTTCCTTCCTCCTCTTTCCCTCTTTCTTTTGTTTTCTTTTCCTGTCTCCCTCCCTCCCTCCCTCCTTCATTTCCTTCCTTCCTAATAGTCCATTCTTGTTTAGAGTAAAAAAATATTTACCAATATTTTTACTCCTACCACTTCTTTCTGGGCTCATTTTCATTTTACCAAAGAACTCCCTTGAATTGTTTTTTCACAAGAACTTATTGCTACTAAACTTTCATAGTACTTTTGTGACTGAAAATGTTTTTATTTTGCATGTACTCTTTTCTTTCTTTTTATTTTTTGGCTGTACTGGGATTTGGATTCCGGGTCCTGTTCTTGCTGGCAAAGTGCTTTACCACTTGAGCCACACCCCCAGCCCTTTTTACTTTTAAGTTATTTTACAGATAGGACCTTACGCTTTTTGCCCGAGCCAACCTGAGACTGATGTTCCTACCTATGTCTTCTACATAGCTGGGATTACAGGCATGCACCACCACCACCATGCCTGGTTTATTTGTTGAGATGGGAGTCTAACTAATTTTTTTGCCTGACCTGGCCTCAAACTGTGATCCTCTCTATCTCTGCCTCTTCGGTAATTGGGATTACAGATGTGAACCATCCTGTCAAGCTTATTTTACACTTGCACTTGAAAAATAATGTAATACATTCTTTCTCCTAAATATCTATTTTTCTCTTGTTTGCTTGTTTTTACAGTATTTGGGATTGAACTCAGGAGGCAAGTGCTCCACCACTTGAACTATGACCCATCCCTTGTTTTTGTATTTTGTTTTTGTGATAAGATCTTGCTAATTTTGCCTGGGTTGGTCTCCTGCCTCTGTATCCCCAGAAGCTGGGATTATAAGCATGTGCCATCATACCTGGGCCCCCATACCTATTTTCATCATCAGTATCATATATTTTAATTCTGTACATGCTTAATATATATCTTTCCTCCACACGACCAGCCATCACTTTTACCTTTGAAGTATATTTTAACTGATTAGAGATTTCTAGTTTGGCTGTTAGTCTTTTTCTGCACTTTAAATGCTTTATTCTGTCATTTCTGGCTTCCATATTTTCTATCAAGGATCACCTATCAGTTCCATTGTTATTCTTTTAAAATTATGCATCTCTCTCTCTTTCCCCCCTCTTTCTCTCCTTTCCTCCCTCCCTTTCTCTCTTGCTTTCTCTGTGTGCACATGTGTATGTTTCATGCCTACTTTTAAGATTGTTTTCTTTCTTTTAATCTTTAAGTTTCACTATGATGTGTTTGGATCTGATTTTCTGTGTGGATATGATTTATTCTGCTTGGAGTTTTTAGAATTTGAATCTATGGCTTAATGTCTTTCATCCACTTTGGAAAGTTCTCAGACATTATCTCTTCAAGAATTATATGGCCTATTCTCTTCCTTTTCCCTTTTAAGACTTCATTTATCATTTACAAATATGTTGGATCTTTTATTTAAAAGCATGTCTTATAAGTCCATTTTATAATTTTCTCTTTTATATCCTTTTTGTCTTTGTGTTTCAGTCTTCTAACATATTTTTAGTTCAGTCTTCACCCCTTCTGCTAATTCTAATTTGTGGTTAATCCTATATATTGAGTACTTTATTTCTGAAAATTTATTTTTAATTTGTAGGATTTCTACTTGGTTATGTTTTATATATTCTCTCTATTTTCACCATCATTTCCTTGTTATCATGGAACATATTATTCAAGTGATTTTAAATTATATATATGAAACTCAAAAATTTGAGTCATCTGAAAATCAGTTTCTACTGCTTGTTTTTATTTTGCTTTTCATTGCTTGGTCATGTGCCATTTTGACTGAGTCCTGGACATTTCATATGGAAGCAATTTAAGGTACTGGATGATGTTACTCTTTCCCCAGAGATGATTACACTTTCTTCTTGTCAGCATGTGACTAGAGACAGATGACATTGATTCCAGTCAGGCTAGAGGTTTTTTTCAAATTCTGTGAGGGGTGGGATATTGCTTTTATGCTCTGTAAGTGAGGAATATTGACTTGAAGGTTTCCTCTTGAAGGCTGGCATATTGTCCAGGATTCTTCTTCACTTGGCTCTGAAGTCCAACTTCTGCCTGTTCAGTTCCATGAGAGTTCTCAAATTTTCTTTATCCTTTAAAAACTGTGGGATTTGTTTGCTTGTTTTTATTATAACTTGTCCTCTGCTTTCCCCCATTCCCCCATTACCTCTCCGAGGTAAAATCCTTTCTAAATGTCATAGTCATTTTTCTAAAAATCTTTTCTCTGGGATCCTGGATGCTCAAATCTTGGCAATCCTTCTTGTTTTGAAACCCAATTTTTGCCTCCCCATCCCCACAAGATTGCTGACAGCTCTTGGCCACTGCTTTCTGTTATGCTTCTGCCTCCTGGCTATGAAATGGCAAATATCCTGACAGGAAAAGTTAATGGAGAATATCTGGTACATTCAAGTTTGTATATTTTTCCTCTAGGACCTTCACTTCCCTGGCCTGGCTATCTTGGTTGTTCTTTACTGCCTTCAAATAATTATGGTTTTTGTTTTGATATCTTATCTAGCTTTATAATCATTCTTGATGAAAATGCTACTTTGATAAGAAAAGCTTTAAGAAAGGCTTAATTTAAAAGTAAAAGTCGAAAGACTGTTGTATTAGTCAGCTTTTTGTTATTATAATGAAATGCTTAACACAGGCTATCTTTATAAGAATAGAAGCTTATTTAGCTCAGAGTTTTGGAGGTTCACGGGCATGGTGCCTGCATCAACTCCATTCTGGTGACAGTCTCATGGTGAATGGTGGGTGACAATGATGGGAGCAAGTATTAGGACACATCCCCTGCCAGAAATCAGAGAGCGCATGGGAGGGGCCAGGCTTGCTCCTTGTATAACAATCACTTCATGAGAACTTAAGGGGCTTGCACAAGAACTACCAAGGTTCCCATGAACTACCTCATGCCCCTAGTGACCTAAGGATCTCCCATTTGACATCATCTCTTAAAAGGTCCACTACCTCCCAATCCCATCACCCTAGGAATCAAGCCTTCAATCACAATGGACCCTCGTGAGACACTCAAACCATACCCACACCATAGCAACTATGCAAGCTTTGTGTCTGTATGTGTGTCTGTGTATGTTGGGGATTGAGCTCAGGGCTTTATATACACTAAGCACATGCTCTCCCACCAAGTCAAACGCCCATCCCAGCAACCATATAACTTTTTAATACTAAAAGAACTATCCACTTCCAGTTGGTACTTATTAGACTCTTGCATTTTGTTACCACCCTCTAGTCACCCCAAATAGTAGGTGATTTTCAAAATTCTTCTTACAGATCCTTTCTGCCCTCTCCACTCATGGGATGATCATGCAACTGTTCATTGTGTGGCTATTTCTTCCACTACATCAATCCCACCAAAAGGATCTTCGATTGGCAGTAAAAGAAAAACAACAAAAATAGATTGATTAGTTGAGAGGAAGAGATATGTCTCCTTCTTGAGTAAAGAATGTTGAATAAAATCCTTGCCTTTTGCAAAAACACTGAATCAGTGTTTTTTTGTTACTTATAAATAAATCTGGTCCTACCTTCCATATATAGCCCTGAGAGAGAGCATATTAATACAGTGACTTTTCAGAATATAATCAATACATTTCTGCTAGAATATATTGGTCATAATTTTAAACCATTTTTGTGATTTGGCATCAATACGATTATTCATGATTCATTGGTTGAATGTCTGTCATGTTCTAGGCACTGAGCATGTGGTGATAAACAAACACAACGTGGTGGTTCTAGCTCGTAATAAAAATACCCAGAGACAGGAGGCAGGTAGAACTTAGTCCCTCTTTCCCATGAAACCTGCCTGGCTGCTGTGATATCTCGATTCATGGTTATGCTGTTTGCCCTCATTGAAGCCTCTGAAATTGTGTGGCTTGTAGGACTGGGTGCTTCCACATTGCATGCTGCTTCTGTTTCTGGTAGTAATAATGTCTTCTTTCTTATTGGCACCTCTCCTCTCCATGGTAACTTCTCGAAGCTGCCAGAATGATGTAACTTTTTTCCCTCTTCCTCTCTGTTCAGCCACTCCTGCATAGTTGCCATGGGAAACCAGATAAGTAAGTATTAAGTGTAATATTAATTTAAGTATTCTGTGTCTAGATAGAGATAAAGTGCATGACTTTTATGACATCTATTTTGAACTAGCTTCAAGCTCTTCTTGCATTTATTGTAGGCTTTTTATCAGGCTCACAGATGTTCCAGAATTGAAGTTCATAGAGTCTAAACATCAGAGGACAGAGTTCTGATAAGGTTATTAGGAAAAGTGGAGGAAAGGCAAGGCATTATGATGGAATTAAGATGGTCCTAATTAAGAATAAGACTATAATATGACTGAGTAAAGACAGGCCTACAGTCATTTTTCACTCATTCTTACTAACTTCTGCTATCAGTTGCAAAGAATTAGTGAGAAAGAAAAGCCACTCACTGGATTAAGTCCCATAACTTCATCCTACTTGTCCTCCCTTTCAGTGAGTTCATCAGTGTACTATCAGCTTCTCAAATTCTCACTCTCTTTAGTTCTGTGCTTTTGATTTGCTTTTTTGTGTTGTGATAATTTACCAGCCAGTTTCTGCTCCAATCCCATCATTCTGGTCTCTGTCCTGGGGTGCTGGAGTCAGCAAATCTTCCTTTCATCTTGCCTGCTTCTTGTTAGGCTCTGACAATAAAGATGCTAGAGAGAGATTAGAAGGCTAGAGGAAAAGGGACTTGCCCCTTCCTCTTCACTGTCATCATCATCACAGCAATGTTACTTCATGTAACAGTGACAGGTGGTTGCTGGAGCACCATTTGGTTTCTGTTTGCAGTTTTTCCATTTTTCCTTACTGTGCCAACTCAGAGATACTAACATCAGCTGACCAGTGTCCTTCCTCAAGGGACTGTCTTACTCCCTAAGGTTCCTGTCCCAATCTCCCTGTTTTATAGTCCTAGCATTTCCCTGTTGCCTCCCCAGCTCTAAGATAAGTACTTGCTTCCCACAGTGATAATCTTTGTGTTACCACAGCCTTCATATTTGCCTTTTCAGTTCTCAATCTTTTAACAACCTTTTATGTTAAATTCTCTCTTCAAAATAACTTTTGTAGTTTCTCTTTGGAATTGAACCCTGACTGATGCACGGTGCTGCTTTACTGCTTATAGAAGAGGCACAGTAAAAGCACATAGAGGAAGATGGCCAGTATTCACATCAATGGGCCCACAGCTATATCACAGGTGAGAAGAATCTGTGTAGCACAAGGCTCTCCTGTTCCAACAGGGAAAGAGTGATGTGTAGTCACTGATTTTTCTATGAGTAAATGCATCGCAGTGTAAATGGCATGATGATAGCACGAGATGTGTGGTCACTCACTGAGCATTCTTTTTGTTTCTTTAAGATACTTAAGTGGACCCAAGATCCATTGGGAACTCAGCCAAGGTCATCTGCAACCTGGCTGTCTTGGTGACTTATATTTAACACTAATTATATGGCTATCAAATAATTACAGTCATGTAATGACTCAGTACATGATGGACCATATATATGACAGGGGTCTCATAAGATTACAATGGAGCTGGAAAATTCTTATTATCTGGTGACATTGTAACAAAGAGTAATGCACTGTCAGTTGTATAAAAGTTTATCACATATAGTTACATATTGCATGTAATACTTCCTAATGACAATAAGTGGCTATGTTACCGGCTTATGTACTTTCTTTTTTTTTTTTTTTTTGGTAAGACTGGGGTTTGAACTCAACGCTTCTTGCTTACAAAGCAGGTTCTCCACTGCTTGAGCCAAGCCTCTAGTCCATTTTGCTCTGGTTATTTTGGAGATGGGGTCTTGCGAACTCTTTGACTGAGGCTAGCCTCAAACAGTGATCCTCCTGATCTCAGTCTCCCAAGTAGCTAGGATTACAGGTGTGAGCCACAGATACTTGGTGGTTTATGTATTTTTGGCACTATACTGTTTCAAAATCATCATTATAGAGTGTACTCTTTGTAGATGTAAATAAAAAGCTTACTGTAAAACAGTATGCTGTGTTAAACCAGCACAGCCTCACACATCTTACGTCGACTTCATGTCGATTGTGTCAAGAGGCAGCATTGAGTGATTGACATATACTCAATCACTCGATTGAGCATACTCTGATGTTCACATAATAATGAAATGGGCTAATGTCTTATTTCTCAGAACATATCCCCATTGCTAAGCAATGCTTTACTCTGTTTGAGTAATTCTTAAATGACTGTTTACCTGATGGGGCTGTTTCTTGTTTCTTTCCATATTTCTAATTCTTGGCACAAATGTATTTAAAAATATTTGCTAATGAGAAACAGGAGATAAAAAGGTAATTTAAGGTTTAAAGACCACATGTTACACTATGTCCCTTTTAGATAGTCACCAGCTGATTTAGATGCCCAGGACATTTCTCTCTTAACTTATTATATTTCTCTATTCTAAAGCCACCAACCTATCAGAGGTAGATTTTGGGAGTGAGTCTGTGCATATCAGTTGTTATTGGTTAATATCTCTTCCTAAGTACTCTCACAATAAAAAAGGATTTTGAGATTTCTAGTACCAGAAGAAAATAGCAGAACTGAAAAACCTTTCTGCTAAAAACACTTTAGAAATACTAAATAAAAGTTAACAACCATTGCTTTAAATTCTTTCTTTCTTTGCTTCCTTCTTTGCTCCTTCCTTCCCCCTTACTTCCTTCTCCCTCCCTCACTTTCCCCTCCCTTCCTCTCTCCTACCTTCCTTCTTACTTTCTTTCCTTCCTTCCTTCCCTTCTTTCTTTTGGCAGGAGGGTATTGGGGACTGAACCCAGGGCCTCACATTTAAGTGTGCTTTACCACTCCAGCCACACTGTTGAGCACTTTTGTTTGTATTTTGTTTCTGAGATGGGCTTTCACTTTACCCAGGCTGGCCTCCAACTCATGATCCTTTCTCTTGGAAGTGAAATTCTGTTAGTTTTGCTGCATTCTATTCATAAGAAACAAGTCACTAGGTTCATCCCATACCCGAGAAGAACAGATTACACAAAGGCAAGAGAGGAGATGGGGCCAATGGAAGCCATGTCAAAAACCGTCTATGCAGTTTGACTAATCCAAATGGGGAATCTGTAAACTTAAGTCTTTCACCAAACTTGGAACATTTTGTTGCCATTGATTCCTCACTTGTTTTTTTTCTACTCCATTCCCTTTCTTCATTCCTTTAGAGACTTCCATTGCCTATATGTCAGCCCTTTTGATTTTATTTCTCAGGTTCCTAAGGCTCTGTTATTTATTTTTTTGGAAAATTTCTTCAGATTGTATAATTTCTATTGATCTAGCTTGAACTTAACTGACTGCTCTTTTACCTTTGTTCTGCTATAAAGTCCTCTTGTGAATTTTTGTTTCAGATAATTGTATTTTTACAGTTATGAAATTTCTATTTTAAGTACAATAATACTGTAACCCTTATTACTCATTTCCTCAAATTCTTTATTATAGTAGTAGCCTCAAAAAATGGAAGTGGTTAGGCCTCTAATACCCTTTGAAAATATCACTGCTTAGAAGATATTCAATAAATGTTTGTTGGTTTTAATAAATTTTAACAAAGTAAGTAAAAAAAACATCAAATCATAGGAAGCCCAATAACAGAGCAAGGAACACTTGCTCCTTGGTGGCTTATTTTGAGAAGGCAGGTACACTGATAAATTTGATTAGTGGAACACCAAGAAAGAGTGTACATCTTAATTCACAGCCAATGAAGGTTTTAAATCTGTGTGGCAGATAGACCATAAGGTAGCCCCTGTGATCTCTGAATTTGAGTGTTAATGCCTTTATGTAATCCCCTCTCCTTTAGTGTGGACAGAACTTGTGACTTGCTTTTAACCAACAGAATATGACAAAGGTGATGGGTGTCACGCTGGCAATTGTGTTATGGCATATCAGACTATCTCATTAACAGATTCAATTTTGAGATTCACTTTGCTGGCCTGATGAAGTAAGTGGCAATGCTGGGTGGACCTGTATGGCAAAGAACTATAAGTGATCTCCATAGCCTCCAGGCTCTAGCTTCCAGTCAGCAAGGAATGGGGGCCCACAGTCTTACAATCACAAAGGTTTGAATTCTACCTGCCACCTATCTGAATGGGCTTAGAGAAAATTTCCTCCCACCCCACTCCCATCCACCAAGCCTCTAGCTGAGCCATTCCCAGACTCTTGTGCCACAGAAACTGTGAAATCATAAACACGTGTTGTTTGAGACCACTAAGTTTGTGTAATTCTTTATGCAATAATAGAAAACTATCACAATCTGCATACTTAAAGAATTTTGGTACCTTTTGCTTTGTTGAGAATGATTTTCCTAACTGATTTTCATATTTAATGTGCTGCTTGAGGAAATGAAATATTCTGAGGTAAACAATTTCATTAGTATAATCATATAAACTCTGGGAACTCACAAGAAAAGCATTTTTTAAATATTTGGAACCAATAATTCTTCTCTTAGGAATCTGTCCACATAAAAGCTTTTTCAGTAACTGAACATGTACAGTTATTTTTCAGTAACTGTACATGTTCAGTTATTTTTGAGTAACTGAACACGTACAGTTATTTTTTAAAAATAATTGCATTATAGTAGCAAAAAAGTAGAAAGAATTTTTTTTGTGGAGGTACTGGGGGGTTGAACTCAGGGTCTCACACTTGCTAGGCAGGCTCTCTGCAACTTGAACCTCTTCACCAGCCCCTTTAGCTTTGGTCATTTTTTAAGCCTGGACTGGCCTGAATGGTGGTCCTCCTATTTGTGCTTCCTTATAGCTGGAATCACAGCAGCACACCACCATGCCCAGCCATTGGCTGAAATAGAGTCTCATAAACTTTTTGCCTGGGTTGTCCTGGAACTGTGATCTCTCAATCTTTGCTTCCCAAGTAGGTAGGATTACAGGTATGAACCACCATATTTGACCAGAACAAATTTTTAATAGCTATTGCCAAATTGATCTCCCAAAATGTTATTAAAGTTCACATTTCCATCAGTAATGTGTAAATACTTTTTCCTCTAACTCATTGTAATGGAAGACTCTTTTCCATCTGTACTAGTCTCCTAGAGCTATTATAACATAGTACCACAGACTAGGTGGCTTAAACAACAGAAATTAATTTTCTTACGATTCTGGAGAAATTTGAACTCAAAATGTCAGCAAGGTTAATTTCTTTTGAGGCATCTCTCATTGGCTTGTATGTAGCTATCTTCTCCCTCTGTTTTCAAATTTCTTATAAGGACCAGTACGTTGGATTAGGACTTACCTAATGTCACCAATTTAACTTACCTCTTTAAAACCCTTTCTCCAAATATAGTCACATTTTGAGTTAATAGGAGTTAGAATCTCAATTTATCAATTTTGGAGGTGAGGGGACACTACTCAGCTCATAGCACCATCCTTGTGGCTCAGCTTAAATGTCACTTCCTCAGGGAAGCCTTTCCTGATTCTATGATAGAAGGTTGGTATCCTTTTGTCATATGTCTGCCTACATTTCTCCTTTGTGATATCAAAGTTGCAATATTATCTCATTTTTGTAAAACAGTGACAATCATCCTTCAATATGTATTTGTAGGTTTGTGTGCTGTTATATGAATATGGAAATAGGTATAGAAAGACACAATCTAGATTGGTGGCATTGGTCACATGGGGGTTGGAGGGGAGGGTATGGTAAGAAGAATATGAGAGATGTAGTAAGCGAGCATAAAAAATCAAGAATAAAAGTTTGCAAAGATATGGGGATCCTCTAATACAACCATGTATGCATGGGTACTATAATGCAATTTATTATTATTATTTTGGCAGTACTCAGGTTTTAAACTTAGGGCTTTACACTTGCTAGGCAGGTGCTCTACCACTTGAACCATTCTGCCAATCCTTTTTTGTGTTGAGTATTTTTGAGATACGGTCTTGCGAAATATTTGCCTCAAAACGTGATCCTCCTGATATCTGAGTAGCTAGGATTACAGAGATGAGCCACCAGGGCCTGGGTGCTATTTATTATTTTTAAGAGTCTTTTTTCATTGTCTAGATACTATGTAACAAAAGATTGCAAACCCTCAGTGCCATAGAAAATAAACATTTATTTGGCTTCCATGTTTGTGGGTTGGCTGGGGTGGCATGGAAGACTTTGTTCCATGTGGCTTCATTCTCTTCCTGGACTCAGCTGGCTGACTTGGCAGGCTCTTTTTATGAAATGGTAGATGCTTCAGAGGTCAAGTAGGAACCTGAGGGACATCTGAAGGCCTAGACTTCAAACTGGCATATTATCATTTCCTCTTCATTTATTAGCCAAAAAAAGTGACAAAGTCACTTTTCCACACTATTCATGGATGTGGAGGTAAAGGAGGGAGTTAATATATCTCTTTAATAACTTAATCTATAATAATCTTATAAGTACATATTTAGAGTTACTAATTTCTACTTATGCATAAAGAGTTTTATGAAAGGATGGACACAAAATGAATGAGAGTTGTTTGAATATGATAGAGTTTGAAATAATTTATACTTTCTCTTTCTTTTACTTTATATATTGTTTAAATTTTTACTATCCATACACTGTTTATATGATCTACTCAATAGCAATAAAGATACTTTACTGTGGAATAGAAGTAATTTTTTTCAGATAAAGGGAATGGTGGGGAAGAAGAAGTACAGTCTTAGCAGGGAAAGTCTTCCCAAGTCAGGCTGGCTTTGTACACAGCCATGAATCCATAAATAGCTTAAAGAAAAATTTTCTGAGTTTGCCAATATTATTTTGGTTATTATACAGAATCACTGAACTGCTTATGCTCTCAACTATAAGTTGGAATGTTATCATCCTGATGTAATTTAATTATTACCTTATTCTAAAGAAACAAAAATGAAAACAATGTATTTCCAAAACCTAACTGACCACTGATCACCCAAGGGAGTTCTTTAAATGATATAGATTTCAAAACCCTGCTGAACTCAAGTAGATGAAATCAGCATTTCCACAAAGTTCCCAGATCATTTTATCATTACCTAAAATTGAAAAACTGTTGATGAAGCCAGTTTTGTAGACTTTTCCTGCCTCCCCTCTCCCATACAGGTCAACAGATGATTTCCTACAAGATGAAAAATAAATTGTGTGATTATCTGTGGGGTCTTCCCGCTGCCTGGAGTGATCCAGACTGTTTGGAGTTTGTTTATATTGCTCCAAATCATCACCATAAACAATAAACAATTGCCATGCCATCTATGTTGCTTGACAGTGAAGACTCCCAATAGCTATGAAACCTGAGGACCTCATCCTAGGGATGACCTATCTGTATAATTGCTGAGGATACTGATTTGCCTTGTAAGTGAAATGTCACACTTCACAGAAATTCTTGACTAGAATTTTATCTCCATGCAGAAGTTTTTCTAATGGGATTGAAAACCCTTATACAACGTGCCATATTCTTCCCTAGCCTAAAAAAATGCAAGTTTCCCCCTCAGACACCCAGGGATTAGTTCAACAAACCTGGAGGTTCATGCCAAAGATTTGGATATGGAATAATTTCCTGAGTTTAGTTTTTAAAATTATTATTATTATTTTATATTTTAATAGCTAGACTTTGAGCTTGCTTTGTCCTGTAGGTGAGAACAGAGTCGGAGTCTTTGGAAAGAGAAGAGGCGGTAACCCTAGCCTCCACACTCTGGCTAAGGCAGCAGAGGGGGACATTACTGTCCAGAATTTGGGGGCTTTAGAGAAGGAAAAGGCTTATAATGCTTGGATATCTAGGAAAGAAACTGTGTAAAGAGAAAGTGGAGGTAAGCCAAGGAGGCTACAGGCCTCCAACAAGCAAGTCAT
The DNA here is from genome assembly GCF_047511655.1 of Castor canadensis. NCBI lineage: Eukaryota > Metazoa > Chordata > Mammalia > Rodentia > Castoridae > Castor > Castor canadensis. The sequence goes on from NC_133396.1 coordinate 121,989,240, forward strand.
TTGTCTCAATGTGGAGAGCAAAGTCAAATTAACAGACACTTAACAATCTGCATCAGTTTTCAAAATTTCTCTGAATCACAGCCAAAGAAACTTGGAAATTTCAGAGATCCAAGGTAAATTAACTTTCCCCTCATATTTCACATGGGTAAAATGTGCTGAGAAAAATAAATCAGCCTAAACTAAAAGTACAAGAATACATGTTTCTTGTCCTCTTGCCCATTTCAAGGACTGGAAAATTCCATCTCTACCCATTGCATCTTAAACATCTCTCTTGCCCAATTTTGGATGGATTCTTATACCCCAGGCTGCAAAAGATAAACACAAAGTCCTGTCAGGTACAAGGCATCTCAAATTTAGCCACAAATTTGACCGATATGTCCCTTTTGTCAATAATTATGAGTGCCAAGAAGAAAGTGCAGATCAAATAAAAGTATGACTAGAATTACAAATGAAAACAAAAGTCACCAAACTCAGACCAGAGTCTGGTTCTACTGAAATGTGCTGACTGTGGTTGAGGGATGCCATCATGCTGTGGGTTAGCCCCAGGGAGTTCCAACATGGCTCTTCCTCACTCTTGATTTTTTCACCCATTATCTGCCACTCACAGCACGCTAGCCATTACTATATTAAAGGTGGTGATTACTTTAACAAACAAAAACAAAACTTCTAGTCCTCCTAGAGATACTCCATATAAAACTCAAGGTAACAACACTGCTCCACACTTCCCAAGAAACAGGAACTCAATCACATGAATGTTTTCTCACTTCATGTTGTTCTGGAGAATATTTTCTTTTTTTTATTGTTTTATTATTCACATGTGCATACAACGCTTGGGTCATTTCTCCCCCCTGCCCCCACCCCCTCCCTTACCCCCCACTCCGCCCCCTCCTTCTCCCCCCCACCCCCTCAATACCCAGCAGAAACTATTTTGCCCTTATCTCTAATTTTGTTGTAGAGAGAGTATAAGCAATAATAGGAAGGAACAAGGGTTTTTGCTGGTTGAGATAAGGATAGCTATACAGGGCATTGACTCACATTGATTTCCTGTGCGTGGGTGTTACCTTTTAGGTTAATTCTTTTTGATCTAACCTTTTCTCTAGTTCCTGGTCCCCTTTTCCTATTGGCCTCAGTTGCTTTTAAGGTATCTGCTTTAGTTTCTCTGCGTTAAGGGCAACAAATGCTAGCTAGTTTTTTAGGTGTCTTACCTATCCTCACCCCTTCCTTGTGTGCTCTCGCTTTTATCATGTGCTCATAGTCCAATCCCATTGTTGTGTTTGCCCTTGATCTAATGTCCACATATGAGGAAGAACATACGATTTTTGCTCTTTTGGGCCAGGCTAACCTCACTGAGAATGATGTTCTCCAATTCCATCCATTTACCAGCAAATGATAACATTTCATTCTTCTTCATGGCTGCATAAAATTCCATTGTGTATAGATACCACATTTTCTTAATCCATTCGTCAGTGGTGGGGCATCTTGGCTGTTTCCATAACTTGGCTATTGCGAATAGTGCCACAATAAACATGGGTGTGCAGGTGCCTCTGGAGTAACCTGTGTCACAGTCTTTTGGGTATCTCCCCAAGAGTGGTGTTGCTGGATCATATGGTAGATCAATGTTTAGCTTTTTAAGTAGCCTCCAAATTTTTTTCCAGAGTGGTTGTACTAGTTTACATTCCCACCAACAGTGTAAGAGGGTTCCTTTTTCCACGCATCCTTGCCAACACCTGTTGTTGCTGGTGTTGCTAATGATGGTTATTCTAACAGGGGTGAGGTGGAATCTTAGTGTGGTTTTAATTTGCATTTCCTTTATTGCTAGAGATGGTGAGCATTTTTTCATGTCTTTTTTGGCCATTTGAATTTCTTAATTTCTTCTTTTGAGAAAGTTCTGTTTAGTTCACTTGCCCATTTCTTTATTGGTTTATTAGTTTTGGGAGAATTTGGTTTTTTAAGTTCCCTATATATTCTGGTTATCAGTCCTTTGTCTGATGTGTAGCTGGCAAATATTTTCTCCCACTCTGTGGGTGTTCTCTTCAGTTTAGAGACCATTTCTTTTGATGAACAGAAGCTTTTTAGTTTTATGAAGTCCCATTTATCTATGCTATCTCTTAGTTGCTCTGCTGCTGAGGTTCCATTGAGAAAGTTCTTACCTATACCTGCTAGCTCCAGAGTATTTCCTACTCTTTCCTGTATCAACTTTAGAGTTTGTGGTCTGATATTAAGATCCTTGATCCATTTTGAGTTACTATTGGTATAGGGTGCTATACATGGATCTAGTTTCAGTTTTTTGCAGACTGCTAACCAGTTTTCCCAGCAGTTTTTGTTGAAGAGGCTGCTATTTCTCCATTGTATATTTTTAGCTCCTTTGTCAAAGACAAATTGGTTATAGTTGTGTGGCTTCATATCTGGATCCTCTATTCTGTTCCACTGGTCTTCATGTCTGTTTTTGTGCCAGTACCATGCTGTTTTTATTGTTATTGCTTTGTAATATAGTTTGAAGTCAGGTATTGTGATACCTCCTGCATTGTTCTTTTGACTGAGTATTGCCTTGGCTATTCATGGCCTCTTGTGTTTCCATATAAATTTAACGGTAGATTTTTCAATCTCTTTAATGAATGTCATTGGAATTTTGATGGGAATTGCATTAAACATGTAGATTACTTTTGGGAGTATCAACATTTTTACTATGTTAATTCTACCAATCCATGAGCATGGGAGATCTCTCCACTTTCTATAGTCTTCCTCAATCTCTTTCTTCAGAAGTGTATAGTTTTCCTTGTAGAGGTCATTCACATCTTTTGTTAGGTTTACACCTACGTATTTGATTTTTTTTTGAGGCTATTGTAAATGGAATTGTTTTCATACATTCTTTTTCAGTTTGTTCATTATTAGTGTATAGAAATGCTAATGATTTTTCTATGTTGGTTTTATATCCTGCTACCTTGCTGTAGCTATTGATGATGTCTAGAAGCTTCTGAGTAGAGTTTTTTGGGTCTTTATAGGATCATGTCATCTGAAATAGGGATATTTTGAGAGTTTCTTTACCTATTTGTATTCCTTTTATTCCTTCTTCTTGCCTATTTGCTCTGGTTAGGAATTCCAGTATTATGTTGAATAGGAGTGGAGATAGTGGGCATCCTTGTCTGGTTCCTGATTTTAGAGGGAATGGTTTTAATTTTTCTCCGTTAAGTATAATGCTGGCTGTAGGTTTGTCATATATAGCTTTTATAATGTTGAGATACTTTCCTTCTATTCCTAGTTTTCTTAGAGCTTGTATCATGAAATGGTGTTGGATCTTATCAAAGGCTTTTTCTGCATCTATTGAGATGATCAAGTGGTTTTTGTCTTTGCTTCTGTTAATGTAGTTTATTACGTTTATTGATTTTCATATGTTGAACCACCCCTGCATTCCTGGGATGAAGCCTACTTGGTTGTGGTAAATAATCTTTTTGATGTGTTGTTGAATTCGGTTTGCCATTATTTTGTTGAGGATTTTTGCATGAATGTTCATTAAGGAGATTGGCCTATAGTTCTCCTTTTTGGAGGTGTCTTTGCCTGGTTTTGGGATAAGTGTAATACTGGCTTCATAAAATGTGTTAGGCAGTTTTCCTTCCCTTTCTATTTTGTGGAACAGTTGGTATCAGTTCTTCTTTAAAGGTCTGATAGAATTCAGCAGAGAATCCATCAGGTCCTGGACTTTTCTTTTTGGGGAGACTCTTGATTGCTGCTTCAATTTCATTTTGTGTTATAGGTCTATTCAGGTGATTAATTTCCTCTTGGTTCAGTTTTGGATGATGATATGTATCTAGAAATCTGTCCATTTCTTTTAGATTTTCAAATTTATTTGAATATAGGTTCTCAAAGTAGTCTCTGATGATTTCCTGGACTTCCATGGTGTTTGTGGTTATCTCCCCTTTTGCATTCCTGATTCTAGTAATTTGGGTTTTTTCTCTCCTCATTTTAGTCAGGTTTGCCAGGGGTCTATCGATCTTGTTTATTTTTTCAAAGAACCAACTTTTTGTTTCATTAATTCTTTGTATGTTTTTTTTGGTTTCTATTTCATTGATTTCAGCTCTTATTTTTATTATTTCTCTCCTTCTATTTGTTTTGGGATTTGCTTGTTCTTGTTTTTCTAGGAGTTTGAGATGTATCCTTAGGTCATTGATTTGGGATCTTTCAGTCTTTTAAATATATGCACTCATGGCTATAAACTTTCCTCTCAGGACTGCCTTAGCTGTGTCCCATAGGTTCTGGTAGGTTGTGTTTTCATTTTCATTGACTTCCAGGAACTTTTTAATTTCCTCTTTTATTTCATCGATGATCCATTGTTCAATAAGTAATGAGTTATTTAGTTTCCAGCTGTTTGCATGTTTTTTGTCTTTACTTTTGTTGTTGAGTTCTACTTTTACTGCCTTGTGATCAGATAGTATGCACGGTATAATTTCTGTTTTCTTATATTTGCTGAAACTTGCTTTGTGCCCTAGGATATGATCTATTTTGGAGAAGGTTCCATGGCTTGCTGAGAAGAATGTATATTGTGTAGAGGTTGGATGAAATGTTCTGTAGACATCAAGTAGGTCCATTTGATCTATTGCATAATTTAGATCTTGAATTTCTTTATTGATTTTTTGTTTGGATGACCTATCTATTGATGATAATGGGATGTTAAAGTCTCCCACAACCACTGTGTTGGCGTTTATATATGCTTTTAGGTCTTTCAGGGTATATTTGATGAAATTGGGTGTGTTGACATTGGGTGCATACAGGTTGATGATTATTATTTCCTTTTGGTCTATTTCCCCTTTTATTAGTATGGAATGTCCTTCTTTATCTCATTTGATCAATGTAGGTTTGAAGTCTACTTTGTCAGAGATAAGTATTGCTACTCCTGCCTGTTTTCAGGGGCCATTGGCTTGGTAAATCTTCTTCCAGCCTTTCATCCTAAACTTATGCTTATTTCTGTCAGTGAGATGGGTCTCCTGTAAGCAACAAATTGTTGGATCTTCCTTTTTAATCCATTTCGTCAAGCGGTGCTTTTTGATGGGTGAATTAAGTCTGTTAACATTAAGTGTTAGTACTGATAGATATGTGGTGATTCCTGTCATTTAGTTGTCTTAGTTGTTTGAAGGTTTGATTGTGTGTACCTAAGTTGAGGTTACTCTCTACTTTCTTGCTTTTTCTTTTCCTGTGGTTTGGTGCTACCTGTCTTTTCATTGTTAAGTTGGGTTTCACTTTCTGTGTGCAGAATCCCTTGCAGAATCTTTTGTAGTGGTGGCTTTGTGGTCACATATTGTTTTAGTTTCTGCTTATCATGGAAGACTTTTATTGCTCCATCTATTTTGAATGATAGTTTTGCTGGGTAGAGTACCCTGGGGTTGAAGTTATTTTCATTCAGTGCCCTGAAGATCTCACCCCATGCTCTTCTTGCTTTTAATGTTTCTGTTGAGAAGTCTGCTGTGATTTTGATGGGTTTACCTTTGTATGTTACTTGTTTTTTCTCTCTTACAGCCTTCAATATTCTTTCCTTAGTTTCTGAACTTGTTGTTTTAATGATGATATGTCACGGGGTAGTTCTGTTTTGATCTGGTCAGTTTGGTGTCCTGGAGGCCTCTTGCATCTGTATGGGAATATCTTTCTTTAGATTTGGGAAATTTTCTGTTATTATTTTGTTGAATATATTACACATTCCCTTCATTTGCACCTCTTCTCCTTCTTCGATGCCCATGATTCTCAAGTTTGGTCTTTTGATGGAGTCGGTGAGTTCTTGCATTTTCTTTTCACAGGTCTTGGGTTGTTTAATTAATAGTTCTTCGGTTTTTCCTTTAATTACCATTTCATCTTCAAGTTCTGAGATTCTGTCTTCTGTTTGTTCTATTCTGCTGGATTGGCCTTCCATTTTGTTTTGCAATTCTATTTCATTCTTTTTTCTGAGGTTTTCCATATCCTGGGTGGTTTCCTCTTTAATGTTGTCTATTTTTGTCCTGAGTTCATTTATTTGTTTATTAATCATGTTCTCTGTTTCACTTTGGTGTTTATACAGTGCTTCTAGGGTTTCCTTTATTTCTTCTTTTGCTTTTTCAAATTCTCTATTTTTGTTGTCTTGGAATTTCTTGAGTGTCTCCTGTACATTTTGGTTGACCCTATCCAGTATCATCTCTATAAAATTCTCATTGAGTACCTGTAGTATGTCTTCTTTTAAATTATTCTTGTGGGCTTCATTGGGTCCTTTGGCATAGTTTATCTTCATTTTGTTGGCTTCTGGGTCTGAGTCTCTGTTTTCTTCATTCCCTTCTGGTTCCTGTACTAATTTTTTTGTTGTGGGGAAACTGGTTTCCCTGTTTTTTTCTGTCTTCCTGTCATTGTCTTTGGTATTGTTACTGTCCCTGTACTATGTGCAATTAAGTATTTTCTAGCTTGTAATAATAACAATGGTGATATTTAGAATGGAAGGGTGAGAGGAAATGGAAAGCAAGAAGTTATAGAAAAGGGAAAAACAAATAAACAGATAAGTAGGAAAAAACAAAACAAGGAATGGAACAAAAAAGTTTCAAAGGTATAAACAGGGAGTGTTAGTGTACTAATTGACAGTAAGCTGAACAGACATTAGAGAGACAGAGAGAGGATTGAAAATAAAAAATAAAAAGAATAAAGATAAGAATAAAAATAAAAATTAAGTGAGTGAAAGAAATATATATATAAAAATAAAATAAAACAAAATAAAAAATAGAAAATTAAAAAAAAAAACAAAAACCTCCAAGTTCAAATGCAATGAACTTAATAGTTTAAGTTAATGAATATAATAGTTTTGGTGTCTGTCTCAGTCTCCAATCCTGGAGATGGTGCCTCAGATGTTCTGTAGTTTCATCAAAGGGAATGCATAAAGTAGAACAAAACTGCACACACACACAAAAACCCACAAAGTGTCCCAAGTTCAAATGCAATACAGTTTCAGTAAGTTTTTCAGCATGCAGGTGTAGTTCAGTTGTTTTCTCATCAAAGGTAGGGAGAGAAAAAAAAAAAAAGAGTCTGGAGACAGTTTTGTGAATGGCTATCTGCAGCTGTGGCTTGCCTGCCTGCTGCTGTCAGCTTGATGTTGCTGGAGGTGTTATTTATGCAGATCTCAGGGGTGAGCTTAACACTCACCTGGCCCTGCAGGCTTTGTTTGCTCAGAGTTCTCCTGTGTGGGAGCCTCTGCTACAAGCTTTCCCCTTTCCAAGCACACTGGGGGAGGTGACACTGCACCCACTTTCTCAGGCCTGCGTGTTTGTTTACAGCTCACATGGGAAGTGGGTCTTCCCTCCTCTACTGTGGAGTTTTCCTCCCTCCACCACTCTCACAAGCTTTTCCGCTCCTGGTTGCTGGTCACACGCCCCTGCTTCTGCCAGAGCCTCTCCGGCCAGGCCTGGCTTGTTTATTTACAGTTCCGGGAAGAATTCCCCTCCCCCACTCTTCGGCACTCAGTGCGCCCCACCCTCTTTCCCACGTGTCTTTATTGCTCTTATTGCTTATTACTCAGCTTCTCTTTTTTCCCTGGGTGGGGGTCGGTCTATCCAGGGGGCTATGCTGCTCTGGCCCAGGGTTGTCTGTGGAAGTACTGTGGTACCGCTAAGCTCACCTTGTCTGCGTCTTCCCAAGCCGTCTGGGTATGGGCATCTGGTGGTCTGGGGGCCCTCCTGGTTTCTCCATTTAATGTGAAGTGGAGATGCTCTGAGCCTGCTGGAGGTGTGGAGGGGTCAAAGTTTTGCCTCTTCTGGTGGTTTTGCCTGCAAGGTGTGTCTCCAGTGTCTCTCCAAGATTTCACTATAGGAGTCACCCTTTCTGCTTCCTCCCTCTAGCTGCCATCTTGGAATCCCTGGAGGTTATTTTCACGTCCAGGTTTTCTCAGTAGTTTTATAAACACAGCCACACACCAATTCTGATTTTGAACTGGCAAAGTGCTTTTAAAATGCTTTAAACTTACTTGAAGTGCTGCTAAAATGTAGTACTCACATTCAGTAAATGGGTGTGATTTGTTTTCGAATGTGGATTGTTTCAATTTTGTCCTTGCATCAGCTTCCACCATTAAATCAATTTAGGAAGTAAATGGATAAGTCTAGTTAAATAATTCTTTTTATGTACTAGTATTTGGCCCTTACTGAGAGAAGAGTCTTTTCTTCTAAGGAAAGTAAAAACACATTGGGAAGCACCATGTCAATGATTCTTATGTGTTAAAAAGATGCCAGTGCAGCTTATCACCTGAGGGATTGAAAAGGATGGAAGGGAACAGAATGTTTTAAAGACAATGTTCCTTCTCCTGTTATGAATATTTTAACAATATATTAAATTGTATTTTTATTCCAACCCACAGGACACTAACTGAGAAAGATAACAAAAGGAAAGGGAAAGTTTGGAAAAGAGCAATTCTGGAATGTTTGCTAACTGCTTAAGGGTACCTGGGTTATATGAAATCATTATTTCCAACACTTCCTAAATTGAAATCTTTGAATGCATCTTGTTTCTCTTAAAAAGAAGAAGAAAGAGAAGAAGGAGCAGAAGAAAGTTTGGTTTACTTTAAGAGAAGTCCATGGAATCTTTTTTAAAATGTTAAGGTCATAACCAAAACCCTATCAAAAGTTACAGAATGACCCAGTGTGGTGTTCATGCTTGTAATTCCAGCTACTTGAGAGGCAGAGATAGGGAGGATAGAGGTTTGAGGTCAGTCAGGAAAAGAGTTAGTGAGACATCCATCTCAACAAACAAGCCAACTGTGGTGGCACAGGCCTGTGATGCTAGCTTTATGGGAGGTGTTGATAGAAGGACTGAGGCAGAAGGCCAGTCTGGGAAAAAATGCAAGACATTAGCTGAAAAATAATTAAAGCAAAAATGGCTTAGGGCATGACTCAAGTAGTAGAGTGCCTGCCTAGCAAGTATAAGGCCCCGAGTTCAAACTCCAGTACTCCAAAAAAAAGTTACAGAACAATTCGGATTGTTTTCATTGTTTTAAGAGGACTAATGATTTGGTAATGGACTGAATGTTTGTGTACCCTTCCCCCTCCCCAATTCATGTGTTGCAGCCCTAACTCTCAGTGAAATGGTATTTGGGAGAGTATTGGGGTTAGCTTAGGTCATGAGGGTGGTGCCCTCAAAAGAGTTGGGAAAGAGAGGAGAGTGAGTGCTTTCTCCACCATGTGAGGACAGAGTAAAAACTCAGAGGCATCTACAAGTCAAGGAAAAGGTTCTCAGCAAGATGCAAACCTTCTAGCACTTTGTTTTACCTTCCTGGTTCTAGAATGATAAGAAATAAGTATCTGTAGTTTTTAAGCTGCCAGCCTCTGATATTTTGTTATAGCAGCTGGATCTGGATAGTACAAATAGGTTCAAAAGACTAGAATTCATGAGATGTACTGAACAACCTTAAAAGTAAATGATGGATCACATAGTACATACCAGAAATAAAGACAGAATAAGTTCAAGGTAATCACCTGGTTTTAGAGAACCAGACTTAAAAGGAATGTTTGGAATTTCTGTTATCAACCATTAGCAGAAGTAATTGGTTTCAGATTTGTCCCCCTGCCCCTGGCCACACACAATAAAAGAACCCATGCCAGGCAAGGTGGCTCACATCTGTAATCCCAGCTTCTGGTCACTTTTGAATGCCTGTAAGTAGTTTTTAAAATATTTCATCCAGAGTTCATAATTCTCTCTGGAAGGATTTGCATGAATAATTCACCTTTTAGTTATAGGAAATCAGACTTTTATTTTTGAAAACTATTTTGCTGCATTTAGAATTCTCTGTAGATAGTTCTTTCTCATTACTTTTCAGTATTTTAAGAGGTGTTCATTATCTTCTGGCTTCCAGTGTTTTTATTGAGAATTTAGCATCATTCTTACCATTTTCCCCTGTATGTAATATATCTCTTTTTGGTCAGTCTCCTTTAGGAACCATTTGTCTGAAGTTGGGTGTGATGGAACACATCTATAATCCCAACACTCAGGTGGCTGAGGTAGGAAGATCATGAGTTCAAGGCCACCCTGGTCTATTATAGGGACAGCCTGTCTCAAACAAAATGGAACAAAACAAATAAAAAGCAGTTTGTTTTTTAGTAGTGTAACTCATGTGTGTGTGTGTGTATTTGTGTTTAGTGAACCCCAGTTTGGGCTTCATCATACACCTTAGATAAATACATACCTAAATACATGTATTCCAGAAAATTAGGGAGGTTTTGCCACTTAAATATATTTTATGCTAATTTATTCTCTTCTGTCATTCTGGAATTCTAATTATATACATTACTGCTTAATTTTTTTAAAAAATATTATTCAGAGCAACATTAAATAAATAACAAATCCCACATTTCATAGTGGGATTTGTAACACATAGCAATAAAATATATCATAAATAGCCCAAAATATAGAGGGATAGGAATGGAATTGTACTGTCTTACAGTTTACAAACACAATATTAGAGGATAGAGCAGAATGGTAATATCTGAGAGAGGTTTTAGGCTATTCCCATTGTCAAGGTAAACCCTAAGCACAGAACAATCCTCTTTAGCCTTGGAGATCTACTGCCTCTGTAAAATATGAGAGAATACTTACAGGGTAAGATTGTCAAATTTTTTTTTTTTTTACAAAAGACTCAATAAAAGAATATACATGAAAAATAAACACACGGATAAGTTTAAAGTGACAAGATGAGAAAAGGTATATTAGGCAAATAGTAAGTACATGAAAGCAATTCTATCACTTTTTTTTTGCAGGGTTGGGATTTGAACTCAGGACCTCATGCTTGCTTGGCAGGCGCTCTATCACTTGAGCCAAGCTGCCAGTCCCTAAGAAAGCAATTCTAATAGCAAACAAATCAGATTTTAAGACAAAGAGATAAAGAGGAATCTTTTATAATGATAAAAGGATCAATTCATAGGAAGACATTAAAAATCTTAAATATATATAAACCTAATAATAGGACTTTATTTTTGCAGTGTGGGGGATCAAACCAGGCCCTTTGCATGGGAAGCAAGAGTTCCACTCCTGAGCTACAGTGTCAGCTCAGAACTTAAAATTGTTTTTTTTTTTTGTGCAACTGGGGTTTGAACTCAGGACCTATGCCTTGAGCCCCTCCACCAGCCCTTTATTGTGATGGGTTTTTATGAGGTTCTCACAAACTATTTGCCTGGGCTGGCTTTGATCCTCCTGATCTCTCCCTCCTAAGTAGCTAGGATTATAGATATGAGCCACCAGCACCTGGCTAGAACTTTAAATTTTTATGAAGTAAAACTGGTAGAACAAACAGAAGAACCATTTAAGCACACAATTCTTAGTACTTTTCTTTCTGTAACAGGTATAATTAATGGGTAAGATGAGTAGACAGAAATCAATAAAGACATGGAAAATAGGTCAGTCAATTTGTCCTAATTGAAATTTATAGAATATTTCAGTTGACAACTACATAATATATATTTGAAGTGAATATGGGATGTTTGCCAAGTTAGACTATATGCTGAGTCATAAGATAATTCTCAATGAATATTAAAAGGTTGAAATCTTGGAGTATATTTTCAGAACCTAGTGGAATTAAATGAGAAATCAATTACAAATGGAATACCTAAAGAATTCCCAGGTAATTTGGAAATTGAACAACACACTTCTGTATAACCTAGATATCAAAGAAAAACATGAAGGAAATTAGGAAACATTTGAAACTGAATGATAATTCAAGAGCCCACATCAAAGATTATAGGAAAATGTTTAGAGGGTAACATTTTTTTTATTGTTGTGCTGGGGGTACATTGTAGCATTTACAAAAGTTCTTATAGTGTATCAAATATATCATACTTGAGTTCATCCCCTCTACCATTCTCCTTTATTCCTCCTCGCCTCATTCCTGGAATAGTTTCAACAGATATCATTTAAGTGCTTATATTACAAAATGGGGAGAGATTTCCAGAATGTGGAAAAGGAGGAAATGAAAGGAAAAATACAAGACAGGAAATAATAAGGAACAGAAAGCAATATGATAGAAAATATACAAACAATGGAGAGCACAGAGCAGCTAAAAGGTGGGTTTTTGAAAGAAATAATAAAATTGATCAAGAAAAAGGGATAGAAAATATAAATTGTTAAAATTAGGAATGCAAGAAGCATACCACTATATAGATCCCACAGATGTTAATGGACATTTTAGGGTGATGAAAATATTTTATATAAGGTGTTAGATGTCTGAATGTTTGCTAAAACTCACTGAATTGTACCATTATGATTTATGCATTTCACTGTAAGCCAATTTTAGCTCAATTAAAAAATTAAATGAAATGTATCATACTTTCAGTTGTATATGCTTTTATACAAACCAATATTTAGGTGGGACTTGAACTTGTTCAACCCATTCTCTAACTTGCAAACTCAGTGTTTGACATTTTTTTTGTAGTTACTGTAATTATATGTTCCTATTTCCTTTCTTCTTAGATCATAAGCTCCTTAAGAAGTAACTGGCTTTTCCATACTCCATGTTCTGAGGACCTCGTAGGGTTACCATGAATTTTGTGAGTGCTTGATAAATACCTAGATTTATTTTTTTTCTCAGCTTCAGCATTTGACCACAATTAAAGCTGGCAGAACTTAGCCAAGATAGGATAAGATATCAGGCATTTAATAAGATGTCAGGCATTTAAGAGGGTGAATGATAGCATGATCGGGAGTGTCTGTGCATATACATTTCTATGCTCCAAAACGGATGAAGAACAATGTGAGTTCATTTCAACTTAGCTATTTCTTTTCCTTGCCAAGCATAATTAAGATGTCTCATTTTTAATGGGCTCAGAAAGTCACCACGAGAGTGATACTTGGTTGTAAAAGCAATTTTCAACATAGTTAAAGATAATGGTGGCTCACTTCCTTGTCAGAAATTTCATTAACAGAAATGATATCATAAAAGATGCATATATTCATAATTCCCTGATAAGGGTGAGATGTGTTTATGAGTATGTGCAACACTCCCATGGGAAATACTAATCAGCAGAAATTCATATGAGAGGAAAGTTACCAAATATATATTGGTGTCTTGAATCTAAGATAGTGGATAAGATTAACTTCTAAGGGTGTGCCTGTGAGGGACCAGAAGAAGTTAGAGAAAAACCTGTGAATTGACAAGGGAGAAAGTGAAGGAGAAATGGGGCAAGGACTTATTTTAAGGCATGAGAAATTTTTTTTAAAACTTTAAAAAAAATTTCTTTTATTCATATGTGCATACAATATTTGGGTCATTTCTCCCCCCTTTTCCCACTCCCTCCCTTATCCCCCACCCCCTCCCTCTCCCTCCAACCACCATGCTACCCAGCAGAAACTATTTTGCCCTTATCTCTAATTTTGTTGAAGAGAGAGTATAAGCAATAATAGGAAGGATGAAGGGTTTTTGCTGGTTGAGATAAGGATAGTTATACAGGGAGTTGACTCACATTAATTTCCTGTGCATGTGTGTTACCTTCTGGGTTAATTCTCTTTGATCTAACCTTTTCTCTAGTTCCTGGTCTCCTTCTCCTATTGGCCTCTGTCACTTTAAAGTTTCTGCATTAGTTCCTTTGCACTGAGAACATCAAATGCTATCTTGTTTTACTTTGGGTTTCTTGCCTGTCCTCATACCTCCCTTGTGTACTCTCGCCTCATCATATGATCAAAGTCCAATTTCATGAGAAATTTGAGCTCATTAATTCAGGGGCTCTGTGCTCTTTTCTTTAACCCTCAGTGTTTATTGAACATTGATTTTGTATCAAGTGCTTTGAAAGGCTCCAGAGCCAAGGAGACTGTTCTCTACCTTTGGGGCAGGCTGGGACACATGGAGAAGATTGTGGGTATGTACAAAGTGTCTCATATTCTGAACATCCAGGCAACTTCCTGTGTTATTGTGTTTGTTCCCTTTTTGGATCCAAGTATTTCCCACCCATGTACATTTCAAATTCTCCTGAAGAAAACTTCATCCTTCATTTCCCACCACACTTAACACAGTGTAGCATAGCATTATGTCTTTACACCCCAGCAAAGGGCTTTGCCTTGGGCCTTGTGCCTCAGAGGACTCCCTTTGTTACAACACAAAAAATGCAAATTTATTGAAGAACCCCTGGGCACAGTGTCACTCACGATGTGGTCTTAGCTGTAGCACAATCTGACCTGTAGTCTCAAAACTAACCCTGTTCATCTCCTCATCTCTTGCCCTATGTCCTCAAAATGAAAGGTGACTGTGTCTGAGTGCTGTGAAGGCTCTAAACTGGCTAACATCAGAAACAAACATTGTTTCTGAGGGAAAGATTTGAGCAATGGAAGTGCTTAGATAAGAAAAAAGACAAATTAATCAATTTGTCAATTCCTTCCTCTCAGATAATATGAATATATTTTTGTATAATGAATTCCCAAAGCCCAGTATTGCTGGGCATTCATTTTCTTGCTGGTTCTCAACAATTCAACATGACATGTGGGAAACAGTTTTCAATATTAAATGTTTCGTGTTGCTCTTAAATTTATCAGTATCTAGGTCTATATAGAACATGTGTGAAGTGTGATACTGATCTTTTACATAAAATCTCAGTTATAAATATTGACTTAAAAAGTGATGACAATGGTTATATGATAATGATTTATAAAATGAAATTAAGATACTCTGTAATATTTTAGCAATTATATTAATCTACCTTAAGAAATTATATGATTTATTACAGTGTTTGAGCATGATACATACAATTCATGATTTGTTTCTGAATTTCCTGCTATAGGGATTTGATTTCATTTTCTGTTGTATCAGTAAAAGCAACCTGCATCAGGACTTCTATGGCACAAGAAAGGCTATTTAACTTGAAATTATTTATAGTAGAAGCAAATTATGTGAAAATCTTGATTATAACCATGTAATTGGTGATGGTGCTAAAGTGAAAGCAAGAGAAGTAAATTTTATGGAATAAGTGTAATTAATTAATTATCTATGCTGTTGTTTTATGACTTATCCAGTTACCACGGGCTCATTGACAAAACACGAAGGCATGAACAATTATAATTAAATTCAATTGTCTTTGGTATTTAGCTGGCTTATGATTATATTAAAAATAAAACATATTATATATTTAAAATTTTCTTTTAAAAGGTAATTTTTCAATGTCAATGGAATAGAGCACATTTTATTTGAAAGCTCATTAATGTTATTTATAACTTTACAGTATTTTCTCTATTGGTATGTGGGTTTGTATTCTTACAAACTAGTATGCAATTAGTACATTTTTGTTTATTGGTGGATATATGGTCTTCATGGGAAATAAACATTTTCTTAATGCTTAAAATTGTTTTCATTTTAAAAAACAAATAGTGTTTGCCTTCCTGAAAATCTTTTTCTAGCAATTTGAAAAGAAAATTTCTGGTGATTTCTTTTTCTTCCAAATAGTTTCCATGTTTCCCAAATAGGATTTGAAAATTATCAATTGGTTTTCCTTGCCTTCTTGTTTCCTTCCCTTTTCTGAAAATATAGTCATAGAGTCTGAAGGTGGAACCAAGCAAGATGGGCATCACATCGCTAAGAAGGCAAGGAAAAGGGGAAACTAGATCCCAAGCACAGTGTGAGGAGCAGCCTTGTCAAGGCCCACCAGAGGTGGTGAATCAAAGCCCAAGTGGCAAGAAGAGGCTGTTTATGTGTAGAGGCAGCCCAGACTGGGGTAAGGAAGGCATTTGCATGAAGGGATAGTGTCAGAGCCCAAGCAGAATGAAAAGGATACCCAGCTGTGGGGGAGCTTGACAGGACAGAGAGGGCCTGTAAGCATGGGAGACACAGCAGCAATTATAGAAGATTGGTTGCAAATAGGAGGATTGATCCAAAAAAATAAAAATATCAAGAAAAGGGGGAGTTAAAATTTTTCATTGTTCAATAGAAAGGGTGAAAACTAGAATGAACACTGTGGTAGCAGACTAGACTTTGTTGTATGTCTGTGAACTCATGGATTTCAGTAAATATGATAAGTTAGATGACTAAGATAAAGATAGAACTAAATATAGGTGTGTGTGAGAGACAGAGAGAGAGAGAGAGAGAGAGAGAGAGAGAGAGAAAGAATGAATCTTATAGTAGCAATCCCTATCCCCAAATACCAATAAGCACACTTTTCGCCCAGGTTTTTCCTTGTTTTTGTGTATGTTTGTTGAGACAGGGTCTTTCTATGTAGCTTGGGCTGGCCTCAAGCTTGCTATCCTTTTGTCTTAGCCTCCCAAGTGCTGGAATTACAGTCATGAACCACCATGCCCTGCTCACCCAGTTTTAAAATATCATTTTCTATTAAAAAGAATCAGGGTTTTCTGATTGTATCCAAACTTTTGGAATATCTTTTTGAACCAAGAGAGTATCTAGAAATGACAGGATTACATCCAAAGGATCCAGAGGTTAGCTTGAAGCCATCCCACTGGTCCATCTGAGCATCAAATAGGCAATGACATTTATTATCTAAGCAATTGTAACCCACTGAACATAATAGGTAAATCATGAATCCATTTTAATATAAATTTTTAAATGGAATGTCAGATGAAGAATGGGTTATTTCCTTGGCTGAGGCAGGAGGATTGTGAGTTTGAGGTTAGTCTGAACATAGTGAGTTCAAGACTGTACTTGAACTACATAGCTAGATCCTGTTTCAAAAACAAACAAAGAAACAAGAATGGGTATCTCCTTGTTTCAAATATGCCTCCACACAAAATATTTATCAAGTACAAAGAAAAGAATAAGGTTCTAGTGGAGAGGCCTGGCAGATAACACTTTCATCAAATTATTAGAGCTGACTTTATTAGTAAATGAATAAATCAAAATGTACCATCTGATAGAATGCAATGAGAAAAACACAGCACTATGTTTGTGATAGTCTGGCTATGGATGTGTAAACTAAATTTAATTATGAGAAAACACCAAGAAAGTCCAAATTGAGAGATATTTAATAAAATAACTGGCCTATAATCTTAAACACTATTAAGTCAAGGCAAGTCTGATGAACTGTTGTAGGTTGAAGGAGGCTAGAGGCAGGAAAACTAATTGCAATACAGGATTCTGCACTGGCTCTCTAAAGGACTTTAATGGGACAATTGGGACCAAAGGATTAAATTGTAGTATATCAGTGGTAATGTTCTGATGTTGATGATTATTTTCTGAATCCATAGGAGGATCTTCTTGTTTGTAGGAAATGTACACTAAAGTATTTGGGGAGTGATGGAATCAGGTTGACAAATTTTATTTTCAAATGGTTGAGGAAGAAAAGTTCTTTGACTTCTACTTACAACTTGTCTGTAAATTTGCAATTAGTCCAAAATAAAAATATGTTAAATATAAAATATCAAAAATAATCCTTTAAGTTGGCAATTGTAATTCTGAATAATAATAAATAAGGCAGTTTTGGCCAACTAACCTAAATTCATTTCCAAGAACACAACTTAAGAAGAACAACATGGGTTGTTCTAATTAAATGGCAGATGTTCAAAGGATTCAAAGTTTCATTTGGACAGGGGGAATAAATTCTGGAGTCTATTGTAGAGCATGGTGGCTGTAGTTAATAATGAAAATTCTGAGTATAGATTTTAAATGATCTCACCACAAAATGTATGTGGTGTGATGGATATACTAATGAGCTTCAATTGCTCATTCTATTATCTAGATCTCTCTATTCAATCTACCATCTATGCAAGAGATCGTGTGTCTTGTAAGTGAAAATAAGCACAAAATTCCTTAAGCAAGGAGGAGACCCTTCTATCTGGTATGAATACTGACGAGTATTCAGTACCAAGGTCTGAAGTAGACTACTGATGATAAAGTTCTTTCTACATTATTAGAGAAGAAAATAGCATGCATTTCTGCTAAGGCAGAACATCACAAATGGTAAGAAATTGATCTTGACTCTGCCATTTCTGTGAGACCTGGACAAGTCAATCTCCCATGTCTCCATTTCCTCACTGCTAACATCAGATAACTGTGCCTACCTTAAAGGTATTCATAGAGTGAATGCAAATGAGTTAATTTATGTAAAGTGCTTAGAACACTGCCTAGAGAAACTGCTACACAAAAGTGTAGTTAAATTAACTCACTCACAGTCAATGCCCTGTGTAGCTATCCTTATCTCAACCAGCAAAAACCCTTGTTCCTTCCTATTATTGCTTCTACTCTCTCTACAACAAAATTAGAGATAAGGGCAAAATAGTTTCTGCTGGGTATTGAAGGGGTGGGGGGAGAGGGAGGGGGCGGAGTGGGTGGTAAGGGAGGGGGTGGGGGCAGGGGGGAGAAATGAACCAAGCCTTGTATGCACATATGAATAATAAAAGAAAAATGAAAAAAAAATTAACTCACTCACAAACAGTACAATTTGCATTCTCCAATGTTAATAATGGCAACGTGATGATTGGCCCCCATATCAGGAGTTAAAAAGAAAATTTCCCTGCTGTAGAAAATGGCTATATTGTGTATCTCTTTGCACATTTTTTTTTTTTGGTGACAAGAGTCTTACTAGGTAGCTCAGGCTGGTCTTAAACTTGCAATCCTCCTACTTTAGCCTCCAAATGTTGAAATTACAGATGTATGCCACCACACCTGGCTGGCTCCTCCTAAATGGCACAGTGTCAATGAGCATGGTGCCCTGACCCTAGAACACCACTTGCTGAACTGGGATCCCTTAGCCAATGTACATAGAATGTATCTTCTATTTTATGGGAAATGATTCATTGTTTTCCTTCATTTGACTCTGCTTTCAGGATATTTACCTGTTCTCTAGTCTCTTAAGAACTAATAGGTCTTAGTGGTACACCATGGACAGACATACATGAGAGAGAGAGAGAGAGAGAGAGAGAGAAAGAGAGAGACAGAGAGAGAAAAGGGAAGAGGGGAGAATAGTCAAATGTTTTGGGAATATTGACCAAAGTCTACCTCCCCTGTTTCATAGTCTATTCACCTTGTTTCATTTTGAAGTCAACAAAGTATCTTCCATGCCTTTGAAGCAGAAATACTTTTTCACTTTTATTTGATGTTTTGTATTTTCAACAACCACTTAATGCAGCAGGTCTCCAAAGCCTATGATTGTAGACTGTGTTGCTCACTGTTGGCAATAATGGCGCCGGTAGGTTTCAGTTCTTACTGCACCCTTAAGCTTCTGTTTTCCAGGGTCACAGTCTTGCCTCCAGTCTAGCTTGAATCCTCCTTCTGCCCCAACCTCCAATCAGCATGAACCATAAGATCCTAACCAATCAGATCATGCTGAGTCCCACTGAGGGATATGTAAGCCCTTGCCCTTCCTGCTTCTCTCTCTTGGCTCTCTTGGCTCTCTCCCTCTCCCACCCGGCAATAAAGAATCTCTTGGCCAGATCACTCCTCTCCACGTCACTTTTGGGGCCTATATTTCCTTACACTCACTGACCCAGGAGGGCTTATGTGAATTTTTTAGGACCATTTGGAAATTTCTGAGCTTTCCTTAGTGTTATCAATCAACACTTTGACTTCAGTTCTTGTTTGTTTGCATCTGTTTATAGGGCTCATTTGGGACTCTTTTATGGTCTGTGATTCACTTATTTATGCATTTTATTGCCATGTCACTGTGAAGAGCCAGATGGCAGTAAATTTTTACTTGATTTAAAAACTTGAATTTCCCTTGCTTTTATAGGTTGTTATTTTTAATGCAACCAAATCTTTTTAAAGTTCTTTGCTTGTGAACTTCTGAGAATATACAATGCAAGCCTGACTTTCTTTCATCTAATTTAGCACTTAGGCCTAAATGTATATACCAGTACATAGACTGTAAACTTCAGAGCTAGTTATATAGCTGGGTTTAACAGTTGGTCCTTCAAGAAAGTAGTTCATAATAGCAGTAAGGATTTGGACAAATTTCTTCAGCTGTGAAATATTAATTGTATAATATTTGAAGGGCTTTCCAAAAGACAATCAGAAAAAAACTATTGATCAAACAAATTGAAGTATATTGGATTTACTGTAGTAAGAGTTAACACGATTTTCATAGATTTCATAATATTTCAGAAAGGAGAAGTCGGGAAGATATTTTAGGGGTTAAAGGCTAGGGCAGGAAAAATTCAAGGTGGAGACTTGGTTGGGATTAGGCAGAAATTATGATGTAATAACTTTGCATTGGTGGGCTCAAGTGAGGCCAGCATGCGGTTAATTTTGGAATGAAGCTATTTTAGTTAACTTGTGGTCTTATATTCCAGGACCAAGTAGCTGGAATGTTTTTACTTGTTTTCAGTACTGGTCAACACACAGGTATTCCCAGTCCCAGGACTGTTTAACACAAGGATGGGAAATTTTATTAGTTTCAGCTCTCATTGATCGCATCATGTTGTGGGATTACGATGGGTTTGAAATAGAAGGCTGCGTGTGAATGAACCTGGTACTGAAGTGCCCAATAAAATATTAGCTTCCTTCCTTCCTTCCTTCCTTTCTTTGGCAGTACTAGGGCTGGAACTCAGGGCCTCATGCTTGCTAGGCTTGTGCTCTACCACTTAAGCCACTCCACCAGCCCTTCTTTTCTTTTTTAAAGCACAGCTGCTCTTTGACCATACCACTTGTTTTCTGTTTTTTTTTTTCCAGTAAGGGGATCTCATCTGCATATTAATAGCATCTAAATCTATGCTATACTATACTAATGGTATTCAAAAAAGTTTGCTGAATGAGTTGAAGAAAATAAAAAGCAAAATTTAAAAATTAGAACCAAAATATTTGCAGTATTTTAACACCAGTTTAAGACCATGAAACTTGTTTCTTCTAAACATAACTAATTATGATCTTCCCAAATGTAACTTTCTCTTTAACTGCTGCTAGAAGATATATAAATTCTGAGGAATTGGATAACTAAGGGAAAGTATTTCGATTTTGATCCCAAATATTTATGCAAACTATTCAACTTTATTAACTATCATGGAAAAAAGTTACCCAAATAACTTATGGGTCATTATTGAAAAAAGTAAGAAATCCTAAAGATGCCACAATATCATAAAAAAGTGGAAGATCTAAATATTAGGTTCTGTAGGGATCGTTTTTTCTCTTTTAAGTTACAGTCTTTGCTTCTGATCACTTTCTTTAGAAAGTAATTTCAGAAACAACTTGTTGAGTTTGCCTTTGAAAGTAGCCAATTATAATAAGCCAATTTCCTACTTTTATTGATGAATGCTCCACACCCATAATGCTCTATTCTCCCCCACCCCCATACTGTGAGGAATATGGTCTTAAAGACACTCTCAGCATAGAACACCTATAGTTTCAGAGGAGCCCAGGGTCCTCTGAGAGCTACTCATAAACACCAGGTACGATTGCTTGGATTTAAAAAAATTTTTTTTCACTACCATTCTAGTTTCAGTGGACGCATGCAGGGCATATCTGGTTTCAGGCATGCTTCATTCCCTTCAGGGTCAATAGAATTGTGCTTTCTTTTTTTTCTTTTTGCCAGGATAGCAGGAGGGTAAGGTGAACAGAAAAGGGAAACTGAATGCAATAAAATTCTGTTCTTATTTTAAGTACTAGAACCCCCTTTACGCATTCATATGTACTAGAGGCAAGGAACTGAGGTCTCAGCTGATAACTGATTATGAAAACCTCACTAAAAAAAAGTCTGCATTTCTATAGAATTTAAAGGCCCAGACTGATGTATTTTAGTTTCACATAGGAACTAATTCTTATGGTTACAACAGGCATTTCTTACTCTTTCAGGTGGCATTGGAGTAATAAAAGCTACCACTGATTGGCAGCTGCTTGTGCTGCACTTTTTCAGTTTCATTTGATCCGGATGGCAATATTGAGTCCTGTTATCTTCATATTACAGAAGAATAAACTGAGCCTTGGAGAGATTAAATAATTTACCAAAATTGAGACACCAACTAAGTTGCAGAGTAGCTTTGAGACTCAGGCTCTCAAATGTGCATCCTGAAGGCAATCTAAAAAGTGAATAGGAGGATGGACTTTGAGGCTTCCTGCCTGGGCTCAGCCCTAGCTATGTAATCTTGGGCATGTTGTTGAACCCCTCTTTGTCTCAGTTACATCATTCAAAAATGAGGCTGTTAACCCAATTAAAAATGGGCAAAATAGCCAGGTACCAGTGGCTCATGCCTGTATTCTTAGCAATTCTGGAGGCAGAGATCAGGAGGATTGCAGTTTGAAACCAGCGTTGGCAAATAGTTCCCCAAGACCCTATCTCAAAAGACTCCAATACAAAAAAGGCCTGGTGGAGTGGTTTAAGTGGTAGAGTGCCTGCCTAGCAAGGGTGAGACACCGAGTTCAAACCCTAGTACCACCAAAAAAATGGGTAAAATATCTTGGACAGATGGCACACAACATTTAAAAAGATGTTCAATGTCATATGTCATTAGGGAGTTCCAAACTAAAACAACGACACTACAGAGCAAAAATCCAAAACACTAGCCACACTAAATACTGGAGAGGAAGTAGAGCAACAGGAACTCACTCATTGCAGGTGGGGATGCAAAATGGTACACAGTTACTTTGTAAGACAGTTCGGCAGTTTCTTGCAAAGATAAACATATTCTTTCCATGTGATTGGCAATCATGCTGTATGGCCGACATGAGTTGCAAACTTAGGTCTACCCAAAATATGTTTATACAGCTTTATTAGTAATTGCCAAACTTAGACGTAACCAATCTGTCTTTCAATAGGTGAATGTGTGAATGTGTAGACAATGGAATATTGCTCATCCACAGAATGGAATATTACTCACAAAAAGACATGAGAGAATCTTAAATGGAAGTTGCTAAGTGGAAAGAAGCCATTATGAAAAGGCTACATACTGAGTGGTTTCAACCATGTAATATTCCAGAACAGGCAAGCTATGAAGAAAGTAAAAAGGTCAGTGGTTGCCAACAATTTAGAGGTAGGAAGGAGGGATGAATTAGGTGGAACATGGGGGGACTTGAAAGACAGTGAAACTATTTTGTACGACACTATAGCAATAGGATGTATGTCAGAACAGATTTGTCAAAACCACAGAACTGCAGAAGACAAAGTCAACTCTAATGTCAGCTATAGAATTTAGTTAATGATATGTCAGTCTTGGTCCATCAATTATAACAAAATACAATGCAAGATGTTAATAATAGGGGAAATTGTATGTATGGGAAGGTTGGGTGGGAAAATAAAGAATATCTGTACTTTCCACACAGTTTTTATGTAGACCTAAAAGTCTCTAAAAATAAACTCTATCAATTAAAAAAGAAAGCCCACTACACACACACACACACACACACACACACACACACACACACACACAAAGGAATGTTGTGAGAATGTGATACGTTAATATAGCTAGAACACCTAGAAAAATTCCTGGTACTTCCCAAGTGTTGAGTAAGTAATGATAATGAAGAGGAGGAGGAGAAAGATGGAGGAGGAGGATTTCTACTGCTTCCTTAGAAGTGATCCAGATATTTGTCTTACTGTGCATAGGGTGGCCTAAACGTTTGATAGGAAATGTAGTATGACCTTGGACAAATAACACAATCCTCTGTACCTCCATTTCTGCTTCTCTAAAATTAAGTTAATAATTGGAACTATCTTTTAGATGTGTGTACAGTTTTAATGAGTTAATACATAAAAACTGTTCAGGATAGTGCTTGGCATCTGAGTGTGCATAAAATATTAGTTATTTTTAAAAAGTCTGTTTTTATATTGTCTCAATCCTTAGCACTCTATGGAACTCTGCTCAAATGTACCACCTAATTGTCTTTGTCTCCTTTCCTTATTCCCATCTCATTCCAAGAGCCCTTGAGAATCTTTTAACTCGTATCTCTGGTCTTAGTATGGCCACAGTACTTGGAAATGCTCCATATTGTCTGAACAAATGAATGGACAGAGCTATAAAAGTGAAGCCTGGTCACAATTAGTCATTGAAGGCCTATCAGGCATTCAATGTTGTGAGAGAATTTAAGTTATAGGCCTTACAGGCAATATCAATGGTTAAGTAGTAGCAAAGGTCTTCCTTCTTTGCTATTGGATGTGTCTGAG
This sequence comes from Castor canadensis, assembly GCF_047511655.1. Classification (NCBI taxonomy): domain Eukaryota; kingdom Metazoa; phylum Chordata; class Mammalia; order Rodentia; family Castoridae; genus Castor; species Castor canadensis. The sequence goes on from NC_133396.1 coordinate 122,013,227, forward strand.
GATGTTTTGGCTTCTTTTATTATTGTAACATCTGGGTACATTTCCTATAATATTCATTTCCCACTTCTCCCTAGGTTTACTACTTGGACTATACTGTAATGAATTTTAGCCATTTGATCACTCTATTGGTCATAGATTTATTGTCTCATGGTTGACTTTGAACTTAAAAGTATCCTTTCTGGTATATTAACCTCCTTTTACCAAAAAAGTTTATTATTTAACTTCATAATCTGTTGTGAATTCTAGATTTCAAATAACCTCAAAATTTCTTAGGGGACAGAATTACAACTATTCTACCAAAGTTCATTTGTTTTTCTAGAATGACTGGTCTATCTGCTCTGTCTAGCTATCTATCAGAATGCATGTGAAGATATATGTTATTTTGAGTTTTCTTGTGAATTCTATAGAATATGGACACCAAATGTTCTCAAAATAGACATTTAACTTTTTATGAGTGTTTGAAGGTTGAAGTGTTTAGGTATCAATAACAAAACAGAATCTGTTGCTTTGCATTTTTGTATGGACTAATTATGATGAATATTAATTTATGAAAATTAGAGTCAAATTATTCCAAATTAAAACATCCATAGAAAATATTTTTTTGTAAGATATGCTGTTACCATTAGTGATTATTGTCAAGCTGGAAATGTATATGTACTTGTCATAAATAAACTCTAAATCTTAGATGCTCATTCATCCTCTTTATTTATGCATCCTTAGAGTTCTCAAACAAGAATCTTAATCTTTCAAGGTATTCTGGAGGATGTGTTTGATTTATTGATATTGACGGTGTGGAGAATCCTCAAAGGAGAGACCGCTCCTTCTTTGGGTAGTTTATCAATTAGTCTGTAAATGTTATTGAGTCAATAGGCTGTGTTGGTTGATTACCCTAGCTTCCAAGGGGACAGTAGTTTTATTAAATAATGTTATAAAATGATTTTTGTTGTTCAAAGAGGGGCACTTCTCAAAAATGAAATATGCATATGTTTGGTAGTTTAAATTCCTTTTAGAACACTGAAAGTTTACTATATCCAGAGTACTTTCCACATAATGGGCATAATTATAAGGGAGGGAGGACTCTGCAGGGTCAATTTATACCAATATCCAAGATAAAAAGATTAAGACCCCAAATATTCAAATCACCATTTTTTTGGTGCTGGGTATTGAACCCCAGTCCTCATGCATGCTAAGCATGTACTCTGCCAGTATATCCCTAGTCTTCAAATAACTTTTCAATAGGAGGGAAGGATAAAGGAGAACAATGGAGGGGGTGAACTCAACTATGATATACTGTAAGCACTTTTGTAAATGTCACCATGTACCCCCAGTACAACAATAATATGATAATAATAAAATGAGAAAATTTAATTAGGAAAAACAAAAACAAAAACCAAAAAAACAGCCTATATTAAACTTGTCTTCCTGTCTGATTTATCTCCTCCCATTCTATCTCACTGTCTCCAGGCTTAGTCCATTCCAATAGCACTTTACATTGCAGTTGAAATGCTTTCTAAAATGCAACTTTAGTCCTATCTCTCTTTAAGATTGTTTGGAGGTCTTCTGTTGCTCTTAGACAGAGTAAATTTTCAACAGTGTTATTCATGTCTAATATGATCACCCCAATACTCTCCAAACATATCTGTGAGCATGCCTCTTCTCACATGCTTAGACTAAGCCACACCACTCTTTGACCTTCCATTTCTTCAGGTTGTGATGCCTACCACCCCAACTACTGACCTAAGGATGGGCAATTCCACCAGGTCTCATTTCTACTCCCTTTATCCTATATGTCTGTTCTTACTCTTCTTACCCATTCTCCCAATTCTGCATCACAAAAGCTCCAGAAACTGTGATGCAAAGCCCAGACACTCTTTGATCTTTCTGGTCATGCTGGGAAATAGACAGGCAGAAAGGGTCCATGAAAAGAACAGTCTTGAATTAATTAATAACTTTTATCTCCACACATAAATGACTTGTCTTTCCAAAGAGAAACTGTCTGAAGAGCTGCACATACTCTGATTTCTTCATGCTCCTCTTCACTTTCTTCCTTATCAGGATGATATATAATAGTACTTTTGGAATTGTGTATAATAGTCAATCACTTCTTAACACAGGCAAATTGGATTAAGTTTCTAGATAATTTGTTCTATGTAATTAGAAAAAGAAAGAATTTACTAAGTGACTTGCTAGGTAGCACAGAGGGGTCTTTCAGTGAGGGACAGTATTTGCAGGAGAGGATGTTCACAGTAAACAAAGTGGCATTTGAAGAACAGAGGTGATCAGGCTCCAGGCTGGTTAAGATAGAAAACTTGTGATAACAAGAACGTGCATAATGTAACCAAATCAAAGCTATCTAAAAAGGTTCATAAAAGTTCCCTAGAGACTTAAAAGAGCAAACAGGAGCTATTATTATTCAATTCTGAATCTTGCCCAATGTTAGGCAGGGAGAGAGAAAGAGAGAGAGAGAGAGAGAGAGAGAGAGAGAGAGAGAGAGAGAAAGAAAAAAAAGGAGTGTGTCTCTTATGCTGTTCGCTTGGATTCTCTGGGTGCAGTTGGATGATCATTTGTGTGATTCAGGTAATAAAAGCTGGTGCTCACAAGACCATGTAGGATTCAGAATTCTTGGCATGTGGAGGAGGAGGGCACTGCCTGGGGTAGGCATTGTAGTGGGTGGAAAGCCAGATTGGGGTGGGAGATCTGGCCTTCAGCGTGTTGTCCTACAATTGACACCCTCAATGCCTATGCCACTTCTTTGCTTGGGAGACCTGTGCTACAATTTCCTGGAAGACTAAGCAGGGAGGAGAGGACTTTAGCTTCAAAGATAAGATCCTAGATTTCATAGTTTTCTTTCTTTAAAAGAGAAAGGGTTTATTTTGGCCCACAGTTTTGGAGGTTCCAGATGAAGACTGGGTAGACTAATTTCTTTGATCTCTGGTTCATATGACAGATGGCAATGATTGGAAGCTCACAATGGAGAAAACTGCTCACCTCATGGACAGGAAGCAAAAGAGAAAGAGAAAAGGAATAGGGTCATACCATTCATTTCCAAGGGCACACCTGTAATGACCTAAAGGTCTCCCACTGGCCACTACTTCATAATGGTTTCATTACCCCTCCAATAGTACCATCCTGGGGACCAAGCCCATAATACATGGACCTTTTGGGGGATATTCTAGATCCAATCTGTAACATAGGATGATAATAGTACTCTTTAAAATATTTTTTGGGGAGCTATTTGAAACTATGCAATAAGGTAATGAGTCCCAACCCTGGTTTTTTTGTGATTAGTAAAGATATTTTTTGCTACCTCAAAAGGATGTCAGAACTATCATTTGTTCCTTTAAGAATAATAGATTTCCAGGGTAAGATGGCAGATTAGAAATTTCCTTTGCATGACTCTGTGAGTGAGAAGAGTCAGGGTAACAAGGGAGAGACTATATTCTGAGAAAATAAAGAGAAAATGCAACTGGAATCAAGAAAGAGGTGATAGGACAGCTAAATATCATGGAAAAAAGAAAGGTAAAGCAGAGAAAAGTAGGAAACAGTGAGCAACTCCAATTCTGGTTCTCTGGGAGGAGAGGAACCTGAATCTGCAACCACAAGGTAAGCCCGGAAGCCCTGGTGACAACAGACTGGCAGTTCTAGCCACAGGAGATACCCACAGTTCTTACAAGCCTTAAATCCAGTGTGGGGATTCAGTGTGACAGTGACTTCTCCTGTGTGGCAGGCTAGAGTTGTAGAAGAAACCTGTGGTATCACTACTAATATTTCAGAGCACTATAGCCAACCATCTTGATAGGGGACGTATTGTTTGAGACTAGCTACTCTGGGGACATGAAAACAAGGAACAATCATAAGTCAAGGAGTTTGGGGACATGCTGTAGTGTCTAGGTGGGAGATGGCAATGAGAGGCAGTAGTGAAGATAGGGAGAGCCAGACATAGACTTGCTGAGAAATTTAAGCAGCTGTGAGTTCAGACTGTAGAGGGTGCAGAGGTTGGTGGCGCTGTCCTCTGTGATGAGAAGTCAGCCTGTTGCCTGTGGATTACTGGGGAGATACAGAGCTCTGAGCCTGTAGCCTGTGATTGCTCAGACTCCACTGCTGCCTCATTGCCACATGTGGCTTGCTGTCCAGTAGGTCTGAGATTTCTGAGCCCAGTTCCAGTTGTTCCCTCCATTTTCACAGACCACTGTCATGCATAAGGTGGCTTACTGCTGGTCAAGGTCTGAAAGTACTGAGGCTGGCTGAGTTCTAAGTTCCCTCCCTTTCCCCACCCCTACCCCATTAAGAACTGGGGGCTTTGCTTGCTTTACTGTTCTGTGAGGCACTTGGGAATACCTCTTGGCTTAGACATTTGCCACCCCTGGGTGCACAGACTGAGAGACCTCTGGCTCACAAGTCACAAACTCCTAAAGGCCAGGGGAGTGTAGACTGACATAGTTCAAGCCCTGAAACAAAGTAACTGCCAACCAAGATTACTATAGTCAGCAAAGTTATCCTTAAAAATCAAAGGAGAAATGAAGAATTTCCATGATAAGCAAAAAGAATTTGTGATCACTAAGCCAGCATTGCAGATGATATTTAAAGGAATATTATACACAGAAGAGGAAGAAAGATATATCCAATCATGAGAAGTCAGGAAAGAATAAATCTCATTAGAAGAATAGATAAACAAATGAGAATTAAGAAAGAATCAAATATTATTAACTCAGTAATCCACCAAACTGCTAAGATGAATAAGGGAGAAATTAGTCCATACCCTTCAATAACCCTAAATGTAAATGCTCTTAACTCTATAACTAAAAGGTATATAATTTCTGAATGAATTAAAAACAAGACCCAACTATTTTCTGTTCCCAAGAAATTTGCCTCACTAGCAAAGACATACACAGACTGAATCTGAAAGGATAGAAAAATGTTATTACAAGCAAATGGAATATGAAACCAAGCAGGAGTAGCTATACTCATATCTGACAAAGCAGACTTCAAGTCAAAACTACAGAGTTAAAGAAAGTCATTAAATATTAATAAAGGGAGTAACTCATCAGGAAGATATAATGATTGTAAGTATATACGCACTGAAGGCTGGTGCATCCAATTTCATAAAAAAACACTACATTGCATAAAGGGAAAGATATAATAATAGTGGACGTATTAGTTCTTTTCTTATCACTGTGACCAAATATCTGACAGAACAGCTTAAAGAAAGAAACTTCTATTTTGGCTTACAATTTCAGGGGTTCAGTCCATAGTTGTTTGGCCTCGTGTGCTTGGGAAAACGTCATGACAGTGAAAGGAGGTGGTGGAGGAACTTTTTCTCTTCATGACAGACAGGGATCAGAGAGAAGGGGGAACATGAATGTCTAGAAAGGTACAGCTTCCAAGGGGAGGCCCCCCCCAATGGCCTACTTCCTCCAATAAAGCCTCATGTCCTACTTTTCACCATCTTCCATTTATGAATCATGTTGTGAATACATCAAGAGATTAATCCATTTGTTAGGTAGAGCTGTCATGATCTGGACACACTCTCACAGACACCCTGAAATATCCCTTCCTAATATCCTATGTGTTCCTTAATCCAACCAAGTTGACAATTGAGGTTAACCATCACAGTAGGTTCCTTCAATACTCTACTGTCATGATAGATAGATCATCTAGATAAAAAAAAACTATCAACAAAGAAACTTCAGAGTTAAATTGCACCACAGAATAGACATATTTAACAGACTTCTACAGAATATTGCATCCAACAGCTGTAAAATACACATTATTCTTAGCAGTCCATGGAACTTTCTCCAAAATAGATCATATTGCAGAACATAAAGGAAGTCCTAACAGATGCAAAAATTTTAATATTTCTTGTATCTTATCAGATCACAATGGCTAAAACTTGAAATAAACAGGAAAAAAAACCTACAGAAACTGTACAAACAAATGAACATTGAACAATACACTTTGGAGTGATCACCAAGTCATTGAAGAAACCAGGAGGGAAAATTTATAAGTCCTGGAATCAAAGGAAAATATAAACACAACTTACCAGAACCCTTGGGATATGAGAAGCAGCTCTAAGCAGAAAGTTTATGAGGGCTTATTTTAAACAATCTGAGAGATCTCAAACAAATAACCTGATGATGTATCTCAAGGTCTTTAATAAATAAGAACAAGCAAAACTGAAAATTAGTAGAAGGAAAGAAATAATAAAAATCAAGGGAGCAATTATTAGAATGTAGACTAAAAGAATGACTAAGGATCAGTGAAACAAATAGTTGGTTCTTTGAAAATGTAAATAAGATTGACAAACTCTTAGCCAAACTAACAAAAAGAGAGAGACAAGAACCAAATTAATAAAATTAGAGATGAGAAAGGGGATTACAACAGAAACCACCAAAATACAGAGGATCACTAGGAAATATGAAATTTATATTCCAATTAATTAGAAAAATCTGAAGAAATGGATGAATTTCTAGGCACATAATGAAAACTGTACAACACTAAATAAAGAAGTTGAAGAAGACGCTAGAAGATGATGATATCTCCCATGTTCATGGATCAACAGAATTAATATCATGAAATGTCCATATTACTGAAAGCAATCTGTAGATTCAATGCAATTGCCATCAAAATTCCAATGACATCTCCAAAAATCTAGAAAAAAATCCTAAAATTCATATGGAAACACAAAAGAATTCTAGACTTGAGGTATCACAAAACTTGATTTCAAATTATACTATAGGGCCATAGTAACAAACCAGCATGACAAAACTGGAGCAAAATCAATTTTGAATAGAATAGAGGATGCAGAAATAAGCCCACACAGCTACAGACATCTGATTCTTGGCAAAGGTATCACAAACACAATGTGTAGAAAAGACTGCCTCTTTAATAAATGGTGTTAGAAACACTCAATGTCTGCATGGAGAAAAATGAAACTAGACCCTTATCTCTTACCCTGTAGAAAAATCAACTCAAAATCTATCAAAGACCTTAATGTAAGACTTGAAACTCTGAAACTACTAGAGGAAAAGCCTGTGGAAAACACTTCCAGATGTAGGCATAAACAATGACTTTCTGAATAGGAATCTAATAGCTCAGGAAATCAGAGCAAGAATTTACAAATGGGATTGCAGAAAATTGAAAAGCTTCTGCATGGCAAAGGAAACAATTACCAGAGTGAAGAGATAGCCCAGAGAATGGGAGAATATTTTTGCCAGCTATTCATTAGACAGAGGGTCAATATCCAAAACATATAAAGAACTAAAATTAAAAAACAAAAGAAGATAAAATCCAATCAATAAATGGGTAAATAAACTGAGAGACCTTTCTCAAAAGAAGAAATATAAATGGTCACTAAATACATGAAAAGTTGTTCAGCCTCCTTCTCCATCACTATAATGCAAATGGAAGCTACATTGAGATTTCATCTCATCCCTGTCAGAATGGCTATCATCAAGAAAATAAATGATCAACAACAAATACTGGCTAGGATGTGGGGAAAAAGGAACCCTTGAAAACTGTGGTGGGAATATAAGTTAGTTAGCCACTGTGGAAGTCGTATGAAGGTTCCTCAAAAACTAAAAATAGAACTACCATACGAACCACTTTTGGAATCAAAGTCAGCTTACAATAGAAATGTTTATTGTGGCATTGTTTACAGTAACCAAGTTTTTGATCAGTCTCCATGCCCATCATGTAAAGAAAATGTGGTACATATACACAGAAGAGTATTATTCAGCCCTAAAGATGAACAAAATCACATCATTTACAGGCAAATGGATGGAACTGGAGATCATTTTAAGAAAATAAGGCAGACTCAGAAAGACAAATGCTGCACAATTTCCCTCATGTGTGGAATCTAGATTAAAAAGTCTGAGAGTATTAGGGGGAGGAGAGGAAGGAGGTACAAGAGAGCATAAATATAATAAAAGTACTTTATATGCATGCATGAAAATGCCATAATAAAATTCATTATTTTGTACAATTAATACATGCTAATAAAAAAGAAGAAAAGAGACTAACAATAGGTTTACACTTACATAGTACATGCATGGTGTCTGATAATAATATAATTATTGTATGCATAGAGCTATATTTAATCATCATAATAACCTATGCAAGAAAAGCTGGTTTGACTTGTTTCCTTCCTCATGCCAGTTTTTTCTTTTTTAATTTTTAAAATTAGCATATTATAGTTGTATAATTTTGTGACATTTACATAAGTGTTTACAATGTATCTTAATTAGATTCACCCCTTCCACCAGTCTCCTTTATTCCCTCACCCCCTTAGAACAATTTCAACAGATTTCATTGCTCTATTTTCACACATGCATACAAAATACTTCTACCATCTTTGCCCTCCTTCACCCGTTCCCACTAGTACCCACCCCAGACAGGAACTATTTTACCTTCCTGTCCTTCATTTATTAAAAAGCACTTCTGTTAGTGTATGATAGTTGTGCATGGGAGAGGGTGTCATGTTCTTTTAAGTCTCATGTGTACACAACTGAGTGGTGGGGCCCAGGTCATGTACTAACACTTGGCTGGAAATAGGTTGTAATGCCAGTCCTTGTCCTTGCTGTAGAACATGGGACTCCAACCCATGATCTCCCTGCTCTGATTTTCCAAGTGCTGAAATTTACATTAATGCACCACTAAGCTTGGTTAAGGCATTTTATTTTTTAATACTAATAGGAGGGATTCAGTAGAGGGGAGATGTTGAAAATACAGGATGGAGACGGTATAATGCTATTTTCTAGGAATGTGTCAGGGGTGAGATTCAGAGTGCACTATTTTCAAAGGTGGAAAAGATCAGAGGATGGTAGCAATTATAAACAGGTGTTTGTGGTAGAAGGGAGTCCTCACTGTTGTCTTGGTTTTTGAGAAGTGGGACACAAAATTAAAATTGGAAGAGTGAACACAAACAAAGAAGGTTTAAAAGGATGAAGAATGAAAATCAAGCTGACTTAACCAGTGTGGCGTAACTTCAGGTCAGTGATTACACTCTGTTGAGTAGGAAATGATTAAGGTATAACAACACCATGTTGGCCTGTTTCACATCTTCTTCCAGTATGGCTTAGCTGCCCCAGTGCAGGTACAGAGAGAGCAAATAGTGTGTTCATCCAGGGTGGGTATTACGAAAAGACAGAGAGAAAGAGACTTTAAGATACTGGTGAGCTACTTACTAAAATGCCAATGTCATCTAAGCTGGGAAATAAAGGTCAAACTGGTCTTGTGGGTGGTGTTCATGAATAGAGGAGTTCAGGAACCTACATATCCTAAGGGTACAGGAAAAGATTTGTGATGGATAATGGTTGAATAATCAAACTAGAAAGATGGGAGTTTAGGGTCAAAGTAGATACGATAAGCAGCTGTAGTGATCCCTACCTCCTGGTATCCATGCTGTCATGTAATCTCCCTTTGAGTGTGGCCTCAATTTTTAATGAACAGAATACAGCAGAAATAATGGGATGGAATGTCACTTCTGAGATTAGATTACAAAAAGACTATGGCTTCCACCATGGGTCTTCACTTTTGTGCTTTAGCCCATCCAGGTACTACTCAGGCCTAACCCTGCTTGGCTTCTGAGATCAGGCAAGATTGGGTACATTTAGGGTGGTATGGTCATAGAGTCCTTGTATTCCCTCACTAACTGTATGGGAGGCCTACTGCCATGTTGTGAGCTGCCCTCAGGAGTGGTCCACATGGCAAGGAATGGAGGAGTCTGTCTAATAGCTCATGAGGAATTACGTTTTGCCAAAAGCCATGTGAGTGACTTCTTGATCCTCTGCTAGCTGAGCCTTCAGATGAAACTGCAGTTGCAGCCAACAGCTGGATTGCAGTCCCATGAGAGACCTTTTTACCAAAGACACCAGGCTAAGTTGCACTTGGATTTCTGACCCAAGTAAATTGTGAGATAATAAATACTGTGTTTTAAACTGCTAAACTGTGTGGGGTTTTGTCACGTAGCAATAGTAGCTAATATAATGGGGTCATTACTAATTAGATACTTCAATGTTTCATTAAAAGACCAAAAAAGGTCTTTTACACAAAAGTCATTTTAGAGTTGGATCAGAGTAGCATTCTACAGGCTCCAATTCAATGAATGAACTGATAATGTCAGCTGAGGAGGACAATGTCAAAGGATCTTTTGAGAAGTCTGCAAAACAACTGAGACAGCCCCTTGATATACCCCTCCCCAAGATCCAGGATGCAAAATACTTCTGATTGTTTATATAGTGATTGTACCTGCTCTAATTCTTCTTTAACTCAAAATGAGACGATTAAAGGTGAATGAAAAATATCTATGATCCAACAAATGGAATAACTTAGTTATACTTTTGCCAGTCTTGCCCAACCAGACACTAGCTTCTTAAGGTCAGAGGTGTTTTGAGTGTTGCACCCTCCTAGAAAGTTCCTTTGATATTTTCTTTGCTACTCTCTAAAGAAATGGCTTCATTGTCTATCATTGTCAAGGCAGAACACCGGCTACCACCTTTGGCTTTCTCAGATCCTCGTATCTGGGAACGCACCAAGTTTAGGTGATTATACTTCATACATGGTTTTTATATCCATAAATTTGTCTCTATTTTCCCTTCTGTATTAGTAAGTCTTTCATTGCTGTGACAAAATACCTGAGAACAGCAACTTAAAGGAGGAAAGATTTATTTGGGCTCATGGTTTTGGAGGTTCAGCCCATGCTCAATTGGCCTCATCACTGTGGACCTGTGACTAGAGAGAACATCATAGCGGGAGAAGATGCAGAGGAAAGCTGCTTACTACATGATGGGCAGGAGGCAGAGAGAGTGAGAATGAGAAGAAGGGGTGGAGGACAAGATATACCGTTAAGGACGTGACTCGGTGACCTACTTTCTCTACCTAGGTCCCACCTCCTGACAGTCCATTCAGCTATGAAATCATCAATGGCTCACTCAGTTGGCAAAGTTAGACACTCACGATCCAGTCACTTCTGACTTCTGCTTTGAGACCAAGCCTTCAACATGTGAGCCTTTGGGGACATTTCCTATCCAAACCATAACACACCTACCATTGACTCAGCATAGACCTTTTATTCAGTGTTGCCTCTCTCCTTCTCTTTCTCCTTCTTCTTCTCTTCCCCTTCTTCCTCTTCTTTCTTTTGCTGCTGCTTTTTTTGGGGAGTATTAGGCACTGGGCCTCCTGCTTGCTAGGCAAGTGCTCTGTCTGAGCCACACCCTCAGCCATTTTGCTTTTAGTTTGTTTCTCAGATAGGGTCTCAAGTTTTTCCCCAAGGCCAGCTTCAGAACATGATCCTCCTAGTTGCTGGGACTACAGGGGTGCACAGCATGCCCAATCCTGTATTTTCTTATGTCTGCCCATTCATTCCGCTATCTTCAGAGACGTTTTAAAAATACAAACCATGTCAAGCACTTGCTTAAACTTTTATGATGCCAAATTATACACAGAATACAGCCTAAACCCAGCACAGTGACAACAAAACTTTTCTTGATTTGGTCTTGATCTGGTTTTCCATCATTTCTTCCCCACCTTGCTTAGGCAGCCACGGTATAAATCACTGTACTCACTGCTTTGATTTTTCAGTTCTGTCTTTGTTTTCATCCTTGAAGATCTCCTTTCCTTTCACTTGAACTCATCTCTTCACTTAAAAGTTCAATATTGTTTGTTTAGAGATTTTTTGGAAATAAAATTTATATTATGCATTATAAAGCACATCATTTAATGAGCTTTGGAAAGTGCAAATCCATGTGCAACTCACAGTCTCACGAATTTACACAGTGTTATTAGCACCCTGGGAAGTGCCAGCAATCCCCAATATCCTCTTTTCACCATGACTGAGTCTGTTCTAGAACTTCCTATGGACAGAATCATACACCATCTTCTATTGTGTTCAAGGATTTTTCACTTAGCACAATGTCTTTAGATTGACCCATGCAGTTTGCCTTTATCTGTACTTTGCTTCATTGTGTTACTGAATAGTAAGCTCCTGATGAGTCGTGTCTGTTAATTCCATGGTAATGGAGGCATGCTGTTTTCAGTTTGGGGCTAATATGAATGAAAATGATATGAACATTTTTGAACCAATTCCACATATATGTGGAATTTTGGGTTGCATGGCAGATGTATTTTAGTTTTATAAGAAACTGTCAGGCTATTGTCCAAAGAAGTTTTTTAAAATCATTTTTATTAGAATATGATCCAAGGTAGTTTTTAATGATTTTACATTCCTACAACAATGTCTGAAAGTTCTGATGACTCCATGTCCTTGTCAAGGTGAGTTATTAGTCTTTTTAACTTTAGCCATTTTGCTGGGCGTGTGTGGGAATTCATTGGATATTCCATTGTTTTAGGACTCTTGTTCAAGTTGAGATCTCTCATGTTAGTATCATTTTTATTTACTTGTAGCTAATTTGTTTTTTCTCTGAGAGTTTTAAAGATTTTCTCTGTTCCTTTTCTGTTAAGAAGTTTTGCTGCAATAGGTCCAGGTCTAAATTTGTTAGTTTTAATTCATTCTACCTTTTCAATTCAAGAATTTCTTTAATTCTTGAAAAGTCTGTCTTACCATTCCTTTGAATATTACTTTTTCTCCATTCTATGTTTTTTTTTTCTCTTTAGGTAATTCTTTTTAGACATGTATGGAGCCTTTCACTGTACTCACTATATTGTTTATGTTATTTCATATGTTTGAGATTTCCTATCTGTATTTATTTCTCTGGGCTATGTTCTGTATAATTTCCTCTCCATTTAATTAGGTTTAGATAACTATTTAATATACATATAGAACACTTTATTTCCATAAATATTTTAAAATTTGTTTAATTGCTATTTTCCCGAAACATCACTTTTTGATATAATGTTCTCACCTTAAGAGTTCAATTTCTTTCTTATTCTCTGAATATTTAAAAATATAGCTTAAAGACTCTTTCATATTGCTCTAGGATGCATAATCCCTCAGTCATTCTTTTTTCCTAATTTGTTATATAGTCTCATTTATAGTGTTGAATTCTTTTGTAAAATTTGTAACTATGTTTATTTATATGCTCAGTTTTGGAGGGATTTTTAAAAAAAATCAATAAGGGCCTTAAGATATACTAGTTGGTATAGGTTTTTTCCTGTAAGTCAGCTTCTTACTGTTTTTTTTTAAAACAGGGCTGTGTGGGATTTCTGTATTTTTTGGCATAGTGTTCCCAGACTATGAGAATAGTTGTAAAATTCCATCCACATCTTGGAGGATGATCCTTGTATTCCCAAATTGCTGGGATTACAGGGGTGCACAACCATGACCAATCCTGTATTTTCTTATATGCCCATTCATCCCACTGCCTTCAGAGGCATGTTTATAAAATATAAACCATGTCAAGCACTTGCTTAAACTTTTATGATGCCAAATTGTGCACAGAATACAGCCTAAACTCAGCACGACAACAAAACTTTTTTTATACTTTTATTCATATGTGCATATGTTGTTTGGGCCATTTCTTCCCCCACTCCCCTCCCCCTCCTTTTCTCTCCCACCCCCCAGCTTCCAGGCAGAACCTGTTCTGCCCTTATCTGTAATTTTGTTGAAGAGAAGACATAAGCAATAATAAGAAAGACAAAGCGTTTTTGCTAGTTGAGTTAAGGATAGCTATACAGAGAGATTCCTAGCATTGCTTTCATGTACAAATGTGTTACAACCCAAGTTGATTCATCTCTAACTGACCTTTTCTCTAATTCCTGATCCCCTTCTAATATTGACCTCTGTTGCTTTAAGGTTTCTGTATTAGTTTCTCTGCAGTGGAGATATCAAATACTATCATGTTTTGGGTTTTCTACCTATCCTCATACCTCTGTGTGTGCTCTCACCTTGGACCCAAGTCCAATCATATTGCTGTATTTGCCCTAGATCTAAAGTCCGCATATGAGGGAGAACATACAAATTTTGGTCTTCTGAGTCTGGCTAGCCTCACTCAGAATGATGTTCTCCAGTCTGTCCATTTACTTGTGAATGATAAGATTTCATTCTTCTTCATGGCTGAGTAAAATTCCATTGTGTATAAACACCACATTTTCTTAATCCATTCGTCAGTGGTGGGGCATCTTGGCTGTTTCCATAACTTGGCTATTGTGAATAGTGCTGCAATAAACATGGGTGTGCAGGTGCCTCTGGAGTAACCTGAGTTGCATTCCTTTGGGTATATCCCCAGGAGTGGGATTTCTGGATCATATGGCAGATCTATGTTTAGATTTTTAAGAAGCCTCCAATTTTTTTTCCAGAGTGGTTGCACTAGTTTGCATTCCCACCAGCAAGGGTTCCTTTTTCCCCACATCCTTGCCAACACTTGTTGTTAGTGGTGTAAAACTTTTTTTGATTTGACTAATCTGATTCCTGAAGGTTAACTATTTCTACTCCTATTCTGGCTCTACTGAGAGGCCCTAATTTTCCTGGCTCCTGGTCCATCAGGGATCCAGTACCAGTTTCTTTACTATGTCTGGGGCCCACATTACCACATCAATCACAACACTGTTTCTTTTTGGGTCCTCCCTGTCCCTTATCACCACCATCACTGATTCCCATAACTGCTTTGGACTCCTCATTTTTGACATTTGGAATTTCCCTTTTGGCTTTGGAGACATATTAAAAACACATTTAAAAGTAATGAAACTTCATTTCTATATGTTTCGGGAAGAAAAGCAGTACTCAACTGCACCTTAGTTCAGTCTGCTATCTTATTTGTATGTTTTTACTTTACCTTTCAGCCCATTGTAATTTGACTACTCCATTCCATAGAAAATGTTTCTGCTATGGTCTTAAGTGTTCCAATAGTTACTAGCTCCAATGGGTATTTTTTCCAGCATTGATCTTTACGGTAGACAACACACAGTTTTGGTCTTCACTCTTCTCATTCTAAGCTTCTACAAAACCACTTCTCTGAGTTCTCCCCATTTCTGAACTGCCCTTTCTCAATCTCTTTTGAAAGCTATAAACTGGTGATTTCTAATCTCTGACTCCACACAGAAGCGTCTGTTGAGTTCTAGAGCTGTCTATCCAAATGGTTACCTGATGTTTTTCTGCAACATCTCTCAGGCACAAACCTTTGTAAAACCGAATACAATTTCCTCCAACTCTATTTTAAGACGTGAAGGGAAGTAGAGTGACATTGTTATTGACCATGAACATCAATGTAGGAGAAATTTTGCATGAATAAGAAGAATAATGATTTGGATATGTCAATGAGGAAACAAATGAATTCTCACCTCAACTTCTGGCCTGTAGGCATATGAACCAAGGAAGAATATATATATTTAAAAGGACTCAAAGATCTCAGGAAAGAAGCAACTCTCATTTAAGTGGAGGCAAGAAAGTTTCCAGTGAGAAGATCAAGTTGAACTATAGTTTATTTACAAAAAAGCAAGCTAGCAAGATTTAGAGAGCACAACGGAGAGACAGAACGTATCTGAATGGAGAGGGGTTGGGGGTACAAAGGACATAAGCATTCATTAAATATTTGTTGAGTTTCTTGAGGGCAGATGTGAATCACAACCATTTTTTCCCTCAGAACCTATAGTGTCTGGTGCAAGTTAGACTGTACAGATGTTTTTTAATAATAGTAAGAGATGCCTGTAAATAACTTTTAATTATTTTTCATTGGAGAAGGATTCATTTCTCTTTTGATTCATTTTCTCTTTTGATAATAGGAAATGAGAAAGGGGATAATTGCTTTTGGCACTTAGAAGGCTATAACCCAATTTCACAAAAAACTTAAAAGTGTTTGTTGGGTTAGCTACAACTGGGTTACAATGCATGTCAATGCATCTTTTTCCTCTGTTTTTAAACTCAAAGGCTAGAATTCTGATGGAGGGAGATTCTTTCCCTTTCCCTAGAATTTGGGGGAAGGCATCTGTAATGCAAAATGGAGGTTTCCAGTGGATACAGCCTGCTGGACATTTTTCCATAAGCCTATTAAAATAGAAGTTTTGCTAATAAAAAGAACAAGTAACAAATATATGTCAGTCATTAGGTTTAGAAACTGAAATTTCCCATGCTGGGAATTCCTCTACCTTTAGCTGTTTCACACCTAGTGATTAAGTAATGAAATCTCCACTGTGTTCAGTTTCCCTCTGCTTTTTTTGCTGATGAGAATGAAGTACTGGCCTACCCTTTCTCGTCCCTGTCTTCCAGGACTCATAGGCAGCTCTCCTATGTCTGAAAGATTCTTGTTTTTCTAAACTCTGTCACCTATATCTCATGGTCTTAATAAAAGGAAAAAAATGTATCTCCTGTCTTTGCATGGTGCCACTTCCTCCCACTGGTGCTTGGCATTGTCTTTTTTGTGACAGATTTTTGTTGTCATTGTTGCTGGGCAGAGATGTTTTTCTGCCATTTCCCTCTTTTTCCAGTTAATCTGCAGACCTCCATCCCTGTCTTCTCTCTGTAGCATAAACATGTGTTATACTGAGGGGTGAGTAAGATGCTGAGGGAGTACAGGAGAATAACTACTACAAGGAAGGGGAGCACAGAAACACGGGAGGACAATCTCTGGAGCTTTTCTTGCAGACTCAGGATCTTTTCAATAGAAGTTCTAGGCAGAGATAGTTCACATTATTCAGGGAAGGAAAAAAGCAGTTCAGCTGGAACTCTGGTGAGCTGTTTATAGTTGTCTCTTTAAATGAAAAGAGTCTTTGTTTGGGGGCTACTGGTTGACCAAGATGTATTGTGAATCCTTTACAAACATGTTACCAAATGTTGGCAAGTTCATAAGATGAAAGTCTGTTCTGAAAGTCCTATATTACAGTGAGAGATCTCAGTCAGAACTTAGAGTTGAGCAGGTGCTGAAAATGAGTGTAGAGGAGGGAACAACAGGTGACAAGTAAGAGATGAGAAACACTGTGACCTGTCAAATCAGTCCTAGGAAAGATAGAATGATAGCTGGAACATGCAACCTTTGCCTGTAAATCTCAGTGAGAATGTGGGCAAGGAAGAATGTGATTCTATTCCTACAGTCCAGAAGTTCTGAGTTCTCTAGCCAATGTGTGGAAGAATATGCTTTCATATACCATGAGACACTGTCACGCTGTTTAGAATGATGATATTATAGTGTAGTTGTAGGTGTTTTATCTTTTTTGAGTGTGTCATTAAAATTATAGTACTCAAAAAGGAAAACACACAGAGTCCACGTTGAGAACCACAGCAGTTGTGCATTTATAATGGAAGGTATCTCTTGGTTCATTTTGCTTATCAGGTAATGTACCAAGCTTTTCACCTCTCTCACCTCAAATGAATTTCATCAGTTTCCTATTTATCCAAACATAAACGTTTATCTAAACATGAACATGGGGGCTTATTAAAATTTCAATTTTTCAAATTAATTTTATGATTGTTCCTCTTCCTACTCTTCAAAGTGGGGAGGCACCAGATCAGCTCATCTTAGCACCAAATACACTTCAGAGTCAAGTTCTCTTCAACCACTGTTATCTCATTTGTAATAGAACAAAGGACCACTAGACGGAGCTAGGGTTTAAGAAATCACAGCTCTTAAGCTGCGCGCCTGACAGGATGAGTAGAATGCTACCCTATGGAAGTGTAGCATCACTTTTATTTCAAAGCCTGTGCCAGCCTCTCCAACCCTGCTAACAGCAGCTAGCTGCTCAGTTTGTGTCCACGCAAGTAGATGAAGGATGATATCCGTAATGGATCAATTTATTAATCATTCCAATGATGACATCTGACCTTTGTATAGCATTTTAAAATTTCGAGTGCTGTCCCCTCCATAATTTCCTTTGCTCTTTACAATTCTGAGAGATTTCTGGGAAGGAATCCATTCTGATTTTGAGATTAGTAAACTGAAACAGGGTGACTTTGCAGTACATTAGGGTGTGTCAGGATGGCAAACCCAGACTATCTAAGGTCCTGGGTCAGTTTTGTTCTTACATTTTGGTGTTGACTCTTGACCCAGTCTGAAATTAACTACTCATCCGTTCTGTGGGGCACAGTCATGGTCCCATAGACAGGAGACTATGTCTTTACCTAGTAAAAAGACAGGTACAGAGTATGTGCAGCTAGAAATCTCTCCCAAATAAGTGAAATAGGGAGGATTGTTTTGGCTCCTATCCAGAAATCTTCGGCATATGTGATTTCTACAAGCGGGCAGGTGTGAAAACTCGCACCTTCCCACCCTGTGCACTGCGGAAGGCCCTTCAAGTCAAGGCTATGGCTAGTTAATTAATGATGAATGTAAGGGAAGCTAAGCTCCTAAACATCTGCCCTCAGAGGCAAGTCCACTGTTTTGATGTTTGTCAGGCAATTTGTTCCTGTTTCCTAATCTTACACACTGGTCAAACGAGGTGTGCTTTAGCTTAAAAAACGTTATGTATTTACTCATGCATTTTCTTGGTCTTTTGGTAAAATATTTGCCAGATAAGAGTGGACACCAAGGTGGTGAAGAAACTTGTCAAATGAGGAGGCCGCGTGTGTGCCGATGGTAAAGACAACCTGAAACACCTCCTCTGGAGCTGAATCTGTCAGTCACTCTGCGAGTCGCCCTTCTTACAATACAACTTCATTGATGACTGGGAAATATTGGCTTTAGAATCCAGGCGGGGCACCGTCACTAATCAAGCTAACAAACCCCACGCGAGGGTGGGAAGGTGTTCCCAGAGCCTCAGATGCTCACCTGACTTTTACTGACCTTGTGGGGCGCAATGTAGGGGCGATTCATCAAGAAAGTTGATGACAATGTCCTTTCGTCTCCACGCAGCCCCATACGCAGCCTGGACACATTTCTCAGCTGTGCTCAGAGGGTGCCGCTGCGGTCTCAGCCTTGACACCCACCACCCTCCCTTCTTCCCCCCACCCCCCACCCCGGGCTGCGGCGGGCGACGGCGGCTTGGTCTCCCGCAGGCGGGCTGGGGACGCGCGCCCGGTAGGGGGCGCCGTGGATCCAGGCGCACGGCTCCCTCCGCCCACCCGGAGGCGGCTGCAGCGAGCCGAGCCCCGCACGAGTGCACTGCCAGGCGGGCCGCAGGAAGGGAGGTACGGCCCGGGCGCGACGGTGGCAGCCGGAGTGAGCCGCCGCCCTTGCCCTCCCGTGCCCCGTGGGGCGCATGGGGCGCTCGGAGCCGGGAACGCACGCGGGCTGCGCGCCCAGCTGCCTGCTGCGGTGAGAAGCCGCCCCGGGACGCCTCCCAGACCCCGAGCTGTCAGGAGGATGACCATGGCCGGGGGCAGAAGGGGACTGGTGGCCCCGCAAAACACGTTTCTGGAGAATATTGTCCGGCGGTCCAATGGTAAGAGGTGCATTCGGATTTCGGTTATCCAGATTTTTAAAAATCCATGCCTTTATTGTAGACGCCTCCCGTTGCTTGGTGCCAGCAGATGCAGCAGAATCCCGGAGCTCTGCTCGGAGCAGCGGGGCTGGCGCCCAGGGCTGTGTCCCCGAGGCAGGGGAAGGTGGGCAGGATCGGGAGGGGTTTGATGCGCCCCCATTCCAAGAGGGGAGAGCTCTAGGGGACGCCTTTTTGGGCCCTTTTCGCGCCCTCTCGGTGTCATCTCCAAGACAGCGTGACAGCTGAAAGTACTGGGAAAAGTGACAGGAGCTGGTCGGAGTGGAGCAGTAGCGCTCCCCCGGCCGGCACTGTCCACCGCTCCGCGAGGGATCCCGGGGCTCCCTGGCTGCTCCCCGAGACGCCTCCTGTACCCCGGGAGAGCCAGCAGCAGACAGGCCACTCCAGGTCCCGGTCCCCTCTGGCTGGGAGAATGCGGCCGTCTCCACCTTCCATCACTGAAGCTGGAAAGTGTAAAGATGTGGGGACTTAGGGACGTGCTTGTGGCTGGGCTGCTTGATTCCACCTCTTCGCCTGTCCACCGCCTTAGAGGTTAGGGCTCATGAGGGTCGGACGCCTCTCTTGATCTCAAGTGGGGAGTGGAGGGCACAGGTACAGAGTGGGATAAATGGCCACAAGTGCAAATCTGACATGTATCTTCTCTCCTAGAGCCACAAAAATGTTTTATGCCGTTCTTAAGTCTAGCTCACCTATAAATTCCCAAACGCACCAAACCTATCAATCAATCCATTACCAGATAAAACCTGTACTCGGCACTCTGTTTCTCAGTAGTTAAGATGGACAGCAGCACGCAGCTATGGGAGTTGAGAGTCCTGGGCGCAGGGATGGAGAAGGAACAATTTAATTTCAAACGCTTTTTGAATCCACAGCAGAGAGACCTGGGCTACAGCACTGTCGAGCAATGTTGGGCTTTGGAAGGCTCAGAATACACCTGTTCATCAAATACTCCCAAACCTAAGATGCTCTTTGCAGGCTCCTGGACCCCTCCACCTCCAGAAGCAGACGACCTTCTGGTACCACGAGGCTGTAGGAGCTAATTAAAGAAATGGGTTTTGATCAAGTGTAAATATCATTGTTTCTATCCTTAAAAGCTTGTGTCGAAAAGGAAGAGCTTCCATTGGGTTTTAGTGAGGGGTTTAGGGAAAGGGCATGAAAAGTGACTTCTGCCACTAATAAATACTCTTTAACTCAAGTGGTTTAAGTTTATAAGAAAAAAACCTACCAACCAGGACAGCAAGAGCTCTCTTAGAAACAATCCCTTCTTTATCATGTGCCTCTTAAGAATAAGAGTGTTAAAGAGTGTTTCTGGTCAATCACCTCTCCCTTGACCTTTAGAGCAAGGTCACAGTCATTACCTGGGGACACAAGGGAGTGATAATTACTAAATGAACAGCCACAATGAACTCTTCTTCCGTGAAAAGCTGGAGGTATTCATGGATTTTAAAATAAAATTATTTTTTTTACGAGTTGCCTTGCTGTTGTTATGGCCTTACAGATTTGGGGATCCCATCATCAGGGATATCAACTTTCATATAATTATCAATGACAACTTCATCTTTTGGTGGACAGGCAGTATTTTTTAAGTTTGAGGGGAAGCCCTGTGTGTAACGTATACTGTAGATTGTGAGTAGAAGGAGTCCTATGACATGCTGTAGCAAATGTCCTAGAGCTCCTTGGGTTTTGGGGAGGACCTTGAGAATACTGGAGCTAAGAAGGGAGAATACCTTCTAGCTTGGCTGATCTTAGAGCCACTTCCATGGGTAAGCATACATAGAATGTCAATAGAATAATGGGAATATTTTTAGCACTGACATTTTCATATTGGTACCAGTTCCAACAGCTTGATTTCAATTAACCAACCAAATGATATCAACAACATAAAACATCTTGGGTGAGTTGGATGAACTTTCATTATTTCAGAAGGAAAAATGCTGATCTTAAGATGTGGGATTCATATTTTTAGGGGTCCTTTTTGTAATATTACTTGAACATGAATGGACAAAAAGTGTGAACTCTAAGAAAAATCACAATGTCTTCATGCATTGTATTCTACTGTGATGGAAAAAGTCTATTTAAAAATATTGATTGTTTTCTCCTAAAATCCACCAGCCTATTTTTGGACATTACAGCATTTAAATAGCATTTTACCTTTAAATAGCAATACCTCAGAATCATTTTATTAGGTATTTTATTCCAGTGGCTCTGTGTGCTCTTACTGTTCCTCTTTTACAGATCAGAAAACTGAGTCCAAGCAATACTAAGCCACTAATTCAAAGTGGCAGAGCAGACAGTGCCTGAGACCAGTGTTCTTTAGAGGCCATCATACATCCTTCTTTCTCTCCTTTTAGTGGTGCTGGAGATCAAGCTCAGAGCCCTGTGCTTGCTAGGCAAGCACTTTACCACTAAGCTACATTCCCAGCCCTCACAGATCCTTCTTATACTATCATTGTTTCTCCACCCCATAGGTGTTGGTCCATGGAACTGTTTTCATCATCCCTAAAAAGCTACTCAGATTATATGATAATGGATTAGAATCAATCTTGTTTGGGGTGATTAGAATATTCACTGTCTGGAATATCACAAAACTGTAGGGTGAGATGGATCTTAGATACTATGTAGACTCATTGACTAGATAAGGAAATGGATGCAAGCAACCTTCCTGAAATATGAAAGGGCAGAACGGATAAGGCCCCAAGTTTATCCGTTGCTGGTTCCAGTGTCATGTTCTTCACAGGGCACCATGCAACAACATTCCTTGTCTTACCATTGTTTTCTCCCAAGAAACATAATTTCCCAATGGAGACGAAATAAAATGTTATAACAACAAGAGCAATATCCATTTTGGCCAGCAGCCGTGCTATGGTATCCAAACAGAATAATAGGGCAAAGGAAAGGCCAATTATATTTGAATGAAGTCAGGATTTTCACTGTTGCCAGTGATTTAGCAGAAGGCCAGGGCAGGATATGGAGCTCTCCACATCTGTGTGCTCTCTCATGGAGTTCCAAGTCACTTTCACAGACTATCACCTTCAATTCTCAGTAGCCAGCAGAAAAGGTGTAGTGTCTCCATTGTAGAGTTTAGGAACTGACAAAACTAAGGTTAAGTGATTAGAAGAGGCAGAGTTAGAAAAAGGCAGTTAGAGGTGAATCAGGGACTTGTCAGAGGTTGAGACTGGCTTATTTGTACAACAAAGATTTGCTGAACACATTTTCTTTTTTGTTTTGGCAGTTCTGGGGTTTTGAACTCAGGGCCTTGTGTTTTCTAGGCAAGAACTTTACCACTTGAGTCATACCCTCAGCCCTTTTTGCTTTGTTTTTCAGATAGGGTCTCTTACTTTTGCCTGGGGCCAGCCTTGGACCACCATTCTCCTATCTCCACCTCCTAAGTAGCTGGGATTTCAGACGTGCACTACCACCCAGCTTGTTCTTTGAGATAGGGTCTCACTAACTTTTTGCTTAGGCTGACCTTGAACCATCATCCTCCTATCTTTGCCTCCTGAGTAGCTGGGATTAGAGGTGTGAGCCATGGCACCTGGTCTTAACTGACCATCTTAGTCAAACACTGGGGATATAGTAGAAACCAAGAAACTGACTGTACTCAGCGTCACATTCTAGTGAATCTTGGTACAAAGTTCTTTCTCCTATTCTATAGTGTTGACTTGCTGCAACTGTTACTTAGGCCTGTCAATGTATTTAAGAACCATTTTAAAGAGGTTCACTGGTCTTGCTGGTGCTACAATCTATTTTACCTTCCTTTGGTACATTTGAGTACCACTTGAAGGAAAGATTTGATAGTTATCTGATTTTTTTTTTTAGCTTGTTGGAAGTAGTCAGGAGAAATAAGTAATATCTCACATTTGATTGATTTTGCTTATGACCATATCAGTGATCATAGGCAAAGCCAGCCTGTTTTTCTTTATATTAATGTTTGGAAAATGTTGTTCCAGAATAGTTTTTGATGGTGGCTTAAATCTGTGGACACTTATCAGAATGCTTACTGAAGTAAATAGATCTTTCTTAGGAAGGTTAGCAGACCTTGGTGCCAGGAAGCTACAAAAAATATTCCTCTAAATGGTCCCATTCTAGACAGAACATATGTTTTAGTGTTTGGGAACCTATATCAAACAATTGTAGGTGCCAGTAAAAAACAGACAAACCCATGCATATTAACAGGAATGAAGTGCAACACATTTTGGTACAGATTTATGTACATGTATAATTTACAGATTGCTAAATCAGCTGTGTTTTTGTATAGTGTTAAGTTGGTTCAGGTTGTTGATATAATTAGTTAGCAAACAGGATGAGAAACCGTGGGTAATATTGTGTCTCTTAGGAGATGTGTTGAGCCATGGCAGTATTTATAAAACAGAAAACTGGTTAAAATACAGGGACTCTGAAAGAGGAATGGATGATAATCTGGATTATTGCCAATTTGACAGTGCTTGTGTTTTTCTTGTAGCAGGATCTAAGGTAACCTTCAGCTGTCTTTTTCTGAAAGTATTGAAAATTTGAATCTAGTGACTGATGTTAGCTGGGGGAATTGAGAGCATAAAACCTTGTGATTTAAGAAAGCTTCTGAACTCCATGACTTTTAATGAAATCCACATATTTTAATAATCTACCTCAAAAGAATTCATGTATTTGAGAAACTTGTGGGTTTCATTCTTTCTGACACCAGATGTCATGTGTGGCTGGACTTCAGATTTAGCAGTGATTCCTTGAAACTGCTCTGTTCTTTCCTTCTCATTTATTTTTGGTTAATGGCTTGAAAATAATCATTTAAAATCTACTTTAGCTATTTACTCAAAGAACACCTTTTCATAAGGTATTTTCTTCATACATTCAGGACATTTGGGCCATTGTTTGTTTTGTTTTGGCCTTGATCCTCTAAGTGACCACATCTGTAGCAGGTGAGAACTGGAATCACAGAGTCTTAGGTCAGAAGAGACATTCTATACAATTACTCTTTCAGGGTTTTGAGTCCTTTCCAGAATATTCCTCCCAATGGTTATCAGCTGTGCTTGACTAGCTTCAGGAACTGGACACTCACTTTCTCATAGGGAATATTCTGTTTTTAAGCATAACTATAATTATGAGCTAGTTTTCTTTCTTTCTTTTTTTCTTCTCCCTCCTCCTTTTCTTCATAGCTCTCCCCCTTCCTCCTTTTTTGTTGCTGTTGTTTGATCTCACCAAAATCTGTCTTTGTTGTTGTCCAGACAGACAGGGTCTGGCTATGTAGCTCAGGCTGACCTCAAACTCAAGATCCTTCTGCCTTGGCCTCAGGGATTCCTGACCTGTGCCTCCATGACTGGCTTAAAATCTGTCCTCTTACAGCTTCCACTCATTCAAGGCTTGTCTATGGAACAAAACTGACCTAGCACACTGGTTTCTTTTTTTTTTTTTCAGATGTAACACATTTTCCCCCTAATTTAATAAATTATTTTGTCTTGATTCTTACCTTTATTTTTACAGCCTTAAATTTTTAATGTCATAAATAGAAAAGTACATGAAATAATTGTGTATATATAACTGCTTTTTCATTTCTATAAGATGAAGGTCATGTCACTACTGCCTTTGTCAAGAGACAGGATTGTAGGGCTGGTGGAGTGGCTTAAGTGGTTGGAGTGCCTGTCTAGCAAGCTTGAGGCCCTGAGTTCAAACCCCACTACCACCAAAAAAACAAAACAAATACAAACAAAAAAAAAAAAGAGAGAGAGAGAAAGGAAAGGATCTTAGCTCTCCTCTCCTCGCCTCTCCTCTCCTCCCCTCCCCTCTTCTCTCCTCTTCTCTCCTCCCCTCCCTTCTCCTCTCCTCTTCTCCCCTCTGCTCTCCTCCCCTCTCCGATTTCAGGGTCTCATGCTTATTAGGTAGGCAGTCTACCACTTGAGCTACACCCTTAGCCCTTTTTTTGCTTTATTTTTCAAGTAGGGTCTTGCACTGAGATCACTACCACTCTCAATATTTTTTTTGTTGAGGTGGGGTCTTGCTAACTTTTGCCTGGGCTGGCCTCAGACACTGATCTTCCCAATAAGAGACAGAATCTTGCCAGCACCTCTTGGAGCCCCTGGGCTCTTTCCTGATCCTAACCCTTTGCTCCCCTCTCAAGGGGAGCCATCTCCTCATATGTAGTGGTCACTTCCCTGCTTTCCCTCCTACTTTACCCCTCTGTTTTGAATTGCTGAACAATATAGCTTATTATTATTATTATTATTAATTATTTGCTTTGGAGCATTAAGTGCCTGGGACTATACAGCATGCATTCTTTTGTCAGTGTGACTCCTTCTTGAAGGTGCAGTCCTGTCCATTCACTCTCACCATTTCACGATATGACCGTCTCACACAGTGTATTCATGCATTCTGATACTGGTGGGCACATTGATCGTTTCTAGTTTTGTGCTATTCATACTACTACATGAGGCCACACGTCTCTCCTGGGATATACATAGGATGCATATATCTCCCTGTGGGAGATGCTGTCAAACAATTTTCCAAAGGATTTATGGCAATCTACACCACTCCCCTCCCCCGCCACCAAGTGTATGAAAGTTCCCATCACTCCACAGCCTCAACAGCATTTGATATTTTCTCCTTTTTTTCTTTAATAGTGATGTTGCCTGTACAATCTGGAAACTAATGAATCAGGGTCACTTAGGGTTGTGTTACTAGTGAGCACATGACCAAAATGAAATGAAAACAGAGCTTGCTCTTGTCCTTTGGGAAGCATCAGTATCTACTGATGTTTAAACATTCTCACTGTGTGAGCTCCCTCACACATGGTCATGAGGATGCGAAAGACTTGTACCCTTAGGGTTATGTGCAAAGGCTACATGTGAGGGTAGTACTTTTTTCTTTTTCTTTTTTTGGTATTTGTATGTTTAGGAGATTCATTTTCTTAAATTGAGAGGCAGTAAACTCTGGGGACAGAAATTATGTAAGAATTAGAGCTGGAAGGGCAAAAGAACTAGATTTATTCTTGTTTCGGTGAGAAAAATAAAACAAAATGACTGAAGGGAAGGCGAAGATTTAGGGAAAGAGTCAAAAATCAAAGGAAAATTAAACTCTAAGGTAAAGGCTAGCTTATGGTTCCACTTCAAAGCTTGGTGGACCTCCTATGAGCCTGAGACTGTGCCTGAAAATACCAAAATCAGGGAAAATTTTATGATGTTGAAAGAATCACTGAAGAATCTGTATTGAAGACCAACATGCATTATAAATCTCTCCAAAGATTTAAGAGCTGTTATACTGACTCAACACTTACTACGTATTTTCCCCTTACAAAAATACCTCATCTAAGACTATTCTTAGATTTTATAGCTATGTCTTTTTTAATGAGATTGGATGTGGGATGACCAGGTCTTGTAAGTCACTAAAAAGATTGCAAAGTGTGTGAAGCTTTGTTTTGATGGGGCTGAAGTTTCCTTTAAAAAACCCTCATTCCTCTGGCACATCCCATTGCTCTGACATCTGCGGTGGGCTGTCTCGGGTTGCTCAGACGTTGTTGTGAATTTTCAGCATATCCTAGATGCTCTGGCTGTTCTCTATGCAAGTATAGTCTTGCTGAATAGATCACAGTCTGGCCAAATTCAGCATTTCTCTTGGTTTCCATGGTCTCTACTGTAGTAATCGAGTACTTATATTAATGATAAGCTACTTAAAATTCTTCTGAGTGGATAGTATAGACTTATGCCACTAGTCAGTTTGCTTACTCATACTAAGATTATTCATTATGTAAATTAAAATGGCAATTCTTTTGATTATCCTATGTTGTATACAACTGGTGTTCTGAAATTAACTGAGTCAATCTCAATCCCATTGTTATTAATGTAGTTATTAAGTGAGAGTACCTCAAAACTGTTATTTCTCATAGCTGTTTAAAGGCTCTCTCTGCAGTGACATCAGGTACTTTTGTTTTTGTTATGATTTTTAGACAGAGTCTTGCTGTATAGCCCAGGCTGGCCTTGAACTCATGATTCTCCTGTCCCACCTCCTGTTTGCTGGGATTGTAGCAACCCATGAACCACCATCCCAGCTTGGGAACTTCTGTAAAGAAGAGAAATGGCCTCTTATTTCCTCCTTCTTTCCTCAAAGCAGTGAAGTAGGCATCCTCCCCTGGCATTCTCAGAGTGCTGCAGTCAGCATTGTGAAGATGATACCCTAATGGCAAACTTTACTTATGTTTATCTCCTGCATAACTTTGATCTTTATTAAGAGTGAACTTGGAAAACATAGCTTAGATTAGAACTTCATAACCATGGCAAAGAAAGCAGAGTTAATTTGAGTGATAACACTCTTTATCTCAGTTAAGTAGATTTTTAAGTCTTTATTTTATTTTTATTTCCTTGTAGCATTATTGGGAATAAAATGATTAAAGTTATGTGCTATCATTAAGGATGTACCTGAAATCTCTACATGTGCTAACGGTCTGCATATCTTCTGTTTGAATTGCTAGAACAACTGTCTTTACTTTTCCAACCTGTTCTAGGTCCTGGGAGGCTGACTTGTAAGATGACATCTTCAGGCTCCGTTGCTTTCTGGACACTGGCTGACTTCATTTTATGGGGCATACCCCATGAGATGGGAAGGGAGATGGAGGCTGTGTACTTATTCTCCTATTTCCTCCCTGAAAAACCATTATAACTTAGCTGTTTTCCCCTGATTGAAGGTTACATCTTCAGCTCACTTTCTTTGGGTTTAGGTAGGGTTAAGGAGGCTTCAAGTTTCCAGCTCTTACTAGTCCTGGGGTCCTGCCGTATGCTTTGAGATTTTCCTTGGAGGTGTACTGCAGTAGGATGTACTGACAGGTTCTACCCCTCAAGATGTGATTATTCACATATCTTAACTATTCCTGGTTCGAAGACTTTACATTGGTACCTAGAAAGCTGCCTTGGTGGGAATATTTTCACCTCAGAAATTGGCAAATGCTTGAAACCAGGTCTCCTTCCCCTGCTGGGAGTCAGATTATCAGCACT
The DNA here is from genome assembly GCF_047511655.1 of Castor canadensis. NCBI lineage: Eukaryota > Metazoa > Chordata > Mammalia > Rodentia > Castoridae > Castor > Castor canadensis. The sequence goes on from NC_133396.1 coordinate 122,041,513, forward strand.
ACTACCTAGATCTCACCCACACCTTTGTAAATAGTTCCTTCATTAAACAGTCCTCAACTTACTGATTGGACTGGGCGTGTTTTCCTTCTGAGACTGGCCAATACAGCCAGTAACTCACTCTCTGCATAAAACAGTTTCTCAGCTTCTTGTCCAGACTAGTGTGAATCATAGGGGTGAACTTGGTGTCGTGAGGTGCATTTAGGCTCTTCTTTCAGTGTGCGAATACACCTGTGTTCTGCCTAAAACACCCTGTGTTTCAATTCACTGACTCAGTCACTTACTATTTAATAAAATCCATTCATGTTCCTTAGAACATGTTCTTTTTTTCAGGTTTATAATCTCAGAAGTCAAGAATGAGCATAGCTAAACAGGAAGTTAATCAAGACATTAGAAACCAGCTACTACTAGTTAAAATCACCAATCATAATTATTGGTTGTAATCCAGATTTTGGAGAAGTTAAATAGCCTTTCTTACCCGTGTGCCAGGCAGTGTGCCACAGGTGTCTTCTCGAATTTTCACAGTAACTCTGTTCTCTGGGTACTCTCATCATCCCCACTTTGCAAGTATAGAAACTGAGGTTTAAAGAGATTAAGTAAAATTGGCTTAGGTGAGTTTCTGATAGTGAAATCTCTAGAAACTTGTTAGAAATGCACATTTTCAGGCCTCATACCTAGTGAATCACAAACTCTGGGATGGTCCCAATTACCTGTGCTTTAGTAAGTCCTCTGGGCAGTTCCAGTGGACATTACATTTGGAGAACCACTGCTTTAGTAAGAACGCTACACATCTTTTTATTTGTGAAATAAATTCTTCGCTGCCAGGTGCATACCATGCGTGCATGTGCGGGAGTGTGAGTGGACCTTTTGCTCTTTTGACTTCCAATTAGTTTCCCAGTGTTTGCCAATATCCCTTTCCTGCCTCACGTAGTACTTGGCGTCACCACATCTCAAGTCTCTGCTGGTAGATGCTGGGCCTGTTAGCCTTGGCCCGATCTCTCTGTATTTTAAAGTTGTGGCTTCCTGTGCCACATACCACCCCATCTTCCTTTCATCTTCCAGAAACCAAAGGAGCACTCATCTGTTGGTAGCTCCCTTTGTTTTGTTGAGGGTGTATTCCTGTTAACTTTTTAGACATCAGTCAAGAATGAAGTAATTGATGTGTATGTTCAATCTGCCATTTTGAAATGATAACTGATGCTTTTTAAAGAAAGAGGAGGTCCTAAATTCTAGTCATTCTCCTTCTGTCAGATAAAATTATACTTTATCCTTTCCACTTAGCTACACCATCCAGGGGTTATACTTCTTAAGCCTGACTTCATTGACTGTGCCACTTTTTTCCTCATTCTCTTTATTTAAAATTCCTGTCCCCATCAACTTCCCAATCCTTCTCTCTCACTTGTCTCTATTGATGCCCGCTCTCTGAGTTTTCTTCTCAATTCATGTTTCCCTGGAGGGCTAGAAAAGAGGGTGATTGCTTTTCTGTCCGTCATAAAGGGTCATGTTGATACCCCTATAACACGAGAAAAGGTTAGGAAGAGAAAAACATGACAACTTCCTCCTTCCTTCCTTCCTTTCTTTCTCCATACATGCATATAATGTACTTTGAACAAATCCACCCCCTCTATTACTCTTTTCTTATCCCCTCTCCCCCCTTTAAACATTTTTAAACTGGTCTCATTATTCTATTTTCATACATGTATATAAAGTACTTTGAAAAGCAACTGAGGCCAATAGGAGAAGGGGACCAGGAACTAGAGAAAAGGTTAGTTCAAGAAGAATTAACTTAGAAGGTAACACACATGCACAGGAAATCAATGCGAGTCAACTCTCTGTATAGCTATCCTTATCTCAACTAGCAAAAACACTTGTTCCTTCCTATTATTGCTTATACTCTCTCTACAACAAAATTAAAGATAAGGGCAAAATAGTTTCTGCTGGGTAGCGAGGGGGCAAGGAGAGAGAGTGAGGGGGCAGGGAGGTAAGGGAAGGGGTGGGAGAAGGGGGGAGGAATGACTCAAACTATGTACATATGAATAAAATAAAAATTAAAAAAAAATAAAGTACTTTGATCATATTCATCCCCCTTTTACTGTGTCCTTTTACCTTCCCTCTTCCCACTGGTTCCTACTTTCAAACAGTCCCTCATGACAAGTTTATTAACGTGCATATGTACATGGGATCCACACAAAATATGAAACTCAAAGGCCAGATGCTTGAAGCTTAAGTACACTCTTAGAGGAGAGGGCAGTGGGGATCAGGCAGTGTAGGTAATTTTAGAGGGGTAAATAAATGATTTTTAGAGAAAATGAATGCCTGGAGAACACACAGTAGTCTGTGACAAAGTTCCTCTGGACTCTAGGGGTAGTGTTTGATTGTCAGTTTTTTTCTCTGTGATATGAATTTAATCTTCCTTGGCTAATGAAATTTCAGTAAGAGAATGTGAAGGCAATTATGTTCTTTGGCATGTCCAGTATTTAAGTAAATAAGGGAACTTTAGAGAAAGTCTCTTCCTGCTCCTTGGAAGAGAAAGAAGATGAGAAAGAGTTGAGAGATTGGGGAAGGATAGGTGGTAGTTAGGGGAAGGTCAGAGAGTCCTTGGTTCTGACACTTTTACCAGCTCAACATGTCAGAATACATTGCTCTGAGATATAATTTTCTGAGATTCAACATACTTCTGGCTCTTGATCTCATTCTCTCTGTCCAGTTTCTTAGGGACCCTCTTCAATGGTCCTGTACTCTTTTGATCTCTCACTCATCTGCATGTCTTGCTCTTGGAGTCTCTCGGGAACCAATTCTACAGCTCTGTTGGCTGCTCTTGTACTCACTGTTGGCTGGTCCTCCTTCCCCACGTCCTTATATTTCCACTCCCTACTCTCTCCTTACCCCATCTGTATGTCTTCCTGACTATCTCTACCTGTCACCAACTGTGTTCATTACTGTCTACTTTTGTGTGTCCATGTTGCTGTCTTTCTGCTACTGGCTACCATCTATCTTTGTCACAATCTCTGTTTGTCTCTGTCACTATCTGACTCTGTTTGTTGTATGTTTCTGTAGACTCTGATACCATTTATCCATCTTTGTCCCACCTGTCTGTCCAGTTCTCCTTCACACAGCCTCAATTGCTGCTCCTCTGTATCTGAGCTTCCCATTTTCTTCTGTAGATCGCTTTTGTGTTTGCTCACGAAGGCATGTGGTCAAAGATGTCTCAGCCTTAATATCTCAGTTTTTGTTTTGGAGAGAGAATCTAATCAGCTCATCCCTGATGATGGCTGGCTTGGTCAATAGTCCATTCCTAGTCTTGGGTAACTGGGCCTGGGTGGGGGAGTGGGGTGTGGAGTTATATGATATGTATAGCCAGACAGCTAAAGCTAGATGTTCAAATTGGGCCTAACTTTCAAATGGACAGGTGTGTCCCCTGCATTCCTGCCAGGCCTGGGACAAAGTAGATAACCAAATATTTGTTATATTAAAGTGAATTTTTTCTGAGATTTCTCCCATCAACTCTAATATAATACCTTATCCCTACCAAGAAAATTTTAAAATAATATTAGAGGCAAACATAAAACTAACTTTAGAAAAAATATTTTCTAATATTAGTATTTTTCTAATGTATACTTTGAATCTTTTTTTTGACTTCTGGAAATGATTTTTTTTTGTGTTATTCAATGAGGGTCTAGGCTTTTGGTTCAATGTGCCTATAACATATACCAATGTGTGTTAAGAAATAATTATGACTATAAAATGAGAATAAAACACCTGATTGAACAACTTTTTAACAATTGACCATATAAAAAAATTAAGTATTACTGACCTCATCTTTATTAAATAAAATAACATTCAGTAATTAAAAGTCTAACGCATTTTGTGTATATTTTCATTGCCTTCCATACTTCTTGTGAAACTGATTCATCTGTTTGCATTGTTTTGAAATCCTTAATTTGATGCTGAATGAAGATGAAGGTCATACTTTTGAAACCATGTACTTAGGGGTAACTACCCAGTAAATTAAGTGTTTGAGTTGCTTTTGAAATTTAAATCTTTCTTCCCATTGTGATTTACTAACTTAACCAAAAGTGTATTTCTATAGGATATTAAAATCACATACAAAGCAAATAACTATTGAATCTCTTGAGAGTTCAGTTTGTTTTGTGAAAAGATTGGGCCCTTGACAATTTATAAGAGTCATATTCATGGAATTTGATTGTTGAAAAACACAAGAGAGCCACAAAATGAGTTTTGCTGATGTTAAGATTTTAGATGTTTTAGTTAGGTGTATCAAACTGACTTAGCTTCTTTGGTTTCTTATTCCATTCTCTCCATTATCCCAAAATATTACCAAATATTGATCTGACTTTTTTTTTAAAGAGTAATTTTTGGTATGGATTTTCTTTAGGTTCAGGTAAATCAAACCATTGTTTCCTGATCTTTATCTAGTCCTTATATACATAATTCATGTTCTTATCATTTATCTCAATCATAATCTTTCTGTTTTTTAATTGCTCTAAGAGAAGAGAAAATGTATTTTTACTTAGTTTTGCTTTTTTGTAAGAGGACTGGTATCCTTTGTAATCTATAACATTACAAATTGTCAGGAAGATGTGTTCTCTTCTAAGTAAAATATCTCGAGTTATTGGAAGTATATTGTGAAATATTTACTATAGTCCTCTAAATAACCAGGGTTGTTTGGGAACAATAAATTTGGTGAACTGCTTTCTGAATGTGGCTTTTATCTGTGTAATTGCCCAAACTGAGTCACTTTTCTAAGTCATTGCTTTAGTTAGTTTCTTCTTTGTTATTTGTGGTAATTATGATGAAAAGCAATTTTCTAATAATTTCGCTTTAGAATATCTCTGTGTTATGCTTTATGGGCAAATGGTAGGTTTGGAATGATTTTGACACATCTGGCTACTGCAGTGGAGCCCAGCTTATGCTCTGTCAGCTGGAGAAACTTTCTGTGATGGGGGATGGGAGTCTTTTCAATTTGTAGAGAATGCTTGTTTTATTCTGCCAATGTGAGGAAAACTGTGGGCTGAGGAAGGTTGAATTTACACAACCTTACTTTTAATTGCACACAGTCTTGTGGCTACAGATCCTCCGGGAGTAAAATGGCATCAGAAGGAGGCAGTGGAAACTGGGTTATTTGCATCAAAGACCTGGAGACATAGGGGACTTTCAGATGAGAGCCAGTGAATAAATCACACCAAGGGCCACCAGGTTGAGTCTGCACATTTTACTGAACAGTGCAGGAGAGGTTTGATCACTTCAGACAACATGACTTTGGAGGCAGGCTTGCTTCAGAGTGGGCTGTTGGCTGATTAGAACTCACATATTATACTTGAAAAGATATACAGTTGGCTTTCTGAATCCATGGGTTCCACATATAGTAAAACAATGATTTGCATAGCATTGATGTTGTATTAGACATTGCAAGTGACCTTGAGATGATTTAAGTATGCAGGAGGATGTGTGTAGGTTATATACAGATACAGTAACATTTTAAGGAATTGAGCTTCTGTGGATTTTAGTATCCTGGGGGAGGGAGTCAGGGAACCAATCCCCCATGACATGGAATGACGACAATTGCACAGATGAGGAGAGCATATTTCTTGACTGGACTTTTACTGATTTCAAGGACACATTTAGGCATTTTCATTATGAACAAGTGGACCCACCAAGATGTGATTGACTTCTGTTGTAAATCCCTTGACAATATTGTACATGTTTAACATTGCACTTCATGCCCTGCCCCAGTTCTAAACAGTGCCACTGAGCAAAAGCCTGATACAACATGGCTCACCTGCGACGTAAGCAGTACGTTCAAAATGTTTTTCTGTTGTTTTTTGAAGTGACTGAGGCTGTTCAGAGTCAAGCATTTAGAGAAGTGATGTTTCAGGGTAATAACTGGTTGATTACTCCATATGGATAGGTGGCTTAGAAGTTGCAGAGGCATCATCTGATTTGTTCTTTATGAACACAGTTATTTTATTTTTTGGTTAGTTTTTTTATTGTTTTATTATTCATATATGCATACAAGGCTTGGGTCATTTCTCCCTCCTGCCCCCACCCCCTCCCTTACCACCCACTCCGCCCCCTCCCTCTCCCCCCCACCCCCTCAATACCCAGCAGAAACTGTTTTGCCCTTATTTCTAATTTTGTTGAAGAGAGAGTATAAGCAATAATAGGAAGGAACAAGGGTTTTTGCTAGTTGAGATAAGGATAGCTATACAGGGAGTTGACTCACATTGATTTCCTGTGCATGTGTGTTACCTTCTAGGTTAATTCTCTTTGATCTAACCTTTTCTCTATTCCTGGTCCCCTTTTCCTATTGGCCTCAGTTGCTTTTAAGGTATCTGCTTTAGTTTCTCTGTGTTAAGGGCAACAAATGCTAGCTGATTTTTTAGGTGTCTTACCTATCCTCATCCCTCTCTTGTGTGCTTTCGCTTTTATCATGTGCTCAAAGTCCAATCCCCTTGTTGTGTTTGCCCTTGATCTAATGTCCACATATGAGGGAGAACATACGATTTTTGGTGTTTTGGGCCAGGCTAACCTCACTCAGAATGATGTTCTCCAATTCCATCCATTTATCAGCGAATGATAACATTTTGTTATTCTTCATGGCTGCATAAAATTCCATTGTGTATAGATACCACATTTTCTTAATCCATTCGTCAGTAATGGGGCATCTTGGCTGTTTCCATAACTTGGCCATTGTGAATAGTGCTGCAATAAACATGGGTGTGCAGGTGCCTCTGGAGTAACCTGTGTCACAGTCTTTTGGGTATATCCCCAAGAGTGGTATTGCTGGATCATATGGTAGGTCAATGTTTAGCTTTTTAAGTAGCCTCCAAATTTTTTTCCAGAGTGGTTGTACTAGTTTACATTCCCACCAACAGTGTAAGAGGGTTCCTATTTCCCCGCATCCTTGCCAACACCTGTTGGTGGTGGTGTTGCTAATGATGGCTATTCTAACAGGGGTGAGGTGGAATCTTAGTGTGGTTTTAATTTGCATTTCCTTTATTGCTAGAGATGGTGAGCATTTTTTCATGAACACAGTTATTTTAGAGTCAGATTTATTATTGCCAGAAGCATGGAGATCTAGCTCATCATATCTCTTCCCTAGGCCCCAGCCCCAGAGTTGAAGTGACTTACCCACACAGCTCATTAGGAACAACACTGTGACCAGAACCCAACTTGTCACCTCCATAATTCTTTCAAATAGTGCTCTGGGAATGTGAGGGATTACAGGGGAAGGGAAAGTTGGACTAATTATCCCTCATTGTTCTATTGGTTTTCATTATCAACTAGATTCCTTGATCTCCATGTAGTCGCAGGATCTCTTTTGTTTTGCTAGCTGGCCTGTTTGTAGACTCTCCAGTAGCATAGCTGGACTTGTGACATGATAACTCAGGGTTCTCAAGAATGCAAAAGCAGGTTATCTTTCCATTTATTTGTGTGGGAGGTTATGTTTTTCTGTATTTTGTTCAAGCAGTGGGTTACTTTCCTAATTAAATTTTGCTTGGCTTCAAATTAAGTTTCCATTTACTGAGTGTGGGAAATAGAAAGTAACCCCAGAGTCATTTATGATTGGATGTGGAGTGCATGTCTGTGCATTTGTCACTTCACCAGAGCTCTTTTATTTGGCATTCTCAATCATCAGGAACATGATCGGCCACCTAGAGGATTGAGAAGACTTGCCTAACAAAGTTGCTAGCATGGAGTCCTTTCATCAGCATTTATACACTTTTTAAAAGGAGATTTCCACTGAGTTTTGTCTATTCCATGGCAGATTTACTTACTTCTAGATCAACTTTGATGAAGTCTTTTGGGTAACTCAGTCTCTTTTGTAGAGTAAATAATAATAAATGGTATCTTTTCTCACTAATACCTGGAATTTCACTTATATGGAATCCCTTAGTTCCTATAATATATGGCTTGTGATAATGTTTGTATGTGTAGCCTGTAACTTATAAACAGACTATTCTGGAAGTCAGTTTTCAGGTTAGTTGTTTGTAGTTTAAAATTAGATAAGAATATATGTGTTAGGAATGGGGGAAGGAGAGAGAGATGATTCCTTTACTGTTGGTGGCCTTTTGGCTAGAACTAAAATTCCTTCCTCTATTTTCTCCCTCTGTTCTGTTCCCTGCAAGCTATACAATCTCTTACTTGGGTTAGTAAAAGAAGAATCTGTTTTGGAATTTTAAATTCTACAGTGAGAATCCTCTGAGTGAATGATCAAGAAGCTGACAATTGTATTCCTATTCTACTTTATATTTTTCTGCTTCTTTATTAAAGTCAAAGAAGAGGCTAGTGGAGTTGGTTTTTCACAGATGGGCCTATAATATGCACCCTAGACACAGTGGCAATGCCTAACAATTTATGAATGCCTTTAAAAGATGACCAGATGGCCGGTGCAGTGGCTCAAGTGGTAGAGTATCTGCCTAGCAAGCTTGAAGACCTGAGTTCAAACCCTAGTACCACCAAAAAAAAAAAAAAAAAAAAAAGGATGACCAGAATACTTTCATGATAAGTTGCGCTGATCTCAGGAACTTGAAATTTATCCTGATTTCCTGCTTTAGTAAATTAAAAATAATTAGTATTTATTTTTCTCTTAGCATATTAATTGTACAGTGGGGTTTCATTGTGATATTTCCATATGTGCATACAATGTACTTTGATCAATCATTCCCTCTATTACTCTTTCTTATCCATTCTTCTCCTTGTAAAACAATTTTAATGGGTTTCATTATTGTATTTTGATACATGTGTGTGAAGTACTTTGATTACATTTACCACCTTCTTCAGCATCTTCTTTAACTCTCCCCACTTCTGCTGGTTCCCACCTCCCAAATATTACCCTTGTTTTATGCTTGTGTCACTCATTTTTAATGGTCTAGATTCCACATATAAGAGAGAATATGTGATACTTGCCTTTCTTAGTCTGGCTTAATTCACTTAACAGGATGAGATCCAGTTCCATCCATTTTCCAGCAAATGGCATAATTTCTTTCTTTTTATGGCCAAATAATACTCAATTGTGTATGTATGCTGTATTTTCTTTATCTACTCATCAGTTAGTGGACACTTAATCTGATTCTATAGTTTGTCTGTTGTGAATAGTGCTGCTATAAACATGGATGTACAAGTATCTCTGTTATATGCAGAACTTACATTCCTTTGGATATATGACCAAGAACAGTCTAGCAGGATCATATGGCAGTTCTATTTTTAGACTTTGAGGAATCTCCATATTGGTTTCTATAGTGGTTACAGTAGTTTACATTTCTGCCAACAGTACGAAAGGGTTCCTTTTTCCTGCATTCTTGCCAATACTTATTCTTTGTTTTCTTGATGATTGCCATTCTGAATAGGGTGAGATGGAATCTCAATGTCAATTTGATTTGCATTTCCTTTATGGCTGAGGATATTGAACATTTCTTCGTATTTTTATTGGCTCATTGTGCTTCTTTTCAGAACTGTCCAATTCATTTGCCCATTTATTAATCAGATTATTTGTTCTTTTGGTGTTTAAAATTGGAGCTCTTTAAATATTCTGTATATTAATCCTTTATCCAATGAATAGCTGGCAAAGATTTCCTCCCATTCTGTAGGTTGTCTCTTGGTTCTGGTAATAGTTTTCTTTGCTGTGCAGAAACTTTTTAATTTGATATAGTCCCATTTGTCAATTCTTGCTTTTTTTTCCTAAGCAATTGGTATCCTGTTTAGAAAGCAGTTGCCTATCCCTATAGTTTCAAGGCTCTTCCCTATGCTTTCCTCCAATAGTTTCAAATTTTCAAGTCTCACATTTAGATCTTTGATTCATTTTGAATTAATTTTCATACACAGTGAGAGATAAGGGTCAAGCTTCAGTCTTCTACATGTGGATATCCAGTTTTCCCAACACCCTTTGTTGAAAAGGCTATCTTTTCTCCAATGCATGTTTTTAGTGACTTTGTCAAAAATCAGATGGCTGTATTTATGTGGGCTTATTTATAGATTATCTATTCTAGTCCTCTTGTCAACATGTCTTTTTGTGATAGTTCTATGCTGTTTTTGTTACTATGGTTCTGTAGTATAATTTGAAATCAGGTATTGTGATTCTTCCAGAACTGTTCTTTTTGCTCTGGAGTGCTTTGGCTATTAGGGATTTTTTGTCCTTCCATATAAAGCTTAGGATTGATTTTTTTATTTTCATGAAAAATGAAATTGGAATTTTGATGGAGATTTCATTGAATGTGTAGAGTGCTTTTGGTAAAATGGCCATCTTCACAGTATTCTGCTGATCCATGAACATGGGAGGTCTTTCTATCTTCTAGAGTCTTCAATTTCTTTTATCAAGATACTACAGTTTTTATTATAGAGTCTTTTACCTACTTTGTTAGGTTTATTCCTAGGTATAGTCTGTTAATGGTGTGCCAGAGGTCTTGCATGTTTTGTTCATACTTTTTTAGTTTTTTTTCTTCATCTTCATGTTCTACCTTATCTTAGAGACTAGCTAGTCTATCTTCAGTTTGACTCAGTCTATTGGAAAGATTTTCAACTTAATTCTTTGACTTATTGAGCTTCTTATTTCCAGAATTTCAATTTGATTTAAAAAAAAATTTCTATATCTTTATTGAATTGCTCTTTCATGTCTTATGTTGTCTTCTTAATTTATTTGGTTCTTTATTTGTATTTTCTTGGTATTCATTCAGGAATTTATTCATGTCCTCTTTAATTTCACTGATCATTCTCACAATCATTTTTTAAATTCTTTGAGATTTCATTTACCTCACTATTATTGGTATTTGTTATTGTGGAATTCATGGGGTTTCAAGGAGTCATGTTGCCTTGTGTTTTCATATTTTATGTGTCTGCTTTGGAATTTGTGCATTTGAGGCCATGTCATTGGCTGAACATTCTAATCACCTATAGTTTTTCAGTTGAAATATTTTCAATGTTCAGGCAGAACAGTGTAGTGTCTGGGTTGAAGTGTTATTCCTCACCACTAGCCTGGGGGTATGGCTCAGCAGCCCAGCATTACACATGTGCTCAGGGCACTGAGCTTGATTCCCAGCACTGCTTAGATCAAGGAAAACTAGCTGGAGTCTATTGTAGATTGGTTAGTTGTTTGCTTCTGGGCTGCTTTCACTATAGAAGCTTCCCTTCTTAATGTACTGGGAGCAGCTACTGGATGCAGGGAACTTACTAGTCTATGACTGTCTTAGACTAGCTCCCAAACCCACCCCACATTTTGTGTTTTCTGGGCCAAGAAGCACCCAAGCCTCAGAGTGACCCTCAAATGTGCAACAAATAAAGCACTGAGCTCTGCATTGGCTGGTGGAGATCTGAGGGAACTAATCACTCTGCGCAAAGGTCTCATGCTTACAGGCCCTATCCAGCATTGTACCTCCCTGTAGGAAGGAGGCAGTGGAAGTGTTGTGATTCAGAGGGTCTAGGCTCTGGGCCTTCAGATTGGGCTAGCAGTTATCACACACTAAGATGTAGTTCCTGGAGGTATGCCTTGGTGTTTTCAGATCTCACCTAGCATTTTTTCTTTCTGTAGAGAGGAGGAGGCTGTGGAAGTCATGTGATTCAGTAGGTTGGATTGGAGGCCCTTAAACCCTCTTGTCAGAAAATATTCACAGCAAAAACCCTTGTTCCTTCCTATTATTGCTTATACTCTTTCTACAACAAAATTAGAGATAAGGGCAAAATAGTTTCTGCTGGGTATTAAGGGGGGGAGAGGGAGGGGGTGGAGTGGGTGGTAAGGGAGGGGGTGGGGGCAGGGGGGAGAAATGAACCAAGCCTTGTATGCACATAGGAATAATAAAAGAAAAATGAAAAAAAAAAAATAAATAAAATGTCCTAGTAGAGGAAAGAAAAAAAAAAAAAAAAAGAAAATATTCACCAAAACACAGGTCTCAGTGCTTTCAGGCCTTGCCCAGCAGTTTGCCTTCCTGTACAGAGGGAGGAGGCTGTGAAAATCATGTGATTCAAAAGGCTTGTTCTGGGCCCCCCAGGCTGGTCTGGCAGCAAACATATGCCTGGATGCAGTTCCTGGATGTGGCCCTCTGTACTTTAAGACCCTGTCTAGTAGTTCATGTCACTGGTTGCAGGGAAATCATGTGGAAATCATGCAATCCAACAAGCCTGGGATGGGAACCTTCTTATCCAGGTAGTAGCTAACACTTATAGCCAGAAGGCAGGCCCTGAAGGCAAATACTATACCATCCATAGGCTCGGTGCTTTGTTTCCAATGTGACCCCTAGGCCATGAGACTTGCAGGGAGGTTGGGGTCCCTTACTACTGCACCCTTCACTGTCAGTGCTCTCTGCTGCTTAAACTTCTCAGCAGGCCCTTACTTACGCCCTCTCCCTCTCCAAGACCACCTCTCATGGCTGTCTCCCACAAAGACAACTGTTCCTAAGGATGTGCTAAGCTTCCCTGCGCTGAGATTGTTGCTTGTTTTTAAGATCCTATAGTGACTCAAACAATAGGCTTCAAAAATGGCATCTTGCTGTGGCTTTCTGAGATAGGGGACAGCAGATTATCTTTCTTCACCGAGGCTTGCCTTGCACACTGGAGTAGCCATCATTTCACCAAATCCTGCCCTGGATTTAAAGCTTGTGGAATATGTGAGATCATCCTGCAGTGAGAATTGCTAGTTTGTCACCAGGGTCATCTGGTTTACCTTGTGATGGTGTTTTCAGTTTCCCTTCTCCTCCCTGAGGAGCCTGCTGCTCTTCTCTGTTGCCTCAGTTTCATTGTTCTTTCTGCTGTCCTGCTGCTTCTTTCATGATTCCTGATGTTCTTTCTCTCTTCGGAATATGGTCTTTCCTGTGTTATCTGACTCTTCTCATTCATGGAGTCTGAATGGTAGACTCTTCTAATCTGTCATCTTGCCCTGCCTCCAGTAAATTAAAATTTTAATGAATGAATTGTCCTTTTTGATTAAATTAATTAAAAAATAAATATATATCTGTCCTTACCAAAGTAATATATGTTCATGTTAAACGTCAAACTGAAGTCAGGCACAGGTCTGTAATCCTGGCACTCAGGAGGGTGAGGCAGGAGGATCATGAGTTTGAGGCCAGCCTGGGCTCCAAAACAAGACTCTATCTCAAACAAAACAAAACAAATACAATCTCAAGAACTTATAATGAAAAACAACCATCCTATGCCTTATCTTTTCTCTCATCCCTCATCTAATTTTAGCTTTTCTTCTTTATAGTTTGTGCCATGTCTGTCAATAACATGCATTACTGCTACTTCTAGATTTAGCTCTTTTAGATATTATCTATTGACTTAACTTGAGATTTTTGGCTTGCTTAATCTTTCTCTCCTCCTTCTCCTGCCAATATAATCATATCTCTCTCTTACTATTTAATATTTGCAACTTTCAGTAAAACATTTATTTTATATCATATCAGCTTTAGACAGTATCTCATGACTATTTTCTCTATTTTTTTAAACTTTTTTATTAGTATATAATAGTTGTACATGAGGTTTCATTGTGACATTTCTATATGTGTGTACAATGCACCCCAGTTTGGTTCATCCCCTCCATTATTTTTCCCTTTCCCCCTTCTACAAACGACTTCAACAGGTTTCAATATTCCATATTCACACATGCATGGAAAACACATCAACCATATTCACCTTCCTTTACCCTTTTCATTTATCTTCCCTCTCCCACTAGTACCCTTCCTTTATAATGACCTGTTTTACATTCATGTCCTTCCTCGTTTAAATGTTTTTTTAATGTTCAGTGGGGTTTATCCTTGGTATTTTACCTATAAATACATTGTGCTTTAATTAGTCCAATCCCCTCTATTACTGTTCTAAGGAAGAGTACCCTACACCATATTGTTCAACAGTTTTCAGTGTGTTTCATTTTGTCTTCTTCCTATAGAGATATGATGTATTTTGATATTATTAAACTTTTATCATCTGTATTTCTACAGTATCATAATTAATGATGCTATATTCATATACTTAGGATAATTAAATATTCCATGCATTGACTATGTTTTGGTTTTAGAAATTGGAAATTAATAAGGTTTTTGCCTTACTCCAATAATGATCTGCCAATGTGATTTGGTTTCCCCTCATATTTTTTGATATTTCTAATTCTGTTTCCTGTTCCCCCAAATGTATACCTTTATTAATTTTTTATTTTCTTACAAATTATCAAGAGCATCACCAGGTACTGATGATAACTCCCTAGATAGCTCTCTTTTGGAGCATCTATTCTCTGAACCAATCTGTACTGAATGCATTCTATTAACTTCTTCACTCGCTTTCTACATTTGGAGCCACTTCTTCCTCCCTGGTTCTCATGTTATCTTCGTTCTTGCTTTACTTTCATTTTGCTGGTACATACCCTGAAGTAATTTTCTAAGAAAAAACAAGAAAAAGTTCCCCAAATATTTGCATATCTGAAAATATCTTTATTCTCCCATCATATTTGGCTATTTTAATTTATTTAAAATCATATCTTCTGGCCTTTCTCATGTTCTTTTTGCTCCTCCTGATATGTGCATGTTACTCATCTTTAATGGATTCTCTGTGTCTTTGTTTCTTGTCTCTCCATCTTGCTTTCTGTTAGACTTTATTTTATCTTTTAACATTTATGGTGAATTTTTAATTGCTATTTATTTTTAATTTATAAGAGTTCTTATTTGTTCTCTATGGATCCCTCCCAGCCATGGCATCTTGTTTTTTTCCTATTATTTATATTTTTTGTGAATGTAATACCACTTCCATCTCTCTGAAGATACTAATTAGAGACTTTTAAAAAGAGTTTTTCTGTTTCCTCTGTTATTTAGGCTTCTTCCACAGTGATTTTTGGTATTCATATTTTACCACATTATAATTTTTATTAGTAAAATCACTTGCTTTTATTTTACTGAGGTCCAGGATATGAAAGAAAATAAAGCCATGTGATCAAAATGTTATCTATAATTGTCTGTTTTTCCTTCTTACTACATAGATCATGTGAGTAGACTGTGAGCCATGAAGAAGCATTCTGATTTTCCACTCTTATGTTATGTGTCTTGAGGGAAATTAATTACTATTTTAGGAGTCAACCAAAGAGATAGGCAAACTGTCTAGATTTTATTTATACCCAAGGGTAATTAGTGAATTTTGTAGTTCTTTTAAAGGCTTAGTTGTTCACGATAGTGAATGTGAGTTAACCAGGGAGGAAAGACCAGCATGAAGGGCAATTCAGCCTCTGGAATAAAGTCAAAGCACTTTGATGTTCAAGACTCTTCCCAGCCTGATCTCCAGGCTCTCCTCTCATCTTTCTGCTGCCCTCCATCTGTCTATACAGCTTGCTGCATGTTCCAAGCTGCCCTGCCTTTGTTCATGCTGGATCCTCTGCCGGGAATGTTCCCTTCCTCTCACACCCTTTTGAGTTCTCCAAAGTCAGGAATTATAGCCAGCCTTCCTTCCTTCCTTCCTTCCTTCCTTCCTTCCTTCCTTCCTTCCTTCCTTTCCTTTCTCCCTCCTTTCTTTCTTTCTTTCTTTCCTGTACCTTCTTTTCTTTCTGTCCTTTCCCTTCCTTTCTTCCTTTCTTTTTGTGGTAAGTGAGTTTGAACTTTAGGACCTGGGCAAGTGCTCTATCACTTGAGCAACACCTCAGTCCTTTTGCTTTTAGTTTGTTTTTTAGTGCTACCTCCTACCTCTGCCTCCAAGTGGCTGGGACCATGGGTCTGTGCCCACACCCAGCTTATTTTTGAGATAGGGTCTTGCTAACTTTTTTCCTGGGCTGGTCTCAAACCATGATCCTCCTGTCTCTGCCTACTGAGTAGCTAGCTGCTATTAACAAGCATGTGCTGCCATGTCCAGCTCCCAGATTCACTTTTTTGAAGTTGTATTTTATGTTCCTTTAAATAGATCAAGCCATTCTCAAGAACAGATTACTTAATTTAGTTAGTATTCCTCCCTCACTCTCCTACACAAAGTCTTGGCTCATCATGGCCTTTGGCTCCTCTCACTCTTTGCCTTCTTTGTAAGTGGAATAAAAATCTTCTATTTTCAGTGGTATTTGTATGAAGTGCAATCATTTTTACAAAGCTTCCAAATCAAGAAATAAACTTATCTCTGAAGGGTGGAGATGCCTGTCAGACTTAGATATAGTCACCTTCCCACACGGACAGGAAGGGATGATGACCCATATTGTGAATAAATTATAAATGCTGTTCTAGTACAAAGTTAACCTCCCAATTAGATAAGGACCATTATTTCACTCTGCATAGTGCACACACACATCAACAATATGTACACTCTCTATAACAAAGAAGGGTATGTATATGTTTATTTTTTGGGAGTGTGTGTGACGTGAGTAGACATTCTGGTGGCGATGAGGGAGCCAAGCTAAAATAATGGTTACATTTAAGTTCTAGGTGTTATTTACCCAATTTAAATTCTTTAAAACCAAAGAAGGTCTGTTAATTTTCTGGGCACAAAAAATATCAAAGACT
This sequence comes from Castor canadensis, assembly GCF_047511655.1. Lineage (NCBI taxonomy): Eukaryota > Metazoa > Chordata > Mammalia > Rodentia > Castoridae > Castor > Castor canadensis. The sequence goes on from NC_133396.1 coordinate 122,057,979, forward strand.
TTTAATCTTAAAAAAAAAAAAGTCAGTTGTAGTGAAAATACACTGTCAGCCAACCTTATTTGGCTTACAGAAACCCTTTATCCTAAGTGAGTGGTAGACTGGTACCACCAACGTTCAGCTCCGTGGCTATCAAATGTTATAATCAGGTTTTGTGGTATGAGTATCTTGATCATTCTACAAAGCAGTCTCATGAGGAGGTTCTAGTCTTTCCTCATGGAGAGGAGGTTTTCTTTTCCATTCTGTGTTCCATGAGACAGTGCTCCATCCCCTTTCCTCAGACTTCCCCTAGAATGGGAAAATGCAATTTAGTGTCAATAAAGTCAAAAGACTGACAAGGCTAAGGTGCTGGACAGAGTCCAGGAGAAATTACTTTTGGGTTTTCTCCTGCTGTGCACTATTGGTATACTTTCACTGGGATGAAAAATTAGTGAAAAATTAGTACTGAGTACGTCTCACAGGAATCCACTGGATTTCTGATTTGTTGGTTGATTGGTTAAACAAGCTTCCTTTACTTGGAGTACATTGACCATAATTAGCTTGTGTATTTTGAATATTCAGTTTCAAACATTGTTCTTTTATATGCCTCACAGGGCTGTGTTTCTACTTGAGAGACTGTTTTGAAGGGAAGTTTTGGATTGGTTAACACGATATGTATGTCCTTATTAAACTTCAACTAATGTCTTGCTTCATGTGCCCTTTTCCTTTTTTCTGTTTTCTTTTTCTTTTTTTTAAACAGATACTAATTTTGTGTTGGGGAATGCCCAGATAGTGGACTGGCCTATCGTGTACAGCAATGACGGATTTTGCAAGCTGTCTGGCTATCACAGGGCAGAAGTGATGCAAAAAAGCAGTACCTGCAGGTATTTATGTTTGGGGTTGTTCTGGTGAGCAATCCATCACGGTATCTTTCTGCAAAAAGAAAATTGCTTATTCAATTGAGAATTATCTTTATCTCATTCAGTATTTACTCAGTAATTTTTATTGCAATGTCTTTTCTAGTCATACATGTGCTGGGGAAATCGAAGATGCCAAACGTGGTCCCTATAACTGATGACTTTGCAGTCAGTAAGATGGGGGAAACCCAGAAAAGCTCAGAAAAAAAATCTATCTATCAAATGTGAGCTCAAAAGTTTATGAGGTGTTAGAGTGAATTATATGTGAAAGTTAGAGGATCAAATGAAAATGAAAATGTAGGTGATTAGTTTAAAAATTTTACAAACATTTTAGAAAAGAGTAACTACAATGTTGGGGGAGAAGGACCTTTTTCATAGAACTTTTCCTCAGCCAAAATTCTTTATTTCAGTAAAAGAGAAGAGAACCAATATTTTGTTGCCTTGTAACTCAGGCTGTTACAGCTTTCTGATCTCTTAGCAAATTGTGCTAACAGCACAGCTTGTGTACTTGACATGGCTACTAACAAAGCAGTTCCCTTGGGCCTGGGTGTTAGAAAAGCTCTTTCAAAGCATCTTCAAGTGTTGAGTTGGGCACATAGCCTAGATCCTGCCAGACATTCCTGTCAAGGTGTTGGCTCAGCATAGCCTTTGGCTGCTCTTCTTCAGACTTCTATCTTCAGTGGTTTGCTTGCATGAAGTGGAATCATTATTCCAAACCTGCCAAATCAAGCAATAAAGTCATCCACGAAGGATGAAGAAGTCTGTGTGGCAAAGCATAGTCTACTGCTTCTAGAAGTTGTGATTTCATGTATTAAGTCAGTCAAATAATTTGGTGAAAAGTACTAGCTCTTTAGAAAATATTTTAATTACCTTAAATTTTAGATTAAGAATGACAAATGGAATATATAAGATTTTTCTCCCGAGTACTCAAAGGTTTAGAAATTATGACTCAGTGCAATAGCATCCTCTTATATTCTTTGTGTGCTGTTTTCCACCTTTATGTATCTGTACATCTGCATCTCCATATGTAGCTGTATTGCACATATATAATTGTGAACTTCACTTTTAGTATGACTTTAGCATTTCCTTACCTTTCTTTCTTCTTATTGGCTATAATCAGACACGTTCAGGAAATGAGATGAAATAGCTTACTAATTTTGTCAACTTTTCTGTTATCCCAATTCTAAACAACTTATTCAATTACCTGAATGTGTCACTTCCCTAAAAGTAAATATGCCTCTGTGCTCCATGTATTCCTGGTAGCTCTGAGACCCTTTTTCTTATTCCAAGCACTGCAGACATTTGCAATGTAATGTCCAGGTAAAGGAAACTGCACCTACAAGGAAACTACTACTTGCAGGGCTCTATGTTACCTTTTGAAGGAAACCCAATTTGTATATCATCGTGCTACTCTGTATACCATCTCTTCTGTTTAAGGGGGGTTGTTCATCTAGAAAATTAACTCAGACAGAGAAAGAGGAGAAACCCTCTTGTTCTCAGTCAGATAATTTAGTCTTGATCTATTCTTCTTTTGAGAGCTATTTCAACAAGTTCAGTTTTCCTATTTTCCTGGTATATATGTCAAAAATATAATCCCAAAGCAGAGTACTATGTAAGCTAAACACAAGGAAGACCACAGATAATCACATTTCTCAGTGGGCTGAGGAGGGACAAAAGATGACAAAAACAACACTGAATTAATAAAATCAACTGCTAGGATTCTTTTCTTACAGGGTGCCAGAATTTGGAAGACTATAGTGAGCCCAAGGCTGTTCCAGTATTGAGCTAAGCATACTGCTTAACTTGGTGGCTTAGTTCTAGATCAGAATTTGGACTTGATGACCTCTGAGGTTCTTTGAGGCTCTGAAATGCTGTAATTCAAGCCATCAAGGCAAAGTTAGATTATATTCAACATGCATAGTTTTGGAAGAAGGAAAATGTGTTGAAAAGGAACCCATGTCTCCATGTCTGCATTGCCTAAGGCTTGAGAAGTGATCACTGCTGTCCTCCTTGTTCTCATTGCCTGAAGGCTTGAGGTGACTAGGGAAATGTTTGATGGACCCATGGCAGCCTTCAGAGAACTGGACTCTCCAGCCACATTGAGAAAGGGCTTTTCTCCTTTTGCATTTTCTTAGTGCCCTGTGACATGATTCTTTCTTGGTTGGTGGTGTTTTCTGATCCCAGAAGGAGAAACCCTGGTCCTTCAGGCCACATGCAGTGTGGGACCCAGGAAAACACAACATTCCTGGCAATTTTCCTGCCTCTGCTGAAAACCATGGTTAGTAGGTAGACCTCTGAATATCCTGAGGTTTTGTTTATTTATTTTTTTTAAAACATGCTGCTTATTTACCTCCTTTGGCTACTTTTCTCCAAACAGGAGCAATAGGGAGATGTATTATTAAAAACATGTAGGATTTTATTCTTTCATTTTTTTTTAAACCTACTGATATATTTCTTTGGGAGTGGGGCAGGAAACAGAGCTGCAAGGACTCTGACTGAATGTTCTGTTTCTTTCCTCAACTATGTCTTAGTGTTTAGAGCATCAAATTGCACGCCTTTTTTGTTTGGTTGGTGAATTTTTGTGGTCTTTCTGTTCTTCCCTCCCTTCCCTCTCTCCCCTTCTCTCTCCTCCCCTCTCTTCTCCTCGTTTATTTTGCTAGGCATTAGAAGAGGAAAATAATCGGTGGTCCAAGTCTGCTCAGCCATTTTTACTAGGAGTCTCCCAGAGTTGTATTTCTAAAATGAAATCTGATTACGTTTCTCCTTTGCTTAAAGCCCTCCCATGTTCTCCACTTACTTTGGGATGAAAAGTTTAAATTGTGTCACATGGCTCGCGATGCCATAGTCCTCCATCATCTGGCCTCTGCTTACATACCTATGTTATCTTCTGCAAAATTTCCTTTCCTTGTGAATATTCCAGTCATACCAAATGGATTCATATTCAGGCTCTAGAACTAACCTGACTTTCCCATGTGCTCATCTTTTGCTTGGTATGTTCTTCCTCCTTTTCTCAGTTATTTTCCCCCTGCTATTTAGTTCTCATTTGTCCTTACATCTGGAAGCCTTCTCTGACCAACAAGACTAGTCTGTGTCCATTCTATGTGTGCTACTTCTGTAACAGTGAGCGTACTTTTTTTCTGATCTGTTCTCTAGTCTGTTTCTTTCGTTAAAACCTTAGCTTTTTGAAGGGAAGTGATGGAGTCTTGCAGTTAAATCAGTAAGTCTGTTTTGATTCAGTAAATGTTTTTACTGTGTGTGTGTGTGTGTGTGTGTGTGTGTGTGTTGTAGCACAGTGCTGGGTATAGAACAGATATTTTAACATGTGTTGTAGAATAATAAATACTTGTTGAATTGCTAACATGAGCTCTTTGGTTGATTTGCAGTTTTATGTATGGGGAGCTGACTGATAAAGATACAATTGAAAAAGTGCGACAAACTTTTGAGAACTATGAGATGAATTCCTTTGAAATTTTGATGTACAAGAAGAACAGTGAGTATTCAGACCATTCTGAACCATACCATTTTGTGTTTGGAATAGTAAAATATCTCCTCCACCTCTGTTGCTCTTTTGGTTTTCTTCTCTTCTGTTAACTACATGTAGATATCTGAAGTCATTGTGTATATTGGAATACATGTATGATCAGTCAGTCACACTGTTCCTTGCAGGGACATTTGATGAGGCTCTTGTCACTAACAAATTAAGACTTCGTCAGTTTTGCTGCCAAGAGGTAGTGTTTTCCTACTGGTTTACTTCCGGTGAGTAACTGGCTTAAGGCATTTGCAGACCTAAGCTTCTTACAGGGAGAAGGAAAGAGGTGGGACAGAAGCTCTGCTAATGCATCTTGGTATCTGCCTCCCACAGCACCTAGCGCAGCAAGTAATGGCAGGAGGCATGCAATTAAAAGTTTCTGAATAAAATTTTGCTCTCCTGATGGCCTCAGGAAATAATAATAACAGCAACAAATTGTTAATTTGTACCTATTTTGGTTACAGTTACTTCCACAAACTATATCAATGAGGTCTTTAGGTCAATAACTGTATACAAGTATAAAACTTGCTTTTTGTGGGGCAGAGATTATCTATATTAATAAGTATGGAAAGGGAGCTCGCGGGAGGGCAGTAGGGGTATGGAATAGTGCTTTTAAAAACACCATTTTGTTTGTAAAGAAGGCAGCTTTTCATACGTGGGCTGACTGGCAGGTTGTTGGTTTACAGAAAGTTTCCAGAGTGGCCCAGATGGCACGAGGATGTGCATTTATCTGGCAGCATTCAGGTCTGAGTGATATGCTTTGCTCTGGAAAGCAAGGGCACATGGTGCTCTTATCTAGAAGGAGCTGGGACTCTTTTTATTCCTGTCTGTCTGGAATGTTGGAACAGGCTACTGAGAGGACTGTTTGCTCTGTGGCCTGTGCAGATGTTGATGTGAGAGATGAGTTCTGGACATCAAAATGTCCAAGAGGACCGTTTTTGCAGTTTCATAATGAAGTCACTGCCTTGATCCAGTTTACTGTCTCAGCAAGTAGGTCCTGGTCCTACCCTGCTATAAGCTATAGGAAAAAAAAGATGGTGAGGGACTCCATGCCAGTTCTTCCACTATGTGGGACACGCTCCATGCAACAGCTCTTACCAGGAGCACACCCACAGCAGCATTCTCACAAGGAAGACCTGGGCAGCACACATGCCCTGACATAATAGAATAAGCTAGTGGTTTTGCACCCTGGCAGCTTTATGTACTGAACAGTGTGACTGTCCCCCTGATAGAGAACACTACTTGGGTAGGCATATCACATAAAGAATGCCTTGCATTGATGTTTTGTTTCTAAGCCTCATTAGAGTGCACTTAATTTGTCCAAATTCAACTACACGTGTTTGGCACGAATGGAGCGAGAGGCTTTAAACATAGCTCAAATTGTTAGTGGCTTCACTTGCCATTCCCTCCCTTAAGCATGTAATCCAGCAGGAGCAGGAGATGTGAGAGGGGAATCGGCCATTTCCCAGCTGTCTCTGAACTGACGGCCATGAATGGTGAGGTCTTAGTGTCCTGGAAGTGCTTTTAACACTGGAAGCTCTGAACTGTAGGAAGACAGGAACTATTTATGTACCCACCTCTCTCAACTGATGGGCTACTAGAGAATCAACATCTCTCCCCTCCCTGGAAGTTGTGGTGTGTTTGTTTAGAAATAAATGACAGTTTCCAAAGTGGCATGTCAATCTGGATGCAGGGCTCTAATTGGTTGATGGTAAAGCTTTTCAAGAGCCACTGGCCACATTCAATTTTTACTTAAAAAAAAAACTTTGTGGAGGATATGAGTCTATTCTATCTTAAAATGATTGATTCTCTAAATCCTGTGAAGTAGGCATGCTGAAAATTAAATTCCAAATCTGAGGTTGGGTAAGGCCAGGACCTTGTTAGTCTAATGTGGGCACAAGGCATAGCCATCCTGCATCTATATCCTGCATAGGGGTCAAGTGCAAACCAACTTGTGGTTTCCTTCTGAGCCCTCCATGCACACAGGTGTGGAATTGTAACTATGCTACGGAATATCTTCTCTTTGAAATTTACCAAGAGATGTGTATACCCCCTGTATACAGCAGAGGTTGTGCACGGGCTAACTCTGTATATAAAACATGAGGCCTGAAACTAAGGAAATACTGTAGCTAGAGTTGATTTCTTCCTAGGAACCTGCCCTTCAACCCCCTCTCAATCTCACCCTTTCCTGAGGATTTTAGAAACTTTAAATTCTTTATTAAGCTTGGGAATTAAACAGTTGCATGGGTGTCTATGTTTCTTTCAATAGCTTTTTATTGACCAGCTGTATCCAATGCTGGACTTGCTGCTAGAGACACTGGTGTGAAAAGGCAGATTCGGTATCTACTCTTACTGTGATGTGGGCGCAGCATCACAGTTCAGAGCCACAGGTTCTTGGGCGGTGACACCACATAGGTGGGTCACTTAACACTAATTAGGAGGTCAGGGAAGGAAGTCTTTGCAGAACTTAAAAATAGGTGGAAGTGAGGCAAAAAATATGGGATGAAGCATCCCTGGCTGATGAACTGTGCATGGAAAGGACAGCAGGGGAGAGAGGACACTGAAAGTTCAAGAGACACAGAGCAATGCCTTTTCACCTTTGATGTGCATAGGAACTCACCTGTGAATAGAAATGAGTATGTCTGTGCAGTGAGTCTGGGGAAGGGTTTGATTTTTTTCTTCTAGGCAATATTGATGCTACTGGTCTACATATCACATTCTGAGTGGCTATGACAGAAGGACGTTCTAGGAAAGACTGATTTCCATACCTGTAGGTTGTGTGTCTTTCATGGCTGTATCTCTTGTGTGCCTGGCATACAGAAAGTGCTCTGTCATAGAGTAAACAAATGCATAAACAAATAGGGGTTGGAAACGAGGCTGGAGAGGTTAGGGAAGGCCAAGTTAAAGAATTTAGAAACTGACTTAAGAGCAGCCGTGGTGGGCAGGAGGGCACAAGTGAGGGACATTGGAGACTTTTAAATGGTGTAAACATATCATCAGGCTTCAGATGGCTTCAGCTAGGAAGTGGGGTGGAATGGAGCTTAGCCAGAGGGAGACTGAGGGGCTCATTAGGCATCACCCTGGCAACAAGATGACTGTGGCCTGGTCAGTGGAAGAGGCATTTCAAATAGATGTCCAAGAGGGCAATGGGAGGAGGCTGAGGGGAGACACTTTGTCAGAGGTGCCGAGGACCTGGCTCTTCCCTTAAGTTCATGGAGTACCTGTAGAGCCTAGGAAGTGGGAACCCTTTACTTGCGGTTAGGAACTCAACCGTAGAGGAACTGTTCTGCCAATGTTTGTTGAGTGACTCTGGCAGGAATTTGGTAGTTACTAAGGAATAGATGAGTTGAAAGATAACTATGTGAGAACCGAAGCATGAGCAGAGTGTGTGTGGGGCCACATTGCTCAGCAACCTCCCCAGGACAGGAGCAGCTGTGAAAGGAGCTGGGTCAGAGGAGGAGAAGGCGGGCCTTCTTTTTTCTCTATGGAGGAATTTTCTTCTGCTTTCAAACTTCCTAGTTTAATAGAGTAAAACTTTCATTCCTTTAAAGCAGTGTAGCAATCTGTCAGAGAAAAACCTACCCTGTTGAGATTTTTGAAAGCAAAATGTCACCATCTGAAAGATACTTATTTTTTGTTCTCTAATTTCATTTTTATCTTAGAGAATACCTGAAGTAAAATATGAAGAAAATCACCCAAAAGACTCAGAGAAATTCTTTTATACTATTAACTTTCTGGTATGTGTCCTGTTAGTTTTTGTCTGAGATTTTGACATGTATAACAGAATTTAAAATCTTACATTTAATATTTTATCATGATATCCCCATCAATAAATTCCTCATAAATAAAGCTTGGACATTTTATCATTGTGTTATGAAATATTTCCTGGAAGTTTAGAGTTGCTGTGTCAAAGACACAGGTTCCTGAGACATTTTGCCAAACAGCCTTCCATTCTAAAGTTCACATGCAGAATGTGTTTAACATTCTGCATTGCCTGCAATTTAATTTTTTTGTTTAAAAGTTTTTAAATGCTAATGAGATTGAATTTTTTCTTTCCTTCTTTCCTATCCATTTAAAATTATCCCCCTTTAATGTTAATTGTTCATATTCTGGGTCCATTTATCCTATTCAATTTTAGTAATTTTCTTACTGGTTTTTATAAGCTCTTAATAAACCATTGTTCTTTAGTTTTTGCAAGAACAACTTCAGTATTTGGAAGGGTCTTATTGATATGTATCAATGTTTGTCTTACCTTTTGGGGAGTTGGGAGTAATTAGCAAAAGGCTTCAATGGCATGGTTTAGAATGAGTGTGTTGAATATTATTACATGTCTTGAAGGATGGATTGTTTGAAAGGTTTCTATCTTTTTGGTCAATCTGAAAACCTGGTGGAGTGCTATATATTTTGTAATGTTGCTTGCTTTGTATTCAGTAGGCTATGTGATTTTCTTACATGAATGACAGTGATCAAAAATGAACCAATTCAGTAAGTATTTACATGGTCCCTCTTGTGCCAGCCCATTAGAGTTTTCATTTTTGGAACAAGAAAATGAAGAAGTTTCAGTCGCGAGTAAACACAGTGTACTCTCTGATCGATGCTCCCCAGAGTGCGACTGCACAATCTGTGGTGTTGCTGGTGGGCCAGCCTTTGCGAGCTGTGGGTCAGCTTTCCAGTCCGAGAAGCATCCTTCAGTGCTTCTGCTGAGCTGGTATTTATGGGAGAAGCTGCTCGCCAAGCACTTATTGATTACCTACTGTAGGCTCAGCCCTGGGCCAGGTCCTCTGAGCCTCGGACATACAGACATAAAATCTGCCTTTCAGGAGGTTACAGTCTAGTTGTGGAGACCATATTTTGCTTATTTTATAAACAGCTTGTCTTCTATTTATTCTGGGGAAGCAGCTGCTTGTATGTAATATATATTGATCCTAAATCACACACATATTGATAAATATTTCCTTAATTAAAAATTGTTTGTTTTTTTGGGGGAGGGGGTTGGTGGAGTATCTCAAGTGGTAAGAGTGCCTGCCTACCAAGCATGAGGCCCTAAGTTCAAACCTCGGTGATGCCAAAAAAAAAAAATTGTTTTCTTTTATCCTTTTTTTTTTTTTTGTGGTGCTGGGGATCAAACCAAGGACCTTGTGCATGCTAGGGAAGCTCTCTGTCACTGAGCCCAGCCCTTTTAATCTTTGTTTAGAGACTTTTTTTTAATCACAAAGGAGTGAAAAATTTTTATGTCATCATTTTCTTTTATGGTTCTGAATTTACAGAATATTTAGGAAATTCTTCTTACTTAAATAATAGAAATACTCTTCCGTTATTTTCTTCTGGTACCCTAATGGTTATTTTAAAACGTTCAGAACTTTAAATCATTTGGAATTTATCTTTACAGATTATGTAAAGTTAGCATTCTAACTTATTTTCCACATTGCTTATTCAATACTGTTTATTAAATAAGATAACTCTTCTTTTCTGATTTGAAATGCCTTTTTTTGTTAATATGCTAAATTCTCACACACCCATGGGTTTGTTTCTGTCTTTGCAGAAATCCTCTTATAACTTATTCGCTCTATGAATTTGGCTAAACTACTTGACCCCATATATGCAGTGGGGATTAACACTGCAGTGGTTGTTCCACCTTACAGAGCTGTGAGAACTAAACCACAGCATGCCAGGGATTGGGTCAACAGTAAATGCTCAATAAATGATGCCAGTTTTTCATTGTTGTCTGTTAGGGTATAGTGCTAGTGGCTCTTAATTTCTGCAAGTAGATAGTCTCTGTTGTTATTTTTTTTCAAAATAATTTCTTTGAATTCAATTCTTTGAATTTTAGCTCATCAAGCTCTGAGAAAAAACACAAACACACAACAGACATTCTGATTGAAATTACATTAGATTTATTAAATGGGTAGGTTTGACATCTTGCAAAATTTAATCTCATCTACAGTCAATGTAACGCTCTACTTTTTGGGGTTTGTTTTATGTCCTTTATGTTGAGATCTAAGCATTGATTTGTCTTGCTTCTCCCTGGTTATGTTTGAGACTGGCTCTCTCTACTCAGAAAAAGCAGAGTTTCATTAAACACTTCGAGATATGTTCTCTTTTTAATTCATTCAAACAGCCCTGTGAGGTAAGACTGGATATTTTGATCTTATAGACAAAAAAGTTAAAACTCAGGCAGAAAGGAAAGTAATAGTTGTAAGCATTTACTTTGTTGTAAGAATTTATTCCCTATCTACTGTCTTGATGGAATGGGACTGCCATAGAATTTGGGCTCTAAGAGCAACCTCTGGGATCCACCTGCCCTGCCCTCTGTTGCTAGGAAAGTCATTGTCTTCCATAGGGTTTCTTAATATCCTTAGTGTTTCCAGAGAAGGTGGAAGTGAAACTGGATAGGTGGGGCTCCAGATTCCAGAAGGTTCACATTCACTTGAAGCAACTGTTTTATACATTGAGACTTTGAGACTATCTCAGATAGAAATACTTTGTTCTGAAGAGGAAAGGTTAAGATCACTGATCTGTGCTACCCAGGAGGGACTCATGTTCTCTTCTGGAAGGTTTCCAGAAATGAAAATTTCAGCCATTCTACTTGCTTCCCTCGATGGGGTGGTGATAATTTGGTATGGTGGCAGATCTGAGTGACTGTGAGGATGCAGGATGTCGGATGTATATCTGTGAAACTCAGCAAGTATTCCCATAGCACTTACCCTGCCAAGGTTGTTGCAAAGTCCCATGATGGCACTCCCTGGAGTGGCCTCAGTGACACTGTGCATAACACTCATTGGATGCTATCAGGATAGGGTTTGCAGGGAGGTAAGATGGAGAAAGTAGATCAGGACTCCTGCCTTTCGAATGGATTATGACCTATTTACAGAAACAGTTCTCAATTGTTAAGGTTTGAGGGAGTCGATGCATAGCACTTTCCTTCCCTGCCCATGACCAGAACCAATTGAGACAGGCTCAGCAGAGGTTAAATGACCACTTTATGACTAATAAAGCTGATCCTGGCGAATGTAGCGTATATCTGGGAAATGTGTTTCCAAAAGCGAACTTTACAATCAGATACTTACCCACCTATCACAGGCAGCACTGAAGAACTGCAGGCTTCTCCTCCCTCAGCCATCACCTTGCCTTTTCTTTTCTTCCAAACCTTGATAGAATGGAAGACGGCAGAGCAGAGAAGAGGCTGAGCTATATGTGTCCAGTTGTAGCCTCCTAAATTAGCAACCCTTAAAAAGCCTGGAGTAGTATACTAAAAGATGTCTCTCCATTGGGAAATACCAGACCAGGGAAAAAGAGATGGCCTGTCCTCAACAAGTCCTGGTGACCAGCTCAAGATGAACTCTAAGGCAATACATGCCAACTGTATGAATTTTTGGTTTGTGATATATATTTAAATACAAAAAAGGAATAATTAGAGTAGTACATGTTTAATTGGGAGCATTTCCAGAAGGGGCAAGGGGAACTTGAATACAGTTCAGAGAATGATCTAGGACTGCAGCCATGGAGGGGATGAGGCTCCTGGTGTTAGACATCACGAGTGGGGGTCCTCTCATCTGACTTATTACTAGTTTGATAAATTGAGTGTTTTCTGGTTTCCATCTGAAAAAGAACTGCATAAAGTTTTCTTTAGAGCAGAATGAAAAAGGTTTTCCGATTTGTTTGCTTTTTGTCTTACCAGCTAAGACCCCTCGAAGGCTATGAGGATGTGAGCCCAATAGCAGTAGTGCTCTCTTTAGAGTTTTCTGTTGCTTCATTGACAATGGTTTCAAATCCCATAGATTCTGAGGAGGAATAATAACATAGACCTGTCAAAAACTGTGGGTAATTCAAAGGTCATGTTTTTCTTGATTTTGAAATGCTATGTGTGATTTTTGTGTGGTGGATTTTTCTTTCAAAACACGTTTTTCTTCGGGTGACATTTTAATCTGTTGGTTTTCTCAGAGCATCCAGAAACTGACAGCTGAAAACTATTCAAAGGGGAATGGGAAGAGGATTAAAATTAACTATGGGTACATGAACAGATAATCAAGATTTAAGAAGAATGTATTTCCATTTCATCTATTTGCTGCCTGTTGGTACATTGTAGAGTTTTTCAAACTTACATATGAATAAGCGATTTATCTAAATCTGTCACCTACTATTGTCCAGGTATATTGGCTAATTCTAATGTTATTCAGAGATGTCTGTCTGTCCAGAGTTTGAAATGATTGGGGGCAGAGACCCAGGGGAACTCTGGGACATTTATTTTCATCTCCAAAATTCAATGAGTTGTCTGCTCTGTATCTCAAAACATAAAACAATTTATGTGAAATGCTGAGCACAGGGCTGGGAACACAGGAAGCTCTCTGATAGTTAACCACACAGAGAAATTTGACAGTAGTTATAAAATAGTATGTAAGATATTATCTCAGGGGTGCAAAAATCAACACATGGTTATTAAGTCCTTCTTACATGTCAGATGCTGTTTTAAGAACTGAGATACAAGAACTAGATAGGGAAGAACATGCCATGACTTTGTGTCTCATTTAAATTTTTATTTTTGGCAGTACTGGAGTTTGAGTCTCAGGCCTCACTTGCTAGTAAGGTGCTCTACTTCTTGAGCCATGTTCCCAACCCTTTTTTGCTTCAGTTATTTTTCAAGTAAGGTCTCATGTTTTTTTCCTGAAATCGGTTGCAGTCTGCAAACATTCTAATTGTGGTCTCCCACATAGCTGGTATTATAGACGTTAACCACCACGCCTTGCTGATTTTGTTGAGGGGGGTCTGGTTAACTTCTTGCTTAGGCTGGCCTTGGATTGCAATTCTCCCAATCTCCACCTCCTGAGTAGCTGAGATTACAGATGTGACCCACCACGCCCAACCTGTTTCAAATTTAATTTTATATCACAGAATATATTGGTACTTCTTGCTACATTGTCCTCTATGGCAAGAAAATGTTTACTTTCCCTAATTATTTTTGGAGGTCAGAGAAAGACTGTGCAGAAATTTGGTCACCGATACCTGAGTGGGTGCCCTCTCTAAGAAGTCAGTCAGATGAGCTCTGCCCACCTCCTTGGGTGGATGAGAGGAGTGCTTACAAAGGGTTCGCTTGTCTCCTCTTTAGCTGAGGAAGAAGGACTGAAGTTAAAACATTGTTGAGTTCCTAAGGCACCAATGTGATCACGGGCCTACTTGGAATCTTCCCTTTCTGGGGAGCCTTTTCTAGAGAATCATGGTACTCCTTTCCTGCGTCAGTGTCCTGCCATCTGCCATTGGATCATACCATTCAGATTATTATTTTAGGGAAAGTATAGTTTCTGGCCTATGCTTGTTTGAACAAAGCTGATGCTGCATAAACTGAGGCCATTTAGGAGTTAACAGAGTTTGAAATTTGAGTTTGCGTGGTCTGTTGGCCATGACTGGCAGTGCCCACGCTGGCCTGCAGTCATTACCATCCACCATGTGGTCTCAAGGAAGTCTTTAGGTCTCTATGTCTAAATTTCCTTCACGAGAGCAGGTGGGATTTCCAACTCATTTCTTAACTGTTTCTCAAGGGTTAAGAGACCTGTACCTAGAAAATTATTTGAACAGAAGAAAATCCCCACTGAGTAGTCACTGTGAAAGTTTTTATTCCAGCAAGAAAAGAAATTACTGGTGTAATACATAGGCACCTGATGGAATGAGACCATTTAAAAAATGAATTAATGTTTGGACCTATTCATTCCCAATTCTTTGCTTCCAGAGCCCCTCAAATGAGAATACAAATTACTGACCAACCTTTTAATATTCCTTTCAGGGACACCTGTGTGGTTCTTTGTGAAAATTGCTCCAATTCGGAACGAACAGGATAAAGTGGTTTTATTTCTTTGCACTTTCAGTGACATAACTGCTTTCAAACAGCCAATTGAGGATGATTCATGTAAAGGTTTGTAATTCTGATTTGTACAAATGCATTTCTGTAGCTTTTGCTACAGAGAATTTGAGGTTGCCAAGGCAATCTCTGCACAAAGATCAAAACTTAAACTTTAATTTGTGTTGGGTAAAGTACTGTGTCATTCTGCAGTGTATGGAGGGAAGGGAGAAAAAAACAATTTGTTTTGTAAAGCATCTTATCAATTTCAGAGCTCTTAAAATTAACCCCTTTAAATTAGATAAAAGAAAGAACTTGGGCAAATCTGGTATCCAGAATCTTTTCAGGTTTTCACATGATAAATGTTAGTCATCCAGGTGGGACAAGGCATGGCCATATTCATCTGACTTATATCAAACTTCCTTAGATTCGGCTAATTTCTAGTACTTCAGGAGGTTACAGCAGATGTTACCATATCTCTGCCTCTGTGATTGATTGAATTAATTCATTTTGAACATGGAATTAGTGAGGCCAGGATCTTGGGTCTTGAGTTACATTTCCATGGGGGTCATTTCACCAGTTCTGTAACCACACATTGTAGCTAGATCATACACATGTTTTACCTGGTTAACATTGGAGCCCTGGGAAAGCAGATGGCAGGATGGCTGGAGCAACTGTACCCATGAAGAGGTCCAGCTCACTGGAATGTACAAAAGTTGGCATGCTAGTCCCAGAGGTTTGGGACCAGGGGCTGTCACAGCACCTCTCTCACGTCCCTCTCCCACAGCTTACACGCGACATAACCAAGAGGCCAGGCGCTATTCCATGTTGCAGGGCTCCTGGCTCCCTGGTTGAATTTCCAGCTCTACCCAAGAACTTTACTCCTGTGGTTTCCTGAGATGTCACAGAGAGATGAGAGAGGAGTCCAGGGAACAGTCTACCTGGGCATATTATTTTGGATGTGACAAAATTTGATTGCTAAATGGGCATTATAGGAGGAAATAAAAAAGATGATGTGGATGTTCCCCTGGGACCTGTATCAGTCCTGGTACATTTAGACACTTGCATTTCTGGAGTTCAGAGCACGGTGCTGCGCAGCCCAATGGATCCTAGTTTTTCAACTGTCTTACAGCTGAAATTAAACCCATTTCAGCTTGCCTTTTCATTTCGACTTTAGAAGATGCAAAGTCCCTAACCAGTATTTTCTCCTGATGTCTCTCCCTTTTCTTGCAGATTTGTGGTTGTCCAGTTCCTAATTTCTCACGTGGAGATCCTTCACTAATAGTGACTCACTAAGTGTCATCATGACACCATAGAGAAAGGCCTGTTGCTTTTTTCACCTAATAAACTAATGAGTAATATTTTTAAGGCAGTCGGATATTTTGACATTCAGTTTTGCTGTTAAAAATTTAAAATATGGGATTTGGCCAAGTCAGAATGTCTTTTTTTCATCACGGCTGGCATATTTTTAAGTGACGTGCAAATATTATTTGGTAGGAAAGACATTGCCTACAGAGAATACTCCATCATAGTGTCTGCATTTGAGTCTCACAAAATCTGAAAGAAGAGACAAACCAGAGTGGTGTAGTGTGATCACTCAGGTTTATTTTCCAGGAATAATATCCTCCACTTCATTTAACCTGCCTCCATTATACATTTCATTGCTGAGAAAAATTTCAGTACACATACCACAAATACACACACACACACACACACACACACACACACACACCCTCTGTCCTCCTCATTAGCCAAGATAATTTTTGTGAGGTGTTCTTTTTTTCAATGAAATAACTTGAGTAACATGTGGCTTCATTTGTAAAAAAAATTCTGAATACCCTCAACACAGTTTACTCCTCGATACAAAACTCCTGGTCCTATAAGGACCATGCCTAATGCCTCCTCCTGAACAACATGACTTTATAAGCCTGTGGATGTCAAATGCTGTGGTAGATATATTCAGACCCTCCCACTTGTCATGTCACTGTGCCCCCTGGCCCACTTTAACTTGGTGGTCTGCTTGGGACAAAGTGAAATTTTATGTTAGTTTATGATTTCAAGAATGCGATAATTCACCAGGCCCTGTTAAGTCTGTAAATTCAGTTCTGACTGCACGGATCAAATCTAGATGGAAAATATGCTTCCATATTTCCTGCTTGATGTTTCTTCTTGGATATGCTCCTAGTGGTTCACTTCCATCTGATCCATCTGGGTTTGCAGTACAGCACCTCAGTCTGGATAAGGAATCTTCAGAGTCCTGGTGACCCAGGCTCCTTCAGAACTCACTTTTGAGATAGAATGGAAGGGTAAATATTCTAAAACCTCAGAAAAATCACCAAATAATTGCTCTCTGGCACAGTCTCAAGGGATGTTTTCCCACCGTCAGATTAGTCTTTTAAGTCAATTTTGCTTAAGTTGTCTTTCAAATTATTTTGTTTTCTCTGATCATCTAGTGCCTAATTTGGGGACTTGGGGGTGCGTGCATCCTGATAGTGATGCAAGAAGCCAGTTTGTGCCTCATAGTTTTCCATAAACAACCCACCCAGGCATAAACACATGGGGTAATTAAGAGTTGACCATTTTAGCATATGACACCAAGTTACTCCGCTTCCACCCAGAGATTTGTGAACTGATGATGGACCCTGGGAAAGCTTCCTGAGCCCCCTCTTCCTTTACAGGTCTGTCAGTTCTCACGATCCTTTTCATGAGCTACTATTTAGGCCCTTGACTTCCTCATCTTTACTTCACTGTTGGCCCTTGACAAATTCTCTTACCTCTGACTAACAGTGCCCACACATGGCATGGTGCAGGAATGAAAGTAAAGTGAGGTTTGCTGTTTTGTAACAGGTGGGAATTTTTGGCTAAGAGAATCTGTGATGTTCTTGGAGGTTTCATTTGTCCCTTATATCTTGCTTTTTCTTTATTGGGAGGAGTCTGCAGGAGTTTTCTGTCCCATTCTCTCCTCTGAGCCAAGATGCTTGTGCAAGTGGGCAGAGGAGAACTGCAGTGTGAGGCTCGGAGCTTTCTCTCTACATTGTTCTCCAAAGGATGAGCCACCCTCTTGTTTTGCCTCTTACTGCACCATGTAATCTCATATTAAAGGAGCAAATTCATTTTCAAAGAGCTATGTGTTTAATTCTACATTTAGAGTTAAACCTGATCCAAATGCAGTTAACAAGAGGAATTCAGAACCCCAGAGGAGATTTTTAAGGGCCAAAGATATAGACCATTTGAGGACGAGGGCTCTAGCAATTAGTTGTGATTGATAGTCCCTCTCCATGGCATATTGATGAGGAAAAGACACAGGGTAATGGATACAAGTTTCAGACTTGTCCTCTCCAATACTAATGTTTGATCTCTCTGCCTTTAGAATGTTGGGAACATGATGAGTTAGTGATTGTTGGTTAAAGAAGCCATCCTAGACTTTTGCATGTTTGCACATAGACAAAGCAAAGACTGGGAGGGAGACTTGCAGACACTTAGGCAGGGGTCCTCACTGATTGCCTATGTCCATTGTTCTCTGCTGGATGTTGGGTTACGACACCAGCTCTTCTAGGAGAATCTGGAACTCTGTATTTCAGGATCAGTCTGGCCTTTGTCTTTTCTGGTATACCTGGGATTATCTTCAAAGGAGCTAGAATTCTAACTCATTGTAGAACCACGAGAGGATGAAGGCTGGTGAGATAAGCCACACAGTGGCTGGCTCAGTTGAGTTGAAACCTTGCAGCCATTGTGGGGTCAACAAAGGGAAGTAGTCACTTGTCCTGAGAATGGGAAAAAGGACCTAGTAAATCCCTTTTAGCCATTGCCAGGTTGCACACCATGTTCCCCTTCTGTTCTTCTTTTCCTTTCACTCTTCCTCTACCCTCCTATCTACCCCCTCTCATTTTTCCTGACCATGTGATGCTTCAATCTTCCCATGTCACCCACAGCCCTGCTTATGCCTAACTTGTTGAAAATATATGGCAGATCTGGAAAGGTCCTGGGCTGGGAGTTTCTTCATTTTAGCTCAGTTCAGTGTTGAATTTCCAAATGGGATCTAATTGGAGGAGTGGGTGCAAAGGATGGAGGCACAGATACATGTACTAAAACTTAATAGGAATTGTGAAATGGGATGCCGATCCTTTCGGATGTGTATCTATTGGAAGCCCAGACAGAAGTGGGGCAAAGAAAGGGAAAAATACTTGTTTTCTACATTTATTTAACACACACACACACTTTTGAGTGCCTGGCCTTATGCTAGGTGCTGGATATAAGGACATATCTGAGATAGAATTGCTCTTTTTTTTACAGAAAACAGAACACTTGGGAGCATAGAGAAGGCAAGCAAATAAGAACAATGATGCAAAATCAGCATCATGATTTCTTTTCTTGTCACTGTGATATAATGCCTACCATAAATAAAGTGAGGGAAGAAGGATTTATTTTTGCTCATTGTTTTAGAAGATTCAGCCCATGGTTGCTTGGCCTCATGCACTTGGGCAAAAGACCATGGTAGAGTTTCTTTACCTCATATCAGAGAGGAAGAAGAGAGAAAGGAAGGAACCAGGCACAATCTTCAAAACACACCCCAGTGACCTACTTCCTACTGCCAGATCCCACCTCAGAAAGTTTCCATTGTCTTCCAAAATAGTGCCACTATCTGGGGACCAAGTATTTGACAAATGAACCTGAGGGGGACATTTCATATTCAAACCATAACATTCTGCCCCCCACCCCAGCTTGTGGCTATCTCATAATGCAAAATACACTTAGTCCATCTCCAAGAGTCCCCAAAGCCTTAACCATTCTAAAATTGTTAAAAAGTTTAAGTCTAAAGTTTCTTCTGAAACTCAAGGTAAACCCTTAGCTGTGAGCACCTATTCAAATCAAAGACATTTACATCCAACAATCCATTGTACAGAGTAAACATTCTCATTACAAAAGGGGGGATGGGGAAATAATAAGGGAGGATCTGACCAAAGCAAGACAGAAAACCATCAGGGCAAACACTAAATACTGTAGTTCCATGACCAGCATCCAGAGCACGTGGTGTCCTGATGTGAGCTCCAATGGGGCTTGGCTTGGGCAGCCCTGCCCCTATGGCCTTGCTGTTTGCAGTCCACGTGACCTCTTTCTGGGGCTGGCTCCACTACACATTGCCTGCAGCTTTCCTTGGCAAATAGTCCATGTTCCAGGTTCCCCATTGCAGCTTAGCCATTCCCCTCACAGCTCCTATATCTCCCTTTCAGGGGCTCCCTGCAGGGAATCTGACCCTGAGTTTCCTTTGGTGCACCAGTGGTGATGGTGGTGCTCAGGTGGTGGTGGAGCTAATGTTTGCATGCACAACTGCTTTCTACTTGAGTAAAAAAATGTACTTTCTGCTCTTCTTGAAAAGCTTTGCAGAATTCAGTTCCAGGTTTGTTTTGAGATGAAGGAAAGCCTGACTTTGAAAGATATTTTTAAAAACTCTAGTCCACACTTCCCACAAGCATATTCCAGTGAGCTCATTCATAAATGCTGCATTTGCTGGAGATGTCAAAGACCCCTGCAGAGTCTGGGCTGTTGACATGAATGGAACCCCCACAGCTCAATCATTGTACACCTCTTTTCAAAGTGACACCAGCAGTCTTCCATTTCTGCTTCACAGTGTCAAGGTGGACGAAACACCACTAGCTTTTACTAAAGCCCAGTACTCTGGAATGAGATTTTTTTTTAATAAAAGAGCTGGTTTTATGTTCTTGCTATGTTGACCAAAATTTTCCATATTATGACTCTTAAAGTCATATTTTTGTGCAAAAAACTGACCATTCTTCTCAATTCCATTGTCCTCTGGATTCTAAGAGTGATTTGGAAAGGTGCTCAGGGTAAAATTCAGAAGATGAGATTTCTGTTTCAAGACACTGAATACTTCAACCTTTGAAGGACAAAAAATAAAGTTGCACAGTCATATAAAAAAAAAGTTGTGTGCTCTATTTATTTGCTGTATGCCCCATGCCCAGGTTTTTGGCACTCTTGGTCTTGAGAGCCCTGACAGGCTGAGGTCCCATGGGGCACCTGCCATGGTCATAACCTTGATGCAGATGGGTAGTTGGATGTTGGAATAGATGCTTGTCATTGGGGGTCTTATAAGCAGTAGAGATGACACAAGAGTTCTTAGCTTCTCAGACAAAGACGTGTCACCAACCATCCTTCTCCTTTCCCCAAGCAGACTAAAATCAGCAAGTGCTTTTTCCCCACCTACCTAAGAGTTCAATACACTCTTACTCTCCTCGTCTTGGAGAAGGTAATGCTTGGAATGCTGTCTGACTACTTTGTCCATTTCAAACCTAGAACATGCTCAGTTTCTGCCAATCAGACAGCGTGGGGATTGGGATCAACCTGAAGCAAGGAACCAAGTCAGAGTAACATCTCAACTGCCTGGTCCGAGCTGATGGAAAAGCCTAAGGCTAGAGAGGAGAGGTCTAGATTCTAAACTTTCATGAGCTAGGTGCCCTGTGCCTCAGTTTCCTTATTTTTAAAAAGGTACTTAAACCTATTGTACTTTCTTTCCAAAGCCATGATTAGAATGAAGTGAAAGTGCTTGGGTAAAGCACATTTTGATTTGAGTACATCAGGGTGCTTTTGTGAGCAGCAGGTCTTGCTTGCAGGAATGGGAAGTGACACGTGGGAGTTCAGGAGGGTTGTGGGGGTGTCTGTTTCTGACAGATGTGAATGCCTCTGTTCTGTTGGGATGTAGTTGACCCAGTCTTTTTGCTCTTCCTATGCTTTAGGCTGGGGGAAGTTTGCTCGACTGACCAGAGCACTGACAAGCAGCAGGGGTGTCTTGCAGCAGCTGGCTCCCAGTGTGCAAAAGGGCGAGAATGTTCACAAGCACTCTCGCCTGGCAGAGGTAAGGGCAAGGGGAGCTCACCTCACACCTCTTGGAGGTACATGGGCTGAGAAGGTGGCACAAAGCCAGTGTGCCGACTAAAGGAGAGCTTCAGGGCCCTAGAAAGTATGGGAGGGCCATGTCTTGGCTGGGCTACAAACCACAATGTGTGATTTAGGTAAGTGACTTAACTCCTTTGAGTTTTGTGCTTTCACATATGTAAAAGCAGGCTGGAGTGAGCTCTATCCCAACTTGTGTGAGATTGTAGGTGTCAATTCACTTTTTTGAGGGCACAGGGAAGGAAATACGAGTGCTTTATGTACACAAATAACTTTTTACTTATAAGCTATAAACAATTTTATTTGAGTAATACATGCTATTATAGGAAGATATAGGAATCCAAAGGAAAAAAATAAAAATCACCTGTACCTTACTGGCCATATAGTATTGTTATTTTTTTGTGCTTGTTTAGTTCTTTCCTTTGCATATGTCCTATTTCCTAAGTACTAACAAATTAATTTTTTCATGTGTTATTGTTTATGACCTGATGTTGAGATGCAGCCATAAGTCAGTGTGCACATTGAGGGAGTTGTCTTGCCTTTTCTTCACTTTCTATAAATATGAAACTCTTTCTGGGTTACTATACTTTAAATTATTATTGTATCAATAACTTCGTCAGTAAGGAAAACTTGCTTGGTGGTATTCACCCTTTTTCTGGGACAAGTGAGAGGCTGCAAAGCCTTGAGAAGCTGTTTCATTCAGGCTTCATTCACTTAAATCGCTATGATCTGCCATTGGTGGTGCTTGCTCTTCCTTTCTTCAGTAAGATCTGAGTGGACCATTTAGAGGCACTGTACCCTCCCCAGTAAACCTGGACAGCATACACTACCCCTTTGTTGGAGATAGCCAGTTATTCCTTGAGCCATGATTGGATGGTGTGGCTCTTTCTTGATCTTACATCTGGGTACCATTTTGCTAAGGGAGAATTCTTGGCATAGTGTGGCTACCATAGTTGCTTTGTATATGTGCAGAAAATGTAGAGTGGTTAACTATGCAGAATCTGCTTGCAGCATCCAGGAGCTTTTGCCAACAGTAGGGATGGGGAGCAATCATTTACATCATGTTAGAGCAAGAAAGATATTTGGATGCTGGCAATATCATTTTTTTTTCATGATAAAAAAGGATACAAAGGAGGCCTTTCAGCTTGCAATCTGTGTTTTCCCTGCTGCTTCTTGTAGTTCATAAAGTACCTTCTCTCTTGCTTCTGTTCTCCTTACTCAGTCTTATCTGGCCATACTGGCCTCCTTGCTGTTTCCTGTATGTACACATTAGGCTTGCTTGCTCCATGGATGTCTGTGCTATAGCTCCTTCATTGCAAGTCTTTACCTAAATATCATTTTTCTCTATGTAGCTGCTTGTAGCTGTCAGGGTTCTGCCAGAGAAATAGTAGGATATTTATATATTAAGAGAGTTATTTTAAACAATTGGCTTACATGCCTTGGAAGTTGGCTGCACAATTCCAAAATTCAAAGGGTAGGTTGGAAAACTGGAAACTCTTGTAAGGAGCTGAAGTGGAAGTCCATGGGAGAATTCCTCCTTCCCTGGGAAAACCTCAGCTCTACGTTTAAGGCCTTTTCACTGATTAGATGAAGCTCACTCAGATTGCAGAGGATATTTTTCTTTTCCTGAAAGTCAGTTGATTGTAGATGCTAATCACATCTGCAAAATATCTTTACAGGAACACTTAGTGTTTGCTTGATAACTGGCTACAATAGCCTAGCCAAGTTGACATATAAAACTATTACAATTCACCCTTTGTTCACTGGGCACTCACACACATGTCCTTAAACCATACTTAATTTCCAAATAACACAATAACAAACTCATATTTCTGCCTGACAGGATTGTTATCCTGGGTGGTCACTTTTCTCCTTCATATTCTGAACTTAAATACTGCAATGCAAAATTTACTGTTATCATTGCATTCTATGTTAAAATAAGGGAGAAAGAAAGGGAAGAAAATAATAGCATAACAAAGTAATGGAGAAATGGAACTCCTAACCCTATTCTTATCACGCTCTATATTGTTCCCAGTTAGTGTCTTCTAATGTTCTATACAGTTTACTTTTTTAAAAATTGTGTTTATTGTCTACGACAAATACCTAGCACCCAGAACCACTGGCAAGTCATAGATGCTCAGTAGTGTTTACTTTAAAAAAAATTGATTTAATGAATGAAAGTAAATAAATTATATCAATGTTTTTGTGTACCTGTCTGGAAAAAGTAACTGCTCATAGATTCCAATATGAGACAAAAGTATGGGTCTCATCCCAGGGGTAAGCTTTACTCAGCCTGGCTAAAGCTTATTGATATTATTGATTTTTTCAGAGAACAAGCTTTTGCTTTTGTTGATTTTCTGTTTTCCCTTTCATTGCTTTCTGGTCTAATTTTTTGTTATTTATTTCAGTCTGCTTACTTTGGATTTATTTTGCTCTTCTTTTTTTAGTTTCTTAAAGCAGAAACTTCAAGTATTGTTTTTGGTCTTTCTTCTTCTCTAAGATATTCATTCAATATTAGAAATTTCCCTTTAAGTACAAGCTTTCACTGCATGTCACAAATTTTGATAAATTGTATTTTCTTTTTCATTTAGTAAAATATATTTTAATTTCTTTGAACTGTCTTCTTTGGCCCATGTGTTATTTCAAAGTGTGTTATTTCATTCCTAAGTACTTTTGGATTTTCTAGATATTTCTCTAAGTGAGTTCTAGTTTAATCCCATTGTGTTCTGAGAGCAAGCAGTGCATGATTTTTGTTCTTTTGTTAAGGTGTGTTTTATGGCCTGGAATGTGCTCTACATTGTTTCATGTGAGTTTGAGAGAATGTATATTTTGCAGTTGTGCTAGTTGTTGTCATTATAACAAAGTAGCTGAGATAATTAACTTATAAAAAGAAAGACAGGGTTGGGTATGGTGGCTCATGTCTGCAATCCCAGTTACCTGAGAGGCAGAGGTAGAGGATCATGGTCTGAGGCTGGCCCTGGGCAAAAAGTGAGATCCTATTTGAAAAAGAAAAGCAAAAAAGCTGGGGACATGGCTTAAGTGGTAGAGTGTGAGGCTCTGAATTCAAATGTCAGTACTGCTGCAAAACAAAAGAAAAAAGAAAGAGGCTCCATTTCATGATATGGGACACCAGTTGCTTTTAGGCCTCTTAAACTGATGACCTCGGAACCAGAAATAAAAGGGAAAGAGTGAGAGCCGGGGTCCTACAATCTTTCACTAGGCCGCAACGCTCCTAAAGATTGCACTAATTCCCAATAGTGTCCAACCCTATTTAACACACTGGTCTTTGAGGGACATTCAAGATTCGAACTTGGCAGTTGTTGTTGGGTGTCCATATAGCTGGTTGGTTGATGTGCCCTTCCTCCCTCCCTCTCTCTTTCTTCCTCTTTTTTCTTTTCTCTTTCTCTCTCTTTTCTCTCTCTTTCTTCTTTTTTTCTCTGTCTTTCTTTCTTAGAAATCAGATTTATTAGGACACCATTAAAAGGAAAGAAATGATAAGCAGCTAAGCAAAGAAGCATAGTCCACTGAGACAGGATTGAGAGTAGGTTTTATACCTTGGGTTAGGCTACTTTTGATTGGCTATCTCGCTTTTTGTGGACCTTACTGATTGGTTTTTCTCTTCCTCAGATCATAATTTTAATTTCATGTTTATGGGAACATTTTGCAGGCTCAGTCCCTATTTCCTCATTCTAGCATTCCATACACTTGGCCCCTCTTTTCTTATTCTACCTGGCTCTTGGTATGTCATTCCCACCATGCCTTCGTTAGGGGTGCTTTCTTCCACATTACCATCTGACAGAACAACCAAAGCAATTCTGGTTTCAGTGGTGCAAGTGTCTCATCTTGCTGTAACTGCTTCCTGCTGGGTAGGGTCATAGAGATATCCCCATCTTTGTATTTGTTGTTCTGGCAGAGGATCATGGAGCAGTCCACAGGGACATGGTAAGATCTAATTGAATACCAGAATGAAATTGTACAGAGGTCTGATCCAGGTTGCTAAGAGGCACTGGAGTGTCAAATTTAGGCAGCAAAGAGGTTCAAAAGATGTGGCTCTTAGGCTGGGCTTACCTGGAGTCCATTTTGTCTGTTTTATAGGTGATATCCTAGAACCTCAAAAAATGTCATTATTTTTAGAAGTAGTACTTCTGCAGCATGTCAACAGACAACAGTTACAAAGTTTTACAAGGAAAATACAAAACCAAACCACCAGAAGCAAGCATTTTAAAAAAATTTTTTTTTATTATTTTATTATTCATATGTGCATACAAGGCTTGGGTCATTTCTCCCTCCTGCCCCCACCCCCTCCCTTACCACCCACTCCGCCCCCTCCCTCTCCCCCCACCCCCTCAATACCCGGCAGAAACTATTTTGCCCTTATTTCTAATTTTGTTGAAGAGAGAGTATAAGCAATAATAGGAAGGACCAAGGGTTTTTGCTGGTTGAGATAAGGATAGCTATACAGGGAGTTGACTCGCATTAATTTCCTGTGCGTGTGTGTTACCTTCTAGGTTAATTCTTTTTGATCTAACCTTTTCTCTAGTTCCTGGTCCCCTTCTCCTATTGGCCTCAGTTGCTTTTAAGGTATCTGGTTTAGTTTCTCTGCGTTAAGGGCAACAAATGAGAAGCAAGCATTTAAAAGCTAACTTGTTTGACAGATAAGTAATTATTAGAATCAATTTCCAAGGGTTTGATTGTAAATGCTCCAGAACAATCAAAACTGCAATGACAAAATTGCAAAATTGCAAAATTTGTAGAATAGTCACAGTTAAAAGTTTGAAAAACTTTGTTTCTTTGAGGATGTTTTTGTTGTCTTTGATTTTTCTGCCTGTGTTTGTTTTGTTCTTGTGGCATTTATCCTGGTTGGCTTTCTTTCCATTTCTAGAATCTGAGGTTTGGTGGCTACATTAGTTTGGGTAAATCCTCAGTAATTATTGCTTTTAATATTTTTTTCAGTTTGCAAAATTTTTTCTATTCACATCCTGTGAAGCTCAGAGTCCCAGCTACTAATAAGCCCATCAAAGACACTCTTCATTCTGTTAGTGTTTTTGATCTTTAGCATTTCTTTTGGGTTCTGTCTTAGAAGTTCCACCTCTCTGTTTACACTGCCCATCTGTTTTTGCATGCTATCCACTTATCCATCAGAGCCCTTAGCATATTAGTCACAGTTGTTTTAAATTCCCAGTCTGATTCCAACATTGCTGCCATATTTGGGTCTGGCTTTGATGCTAGCTCTGCCTCTTCAAATTGTGCCTTTTACTATTTCATCTGCTTTGTAGCTTTTGGTTGATAGCAGGACACAATGCACTAGGAAAAAACCTCAGTAAATAGGCCTTTAGTAAGGTGGTGGTAAGGTATGGGGAGGAGAAGCATTCTGTAGTCCTGTGAGCAGTTCTCAGCGTTTTACTGAGCCTGTGTAACCTGGGCTGTGACTTTCACAGGTATTTCTCAGTCTCCACCTTGTCCCTGTAGGAGGGGCAGGATGACTAGAGAGTAGTAGAGTTGGGTGTTTCCCTTCCCCATGGTCATATAAGTTCTGATAAAATGCCCTCAGGTCAGACCCTGGTTAAGTATTTTTCCTGAGGTCAGACCTTCTTAAGAACACAGTGCTCTGGAGTATTTCAAAATTGCTCCTCTGTCCCTCTCCCTGACAGAAACAGGAGGGAATTTTTCTTAGCTTTTCAATATAAGAGCCTAGTAGGGTCCCTGGAGGTAAAACTCCCAAGTGTGAGGCCCCCCCCCATGAATGGTCCCCTGGGTTTTTTGGTTTTTTTTTTGCTTGTTTGTTTGATTGGCTTGCCCCCTCAGTAGTTGGTTCTGTGAGTTTTCTGCTCATGAGTTTCTGCTCTGGCAAATTGTGATTCTCTGTATTCACCTGGCTGTGAATCCAGTTTGGGAGGTATCCTTTTGTTCTGTGATCTCACTTCCATGAAGGATTTAAGAAGAGTTGTAGATTTTTCAGATTGTTCAGCTTTTTGCTCTGTTTTTAGGATAGATGACTCCCAAACGCCCTGTATGCAGGATTAGAAACTAGAAGTGGGCTAGAAAGTTTTAAACGGAAAAATTTTCTCCCTATCCATAGCCAATAGCTGATACTATGCTCAGTTTTCTCAATTTTCTTATACACAAATGCTCTTGGTTAAATGAAGACCGCTTAAGCACATGGACACCTCAGTGAAGCCTTTCCAACCTCTAGGAGGAAGTGGACATGAAGCCCATGGTGGGCTGGGAACGGCAGTGTTGCATTTCAATGAATTGCACATGTTATTTTTAAGGCCAATTTATCTCTGTTATGCTGGCTATTCCTCTCTCTCAGTTCAGGGAATCTGGCTTTAGTCCTCACTGCAGTCCTCCTATCCACCTCCTGCACTGAGTCTAGAAAAGAAAGAATCACTTTCTGTGTGCCAGGTCTGTGCTTTTCACCTTCTCCCTCAATCCTCTAAATAACCTGGACCGGTTTTACATAGGAGGAGTCTGGGGCATAGGGAAGCTCACTAGGTGGTAGAGTCCAGGTAAAGAAGCTGGTTCATCTAACTGTTAACCCAACCTGCTTTCCATTTGGGGCAATTCCTTCTGGGCATGGTCTCCTCTTCCCAGCCCTATGCTACTACTTATAACAGGGTGACCAGGCTTTCTGGCTTTAGAGATGTAGATTACTGTGAGCTCCTTCTTTTTTATTTTATTTTCTTTTATTATTCATATTGCATACAAGGCTTGGGTCATTTCTCCCCCCTGCCCCCACCCACTCCCTTACCACCCACTCCGCCCCCTCCCTCTCCCCCTCACCCCCTCAATACCCAGCAGAAACTATTTTGCCCTTATTTCTAATTTTGTTGTAGAGAGAGTATAAGCAATAATAGGAAGGAACAAGGGTTTTTGCTGGTTGAGATAAGGATAGCTATACAGGGAGTTGACTCACATTAATTTCCTGTGCGTGTGTGTTACCTTCTAGGTTAATTATTTTTGATCTGCCCTTTTCTCTAGTTCCTGGTCCCCTTTTCCTATTGGCCTCAGTTGCTTTAAAGTATCTGCTTTAGTTTCTCTGCATTGAGAGCAACAAATGCTAGCTAATTTTTTAGGTGTCTTACCTATCCTCATATCTCCCTTGTGTGCTCTTGCTTTATCATGTGCTCAAAGTCCAATCCCATTGTTGTGTTTGCCCTTGATCTAATGTCCACATATGAGGGAGAACATACGATTTTTGGTCTTTTGGGCCAGGCTAACCTCACTCAGAATGATGTTCTCCAATTCCATCCATTTACCAGCGAATGATAACATTTCGTTCTTCTTCATGGCTGCATAAAATTCCATTGTGTATAGACACCACATTTTCTTGATCCTTTTGTCAGTGGTGGGGCATCTTGGCTGTTTCCATAACTTGGCTATTGTGAATAGTGCTGCAATAAACATGGGTGTGCGGGTGCCTCTGGAGTAACCTGTGTCACAGTCTTTTGGGTATATCCCCAAGAGTGGTATTGCTGGATCAAATGGTAGATTAATGTCTAGCTTTTTAAGTAGCCCTGTGAGTTCCTTCTTCTCAGGATGGGAAACGAAGTTTAATTTCTGGTATTAAAAAATATCTTATGTCAGTGCAAAGGTTAAGCTGGTAGACCTTTGTCATAGGTGAGCTCCTTAGGATGCAGACACTGAGTAATATCAGGTAGGAGCAGTGTTAGGCAGGGGTGCTCAGCCCACCGTTCAAATTTTAGGTAGACTCTGCTGGCAGAAAGAACAGGGAGCTCTAGAGCAAAGATTGGCAGCTAAAGGGTCCCATAGAAGGCAGAAATAGCCCTAGACTGCCTTTCTAATCAGTTTCTGGCCAGGGCTCACTGAAAACTTTCTGTCCCTTCAGAGCCAATAGCTGGAGGCTGTCAGCTAACCACAATCCCTGCAACTGGGCAGGGAATCTTTGCAGGGGAAGGCGAGGGGCACATCCCTGAGTCCACCACCCCTTTGCTCGCTGTAATGAATTCTGCCTTTATAAGGAGGAAAGCGGCCATAGAAGAGAGCTGCAGTCCTGCTCGGCTGGATTCACTATGTCCTCCATGCAGGAGTATCTTTCCTAGGAATTGGCCTACAAAGTAATTTAACAAACAGCCATTGAACAAATACTATCTAAAAATTATAAATGTTGATCTCTCACTTCAAATCATTGAAGGTAAAGTTGAGACCCTCTGAGAACTTATTCCCAGAGGCAGTCACTACCCTGAAGGTGTGTCTCCTTTCTACTGATATTTTTACACTTACATTACTTATGTATTTATTCATAAATTATGTGTAGTATATTGATAATTATGTGTAGTATGTTGATAATTTATGCATATTTGAACAAACAATATTCATAACCTGATATTTTACAATGTAAATTTTATGCCAAATATTGATATTCAAAAAATTTATTTTGAAATATTAATACTCATAAGAAATTGCAAAGCTAGTAGAGTGTCCTGGGCACTTCAACCAGCTCATTTCAATGGTAATATCTTATGTAACTAGACATCATGATCATAAAATATCACAACCAGAAAATTGGCATGTGTAGAATATTAAATAAGCTAAAAATCATGTTCAGATTTAACCACTTTTTACATTTATTTATGTGTGTAGTTCTATGTATTTTCCCTCCTTCCCTTCCCTCTTCCCCTCCCTTCCACTTAGAGCCTTGTGCAGGCTAAACAACTCAATCTATAACCCCAGCCCTGCAGTTTTATTTCATGAAATGATTTTGTATAACCACAACTATAATCAAGCTCTCTGTTCCATTACAATTAAGGAACTCATCTATAGTCACACCCCCATCCCTATCCCTGTTCCCTGTAAACCATTAATTTATTTTCCATTTTTATAATTCTGTTGTTTTGAGATTACTGCATAGATGGAATGGCACAGAATGAACCCTTTAAGATTGGTTTTTCTTTAGTATAATGCCCTTAACATCCATCCAGGCTGTTCCATGTATCAAGGGATTGTTCCCTTTTCCATTGTTTGGTTATGCCAGTTTGTTTAACTATCTACCCATGGAAACATAATATGAGCTGTTTCCATTTTTTGACTATATGGGCACAGCTACTATGAACATATAGGTTTTCATGTGAACATATGTTTTTATTTCTCTGGGATAAATGCCCAAGAGTGTGATTGCTGAATTTTTATACATATGCATGCATGTAAGTATATATTTAGTTTTATAAGAAAACTGCCAAACTTTTTTCAGTTGTGTTGGCCATATCATTTTATATTCACAGCAGTAACATATGAGAGGTGCAGTTTCTCTATATCATTGCCAGCATTTGGTTTTGCCAGTCTTTTTTTTTAAAGCCATTGTAAGGCGTATATAGTGATATCTCATTGTAGTCTTAATTCGCATTTAATAATAGCTAAAAATATCAAACATCTTTTCATGAGTTTATTTTCCAGTCATATATCTTCTTTGGTGAAATGCTGGTTCATGATTTTTTTTGCTGGGTTTCTAATTGGGTTCTTTGTTTTTAACTACAGAAGTATATTATTTATACTCTTAGCAGCAATGTCTTGTAAGACCATCCTTTTTCCATGTTCCTATTACCAGTTAATTGGTAGTGTTAGAATTCTAAAGTTTTCTCAATCTGGTGGGTGGAAGTATTTCATTTTGGTTTACTGAGGTTCACCTTTTCATATTTATTAGCCTTTTAGATCTCTGTGGACTTCCTACTCATGTTCTTTGCCCATTTTTCTGTTAGACAATTTGTCTTTCTTGGTATATTGTTCATTTGGTAATATTCTTCTTTGGTCTACATAATTTTTTTTGCTTAGAATACTATTTTGCCTAATATTTGCTTTTTTGAGTCAGCATTTTCCTGGTATATTTTCCATCTCTTATAACATGTGTGTGTATTCCTCAGTCTACATATATCTGACTTTTACTTTTAGTTAAGAACAACTTCAACATCAATAACAGCATCTAACTCTTTAGCACATAAACTGTATACCACTGTAATCCTACAGAAGCAAAATATTAAACATATAAATTATGTCAATTTATTCTTCTGATAACCCTAACAAGGCAGGAATCACTCTTATACAGATTATGAAATGGAGGCATGGAGAGAAAAGGTATCTTGAATCTAGTAAGTGGTGGAGTCAGCATTCAAATGAATCTGGTGCCTGATAGCATCCTCAAAACTACTATACAAGAGTATCTCCCTTTTAGTAAATGACTTTAATCTATTTATGCTTAATATTATTACTGATATATTTGGACTTCTTTTTGATATCCAATTCTGTGGTTTTTTTTCTGTCTACTATTCTTGTTCTCCCCTCTCCTACCTCCTCCTTTTCTTCTCTGATTTCTGCTCAATTCCATTTCTTTTTATTGGTTTGAAAGGTACATACTATTTTTGTTTTCTATTGATTTCATCTTTTTTTTACCATGCATATTTATCTTAAAATTAATCATTTAAAGTTCTTCCAGAACAAAATAAGGATCTTAGAATACTTTAATTATAAAGCACTCCCATTCATATACTAATCTAGTATTTTAGCTTTTCCTTATTTTTTACTTCTCCATTGGCCACTATTATTTTCTTTTTATAGTTAATACTTAAGCTGATTTACCAATAAATGTTTTACCATTTATTTGCTCACATAGAATTCTGTAGCCCAAAACATACTTCTGGGCTCAGTTTCCTTCTTGAAGAAGCATATACGTGAGCAGAGTCTGAGGATAAGAAATACTTTTAGTTTTTACATGTCTAAATACGTCTTTATTCTTATTTAGCTGTTAAATCATAACTGAGTATTCAATTTCAGATGAACAGTCATTTCTCTTTTTAATCTATTGTGTTATTTTTATTTTTTGTTTTAAAGGAATATTTTTCTTATTTCTAGAAATTCTGTTTAGTCTTTTCCAAGTCTTCCTATTCTTCAGAAATGATGTCTTGTTTATGCTAACATCTCATTCTTTTACATTTCTTTAGAAATTCAGGCATACTTAAATCCTTTTGGTGTTTAATTTCCTCTCATGTTGAGCTTTTATAACTTGGGGTTATTTTGGTCAGAGTCCATTGGGTACGCAGTCATGAGGCATCTGAAGATGTAGTTGAGTTTATCAGTATCACTTACCATAAAGTTTCAACTGGTACAAATCAAGTCTTCTGTAAAGGTTTCAGTGCTGGGGCTCCCAATCAGTGGACAGAATTAATTCTGGCTCTCCACCCATATATGGCACAGACTTGAGGTTCCAGTTTCTCACAATAACCCCTTTTCTACTAAAAGAACCAGACAAGTGACTAGGTTCCTTTTTATGTCTCTGAGGTATGGAATAGAGGATTTCTGTTCTGGTTCTTTGTCAAAGAGGACTTTGTCAGCCCATCAAGAACAGGTGGCTTCCCCTCCTGTTGCCTGCACTGCATACCTGGTTCTGGTAACTCCTGCTTCTGTAAAACTTCTGGGATGTTTTGTTTCAGCTCCTACAGGCTGCAATGGTTTTCTGTTCCTGTTACATTTGCAGTACCTGAAGTTTTGAACATTAATATGCATTACTAAATGTTTTAATTTTTAAATAGCATTTCATGGTATTTGTATAAAATGGAGAATTTGTCCATATTTACTTGGTCCACTCTATTAATAGTTAGCTCTCTAAACACTCATGCTAGTATGACTATGGTAGCTTGCTAGAAGTAGAATTAGGAGACAGAAGGCATGAACATTTAAAACTGAGTAGAAACTGCTGACGTTCAAAAAGGAAAGTTAGTTTATATTGCCTATGTAATGACAACTGTGTTTCTTTTTTCATCACCATATATTTCATCACCAATATTCAATGTTATAAACTGTTTTACTCAATCTTAAGTTTACCATTTTAATTAATTTTTCAAGGAAGGGCATCTTCCTTGTTTGTGAACTCCACAGAATTACAACCTGATAAAGGTAAAGTATGTTTTGCTTAAGTGTATGAGAGTGCGACTTTCAGCCACCCATCAGTAGGACATGCATAAAGAACATGGGATGGTTGGAACTAATCACCTCTGCAGGCGGCTGGACAGATACACAGAGAGCTGAAGCTGTATGAAGTTTCCTTATAGAACACAGTGTATAGACTTTCTGTTCATGGTCCATCACGATGAGCTAGTGCCCTGGCTCTGCTGAGGGGGAACAGGATACAGTATCATCCAGGTCAAGGCCATTAAGGGTCCCTACTTTTCCGGTCTCAGCCAATATCAGTAGTGGTTGGATATATAAGAGCCAAAATATCCTGTTTCCTAGAAACAAGCTCTCCTTTTTTCTCAGTCTCTGAAATTGAGATTTTCTGCTTCTAACTGTCCACATATGGACAATTTAGCTGTGGCAGTAGGTAGTATGTTTGCCGTTCCTAAAGGTGTTTTAGGTGACCATTCACGGTATGTTAGGGATGAGCTTGGGAAGTGGCTGGACAGGTGGCTTCCTATAGGCTTCCATCCCTGAAGGTTGCTTATGACTTATTATTCTGTGTGCACCCAGGGTTCGTGAGATTCTATAGGGTCACCTCTCCCTTATCCAAGCAATGAGATTTGTTCTCTGTTTTCTTTTTTCCTTAGGAGAGTTGTATTGTGTATGTGCTTATTATATTTTCATAAACTTTGCTTACTTAAGTCTGGAAGAGGAGAGTGCAAATATTTAATGGTGTGAAGAGTCAATTCTGCACTTGATTTTGATGAAAAAGACAAATAATCAGCTGAAATAAAGTTTAGGTTTAGTGATTTCTGAAGCTTTTATTCCTTTCTTTTCTTCTTTTTTTTCCCTGAGAGAGGTGTGATGATGT
This sequence comes from Castor canadensis, assembly GCF_047511655.1. Classification (NCBI taxonomy): domain Eukaryota; kingdom Metazoa; phylum Chordata; class Mammalia; order Rodentia; family Castoridae; genus Castor; species Castor canadensis. The sequence goes on from NC_133396.1 coordinate 122,091,914, forward strand.
AGTAGAAGGAGGAAGAGATTTGGAGTCAGAATGACCCAAATCCTCCTCCAAAACTCCAGCACATTCCAGCTGTGTGACTTTGTACAAGTTCTTTAGCTTCACTAATCTTTCCTCATCCTCATGAAATAAGGATATTAACTAAACTAAAAGATTGTTGTGAGGATTTGTGGTGCTTTAAAAGACAAGTCTGATCTTATTACTCCCTGTTTAAAAGTCCTTTAATGTCTTCTTGTAGTGTTTTTGGGTAAATATAAAATTTACACAGTGACTTCAAGATTGAATTCAACTCCCAAACTCATCAAGCAGTCCCCTCCCCTGTCAGCATCAGCCAGCAGTGCTCACACTTGCCATACTCTCTTAACCCTGGGCCCTGGAACACGCTCTCCCTTGGCCTAGAACCTCTTGCTCCATCTTTTGGTGGTGCTGTTTGTTACTCACTCTTCAAGTCTCAATGCAGGCTTCCTCTGTGAGGCCTTATCAATTGTCCCTGCCCACCCCAGGCCAGTTGGGTGACACTCTCAGAAGCTCTTTCACAAGTACCATTTCCTCTTTGAGTGCTTGATACACAATGAATGATTTACTTCAAAACTGCCTTCTTCAGAGGATGAAAGGTCCATGCGGCAGGAACAGTGTCTCTCTTGTTTACACGTATCCTTACCATTGAACACAGTGCTGACACATGGTAAGTGCTTGGTACATGTTCCATAAATGAAGGAAGGAAGAAAAGAAGCAAACACATGGTTCAGTGATGGACACTTAGTAGTAGGTCCCTAATAAATGTTAGTTTCCTTTCACATTCACTTTCCCTCATGTCAGTTGTGTGTCTTGATCATGGATAATGAAGAATGATTTGTGACAGACTTGATACTGATGCCAATATTTCTGTGAGTCAACTTTACATCCAATTCTTAATAATCCTAAATTAAAAAAATACAACTGAAGTTTTCAAACAAAACGTTAAAAGAATACAGCTACAGTACATCTCAGCAAAATAGGAAGAAATCAAGATTCTTTTATTTCAATTTGAGATCTTATTTGTGAAGGTATCATAAAGGTTGGTACTCAACTGTGGCAAAGTCTGTGGGTTAATGCTTTTAATTGCTTCCCACTGCCTTTATTTCTTCCATTAAAGAACAAGTGCATCATGGAAAAAGTCCTAAAAATAGCACCTGCCTGGTTTATGGAGAAGGGTGTTTATGACAAGAATTAAGTGGTTGTTTGGCTCAGGATGGCTAAAGACCCAAATCAGGCTTTGTTTTGTGACTGGAGCCCCATCCCAGCCTTGTTAACATCTACCTCCCCCTTTTTCTTTGAATATGTGGGCTGACTTTGTCCTCACTTTGTAGCATAAAAACCCAAGTTATTTTTCAACCAAAGACTTTTGAAGCTATAGTGGGGGAATGGAAAGAAATGAGCATATGGTCATACTTGGATGTGAATACATATGTGCATATGTTGAAGTGGGTGTGTCTGGAGTAAGGGTTTAGAGAACTGGGTTTCTATCCTCCCACAGAGGGAGGATGTCTGAGGTTATGTGGGTGATGGTGATGGGAGTATTTATGGATGGTGTTTATCTATGTCTTTAAATGACCGATGAAGCCAGTTTGGTGGGTAGAGTGACGAGTATCTTGAGGCAACTTTCAAAGAGCAAGTTCTATGTGTCTAACCACAGTGTTTTCTGCTGTCATCATCCAGGGAGATGACAGACAATCCTTTTGAGAGAGAGTGATCTTGAGGTTGTAGACTCTTCCGACTCTTGTTAGGCCTATCCTGTCTATTGTGAATTGGGCCAGGTCTTCAGGCTCCCAGAAAGACTACCAGATTTGCTTACAACTTTGTTTAGTGCTAGGTCTAGCCTGCATCTTCTCTTTCCTGGTTTTTTGCAGTGGTTTTGCTACAGGCCTCCCTGACTCCAGACTTGTCCCTTCTGGTTCTTTTTCCAAACTGCTTAGCCTCACCAAGAGATCTTCAACTTTGAGCTTCCTTTACTTTGTTTCTTCTTGGTAATAGTAGGTACCTCATGGAGTTGTGAGAATTAAATGAACTAATATATATTAATATATAATATATTTATATATAACAACATAATTATATTAATGTATAATAAAACATGCATTAATATTTTATAATTATATATGAATATATATTATATTATCTAATAATATAGTAATTATGTATGATATATAATTTATGTATCTATAGCTCACGGGAAAGAATATCTGCTAGATACTTCCTCGATGTTAATAGTCTATGTGGACTCTGTTTTTAAATTTTTTCATGGGACTGCATATGCTTAAAATATGGCCATAAGATACAACTATCCTTTCTTGTCTATATCATCCTTATTATAGTGTTCTAAGAACATTGTTGATGTTATGTTTTTGTCAATTATACAAAGGAATTGAAATCAGGATCTTGAAGAGATATGTACAACCCCATATTGATTGCAACTTTATTTCCAATAGCTAAGAAATGGAAGCAACCTAAATGTTCACTGATGGATGAATGAATAAAAAATACTTTATTGTATGCTTATACCTACAATAGAATATTATTAAACTAGAATCAAATACTGCCATTTTCAATAGGACAAATGAACTTAAAAGGACATTATGCTAAGTCAAATAAGCCAGACAAAGAAGGACAAATACTACATGATAGCACGCAAATGAGAAATCTAAAGCAGTCATACTCATAGAGGCAGAAAATAGAAAGGTGGCTGCCAGGACCTGAAGGGAGGGAGAAATGGAGAGGAAGTAGTCAAAGGGTGCAAAGTTTCAGTTATAACAAGGCTAAGTCCTAGAGAGCTACCATACAACATAGTGTCTATACTAACATTATGGAATTGTATTCTTAAAAATTTAAGAGAGGATGGTGAATGGGATAGATAGAGTTGTTGGGATGAGCTGGATCAGCGAATTGGATCTTGAGCTGTGTTTATTTTGAGATAGAGATAACATAACTTTTTGATGAATTAATTATGGAGGTTTTCTTGAAGGGAGATTTGAGCTGACATCTTTGAGGTACCAGAACTGGAGAGAGTAGCATTAAGAAAGCCAAAGTTGGAGAGTGTTTCTGTAAAGTGCTTCTGAGGGGTTAGAAAGTAGTAGAGGACCTGCCTGGCAAGCACAAGGACCTGATTTCAAACCCCAGTACTGCCCCCAAAAATGCTTCTGAGATGGAAAGTTAGATCAGGATGGAAGAGTCCAATGGTTTGAGCAACATTGAGATTGTTGGTGATTTTGACAATAATGATTTTGTTAGACAGTAGAGGCAGTAGTCAGATTTAGGTATTAGGAAGGTGATTTGTAGGAAGAAAGCAAAGACATTGTATTTCAACTTTTCTTTCAAAAAGCCTGACTATAAAGGGAAACAGAAAAAAAGTTATAACAAGAAAGGGAAGTTGGTTTATATCTAAAGATGCTGATGGGATAAGCCTATTTCCAAAGAGAGGTTGAACAGAAGAAAAGAGAGGGTGCAGAGTGTGTGTACAAAGCACTTGAGGGGGTGGGAGAAGGATGAGGCTCAGAAAATATGGGAAGAATTGACCTTTGATGGAAGAGGACACTGCCTCTATGAAACAGGATGGAGTAGGTGGGTAAGGATGGAGGAAGATGCAGGAGGCTCACTGTAGTTCTATTTCTTTACTAATTCATAAGACAAAACCATAAACTTAAGAGTGAGGTGTAGCTGCAAACAGCATTTCAGAGCTTAGAGTAGGACATAATGACCTCTCATCTACCTCAGCAAAAATCACAATGCAGGGTGGCATTCCCTTGACTTAGAAGAGTTTCAGGCTGAGCATAGTTTTATCTTTTCTTTTCCTAGCTAGACATGGTTTGGGGATCTGGATAGGTACTCTGTTAAAGTAGACAGGCTTAGGCCAATGTGGCTGGTTCAGGACTTTAATTGGGAAGTCCAGGAAAAGGTCCATAATGGGAAATGGCACCTTTGACCAAAAGTTGGTTTCAGAAGATGACAGGATGGCATATTGTATCATTCAGAGGTTCTATAGATAAACACTAATTTATCAAGAATTGATATACAAGAGAAAAACATTGAATTAGGAAAGTGGATTTGGTCCTAAGGTCCTGTTTATAATCTACAATATGGTCATGAGGAAATCATTTACCTTCTAGGTCTATTTTTCTAAACCATAAATAAGGAAAATATCAGCCTTACCATCTCATGACGGTATGTGAGATGTGATGATATATGTCACTGTGCTATGAAAAGTAGTCTATGCAGATGGATTAATGGTAAGACTTGGACTCTTAGAGCCGGCAGCCTGAATTCTACTCCCAGCTCCTCTGCTTACTCACCCTTTGCATGACTCAGGGTGAGTCACTTACCTCCATTATACTGAGCCTCTATTTTCCCATCTATAGAACTCCCTCAAGGGGTGATTATAAGGATTCAAAAATTCAATAGAGGATTTCGGAAGGAAAAATGCTAGAAAAATATGATAGATTTGTCAGTTTGATTTTCCTATTCTTCATTGAGGGAAAAACCCTATTTTCCTTCCAGAATCAGTATTCAAGATGGGCATTCTTGGTTCCATTAATAAAGTCTATGATGAGTACTTCCTGAAGGCAGAGCTTGGCACTGGATGTTGTATGGGGAGGATGAGGGAGAGTGTGAATTAGTGACATTAGGAGAAATTGCATCTGCCTTTGGGGAACTCCCAGTCTTGTTGGGGGGAGATGCACAATCTTAGAATTACATCTGGAAGAGCTCTCTGCCTCTGGAAGCTTCCATTGACAAGACTGGCCATAGAAGAAATGTGAAGCCCATGCAGATACTAAAGGCAGAAAAGAAGTAGGGAGAGTGGGGTACTGTGGTTACCAGGACCACTGGACACATTCTTTCTCCAAGGGTGCCCCTTCTCCATATTGAGTGAAGCTCAGCTTCTCTGCAAACCTTTTGAAGCTTTAGATCACTAAGCATCTAACACAGGGTATCGCTACAGCTGGTCAAGGTCTGTATTCTGCCTGCGCTGGGTCTATGTCCAGAAATTCCCTCCCTTTGGGGGACACTATCCCCTCTCCAGACAATGTTATACTGAAAAACCTGGAAAAGGCTTTTGCTTCTGAGGTGGTTGTCATGGTGCTCATCAAAGTGAAAGTATTACCTGACTTCCTAGTCTGAATCCATTCCCACATGCCCTTTTTAAGGAGGAAGGAGGTCAATCTCATGGGAATAACCAGTCATTCGTCATTGTACTACAAAAAGACTATTGGAGCCAGATCGTTCACTGTGTGCAAAATACTCTTTTGGCCAGGATTTTTTTTCTTAAGGATATTGATTTTTCTCTAATAAAGTACTTACTGTGTAGAATTTTCATCTGATTTTTCTTGTCCTTAGTGTCAAGACAACTGCTAAAAGTTCATAACACAGTGAAATATATGGAGGATCTTAAGTCAGACTCTAAAATCTTGATCTTATGGGAATTATTCATACCTTTTTACATAAAGATTTGGAAAGAGAATGTGTTACTTTTGCCAATCAAATGTCCTAGAACCAAAACTACTTCTAGAATGTCAGCTGTGGTTTAAACGTAAGAGGCTGAATCACAGAGACAGGAAGACAGAAACTGAATACAATTCCCCATCAACCCTCCCTTTTTAGTTCATTGCTTTCATCAATTGCTCTCTGAGTACATATTGTAGGAGTAGCAGCAGGGCTGAGAGTCTGTGGTCATCCTGGCATTTGGGAAAGATAGGAAGACATTATTGACTCAGACCTCACTCGGGCAGGGTCTAATAATGTCCTCAAAAGAATCAGAGTGGAAAATCCATTTGAAATAATTATTATGGACGATATCAAACTGTCACAGGAACAGGCATTTCCTCTGGAGGGCTTAAACTATGGAGCCCTAGGTGACTTTGGTTTGCAATCAGCATGTGGCTGCTTGCTGATAGGTTCTTCAGAGTTCTTACAGAATAGTCTTATCACCAAGACTACTAGCTAACATACATTAACCCCCTAGAAACTCATCTCCCTCCCCACCCCCCACCTCACCTTTCCCTTAGCTGAATGTACAAGACCCCTTCTTCATGATAATCGTAATTCATCTACATTTGGTTGCATTTTAAGTATTAAATTTATTTTGAGATAATTAAATATTCACATAGAGTTGTAAAAAGCAACATGAAGTAACTCCATATGCCCAATTCCTTCTGCCCTCCCCGCCTCCTTTATGCTCTGGCAAACATTTGTTCTCTTTCTATAATTTCATTGTCTCAAAAATGTTACATAAATGGAATCACAAGAATATAACCTCTGGAGACTCAACCAAGTTGTTTCATGTATTGGTAGTTTGTATATTTTTATTACTGAAGAGTGTTTTCTGGTATAAATATATTACAGCTTTGTTTAATCATTCATCTATTGAAGGATATTTGAGTTGTTTCCAGTTTTTTGGCTGTGATGAATAAAACTACTATAAACATTTAAGTACAGGATATTATGTGAACATAAATTTCCATTTTTTTCCAGAATAATGATCCCTAGGAATATTATTGCTGGGTCATATGGCAATTACACATTTAGTGTAATAAACTGTCAAACTCTTCCAGAATGACTCTACCATTTTACATTCCTTCCAGTAATACCTGAGAGATCTAGTTTATCCCTTTTCTACCAGCATTTGATATTGTCACTACTATTTTTCATTTTAGCCATTTTGATAGTATGTAGTAATACCTCATTGTAGTTTTAATTTGTGTTTCCCTAATGGTTCATGTTTAACATTTTGTCCATATGCTTATTTGCCATTCATCCTTTTGGGTGAAATTTTTGATCATGACTTTTCCTTGTTTTCTAATTGGATTTTTTTGATTTTTTTCTGATTGAGTTTTGAGATTATATAATGCAGATTTTGCATTCTAAATATGATTTATTTGTTGGGTATATGGTTTGCAAATAATTCCTCTCAATCATAGCTTATCTTTTCATCCTCTTAACAGTCATTTGCAGAGCAAAAGTTTTAAATTTTGATGAAGTCCAATTTGTCAAGTTTTCCTTTTATGGATTATTCATTTGGTGTTGAATCCAAGAACATTTTCCTAGCCTTAGATCCTAAAGATTTTTTTTACATATTTTCTAAAAGTTTTATAGTTTTACATTTTACTTTTAAATCCACAACCCATTTTGAGTTCATTATTATATAAGGTATAAGACTTGGGACAAGGTTTGTTTTGTGATTCACGGATCTCCGCTTGCTCCAGTACCACTTGATAAAAAAGGTTGTCTTTCCTTCATAAGTTGCTTTTGTACCACTGTCAAAAATCATGTGGTCATATTTGTGTGGGTCTATTTCTGGATTTTCTGTTCTGTTCCATTAATCTATGCATCCATTCTTTTGTTAATATCACACAGTCTTAATTGCTATGGTTTATATTGCCTTGAAAGCAACTATATTGATTCTTACCACTTTCTTCTTTACTTTTAAACAGTTTATTGAGGTATATTTGATGTGTGAAAAAAAAGAACAATAACAGCAACAAAAAAAACAAGAACAAAACGAAGACAAACTAAAAACTTGCATATGTTTAATGTATATAACTTTGATGAGTTTGATCCACTTTATTATTCTTATTAAAATTGTTTTAGCTATTCTAATTCCTTTGCATTTGAATTTAAATATTGGAATAATATGGTACAGCTCTATCTACAAAAACTCTTGCTAGCATTTTGATAAGAACTGTGTGAAGCTTGTATATCAGTTTGGAGAGAATGTATATTTTTAGCATGTTGGGTCTTCCAAATTATGGGCACATTATGTCTTTCCATTTCCTTGATCAACATTTTGTTGTAGGGAGGAGATGGAGGGTTAAGAAAGATTAATATAGAAGGGGAACTTGATCAAAATATATTATATGCATGTATATAACTATCAATTGTACAGAAACCTCTGTACAATTATTTTAAGCTAATAAAAATTGTAAAAATTTTTAATTTTAGCATTCAAGTTCTATCCATTTTTTTTTTTGGCACTACTGGTGTTTGAAGTCAGGGCCTCATGTTTGTTAGGTAGGTTCTACTGCTTAAGCCACTCTGCCAGCCCTCAAGTCCTATACATGTTTTGTTTTATTTACACCTAAGTAATTTTTGAGCAATTAGAAGTGGGCTACCCAGGGCTTCATAGTGAGACCCTATCTTGAAAAAGCAAAACAAGCAAACAAACAAAAAGAAATGCAATGATTTCTGTTGTTTATCTGATATTGTGTGACCTTGCTGATTTGACCCATTAGTTCTAGAAGTTTTTATGTGTGTTCTCAGAGATGTTCTGTATAGACCATTATATCATTTGAAAAGAGGGATAATTTTATTTCTCCCTTTCTTATCTAGATTACTTTTATTTCCTTTTTTGCTGTATTGCAGTACAAGTGTTGCACTGTATGGCAGTACAATGTTGAGAGCTGATACCCATCTGCCTTGTTCCTTATCTGAAGAGGACAATATTTGCTTTTTCACCATATAATGTTAGCTGTAGGGTTTTCTTTGGTAAATGTTCTTTGTCAAGTTTAGATATTTCCCCTGTATCCCTATTGTTTTCCTGAGAGTTTTTTTAAAATCATGAATGGGCTTTGAAATTTGTCAAATGCTTTCTCTGTGTGAGTTGATATGAGTGTGTGATATTTTTTCTTTAGCCTGATAATGTGGTAGATTACATTGGTTGATTTTTAATATTGAACTAGCTTTGCATTCCTGGAACATATGTCCTCAGTCATTCTTTTTAAATATTTCTGAGTTCTCTTTGCTGTTACTTGTTAAGGATTTTTCTATCTATATTTATGAAGAATATTTGCAGTTTTTTTTTGGATTATCTTTAGAATTGAGGTACCACTAGTTTCATGAAATGAGACATATTCCCTCTGCTTCTATTTTCTGGAAGAGATTGTGTAGGATTGCTGTTAATTATTGTTTAAAGTTTGGAACCATTATCCATTAAAACCATTTGGGCTGGAGATTTTTTTTTTCGGGAGTTTTAAAATTCTGAATTCAATTCCCTTAATAGGCATAGGACTGGGAGTGGTGGCAGTTTGTGTATTTTGAGATCTGTTTTGTTTAATTAGTCAAATTCATGTGTGTAATGTTGTTTATAGCAGTCCCTTAATATCATTTTGTTGTCTGTAGGGTTTATAGTGATAATCCCTGTTCCATTCTTGATATTGGTAATTTGTTTTTCTTTGCCAGTCTTGCTACAGGTTTGCCAATGTTACTTTTATTTTATTTTGTCTATTTTTTGGTGAACCAAAATTGAACCCAGGGCTTCATACATGATAAGCATGTACACTACCACTTAGCTACACTCCCAGGCCCAATGTTACTTTAATTTTATTTTATTAATCTTTTTAAAGATCATTGATTCTCTCTTGTTTTTAATGTGTCAATTTCACTGACTTCTGCTTTTATATTTATTATTTCCTTCTGCTTGCTTTAGTTTTATTTTGCTCTTTTTTATGTGGGTTCTTGAGGTGGGAGGTTACATGATCGATTTGAGACTTCTTCACTTTTCTTGGTTAAGCATTTAGTGCTATACATTGCCCTTTCAGTACTGTTTCATTAATATCACACAGGTTTTGATATCAGGTTTTGAATTTACAAGTTTTGAATTTTTATTTCATCAAATTCCATATTTTAAAAAAATATCTCTTGATACCTGCTCATTGGCCCTTAGATTACTAAAAAATATGTTATAGTTTTCAAGTGTTGGGATGTTTTCCTGTTATATTTCTATGACGCATTTCTATATGACTCCATTGTAGCTGGAATCAAATGGATTCTATATGATTTTATGGTGTTAAATTTGTTGAGGTTTGTTTTATGAACTAGCATTTGATCTATCCTGAGTAATGATCTTTGTGCCCTAGAAGAGAATATAAATTCTGCTCCTGTTGTGGAGTGTGTTCTATAAATGTCAATTAAATCCTATTGGTTGACAGTATCCTTGCTAAATTCCTCCCTTCCTCCCTCCCTCCCTTCCTTTCTTCCTTCCTTGCAGTAATGGGGATCAAGCCCAGGGCCTTATATATGCTAGGCAAGTGCTCTACCTCTGAGCCACATCCAGCCATTCTTGCTAACTTTCTTTCTAGTGTTCCATCAGTTGTCAAGAGAGGTCTTTTGTAAATCTATTTCTTCTCTGAGTTCTATCAGTTTTTGCTTCCTGCATTTTGCTTTCTTACTTGGTGCGTGCATATTTGGATCATGAATGCAAAGCCCATTCATGTCAGGAAAACAATAGGGATACAGGGGAAATATCTAAACTTGACAAAGAACATTTACCAAAGAAAACCCTACAGCTAACATTATATGGTGAAAAAGCAAATATTGTCCTCTTCAGATAAGGAACAAGGCAGATGGGTATCAACTCTCAACATTGTACTGCCATACAGTGCAACACTTGTACTGCAATACAGCAAAAAAGGAAATAAAAGTAATCTAGATAAGAAAGGGAGAAATAAAATTATCCTTCTTTTCAAATGATATAATGGTCTATACAGAACATCTCTGAGAACACACATAAAAACTTCTAGAACTAATGGGTCAATTCAGCAAGGTCACACAATATCAGATAAACATACAGAAATCATTGCATTTCTTTTTGTTTGTCTGCTTGTTTTGCTTCTTCAAGATAGGGTCTCACTATGAATCTTATGCAGATACCTCTCTGGGTTGTAGGGCCTCATTGCTTCTGGGTGGGGACAGAAGTTCAGGCTCCTGACTGGGCCTTCTTTGGCATGATGTACCCCTGGGGGAGGGAGGTTGGTGGTTTCATCGCAGCCTTGAGAAGGAAGAAGTCAGATTTTCTGGAGGCCCTTTGCTGGCCTGGGTGGGAATTGGTTACAATTTTTTCTGAAGTGTGCAGTTTTTGTGAAGAGTAGTTATTGTATAAAAGCATTCTGTCTTTTGAGCCTGCCTGTTTCCCAGTCTTTTGGTTGGAGAGAATGGGTTTTTGTTAGGACTGTTATTGTTTGTGCACCTTGGTATTTTCAGGTTGCTCCCTTCTTCATCTCCAAATCTGGGAACATAGGAGACAAAAAGAAAGCCCAAGGAACTCACTGTTGTGACATTCATCCCTAACCAGTTTGTTTTCTTTTCTCACCTTTCAGTCTTTTACATTTGCTTTGTAGACAATGTCCAGGGCTTTTAGTTGTTCTTACAGACTCTACTTTTTCAGAAGTCAGATCCTATTTAGTTGATTTTCCTTGATTTTTCTTAAGAAGCCAATCTTCTTTCCTGCCTGAGGTCTTGGGGCCAAAGCAGCCTTATTCACACCTGTGTAAGTTCCTTTTCATGGGCGAGAGAATTAAATCCCAAGCCTAGAAGAGTTCTGTGCAATGTTGAGAAGGGTGGAAAGAGTCCTACCCAAAGATTCACTCTGTTCATATCTAGCTTTCCTTTGCCACTTTAAGATCTGGGGCCAGCCATAGAGATACAAGAATATTTACATAGGGATACTAGAATATTTATATTTACTTGAGGGTCTTCAGCCTCTAGAAGTAAAAAGAAGTTTCCATGACTTAAGAGGGGGTTTTACCCTGAGATTTATTATAATTTGTCACTGGCACAGAAGAGCAACTGAGGAGTCCCTTTCAGCTTGGTCTGTTATTAATAGTCAAGGGCATTTTGCCCTTGACTATTGATGGTGAAAGACATCATGATACTGAAAGCCAGCCTTCTTTGGACTTCTTGCACTGTGTCTGCTTCCTTAAAAACCTAAATTACTCAGGAAAATGCAGTGTTGATGAGAATACCATGTGTTTTGAATGCAGCTAGACTGAGTTTTGGTTCCTGGCTCCATCTCTTGCTGGCTCCATGTCCTGGAAATTCATTCATTCACTTAAAAGCAGTCCTGTAGGATCTACTCAGGGTCAGCTGCCATGTTGAGATAGTGGCATACAGTAGTGGATACCCTTCATTACTCTATTTTCTTCTTTTTCTAGCTTTTAGTGGATCCAGCTAGCTTTAGTCCAAAACATATCCAAAACCAGACTGTCTCCATCACTCTATCTTTTCCTGGGGTGATGGTTTTTCCTTAAATCCTTTGCCCTAATTCATTATATGGACAGCAGGTAGAATGGACTTTTAAAAGCATGTCTCGGATTATTGTTCACTTGCACAAGACCCTCTAGTTATAGCCAGCTGTACCGGGAATAAAATCCAACACCTCCCTGGCTCACTAGGGTTGTGTGGTCTGGTTTGACTTTCTTCTTGGTGTTCCTGTATTGTGTTCCTAGCTACCTCAGTGCACTTCATTCAGACCAGTGTTCTTTCTTTTTCTGAAAATAAAATTTGCTCCATTCTGAGCTCATTATACCAGTGATAGTCTCTGCCAAGAGTAATTTTTCCATTCACTTTTTAAAGACTTGTTCTTTGTTGTCATTCAAATTTTAATCAAGTACTCTTTCATCCCTCCTCCTTAGTCACATTTGTTGAAATCACTTTGTTCTCCCCTTCCCCAGCCTCTTAGTCAGTTCTTAGCCCAATTTGAAATGATCCTTGATTTGTCTACTAGACTGAGCTCCACGAGAGCAGGCACTGTATTTTCCTTCACTGTTGTATGTCCTGGGCCTAGAACTGTGCCTGTCCTGGAACAATAAATATTTGTTGAATAACATTGCTTAATTCTCTTGAGCTTCAGTTTCTTACCTCCCATATATAAAATTGGCTTAAAAAACAAGGCTGTGTTTAGAATTAAGTGAGATAATAAATGCACATGAAGTATTTAGTACACTGCTTGGCTCACAGTAAGCCAAATCATTATTTTGTCATTGTTTCAGTATGATTATTTCTGTTACCATGTTCACTTACATTCTCCCACAGTCCTCCAGCACCTGTTATTGTGACTAATGATCCATACAAAGTATTGTGAGCATTTGTCAACGACAGATGCTGATTTGTTACATGTTTGTGATTAAATTCTAACTTAGTTCTCTGTTGACTGTGTTTTTCTGTTCAGGTCCTGCAGCTGGGCTCAGACATTCTTCCTCAATACAAGCAAGAGGCACCAAAGACTCCCCCTCACATCATCTTACATTACTGTGTTTTTAAGACCACGTGGGATTGGATCATCTTGATCTTGACTTTCTACACAGCCATATTGGTCCCTTACAATGTCTCCTTTAAAACCAGGCAGAACAACGTGGCCTGGCTGGTTGTGGATAGCATCGTGGATGTCATCTTTTTGGTGGACATTGTGCTGAATTTTCATACCACCTTTGTGGGACCAGCAGGGGAGGTGATTTCTGACCCTAAACTTATCCGCATGAACTACCTGAAGACATGGTTTGTGATTGACCTTCTGTCCTGTTTGCCATATGACGTCATCAACGCTTTTGAGAACGTGGATGAGGTTAGTGCCTTTATGGGTGATCCAGGGAAGATTGGTTTTGCTGATCAGATTCCACCACCACTGGAGGGGAGAGAGAGTCAGGTACATCCCTCAAATCTCAGACCTTGTTGTCATGTCTTTAAAGCTGAATTAAATGTGGGTGGTTAGCAGAAGAGTAATTAAATGGGTGGGAACTAGCATGACTGATGTCCCCAACAGAGGGAGCATGCTTGATCGATACCCTTGCTTGTTGTTTCTTTCCTTTGGAGGACTGGAGTTCCTGCATGTAAGTGAATGGGTGTGCAAGTGTCCAAAGGCTTACTCTTCCTCTACATGGAATGCAAGCCACACTGCCTCAGGGCAGGCAAGGCTGCAGAAGCAGCCATGCATGGCCACTGGACTGGTGAATCTTCCATTTGGTATTTACTTGTTGAATGTCTACCTTTCAGTTATTCTAATTATGGGGCCTTTTTTTTCATCTGCTGTTGACCTTTGACTGTTTCATAGGCAACGAATTGGTGGTAACAGAGATACCATTTTCTCTAATGTTTCTTTCTCTTTTTTTGCCTGTTTTTGTAAATGTGGGAATGAATTATTTCTTTGCTAAAATGACTTTTGGAGGTGGCCATTTGCTGAGGAAGTCAGGTACCTGCTTGGTTAAGAGGAGTAGTATTTCTTGATTACACTGCTTCATTGTTAATCTGGTAGGCAACAGAAGAAACTGAAAGAAGATAAATGTTCTGCAAATGTGTTGGAATGAGGACATACACAGTCATTGTCCAAATGGGAACCTGGGACAGTTGTAGTAGGAAGGGGCCACTGGGCTGGTAAAGAGTGAATGTCTCCTTTGAAAGAGCAAAGATGTCAAGTTACTGCAAAGAAAAATGTCAGACTCTTGTCCAGTTTGCCTTTTGTGAGAATTATTATTTTTTCCTACTCCTAATTGATACTCCAGATGGATTAAAATAAGGTAGTTCATTTGATAAGCCTTCAGCCTTGGTCATTGACTCAGATTCCAGAGGGCTCCAAGGATAACCTGGGTGGGTTCCTAGGCAGACAGCTGGAGGCTGAGTTGAGACATGGCACATCCTTAGGGCTAAAAGGCTTCTGGGACTCAATCTTGAGAGGGTTGGGTGGAAGGAAGTCTGATCTCTGCCAGGGTGTGAAGATTTGCTAATTACTAGGGGCATAATGATGCCTTTCTGTCTTCAGATCCATACCGGCAGGTGTGGTGGACACCAGCCTCTTCCTCTAGGAGAACCAAACAACTGACTACTTTATGCAGTCAAGAGTAGCTCTTCCTACACAATGCTGCCAGGCACAGAGCTGGGAGGAAAGAGCATGGCTGCTCAGATATGCTGGACTCACAACCACCCCTGCTTCTGCCTGTGTTGTGTTGTAATATACTTTAAAATCCCAAGAACTAACTCTCTGGGTGCCTTGTGTGGATTTTGTAGGGGGATTAAATGAGTCAAGACTGATCATTTACAAGTACATGTTGGAAAAGATATGTCTAGAAAATTTTGTTAGTAAGGAAAACATGATTATTTCAAATGAATTATCCAAACCTAAAAGAGCATCTAATACCCATATGGGAATGGAATTTTACTTTAGAAAACCAAGTGAATTTGTAAGATAAAACATTTGCCACTTGAAGCAGTGACAGGTACACTTTACACGTAATAGAGCAGCAGTTTAGTTTCCATGGACACTACATTATTGGAGAGCTGAGCATGGTAGTACACACTTGTAATCACAGCACTTGGAAAATGAAGGCAGGAGGATTGTGATGTCGATGCTAGCCTGGGCTACAGAGTGATTTCTAGGCCAGCCTGGGCTATACAACAAGATTCTGTCTTACCCCTTCTCCCCGCTCCCACCCCTGGCCAATAAAAGGCAGAACTATAAACACATATGTAAGTGTATCTAGATAACATGGTAGGTTAACAGAGCAGAGTTAGAACTCCTTTCATTGTGAGTACCCCTGATTTCTAGAATCATGCAGTAGATCAGGGATAGGGACGATGTCCATTATCAGTAGCTTTCTCATTGGTAAAGGGTTTAGTGTCGAAGCTCTTACTATCACCTCTAGATCATA
The DNA here is from genome assembly GCF_047511655.1 of Castor canadensis. Classification (NCBI taxonomy): domain Eukaryota; kingdom Metazoa; phylum Chordata; class Mammalia; order Rodentia; family Castoridae; genus Castor; species Castor canadensis. The sequence continues at coordinate 122,107,351 of NC_133396.1, forward strand.
AATAATTATAAAAGTATTAAAGGGTTACAGTTACAAGTTGCCTTGGAAAAGATTTGATTTTTGCATCTGGTAATATCTTTTGTAGCCTTGGCTGACACCTGGAATAAAATGCCCTTCTATACTAATTGTGGTGATGTTGAGGGAAAACAGTGTGAGGAAACTAAAATTTTGGGTTCTAGTCCTTTTGGTATCACTTTTTAGCAGAGCTGTGGCCCTGGTGCCTGTTGAGTTTTTCTAGATCACAACTTTCCTATTTACATCTTAGTGGGAAAATTACTTAAGCAGCCTGAAGGCATGGTAAGCAAGGGTTGCTTGAGTTCCCTCCCAACTCCAAGGACTCAAGTTTGGTGAGTTCTAAGTCTCATATGCAGTAGTCTCATTTCCAGAAGCTCACTGTAAAAACGCCTGACCTCCTACCATCAGGGAGTGGGAGGAGGATGAGGTGAGAAGTGACCCACTGGAGGCCAGAGCCTGATAAGACAAAGGAGGTCTTCTAGTTCAACCATCTTAGCTTACAAATAAGAAAACAGACTCAGAGGGAACTTGACTCACTCAATATCTCATAACAAACCATACAATCACAGTAATAAGAGTTCTCTTCTGACTCTCCTCTACACTTAATAATGATAGATTTGATAAAGTAGGAGCAAATACTTATTAAAATAAGTCAGCACTTCAGGAAGCTTCTGATGTGTGTGGCTGGGCTTTGACTTGGCTGATGGTAGAGGAGTTGAGCATTGGGTATGGTGGTAGGGAGGTTTACCTGTAGTGGTGATGTGATGAGAAGTGTTAGATGCTTGATGAGGGGCAGGCTGGTTTCCAGGGCATCATTAAATTAGTGGGATTGAATTAGTGGCAGTTCGAGAAATTTGGAGGAGACTATGAAGGGCACCCCTCCTGTTAAAACTGAATTGGGCTTGGGAAAAGTCTGGCAGGAGGATTCTGATTAATGGCTTGGTGGTGGGTTCATACTTACCACTTGAGCTCTTTTTATCCTGGATCAAGTCTGCAAGTCACTAACCTAAGACTGTAGCTCCCCTTCTCTAGATTCTTTTTATGGGAGAGTGTGGGAAGAAATAAAAAATTATTGACTCATTTCTTATAAAAATACATAGAGCTTAGTTGTTTCTGGTAGATGCTTATACCAATGGACTGTGTACCAGAGAAGACCACCAAAGCAGAGGTGGCTGTGCCATCTGTGTGTGTGTGTGTGTGTGTGTGTGTGTGTGTGTGTGTTTATGTGGGGGTAGGGCTCTTGAAGTGAAAATATTGGACCCACCATGAGCCTGGATCAAGAAAGGACTAGGTTAAATTGCTTACTTCTGCAATCATGAATTCAGCCTTGTGGATAACACCCATCTCCATGGTTGAAGCCACACAAATGATCCTTCGGCTTGTTCCACTTATGTAGATAGCCTCCATTGACGTCATTCTCCAGTCTGTTGGTAATAATCTGTTTTGGAGGCTGTTTGGGAATATGTTTTCACATTAGTTTAAACCAGTTAGAGGACAAAAGGTCTGGAAGCCAAGTGAACTAAAGCTTGGAGTGGGTTTGTTGAAGCAAAAGCCAAATGAGTCTCTTTTAAGTGCTTAGTGGATTACTCTCCTAAGGAAACCTCATTGTTTATTGCTACTGAAGTGTGGAAGTGTAAAGGGGACAATGGGAACAAGTGTGATATCTCCTGGCTTACAATTCTGGTGCTCTGGAGATGGGAGGTGGCCAACAGCTTGTTTCATCCCTGGCTCTGTTACCCTGGACAGCAGCACAATCAGGCAGTGCTGGTGACAGGCTAATACTTGCCAAGAGCCTGCTGTCATGGGAGATGCTTGCCTTAGAGTAGGACAGGAGTGAGGTGTCTGATAAAAAGGAATACACTGGCAGTGGCTTCCTTTGATCTTTTGCTCTTCTCCAAACACTTTCACTACATGTGACAATGAAGAAACTACCAGAACTAAAAGGAAGGCAGTTTGTCACCCAGTTGTGACTCTGCCATCCCACTCTACCACCTTGTGTAAGTCATACCATCCTCTCTGGATTTGGTGTGCCTCACTTAAATAACAAGTTCATCCCAGCTTGGACCTTCTGTGGCTCTGGAGCAGGTGCTGTCCCTATTTTGTTGGTAAGAGGGAAGAGGCAGATTGTCCTTTGGCTTAGTGGCAACCATCTCAAGGTACTGAAAATTGGTCTGTGGTTTCCTGACTCCTAGGCCTGTGCTTTTATCCTGGTGGTTATGCTGCTTCACCAGGGAATCTGATGGCCAAGGAAGCAAGCTGTGCATTTTAGTCCCTGGGTCCCTTGCCACCTCCTCCCACAGGAAATCACTGCTTCCTTGTAGGCCACAGCACCTCCAGTATTTCATTTGAGGCTCTGCTTGAATGAGAGACATGTCCCTTCCACAAGCCTTCCCACTGTGAGCGTAGTCAGGACGAAGACCAATAAATTGATAACTCAAAGGAAAGGTTTTAGACAGCTTTGGCAGCAGGGGGGTGAGAGGGGGGGAATGAAGCATTGCTAACATGTTTGAAATCAGACTTCAGCCACTGGCCGTTGCCGGTGAGTTGCAATTATCTAGAGAGAAACACGCCCATCAGCAGGGCTTCCTGCCATTAACAAGACCTGAAGACAAAGGATGAAGACTAAAGTGTGTTTGGTTTTGTCCTCTTATTAAAATAATTGGGTGGCAGAAATACTCAGCACAAACATAAAAAGTAGAAATGCCAAGGGAAAAAAAAAGGATGAAATGCGAGACCACTGTGTTTTTTTTCCTGTTTGTTTTGCTATTAAGCATAGACTCTTGGGTGATATGTCATCTTCCTTTATCCAAGAGCTGCCACAGGCTGCTAAGATGAGTGGGGCTACATCGTGGGGTCTCACCACCTCTTCACCACCAAAGGACCCATGGGAGAAGAAAAAGCCTATATTGCTTGGGGCTGAAATAACCAGTGCTATTCAGTAATGGCATTTAAAAACTACTATTACTGAATTCATTATGGTACTACCTTGTGATGGAATATTGTTCAGCAAGAAAAGAAATAAGCTATCATGCCATGAAAAAACACGGAGGAAACTTAGAAGCGTGTTGCTAACTGAAAGAAGTCAACCTGAAAAGCATACATACTGTATGATTCCAACGTCATGATCTTAAAAAAGCAAAGCTGTGAAGACAGTAAAGAGATCAGTGCTTGCTAGGAATTCAGAGTTGGGGGGGTAAGTAGGTGGGGCTCAGAGGATGTAAAGGGCGGCGAAACGTCTCTGTCTGATCCTTGTGGCAGGCACATGCCATCAAACACTTGACAAGCCCATAGAATATGCAACACAGAGAGCAAACCCTGATGTGCAACCTATGGATTTTAGTTAGCAATAACGCTCAATATTAATTCGCCTCCTATAGCAAATGCATTACACTAAAGTAAGACATTAACGATAGGGAAAACAGGGTGTGGTTGGGTATCTTCATACTTTTCACTCCATTGTGCTATAAACTAAAACTGCTGTAAATAATAATGTCTATTAATAAAAACCCCAGTTGCTATAATGAGACACAGCGATTGCCTATATTTATGGGTCTCTGAGGAAAAAAAAAAATCCTGGTCATCTCATGACTTTCAGCTGGACAGTAGAGACCAATGCAATCTAAACAACAAGAAAGCTCAGGTGAGGACTGACACCCATCAGGTAACTGAGTGAGCAGGGCACATGGATCCAATGAACTTTCAGCATTAGAAATAAGGAAAGGCTGAGAGAGCTGGGCAGACAGAGCCCAGAGAAGCCTCCAGGTGAGGCCATTCACCAAGGAGAGATGAGCAGTATGGACAACTAGACCTTGGAGTTGCTGCTGACTTCTACTCTCCCCAGATAGCTCTGCGCACACCAACCAGTGACCCCAGGTGAGTCCACTAGGCTCTCATCCATACCTCTCACCCCTCAGCTATGAGAGAACCCACCAGGAGAAGCAAAGTCAGTGATGTTGGTAACCCACCATTGTCCACTGTCAGTGCTATCTAGAACTTTTCCAATGATCTATTTGTTTAAATCAGTTTTCTTTCAGATTTGTTCTCATGATTGGAAGGACTGTGGAGGGGAAATATGTCTTGTTCCAACAGAGGCTGAGATGGAAAGTCAGAGTATAGGTGCTGTGCTCTGCACAGGACTTGACTCATGATCAGACTTGGGGTGTGTGCCTGTGGGAGCAGGCAAGTGGCTGGGATGAGTGAGCATTTTAACAGCAGGAAGATGATCCTGTATGACTTTCAGGAAGCAGTTTCTTACCAATTTACCATGAATTCTAGAGTTGATAGAAAATGTAAAATTCATGAGGCTCAGAGGCGCAGTATAAGAGCTTTGCACTTCGTAGCAAGGGAGACTCAGCTGCTGCACCTGACCTCTCTCTCCTGTCTCACCCCTATTCTTTCCTGGGCTCTTTTCTGGCCTTCCCAAGTTCTACTTCTCTTTTAATTCTTTAACATTAGGTGGGTTCTTCTTTTAAAAACATCTCTTGGGCTGTAAATATGGCTTAAGCAGTAGAGTTCCTCTCTAGCAAGCACATAAGCCCTGGGTTCAAATCCTAGTACCACTCAAAAACAAAACAAAACAAAACAAAAAACAACAGCTAACTGACTTAGATGACAGAGGATGGAGAAACTGCATCTCAAGGAGCTCTAGTCTGAGGGCCACAGATGGTAGACTGACAGAGAATGTGAGAAGTGTGTTCCAGGGGTCACATACCGCAGGGATAAGACCTGGTACTAGTCTGGTGATGAGAAGTAGGCATTCCTGGGAGAGGAAAGAACACAGGCAAAGGGCTCTGCTCATTCATTATATCCCACATGGAGAATCAGCATTGCACCTGGGACAGAGACAGGCAGGATCCAGTGATGGAGAACCCCAGCATCTTGCCAGGAAGTTTCCATTTATCAAGGGTTTTCATTTGGGTGTGACATGATCTGATTTTAGCAGCAATGGTGAGAATGAGTTAGAGTTCTTTAAACCCACTACGGTCAGACTGTCATTCCCCCAGTGGTACACTGAGTACCTCTTCGCAGCCACTATTCCTCTGCCCCTCAGCCTTAATGCCTGACCAACCCCCACCTCCAAAGGACTCAACTCTCTGCTTCCCCTGGGGCCTGACTCTGCCGGTAGAGCTCCAGCACCATATAGACACTCCTAGCTGCATCTTCCCCCAGGATGTGCTGTGGAAAAGACGAGCCTTCATGTCCCTCTCTTCTCACAGTGACAGCACTTGGTCCCCTGCCCCCATCCCCTTGCTCCTCCCCCACTGATAGAAGATGAAAGATAAAAAGAGGACCTCACATACTCCCACTACCAGTGCACCCTCTGTGTTGCATGGACCTCATATACTGGGCTCCCCTCCCTGTTAGGAGCTCAGCTTTTATGCTGAGTTCATTTACTCCTGCCCACTCAAGGGCTGTGCTGCTTTTGTTGCCTTCCTTCTTTTCTGCATCATCAAGGAATATGTCCCTTGGTTGCAAAAACTCCTTCCTACACTCCAGCTCCTTCGGTTTCCTGCCTCTCTTTGCTGAAAGACTCCTATGAAAAGTTTTCTACATCCATTGTACCTACCTCTTCTCTTTCTCACACCTGTTCTAATCAAATTTTCAACGTTGTTCTATTGAAACTGTAACTGCTGCTGTCAGGAGTGCCAGTGGCACTCCTGGTGTCAAATCCAACGGCCAAATCTCAGTTCTTACCATACTTCATCAGTTGGTGTGTTAAAATAGGGGTCTCTTACCTTCTGCAGAATAAAATCCGCAGTCACTGCCCAGAGCACTCTCTAGTCTGTCCGTTGGCTGCTTGTCTGTGTGGGGTGCACTGGCCTCTTGCTGGCCTCAGGGTACTTGTTGTTCCTTCTGCCTGTCTGGAACATGCTTCCCTAAATATCTGCCTTCCCATGTCCCTGTGGTGCTGGCTCAATGCAACCTGATTACAGTGGCTTTCCCTGACCATTCTACCTGAAGTCCTTACCCCTTTACTCTCTTTTTCTTCATAGCTTTCTTCATAATCTGATTTTGCAGTCTTTATTAGCATTGTCACTAATCTCCCTTCATTACAAATTTTGAAAACTTAAAAAGTATGTATAAAATACATATAATTAGGTGTGGTAAAATCATTAGTCTTAAGTATACAGCTTAATGAATTTTTACAAATGTGTGTTCACACATAACCACTTCATTGACATTCTAGCAGGTTCTCTCCTATTTCAGCTCAGACTGCCTCCCACTCAAATAACCATTATTCCGACTTCTATCACCAGAGGTTAGTTTACCTGTTCTTAATGTGCAGCTAAATGCAATGATTCCTCTGTGATATTTTATGTTTGTCTCCTTTCACTCAGTAAAATGAGAGATTCAACCATTGAACCATGTTGTTGAGTATATCAGTAATTTGCTCTATTTTATTGAGGTGTGGTATTAATTGTATTAGCTATCTAGTACTGCACAACAAATCAGCCCAAAACTTAGTGATTTCATTCAATAAACATTTTGTTGCTCATTATTCTGTTGAAATTTAGGTGCAGCTCAGCTGTCATGTTCCTCTGTTAAGTACTCTAGGTCTCTCATAATTGGCAAGATACAATATTTGTCCTTTTGTGAATGGTTTATTTGACTTAATCTCTTCAAGTTTCAACCATGTTGTAGCACATCAGAATTTCCTTGTTAAGGATGAACAATACACACACACACACACACACACACACACACGTGCACTCACACATGACTTTGTTTATGTGTTCATCTCTTGGATTACCTCTACCTTTTGGCTCTTGTGACTAATGTTGCTATGGACTTTGGCATGCAAATATCTGTTTAAATCCCACCTTTCAATTGTTTGAGGAATATAAACCTAGAAGTGGAATTGCTGGCTCAAATGTTAATTCTATTTTTTACTGTTTTGAAGATCTACCATACTGTTTCCCATGGTGGCAGACACCATGTTAGATTCCTACCAGCAGTGTGCAAGAGATCCAACTTCTCTACAACACTTGTTATTTTGTGTGAATAGTCATCCTAATAGATGTTATTAGCCATCCTAGTGGACGTGAAGTGGAATTTGATGCTTTTACAAATAGATTCTGAGAGATTTGAGGCCATTTTCTTCTCTTTCTTTTGCATCTAAACGAAGCAGAGGGGTAGGAGAAAAAGACACTAGGAGGTAGAGGCCACTGGAAGAGCAAGTTGTAGAAAAGGAAGAATGATGCTGAAGGGTCCTATGAGCTTGCACATGCTGGGGAAACTTCAGAGCACATTTGGATTAGGTGAATTGTAGGAGACTTCCCAAAGCTAAAGCTTGCTTAGGAAGGTATAGAAAGAGGGTTGGGCAGACAAGGACCACAGGGAAGCAGAAAAGGCTAGGCATAAGGCATTGCATAAGGGGCTGGGATAGGGGGCAGAATTTTATTTTTATTCTTTGTGAAGGAAGAGAAATGTTAGTGAATAATAACTGGAGCAGTGCTTGTCATGAATCTCTTAACTCAAGTGATACTCAAGTGAGGAGGCCAGTTGCTCCATGACCTGGCTGTAACTGAAGAGCCCACTGACTGGGAGTCCGTGTTGGAGCTATGCAGAAATCTTGTGATTGCTCCCTGTATTTTAATGTTTTCTTTAACTCAGGAGTCCATACCAGTTAGCTTGTAAGACAGAGTGCTTCAGACTGTGGGAGAAATATTCTGCCTCAAAGATAGGCTTCCAAGTAAAGCCTGAATTGGTAAAGTTGAGAGCCTCTGGACAGTTTTTAAAATTGTTTTTATTTCATTAAAGTTTTTCATATTACTCATAAATATTTTTTAAAATATAGATGCAGAAATAAAGGAATGTTGCCTGAAATCATTTTGGCCTAGTCTTTTTTCCTCTTGGAGTATTGTGCACGCATATTTATATATTTTATTAAAATGGAATTCACTGCATGTAGCGAGTGACTGCCCACTTTATTACCTGAACAATGTTGTCTTTCTGTGACCTTAAAAGTTCTTTGATAACATTATTTTAAATGATTACATGATAGTCTATCGTATGGACATATCAAAATTCATTTAGTGTTTGACATTTAGGCTATTTCATTTCAAAAAATTTATGATAGTAAACAATGACACAGAATATCTTTGTAAATAAACCTGTGTCACATTCCTGATAATTTCTTTTTATTTTTTTATTCAATAGTATTTATAGGAAAGTTCTCAAAACAGAAATATACTGCTCAATGAATTCTTACAGGGCAAGCATTATGTAGCCACCATTCTGGTCAAACTCCCCAGACATCCTTCATCTCTCCTAATCACTTTTTTCTTCCATGCCATAATAACCCACTATTCCCATTTCTATCACTTGTCTACTTCAGAACTTTATAGAAGTGAAATGAGATAATAATCTATCCCTTTATATTGTCATATTCTGCTCAGTACCACTTCTGAGAGAGTGAGGCATGCTTTTGAGCTTATCAGTAGCTAGCTCATGGTTATCTTATGTGATATACTTTATTAATCCAGTCTACTGTTGATATTCATTTCAGTCATCTTTACACAAATGTTCCTTTCCCAATTTAGTCTCTAGTATCCTCCTTTCCATTGGAAAGAGTAAAATCACTGGAGCATAGGTGTTATGTTTAGAAAATAAGTATTATTATTGAGTAAACACTGCACTTGTTCAGAGTGGTTGCAACACTGATTGCAATACCTGAGATTTTCTACTGCTTACTGCTTTAAAAACATTAGTGTTTCCCCACCTTGGAGTATGGCATATATGCTTACATGTTATTTTGTCTAGTTCTTCCCAGTTTTATGAGCTTATAGTGGTTTCTTCCTCATTGTTGTTGTGATTTTTTATTTTCCTGATGACTGAAGAGGCTTAGCATCTTTTCATAAACTTTTGTTGGAGATTGTTTCTGGTTACTCTCCTTTGTGAAGTGCCTAAGCAATCTTCTTTTCTATATCCAAAAGATTTTCATTGAAAGATTTGATTTGTGGACATTCTCTATATTGTCTTCACAGAAGTCCTTTGTGGGTTAATGTGCTCTAAATATATTTTCTCACTGTGTGTCTTTCCCATTTCCTCTCTTAAGGGCACTGTTGAATGAGCACCCTTTTCATTGTGCTTAAATTCAATGCTCCCAACTTAAGAAGATAAATTCTTATTTTATCTTCCAAAAGTCTTATTGTTTTTCATGCACAGATTTGAAATTCACTTGGGATTGATTACCACATATGGTGTGAGATAGAGGTCAAGTTTCATTCCCACCCCTCAAACACACATAGATGTAAATATTCAGTTGACGTAGGACCATTTACTTGAAAATACCATCCTTTTTTCACTTGTCTGCAATTCAGTCTTTCACATGTCAGGAGTCCCTATAGACAAAGATCTTTTTCTGGACTGTTTGTTTTCATTGATTTGTTTGTATCTTCCATAGAAAAATATCACATGCTACAATTAATGTAGTTTACTAATAGTTTTGACATTGGTTTTATTTCTTAAATATTTGGTAGTGAGGCAATTGAGGCCTGAAATTTTCTATTTTGAGGAGATTTTAAACTAAGAATTTCACACATTTAATAATCAAACATCCATTCAAATTTTCTGTTATTTCTGGAGTCTGTTTTTGTAAGTAGTATTTTTCTAAGAATTTTTCTATTGCATTAAAATTTTTAGTTATTGGCGTATGGTTGTTTATAAACAACATCCTTTTATTATTTACTTAATGTCTATGGGATACATAGAGATGGTATTGCCACTTCATTCCTTTCTTTCCTCTTTTTCTCCTTCCCTCCCTCTCTGATCTAATGGCAGGGACTTACTAGCTTTATTATTAAATATTTTCAAGTAAACAATTTTTCTTTTAGAATTTTGAGATTTTTTTATCTTTCTGATTTGAACCTTTTAGCTTTATAAAGTGTGTTTGTCTAGTAATAATTGTTCATTTAAAGCTAAACCAAGTTTTTTAGTGTTCACCTGGTATTTTTTGCCATCTTTTAACATAAATCTGCTATATTCTTATGTTTAAGAGATTTTTTAATCAGCCTATTTTTAATCCAGTTTTACACATTTGCCTTTAATTTAGAGGGTTTAATTCATTGACGTTAGTACATTTAATGTGATATTTTGGGTTACATTTCTGTCTTGTTGTTTGCTCTTATTTGTTCCACTTGTTTTTTGACCTCCACTGTTCTCATCGTTTGGAATTATTTTGTATGAAGCTAATGTGCCTAAACTTTTTTACTAGGCACCCTAACATGCACTTTAAAATTTCTATTAGAATTTAGCTCTGGTGTCTCTTTTCAGATGTTGCAAGGATTTTAGAATGTTAAATGTTTTTGCCTACGTGTTATTGATGTTAATGAAGAGTGTGTTTTTTCATTGTTATGCAGCCAATACTCATTTATATCTATTATATAAATGTTCCTCTTCCCTTCTATGTCCTAGCTTCTAGCTGGACTTTTCTTTCTGTCTGGAGAACACCCTTTAGTATTTATTTAGTCTGCTGGTGATGGCTTCTCTCATGTTTTATTTGTCTGAAAATTATTTTCTTTGGGTTATTTGGACATACTTTTCCAAATCATCTGACTCCTATTATTTCCTTTCAGAATTCAGCTCTTGGTCTAATTGTTATTCTGTTGTAAGGAGTCTACCTTTTAGCCTGTGACCACTTTTAAGATTCTGTCACTGTCATCATTGTCCTCTTCCTCCGTTTCCTCATTCTTCTTCTTCTAGAAGTTTTATGATAACCATCTTTCAGGGGCCTTGTGGGTAAAAGATATAATTAATAAAGGGGTAGTTTACAATAGCCTTGAGTAAAATATGAAACAGAAAGGGATAGTACAGAATTGGGGGCTAGTAATAGCAGAAGTCTGGATCAGGATTGGAATTAGGGGCTCAACCACACTTAATATGAAGGGAAGGGGGTCATTTACTTAAATCTAGAAGCAGAGAGACAGTATGAGGAAAACCACTTTATAGGAACTGTCACATTTGGCCAAATGATAAAGGCAGTTTACGGTGACCTGTAGGAGGCAACTGAGGAAATAAATAGCCTAATCTCACTCTTTCTTCTTCCTCCAGTCTTCTTAGTTCTCATGGACAATTAGAGGCACTGGGCAAAAGAGTGGATTTAGAAGAGAATATGGGGTACATAGGGTTCTTGAATTTGTAGTTCAGGTGTCAGTATGCCTTCCCTGAAAGGCGCAAATATAAATATTTTAGGCTGTATGGGCTATACCTGATCACTCTTCCTTCCTTTTCTCTTTGTTTCTTTGAAAATGCAAAAACCACTCTTAGCTCATAGGCCATATGAAACAGGCTGCTGGCCAAATTTGAGTAAACCTTTTTGTAACTTCAGGTATTGTAGGGTTTTTGGTTTTTTGCTTTTAGTCAGTTTTGGAATTGTCAGCTACTATCTTTTTATAACTTTTCCTCTATTTTCTCTTTCCTTTGCTCTAGAATTTTCAGGAGAGATGGTGTGATGGTAACTCTTGATTGTCAACTTGATTGGTTTAAAAGATTCCTAGGAGATTAGTAAAGCACACCCCTGCTTGTGTTCTTGAGGGTATTTCTATAGATAAGATCGTAAAGGCTCTGACCTAACCAATGGTTTAATCCATTGGTAGATTCAAAATTTGAATCGACTACTGGGAAATGGTAGAAGTTGTGGAGTTGTGGGAGGTGGGGCCTGGTTGGAGGAAGTGGATCACTGTGGGGCTGGGCGGGGAACATGTCTTTGAAGGGTGCCGGTTCTTCTCTTTGGTCTGCTTCTCGTCTGCCATGATGTAAGCTGCTCTTCCATGTGCTTCCCACCACGATGAACTGAAACCTCTACAGTCGTGACCTAAATAAATCTTCCTTTTAAGTTGTTTGTCAGGCATTTTGTCAGAGATGGCATAACTCTTCACCTTCTATCCTCTATGTCTCACACTTTTTTATTTTCCAAACTTGTGTCTTTGAATGCTACATTATGATTAATTTTTTCCTGACTTGTACCCCGGTTTCCTAGTTTACTTTTTTAGCTTTGCTTAATGACTTTTAAATCCTTCTTAATTTTGGTTATTAGTGAGTTTTCCATCACTATAATGATATATTTAAACAGGTTAATAATGAAGTAAAGAGAGGTTTATTTTGGTCACAGTTCTGGTAGTTCAAGGCCAGGATCATGTGATCTTACTGGTTTGGGCCTCTGGTAAGGGCACTGGATAGAACTAGTAGGAGCCTGTGTCCCAGGGAGTGGTGACATCTCAAGGCAGAAAGGAGAGAGAGAGAGAAGGAGAGAGAGAGAAGGAGAGAGAGAGAAGGAGAGAGAGAGAAGGAGAGAGAGAGAAGGAGAGAGAGAGAAGGAGAGAGAGAGAAGGAGAGAGAGAGAAGGAGAGAGAGAGAAGGAGAGAGAGAGAAGGAGAGAGAGAGAAGGAGAGAGAGAAGGAGAGAAGAGGATCTCCAATGACCTAAATAGTCTCCCATTAGGCCTCACCTCTTAAAGGTTTCATCACTTCCTAGTAGCTCTGCCCAGGAGACCAAGCCTTTAACACAAGGACTTTTGGGGAACATTCAATATTTAACCAATAGGAATTCTTATTTTTTCAGAGTTAGAGCCCTCATTTGGCCTATTTTATAGCTTTTAGTTTTCTGCTGAAAGTCTTGATCCTGCCTTTTATATGTCAAATACACTGAGAATAATTATTTTAGTGTCTATTTTAAATAACTCCATAATCTAGAGTCTCTTGGATCTTATCCTATGGTGTTCTTCTGTTTCTCTTAGTTTTCTTATACATTGTTTTATCTCTTCCATATGGTGGATATTTTTGATTGTGTACTAGACATTCTATATGAAAAATTGTAGAAATATTTTGGGGTGTAAGTATTATTTTTCTTGAGAAACATTAAATTTGTTTGTTTTTTTTTAAGGTAGCTGAGAACCCTAGCAACCAGACTTTCCTGAATACAGCTTCAAGTCTACAGCAACTTGAAGCTGTAGTTCAAGATTTTTTCTGGTTCCTTTTGCTCTAGAAAATAGCTACAAGATTCAATCTAAAAGGAAGATTGCCAGAGACCCCCTTCTTTGATAGCTTCCAGACATGTACCTGTGTCCCCCTAAATTCTAGAGGCTGTCAAAAACAGTGCTAGAATCTTTAGCCTTTTGACTACCTCTGTGGAACTGGCAAATATTCTAGGGGAAAAGGTACCTAAATGCTGAACTTGTTCTTTGGATTTTCATCCTCTCTTGGATGTTGGCCACCTATTCTTCACTGTTCTGCTAACTCACTGATGCATTCAAGCTGATTTAAAAGCTAATCTGTCTATGATTTGTAGTTGTTCTTAATGGGAGAATTTATCTGAATTTATTAGTCCACTATTACCATAAGACTCTATAATTATTTCTTTGGGTATAAAATTAATAGAATGGTGGGATACAAATTAAAGTATTTGATACATATCATCTGTTTGCCTCTCAGTTACATTGTAGAATTTTATAAAAGTTCATGCTAGTTTTCTTATACCCCACTAATACTAGATATTAATTTTTAAAATTGTCAGTCAAAATTAGAATCTTACTGCATTGTTATTAGGGCTGTCATTTAAACTGTCTGGGTTTGAATCCTCTCACTAGCCATATGACCTTAAGCAATTATATTTAATTTCTCTGTGCTCGGTTGCTCATCTGAAATATTCGGATATGATTATACCCACCTAATGGGATTGAGGTGAAAATGAAATGAATTAATCTAAGAGAAGTGAGTAGAACAGTGCACCTGATATATCAAAATCTCCCAGTAAATGTTATATTTGTTTTTATTTTCATTACTAATATTTATCTGTTCTTGACTAGTGGCCAATGTTATTGAGAACTTTGCTCATATAGTTCTTAATTACCATATTTATGTCCCCAAATTTTAATCATCCTTTTTGGCTTAGCTCAGATGTTCCTTCTCTTATAATACCTTTTCTGATTTCTCTGAGCCAGGTATAATTTTTTTAACCTGAATATTATTTATAGAATGATAGAATATTATTTACAGGATGTATGATATATAGGTATGTGGAGAGTGGATTATGAGAAGCCTGTGAGAACTGGACATAAGCAAGGTGAGATGCAGCTCAGCTGCTCTTCCTAAGATGTTTCTGTAGGCTGAGATTGGCACAGCCCGGGCCACAGAAGAGGAAGATGCAAAACAGCTGCTTTTCCTAAGTTGTTTATGTTCAGAGAAGCAGGAACACAGGTTTCTCTTGTTACAGTATCACACCCCTCCCCAAGAAACATTGCTCCAGCTCCTTGTTTACCACCGGGTATAAAGACTCACCAAAGGAGGAGGTGAGGCTTTTGCTTTTTTGGCTTTTGGCTTTTTGAGGGGGATGGCTTTTTGGATAAAGGGAAATTGCTGGAAGGAGATTGCTGAGGGGAGAAAATGAATTGCTGAAGGGAAAAGGATTGCTGAAGAGAAAAGGATTGCTGAAGGAGAATTGCTAAAGGGGAGTTGCTAGCAAGCCTTAGGGCCGAGATTTTAAGAAAACTAAAGAGAGAACCCGGGACAGTGCAAGTCTGGGGGCAAAGACTTTAAGAGAGATTATGCTAAAGAACAGCTAAGAGAGAACATGGGACAGAGCGAGTCTAAGGAAAGAGGTTTTAAAGAATATGAAGCAAGGTTTTAAAGGAGACTTTAGAAACAAGGTTTTAAAGAACTGTAAAGGAGTGAGGGCTTAGAGAATAAAGATAGAGAGAAGCAGAGTAGATGAAGAGAATAATAGAGAAAAGAAGCAATGAGGGTTGTGCGTCTCCACCTGAGCACTCAACAAACCTGGTCCCAACTTTCTGTCTGTCTGTCTATCCTGTGTCCTTTCTGCATCTCCCGTCACCTCCCAGTTAGGTTTGGTAATAACCAGGAGTGGAAGAAAGCTCGCTCCAGCAAGGGACCGAGAAAAAGCTCGCTCCATAGATACGTCCTGTCTTGTGCCACAGATATGAAAGAAATTTAGGAGAGGAAGAACAGAGGAGGAGGAGGAATATTAATGTTTTATCAGTTAGGGATTTAATTTTCTAAACAATAGTGGCCTGGAAATAGGAATTATTTTTTGGACACTATCAGAAGTCCAGTGGTAGACAATTGCTAATATTGATTCAGTGGCTTAAGTTTGTCAGGGCTGAAATTTCTGAGATTTTCCTACTTTTTCCACAGGATGGCTACTTATTTTTAGCCATGTTGTAAGTCTATATTCTAAGTAGAGAAAAAGAAGAATGGCAAGGGGCAAAAGAGCATGTGGTTCCTGACCTTTTCCTCTTTTAAGGATTTTAAAAGAAAACTATGCAATGATTTCTGCTGCTGTCTCATTGGTCGGAATTGTATCACGTTGTTCTCCTCTCTGCAAGGGAATGTAGGAAATGTAATTTGTAGATTGGTGCATTGTGCCCGAATAGTATAGAGTCCCTGGTAAGGAAGAGAAATGGATATATTAGTGAGAGAACTAACACTCTTGGCTAATTTTTTTTAACTTAAATGTTTAATAAGTGCTATTTCACATGACTTGTGTCTTCAAGTCCTCATAATAATCTTATGAATTTGGTACATTATATTCCATTTTATATGTTTTTGGACAGGTTGGTGATTTGTCCATGGTTACACTAATAGTTGTGATGGAGGTGGGATCTAAATGTATGTTTGTTTGGTTCAGAACACACTTTCAACCAGTGTGTTGCATATCTAGTGAAATATGACACTGACTACTCAGGTAGATGCCAGATGGTGATGGCATAGAAGAAATAGAAGAGTTTAGACTAACTCCTCATCTGCATTGTTATTTTCTTAGTGATGTGGATTGGTATCTGTGCTAAATAGGTCTGTTAACTTTGCACTATGGAGTTCCCCCATTTTTTGAACCTGGTGCTTTTCTCTAGCAAGAAATTGGAAATAGGCCCATCTTTTAAGGCCTACAGAAATGGTACCTTCTCCTCAAAGTCTCCCAGATTGACAAGGTCACATCTTTTCTACATTTCTACACTATGCTGTGAGCATACAAACTGATGGTTAATTATGGACAATCCCATTTTAGAGAAAGGTGAATGTGACTTGTGTTGTTCCTTTATAGTTTGTGGTATTTAGCACAGCCTCTAGAAGAGAGCAGGCACTCCAATATTGACAGAATGACAAAGACAATGAATGGGTGAGTCAAGATCACACATGACTAGTGAGCAAGGATGCAAATCTTGTTTTAACACAATGATTCCAGAAATGCAGAGTGTTTGGATGATAACTTGTTTGACTTTGAGTTCTCTACATATTCAGGGCCCAACTAGGTAACTTTGGTTTCTCTGGAATTATCTAACATTTACTAACAACTGCATACCACGGATACAATCGATGAAAAGTGAACAAACAGTGTGGAAACTATACTAAAGGGAATTGAGTACTTAAGCTTCTCTGGGCAATTTACATCAAATGTACTCTCTCATGCACAAGAAGGGCTGTTGATAAGGCAGGATTTGAAATTAGCTGATGTGTATTAGAAGGGTATCACTTAAGAGAGATGAGAGCACTGACTATTGATGTTAGAAGCCTGTATAAGAACTAAAGACCTTAAGCCTTTCTTTAAGAAATAGTTTCTCTTTGTGGGCTGCTACCTTCTTAATATACTGGGAAAAATTTGAAGACAAAGGTGATACACAGGGCTTATTGACTGCATCACTGTCATTGTATAGGTGTTGGAAAGTAGGATGCAAGGAAGCACCCTTTTCATTAATCAAGAAACTCCTTACAGAGAGATGAGGTAGTAAATGAAAATTCCTTAAAATTATTATCTCTCAACTAGACTGCTAGACTGCTTAAAATTTCATGACATGTTTTTGTTTTTGAGGTACTAGAGTTTGAGCTCGATTTTGCCCTTAACGAGGCAGGTGTTCTATATCATGTTGCCATGTCCCCAGTCCCTTTTTGCTTTAGTTATTTTTCAGGTAAGTTCTCCTGTTTTTGTACAGGGCTGGCTCTAGATTGCAATCCTCCTATGGGCTCCCACATAGCTGGGATGACAGATGTGAACCACCACTTCCTGCCTCCATGATTTTTTTTCTCCTTGTCATTTGCTGTAGGTTTACATATCAATTAGAATAATATATCAAAAACAGTGTATACATTTCTAATTGTTAAAATTGTGAGGCATTGTCTTTACAATTGTTAAAATTGTAAGGGCGTTGATGCAAGCAGGAAGGGTTGGGTAAGCTTCAGTGAGTGACAGGAAAGGCTACTCCAGCGTCAGACCATGGAAACCTGGGGATAGCTTCTGAAAGCCCGAGCTGTCATAGGGATATGGGTGTGGTGCTGGAGTGACCTATCCTCTTCCAGTGGTGCAAAGATGGACTGATGAGAGCAGTGCAAGGAGTGAGTGTGAATGTGGATTTGTTGTAAAACAAATTGGCAGATCCATTTGGGGCTATTTAGTACAGACAGAATCTTCATTAAGGAGAAGCAAAAAAAAAAAAAACCCACAAAGAGTGCAAAGCAATAATAGAGACTTCTTTATGTTTTTATATAGCCAGATTTCTTTGAAATTCTGTATAAAAATGAAAAAGATTGCATTTGCACAGAAAAAGCAACAAATAGCAAGCTAACACTTAGAGGAAATGATGGGACCTTGTAAATAACTTCAATTTAAATGTTTTACAAAGCCCCTTATTTATGTCTCAATCTAATAAAAGTGTTTTTACAAAGGAATTACCAGAATAGATGAGATAGTAAGTATGACTGTGTTTTGCATCTTTGGGAAGAGGAATGACAGAGGCATGTCACCTCACCACTGTGTTTATTCCACAGCTATTGATTGAGCAGTACCAGAAACAGAGCTATGCATTCAGTGTTTTGGGAGTTTTAGAACAAAGTTTCTTCAGGTTGAAAATTTTGAGCTAGGTCTGGGTTGAGGTTCAGCCAGAGATTGGCAGGTTGAATTGTCAGGTGGCCAAACAGCAGTACCTTAGAGATGTGTGGCGGTGGGCATGTTACCTATCTACTTGGAACCTTGATTTTCTCATCTTTAATGAGGGCAGTATTTCTGCAAAGTGTTTTGGGGATTAAACTAGATAAGATGTGTAGACCAGTCTGGCACAGAATGAGCACAGTAACAAGGACAGTGACTCATTTCACAGACACTTGGTCCCAGGCAATATTACTGTTGGGAAATGCCCTTGTATTCTGAGGATATGACCTTGAGCCTTCTGATGCTCTCCACCCTTGGTGAGGCCTGGGCTAAGAGAGTGTGTGTGTGTGTGTGTGTGTGTGTGTGTGTGTGTGTGTGTAGTGAATTTCAGGAGTGATTTTACGTTAGACCTAGCTCTGAAAGCAAGACCAGAATGGCAGTGCCCAAGCCTTGCTCTGCTTTCTGGCTGTTCTTAAAGAAAAAAAAAAACTCATTATTTGTCACTGACAAATTATATATATTTATTGGGTACCATGTGATGTTTTCGTATGTATGTATTCAGGAATAATTGAACCAAGCTAGGGTTGTGTATTTAGCTCAAGTTGTAGAGCGCCTGCCTAGCAAGCACAAGGTCCTGAGTTCAACCAAAAAAGTCAAGTTAAAGAACATACCCATCATAGCACCTATTTATCTCTCTGTGGTAAGAACACTAAGTTTACTCTTTCAGCAGTGTTTAGATATATAATGCATTCTTATTAACTGTTCACTATCTGCCTGAAACTTGGAAATCTCAAGCAGTATCTCCCCAATATCCTCCTGCCCCCGCCCCTAGAGATTATTCTGCTTTCTACTTGTATAGATTTGACTTGCTTAAATTCCACACATCAGTGAGACCACGTAGTAGTTGTACTCTGTATTTGGATAATTTCATGTAGAATAATGTCCTTCAAGTTCATCTGTGTTGTTGAAATCACATAATTTTCTTCTTTTGTTTTAATTATTGTTGTTGTACTGGGAGTACATCGTGGCATTTACCAAAGTTCTTATGATGTATCATGGTTGAATTGACTCCCTCCATCATTATCCTTTATCCTCCCTCCCCCCATTCTTGAAATAGTTTCAGCAGGTCTCATTTTTCCATTTTTGTACATGAGCACATTGTGTTTCCACCATATTCACCCTCCTACACCCTTTATTCTATTGTATGTATGTGAATAGATGGATAGATAGATATTATGTTTTCTTTATTCGTTCACCTGCTCATGATGCTTGTTGATTTCATTACTTGGCTATTGCAAATAATGCTTCAATGACCACAAGTGTGCAGACCCTCTGCAACACAGCAATTTAATTTCCTTTGGGGATAGTATATGCAGAGCGAGGACTGCTGAAACACATGTTAATTTTTTTTCAGAGGTCTTCTTCCTGGTTGTGGGTACAAACTGGCTGCACATTAAGTCATCTAGGTTGCCTGTTGACAATACACACTCATAGGCTCCACCCCAGGCTGCTGAATCTGAGTTGTGACACTGGTGTCCCACATTCTCCTCAAGTGGTTCTTCTCTTGCCATCCCACTCCTGATGGTGGACTAGTGCTTGCTATCACATCACCTCATTTGGATACTTCCCTATTAGGCTGCATAATGACTCCATTAATACTCTAAGCCTCATCTCCTTGTACCTTGTTTTCTTATTTCTTGAAAGTCATTCAACTTTGACCCAGCTACCCTGGCTTTTCTCTCATGGCCGCACCTTCTCTGAGTTCTTAAAACCTACACCATCTTTCAGTTTTGAGTTAACAAACATTTACTGAGCTCCTGAGAGACCAAGTATGTAAACAAAAGAGAGTATCTCTTGATTCCTGGTTTTTTTGTGCATTGCTCTGTTGCCTTCATTTATACTGTAGTGGAGATAATAATAATTACACCATAAAAATAGCTACCATTTATTGGGCACGTCCCCTGTGCCAGCCATGTCCTGGGCTTAGCTTAGTGAGTTAATTTATCATGTAACTTAATTTTTTTTCTTCACAACTCAGTGAAGGACACTTATTCCCACTTTACAGAGGAGAAGATTGCCTGCGAGAGAGGGGAGCTGACAGTCCCATGGTTGGCTATCAAAGCCCTGACCGTCAACACTTTTTAGATCTATTGTTTGCTGTTTGTTTCCTATTCTGCTTTTAGGTCAGGGAGAGCTTGGAACTTTAGTCCCCCCAGGAAACTTCTTATATATACCACATGTACCTTAATGTTGCTTAAGTGAATGACTGGATGTGAGGGTTTGTAAGAAGTAAGAAGTAAGGAGTGGTTAAATCTGAGTGTGGATCCTATGGGAGAGTCCAGAGTGGATGTGACAGATGGACTCTGCCCTGATGGGGAAGACATGCTTTGACAGATGACACTGTCACCAAGTAGATTTTCTCCACTGCCATGGACAGATGATTCTGAATTGGAATTCTGGCCATCCATTGAAGACTTTAACACCATAACATATCTGGGTTTGTTGGGTAGGTCTTAGCCTCCTTTTGCTATCTGCTGACTGATTTAGCCAATATGAATGCTAGACTTCCTGGAGTCATTGTTTATGAAGTGAAGTTTAAAATATGGAAAACACACAAAGTTTAGCTCCTTTAACTTTTCAGAAAACAGGTGTCTGGTGTGAAAGATGTCTATTGTAAAAAGACATCTTTGTTAAGAATCAGATGAAGACTTGTATCTTGGGGGGTAGGCCCTTTCAAAAGGAGCATGGATACCAAACACTAGGAGGTTTCAATCAGGGAAAAGTAGTATTAGGAGTTAGGAGTGACAAGGTATCCGTCAGGTTGAGCAAATATATAGCCAAGATCTGGATGTTTGAACATGTAGTTGTGTTCAGGGCACAGGGTGCTATTTGAGGAGCTAAAGCAGAGTAGGAGGTGAGGCTTGAAAAGTGAGATGGGGTTATTTGGGGGGGAAGGCTGAATTCAGGACACCTTTTTGGTGGTGATATATACAATATCTATCCTAAACTTTGACTCCAGGTTAGAGGGTTGGGTTGATTTTGTACCTTATCCAGTAGAGGTAAAGGTAAAGACCTTTGGGGGACTTTCTGCTCTTGCCTGTTTTCTCATAGCCCATGTTGGTATAGAAAAGCATAGGTTGTCCAGGTGATTGTAAAGTTCTAAGTAAACTCCATTTCAGAATGCTTTAGCACTCAATATTTTTCCATAGCACTTTTCCATATGAAATTTCACTGTTGATTGTTATTCCACTCATTTTGGTTATGACAATTTCAGAACCAATCAGTTACCATTTATTGGATTCCTAACATGTGCTAGGAACTTTGCCAATGTTTTGTGAATATTATCACGTTGAATCTCACAACTGTGCAAGGTCATTAGTTGTCATTGTTTCTATTTTGCTGATGAGGAAACCAAGGCTTAGGGAGGTTAAGTAATCTACTTTTAACTTACAGAGCCCTTCAGGGATGGAACTGAGATTAGAAGCCAAGTTCTAAAAGGTGTTAACAGGAAACAAGAAAGAAAAGAAAAAGAAGCCAAACTCCACTGCCTCCCCATCTTGCTGATAGGTAACCTGTGATCAGGAGAGGCTTCCCCTCTTACACTGTTGGTGGGAATGTAGACTAGTACAACCACTCTGGAAAAAAATTTGGAGGCTACTTAAAAAGCTAGACATCGATCTACCATTTGATCCAGCAATACCACTCTTGGGGAGATACCCAAAAGACTGTGGCACAGGTTACTCCAGAGGCACCTGCACACCCATGTTTATCGCGGCACTATTCACAATAGCCAAGTTATGGAAACAAGCCAAGATGCCCCAAGACGAATGGATTAAGAAAATGTGGTATCTATACACAATGGAATTTTATGCAGCCATGAAGAAGAACGAAATGTTATCATTCGCTGGTAAATGGATGGAATTGGAGAACATCATTCTCAGTGAGGTTAGCCTGGCCCAAAAGACCAAAAATCGTATGTTCTCCCTCATATGTGGACATTAGATCAAGGGCAAACACAACAATGGGATTAGACTATGAGCACATGATAAAAGCGAGAGCACACAAGGGAGAGGTGAGGATAGGTAAGACACCTAAAAAATTAGCTAGCATTTGTTGCCCTTAACGCAGAGAAACTAAAGCAGATACCTTAAAAGCAACTGAGGCCAATAGGAAAAGGGGACCAGGAACTAGAGAAAAGGTTAGATCAAAAAGAATTAACCTAGAAGGTAACACCCATGCACAGGAAATCAATGTGAGTCAATACCCTGTATAGCTATCCTTATCTCAACCAGCAAAAACCCTTGTCCCTTCCTGTTATTGCTTATACTCTCTCTACAACAAAATTAGAAATAAGGGCAAAATAGTTTCTGCTGGGTATTGAGGGGGTGGGGGGAAGAGGGAGGGGGTGGAGTGGGTGGTAAGGGAGGGGGTGGGGGCAGGGGGGAGAAATGAACCAAGTCTTGTATGCACATATGAATAATAAAAGAAAAATGAAAAAAAAAAAGGAGAGGGTTCCCCATCCAAGGACATACTTGGGATGGTGAAACAGTAGCTTGTCCAGGTTGTGAATCTTTTTTTTTTTTTTTTTTTTTTGGTAAAAAGAGATAATAATTGATCATGATTAATGATCATTAATCTGGGGGGGGGAGTTGAACTCAGGGCCTAGCACTTGCTAGGCTGGAGCTCTACCACTTGAGTCACTCTGCCAGCCCTTTTTGCACTGATAATTTTTGAGATAGGGTCTCACTTTATGCCTGGGCCAGCCTGAGCTGCGATCTTTTTATTTATACTTCTCTGCATAGCTGGGATGAAAGGCATGCATCACCACACCCAGCCATTAGTTGCCCAGGATGGCCTCAAACCACAATCTTCCTGATCTCTGCCTCCCCAGGTAGCTAGAATCACAGTCTTGAGTTACCACCTCTGGCCTAAATCTTTTCTTGGCCTGTGGGCACCCTGAAAAACTTTCCTTAGCATAACACTTGGTACAGCATGAGTCTGTGGCCAAGCAAGCCGCTCTGGAATATTGTAATATCTGTTCTTACTTTGATGCAAAGATCCACAGTCCTTCCTCCATCAGTAGTTAGGACTCACAGGCCTTAGCGTTGCAGCTGTCATTTTGCTTCCTTCTCCTATCTACAATGAATTCACCCATCCTCACTAAGTAAAGCTCTAGAATCAGGCTATTTATAAAAGGGCACTTTGACAAGGCTCTAACTCCAGACTGATTTGAGATGCTGCTGTCATTAGTTACAGGTTGGCATTAGCCAAATTGAATATAATCTGTCATGCTTATTACATGTGGTGGGATATATATGCACCCTAAAGGCTCAGCAGAAAAACTACATTAAATATAGATGAGCTGAGTATTTGCCCAGGCAGCTACGTGTCCAGGGCAGGGCAGTGTGTTTATGACACAATAACTTTTTCTGCAACAGCACAGCACAGAAGAAATAGCAGGGATTAGGGAAGAGAAGGCACTTAGAAGCTTTAAAAATAAATTGGGCTAGTTACAAAGTGCCCCTTATAAAAGTCAAACAATAGAACAAGAGGCATGACTCAAGTAATAGAGAACCTGGCTAGCAAGCACAAAGCCCTGAGTTCAAACCCTACCACCATTAAAATAAATAAATAAATAGTGCATAAATAAATAAATAAATTCAAGTTGTCTGTCTCTTAAGTCTTAAAAGTCAAACAATAAATCATGAGAGTGGAAGTAGCTCATCAGGTCACTGTCAAAGATTTTTCGGGTAGAATGGAGATTTCTCCAGGCAAGGTGTCTCGACCCCTGTAGACCAATGGTTGCAGCCCCAGGGGTTTTCACTGCCTCTGGGAACTGCCACCATTTTCAACCTCCTGAAGTGCTGTGCATGTGATATTCTAGGTCATAATTGAATGCCATCTTTTTTTCACTTTTGGTTCCTCAACATAGAACAAGCCTTCATGAAGAACCTGATTTTCAGAGGCCCTGGGGTTATTATGGGGTGTGGTAGCTCTTTTGACTCTGTATTTTGGAGGCTTTGCCCTTGAAGACAGCACTGTATTGGGGCTGGCTCTACCAACATCAGAATCATCTCAATATTTAGGTACATGTGTTGATGGACTCTAATACTCCTAGCTGAGGAGTGAATCTCAGTTTATAGCTATAACAAGAAAATTCACAGACTGGTTTTGATGTCTGGTTCTGTTCACATGTTCAGTGTTTGGTGTCTTTTATTTTTGCCTCATAAACACATTGGAAGTTTATTGAAATGTTTATCCATAGTACAATTTAATGTCTCCAAGAGCCCTGAGCTTAGGAGTGTAATCCTTACGGGAGGTGGATGCATTAAAAAAGACCAAAGCTTGGCCACTACATTTCTTTCTTCTGGTAGGTCAGTCCATGAACACAGAGGCACTCACAGAGAATATGAGAACACCATTGTTTAGCTCAATTCATTCCTGAAAAAATAACCCAAATTGTACGAGTGTAGTCATGGTGGTGGTAGGACAACAGAGCTACTTAGTTTTCATTTCCTGATGGACCTCTTGCCACATTGACTTTATTTTGCCTCTTACCTCACTGTAGCTAAAAGCTAGGGAATATATTGACCATCTGTTATTTTTATCCAGCTATAAGCAGGTTAGTTTCTAAGCCAAGATAGGGACACATAGAGCCTGCTATCAGGCACTACTCCCTGTCTAGCGGTACCACCATAGTGAATGGAATGTATTTGCTTTATTGATTGTTGTCAAGCAGGCATCACAACTTGTAAAACATAGTTTCCATTTGCTTGTCTTCTAGACTAAGACTATGATGTGCATTTTCTTCATAGTAGCTTTCCTCCTCAGTCTCATATGTTAAATAGACATATTTGTTTAGAGTACTTATTGGTCTTCTGTTCTCACAGAATCCAATTCTGGGTAGCAAACTTAATCATGATCATTTATTATGTCTTAAGGTAGTGCTTTCAAATGCATTGCTTCTAAATATTTATCCCGCTTGTAGGAGATGGATTTCTTAGGGGATGACTCATTACCATGCACCTGTCTTGTGTTATTGTGGTTAGTTTACTTTAAATTCATCTGTATTTCTAAACGGCTCTCAGCATATCTTGCAATAATAGAGCATTTATTACTTCTCACATCCTTTTATTAGATGTTATTTAATTTTATTCCTGACATCTTTGTGAGGCTGTTTAAATTTTTTATGGAAAGAAAGAAATTTTATGGAAATTTTTTATGGAAATTTTTTTGATCAAGAGCAAAAGACTTTTTCAAATTCTTATCATTGCTGAAGTAAAAATCAGATTTCTTGGCCCTTAGACAAAATTTCTTTCCTTTTTTTTCTTTTTTTCTTAATTTTTTTGTGGTACTGGGGATTGAATTCAGGGCCTTGTGCTTGCTAGGCAAGTGCTTTACCACTTGAGCCAGGCCACCAGTTCGGTTTTGGCTTTTTTAAAGTTTGTTTTTCAGACAGAGTCTTGAGTTTTTGCTTAGGCTGGTTTAGGACTGATATTCTCTTACCTTGCCTTCCAGGTAGCTGGGATTACAGGCATATACCACCATGCCTGGCTCCAAACTTTCAAACTCTTGCCTGAGATGAATTTTGCTTTGAAATGCATCTTTGAACCACACTTCCGCCTCTGCAACCATAGACACCAGACTTATGTACACATGTACCCACATCCACACGTCCACATGTGCATTCCTCCGGCTCTCGCTCACTCCCTCTGTGTCTCTACAGTGTCACTTCTTACAGAACTAAGTGGGAAACAAGGGCAGCTGGAGCAAAGGGAGCAATTCTGGTGTGGCAAAATATCTCAGGAAATTTCCCAAGAAGTTAATCCCAAATCACTGGAATGCTGGCCCCATTTCTGCTGCACTTTGACAGAAAAATGGACTTTGGGCAATTAGAGAAGAATTATAGAGAACCTGATTTCAGATTATGTCATTTCTAATAGAGATAGTATTTTTAGTTAGCCAACCAAGCTATTGTAATATTGAAAAAGTTTCCCCTTATATTTATGACCTGATCTACTTGGGACAGCCTCACAGTTCCTCCTACTCAGTCATTAAGAAAGCCAAACACTGACACTTCTTGTTTCATGCTGGTGATTTTCTTCATATATCCATCATGTGATAAGGGATGCTTTATTGTTTTTGTTTCTTCTGTGACTCATTCATGGACAGAGGAGCCTCTTGTAGATGTAGTTCCTGAAGCAGTTCCATCTCTTATGCTGTGCTTTCTTTTTGACAAGCACTGGCAGTTCCATCCATCATGGTGGATGCATGGATGAGACATGGGTTACACTGTGTCTGTTTCTATGTGGCCTAAATATGTTGCAAGTGCTGTCTGTCTAGTTTAGGAATGATCTTCATCTTGGTGACTTCAGCATATTATGCTCATTCATGAGATGGATTTGTTCTAGAAAGCCAAAGGATTACTCAGAGAAGAGAGAGAGAGAAGAGTTCCTATTATGGGGTATTCATGAACCCTTCTCCCCACTTTGAAAATAGGTAATGAAGATTATAAAAGTTGTCATCATAGAAGAAGCTAGAGGACTGAGTAACTAAGCCTCAGTATCTTTAACTTGAGTACACATATAAAAATATATACATTTATAAATACAGAAACGCACACATTGCCTAATTCATTGTGATACACCATGTGTACATTAGTCTAGCTTCCAATTTCACGTTGTACTAATTTGGAAATTGTTTCAAACAAAGCCTGGACTAAAGCTTGCCATCCACAAAGGGAGCCATTTCAAGTGTAAATGAGATGGAAGAGGTAGACAGAAAAACACAGAGCATGTTTAATCTAAATTCTTAAAATAACATAGCTTCTGCCTCAGCCTTCTGAGTGCTGGGATTAGAGATGTGTGCCACCAGGTCTGGTTTGGCATTTTTGATGCGTTAATAATGTTGGCAAATTACATACATCTTCATTTGCTAATAAATATTCTGCCAGAACCTCTTGCTCAGCAGCATAGCAGAAGCTAAAGATGTTATAATAAATATGATAGAACTGTATTGTATTTTAAAATTTAGATTTCCCTATGTTTCTTCCTATTAATTTCTTGTTAAAAATAATTTGACTCATTAAATGCTTGATGAATGTCTTGTCTATACAAGAAAAACTGTATAGGGTGGACTGGAGATGGGAGATGAGGATTTTGTTGAGAAACTATTATAACTGGTTTTGGTAGAGAGTAATGGGAATTGTCTGGGGTTTCAAGCTGTAGAAAATATGTTAACGCTTGAAAAAAAAACCTCCTGAGGGAAAAGAGAACAATAACTTGAATTTAATATATTAAATATGTAGACAAACGTTTAATATCTGTAATATACTCACAGAAGTGAGAAAAATATCAAGGTTAGTAGAAGCAAAATAGGAGAACAGAAACTTCACTTAAGGGGAAGTATGAAGAAACAGACTATCCAACTTTGCTAATTAAAAATGCTAAGTGAAACAATGAGAAATTTAACACGGGCTTGCCATGGCTCACTGGGGGTGGATGCTGGTAAATCCTCTTCCTAAAGAGCAACTCTTAGCCTGGAAATTTTGATGACAATAGCAATTTCAGGGCCCTAGAAATTGTTCAGAGTTCTATGCTAATCTGAGAGCAATATACTTAAAGAACTGCAGGATTTTCAGTAAAGTAATGGGGGTCTCTGACATTCTTCCTTGTGACTCCTCTCATACCTCCTTCCTCACAGCTTTTAGGCATGGAGGTTCGGTCAGGGCAGAGCAGGCTTGGTGTCTAGCAACGGTGCTGCTGATGGGGGCTGTGCTGCCACACCCACCAGCACTGCGGTGAAAGTGACAATCTCGGTGTGAGGGTGAGTGGAGAAGGCTGATGTCCCTATAAGGCTGAGGATGCATTTGGTGATTAAGACAAGCATGTCCTAAAAGAAGTACAGCAAAGGCTGGAGAGGGCTCACACTGTCTACATATTCCAGGTGTCACCTTAAGGTGACACTAAAGGGTCTAGCAGTAAGCAAAAGTGTAGGCACACTTAAAAGAACTTGAACATTCAATACTCTTACACCCCCACTCAGACTCATCTGCAGAGAATGAAGCCTGAGATCTTTGATTACATCCTCTGTACAATGACTGATTGCCAACCTTTGTAGATTTAAGACTCTTAAACTGTGTGCAACTATGTCTATAGAAAGAGAATATGAAAACAATGACTCAATAAATAAAGAACTAAAATTATAAATAGAATCAAGTAAAATCTCTGTAGTTGAAAAGTCCAAACTGAAATGAAAAATTCACCACAAGGGTTAAACAGCAGATTTAAGAAGGCATAAGGCAAAATAATTGAATTTGAAGGTAGAGGAACAGAAATTATGTAACCTAAACAACAAAGAGAAAAACTGAAGAGAAATGAAAAGAGCAAAAGACAAAGTGAAAAATTTGGATGCTGCAAGAGAAAATGACTAACAGACTTATTGACTCGATTGAAGGCTGACTTTTCATCTGAAATAATGAAGGCAAGGAGACAATAGAATAACCTATCAAAAGTGCTAAAATTAAACACAACTGAATTCTATTGAAATAAAAATTCTACATCGAAACTTCCCTTGACAAATGAAAGCAAGATAAGGACATTCCTAATAAACAAAGATTGGAAAACTGGTTGCTAGCAGCAGTGCCTTAATGACATACTAAATGAAGTTTTTCAGACTGAAAAAAATGATTAGACTTAACTCAAATCCTCAGGAAGAAATGGAAAATAGTGGGTTAAGAAAAAAAATATCTTTTGAAGTCATTTAACTTTAAAAAAAAATATAAGATTATTTAAAGCAATAACTGTAATGTGTTGGTACCTTACATACACAGATGTATACATATGGCAGTAATGACAGATTTAAATATCAAAACCATGAAACTTGTAGTTCTCTTATCTTTATTATTAGCAAAAGTAAACAGCAAATTTATATCCCTATGAACAAAGACATAAAATTTCTTAATAAAATATTAGCAAATCTGGTAACATATAAAAAGAATTATTCACCATGACTAAAGAATTTATCCCAGGAATATATGACTGATACAATACCACAAAATTAATTAATGTAATAAAACAATATTAATAGAATAAAGGACAAAAATCCACATGATTCATCTTAGTAGGTGCAAAAAAAATTCAATAAAGTCCAATATTCATCCGTGATAATTAAAAAAAAATCTCTCAGTTCATTAGAAATACAAAGGAACTCCTGCAGCCTGATAAAAAGTATCTATGAAACACCTACAGCTAACATCATGATGGTGAAAGATGGGATGGGATGCTTTTACCCTAAGATTGTGGAGGGGGAAGGGAGGGAGGAAGCGAGATAATTAAACTGCACACTTACCCCAAAATGGTACCTCTCTCTGGATGGTACCCATCCCTTGATGAAACTGACAAACTCAGGCCTTGAAAATTCTTGCAAACCTTTGGAAAAATAATATAATGATAGGTGGCAAGACAAAAATATCACCATTACCTTTTGGAACTAATCCACTCTTTAAAATACTCATTTTGAAATAATTCAAAGGGAGTAAAACAACTGATGTATATGCATCCATTCCTTGCAGCATTTAAGCATGTAGCCTTGTAAACAACCTAATAGTCTGATAATACTGATGACTAGTATATAATTTGAATGAAATGTTTCAATTTTAAAATACCTCCAAAGACTAATGACATGGATAAATTTTTATTCTTATATTCAAATACAAGCAGCTTTTTTTTTTTCTTTTATTATTCATATGTGCATACAAGGCTTGGTTTATTTCTCCCCCCTGCCCCCACCCCCTCCCTTACCACCCACTCCACCCCCTCCCGCTCCCCCCCTCAATACCCAGCAGAAACTATTTTGCCCTTATCTCTAATTTTGTTGTAGAGAGAGAAATACAAGCAGCTTTAAAGTTACATGTTTGCTATAATTAAACTGTGTAAAGGTATGTTCACCAGGTTTATACTGGAAGGGAACATTACTTGTAACATTAATGGAATTTTGGATGACTTTTTCTCCCATTTTTAAAATTTCCTTACTCTGGCTATAAAATTATTAAAAGAAACATGAGCCTATGATGGGAAACATGACAAATGGAGCTGAGGCATTTAAGTTTGAATAGAAAGCAGGGATACCTGGATGGATAAGGATTTTATTTTATAGGTTCAGTTGACATGATCTGTTGCCACATTAGATGTGGAACTGAGGGAAAGAATCTGTTGACCATGAATTGCTGTCTGTCTCAGAAGATGTTGATTCCAATTAGTGGAAAGGGGAGCACAGATAAGAAAATGGTCTAGGAACCAGACTTAGGAAGAGATCTAATACTTCATGTCACTGATCATGAACTATAGGTATTCAAATAATGTTATTTACCTTTTGGCTGTGCTGAGTAGAAAGGGTCAATGTGTCATCCTTGCTGAAATGTCCAAAGGTCAGAATAAAGTTAATATAGAGAACTCTGGAGAACAGTTGCTAAAATGGTAGATGCAGGAATCGTGTGTGTGTGGGTGCTAAATGATGGGAAGTTGATTGGGTGTCAGTGTGAATTTTGAGAGTAGAATGATGGGTGCCTGAGGTCACAAGGTAGTGGAATAAGGATGGGAGGCAGACAGCCAGTTTTACTGTGGTTTTAAGACATTTGGCAATGAATAGAAGAGACAAGACAATGCTCGTCAGTATCCACTGAAGCCAGCCTGTGGGAAGGATGATAGCGGTGTTTCTGAAGACTTAGGCTGAAGTTGTCCTGTTGCCTAGAAATCCACCTAGGTTCCTTACTGCTGTGTGTGTGTTCCAGCCCCTTCTGACTTGAATGAACACTTGCCTGACAGAGTCAGACCTTTCCCAATGAGGCAAACACGATTTCATTGTGTTCTGTAACTGCAATGATTGTTACCCTAATAATTTTCTACTGCAATGAGAAATGAATTTTGAAGATCAGTCTCTAATTTTTCTACTTACAATGATTATCTTCATCAGAAAACAAACTGGCTTGCCAATTTTGACAGCTTCTTTGTTAAAAGCAGGATTTTTATCTTTTTTCTCCCAATGTATAAATAAACTTTTTTAAAGGTAACATTAGAGCAACTGAAATCATTAAAGACGTGGTGGGTTTCCCAGATGAGGACCGACAAGATTAAAACTGCTTAGCATAGAATTATAGAGGTGGAGTAGTATGGTATAGAAGTCTAAACTGACACAAACTAAGGGAAACACAATCTGTTAACTTTTAGACACCAGAATGAGGCATTCTTTCAGATACTACCTGCCCCAGGGGGTCTTTGGAAGGATTAAGAGAGACTGTGTATAAAAATGCTTTGTAATCCATGAGGCACTGTTGAAATGATATTATTATTAGACCCTATTGGGTGGTGTTTGGGGAAAAATAACAGTTCAAGAAAAAAAAGCTTTATTTATTTTGGTAGTACTGGGTTTGAACTCAGGGCCTTGCACTGCATAGCACCAGGCCCTTTTTGCTTTAGTTTGCTTTTCAAATGGGGTCTCATATTTTTGTTCCAGGCTGGCATTGGATGGTGAGCTTCCTACGTCCACCTCCCACATAGTTGAGATTACAGACATGTACTACCCCACCTGGCCTAAAACTTCTTTAAAGTTGGATAAGAAACATGTGTCAACATAGCATAGATAGAACTGAGTACTGGCATAGGGTCACAGGTATTTGCACCTAAGTGGAGCTTTAAAGACCATTTTGTCATTTCTGTACCTTCCTGTGAGCCCCCCTGCCCAGGTGCCTACCACATGTTCTTCATCATGTTTATTTTTTAATGACACAATAATGGATTGAACGGGCACAAATTCACACTTTCCTACATGTATGCTTTTTAGAAGGTCTTTCAAATAATATATGCTGAAAATAAATTCATATAAGATAATAAATATTTAACTCTGATTTTAGACTGCTAAGATGACTGCCCTGAATCTCAATAAGGAAGCAATGCATAATAGTAGAATATTATAAAACATCTTCATCCAGACACAGAGATGGAAATGACCTTGAAAGCATGGGTGACAGTGATAGTAAAATGGAGTAAAAGAGAAAGCAATATATTTGCCTATTTATTACCTTTGATTTTGATATAATCAATGTAAATCTAATGTAATTTTATTTTTAAGAATGACTGCATTTAGCAACTGACTCTCAGATTTTCGGAAAAGTTAATTGATCCCTTGAGCTGAATGAGCTGGGTGAAGCACCCATCCTTCTCAGTAATGTCTAAGCACAGTAGAACTAATTGTAGCAGTCAAATATTCAGACCTAGGAGGTTATGGAAATGCTACATCTAAAAACTTGGGTGATGAAGCTAAGGTATTACTCAGATGGTAATTTAAGACGTTAAATACTTGGCAGCTCTCTTGGGAGCCGAGCACCTGCTGCTCCCCGTGCCCACTGTGTGTGCCTGGCTCCCAGTGCCCCGTGCCCATGGCCAGCCTCAGCTCCCTGATGGAGGTGAAACACAAGATCCGAGCTCTGGAGCAGCAGGTGGAACAGGCAGAGGACCGTGCGCAGGGCCTGCAGCGGGAGCTGGACCGTGAGTGGGAGCGCCGCATCCAGCTGGTGGAGATGGAGTTGCACAGGGCTCAGAGACGATTGGCCACTGCCCAGCAGAAGCTAGATGAAGCAGAAAAGGCTGCAAACAAGAGGAAGAGAGAGATGGAGGTGATGGAAAAGCGAGCCATGGAAGACAAGGAGAAAATGGAGATGCAGCTCAAAGAGGCCAAACACATGGCTGAGGAGGCTGACAGAAAATACAGGGCAGCTGCTCATAAGTTAGTCATCCTGGAGGGTGAGCTGCATGGAGCCCAAAGACGTGCAGAGCTGTATGAGCTAAAATGCAGTGCCCTGGAAGAAGATCTCAGGAACATCACTGTAAACCCCAAATCGCTTAAGGCTGCATCTGAAAAGTATTCTGGAAGGGGGGATAAATATGATGAAGAGATTAAACTAGTGTCTGACAAACTGAAAGAGGCCGAGACATGTGCTGACCTAGCAGAGACAACAGTTGCCAAACTGAAAAAAACAATTGAAGATCTGGAAGAAAAACTTGCTGAGGCCAAAGAGGAGGACATGGCTTGACATCAGACACAGAGTCAGACCCTAAATGAACTTCACTGCATGTAACCCAAAACAGGAGAGTTTTGTTCTAGCAGAAACTCAGAGATCCATGTCTATTGTTTTTCTTATAAGAAGTTTTTTTTTTGTTATTTGCATCTTTGCTTTGCTGAAAATGTCCAGCAAATTAGGAATTCATGATCAAATAATTTGAATCAAACAAGCTTTGAACACCAGTTAAATATAACTCTTTATTTTTCAAATGGCACCCACCTGTTTCCTAAGATCTATTTTTATTCTGAGGTTGCATTTATTCCTCAGATAGGCAGGGTATTTCATACTGATCATATACTCTCTTAAGACAGAGGGTGTTTGGGTCCTGGGAAATAGCCAATCCTATACTTTGAAGAGCACAAATCCCAATATTGAGTCATTGGTTAATTCAAAATGTTGAGCAATATAACCTTTGTGGCCACCCTTGGTGAAATGACAGGAGGCTAGCAACCACTACAATAAAATGGATGGGGATAGTCTATCCAGAACAACAACAAACGAGATATTGTGGCGGTCCTAAGCCATGAGTAGATCAAGCTAATGATACTGAACCTTCTCAACACTACTGTGCAGAACATCTTTGAGCAGTCAGCATGAGAGGGCTTGGGAAATAGTCATAATAGTTACTTCATTGTTTTCTGGATATATCTGTGATGTTATGCTTTTCTACATTTTTCTTTCATGCTTAAGTTATTCTGAGGGGCAAGTGTCTTAGTCCAGTAATGACCCATGCTTGCCTGCTGAGATAAGACCGTACATTCATCAGGAGTATTTTATTAGCAAATATTGGGCAGAAGGCTCATTTTGGCAGTAAAAGAGAGATAGAAAAGTAGTTGACCTAACTTCATCTCCATAGTTCAGGTTGAAGTTACTTTCCTGGGATTTTAATTCCTTCTCCCAGGCCAAGCTAATAAAAGACCAAGAGACTCCTGACTAAACTAGATGTGGAACATTTTGTAGGTAGAGGATGCACATTTTGACTTTGTTGTTATTTTCCTTTCTTGGTTAGCATCTCAGAGTTGAAACATTCCACATTCCTCAACAGTGTAGGGGCCAATTCAAGTTTACAATTCTGACTAAAATTCACCCTGCCCCCACTCCTGTTTACTAAGCAACACACTACCCAGGAGACGAGCTAGCAAACCATGCACTCGAACAAACCCACGTTTTCCACTGCATTCTTGCAACTGCATCAGATGAAATGGTACCACTTTTTCTACAATCTGATCAAATAAATTGTGTGTGTGTGTGTGTGTGTGTGGCACCGGGGGTTGAATTGAGGGCTTTGTGCTTGCAAAGCAGATACTCCACCCCTTGAACAACACCTCCAGTCTAAATTTTTACATAAACTGAAAAAAAACCCACATCTGTTAGCAAAGATAAACATTCAACTTAAGATAGACCTGAATAAGTCTTTAAAAAGTAAAAGGAAGTAAAGAATGAAAGAAGGAATTAAAGAAATATTTTAAAAATACTAAGGCAAGATTAGCTATGTTGAAAGTTGGTTCAATTTTAGTGAGATTAATAGGAAAATGAGAAGGCACAAACAAAACATTTGGACAAAACCTAGGCATTTCTACAGATAATATAGAGATTAGAAGATAATAAAAGAAAACTAAGGACTTATAGGAATAAGTTTGAAGGTTTAGATGAAATAATAAATTGACTCAAAAAGAAAAAAAACAAAATTTGAATTTCCCAAAGCCATTAATAATTGCCATCATATGTAAAAACTTCCGGCAAAGAAGCAGAAGTACCCAGTGATATTATAGATTAATATTACCAAATTTTCAAAATAGTTATCACTGTAGTCCTGTATAAAGATTTTCAGAGAACAGGAAAAAAAGAAATACTGTTAATTTGTTCTGTAAGACCAGTTAAATCACAATACCAAAATACCCAAGGATGATATGGGAAAGTAAGATGGCAAGATTCATAAGCAAATGAGAATAAACGAGAATGGCGCAATGTACAGGAAAGGTAATATGTCATGAAGTCGGGTTTATTCCAAGAATGCATAGGGGGTTTAATATTAGAAAATTTATAAATGTAACTTATTACATTGACAGATGAAAGCAGACAAGCCATGTGATTATCTTAAAATGCAGAAAAGGCTTTTCATTAAGACAACAGCATTTCCTCATTAAAATGCTTAGCACAGTAAGAATAGACGGGGATGTCCTTCTTTTGAGAAGGAGTATCTACTAAAACATCTGAAAACATAATTCTAATGAGGGACGTTTTAGAAACATTTTAAAGAATCATGAAAAGATGATGATATTCATTGTCACAACTTCAAATCAAGATTTTACTGGAAGTCCTTACCAGTACAGTAAGAGAAAAAGAAGAAATAGTGTACTGGTTGGGGAGAGAGAGA
The DNA here is from genome assembly GCF_047511655.1 of Castor canadensis. Lineage (NCBI taxonomy): Eukaryota > Metazoa > Chordata > Mammalia > Rodentia > Castoridae > Castor > Castor canadensis. Next base: position 122,142,735 of record NC_133396.1, read on the forward strand.
TAAAGAAGAGAAGTGGGAGGATATTCTCTGACAGAGTGAGACTTCTCATGACAGCATAGTTACTGGGCTAGTCCAGAATTGATGTGGGATAGACAAACTGGTGAACTGAGTACTGGCCCACATCCGTAGTGGAATCTAATAAAGAAGAAAGGTGGCAACGCATGTCACTGGGAAGAGGAGGGAGCAGTCAGCCAGGGCTTCTGGGACACTGTTTCTTTTATACCACACATAAAAGTAAAATCTCCAGAGAAATTGATTTAAGTATGAAAGGCAAAACTTAGAGGAAAATAGAGAAACCCATATGTCCTTTGGATAGCAAAGAATTTCCTCAGGCAGTTACCAAAAAAACTAACCCTAAGAGATTTGACCACATTAAAATTAAGGATTAAAATAAGATTTTTTATTTAGCAAAGACAGCACAAGGAAAATGAAAAACAAGCTACCAGTTGGGAAAAGATATTTGCAAAATTTATAATCATTACTGTAACCAGAATACATTTTTTAAAAGTCCTACAAAGTAAACAGAAAAGGTAAACAACTCAGTAAATTAATAGATAAGACTTGTGTAGGCATGCCAAATCTCTATTAATGGGAAAATGAAGATGTGCTATAGGTATTTGATGGAATGTTATTCGGTGGTGAAAATGAATAAACTACAGTTACCTGCAGCAACATGACTGTATGTTAACAAGACAATGGTGAGTAAAGTCAAATTAAAACCCAGGAAAATACATAAGCTATATTATGTTTATAATGCTCAAGAATTAGCATTATTAATATTATTTGGGGATCCATACAATTAAAAGTAGAGAGAGAAAAGGGGAGGGAGAGGTAGCTGTCAGGGGTAGAAGCGACTTCAATTCTGTCCAAGATGCAATAGCAGGTGCCATATTTGCCCACCTTCCTAAGACAACTAAAGAACTGAGAAAGATATATGAAGTGATAGTTTTCAACCATTGGATTTCAGACAGTAAAGAATGATCTGTAAGAGATGGAAAACAATGATCTGTAAGAGATGGAAAACAATGAGTTTTCAACCTGTGCTGTAAGAGGGGAAACTGGACAGAAAGCATCAGTATCTCTGCATGAGGAAATGAAACTGGGAGTCCTATTAAGCCAAGGTGTAGCATTAGGGAGAAAAGAGCTCCACAGAAAAAGGCCCTGGAGATCTGTAAAAGACAACCCCATGTGTCTTCAGTTGAGGACGATCAGTACATGCAAATGAAGAAACTGCCTGAGATGAGGGAAAGAACCCCTCAAAAGGATTAGAGAGAGCCATGCCTGCAGCTCATCCAGGGCTTGAATCTGTAGAAAAGCCTCATACTCTGGTGAAATACTTGGAAGGATTCTGCTTTGGTGCTCAGGAAAAATTAGCCTTAGATTAAAACTGGTCTGGCCCTGCCTGGCAAGTTTTAAAAGCAAGATCTGAAGGTATCAAAGCATATCCAAGTAACTTAGTGGTATCTCAGAACAAAACTCAAATATTTATGAGAATACAAAAATATCCAGCACCACTTGGGATGTTGAGGCAAGAGGATTGCTTGAATCCAAGAGCTCAAGGCCAGCCTGGGGAACATAGTGAGACCCTATTACAAAAATAATGAATAAAACATTTAAAAACAACTTAAAAATATCCAGTACCCAATGAGATAAGTTTATAATTTCTGACATCAAATAAAAAATTTCCTGATATAAAAATTTTTTTAAAATGTGATGCATAAAGAGAAAAAAGCCAAGCAAGTAAAACCAACCCAGAAAATGATATAGAAGATAAAATTTGGCAGACAAGCTATGAGAACAAGTATAACTATAGTATTCCATGTGTTCACAAGATAAAAGACTGAGTATGTTAAGTGGGGTCATGAAAGGTATAAAAAAGACCTGCATCAAACTTCCAGGGATGAAAATTAGTATAAAGAAGAAAAAAGCATGCTTGGTGGACTTAAAAGTAGATTAGAATTGATAGAAGAAAGATTAGTAGTAAAGGACATTCTGACAGAGTCTGTCCATAATAAAATAGAGGGAAAAAACTTGAAAAAAATTCAGCCTTCTGGAAGTAAGACAAACCTCATACTGGGAAAATTTACAGATTTTAACCAAAATCTGGAAAGAACTTTTGAAACTTAATCTAATAAAACAAATACCCAATAATAAAAAGGCAAAAGATTTTAACAGGTATAAAAAGCAGATATAAAAATGACAAGCACAGAAAAAGATGTTTGGCCACATTGGCTATTACAAAGTGACATTGAAGACCCGAGACACATGTTAGAATGGCTGCAGTTGAAGACTGACTACACCGGGTGTTAAGGAGATTGTGGAGGAACTGAAACTCTCATACACTGTTGGCAGGATTGTAAAATAGAAGTTATTTTGGAAAACAGTTTTGAAGTTACTGAACAAATTTGTCTATCTATCTATTACGACTCAGCAATCCAAATTTCATTTACCAAAAAAAGACAGCATATGTGACTAAAGACTTCATAAAAGATCTTCATAAAAGTTTTACATGTATTTTATTTAATTGAGCAATTCAAAAGTCCATCAGTAGGTATCAGGTAAGCAATTATGGCACATTTTATGATAGATTACTACTCAGCAGTAAAGAGGAATGAACTGTTGATGCATTTAACAACTCGAATTTTAAAATACTTTTGCTAAATATAAGAAGCCAGTGTATATGCTGTATGTTTCCATTTATATAAAAATTCTAGAAAATGTGAACTATTGTAATCCATAGTGGCAGACAGCAGATGGTGGTTCCCTGGAGAAAGAGGTAGGCAGAATAGATTGTGGGGGGATGGGAGATTACAAAGGGGTAAAAGGAAACTTGCAGGGTGATGAAAATATCACTCTCTTGGTTATGATGGTGGGTTGATGGGTAAGCAAAAATTATTATACCAATAAATTTTTATGTAAAGCCAAGAAAATTATCTAAAGTTTATGATAGTTGCCTATAAAGGAGGGTAGGAAGGAGCAAGATGCAATTAGAATGGAGAATGTTTTAGCTATTAGATTGGATAGTAGGCTTATTTTTATGCAGCATTTATGCTCAAAATTATATATGTGAACATTAAATGACCTATTTAACAAAATGCTGTGGGAATAAGAAATTGTTCCTGACAGACAGAGCCTCTTATGCTAAGTTTGTAAAGCAATAGAAAGCCTAGCCCATTAGGAAAACTGCAGCTTGTTCAATAAATGCAGATCTGGGAGTAGAGGAGTTTGTAGGAACACAGATGTAAGAGGTGACAGGTGCTTAGGAAGAGAGAGCTTTGAAAGGTATACCGAGGGGTTTAAACTTCACTTGTAGACACTGGGAAGCCACTGGAAGATTTCAAGTGAGAAGAGACAGGACTGAATTCAAATTTTACTAAGAATAAGGACTTTAATGAAAGGAATTATACCTGAGTTGGGGAGACCAGCTAAAATTGCTATTAGAGTAATCCATGTAAGAGAAGATGAGGGTTGTGGAAATGGGGAAAGCAGGATGGATTTAAGAGATTGCCAGAAAAGTAGAAAAATCAAGAGGGGGTTGTCATTTTAAGGGAGAGGGAAATATTTTAAATAAGACATAATTGTCAACAATGGAACATTTTGCAGAAAGAGCAAATACACAAAGACTAAAAAGCTCTCTATAGATCTGGGAGAAGTTTTATGGAAGAACAGTCCTATTGGTGTGCTGAGATGGATGCCAGTTTCCCTTGGGTTCAACCTAAGTAGCAAGGAAGTGGTGGCCTTGGTGAGACCTATTTCCAGAAACCAGCTTGTTGGACACAGGGAAAGACTTGTTTATACACAAAGGGAAAAAGTTAAAGACACTGTAAGTGAAGGGAAAGTGACCGAGTTCATGAATGGAGGAATCCAGAGTAGAGGAACAGGGCTCAGCCTTATAATGAAACGTCATATTCCTGCAGAAATAGATATGAATTATAGCTGTGGGAGAGGAAGTTGGGGATATTTGGTAGCTTTGGTTATCTGGGTCAAATGAGAGCTGGGCTAACTTTTAAAATTGGGTATGGGAGTTTGAAACAGTTATAACCACATTTTAGACAGGGAGTTAACAAAAAACCAAGCAAGCAAGCAAACAAAAGCCCCTATAAAAATATAGATATGGTTAAAGCCACTGCCTGTGGTTGTTTGGCTTATGTAATACACAAGAGTAGAGACAGATATTCTCTTAATAGTTTACATGAATCATACTCTGGAGTGGTGTGAAGTTTGCAACCAAACAACCAACAAGTGGAAGCCTTAGTTACGCTTTAGCCTAAGATTAGACATCACAAACTTGCATTAAGAAAAATCAGTAGATTTGTGTGATTTTTCTCTAGAAGTAAATCTTTGGATTGATTTCAGATATCCAACTTAGTGGACTTTGGGGAACATGGAGTAGAAAGTCAAATGGGCTGGTTGTTGAAGATGATTGTTAGAGGGTGATGGAAATGATGAACTTTAATTTCTAGTCTAGCTCAGATATCTGTATGTTCTCTTCCATTTTCTATGGAGTTTTGTTTGCCTGCCTCTTCCACAAACCTATAAGCTCCATAATGAAGTGACCAGTCTTAATGTCCACTGTCTCTCAGTGCCTAGGTCAGGACCTGCATATAGTAAGGGCTCCATGAATATCTGTTAAATAAATGATGAGGCTTTATGGGGAAGGTACTTACATTGTCCAGGAGTTACTGACCAGCAAAAAGGAAAGATATGATAAGTTTCAAGGACTGGTGAAGTTGGAATAAAGGTTTGAGAGAGCTGGGAGGGGCTTGTGGCCAGAGAAAGGGCTATTAGTGATTGAGATTTTAGACCTAGTATTGCCCTGTGCAGTGACAAGTCCTTAAATATGAGCCAGGAAGTAGGTACTGTGGGAGAGAGGAGGAAGACCAAGTACTCTGGTGCTGAGAGGTTCATTTACGTGACAAAAGACACATCAGAAAGATGCTCCAAACTGATGCTTGGGACTATGAATCCCAAGTAAGTGTCCTGGTCGGGGTGGAGGGGCGTGACAGAGTGGCCAAAGGAAGAGAGATAGTAGCAACCAAAAAGGGGTAAAGGGGACTAAAACAGATGGCTTAACCCTCAAAGAAGAAAGGGCTTTTGGAAGAGGAAGGACAATGTTACAGAAAAGGTAGCAGTATGTGCCATATAGCAGCTTCCACTGAAGAAGGTGCAGAGGTGTGGCTGGGTTCTGTTAAGGAGTCTCTTTGTTTGTAATGAGATGGTTGTGTTATTGTGGTACTTGATGTAAATAGCATCTTTTTATATGTAAGATGTAGTCAATAGTTACAATAGGGCTTTGATGTAAATAAAATAGCACCATTACAGAAAAAAAGCATCATCTATTGAATTTTATCGAGTTATTGGTATGTTTTTTTCCATGTCTGGGGAAAACTTATCCTGTTACCCCCTAGAACTGTGACCAGAGGAATATCTAGAAAAAAAATTTCTGCTAAGCTGCTTCATAAACTTTGTCCACAAAGCTACTAACAGATTGCTAGTTATTCCTTGAAAAACCCGTTGTTTCCCACACCTTTTTATGTGTCTGCTTCTAAAGTGCTTCTCTCATCCAAAATGAAGTCACCTCTGTCATTGCTCCCCTTACAATATGAATTGCAGAGAAGCAAGCACAAGACCAGTGAACTTCTCCCTTATCCTCCCCTTGCCTGTGCAGTAGGTGGTGCTCTGGAGGGGGCACCACAATGGCTCTGCTAGCTAGTGCTGGGTGGAGGGGAAAAACTGATCTATTTTAACATCTGTTTTTGTTCTACTTCTCCTTGTGTCTGTGTGGATCGACAATCTTTTCCTTTCTGCCTTCTGGTTTCAGAACAATACTGTGTTTCATTAAGGCAGGTTTCACATGGTTGGTTCACCATTCTTCCATTCTTCCTTTTAGAATCCTCCTTATACCCAGCCCACTGATTCCTAGCACTGTGCAATGTTTTCTCGTAGTGTGGTTGCTAAGGCCTGTAATTGGGGTGAGTGGCTCTGCACAGAATATAATTACCTGTGCAGCAGCAGGGAATGTGCCAAAATAATGACCAGAGGAACCATTGTGACGGCAGTGTAGGTAATTGTGGCAGATCTGCTGAGAGCACTATCGGTTATCACTAAATCAACTGCAGAAGCCTCAGCCATCTGCTGGTGCACCCCACTCATTGCCTAGGTTGTCTTCTCACCACTTTTTCAAATGGTGCTTCTGAAGTGCTGGGCTGTGTGCAGGCCTAGAGGTGCTATGGGAGGCAGAAAAGTAGCAGACGTCCCTGGTCCTGCCATTAATCCTGTTGTCTTTGGGGGAAAGAAAAGGTATACTGGGATGTAACGACTGAGGGCTGTGTGTGTGTGTGTGTGTGTGTGTGTGTGTGTGTGTGTGTGTGTTTTAAGCAAAGGGTGACATGGTTGGGTTGAGGTTGATTTGGGAAGCCTCTTGGAGGAGGTAAGCTTCGGGTTTGGCCTTGAAGAAAGTGGAAAGGTGTGGGCTGACAGGGGTACAACATCACAAGGGAACATAAAATAGACAAGCCATGTGCTGGAGTCTCCAAGAAGAGAATGAAGTGAAACTTTAAGACACAGGGATCAACTAATTCACACTTGAATCTGAGGTAGGCCAGTTTTGAATTGCTTTGGCATACCCCACGAAATTCATGCTTATCTTCCTTTCTCCATTCACATAAAAAATCATGTAATAATACTAAAGAAAATCATTATTAAAAAATTTCATTACAGGTCACCCTGACCCGGGGTTCAGCCCACATGGCCTATAGGCTCATCCCTTGTTTTTGTATAGCTCATCAGTTAAGAATGGCTTTTAACATTTTTAATTAAAAAAATTTTTTTAATAGTTGAAGAAAGTCAGAAGAGAAGAATACTATTTTGCGATATATGAAATAATATGGAATTCAAAGTCAGTGTCCATAAATGAAATTTTATCAGAACACAGGCATGTTCCTTCATTTATATATTGCCCATGGCTGCTTTGGGGCTTTAATGGCAGAGTTGTGTAGCTATAACAGAGATCGTTTGGCCACCAAAGCCTAAAATATTTACTTCCTGGCCCTCTACAGAAAATACTTGCTGACTTCCTGGCCCTCTACAGAAAATACTTGCTGACTCTTATTGACTTATTTCACTCAATAAGTTTTCACTTCTGCCTCTTCTAGTCTTTATCTAAAATATACACAAATTTATGTAGTCTTGCTATTTTTTATATACAGCTTTTCTCACTGAGCCATAAACCTTTTTCCGTCATGATCACCATAATTTTTTGTGTTGGTGGAACTAGGGCTTGAACTTGGGGCCTCATCCTTGCTAGGCAAGTGCTCTGCCACTTGAGCCACACCCCCAGCCATTTCTGCTTTGGTTATGGACCATGAGTCTCCTTCCTGTGCCTCCCCTAGCTGTGATGACGGGCCTGCACCACCACAGCCAGTTTCTTTGTTGAAATGGGTTCTCCTAACTGGCCTCTAATCGTGATGCTCCCGATCTTCACTGCACTGAGTAGATGGATCACAGGTGTAAGCCGTTATGCCCAGCTGTCATCTTAATTGTAATTTTAACAAGCTCGTATTTGGTATGGTGCTCTGAAATACTAATGCTTTATATCCATTATGTTGGCATATTATCACAACACATGTGATAAGAAGTGTTCCCATTTTATGGAAGTTCCCAGTGATTAAGTGATGTGCTTAGGATCACACAGGCAGCTGGCAAGAAGGACAGGATTTCCGACACCTCCAAAATCCCTTATTCATTTTACTTTACTGATAACTATAATCTTTCCCCAAGTTAATGCAGGCTATTTTTAATCAACAATTTATCTATTGCTGGATATTAGACTGTTCCCAATTCTTTCCCTTTCTTAATGGTATCTCAGTGAGCATCATATATATGATTGAAGATTGATTTACATTTTATGTATTGATTTTATGTATTGATTTTTATATTTGATGTATTTGCTTTTCGGCAGTGACCCCACTGTATTAATGGGGTAGGGCTTGAGCTGTGAGTAGAGGGTAACTCTAGGGCAGGTATCTCACCTTTGTTCAGAAGCTGCATCTTCAGGGACCTATCTCATTGCCAAAGTCATTTAAGCAATTGCTTGGTGAGGGTGCTTGTTCACACCAGGCATGGGGACAGGAAGGTTTGGGGTTTTGGTGTTAGAATGAACAGAGTTAATGCCCTGAGGAAGCTAATATACATAGGATGCTGAGACGATAAGTCAGTCAGCTGGGATGTTACACAGGGATGTGTACTGGCTGCATGGGGATAGGGCTGCTCTGGGCTGGAGGTCAAGGAAGGGTCAGTATGGAGCTGGCCAGGTGAAAAGCAGGGAGAGGAAGATAGTGAGAGAAGACACCATCTCAGGCACCAGGACCAGCCTATGTGCAGGACAGGCAGTAAGAAAGACCAAGGCGCATCTGAGAATTGAAGTCATCCAGTGAGACTGTGGTGTGCAGTGTGAGATGGCAGGGTAGGAAGAGAGGAGGCAAGAGAAGCAGGTAAGGGCCAGATCACAAGAGCCTTGGGGTGGAAGTTGGACAGGTGGGGAGAAGTATCCAGGTGGAGAGCAAAGTGCACATTTGGGGCTGTGAGGCACCCTTGTTCGTTGTGAGTTCTGTCTTTTGGGCTGTCAACGAAGCCCAGAGAAAGCAGCACAGTGCATCTCTGTGCCTACAGTTGGATGAGTAATACAGGAGTTTCCAAAACCAGAAGCCTCACTGTCAAGTGACAGTCTGCCTCACAAGCAAGTGCCCTACTTTTGTTGCAGTGAAGCAAATGGAAAGAGATTTCTGATTCTGAAACACAGTTTCTGCCTCCAGAGTTTCCCTAAGGAGGGCAGGCCATCTTGTCTCCCTGAGGCAGGCAGGATTGCCCCAGGCTTCCGGGACACCAGCTGGTCCCCAGAAAGTACAAGCCATGCCTCAGGCCACCAGGAACAAGCTCTGACCAGCAAGGGATATGAAGACTGACCTTCATGATGGGAAGCCTATTACATTGCAGTTGTTTTATAAAGATTGAGTGAGGTGATGATCGTAGAAGAGCTTTGTAAACTTCTAGGTGGCAGGTAGATGCTGTGTGTTCATTCACATAGGCCTGCCACACTGGCAGTGTTCTGGGTACCAAGGAGATGACAGTCTTGTCACATAGTGTTTACATTTTAATGCAGAGGCAGTCAACGAACAAACAGATAGCTGTAGTATGCTACACGGTAATAGATGCTTGGTGAAACAGGGAAGGGGAATGGAGTCTGTTGGACTGAAGGTGGCCATTTGAAATGGGGTGTCAGGGATGGCCACTTTGGAGAAGGTAACATTTCCCAAGGTGAACGAGGGTTATTGTGTACAAGTGTTCCAGGCAGAGAAAAAACAAATGCAAAGACCCAGAGGTGGGAGGGTATCTGACATGTCTGAGGAGCAATAAAATTTCTCTGACTGCTGAGGAGCAAGTGTGAGTGAGTGGGAGGCAATGAGGAAATGAGGTTGGAGACCTCTTGAATCAAGAGTGAGAGCAGTGCCGAGTATGTGGGTATTGTAGCCCACTGGAAGCATTTTGACTTTCATCCTGAGAGGAAGCCATTGAAGGCCTGTTTGTAGTACCTATTCCTCCTTTTCTATGCTGTGGCCTGCTAGCCACTCTGAGTTGGGTGGCTTGGGTTTGAACCTGGCTTTGTCACTTTGTCATCTTGGGTATGTTACTTAACCTTTCTGTGTTTCCGTCTTAGTAAAATGGGGATTAATAGTACCTACTCTGTAGGAATATTATAAGGCCATGCTTGTAACATGCAGTGCCCAGCGTGTGGAAAATGCTACAAAGACATTGGCTGAAAACCATTTTATTTGTTGTTTGTTTGCTTATTTGAGGTACTGGGGTGGACCCAGGATCTTGTACATGCTGGATAGACACTCTACCACTGAGCTATACACCTAGCCCTAAACCAAAAATATAGCACCCTGAGACTCAAAGAAGATATTTGTGTTCCGATGTTTATAATAGCATTATTCACAGTAGTCAAAAAGTAGAGACAATTTAAGTTCATGGACAAGCGAACAGGTAAACAATGTCCAATATGTGCACAATTGAATATTATTCATCCACAAAAAGGAATGAAATTCAGACACATGCTATACCACGGATGAGCCCTAAAAATATGCTAAGTGAAATAACCCAGACGTAAGAGGACATATAGCCTGTGATCCATTTACATAAGATAACTAGAATAGGCAAGTCGAAGAGACAGAAAGACTAGAGCTTGCCAGGGGCTGGAGACAGAAGGAGGAGGGGAGTTATTGAATAATGAGCACTGAGTTTCAGTTTAGCAAGATGTCAAGGGTTTGGAGGTAATGGTGGTGACAGTTCAACAATGTGGGTGTCTTTAATGCCAGTGAGCTGTACACTTAAGGATGGGTAAAATGATAAATTTTATGTACATTTCACCACAATAAAAATAGTGCATCCTTATTTCTTAGAGCTATGGCACATGGATAATGTAAGAAGTCAGGAAACCAGGGTTTGTGTCTTGGCTTTGTTACGTGCTGCTCCAAGTCTGGAGCTCCTGAGCCAAGACCTGTGTCCTCAGCTCTCCACTTAGTTTTGGGCTATTTAGTGGTCCTGCCCCTTGGCAGCTTCCTTTGGCCATCTGTTCTGGCCTGGGAACCGGGGCTCTGTTTGCTTGCCTGCAGGGCCTTTGCAGCTGAGGACCCTGTTCTGTACAAACATAGCATTGTATTCTAGTGTCACCAGGAAGGGATTTTTAATTACTGTCTAAAGATGCATCAAGACTTAAAAATTTTTTTCCAAATAATACTGCTTTTGCCATCAGCACTCATTTGTAGTACATTTCATTTTAATTTCCCCAAAGTGTCCTTATGAATTATTTTGTCATAGCCTCACAACAGTTCTGTTGTGAGAATTAGGGGACCTACAGAGTAGCTCCAGTCAGGCCACAGACTTTTGGGTTGTTCTCTTCCCCTCTCTGGGCATCAGTAGCCTCATCTGTGGTTGGGTTAAGAGTCTTTTGAGTCTTTTAATGCCCACTTTGTTTTGCTTCAGAGGTGAAGTGATTTGGTGATTTGGATAATAAACAGCACTTAAAGCTGAAGCCAACATCCTGTCCTGGGCCTGGTATTGGGGGGAAACTCAAATCTACTGAGTCCTCAAGAATTCACGTGAGTTACTGACCTGGGTTGTCCTAGGAGGTTGGCCTGCTTGTCTGCAGGTCACCTTTAAGGACTTGGAGTCCCGAATCTTCACATAGATAACGGGGCCTGAATTGAAGCTTCTTCATGGCATTCGTCTTTTGCTGATGGAAGGAGTCGTATCTTCTCATTCTACCACTGTTTCTGTTTTTTATTTTTTTATTCTGCTTTCTACTGTGTACACACAGCCTGCTCACTGCTTAAAAAGATGGAGAGACTCATCATATCTCCCTGACTAGAGTCAGGATGACTTTAGGGGAAGTTTTTCTGAGGTAATGAGAGATTAGTAGGTTGGTTTGGCTTGTGGCTTGGGAACAGCCATGGGGAATTTGATTTTATTGCTCATTTTTAGACACCTGATGGTAATCAAGACACAACTCATCCCTCATGACTGCTTTTCTAACAGTTACTTTATAAGAAGTTTGTGTATTCATATAAAATGGGGAGAATTATAGCATTTATCCTATAGAAGAGTTGTGAGAATTAAATGAGTTAATGCATACAAGACTAAGAGTTATGACTTCTTAGCATATTGCAAGTACTTCACAAATTATTGTTGTTATTTGCTATTAGCAGGATTGGGTTAACAGATCAAGTCTATATGCAACTTTTTCATTAAAATAAATGTCCAAGTGGCATGTTTGTTACTTTATTAAAAAAAAATTTGCTATCATATTATTGTTCTATATGGAGTACATTGTGACATTTACAAAAGTGCTTACAATATATCATAGATAAATTCACCCCTCCATCATTCTCCTTTATCCCCCCCCAATTCTTAGAAAAGTTGCAACAGGTCCTATTTTTCCATTTTCATACACGAGTACATAGACTTTCCACCATATTCACCTTCCAATACCCTTTCCTTCTATCCTCCCATGTTTGTTATTTTAATAATTTAAAAATTACTATAGTCAAAGATGTGTTAGATCATTTAAAGCCAATTTACAAATATGGATACCTAGCTATGAATTGTATTGTTGGCTTTGAGATAACCTTGGTTCTTTGATATCCTTCTCAGATGGAGCTGGTTTTCACTGCCCCAGGGGCTCTACATGTCCAGACTCAAGTCCAGGATCCCTGCCTACCTCCCTGTAGCTTAGGCAGATGCTTTGGCCAAACACACTTGATCAAACCTGGCTTGGCTGGCAACATTTCCCTCTTTGCTAATCCTCATTTAGAGGTGACTTCTTTCTGACAATTCCTATGTTTTCTTTTTATTGAGAGGAAATATTTTCTCTCTGTGTGACTCTTTTTTCCTTTTTTGGCTTGGTTTTTACAGCAGGAAGGGAATAAGATGGGTACTACTTGTATATCAACACCAACTAATACTATAGAGAGCATTACCCTGTAACATGTGTTTCCTCCCACCTTATAGGGGAAGGAATGACACTCTTAAGAGCTTGAGTGATATACTAGAGCCACAGAGCAAGCAAAAGCATGTCAGAGGCAGGACCTGGCCTTAAGTCTGTGCCCTGAACTTGGATCAAATCCCATGTATAACTGTGGTTTGTGCATGGGACTCCTTGTGTAGCACTTATTTTCTAACAAAATGACCATTTCATTTCTTTATTGCTGTACTCCCCATAATTGTAACTATTGATTATTTCAATCCACACAGAATGGCAACTGTCCTTACTTCACTTCCAGAAACTTTAGAAGTATTATTTTTACTGGAAGCCTCTTAAATGAGCCATAATTTTTCTTTAGAATGTTCCTATGGAGACTTATCCTCAGAGGGCCAGATGGCAGGAGAGTGGAGCTCTGTGTGTCAGTTGCTTCGGGAATAAAAGTTTAGAGTGATTGGCAGTCTCATCACCATTCACTGCTGAGTTACCAGGAGGAATGGCCCTTGAGGATTTGAAATCTATTTGTGAAGATTGGACCAAGATAAAACCATGAACAATGTGAAAGGCACAGCATTGACCCTTGTCCTAGTGGAAAGAGGATCCTCATTACCTGAAAACTAGAAGTGCCAAGAATCTTCTTTTTCTCCCTGTCTCTTTCTCAGGCAAGCTGCTCCTGTGGCTTTGGTTTCCCTGTGGTCTCCCAGAAGTGTGCCCAGTGGTTTGCCAAGCTCTGTCCCTCACCCCCTCTCCACCCCAGGGCTTTGCTTTGCCCCACACAGGTGAACTGCTTCCTGAGTACCAGGAGCACTTAGTACCCTGCCCAGTTCTCACAGATACAACCCAAGGGGCTTGGGCTACTGACCTGCATTTTGCCATGCTAAGCTCCTCAAATTTCTAGGGACATTTTGCACACCTAAACAAGCTGCTGGAGCTGTCCCTCCAGACTCCAACCTTCCCCTATCCTGGCATTTGTCAGGAGACTCCATGTCTGGAGGCTCCTACTCTCTTACTTGAAGCTTGGTCTTGGGTAAGGGTGAGATGAAAGTGGATTGTGTTTGGGGAAGAAGTGTGTACGTCTTTTCAAGCCATATTAGACTGCATAGGAAATCATCTGTGTCTCTCTGCTTTAAATAGAGAGTGTTATTACACGTGGTCAGGAGGCTCTAGTTGCTTCCTTGCTTCCTGAACTCTTAGTAGTCAAAGTGACATTTCCTAACATCAGTGCTATTTTGTAGCAAGAACTCTGTTGTAGCCAACAGAGTGATAAGTGGTCTACTCAGGTCCCAGTGCTGAAAATACCTATAAATGCGGCCCTCATGAAAGACATTGGGGTTTCACCTGCACCAGACCTTGACCTGCTGTTGTCTCTGAGAATTTGAATCAAATTAGTCTAAAGCAAATTAAAATCATGCTAACTGTTTCAATGTCAGAGCTGTGGGACACAATGTGACTTTATTGCCTCCTTTAATGTGAGAGAAGATGCAGTCTACACTACTTAGATCCATTTCATTTCCCTGGAAGAAAACCTGAGATTAGTATTCTGAGAAAATGGAGACCTAGCTTGATAAAACCATATTCTTCATTCCCTATTCTTTGGATTCTATTTGACTATCGATAAAGATTTTAGTTTTCAGCACTTCTAGAAGGAAAACCTGATGGATTAATATACAGTGGAATACACACTTTGTTACATGGGTTACGTCATAAACAGAAAGAAAGATGGTTTTAAGCAATTATTTCCAAACTTCCTCCAATGATCGTTTTTTACAGAGACACAGATGTGCCTTTTGGATAACATAACAAATGGAGGGTGCAAGTCATCCCATTTTTGGTTAAAAGCTCCTCTTATGTTCAGTAACCACATCCTTTCCAAAAATATGGTCAACAGACCTGTTAAATGAACGAGAAGAAAATTATCTGTGTGCATAGATACAGAACTTGCGCTAACTCCATTCTAAAGTAGCAGCTGACTTGTGTTTGCCTTTGTACAATGGTTTGCAGGCTGTGTTCTCCCTGGAACCTGATTATAAGCTGCATGAGGGCAGCTCATTGTTTTTGTATCACCAATCACTCTTGGCTGTGTCTTCCTGTCCTATTTGGAGGAAAATTATTATTGAATTGAATTAAACAAGCCTAAAATAAAATGTTGAAACCATAAAGGAAAAGCAAATTATATTTTAGCTTTAGTGAGTAACTTCCAATAAAATCTGGTAAGGCAATTTATTCCATTATGCTGTTGAAATGGTTCTGCAGTTTTCAGAGTGGTGGGATCTTCATGGAACATTTATTCTCGAAGTCATCTCAATTTTAAAGACAACAAAAAAGCCAATTTCTGTTAATGAAGTAATAAATCTTATGTATCAGTCAGGGTTCTTTGGAAAAAGAGAACCAATGGAATATGCATGTAGGTAGGAGGGAGTCTAGTGGATTGGTCCACATGATCACAAAGGCTGAGACATTCCAGAATGACTGTCTGCAAGCTGGAAAGTGAGGAAAGTTGGTAATGTGTCTCTCTGCAAGACACCAGAAGCCTCAGACCAAGGGGGATACCAATGATGTAGCCCCCTGGTCCAAGGCCAAATGCCTGAGATACCCCCTGTGTGGGCTTGCTGGTACAAATTTGAGTCTAAAGGCTAAAGAACCTTGATTTTAATGTCCGAAGGCAGCAGTAAAAAAATGCATCTGCCTGGCCAGAGGGGTGAGAAAGAAGTTTTCCCTTCTTGCTTTTTTGGTCCATCCAGGTGTCTAGCCTTATTGGATGATGTGCCCACATGCTGGGCATGTGTTCTCCACTCACTTTGCCAATCCACAGTGCCAATATTCTCTGGACACAGCCTCACAGACACATCCAGAAATATGCTTTACCAGTTCTCTAGTCATCCCTCAGTCTAGTCAACACTCCAAATTAGCCACCACAATCCTTATAACAGACCACTGGATTTACTATTGCCACAGCTGTTTATAAATCACAATTTAGGTTTCCATTCAGCATACATTTCTCCAGCATCCACAAGTAGTGAGAATCCTAAAGCTGAGAAATCAAAGGTGGAGTCTGCTCAACAAATGACCTTTGTTTCAGTTTCTTCTGTAAACTGAGTGTGTAATATGCTTACCAAGAGGTAATGAGGACAATACATGTAAGTCCTAACTGTGCCGAGCACTTAGGAAGCATTTGATAAATGTTAATATTATTCTCACTGATGGCGTGCTTCCAGATCTCAAGGACTTGTCAGCCTAATGTAAAGACAGTGTGACAAATGCCATTCAGACCCGGAGAAGTTTTGTACCTGCTGTTCCCTCTGTCTGGAACATGATTTCCTTAGATACTCTCATGGCTTACAATGTCAGCTCTACTGAGCCATTGCTTGAATGCCAACGTCTCAGTCAACGTTCTGATTAGCACTGGCCATCCACCCTCTTCCTGGCATTCCTTATTTTCATGTCTTGCCAAACTTGTCATCATCATATCACATAGCATTTATTTTAGTGATTTTTTTTTCAATTTATTATCTGTCTCCCCTATCTGAATGAAAGTTCTGAAAGGGCAAAGAAATGGTCTAGTTTGTCACTGGTCTGTTATTTAGTGTTTAAAAACTCTGAGTGCCTCATATTACGGACTTAATGGGTATTTGTTAAAAGAATGATTGCAGGACTATTCTGGAAGTCTAGCAGAGGGCATGCCAATCTTAAAGGAGGAGACATTTGTTATTTTTTTGAGTGCCAAATAGCACTTGTTTGGAAGATGCAAATGTAGAGCTTGAACCTTCCTAACTCCTAACTCAAGAATATAAGGGAAAAGAATGGAGAAAAACAGGGGACCAGAGGAAAGACAGTTTCAATTAAAGCAAGAAGGTAGGCAGGAACAATCCACAAAAATGCAGAGGCTTGGGGTTCCTCCCCCATGAAGGTTGGTTCCAGAGGACTCAGGGGAGCATAAGAAGGGGGCCATCAGCTGGAGAAGAGAGTAGTCCTGAGTAATGTAGGGTTGAAAGCAATAAAAACGAATTTTAAATAATTTTTTTCTAATTTTCTATGGCTGCCATTTTGTCTTCACACAGATCTAGAAGTTTGGTAGAGCAAAGAATCTGATGGACTAAGTCATTCTTTCCAGTAAAACATTATCATCAGTTTGTGACTTATATGTCTATATCTATGGTAGGGAAAAAACAATAAAGCAAAGAATTGGTGAATTTGGTTAGATGAGAAGGCATGATAAAGCCAAATTTAAGTGAATGATTTATTCAGGCTGGGTGATTAGGTACAAGTTGATAGCTTGCACACAAATGAGGCTTATAATTGATAAGCATCCATCTCCATTTGAATTTCATTGGTATCACTGCAAGTGAGGTTATTGAGATTTCTAAAACCTTCTCTCTGGTAGTCATTTTTGGCCTTCAGGAATGAAGCCCAACAATACAGATTCTTGCTGTCCCTTCATTCATGTTAACGCAACATGAAATTTTAGGCTCATTATAATTTCAAGGTTATGATAAGCCCTTATGGAACTATTTGAAATGGGAGTTGGAATTTCTTTTTTTGTAATTATTCATTTATTCACATGTGTATACATTGTTTGGGTCATTTCTCCCCCCTACTCCCCTCCCCGACCCTCTCCCCCCTCCCCTCCACACTTCCAGGCGAGATGGGATTTCTGATGCAAGAAGTCTCGGGGGAAATGTGACTTTCTACCATATGGTGCTGTCATGTTTTTAAGTGTACTAAAATGAAAAAAAATAGTTTGGAGTATTCTGTTTTATTTATCTCATCTACTGAACTCCAGGAAAGTAAGAGGGAAAAAACCAAATTAATAGCTCAAAGTGCTTTTAAACAGCTAGAATTCCAGCTGCTAATGCAATAAAAGGGAACTTATGCAACCACTGTGTAATAGAGTATCAGTGTTCAGAGATAAATAACACGACGGACTTTTTGGTTTTTATCATCCCAGATCCTCCTTAAAATGAGAAAACTCTTAAAGTTTTAAGAAAACTCTGAAGTTCAGTTTAGAAAACATGCAAGATGCTCTCTGCATCTTGAAGGTACTGTGCTCTAGATCTTGTGTGGGTTTCCTAGGATTGCCAAACAAATTACCACAAACCAGGGCTTTACACCACAGAAATGTATTCTCTTGCAGGTTGGGAAACTCAAGGTCTGAAATCAAGGGATTGTAAGGGTCATGGAACATGAATCTGTTACATGCCTTTTTCCTTAGCTTAGAAGGCAATCTTTGGCATTCCTTGGCTTGAAAACACATTGCTCCAACTCTGTACCTGTATCTATGATGTGATGTTCTCTTTCTGTGTCCATTTATTCTCTTACAAGGACACCAGTCATACCAGATTATAAGGTCAATATGGCCAATGGTACACATTTACAAATGAAATCACATTCTGAGCTTCTAGGAGGGACATAGATTTTGAGGGAGTGACATTATTCAGGAGGCTTGTAAAATGATGAACAAGTGACTTTTGCCTCCAGGAAGATGTAGTGCCTAATGCAGTTGGAGAAATGGAAGCAGGAAGCTATCATGAAGGGACACATGGAAGAGTTAGCAATTGGTCATGACTACAGGGAATTCATGGACTATTTCAGAGTGGAGTTGGTGACAAGCCTGGATGATGACTAGTACAATAGCTGGCAGTAGTAGGACAGTCTGAGCAGGCACTGTGGCACATTTATGTAGCACCACGTGATGCTCAAGATATCTAGGGTGCACAGGTAGGCCAAAGCATAGCATGGCCTCTGAGTAGTGGTTCATGCACTGTGATGGCCATTGGAATGGGATGCAAGAAGGAGGAGGGATGAGGCAAGGAGATATGAAAGGGATGGAAGGCAGAGAAGTACTGCCTGTCATGAGCAAGACCGTGTGTTCAATCTCCAGCACCTCCCCCCCCAAACAAAACCTCATTTACCTCCATAAATGCCTGTCACAGAATTGGATCTCTGAAGAGTGGGTCTATGAATGGTCAAGGGGAAAGATCAAAGAGAGATAGGATTGCCATTCCTTCTGGGGGCTCTTAAAGAGCTGCCAGGAGGAATGGACTGCTTTGAGTCCAGTGTTAGTGAGGAAAAATGACCAGGTGGTTTTGTCCTGGGTAATAAATTCTGCTGCAGGGTAGAACTGCTTTATAAGATGATTTCAGGGACCTCCTTAGGAGGAGATGGAGTGTAGGTGGCTGCTTACATGGCATTTGAATTCTGAGTCATCAAAAAAGCTCCTTTTACCTCCCCAAAATATCTAGGCTTCAGTGCTTTTCATTCTACTATTGGAAGCTGGTTCCCCAAGGTTTCCCTCTGTTAGAATGCATGTGCTCTATGGAAAGAATATATCCATTACTCTCACTAGTCTGTTACTCTGTAATATGAGGGGTTTCATCAGCTCTTTGTGTGACGGATTTTTGACGTAAGTACATGGAGTGGAAAAAGAGACCCAGGGAAAAATTGAGCACATGTCAATGGTAAACCTTGTCAAAGTTAATCAACAATAAATTTTTATTTCTGTTGTAACTTTTATGGCTTTGAAACTTGCTTATTTTGTTATTTACTTATTCTGTAGGGCAGGGGAATCAAACCCAGGGCCTTACGCATGCTAGGCAAGAGCTCTACCACTGGGCTACAATGGCCATCCTGTTTTGTTTTTCTAAAAAGAAACCAATAAATCTTACCTCTCCCACACTAACCTCAACAAAGCCTGATTTGTGGTTCATATTGACAAGACTATGCTACATATGGTTTATGTGTTCACATGATAGAAGGGCTGTATATTTGGTACAGAAGATGAATGTTAAGTTTCAGTGGCTTCCCCCTCATTTACATCACATTACAATTTAAGTTGATTTGGGAAGAGGGTTCCATACAGTCTTGCAGGGACACAGCCTCGTCTTATGCCATAGATGTACTATCTTCAATTGTAGCTTTAATGTCATGGAAACCTCACCTGGAAGGCATGCCAGGAGAAGAAGAAAGCCTTCCTTCGCTGAAAGTGACATCTATTTTATCTCACATTGTATTGGTAGGAAGTAGTCCCAGGTCCCACCAGCTGGGAGGAGACTGGGAAATGCAGTTTAGCCACATGACCATGAAGAAGAAACATGCCCATAGTGAGTCTCTTACACAGGCGCATCAGGAAGCATTTATACATTTTTCGCTCATCTGTGACATAACTTGACCTTTGGGGCTGGGCGTCATTAAGAGGAAATTGGACAAGAGAATACAGTGTCATAGAAACTATCTAGTGTGTAGTGTAGTAAAAGTTCATTTAATTCACTTGATGAAGGATACCATCCCTCCTGGAATTTTTGCTATGTAAGAGACCACAAAGTCTTGATTCCAAGTATGTCTCTGTTTTGTTTGTTTTCTTATTTATTTTCTTTTTAACGGAAGTAGGAAAAAATTAATAGAAATTCCCCTTGCATATATCTTGGAATTCCTTGGGACTTTGGGGATTTTAAATGCTGTGGCTTCTGTTACACATTTCAAATCACCTTGGATATAAGAGTATGGTAGCATTTGGGAAAGATAAGAGACCCTCTAGTTCACCTCCTGCATTGTTTATGGGAGGGAACCAAGAGGTAACTGAAGTGTCCCAGTTCTCAGTGTGTTAGTGGCATCCTTGGGTCAGACTCCATTTCCCAGATTTCTACTCTGGTGGTCTTTCTACCACCTCCGTGCTGTTCCATAGAGAAGTTCTATGTGAGAATTGACCTGGCCTGGTAGGATCAGTGAGTACCATCTGGAAAGGGAAGAACTTGACCAGGTGACACTGGAAGGTTCCTTCAAGCACTCAGTTTCCTCATCTGATTGTGTTTAAGTAGATGGTGTCTGATTGTATAATCCCTGGCCTGACAGGAGTGATACAGTCTTCCAAGAATTATAACTTTCCTGAGAGAACAGAATCTCAATGCTTTATTCTTCTCAACTATTTCTTTAATTCAATTTTTACCACTATTTGTTTTTAAATGTCTTTTTGTTAATTCTAAAAGTAATAATTATAATTATAGAAATTAAGCACATATATACATATATTGCAAAAATATATAAAACTATAACAAAAAACCGGCCTGAAATTCCACCATTTGACATGTAGCAATAGCCACCGTTCAAGCTTTTGTGTGTTTTCTGACCATTTTCTAACACATATATTTATGTGCTTATGAACAATGGAATGCAGTTATGTAATACTTTGCAATATGAAATAAATATGATGTGACTTTAAAAATATTTCATATTCTACAATATGAAATATTTTACAACCCTTAAAAGTTCTTTTAAAGTAAATAATAAGGAAAAATGCCATATGTATTTATACACTCAGTACACAATATAATCCTATTTGTTTTATTCATTTGATGTTTATTTGTTTGATAATGGAACTAAGAAAAAGCTAATAGAAATGTCCATTCCATGCACCATGGAATAGCATCTAATTTTAATTTTTAAGGGTTGCATAACATTGCATTCATGGAAATACACTATGCTTTAAGTGATGGCACTTGTGGGGAAGGAGAAGGAATGGTATCTTTGGCTCTTTGGCCCTGACACTGTGTTCATCTTCTCCCAGGGCATCAGCAGCCTGTTCAGCTCTCTGAAAGTTGTCCGTCTGCTCCGTCTTGGGCGAGTGGCCCGTAAGCTGGACCATTACATTGAATATGGAGCTGCTGTGCTGGTCCTGCTGGTGTGTGTATTTGGGCTGGCTGCACACTGGATGGCCTGCATCTGGTACAGCATCGGGGACTATGAGATCTTTGACGAGGACACCAAGACAATACGCAACAACAGTTGGCTCTACCAACTGGCAATGGACATTGGCACTCCTTACCAGTTTAATGGGTCTGGCTCAGGGAAGTGGGAAGGTGGTCCCAGTAAGAACTCTGTCTACATCTCCTCATTGTATTTTACCATGACCAGCCTCACCAGCGTGGGCTTTGGGAACATCGCCCCATCCACAGACATTGAGAAGATCTTTGCAGTGGCTATCATGATGATTGGCTGTAAGTATGACAGTGCTGGGGGGGATGGTAGAGTATACCTTTGACCAAACTTTCTGTTAGCTGGAAATAGGGCAGCAACTACTGTGCCAGCAGGATCAAAGGTATAATAACTTAAAACAAGGGATAGATTTTTTTTTCCTGAAGACTTTTACAGTTTTCCTAATCAATACAGGCTCACTGAAAAACAAATTTAGAAAGCATGAAACAGTACAAAGTAGAAAACAGACACTGTCCATAATTCTGCCTCACAAAAATAACTACTATGACTTTTTGGTGCCTTCCATTATGGTTTATTTTCTGTATCTATCTGAATACCATAGATGCTGACTTTTATAAAGTTAAAATGAGAACATGTTACACATACAATTTGGTAAAAGTGCTTATAGAACAGTGAATTGTGGAAGTTTTCCCTTGTCAGTTTCATTCTTTTTAATCAAAGGTATACAATGTGATATTTTGATATTCACAGTGAAATGATTACTATGGTGAAACAAATTAACATACCCATCTTCTCACCTAGTTATCTTTTTTCTTTTCTTTTTTTTTGGTGAGAGTACTTGAAACCTACTCTGAGAAAACTTTTAGTATTCATAACAGTATTAACTATAGTTATGTTGTATGTCAATTTCAAAATAGCTGTAGATCTGCACAGTCCAATCTTACATGAGAAAAAGAATGTGTGACAAGAGAATGCAAAGTGTCCATCAATTACCTTTTATATTGATTATATTGAAATAATATTTTTGTATGCTGGGTTCAGTGACATATTCTACAGTTATTCCTTGTTCTCCCTTTTAAATGTGGCTCTTAGGAAAATTTTAAATCTTATTTCTCTTGGACAGTGCTGGTATAGAACAACATTTTTGAAGTCTGCTTGAGAGTTGAGAAATTTTCCAACTCAACACATAAACACTCCCACACACAGAAGGAAGAAAGGCTCTTGTTTAACTGAGAAGGAATAGATTCATGGAGTAAGTGGCCTGTATGGAAAAATGACCCTAGTTCTCCAGGCAAGTATTTAAATTAGAGTCATTTCCCTACAGAGAACTGTGTAGCTATTGCTCTTGTGGATCTAGAAACCACCTTTGGCTTCAAGCAACAATGAATTCCCTTCCTTACGAGGAACTTTAGGTCAGAGGAGACCTAATGGGCTAGAAACGCAAAGGAGCTTGAGTGGACTGGTTCACTGTGAAGCTGCCAAGTGTACCCTATTGGTGCTTCAGTGACAGACAGGGGAAAGGACATCCTGGGGAAGCCTCAGTTTGGTCTGGTTACACAAGAGAACTCTTGGGCTCTACTTCCCACAGGCAGAAGTCCATTTTGCTTGATGTGCTCCTTCATAGTGGAGTTGGTGAATTGTTACCCCAACTGAAGGAAACCTGGGGCATCAGCTGGACTTTCTTTATCTAGCTGACCAGAGATCCACACTCTTCTCTGTGAGTGGATCTATTACCCTGATGGGCAAATATGCTGCTTGTTGCTTCCTTTCTTGTAACTGTCTCATCCATCTGATGTGGTCCTTCCCTGAAGGTCTCTCTACAGGTAGAATTTGCCTGAGTATTTACAGAATGTATGGAAAGGGGTAATTGATTTGTGGGAACTGTGCCAGCGGGGCTTTGGGGTTTGCTCCTTACTTTAAACCG
The DNA here is from genome assembly GCF_047511655.1 of Castor canadensis. Taxonomy (NCBI): domain Eukaryota; kingdom Metazoa; phylum Chordata; class Mammalia; order Rodentia; family Castoridae; genus Castor; species Castor canadensis. Next base: position 122,165,903 of record NC_133396.1, read on the forward strand.
GGTTTTAATAGAGATGATTGCCTGGCTATGGGAAGCAGTGTTAAGGATCCATGGGTGGTTAATTGCTTCTGTTTAATTAGAACTTGAGGTGCTTTCTCATGTGGAAGGCAAGAATTTAAGACCTTTACTCCTCTAGAAGGATTTAACTTTAACTATACCTGTTTCTAGTCAGGGCTTGCAGCTTTTTGCTTTTGTTTTCTGTGCTCGGGTTGAACTCAGTTCCTTATATATGCTAAGCACACACTCTACCAACTGAGCTATTCCCCTAGCGTGCTTGCAGCACTTTTATAGCTTTGAGGTATCCAGTGATCAACCAGATGCACTGTGCTCAGGGCAAGATTTTGTTCTCTTCAAGGGGAGATGCTTTGTCAATGGGACATCTCACTATGTCTGTTACAGAGGACTAAGAGTGGTTGGTTAGAAAACGGACCCCATTTCATACGTCTCCCTAAGGGCTTTCAAATTTGGGATGTCTTTGTAACTCCTTGTCAAGGAGAAAAAGAAAATAGCTCTAGTGGCATATAATAATGATAGGCAATTGTATTTTTTTTTCTTTCCCCAAACCATTCTTTTATGGAGAACATAATTTCCTGGGTATCCAGGGGAAATCTCAATTATTACTAACACTTTTCTTCTCTCACCTTCTGAGAGTCAGGTGATGGTTCCATTTCTTTAGATTGAGAAAAGTATAATACTGGGGTAGTCACCTCTGCCTTATACAGCCGTGTGTGCTGCCTAGTTAAGCAGGTCTGTTTAACAGTTTCCTGAGCACTTGTTATTTAGCCAGGCACCATGCTAAGTACACGGCACATGACTTCTATTGCTTACAACAACTGTTTATGTTAGAGATTTTATCTCCATTTTACGAGGAAATGGAGGCTTGGGCAAGAGAACTTAACTCACTTGCCCAAGAATGTGGGGCTGGTGAACAGGACTGAGAGGACTCAGATCTGGGCCCCTCTCCTTTGATGGTGATGGGGTAACCAGGCAGATGTTGTGATGTGATGGGGAAGTTTAACGATGCAGATTCCAACCATCTCCCCATGCTTACTCACTGACACGTTGAAAATTCTCTCCCTAAACGTCAGCAAGCCAGCAATTTCTGCAGTGGAAACTTTTTCTGTGCTTGTTTGTTGTTGTTGTCGTTTTAATTTAAGAACAAAATTATGTTACAGACTCAGGGGACCTGGTGCTTAGGAAACCAGCTATTTTTCAGCAACCTGTCACTTACAGTTACAGCTGTTCTACTTCCTGTGTGACACACGTCTGACAAATTCTTGTGCTAACAAGAAAGTTATAGCGCTCTGTATAATGCGTGGTAATTATCCTTGTAAACTCACATTCTGAGCAACCTTTGTTCAGGAAACTGCCGAAGTCTTACTATCTAGTAAGGGCTTTTCTTTGCTGTTGCTTTGCTTGCATGTACACATTGCACACTTGCCACCTTGTTGTACAGCTCCTGGCGCCAGACATACGCCAGAATTGTGATCTCTAGCATGAGGGCATTAGCCACAGCCTGCATTTACCTGGAGGGCTCTGGGTGGCCTTCCCCCCTGATCACCCAAGTTGTCCTGAGGAAAAGAGATTCAGAGCCTGTAGGCTGCTAAAGTACTGGTTACTTTGTTCCTGTTTGCACTGAGCTTTAGGTATGATGGTAATGCTATTTCTTGGCTATTCTGTTGCAGTGTGTTAGCCATAATATAGGGGATCCAAGCCTTCTGTTGCTTTTCTCTGCTCTGAACATCTCATTACAGCTTGACTTATTCCCCACAGGATGCCAGGAAGCAGGAAAACTAAATATTTGCAAGTTAGTTGACCTCTCTCAGTTCTAATAAAAAAAAAAAAAGAAAGTTGTATTAGGAAGAAGTGAAAACTGTTAGTTGAAATGATTTTTGTGTGTGTGTGTGTGTGATTAGCTGAGGGTTAGGTGTTCTATGGTGTTTCTAAGTGCCTTTTTTCATATCTAAGTTCAGTTTTGGGGCAAGCCAGCCTGTGCCCTGGCCTCTCTGCTCTCCTTGTGTAGGTCTGCAGTGGTCTTCTGCAAGGGCCCACCCTGGGGGTGGTGAATGGACTCACGTTTTGGCACCCAAATCTCTCCTGTGTGTTGGAGATGCTGAGAAAAACACAAGGCCACACTTAGCCCTCCATGTGGCATCTGGCAGAGGATGTCCCCCATTTAATGGGAAACTGCTGAGAACCTCCCCCAGCAGGCTGGCAGAAGATTTGGCTGCATGCCAAGGACTTGAAGACTGCAGGTATAGGTGACACACGCAAGGAGTTGGTAGTGTGTGGTGGCGAGAGTGGGTGGGAAGGATGGAGACTGGCCCTGTTGACCCACAAGCCAGTGACAAGAGCCTGGAGCTGGAGTCTTGACCATGACTGAGCCTTGCCAAGCCTCTGAGGGATTCCTCAAAGGATGAAGAATTATCTGTAGGGGAAGAGTGACTTTATCTCAGGCTCAAGTCAGGGAAGTGGCCCTATCTTGGGCAGCGGTCTGGGAGGATTTGATGCTGAAGAGACAGTTACCATTTTCTAAATATGGGCTTGCACTTTTCTGTTTCTCTCCTCGTAATGTCATTGCTGCATCCTGTTATTTAAGCAAGCACATTCATTCCTCTCTCTGATAATGACAAGGGGTCTAAGACATCATGCTCTTCCTCTAGACTCTCCACACCCAGGCCTTACATGCAGTCCCCTGCCTCAGCATGGCACGCCTGTTTCTTAGAATTCACATCTTTCTTCCAAGACCACTCCCACATCAGCTCCTTAAAAGCCTGACTGAACTCAGTTCTAAGGGACTCTCATGATCATCTGTTCAGTCCTGCAGAACCTCTCCTTCTCAATCTCTTCCTGGGCCAGAACCTGTCCTGATCAATGCTTTAATCAATCTTCCCCCAGGCCTAGGAGCTCTCAAACAGCAACTGGACGCACTCTTAGTGGTTTCCTTAGGTCACCTTCTCTCCTAAGGGATGGGGCACTAGTAATGTGCATCCCTGAACACTTGTTCTCAAACCTCACCCACTTGCAGCCCAGTGGTGTACTTTGTGACCTCCTTTCAGCTCAGATTATCATTTACATTCAAATATAGGCTCTCCCCATCTCCTTTGTGACCTTTTTTTTTTAAACATTTCTTATTTCTTTCCATTTTTCCTTTGCTGAAAATCCCTTTTTGCATTCTATACCAGTGTACTGTTTTTTCTAAAAGGATATGGGTCATAATCCCAAGGAAGGATGGACAACAATGCTCTCAGAAGACTTCAAACACCAAGTGGATCCTTAATAAATATTTATTTACTTGTTGATTCTGAACAAGTGAGAAGTGTATGAAATTTTGGAAGGGCTCTTAAATGCTATTGAGAAATCTTCTTTGTTATTAGGTATGGGTTTTGATGCTGGACAGAAACCCAAAACATGTTTCCTAAAATTTTAGACTTAATTTGGTTACCTCACAGACACCAAAGACCCAGGCTTCTCTGCTGTGTTCACACATGACTTCCATATCCGGATCCCATATGGCCGTTCCAGCTTCAGCCATATGTTCTTTTCCCAGAAAGTAGAAAGAAGAGGAAGGCTGGCCTTTTGCCTTTCCTTTGAGAATATGTCTAGGAAGTTGTCTATATTAATTTTTCTTTTTTTTTTTTCTCTCTATACATAGGCTAGAATTTGGTAACCTGGCCACACCTAGCTGCAAGGGAGGCTGAACAATACAGTCATTATTCTAGGTGGTCATGTGCTCAGGTAGAAATGTAGCAATATAGAAAGGAACATAGATATGGGATGGTGGCCAGCAATGTCTGTCTCAGATTTCCTTCTTCTCATCTATCCTTGACTGAGAGCAGCAAACATCAGTCCTCCCACCCCAAGACAGGCAGACCCTATTGGCCCTACCCTACACCCCTGAATTGCTAGTTCAGAGGCTTTGACTGTAGATCTGCTCTGTGCTTTGGGTTGTACTGTTTAGTTTTTGTGGTTTAGAGCTAAGAAGCTATTCTGACAATCTGCATTACTTGGTATAAGTAAAGATTAGATGAAATAATGATGTATGAGAGTGTTTTGAAAATGTTGAAAATTTTATATTCAGAGGTCATATTTGTAGTGTTATTAATAACAGTGATTGTTTTGTGCTCTTCCAGTTAATTTTTTCTTTCCTGTTCTTAGAAAAAAAGAAAATAATGATTGCTGTGGCCTTCTTAGAGCATGGGAATGCTATTTAATTTCATTTTGGTTTATGTTTATTTTAGGAAGTGGGGCAGTGTTCAGAATTCTCTGATAGAAATAACCACTCAATTCTCATTTATTCTTAGAGTTCTTTTCTAGCCAGAGAGTAAGCTTGTCTTTCTCTAGAACTTTATTTTTTTTCCTAAAGTTCTGCTTGCCACTGTGCATTTTGGTTGGATGTTCCCATCCTTGACACAACCTCAGACTACCTTCTGTCTTCCACCTCCCTTTCTCTTCTCCGGAAGAAAACTAACCCTGGTTATTCCCACCCAGCTTTTAATTTTGTTGTGCTCTTTGGAAAGATGGGTTTTGAATTTATTTACTTGCACTTTAGACCTCTCTCTAAACATTCTTATGACATTATAGTTTTTTTTTTTTACTTGCTTTGTCTTTTGTCCAGTTCCAGTGAGACTCTAAGTTTCCAGAGGGCAGGACCTGTGGTCTCTCTGTTCTTCTCTTTTTTACCTGGACACATGTTGCTGGAGTGTGAAAAAGAGCCTGGCCTTTGGAACCACCCCATTCTGGCTGCCAGGCCCATCTCTATCCTTGATTAACACATTGGCTTTTGGCAGTTTCCTCAACTAAAAATGGAGGTACCCATTTGAGGAAGGAAAACAAAATGATGCAAAGAACCTAGAACAGAGCTTTCAAGTGGGGGTGTTCAGAAGTAGCAGCTCTTTTTCTGCTACAGCACAGTCCCTCTCTCACAGTGCATTTATAGGACTCAACAAACAATGATGCTTCTTAACCATTTGTAAGTACCCTGAGTGTGCTCTGCTTAAGGGAATTTGAACTTGCATGAAATATTAGGAACATTGAGATGTTTAATGTGCAAGTCATTGAATATAAGTATATCTGGGTATGAGTTTTCTGGATACAAAACTTCTTAAAAACAAGTTGGACTGCCTGCAGAGCAAGTCAGGGGAGGCTTATAGATAAGAAGGCATTTCATGTGGTTGGGGAGGACTCCAAAGCTTCACTGTTCAGGCCTGACTGGCAGAATCTTCACTGGGCAAGGTATGAGACCAACAGCAACAGGAGAGTTGTGTTCCCTCCACCCGCCGCCATGGAGAGAAGAGACTAGAAACAGCCATATGTTGACCACTAAAGATGTGCCAGGTGTCATGCTGGGAACTTTTTACTACCCAACAACCCTGCAAATTGGCTTTCTTATCCCTGCTTTACAGATAAGAAAACTGAGGTTCAGAGATACGGAAATGTGTTATCTTAGGTCACGGTTTATGAGGTGGCTGAGCTGGTTTTGCTCCTACTTGCAAAGTCTTTCCTTTGTACTGTTCTGTTGCTTCCCTTGCTGATTATTTTGGGATGTGGTAAGGGAAAATGTTCCTTGAGATCTATGTGTTGGGGGTGTACAGAGTTAAGAGTCAAGGAAAGAAGGGGAGCAGTGGAGTGACCCTGAAAGATATTTATATTATTTAGAATTGTAATTATGGTTAAAAAAATCTGCTTTCATGTGTCATGGGAGGACATCACCCTTGTTTGTAGCTAAATTACTGCACTGGGCAGAGGAATTTATACCAAGCTTTAGAAGTTAGGAAGTTCTGATCATGGGATGCCAACTGATGAGGGGTATTGTTTCTGACTTGTAAGTGCCCGAATTATTTGCCAAATTCTTTTCCTAATACAATTTTCATTGAAATGAAGATGTTGCTATAATCCAATTTTTTGTCCCTAGTTTGCTTCTACCTCTCTTGTCTCCTTCAAAACTCACAGTACTCCACTTTATGGAGTATGTCCCCATTTTATGGATAAGGAAACTGTGGTGTGACTTGGCAAAGGCCACACAGCTAGTGAGCATCTGGGCCCATCTCTCCTATCCCAGCCCTGTTCTTGCTCTTGAAGATCACTGTGACAGCAGTTGGTAGCCACAGAGCACAAGTTATGCCAGTGGATCAAAGCAGCTGGTCCCTTTGTGGAATGTCCTCCAAGCTTGAGGTGAAGGGGTGAAGTGCATGAAGAGTAGTTAAGGCCCCCATTCCACTTTGAGTGAAGGAACTTGATTGATCACATCTTACATCTCTTTGGCTGCTTTTTTGTCAAGCACTTATTATGGTTCTCAACTTAGAGACTGATAAATGCAGATAGCTAGAGAGAAATCACGCAGAGGAGAAAAAAAATTTCCTCTCCTTCTTTGAAATTGGTGGGAGGAAAAAAACCCACTAGGGAAAGTTTCTAAAAATACACAAACAAGGTTGGTACCTGAGAAAACAGCTTAAAAAGGAAACAACTGTTAGCTTTACCAGTAATTGCCCAGAAACTCAATCAATCACTAGTATACCTGAGGCCTTTGTGTTTATCTGAGTGCCTGCCATGTGCCAGACACTGTGTGAATACTGAGGGTGGAGCAGTGAATGGGGAGACTGGAGCTCTGACCTCCTATTGCTTTAGTCTGATGGAGCCAGATGAGTAAATAAGTGCATTGAATCTCCATGAAGAAAAGGACAGGTTGCTATGGGAATGTGTACACAGGCCCCTCACTCGGTCAGAAGATGAGTCCATTTACTTAGGGAAAGCCCTGGACTGGGCACTGAGGGTCTTTTCAGGATGTCTCCCCAATCACTTCAAGCTGCCTGAGGCTAGGGGCACTGTACCTGATTTATAGGAGGCCCAGTAAATATTAAAGGAATGGAGGAAAAATAAGATATCATCCCTTCCTTACTTGTTTACATTCTGGCTTGGGACATAGAAATGCAGACAGGGAGAACCATGTGAAGCTGGAAAGTGATAAATGTTCCTGGAATAAATTTTTAGATTTCTGGGAAGGCAGTGGTCATTTCTGTAATGTGGAGGAGAGGGGGGTGTGAAAGAAATTTTATTTGACCAGTAAATAACGGGTAGGATTTGCATCACTTATAGAGTTGAATTTCAAGGTAAGAATGGTATTCATGCTAATGAATGACTGAACATATACTGTGGACAGACCACTTTATACACACACTTCATTCAACTTTTCTAATGTCCTTGTGCCACAGACGTTATTATCCCAGTTTTATAGGTGAGAAAACAGAAGTTTAGAAAAGTCAATTATCTTCTTGTGAATGGTCAAGCCAGAACCAAATGCAGATTTTTGACCTCTTGACAGCAAGAAAAATCATAGAAAGATGTGCAGATTAGAGAGTACCTTCTCCATGCCTCCTGACTTGTCAACACTCAGATTCCTTCCTGCTGTAGACTAGTGCTCAGTGACCAACTCTGAATCTATTGTGTGCTGAGAGGCAGTGGTGGCAGCACATTGCAGTAAGGCCAATTTTCTTAGTTTCACGAGCAGCCAGGTATCAATCCAGTAGTCTGCCATTTTGAAGAGGCACTGGGATGCAGACTTTATTTTTTATTTGAGGACTCTACCAGTGAGTTTTGGATTATCTCACTCAGTTCGTTAGATCAAAGATGCCACAGCCCATTGCATCAGTCAGTTCCCATCAAAGACTGTCCTCTTTTCTGGGATAGCTCCCTTTTGAGGAGGGCAATAACTAGACAATAAGGGTGATTTATGAAAGCCATCCCCACTGTCAATAAAGCCAGTCAAGCTGCATATATAGTTGGAGACAGGCCAGGAATAACATTTCCATTTCTGGAGTCATAGAGCATAGAAAATTCATGGGATCAAAGCAGACAAGCATGGGTGTGAATCCTGGCTCCACTACTTGATAGTCAGGTGAACAGATGACTTCATTCCTGAGTCTGTTTCTTCACCTAAAAGGGAATGATGCAAATTGAATGGCGTCAGTGGAAAAGGCACTTCCCTTTCACATCCTTTGTTTCTGCCGGCATCCAGGCTAGAGCCACAAATGATTGCTAGTTGATGTTGATGTCATTCTTTAACCACCTCTTGTCTGTGTCGTTTCTTCCATTATTTGATCAAGGCATTTAACAGTTCTACCAGGAACTTTGGGAGGTGTTGGGGTGAGATTTTAAATGCAGGTGGAGGGGTTATGTGCAAAGATGGCAACATGGAATAAGGAGAGACAGCACAATACTTTGCATAAGAAAAACTTAATAAGTTTTTCATCCTGGTGAGGATGCTGCAAGATGGGCTATATCAGAGCCAACTCCATAAATCCTCACCTGACAGTGACTTTGCAGACTCAAAAAATGTTTCCATTTTCACTTTCCCCCATTGTGGTCTTATGTGCATGTGTGAGAGAGAATAATTTTAGCTCTCATCAGCTAGAGAGGTCTGGCTCTGAGTCATAGCTATGTGGTGATAAAAAAAAAACACTGTTGCCTCAAGAAAGCTTGGCAAGGAGAGAGGTCTTGGTAGGAAGAACAAAATGAAAGAGAAGGAGACTTTGAAAGAAAATCAAATGTGTGAAAAATTACCAAGGAGTCTGCAGAGCTGCAGGTGCCTGCGTGCACAACTGATTTTGGGCAGAAGGATGGTCCTTTGTTCCTTCTGGGGGGAAACAGATAGGAAAAGGAGCTGGGATGGGCTTCAGTGGGGATAGCAGAGCCAGAGCAGAAGGGATGTCCCCTTCCTGATCATAACTGCATAACTGAAGGCCAGGCCTCCTTCTTAGAGGTCCACAGGTTTGATATGAGGTAAAGAGAATACACCCATTATAGAAATTATCATAGACTCTAGGAAGACAGTAGCCTGAGTGCAGTTCTGCAGAGGAAACACAAAGTGATGGGGGCCGTGGGCCATGAGACTGCCCATTGGGCCCAGCCTTGCAAGTGGGAAGGCAGGGAGCAGGCAGAAACCACAAGTTCTCCTCTGGCTGGCTGTTTGATTCCATCCCTCCTGGGAAGCTCAGGTGTTTAATTACACTGAGCTGTGATCACATGCAAGCGCAGGAGGCCTTGGCTAGAATCCAGCAGCTTAACAAGTGGAAGGAAGGCAGGATTTCAGAGCAAAGGCCTTTCTAAACACATGGTTGAATGTGTGATTTAAGCCTTCCATCTTTGCTTCTCTCTCCCTCCCTCCCACAAATACTAAATAAACCTTGCTGTGTGCCAGCCACTTAGAAATGCTGTGAGGACAAATGGGTAATCAGCCATTCTTTTTCTGTGATAATTAACCAGATCTCCAATGATCTCACAGCACTCACAGAGCCTCTAGATTGGAAGTTTAAATTCATTTTCTAGGTTTTCCTGTGAGCCATGTTCCTATGATTGCCTGCTTCTGTAGTTGGCTTTTTGTATCCAATTCTATGACTTGACATTTATCCATATGTGTCTGCCCATTTTCCTTGACTACACGAATCTGGGGATGTAGAAATGGAACAGAGTTTAAGTAGCAGGAATAAAACAATGGTTTCTTTTCTCTGCCACTTGCCAGCAAGATCACTAGAACCCAAATGATGGCTTAAGGATATCAGTGATGTCTCATGTTGACATGGGGTGATCAAAGCTGCCTGTTATTCCACCTGTAGCATCTACCCTCCATTCCTGTCTACTTCTGACACACCACATGGTTCCTCTGTTGCATGGAGACCTTACCCTGCTTGGATGAATCTTTTTATCCATCAAATTGCTAATATTACTTCTTCTGTGTCACTCACGGTGACAAGTAGAAGCTTTGTATTTTGTTCTAACATGGGGGATATGTCCTTTTCTACCTGTGCTGAACTCTGGCACTGGGGAAGATGGGATCCAGTCATCTGCAGTAGTAGAATGTCTTCCATTTGCTTTGATTTTCCTTTATTCCAGTCCTTTTCAAAGACCCTGAAGACACCATGCAGTGCTGTACTTCCCCTTTCCTCCTCTCTCAGGACCCCAGTCTGTAGCAGTGTCCCTAGACAGAGCTTGTTCTTGGCCAACAACTATACATGAAGAGACCTCATTTCTATCATCCTTTATTTTGGCAGTTGGTTTTTGGACCTGACTCCATTATTCTCAACAGAGTGATTTCTTCCCCACTGGAACAACTTCTTGACTCTTAAGGAGGGCTTTTGTTCCCTAACTACATGAAGGTATAACACTAGGAAGTGACCATTTGTTCCCATGTACCATTCTCAGCTGAGTAGCTTCTGGGGCTTCTCATTGAATACATTTCAGCCTTTTTGTCTTCATGTGCTTGGATATAGCTGTAACCAAGTTTTAATTCTAAATTTATTTTCATGATTACTTGATAGTCTGTCAGATGTGTGATTTGCAAGTATTTTTTTTTCATCCTGTGGGTGGCTCGCCTTTTCTCTTTCTTGATGGTATCCTTTGATGCACAGAAGTTAAAATTTTGAAGTCCAATTTCTTTTGTCACTTGCGCTTTGGTGTCATATTTAAGGATCTGATTATTACCTCACTAGCCTCAAGTCATCCATGAAGTTGATCTGGATGAGATCATTTGTGGGTGTTTGTGCCCACTTAATCATGTCTTCATATCCATCATGTAAAAGCAGTGTACTCTGGAACCATTCTTCCTCTCTCACTTGCTTCAGACCCTTTTTTTTGTGGTGGGGGGAGGGGCTTCCTAAATCCATCAGTGAGAGAATGTGAATGAAAGTAAGGGAAAATTATAGTTAAGAATGAAATATTAGTTACACATGTAGCTCATAAATCCCCAACTTTACTATAGATGGAATACCTGGACATACTGTTTTTTTTTTTTTAATTTATCTGCTGAGTGTCTCATTTCCATGTAGTAAAGAAGGCATAAGAAACAGCCATGAAAATCTGATTTTTGCGGGATACTTCAGAAGGCTGAAGCCATGACTATCATTGTGTGGAACAACAAGCTGCATTGCTCTCCAGTGGGTGCTCTGAGAGTTAAAGTGTGTTGGCTGAGCTTGGGAGGAGCCAGGGTATGTTGAACAGTGATATCCGTCCCCTCCCCTGGCAGCATGTCTGCCATAATGCCCTAAAAGCCAAGCATGGCTCCTACTTACCCTGTATGAAATCACTGACCTGATTTTCACAGTCAGCTGGACCCTGGAGACCTGCCTGTTTCTTATCCTCAGGCTGACCCATGATGTTGGGGCTCACATGATGTCATATGTTGACCTTTCCACAACCAGCCGGCTGCGAATAGAACCATGATTTCTACCTCAGGGCCTTCAGACCTGACTCTGTGTTGGCCACCTCCTTGCTCCTCAGCCAGTTTGCTCCCCAGAGACCTTGAAACCTGCTGAAAAAGATAGAGGAAAAGAGGGAGAGGAGAGGAGGAGGAAGAAAGAGAGAGGGAGAGTGAGTGTGTGTGTATGTATGTGTAGGGAAGAGGCACCGTGTAGGTGAGGACCGATGTGAGGAAGTAAGCTTGCACTGGACCAAGTGGGTTCAATTTAGAGAGAATGAGTTCTAGTTCCCTGCACTGATCTACATCCGTGACTAAGCAGAGTGTTTTGTACACACTGTGCTCCTTAATCCTCATAGTAACGCAGTTACTAGTGAGGCTCAAAGAGGGCCATCAATTTTTCTTCCAGGACACAGATACTAAGTGAAAAAAGACAGAGCTCACAGTCTTCAGATGTGTTTCCTGGCACCCCACAGCTTCCCTTTGGGAATCCCACTGGGAGCAAGACAGAGTAGGTTTGTTGCACCCCATTCTTTCTTCACCAAACTGAAAGGCATGGTACTCACACAGAGCTCTCCTGCTCTACACAGTGTAAAGAGTTACTGCTGGCCATAGTCTCAGTTCGCTAGATTCAGAGTTGCATGTTAGTAACCAAAAGTGGAATAACTTTCTGTATAGAACTGGTATGCGACTCAGAGAGGCATTTGTATTGGCCTTTAGGACCGTGGTCAGATGAAGAAGGGCAGAGTTAACTCCAAGGCCCTGGTGCCCTAGGTGTAGAAGCTCAACAGAACTCAGGTGTCATGCTTTTATGTTTGGGTCAGTCAGTGACAATGATGATGATAAAAAGTGCCTGACACCCTTAACACATACGGACTCACTTTATCCTTACAACTTTATGAGATGGGACTAGTACCATCAGTCCCATTTTACAGATAAGAAAACCAAGGCCTGGAAGGATAATAAGTTATTTTCCTGAAATTAAATAGGAGGTAGAGGAGCTGAAATTCACAGATCCCAACTGAGGCCTTCCCTGCGTCCAGATCTGTACTCAGCTTTCAGAGATGGCTCGTCTCCCTTCTGTGTAGCTTCTTTGCTTCTGCTCCTGTCTCTCAAAGTGGGGAGCTGTGCTTGTGTGGGGATCAGATGATGCAAACCCTCTGATGAAAATGGGCATTAAAGATGGTCTCCTATCCCCCTTCATCCTCTCAGTTACTTGTTTTCTGTGTGGTTTTGGAAAGTTCCCGAAGTCAGGTACTATCGTTTAAATAACAGCTTCCTGGAGTTGACAAAGTCTACCTGGTGGGCTGGTTGTGAGGCTTAGACATTATATTTGTGAAACCATTGGCAGGAGCCTGACATATAGAAAATATTAAACAAATGACGGCAGGAGTTATAAATCACTATTATCATTGCGTTCCTTTTCTTCTTCCTTTCTGTCTTCTTTCCCCAGAGAGAGAGGTGAATGTCGCTTGGTGAGTACTGTCTTAAATTTGTGTGGCCAAACCCCTCTTTCAAATTGGCACAGACACCCAGGAAGTCTAAACTGGTCACCAGCCCACATGCCTCCCAGGCTCCAGAACTTCCTCTTTTTGTCATATAATGCAGGCATTATTCACTTATTCATAGCATCAGCCTTTGAAATAAGTAATGTCTCAGAATTTCTCCAGGTTTCCACAGAGTGTATCTTGTGTCCTCCTTCCCCGCTAGTCTTCTAGACATGGAAGCCCTAATGTGGTGTGGGTGGGGAGGACGAGGAACAGTACACAGGGTCAGTAGGGACAGAAGCCCGAGAAGGATGCTGTCCCTCTACGCTGCTTTTGACTTCTGGTGAGTAACCGCATTTCAGGACTGCTGCTCTCCTCCTTTAATCAGGCTTCTTGCAAAACAGTTATCTTATTATTTAAGCATCGTCAAGTTGAATTTCTCACATTCATAATTTAATGACCTTAATTATACATATTAGTGAGAAAAGCACTTGGCATCGCTTTGCGATGCCTGCTGACATTCCATGGTTCCTTAGAGGCCAGAAGTTAGGCTTATAAGTACATGTTTCCGGCCAGGTACATAAAGACATCACAGAACAAGAGAACCACTGAGGTGCACTAGCCCTTTCCATACCACTTGCAGCTCCCTGTCCTCAAAGGTGAGTGTGCTGGGCTTGGCTACGCTCTCTTAACCATAGGGATGTGAGGGGAAGAACAAGCATTTGTAGTAGGGCTAGTTCTGTGCCCCACAAGGAACAGTGTTGCTTTTCTATTTCACTGTTTCCTCACTGGGAGGTGGAAAAGGTGGTCTTCATCTCTCTCTTTCTGAGAGACAGACACTTGGAGTAAATTTGAGATCTGTTCTGTTACTATGGGCTGGGACTGTCAGAGAGGTCTCAGTGGAAAAAGCCTGAGAGCTGACCTGAGGTGTGTTATTCCAGTGGGACAGTGAGCAATCTCTTGGTTATGGGGCATTCCATTTTCCCTTAAATGTTCATTGAATAACCTACTATGTGCAAGACACAGCATAAATATTCAATAGTAGCAAATAGATTCTTTTTCATTCCAAGCCTACAAATCAATGGATAGTTTTTGCTATTTGCTGAAATAATGTATTGCCTGTGGTTAACAAATATATTTCTTTATTGGACAAAAGATTGAGTTGCTAGAAGCTGAGAGTAAATAAAACAATACACTTACAAAGAGGCTGCAGTATAGACATGGACAGACAAGTACACAGACAATTTTGATACAGTGTGGGAAGTCCTATGACTGTAGTTTAGTGTGAACTTCTAAGGGAAGATATGGACAGAGATTACCCAAACGTTAGGGGGACAAGGGACAATGAATGCTTCCTGTGACTTGGAGGCAAAAAGAATTTAACCAAATGGGAAAAGGGGGAAGGAGGTTGAGAAGAGGGAGGAAGTGGAGACAGAACGAAGGATATGGTGAGATCACACACCTGAAATGTATGTGGTGATGAGAGCAACTAGCCAGAGTCCAAGCTGGGATGTAAAAGGGACATGTGTGCTAAAGAGCTTGCACTTTTTCCTGAGGGAAGGAGGAGGTATCCAAAGATTTTAAGAAGGGAATTTACTATTGGAGATTATATTGGAGGAGAGTGAGGTGAGAGCCATAACAACAGGAAGCTTGGGTAGACCTACTTGAGTGGAGAAGATATGATTTGAGCTAAGACAGTGATAGTGAGGATGGAAAGGGCTGGAGGAGTTCCAGAAATACTAAAGAAAGTAGATGGACTGCTCTTGGCAATGTCCCTGCTGGGGTTGGGGACACAGTGTACCACTGCACTATGGAGGCCCCACTTCTCCATGAGCTTCCTTCTCAGTGGGGCAGGTAGATGCAGCATTTAAAAAATATCCAAAAGCACCAATTTCAGCCATATGGCGGGTCTGTGGCAGCCGGGCAGCAACAGTGGAAAACAGCTGGGCTGGTCAGCAGCAGTGATGAATGAGCACGTCTCCTGAAGCCAAGACTTCCCTTTCAGCCTCCAAACAGAGCCATTTCCCTCCCACCACCACTGTGAGCACAAAGGTGTGAGGGTCAGGGGGTCACTTGGTGGTATTTTTGGACACATGCAGAGAAAGATCATGGTCAACAGAAGAACAGCATCTTTATTTGTTCTCTTTTCTGCAGTGCCCTTTGCCTGCGCTTCTCAGGGGCAAATGGTCTGTTCTGATGGAATTATTTTGCTAGAAGCATAATTGGTCAGCTTGTGATCATCACTCTCTCCAGGCCTTACCGCATGTAGATTTTGTCTGCTCTACAGAGCTGAGGCCCACCTCCTCCTGGTGAGGGGGTCGTGTGGGGTGCTCTGTCCCTTTCTCTCCTCTAATTGGTTCCTTTGCTCATGGTTTCTTCAGGGTGCACTGCTCAGGGCATAAAACGGAGGCAGAACGCACCCTGTGTCTTCGGTGTGGTGTGAGGTTCTGTCCTCCACATGCCTGATATTTGGAGGTCTGAGTGCTGATGTGGTCAGTCTTCTGAGATCACTACCTGTTGGTTTTTGTTTGGGGTCATAAGGACTTTATTGCAGGCAAGACCCATCTTTGTGTTCCTTGTCCACCTTGCACCACTCAAATGTGCTCTTCCCTTCCTACCCATGGCAATGACCACACCAAACCTGTCTGCTATGGTTTGGATCTTGGATGTTTCCCAAAAGCCTATGTGTTGAAGGTTTGGTCTACAGTCTGTGGTGCTATTGGGAGGTAGAGGAACATTTAGGAGGTAGGGCCTGGTGAGAGGAAGTCACATCACTGAGGACATGCCTTTGAAGGGAGTACTGGGACTCCTGCCTCTTTCCATCTCTTTTTAAAAAAATTTCTTGTGGCTTTTAGGTAAACAGGCTTTCTCTGCTATATGCTCCTGCCATGATATATTGTGGTGCTACAGGGTCAAACACCCACAGACCGAAACCTCTGCAACTGTGTGCCAAAGTAAACCCTATGTCAAGTTGGTTCTCTCAGGCATTTTATCACAGTGATGGGAAGCTGACTAACACACTGCCTGGTCCTGCAGGATGGCTTTTCCTCCCTCTGGCTTTTCACCTTCTTTTCTCTGTTTCCCCAGGACAGTCTCTGACTCTCTTCTCCCATTCTGAGCAGCAAAATTGTCTCCCAGCAGCATCACAAGGTTGTAAGAGAGCCACTCTCTCTTCCCCCTCCTCCAGCTTTTGGATCCTGCTGCTTTGCTCATAGTGATTAGCTGTGAGCTCTGAGATCCCTGTGGGGGTTCAAAGCCTCCTCCTTAGGAAAGAAGAGAGCATTCAAGTCCATGGCCCTAAAAGCAGCCTGGTGTGGAGCCCCTTACCCTCTGTTACGTGCAGGAAACCGCTTCAGAGGCAAGTTCTTGACCTTCTGTATATGACTCAGGGGCTGCTACTGTTGTGGGGGAAACTCTTCATTTAATTCATCCCCAGCTCTTCCTACCCACAGCCCCAACACCCCAAACTTGGTGCTTCCTTGTGGTCACTAGAAACAGAAATGGTTATGTTTACTTTGAGCTATTTCTTAGAGCTTAGGGAAGAGGGTTGATGGGCAGAGTGGAATGGGAGGCTGTATGTTTGCCTGCCTCTGTTAAACAGCCACTGTGAAATGCCCTTCCAGTGTTTCCAGGCTGGGCAGCCCATAGAGGGAAGGCCTGGTCAGATTGTTTCAGTTTGGCTTCAGCCACCCCTATCCTGTGGGCTACTGAGAACCACCTGCAACAAGCCAGTCAGGAGCAGAACCTAACAGACATATACAATTTCTCTGGAAGGCCTGGTGTGAATCCTGGGTCTTCCAGTCCCACACTTTCTTCTCTCTTTCTCAATCTCTCTCTCTCTCTCTCTCTCTCCTCTCTCTCTCTCTCTCTCTCTCCTCTCTCTCTCTCTCTCTCTCTCTCTCTCTCTCTCTCTCTCTCTCTCTCTCTCTCTGTCTCTTCATCCCTCTCTGTCTCTTCAACCCTCTCTGTGTCCCTCCCTCTCTCTCTTTGATCTTGGACTTGATTTCATCCCAATGTAGGAAGTCAAGTTAGGGACCTTCCTCTCCATGGATTTTAAATAGGGGAGATGACACTAACCCTTTGAGGATTTTGCCAACATCCTATGTGGAACCACCCAGACTCAGTGCCATCAGCAGAGGGGAAACCTGGGAACTTATGATGTGGTCCTTCTGTGCTGTGTTCCTCTTTGCTGTTTGTATGGTATAATTTTGGCTTTATCTGGCCACATTTGTTCAAAGCCTCCTAGCATCACTCAGGTCTTCAGGTTCGCAGAGAGCTGTCTCCATGGACTGTGCTTTCCTCATTTATGCGTCGATCGTGTATGTATGCATCCTGTGTTCCCAGAGCTGTGCCAGGCTGTGGGGACCTGGAGATGAATCATTCTCAGAGTCTGTCCTTATAGAGTTTAAAATCTAGTGGTCTAGAAAATGATTCTAAAGCAAAATGGATGTGATAAATGCTGCAAAAAAGTCTCAGATAAAGAGCTACAGGACTTTGGAGAATGAGAAATGACTTTCAGGAAGAAATACCTTCTACAGTTTTGTGAGCAGGCCTCTGAAAATACTGTGTTTATGGTAGTGTACCCCTCAAAGGGTTATTACTGTCATTACTGGTGAGGCCGGGATTAATTCATTGGCCATGTATTATTTGAAGTGCATCTTAAAGAAGGCTCTGTATAATTTGGATATGGGGGATGGGCATTTATCTCTGTCCATCTGGCCAATGAAGATATACCAGCAGACAGAGGAAGAATTAGGGGTCCTACCTGCTTGAGACTTGCTGGTCATTTAGTGATATTAGGACATGTTTTTAAACAAAATAACTAGCAAATAAAGGCAATTCACAGCCAAGGGATGTGAGTGTGTAGGATGAGTGGGTCCAGGAGAACTAGGCTGAAATGATACAGTGACTGAAGCTGTGCAGAAGAGTCATGGTCTTCAGAGGTCAAAGATTCCAAGTCATAGGAGATGTCATCCCAAGTAGCTCTGTATCCAAGTGATTATTACATCCCTTCATATGAAAACAGATAAATGGATATAAGCACTGTGAAAGCCATGCTCTTCTATCTTAGAGTCAACAATTTGACCTAGATCCCGAAAGAAGCATTCTAACTTCCTTAACCTTCTTAGTAGAATCACCATATGCCAAGCTAGCAAGCCCTAATCTGAAACTCTGGGTCTCTTCCCAACTTTTCTGCATTGTCTCCTCCCTTGGGGAGCCTGCAGAGTTACCCTCCAGAGTTTCTTTTATCTCCCATTCCATACATTTCTGTTACGATGACTCCAACCCTGGTCCACATCATTCCTCCTAGGAACACTGCAAAGAGCCTCCTAATTTTCACTCCCTATGTTTTCTTTTCCCTCTTCCCACCATCCCACATTTCCTGACCCAACGTGAATACCTGCTGCCTTGTGGAGGATAAGTTAGAGGCAGAGAGTCTTGTGGGGAAGATGCCGCACAAATAACTTTAAGATAACGTTATCCAGCTGAGAGCTGAGGTGAGCGCTGATGCCAGGGGTGGAAATAGACATGGAAGAAGGTGAGAAAATCCAGGATGGATTTTGGAGGTGGAACCAATAGGACCAGGTGATTGGCTGGGGAAGGGTTGGGAGAGAGGGTTTGTGATACCAGTGCCTGTGTGGATCCAGGTGAATGGAGGTGGACCAGGTATAGTAGTGGCAGGGGGGTGCTGTCATGTGTTTGAGTTCATATATGTTGAATTTGAGTTATCTAAGAGATCTCAGTAGAGGATGGAGTTATTGGGCTAGAGTTAAGGGGAGAAGTTTGACTTGGAGATAGAAATCTGGAAACCAGTGACATACAGCATCCTAGCTAGATCAGGATGTTAATTGCGTACTGCTATATACTTCTCCCTTCCCAGAGGTCTTCAGGTACACGTGCGTGTGTATGTGTTTTACTCAGTGGTGCGATTTGTGTACCTCCACTTAGGAGGCGGGGGGCGGGGGATACTGAGAATAGGGTATCATTTGGATTAAGAAAAAAAATCTGTTAGTAAGGAAGAACATTAACATTCCTTTAACCATTGTCTCCAAAGACAATTGTGGGTTGTGAGAGCTGTTCCCATGCTCTTTTAGCTCCATGGTGACCTTGGCTGAGTGTGTGCACCAGAATGTATGATGTGGCCAGTTAAACAGAGCCTCTAGCTGTACTACCCACTGCCCTAGTTGTTATTCCTGCCTCAGCCCACAGTCCTGTTCCAGAAAGATTCTAAACAGACTAAACATACCCAAGTGCTTCTCACCTCCCACCGCCTTCCCTAGTCCACCAGGCCTCACAAAACATATTTGTCATTTCAAGTGAAACAGTAATCTTGGCTTATCTAGATTCAATCTTGCAAAGATGTTTATAACTGAAAAATAAAGAAACAAAAGATCTTCGAAATGTCCTCTGCTCAGACTAATTATCTGAACAGCCCCAGCTCAGGTCTGTCAGGAGCATCAGGGATGATCCATGCCAGATGCTCTGTGGTCCCAAGCTTTCTTGGTATGTGAATGAGGACTGCTCTGAGCAAGCTTGATTCCCATCCACACACTACTGTGTTTTTGAACTGCGTTATGTTTGTATAATTATTTGTTTAAAGTCTGTCTCTGCTCTTCTACTCTCTTCTCTGTAAGCTCCATAAAAGGAAGGAATCAAGTCTCCTCTATTTACTACTGTCATCTTAGGGTATGAGATAGTGCCTGGCAGGCCACAGGCATTTAGGGTTAAAACAATTATACTCATTTACTACCTTTATCCTAAAATTTCTTCCTTTGCTGGAGTCTCCTCTACTCTTATTATCATGGATTTTTTTTTTTAACAATCTGACCTTGGTGTTGTACCTTGGTGATACATGTGGTTTTGTGGCAGCAAGACATATAAACAGCTTGGTCCCTTAGCAGGCTTGAATTCTGTTCTGCTAATGTAATAGCATTGTGACCTTGGACAAGCCACTCAATCTCTCTGAGCCTCATTTTCCTCAGCTGCAAAATGGGGACAAGTTTCTTACTTTAGAGTGTTGTCATGGCAATCAAATGAAGACAGAAATGTAAACTGCTTAGCATGACGCTTGGAATAGCGATTGGGGTTGATAAACATGAATACATTTTGAGAGTTTGTCTTTACCATTGTTCTTTTAGATGAGTGGTTATCAAATATTTGGGTCTCAAGACTCCCTTATAATCTTCAAAAATTATGGAAAATTTCAAGCTTTTGTTTGTATGATATATATGTAACATATATGTGCATATAAGTATACACATGTATCCATACTTACTGCTTAGACATTAAAACTGAGAAATTTAAACAATATCTATCAAAAATAAGAGTAACAAGCTTATTGCAGGTTGATTATTACCATTTTTCCAAATCATAAAAAGTTAGTGTCATGAGTGGCATTGTTTTACACTTGTAGATCTCTGAATCCTGTCTTGATCGATGACAAGATGGCAGGTGGAATCTTGTACCTACCTTCACCTTTTGTCCATTGCAATATCACACATCATTTGGTCTCTGGAAGCTCTACTCACTGCACCCTTGTGAGAGAGAGAGAATGAAAAAGATATAGTTATGAAAATAATGTTGAGCTTAAGAACCCCCTGAAAGGGTCTCAGGGACTCGCTTGGGCCCCTGGCCACACACTGAAAACTCTATTCTAATGCTGGGTTTAAAAAATTAAGATTACAGGAGATATTTGGGGCTAATCTGAGCAAGGGAATCAACGTGACTGAAAACCTTTGTGAGTCGAGCCCTGGAAGACACTGTTAGACTCTCGGCCCAGGCATGCTCAATCCATTTGGCCTTCTTCTCCATCATCCAGCCACATAGCCAGCGCTCTAAAGTATCTTTTTCTACCTTTATCTTCTCCACTATCCCCGTCTTCACCTGTGTCCAAGCCCTCATTACTCCACACCTGAATGTCAGCCCTAGGATTTTGCTCCTGGGTATGACAATATGACATAGAAGAAAGAACATTCTGGGGTCCTGCAGACCTGGCTACAAATTCTAGATTCATTTACTGTGAGGTGCACCTATAGAGGGTATTTGCCAGGTCCCCCTCATGTGGTCCTATAGTTCTAAGTAAGATAATGATGCTTTGAAGTTGGGGCAGGCCTGGCTTATGATGGGCACTCGCCCTCTGGCCACCACTAAACCCCAATGGCGCCTAGAACCAATACTATCCACACTTGCCGTTTACTTGCAGGTAGTGTTGTTTCTTTTGTTCCTGTCTTGTTTTTCAAAATTGTAAGCCTCTAGGAGGCAAAACCATGCCTCTTAATGTTTCTATACCTTCCATGGGGCTGAGGTTTATAAATATTTATTGGTTTGTATTAAAAGAATTACAGGACATATATTCTGCCCTTGCCAGATGAACAATTTAGTGTAATGACATATTCCATTTTTATAAAAGAATATAGTTATTTTATAAAGTGATATTATAAACAAGAAACAATCAGGCAGATCAGCCAATCAATAACAGAGACACCTGCCACAAATGCATCTGTTTAACAAAGGAGATTTCCAAGCCTTTGCCAATGGCAGGTATCTTTTAAAATGTTTCTCAATATGATGCAATTCACAGAGGGGAAAAAAAATGTAACACCTTAGAGTT
Organism: Castor canadensis; assembly: GCF_047511655.1. Classification (NCBI taxonomy): domain Eukaryota; kingdom Metazoa; phylum Chordata; class Mammalia; order Rodentia; family Castoridae; genus Castor; species Castor canadensis. The sequence goes on from NC_133396.1 coordinate 122,187,189, forward strand.
GTTTAGAAGGTATTAGACTAAACTAGAAGTTACGGGAAGAGGCAGCTGAAAGGTAGTCCAGAGCAGCCACTAAACAGTCTCTCATCTGTCCCTCCAGGGTCCTTGCTATCTCCACCGACCGTTTGAGGAAGCCCATTCTTCCTGGAGCCTGCACATGGTGTCCCTTTCCTGTCTTGGAGCATAGGGCTCTCTTTTCCCCTGCTTCTGTCTCTCAGATTCCTCTGTAATTGGTCAGGATGGCAGGAAACAATGAACCAAGAAGAAAAGCTGTCTGAAGGCAGGTTTTGCATTTTGCTCTTACAAGTATCACCATTCTTTCCCTACATACTCCCAAAATGGCAGGTGTGCAGGAAGAGCCTCAAACTTACTTGGAATCAGCAAGAGAACACCCTTGCAAGGACAATATAAATCCAAATTAGTATTTTAGTAATTTATCCTGCATCTTGTGAAAAATCATAGAAAAGCTCTTGTCTGATTTCATGGTTTGCAGGAGCCAGCAGCAGCTGCTGGGATGTAGAGCTTGGGTATCATCATCACACATCTTGGTCACACAGTTGATTTTCTTATTCATCCATGCAGGTCCCAAAAACAAAGTGGGTCCCATTTGTTTTAGTCTGTTTTCTATTGCTATAACAAGATATCTAAGTCTGGATATTTTATAAAGAAAAGAGGTTTATTTAGCTCATGGTTTTGGAGGTTCAAGAACTTTGGCACCAGCATCTTCTTGAGTCTGGTGAAGGTGTCATGGCAGATGGCATTCTAATGGCAGGAGTGTATTTGGAAGAGATCACCCAGCAAGACAGGAAGTAAGAGACTGGGGAAGACCCCAAGCTTACTGTTTTTATAACCGCCCACTCTCTGAGGAACTAATCATATACCAGACCCAACCCACTCCACAAGACCAGCATTAATCCTTTCTGGGAGTGGTCAGGCATGATCCAGTCATCTCACACAAGGCCCCACTTCTTAAAGGTTCCACTCCCTCAACACTGCTAGGCAGGGGACCAAGCTTCTAGCACAGAATCTTTGGGGAACACACTAAAACCAATCCCTGCAGCACCATCTAGTCTCCTGCCTTCCAGGGACCTTATAACCAACCCAGTCACAATGCGTAATAGGGTCCCTCACCTACCTAGTTTTGTCTTCAGCCCATTTAGGTCCATCTCTTGCTCCTAGAAAGAGTTCTCCACTTCTCTTGTCTGTGGAGGGAAGCACAGCTGGCAAACCCCTTCTCACAACGGTCCTTCACTGGCTTGAAGACTGGCTCCTTAGCATCCTGATTCAAGTCTGTCTGGATGCATGGTTCATGAGGCACTACTTCTTGTAGTGATAGTTTAATGAGAGCTTGTTTCTGATTCCATCCCATTAAAGATAGGAAGCTAGTCCCAGGCAAGTATTTGTTTACCAAGACCAAATAAACTTGTTTAGAGATGCTGTAGGCACAAGTTATCAGAGAGCTCTTACTCTGCTGTTTGCTGGAAGAAACCAGAAAAAGATGGTATTTTTATCATTGTACAGCCACCCACAACCCTCTCCATGGGACAGTAGGAAAGAAAAGCCTGACTTTCTTCTCCTCTTTCATTTCTTGTTTTCTCCTTCTCTTCTCCTTCCTTCTTAACTCTTCCTTTGTGTATTAGGTTGACATGAATTCTCCTAATGAAAAGTGAACTTTCCTTTGGCATGCTGGCCACCAGGAGCCTGGAAGTCTCCATATCAGATTGCTAGACAGGGGTTCCATCCAGCCTTCTAGAAAAGGTCTTCATGTTTAGCCTGATATTCTTGATTCATATGTAAAATAAATTCAGTTATACAGAGATGTAGCTGAGGTTCTAGGGTCTGGGATTCTGTTCTCTCTCTCTCTCTCTCTCTCTCTCTCTCTCTCTCTCTTTCTCTCTCTCTCACCCTCTCCCCTCCCTTACCTTCCCCTCCTCCCCGCTTGCTCCTTAGTCAGTCTGTGGTAGTCAGAAGACAAACAAGAAGTGAAAACTCTCTAGTCTCTTTTTTAAATGTTTTTTGACAAAGGGGTGTTTCAGGTAACATTTTTTGAACACTGTGTGCATTGATGACACCAGCTTCATCAGTGACCTATGGTTTGGGATGGTTCAGATCAGGACATTAGAATTAAGAACTGGGAAGAATGGTTCTGGACTTGTCATTTAACCATTTTGGATTTTAGTTCCCTTGTGTAAAATGTGATAGCATGTTCCTATTTCAACTGATGTGTAGGGACAGGGAGGATTCACTGCGATCATTGTTATAAAAGCTTTTCGTGTTGTAGCTCACATTAACTTTCTTTAAGCATCTCCTACCCATGGTAAGCAATAACCGTAACACTTGCTGACACTGTAAACTATCTAGAATCTTTGGTGACTGCCTGCAGCATTACTGTGGGATTGCTTATCTGGTGATCTGTCTGTTTATCTCAGCTGCACAGTGTGGTTAGGGTGTGTGTGTGTGTGTGTGTGTGTGTGTGTGTGTGTGTGTGTGTGTGTGTGTAACTAACTGAATGTCATGCACCTGTGTTGGAAAAGTGAAGAGAGATATTTGGGTCAAAGAGGAATGTCAAACTGGGCCAAAGAGGATCCCTCACCCTTCTTACTTTTCAGTAGCCACCTCCAAATAGCTGTTTTCTTTGGTTTGGGACATATCTCTTCCCTACTCTGCCTTGTGTTTTCAACCTTTGTCCTTTCCTTGTTTGGTGGCCCTGATATCTTTGTCTGTGGGCTTCTGTTGGTAATTGTTGAGGGGGAGGGAAATGATTATGGGTCAGGGAAGCCTTTTATTGCAAAGTGTCGCATGTTCAAATGAGACATGGTATCTCATCTCTCCTTTCCTTCTTATCAAGACACCACGTCAGCTTCTTCTGCCTTGGTTAAGGGTGTGTTAGAGGACTTCGTGTACAATAAAGGGATAAACCAGAAGGCCTCTGTAGTCTTGTCCAATTCTGAGCTGCTTTACACATCCAATGGAACACTCTCAATGTTGGATCACCAACCTCATTGTAGTCTATGCATGGCAAACTACACAGCATAAATCTAGAATACTGAATGAACCTTTGTCAGTTACTATTGTGACTACACTGTGTGTTCACCATGTGTGAATATATCAGGATAAATAAAACAGACCTTAGCTTTAAGAAGCTTAGAGTTCAGTAGGAAGATAGATGCATCAACTCAGTGGCAAAATGCAGTGTGATTGACCCCACCAAGACTGAGTAGCAGAGACTGGATTTATTCTCTTGCCTGAAACAAAACAAAATAAAATTTAAAAATAGACAAAATACATGAACCAATGCCTTTAAAACACTGGGCTTCAACTATGAAGGATGATGATCGCTGAAGCCCAGGAAATAAGTGAGGGTAGTCCCGGGATCACCCTAGCCTACGACCTTGTGATAATTTCCAGGTTATGGCTTAAGGAAGGGGTAACCCAGACAGAGCCTGAGGAGATGGAAGTGGACTTCACAGAATAAAATATGAAACAGGAGATGGCTACACAGAGAGAACTCTGTAGATATGCAGAGGATTTTAAGTCTCTAGTAGACTACTAATCAGCCCAGGTGAAGAAAATACCCAAAGCCAGAGGGGAAAAAAACACCCAAAAGAATTAGAGATTAACATTGCTTGGTGCTCACAGAGGGCTAAGAAGAGAGCCAGTTCCAACAGGGCCTACTGAATTCACAGGCATTGGGATGAGTTCTCAGATGAGTCTTCCCTTGGCAATGGGGAGTGATTAGCCCTGAACCAAGTGTTAGCAGATCTTAAAAGCAAAGTTAGTAAGGATCAAATAGTTTCCAAGTAAATGGTCTCTGTGTCCCAGAACAAATCTCAAAAATATTTATAGGAATACAAAAATATGCAGCACCCCAAAAAGGTAAAATTCACAGTGTATGACATCTATTTAAAATGATCTTTTATGCAAAGAAGGAGGAAAATACCAGGCCTGATGAGAAAAATCCATCAAACAAACTTAGAACTGACACAGATGTTAGAACTAGCAAAGACCTTAGTTTAGTTATGCTAACTATATTCCATATATTCCAATAGACATGAGGAGGTTTTCTATATGCAAATCAAGCTTCTAGAGATGAACAGCATTCAAGTTAAAAAAATGCACTTGATAGAATAATGACAGAATTGACACTAGATATTGTAAGAGAAAACATTAATGAATTTGAAGTCATAGCAGTGGAAACTATCCACACATGGGGAGGAAAGAACTTTAAAAATGAACGTAGCATTAGTGGGCTACAACTCAACTTTCAGGGACTACGGTACATGCAACTGGAGTCCCCAGAGGACAAGAGAGGGTTGGGGAGAGAAACAATGTTTGAAGAAATATTGGTTGGAATTTTTCCAACCTTGATGAAAATGATGAATTCATGGATATAAGAGCCCAGCAAATTCTAAGCACAAGAAACATGAAAAGAAAATCAAATTGCTCAAAAACAGTTATAAAAAGAAAATCTTGATGCTATAGGTATCTCTTAAGCTGGCCACCCAGCTTGACCCTTGGCCTCTATGAGATGAATGCCACTATTCCTGTGGCTAGCCCCTGGGGGTGAGGCTGCCTCTTTCAAGACAGGGCAATGGATTCTTCAATTCTTGCTAGCATCAGTAGTTCCAGCCCTTCTTCAACCTTCTAGAAGACAATACCTTCCTCCTAGTAATTCTTCTACAAAGACTTGCTTTTAGATTTCATTTAAGTACCGCCTAGCCATGGTGCTTGTCTACTTCTGGCATGCCAACCCAAAGCTCAACAAATACAGGAGGGAAGAATAAAAAAGAAAAAGAAACTCTTAAATGCAGTCATAACATAAAACATGTCACATACCATGTGACATAGCAGGATGACATCAGGTCTGTCATTGGAAACACTGCAAATAGAAGACAATAGATATTATTTTTAAAGCACTGAAGGGGAAAATAAAAACAAAAATGGTATCAACTTAGAATTCTACCTTGCAAAAATATCTTTCAAAATAAAGGTGAAGACATTTCAGATACACAAAAACTGAAAGAAATGTGTCACAAACAGACCGCTTCTATAAAAAACATAAGCAGAAATCCTTCAGACAAATGGAAAATGGCTATGGGAAAAAATAGGGATCTACATAAATGAATAGAGAGCACCAGAAATGAATGCCTCTCTGAACTTTTTTTTCTTCCCTCCCTCCCTCTCTTCCTTCTTCTGCCTACCCCACATGTTGGGGGCAGGTAACACTTTGTGGCCAGGCTGGCCTTGAACTGACAGACTTGAAGAATCCTTCCACCTTGTCAAGTAAGTAGCTGGTACTGTTGAAGAAATATTGAAACCAAGTGACACTCAGAGAAGTGGAGAACTCAGGTTTTATTTTACACTGGTGGTCCCAGATGAGCTCACACTCAAAATTCTGGGCCCCCAACAATGAATTCACAGGATTCTTACAGGGCAGTGCAGGGCATCAGGTTATAAGGAATGTGTTAGGGTTAATAGGTGAGCCAGTGCTGGGTTAGAGACCCAGGATTGTTTAGATAGGAAGGCAGGAATGGGCAGTTATCTCCACATGGGGCCTCTTTGTCTTGGCCCTGGAGTCATTTTACGGCTTAACTAGCAATTTCTCATGTCCTACAGCCTGCTTGAGACAATCTTGCTGTTCAATACTAAAGATGTGCACTATACCTGACCATTGGCCTCAAGTTCTCTTCTTTTGCTGACCAGCTCCTACCATTCCTTCCTGACTTCACTCACTTGACTACCATCTTTCTCCAGCCCCTGAGCAGGGAACTTATAAGGAAATGTAATCAATAAGCAACAACAACAAAAAATGCTTACTGAGGGGATCAGAATTCTGAATCAAGGCATGGCAGTAGTGACAAGACAGAAAGGACTCTGTCTAGAGACACTTCTGATGCAAAACCAATTCACTGGTCATAGGTGATCATGGGATAGTAGATTCCACTTTATTTTTGTCTAAACTTTAGCCATTTGGGGCCCCTTTTCTACCCATTCAAGCTCAACGATGTTATTTCCTTAGTATTGCTATTTAAGTTGATTCATGTACTTTTACATAGATCTATTATAAAAATACAAGGTGACTAGTCCTGTGATCACCATCATGAATGGGGAGCTGTTGATGAGGAACAGGGAGGCTTTGCTGTTGTTTTTATGATTGAGGTGTCATTCAAATAGCTCAGAGACTTTCCTCAGGCAGAAAAATGGGGAAGTCTGTATCTGCAGAGTATTGTGTGTGTAAAAGCAATGAGGCTCATTTGCAAAAGAGTTTCAGGCTTTCAGGGGAAGTATGGCTGTGGGGCAGGATATAAGAGATTAAATTTAGAATGTGCTCTTAACTTCAGTCCTGATCTATCTGTGAAAGGTAGTGCCTCCTTAAAGCCAAAGGGAAAAGTGTGGTGTGAGATAATTAAATTGAGACATCACCCTTCAGAAGTCTGAGTAATTGCCTAAGGCCAAGTATGTGAACTTTGGCCCTGAGCTGGTCCCCAACAGAAAGTAAATTTACTCACAGGAGGTCAGTGACTGACCTCTTTGCCCCTGCCTGGTGTCTCCTCCAGAAAGGATAGAAGACACCCATTTGAATACAGTCTGAAGACTCAGCTCAGGAACTGTGGTATAAACCGGAATGAATGCCAGACAGAGAGAGTAGGACAATTTGAAAATGGGTATCTAGCAAATCTCCCTATAGCACATTTGGTAGAGGAGGGACTACTTCCCTGAGGAAAGTACAACTCTGAAGTGAGGACAGGGGTAGAGGGTGGCAGATGGATTTCTTAGCCATTACTGCTCTTTTCTCACCAAAGGTACACAGGGAATGAGCCTGAGGTTGAGGAAAGATCCTTCCAGGATCTGCAGTCAGACCCATGTTTGAGGACCTAGTTCCATGACTTACAAGTTATGCACCATTGGGCAATGACACTTAACCTCTCTGAACTTTGGGTTCTCCATGGAAAGAACGTCTCCACCTACCTCATGGGCTTCTTACAGGCCCAGTGAGGCAATAGGTACAGGTATGCTTCATGAACCCTTAGACACACCACAGGTGCAGCTGTCATGAGGGGAAGAAGAATGTCCTCTGAAGTAGCAAAGCTCTTTTGAGGAGAGGCTGATGCACAGTTGAACCTGATGCTATTCGTTGATGTTGAGGCAAAGATGGCTGTAAGTGGGGCCTGGTCCTTGCCTGCTGTTCACTTGAAGCTTGCAGAAGTCTCTGTCTTCTTCAAAAGGGTAATGGCTTTGACTCTATGCATGCCTGTCCCATGGATCCAACAATTTCTCTGTTCTCTCTTCTCTGCTCCCAGTTCCTTTTTGGCCCATGCTTCTCCCTGGCATAGGCACCCTAGGGCATGGCTTAGAGTATAGTGGCTACAGAATGAAAAGGCTGATAAATCCCACTGACTAGAGTCTTCTCAAAGTCTTAGACAAGAGGTCTAACTCTGGGGATCCCAGTAAACAAGATTCTGCCACCCTCTGCCTCCAGAGTACAGTCATCAGAGAGAAAGAGAGAGGAAGATAAGTAGTAGTGAGGCAAGAAAGCAATTTATTTTCAGTGTGCCCTGACTAGGAAGAAGGTTTTGTAGCCTCCTGAGAAAACTGTTTTAGGTACTGACAATTGTTCCAGGGTTATATAGGGGAAGGACAAAAGTGGGGTGGTGTGGGTTGGGGGAGGATGCCTGCATGGTCAAGCAATGTAGGCCAAATTGGTCTGGTTGATCATTGTCTCACGTCTGGTTCTACTGGGTCTTCCTTGTGCCAGGGGAAATGATTGTCTATAAGGCTTGCTGCTCTAGAAACCTGAGGTAAGATGGGAAGGAGAAATGATTCAGAAAGAGAACAGAACACAGAAGCAAAATAGAGTTAGTTGGGGCAATAACTGCATCTTCCTTCAGGTTTAGGTTAATGACTAAAGACTTCATCAATGTTCCAGTGTTCTGAAACAGGAATTGTAAAAACTGGAGGTTGATAATCTCTTGATTATGACATCCTTGTAAATCTCAAATATCTTAGTTACTCTTTTCTTGGTATAATTAACCTTTAAGGGGGGAAAGAGAAATTAGGTGAATTTAGGGCTAATTAACCTTAGTTTTAGACAGATACTCAAATGATTGATATGTCTGTAAGCAGCAATGAACAGGAATCTAACCCAAAGTTTTAAGTAGCAAGGGCAACATATGCAATATTTGCATATTTGTTTTTAGTTACCTGTCAGAGATCTGCAAGCCCAAGAGTCAGTGCTTTTAACAAAGCAGCGTTTAAGTCCCTGTTACAAGAGCATGGGCTGGGAACAGATTAACCCTGGCCCTGTTTTAACCATCTATGTTTCACCCTTTAATGAGCCTTGTTCAGTCACTTATCAGTACAACTCATTTCTATTGGACAACTTGCATTTGAAGCTCTGTAGTAGTTTCTGTTTCCTTTATCTGAGTAGTTCAGCCTCCACCAGCTTTGCATGGCATTGATGAACCTGGACTTTTCAAGACAAAATATCATAATCCTGTGAATCCTTTTTCTTTACACATTACAAAGCCTTTCACATGGCTTCCATTAATCCTCTCAACAACACTGGGAAGTCTGTAATAGGATTTATGTGCACGTTAAACCAGGCTGGCTAGGATATAAAGAGATTAAGCAACTTGCTCAAGGTTGTACAGCTATGCTGGACTAAGATTAAAACCTATTTCTGAATCTAGAATCCTAGTGAAACTGGAGTTTTGGACACAAGTTCCAAACTCCTGAGATTCTAAATGTCAGGTCTGGCCATGCACCCCTAAATGCCAAATAAAGAGGCATGATGAAAGCAGAGAAAGAAGGTTTATTACATGTCTGAGGATATGTGGTGGGAATAGGCAGAGTAAGTACTCAGCTCATCTTCAGTCACATTTGGGGTACAGAATGAGCTATGGGTTTAAATAGATAAAAGAACTGGTTCAGGGGACAAAGGTATGCATAGTTAAACAGTCCAAGTCACAGGTGTGTTCTGGTTGACTGTTATCTCAGTCTAAGGGTTCCAGGAGAGGTTCTGGAGTTGTTATCTGGAGCCAGGCAGGTGGTCCAGTCAAAGGAGAGTCTACTGTTGAAGTAGTTTTGGTTCCTTGTTGTAAAGATGTTATCGATCATTCCTGCCCTTTCTTGATTCCAAGATGGTTGCAAGGTGACTACAGAGAGAATGGCTCAGAGCAAAGACAGATACAAAATGGAGGACAGATGCCATGCTTTTTTTCCCAGCTATTAGTTAATTCGTGGGCCCAAGAAGGAGTCAGTGCTTTTTCAGTGAAAGCAGTGTGAGCGCCTCTTACACTACCATCCCATAGTGGGACATACAGCTGTCCATGAAGAAGGCCAACAATTGTTAGTCTGTGTGTCTTGTGTTCCAGTGCCAAGAGTATGTTCATAGAGAAACTCCTATACCCCAGATCTGGTCCAACCATTCTGGTAATCAGGGGCCAACATGAAGAACACAGATGGACTGCATCAACCTTGCACAGTTTGGCCAGGAAAGAAGGGCTCTTCTGTATTGGAAGTAAATCTCTGATGACATGCTTGTCTTCCTTAGCACACATTAGGCACTGAGTTTACACATTTGACTGAATTTATGTACATTCTTTTCTCTGAAAATGCCTAGACTGTCTATTAAAAAGTTTTCTAAATGCTCAGAACCTCCCTCTAATATCATATCTAATCCTTATTTCTGGTTTATTGGATTTATAACTTAGGAAGAGAATGAGGGGACTTCACATTGCTCTTGGTGCTTATTACTCATTCTTCTGTAAGCACAGTGCATAGTGAGTGCCTGCTAAATGCTGGTGACTATGTGCCTCGCAGTCTTCTTCACAGCTTCTGTGTTTTACTACATATTAATGACTCCATTTTGCAGAGTGATAATGTGGTGATGCTTTTTCCTTTCAGGGCTGAAAAGGTTTAGAGATTTTGCCTGATGTGGCTTCTAATTAGGATGTAGCCTAGATGCAAGCAAGGATTTCTTCTTTCCAAACAAAGAGAAACACCTCAGCAGTCCTCTAGCAAGCACACTCAGCCTGAAAAAGAAATGATCTTCCCTCCTGTTCCTCCTGCTTCTTATGTTTGTGTTTTCTTCCCCCTCTTGGCTGCTCACAGGAACACTAAAAGCTTCTCTGACTCATAGCAGAGGATCCAGAAGGTTCCCCTTCTAATCCTGGAAATGCCATATTTTGAAGTAGCAGAGTGGGGCTGTGAGCTTAGCATCTGGGCTGTGCTGACACCTGCAAGCTTTTGAGTGTTCTAGACTTCTGTGGGCTACTTTTAACTTTCAATCCTGAAATCTGGGGAATGAGGCTAGGTGTTATTCATGGTGGTGGGGTAAGCATGGGAAGATGATTTTTTCCAGGGTTAGCCTTTTCTCACTGTCCTGTGATTGTGTCTCCTCTAGGAGAAATTTAACTTCTTTCTTCCACACCTAGAAGAGGATGGGTCCTGCCAATCACCATTTTGTAAAGATATTGATTATTTGCTTGCCATGTGTACCTATGACCACCATCACTTTTGGGCATCCCTTTTCAATTTTATATGAAATTCATTTTTTAGAGTGGTAGGTTAATTGCAATATTGAGTGGAAGGGACAGAGATTTTTCCATGTACTGCCTACCCTCGCACATGCATAGCCTCCCCCATTATCTACACTCCTGACTAGTGGAGTACCGTTGCTATTCAATGATGAAACTACATTGATGCATCACTATCACCCCAAGTCTATAGCTTACATTAGCCTTCCCTCTTGGTGTGTTGTGCATTCTGTGTGTTTGGGCAGATGTATAATGAGATTAATCTACTATTATAGTTTTTGCATTTTGATTTCTCAAACCTCTCTGCCACCTATTGACCCTCCCTCCCCTCAACTTCAGGTGATAACCACTGATCTTTTCAGTAGTTTTGCCTTTTCTAGAATGTCAAAGAGTTTGAATCATATAGTAAGTAACCTTTTCTTTTGGCTTCTCTCACTTACTAATAAATGATTAATTGCTCCCATGTGTTTTCCATGGCTTGATCTCTCATTTCATTTTAAAACTGAACAATAGTCTATCAATTTGTTTATTCACCTATTGAAGGACATTTTGATTGTTCTTCCAAGTTTTGGCAATTATGAATAAAGCCGTTATAAACATCTATGTGTAAGCTTTTGTGTGAGCATAAATTTTAAATTCATTTGGGTAAATATCAAGGAACAGGATTGCTAGATTGTATGGTAAGAGTATATTTAATTTCGCAAGAAACCACCAAATTGTCTTCCAAAGTGGCTGTGCCATTTTGCATTTCCTAATAATAATGAATGAGAGTTCCTGGTGGTCCACATTCACATCCACGTTTGGTTTTGTCATTCTGTAATTTGACCATTTTAGTAGGTAGATGGTGGCATCTCATTACTGTTTTAATTTGCAGTTCCCTAATGATAAATGACATGGAACATCTTTTCATATTTACCATTATTTATGTTCCTTCCTGAGTTAACCATTACAATGTTTTGATGATTTTTTAATTTGGTTATCTGTGTTCTTATTATTGAGTGTAAAGAGGTGTTTATATATTTTGCCTAGCAGTCTTTTATCTGATATATCTTTTGCAAATATTTTTTTCAAGTCTGTTCTCATTTACTTGACAGTATTATAGTTATTATTTTTATTACTACTGCTACTGGGTATTGAACCCAGGGCCTTGTGCTTGCTAGGCAAGTGCTCTACCACTTGAGCCATACCCCAGTTCAACAGTATCGCTTTGAAGAGCAGAAAATTTTAATGAAACACAGCTTATTTCTTCCTCTCATGAATGTGCCTTTGGTATTAGAAGTAAAACTTCATTGCTAAACCCAAGACCATCTACACTTTCTCCTGTGCGTCCTTCTAGGAATCTCTAGGAGTTGTATAGTTTTGTTTTACATTTAGGTCTGGAATTTATTTTGAGCTAATTTTTGTGAAGTGTATGTTCTGTGTGCTCCATCTTTTTTTTTTTTTTAAATGCATGTGGATAGTCAGTTGTTGCAGCATCATTTTTCGAAAAGACTGTCTTTTCCCCATGGTATTGCCTTTACTCCTTAGTCAAAGATCATGTTTATGTGGGCCTGTTTCTGGGCTGTTCTGGCAAAATAACCTATTTGTCTGTTCTTTCACTAATGCTATACTCTCTTAGTTACTACAGCTTCATAGTAAGTCACAAACTTGGATGGTGTCAGTCCTCTAGTTTTTTTCCTTTGAAATTGTGTTGTGTATCCTGAATCTTTTGCATTTTCATCTAAACTTCAGAATTATTTTGTCAATATCCACAAAATTCTGAATTTTTTTCTTTTTCTTTTTGTTTTGGTACTGGGGGTTGCGCTTTGAACTCAGGGCTTCATGCTTGTTAGGCAGGTGCTCTACCACTTAAGCTACTCTGCCAACCCTTTTTGCTTTGGTTATTTTTGAGATAGGGTCTTAACTTTACACCTGGGCCAGCCTGGACCACATCCTCTTTTGTGCTTCCCAGTGTATCTGGGGTGACAGGCACATGCCACCACACCCAGTCACTGGTTGAGATGAGGTCTTGTGAAGTTTTTCTGGCAAAAGCTGGCCTCAAAAGGCAGTTTTATTTCTTCCTTCCCAGGAGAATATCTTCCTGATCTCCACCTCCCAAGTAGTTCTGATTATAGGCTTGAGGAGCTGCACACAGCCAAAACTGTGAAATTTTGATTAGGATTTCATTGAATCTGTAGATTGACATCTTGAAAATACAGATGCTCCTTAAATTACAGTGTAATTACATCTGGATGAACACATCCTAAATTGAAAATATTATAATCCAAAAATGCATTTAATGCACCCAACCCACCAAACATCCTAGCTTAGCCTAGCCTACCTTAAACATTATTAGAGCACTTGCATTAAACTACAGTTGGGTAAAATCATCTAACACAAAGCCTATTTCATTATAAAGTGTTGGATATATCATGTAGCCTATTGCACATTAGGCTGAAAGTGAAAAACAGAATAGTTGTATGTGTATGTTTTCGCACCATCATAAAGACAAAAAAATCATAAGCAGAACCATTATAAGTTGGGGACCATCTGTTTAAAATCTTCCTATCTATGAACATGAACTATTTCTCCATTTACTTAACTGCTCTTTTATTTCATTCATCAGAGATTTGTAATAGTTTTCCTCATATACATCACATTCATATTTTGTTAGACTTATACCTAAGTATTTCATTTTTGGTGTTAAATTATATCATGTTTTAAATTTCAAATTATACTTGTTCGTTACTGATATATAAGGAAGTGATTGACTTTCATGTATCCTGCAACCCTGTTCTAATCACCTATTAGTTCTAGGAGGTTTGTTTTTGTCATTGTCGTCATTGGTTCCTCCCAATTTTCTACATAAACAATCATGTCACTTACAAAAAAGACAGTTTTATTTCTTCCTTCCTAATACCTTTTGTTTCCTTTTCTTAACTTATTGTGTTATCTAGGACTTCTAGTGCAATGTTGAAAAATCATTGGTGAGAGAGGATATCCTCGTCTTGTTCCTGATTATGGTGAGAAAGCTTTGAGTTTCTTGCCATTAATTATGATGTTACTGTAATGGATTACATTAGTTGTTTTTTTTTCTTTTTTCTTTTGTTTGAGTGTGTGTGTGTGTGTGTGTGTGTGTGTGTGTGTGTGTGTGTGAGATGCTGGGGACTGGGGACTGAACTCAGGACCTGACACATGTTTAGGCAAGGACTCTGTCACTGAGTTGCATCCTCAGCCCTATATTACTTGATTTTTGAATGTTAAATCAGTCTTGCATACCTGGAGTAATTATTACTTGGTTGTGCAAATAATTCTTTTTACACACTGTTGGATGCAATTTGCTGTTTTTAGAGGATTTTTGCATCTATATTTGTGAGAGTTATCAGTGTGTAGTTTTCTGTAATGTCTTTGGTTTTGGTATTAACATAATGCTGGCTTTGTAGAATGAGGAAATTTCCTTCTGCTTCTGTCTTTTGAAAGATATTATTGAAAACTGATATAATTTCTTTCTTAAATATTTTGTTATTCCATCTGGGCCTGATACTGTTTCAGAAGGTAATCAATTATTTATCCAACTTCTTAAATAGATTTAAGCCAATTCAGATTTTCTTTATTCTTGGGTGAGTTTGGCATATTATCTTTCAAGGAATTTGTCCATTTATCTAAGTTATCAATTTTGGTTGTCAGGGTTGTTCACAGTATTCCTTTATTACTCTTTTGATGCTTATGAGATCCATAGTGACGCCTCGCTTTCATTTCCGATATTGGTAGTTTGTGTCCTTTCTCTTTTATCTTAGTCTGGCTGGAGATTTATCCATTTTACTGGTGTTTTCAAAGAAGTAGCTTTTGGATTGGTTGAATTTCTCTATCATTTTTTAATTTTAACGATTTCTTTATTTTTACATATTTTCAAGCCGTACATATTTATGGTGCATATGTGATAATTTGATATCTGTATACAAAGCGTATGAACTAAATCAGGGTAATAAGCATTTATATCTCCTTAAACATTTATCATTTCTTTGTGTTGTGAAGCTCTTCTAGTTCTTTATAAAATCTAAGATAAATTGTTATAAACTATAGTCCCCTCACTGTGCTGTCAAACACTAGGACTTTCCTCCTATCTAGCTCCATTTTTGTACTTGTCATCCAAACTCTGTCCCTTTTCCTTCCAAACAATCTAAGCCTTGAGTGACTACCATTATACTCGTGTCTTTGAAATCAACTTTTTAAACTTCCACATCTGAGTGAGAACATATAATGTTTGTCTTTCTGTACTGGCTTATGTTTCTTAACATAAGCTCCTCTAGATTCATTCATGTTACCACAAATGTCAGGATTTCATTCTTTCTATGGTTAGTATTCAAGTATTTGTACATATGCTTTAAATTTCTCTCTAAGCATTATTTTTGCTGCATCCCATCAATTTTGATAAGTTGCTCTGGGGATTTCTTTTTTGACCCTTGTATTATTAGAATTGTGTTGTTTAATCTCTAAGTATCTGAGGATTTTTCAGTTGTCTTTCTATTATTAATTTCTATTTTAATTCCATTGTCTCAAAGCAAACATTTTGTAATTTCTGTTCTTTTAAATTTGTTAAGGTGTCTTTTGTGGTCCTGAATGTGATCAATTTTGGTGGCTGTTCCATGTGAGCTTGAGAAGAATGTGTGTTCTGCTGTTGTTGGGTGGAGTTGTCTATGTATTTCCATTATGTCCAGCTGATTGATGGTGGTGTTGAGTTCAGCTGTGTCTGTATAGATTTTCTGCCTCCTGGATAGGTCCATTTCTGAAAGAGGTGTGTTAAAGTCTCCAGCTATACTATTGGATTCATCTATTTCTTGTTGCAGTTCTTTTTTTTTTTCCTTGGCATTCTGATGTTAGGTGCACACTCAGTAAGTGTCATGTCTTCTTGGAGAGGCAGGTGACCAATGGATGCTATGTAATTTAGCACCTATTTTTAGCATTATATCTAAAGGACTTCTTTTAGCTATAAACTTCATGAAATCCAAAGATGGCCAACAAATTGACTAAAATATTAAATTTATATTATTAGGGAATAAAATCAAGTGACTTCACTATGCATTTAATTAATTTCTTGCATTTGTATGTTTGGCTTACATTGGTATGATAGGAGAAAAGAGATCATTCAATCATTCATTGTAGCTGGTGGGGCAGGCAATCTTTTATTGGAAATACAATGATTTGCAAGCTAGGCAAAGTTCCTGCCATGTAGAGCTAATAGTCTAGTGGAGAAAAGAGAAAATTAAATAAGTAATTATTCTCAATGGTAGGAGGACTTTGAGGGCACAACCTGTAGATATCTTTATAGTGTCTTCAGAATGTAGCAGAATATATGCACATAAAAGGTCTGGTGTTTCTAGAATAAATGGATAAATTGTATGGAATAGTTCAGTGATAAAATGTGAGCAGGTTTGGGTGGGGTACTTTTGGATGGTGATGGAGTCCCATCATTGTCAGTACTGTGGCTGCTGAGGCACAAGGCCCTGGAAAATGGTGCATCCTGTGACTTAAGTTGAAGGAAATGTATCCTTAGCCCTGCCATCTAAAGACGTTATAATGACCTGCCATGTTCCTGAGCTAGGAGCCTCATCCATCTTCTCTGTGGAACCTGGAGCCCAGAGCCACTTCACTTGCTGATTTATACACCTGTGAGATTCCATCCTTCTACCTTTTCCCACTCCCGGCCCTTGTCCCCTCTCTCTTCTCCACTAAGCATAACATAGCTAAATTTCTAGAAAGAAGCTTTCTGCCTCCAAAGCAAACAGTATTTTATACAAACAAGTCATTTTTTCTGATTATTCTTATTAGTGAACTGTAGAGGTCAGACTTTGTGGTGGTGTCTTTTTTTTTTCTTTGTAATGACACTCAATTGACTTAGATCTACCTCAGGAAAGGGAATTACCAGTAAACCTTTTTTCTCTAGGCTTTGAGGTAGAAGTTAAAGGCTGGAGAAGTCAGGGTGAAGATGGCAATACATTTTGAGTTGATTTTTACTGTGACAAACTAGAAGTAGAACAAGCTATGCATGCATTTGGCCATGCCTTTAGAGGGGTATAGTGGCACTAAGGGTGATAACAGATTCCACACTAGATAAATAGATGCTCTTCACTGTCCACACAGACCTGGCACTTTGTGCTCCTCATTGCTTTAGTGTGCCTTCAAAGACTAGGGATTGCATTCTTTCCTTGTTAGTTTGTTGGCATTAAGTACTGCCCCATTCTCATGTCTCTCAAGAGAGGCCCATAAAGCCACAAGCTCCACTGGGCTGGGAGGGACTTCTGTGGGTCTGGGGAGAAGAGCAATGAAAAGATTTCAGTTTTTCACATAGACTCTGTTATCCTCGGCCATTTTGGTGTAATTTTAGGAAATATGCCATTGTGCAGAGTGAGTTTTATGGCTTGGATCTTAAATGTCCCTCAGAAGCTCATGTGTTGAAGGCTTGGTTTCCAATGCAGCAGTGTTCAGAGGTGGGAACTTTGGACCCATAGCTTAATGGGTTGGAGAGAGGAACTTGGTTATAAAATCTCTCTCTCTGTCTCTCTCCCTCCACCTCTATCTCTTTGTCTCCATAAAGTAAGCAGCCTCTTCTGACATATACTTCCTGCTGTGATGTTTGCCTCACCATAGATTCGAAGGCACTCAGGCCAAGTTACCAAATAGACTGAAATCATGAGCCAAAATAAATCTTTCTTCCTTACAAATTGATTTTTTTCAGGTATTTTGTCACAGCGAAGGAAAGCTGATTAGCATAGTGAGGAACTGAATCCTAGAGAAATTGACAGAAACATATTTCTTTTCATGTCAAACAACCAATTTCCAAGAAATTCAACTGAAATGGGGAAGACAGAAGGGTAGTTTTGAGATAGGAGTAGGGGATAGGTAAGGGGTCCAGTTTGGGATATAATATTAAGATCCAATATTATTAAAATATTAATTTTTCCTAAGTTTGAGATGACAAAAGAACTGTTTCCAGTGTTTTTTTTTTTTTGCAGTGCTGGGATTTGAACTCAGGGCCTACATCTTGAGCCACTCCACCAGCCCTTTTTTGTGATTTTTGTTTGTTTGTTTTGAGGTAGGGTTTCCTGAATTCTTTGCCTGGGTTGGCCTTTAACTATGATCCTCCTGATCTCTGCCTCCTGAATGGCTAGAATTACAGGCATGAACTACTGGCACCCATCTCCAGGATTGTTTTGTTTTGTTTGTTTGAGATAAGGTCCCACTCTATAGCACAGGATGGCCTTGAACTTATGATCCTCATGCCTTAGCCCCTCTAGGGCTGGGATTACAGACAAGACCACAATGCCTGACTCTAGGGTTCTTTTATCTGATATACTCATCTATTTTTGTGTCACTGTGTCCCCTTCTCTCTAAATTAATAGAGATATTTACTCTAGTCATAGGTTAGTTCTATTCTTTACTCTTCCTTAGAAGTTTTTTAAATTAATTATTCATATACATATTAAAATTTAAAATTAGTCTAAGTGCCCTAGAAACTCATAGGGGTTTTCTTGGAATTTGTTTGAATATGTATAGCAATTTAGGAGGAATTTATATTTTAATAATATTGGGTCTTATAATTGATATTATATTATAGATAATATAATTAGTGATTTTTCCTTCAATTTATTCAGGAAACTTAAACTTTTCTACTCTAATACTTATTTTTGATGAGTCTTTTATATTTTCTGCATGGATAAATATATAATCTATACTTATAATTTTAACTCATTTTCTAACAATCATTCTTTATTCTTACTGAATTTTTTGGGTATTTAGCATGCTACTCAGTGGTAAGTGTCATGTTAGGCTTTCTCCTTTGTTCTTAACCTTAATGGGAAAGACTTTAAAGTTTTAACACTGAGAATAATGTTGACACTAGATTTTTGATAAGTGCCCTTTATCACTGTCTTTCAGCAGTGTTTTTCTAATCTTGGCTTCCTAAAAGTAACTCATGTTAACTTTTATTGAATGGTACTTCTATATCTCTTGAGAAAGGATATGTCTTCTCTCAGTTGTTAAAGTGGTGAATTATATTGATGGTATACATCCTCTTTCTTTCTTTCTTCCTTTCTATCTCTCTTGGTCCCTTCCTCTTAAGTATAGAGAATTGGATTTATCTCATCTCAAATGTATGAAAGTCTTTATCCTTGGTCCTTTTCTTTTTAACTATTCCTTTTCCTCTAATGTACCATTTAACCTTCTGTATTTAGAGATGTGTGTATCCTTGAGAAATGTGTGTGTGTGGGGGTTGTGTTTCATTTACATTAAAGGTATTGTGCTGTGAATATAATTGTTTCTTTTTGTTCATTCAACAAGTAGTCTTTGGCCTTATAGTTATGCTGTTATATAAAAATCTATCATGGTATGTCTGATGTGATTCTGCACAGTATTTAATGCTAGACAAAACTACAGTTTACTTATTTAGTCCCCTAGTGAGGGACATAGGTTTCCTCTTATGCCTTGGCACCACACATTGTGCAGTATGAATGTCCTGTTCATATTTCTATAGGATGTTGGGGAGAGTTTCTCTGGAGTATATTCAAAAGAAAACCTAGCAGATTGTCTAGTTTTAACTAATTCTCATATTCTAGGATCTGTCCTATTTGGTCATAATTGAGTTAGGATGATTCAGGTGTAAATAATGGAAATATCCAACTTCAATTGACAAACAATAGGTATATTTATCTCATATTATGAGTTGTTCAATTCAGTTAGTCAAAGGCACCATCAGTTTCCTTCCATTTTCCCATCTGTCTCCTCTTCATTGGCATGCCCCTACACCAGTCTTCCAGTGCTACCTGCAGCTACTACAATGCTCATGTTTATAAAGATCCAAGAAAGCAACAAAAAGAACTCCTTCCATTTTTCTGTAAAATAGGAGAAACTGGGAGTGTTTAAAAGTGGAAGTGAAGAGATATTGAAGCTGCTAGACTAGATAGTTAGGGAGTAAGTGTCATCCTCAGGTCAGGAAGAAGAATAATAAACAATGTTCATGGATAAGCTAGCTTTAATCATTGGAAACAAGCCCAGAAAATAGCTTACACCTACCCAGCTATTAGGTGGCAGAGCTGGTATCAGAACCCAGAGCAATATTATTTTCTAAGGAAGGATGAGTTAAAACGAAGATGCTAAAGTATCCCAAGCCTAATAATGTAGTGTTGTTGAAAAGGGAGAGAAAAGGGCAGGCACAGTATGAAAATGTATAAGAAGCATCGAAGACTCAGGTGATATGAATCACTCAGTAATGTCACTCCCTGTAACAGGGCATGACAACAGATACTGAGAAAAATGAACCAATATTTGAGGTTTGACACATCCACCAATGTGGCATGACTACTAAGATTCTGGAGCCAGAATAAGAACGTCGATGAAAAACGACCTAACAGTCGTGGCTGTAGCTGTTAGCAGAAATGTGAGTGTATTTAAGCAGCCCTTCGGGAAGATGGCAGGGTGACACTGCTCACAATGGGAGGAGAGGGCTGAGATTCTTGGCTGGGAGAACACCTTGTATGTTTTTTTTTTTTTTTTAATCTCAACCCTGGCTCTAAGAAGCCCAAAGTATTTTGAGTTCAAGGAAAGCTATCTTGGCCTAAATGAAATCTTGGATATTACACACCCCAGGGCTGGGGGTGGGGAGGGACAACCCTGGACCTATCCATGGCATTAACATAAATGGTATCAGTACCTTCCACTTCCTGACATGAGCGACAGGCTAAATTTGCCTATTATTGTAAATAACTAGAAAACCAAACAAAAATCTATGAAAGAATTCCCTTCAGATATCAGACAAGTATGGTGCTATGACTCCTCAGAGAAAGGAAACAGGCATATGTTTTTGTTGTTGTTTTTAGGGTTTTTATTATTATTATTGTTATTGTGGTGAGGATACATTGTGACATTTACAAAAGTTCTTAACAATATGTCGTAGTTGAATTCACCTCCTCCATTGTTCTCCTTTATCCCCATCTTCCCCCATTCCTGGAATAGTTTCAACAGGTTTCATTTTTCCATTTTCATATATAAGTACATAATATTTCTACCATATTCTACCCTCCTACAGCCTTTCCATATATCCTCCCTCTTCCCACTGGAACCAACCCCCTGACAGGACCTGCTTTGCCTTCCTGTTCTCAGTTTTTGTAAAAAAAAAAAAAAAAAAAGTGACATTTTTGTTTGTTTAAAATGGTTATACAGGATGAAACCAGGTATATAGAAGCACTTTCTGGACCACAACACAGATCTAAGCAGAACACAGAATATCACTGAGTTGAAGTAATTACTTGAAGTTAGAGAGGTGGATAGAATGTGCCAAGTAGAAAAATTGCTCAAAAATTTCATAGAGATCTTTTTGCTTCTACATCTGAGGACTGTAGCTTGAAATTACAGAAAAAGATAATATAAGGCGAATATTCCAAGAATGTCTGCATATGAGGGAGAACATACGATTTTTGATCTTTTGGGCCAGGCTAACCTCACTCAGAATGATGTTCTCCAATTCCATCCATTTACCAGCGAATGGTAACATTTCGTTCTTCTTCATGGCTGCATAAAATTCCATTGTGTATGAAACCACATTTCCTTAATCCATTTGTCAGTAGTGGGCATCTTGGCTTTTCCATAACTTGGCTATTGTGAATAGTGCCACAATAAACATGGGTGTGCAGGTGCCTCTGGAGTAACCTGTGTCACAGTCTTTTGGGTATATCCCCAAGAGTGGTATTGCTGGATCATATGGTAGATCTATGTTTAGATTTTTAAGTACCCTCCAAATTTTTTTTTCCAGAGTGGTTGTACTAGTTTACATTCCCACCAACAGTGTAAGAGGGTTCCTTTTTCCCCACATCCTCGCCAACATCTGTTGTTGGTGGTGTTGCTAATGATGGCTATTCTAACAGGGGTGAGGTGGAATCTTAGTGTGGTTTTAATTTGCATTTCCTTTATTGCTAGAGATGGTGAGCATTTTTTCATGTGTTTTTTGGCCATTTGAATTTCTTCTTTTGAGAAAGTTCTGTTTAGTTCACTTGCCCATTTCTTTATTGGTTCATTAATTTTGAGAGAATTTAGTTTTTTAAGTTCCCTATATATTCTGGTTATCAGTCCTTTGTCTGATGTGTAGCTGGCAAATATTTTCTCCCACTCTGTGGTTGTTCTCTTCAGTCTACAGACCATTTCTTTTGTTGAGCAGAAGCTTTTTAGTTTTATGAGGTCCCACTTATCTATGCTATCTCTTAGTTGCTGTGCTGCTGGGGTTCCATTGAGAAAGTCCTTGCCTATACTTATTAACTCCAGAGTATTTCCTACTCTTTCCTGTATCAACTTTAGAGTTTGTGGTCTGATATTAAGATCCTTGATCCATTTTGAGTTAGTCTTGGTATAGGGTGATATACATGGATCTAGTTTCAGTTTTTTGCAGATTGCTAACCAGTTTTCCCAGCAGTTTTTGTTGAAGAGGCTGTCTTTTCTCCATTATATATTTTTAGCACCTTTGTCAAAGACAAGTTGGTTATAGTTGTGTGGCTTCATATCTGGGTCCTCTATTCTGTTCCACTGGTCTTCATGTCTGTTTTTGTGCCAGTACCATGCTGTTTTTATCGTTATTGCTTTGTAATATAGTTTGAAGTCAGGTATTGTGATACCTCCAGTGTTGTTCTTTTGACTGAGAGTATTGCTTTGGCTATTCGTGGCCTCTTGTGTTTCCATATAAATTTAATGGTAGATTTTTAATCTCTTTAATGAATGTCATTGGAATTTTCATGGGAATTGCATTAAGCATGTAGATTACTTTTGGGAGTATAGACATTTTTACTATGTTGATTTTACCAATCCATGAGCATGGGAGATCTCTCCAATTTCTATAGTCTTCATCAATCTCTTTCTTCAGAAGTTTATAGTTTTCCTTGTAGAGGTCTTTCACATCTTTTGTTAGGTTTACACCTAGGTATTTGATTTTTTTTTTTGAGGCTATTATAAATGGAATTGTTTTCATATATTCTTTCTCAGTTTGTTCATTATTAGTGTACAGAAATGCTAATGATTTTTCTATGTTGATTTTATATCCTGCTACCTTGCTATAGCTATTGATGGTGTCTAGGAGCTTCTGAGTAGAGTTTTTTGGGTCTTTAAGGTATAGGATCATATCGTCTGCAAATAGGGATATTTTGACAGTTTCTTTACCTATTTGTATTCCTTTTATTCCTTCTTCTTGCCTAATTGCTCTGGCTAGGAATTCCAGTACTATGTTGAATAGGAGTGGAGATAGTGGGCATCCTTGTCTGGTTCCTGATTTTAGAGGGAATGGTTTTAGTTTTTCTCCATTAAGTATAATGCTGGCTGTAGGTTTGTCATATATAGCTTTTATAATGTTGAGGTACTTTCCTTCTGTTCCTAGTTTTCTTAGAGCTTGTATCATGAAATGGTGTTGGATCTTATCAAAGGCTTTTTCTGCATCTATTGAGATGATCAAGTGGTTTTTGTCTTTGCTTCTGTTAATGTAGTTTATTACGTTTATTGATTTTCGTATGTTGAACCACCCCTGCATCCCTGGGATGAAGCCTACCTGGTCGTGGTGAATAATCTTTTTGATGTGTTGTTGAATTTGGTTTGCCATTATTTTGTTGAGGATTTTTACATCAATGTTTATTAAGGAGATTGGCCTATGGTTCTCCTTTTTGGAGGTGTCTTTGCCTGGTTTTGGGATAAGTGTAATACTGGCTTCATAAAATGTGTTAGGCAGTTTTCCTTCCCTTTCTATTTTGTGGAACAGTTGGTATCAGTTCTTCTTTAAAGTTCTGATAGAATTCAGCACAGAATCCATCAGGTCTTGGACTTTTCTTTTTGGGGAGACTCTTCAATGAAATTGCTGCTTCAATTTCATTTCGTGTTATAAATCTATTCAGGGGATTAATATCCTCTTGGTTCAGTTTTGGATGATCATATGTATCTAGAAATCTGTCCATTTCTTTAAGATTTTCAAATTTATTTGAATATAGGTTCTCGAAGTAGTCTCTGATGATTTCCTGGACTTCCATGATGTTTGTTGTTATCTCCCCTTTTACATTCCTGATTCTACTAATTTGAGTTTTTTCTCTCCTCATTTTAGTCAGGTTTGCCATGGGTCTGTCGATCTTGTTTATTTTTTCAAAGTGCCAACTTTTTGTTTCATTAATTCTTTGTATGTTTTTTTTGGTTTCTATTTCATTGATTTCAGATCTTATTTTTATTGTTTCTCTCCTATTTGAAAAACCAAATGTTTTAATAAACAAATCTTTATATATTCACCCAATGGAATGATTTAGAAATATATAGAATAACTTGGTTGAATATAAGATATTCAGTTTATGCTGAGTTCTTTATAGCCAGACCCAAACAGAATACAATATACAATTTAATTTGTATGAAATTATATGAAAAGCAAAACCAACTTAAATCAGACTAATAGTTGCCTAGGGTTGGGTATTGGAGTCCAGACAAAGGCACACAAGGGAACTTTTTGGGATTATAAAAATGTTCTATATCTTGATTATGTTAGTGATTGCTATATTTATCAAGCTTGTAAAACTATAAGCCTCAAATGGGAATTGGGAATTGTGATGGGTAGGGGACCTGCAGGGCAGCCCACACACATGGCTTTCATCCTGTTTGAAGATACTATTTTCTAAAGTCTTTGTTTTGTGAAATGCATTTATTAGCAAGAGAAATAGCACTTATGAGTTACAAGGCTTAACTGAAGCATTGTATATATACTGTGAACATTCAGATAACAAATGAAAAATTTTCAGGGAGTAAGAGTCTGTGTTTTAATGTTTTTTAATCTTGTTCCCACTACCCTAGAACTGAAGACCATTTAGTTTACAGCACAATACTCTCAAGACTGTGAACTTTGACATTAACTTGTTAACAGATTAAATATGGATTTCATGCTACTTATACATTTAAAAATTGGGAACTTGGAGGGCTGGTGGAGTGGCTCACATGGTAGAACATCTGCCTAGCAAGTGTGGGGCCCTGAGTTCAAGCCCCAGTATGACAAAAAAATAAATAAATGAAAAGGACCTCTTTCAAAAATAAATCCTATTAGTTTAGCTGGGTGCCAGTGGTTCATGCCTGTAATCTTAGCTACTCAGGGGGATCATGGTTCGACACCAGCCTGGGCAAATTGTTCAAGAGACCCTTCTCAAAAAATCTTTCCACAAAAAAAAGGGCATGTGGAGTGGCTCAAGGTGAAGGCCCTGAGTTCAAACCCCAGTACCAAAAAAAAAAAAATTGTGAACTTGGGTAAGTTATTTAAATTTTTGAGCTTGGTTTCAGGAGTGAAATGGGATAATGATAAAATGTCTTGCAGTATTGTCATCAGGGTTAAATTAATGAACTGTCCTATGAAAATACTGTTTTAGACTTTCCACATAACAGCCCTGCATTGGAAGACAATGGGGGCATTTACTTAGCTGTTGGCAAATGGAGCTATTTGTGTATTTCAGAGATGGCTCCAACACTATCTTCTATTCAACATATTCTTTTTTACAATGTGTCTTTGACATCCATTCCCTCCCTTGATTCTGGACAGCCTTGTGACTATGGTCGAAGTCATTATATGATTTCTAAGGCAAAATCATAAAATGTCTTATAGCCTCTGCCTACTTCATGTGGGGCGTCCACTCTTAGTGCCCAGCTACTATGCTGTGAAGAAACCCAAGCCTTCCCGTGGCTGGTGTTTCAGCTAGAGTTTTAGCTGAGGTCCTCGCTGGCAGCATAGGTCAGTACTAGGCATGAAAGTAAACAAGCAAACCAGAATGACTTCAATCAAGTCACCCTCATCTTTGAGACTTCTTATCTTTGACTCCATATAGCAAGCAGAAACAGCTGTGCTTTTCCAAATTCCTAGAGTACAGGGTCTATGGGCATGACAAAATGGTGACCATGTTATATACCACTGACGTTGAGATCGTTTGTTCTAAGCAATCATGAGTAGACACCTCTGCCGCCCTTGACTACTGTTGTCCAAGTGTCCCATGCCCTCCACAGGGGTGCATAAGAGAAACTGGGCATGAAAGTGGAAGCCCAAGCCCCTAATGATGCAGCCTGCAGTGTTTTCTCTACATTCTGTCCACCTTATGCTGTCTTTCCCCACTTTCTTCTCTTCTCCCTTCCTCACTTCCATTTTGCTGAGTTGGGAGGAGAAATTTGGTGAGATCTCTTACCAACACTGTTGTGGGTATTTTTTCTTTTTCTGTGGTACTGGGGATTAGGTAGACATTACCACTTGAGCCACGCCCCCAGTCCTTTGGCTTTTTGAGTTCACTTTCAGATGGACTTTTGCACTAATTTTGCCCAACTGGGCCTAGAACCATAATCCTCCTACCTCTGCTTCCCGAGTAACTGGATTTACAGTTGTGCACCACAACATCCTGTCCCCCAACTTTGGTCTTGGACAGACATGGGAGGAGGGCCTAGAGCCTCATAATAGACCTCAGCCTTCTGGCCCCTTGAGCTTTCCACTCCTATGCTGCACCCAGTTCCCTATGTCTTCACTTCCCTGATTATGCTGTCATGGTTCAGGTCAGAGATGATCTGGCCTTTGGCTTGGCTCTGTAGTAGAGGCAGCTGCTCTGTTGTTGGGCTGAATAAAGCATGCCCCAATACCATCCCCTCTGTGCCATAGGCATGTGAGAGCATGGCTGAGTGGGGATCAGAAGGGATCCAACCAAATGCTCTGTATGTGCCTAACAATGAACTTCCCAGGCTCTCTGGAATGTGCTGGTTCATCCTGTACTGTTGCATTCAGTGCCAGCCCTGGGGCTTCTGGCAAGCAGCCTCTCTAATTGCCCCCTTCTGAGAAGGATGCACTTGTTTGTGGTGAAGCAGAGCTTCAAAACCTCCCATCTACAGCCCTTTTACAGGCAGGAGAGAGGCAAGGCTAATGGCAGAGTTCAAGAGCACGTCACATGGAACACCTAATGCCCTGGAACAGAGAGTGGGTACATTTAGCCTAGATACTACCTTAGGGAGACCCAGTTCTCCTGGCTGCAGTCCTTCCTGTGGGAATATTGGTGAGGCTGTTACAGGGCCCAATATCTGACTTTGTCTTTGCTCTTAATGAGAGCTGTCAAGAGAGGGCTTGAGAAACAGAAAGGTAAAGCCAGTGGTAGGATCTCCTTTAGACTTCACACTAGAATATAAGAACATTCCTTAAAATCTGTCCAGCTACCCAGCAGGAGATGTCATTTACTATTCTTAAGGGGAACCTAGATTTGACCAGGTCAGTCTGCATCTCAGAGACCTTCAGTGACTCCATTCCCCAAAATCCTAATGCAGGAGTTTAATGTGCTGAATCTGCTTCATGCGTTTTCCTTAGTTGCAACCTGATGGTAATCTTCAAACCAGAGTTTTGAACCCAAGGCCTAAACTCCTGGGCTTCCACATGTCAGGTCCAGCCACTCACCCCTATTTGCCGAATGAAGAGACATGGTGAAGGGCAGAAAAAGGAAAGTTATTATGCAGATGAGGACAAGACCTGAGAAGAGACAGAGTAAGCACTCAGCCCATCTTTGGGGATGCAGACATGGACTTTAGCTTTAAACAGACAAAGAATTAGGGCCAGGGGTGAAAAGTATCATAGTTAAACAGTCTCAGCCACAGATGTGGCCTGGTTGACTACTGTCTCAGTCCTTGTCCTTCAAGGGTTCTGGAGAAGTTGTTATTGCTGTCATTACTTGAGGGGAGCAATCTGGTTCCCAAGACATGATTATTCCTGCTCCTGGGTACACCCTCATCATTATCAGTAATCCTCCTCACTTGGGAGGTGGCCTGTCCTGCAAGACTCCACTATTCCTTAGGGATAGGTTCAATCCCTTGTCATAAAGATGTTATTGATCATTTGCCCTTTCTTGATTCCAGGGTGGCTGCAGGAGAGAATGGCTCAGAGCAAAGGATAGCTGGAACAAAATGGAGGCAGAAATGCTATGCTTTTCTCCTGTTTTTAATTTGTGTGCCCAAGTAAGGAGTCAGTGCTTTTCAGCAAAAGCAGCTTAAGGACAAATTACAATCTTACACTTGAGACTGGACATATGACCTATCTCTTCATTTGTAATGAAGAGCTTAACCTAGATGTCTTAGATTCTAGCTTTTCCCATCCCCTTTCTCACCTCCCCATCCCAAAGTGTCTAACACAGTGCCTTGTAAAGAGCTCAGAAGATGCATGGACAGATCGCAGGGTACATCACACCTGCCTCCCTGTTCCTTGGGAGGCCCAAACTTGGAATTTCCTGTTTAGGAACTTTCCACAGATTTAGGGAGATTCTCTTGGTTGTTCCTTCTTTTCTGGAGAAACAAGTGATGCTTCTTTTTGGACCCCTCCAACATAAGTCATCAAACTCTAACTCAACATGTGTGCCCTGAAGGCCCTTCTCCCACCTTCCAGGATAGGGCAGATTCCAGTAAGCACTTAGTTGGTTTTCTTGCCAGCCAGCCCTAGGGGGCTACTTTATATGTGTTTAAGGTTCAGCCAGACATCAGTGAGCAGAGGCCATGTCAGTCTGGAATGAGGTCCTCTCCTTCATTTCCTGAGCATTTCTCCAGTATTGTGCTTCTCACAGAGCACTTGGGTCCTGTTTTTATTTGCATGTCCCTCATCTAGCATGGTACCTATCTGTTAAGTGGATGGTCACAGATATTTGTTTAGAGCAAAGCAAAAAGGAACACTTTTCAGTGCTGACTGTATTGAATCACTATCCAGGTGTTACAGGATGTTTTAGGCCCCAGGCCCAAACTCCTGAGTTTCATAGGTCAGGTCAGGCTGCTTACCCAAGATGCCAAGTAAAAAAAGAAGAGTAATTGTGAAAGGCAGAGAAAAAAGTTTATTACAAGGCAGGGCAGCTAAGCGAAGAGGAAAGGTGGTGGTCTGTCTTATCGAGGATCTGCTATTTCTTGGGGGACGTGGGTGGGGGCGTTTCCTCTGTCTCTTGTAGAGATGTTATTGATCAGTCCTGTCCTTCCTGGATTCCAAAGAGGCTGCAGGAGAGAATGGCTCAAACAAAGGACACAGATGTATGATGGAGGCTGGGATGCTTAACTTTTATCTTGCCTTCTTTTAATCCAAGTAAGGGTCAGTGTTTCTCAGCAAAAATTGCTAAGGCAAACTGTCCTGATTTTAGGCTTAAATTTCTGGTTCACTTTGGTTTCATCTGAAGACTGGCCTTATTCATCAACATTGAAGGCATCCAGCCTCACAGCATGATTTTTGGAGTGTCCCTATGGCCTCAAGCCCCCATAATTATTCCCTTTTTCTGAGCATAGATGCTTGAAATTCCTCTTAAGGGGATAAAGCCTTTCATTACAAAAAGCATTAAGCACCATAGGGCACTTGCCTAGAATGTATGAGGCCCTGGGTTCATGGCCTTCACAAAATAAAAGGTATTAAGCACTGTAATTGCTGGTGTGACCAGTATGCTTTTGGCCCAGATGTGCTCTAAACCAGTGCTTCTCAAAATTCAATGTGCATCACATTGCCTGGGGATCTTGTTAACATACAGGTTCTAATATAGTGGCCTGGGGTAGAACCCTTGGTTCCAAATTTCTTAAACGATTCCAAAAGTTGCTCCTGCTCCTAGCCCGGGGATGGCACTTTGCAGAGTAGGCTTCAAGCTAGGACTTCTCAACTGAAAGGATAACCAAATTACACTTGATGATATTAAGACGTTTAGGTCCAAGACTGCCATTACAGATCTAGAGGCTAAGCACTTCCAGAGTGAACAACAGGTATGCATGTTTTTTTAAAAGTCTTACCCGGGAGTTTTCTGTGTTCTCAAGGGTAGGAACCTTTCTCAAGGTTAGTTTCTCTTGCTGGGAGCTGTAGGGAAGTGGGGACTGTGTGGTGATTACAACAACGGTTTGAACGAGTAAAAGAAGTCTAGGTGAAACTCTGCTTGAGAGGGTGATTTGTCCATATGGCTGAGACAGAGCTGGGGAAGGAGAGAGAGTCTGAGCAAAGACTCTTGCCTCCATCTGTGATCTATGCTTGTTGGCTTTAATG
The DNA here is from genome assembly GCF_047511655.1 of Castor canadensis. NCBI lineage: Eukaryota > Metazoa > Chordata > Mammalia > Rodentia > Castoridae > Castor > Castor canadensis. The sequence continues at coordinate 122,216,751 of NC_133396.1, forward strand.
TTTCATACTGCTTAGCTTTCTTTTTCTTTTCCCCTCACCATCCTGGTAAACTGTCCCTGAGGGAACTAGGTCTAGGGTGGGGGAAGAGCACAGAAATCTTCCCTGAATATCCATACAAAGAACAAAGAACGGTAGCTACTAAGTCTCCTTCCAGGGGATGTTTCTGGGTCTCCTGTAGGAATGTGAATAGGAATTATACTCCAGGCAGGCTCTGATTTGCAAGCACAATGTGAAACATCCCTCACAGTAAGTCTTTCTAACAAGTGGCTGGAGCAGGGCACTGGTGACTCACACCTTAATTCTAGCTACTTGGGAGCCTGAGACTGGGAGGATCATGGCTTGAGGTCAACCTGTGCAAATAGTTCACAATACTCCATCTCTCAGATAACCGGCAAAATAGATTGGAGGTGTGGTTCAAGCGGTACAGCACCTGCTTTGCAAGCATAAAGCCCTGAGTTCAAAGCCATTGCACTCCCACCTCCCACCAAAAAAAGGAATGCCTGGTATTGCTAAGAATTGCTCCGCGAGAAATTTGGACTGTAGCCTAAATATGAAAAACAGGGAGTTTAGATGGCAGCTGCACAAAGGGTTTGGAAATCTTGTTCTAGAAGAAGATCAGTTGAGAACTCAAGATTCAGTAGGGAGGAATATTTGAAAGGGTTTTGGTGATGGAGGTTAAGTGACATGGGAGTGGGGGGTAAAGATAACTTTAGAATAGCACCATCATTACCTTGGGCATGAGCTGACCTCTCAGCCAGGTGGCAAATTGGACTAGAGTAAACAAATCGCCTGACTTTTTTTTAAAGCTGGTAAAATTATTCTTTGAAAATAAGTGAGTTCTCCAAGTACAGTTCACATAGTTGCAGGTGGAGTGAATTACCGAAGGAAGAAAGTTCAAAGAGGAAGAGTAGATTATAATGTAGCTTGGCCTCCTGAATATGTATGTATGAAAGTGTCACCAGCATTCCCAGTGGAGTCATGATGCTCTGCTATAGAAAGATAGGTGAGTGGGGAGGGCGGGGGACTGTGAAGAACCCAGGAGCCTCTCAGGGCTGTGCTCTCCATGGTGCTAATGGAACAACCTTGAGCCCTCTGGTGAGCTATTTTCCTGATACCATTATCTGCTCCATCTTTTGTGTTTAATTCCAAGCCTGAAGAAGAATAAGAAGGTCAAGGTCACATCCTTAAAAAGAAAAAGACCTATTGGGCTTGGACTCCCCCCTTCTCCTGTGGTGAAGGCCACAGTGCTCACACCCTGGGCAGAGCTATTGACAACCAGAGGAGGAGTATTTGGCGAAAAACAAACTTTGTTTAGGAGCTTATAGTAGACAATAGGGTTTTGAGGAAGCCTGAGTCTAGGTCTTTTTATCTTTTAAAATCTCTGTTTAGAAAGATCGTGAGAGCAAGTCAAAGTATTGGACCCTTTTCTGTAATTTCCACTTCCTCTGGCTGTCACTGGACATTTTTACCTGTGGCTAGTGATATTATCTAGTCTGAGGCATGGGCTGGTTTGTGGTGGATAAAGCTGTAGGGAAAAGATTCCTTCCAGAACTTCTCCATACAAGTAACTTCACTCTTATTTATCACTTAACTTTGTATTCTGGTAATATCAGATTAAATTAAATAAGGAGAGAAGGCAACTGAAAAGGATGGGCTGAGGAATGATTCCTATTCATTTTTTTTTTGTATCGGCTAAAAATCTGTTGCTTAAAATTACCTCCCGTAGTGTTTTCACACTGCGGAAGCTAGGACCAAGAACAATCACCCAATTTCCTATAATCATGCAGGTATAGGCTAAATATCAGGGTGGGCCAGCCCCAGGCAGATGATTGTACTTGGGTGTTACTGACTGTGACTAGGGGATAGTTACCATTTGCCAGCCTGATCTCCAGGCTTCCCAGACATAAGCCTGGTCACATTCCCTCAAGTCTACTTTAGGAGCTGCTCACATAGGCACATGGTTAATAAAGATGAGCTCTGCAGATCCAAGTTTTGGGAGGTTGTGTCTCTAGTCATAGATGATCCAGATTCCTTTCTTTCCATTGTCTTACTTTTGATCAAGCTAGACTCAGACACTCCTCATTCATTCTTCTTTTTGGACTAATTGAATGATCTGAAGCAATCCATTCTCTGAGTCTTATTTGCCTGATTTGTAAATAGAGGGGATATCCCTTTGGTTTTGTTATTCCATGAAATGAAATATAAACTCTCTTGTTATAACTTGATAATAAATTGATATTAGGAAGAGGAACTGTTTCATTATAATAAATAAAATAAGGTTTGTAGCTTTTAAGTTAATGGGTAGATTCCAATTAGAAAGCCTTTTTATATTTAGTAATTAATGGGTCATTTGCTGAATTTTGTCCTACTTACCTTGGAATCATCAATGTGAGGGGGCTGTATGTTTCTTGGTTTTTCTTTTTTTTTTCATCTATTTGATAAAGCTCGTCAAGATGATCAAACACATTCTATCAAGAGATAAGATTTTGGTTTTATTTTTTTTCTCCTAGATAATTAGCCTTTTACTCCTAGGAGTATTAAATGTCACCTAATTCAGACTCATCAGGCTCCTAGAAGAAGAATTTAAATGCTCAACAAAAAATCCACAAGAGGCAGATAAAATTTGGACTGACTTTAACCAGGGTGGTTTGGATCTGTCAGCAGCATTTAGACAAGGACATTAATCAGATAATACAGATCCTTCTGGCAATCAAGGTGCAAGCCAGGATCATGGGAAGAACTGCAAATGCTCCCAAAGGTTGTTTTGATTCAAGACAAGGCTGGGGTTCTCACAGATTTTAAGTTCTGAAAGGCAAATACTTTTCTAGTTAGTCAGGCTGGGTCTGGGCTCCATGCAGTGCTCTGGTCCTTGGGGAGGACTGAAAGTGCCCTTGGTCCTCCTGTAGGATAGAGTTCCCTGGGGGGTTTGAGGTCCATTGGCAGTCCCTTGTGGTCAGCTTTAACTCTCCATTCCCAACTGTGTTAACAGCCAGGCCTCTAGGCGCCATCCTGGCACAAGGACTTAGGTATGTTCCGCACTTGTGCCATCTTCCAAACCTGGCTTTTTGTTATTTCATGCTTATTATGCTCCATACCAGAGGACTTAGATGTGACCTCCTTTAAGCTGCAGAGGCCCTGACAGGTTGGGGTTATCTCTATTTGACAGAAAAGGAAACTGAGATTCAGAAAGGAATGAAAGTTCACATGGCCAGAAGTGGCAGAGCAAGAGGTCAAATATAGTTCTGTCCCCAGATCCGTGGCTATCATAGCTGCCAAACGTTACCTCAGAAAAATGAACATTTCAGTTGTTTTTCAGTCTGGCTCTTTAAGTGGCTTTACTGCTTGATCAAGTGGTTTGATTTCTGCTGGAAAAGTCATCGCATGACAGAAATGTTGACACTGGGGAAAGATGACAAGTGTCCCAAAAAAGGACATGCCACTGAGATAAGACATAATTGTTACATCTAATTTCTTTTAGCATAAACCAGTGGCATAGTTGTGCATTGAATTTTTAAATTGCCTTTGGCCGTTTGGATCTTTTGTTGTTGTTTTGAGACAGGTTCCCACCACATAACTCAGGCTGGCCTCAAACTCTTGATCCTCTTGTCTTGGCATCCCAAATAGCTTTGATTATGGGCCTATGCCACTGTGCCTGCCTTGCATGGTCTTGTTGATGGGATGCCTAAGAAACTCTTGATGAGTCAGGCTAGTATGTGTTCATGGGAGAAAGGGAACTATGAAGTGATTTTTAACCTGCACCCTGCGGAATGTTAGCAGCTGTAGAAGCACTTGTTTCCATTGGGCCAAGTATGTGTGACTAAACACTATTTAGGTGGTGCCACCTTATCTTTTGGTGGGTGAGATAGAGGCTTTATGGGCAAAATTCTCTTCCTACAAGGATTCTGTGGTTCACAAAGGACAAGGGATTCTTTAAGAATTTTTCCTTAGCAATTTGTGGACTAGAATCATTAAAATAGCAAAGTTCTTAGAGATCACTTAAATTACAAATTAAATTTTACTGACCAAACAAATCCTTCATATGCAGATTTTATTGAGGGCCTACTGTGTGCTAGACACAATGCTGGGGTTTTGTAGGAGTTATGCCATTTGACGAGCCATCCCTCCAGCCTTCCTTCTCACCATCTCTCCTGGATTGCCAAGCTCCTAACTCCAGACACCTGAGCTACTTTCAGTTCTCCAGTGTGTTAAGCCCTTCCTTCTCTCTGGGCCTTTGCTGGTGATGCTCCGTTGGTTTGGAATCTCCCTCCTCCACTTTGTCCTCAGCCAGCTTTTCCTCCTCCCTGACACACACTTCCTCTTAGAGATAGTTCCTTTCCCTCCACCTGGAAGAAAGACCCCTATCCCATCCTCAGGCACTCAATAAATATTTATTGATTTTTGAATGAATATTATCCTCTGTTGATAAAACTGAAGGTCAGAGAAATAATGTGACTTCTTAAAGTCCCCCACTAGGACTCTAATCTGGTCATAGCGTTGTCAGCCTTTGCATGGCTGTGACTCCTGAGCTATAGTTCCTGGCGTTCAAATTCAACTCTCACTTTGCTTTACTGTGCTGGGTACCTTTTATTTTGAAAGCCTAGCTTTTTGGGCTGATAGGAACAGATTGTTTTGGCTATTATAATCTGAGTTTAAGATTAGAGAAAGTTAAAGAACAGGGACACTTTGAGGGACCAAGAACACTTAGTGTGAGACCAAGAACACTTTGAGGGAGAACACAGCAAGGTCCTCTGTTAACTGGGTGCTCTTAGGCTTAGGAGTCACAGCTGTCTAGAGGCTAGCAATCCTGTGACCAGCAAGAAGACTGGAATGACTTTCTCTATGACCCAGAGCAGACAGCACATGACTTTGTCTTCTGGGGACACATGGGCGAGGAAGACTGATTTTGAACAGTAGATAAGGTGAGTAAGATCAATTTGGCAGGTATTAGAAGGCAGAGATCTACCTGCTGTCCTGATGGGTCTGAAATGGCCTCTCTGTGCATGAAGGGAGCAATACTGAAAGGAGGCCAATAGGCTCTAAAGAAGTGGCAGAGACATCTGGAACAGCTCTAGGAAGTGGGCTTTTCGTATCCCCTAGGGTGCTGACAAGCAAAGCACATTTCCCCTTTCTTCTGATGAAAGGCTTTATTATTGTTTTCACTCACTGTGAATCATGATGTTAGAGTGGCATTGTTCTACCTCTTGGCTTACTGTTGGGGCTGCTGCAGCAGGCCTGAGCTTGTGCCCTGATCTTTCCCAGGAGTCTCTGCTTTGCCAAGGCTGAGTGAGCAGAGTTGTGGCAGGAGTGAGATGCCAGCCCGTCTCTGAAGCCCTTTTGGATTTAGCAGTTGATCCCTGGGTTCTGCATTTAATGCAGATCCAAATGACTTTACGTAAAAAGAAATGATTTGCTCTACCCTTTTCTGCTGACCAGTATATGTCCTGGTTCATGTTCTTTCTGCCTTTGTGAAATCTTCTTGACTTCTCTTCCTTTTCTGAAAGTCTTTCTTCCTTAAATGCTTTGCTTTCCTCTTCTCATATGCATTCAGCTTCCTTCTCTAAGTCCAGGGAATGCCCCCAGGGAAGACTCCAGGTCTAATACAGCATCTGTTCCTCTAGACCACTCATGCTGTGGTCTGCCAAGTGTTCCATGGACACTTAGATGTGAGTCACAGACAGTGACAGCAGGAAGGGACTGGTGATCATTTATTAAGAGGTTTCCATTACTGGGGCAAGTATGGAGAAGGGGCAGGGCGGTGGACCTCCCTTCCTCTCCCACCCAAGCCATTCATTGTTTTACATAGTGAACTTCTGTTTAAGATGTTGCTTGATCAAAGGCTCATGGCTTAAAACTACAGTTTGACAAACACCAGTCTAGTTTAAATCCTCGAGGAAGGCAGTGGTGATCTGAATGAATTTTCATGGAAAGAGAATTCTTTTTAGAGTTTTTCAGCTTTTAATAGGTTTTCTATTGTATTTAATTCCATCTGAATTATGTCCATGTAGCAGGATATTTATGGAGTACCTTACAAGTATATGCATATTTTATTGTGTGCATATAATACAGCAGGCGTGCTCATATACACATGCATGTATGTATAAGGCCAGGTTCCGATGCTTACCTCTTTAAAGAAGCAATTGGTCTCCTTCCATCTGGAAGCAATCTTGCATTGTGTTTTAGCATGTTACTTAAACTTTTTTTCCTCTTAGAGTATAATAGAAGAGAGCTGTGTACACAATTAATTATAATTCAAGGCAGAGTGAAACTACTAAGTCCTTTAAGAGTCAAGGTACTTAACTCTTTATCTTTATAACCTGTGTAATATCTAGCAGCGTGCTCTGTACATACCATTAAGGAATCAGTGTTTGATCTGATCAGTGTAGAGTAGAAAAAAATTGACTAGGAGTCCAGGTGGTGAGCATATGGAGTGCATAAGGACCTAGTTAGTTTTTCATACAAAAAAAGACCATGTGACCAGAGACTCTATAGTATACAGGTAAATGTATGTGGTTCTTCACTGATGGCTTACTGCAAATTAATTTCCATATCTAAAAAAAACAACTGTAGTTATAAGGATTATTATAGAAGCCCAAAAATGTCAGTGTTTATAAGGGACTATATGTGGGTGGGATGACTGGAGACCACTCTTGTACTAATAACCTAGGATGTAGAGGGTTAACATGGACTGCTGAGTCTTGACAGACTCAACTCAAATGCATATTAAATTAAACTGATTAAGTCAAGGGTCAGAGAAAGTAGCCAAATGACCAGCTAACCAACCAATTAAAGAAACATGAACATTGGCAGATTTGTAGAGTTCATGCCTCAAATTCTTTATGCCAAATCATGTTCTAAGTTATAAAATGATAGAACTGGAATGTTGAGTAATATAATCCAATAAACACTTATTGAGTGCCCACTATCTCTAAGGTAATTTGCTAAGCTTGAGGAGAAGTTATTAGGGTTCATGAGATGTGGTCTCTGCTATCCAACAGGCTATCATTCTTTGTGACAGTCCTATACTTAACAAATCCTTTACCATATTGGTGGACATTACCAACTTTTAATATACTTGAGATTGAGATTATCCAGCAACCATCACTGTTGTTATTTTAAAGGATAATTGCCTGCTAAGATCTGGCCCTACCTGTCTTTTAGTCTTCTTCTCTTCATCCCTGAGCTGTATAATTAGCACTTAAGGAATCTAATAGCTATCTCATGGTAATTTGATCAACCAGGATATGCTGAAAAGAACTAGAAAACCAGAAAAAGAAGTGAGAAGTTCATGTGTTACAAGAGCTATGACATGAAAACTCAGTTTAGGTTCCTGTGGGCAGGGTTAGAAGATGAAATTTAAACAGAAGTATATTATAATTTCCTGATAGCAGTGATGATCACAACGAAGTATCACTTCTGACCAGTGATTGTGACTTACAATGGGAGTAGTGACCCTAACTAAGGGAGGTATCCATTGTGCTTCATTGTTCTTGCCTACATTTGCTCTTTAGCTATGACATGAGCAATAGGCCACTTTAGCTTGTGAATTTCATGTTTCTCTGTACACAAATGAGATTGAAGCTTTTAAATCCAGTATTATCTCATATGATCAGTTTGAGGGGCAGGAATATCTTTGTAGACTTTCTCATGAACACTGTGCAAAGAACTTGGCTTTCAGGTTCACACTGCCCTTTCCTTCCTTTAATAAATGGAAAGGCTATAATTTTTAAATTATACAAAACACTGGACATTTGTTGGTTAATTGGCAATATCTGTATGCCATGATTAGTCTCATTATGCTTCAATTATATTAATTAAACTCTTATCCTGGAGAGTAGGCATTCACTCATTTTTCTTCCCTGTTTCCCTCCAAATGTGCATCTGGAAGCTGCTTCCCTGTAGTTTGGGGAACACATGGGGTAGGGTCTAGGACTTTCTTATCTGTATATCACTAGCACAGTCCTGGTGTGTAACAAATACTTCAGAAATGTTTGCTGAGTGGAATAAAACAGGTAGGGACATAGATGTGATTCCAGTGGCTTCTAGACTTGTTCTCCAAGTACAACAAATCTTATACCTGCTGGCCCACACAAAGGCTTTGCAAATCTTCCATTCTTAGCCATTTCACTGCATTAATAAAACAATCTGTATGCAAGCTGAGACATGAGAGAAATGATGAAAACTATCTGAATGCCGGTTTCATAGCAAAGCACAGTGTTAGGAATTTCCACGTGCATTGTCGTATCTTATCACCAAAGTGGTTTTGTTTTCCTTGCCCCAGCAGGTTTTTTTTTTTTTTTAACAAAAAAGCTTGTTACAGCAAAAAAGAAGTTGTAGCTTGGCTTGCTGGAACTTCCTAAGGGTACCAGGTGTTCCTGAAGGGGATTGATAAACATAGCCCACAGCAAAAGTCCCTCTTTGTGTACTCATCACTAAATCAGAATCTTGTGGAGGCAAATTCCGGTCACTAGACTGATGGTCACCCATGCTGAACTCCCAGATGCTATTACTTCTTACTCAAGAGTCAGCTGCTGCTCACTGGGACAAGGCAACCAGTGCTTTCATCCAGGCTTGAAGCAAGCCTGGATGTAAGATAGAGATAGGAGGCAAGTTTTCTCTGTAGTGTGTCGACATTTCAAAAGATGATGGACAAGGTGAAAACATAGTGGAGTGCTCCTGAAATAAAATAGGATTTAATAAAGCTGGGCATGGTGGCACAAACTTGTCATCTCAGGGGCAAGTCCTGATTTGAAAAATGACTCAAGCAACAAGGACTGGGGGCAGGGCTCAAGTGGGAGAGTGCCTGCCTAGCAAGTGCAAGGCCTGAGTTCAAATCCCAGTACCACCAAAAAAAATATGGCTGGGCTTGGTGGCTAAACCTGTAATCCTAGCAGTTGGGAGGCAGAGATCAGGAAGATCATGGCTTGAGGCCAATCCTAGGAAAAATGTTTGAGAGACCCCCACCTCAACAAATAAAAGCTGGGCACTCACCTGTCATCCTAGCAACAATGTAAGTGTAAATTGGAGGATCACTGTCCAGGCCAGCCTAGGCATATAGCAAGACCCTATCTCAAAAATAACCAATGCAAAAAAGGACCGGGAGCCTGGCTCAAATGGTAGAGCACCTGCCTAGCAAGTGCAAGGCCCTGATTTCAAATCCCAGTACCCCCTCCAAATATATATATATATATATATATATATACATATGTGTGTACACATATGTATAATATATATATATATATATATATATATATATACATATGTGTGTACACATATGTATAAATACATATATATGATTTCAGATAGTTGCCTTCAATCTCTGACAGTATGAATATTGTGCTGTGCTCTTTCATACATAAACATTCACTAAAAGAACACAATCCTGCATCTTCATGGTAAACACTATGTGTTGTTCAGTTATTTTTAATTAGCTGTGGCCTCCCTAGGTTTCTTTCAATGTCCACTTAAGGGTAGTTTATCCCCAATATTAGGTATTGGGAGATTTAATGTCAAAGAGAAAAGAATTTCAACTCAAAAACCTGTGGATAATAGATATCAAAGTAGAGTTATAGAATAGAATAATCAGCATTCAGCAAGAATAGGGGGACATAAACGTTTGTCAGATAGCTTGGTCCTCCCACTCTAATGAGGTAAGCATATTAGTAGCTGGTTTCTTTATAAAGTATACAAGAAGATGCTTTAGGGAGTCTATTGCCTGAAGGGTATTACTCAGCAGATGGAGTGCCAGGCACTGTGAGCACCATTAAAGGTCTATCAGAATGGTCCAGTGGTCTAGAAATGCTATTCCCATATTTCTTGGAAGCACATTAGCTCAACCTAAGAAGAAGCAGAGCTATGTGCCAGACAGTTGATCCACTGTAGTATCTTCCCTTTATCTTGCTGCTTCTAAAAGAGCTATCTGTATTTGATGACTTCAAATGTTTTGCTAGCACATTCTTTATTTGTTTCACTTATGACATTTTGGAAGAAAAACTTTCATCTTAACTTTGGCTTTCTGGCTTGTTAATAAATGTAATGAATCAGGGAATGTGGGTGGTGGGGCACCATCCTCAGCTGGAACTTACTGCTCCTTAGAGTTCTTGCAGTCTGTCAGGGTTGTCAACCTCCTCATCATAAAGGGGGTGGAAATTAAAGATTTCAACCCTGGCCTGACACCCAGGAGCCACTCAGTAAATGTGAGTTGAATCTGAATTCTTCCAATATTCCTGGTTCTCTACCTCATTAGAGCAGTGTACCCTTGGCTGGCATATAATGGGTATTTTTCATCATGTCCATTTGTTAGCTCATTCCTTTGCCATCTGTGTTCCCTGTCTATCTGCCAGCCTAGAAAAACCCTCCACATGCCTCTAAATGAAGAGTTTGGTTTTTAAAGAAGTATTTTTTATATTTTGGGTTTTATTTAAGTAGAGTGCTGTAGAGTATTTAATGTTGATCTTATATGATCTTTAGATGAGCTTCTATGGTCATGATAGGGGAAGAAGGCAATGTGCTTTTATGTCTGGTGTTATTTTTGGCTAACAGAGAAAATGGGAACTCTAGAGCTGGTGGGGACAAATCCAAATGTGTAAATGTGTTAGGTTTACTGAGTAGGTATGTGTTGGGTCAGTATCCATAGTCAGAGCTTGTAGGAAGTAGAATTAGAGCACTCTATGGCTATTCGTTTAGAGAAAAATGTTAAAGAAGGAGCTCATGTTAACTACAATTTAAAATCTGCCTGTCAGAAGCTTCCAGGATTCTTTTACACCATATCATTTCATCTACATTTCTTAATTCTCTCCAGAGTGTGTTTAGTATTTCAAGACAGCACCGAGTCTCTGATCCTAATCCTGACCACATCTTCACGCTGCTTACATTTCAGTAGGATTTTACTAGGGTTACTTGAGGTTGGAGTTCATTGTCTCCTTGGAGGGAAAAAGATAGCTTCTTGATATATATAGGGAAAAAAGTCTGTTAGTGGACAGTTTTCCCCATATCAAAGCAAGAGATTGTAGAAGTATTGATTGAGACACAATAATTTAGTCACCATGAGGGTTAAAATTCTGGATCCTCATGGACCTGTTACCTTTTCTCATGTCATAACTCATGTAAAGTTGTAACATAGGTGGCTGAGATCTATATGTATAGTTCTTAAGCAGTGTTACGAACATCAACAATACAGGAGTAAAAGTAAACTTCTTGCAACTATTTGATTCATATTCTAAAATTTAGCCCTTACTGCAAAGAGAATAAAATAAATTTCCCATTCCCTGATGGTTTTCTTTACTGTGTGGAGGATCCCAGAAGATCAGAGCTAGAAGAAATGAGCTGGAAGCTTATGGTCCCCAGGATGTTACAGGGGACTGTACACTGGCCTTATACAGTATTAATGTGACATTGAACCACCATGGCTCTCTTTTAGGAGAGGACAGGTATAAATGATAACTCCTGTCATCAAGAGGATGAGAGGATCTGTTTTGGAAGAGGGTAAGCCATAAGCCAATGACCTTTTGAATCCTTCATTGATATTTGATAGGAAATAGCCCCGTGTTTTGTCCATTGCTATTTTTTGGACCCAGGTTTTGAGCTGTATTTTAAGTAGCAGAGATAGACTTGCAGATGCTAATGTTGTCTTGTGCCTGATCTTCCTCTCTACTGGTCCACCCTTGTGAACAGCTGGTCTGGTGTCTGTGTTTAGAGAGGAAGACAACAGGCTAGCACAGGGTGCAAATCCACAACTCTGACCTCCTGACAAATGTGCTTAACAGTGCCATGTAACATGGCATTATTCCTCCTGATAGCTTTGGTGAGCCTGGGATGTGTTTGTGTTATTTTAACAGTAGCAGGGAGGCAGTCATAACTTAGGAGAGCTGAGGAACTTTTGAGTCTAAAATGATACCACCATAGAAAATGGTAAGCCATGTATGCAGGCTGCCCCTTGCCTTTCCACCATTGCTTAGGCAGGACTCCAAACTTACTTTTGCCAACCCTACTTTGCAAAATGCTAAAAGCAAGTTCTTCCAAATATTTCTTCCCATCTGATCATATCCATATGGTCCTTTCCTGATGGCACCCAGAGCAGAGCCTCAGTGGTGTTCACAGAGGGACCCTTCATACCTCAAGTCCCCCACTGCCTTGCCCAGGGATATACAAATAACCGAGGTGAAGCAGCCTCCTTGGGTATGTTTTCTTCTTTCTTTCTCACCACAATATATTTTCTTTTTCTGGCCCTTCTCTTAACCCTTCCCCCCACCCCCAAAGACTATAAACATAAGAAAATGGCTGCTAGTTTTATTTCCCATTGTTTTGTTTCAGATCCAGGATGACTTTTAAAAAACAATAAAGAGCTCCAGAGTGAATAACTGAGAGTGTACATTGTTTTTACCGAAAGAAAAAAAAATCCCTATTGCAGTTAATTCTATGGCTGAGAGACACCTATTCTTTGATCCACACTGTCATAGAAAAATAAATATGTGATCATTTATTTCCTAGAGAAATTTTTCAAAAACATGAGGCCACATCCACCCACACCCTCACTCTCCAGGCCGTGGTTTGATTGCTTTCTGTCCCTGAGGCCATTCTGTTATTCCAGATAGCTCCTCCCCTAGATAGGCAGTCATCTGGTTCTTCATTTGTACATGGAATCTAGCCTAGGAGAGCTAGGTGATTCCTTCTACTGTGAATATAATTTTTTTCTTTAACAGTCTATGTTTTGAATTTTAAAACAACACAGACTATTTCTAAATAAAATTGAGTGGAATATTATGCTAGCACTGGGGTTAAAGGTGATGTTAACTTACTCTCTCCTAAAGCCCTCAGGGGACTTTGCTTACCATAATCTTGAAAAAGCTATTTTATTTTTAAGAAAATGCATTTGTATGGAAATTTTCACAAAGTAATAACAACAATAGCCATATCTTCCATCCACTGACTGCTGCATGTGGTACTTTCCAAAATTCTTTCCAGATACCAGCTCACTCAGTGCTCTTAGCCATGCTCTCAGACAGGTGCTGCCCTTGTTCTCATTTCACATGTGGAAACTGAGGCCTCAGGTGTTAAGTGACTTCCCCTGAATCACAGCCAGTCAGTGCAAAGGATTCAACTCTAGGTGTGGCTGATTCCAAGATTCTTGTACTTCCTACTACCTGTGTCTTAATTGTCATTGTCAAATAAGAATCCTGAGTGTTGGAGCATTTAAGTGACTTGATTCTTGTTCTCTAGGCAGAAGCGATAGAATAAGGTTTAAGACTCTTTCTCCTCTTTGCTTTTTACTGCCTTGTCTCTTCGCCTTTGTCATGGACAATTGGGTCAGTATTTTACTAAACTCAAGGCCTTCATTGAGTCCTGGTCGGTCGTGTATTAACCTTTGATGCACAAAGGTAATGGACTTCCTGATCTTAAAAGGAATTCACATTCTGAGTTTGGGGAGTTATACAGATAAAAATACTGTAACAGCTGGGCATGTGGTGCATGTCTGTACTCTCAGTACCCAGGAAGCAGAGGATCATGAGTTCTAGGTCAGCCTAGGATACATAGCAAGATCCTGTTTCAAAAAAAAAATAATATGGCAGATTCACTAGGGTGAATAATATTCTAATGTAGCTAAGCCCAGGGAACTCTGGGAATTCAGGGGATAAGTGGCTCACTCAGTCTGGGAGATAGCCAGATAAGCCTTGTAGGGGAGCTCAGTCTCCAAGATTAAGTAGATAGCAACCACATGGAGATTAGGAAGATGTATTGCAAAAAGAAACATCTTGTGCAAAGACCCAAGATATTTTAGAGTGTGGAGCCTTTGGACACCTCCAAGACCTTCAGTGTCACCTAAAGTTTAGAAGAAATGAAACTAGAGAGATGGGAAGAATTTTGATTAGGAAGAACATTATTGAGCCATACTAAGCAGTGCTGGCTTCTGCAATTGGTTGGGAGTCACTGAAGGATTTGAAACAGGTATTGGAGAATGAGCTAGAATAGATGAAGTATGATTGAGGCAGGGGGACCCATTTAGAGGCAATTAGAATTGTCTAGATAAGAAATGATGGGGGTCCTGACCTAGGGCAGAGGCAGTGAATTAAGCTGTTCCTGCTTCCCCAAGATCCACTTAATTGATTTGTTGCATTCACCAGTCAGCACCTCTGTCTTGTCTCGATGCTACCACTGAACATTCACTCCCTTGTCTTTACAACATTTTCTTTTCTCTTTCTGTATAGTTCATGTATCTGTCTCTCCAATAAGAATGCAGTTCCTTCTAAACAGCTACTTTATCTTTTTCATTCCTGTATTCACTGCAGAAATACTGAACCTGCTAATTGTGTTTCAAGTTCATGATGGGGACAGCATTAGTTTAACATGGCTGTTATCTAGAGTTCTTGTTCCATCAGTGCTGGGAAGAAGAGGTGGTTGGAAAGGAAGCATGAGGGTGTTCTACAGTAAATTGAGAAGTGCTGACAGATGAGAATTGTGTTTGACTCCAGTTGGACTGTCTCAAAGTGCATCAGCATACTTGTGAGACTTAAAGTAACTTTCTGGCAGTGTTACTATTTGCTTTTAGTAATATTATACAACTTCTGTGTCCTCTCCTAAAAATAAGTTAGTTTTCGATGCAAATAATTAGAGATAGGAAGAGCATTAGCCAGTTCAATTAATTATATCTCTGAAATAGTTAATTTTGGTTGTCAACTTGATTGGATCTAGAAATACCTAGGAGAATAGTAAATTGTACCCCTGGTTGTGTCTGTGAAAGTATTTCCAGAGACAGTTAGATCATTGACCTAATCAATGGATTAATTTCCTGATGGATTCATAATACAATGGCATTATTGAGAGGTGGCAAAAAGTAGGAGATGGGGGTCTTTGGAGAAAGTAGAATACTGGGTGTAGCGAGCTTTTTCAAGCTCCATTCCTCCCGATGTAACTGGAAGCAACTGGAGATGCAGAAAGGACAAACAATAGAAGACAGACATGCAGAAAGCTGGGGCCAGGTGTGCTGGGAGCTTAGATGGAGACACACAACAGCCTCTTTGCTTCTTTTCTCTAATAACTCTTCTTTTACTTTGCGTCTTTTCTCTTAATCTTTAAAACCTTACCTCTAAAGTCTTTCTTTAAAACCTTGCTTCTTTTCTATTCTTTACAGTCTCTTTCCTTAGACTTGCTCTGTCCCATGTTTTCTTTAATCTCTCTTAAAGTCTTGGCCCTCAGACTTGCACTGTCCCATGTTCTCTTTAGCTTTTCTTTAGCTTAGCTTTTCTAAAGCCTATGTATAAAATTCTCAGTGCAGAGAGCTGCTCTGGTGGAGACACAACAACCAGCAGCAGCATCAGTGGCAGCCAATCAAAAATCCCCATCCAAACACCTCGCATTGTCCTTCAGTGAGTCTTTTATATCCAGTGGTAAACAAGGAGGTGGAGCAACAGTTCTCCAGGAGGGGCATGACATTGTAACAAAAGAAACCTGTGTTTCTACTTCTCTGAAGGTAAACAACTTAGGAAAAGCAGCTGTGCTACATTTTGCACTCTTCTGTGGCTAGGGCTGTGCCAAACTCAGCCTGCCAATCATTTGACACAGCTGTGCTTATGTCAAGTTCTCATAGGGTTCCCATAATCTCCCCACAATTGGGAGGATGTCTTTGGGTCTATACCTTGTCCTCACCCCTTCCTCTGCTTCCTGGCTGCTATGATGTGAACTGTTTTGCCCTTCCCACCTCTGAAACTGTGACCAAAATAAATCTTTCCTCCCTTAAGTTTTTCTTCTCAGGTATTTTGGCCACAGTGATAAGAAAGCTAATTAATAACAGCCTCCACATATAAATCTAGTCTTTTCACTGGAAATGAAACCTGCTCTCTTCCCTAGAAATATTGTAGGGGGATAATCATTTAGCTCAGGGGCATTCAACACTTCTTTATCTAATTAAACAAGTTTATACAGAAGTCCAAGATAGAAATCAGATTTTTACAAGGAGTTGTTCTCACTGAGGTCAGAATCCAGTTAGAAGCTTGAAGCCCTGTCTGTCATCTTTCTTCCCACCCCCACCTCCAAACAAAGGGGCTATGAAAACCACTAGTTAAGATCACCTGTGTTTTCTCCCTAACTGCTTGTTTTGATTCAATTTCTCTTAAGTATCTGACTCTTATTGTATGTAACTTTTCACAGGTACTCAGTGCTTTTGTTTTTTGGTCTAAATACTTTTACTATTCCTTAGGTCCTAAGGTCTTCCAAGAGGAGGAAATATGGTTCCTCTTCTGCCTGCTTCCCTCCTTCCCTCCCTCTCAGGTTCTTGTATACCATTTATTCTCCAGGATTGCCTGGAAAATATTTGTGCACTTAGCAGTAGATGTCTGCAAAGACCCTAAATCATAAATAATCATCCTTTAGTTTAAAATTTTCCTTGAAAGTATAGTGTTAAAAAGGTAATAATTGTCCCTTGAATTCATGCAGTGTAGTGTTCTGGTTAAAATTTAATTATACTTCATGGAATTCTGGCACATGTGAATATATTTAATGACCTTGTGGTTTTATTGAATGTGTTAAAAATTAATACTTGGTCTTATAGAGTAAGAGGCTGAACTCTGTGCCCAAGTTGTTTTCAAAATAACTAACAGGCTTTGAAACATCAAGGAGATTTCAACTTGTTCATACCACATATGAACATGTAGTCATTTATTTTTATTGAACACACACATAAAGCATTTGCATACATAAAGTTTGGGAAAGGAATATTCACTAGGAGAAATGAAAGACATTCTATGGGGCTGGTTGAGTGGCTCAAGTGGTAGTGCACCTGACTAGTAAGTATGAGGCCTTGAGTTCAAACCCCATTACTGCCAAAAAAGAAAAAAGACAGACAGACATTCTATGGACATGAATTTTGGCATTCTGTGTTGAAGATCTATCTTCAGAAAACTCTATGACACATGTCTAGAAACTAACCAAGGAAGGGGGGAGGGAGTGTTCCCTCTATTGGATATAAAAGTGGCTGTCTTACTCAATTTGGACTGTTACAACAAAATGCCATAAACTGAGTAAACTTTAAACAATAGAAATTTATTGCACACATTGTGGAAACTGGGACATTCAAGATCAAGGTGGCTGCAGACTCATTATTGAGGGCCAATTTTCTTATTCATAGGAACCCATTTTTTTCTGTGTATTTCATGGCTGAAGAACAAGGAACTCTCCAGGGTCTCTTTATAAAGGCATCATGAGGGCTTTTGCTCCATGACCCACTTACCAAAAGCCCTACCTCCAAAGCCTTTACATTGAGAATTAGATTTTAATACATACGAATTTTAGGACATTAGCATTTAATCTATAGTAGTGGTTTGTAATGAATTCTTTCTGTCCAGTAGGAAATTCTCAGGTTGTGTCTTTAAGAATCCTGATTTGTAAAAGTAACACATTCAATAATTCTCAGATCTATTAGTGCTGATTAATCACATTGCAAGAAAGTGTGTTACCTGGACTGGTGGAGTGGCTCAAGTGGTAGAGTGCCTACCTAGCAAGCATAAAACCCTGAGTGCAAGTCTCACTACCACCAAAACAAAACAAAACAAAGCCCCCCAAAAACCCCACCTACCTAGGAAGTGTATTTCCAAAATTCTTTCAAATAGCTGACTCTTAGTGCTTTCGAGGAACTGTTTGTAGATCATTAATAAATCTAGAATAAGACAAAATTTAAGCTAAGATGTTCAGGAATCTGCTGGGTTTTTGAAAAAAAAAATTAAATAATAAATAATGCTAGTAGCACCTCTAGCATTATTTAAGTTCAAGTTTAAGGTATACATACATGTTTGATTTTTTTTTTGAGAAATTCAATATCCGTTTTAGAATTTGTCAAGAAATGTTCAGCTATTGTAATTTGTTGATATTTAATTTATCAAATAGTTGATATTTGATTTTAATACATATGACATTTCAGTGCACAGAATATCTGCAACCCCCTCTGAGATAGCTTCTAGGGATGACTAAGTGAAAAAAAAAATGGGACCTGCGCTGCCAAGCATAAAGAATTTCATTTTCTCTCACTTTGATTAATGTTGCTGTGATCTTGAAAAGGAGATGCCTACCAAGGTTTATTCTCCTGCAGAGAATACTGACTTTCTTTTGGTTATCCTTAAAATAATGTGGTTTAATTCAGTTTTAATATGAGAATCTTTGTTGTACCAGAGAGGCACAAATCCTTAAAGGTAACAAAACAAACCAGAACAGAAGAAGAAGGAAGGAAGGAGAAGATGAGAAGACTGTGCAGATTTGGGGAATGGGTTCATCAAATCACAGCAAGATACCTGGGGTATTTGGTTAAGTTTCAAATATTTCTCAAGTGCCTAGTATATGCCGGGAACTTCCTGGATAAGTCTAAGGAGATGATTTTCAAACATCTGAGCAGGCTCAGAGGTCATGGTCTTTTAGGGTAGAATTCTGCCTTTTTCTTTTCTTTTTTTGGTGTGACAGATGAACCCAGGGCTTCATGTATGTATGCTGTGTGTGTTCTACTACTGAGCTATATCCCTAGCCTCAGTAATTCTCTGCCTTAGGGTATTATAGGAATTTGGCAAATTGGGACACATCCATAGAGGAGACTGCATGGAGAAGATTCTGGAAGCCATTTTTTTTTTGAGCAATTGTTGAAGAAACAAGGGCTGTTTACCTGGAAAAGGAAAGATTTTTGATAAAGAAGTCATCAGAAATGTCTATAAATCTGGGCTCTTCTGGACCTATGGCTATTTAAATTTAAATTAATTAAAATTAAGTAACTTTTTTTAAATTTAAGGGCTTCATATCAACATATGTCTAGTAGTTACCACTACACACAGGCAAGTACATTTCCATCATCACAGAATGTTCTATTAGATCATATAGCTCTAATTTCACATAAGACAAAAGATAGACTCATCCAGAAGTTTCCATATGCCCAATGAGAAGGGGTAGAGGGGAAAGTTATCAATCCTTTGAGCTGGTCAGTAACAGAAGAAGCAGGACAGAACGCTCTCTAAGAGGGGACATATTGGTGGCCCATACCAAAGATGTAAAAGCAAGCCTGAGGAGCTGACTTCTGGAGCTGTCAGACTCTCTGTACCCTCCCTACATCAACTGCCATGCTGCAGCCCAGCCAGCCCATGTGGGCAACTGTTCAAAGCTCTGTAACTTCCTCTACTGTTTGGTGATAGGAAGTACCTGGAGACCTGGCAGAGGCTAATCACCTGCCTGTCTGTCTGTCTGTCTTAATCTGATTCAGACTCTCCCTGGGAAGGATAGCAAATTACAAAACTGATTAGAAGCTTTCAATGAAATTATGGCTAGAAATAATGTATTTCTGGAAATCCAAAAATGGGGATATATTTTCCAAATATAAATTTGGGGTGGATGATTGAAGAGGATAATAAAAAGACCTCATTTTGAACCCCCTTACTAGGCTGGAGTTATCCAAGATACTATATATTCAAATACTTCAACTCAAGCAGAATAAAACATCAGTTAGGAGCTGGCAACAGTGTTTTCCTTGGTCAGTCCCACTGTCCTAAAAAGACATGCAGGGGCCAGATCCTAAATTACCTTGAATGTCCTCTACAACGCACTGAGCATCATAAGAAGCCATATGTACTCCCACGATGGCCTCCCTTTCCTTCCTCTAGAACCTGTAGGAGAATGTTCTAATCCTTCACCCTGGAAGTAATTTTATTCAGCTCTTCAATAATAATGGTTTCTGTTGATTGTAATTTAGAAAGCCATTGCAAATCACTTCTGAAAGCATCTAGTTGCCTTTGGACAATGAGTTTTAGCTGAGGATGGCTCAGAGGATTAGCTGCAGCTATCCTGAAAAAGGTGGACCAGACCTGGGAGTGGAGCTCTTGGGATCTTTGACAAGGAGGGATAGCCTCCAAAACCATGTTTAAGAAAAGACAATCTGGTCATCAAGAACTTAGTCTGATTGAACTGCTGTAACAAAACACTGTAGACTAGGCAATTTATAAGTAATAGAATTTTATTTCTCACAGTTCTGGGGGCTGGTACATCTAAAACCAATATGCAAGCACACGTGGTCTGTGGTCCACAGATGGTGACTTGTTGCTATATCTTTAGTAACAGAAGGGCAACAGGGAAAGACTCCCTCAAGCCCACCGTATGGACACTAGCTCCATTCAAGAGGACAAAGCCCTTGTCACTTAATCACCTCTTAAAGCCCTACCTCTTAGTACTATTGCACTGGAGATTAAGTTTCAACATGAATTTTGAGAGACACAAACATATGAACCATGGCAATCACACTTTTGCTGAGTGCCTACTCCACAGCAGGCCCTAAGGGAGCAAACCATTTGTACAAAAAGTAAGGATTTAGCAACAGAGTAAAAGTTACTGGGAGCTTCTGTATATGTGGGGAAGGGAGAGTAGTCACAGACCCGCCCTGGCAATGAAAGCATATGCTCTAAGTGCTTGGAGATCTAGATGTTGCTATGGCAACGTGGAGGAGGCAGTCCTTATGAATGCCCGGTTTCTCACTTTTGTTTTATTGTATTATATTCTTTGCCTACTTAGTCTTGTGTTAGATTTGTGACTTCCTAGATCTATTTTGTTTTCTGCAAATCGTAGTGTATGTAAGTGAGGTCTTAATAAGGAATTTTAAAGTAACATTAGTGCTGTCATTTTTTTAGTTCATTCTGTCCTTACAGTTAATCCCCTATTGAGTCTATTGAGGTAGGCATGGTTTATCTCCTTTTTATAGATAAGAAAATTGAGACACAAAAGATCTGTTTTGCCCAAAATAACAAGTGAAGGTGAAGACTGTTGGAGTTGGTTTGTGAACGCAGATTCATTTGGCCCCAAAGCCATGCTTTAACCACTGCTCTTTTCTGGATCTACCCATAAGGAGGTAATTTAATACATCCCAGTCCAGAGCCTCTTTGGTAAAATGGCATAAAAAATGGCATAATCCTTCTCTTGCCTATTTTACTGGGACCTGGGTAGTTGTGATGTTCAAATATAAACCATAATATACACATATAACGTATTTAAATAATCATTTCTCACTATATAGTGCAGAATTGCCGCTCCTTTAGTCCCTGATCCTAGACCTCAGCCTAGATCTTTGAAAACTGGTACACCCTGTTAATGCTTGTTGCATGATAAAATTTTAGGAGCAAATACATGGTTAGGAAGGGTTTTGTAACTGATATTTTCTTAAAGGTTGGAGTTATAGTTATAAAATTGTTAAAGGTAAATTTATATTCAGTCCAGGGTTAAGAAGCTGGAGCGTTGAGAGCGAGTGTGTTTCCAACCAGCCTCCAAGTCTCCATGTGCCAACTCTGCAGGCACTGAGCAGCCTGTGTGCAGGTATTGCCTGGGCTCTATGCCACACAGCCTGGTCAGGAGGGGATAAGTAATTGCTCACTGGGCTCTGCACACAAAGGCACATTTACAATGCTGTTTTTCACATGTTGTCAGGTGGTAATGTAACATTCAAAGTATAAAATTGTTTTAGTTTATATGTATTCAGAGTGACTACAGAATTGCTTTACAGATAATTTCCTGGTGAGAAAAAGACTACTTCTGAGATGTTCTTTACTGAAATCCTGAAAGCCGAACTAGAGACTGCCAGCTTTCTTCTTTCTCATCACTATCTTTCATTTTAAAAAGAAGGAAACGAAACAATAATCTTCAAGTTCTCCTTCACACGAGGAGTAAGAAACCACGTGCCTTACGTCGTTTGACCTTTTCAATAGACTTTATGAGTTGGCTTTATTATCTGATATGCATTGGGCTGATATGAGGCTCCATCTTTTACTATTTTCACTTTATTCTTTTTGGGTGGCACTATTAAGTCCATAGGGAATCACCTTATAAAATCATGAGAATAGGGATGGGAAAAAACAGGAGGACGGGTGTAGATTATTCCCCATAAACCCAATGTTGGGAGAGGAAGGCAGATTGGAGCTCACCTGCTCACCTGGGTCTGGAGAGTCATCCACAAATGAAAAATAACATCATGCATTTGTCCTCTCTCAGTCTCTAGAGCAGTGTTTCTCAAGTGAGCCATAATAACTTTTGATCTTGTAGCAATATCTCATCCATCATGGACTAGTAATTTGTCAAAATATAAGTTAAGACTATAAAAAATTAAAAAGATGAATAAAATACAAACTCTAACTTTTATTAGACTCAAAAGACATAAATTTGTATTTCAGCAAACATATTCAGTACAGAGAAAAAGTAAGGAATACAAGCACTGTGTACTTTTTGAAGTGTATACTCAGCTGATGGGAGAATCTCTTTTTACACTTGGACTTTGCCTTCAGAACCACAAGTAAACAAAGTGTCAAGTCGCAGTGCCTCATATTAAATGCCAGTACTCACACTGCATGAACACGTATGTATGAGATTGCTTCTTGCCTGCTTATTTTTCTAATAGAGGTTGGATTGACAAAAGTGCTGCTCTCAGAGGACAAAGTGCAGAGACTGAACTGAGTGCACCAAAGACACAAAGTCATGGCCTTTGCCCTTGGAGACCTGCCATAGCAGGCTGGTCCATGGATGTAGGCTCAGAACTCAGCTGAGGCATGATCCACAGACCTAGGTTCCTTTCCATGGAAGCCTCTTCATGGACTCCTTGGCCTTGCTCACAGTATGAGGGCTGGATTCCAAGTGTGAGTGTCCCAAGAAATCAGGGAAGAAATGTATGGCACTTTAGTAACCTAATCTCAGAAGTCACATGCCATCTTTTCAACCATGCTCTTTTTTTGTTGTTGTTGATGAAGTCTCAAAGCCTATCAGATTAAAGAAGAGAGTAGCATGGGCTTGTTGAAGAAGTGACAATGTTGTAGATGAGCACATAATGGGAACATATCATTGTGATTATATTTAAAAGGTACAATTTGCCATACAAGTTATTTATTCACTCAACAAATAGTTACCAATCACTTATTGTGGGCCTGGTACTCTTAAAGTCAGGCAACTCACAAATAAACCGAATGTGGTTTCTGTCCTAAAGAACTAATAGTTGTAGGAGAGGAAGATGATATAATTAATTAGTCTTAATAAAGTGTTGTAATTACTATGCCAAGAGTTTGTACAGGGTACCATGGTGGCGCAGAAGAAATAAACTTCATCAGGGAAGAAACATGCAACTTGGCTCTGAAAAGGTGTGTGGGAAACAGTTCTCTGTGGAGCTTGGTGTGGTCTCTGGGATCTTTAGAGAGAGTTCATGAAGTCAAAACGATTTTCATAATAATCCTAAGATACTATTTCCTGTTTCACTGTGTTGATGTTTGCATAAAAGTCATGGTGTAAAGTGGCCAACATCCTGGCGTGACTAAAGGCAGTGTCGTTGCTCACTCTGCCATTCACTCATTTATTTTTGTATAAGTCAGCTTTATTAAATTACTAAGTTTCAGCCCTTGAGTATTCGGTGTGACAAAATGAGGAAGACACTTCAAATATGTCTGCATGCTGATTACTATGGCTATTTTAAGGAAAATTTAAGGAAATTCCAAACTGAATCCCTGCTGTTTTCCTGGAACATCGTTTTTACTTGAAAGAAAGAGTGACAGGCAAATTATGGTCATTGAGGCTCTAGTTTTTGATAAAACATTTGTTAGAGAATGAATGAGGTAAGCCTATCACTTCAAGGAAAACAACTGTCAGTATTGTTGCCAATGATAAAAGTAAGACTTTCAAACAAAAATTATAATTATAGAATACTGGTACCTGCCAATGTGAGACAGTTTCTAATACTAATGACTGTTTTGGTGAAGATTAGTGAATGTGACTTTTAAATATATATTTAATAATATGTGTTGACTTTTGGATGATCTGTGAAAGCTAATGAATCCATATTTTTGAAATGACCAGTGCATGGAATTACCAAATCACACTGGGTAAAAGAGTCATTCATTGTGTAAGATAGACCAGTGAATTAATGGAACTCAGTGTGAAAAATGTAATTATAAAGTTTTAGATTCCACACTGCAATTAAGCTGTAATAGATTTCCACAAGTTAAATGGTATGTGTAGATAGTACCAAAGGAGAGTGTCCCCAGCTATTTAAAAAAGCTATCAAATTACTCTTATTTTTTTTCCAACTACAAGACTGTGAAAGACTAGATTTTCTTCATATATTTCCACTCACATACCATCAAATCAGACTGAGTGAGAAGCAAGTTTAAAAATCCGGTTGTCATCCACCAAGCCAAACATTGTAAGATTTGGCTCCATGTAAAGAAATATCTTCTTAACTAATTATTTTGTGTTTGGTACAATATTAGTATTGTCATAAAATATATTACCTACTTTAATATGCAATTCGTATATTATTTTTAAATGAGCAAGTGGGTTTTTAAAGTTTCAGGTTTAATTTCTAGTGCCATAAATATTGATAGATATAACCCACTTAAACAAATCTCTTTGTAGTTCTGTCTTTTAAAGGTGGAAACAAGTCCTGAGACCAATTTGAGACCCTGATTTAAGGGGTTATATTTTCTAGGACAATAGATGTGCTGACAATAAAGGCTTAAAAGCTTGAGTGAGAGACCTGGGCACATTGGGAGCACCATGCATAGGAGATAGGACAGATATGAAAGATGAGGCTGTTGGGTAGACGAGATCCAGTGCAGTGATAAATTTTTTAGGCCTCAGACTGCTGGAATTCAAATCTTGGCTCTACCACTTGGTTGCTGTGTGATTTGTACCTCTGTATCTTGGTTTCTAAATCCTTAAACGAGGGATAGTAGTAACACTATTGCATAGGGTTGCTCTGAGGCTTTCCTGAAATAAGCTCTATAAAATCTTTGCCATAGTTCTTGGCACAAAGAACGCACTCAATAAATGTTATGTGTCTCTGTGTGTGTGATACTAGGGTTTGAACTCAGAGCCTTGTGCTTGCTAGGCAGGCACTTTATCACTTAGATCCTCAGCCATTTTTTGCTTTTTAGTTATTTTTCAGATAGGATCTCACATTTTTGCCCAGGGCTGGCCTTGGACCATGGCCTTCTATCTACCACCTCCCATGTAGCTGGCATCACTGGCACATGCCACCATGAGATGAAAATCTTACTAACATTTTTTCCCAGACTGTCCTCAAACCATGATCCTCCTGATCTCTGCCTTCCAAGTAGCTGGAATTACAGATGCTACATTTGCTACTTTTTATAAAAGCATTTGGACCCTGTTCTCCAGTAAGAGAGTATTTAAGCAGGAAAGAGGTCCAAGTGGATGAAGATCTGCTATAAGAAAAGGGACCGTGTGCATTGCAGTTAGGACACTTGTTCATGCCATGTGGGCTTCAAGGGAAAAGAGTTGCCTTCTCTGCCTACTTCTGTGAGCCTTCAACTTCAGGAAAACCCTGGGGCATCTCAATGTACCACTTATGTGATCAAGAAGTAATCTTAGACACAAGTGGGAATCATCTCTTTTGTGGAAAATTTCGCTTACCTATTGACTTTTAAATTTGTGTTTTTCTTTTCTCATTATCACTCAGACAGCTCTTCATGCACACTACAAAGTCATTTTACTGTCCTCAAGTAATTGGCTGCCTGGTACCCATTTTTACTTTATTATGGTTTTGAGGTGGCCAGAAGTCACATGGGTATAGTAAGCAGCACAGGAACTGGGCCAGGAACAGCTGAAATGAGGAGGAGGCCCTGGAGGGAGAGCAGTCACTGGGTTCTTACAGGACTGAAATTCAGGCCATTGGTAATGTTCCAGGCATGGTACAGCAAGAGAAGTGAGAGAGGATCCCTCCCTGCCATGCTTGAGAAGCTTGCTCTTCTTTCTAGAAGGGGAAAGGAGGTATGTTTACACATGACTGCATCTCAAGTATTGTGTGAAACAGAAGTGAAGGCAAAGTTCTTTGGGATCTTGGAGGAGAGCCTGTGTTGGGCTTAGGGAGGCTGGCAAAGACCCTGGCATTTGAGCTGGGTCTTGAAGGAAGGGTCAATTTCCAACAGGGCACATGAATGGGCACATGAGGGTTTCCATGTGGAGAGAACATGAGAAAGGGTATGTAAAGCAGGCAGAAGCAGCAGCTAATTTGTGGGACCCAGTGCAACATCAAAATGCACAGCCTCTTGTTTGACAATCAGTAACAATTTCAACAGGCAGGGGTCCATATGACTGTACAAGTCACAGGTCTAAGAAACTAATCCTGAATTAGGGTAAATACAGGAGAGGGGAGCCCCTGGGTTATCTGCTACACAATTATGTGAGAGTGAGGTGTTCAGACACATGTGCAAAGATAGGTTGGAGCCTTTCATTTGTGGGCTATGCTTAGGTGGAGAGACTTGATGCTGAGTTCAGTGGGGAACCTCTGAAGTTTGGAACCAGGAATGAAATGAGAAAGAGTGATTTGGGGAGATGATTTCCGCAGTGAAGCAGCAGGATTGGAGGGTTCTGGGAGACTGGAGGAGGGTGAGAGTTTGGGAAGCTGTAGAAACATGGTCTTTGAGAGGGATGACTGAACTCTAGAGGGAACGGCAGGGATGGAATGGAGAGAATAGAAGCAGGGATATCAGGAGCATTTTCAGGTAAATGAATTGAAAGGCACCTGTAGAAGTGGTACCTAGATGTTTAGTCAGTGACAGAACTAATAAGAAAAGTCAAAGGAGAGCTAGGAAGTGAGGAGGTTGGTCATTCAGTTTCTGTTCTTTGACCAATTGCCCGACTATCCAGTGATTTTATTACTCTACTAGGATTTAACCCAGGCCTCAACTGGTAGAAATAATGGAATATATGCAAATTCTTCAGCAAAGACCAGTCACTGTGCCCTCACTATATTTAGTGAGGCTCTGAAATTGTCTGTGGGTCAATAGCACATGCTAGTGGTTTGTGGGCAAATCTTGACTGAGTGCAGATTCAAGTGCCTTAGCCAGGCATAAGGCTTCACACCGGGCTCCAGCTTCACGTCTCTTTACTCCTCATCCATATCCCATACCCCATATCTCATACCCCATACCTCAAGGTGCTGAACCCATTGCCTTTGCTTGGGAGTCTTCCTTCCCTACACTATCAGCATACCCTAATTCCCATTTCTATTTCACAAATTCTTCTCTGGGCATGAAGCATGCCTTGCCCACCTCCACCACGCCAGTCTGGGTTGTGTGACCCTTCACAGCACCTTGACCACAGGCCGTCTATTCTTATGCAGTCAGGTCTCAGTGGGCATCATGTTTGAGTGCTAGCACTGTGCCTAGCACAAGGGAGATTCTTGTGAATGTTTGTGGAGTGTATTGCAGGTGCTGGAGTTGACCTGTTGGACTGAAGTGATTGTCTAAAAGTCTACTCCATTCATATTAAATGGTTGTACTGCTTCTAGTTTCAAAGAAAACACATGCTCTGCAGCTTTTTAGCTGGAGTGGACCGCTGCTGATTAAATCAATCGTTGCTAAATGGTGTTCAGAAAATCCCATCTTATCATTCTGATACTCACTCCTACCTATTGTAACCAGAGACCAGGGAGCATCCCAAGTTGCTGACAGGAGTAGGAGTTGTCTTCATGAATGGATTGTCTTTACATGTAGAGAATTAAAAGTACATTAAACAAGCAATTCCTCAAAGGCAGAAACAAATTGGTGATTGCCAGTGGCTAGGTGGAGGAGTGAAGAGTGACTGCTCATGGATATGAGGTTTCCTTTTGGGATGATGAAAATGTTTTAGAAGGGGTAATTGAACAACATTGTGAATGCAAGTGGTTAAAATTTTGTTATGTAGATTTCACCTCAAAAATAAAACTATAATGTGCAACAGAAAAAGAAAAAACATTCCTGACTGAAAGTTCTAGTTTTTATCATCACCAGGAGCTATGGACTGAATGTTTGGGCCCTTCCGCTTTGATTATAAGACACAACAAATCAGGAAGAGGGTCCTCACCAGGAACCCAATTAGCTACACTTTGATCTTGGACTCCCCAGCCTCCAGAACTGTGGGAAATACATCCCTGTTGTGTAAGCATCCACTCTATGATGATCTGTTGTAGGAATTCAAATGGACTGGAGCACCATGCACTGGCCCTTCTAACTGGTATTGGGTGATATACTCTCCCCCCTTCTAAGGCTGCTCCTATGCCTCCTCACCCTCACTCTTGCACAGCACTTCCATGGGCCCTACTGCAGAGCAGCACGGGTTTCCATTACACCTCTCAGGGCTCTTCCTAGAACCTTGAGCCACTCAGAGCTCCCAATTTCCCCTTCTAGCCCAGGAATCAGGATTTCATTCAGATGGTACTGTCATAGTGAACTTCCAGGGCAAGCCTGGTCCTCCCAGGATTCTCTGCATCCCTCCGTTCAGATTCAGGGAGGCATCTGGAGGGCCTGTTTGCTCCAGCATCCTATCCAGCTCCTATCTGAGTGGAGCTGAAGTCTAAGTTTCTGAAGAGAAGAGGAAGGAATGTCATTCTTCTGCAGGATCTATGACCTCCACCATGTGTATAGCCCTGAGGGAAGCAATTTGTAGGGGAGGAAATGAGGCTGTACTTCTGGTCTACCTTTTATTAGCACTTGTATGACTTATAGACCTCACTCAGTGAAAATGTCTTTCTGAAACTTCTCCCAATGTGCTGGAAAGTATTAAATTGGAAAGTATTGCAAAAGCTACAGAAGTTATGCCAATGTGAAATCTTTTTCTAGACAACATTTTGTATCTGAATTGGCAACCACAGGTTACATCTATAATGCACACTGATACTTTGTATTAGCAAATCAAATCAGCAGTTTGAAAGGTATTGTGGCACCAGTGAGTCACTTGTGAATACACATATGGTGAGTGTCATTTTGGCCTTTGGCTGGCTGTTAGAATGAGTATCCATTAAGCAGGCTGCTCCAAAGTCTCCTCTGGATCCTAAGCAGGGTGGCATCCCCATCCAGGGATGCTGATCAGAGGTTGTCATGACTGTATAGAGTCCAAGGGTACAGGAACCAGACACTGATAAGGAGTCCCATTGCCATCAGGATAAAACCCAAGTGGTGTCTTTTCTTGTGTACATCTTGTCACAACCCAATCTCTTCTCTTAGTTCTAGGCACCAGCCATGCTGAGAAACTTGCAATTCTTCAAACAAGATTTGTTGCCTCAACATTACTGCCATGGTCATGAATTATCCTTTGCCTGGAATATTTCCATTTAATTCCCACACCTCCACTTGCTAGAACAATTCAAGACTGAGTTCTGGCTTCTTCTTATCTAGGAGGCCTTTCTTTGCTCAACACACCAAAATGGGGTCAGTTATATGCTCCTTTTCATTGCCTATAACTTCTCTTTATTGTAGCACTGGCTACGATTCATCTGCTTCCCTTTTTCTGCCACCAGACTATAAACTCCTGGAGGACTAGCCCTCTCATGTTCATATTTGTCTCTCATGCCTGGCAGACTGCTGGTGTGGAGAAGGTGTCTAAGTTCAGGCAGAAACCTCCATGCATACTTCCATGAGGCAGTCCTCCCTGCCCAGCCCTCTGTGGAGCAAGGGTCCTTGCGACTCTGTGAGAAAGGGGCTAGAGGAGGCCCATCTGCAGGTCTAGGTGGATAGCTGGACCTAGCCTCTGCTATGTTCTTCTTAGTTCTTTATTTTTTTGGTGTGCAGCCCTGTCCTGTTTATTCTTGCCTTGTTCAGATGGAATTTGTTTGGTTGTTTAATTTTTTTTTCATTTATTCACATGTGCATACATTGTTTGGGCCATTTCACCCCCCTGCCCTCTGCCCTCTTCCTCTCCCCCCCAACCCCTTTCGCTTCCAGGCAGAACCTATTCTGCCCTTATCTCTAATTTTGAAGAGAAGACATAAGCAATAATAAGGAAGAAAAAGTGTTTTTGCTAGTTGAGATAAGGATAGCTGTATAGGGAGATTCCTAGTATTGCTTCCATGTACAAATGTGTTACAACCCAAGTTGATTCATCTCTACCTGATCCCCTTCCCATATTGACCTCTGTCGCTTTAAGGTTTCCATATTAGTTCCTCTACAGTGGGGACATCAAACACTTTCATATTTTGGGTTTCCTACCTATCCCCATACTTCCTGTATGTGCTCTCCCCTTGTCATGTGACCCAAGTCCAACAACATTGCTGTATTTGCTCTAGATCTAAAGTCCGCATATAAGGGAGAACATACGATTTTTGGCCTTCTGAACCTGGCTAACTTCACTCAGAATGATGTTCTCCAGTTCCATCCATTTACTTGTGAATGATAAGACTTCATTCTTCTTCGTGGCTGCGTAAAATTCCATTGTGTATAGATACCACATTTTCTTAATCCATTAGTCAGTAGTGGGGCATCTTGGCTGTTTCCATAACTTGGCTATTGTGAATAGTGTTGCAATAAACATGGGTGTGCAGGTGCCTCTGGAGTAACCTGAGTCGCATTCCTTTGGTTATATCCCCAGGAGTGGGATTGCTGGATCATATGGCAGATCTATGTTTAGATTTTTAAGAAGCCTCTAAACTTTTTCCAGAGTGGTTGCACTAGCTTGCTTTCCCACCAGCAGTGTACAAGGGTTCCTTTTTCCCCACACCTGTTGTTGATGGTGTTGCTGATGATGGCTATTCTAACAGGGCTGAGGTGGAATCTTAGTGTGGTTTTAATTTGCATTTCCTTTATTGCTAGAGATGGTGAGCATTTTTTCATGTGTTTTTTGGCCATTTGAATTTCTTCTTTTGAGAAAGTTCTGTTTAGTTCACTTGCCCATTTCTTTATTGGTTCATTGATTTTGGGAGAGTTTAGTTTTTAAGTTCCCTGTATGTTCAGAGGAATTTTGTATTGACCTATATCTCATGCTCAAGCTCTCTAATTTAAAACTTCAGTCCTCCTTTTCCTTTCCTTTCTGCCCTAGAATTGAATCTTCTTGGTTCCTGGTGCCATATGCCATGGGTCTCAAGATGCTGAGCTCTTTCTGAGTGTGTTTGCATGCATTTCGTTCAGCTCTGCACTGGTGCCCCACCCCCTGCCTCCAGCTGACTCTTAGGGCTCCCTCTTCATGGCCTTTGTGTGTGGCTGGTGAGGCTCATGAATTCCAGATGTCATTGTGCAAACCACCAAGGTGACTGAGGCCAACTTGAGTGTGCAGGTGAGCTACAGTGAGGCCCAGAATGCTCCAGTGACTCACCTAAAGTCTCACATTTCCTAGGTCCCTTGTCATTACTTATGAATATGTCATTGTTCATATTATTTGAAAATTGGGGATGATGTGATTTTATATATATGCTCCATATTAGTTTCTATTGATGTTATAACAAGTTAACATGAACTTACTGGCTGAAAACAACACAAATTTATTTCTTGGAGGTCAAAAGACTAAAATCAAGGCCTCACCATGGCTTTGTTCCTACTGGAGGTATCAGGGCTTTTTCAGTGTCTGGAGGGCATCTGCATTCCTTGGCTCATGGCACCTTCCTTGTATCACTCCAACTTCTTGCTTCAGCCATCATAGCTCCTACTTCTTCCTTTGACTTTCTTGCCTCTCCCTTGTAAACATATTCATGATTACAAAGTATCCACTTGATTAATACACAATAATCTTCCCATCATAAGATCCCTTAATCCTTTTGTCTCGTTTCCCCCTAAACTCAACATATCAGTAACTTTTTAATGAGTTAGTCTTAATCTTCATTTTTTTTTTTCTATGCTCTCAGGATAACCTTGATTGTGCTGTAGCCCCAATGACAGGGCAGGAAGTCTGTCCAAGATGTCACAGCAGTCACAGCATGGTTGCTTGAAGCCCTTTCCCACCCCCTGATGTTTAGCCAGCTCTCCCTAGCCATCTTTTTTCCTGAAGAATAATGACCTAACTTGAAGGTCTAAAATTACCTTTTTCTCTCCACACTGTTCTTTAATCATTCTTCTTCCAAGTAAGAAAAAGAGAAAAAGAAAGAGACTATGATATTTTCTAAGAATGCAGTATGTGATTATTTCCTCTCAGTTTGAAAAACCTTTCTCTATCAACTTAGGTACTAATTTTTTCAATTAACTCTGCTCCCTCTTTTGTTATTTTTTTTTTAAAGTCATCAGTACCCAATTAGCATTAAGCACTTCTGTGACTAAGCCTATTGAGTTCTAATCTGTTACGAGGACATTACGCTCTTTACCTTAAACATTTTTAAAATAATTAAACAAAGCCAGACTTTTTTTTTTCTTCCAAAATCAGGAATCCAGTGGTGGCTTATAGACTGTGAGGCTGACAGATGGGATGAGGTGGCCATGTGCAAACGGAATGATCTGGAAGATTTCAGGAAGAAGAGTTCATTTTGAGCTGGATCTTGAATACTAATAACAGTAAAATATAGCAAGAATATGACATGCATTGACTTTATCTATATCACACTTAATCTCCAGAAAAATTCTACAGTAAGGTAGATGGTATTAACCTCTTTTTCTTTATTCTTTTTTGTTACCCCTTTTTCTACAGTTGAGAAAGTATAGCTGAGAGAGGCTGAGTGTGTGGCGTAAAGCCACACAGCAAGTATGTCAGAGTAGGGATAGTGACACTGTGTGTCTCCAAAGCTCTGACTATTGCGATGTGTCAGATTTGGTGGAAGGGAAACAGCAGACTCATAGTGTGAGTCATGGCAAGAGAATTACTTCCTCCCTGATCAGATCTTTGCGGGAGACGAATAGGTGTGCTTAAAAGTCCTCGAAGTCGGTTATGGGCATTACTATTAGGCTGGAACTTGTCTGTCTGCAAGAAGATGAAAAAGACTAAGTTTGTCATCATGAATAGACCTGGTATATCATCCACTTCAATTTTTCTCTCTAATTCCATAGGTATAATTTATATTCAGAGTCATATTAGGGCTCACGTTAGATCCTAAAGAGTGCTGCCTCTTTTCTAATTCCCTCACTTGACAGGTTTCAAGGAAAATCAGTGGTGTAAATCCATGGTTCTATATGCTGCTTTTTTTGTCTGTCAAGGGACATACTGCAATGTCTGGAGACATTTTTTGACTCACAGCTGGAACATATTACTGGCCTGTAGTGGGTAATGGCCAGAGATACTATTAAACATCCTATGATGAACAGAACAGCTCCCCACAACAAAGAATCATCTGACTCCAAATATCAATGGTGATGAAGCTGAGAAACCCTAGTGTAAAGGCCCAGGGCATGGATTTTGTATCTGGGCATCCTGAGTTGAATCCAGCTCTATGATTACTAACTGTGTGACCCTGGCCATGTTACTTAACCTCTCTGTACCTCATCTGCAGATGAGGCTAATGATACCCCTGCCTCTCAGGGGAGATAAGAGATTGTGATGAATCATTATCTCTGAGACATTAGAACAGTATCTGGTGCGCATTTGGCACCATGTTTAGAGAGCATTTGGTACAGCAGTTGAGTAGCCAGTTTACTCAGGTGTAAATCCTCCATCTGTTTCTTACTAAGTATTTGACTTTTGGGAAGTCACTTAAACATTCTTGACTCAGATTCTTTATTAGTAACATGAAGATAACAGAATCTACCATTAAGGTGCATCTGCAATGTGGTCAGAACAATGACTCACACATGATAAGGGCCAGACAGCATCAATAGTTATTGTTGCTGTTATATTTATTCATTTATCCTCTAGACAACTATTTGGGCCTCCTATGCCCAAATGTGACATCATTTGCCTTACATTTTATTTGAATTTGTTATTCAACAGCAAGGTCAGAATCAGGACCACTTACCCTTACAAGAATAGCTTTGTGTGCTGTCACAGGTTTACAGATCCCTCCTATTTGGTGTCTGTGGTAGAAGGTGGAGGAATTTATCATTTTGGGTAATTATTACTTTGAGGGCAATGTGGAGAGAGGCATCATGACCTACCGTGTCACTTAGCAACTAAATGACTTCAGCTCTGCCTTTGAAAATCTATGAGACTGATGGTTGTTGGGTGACAAAAATCAGCACATCCTAAAAGGACTGAAATCAGAGCTGTCAATTGACAAAGTGAGTTTAATTTCCTCCTATGATTACCATTCAAGGAGACATTTCTTTAAAAGCTACTCTCTGTCCAATTATGGTGATGTTCCAATTTAGTTGGTCATAGTGATAGTAATGTCTTCTAAAAAGTTTTTACTCTTCTTTTTGTGTTGAGATGTAGAAGAAAAAATTTGAGTTTTGTGAGAACATCTAACTTAGAGAGCAGACATAATTACTGTTGGAAAGTGAGCACAAAGTTACCATGCATGTTTAAGCAGCATTAAAACTATGTGTTATTTTAAATGGCTTCAGTTAATTAGATTCTCTCTGATGACTCATTGGAGCAATCAAAACCTTGAGCTCACATCATGAAAGGAAGCAGGACCTGGGTTTGCAAACCTGCAGGCCAGTCTGCCTTTCACCATGTGCACTGTAACTATGTGGTCACTTCCCTGCAATCAAACTCAGCAAGCACAAAACAAGTAAAAGTAGCGAATTATTCGAAGACTTTTTTCAACCTGTGTCTGACCTTCTTGACTCATTTGCAGAAGTAATTGCCTGTGGAAATTGGTATGCTTTTATCTGTGGTGCTATTAAAATGCTGGTCGAACTGAGGTGGTGCAGACAGCATTGTTAATGGTTATGTGGAGCGGGAGCTGTTGTTTTATTCGACAGATGAGAAGTAGCTGAAAATAACCTTCTGTCTCCCCTGTAAGAATTGTGCTTGTTAAGTGACATTCACCAACACAGCCAAGTTTGAGCGTGGTATAGGAATTTGTGCTATTTTTAGCAAGATATTAAATGAAAATTTTTGAGGCTTTTCTCATTATAAAATAGGAGAATGTAGGTATGTTTCATATTCTCTATTTTAGGGAATACTTTCAGAGCCCAGGGCAGTTGTTGATCAAGTTGGGGGGAAATGAGAGGATAGTATTAGCAGGAAATTCAGAACTGAGTGCAGTCATTTCCAGCCAAATGCATGGAGATGGTGCTAACCTGTAGGATTTTGCTCTCCCTTCCTGGCTTCATGGCATTTTTTTGTCCAAGTGAGTAGGACTATTCATTTTTCAAGCCTTTCTCTGCATGACCCAGTGTCTCTTTTTCTCCCCTCTGCCATTCTCCCAGCTTGGGGTGGGGCATTATGCTTAAAAGTTGTCGGGGGAGGGAGCAGTGAAGATCAGAATGACATAAAACAGTGCTTCTTAAACTTTAATGTGCCTCAAAGTCACCTGGACAATTTGAAAACACACATGCACACACACACACACACACATATTTCTGAGCCTTACCCCCAGAGATTCTGATCCAGTAGGCCTGGAGTAGATAGGAAAATTTGAATTTGTACCAAAGTCCCAGGTGATGTAATGCTGTTAGTCTAACACTACCCTTTGAGAAGCTCTTGGATAATTGAGCATGAGTGAATGAACCACTGAGTCAGTCTCTTCAACCATTTATCAGCGACATTTATTGATTCTCTACTGAACACAGAGGAAGATGCCTGTGAAATGACTCCACCACAACCTCTATATACCCGAAAGTCTTCTATGTCAGGAAAAGCACAGACCACCATACCACAGTGGGGTACACCCAATTACAGCCAAGAGCAGAGAGGACCAAGGTCCAGGGATGATTGATGAAAATCCAGGCTCACTGTAGATCAATTCCATTCCAGCAAGGTGGAATGTTAATTCACTGAATCTTCTAAGCAACCATGAGAGATGAGAATTACCTTTCTCCTTTCTCAAATGATGGAATTGTGGTTCTTACAAGGAGTCTTTTCTCTTCAGAACCCAGAATATTTTCTCTATACCACATTTCTTCCCAGCACAGTATGTGACATAACTGGGTATTCAGTTAATGTTTGTTGAATTAAGACATCTGATGATTAAGTTAGCGAGGAAACATTTCTAGGACGCAGCTGGAGAAAATCATTTATCTCTAGACTGTAATGATCCTCATGTTATATTATTATTATTTACTGAGCATTTATTACATCCCACACACTGTGATAAACACTTTATATACATTGTCCCACTCATTAAAAGATAAAACCATGAGGTAATTATGAACTCTGTTAACTATGAAGAAATTTAGAGAGGATGAATGATTATTCTGAGGTTGGTAGTGGAGCCAGGATTCCCAATGGTAGCTTTTTATTTTCAGATCACAGAGTCTATACTCTCCTAAGAATCCTCCCACACTGGATTGATCTGCTAATGTGGCAGTGAGTAGTTACTTAATTTTCTTCCCTTTGTCACTGCCCATTTCTGTCCAGGCAGTGAGATTCGTAGCTATGGATAGCATAGAAAGTAGGAATTTCCAAGTTAGTGGCCAGTTACCATGCCAAAATAAACATTATTCCCACACCTGCTTCATCATTATCACATCAGAATAAGCAAAAGCAATGACAACAGCAAAGACCAAAAATATAACGTTAACAAAATTAGATGTGTTGCTGCCATGTGGTCCAAATGAAATAGAATAAGAACTAAGTCTGGTTCCCTGGCCTTACTCTCTCCCATTCCCCCTCACTCATGTTTATACTTACCCTTTAGCCCTGCCTCATCTACAAAGAGCTTCATTTAATGTCACTAGTCAGTATTTTAGCTGATTCATCAAAGTTCTTAGCATTGGTGGATTTTAGAGATTCCTTTGAAGGCTTGTGTGCATGACGAGCTTGGCTTAACATGTCTCTCATCCAGACCCCAATATTGTTCTAGAATGATAAATTTCAGGTGTACCTATACAATTAAGACAACAGTTTCCATTCAGGCTAGTGTTCCAGGATACTGTCTTAATGAAATGCTCTCTGATATGTGTCTAATGTTTTGACAGTTTACTCCAGGACAATTAGTAGAAAGAGACAATAACATTGAGGGCCTGTTTGGAAATACCCAGAACACCAAACTGGTCCATAGAGACTCTGGGTTTTGCAACACTACAATGAAATACCTGGCATATGCTACTCATGAAGGAAAAAGGTTTATTTAGCTCACAGTTTTGGAGGTTCCAAGGTGTACTGCCAACCTTGGCTCAGTTCTGGTGAGGGCCCAATGGTGGATGGTAGATGGCAATGACAGGAGCTCGTATCTGGACAAGCATTCCCATCATAAACCCCAAAGAGAAAAGAGCGAGAAAAGGATGGTCCAAATTTGCTCTTTTTACAACAACCATCTCTCAAGAACTACCAAGGGGTCCCTCAAAAAATTCCTTCATCCTTTTTGAGGACATGTTCCAATGACCTAAATATTTCCCACTAGGCCCCACCTCTTAAAGGTGCCACCACCTCCCAATCTTGTAGTCCCTGGGGACTACACCTTCAACACATGGACCTTGGAGAGACATCCAAATTATAGCGCACAGTATGTCATTTCATTTGGCCACTAACTCAGGGAACCAAGCAGGTATTTTTCTCTTTTTATCAGACTGACAGAATCACAGGGAAAAAGAAGTAATTTTCCTCTGTACACATATTTCTAGATATTTGAGCTGGAATTCGAACTCAAAAGTGTATAACTCTAAAGATCCCACCTTTCTCATTGAAAGATAATACTGTGGGTGCAGATGTCACTGGATTTACCGATAGGGAGTTGTGTGCTGCCCTTTACAAAGCAGAATATTCAACTGAGCCCTTGTTCTGACTTTTGAGACCCTATTTTCGGTATCTTGTAATGACTTGGAAGTGAGAGAGCGCCTCTCGATTGCCTTGAGCGCTGAGTGCCAATGGTGATTCTGCCCAACACATCCGCTAGTGCCACTAACCTGACTTAATGAGCAGCTCATCTCAGTCAGAAGGCTGACTAATGGGGAATTAAGGATCATAAGACTAAAAATTTTATTTGAAGGGAAATTCATTATGATCAGAATCTTTTTCTTCTTTGGAAAAATATATAAAGAAATTAAGTCTCTTTAAAACAAGCAGCAGTCAAATATAAACTTAATGGATATTAAGCTTCAGAAACTATCTTTTAAAAGCAGGGATTGGAAAGGCTTCTAGCTCCTTGACTTTTCCTGTTGTTACCTATCAGTCCTCAGGTGGCAGGGTGGCCAACGTGGAGTGAAGTTGAAAGGGAGAGGGAAGGAATGCTGCAGTCTGTTTTTAGGAAACAGGCTTTTAATAACTAAGCAGCTCTTCTCTTTAGAACTGTCTGTCCGTATCCAGAAAAAAATAATTGGCGAATTATCCAACCAGTCTTGACTGAGGAGACAAGTTAAAACCCAGCATTTATGCCCACACAGTTTGAGGATATTTTGAAACAAGAAAAGGTATTGCAATCCAAGATAGAAAGTCATACATATCTAATGTGAAATTCCCTTTTCCAAAATTCATAATACTCCAAAATCTGAAACCTTTTGAGGATCCATGATGCCACATGTGGAAAATACTTCACCATGAAACTTTGTGCACAAAGTCATTTAAAAATTGTATAAAATTACCTTCATCTGTGTGTATAAGGTCTCTATGAAACACAGATGGGTTTAGACCTCAGTCCTGTCCCCAAGGTGTCTCACTGTATACATGCAAATAATCCAATATAAAATCCAAAAATCTGAAACACTTCTGGTCCTAAACATTTCAGATAAGGGATATTGAATCTGTACCATGTTTCTGAAAGTTCCTAGTAGTAACAGTATTGCCTGGGAGTTTATTAGAAATATAAATTGTCAGCCAGGCATGGCTCATGCTGTAATCCCAGCTATGGAGGAAGCAGAGAACAGGAGGATCAAGGTTTGATGCCAGGCAAAAAGTTAGTGAGACTCCATTTCAACCAACAGAGGCAGGTGTGCTGGTTCATGCCTGTAATCCCAGCTATGTGGAGGCTAAATAGTAAGATTGTTTTCCAGACTGGTGAGACCCTATCTAAAAAATAACTAAAACAAATAGAGTTGGGTGTGTGACTCAAGTGGTCAAGTGCTTGTTAGCAAGCATGAGGCTGTCAGTTCTAAACCTCAGCACTGACAAAAAAGAAGAAAAAGATATATAAATTTTGTCTAGGGCCCACTCAAGACCTACTAAATCAGATACTCTGAGAAGGAAGTCCCAAAGCACTGTATTAAAGGACTCCCTGGTACAGAGTGACATTCTGGTCATTCTGTAACCCACAGTAGTAGGGAATGTGTAGGTTAGGGGATATAGTATGTCTCTGGTCAGATCATGGGTTCTGGCCTCATTGCATACAGTTTCTTTCATCTTGTACTTTAGTTTCCTTGTCAGATAAGTAATGACAGTACTTATTGGATGTGATGTCACTATTACCATTTTGCTATCAGCTCTTGATTTTAAGGATTTGAAAGCTATTTTTCACTTTCATATGGCCACCGTGGGTCAAGGCAGCAGTTCAGAAAGCTTTAGTAAACAGTTAAATTGCTGCTGTCAAACCTGGCTGACCAGACAGACACCTAGACATCTGGTTACTCCTGGAAATCCACTAGAGCAGCAGCAAAGAGAAGGGTCTCTCAAGGTATGAATCCACAAGCCCAGACAAAGAGAATGAGAAGAGACACACGGGTAATAATAGAAAGCTGGCAGGCAATGATTGACTTGGTAGACCCAATACAGCTGAACCCTAAGGTGACAGGAAATCTGAAATAGTTTGTTCTATACCAGCACCCTCCAAAGACTCAGACAATATGTTCCTCTAGAAGTGACAGTAAAAGTGGGACTAGGAAAAGGGGGGAGCACTTAAAAATTTCTTTAAGAAGGATTTAGATCCCTACCTATCCTCATTCTGTACATCTGAACCATTATTTCCCCAAAGCCTGGTTTATTCTTGAAGGGTAGTCTCTACATGGGAGACTCAGTCACAGTGGAAGACAGAGATGCTATATGAAAATCAGGATCCAGGGAAAGTATATACACTGAGCATTGAGACCTCCAGCCTTCACTTGATTGCTAAATGTTGCCAGCTTTATCAAACAGGAGATTAAGTCCTTCCTGGGTTCTCAGAGAAACCCCAAAGGACAGTCCTAAAGTCAAAGGCCTTATGAATTCTTCAACATTAATTCAGTCAAATTACCCTATGGTGAATTCCCACTGTTGATAACTTCCACTCATTCCTCACTCACACAGAACTTTTAATCACTTTTCTTGGGCTCCACTGTGAAGCATGAGTGGGCATCTAAGGATTTCCATATAATTTAATATGAAAGGCAGATGCACACACACACACATACACACATACACACACACACAAATGAGGAAACAAAAGCCAAGCAGAGAGAAGAAAAAGCTGAAGAGACCTCTTATAAAGTGCTAGGAAATAGGATAGGAAAAATAGAAAGTTAGACTTAATATCAGACCACAAACTCTAAAGTTGATACAGGAAAGAGTAGGAAATACTCTGGAATTAATAGGTATAGGCAAGAACTTTCTCAATGGAACACTAGCAGCACAGCAACTAAGAGATAGTGTAGATAAATGGGACTTCATAAAACTAAAAAGCTTCTGCTCAACAAAAGAAATGGCCTCTAAACTGAAGAGACCACCCACAGAGTGAGAGAAAATATTTGCCAGCTACACATCAGACAAAGGACTGATAACCAGAATATATAAGGAACTTAAAAAACTAAATTCTCCCAAAATTAATGAACCAATAAAGAAATGGGCAAGTGAACTAAACAGAACTTTCTCAAACAAAGAAATTCAAATGGCCAAAATCATATGAAAAAATGCTCACCATCTCTAGCAATAAAGGAAATGCAAATTAAAACCACACTAAGATTCCACCTCACTCATGTTAGAATAGCCATCATCAAAAACATCACCAACAACAGGTGTTGGCAAGGATGTGGGGAAAAAGGAACCCTCTTACACTGTTGGTGGGAATGTAAACTAGTACAACCACTCTGGAAAAAAATTTGGAGGCTACTTAAAAAGCTAAATGTTGATCTACCATTTGATCCAGCAATACCATTCTTGGGGATGTACCCCAAAGACTGTGACACAGGTTACTCCAGAGGCACCTGCACACCCATGTTTATTGCGGCACTATTCACAATACCCAAGTTATGGAAACAGCCAAGATGCCCCACTACTGACTAATGGATTAAGAAAATGTGGTATCTATTCACAATGGAATTTTATGCAGCCATGAAGAAGAACAAAATGTTACCATTCGCTGGTAAATGGATGGAATTGGAGAACATCATTCTGAGTGAGGTTAGCCTGGCCCAAAAGACCAAAAATTGTATGTTCTCCCTCATATGTGGACATTAGATCAAGGGCAAACACAACAAGGGGATTGGACTTTGATCACATGATAAAAGCGAGAGCACACAAGGGAGGGGTGAGGATAGGTAAGACACCTAAAAAATTAGCTAGCATTTGTTGCCCTTAACGCAGAGAAACTAAAGCAGATACCTTAAAAGCAACTGAGGCCAATAGGAAAAGGGGAACAGGAACTAGAGAAAAGGTTAGATCAAAAAGAATTAACCTAGAAGGTAACACCCACGCACAGGAAATCAATGTGAGTCAATGCCCTGTATAGCTATCCTTATCTCAACCAGCAAAAACCCTTGTTCCTTCCTATTATTGCTTATACTCTCTCTACAACAAAATTAGAGATAAGGGCAAAATAGTTTCTGCCGGGTATTAAGGGGGTAGGGGGGAGAGGGAGGCGTGTGGGGTCCGTGGTAAGGGAGGGGGTGGTGGCAGGGGGGAGATTGTATGCACATATGAATAATAAAAAAAAAGAAAAAAAGAAAATTGGAAATTTTTGAATGAAAAAAAAAGAACAATTTTTAGATTAATCCGTAAGTCCAATATCTGTATAATAAGAGGCCTGAAAAAAGAGAATAAAGAGGTGGAGGGTAAGAAATCACAAAATAAGTAATCCAAGAAAAGTCCCTTGAAAACAAGGGCATAAATTTCAGGTTGAAAGGGCTTGCTGTAGCTCGGCACAGTGGATGAAAGTGAAACCATGGTGAAATGTATGTCATTATGAGTTGTCAGAACATTGTGGAAAAAGGATTTCTAGAGACACAAAACAGATTTAATGTGAAGAATGAGGATATAAATGGTTTATTTTTTTACTTTCCAACAATAGACTAGAGAAATGTTTTCCAAAATTCTGGGAGAATGATAGCCAATCCATAGTTCTACACCTACCCAAGCAATAAAGTTACTGGAGGATGTCTTCTACCAAAAAACCAAAAATAACCCAAGAAAGAGGAAGATACCACCATCACCACTACCAATAATAATAGAATATGGTGTTCCTGAGGACCCTTAACCTTCCAGAATGCTTCAGGCAGGAGCAGCCCTGAGCCAGAAGTGATGATGTAGCATCACTACTTTGACTATCTGACCGGCCCAGCAGTGTCTTGGACTTACTGTCTAGTTCTCAGATTACAAACAACAGAGCTATCCTTACTATGTTATTGATTTGACATAAGTACTTTGTTAAGGTTGAGATTAAATTAGTTTTCTGGAAGCCATTCTATAATCAAACAAACAAAGAGCAACAACAAAAACACTTCTCTTCTTTGCCAGTGATCCCAATTCATTGTGGATCAGAAAACAGCTGGGGCAGGACAGCCTAACAGGCTTGTTGAGTTAGAAACAGATTCCCTGTACCTAGGAGGACTGACTGAGCATGCTCAGTGACATGATTGCATGAGGAGGGAGGAGCTTTGACCTCTGATTGTTTATGAGGTTATTTGTAAGCTTAAATGATATCCTTATACAGGCTTTGAGCTGCTTCTGCTTTTGAATCTGATTCCTGTTCAGCTTATCACCACTCCCGGGAACCTTTCCAGAGCTGGCAGCACTCTTTCCTTGCTTGTTTATAATTCACTTCAGGTGGCTTTGTGTCTTCAGTCTTTCCCTTACCTCTAGATCCATGCACTTCTCTTTTGTTTTTTTCTTTCCATAATCTGTCTGCTAAGCCTAAATAAAATTATTTGAAAGAGATGATTGTGGTGCATCTGTATAGGGATAGGTGCTACCAACTAAAAGGAAGGAGCTACTGAAACATACAATGCTTGTATGGATCTAAGGGCGTTTTACTGAGTGAAAAAGCCAGTACCAAAAGGCCATATAGTATGTGATTCCATTTATGTAGCATTCCTAAAGTGACATTATAATAAAGGAGAAATGCTTTATTTGGGTTCCTGGAGTCAAACTCCTGGGGGAGTGTGACTATAAAGATGTAGCATGAGGAGCTCTGTGGCAATGGAATGGAATACTTCTGTGTTTTGAATGTAGTGCTGGTTTCACTAATCTGCACAGGGGTAAAAGGACACAGAAGTATACAAACACTTTACAGCAATGGCAATCTTTTGATTTTTATACTATGCTTTAGTTATGTATGATGTAACTACTGGGGAAAACTAGGTGAAGGATACCTGGAATCTCTCTGCAACTTCCTGTGAATTTCTAATTATTTCCAAATATTTAAGTAAAAAAATTAAGTAAGGAATATAACATAAGCAAGATAATTATGCCTAATGAAAGAAGTTGTTCAAAAAGGAATACCAAAGAAATTGAATAACATCAAACTAAAAACTTTCATTCTACAAATGGTATTGTAAAGAAAGAAAGCAGCCTATCTGATGTGAAAAAGCATTTGCAGATTAGAGGAGAATTATCAACTTTTAATACAATAATAATAATTATTATATTACTATTATTGTGTAATAATAGTAATAATTAGATATATCTCTCCTAAGGACCCTTAACTTTCCAGAATGTCCAGAAGCAGGCCAAGCCAGGAGCATCCCTGAGTCATAAGTGATGGAGTTTGTATCCAGAGTATATAAAGAATTCTCACAACTCAGTAATAAAAAGGCAAACAACCCAACTGAAAAATGGGCAAACACTTGGATAGAAATTTCTCCAAAGAAGATACACGAGTGTCCACTGAGCACATGAAAAGACGTTCACCATCATCAGCCATTACGGAAAGGAAATTCAAAACCACAAAGAGTTCGCACTCACTAGGATGGTGACGATCAGAAAGACAGCTGATAGTAAGGGTTGATAAGGATGTGGGCACCTTGGACCCTCATCCACTGTAGGAATATAAAAACCATGAAGCCACTTTGTAAAAGCTTCTCAACATGTTAAACGTAGTTACCATATGACACAGAAACTTCACTCCCCGGTACATACTCAAAAGAATAAAAACATGTTCACGTAAACATTTGTGCAGGAATGTTTAAAGTAGCATTATTTATCACAACCCCCAAAGGAGAAAACCCCAAATGTTCATTAACTGATAAGTGAGAAATGAAATGGAGTAGACAAATGACTTGTACCCCATACAATGGAATATTAAATGGAATATTATTCAAAAATAAAGGGAAGTACTGACACATACTACAATGTGGAAAAAGCCAGTCACCGAAGGCTACATATTGTATGATTTTAATTTATATGAGGTGTTCAGAATATGTAAATCTGTAGAAACAGAAAGTAAATTAGCAATTGCCAAGGCTAGGCAATTGGGAGAAGATGAATGCCAGATAATAGGTGTGTTGGGGGGTGGGATGAAAATATTCTAAACGTAGATTCTGGCGATGATTGGAAGTATACTAAAAACCATTGAATTTACACTTTAAGCGGGTGCACTTTATGGTATATGAATTATATAAGTAGATTTAAAAAGGAGTACATACTACATGAATCCATGCACATGAAACTAGAAAATGCAAGCTAATCTATTCTGTCAGAAAAGAGATCAGTGGTTGCCTGGGGGTGGAAGGGTGGAGAGCAGGCAAGGGTAGGATGGAGGGGTTATCAAGGGATATAATCAAGCATTTCGGTGGGGGGTTGATATATTTACCATCTTGATTGTGGTGA
Organism: Castor canadensis; assembly: GCF_047511655.1. Taxonomy (NCBI): domain Eukaryota; kingdom Metazoa; phylum Chordata; class Mammalia; order Rodentia; family Castoridae; genus Castor; species Castor canadensis. Next base: position 122,261,403 of record NC_133396.1, read on the forward strand.
TGGTCTTATGGATGAATACATTTGTCAATTGATCAAATTATGTACCTTAAACATGTGCAGTTTATTGAATACCAATAACTTATTTGTTTCAAAAAGCCAGAGCGAAAACATGTGAAATTCACTAATTTAACAAACATTTGTTAAGTTCTGGAATAGTGTTAAATCCTCGGGAGCACAATGATGAGGGAAAGATGTGTCCAGGCTTCAAGCAGAAACTCATACTCTTAGTAAACAGGTCAAGAAAGCACATACGTGATTGAGTAGTATAATAGGAACGCTGTAGAAATACGCCTGGTAATTCAGTCACTCTCATGGTGACAGATGGAGGGAGAGGGTGTTGGAGGAAGGTTTTCTGGAAGTGTTGGTTTTTGAGCTCAGCATTTAAAGGCAATTGGAAGTTAAGAGAAAAAACAAAAGGTCTTGTAATGACCTAATGGTCCTCCTTCAAGATCCTACATAGTTGTTACATCTCCCAGGGAGTCTGATTTTATTTTTACCATATCAAAACCATGCATTTTTCCCCATATCACAGTGAAGCAGATTGCTGAATTAACAATAAGTACAATACAAGGATTTAACAATAAGTGCAAAACAAGGTTATCACATCTTTTAATGTCCTCTGCAGACTTGCTATTATTTAATTTCTGTGATTGCAAATTCACAGTCTGTTCTTCCTTTTACATGTTTGTCCTGTGAAGACCAGGACTGAGTATCTCATTTACCACCCTGTCCCTTGCAAGTAGCAGAGTATTTGACAACTAGCAGGGCTTGATAAAGACCATTCGCTTATAGGTTTAGATTTGGACTGGTATGGAGTACAAGGCACACATTTGACTGGTGGCCTCAGACATGGCTCAGGTTTTTTGTGATGAGAAGTAAGTAAAAAGTGAATCAATACAACTTCCTGTACCTCTAACCTCCTGCCACCACTGCTATTTGTGTCTGAGCTCTGGCCCTTGGTCACACCAGCTCTCATCCAACCTGGTATGGCCTTCTCACCCATTTGTCCTAGTGGTTTGATGTAAGGAGACTTTCTTTGGGGTCACTCCCTCAAAGGCTTGAGCTGTGAGGTCCTTCTGAGAAGGTTAGGGCAATCAGCATTAGGAAGGGGTCTGGGACACTGGTTCAGGGATCACTCACTCTTTGTTTCTTCCTCCTGACCTTTAGCACTCCTCTATGCCACCATCTTTGGGAATGTGACGACCATTTTCCAACAGATGTACGCCAACACCAACAGGTATCATGAGATGCTCAACAGTGTTCGGGACTTCCTGAAGCTCTACCAGGTGCCCAAAGGACTGAGTGAGCGAGTCATGGACTATATTGTGTCCACCTGGTCCATGTCCAGAGGCATCGACACAGAGAAGGTAAAGAGTGTGAGAATCTCAAGAAAGCCACTGGTCTTTCAGCTTTCCCTAGAATGACTGAGGCTCTCAAACCTAACTGAGCTAAAAATTCGCCTGGGTAGAGTTGGATTCCCAGGTCATGTGTCCAGAAGTTTTAATTTCTTCCAGATCAGCCCTCCTGAAGGACCAGCAGGTACAGACATTGTTTAAGAAATCAAAGGCAAACTGTGTCTCCTGGAGAAGGGGGGAAACAGAAGTCTAACTGGGATAGAATTCCCTAAATTTGGGTAATGGTAAGAATCAGGGCCATGTCAAGAGGAAGGTGATTAGCCTGGTGCTGCCGGCTCATGCCTGTAATCCTAGCTATTTGGGAGGCTGAGATCTGGAGGATTATGGCTGGAAGCCAACCCAGGCAAATAGTTCTCAAGACCCCTGTCTCTAAAATATCCAGAGCAAAATGAACTAAGGTGTGGCTCAAGTGGTAGCTTTGTAAGCACAAACCTCTGTATTCAAATCTCAGTCCCACCAAAAAAAAAAAAAAAGAGGTCGGTTTGGTGATTAGTATTACTGATTTTTCCTTTTGCCCTAGGTTTTAAGATAATACAACATTGTCAGTGATCTTGACATTATTCAAACTGTTGATATTTTATTCATCATAGATTTTTTTGTAGGAACTTTGATTTTTTTAAAAAATATATCCCATTAAAACATAATTTCTTTTTTTTTTCATTTTTCTTTTATTATTCATATGTGCATACAAGGCTTGGTTCATTTCTCCCCCCTGCCCCCACCCCCTCCCTTACCACCCACTCCGCCCCCTCCCTCTCCCCACCCCCTCAATACCCAGCAGAAACTATTTTGCCCTTATTTCTAATTTTGTTGTAGAGAGCGTATAAGCAATAATAGGAAGGAACAAGGGTTTTTGCTGGTTGAGATAAGGATAGCTATACAGGGCATTGACTCACATTGATTTCCTGTGTGTGGGTGTTACCTTCTAGGTTAATTCTTTTTGATCTAACCTTTTCTCTAGTACCTGTTCCCCTTTTCCTCTTGGCCTCAGTTGCTTTTAAGGTGTCTGCTTTAGTTTCTCTGAGTTAAGGGCAACAAATGCTAGCTAATTTTTTAGGTGTCTTACCTATCCTCACCCCTTCCTTGTGTGCTCTCGCTTTTATCATGTGCTCAAAGTCCAATCCCCTTGTTGTGTTTGCCCTTGATCTAAAGTCCACATATGAGGGAGAACATACGATTTTTGGTCTTCTGGGTCAGGCTAACCTCACTCAGAATGGTGTTCTCCAATTCCATCCATTTACCAGCGAATGATAACATTTCGTTCTTCTTCATGGCTGCATAAAATTCCATTGTGTATAGATACCACATTTTCTTAATCCATTCGTCAGTGCTGGGGCATCTTGGCTGTTTCCATAACTTGGCTATTGTGAATAGTGCCACAATAAACATGGATGTAAAACATAATTTCTTTTGATCACTGACTGTTTTTGTCATCCCTTTAAATGATGCACCCAGGGTTATGTCCTCTCTCATCTCACTCTCCTCTCAGTCCTGATAAGAGCCCCATGATGTGGTCAGTGAAGGCAGATTCCTGGCCGCTACCTCAGTGGTGCGTGAGCTCAGGGTGAGGTACATAGGGGTCCAGCAAGTGTCCAGGTGACCTCACTCATCAGCCATGTCTTGGAAACACTAATCAAGGGCTTGTGCCTTAGTCACCAGAGTATCAGTTAGGTACCTCTCTAGACATCTGTTTTCCCACCTGTAAAGGAGAGTGTGATAAATTCCTACTGTTCTCTAACAGTTGTATTTTTCCAGATACATTTTAGTAAAGTACAGAAAACTTGGTATTGGAAAGAATAGAGAAAAGATGCAGTGTACTTTCTATTATTCATTTATGAATTGCTTTTATATATTTTCTATAAGGAAAGATTAAAATCCCACCTCAGCTTTTCTCTACTTCTCAGTCTTTCAATCCCACTTTCCACCTTTATTTGACAATCTGTTCGTACCTGGGGAATATAGGTTCCTCTCACTGTTATGATTAGGAAAACAGAAAGATAACATCATTGTGTGAAATCCAAATTCAGCTGGCTTTGGAATCAGCCAACCATGTTCCTGTCTTCCTCCATTAGAATAGACAGTTGAGAGTTGCCAGTTTATAAGAAAAAAATTGAATTAAATTTGACTGATCCTCTGCTTTAAAGGAACATCACTTTGGTTTTGTTGACTGTTTTGTTGACAAACCACCAGGGCACCAATTACCATTAAGAACAAATATTTGCGGTGGTTCTTCTGTGTGCCTGCCCTGTGGCAATGCCTTGTGTGACTGTGATCTCTGTTGAAGGGATGAAGACAAGAGGCCCAACTCATTTTGCTGTCTGCCTCTGGCCTTGAAGAATGGTAAAGCTAGGATTTGAACCCAGTTTTTTCTGACTTCAAAACTTACTCTTTTCCTATGGTGCCCCTTCCCCTTTAAATTTAAAGCATGTACTGGAAGTAACAAGGATGAGTTCAAATGAAGTTCTAATTTCCCCCATGGGCAGGGCACCAGTCCCTGGCTTTGGCACCCACTTGCCCCGTTCTAATTTCCCTCATGGGCAGGGCACCAGTCCCTGGCTTTGGCACCCACTTGCCCCAGCTGCCCTGTCGTTCCTGTTCTGCTCTCTCAACAATGCCGGTAGGTTCTGTGGGTTCCTGGCAGCTGATGGAGCAGAAAGGAACTTTGATCTCAGCCCTGGAGCTCTTTTTCCCAGGCATTAGATGCATTTGTATCTAGAAGCCCTTTCCCACCCTCCCTGACTGGAAGGGCAGTTGCCCATGAGAGACAGCACAGTCAGCATTTGGCCTGCCTCACCCACCTTGCCATTTCACTTTCCTGGAGGACTCTGGGATTTGCCCCAGATCCTGACAGATGGAGCAGGCAATGACAAGGGACTCAACTATGGTGACTCACTTCAGAGCCCAGCCTATTGGGGGATGTGACAGGAAGCTGCTGGAAGAGAGCCAGTGTCTGGTCCCATGCCTCTGCCTGGCTCCTGTCCCCTACTTTCCAAGTCAGAGTCATCAGCGATGATTGAGGGCCTGAGTGTTGGAGAAGGAGAACTGGGATCTTCTGGTTTTACCAGTAACTGGCTGGTGGCCTTAAGCTTGTCATATGTCTGTCTAAGCCTCAGTTTCCATGTCTCCAACACATGGCAACTTGATGACCTTCCAGACTGTATGACCTCTAAGGCCCTTTCAGTTATGACCTTCTGGACTACAGAGCCTCCCTCTGATGACCTTATGCTGCTGCTCTGATAAATCCACAAGATAAGGACTCACAGGCATTAATTACTCACCACTCAACAACTCATGGAATCTTCACAAGAAGTCCACACACAAGTTCAAAAATGAAAACTTAACAAGAGGAGAAAAGCAATGTTTCAAGTTCACCCAACCCATGAGCGCTGAAGAGAACTGAATCCAGAACTGCCTGATACTAAAGCCTCTGTCTTAACTTTGACCTTGTGTTGCCTAGCCTGGGTGGGAGTGGGGAGTACAGAGCTTCCATAGTGACATCTCTCTGGCCTTAGAGGCCCTCCAGGAATAGAAGGATGGTATCTATCAGAGCCTTGAGGTAAGGAAGGCTTCCCAGGAAGAGCTGAGACCTTCCTTCAAAGAGAGGATTAGAGGACCCCCAACCCACCTCCTCACACCCAGCGTGAAGCCAGTAGACAAGAAGGGTAATGGAAATGCCTTATGGCCTGGCAGTCTGTCATTCCTCCACTCCAGATCCCCTCCCCGATTTGCACAGTGCTCTCCTGGGCTCTGGGATGGGTGCCATGAATAAAACACTGCCTCCGTGCCAAGGCCTCATTCACTGCCAGCCTCCGCCAGCAGAGCCCAACTCGGGAAACCAAATATTTACATGGGAACTCACCTGGAGAATTAATCTTGGTGCCGAGCTACTGGGCACAGTTTTGATGGGACATGTGCAAGCTCCCACTCTCTGGTGATCTGCTTAGAGAGAAGAAAACCCGAATTAAGTCTGCACTTCTGTGGGAATCTGGTTTGTCCTGAGATACTTAGCAGGCACTCTTCCCAGGCTTTGGCTGTCTGAGGATCTTGGTCAGCCCTCTTTCCCCACTCCCGGAAAGTGTATTCACCTACCTGGGCTTCCTGCAACCCCAAAGCAAGAATGCAGAGGCACATAGAAGGGGAGATGGGTTTACTGAGTCACCTAGTGGGGCCAGGCACTGACCAGGCAGTGTTTCGGTAGATTTGGCAATTTCATTTCACCTTCACAAGTCAATGTTAGCCATCTGCGTTTTATAGAAGAAACTGTAACACAGAGCAGTTAAGTCACTTTGAGAGGAAGGAGCAGGCATTTCGATTAGACTTCTTTCCACTGCCGCACCTCTATGCAGAGCACAGGGGCACCAGGCAGGGGTGGGGGAGGGGTGCTGAATAAAGCTATTAAGGGCAAGGTGTGATTTGAGCTGGAGGAAGCTGGTGGACTTCCAAAGTCCTGGATGAGTTCTAGATGCAGAGGAAAATGACCTGGGTATGGTAAAAAAGCAAGGGAGGGAAAGTTCCCAGCATCACGAAGAAAAGTGTGCATTGAACGTATTTGGTTTTATTCTCCCCACGTTGTTCACAGACTCGAGTGGAAGAAATTATTATTTTAGAAACACTCCAGCTTTCTCTAGAAAAGTCCCCTTGGAGGTGTTTAACACTTGCTGTGGAAGAGTCAATGTAATGATTTCTTACAAAAATTTAGTTAAGGGAAATTTCTCTTCCTCTAGAAAAGCTGGAGAAGCTTCCATTTTTTTTAGATGAGACCCTCATGGCCTGCAGTTCATATTTTGCTCTCAAAATGCTGCAAGTCAAAGTACAACCCACCTGCTCTGTGCGGCTGCCTGGTACGGAGCTGGTCAGAACATACCCTGGGCTCTAGGTTGAGTTACCTACTTTGAGATCCCAGCTGTGCTATTTCCTGGTTGTGCAACTTTGGGAAAGTTAGCAAGCATCTCTGTGCCTCAGTTTTCTCATCTGTAAACTAATCTAATAATAGCACTAACATCATATATGTGAGGACAGAGAGAGCTAAGGCATCTTTTAAAATGTAAACTCATATCCCTTCTCAACTTCCTTAGCCCTCTTTTCTTATTTTTTCTCCTTAATTGTTCTTCTTAGCACTTACTACTAAATTTATTTTCTTATTGTCTGTCTCTCCCTACTGGTCAGTAAATTGCACAAGAGTAGACACTTTATTTTTTTTTCACTGCCACATCCCCGGAGCTGTCATGCCATAAGATAAGGTGCTTAATAGATAGGTATTAAATAAAGGAATGGAGTGCCTAACAATGCCTGTACACAGTGAGTGCTCAGAAAGTATTTTAAAAATCCCTTATTCAGTCCATCAGCAGATCATGTCAGTTATAAAATCAAAATATATCCTTTAGCATACTGTCCTATAAAACACTAGAACTTTCTTCCTTTTATTTTTCTTTAGTATTGGGGTTTGAACTCAGGGCCTTGCACTTGCTGGACAGGCATTATATTATTGGAGCCACACCTCCATCCCTTTTTTGCTTTAATTCTTTTTGGATTGCTGACCTTGGAGTACCACCCTCCTACCTATGCCTCCCACATAGCTGGAATTGCAGGTGTGTACAACCACACATGACTTGTTGGTTTAGATAGCCCCCCCTTGCTGGCCTCAAACTGCAATCCTCCTAATTTCCTCCTCCCAAGTAGCCGTTATTACAGGTATGCACCATTGCTCCCAACTATTCCTTCTATCTACCTAATTTTGCACCTATTAACCAAATGTACTGTGTATTTCAAAATAGATAAAAGAGAGTATTTTGAATGTTTTCAGCACAACTTTCTCCCAAGTCTTTTGTTCTCAACAATGAAATGAGAAATGTTTACAGGGATGAATATGTTGATTGCCCTGATTTGATTATCACATGCATACATGTAGCAAAGTATCATGCTATACCCTTTAAATTCGAGCAATTGCTATTCGTGAAATTGAATCTTTCATTTATTTATTTATGAGTATAATCTGACCTGTCCACTCCTCACTGGTTCCACTACCAGCAGCCTAGCCAGCCAAAGTTCCCCTCACATCTCACTTGCCCATCTTCAGGTGCAACCTACCTGGATTCCCCAATTTCACTTTTTGTTTTTTGGTAGTACAGAGTTTGAACTCAGGACCGTGCACTTGATAGACAGATGCTCTACCAATTGAGACATATCCCCATCCCTCTTTTTGATTTAGTTACTTTTCACATTTTTGCCTAGTGCCTGTCTCAGATCATGATCCTTCTGCCTATGGCCTCCTGCATAGCCGGGATCACAGAAACCACCATACCCAGCTTACTGGTCGAGATGGGGGTCTTGCTAACTTTTTCCCCAGACTGGCCTCAATGTATAATATTCCTGACCTCTGACTCTTCTCTTGCCACCTGCAGTGAGGGATCTCTAGCCCCACTCTGAGGCTGCACCATTCCTCTAAAAATATGTCATCTCATTTTATTCCCTTGTTCAAAAACCATCCCAAGGTTCCCCCCACCAGCAGAATGAAACCCACAGTTCATCACAACCTAAAATTAGCTGAGGCGTGGCACTGTCCCTGAACTGCATCTTTAGCTCCTCCCCCTTACCTGCTCCTTGGAATGCTTGTGTTTGCCATCCTTCTGGAAGGTTCCTCTTTCACATAGCTTACTCTGACACATTGTGCAGGTATCAGCTTAAATGTCTCCTCTGCTGAGACACCTGGTCTACTCCCAGCCCAGACTCTCAGACCCATTTCCTGAGCATTGAGCACGCATTGTTTTAGACACTGCCTGTCTCTCCCACAAAATGGAAGTGCCACCAGGCCAGGGACCTGGTCTAGAAGAATTGCAGTCCAGCCTTGCTTGTGTTGCTTCTTCCCCTGCACTGCTGAGGGAAACGGGCTGGAAGCACCCGTGTGGATCCTCACATTGTGGCTTCCTTTCCCCACCAGGTGCTGCAGATCTGCCCCAAGGACATGAGAGCTGACATCTGCGTGCACCTGAACCGCAAGGTGTTTAAGGAGCACCCCGCCTTCCGGCTGGCCAGCGATGGCTGCCTGCGGGCCCTAGCCATGGAGTTCCAGACTGTGCACTGCGCCCCGGGGGACCTCATCTACCACGCAGGCGAGAGTGTCGACAGCCTCTGCTTTGTGGTGTCTGGTTCCCTAGAGGTGATCCAGGATGACGAGGTGGTGGCCATCCTAGGTAGGTGTTGCCCTTTCTGCATGGATTTCTGGTACCCAGGGTTGGCTTAGCTCCTGAGCAGCTCAGAGACTGCCACTGTCAATGAGAGATGCTCCCCAGGACAGGGCCGACTGCTAGCATACATTTATCTATCTAAAGACAAATATTTGAGTGCCTGCTTTGTGCCAGTTGCTGTTGAAGGCACTTGGGGTCTTTCAATGATAAATGTCCTCAAGGGACTCCCACTTTAGTAGGGGAAATGGACAAATGAGCAGATACACAGAAGGGGCATCCAACCTAGTCTTCAAGTGGGAAGGGTTCCTGGAAGAAAAGACATCTAAGCAGAAACGTAAAAATTGAGTATGAGTGTTCATGGAGAAAGAAAGGAAGTAGGAGAGTATTCTAACAAGCAGAGATTGCTTCTGAAGTCCTTGCAGAGACACAGACATGACTCATGTGGTGAACTGCGAGTGACTTGGTGTGGCAGGAGCACACAGAACAAGAGGGGCAGTGGTGAGAGATGAGGCCAAGGAGGGGGGTCATGGCAGGCTCTACATGCTACACTAGGGGACTTAGATTTTATTTGGGGGCGCTATTGATGAGTTGAAGTTAGAGAAGAGGCACCATCAGATTTATACTTTAGTACGATGACAGTTGTTACAGCTTGAAGATTGAATTGAAGGGGAAGGGAGATCATGTTGGAGATGTGTCATTTAGGGACAAGTTGAGGTGGTCTGACTAATATGGTGGGTAGATTAAGAGAAGCAGATGGAATTGAGATATTTAAGAAGCAGAATCAACAGAACCCAATGATGGATTTGCTGGGAGAAGGGGGGGGCAGGAGTTGAGAATTGTAGGATTTCTCATTTAGATAATAGGGAAGCTGGGACACCATACACAGTAATAGAGAATGTGGGGAAGAAGAGGAGGGACATAGACGGACATGTTGGTATTTGAAACTTTGAACATCTGTGGCTTTTGAGAAAGTCATCTGACTTCCTGTGATGGCTAGAGGACAGCTCTTTACCTGTGTATGTTTCTCTAAGTGGGCAAGCATCACCATCATAGCTATCATTTATGGGCATCGGCTCAGTGATAAGCCTTTGATATACAGATCCTCATTTAGTCCGTGTAGTAACCCTATTTTTCCCAGTTTTTAGATGAGACAGTTAAAGTTCAGAGAGATTAAAGAAATTTCCCTACCCTCTTACACTGTTGGTGGGAATGTAGACTAGTATAACCCCTCTGGAAAAAAATTTGGAGGCTACTTAAAAAGCTAGACATCGATCTACCATTTGATCCAGCAATACCACTCTTGGGGATATACCCAAAAGACTGTTACTCCAGAGGCACCTGCACACACATGTTTATTGCGGCACTATTCACAATAGCCAAGTTATGGAAACAGCCAAGATGCCCCAGCACTGACGAATGGATTAAGAAAATGTGGTATCTATACACAATGGAATTTTATGCAGCCATGAAGAAGAACGAAATGTTATCATTTGCTGGTAAATGGATGGAATTGGAGAACATCATTCTGAGTGAGGTTAGCCTGGCTCAAAAAACCAAAAATCGTATGTTCTCCCTCATATGTGGACATTAGATCAAGGGCAAACACAACAAGGGGATTGGACTATGAGCACATGATAAAAGCGAGAGCACACAAGGGAGGGGTGAGGATAGGTAAGACACCTAAAAAACTAGCTAGCATTTGTTGCCCTTAACGCAGAGAAACTAAAGCAGATACCTTAAAAGCAACTGAGGCCAATAGGAAAAGGGGACCAGGAACTAGAGAAAAGGTTAGATCAAAAAGAATTAACCTAGAAGGTAACACCCACGCACAGGAAATCAATGTGAGTCAATGCCCTGTATAGCTATCCTTATCTCAACCAGCAAAAACCCTTGTTCCTTCCTATTATTGCTTATACTCTCTCTACAACAAAATTAGAGATAAGGGCAAAATAGTTTCTGCTGGGTATTGGGGGGGGAGCGGGAGGGGGCAGAGTGGGTGGTAAGGGAGGGGGTGGGGGCAGGGGGGAGAAATGAACCAAGCCTTGTATGCACATATGAATAATAAAAGAAAAATGAAAAAAAAAAATAAAGAAATTTCCTTGTGGCTGACAAGCTCCATGGAGTCAACATCCTGGAGTCCCTCTGGTTCTAAAACCTCTGCTCCAATCCATTTTGCCATACTGAAATCCTAATGGTAGTGTAATGTGCTGATCTTGGTGTTGCAGTCACCACTGATAGATATTACAGACATGAGTTTTATGTTTGAGATGTAATTTCTCAGGAAACTGAGGCAGGAAGGGATTTATACTCACGTTAGAATTACGTAGAGACAAAGACTGTTATTTTTTCCTAAAACCTGAACTTTGTTCCTGCTTAACTTTGGACTAGATGAAATGCAGCTTCCTTCTTGTTCCTTTGGCCCCCAGCCAACTTGCTCTCTTGATTCCATTTTGCTTGGCTAACCTGAGGATGATTTATATTCCTTCAGCATATGCTGACAGCCAGTCACAGGGAGTCTGGGATAGAGGCTGGATGAGGGATGGAGGTGGAACCTGTTTGCTAGGGACCATGGTATCCACTGAACTCTGCAGACCAATGATTCTGCTCCTTGCCTCCCTATCACAGAGAAGTGAGATATGACTGTGCGTAAGGAACGAAACACAGGAAGTGTAAAGACATTGCTTTAGTGTATCTGAAGTAATGTCTTATCTCTGTGTTTACTACTTAGTGATGTCCTTAATAAAGAAGCTTTTTAAAAAATTTTTTGGAATAGCTATCAGAACATTTGCCTGGCAGAGTAACTAGCGACTAGTGAGCAATCCTTTGAATTTGACTTAATATTTTGGTATAGAGCATTTTCGTCCATTTTCCCCTTGACAATTTACCATATGCCTTTCCAAGGAATCTCACCTAGGGACCAGTACCATCCACCTCATACACTCATCCTTAGTGACCCACCCTAAACACCTGCACAGCTACTCAGGCATGGAGGGATGATGGAGTTGAAGAGAGAAGAGAAGGGCAAAAGACTACTTCCTACCTCTTCCTCATTTCCCCTCTGCCTGGGCTTCTAGGGGGAAGCAATCAGGGCTTGACTCACTGTGAATGATGGCCTCTCCAAATCCAGCCCTCTTCCTCAGTCCCTCCTCGGCACCCTACGCTTGCTTTAATTAGTAATGTAGATCTCTGAAATAGCTCAGAAGCTTTAGATTCAAAGTGTTTGTTGTTCTCAAGCTGTCCAGACTAGAAAAAGCATCTTGTATGTTCCCCCAAAGCCAGATTGGTCTAAAAAGTATGTCCAAGTGATATTCTTAAAAAACCTGTTAGGAGGCCTTTATTCTATAACAGGATGTGACAAGTTCTTTAAGTCAATCTGTCTTTTGGGCAAAGAAGCATAAGAGATTTTAAGTTATTTGCTCTCTGGAAATTTAAACTTAGCGTTTCATTGTAATTGTTTTCCTTTCATTAGAATAACTTTTGCTCAATGAACTGAAATCAGTTCTTACAAAAAGGCTCAAGCATTGAATGGGTATTAGAACTAGATTTTTATTGCCCTTGAATGCCCTTGAGTTCAATCTAACCAAAACTTATTGAGCAGGTACTGTACAGAGGTGGGGATGCAGCAGTGGACCAAACAGGATCCCAGCCTTCAAAGAGCTGCTACAAAGAGCTGTTGCAAGTAGTGAGAATTGACATTTTTAATGTCTTTTTAAGACAGTCACCACTGAATGAAAAGTGTTACCACAAGGAGAATGCAGGTGCTTGGAGGGGCTCCTTGGAGGAGCATTTATTAAGCAGCTACTGTTTATCCAGTGCACAAATGCGGAAGGACAATATAGAAGTAATCTTTAGTCATTAGAAGAAGGAAGCTTTAGAAAAAAGGTCAGAGCGCATCTGTTTTATTCTTTTGCTTTCTGGTCTCTTGTTATCAGTCCACTCATTTACATTCTACTAATTTGCTTCCTCCTTCCAGTGCTAATATTCCTCCCCCTCTCTGTTTAATTTGAGCACAGACTCTGAAAAAGAGGAAAGGGTCAGTACTCATAATTGAGTGTGTTTAATATGTATCAAAAATAGAACCCTTTGTAATGTAAGTCTTCTAGACTTTTCGTGACAGCATCCTACCATATAAAATGTTTATTATATTGCTAACTGATAACACACATGTGCACACAGTAATATACAAAGTTAAGTACTTCTCTTGTGATTGGAAATGCAACCTGGTATTTTGTAATAGATTCTATTTTCTTTCATGTAAAAAAATTGAGTAAAATGACTCACGAAATTGGTTTCTTGACATGACCAAAGCCTGTGATTTAAAAACATGGTCCCACAAACCTAGACAGATCTCTGTTAGATTGAAAGCCATGCTGTCCCCTGAGGATAAAGAACATGCTGGGAATCTCTTATGGTCTCCTTTCTCTCTGCCTTAATTTTTGCATGACAGTCTCTTAGAAATCTCTTAATGGCTTCTCAGAGTTAGATTCTTGGCATGTGCATTTTATTCCCTAGATATGTAAAATATAATTTTCTCTAATCTTTTGTAGATGTTAGAATAAAGTGACATAGGCATTGGTTTTTCCCCTGCCAAATGTGCTATTAGCATCTGCATATAAATGGTTACCTTGGTATTCCGTTACTTGACCAACATCGATGAGTCATACACTAGCACTGGGGCTATGTTTATGTATGTAAGTACCTCCCTGTGTTTCTATCTTGTAAGTGCAGCATTTATATGATCTCATTTCACTGTGATTTAGTGTCCTTGTAGTAACTTTTATAGGTTTTGCATTTTAATACTTAATGTGTATTTTAATCATGGATCATCCCTGTGTCTTCTTTTTTTTGTTTGTTTGTTTTCATTCTTTTGGGCAAGACAGAATGATGCAGTCTTTGTTTTGCATCAAGTAGTAGAAAGAGGCCTGGATCTGGAGGTAAAGATGTAACTGTAGCCTTGCACAAGTTACCACTAACCAATTAAGAGTCTCCAAAGGTTTCCTGGTGTCTACTAAGTCCATTCATCACACTGCCCCAAGTTGTATTACCCCTCTCTCTTTCCTGAGCCAGTCCCTTGGGTTTCATGTCTCTGGTATGGAGCACCAGGCCCAGCACATGGAAGGCACCAGGACCTATTTACTAAATGGAGTATAACTGAAAGGCAGGCAGAGGCTGGGCTGTGAAAAGCCCTGTGGTCAAGAGTAAGGGTCTGGACTTTACCTCATGGGGATGAGGGGTTCAGGATGTTTGAGACAGGGGAGTGGCATGAAGATTTGGGTTCCACCAATGCAAAAGCATGGGAACTAGATGGGAGGCTCAGGAGAAAGGGTGAGGCCCTGAATAAGATAATAGAAGAGAGAGAGAGAGGGAGAAGGAAATTCAGAGTCCAGAGATATCCACTGAGAGATAACCACTGGGGTATGGGAGAGGAGGAGGAGGAGGAGGGTTTCCTGTGGGACTGGGGAGTTAACAGACCTGGAAGAAGAGGAAGAAAAAGAAGAGGAGGAAAGAAGATGGAAGAGGAGAGAAAATGGGTTTATTCTGTTGTTTACAATGGCTTTTTGGAATAGTCCCAGGCACAGATTTCAACTACAGGGGACGTTTCTTGATTTCTGGATGGGTCAGAGTCTGCCCAAGAGGTGGGAATTTAGGAAGGAACAACTGTGGGGAAGATCAATGGGCAGGTCTGGTTTATTTGGCACAGGTCCTATTGTAGTCCTATCATCATTGGACTATGATATATATATATCATATATTTATATCATATATTCATATCATATATATATGATATATATATATTCTCCCTGAATGTGTAGATAAATGCTTGTTCACAAAGGAAACATTTTTTGTTTAATGGAACACTCCCTTCTCACAGTTACTAAGTTGGAAAGTACTCTTTTATCTTTTCTTAGTTAGCTTCTTTGTTTGGGCCCATTGATCTTGGGTGGTTATTAATGAAGCATCTATATCATGCTGTTAGTCTCTTTGGGGATACAAGAAAAAAATCCTTGTCCTGGAGAAATGTTCCATCAAATTAGGAAAGACAAATGCATGGTTAGTGACAATGAGTAACACAGGTATTTCTTTCTATTGATTTCTGGGAGGGACATGCTCATGGAGGAGACAGAAGTTGAACTGAGCTTGAGGAAGGAGTTTGATGGGCTGGGTCTTAAAGCAGGAAGAACAATGAAGCTTCTAAAGGTACTAGGGTGGAAATGTGGGGGGCACGTTTAGGGGCCAGTGTGAATGGAACTCACCCCTTCCTGGAGGTCAGGGGTTCTCCATTTCAGTGGGCACAGGGCTCAGATGAGAAGCAAGTTCATAATGCCTAGCAAGCCCCAGCTCTCCTTATAGATTCCATCCTGCAGCTCTAGGACAGAGTCTTGGAGTCTCCAGATCCAAAAAGCCCTGAATGGCATTCCATGCATGTGGTTAGAGGTCTACACCTTGAAAACATTGCTGTAGGCAGTCACCACTTGATATTTGTTGTGGAGTGCAGTGAGTTGATGGACATGGGGAAGGTGGTATGGCAGGATGCTCTAGGCAGAGGACACTTTATTACCTTAGCTTAAACCATATGAAGTTGCTAATGTTAAACTGTTTTAGACCTACCAAAGAGTAGGGTAGACTTCCTAGTAATCTATACTCTGAGGAGATGGAATGATGTTTGGCAGGTAAGGTAAGGCCTTCTATGTGGAAAGAATGTTATGGGCCAGGCCTGGAATAGAGACATGTGGGGTGCATTGCACAACCACAGACCAGCACTAGAACTGGAGCTGAGAGACCTGTGGGGCAGTGGTAAGCTATGGGGCAGAGAGGCATATTGAGGCTAGTCTGGATGAATCTAAGTGTCAGCATGAGGAATTAGGTAGTGGGAAACCAATAACAGTGGTGAGGAGAGTATGATACCATTAGAGCTGTGATCTGTAAAAATTAATGAATTGGACAGAGAGATGGGAAGATTGTTAGGTAACAAAGGCTTATGATAGAAATAAGGAGTGTTAAGGGGCAAGCAGTAAAAAATGGAGCCAAGTGTGGGGGGCACCCAAATAAAATAGAAGCTGGCCAGTGAAACTTGAATTTCATAAAAACAATGAAAAAAAATTAGCATAAATTTCCCCCAATTCCTGAATGAACAAGATTTCGAGGAAATTATTCATTTATTGAAATTCAGTCAGTAGATAGCCTATATTTTTATTTTCTAAATCTACCAAATTTAGTTAGGGAGTGAGAACATGTGGATGAACCATCATGAAGGAGAGTTTCTAAGGCTACAAATACTAGGATATAAGGAGCAACTAGAAGGAAGTGATTCTGCTGACTGGATGAAGGAGGAAATGGAGGTATTGGCGATAGGAGGTTAAATTGGGAGGAAGAGGCCATGCAAGAGAAATGACAAATTTCCACTGGACTTGTGATGTCTTCTGGTTACATCCAACAGAAGGGTCTAGCACTACTTAGAACGATGGGTCTGGAACCAGGGAAATAAGCCAGGGCTCAAGGCAGAAGTTTAGCATTCCAAGGAAGGAATACAAAGTAGGAAAGAAAAAAGAAAAATAAGAACACAGAGTTGATGAATGAATATTGCTGTAAATGATCAAATACTTCAAAGCACTCTTATGGAAATGAGAATATAGCCATTCAAAATGCTCACAAAGAATTTTAAATGATATTAGAAATTCTTATGACAAGTAAAATACAATTTTTAATGCAACACGGCCCCAGTTATGTGGGAGAAAACATGCATAGAAGACAGCTCACAGGCATCATCACCAGGGTGTGATGCTGGATGTCTTGTCTGTGAGGCGGTAGGAGATTTTAGTTTTTTTTTTTATGTTTGTCTGGATTTGAAATTGTCTTTGACAGAACATATGCTATTTTCAAAATGAAAGTGAAAATTTTTTTTCAAGAAAATCTTGAGAAAGCATTGTTTCAAGTCTCACAAGATACTTTTGGCTATTAGGATAGAATTGAAAAGAATGATTTTTAATGTTCAAAAAGATGCCTTAAACAGCATTTCTTTTTGCTATTTACTGATTCAATCAGAAAAGATAGATCCAATCTATTTTTATATGTATGATCCCACCTCTACCTCTAACAGTTCTTGGCCAGACAGTAGATGGAATGGCTGATGTAGCAAAGGTTTTAAGCAACCACAACAGCTTTGTGTAAACCATCTCTATTTTAGAAATGGAAAAGTTAAATCTTTCATGGGGTGATTTTTATTATCTGGGGTGGGGAGAAATGGGGTCCTTCTCTGCACTGCCCACATTGTGCTTCATTTCTCCACATTTCCCCCCACTGGGGGGGGGGCATAAAATTGTTGAGTGAATGTTACAGCCAGTCACCATATAATAATATTGTTTGTTCACACTACGGGGCGGGGGAGGCTATGCTTAAGTGTCTCTCTGCATCCTCCAATCAAGCATTAATATTCCTATGGCTGTTCCATTAACTGAAGCAGTTACATTAAATCTACTCTCCTAGCAAGGGGCCTTAACGTGAATAATTTAGAACTTCAAAAACGCAAAGCACTTCTATCGGGTGATGCCCCCATTATCTGATTGGGAGAGGGTGGGGGTAGAGACCAGGTTATCTTTATTAATTCTGTTTTTGTTTAAGCAATTAAAAAAAACTGGCTTGCAGTCCCTGAACACATTGAAAGTTTTACCTATTATCATCGATCTTTCTAAAGAAAACTCTAATAGCTTTAGTGTGTAAGCAAAGGGATGGACATATCATAAATGATAGCAAACAAGGCACTCAATAGGATAGTGACATGAAGTTTTATTGACACATGAAATGTTTCCAATATTTTATGTGGGAAAATCAGAATATAGAAATATATATATATAAATATATATATGTAATATAGAAATATTTATATAATAAATAATAACCTCAGCTAAATAAAAATCATAACAAACTGAATGAGAGAAAATGTACCAAGATATTAACTAGTTTTCTGAATAGTGACCCTTAGAGCAATTTTTATTTTCTATTTTTCAATATATTTGATCTTTTTTTCTATGATGCACTTACATTCTTTTATGAATAACCAGAAGTGGAAAAAGTAAAGTTAATTTTCAGTTCTCATCAGTTGGGATCTTGGAAAATTTTTCACCTGCTTTCAGAGGGATATTTGTGATCTGTTTGCTTGGTGGAGAGACATTTGGCTAATTTCATTGTAACTAGTGAAGAACAGAAGGAGAATTGTCGTGATGTTTCTAAACCACTTAACCATTTTCCTGTGAGCCCCCACTAGCTAGAAATACCAGCCTTTGTCATGCTCAGCATAGTCCCCACAAGGAAGAGTGGGGACTCCCATATTTGGGCAAAATTTTAATATTTTTAGCAAAAGCATTTGCATCATAGGGTAATTTCTAACACGCATCATCTTCATTTCTTTTCAAATTTACCTGTAAACTTTGAGCCTCACGTGAAGCTGAATTACAGCAAATTACAGGAGCATTTCTGAGCAGGCCAGCAAATGCCTCCTTGGCATTCTCCAGGAGTTAAAATCATGAGGTGAGCAAGGCCTTGAGCCTTGTTAAGGAATTTAGACTGAAGGCAGTGGTACCCAGTGATGATTTTAAAGCAAAAGAGGGACAAAATTACATTTGTATTTAGAAAAATCATCCCAGCAGCTGCTTGGAAAGTGGATCAGAGAGCCAAGATGAGAGGCAGGGAGACTAACAAGGAGGATGCTGAGAGATGAAAGTAGCTTGACCTGAGTTCACAGCTGTAGAAGTGGGGAAAAATAAGCAGATCTAAGAGATATTTAGTAGACAAAACAATCAAAGTTGGTCATTTATTGTATTTGGAAAGAAGCAAGAGGGAAGGGTTCAGGCACTGGAGGATGGGCAGGTTTACCCAGAAGACCAGTTTCACCTTCAGATCTGTGGGTTTGAGTGGAGTGAAAGTGTTCAGTGGGAGGTTCTGGATCAGAAGAGAGACTGAGGCTCAAGCTATAAATCTTGGAACAACATGATCCAGGCAACACTTGAAACCAGAGGAGAAACCAATTCCACCCAAGGAAAGAGGGCAGGGTAGGAAGTCATGAGGTCTAGAGCAGAGCCCTGCAGGATTCCAGTTTATATAGCTCATGTATAGGATCCTTGCCACAGCAAGGCAGGAGACCAGCACATCTGAATATCAGAGAAGCCAGGAGCAAGAGAAGGGCATTTGCAAATGTTACAGAACTACATTTCACTAAATATAGCCTGTTCTGAATTGTAAGATGCATCAATATTTTATGTACTACTAAGAAACAATACTTCCAATTAAGCTGTGATATACCATCAATTGTAAAACACATTCTGATTCAGAGATTAAAATAATGTCGGACCACTAAGTAAATACTAGAAGCAAAGACAAAGTACATTGCAGACAAAAAAGTGTCTTTTAGATTGACCATCAAGGGAGTCATGGTTGACTATAGAGAACAGGGATAGTGGAGAATGAGGGTAAAGAGCAAGACTGTAGTTGCTGGAGAAATGAAGAGGGGGTGAGTATGGGGATCAGGGAGTGATTAATAAGTTGTTTAGATCTTCCCAGAGTTCTGAACCAAGAGAGGGACAGTAAGAGAGGTACGGGTCACAATATTCCGCCTCTTCCAGATAGACCTAATATTAGAAAATGTGCTTTCTATGTGCATCTAGGAAACCTTCCTGAGGTTAGGCCCCAGAATTAGACCCCCTCATGGTGCTGACCAGCACAAGCTACCCGTGTGTGGCTCTGTCCCATAAACCTCAGGGCACAGAGGGATGGAGAGAGCATATAGTTCCTGTAGGCAGGAGTTCCTGAAGAGAGAGCCAGGGGCTGGCCCACAGAGAGCATGTTCTCCTTCCAAACTCATAAATCTGCTGAAGGGAAGAGAGAGGTTAAGAATATGATGCAGGTAGAGCTGCCTCCCCATGAAAGGAAGTAGCAGGAGTAGGAACAAATTATTCAAATTGCTGTTCTTAACAGTAAGAATGTGAAATCCATATAAATAAGACCACCAGGAGGTTTAGCTGAAAAAGTGAATGTAACCCAAACCTACTCTCTTCGTTCCACCTATGCAGCCTTTACCCACTGTCATTTGAAAAAATAATCTGGTTCTTTTATGTGTTTCTAAATTCTCTTGCTTCACCATATAAAAACAGCTCCTATCTAGCTCAACCTCCTCCATATCTTGGGGTTTTTTGTTGTTGTTGTTGTTGTTTTATTCTTCATTGTTTATATCGTAAGCCTCTTGAACATAGAGATGACTCATATTCTGTTTATTTTCCTGAATCCTGGAACACTACCTGATCCACAGTAGGCAAGGTCAAGTTGTTGAATGGATTGAATATGTTTAAAGATGGTGAGACACCGCCCACCTTTTGGAACATCAATCTGAGAGTCACCAAGGACAGACAGTCAGGCACAGTTCACTTGAGACCTGGCCCACGGCTTTATCGGTGCTTGTGTGGGTTCCACTGTCCAAGTATGGGGCTGACATACCCCAGTGTCCCATGTATAATACAGAGATGGCTTACAGAGGACCAAAAATTATTGTGCCAACTTCAAAAGAGAACAAATGTTTTTGAAGCATCTCTGAGCTCTCCTACAAAGCCTAAAACGTGACTAATATCTTCTAGAAGTAGATATTCTTTTGGGACTAGGGGAGAAATTTCAGGCCTGTCCCAGGAGTCAAGGCTTCCTTGACATGTCCAGGCCCTACTTTCTTCATTGGAACAGAATTCTAATAAAAACATGTTGGCTAACCACTTAACACCCAAACACAGTCAGCCAAGCCTTGGCACTGAGAGCAGAGGCTTTATTCCTGTTAGTGTATTTTCACAACTCAGATGGAAGGCAAGTTGATGAGATTTGCACAGTGTCTGTCTGTCTTTGATGTATGTTCTCACATCTGTAAATAGTAACAGAAGTAACAGAGGTCACAGATTGTCAGGAGTGTTTATTTGTGCAGTAAAGATAAGAAGAAGGACTTTGTAGCTTTACTGTAGATAAGAGAAGGCAATATTTACAAGATGTCAAAACTTTGCATGCTTACTCTCCCCCATGGCTTCAGGCAAGCCAAGGGAAATAGCACTAAATGCATGCAGGAAGTTATTAAGTATTCCGAAATAAACTTGAAAGGCTGGACTTCAGCACTTCTGGGGAGAGGCGCTTAGTGGGTACTTGTAGCCTGGCATGCAAGGAGTTCTCAGCAATCTTGCTCAGTCAAGGCTGGGCAGGAAGCAGATAGATGCTGCTGAGATATTCAGCACAGGTGACTGGAGCTACCACTTTGAACATGGTGCCAGTCCTTATATCACCTTTACCTCTTAGTCCTTCGGATGGTACCTGCCCGGGTTCTTCCTCACAGCAGGTGAGAAGATACCTTCCCCCCACCAAGCTGGACCCATGGGGCTTCCCTACTAGACCACAGACTCCTAAATTGACTAGGATACATGTTCATTTGTGCCAATAAAACCCCCAAATAATAGGAACTCAGACAAGGTGGGAGCTAATTCTTCTGTCATGTAGCAATCCAAATACACTGGGGCTGGTGTGGCAAATCCCTGGGTCAGGCACCCAGCTTCCTTTCAACCTCAATAAGTTGTTGCCCTGGGCCTTCTACTCCAAGAGAGCTCATACCCTCCTTCCTGCTAGGAGGAAGGGGTGGGATCCTTCTCCCTGAGGATATGCCCTAGAATTATACCCATACCTTCTGCATACCTCCCCTGAACCCACAGCTAGCTGCAATGTGGTCTCTATTCTGGTCATGCTTGCACTCAGCTAAAAGAAGTCATGATTCTATCACCATGGAGAGGAGAGAAGTGATTTGGGGGAACAACTGGAAGCCTGGATGACAGTCCTTAAGGCCAAAGCTCTGTCTCAGACTTATCTTTATCTCCATTGCTTGCTGTGGTGCCTACCTCAGACAGATTCTACTAAATGCAGCTTAAAGTGAGGGGATAGCCCACCAAGAACACTGTATGACTTCTCCCAGTATGAAGGTCACATGCCTGTGTGGGGAAAGCTTGTGGGGCCACAGGCCATCGCTTTCCTCCCCTTTAAAGTAGAGATGATAATCCCTGTGGTGTTTATCTCTCTGGGCTGTTTGGATTCTTCTTTGCTATTGCTCACTGAGCACTTACGTTCCAAGCTCAGTGCTAAGTACCCTGTGTATATTTGTTCTTGAAAATCTTACGACAGCTCTGAAGTGGATATTGTTACCCACATTTTACAGCTGGGTAAATTGAGGCTGGGAGAGGTTTATTAAGATGCTCAGGTCTGTTCATTGATGCGTTCAACAACCACCAAGAGTCTGCCAAATGTCACCTACAGGGATACATGATTGTGAATGTGATGGGTGTTTCCAGAGGGAGACAGAGTGAAGGGACCCCATAGGTGAAGCTACTTTGGCCAAGGGAGAGAGAGGAGGTTTGGGCATATTTCAAGGTATGAGCAGGAGTTATCCAGGCCAAGAACAGGATGGGGTATATTAGTTGGTTCTGGGGAGGTCAGAACTTGAGGCTAGAAAGGAACCTGACTTGGAGGGACTTTAAGGACCCAGTGTGACTGGAGGGCATAGAGTGAGGGGTCCAGACCCTCAGGGATCCACGAGTGCCCCCAGCAGGGTGGACCTGGGCTCACAGACATCCTATCTGGCCCCAAACTCACTCTGAGAGAATGGCTGATCAGTTCTTGGAAGAGCTAGGGCAGTCTGGGGAGGAGAAGATCTGAGCCCATTCCTGATATGTTTAGATATGTCTCAGACCGGAAGAGAGGACCCGAATGACACATCTGGCATCTGTGATGTGTCAGGGGGCCTGTGAGCTATCTGTGTCCACATCATTGTCTTCCTAATCTCTCCAATTCAGAGAGTGAGTGTGCATGAATTCCGCTCATCACTCACCTGGGAAGATTAATCTAACCCCTGTTCTAGGTCTCCTAAGCAGAGTTTACCCTGGGGCCCAGAAACAGCATGCCTCCTCTCAGAGCCTGGGCAGACAGCAGCCATGTCACTGCTGTTGGGTTTCACCTGAGGGAGGAAGCTTGTGAAAGACAGCTCTTGTCCTGAATGACTGAGGACAAAGGATTTACTAGTGCTGTAAGGTGGAGGAATAAGAGGGATGGAGTGGGCAGGAAACAACAGCCCTTGTTTCTCTCAGCACCTCCCCTGAAGAATTCTGTCCCCCTCCTCCCTCAAGAGTGGTGAATTCAGAGCTTTAAACAGGTACTCAACAATTGAGTGTTGCCGCTCTCCATGTGTTGAGTAAGGAAGGTTCTCAGGAGAGTGTGCAGCCCAATGAGGAAATGAGGCTCTTTCCTCAAAGGATTATAAACACAGCACCAGCAATACTCACTTCTGTAGGAGAGAAAAATGTGAAATATAGATTAATCCAGAGGCTTCTGGATGGCTTTCACTTTTGCTAAAGAATCAGATCCTTTTTCCTCTGGACCTTTGCACATGCTGTTCCCTCTGACTATAACCATCTCCATGTGGCAAAGTTCTGGTTAACTTCTCATCTTTCAGGTCTCAGCTCAGATACCATGTCTTTGAAGATTTCCCTTTGCCCTTGAACTTGAGTTGGATACCCCTCCTCTACTTTCCCTTGTTATAGACTCTAATGTACTGTGTTGTTACCTGTGTCTCCGTCCCTCACAGTATCTGCTGACCCACTGTGGTACCTCAGCCACAGTGCCTACACACAATGCATGAATGATGGGCTGAGTTCCTTCTAACTGCTTTGAGTCTAGAACTGGTTAGTGATTTTAGCAGATGGTGATTTTCACTTCAGAATTGTTTTGCTTAGTCCAGGATACCACTGTGAGCAGTGGCACATTGAGGGAATTAGTGAGGAGAAGTGGTCAGAAAACTCACTTGTACTCTGATCCCCTGACCTGACAAGTTCACATGGAGCCCATTTTTGAATGGACAGGGCTTTCTCCGCAGAGTTCCAAACCCAGTTGTAGAGTTCAGATCAGAAACCCCTGACACTTGTTAGCATTCAGGAAGACTGTTTGATGCTTCTGGGTCCCTATTCCAACACCGCTCAAATTCACCACAGTAACTCTCTCTACCCCCCTCCCATAGGCCCTATTCAGCCTCTGCAACTGGCTGTCCCCAGCCTCTGCTCTTTGCTAAACTAAACTGCCTGCAGGGATTGGGTGGACATCTGTGCTGTGCTCCTTTCAGGCATGATCCATCCCTGTCTTTGTGCACCTCAGCCCTTATCCTGCCTCTCACCTATGCTTTATGAGTGGTGTTTGGTCCCACCCCAGGGCTCTTTATGTGCACTGCAGAAGCAAAGGCTCAGTAAGGACAACTGTGTGTAATCAGGGCAGGAAGGGAAGAATGGTTGATTATTACAGGGATGTTCACCTAAAGTTTTAATTATACTGTCTTTCCTTACTCCCAACCCACACATACTCCTACATCCCCTCAGCTCAGAACATCCATGAAGAATGTTAGTATTTTAGAGGCTTGGAAAGTTAGGTTTTAACATTCTGCACCGAGCACTCAGTGTAATAAATAAATAAATAGACTGATTGCTCTGAGGAGTTTGATTACCAAGTGCACAGGGTACCTTTTGTTCTTGGGAAGTGATCACTTCACACCAGCAAGCAAGAGAGGGATAGGGATGTAGGATTTGTTCTGGCCTCTGACTCACAGTCTGACCAGGGAAGTCATTATTCCTGGCAATGTGTGTAACTTGGAAGCAGGCTGCCAAATGCTTTGCTTCCTTTTTGACAGTTTCCCCCAGTTATATGTGTCATTAAAAACGTTTCTCATTTGCCACAATAGTCTTGGGTTCGTTTTGAACCTGACAGGTCCTCTGACATCACATTCTTAAGTCTCAGTCACAAATAATTCACACCAAAGATTCTGCCTTGACAGGAAGTAAGATTGTTTGATTTTCAACTTGGGTCAAAAATCAAATCCAAGTTATGACAACCCTGAGACTCCTCAACTCTACAGATTAATTGTGATTATCTTACTGTGAAATACTTTTTGTAGCAGGAGCTGCCCTCCACTTATTGTTTCTGTCAAAAATCTTTGATTAGAAAACTTTTTTACCCATGAAAATGTTGTCATTTCAAAACACTTATTTATTTCATGGTGTGTTCCAACTGTGCCCTTTGTTTTGTACAAACAGATATGCCTGTGAAGAGGTGTTTATAAATTGAATTTTTACAGTTAAACTCATATGTTAAATGCACATGGGAAACTATTGTTTTACTTTATGGGTTCTTCTATGATTATAAAAATGACACCCCATTTCATTTAAGAAGTATAGTGCTTATATGTTGGTTTTGTTTAAAAGAGGTAATCTTAATTAGAATCGGGCAAATTATCCATAAGCCTGTATGCTCAGTGTTCTGGCTTAATTATACCACATTTCAACCTAATAACGTAGCTGCTAGAGCTGCAGTTATCAGAAGGTTCGGCTGAACTAGATCAGTAAAATAGCAGATTGACACAACTGGTAGTTGAAGCTGACTGTTGACCGAGAACTCAACTGAACCCTGGGCAAGAGAACTTCCATGTGATCGCTTGTATGACTTGTACTTTTCATATATTGATTGGACTCTAAGAGGGAGAGTCCCAAGAGTGAGTGTTCCAAGAGACTCAAGGAGGAGTCACAGGCTTTTTATTAACCTTGCCTCAAAAATCCCAGAACATCATTTCTAACAGATTCTGTTGATCAAGTGATTAAAGCCAGCCCTGATTCAAAGGAAGGGAATTCAGCTTCACCTCTTGTTGTGAAGGAACAACAGTGGGGAAAGGAATGGTTGGCATCCATTTTAAAACTGATTACCATACTGTTCCAACGAAAGGGCATGGTCCAGAAGAGTAAGATTACATAACTATGAAGGGCACATGGCCATTGTGAGCTGTATAGGAAGGCTGAGAATGCTTCATGTGTACAAGTGAGTCGGCTAGAACTCAGAGCCGGGAAGTAACCACTGAGTCTGTTTCCATGGCAACCAGTTAGTAGCCCATGGAGAGTAATTCTCCTCACTGACCTTAGTCCTAACTTAGGACCTATATTACACCTATATTACAGATGGTTGAAAAAAGGACTTGATAAGGTAATCTAAATAGCAGTTTCAAAGACATGTTTACCTAGAAGCTGCCTCTACCAAGTTTTTACTCACAGTGAGTCAGTACAACCACCTTCATATTAGAACCACAGTTAAATAGACAACTAGGAAGTCATGTGTTCAGTATATTTGGTTGGTTTTTTTTGCTCGCATTTTGGAGGTACTTAGAAAACACTGTGTCTATGAAGTATCTTATATACTTAGAGTGGATACGTTTTTGTATTTGAGAAAAAGTCAAGTCCGTCCATGTACTTGAAAGTATAATTGCCTCCTCAGCTTTAATCAGGAAAACAGCTGTCCTCTTAATCATCATGAGCCACAGGTACCTGGATTCCAGCTGTGGAACTTGGCTGATCTGGATGCAGTAGGCTGACAACTCCCTAAAATGCATTACTTTTACCTTTTATAGTGTTTATTTTTGTCCCCCTCTATATTCCTCTCTGGATTCCTAGAGATTGAAATTTGTGTTTATCTGTGCAGAACTTTTGGAAGCAAGATAAACATTTTAACCAAGAATAAATAGGCTTTGCATTGAAATATGTGTCTCTGGGAAAAGTAGGAAGAATATCTCTAGGTGTGAAAAGCAGATGTTAAAAGGAGATTGGTAGAAGTTTGGCCCAGAATATGACTGTATGGTTCCAATCTTATTTTGGGCTGCTGTAACAAACTGCTATAGACTGGGTTCGTATACACACAATAGAAATTTCTCAAGTTCTGAAGGCTAGAAGTTCACGATCAGAGTGCTTTCATGATCAGGTTCTGATAAGGACACTCTCTAGGCTACACATGGCCTACTTTTTAGTGCATCTTTACATGACAGAGCACAAGAGATGAACTCTTTGGAGTTCCTTTTATAAGTGCACTAATCCCATTCATGACAACTCCACCCTATGACTTAATTACCTCCCAAAGTCCTACCTCCTGATACTATTTTGTTGGGGGCTAGAACTTCAACATGATTTTTGGGGACATAAACATGTAGCCCATAGCACTGTTGTCTAGACTTACTGAATATACATGTGGAATGCTAGGTATAGAAGATCCTTTAGGTGCCATACTTCTTATGCTACTAGGAGAGCACTTGGAAAGAGAAAGGAGCATAATTTGGAAGAAAGTACAAGAAAGAGGAAGGACACATGATTCAAATATAAACCTTAGGGCAGTGGACAAGTATGGGAGGCGCTGAACCTACATTTGCCTGACTACTTCTATGTAGATTGTCCCAGCTAGAGAAGACCTGTCCTGTTCTTCAGTTCCTGGATGAAGAGTCCACATCTTCCCTACTAGCAGCCTAACCATTTACCTTTCAGTTAGGCACTTTAATGTAGACTCCCATCCACTTCCTTTACTTCTTTTTGCAAGTATTGATTGAGCTCTTACTATGTGATGGGTACTGTGCTGGTGGAGGAATAAGACATATGGGCTCCAGTATTAGAAGTCATATAACAAACCAGTAAAGAAACAAATAATATAATTATAGGCTATTATTAGTGCCATGGGAAAAAAGGAAGTATGATAAAGAATAATTGGGGGAGGGGAATCCCTGTTGATAAGGAGAATCAGAATAACCCTTGGATTCCAATTCCTGATTCCAAATCCAACAGTTAAATATCACATATGTATTGTGTGACATTTTAAAATCCCTTAAATTGCATATTATTAAGGTTCAAATGAAAATGCTTTTTGCCCTTTCTGAGCCCAAGCTGGAGAATGTCAAATGGATAGCAGTTCTGGGAAGGCAAGGCAAGCAGACCCCTCCTGGCTGACACTTTCCTCAATGACAACTTTCTTTCCTTAGGGAAAGGAGACGTGTTTGGAGATGTATTCTGGAAGGAAGCCACCCTTGCCCAGTCCTGTGCTAATGTTAGGGCCCTGACCTACTGTGACCTGCATGTGATCAAGAGGGACGCCCTGCAGAAAGTGCTGGAATTCTACACGGCCTTCTCCCACTCCTTCTCCCGGAACCTGATTCTCACCTACAACCTGAGGAAGAGGGTGAGCTGGCAGTTTCAGTTCTTTTTCACACTCTTCTTTTCCTTGTGCACTTTTGACAATTCCTAGGTTCAGGAAAGTTCCTTCACCACTTATTTATGGAGCAGTTGACCTGAGAAGGTTCTGTTGATGCTGGCTCTGGTGAGCTTTTGCTTTGATGGAGAAGAGAGAGGATGTTCCTGGATTAGCAGATGGGTAGAGTTTAGTGCAAAAGGCATTTGTTCATGTGTGTGTCTGTGGGCTTTTGTTCCCAGTACTGTGTAGACCTTCTTTAATTTTGAAAAGATAAGTAAAACACAAGGTTGCTGTATGTGGCCACTTAATTAGCATAAACTGAACTCTCCCTGGTGACTGGGACCCACTAATTGGTCTGAGGTCATCAGCCAGTCAGCTAGTAATGACAGTTTCTTAAAAGATTTGAAAATACTTTTCAGAAAATTTAAAAGGCATGGAATTTGATTATCTGGAGACTATGTTGTATATTTGCCAACACATTGAGAAATGATCAATAGTTTGAGAAGCAAAAGAAATATTTCTTGAAGTTGTTTCTTTTACCCTCGAATCATCAGGATTTCTCCATTCATTCATTTCTTTGATGATTAAAATATTTGTCTTTATGTTTTCATGATTGATTTGCTTATATTTCCTCTATCTCTTTGGGTAAAACAGTAATATGGTGTCTCTGGATCTAGAAGAATCATCTGTAAAGATTGTCATAAGACTCTTCTCTCAGATAACCTCATTGCCATTCCCCTAAACTTTTCCTGGTTTTCTGGTTCCTGCTTTGATTTACATTGTCTGTCTCTCTCTGGGGTTCTAGGTTGGGAACCCTGGAATCAATGCCAACTGTTCTTTTCCCTCTCTCACGTGTTCTTTTCCCTCTCAACTGTTCTTTTCTCTCTCCAGATCCTGCTGGCCCCACTTTAAGCTCTCAAGTTTGAATTCATACTTGGCTTCCTTCCTCAGGGCTCTCACAGAATTCTCAAGGTATAAACCCCTCAACAAGGGTCCTTCTCATACCTTAGAAGGATCATACAGTGGGCTTCAGACTTGCATTCCTGCCTCATGTCTGCCCCCAGTACCATGCTTCATTTTTTGGCCACTCAAACAACCTCCTTAAAAATTAATCTGATCCTATTTAGGATCATGTCTGTTCACTTCAGCAAGTCTTATGTGATTGTCCACATGTAGCTCAAATGGACCTCACCCACTCCTCCTCATGCCCACCCCTGCCACCTGGACTGTCACCTGAATCATAAGAATTCCACATCGTTCTTCAAGCACACAATACCTTTTCACACTGCAGTGTCTGAATGCTTCTTCCTCAGTCTGGAATTCTTTCTTTCCCCTCTGTAAAACCCTTATGAGTCTGCCGAAACAATACTGTTCATTCATCAAAACTCTTCCTGTGCCAGCTGAAGTAGAGTAGATAAATAAAACTAAAGGACTCTCAGTTTCCTGTCTCCAGAGACCCCAAGCCTAATACAGGAGATCTGCCTAGGAAGGGTAATTGGAATTCATGATGCCAATACAATGATTGTGACTCACCCGAAGTATTGTGGGAGAAGAAAGGAAGGGAGCAGCTAAAGAGGGGGAGGGGTCAAGAGGAAATGTCCAAGGGATGAGCTGAGTTTAAAAGATATTTTGCCAAATAGAAGGGAGTAAGTGTTCCATTTGGAGGGACAGTTTGAGCAAAGATCAGAGAGAGGAAACAAGCCTTTGCCCTCTCAGTCCTTTGTATGAGGTTTGAAATGCCTGTCAGTGGCTTAATGAACAATATTCGTCTACCAGTTTTCAATTCTTTGAATTGTATTGTCTTGTGACTCCCTGCTGAGAGACCTGAGAATGCCTGAGTGCACAACCAGGTGCAGACGACCTAGAATGAATAAATATTTGGGGATGACAAGGGGAAAGAGCTAGAAATCTCTGAGCCTCAGTTTCTACATCAAAAAATGCGAGGTTATGGCTAGATGATTTTCATGATTCTGTGGATTAAAAACTGCCCGGTTGAATTCCAGTGGGGGTTGGGCAGTGGTGGGGAAATACACAGAGTTCTGTCTGGTTTGATTGGGACATGGAATGCTTGCTGGTGATGCTTTTAACCAAAGCGGATTCTCTTAAAGTCTATATTTTGATTTATTCCTTCTTTCTATGAAAGCAAGTTGATTATAATCAGTTTCAGTGTAGCTGATAATATAAGTTGAAAAATATGCACTTTGGGTTATTTGGAGGAGTAATCATCTTGGAATAATTATGGATCAAGTAAATCTGTCTTTAAAAAAAATCCCCAAGTATGACCACAAAACAATGATACTTCACTGTCAGATTGTTTTTCTATGTATGGAATGATTGACACTTCTGGAGAAGAGGGAGAACCAAACTGTGAACAGACAGTTTTTGAGAGAGTATTAAGAAAGTCCTTTATAAAAGAGCAGAGCTCCCCAAAAAATGAAACACGCTGCTTTGAGAGGTCTTGGGTTTGTTGATCTGAGAGTGTTTAGGCATCCCCTTGGCACCCATGCTCAGGAATATTGTGAAAGGAACTTGGGCATCTGATGAAGAGTCAAACTAGATGACCTTCAAATGTCTTTCCCATCCCAAGTGCCCCTGAGCCTGGTATGGATCCAAAAGAATTTTAATGAGAGCCTTTATGTGAAGGCGTAGCCATTCTTTTCTTGGAAAAAAAAAAAAGAGACTTGTCAATTTGGTATTACATTCTTGTCTCCCATTGTGTCCTTCTGAGAATTAATTCATAGTTACATAGGGCACAGGCAATGAGAACTTTACATGCATGAATTATTCTCGTAGCTATTTTTTTTCTGGCAAAGTGAAATGTATTTTTGTGGCTGTTTTGATCTTGGCAAATAAAGTGAGTTAGTTGCTAAGACTTCTGAGAACACAGTGCCTTCCACATCTGTTGGGGGAGTTGTTTGACCTTGTAAACCTCCTCCAGTATACAGCAAAAACTCTGAGCTGGAACATGCCACCAATATCTCTTCATGTCCCCATTATCTTCATGTCACAAATATGACATTTTATAGAAAGACACAGAGCTGGACTGATAATTAAAGAATTGGAGCCAGCAATCAATCCTGGTCTGGGAATTTGTTGCTTCTCACAGCCTCCTGGCCTCTGATTTCTGAGTCTCAGCCCATTATCCCTGAATCCAGGTGTGTGAGCATCACCAATTCTCAGCACTGCTTTTGAAATCTAACCAAGGTAGGGACCTGTCACCTCTTCCATTTTCCCCAAAACCATATGAGGTCATGGGCAGTGATTAGGAAGAAAAACCTGGAGGTTAATTCAGCATTTTGAGCTTTAGTTTTTCTTTCTTGTGAGTTCTCAGCCAAATGAGCATTTGATTTGGGTTCTGACTCTGCTGCTTAATGCTTATGCAATTCTGGACAAGTTAAGAAAGCATCCCATCTTTAAAATGGGAATGATAAGAAGTCCTGCCTTGTAGGATGTTTGAGAGGATTAAACAAGATAATAATTGCAAAGCTCTTACCTACAGGACCTAGGACATAGCAAGTGCTCAATTAAGTTGTGTGATTTTATCTTGTTTGTCCATTTGAGTATTACCCTACTGATAATCATCACATTCCTTTTGGAAAATGAAAAGAGGGTCATTCCTCTGCCTTTGGTCACAAAGCTCCTGCTGTGCTCTCTGGAGTAGGTGCTATCCCATAGTTCTCTGTACCTCTTGTAGCAAAGGAGGGCCCAGCCACTCTGGAAAGTAGACATTTCCCTTCCCAGGTGTAGGGGATTGACTCCTCCTGACAATCATTAGGACAGTAGATGAAATGTACTACAATTAAATGATGTTCTGCAGACAAGCAATTAGATAATTACCAGCAGTCAATGTGTGGATTAATTGGTATGTAGGTGATTGGTAGGGTGGTTCTTGTTCTCTGCATGAATAGGGTTTCATTTTTAAAGCCAATATTGTTGTGTATTTGAGTATGCTTTGCATTATTTGCTTATGTTAATTTATTTCAAGATGGGTTTTTTTTTTTTGGCATAACTAAGGAAGGACTGAGCTCAGAACCTTCACTTGCTAGGTAAATGCTCTATCTATTGAGCCAAGCTCCCAGCCCTTTTGCCTTAGTTTGCTTTTCAGATAGGGTCCAATACTCCTATTTCCATTTCCAGAGTAGCTGGGATTTCAGACATGCACCACCACTCCTGGCTTGTTTTTTTTGAGATGGGGGGGGTCTCATTAACTTTTTGCCTAGACTGGCCTTGAATGCCATCCTCCTATTTCTGCCTCTAGTTCCAGACTTGAGCCATCATGTCAGGTCCCCAGAATGGATTTTTTAAAATCATGATTAAGGTCCAAATCTGGTAAGTTTGGGAAAGACCTGTGACCATAGTTAATGGTGCTTTCAAACCCAGGGTCTCATAGTAACCTGCTTGCTGAAACTGAGTTTGAATAAAATATGTACATTTCTGGCCTATTTAAATCAAAGGGCATTTTATTCTGGATCAACATTGGAGGTTTGGAGAGCGCTCTGCTCAAAGTGGCACTAGGAAGCCTTGCCGTTTTCTCCCTGAACAAATTCATGGAAGGTTGGTAAGGTGGGAAGAAAGACCATAAGCTAGGTACTTAGAAATGTCACCACTTTCCTATTGAATCTTCATAACCTGAGTTTTAAAAATGATCTCTGCACAGCCCATATTTTCCTTGTCATCCCTCCATACTGAAGGCTTCTATGAAATTAAAATCATCTATTAGACTGTCAAGGCGAAGAGATAATAAAATCATGGTGTTGGGATTGGGGTGGTAGAAAGGGACAGATGACATGAGTGACATGACCATAATTTTTTCAGAGCAACAAAATATAAATCAAAATCAAGTTTCTTGTTTCCCAAGAGGATAAGGATGTGGTCTAAGGGACCTATGAAGTTTTTAGTGGATTCCGAGGTATTCTTCTCAGAACCCCAACAAACAGAGCCCACCAGGATGATCCAGGAGAAGGGAAATAATGGAAATACTCTGTGCTTCCTATGTATAAATCAGCTTCGATTACAATTGGTCAGGCTATACCTGGCCATTTCCAGGGAAGCCATAAGGTTCTAGAATAAACATGGACGGCTAGAACCTCACATCTAGGCTCTGACACCTTCTAGCTGAGGCAGGAATGGGGTAAGCATTGAACAAGTATTCCTTTTCTATAGATTTATACTGCCTCCCCAAAGGGTAGCCATAGGAAGTGATAGTACCTTCTATATAGTAGGTACACATCTCTGTTATTTCCCTTCTGTTACCCATGGGAATGAGTACAGCAGAGCAAAGAAGGATAATAGGAGCCACAGTAGTTTGGTTCACAGAGAAATCAAATGGAGGCAGTCAGTAGAGAGTGGTTGTTAAAAATGTGCACTGTACAGTCTGAGAACATGAGTTCAAGTCTGGATTCAGCTTAACAACCTTAGGCCAGTTACCAAAACTCTGCAGTTCCTAATTTACTCATTTATAAAATAATAGCATCTTAGAAGGGTTCTTTGATGAGTTCTCAATGTGTGTATTGCTCTCATCATTGTAATTGATGATGGTGCTGCTGATGATAAGGATGGTGTGATGGTCATTGTCATCTAATATATTATTTAGCTTTCTTGGAATACAGAGATCCCATCAGATACTAGAAGTCTTAAAAGGGAGGTAAGGGACTGAATTATGTCAAGCATAATTCTTAACTCATGTCAAGCATACTATTACTTGCTATATTTACCACAAATTAGAAAAGATCTGGCCTCATTTAGAGAAATATGAGGCAATACAATCCTTGGAGAGGAGCATACCTTAATAATATCTTCTTAGGTGTGAATAGTTATAATGAATAGATTTGTGCTAATGGATCCTTTCTTAGGTGTGTATAGTTATAATGAATGGGTTTGTGCTAATGGATCCCAGATTGTAGATTGAATAACCAAGTGAGCATGTTGACTTTTGGATGTCTGAGACATTCAAGCTAACATTTCTCATTTATTTGGCCCCTAAATTTTAAAGATATTTTATAATTATAAATATCTAATATTTATTATACATTACTCATTAACACTTGTCAGAGCTAGTGTCTTACAGAACATCTTTAGGAAGCAGGGATAGATGCTCTTTGAAAGTCTCTTCTAGCCCAAATAGTCACTGACCTATAAAGTGGACAAGTCTTGCCTGTGAGAAGTCATGACAGTCCTGGGGTGGGAACCTGTTACTTGGTCCTCAGTAATGTTCAGAGATGACTGGTAGAATCTCTTGCTTTCTGAACTTCATCCTGAACTCAGCTCCCCTTCTTCCAACTACAAGTATCTAGGAGCCCATTCAGTTTCCAGGGAGCAGTCAGCCTGATGCTTTCAAAGAACATTTGTTCTCAGTTGGACAGCATGTGCACTAACATCACAAGACTGATGAAAGATCTTTTCTAACTGGCTTCAAAGGCCTTCCTTGCAAGTTTCTTTCTCTCTCTTCCACTGGATAAGTCAGATTTCATGTTTTGACTCATCTACTATATTTTTATACTTCTGTGTTCCTATTTAAGTGCTCCTTCCACTCTTAAAATATTTTCTCTATGATTTTGAGCACATCTTTATACATCTTTCCAGTTAGTCATAGGTGATTTTTTTGATTGCCCCTGGTTTTAGAAAGTGGAAGTAAGGACTTTAACCCAGGATACTAATATCTAGCTTCTAGGAGATCAAATTAATAGAAGTAAATGTTAGTTCATCCCCTCCAAGGGGACTTTGAATGTCTGCATCAGGAGGTCACATACAAAATCTACCCTAGATGTTTATGTTCACTGTATCAGGAATAGCATGTGTCATAGGCCCACCCTTTTTAGGGGCTTCTCACTACAAACTGTGATGATTACAATTTCCTTCTTACTAATGTCATTTAATAGTCTTACCCTGCCTATACTTAGACTTCTAGAGTGAAGTTTTGAATTCATAATGGGACCCTTATTCCATATAGCTTCTCTTTAATCTCTTGAGTTTAGCCACTTGTTTTTTTAATTTAGTAAGCACCAGTCATCTCCTTGAAGCTGTCATTATTCTCCCAGTTAACTATTTCTCTGTGTCTTTCCTGCTGTATAGAAATTCCGCCAGGGCTGGGCCATGTCTATTGGATTCACTTGTCTGTCCTGATTGACTCTGTTAGAGTTTTGATTACTGAATTTGTTCACTGAATTTATAGATCTCTCTCTCTCTCTCTCTCCCCCCCCACCCCCCCATCTCTTGGCAGCACTGGGGTTTGCACTAAGGGCTTTGTGCTTGTTAGGCGGGTGCTTTACTGCTTGAGCCATGCCTCCAGCCCTCAACTCTCTTAGAATTTGGTACAAAGTAAGCATTAAGTAATTGAATGAATGAACCAACCAAGAAACAAATAGACAATCCCACTAACCAATATTGAGTGCATGCCTTCCTCTTATTATTGCTATAGGTTTCTGAAGCCTTGAATACAAGAAAGGGGGTTTATAGAGACCCCTTTCCTCCTTTTTCCCTCTGAAGCCTTATCATATGTGCCCCATGATATCCCTCTACACTTTTCCCCCATGCCCTGGGTACAAAGGTTCCAACCACTATTGCCAGCAAAAAACAGTAATAATCACTCTAATTTATTGAGTGTCTCCCCTGCCAATTATGTGCTAAAATCTTAATGTGTATTAGTATTTCTTTAGGTGCTAAGGAAACTGAGGCAGAGAGGTTAAATTATCTGCCCTGATGTGATAAGCTATTTGGAGTTAGAATTTGAGCCCAAGTCTGGCAGTGACTAAGACCATTCTCTTGTTTGAGGCACCTCTTCCAAGTGCTGACCCCATGTCTCTGTTTCTAGAAGAGCAGGTCTGTCCGATGGGCCCTCAGTACCTGTGGAGGAGGCTATTATCTCAGTGATGTTTGGAGGCTGCAGCATCCCTACCTATGTCCTATGTGACTCCATGAAAGGATCAGGTCTTTAGGTAATGCTTGAGTATGTCTGGGCCTTGTGCAGGCAGCCTAGAGCTCAATGGCTGATGGCACTGGAATGTTTGCTATTTGCTTGGAGTTGGGGGAAGGGACGAGGATGAGTGCAGATCATCCAACAATGGCGTGTAATGAGGCTGGGTGATCCTCCCAACAAGTTTCTGTTTTGCTTGTGGTTCAGCTCTGGCACTATAGAAATAGCACAAAAGCCTTATGATAGCCTGTGGCTGGAATATTCAGGGCTGTAATTTGCTTCTGTCCATCATGAGATGCCAGAGGAATGACCTTCAGCTCACAGCTGGGTGGCCAGCTCAACTGGAGAGTCCCAAGTGGGGCAGGAAAAAGACTCAGGCAGAGGCCAAGCCTGGCTAGGGCTGGGAGGATGTCTTCAAATAAGAGTGGGGTTATAATAACCTTGAGTCAAAGTCCTTTTCTGGTCCTAGGAGTAGTTAGGAAAAGCACTGGGCAAGTAGCTGGGTCTTGATGGAGTGGTAGGAATTTAGTTGACTGTGAGAGAAACCCAGACTCTTCTGGGTAATCCTGTCTCATGGACAGCTTCTTATGGTGGACAGGGCACAAATGTTTAATTAAAATGACCCTTGAGAGATGGCAGAGTGGCTCAAGCAGTAAGAGCACCTAGCAGGCATGAGGCCCTGAGTTCAAACCCAAGTGCCACCATAAATAAATAAATAAAATTATTGTTTATTAATCAAAAGGAGTGTATGCCTGGATGGGCTGAGTTGAAAATGGTGAATTTGAATTGTTAATCATTATGAAGCTACCAAGAGAGACTTCCCAGGAAAATCTCTGGCCAGTTTCTCCATTCCCAAAATGTGTTTCTAGCTCCTTCCCTACCCAATGTTACCCAAGGGATATTGCCTGAAAACCCCAGAGGGAATTGTCTCTAACTTCCAAGGTAGGGCAGCCTTCAGGATTAGCCTTTTCTGGAGGTTCCTGGAGCCCCAAAGGACAAGTGTATCAGTATAGACTAAAAAGTGATGTTCCCATGGGGCCAGAGTGAACTCTCCATATCTTCCACCCTAATTCTCATGATATATGGCAGAGTTACAGGGACCCAGCAGCTCCCCAAACCATTCACTCCCCAGGCTTCTACATCCACCTAAATATCCCTGAGCTACATATAGTCGCTCAAGAGCCAGCATATTTTCCATGACAGATTGAATTTTTAAAAGCCCCTTGCTTCAGGGAGCATACTGGAGATTGTGCCTTAGCCCATAGAGATCTATTTGCAGACAGCTTCTGTGTTCAGCCGTATTTCCCAATACACTTCTTGCAAATGCTTAAACAGCCATGAGAATAACGTCTGGCTCACAGAATATGCATTTTTAAAAAAGGATAGTTTGTGTTATTGCTTCTAAAACCCTGCACTAGACAGGCGAGAGCACCTTGTACATCTGCCACTTCCTATTGGTGGGTTGTGGTATTGCATCCTAACTCTCTTAGGCCTCTTTAACCATCTGGGTGGATCTAGAGGTGAAGCTGAGTTCCCATCACTCTAATCAGGGAGAGAGCTTCTCCAGGCAAGGGATAATCTCTACAGCAGATTGCTGGGGAGAGGTGGAAGGTTAAGATCTCTGTTCTCAGTTCAAGAGAACACCTGCAAAATTAGGAAATAGAATTAGAATATTGAAAATGCTAACAAAGAAAAGTACATAGCTCCATAGCTAGCAGAGTGCTATGAAGCACACTGGCCACCTTTCCTTCTCTCAAGACTAACTCAAGAAGTTGGAGGAATTTTCCATGGGACTTTGATTGAATTTTATCCATGAAAGATTATGAAAGTATTATAAAGCTCAGAAGGTGTGGATTGTGCTGTTCTTCTCTGATGTCTGGTTTCACTTGGCTGTGGGGTGGATTCAGAATGTCTTCTATGAATGGAAATCTTTCACTGCCCTCAAAGTGAGGATCTGGGGAAAGTATTGTACTAAGGAAAAAGGGAGGGGGTAAGAAATAAAGACAAAACATAACATAATTGGAGAGTTTCAGGAGAGTATTTGATGTTTGCAAATATTATTTATTAAAGAGAAGAACCTGGTGCCTTCTCTGTGCAGCCAAACTTCTTGCCCAGGGAGGCAGATGCCTTTGCAAACCTCAAACTGTGGTCTGGCCAGAAGAAAAGCTCAGGGAAGGGCATGCATGCCAAATCTAATTTTCCCAACTCTTCCACCTCCTGGCCACATGAGTCTAGCAGCAGAGTGGCTTTGTTCAGCTATTACTCTATGTATTGAGGCAGTCGGAGAGCTGCCAGGATATTCATCCTGGGCTTTGTGCTAAACACTTCCTAATTCCTTCCTGACATTTCTCTCAGGTTGGAACCTGAAAAGGAATGTTTTTAGCTCTCAGCCTGTTGACTAGTGCTGGAGGCAGCTCCTAATTATCTGTGGTCATGAGCAACAAAAGTCCTCAAAATCCATAAGCAATCATTGCAAGCAACCCTGCCATTTCCCCAGCCCCTAGTTAGACTGTTGGGCAAGCCGCTCTCTGTTCCCTTGAGGAGGGGCAGCTGCCCTGTGCTCTCTGTGTCCTCTTGTCTTCTCTGCCACTGCTGGTGGCTGCTCATGGGTCAGATTGGGGACTAGGGCATGAGCAGATGCCCCCTTTGTCACAATATGAGCTTTGGCTACCACTGTCTCCTGCAAAGCCAGGCACTGTTGGCACATGTGTGTGCATGCCTCTCTCACACTCACAGCTGGAAGTTTGTTTTTGCTACTGTATGCACTGATCTGTCTGCCAGTAGTAGTAGTAATTTCTCTCTCCCTCCCTCTCTTCCCTCCCTTTCCTCCTCCTCCTTCTTTCTCTCTCTCTCTCTCTCTCTCTCTCTCTCTCTCTCTCTCTCTCTCTCTCTCTCTCTCCTTTCTGTCCATGATTATCCTAAAAGGGAAACCACGGATAAGAGGCTGGATAGTCTATATAACCATTCCTTGGATCTAGTCACCCTAAGTGTCCTGTTCCTTTACCAGATGGTGGTGTTGTGCATACATCTCTGCTTGGCTAAAGAAGTCTTTTCTTCTTCTTCTTTTGGATCAGGGATAAAGATTGGCCTGACATTTGTAAGCTTGAAACCCTGCAACGTGCCATATAGTGGTCAGTGTTATCTTTGATGTGCTCATTTTATATAAGGAAAATGCTTTAGCAAAGAACCCTTAATAATTACAATGGACTGGGCACAGGGGTGTGGTAGGGAGAAGTGTGAGAATAGAAAGTGGGCATAAAATGCACTCTGGATTCAGTTCCTCTTAAGCCAGGGGACTTTTATAATGTTTACAAATAACTCATGTCTATAACTCCCCAGTGAATTTACTTTGGA
The DNA here is from genome assembly GCF_047511655.1 of Castor canadensis. Classification (NCBI taxonomy): domain Eukaryota; kingdom Metazoa; phylum Chordata; class Mammalia; order Rodentia; family Castoridae; genus Castor; species Castor canadensis. The sequence goes on from NC_133396.1 coordinate 122,300,357, forward strand.
AGACTTAAGATCCCAAGGCTTTGGTTGAGGAGACATTAGATCGAAACAGTGGGGAAACAGGTAGTCAAACACCTGGGCTTTAACCTCAATACAAGTGTCCAGGGCAGATCCTGCTTTCTCCCTTCACCAATGCCAAGGGCAGCCCCATGAAGGAGCTTGGCCTCTGGGCTTTCTTGGGCTGTGAGTGACATCCAGACTTCAAGTTTCAATCATTCTCTTAGTTTCTACTTCATTTGCATGTTCTTTCTATTATTTGTGTTATTTCCTATTTTTCCTAGGAGTCTCACACTTTCCTCATCATCTCAAGCTTCCCACAAAGACCAAGTAAGATCACATGCACAGGTACCAGAATTTAGGACTTAGACATATCTTTGCAGGGGAAGGGAGGAGAGAGGTGTACAGCTTAACCTACCATACCACCCATTTCCTCTTTTCCCCTCTCTTCTTCCTTTTCCTATTCTTGTCCCTCTCCTCTTCCTCTTTTCCCTCCTTTTCTCATTTTTCTCCCATCCCTCCCAACCCTCCATATAGCCTTGAGCCCAACCCAGGAATTTTCTTTTCTTACAAAGAATATTCTTGTGTAAGATGTATTTCTTTCCCTCAGTGGTTCTTGGAAGAAGTTCTAAGCATGTGGTTAGTCATTAGTTACTTTGACTCTTGGAGTAAAATACCATTTTCTTTTGCCTTTTCGTGGGCAGTGTCTACCTGCTACCCAGAGGAATGATCTGCTTGAAAGAGTGATTCACAGAACACAGAAGGCATTAGGATCGCAGGAAATAGACTTGACTTAGACAGTGTCAAGATCTCCCTGCTGGTAAGGGTGGAGAAATGGTGGTAAGTCTCAGGGGTCATGGACTTGCCTTCAATTCAGACAGTTAAGAACAATCATTTGTTGGCATTCTTGCTTTGTGTCTATAATTTTCTAGCTCTAAATCTTTTGATAATTCCTGACAGCCTCAGAAAAAGGTGCACACTCAGGGATGTCATGTACACTTGTTCCTGTTACAGTTCAGATCGAGTCCTCACATTGACACCCCAGCCCCACTGAGTTGTGATATCTACAGAGCATGATACATTACATTACTTACTTCTGCATACATTCTCTCTCTTGAGATGTCCTTCACTCTTTCTCACCACGTCTTATCAAAACCCAATCCAGCCTTCAAATCCCAGCTCAGATTGTATTTCCTGCCTGAACCCTTCCCCAAAGATGCCTCTTCCAGGCAGCTCTCTGAGGAAGCTCCTTCCACTCATCACGATGCTAGCTTTCTTCCTCTGGGGCCCTTTACATAATTAAATTGAGCAGAACCTCTTAGGGGAAGTACCTATTGTCCTGGACTAGTTTATAGGACTTGGGCTCTATCCCAAGTTTTACACTGGGGCAAGTTCTTAACCTGAAGTTTGTTCATTATGAAATGAGAAAATTAATGAACTCTCATATTTTTATCAGCCTTACCAAATTTGGATTTTAAGGGTATCTTCCCATCCTGTCTGGAGAGAGCAAAAAATACAAGTGTCATAAGCAAGATGACACTGGAAGAGGCCTCTGAAACCTCATCTTGCATTGGCTCATCCCCAACCACCTGTCCCTACTTGACTTGTAATTCCTATCTTTATCCTTTAATTCCCCTATAATCCCATCCTGGCCCAACCAAATAAGATACCACCTACAGCTTAACAGATTTTAAAGTACAATTCAAAGACCATGATTCCTTTCCTGTGACTTGGCTTACAAAACTGAAGATTTGGGAGGAATATTAAATTCCTAAGCCTTGTCTGGTCTTAGTTTCTATCATACCCAAAACTATGTCTGGTTTCACCTTCCATGCCCCAGATAACTTGTCAGGCCTTACTTATTGCTGTCCTTGAATGTTTTCAATGTAGCTAGGTCTATTGAAACTATGGACTGGAGTGACCTTTCTGGCGTAGAACTCCACAATGCGTGCATGTCTTTGTGTGTGTGTGTGTATATATATATACACATTGGTATTTAATGTTTGTGTTTCATTTAACTTTGGACAAGGCACTCTCACATAACTTATCTCATCTGGTACTATTGCTAGTACACCTGTTTTTCCATTGGGGAACCTGAGGCTCAGCAAAATGGTGATATGTGGTAGTATGTGCAAAGCCAGAGCTTCAACTCATGCTCCTCAAATTCGAATCCCATGTCCTTTCCAGTAACCTACCCTTCCGCCTGTGTGCCTGCACTAGGGTTGTGAGCATCCCTAAGTGTCCTTGCTCAAGGGCCCTGAGAACATTTCTGTAGATGCAGTCAAGAACTGCCTGCATCCTGGTTGCTTCTACAAACTAGTGTCTCTCAATCATTAACATCCACATAAATCAACTGGGATCTTGTTTAAATGCACATTCCAATTCTGCAGGTCAGGAGAGAGGTCAAATTTTTGCATTTCTAACAAACATCCAGGGGATGTTGTGTTGCTTGTTGGAACAACACTAAGGAGCCCACTTTGAGTGGCAGGGCTATAGGCAGCACTGGTTGACAAATGCAGAGAGACAACAGGGAATCTGTACCTCCCTGTGCTTGGACTCAGGAATCCACTGTTCTTCCCCAGGTGGAACATGTAGTGGCGAGGCCTAGAAATGCTAAAGCCTGGAGGATGGAGGGAGTCCTCCCCATGTGGAAATACACTCATGTTGTCATAGACCAGGGCTTGGATAGGGGAACAAGGTAGTGTCTCAGGGACCACAGTCAGGCAGGCAATGTGGGGACTGGGAGGTGAGGTCTGCAGGGGCAGGTAGCTTGGAAGGCCCTTTCCCACCCTGCCACTGAGGTCCTGGGCATGGTATAGAGCTGATGCTTACCACAAGGGCTGTCTTGTCTTTGCTCTTTGGTTCTCCCATACAAAGTGCTCGCTCATCCTCTAGTGAGAACCTAACCATTCATTAATATCCCCTCTTATGTAACAGCTCAGTTGAACACTCTTTCCTAGGTGCCTTGTATCTTACCTGTCTAAATGCACTTGGTATGCCCACCTGGCCTCTGAGGTGGCTGGGGATGATTTTCTATCCAGTCAGGGGAACTGAAGACTTTTCTTGTTTGGGTTGTTCTTGAGGAAGTGGGTGGACCCGATGGCACTGAAGATCAGGACAGGATGCTACAGGGTGCCAAAGGTTGAACTTCCAGAGCCAGACCAGACCTCACTGCCACTAGCAGGAGAGCCAAGGGAGCCTAATCTTGTTCAGATTAGGGCAGAACAAGAAGCAAAAGGTGGAAGCCAGAGCAGAGCCAAGAGTGCAAGGTGAGGAAAGTCTGTGAGCAGTAGACAGCTGGAAGGCTGAAGGCTCAGGGAGTTTGAGTAGGTAAGATAGGTGGTGTGTGAGGGCCTGGGTGAGGATGAAAAAATAAAACTGAGAAGTGGCCAAAGGGGTGAACACAGGGAGGTTTCAGGGATAAGGGGGCTGTGTGGGATCTGACAGCTTAGTCAGGGAAGGTGGGCAAGTTGCCCCAGAGTCAAGTTTAGTTAGAAAAGCACCTCAGAACTGTTAGGACAGTCTTTGTTGCAAGGGGAGAGGTCTCCATGGGGAGGGCCTGTGTCTGCTTAACTTGACCAGGCACCTGCTAGGGGTGCAACATGTTTGGGCAGAGCTATCACTATGATTTTATAACTAATACAGTACTATAATATTTTATTTTTGTTGATTCTTTTTATGACAATCTTCTGGTAATAAGTTTCTCTCTAGTATGCACCCATCTGTTAGGTGCAACACTGTCCCTAAAACAAAGCTAAGGAACTCCAGTGTGAGGATTATTATGGTTTAGCAGCTCAGTAAATGTTCCATTAATCTAGGGTTCTTTTTCCTTCTGATCTTTTTAAAAGTCACTGTCTGTGAAGCAGATTGAGTGTGGGGTGTGCACTTTGATTTTGATTTTGATGACCTCTTCATAATGGAACATGAAGAGGTGCTCATAGGTTAAGCGAGCCCAGAAATCACCCTTCCACGGGGTCTACAAATGGTCTAGACACAGAAGCATACGGTTCTGGTTGGCCTTCTGTATCTCACACACCATGGCTTTACACCCCCACAGCTGTGCTCATCCCACACAAAATAGTGAAACCAGAGCCCTTACTGGAGCTGGAGCCAAGGGGTTGGCAAGGCCATTATGCAGACACACTCACAGACACACTCATTCCTAAAGCTGTCTACTCTCTTGTCCCTTGTCCAAGGATCTCATCTCAGGAGTTAAATCATATTTATATAATTTTCCTTGGACAACAATTCCCTGGTACAGCTGAGTGATTATACTTTATTTTTATGATAATGAGCATGTCTAATGTCACAACTATAAACCAGCTGGTGGAACAGCCAAATTAGAATTAGCGAACTCCTAAACTCTAAAGTAGTATTAAAGAGCTAGATAGAATACTGCTTTACATTCAAGCATGCTCAGTAATGAATTAAGGGCAACAAATGTCCCCTTTTAGGGGACCCACTTTTAAAAAGGTAAATCAGGTTGCTAGTTGGTAGAGCAATTATTTGCATGTGAAAGATAGGGGTGAACTATATATTCCTTTATGACCTTATCTTCTTTCTAGGTCTTCACTGTTTATTAATCTGTTCATTAAATCTCCAAGTAAATACAGTACATGTCAACTCTGTCCTTTGCAACTTAAATACTAATCATGGAACCTGAATTTAAAACACTTTGCTATTACGTGGCCTTTTCTTGCCCTTCCTCACTTCCCACGCAGAAACAGTGGAATGAAATGAAAGTCCCAGAGGATGCCTACACTGTGTGACCATGGCTCAGTGTCATGTTAGGATTCAGAGCCTCAGGAGAGGCTGCCTCAGAGCTGCTGCACAGAGCAAGTTGAGGGGACACAGTCCAACACTGCAGTCCCACCTCTTTGCAGTTCTCCAAGACAGCTCTAAGCTCAAGTAACACGAGAGGAGATGGTACATAGAATTCACTGTATAGTGTAGTGTATTTTTGCAAGATCAATTTGGCAGTTCCTCTTGGCTTAATAAATCCATCATTTTCTATTTAAAACTCAGCCCTTCTGCCACTCCCATAGTTGTTTCTCCAGCTCTCTCTCTCAGGGCACAATGAGGTCTTACGTGTTTCTTTAGTCTGTCTAATGTTTGTTTGTCTACTTTACTAGACCAGGAGATTTCCAAACCCAGGGAGGGACGTGCTGGGGTCACCATTTGCCCCATTCTCTGTGCCCATCTGCAGAAAACCCTGCTGTACCCTCTACCCAGAACCTGAAAAGATTGCATGACTTTATAATCTGCATGTTTAATTCCTTGCCATCCTGGTGAAGGATGGGAGTCTGGGAATGGCACAGGGGCTTGGGGAGGCACAGAGATGGGTTCAAAAGAGGTTGGACTAGAAGCCAAGTTTCATGTCATGCATCCCTTAGCAATTATGTGATCTTGAGCAAATTTCATAACCTCCAGAGTCTCTGTTTCCTTATCTATGAAATAAGAGGGGCCATATCTCTGTCTTACTCAAAAAATTGTTATGAGGTTCTTATAAGAGCATGAAAGGCAGCTTATACATCATAACAATCTGTTCAAGTATAAAGTACATCCTAGGCCTTGCCTCAGGTGTGCACAGCTGAATAGGTGCCCTTTGCATGGAGTATGATGGGAGTGGAGAAGGGAGCCCCTGGTGATGGGCACCATGACAGTCCTAAAGGCCAGTCTCTTCAGTGGGCCCCTGCACTGTTTTCATCAATATTAGCACCACCTAGGTCACAGGATGCTGGCCTTTGGGGAATTGGCATATGCCTAACCTTTCCCCTCTGTGTGGCTGCCCCAGCTCTCTAAGAATGGGCCCCTTCTGGGATCTCCTGTACAAAGTGTTGGCCTGCACAGCACTTTGTGAGTAAGACTACCAACCTAAGTGAGAACCTGAGAACACTATGCTCAGCCACAGTGGCCTCTCTCCCTGTTACTTTGCCACCACTCTGACACAGGGCTGAGTCCCCTCCTAGAAGAGGGCTGCTGGCCACACAGATATAATCGATACCCTCTTGACTCCTACCTCTTTCCTGAAGGCCTCCCCTGAAAATCCTTCCAGAACTGACAGCTGGAGAAGTGGAAGCAGCTTAGAGACCACCCAGCCCAGTTCCGCTTAGGGGAGGGTATGTGTGGGCAGAAGCAGGTGTATCTGACCAACTTTGGGGTAATGGAAAAAAAATCTCAGTAGACTTGAACACTTGTGCTGGCCATGCTTTCTACAACAGAATGAAGATGCCAGGAACCCCTTGCTATCACGTGACTCCTGCTTTGCATTTCAATATATCAGATATATGGCTTTTTTTTTCCTTGGCAGTTGGGGTGTGAACTCAGGCCCTCATGCTTGCTAGGCAGGTGCTCTTACCACTTCAGCCACTCTGCCAGCTCTAGATGGTTTTTAAATCTAGTAGCCGTAGTTTTGTCAATGGCCTACATGGTCAAAGATCTTTCCAGTTACTTTCAGAAGCTAAAGGCCATCTGGAAATACAGTTTAGGATAGGTGATGAAATATCAGAATTTCTAGGCTTAAAAAATACAGCAAAATATTTGAATCCTGGTACTTTAGAAAATTTAAAGGACTAGGATGCATCTTTAAACCATTTCTCAGAGAACTTCCCTGACTCATACTCCCAATCCATTATTTCACTCAACAGTTTTTACTCACTGCACCTCTTTTCTCTTCATAACATTTAAGTATTTTATAATTTTATATACACAGTCTTTAATATTTGCTTCTCAGAGTAATTTTGTCCCCTGTTATGTCCCCAATAATTAATTAATTATACCTGTAACTTTCAGAGTGGGTCTAATCTGTGTATCTCAGCTGCTAGGCTTGGTTCTTCACGTGTGGCCACTGGTTAAAAGGCAAATTCTTGGCCCCATCCTAGTCCTATCGAATTAGAATCCATGCTGGTAAGGCCCAGTAACCTGTGTTTTATCAGGACCACAGGTGATTCTGATGTATCCTAAGCCTTGAGAGCAACTGCCTTAGGTTTGGTACGAATTCTACTTGCAGTGCCACATAGTTACAAAACAGCCTCACCTGGGCTGAAGGTCAATAAGAAGGAACACAGAGGTCCCTTAGGCTCTCTTATCATCTCACAGAGAAGTGCTGGGGCCTGGACACATTCTGTGTCTAGAAACAGGTACTCTTGTGTGGGACTGCCAGATTCCCTAGTCCCACACAGGCAGCCTGGCTTCCCACAAGGGCTTAAGGTTCCTCTGACCCACTGTTCTAGTTGTAACCAGCTTTCCCAGGGTGCCAGGCCTACTCAGGCCAGCAGAAAGTCCCAGACTCCCTGGCCAACTATGTCGAGTAGTAACTGGGAGTACTTCTTTCCACCTGAACAGAATGGCTGACGGAAGACTTGATCCCAAATGCTTTCTGAGTGACTGCGTGGTCTCCTGGGAAAGTTGCTCTAGCTTTGATCCCATTTCTACCCTAAAGCCTCTCCTAGGGCACTCAGATTGACTTTGAGAACTTGCTTAGCACCCTCCGAACAACTGGAGGGAGACCAAGTACACAGGCCTCCCTGACACCACTAAGGATCTCACTTCTTTCAGCCCTCCTCCTACTCCCTTTGCCCTTTGCTTTGGTCAGAAGCACATTGTTCTCCCTGATCTTTTGTAAAGTAGACATGAAACATTTACATTTGCCCCCTTCCTTGACTGTTCATTTCTTCTCAGTGCTTTAATCTTTATCCTCTTTCTTTTTTTCTTTTCCTGCTGGTATATATTTTCTGGACCTATAAATAATGCAACTGACAATGCTTTGAAGTCTTTTTGTAGTACCCCACACACCTGAAAACACGCACGCACGCACACACACACGCTAAGAACTGAACCTTCCGCTCCCCATCTGTTTTCATGAACTTGCATCTCTCAGGTTCATTATTCTTCCTCTTGCTCTGTTTTGGGCTCCTGGCAGCTCATTAAACCAGTTTCTAAGGTATGAGTACCTTCCAGACAGCTTCTCCTTGAGCTTTTGTCCAGAAATGAGCACTGAGAGGGTGGGGCATTCCGGACATAATCAGAACATTTTTAATTTATGGTGCTTTACTGGGAAGGTGCCTGTGGCAGCAGGCTCAGACACAAACCACATGTTCTTACCCAAATTCAACCCCATCTAGCCAAAACCACCAGGTGCCCAGACCTGTGCCAGGAGAAATATCAGATATGTAGTAGTCTTTGTGTTGCCTTCTGGAGCCCAGAGGAAATTGTGGCCTATGAACTATCAAACTGGAAATCCCACTTCCCATTAGGTGTTACCCATACCTGTTTCCCTGGGGACCTAGAGATAAAAGCCACGGGGACTGGTGCTTCAGGGTTCTGGTGGACCAAAGGAAGTTCTTTATGAGCAAATCACTCTTTGGCCAAAGTTCACATTGAGTGCATGGTCCCCTTTGGCTGAGACTGAGTCCAGTCAAATTCCCAGAAATAAAATAATTCCTTCATGTTATATGGTGACTAGATTTGATCCTCTGTTCTTTGCTTTGTTGTTTTCTTGGCCCTTCTGTGATCTAACTTGGTGCTTCTGAGAAAAGGCCTTTATTTGTACAATGCCATCTCCTATTACCCTCAGCTCCAGCAGGTGACTTCCTGCCTCAGCCCTGGCAACTCACCCTGCTGTCTTCCTTCCAGGAGTTCTGAAAGCACTATCTCTAATCAATTTGCTTCTTTAATATAGCTGCTCCCTCTGCCTCTGCCCATCCCCCAAGATGGCATTCCCCACTCCCATCCCCCACCCCCAACACACAGATGTCAAGGTAAGCAATGTAGAGCTTCATTACAGGGACCATCAAGTGCCTTGGGCACCTGTTGTTTGGTGGTTATTGACTGTTACTACTTGGTACCCAAGGAAGGGCTGGTTCCGCACACACTGGCTGTCCTTCAATTGGGATGTACATTTTATGGAGCAGGACTTTCTGTAAGGGTCTCCCATTCACCACCTGTGTCTCCATCCTTCTCATGTCTGCTTCTTTGGATTACTGCCTGGGTAGAATAATTGCTCAGGTGAAGCTTGGTGTAAAGATTCCCAGGAAGGCTGGGTGCTGTGGTATGTAGCTGTAGTTCTAGTTACTCAGGTGGCTGAGGGAAGAAGAACATTTGATCCCAGGAGTTCAAGGCCAGCCTGTGTACACAGTGAGACCCTGTCTCAAAAAAATTCTAGAAAGGAATATGACCTGGTTACAACTTCAGGTTTTACTTCTCATTTGTGCCATCTCTTACAACTGTTGCTTTTCCCTTCCTCATTCTGCTCCCCCCCAAACACACTATTATACAACCAGAAGGATTTAGTAACAAGACTGCCAAAGGGGAACTGGTTTGGCCTGGGTTATCCTGCATTCTTCTTGCCTTTGGAGATTTTTTTGAAGCATTTATATGGAGTATGTTATATTTACCAGTGTGCTTCTGTCTTAGAAAAATGAATTCATTCATCTCATTGTTGGTAAACTCAATACAAGCCAAAATGAAAAGGAGGTATGTGATATTTTCTTATTTTTTATGTCTTTATTGTCATGGATCCAATGGTGACATGATTCAGAAAGCCCCTGTACTCAGTCAACAACACACACAGCCAGCCATTTGAAAAATCCCAGTGACCACTTTATCAGAATCTGCAATGGGCCAATTTAAATGAGGATGTATTTCTTTAAGTAGAAATTAGTTGTTTTAAAGATGGTTTTATATGAGAAGAAGGCAGGCACCTTAATAACTCTGATTAGAATTGACTGACAGGATTAGTTTCAATTTTGGTTTTGAGACAACTACTATTCTCATTATCTTAGCCTCTGGAACTGATTTTGCCTGATGATCTATGATTCCTCTCTTATGCTGATTATTGCAGAAGTGCCTCTGTCTCTCCCTCTTTCCCATCTTTCTCCCTGTGGTTACTATTAAAAGAGACATTGTGGGTATCTTTTGATTCTCACAAGTCTGAGTTTGGTCCTGCCAAAGGCCTTTTTAATAAAGAAAACATTCTTTAATCACCAAATTTAATCAGAGACTTTCTCTCAAAATAGGGAGAAATGGAAAGAGGACTCTAACATAAGGGGATGACAATTTCAGATCCACTAAATTAAATTCCAACAGGTAAATACTAGGGGGTGAGTGGAAAAAATATGGTGGCAGCTGATAAATAAAATATGAAAGCTTTCCTAAAGAGACCAACTTCTGGCAGAGTGTAAAACTAAGGATTTAGGAACAAAAGAAGGAAAAATAAACCTAGAAGCAATAGAATTAGGTAATCAGGGGAGGCAGAAGTAGAGCTGAACACAGAAGTGTCCTGTTATGGTTAACATGTCTTTGGTCTAAATGTAGTCACCATTGTTAGAAGGTAAAAATTCACTTATACAAGAAACAAAACAGATAGGAAATGAAAAGAGTTTTATCAGAGAGTTGACTTTGAGACTATTTGAAGAAAATTGGGGTGGGGCATTCTTTTCATAGATGGTATGTCCTTAAGCAGTGGGAAATACTTTGAATGTATTAATGGAAATTAAGTGTGTAAACTGAATTGTCTTGTTCATCTTTATCTGACTGTGCTCTCCTGCCTTGTGCACCTTCGTACCTAACATATCCAATTCCTTCCCTCTTTCCTTCCAATCCTTGGGTAGGTGTCCCTTTTCCAGGAAGCTCTTTTAGCTCTTGCTTCCTCCAACAACCCCTCCAGATTAAGCTTTTGCTTGTTGTTTGTGTATTTTTTTTTTCTGGTATTTGGGACCAATCTGAAGACTTCTCCACCTACAGAATGTAGGACCCAGCCTCCTAGAGGAAGTCCATGGTAGTATAGGAGGCCCATCCTCCTCCAGCGGATAGAGGTCACTGTCCAGGGTGCTGATCCACATTCTGCCATGCATTAGAGGTGATTTCTATACTTCACGGAAAAAATAATTTTCTCAAAAGCCCTATGGCTTATTTCCAAGTAAAACTACAAGCCTTTTTAGTTAGAGTTGAGAAAGGCTATGAGTGGGCACTTGTGTCAGACCACTAATGACATTTATCAGCTCTTCTTTTTCTTTTCTCTGACTCCTGTTTGTCTGCATTCAGTGACAACAAGCCTGTGATGTCAGTGAAATAGTGGAGGATCAGCCCAACAGAGGGTGCTCATGGGATGTTTGGGCTGTCAAGTTGGCATAATCTCTGATGACTTTCCACAGCAAGACATGGCCTCTCCAGGCAAGAGAGCAAGCCATGCAGTCTAGAGGGGGCCTCTGTTGTCTTATTTGGAGGGGGGAGGGGGACTAATTACAGTAGTTATGGGTCTATAACTGTCACACATTGTAGGCCAATGTGTGAGTGTTGCTTCTTACTCTGAGATGGAGTGCCTTTGGAGGGTTTTGACTGAGGGAGTGATGTATGTTCTCTTGAAATTCTTTATCTGGTAGCTGTGTTGAGAATGGAGTAGGGCAAGACTGAAAGTAGAGAGATCAGTTAGGGAACACTAATGATCACTTAAGAGATCACGGTCACTGAACCCAGGCAGGTAGTAGTGGAGTTGTGGGGAGAAGTGGCAGATGTCGTCATGGGATTTTTTGTGAGTGTCTGAAAGTAGGAGTTCCAGATTCAGAGATGCAAGGGGAGTTCTAAGCTAGCTCTTTTAATTTGGGAACCATCAATATATTGATGTCATTTCAAGCCATGAGATTGGGTAAGATAACCTGAGGAACAAATTATGTAGGAGAGAAGAATAAATATGGGTAGAGAATATTTATTCTCTCCCAAGAGAATAAATAATGTTCATTGAACAATTATCAATAATATTAATTGAACAAAGGACAAATACCTATAGTTCTAAATGCCAAAAGGTGAGAGGGCAGACAAACATATAATCTTTTCATTCCAGAAGAAAAAAGGTAAAAATATACACTCAGCCTATAAAAACCCACCTTTTTATTATATACCCCATGACTAACTTTCTTTTTCATTTTTTTCCCTAAGACTCTTCCCTTTGGGCATCTCACCTCATAGTTGGTCTCTCTGTCACTGAACCACTTAGCTCTGAGATTGCTTTCCATGAATGTCATGAGAAAAATGTGTAATATTGTGTCCTCTGACTGCCCAGTGACTTTCCTTCTCTCTTTACTTCCCATTGGAAATACTCCAGTGGAAACCTAAGGGTTAGGGCATGATGAGGCTCAAAGTGACATGAGAAAAATGTGTAATATTGTGTCCTCTGGCTGCCCAGTGACTTTCCTTCTCTCTTTACTTCCCATTGGAAATACTCCAGTAGAAACCTAAGGGTTAGGGCATGATGAGGCTCAAAGTGAAAGATCTAAACACTGCTGGGCTTTGGCCACTCCCAGAGTGCCCTGCTTTCTTTGCTCTGGTGCATTAGCAGCAAGAAGCTACACCCTCCTTTAGGAGGAGCTGAATTCTGTATTCAGTATAAGTGGCGATGCTGCCTGCACAAAGAGGGAAGGAAAGGCAGTCAGTGCTGGGGCACCCTGCTTGAGCAATTATGCCTACTAGTTGTCTGCACTGCAGAGAGCCAGGAATGGGGCCGAAGTATAGTGATGACTAGAGCCCCAATGATCTAGAAGATAGATTTTATGACTTCAGAGCTACCTCCTCCAACCCTGGCTCCCCATAGGTACTCTAACTTCCACTTTCACTCATTTTCTGGGAACCTGAGTATTGAGATGCATAAGATTATTTGAAGCATAATTGTGTATACATTTTAAGAGTTAATATCCTTTTTTTCTTTCTGGATTTGTTCCCATCTCTACCATTAATCTGTGAGTTCCTAAGTGCAAGGTCTCTGTGGACAATTTGTGTTCTAATCTTCATAGCTGCCCACCCTTACCCAGGAACATCCACATTTAAAAAATATAAAGGTTAACACAAAGAAAATAAAATAATGCAAAAAGAACAATAAGCTAAAATGCAGCTTGCAGAAAGATAAATGGATTTTGGGTGTAGGTGGCTCACACCTGTAATCCTAGCTACTCAAAAGGTAGAGATAGGGAGGATCACAGTTCAAGGCCAGACAGGGCAAGAAACGTTTGCAAGACCCTATCTCAGCAGAAACAACTGGACATGGTGGTGCACACCGGTCATTCCCTCAAGGGCAGGAAGCAAAAACAGGCCAGCCTAAGCAAAAAGTGAGTTGCTATCTCCAGAATAACCACAGCTAAAGGGGCTGAAGATATGGCTCAAGTGGTAGCACTTGCCTAGCAAGCATAAACTCCTGAGTTCATACCCTAGTACCATCAAAAGTAAAAAATGGATAATGAAAATGACTACAGTGAACAAATATAAAAACACCCACACAGGAGCAAAGAAACAGTTTTAGCAAAACTGAAGGCAATAGCTAAAGTGCTGTGGGGAAGCAGGGTATAATATCCTGGACCCATTCACCCAGTTGAGGGGAGATAATGGTATAGATTGCTTCATAGGCAACTCAAAACCCTGTACCCAATGGCATCAACATAGGGTGATGGACTGACCAACAGACTTTTACAGATGGAATTCCTGCTTGCTGGTGCAGGACAGTCCACTTTTATAGGCTCTTGTGTTGGAAAAACATCTCCCCTGGAACCTCTTACCTTCTCCCCAGGATCAAATGCACACACAGACACACACACACACAGACACACACACACACAGACACACACACACATTTGTTCAGTGTCTTTGTGTTTGACCTTCAGAGACAAAGTCCCATTCCCAAGGAGATGGACATCTGAAAGGTGACATGGGCAAGTGACAAGTAATGGCTATAGAGCGTGAAGGGTGCTTCTTGAGGGTACTGCCTCCCCACATCTCCAGAGGCAGGAGGGGCTGAGAAAAAGTGCTGCCCCCTGATCAGATGAGGGGAGTTCACTGGTGGACTTGGTGGCTGTGCAGAGGGCATTCCAGGTAAAGCAGTCAGCACACACAAAGGATCTGATGTTCAAAGAGCATGGGAAGTGTGAGGATTCTAAACCACTCCAGAACAGTGGGGCCCAAGGCATGAGTAACTGAGGAGAGAAGTGGAAAGTGAGGCCAGAGGGTCAGGCAGTGGACAATTGTGGAGAGTCTTGTAGCCTCAAAGAGCCGCCAAAGGACCTAAAATGAGGAAAAGGTGCCCTTTCTTTACTTTCTCCTCTACCCTTCCTTCTCCCCTCTTTTCCTTCCCTTCTCTTTTGTTTTCTGAGATGGGCTCTATGTTGTCCAGGCTAGTCTCAAACTCCTGGGCTCAGGCAATCCTCCAGTTTCAGCCTCCTCAATAACTGGATCTATATAGGCTTGTGCCACTGTGCTGGTAAAGATACTAGTTTTTTAACTAGATAGGAGAAAATATTATTATTAATAGCTACCATTCTTCAGTGTCTGGCATTGAGCATTTCTTATGGATTGTGTCTAATCCTTTACACAACATTGTGGGTTAGGTGCTATTAAGGTTTTGTGTTTGGACCCTCTCTTCAGGCCCTAGGAAGCCCCATGAACAGAAGGCCAGCCATCTTGGAGCCAGGGACCTGCAGCTCACACTGTGGTCCTGCTGCCACAAGGGCTTCACATCTGCCTACACATGGCTTAGGAGCAGAAGAGGCTGATCCACTGCAGGAGGACCTAGCCTCTGTTCCTCAAATGCTGCTTTTTTGGATAATGTGCTGTACCCAAAGATTTGGCGGAACATTATATTAGAACAAAACCAAATCATTTATGAAGAAGAATGCAAACTTCACTTAACTGTAGGGCTTGATGAAAGCAATACTGCATTTTTTTTCTCAGTGTGCCCCAAGCTGGGGCTGTTTTCCCTCTCACTCCCTGTCCTTTCTGAGACCTTGTGGTGAGAAAGCTTAAGAAATGGAACACACCAATGTTGTCACCCCCAAAGAAAAGACAGCAGTTGGGGAGTTTCTTACACAGGTGGGTATTGTCTGGGAGCAGTTGGGACTGGCTAAGGGAGGGGTGGTGGAGAAAATCCTATTAAAGGGGCTCAGCAGGAAATCCTTGCATGTAATCAGTTCCCACCACTCCCCCAGTTCATCTGCTTTATGAGTTAATCAGCTTTAATCCTCTAGAATGGGATGCAGTGTAAATAATGATAGACATGTAAATTCAGGCTTTGAAGTCTGTAATGCCCTACTGCAAGATTTCATAACCTTGCCTGCTAGAACCATGGACAGAGCCATTGGAACCTTCCCTAGGGGAAACTGAGCAAGACTTATGAAATGTGAGAAAGAGAGCAATTAGTTGAAAATTCTCCAGGTATTAATTTATTAAAAGCTAGTAGTGAAAGAGAATTTGTGACCAGGCTCTGCACAGGGAAGAACACTGAAGTGTCTATCCTTCCATGTTTTCCCTCTTTTGGTGGGTACCTCAGATGAACTTGTATCTCTCACCCCAGTCCCTTTTCACAGCCCAGCTCAGCCTGGCCTCCTCAGAAACTTCTGTTCTTCCTTCCTTTCCAAAGTCAGCCTCCCTATTGACTATCAGCCACCTAAAGTCTTCCTTTTAACCAATAATAATATAATATCTAATATAACAATAATAATGTGCCCTGATGAGTGCCTACACACCTGGTGTGACCCACCCTTCTCAGAGGCCAGTGCCATTTAAATAACAGTGATATCTAGATTTTGCTCTCAGGAAAACAGAATTGTTAATTCAGAACCCTAACCTGATCAATTGATTGTTAGTGGTGTGACTTTAAGCATTTTGACAGGCTGGTATGGAAAGTAGATGAGGGTGGAGTAGCCTCCTGAAGGCTACTAGATACCTACTGCCCAGACAAGCATCGTGCTGCTTTGTAGCTAACTTCCCCAGTCTGCACTGACCATTGGATAAACTACAGCCTGTAGCCAAATTCCCATGAGCGTTCCCTTCCTTAAGTTTGAGCACTTTCCAAACTTAAGTCCACTAACTTAAGTTCCACTCAGAAAGTCTCAATCTAGTTTGAACATCTTTCTGAGAAGTGCACTATAAGAATTTGAGGTGAGAAAGAAAAACTTAGGTTGTATCAAATGATGCTTATTTTCTACTTAGCTTGTTTCATTTAACTGATAATTTGACCAGCTGTTTTTTTTGTCATCAAGAGCCAGGAGGAAGGAATCTGTCTCTATAACTCTGAGAGATGGAGGGGCCCTGAGTCTCTGATCTTACCTCAGAATACTTTGAATAACCTGTCACCTAATGCAGAAAGTCCTGGGGGTCTTGCAAAGGTCTGAATGTTTGTGCCCTCCCCCAATTTATTTGTTGGGATCTAATCACCTAGGTGTTAGTATTAGAAGCCCTCTGGTGGGGGTGATTAGGTTAGAGGGCTCTGCCTTTGTAAATGGCATAAGCTATTATAAAACAGGCCCTAGAGAGCTACCTTTCACTCCCACCATTTGAGGACTCAGAAAAGGGTGCTGTTAGGAAGCAGATAGAGCCCTCACCAGACACCGAATCTGCTGTCCTCTTGGACTTCTCAGCCTCCAGAAGTATAGTTTCTATTGGCTATAAATTACCCTATGGTATTTTGTTATAGCAGCATAATCAGACTAAGACAGGCTCCTCTGTACTGAAGACTGGGTGAGATTTTGTCCTAGAAGGCAGAGCCTCTGCCTTTAAGCCATGATCACGTAGGGGATGAGATATCTGGCTTATGACACTCTGCAAGGGCAGAAGTGAGTGCAGACTCTAAACAGGTGGGAAGAACCCTGGAGCCTGTGTATAAATAGTGCCCCCTGCTCTTCTAAGCCACTGTCTCCCAGACACCTCTCCCAGCCTATTATTCATGTTCTCAGCATAGGCTTGCTTGGATTCTGAACAGGAGGCTGCTGAGTTGATACCTGAGCTGGCCATGCATCCCAGACATGGTGCTGACTAGTTCTGTTGGTGGGTGTGCAGCTTGGAAGAAAACTCCTGCAAGAGGAATTCATCCTCAGAGTGGTGGCTTAGTCCTGGGGCTGCAGCTGCCACTGTCTTAGATGGTCTTAGACACCCTCTGATTTGATGATGAGCTCCTAAGTGACTATCTGAGATGCTTGGGAGAGTGCAAACCTCCATGGGGGCCCTGGTCTTGGGCCATGAGAGAGCACTTGTAGCCTTCATTTGCTCCAATCTGGCACAAGTTAGCTTTGCACAGGAAATCAGAAGTGGCTGACATGAACAACAGGATCTCTCCTCAGCACGGGTGGTAAATACCCTGCTGAGCAGGAGGAGGAATAGGGCAGAGCAGGCTTTGCATCCATTGATTCTCTCTCTTGTTCAGTATTTGCTCAGGTAATAGTTTGTAGGCTTAATAAAGGTACCTAGAGCTCCGTTGCTTTACTTTAGAACTCTATCAGAGTCTCCCAAAGACATTTGTGTATTTGAACAGCTCCATATGTGTTTTTAAAGAGGCAATTTAATCAAGATTTGTACCCTTCCTTGTTTTCAAAGGGCTTGTGGCATTTCTGGAAATCCTGCCTCTTTTATAATATTTCTCCCAGTAAGTAGAAATAAACCCTTAAGTCCTCTCTTTCCTGGCTTCTGTAACATGCCCTCTTTTATTTTCTTAAGCTCACTTAAGCTTCTGTAAATAATTTTTCTATGGAGAGAGAAGATGCTGTAATAGGGTGAGAAGAGCAGGTGGGTCAGCCACTGTGAGGCACTGGATGGTGGTAGTTAAAGATGTAGGCTCTGCAGGCCAGTGGCCTGGGAGAAGATCCTAGCTCTGTCATTTCCTATTTGTTCATGGGGGCAGATGTCTTAACTTCTCTGTATATGTAGCAGGGCCAGGATTTTTTCTCCAAATATAACAGCACTTTTAAAATCTAAAGAGGTATGTGCACATTACTATAATTATAAGCAATATTTCATAGGAAGTTAGGGAAGGTGATGGGCGATCCAGAAATATTTCAGCATCATTTCTGTGCTTAAACAGCTTGCAACTAACTGAAGAGACCAGACTTACTAACAAGGCGGAGACAACTCTAAACCTTTAATCCCTGCTGTTTGATCAGTTGACCCCTTCCATGGCATAGATTCAGCTGTCTTGTAAACAACAGCATCTTCGTATTGCATAAGACATTAAAAGACAGGAAAAATAAGGTAATGCTCAGGTACCTGCCTAGATGGTGTTATGAGGAGAGGGTTGTAATGGCCATTGAGTCTGTTTCCGTTCTGTATTGAAAGAGAAAATCTACTTGGTTTGATTACAGTTGGGTGTGAGCAGGCAACATGAGAGTTCCACATGGTCTTAAGTGCCATTTGAAAAGGATAAAGCTAAAAAGCATGGGGGTTGCTGGGATCTGATTTGGAAAAAGCCTTCTTCAGGGTCAGGTAGCTCTTGATGGCTGGTAGGGAATCCAGGCAGTTTACATATGTATTTGCTCACTGCCACAACTGACCTCTTGCCCTCTCAGAAAGTCATCCTGTTCCCACCCATCCCTGACTCTTCCTTCAAATAGTTAGACACCACATTGGCTGCACTGGGAGGAGGTAGAAAAACAAGGGAAATGGCAAGTTTCACATTGATTACTAGATACACTTAAAACTAGAGAGAATCGGAGGCAGGGAGTAAGCTAGGTGGTCTTCTAACTGCTTCTCAGACTATAACCAATTTGCTACCTTTAGAAAGGCAACTTTGAAGAAACCAGGGTAAGGCCATTTGGAAAGTGTGGCTTCAAAAAGATGGAGCTATTTTACTCCTGTTTTTTTTTTTTATCTCCCCATCAAGAGCTTTTTCTGACATAGACAAGCCATGTTTTAAATACCCAAGAGCTTATCGCTGAACTTGTCCCTTTGGAAAGCAGCAGCACCCGCCATTTAGAAAGAAGGGCATTTGGACATTAAGTCCAATTCTCCTGCCTAGCCTGAGGCAATGATAGTGCTCTGCAGCTTTGAAATGTCATCATCATCATAATGGTAGACACTTAAGTAGCATTTATTATGGGCCAGGCACTAGCTTTAGCACTTTGTAGGTGTAACTATTTTAATCTTACCTGGGTGCCACAGTTGCTCCGGAAAGCAATATCACTGATTATTATTGTAGAATAAGTGTTTTGCTTTGCAGAGAACTGCCTGCAGGGATGGGTGGGGAGGGCCAGCCAGAAGCTCGGGTACTCTCCCAGGCCTGGATGGTTTACATCCATGAAGAAGGGTGGGCTGGGCAAAAGGCAATGAATATTCTTTAGACCCATACGTCTAAAAGCCATTGTATGGCTTTGGAGCTGACTTAAAACATGCACTTACACACTGAGAGCTATTGTAGAAAAATGGTAACATGTTTTTGAGATGGGTCACCATCTTCATCAAGGAGGAAGAGTCTTATTAGTTTCCTTTAATTTTTCTCTGACAGCCTGAGGAACAAGTACTCCATCTGTGATGAAATAGATAAATTTCTTTTCACAATAAATTATGAGACATTTTTTGAGTATGTTATTACTAGTGACAGTCAACTACAAATGTTTTCACATGATTTACATTTTAAAAGTATTCTGCATTGTAGTTATAACTATAATAATGCCAGGCTCACTCACTTGTGTTTCAGTATGGTTTCTTGAGTGGAGAGAAATGTGGAGTTGAAGCTCACAAGCTGGGAGGTTCACATGGAAATGGGCAGTGTGTTTAAACATCGTTGGCCATGTGTCAGAGTGAACACTGTTCCCCTAAGTGTTTAATGCTAGACTTGGAGTATCCTACAAGAAGCTTCTCTTTGATTTTAAAGCATAGGGAAAGGACAGCTGTATTTTTTCCTTGATATTCTCTCAACCAAAGTTCAGTCCTGCATCAGGAAGAATATGGAAACAAAATTAAAGGACATCTAAGAGAAACCACTTATGAGAGATTATGTATCCTATATTCTAAATTCCTTCTCTTCTCCACCTGCATGCTGGGGAATTTAACAACACAGTGGCTTAAGGGAAGTCATTACTTCTCTTAACTACTCTCTGCCCACCTGGAAGCCTAGTTTTTCAGTCTCTTCTTTAATCCAACCTGAGGCACATCATAGTCTACTCTGAGCTTGCTTTTTCCTTTGATCCTCATTTAGAGGTATTTGCTTTGGCTTATAGGTCTTCAGGCAACAACGCCACATATGAACTGCAGTGCCTTGAACAAGAAAGTGCCTAATAAAGGTCCTGTGGCAACTTGGGATGTAGATGAAGGATCAAAGAAGAGCAGCATGCCTAGCCCAGTGGGTTTCCAGACATTTGCTGGCTCTTTCTGTGCACCCTAGGTGAAGTGACAAAGCCATCAAAATGTAGAGCTACACTTTGTGTTTAAGGAGCTGTCTATCCAAGGCTGCTTTTCCTTTGTAAATACATTTGGATCTGGCTCCTCCTGCTGAGCTGCACAATACCAAGTATAGCAGGTGGGTCCCTGAGAACTGGTCTCTACCATTTCTTTCCTAATTTCACTTACATAATGTAGAATAAACAGAGGGAAATGTATTTATGACTGTGATGTCAGCAAGGTAAAAACTCACTCCAAAACCATGTTTGGTAATTTCTGTATTGAGGTGTATTATTTCTCCATTAGCCTCCATTTGTTTACTATTTCTTCTATCTAATCACATGCCTTCTACGTGACTTTTCCTTATAGTTCATTCACACATTCTGTCAGGCACCATTCATAAAGAATTCCTTATGTGCCAGGCACTGGAAATGAAAGAGTCTCTATAACATGATTTCAGGTTCTGAGGTTCTAGTATTGTGACATCAAGACAGTCTGGAGACAGAGTTCGTCAGAACTTAGGCAAAAGGTCCAGACTTCTAGGCCTTGAGTCATTATGGCCAAGACCAGTTGTTTGCCAGCTTTCCTTCCTGAAAAGCTTACTTAAAAATACAGGCATTGGTGCCAGTGCCTGGGGATTAAGGCTCAGTAGATATGTGGTGTTCCCCAGGAGTCTGCAAACATCAGGTGATTCTGATGCAGGTTGTCTGCTGACCACAAGCAGCAAGTCTCATTTGTCCTTCTTTACTGGTTTATTCATAGTTGTTTCACCCTGTTTTCAAATTCAGATTAATCTCTTTTGTTTAGAGGACATTGAGGTACCCGTGGGAGTAGTGGTACAAATCCTATAGAAACAGGAGACAGGCTTCAGAGGTCTTTGTTTCTGTAAGTTTTGTTGCTTCCTATTTGTAGCCTCTTGCTTTAAATATTGAAGGAAGGATAAAAAATGCACCAGGTGCTAGCTAGCTGATTCCGGATTCCAGAGAAAGCTTGTAAAACCTTTTCTAAGGAATTCCTTCATGTCTTGATGACAAGGATCAGATATGGTTTGAGATCAGGATGATTTGTTCTGTATCTTGTGGCAGAGCCTCTAGATACATTCTTTGAGATTATCAATATCTCATCCTGCTCCTGTACCTAGAGTTGTGCACACCCTTTCCACCATTTCGTACTGGACAATAAAATGTATCCAGGGCCATTTTTCCTGAGGACTCTTGAGTAGGGAGAGCCTCATGAACATGTTGGAACTGCAGATGCTTGCCATGAAAGAGGTTCGGCAGGAATATGCCTTCACCTTGCTGATCAAAAAACAGGCTTCAGTACTTACTGATTGCTTCTATTTCCCCCCTTTGAAATACACATCTCTTTCTGCCATGGCGACAAAAATAGTTTCTTTTACAGCATGAAGAACTCACCATAGAGCAAGAAAAGACATTTGTGTTTCTAATCCCACATAGCAGCAAGACCTAAATAATAATTCATCAATATTTGTAATTGTTGACCTTTTAATCCTTGCTGAGCATGGCTGGGGCAGACTGAGCATGGTGGTAGTGTCACGCCCTAGCCTCCCAGAACCCATTTTGTCTTCTTGCTGCTGGGTTCATGGTGAAAGACATGGGGTGGATTCCATCCCAGCCCACTCTATCTAGAGTTGGGGAGGAACTTGTAGGCTGTACTTGTGAAGGAATTGTGAAAGTAGCTTGCGCTGTCCGTGGTCCTGAAATATTAGGCATGCCTTTTCAATTTGACACACCCTGTTTGGGGGTTCACTGCAGTACTTGAGGAGTCAAATACATCTTCTTAATCATCTCATCTTCATCTAAAAGAGCCTGGTTTGGATAAGGGGATTCAGGCTCTAGTCACATGAAAGCATGTCCCCTTGTGCTGTGAACTGTCCCAAGATGACTCTAGCCTGAGTTTGGTCCTGCCAGCACTGGGTCAAAAGAGTAGAGCTGGCCTGCCCGGAGTGACTCACCACACTCCTGCCCTAGTTCTCTGAAACTTCAGTGTCCAGATGCCAACCTGGCAGGGTTCCCTTTGTCCTCTGCATGAATTATCACAGGCATCTGAGAGGAGCCTTTCTTGAGCTGTTAGTTGTAATTGGATTCATGAATAATCAGTTTGCTCCTAAGTCCCCTCATTTGTTTCCACTTGCTGTAATTGTGCATAGATGAGTCACCAAATGAGACTTATTTTCAGAAGTTGGGCAATTACGATTCTTGGCTTATTAGGAGATGGTACCAGGATCTTGTTCATTTACCCTATTTGTAGCCTCTCCTGAGCAGACTGCCTTTTGCACTGGAATGAATGGATGAAAACAATTCTGACTTTCTGATTTGGTCTATGGCCATACCACCCTGAACGTGCCTGATCTCATCTGATGTGTTGTTTTGTTCTCTCATTCCTCTGCCAAACTCTGGGAAAGTGGGAATGCTTAATGGGCAGTCCTGTCCTATACAAGCTTATAGCCCTGACAGGCGGACAGATAACTGTTATATAATGTCACAAGTGACTGCCCAGAGGTAGGGAAGTCTTTTCAGAGAAAGTGACATTTGAACTAGCCCTTGAAGGTTGAAGGTTGAGGAGATCAGCAGTGAGGGTATGATGGGCTTTCTTTCCCCAGAATACAGACCTAGCAAAAGTGAAAAACTATGGATGTACAAGGCCTGACTGGAGAGCTGTGGGCAGTAGTGGGGTCCCAGGATAGAAGATGGTTTAAAGGGGTCAGAAAGTCATTTGTGAAGGGACTTAAGGGCCATTTGAAGCTTTTGAATGAAGAAAGTGGTCCTGGCTTCCCTGAAGGAGTGGGCTTCTCCAGCTCGTCATCAAGCTCCTTTCCTCATGATGCCTCTGCACACATTTTCTCTTCTTGTCCAGGAGGCTTCTTTGATCACTTTCCCCTCCTACTGACTGACTTAAGTGAGCCATGGCTAGGTCCATCATTTAGCCACCACATTGGGTTATAACTGTCTTCCATGTATCTAACTTCTAAGCCAGATGGGATGCTATCTTAAATACAGGGCTGGAATTTATCTGGTACTTTTTATCTAGTATCTAGGATATCATATCATGTTCAGTAAATCTATCTTGGGTGAATGTATAAGAAACTAAATGAATGCCCTAAAACTCCCTGAGGATGGATGTCAATTTGTTACATCTGGGACTTCATAGATATTTTCACAAGTAATTAAGACTCAGAAATGTGTCCGTGTAGCACACCTATTGGCTATCAGCAGTAGGAAGCCATTGAGAACAGAAGTTTCAGGAGAGGCCCTGTTAGTCAGGGAAGCCTTAAAGCAGTTAGAAGCTATTATCTAGCCAGGAGGAAAGGGTTAATTGGGTGACAACAACAGGCTGATAGCCATTATTAGCCAAGCTTTTATTTCTCAGCCAAGACGTCTCAGTGAAAGCAGCTGTGGTGGCTCCCATTCTCAGGAGAGCATGCATTTTAATGGGGAAAATTGTTTTCCATCATTTCTTCTTGACAGAAAAAGTCAGGGAGATGGGATGTTCTGTCCCACATAGCAGCCAGCGGAAGATGTTTAAATTCTGATGGTTTTGCCCTAGAAAATGAGGGCTATTAGCTGAGGAATTTATTGGAATTGGCAATAGGACCTGTCTGTCTGAACAGATAAGGTATGAGGGTGCTAGGGACCTCTGATGCTCTATGTGAGTCATGACTCTCACTGCAGGCCCCAGAAAGTATAAACTAAAGTCAAATTTCAATGAAACCTTCCAGCATACAACTAGACCACAATGGTGAAATAAAGAAGACTTAAATATCCAAGAATCCATTCACAAAGGCCATATACGGAAAGACTCTTAGCCCTCAGACTGTTTCTTATTCTACTTATAAGTAAAGTGATCATGATGCAAATATTCCCCTGTCTGAATCCCAAGCCTCCTATATGCAGGAGGAAACTATTTGATCAACATTTTCTTAATTCTCTAGGTTGTTCCTTCTTGACTGAAATACCACAGAAAAATGAGCAGAGACCTGGAATCAGATTCCGGTCCTGACTCTACTGCTTGCTAGCCTAATGTTCTTCATCCTTGGCTGAACATTGGACTCATCTAGAAAACTTTAAAACATATTCCACTCAAGAGATTGTGATGTCACTAGCCTGAGGTGCTGCCCAGGCACTGTGATTTCAAGGCTGAGAACTACTGTACCTAGAAGAATTGCTTTGAAAAAGTTATCCAACCTTTATTTTTTTTTCTTACTTGCACAATTGGAATTATAAAATGAACCTCCCCCAGTTGTACCCATGAAATCAGGTAAGGTCTGTTCAGTAAGTGATGACAACTGCTATTATTACATTTCTAAAGATGGGATCACAGATAACCCATAGGAGCTGCTCACACTGAATCTCCATATGAATGACACAGGCCAGGCTCTTTCCCCAGCCATTACAGCTGATGTGCGAGGTTGTGCATGGCTCAGTGATGCCTTATCTCACTCCAAGGTCACATCACAGGCCTGTCCACATGAGGACAGCATGTGGCCGTCACAGCATCTGCACTGTGCTTTATCTCACGTGTCCCTTTGTTAACCTTTCAAGTGCTCCACTGTTTTAATGCCCATGGTAAACTTGCTTATCTTCTTTGTCGGAGAATTATTGATTATTTTTTTCGTCTTTTAAGCTTAAAGAAAACAGGACACTGAAGCCAGAGAAACTAAGGAAATGAAAGCCTTCTTCTATTTTTCATTTTTCTTAGAACACTGGCTGACAGTCCTCAGACTCTTTCAGAAATGGCCTTTCTCTGTTTTGATGAGGTCATCAAGGTGGCCAACCAACTTTACTTTAAAGGAAGGAATGCTTGTTGAGGAGTCACTGGATCCTTGTGGTAGGCCTTCTCTCGGAGGGATGCTACAGTTGCCCCTAGAACAGAGACAACTAGCATTGACCACCATGACCTTTCTAATAAAGAAATATTTTTCTGATGACTAAAGGACTAGAGTGGTCCAGTTTTATTCTATATAACGTGTTTTTTTTAAATTTCAGTTTTTTAAAAAATGTAAGGTATCTTATTTTTCACTAAAGGAAAAGAGATTATTTTAAGGAAATAGGAGTTTTTTTGGGGATTATTTTGAGGAAATAAAATTTAGGATTTTATTTTAAGGAAAGAGATTTTTGAGAGATGTTAGCTATGGATGGGGCCAGGCAGGTTTCCTGTCAGTTTTCTGTCTGATGTTCCCTGCTTATTTAAGAGCTTTGATCAAACATCTTTACTGATTAATTTTCCCTTACAGTTGTGTGCCCTTCAGAAGTCTGTTTACATTTCTATAACTGGGTGTTGATTTTATCAGGTGAAGTTGTCTTCTCTGAGGCCTGTGAGGAAACAGAAGCACGTTAACCCCAGCAAGACAAGTATGGAACTTTTCCAAAATGTCTCGATTCTTCTACACAAATGAGGTTAAAGCAAACAGTGAAATTTCCGGGAGGTGGTTCCCTACCACTATGTAAATTGAATTTCTCTTCATCTAGCTCTTAAGTTTTGATAGCTGCATTTTACTGGATCCAATTCTAAGATGTTTAAAAATCTCACAGAGGACAATCATCCATCCCATCCCTTTTATTTGAGTCCATATGCTGTGCCAAGCAGGGGATAGAAGACAAATCAGACCCTGAAGAGCCCAGGTGACTGAGAACAAATAGCCATGTGAATTATCTATTGTAATTGCAATGGGTAAGGGTGGTGGATGCAGCCCAGAGCAGAGAGGTAGGAGTAGCAGAGGGCAGAAGTCATCTGTGCCACCAACGTAGTAGTCAGACTCTGCTCTGCCCTCTGCTCCCAGGGCACAGAACTTCTTCCTTTCCAAGGACCTCTGGCTGTCCTTCATTCCCTGGCAGTAGGTGCCTGCTATTTGCCTGAGTAATTAACAGGACAGCTAGTGGCTGTGATGTCCAAAATAATGGCAAAATATGAATATGTGTGACTGTATATAAACATATAACAACAAATAGTAATGCCAAAACATCCCTTGGAACCCCAGAAGACCTTTTGGGGAAGAATCACTAGTCCCTCTTCTCTGTAGTAACCCACCTTTTAGGAAGTACCTTCCACTCCTCGCCTCTGAGCTCTGCTCCAGTCCTATGAAGCAACATAGCACAACCCTGATTTCTGTTCACACGGCAGAGAGGGACTGTTTGGGTTCAAAGTAAAATGTTTTGGCCTGGGGAAAGCACTTCCTTTTTACATCTTTGTGACACTCATAGTCCCTTGTGAGGATCTAGCCCAGTGCCTGGACCAACTTAGAGTCTGAGGCCCAATCTCCCTGGGGAACTGGCTAAGTGCTCAGCAGTGCACTGACTGGCTGTGGAGGGAAGTGGCAGGGGGCTGTGGGGCAAGAGCTGTCTTCAGCAGACCCTCAGTGGGTTCAGAAACAGAAGGACAAAAATCTGGGTTCATATGTGGTCCCTTCTTGGAGTCACAGGAAAGAGGACAGCCCAGACCTCACTACAGCTTCTGCAGTTTCCGACGTCTCTCAAGAAAGCATGAGAGGCTGAGACAGTTAGCTCTGTGCCTTGTGCCTGAGATTAGTTACATCCCTCCATTGGAGAGAATTTAAATTTTATCCCAGCCATCCCCTTCTATGCAATCTTCTGTTCAGTCTCTGAGTCATATCTGGGATCTCATTATTCTAAAAACAACACAAAAATACCTCAAGGGAAAATGTATTTTATAAGATCAAAAATTTTATTAACCCAAACCACCAAGTGCTTAGGCAGCCTTTGTGAGCCAGAGCTCTTGCATTCAAGAATTTTCATTAGAATTAAACAATTCTGACTTATCAGACTATCTCATAGCTGCTGCTGTTGGAGGGATGGGGACAGGGCAAGACCCAGGACAGTAGTGCCTGGGATATGCAGATTAAGTCAAGCACCTGTTGTGTACAAACCCAGCTCTAGGTGGAGAGACTGCAAGATTTGGTGCAAAGAACCCTGAACTGAAGCAGGAGGCCTGGCCTGGGTTCCCAGCCCTGGCTCCCATGTGCTAAGGGCTCCTGTGCACAGCCTTCCCCTCCATTCGCTGAGTCACTGAGTCCTAGCTGTAAAATGAGGAAGGGGTGTCTTAGGATCTTCCTAGGCCTATAGCTCCAGAGGCACAGAAATGGCACAGATGCTAAAGCTCTAAATGAAGGAGATGAAGAGGGAAGAGGTAACATCAGTGTCAGAGACTCCTACATCATGATGACATGTTTAGATTTGGTTGACTCTATCTTACTCCCACTACCCCACAAGGAAGCCCAGCTTTCCTGAACAACGGCAAGGAGCAGGGAGAACAAGCTAGGCAGCTATAATTGCTCCTCTTCCTGGTCAGCACAGAGATATGCCACCTTTTCCCAGGTCAGGGTCCCCTAAAGCAGGGACTCCACCAAGGAGAGAGGGTGACATGTGGAGGTGGAGGTGCTGCTGCATTATTTTTGGCCAGAGTCTGGGGGGAGGAACAGATTATTTGAGCACCTGGTTCAAGTGAAACCATGAATTAGTTTGTCTTTTGGCAATACTGGGGTTTAAGCTCGTGTTTAACTATTTTTTTTTTAGGATTTGTCTTTGTTGAACTTTTTGTTTTGTTCATTCTTTTCTTCTTCTTTCATTGAGTTTTATGTATGTCTTATAGTTTGCTGAGTTTCCTTTTTCTATTTTTTTTCCTGGCATTACTAGAGTTTGAACTTAGGGCTTTGTGCTTACTGGGTAAGGAAAAGGTCCCTGTATCTTTCTGCTGTTTAGTTATTTTTCAGATAGAGTCTCCAGCTTTTTCTTGGGGCCAGCCTTATACTACAATTCTCCTACCTCTGCTTGTTGAGTAGCTGGGATTATAGATGTAAACCATCTCACCTGGCCTCAAGTTAACCCATTTAGATATAATTAAAATTCTATCCCTTATGACAAGGGATAGAACAAAAAACATCCTTTTTGTGTTTTTCCTGAGACAATCCCCAAGCTAACTTGGCCTTATTTACTGTTTCCTTTAATTGTATGTGGTTATCTTACCTTGATATCATTGCTATTAGATGAGGATTTTGTTGATAAGCCGTAGTACAATGTCAGCTGTCACTGAAATTCTGTTTGGTTACACTCTTTTGCCTTCTTGGATTGCCTCTTTTTGGGGAGGGGGCAAAAGAATCTAAAAAAAAGTCCTCAATTCCACCCCAACCTCACATTTTCCACAAACATTTGTTTTCTTTTTCTTTATAAATTCTGGATGACCAAACCAAATTTATTTTTCCTAAAAATTTTTAAGATTTTTGGCAGTATTGGTATTTAAACTCTGAGCCATGCACATACTTGCCAGGCAGGCACTTTACCTCTTGCCTCCATGCCTCCAGCCCTTTTATCTTTAAGAATTTTTCAAATAGGGTCTCACATTTATAGCCAGGTCAACCTGGACCACATCCTATTTACACTTTCTATGTAGCTGGGATGACAGGTGTATGCTACAGCCCCCAGCAGTTTATGGGTTGAGATGGGGTCTCATGGTCCCAAACTGATCCTCCTGATTGCCATCTCTAGAGTAGCTGGAATTACAGGCACGAGCCACCAGGCCTGGCTTAAAATTCTCAGTGCGCACCTTTGATAAAGCTGTTTTCTTCTGTCAGGTCTGTTCACTCCACAGTTTGCAGTCTGCCTCCTCATGAGTCCTGCTTGGTGGTGGCATGTTCCATCTGCAATGGGTGTTTCTTCAGTGCAGGAGGTGAAAAATCTGCCTGCTCCTCATTTAAGAAGAATGAAAGAAATAGAGGAAAGCTATGCAGACATGTGCACACACAGCCCATGAAAAGGGAGGGAAGGAAGCCAAATGGGTCAGACCTTGTGTTGGATGTTTAACCTTGTTTGTCTTATTGGATCCTCCCACCACCTTGTGAGGTGATACAGATTGTTTTCCAGAATTTCAAATGAAGTACTATGCTCCAAGAGTTAAAATAAATACCTACTAGAAGTTCAAAGAAAACCCGGCATCGTAGCACATACCTGCAATCCCAGCTATTTGGGAGGCAGAGGCAAAAGGATCTCAGTTTTGAAGCCAGTCCAGGCAAAATTGGCATGACCCTATTTCAGAAACAAGATATAAAAACAAAAGGGCTAGGGATGTCACTCAAAATGTAGTGTGCTTGCCTATCTATCATGTGAGGTCCTGAGTTTAATCCCCAGTACTACAAAAAAAGAAAAAAAAATTATACATCTCACATTTTCAGCCATGCAAGAAAAACGACACCATTTTTCTATAATTCAGGTTTTATTATGAGCCCAATGCCAACAAGTAGCAGAACTTTCATCTCAGGAAATTGGGGCCACTCCCCACATTTCTCAGGTTGAATCTAAGTTCTAGCTAGTACTGTCCAGTAGAACTTTCTGTGATAATGGAAGTGCAGAAAGCAGAGGTGCCCCTAGACATAGGTGGCGAATGAGTTCCTGGGATGTGACTAATAGAGCTGAATCAATGACTTTAATTTTTTTTTTTTAAACAGTCTTGGTATGGAACCCAGGCTGGCCTAGAACTCACTATGTAGCCCAAGCTGACCTCCAAGTCACAATCCTCTTGCCTCTGCCTCCTGATAAGCTGGAGTTACAGATGTGCACTCTTTAATTTACATTTAAGTAGTCACATATGATTGATGGCTACCAAGTTGTACAAAGCAATTTTGGACAGTTTTCCACAGTGCAAAGACATTTGGTTGGGGGTTTGTCCTAGAAACTGTATTCTACCACACTGGGGACCCTAAAAATGATTTTGTTCCTTTTGAGACATGCAAGCGATTGATCCCCACACTCTCTTGAGTCATTTTGGATTCCTGATCCCATGGTTTTTGAGGCCTGTCTTCCTTTTAGCCAGCTGTTCACACGTCTTTGTTCTGGGGCTACAGACACTGTCTATCACAGATGCTATGAGCCACATGTACCTGTGAAACACCTGAAATGTAGCTAGTAAGAACAAAGATGTGCTGTAAGTATAAAGTATATGATGAATCTTCAAGATTTACTATAGAAAACACTGTACCATATCTCAGGTTTTTATGGGAGAGATTAGTAATGCAAAGTCCAAACTAATCCTGTTAGGATTCACATTGTGTGTTGTTTAAATCTGACCGTTGGGGGATGGGGCTCAAAACATAAGAGAATTAGTTTTCTTCTCTCTCCTCTTCCTCCTGTAGGGAGGGGCTCACTCAGTGCCTGGCTATGAGTCATCTGGCACAGGCAGTGCATTGGTTCTTCCAGAAAAGGCTGTGTGGCCTGACAGAGTGGGTGGAAGCCTGTCCTTACCCCTAATGGCATGGGGAAGTGGGGTTTTCTATTCCCAGAACTTTCACTGAGTCATCATAGATTTTTTTCTGCTGTCACCACCCTGCCTCCCCCCACCCGTGGGGACAGATCCTGACTATGCTGTTCACCTGAAGCTTTCTCTGTGCGCTCTGCTGCTTGCACCTATCCCAGAACCAATACAGGCCTCTGGTGGAAAGCCTGACTTGGTAAGATGTCATCACAGATTAGTCTCTTTGGGAGTCAGACCTCTGTCTCAGGAGGGAGCACATCCCTAAAATTCCATAACATCATCAGTCAGTGGCCAGGAGAAAAGGGGCTTGTGCATCAGTCTTACAGGGGCACTGGGTAAATCAAGTGACCAAGACACATTTCTTACTTTCTTGGCTGTACCCTCCAGAGCTGATTCCCCTTGGAGACAGTATGTGGAGGAGTGGGGAAATGCACACAAGGTAAAGACAAAAAGGATCTAGACTGTGTCCGTTTGAAGGCAGGGAGGTGTCTCCATCCTCCGTATGTCTCCAGCACAGAGCCTGAATTTTGGCACATGTGTACATGGCTACTTATTTGAATGAATTGGCTGAGTGGGTGGGCACATTAGGATCATAACTTATGATTAGACTGCACATGTGTGTTCTGACCCCTTGTGTAGATGTACCAAGTCACCATATGCGTTATCATATTTAGTCCTCAACAGCCCACTCACTGATAAGGACACTGAGTTTTGGATTGGGCAACTTGCCTAAAGTCACATGATAAAATGCCCAACCATAGGTAAAGACAAAAAAACATAACAAGCAAAACAATCAAAAACAAAACCGAGGAAAGAGGATGACCTAGCAAGATCTATTCCCTAATAGATTTCATTAGAAACCCTTCCATCTACCTCATAACATTTCTGTTTCATAAAATGCCTTGAAGTAGACTTTATGCTCCTTGTTGACAGCTGTGGAAACTGAGGTTCAGACTTGAAGTGATTGGCACTAGGCACATTCAGCCATCAGCCATTAGCAAAGAAGCCTGACTATAATCCACATGAAGTTCTACAGTCCAGCACTGTGACTCCACAGCTTCCCTCTTCACACCCTAGACAAGAGAAGGCCCCTTGCCACCTGATGCTCAGTGGAAGCAGTGCAAGCACCTTGTTAGTCTATAGCTTGGAAGCAGCTATCAACATGTATCCCTTTCTTTAGGATGCCTGTGAGAAGCTATCCACCTGAGTGGCAGGAGAATGTGTGAGCCCTTCAAGGATCCCAGGAAATGGGTCTGACTTGTTGGTGTTAACTTCCTGCTAGCTATACTCAGATCTGTCTGGATTCTGACCTTCTGTGGATTTGACCTCTAAGTTTCCTACTCTATGAAAACAGATTAATAACATCCCAAGCAGGCATATATTAATTACTGCTTATGTTCATGGCCTGAGGCTATGTCCTGAAAACACAGAGGTAAATAAGACAGGTTAGAGGGAGATACAGAAGTCAATGCCAGCAGAAAGAATGTAGTAAGTACTAGAAGAGGCACTTGCCGTGTGTTGCAGGGACATTTAATTAGCCTGGAAATACATGGAAAGTTTCCCCGGTGAGGTGGCATTAACTCGGGTTGTGCATGGGTGAAAAATGAAGAAAGAAAAGAGGAAATCAAAGACAGATGGGCTATTCTTCCCATAACTCCTTCCCTAACCCCCACACCTCTGGATAAAAACTCACCATGCAAAGCCAAGCACAATTAGGGAAGCAAATATATTTATTTATGGAGAGCACAGGGAAAGATTGATCTTAGTACATATTTTGCCCCCAGAGCCCACCGAAGTTCTGTGATTAGAAGATGCTCATTTGATATTTATGGACAAAAGGAGAGAACAGACCACATTCCCAAAAGCCAGAACACAACTGTCTCTTTAGTGCTGAAAGCTTGATTTGGGCACTTGATGACCTTTTTGTTACTGAAGGAATAGGACCTCCCAATTCTGTATCTGCTCATATTGTCATCTTTTCTTGGCTCCTGGGAGATACAGAGGCAGATTGGGGGCATTTGTCAGAATCTTGTGTTTGGCATTTGGCTGTATCTCATTTCCTACCTTTGTTTTCCTTCTGTCCTCATTTTCTTGCTAGTGCTATCATATTTTGTTGACTTCCATGCGTCTAAGCCAGCACCTTTGAAACTATTGATTTTTTGAAGCAAGGTAGAAAAAACCTTTTTAAAGGTGAATAAAATAAGTTGGCAAATCTCTGTTAAAGGTATTGTGCTTACAGAATAAGTAGCATCTCTCCCAGTGGATAAGATAGAGCAAGAAGGATGCACACACGTCAACTGCATGAGTTTCAGAGAAGCTGGACAGAAGGGAAGCATCTCAGCTGCTGGGGTGGGAGGGAGGAGGCTACTGTTCATAGCCTCTCTAAGGCCTTAGCCCTGGGCCTGAGTCTCACAGGATGGATTGCAAGACTTTCAGGCTGGCACAGATTACTGTTCAGTTGGATATGTGGTTCTCAGAACCCTTTTATGAACTTAAAATAGGAATGCTAGGGACAAATGTTTCAGGAGCTTCCTGCATAAACAGAAGCCCGGCGACCTGTGACAGCGGCAACACATGTCTGCTTTCACCTCCTGCTTCCCACAGCATTGTGTTGGAGAAATGAACAGCCATGCTGGCCACAGAAACAATAGACACACAGTAGGTCTAGCCTCAAAAGTTCCTCTCTTGATGCTGAAAAAAATAGACTGTGGGCCACACAGGCTTGCAAACAGCCTGAAGACTTCCTTTTCCCTCCCTTTCTCCCTCCACCTACCTCCCCCTACTTTTTCCTTCTGCGGTGAGGTTCCTTAGGTTTCTTCCTCCTTATTCTCACAGCTATAAACAAGAGTGTTTTTTCCTTCCTAAAATATTTTTTATTAGTATATATTAATTCTACAATGTGGATTCATTGTGATATTTCCATACAAGCATATAATGTACTTTGATCAAATAAGGCAGAGTTTTGATTTGGAGTGGCACGAAGTGTCAGAAAGCAGCCCCTGAACAAGAGATTGATTTGATGTGGAAACTTCCTTTTGCATAGAAATATTATTTTCATAGAAATATTATTTTCTCTTGTGAGTGATTTTAATGAAAGGATAGTATCAGTCACAGTGGGTCAGGAGAGATCAACCAGGCTGCATGAGTACTGGACCACAGCATGGGAAGGGGGTTCAATTAGGGAGATGGAGAAAAACAAGGCCTGGGTCCCCAAAGAAGGTACTAGATCCCTGAGTTTCCCAAGACTTTTAGGTTTATATCCATCTTACCTGAGGCCCAAGGGGCAGTCCCTAGTGTGATTGTTCAGCAAGATTTGTGACATGCTGGGTATGGTGCATCAATGGTGATATCTAGCCTCCTCCTCTCATCTATGGAAGGGCTGGGCTTGACTAAAAATGGATCAAGGGTGAATTCCATGGGCTAAGGGCTGCATCAGCCAAAACAAAAGACGATTTTGGAGCTAGAGAAGTAGTTGGAACCTCTGAGAGAGAGCAGAATCCAGGTGAGGACAGGTGGTAGCATGAGGCACTGAGGATTGACATCAAGGGAGTAGGTTCGCACCATAGCGCAGAGGTCTTAAGAAGACACTTGACTGTCTTCTGGTCACTGTAGAGATGCAGGAGGCTGGCCTGGATGAGAGGGAGTAAAGATACAACATGTCACCTTCTAAGATAGTGCTGAGCTCTGAGTCAGGACTGTTGAACTCACTGATTTGAACGTAAGGTCCATGAAGGTAGTAGGGTTTGTGTAGAGCAGCAGATATAACAAGGGGAGCCTATATTTGAGGCCAGGCAGACATGACTGTGACTCTCAGGCCTGATGCTTACTAGCCATATAGCTTTAGGAAATTGACTTAATCTCGCTGAGCTTGGTTTCCCCATTCTGTACAACAGAAACACCTATATGGCAGGGTGCACATGAGAACTAAACAACACAGCAATTGTGCAGTGTAGTCCCACTGCCTCCTTATGGGTTGTTTTCCCCAGGACTCACCAAGACAAACCAGAATCTCTCCTCAGCATAGTATGGGAGATTCTTGGTCTGGGGTGGAGTCATGCACAGTGGCTATGTAGCAGTTGGATCTACTGTTTCTCTACCCATGCAAACATCTATCCATCGTTACATTTCCATCGTTACGCATCTATCTCCCTGTTTCTATGTATGTATTTTTAAACTAATAGGCATATGGATTTAGGCGAAGTTAACTCAGCTTCATGATGCTACTGTCAGTATAAATGGTCTCTCTTAAGTCTGTATCCATTTGCTAGGGCCGATGTAACAAATGGAGTGCCTTAAACAGCAGAAATTTGTTGTCACATAGTTCTGAAGTCTGGAAGTCCCAAGAGAAGAGGGGTCTGTGTGGCTGGTTTCCTCAAAGGGCTATGAGGGAGAATCTGTTCAGCCTCCTTCGTGGCTTCTGCTGATTTTTGGAAAGCCCAGGAATGGCTTTTGCTATGTCATCCTGAACTCTGCCTTCATCATTACATGATGTTCTCCCTGTGCAAATCAGATCTGTCTCTCAGATTTTCCCTTTTTATAAGGACATCTGTCATATTCTTCACTCTACTCCAGTATGGCCTCATCCTAACTGATTATATCTGCACCTACATTATTTCCAGAGAAAACCATGTTCCCAGGTACTAGGGATTTAGGACTTCAATATATGAATTTTTGAGGGACACAGGTGGTTACATAACAGCTGCCATTCTTTTATCCATCTGCTTATATCCCTGTGAGATGGTTCTGCAGGGTCCTGGCTATAGAGCGAGGTGGACTTAGAGGATTAGAATCAAATGTACGTCTAGAATTTGCCTCCACAACCTTGGCTCTTAAAGTAGGTGTTTCATGTTATCTACTGGACCTTATAATTTTGAGTTATTCATGCCCCCTGTCATCCGATGTATAAGAGAAAGCAAGGTAACAGGATATCATCAGTCCATAGACCCCTCCCAGACCAGGCCCTGACCTACCTAGTCTTGGTCCTCTAATACAAATATTTCCTCCATCCTGTCCTCCCTAATCTCCTTCCAGGGAAATGACAGTTGTGCTGGTGGGAAAATGTGAAATAGTTGGGGGCTGTTGAAGTCACCCAAGAGACTTTCATTTGGATTTGGGTATCTGAGTGTTGCAGCAAGACCAATGAATTTCCTGTCTTAGCAGGAAATCTTCCCCAAAAGGAGCCCAGTTCAGTTTAAATGATTCCTTATCTCAGCCTGTAGCCTCAGTATTTGTGCCTGAATGGGAAAGGGATGTGAGATTGATTAAAGTAATCCTTATCCTTGGAGGTTTAGTCCAATAATCCTGCAAGAGTAAAAGGGACCAAATACAATCCAAGGGTGACCAGCAAGTTTAAAGGGTCAGTTTATAGGAACTGTAAATAGGAAAGCTGTTTATGACAGTAACTGTATAAACATAAGATCTAATGGTGTTTACTGTTTCATTAAACATCCAGGCACAGAAAGGAAGTGTTCTGTTTTAGAGGCTGGGGATTCCTGGGCAGCCAGTTTCCAAGAGCAGAGAGAGAGCCTCTCAGATCCTGGTGTGTGATCTGAGCTCTGGGCCCGGAAGCCACAGCTATACCCCAGGCAGGCTCTGCTCCTGGATGAATGCTGTCTTAGTGTCAGACTCTCAGAAGCACATGGGAGCCAAACATCTTCTCCCTCCCTCTGTCTATGCAGTCTTCTCTCAGCCCTCACCCTCCTCCTAAGAGTCCTGGTTCTATACCTTCTACAGAGGGCTGCAGTGGACACTTAGGTCCTCCAGTATGACAGATGCCTGATATTTTAAGTCTTGAGCAGGGAGTATCTACCAGACTCCCAGATAACCTTTATTTTTACTAATATTAGCCCCCTTCCTTGCACACAGTGCTTTGCTGCAAAACAAGCAAGCAAAATGGCCATCCACCAGGGGTGTATGGAAAAGGGAGTGAAAGAAGCAAAGGGACCAGAAAAGTCATCTTGCCTCCCTTGTGTGTCCTTGACACATGTTCATGTACAAAGGCTGTGTTTATTCACTTCATAGACATTCACTGATCCCCTACTGGGTGGCAAGCACGTGCTTGGCCCTGTGAGAGGATGCTGAAATGAATGAGACATGAATCCTGCCCTAGGGATCTGACAAATTAGTGGGCATGGAGTGGAGCTCAGATATCAAAGACTAATTCAAGGCAGAAGGCTCTTGTTAATTATTATTATAGGGTCATGCTTTGCTTGGAAATGGGTTGTATACCTTTGACTGGGAGGATATTCCAGGAATAATAATATTATTATTCCTCAGTTCTTTGCAGTAGAGGGAGGATTGTAACCAGTGGAAATGGGGGAAAAGCATCTCAGACTAAAGGCAGCACGAATGGGCTCCAGAGTGGAGTGAAGGGTGGGCATGAGGCACATGGAGTCCTTGGCATGGAGAATAAGGCTGTGCAGGGCTGTTGCAAGCACACATGATGCTCCATGTGTCATGTCATGTTTTTTCAGGACATGCTATTGTGCCCATGTTTGTATTATCATGCTCAGGCTCGTCATGGATCACACACCAGTATTACAATTTGAGCACATCTGGAAGTAGGCGTTTGTCAAGAGGGGCCTGGTTTGCAGGTCTATGACAATTGCATCTGCCTGACATTTTGAGGGGAGGCAGAGAAGGCTCCTTTTATTCTGTCCCCAGAACCAGACACATTAATGATTATTTTATTGGTTCCTAAAGGGAAAGAATGGTCTGGTAGTAGGAGTTTCATTTTTGTTAGTGCTGAGGGGATCTTTAGAAAATACTCTTGCACTCAGGACACATCTGAAGCTCACAGCCTGCCCTTGAGCTGAGGCATGGAAGCTTCAATGTGGTGAAGATGGTTTGATTTCTCCCCATGTGGCCAGCAGCTTCATGGCAGAACACATACCTAAGCTCTGTCTGCCACGAGGCCACTTTACTGACCATGTAAAGGGCAGTGTGAAAGGAGTGGAGCAGTGTCCAGCTGGGGTGTTTACTGCCAGTAATTGCTTGTGCCATCCTTGTTTTTGAACAGTTCTAGATGTAAATAGCTCTCTCTGGGGGGAGACTCTGGGTCAAGCCAGGGTAAACACACAGATTCTCTGTGTCTGGCAGTGGCAAAGACTTGGTGTTTCTCAGTGGTGGGACACAGAAACAGAATCTCACTGCAGAGCTGGGAAGCATTCCCAGGGCGAGGGTTCCTAATTATCCTGACTCCTGCATTCTCTTCCCACTCATCCTGCGCACAGTAGCCATCTCTACTGGTCCCCTCAGATATTGGTGAAGCAGTAATATGTATAGGAAATTACCTCAGTGCCTTCTTATTTCAATCCCTGCCTCTGCGCGTGCACGCACACACACACACACACACACACACACACACACACACACACACTTGCTCTTTTCTTTGACTGTGAATTCTAAGAGAGAAGGAACAGGCTCATTCCTCTGTGCTGTGACTTCTGTGCAATAGCTGGCATAACTTCCACCCTGTACTTGTTTGTCAGGAAGCAGGATATGACAATCATGGACCTTTCCCAGCCCTGGTGCTCTTCCACTCAATTGCTGGCCTCAGTTTTCTCACTGTAAAATGAAAATAACAGCATCTGCATGGGGTGGCGTGGTAAGAAACAGCTATATGCTTAGCTCAAACAGCCAGGCTATCTGCTATTGACTTCAACTTACTTCTAAGAGGCTTAATCTAAGACTCCAAGGAGCCGGCTTCTAGATCAGGCTGCCAGTGCTCGATTCTGAGTCCATTAACCTTCATTGGGCCTCAGTTTCCTCATCTGTAATGCAAAGAAACTAAAGTGACACTTAGTCTTTTCTAGCCTTGTCAGTTTGTGTTTCTAATGAAATCATTAGGCATCTATCACGCAGGTTCTGAATCAGCAATCATGGCTCAAATAATCCCAGGTAGTGGCTAAAGCAAAGGTCAGTTTTATTTGACTTTCAAATGCTTTGCTTATTTTGTGTTAGATTTTACCTTCCATTTTGCTTTTGCTTTTATAGATCTTAAAGGGTTTTTTTTTTTTTTTGTCACCCCTGAGCACATCAGTGGCTGGAGAGAGGGAAGGGCCTCCATCAAGCCCTCCAAAGAACACTCTCCAGCCCTGCACAGTCTGCAAGGGACACTCTGTCTACTTCTGTTTGCTGTGGAAGGCTTTGTGGAAGAGAGTGGACTTCAGGATGAGTGGAACTAGTGAGAAGAAAAAGCAGCAGTGATTGGCAAGAGGACAGCATCTGGAGGCCAAATCTCTGCGTTTCAATCAGTGCCTCCACTTAACCTGTCCAAATCTCAATTTCTTCATTTGTATAATAAGGAGAGTGCTAATATCTACCTTAGAGTATTGTAAGTGTTGAATAGAAACAGTGTACAAAGAATACAGCTTAGCACCTGGCTCTGAGTGGGTTTTCTCATAGTGATTGTAGTGATCGTGGTTGGTGAGTACCATTTAGGGTGGCATGCCAGGGGAAGTGACTGGAAATGTATCAGGATGCTCAAATACTGGGGAGACATGCAGTACAACTTGGGAGTAGGGAGTAAGGAAGGAAGGAGCTTTTAATAAAAGGAGGACCTTGGTTTAGAACTACAGAGCAAAGGGCAAATGCTGGCCCTGGGGGGGAGGGGAAGGAAGATCAAGGAGACCTCATGAAGTCTCAGACTGGTAGCCCTGCCATCTGTCAACTAAGCACTTTCCTTCTGATACACCTTCAGAGCAAACATACCAAGCACAGAGAGTGGTTTTTAAAATGCCCCATCCCCCTTTCTAGCTATGGAAACTGCAGCTACCTGGGTTCTACCTCAGGCCAGGTTGACTGGATTAGAATTCAGACAGCCATTTGGACGCTCTGACAGAGGCTGCTAGGTTATCTGAAAATCACACACTTAGGAAGGTGGCTTTCTCTATCTGGTGGCAGACCTCCATGTGTAACTCCTGTGAAGGTGATGCCCCAGGAAGAAACCCAAGAGGCTACAACTCAGTTCTGTGTGCCTTGTTAGCTCCTTGGGTATTCCAATGAGCAGATCAGACAGAGTCTGCAAGCCAGGAAGAGTTAAGGCCTGAAGGTTTGGAGGAAAGGCATTCTCACCACTGCCTGGGCTGATGATTCCTGTCTCCAGGGGATGGCAGGTTTTGCCTATTGCAGGTACTTCTCAATAGGCACCCTCTGATTAGAGTAGTGCTCCCCTCCCCCAGCCTGACAGGGAGAAGTAAAGGGGTGGAGGAGGATGTCAGACTCTTCAAAGCTCTCAATGCTAAGGAAGAGATAAATCTCCATCTCCAGAGCAGTTACTGCATGCCTTCTGCCTTCTCCCTGCTGCCTCCCCAGCACCTCCCCCCATCTCTCCCCAACACCTTCAATGCAGGTGCCCCTGCAGGAGGGGAAGGAGAGCTCAGGCTTAGCTTGGAAAGAAAAGGCTCTGCTGTCCTTACCATGCAAACTGCATATAGGAACAGAGGGTCCTGATCAGCTGTTCTCTGTATCTGTGAAGGAATAAGCAAGTGGAATTGGATTTAAGTAAAATCACATAAAACTGTATATGTATATCCAAAACTGACCATTAGATGATTAAATCCAGAACTGGCTACAGAAAGAATCTATGGACTTTTAACTAAAAATCTTGGAGGACGAGAATAACATTTAGGGTTGGAAGAGCCAGAGATCTTTCCTCACTCAGCCTCTGTCTCTTCACTTATACAAAATAAGAGTACTTGGTCCACATGCAGAATCTCAGATGAGACAATGTATGTGCCAGCTTTTTGTCACCCACAAAGCACCAACGAATGTCAACTGTCGTATTGTTAATAATGGTAGGAATAGTGGCCATCTGCACAGAATGGCCTGAACATGGAGGACTGGAACAGGTGACCTCTTGAGGTCCCTTCTCCTTCTAGCTTCCTTTCTGGGCTCCTCTGCCTGTCTTATCAAAGGATACAAAGGAACAGAAGCCAAAGGGAGTTGACGGAAAGACATTGTCAGGCCTGGGGTCTCTAATCTTCTAAGCAGAGAGATTGTTATTAGAAATGAAGAGGATAACCTAAACACTGAAATAGCCAGGAAGCCAGGGACCCTCCTCCTATTGAGACACTGGGACATTGTGCTGCCCTCGGTCCCCTCCCTTCCTTTAGACTTCCCAGCAGGGGGCGGGAAGGGCCCCTGCCCTTGAGACATGCTTTTTAGGTGGCACCAAAGGCTTCTCCATCCTTGACCCAGGGGTAACTGCCTTGGTCTAGGGTGCCTCTCCCTGCCCAGAAATCACTGTACGACAATGGTCCCACTATGGTGTGTCATCTCTTAATGGGCTGATAGGGGTGTTCTCTACACTTCAATTTGGAGCGCCATCATCAAATATCAAACTTTCCCTGCTTGGTGTTCTTTCTAGCTGCTGACCTATCTCTTCTTGCTTTGGGGGCTGTGCCAGTTCACAGCAGACTGAGAGCACAAGCCCAAGAATACATGTTTAGCCTAAGAATGGATGGTCATCCCTCAATCAGGTGTTTAATGAACATATGCTATGTGCCCTGCACTATGCTGGACCCTGAAAGGCTCACAGAAACATGAGACATGGCCTCTATCCTCAGAGATCTCATGGGAGAATTAGGAAGGCAGCATGTAATTTTTTGTACAATGTCAGGAAAGAAAACGTAATGATGTGACCACATGCATGTTAATAATATTAAAAGGTAGCACTGAGAGAGTATGTACTGTGTGTGTATCACGCATTGAAACGCACTATTTCCTTTCCTCTTACAATTTGTCTGTAAAGTAGGTAAGTACTATTATTAGCAGTGTTTTACACAGGAGGAAACAGGTCTTCAAAGAAGTTTTGAAAATGTGCTAGTGATATGTGAGCACAATTGCTTCCCTGCTCCTTTATCAACAAAATGCCTTGTCACACATCTGTATTTCCAGCCATCAGATCATTGAAACAATGGTCCCTTAAGTAGCTTTAGTTTCCATTTGTACTGCTCTTTATTTTGAGTGAGTTTTGGCAGTCTTTTCAGTGCTTAACTGTCATTTCCTTTTCTGTAACCTCACTTTATCTCTGTGTCCATTTTAAAAATTGGAATATTGGAGCTTTGTTGACTTCTAGGAGGCACATTTGTCATAAACTATGATTCTTTTCACATTCGTCTCTTAACTTGACATAAAATACTTCTTGTTATGTGGGTTTTGGATTTTAAGTTAGCTAGAAAGGGTTTCCAATAGAACTTTCAAGACTTTAAGTAGTAAAATTGTGTTAAATCTGGGGGATTGGATGCAGGTGTCTATGTATTCACTTTTCCTGAAAAACCAAGGAAAGGATACTGAATGATTTTATTAAAAGATGGGAACCCACAAGGACAGAAAACTTGGGGAAGAGGAGAAGATTAGTAATTTCAACAAAATTTTAGAGACTAAGTGGATGGAGAAATGTAATTGATTTAGAGGGACCTGGAGCCCAGAGGCAGAAAGACCTAATGATAAAAAGGAGCATTTTTTTTTCCTCCTGCAAAACTCAACAAAAGCTCTGATCTTAAAAGCACAAATTACCATGGGGTACAGGAGAGGTGAACTACAGAGCTAAAATTAAGAGTTGGTTTAAAGCCGTCCTGTGCTATAGTAAGATCCCTACCTCTACATCACTACCTAATGCTCCCTAGTGACTGCAGAGAATACAGAGATCAAAAGAAAAATGCTTTAAATAATAACATAAAAATATGTATTATGGACAAAACATGTTGCTAGAAGAAATCATCAAAAAATAAGAGCTTTAAAATTTCAAAAATAGGGTAGAAGAAAATTTAAAACAGTGCAAGTCTGGAAGATAAAGTCAGGGAAATCTTTTAGAACATAATAAAAAAGACAAAGAAAAAGGAAAAAGAAGAGAGGGGAAGGTAATAAAATATCAATGACACATTTCATCTCACAGAAGTTCAAAGACAAAAAAGATAGAAAATGGAGGGGAGAAAAACCATCAAAGAAAATAAAACCACTTTCCAGAACTGAAAAACAAGAATCCCTAGATATGAGGCCATTAAATATCCAGCTATTTGAATCAAAAAGTCCACATCAGAGTACATTGTTATATACGCTGAGGTTCTAGAACTTCAGGGGTTAAAAAGTTTCCTAAAACAGCCAAGATGCCCCACTACTGACGAATGGATCAAGAAAATGTGGTATCTATACACAATGGAATTTTATGCAGCCATGAAGAAGAACGAAATGTTATCATTCGCTGGTAAATGGATGGAATTGGAGAACATCATTCTGAGTGAGGTTAGCCTGGCCCAAAAGACCAAAATCATATGTTCTCCCTCATGTGCGGACATTAGATCAAGGGCAAACACAACAAGGGATTGGACTTTGATCACATGATAAAGTGAGAGCACACAAGGGAGGGGTGAGGATAGGTAAGACACCTAAAAAACTAGATAGCATTTGTTGCCTTCAATGCACAGAAACTAAAGCAGATACTTTAAAGCAACTGAGGCCAATAGGAGAAGGGGACCCGGAACTAGAGAAAAGGTTAGTTCAAGAAAAATTAATTTAGAAGGTAACACACATGTACAGGAAATCAATGTGAGTCAACTCCCTGTATAGCTATCCTTATCTCAACTAGCAAAACCCTTGGTACTTCCTATTATGGCTTATACTCTCTCTTCAACAAAATTAGAGATAAGGGCAAAATAGTTTCTGCCGGGTAGTGAGGGGGTGGGGGAAGGAGGGAGAAATGGCCCAAACATTGTATGCACATATGAATAAAATAAAAATTAAAAAAAAAGTTTCCTAAAAATTTGCAAAGAAACACTACAAATTACACTCCAAGGATCAGTAATCAGAGTGTATATTTCATTCACAACTCTGGCACTTGTATATAGATAAGCCACTGGGTCAATACTTTTATAATTCCAATGGAAAGATTAATTATGCCAAGAGTCCTGTAGCCAAACTATTAGTCAAGGGTGAAGATTTAAAAACAGTTTTTTTTTTGAGATTT
Organism: Castor canadensis; assembly: GCF_047511655.1. Taxonomy (NCBI): domain Eukaryota; kingdom Metazoa; phylum Chordata; class Mammalia; order Rodentia; family Castoridae; genus Castor; species Castor canadensis. Next base: position 122,343,717 of record NC_133396.1, read on the forward strand.
AACCATCTTTATTTCCTAAATAAAACATATATAAAGGGAGGGGAGAAGGAGAAATAGAAATTGCACTGTGCTGACACAGAGACTTGAAATTCTAGTCAGAGTTAAGACAAATAGTAAGAGTCAACTGATGTTTAAAGATAAATCTACAAGGAGTCTGAGGCATAGATGAGTTGAGTTGTATTATTAGTGTCAAAAATGCACAAAAACAATTTTCAGCAAAATGGGTATCCATAGCTCTCATGTATGCTCTGACAGGCATGGGTAGGTAAGTCTGGAGAAACAAATTCTCTCCATGCCTGGTGTGGTGTGAAGAGCAGCTTCTGTTGCCAAGTAGTAGCTGCAGCTCACAGTTGGGGCTTAGCCAGTGGAATGGAGTGGAGAACTTAGGAGACACTGGCACAGTCAGAGGCTGGTCACTTAACTTCACCTCCACAGTCTGGTACTTCTGTATCAGATTTCCCTTGTGCACCAGTTCTTTCCATAGTCTGGCCAGTTCCTCCTTCTTCTGTTCTTCTTCCTGTTGCCTCCCCTCCTCCAACTGCTGGATTTTGTGGGCTTCTACCTCAGCCATTCTCTTTTCTAGCTCCTGTCACTCCTTGGCTCTCTTCTCCCAGATGTACTGATATGTATTCTCACTCATATCCTGTAAGTCTTCCAAATTTCATTTAACTGTCTGTCTGTATTCTCTTGAATCTCATTGAGCTTTATAATTCTTTTAAATTCTTCATCAGGCATTTCACCCATATTGATATCTTTGGGATGATTCTTTTGGAGGCATCATATCACCTTGCTTTTTCATATTTCTTGTGTTCCAGTTTTGAGATTTGCACATCAGATAGATCAGATATCTCTACCCCTTTTATGGGGTGGCGTTCTTAGGAAGTGGCTTTCTCCTTAGGGTGTTGATTTGTTATGTAATGCTGACTTTATTTCCAGCTGGGCACTGTGGTGTAGTTTTCTTATTTTTTTTTTTTGGCTGTAATTAATGTCATTAGGGACAGTGTATACTGTGGTAGAGTCAGAGACACTTACTAGCTCTGTGAGCCACACAGAGTGGGGCCTGTCTAGCAGCGCAGGCAGGTGTTGTGTAGACGGTAGTGGGTGAGAAGTGATCACTAGGTGGCTCTTCTTACATAGGGACAGATGGTCTATCAAGTGATGGGGTTTCTTTAGGCTTTGTTGATGCTAGCTGTTGTTAGTGAAGGCCTCTGGCACTGGTCATCCCAGTAGTGCTGAGGGTACTGAAGCCTTTGCATTCCAACTGATGGGTGTTGTGTGTCCAGATACCGCACAGGGAGAGGTGGTGGTTGGAGAACAGTGCCCCCTCTGTGCCAGTCCCATCATATTCTGATATCAGTAATGGTTGGATGAGCCTTGGGTCTAGTGTCAGAGTTCCTCCTAGCCCTCTTTGGTCATGTGCCCCCATTACAGTGGTTACTGAGGGGAGAGATTTTCTCCTCCCACCCCCACCCTTCTTCATCATCTGTAGTCACAGAATTGCTCAAGACCCCCTCAGCATACCCTTATGAGCAGGGAAGTGGAGGAACCCTTGTGTTCCCTCCCTGTTTTGTAGTAGCAGGCCTTGGGTGAGGCACAGGAACCTAGGTACTCCTTTTTCTGCTGCTTCCATGGTCATACCCACTTGGGAAGAAGACTAGAGCTAAAGCCAAAGTGCACTTGCCCTCCAATGCCCTGTACATTTTGTGTGTGTGTGTGAGAAAGCCAGAAGCATGGAGTTGCTCAAGGTTCCCTCAACAGGCTGCTGTGAGTAGGGCAGCCTTGTCTGTAACAGGCCTGGGCTCTGGCGCATAGGGGAGGGCTGTTGGGAACTGCTTGGGCCCCTGTCTTTACTCCTGGCACTTGCTTGAGTCTCCACATGACTGGCCACTCCCTGGGTCTCAGAGGACTAGCATGCTGATTGGTCCTTGAGAGTGAGACCCTGTTTCCCTCCATGTAGCAACATCTGTCCCCCACAGCAGAGCACCCAGCAGGCTTGGGTCATGATCATTCTGCTGGCTTCATGAGATGGCTACCCTTGAAGCCAGTGTGATAGAATGTCTGTGGAATGCCAGAAGTAGGAATATGCAGTGGTCTCTGACCCTAGACCAGCACAGTCAGTCACTCATTCTCAAGGTGGCTTCTGGCTACAGCACTGGGGGCTGGCTATGGGAGGATGTGAGCTGCCTTTCCAAAGCAAGGCTGTTAGTGCAGATCTTAGGTTACTTCTTTAAGGGCCGTGAGCCCATGAGGACTGTTAAACTTTCTAGTAGCAATGATAGCCAGCATCCAATGGAGAGGGTTTTCTGGGACTCTTTCACCTCTTCCACTTTTCTATCCTCCCTTTCTCCCCGCTGTGGAGCTAGTGTGGCAGGGGCTGGGGTATTTTGTTTTTCTTACTATGCTTGTAGTCCCAGGTCTCTGACTCTTCAGGCTTCTAGTCTCTCTCTTGTTGAGCGACACTGAGAAAACAGAGGTAATCACCTCAAAATGGAGCTGTGCACTTGTTGCTTTGGTTCTTCCTTGTGGGGTAGGAGGTGAGTGCTGGGCACCTCTCTTCAGACATTTTGATCCTCTCCCACAGCAAGACATTAAGCAGGCATTTTGTATGTAAGATAACTAAGGCTTAGAGTAGTTTCTTCAGAGTCTACAACCAGTGAGGTGGGTGCCTGCATTGGACTCTTGCCAGTACTTTTTAACTGTATGCAGGGGAATACTGAAGCATGGGAACCTGGGAGGACTGCAAGTACAGCATATGGCAGGGCTTTGGACAGGGCCCCACAAAAGATGGAAAGAAGAGAAGATAGTAAAGGAAACTCATGCTCTGGTTTCTGGTTGCTGCCATAACAAATCACCACAAACTTATTCTGTCTCTTAGTTCTGGAGGCCAGAAGTCTGAAATCAGCATTGGTCTACAGCATTGGTTCCTTCTGGAGTTTCTGAGGTATGGTACATTCTGTCTCTCTCTCTCTTAGCTTCTGGTTGCTGGCAGCAACACTGCCATTCTTTGACTTGAAGCTATATAACTTCAATGTTTACGTCCATCTCCTATGGACTTTCACTCCGTGCTCATGTATTCTCCCTCCAGTCTCTTATAAGGATACTCATCATTGGATTTAGGGCCAGTGCAGGATAATATCATTTCAAGATCTTTACCTTACTTGTATCTTCAAAGAATCTTATTCTAAATAAGGCCACAGTTTGAGGTTCTGGTGGATATGTGTTTTGGAGGTTAAAATTTAATATACTACACTAAGAGAGCACAAAGCAAGAAGAGATGACAAATATGGTCCCTAAAGAAATGTCCCAGGCCGGAGGTTCCTGCCATCTCTTCCCTGAAACCCAGCAGTAATCCCATGGCCCCTGAAAAGAAGACCCTGTGGCTCTACCTATTCTCAGTACCAGCAGTCCACTGGCAACCCTTCTAACAGTGAATGAGATGAGGTCAATTTTCATGGGATGTCACTGAGGGGTTGGACAAGTCATTCTTGACCAATGACAGGAGAAAGCACAAAGGTGGTAGAAAGGACCAGACTGTGATTAGCCTTCTGAGAGTACAGCATTGCTAACCTCTAGATTTTTCTTGGATGAAATCTACTGGGACCTCAGTTCCTTCCTAGGCCTCCTACTCAGTTCTGTGCCTTGAGGTCACAATAACTTCAGCATCCTCCAAAAAGTATATTCCAATAACCAAAACACTTGGGCTCATGTGTCACATAGCTTCTCTTATCTTGGCCAATCAAAGTCTGGACTTTGCCCTAAATCATTACCTCTTCAAAGGCTCTGGGAACCTCAGCTCCTTGGCCTCTCTCCTCTGCTAACTCAGACCTTCTCTCTGCCCTTGAATTCTGCAGAGAACTTGCTGATGGACAGAGACTTAGGACACAGTGTGTATGTTGGCAGGGGGGGTGTGAGGGATAGAAGTCATCAGCAAATCCTAAGAAATTTTCCTTTTTCGTAAACCTCAAGGTATTCTCTAAACAGAATGGCTGACAACATGGACCTGGGCAGGCTGCCTGGGTGTGGACCATAGCATCATCCTTTTGAGGGTTACTTTACCATTGCTAAGCTCAGTTTCATCAACTGAAAAATGAGGTTAACAAATGTACCCACCTGCTGAAGTTCCTGTAAGGACTGAATGAGATAGCACCTGTCCAATGTTTAACACAGTCCCAGGACTTAGGAGCGCTCTTTCAGTGTCAACCCCTCCCACTGAGACTCAAAACATTGTCCTACATTAGATGGCATTTTGTGTCTGGAAATGTGATGTTCCATATTTGTAACATCCTCACCCAAATCTTTCATCTTTTATCCTGTCTAATTTCTACCTTATCCTGCTATAGGGTCACCTCAAGGGCCACCCCCACAAAGAATAATACATTGTCTGGGCAACTATTAAATATCAAGCACTCTTTTTAAGAGTTCATTTATTTTATCCAACTTAATCTTCATAATAAGCCTATAAGTCACTTAGAGTATCTGCTTTGACACATGAGGAAATTGAGGCTTGGGGAATGGGATCCTGTTACCTGACTCCCACAGCTTGTGCTCATTAGTGCAATCACTGCATGCTGGTTCCATGAGCTCCTCCCACCTTGGGCCCACGTGGTGCATTAGCTCTGAGCTGCCTCCCATAGCCTGGCACCCCCTGGAGGATTGTGCTTTATCTTCCTTCAGTTTCAGGCCCTGGCAGCACAGTATTAATTAGCTCAATGAGCAGTGACTTACCCTACCTTCCTCAGTCCCTCTGGGGGCCTCTTGTCCTCCTCCAAGCCCAGGGCCTCCTATGTTCTGAGCAGTTACACATATTCATGATGCTATTGGAGGAAAATGTACCATTTGATCCCATAATAACAGAAGTGGTCATTATGAGAAAGTGGTATTTTCCATACTTGGGAGATAGTAATAGGAGGATTTCTGTTTGAGGGCAGCTAAGGTGAAATTAGCTTGAGACCCTATCTGAAAAACAATCTAAAAACAAAGGGACTGGGGGTGTGGCTCAAATGGGAGACAATGAGTTCAATGCCCAGTACTGCTGCTAAAAAGAAAAAAAAGTGTGTGTGTGGGCTTTTCCAAAAGTAAAATCCAACTAACTGCCTTATCCTATTAGCCTACCAGCAGTTTGTTTTTCCATGATTTAAGTTTCTTAAATGGCCAGCTTGTTAGTCTTCGTGTTTTATGCTCTGTTATAAAACCAGGCAGGGTTACTGGTGGACAGGACTGATTGCTGAGGAAACCTATGTCACCAGGTCTATAAGGAATGTCAAAGTGGGGCCATGTCCTCCTGATGCTCTATGGCTCAAGATGGCCTGAGTTGGCACCAACACGGACCCAAGCTGTGGGAGGAGAGAAGGTCCAGGGCCCAGCTCCCATGGAGCTGCCCTGTGTGAACATCCTTCATGCAGTTAAGTGCTCAGTACATATTTGCTTGGCTTTGTGCACCGCTCCCCAACATACACACAAAAGACAAGGAGCTGACTTTTTGTCAAGTCTAAGAAAGAAGGAGCCAAAAATGATTGCAGAGTCTGCTAACCCTCTCAGTTATCCTTCTGGGGCTAAGAGATTCATCCCTCTGATGTCCCAGGCAGAACGCAGGAGGGCTGTAAGTGTGGGTGCATACAGATAGATGCAAAGAGGACTGGGGAGCTGTGTGGCCACATTCATGTGTAAGCACAAATACACTCAGAGGACAGCAGAGTAGCAGACACCTTACCAGTCACGAATCCTGGAGTTCTTGGATGCTGGTCAGGATGCCAGATTGGGCACATGTGTCTGAATTCATAGAAAACAAAATTTCCTTTTGGTTCATCATGGTTTTATGTGACTCAACCCTCTGTCCCTACTCACTTATGCAAACCACTGAGAATTGACATTAGGTTTATGTTTTCATTCCATAGTCAGAGTTCTTTTAAGCACCTTGCTCCTGCTCAGGTGTCCCCTCAGCCTCACATCCTTCTGCTATGAGGACTTACCACCATACATTACAGGTGGTCCATTCCCCTCCCAGGCATGCCTTTTTCTTACTTGGACCTCTTGCTCAGTGACCTTGAAGGGACTCCTGTTCTCTTTGGTTCAGTCTTGGCTGGCATTTGAGAAGGGCTTAGGCTTGAGAGAGGTTGGACCCTCTTTTTATGTGGCCCTGAAGAGGTGGTGGTCAATTATCCTGACTTACCTCATATCCCAGAGAGATTGACTTTTCAAACAAAGTTAAAAATAGTTGCTCAGAAAGCCCCGTAGCTTAAGGATCTGAGTGGTTCAGCTCAACAACCATTTATTAAAAGTCCTTTTAGGCTCAGAGCTGTTGTTGGGGCAGCCTCAGAGGGATGTTGAGTTGAATGAGCAAGGCACAGCAACCCCCCCCCCCCCATGCTATAGGAAGTCATGGGCCTCCCATTCCCAACACATCAAGCAAGAGAAAACATATGCATTTATGGGCTGGCAGGACTCTGGTTGGATCCAGGAAGGATGTGGATGTATCCCAGCATGGTTCCTGGAATCATGATAGAAAAGGGGGAGTCTATCTCCAGAGCTAGGCCTTTCCAGTGGATGATAAGAGGGTCTCTGGAACAACCTCTCCAGACAAACCCTGTCACTTCCCTGTTCTTATAGTCCCTGTCTTAGGATCTCTAATGAAAAAGAAAGGGCACTGGCTCATACCCCAAAGTTCTGCTTCTAACTATGTGACCTTATGCAGGTCACCATACCTGCTAAACTTCAGTCTACTCTATGAAAGAGATCCCTGCACACCTCACAGGAAACATGGGTTCGGTGAGATACTGCACTTGAGTATGTGGAATAAGCCTTAAAGCACTATGCAAAAATAAAACTATATTATTGAAACCACTAACTCTTCATTCTGGAGAGAATCTCTGAGATTATCTCATCCAGTGGTTTTCAAAATAATTTTTGGGGGCCACAGAATCCTTTCTTGAAATGAAATCTTATAATGAAGCTCAACAGAGACAGAAACCTGGCACATTACTGCTGGGGCATGAGGGTGGTGCTGTCTAGCAGGCACAATGCAGCTCCCTAAGGATATGGTGTACATGGTACCAGGGCTGAAACAGAAACTCCAGTCTTCAGATTGCCACCTGTTAGACTCTTCCCACAAAACTGGAGTACCTTCACTAGGAAGATATAAGTTTAAACAAAAGGAAAATTCAAGAGCAATTGTCCTCATTACAAAAGCAGTTTGTCTTAGGGCTACTTATAAATATCAGCTCTCTGAGCTTATGTAAAAGTTTGAAAAATAAAATCAGTCAGATGGGGACGATGAAATCAGTGTGGAATCAGTATGAAATAAAGAGGAGTGGAAGTCCTTTAGGATTTTATTTACATGTTACCCTTCAGGAACCTGTGTGTTGTGCATAGAATAAATCCACCTGTAATTTTTCCTCTTCTCATTAGACCACAAACATTAGAAGCAGAGGGTGTGGGTCACTTCTTTCACCAGAGCATGGGTCTCACAAATAGTTGGATAGCCATAATTCATGCACTGACATTCATTGACTTATTGAGCACTTTATATGCTGGACATGATTCTAAAGATGAAAAACATATCATTGTCTGTCTTCAGAGAACTTCTATCTAAAGGAAAAAATAAGTGGGTTGCAATATTTGTGGAAGACTACATGGCTGTCCCATGCTTGGCACCGTCAGGAAGGGTTTTCTGATCTGTGGGTGGGGTAAATTGGGGAAGCTTTTTAGAATAGATGACTCTGAAGCTGAATCCCAAAGTTTCCGTAGAAGTCAGGTTGAAGGGATGTGGCAGAAGATGAGACTGAGGGGGGCCTCAGGCAGTGAACCAGACTTTCCCCAGGACCTGAAATTGTTCTGCATGGCTGGAGTAGCATTGAGCAGAGACCAGATGATGCCTGCCCATCCACCAGGAAGTAATACATCTGCAGAGAAGGCCCCCACATCTCATCTTTAGGAGACACCACCTATCCTGGAACAGGAAACTATGCACAAATACAAAGAGTATTCCCATTCCATACTGTGGGGAATTTTAGTATTTTTAAGAGGCAGTTCTGAGGGAAATGGATTTAGAAATGCTGAGTATAATGCCTTTCTCTTAGACATTCATAAGGCACATTAGTATGTTAAGGCTGTGAGAAGTCCTACAATAAGGCAACTGATTTAATAATGGCTTAAAATTATTTCACCTTGAACCATTTTCCCCCTCATAGTACCTATTAAAGTCTCCTGAAAGCCTTTGGGAAATCTGGAGAGCCAGGTCTCCAACCAGAGCCTGAGTGGAACAGAGGACACCTTGGGTCTTTGGTCTTGCCCACCATCCCTAAGGTACACTTTTGCCACAGGGAACTGTGAGCATCTCAGGGGATGACAAGAGATTGCTGTACTGGTGGCACAGACCTCATTGTCATGAGTCATGCAGCCACCCCTGCCCACTCTGATCTAACATACTTGTCAAAATGCACACTCATGCCCACTTCTGAGACAAACTCCACGATTAACTTCTCCAAAAAGAAGCCAAAGTTAGCAAGCAGAGCTCTTGACTCCAAATTACCAAAGCTGTCGGGCGCCATCATCTCTGTTAGAGGTGTCCCCTTGTCCCCTGAGGGGTGCTGATGACATTTGCACCTGCCAGTGGTTGAGACAGTTATGCCCAAATGAACCTCATGATGACACTGTGGAAGAAGCCAACAGGCTTCAGAAGAAGCAGTGTAGATCCAGCTACTCCCACCCCTCCCAAGGAGAGGACCAGGCTGAGTGTTCCTGGCTGCCCCATAACATCTGAATGTAGTATCTGGATTAGTGTCAGGCTAAATGACATAGTGTAGCCATGAACACCCAGCCTGAACACGTATTAAACCTTTCTAAACCGATCTGACAGATCGGTTACACTCTGTTGTAAAACTTCTCAGGATAAGTTTTGTGTTGCCTCCTCAATTTTGGCAGAATTTCCTTTTCCCTAGCCTGGAGACATCTCATTTCAAGTCTCAAGGTTGTCCCTGATGTTGGATGCTGACTGTGTGTTCTGAGTCAAACACTTCCTTTCATAAAATGGGTGATGACCTCAGTGGTCTCATCTTTCCAGGCCAAAGAAGTTCGCTTACTGACTCATTAGCTGAGATTTATCTGTTTTCATTCATTTATTCCATAAGAATTTATTAAGTGTACCCTAGGTATCAGACACTCCTAAGGGCTGGGAAAGTGAACAAAACAAACAATCTCTGATCTTTTAGAGATTAGTAAAACTTTTAAAAGTAAGACAATGTGACATGTAAAGCACTATTCTAAGCCCACAGGGAACTTTCAGAGAAGATATGGATTTAAACAACTGCCATCTTGTTCTGGAATTGTTGCTTATACAGAACAGAAACCCACTCAACTGCAAAGAGGGGTGGTACTGTTAGGAATCAGATATGTCTTTTGATTGCAGAGCTAAGTCCACTTACCTTGAGGGTTATGATTGAGAGGTACTTACTGATTCTTGTTTCTGTTGCTTCCCCTGCTCCCCAAATTGAGACTCGTGTTGATTACTCTTTACTTTTGACTTTGTTCAGCTGCAAGTTTTGCTGGTTTACTGAGTTGATCATGCTTGCTACCTTCCTAGGCTCTTGTGTTTGTGATCGTTTTTTCATGCTTTTCCATGTGAATTATTCCCTTGAGTATCCCTTGTAACGCAGGCTTGATGGACGTGACCTTTAGTCTTAGAAGGTCCTTGTTTCTCCATCACCATCGAAGGACATCTTTGCTGGATAGTCTCTTGATTGGCAGTTACTCTCTCTCAGAGCTTGAATTAAACTGCTCCATGCTTTCCTGGCCTTTAGGATTTGTGTTGAGTGGTCTGAGGTGATTCTTATGTGTTTATCTTTGTATGGAAGCTGGTGTTTTTCTCTTGTAGCTTTCAGTATCCTTTCATTGTTCTTTAGTTTTCCTATTTCAATTCAGATGTGTCATTGGGATTCTTTAATGATCATGTCTATTTGGAGTTCCAAATGCCTCCTGTGTATGGGTGTCTATATCGTTGTATAGATTTGGGGAATTTTCTGCTATGATTTCATTGGGATAGGTTTCCTGTGCCTTAGTTGTGTTTTGGCTACTTCTTCTACCCTGAAAGTTCTTAGGTTTGGTCTCTTGATTGTGTCTGAGAGCTTTATGTTGTATTCATTTTATTCTTTGTTATTCTTTGCATGCAATAACTTCTCAATCTCGTCCTCTATCTCTGATATTCTTTCTTCTGTTTGATCTTGTCTACTGATGATACAATCCACTATGGTTGGTTTATATTTGATTTATTAAGGTTTTCATTTCTACTTGATTATTTTTCATAATTTCCATTTCCTTGAATTTCTTTTCCATGGTGCTGGCTTTCTTGTTGAAGTCTTGGATTGATCTCCTAACTTCATTTATTTGTTCATTTGAATCTTCTTTAAGGCCTCTGATAATTTTTAACAGTAGGTTTTTGAATTCTCTGATATTTTAGCTAATTCATTACCTTTGGATTCAGATGTTGAATTGTTTTGGTGGGAGTTTGGAGAGAAGACATTGCCTTGGTTTTTCTATACTGTGATTTGTGTATCTATTGGTCCAAGTTTCCTTTTACTTCCTTGAGTAAGCAGAGAACCTACTTGAGTTGGAGGTTTCAGCTTCCCCAGTGATGGATGGGGTACTGCAAGCTGTTTGAGTCATCTTTTTGATTCACCATATTTTTTAGATACCCCATCACTCTTTAGTGTTCCTCCATGCTCTCCTTTCTTTGGCTTTTCTGTATGTAGTCTCTTCTTCATTATCCAAATTCTTATTCATGATTTCTGATGGAGAAAGCCTCTACTCCTCTGATTGCAATACCTCTGGTGCTCAACCTAAAAAGACAACCTATCACAAGTTGCTTCCTTCAGAGTTAGATAGGGTATGAGTCAAAACGTGTTCTAGAGTCTAACTGCCACATGTAATATAAACTAGAAATTGCAAGCCTCCCCAATAATCAGATGGATTTTGGCCTCATGTGACTTACATATACTCAGAGACTTGAGTCTCTTTTGCTGACTGTCTATGCATTGGATGAAGTAGTGTCATGGCCAATAATTACCTGTTGGCTTCCTAATGAATCTGGGGTTTGATGACTTGGGTGTAAGACCCTTATAGGCAACTTGTCTGTTATGTGATTTTGTGTCAGGTTTCCTCACTGCTAAATGATCATGTTCCAATGACCCTGCAATAAGGATTATAGGAACTAACACTAATTTGTCTTGTAAACTGCAAAGCACTGCCCAAATGTTGGGTGTTATTGTTAGGAAAAGCTTATGTTCAAGTTCATGAGTCTTTGCTCTACTGAGGAGAGGAGGGCTTCTGTATGAGACTACCTTTTACTTGTAATAGACAACCATATTCACTTGGTCTAGTCTATGGATGACAATGGCAGCCCTAGCTGTAGCCCTGCAGTTTCAGATGACTTTCTTGCCCTGGAGTGTGATTTAAACCATAGATACTCAAATTTTTGCGTACCAGAATGCTAGGGAACTTTCTATTGTACAGATTCAAGGACTCCCCTCTGGAGATACGTATGGATTAGGTCTGAGGTAGGAACTGGAAAGTGATTTTTTTTTTAATCAGCAGGTAATTTTAATTGTAGGCAAGGATAGGCTAAAAGGGTTCCATGCTCAGAGGCCAGGACAGCATCCTGGGATGGTATCATTTGGAGTCTCCAGCCTCCTAGCCTGTGGGGATGGGTTTACTATTCCCAAAGAGGGTGACAACGAAAGCCAATTTCCTGCTATTGGAGAGCCAATAACCATTATCAAGCAAAGTGATGTCAGCCATGAGGAAAAGCTCTTAAGGCCTTCAGGGCTGTGAACACAGTGTGGGCCTCATCCTCTTGGTGGCCTCTGAGCTGGACAGAGTTGTGAAGCGGGACTGAGGTGGTGGTTAGAGTCACCACCCACTTAACAGTTTGTCCTTCTGTCTCCCTCCAGATTGTGTTCCGGAAGATCAGCGACGTGAAACGAGAAGAGGAAGAGCGCATGAAAAGGAAGAATGAGGCCCCCCTGATCTTGCCTCCTGATCACCCTGTCCGGAGACTCTTCCAGAGGTTCCGACAGCAGAAAGAGGCCAGGTTGGCAGCAGAGAGAGGGGGCCGGGACCTGGATGACCTGGATGTGGAGAAGGGTAACGCCCTCACAGAGCGTGCCTCAGCCAACCACAGTCTTGTGAAGGCCAGTGTGGTCACCGTCCGTGAGAGCCCTGCTACCCCTGTGTCCTTCCAGGCAGCCTCCACCTCCAGAGTGTCAGACCATGCCAAGTTGCATGCACCAGGGTCTGAGTGCCTGGGCCCCAGGGGCAGTAGCGGTGACTGTGTCAAGCACAAAGGCTGGGCCCGCTTCAAAGATTCTTGTGGGAAGGGCGAGGACTGGAACAAGGTGTCCAAGGCTGAGTCAATGGAGACACTCCCTGAGAGGACAAAGGCATCAGGTGAGGCCACACTGAAGAAGACAGACTCGTGTGACAGCGGCATCACCAAGAGTGACCTGCGTCTGGACAACGCAGGTGAGGCCAGGAGTCCTCAGGACCGGAGCCCCATCTTGGCAGAGGTCAAGCATTCCTTCTACCCCATCCCTGAGCAGACGCTGCAGGCCACAGTCCTGGAGGTGAAGCATGAGCTGAAGGAAGACATCAAGGCCTTGAACACCAAAATGACCAATATTGAGAAACAGCTCTCTGAGCTACTCAGGATATTAACTTCCAGAAGATTCTCACAGTCTCCTCAAGAGCTGTTTGAAATATCAAGGCCCCAGTCCCCAGAATCAGAGAGAGACATTTTTGGAGCCAGCTGAGAGGTTTGTTTTAAAATAAACAAACGAAAGTCAAAGACAAAAGCCTGCACCCCTGCCCAGATACCACCCCACCACAACAGTTTTCCAAGTAGGCTTTTCCTGACAGAAAATCAAAGTGGGATCAGTGGCTTAGGCGTGCACACACTCTCTCTGGAAAAAAGATAGGGGCAGTGTCGCGTGCCCCATCCTGCAAGATGGCAGCTGCATTTGAACAGTTTTTGCACAATTCTGGAAGAAGGGGCATGCTAAATGGTATTTTCCTTCATTTTAAATCTTTTTACCACCATGGTATTTATAAAACAGTGAAACTACCACAAAAGATGGCATCCATTTGGGGACTGGTGGGAGAGGGTCAAGGACCTCTCATATGTAGATCACGCTAGGCTCCTTTACCAAGACCCCCCAAAGACTGCAGTGGGCACAGGACATCCCAGCATTCCCCATCCCTGTACAGCCAGCATCTGACATCACCGTCTATTTTCCTATAGTCATCACTTGTAACAAGCTGGGGACAAGGGGAGATTGAAGGGCAGGAAGAGTAGAGCTGTTCAAGGTCAAACTAGTTGGTGCTGTGCATGCCTCCCACAGATGCTCAGAGCTGGGATCCTAGGTTTCCTTGCCCAGAAGAGGTGAGGCAAGTGTAAGGACTGGAGTAGGGGGCCTTGGCTCCCGGGATTCTCTGTTCTCTTATGGGACAGTCAACGGGGGGCGGGGGGGCTCCAGAAGCCTCAAGTGACCCTTGGGTCTTGCTCCATGCTGCAGGCCTCGTGGCTCAAGCTGCTTTGCTTCTTTTCCTTTTTTGACCTCTTCCCAAGTGTTCCCAAGGCATTCCTCAGGGTATGGAGCATCAGCAGGAAGGGGCATGTGCCCAGAGTTGCTTTCTAACAAAGCATACACACACACACACACACACACACACACACACACCTCAGAAAAATGATTGTAGCAAGTGCTATGTTTATATTTTGATTCTTATAAGGGTATTTGTCCACTGCATGGGGTCATTAGAAGACACTAGAGAGCCATGTTTGGCCTTATTTGAAAGCCAACCTTTATTTCTTACTTAAAAAAAAGAATGATGATTGTGCTCTCTTCTGGAGAAAACATGGATGAAACAGCTGTTTTTGAGCTGTCTCAGTAAAGAGATGGGGAGAGTTGGCCATTGAACTGTGGTCTATGGGAAAAGTAGAGTTCAGAGCCACAAGGAGTGCTTCTGGGCCATTCAAGTCCCTTCACCCTGATGCTCAGGGACTCTCATTGCCTCAGTCACATGGGGCAGATTAGTGGAGGGCTTTGGCATCTCTCAATGGCATCAGGAAAGGAAAGAGGAGCTAGCCGAAATACATAGTAGAGAAGGGCACCAGGACCCTAATCTTGCCAAGCAAGTTTGGAAGTTTGGCCCCACAGTCAGCTTTCAGAGTTTGGGATTAGGCCTGCAGGTGACAGCATGTGCCATGCTATGGAGACCCTGCCCCGCTGCCTGGCATTGCTTTGCTTTTAAGATTCAGAATCCTAGTATTCCTAGGGAACCTGAGAGGTGGAGCCTTGTCCTACCAAAGATACTCAGTGTTTGGAAGTCCCTTGTTGAGGTCTACCCACGGCTCTGAGAGTACTGCTCAGTGGTATAAATGTTCCAGGACTTGGCCATCTGTGCAGGAGGCCAAGATGGTCACCTGGTTGACATAGGTGGTACTGGGAAGTCAAGGGCATGCATAGATGTAGCTTTTCATGTGAAGCCTGTGGTGACCCCAGCTTTTGAAATTATTGTATTTAGCTTTAGATGGCAGGCTGAGCCATGTATGCCTGTGATTCTGGATAAAGCTGGGGGCTTTTGGCATCTTGAACTTGAGCAGCTGCCCCCTAAACATTCCAGATTGCCATTCCTCAAACATGCTCATTAACCTGCTTCTAAAATTTAGGATGTGCTACCCTTAGGGTAGGGCCCCTCATCACCCTACACCCAGCTTCAGAAGTATCCATCCCTAGAGACTTCTTGTCACCTCTACCAGGACTTGCTGATAGACCTCACCCAGCACCTTGCCAGCCAGTGTGTAGAGACCCTGCCAGCTCTGTCTGAGGGAGATGGGCATCTATTAAGAAATCACTCCCAATCTGCATGTGCAGGGCAAAGATGGTAGGATGGTTTGGAAATCCAGCCTTGTTTTGGGGAGAGAAAACTTCAAGCACGTACTCTGGGATCAATGCAAACTAATGACTGGAAGTCCAGACCTTATAGTGAAACCTCATACTCGGGTTGTAGGGTCACAATGTGAGTGTGGCTTTCATTCTTCTTTATTTACGGACTTCGGGGAATTTTTGTTATAGTTGTTTTTGCTGGAAAAAAAACCCCAGTTTTTAAATGAGCCAATCCCTTTCTCCTTTTTATGACACACATTTGGCCGCAGGCTACTTTTGTGCTAACTTCCTACCCTTGCCAAGACTCCAAGCTTCAGTTACCACTGACCTATACCTTCCAGCATAAACCATTACCTAGTGGCTGAAGAAAGACTGGGTAAACAAAAAGTTGCTCACTGTTAGACTGAGCATTTAGACCAGCTGGCAGACGCAGATTTTTATGAGATACTTTTCCTTTTGGAGGAGATGTACGTGGGATGCACTGCACCATTGTCCTGTAGGTACTGGTTACTTGGACTCTATGAACTCTCTACTTTGCATGTCGGTTATGGGGAAGCTCCATTTCCCAGTGACCATCCTGACAGGCTGCTTGCTGCACATGCTCTCTTCCGAGGAAGGTGAGGGCTGAGTCTAACAAACAACAGGATGGTCAATGACAGGGTGTGCTTCTTCGTGGTGAGGGTGCCAGCTCCAGCAATGGATGTGGTGGTCTTCTACTCCAAATGTATGCAGAAGAAGGAAAGGGAGGTGGCCAAGAAGCTTGGCAATTATTGCAACTTTTTAATTGCATTAATGTTACCTATGGTCCAGGTATTTAAAAGTTGTGCCATTTCAGTAGCCTTCCAGCAAGTGTTTAGAAATATATTTCTTGCTTTGACTTCTTGTTATATGATTCCTGGGGCCTGTTTTACCTTCAACCTTCGGCTGCTTCTAGCCACATGTCAGCCCCTTTCCTGGTGTCCTCATCTTCCAAAAGTGAGGCTATCTGGGCAAGGGGCAGAAATACACTCCACCACTACTCTCCATACAGCAGGGCAACATCTTCCCAATTCTTAGCTGGAAGGTGAAAGTGTCAAGCCAAGTGTGAGATTTGTCCAGTTGGGTGTGGGGACTAAAAGAACTCTAGGAGAATGAGTTGGAGGAAATCCTCATCTCCTCTAATTGCACTGACCACCACATCTCACTTTACACTCTGGGATGTTTAAGGAGCCCTGCTGAAGATACAAGTTGCTAAAGTGCATTTGATAAATAGATTGTGCTATGTTTTGCAATAAAGACGTTTAGCCTTAAGACCCTTGGATGGAACTCCAGCTATGATGGAGCTGTCAATTTTCCTTCCTCTCTCCTCACTTACTGTTGCTTAAAGAGGTCAACTGAGCAGCTTCTCCTCTATCACTAAGTCATTGTTATTGCTCCATATACTGCCTTCTCACTTGCTTCAATAGAAGTTTCCTTCACCAGCTCCCATGACCGCCACCTGGAGGAGTCTTCCCTGTCCTTTGAACACTGACTGCAAGTATCAGAGAAAGCCCTATCCTCTCCAAAGGTGTTGGTGTTGAGAAGTTTTCATTTCTTCCTCTCACAGTCCAAAAGAATCAATGTGAATTTTACCTGCAGCTTAAATCAGTGTCAAATGAAACTTCATTCTCATGTGAGCATATCAGTCTTATTCTGGAACCTCTCAAACTGGACTTGAATATCCGGTGGGTGCCCCCTTCCACCTGCCGTTCAACTTTTCTGAGAGCCATTGTCTCTTTATCTGTGACTTCTGAGTCATCCAATGGATCCATCAGTTGTTCAGTAAGAAGTTCACAGACCTTGTATCAGGAGATGAACTGCTTTTATGTTTAAGGATGCAATTCCCCTAATGAATGTATTCTCTTAATACTCAGACCCTGTGTTTGTGTGTCAGCTGGAGACGGTCCACATCCAACATTTCATTGCAAGGACACTTCCACTCATCAGTCCGGGGCTTCTCCTTACATTAACACTCCTGTTGAGTCCTGCCAAATCCTTTATTGGGGTTTTCTTTTGCATCTGTCATCTTGTCCAAATGAGCATGAATAGACAGAAGTGAAACGAGGTGATTCTATTTAAGTGATCAGCTGAGGAGGCTGTGCAGGAACTCCATTGTAGGTTTGCAGCTTAGGAATGTTAAGAGGAACAGGTGGGCTCCTTCATTGATGATTCTCAACATTTTTAAATAAGCACAAATGATATTTGTAACAAGAAGTTTAATTTTATTTATTATGGTAATAAACTATTTTATACATGACACTTGTTTTTTGCCTTTCTTTACATAATTATAAATCTTTGGATTGGGTGTCCTGTCTGACAACAGAGCAATGATGATATTTCCTATTTCTTTTTAAGATTTGGGAAGCTCTAACTTGGGTAGTACCTATAAATTTGGGTTTTTTGAGAATTTAAAATTACAGAGACACCAAGATCATGTGTCAAAGTACTGCTTAGTGAGAGAATGGATATACAGGACCTTGCAGTAGGACTGTATCTGTTTTACTCATGTACAGAGATTGCCTTCAAAGTCTGTGTCTTAGTCCTATTTCTGTTTATAACAGAATACTTGGTAATTTTAAAAGAGAATAAGTTGATTTAGATTCACTGTTCTAGACTGGGAAGTCCATGATAAAATGGCCACATCTGGCAAGGACCTTGAGTTCCTTCATAACATGGGGAAGTCAGAAAGGCAAGTAGGGATGTGCTGAAGACAAGTTGTGAGGGGCAGCATCACTTTGTAACAACCTGCTCTTCAGCCCAATCCATATTATCAATATAGTATTTTAATGGTATTCCCCTGTGTTACTTAGTAATTACATTACAGAAAAGCATAATAAAAATAATTTAAGGATGATATTATTTAAAATTCCAAATGATCAATATTCATTTCTGAAATTCCACCAAATAAAAATACTGACCATCAGTTTTTATCCTAAATGATAAAAAAAACCCCTATCTTTGTGAATATGATTTTTATAATTAGTTAAAAGGACTAGAACTATGGATCTTATCTAGATACTTTGTGTAGCAAATAGGATTCAACTTTTTTTTGCAGGGGGGTGGGACTAGGTTTGATTCAGGTCTTCACACTTGAGGCTCAGGTGGTAGAGGGCCTGCTTTACATGTCCAGTCCATTTTGCTCTGGTTATTTTGGAGACTGGGTCTTGATAACTTTTTGCCCAGGCTGGCCTCAAACTGAGATCCTTCTGATCTCAGCCTTCAAAGTAACTAGGATTACAGGCATAAGCCATTGGTGCCCAGCTCAACTTTTTCTTAAAAGGAGAGGCAGGGGAGGAATTTTTCTTAAAACAATTTCTTTGAAGAAAGGCCTCAGAGAGGCTTTCCCAAAATGCAGCCAATACTTCAGAATAATTTGGCTTCTAACATTGGCCACACTGAAGTAAATGCTATTATTGTATGGATACATTCTGGTATGTCATCTGAAAGCAAAATCACAGCCAGACATGATGGTGCATGCCTGTAATTTCAGCTACTCAGGAAGCAGAGATCGGAGGATTGTGGTTCAAGGCTAATCTGGGCTACAAAACGTTAGCAAGCCTCTATCTTAAAAACAAGCTGGGATCTTCCTGTAAGCTGCCTGAGGTGACCTGTGAAAATGGTCCGCTACTCTCTTGACCCAGAAAGCCTCACAAAATCATGCAAGCAGTTCAAATCTTCGAGAAACTGTCCAGGCCATCAAAGGTATGCATATTTGAAAAGCCACCAAGTATCTGAAAGATATCACTTTAGAGGTATTACAGTGGTGGAGATGGTAGGTATGCCTAGGCCAAACAGTAGGGATGGACCCAGGGCTAATGGCCCAAAAAGAGTGCCGAATTTTTGCTGGACATGCTTAAAATGCATAGAGTCATGCTGAACCTAAGAATTTAGATGTAGATTCTCTGGTCATGGACCATGTCCAGGTGAACAAAGCACCCAAGATGCTCCACCCATACTTACAGAGCTCATGGTTGAATAGACCCATACATGAGCTCCCCTGCCACTGACATGATCCTCATCAAGAAGGAACAGATTATTCCTAAACCAGAGAAGGAGGGTGCACAAAAGAAAAAGCTATCCCTAAAGAAACTGAAGAAACAAAAACTTATGGCATAGGAATAAATTAAGCATAAAATAAATGCAAATAAAAGTGGGGAAAAAAAGCTGGGCATGATGGTGTAGGCCTGTAACCCTAACTATGCAGGAGGGGAGATGGGTGGATTGTGCTCCATGCCAACCCCAGGCAAAAGCAAGACCTTACCCAAAAAATAAAGTAAAAAGGGCTGGGGTGTAGCTCAAATAATAAGCACGAAGTCTTGACTTTAAACCCCACTACAACAACAAAAAAGTAAAAGCAAATCATTATATTATGGGTAATTTCTAGTATTTGCCAATAAGTGTGATATTATTTTAGATAAGTGAAGTAAGCAGGCTCAATTTCTTTAAGGGGAACTCCCCCATAAAACTGCTATTCTCATTCTACATATATTATTTAGGCATATTTGAATATTTTTTCTCTAGGTCTACAGTCTTAATAGAACAAAGGCTGTTACTCAAATGAATTAATCTAAAAACATAATACTCTTAAGTCTTCTTGTGTGGTTCCAAGAATTAGTCACAACGACAAAGTTTTCACTGACCTTCAGATGCCTTGTTTCCCTTCTTGGATATTGTCTTGGCCATTGTGCTTGGAGGTCCTGGGTTGGACTATGAAGCTAGGTCAGGGTCAGCAGATGCTGGGGCTAGAAGTGACTTGGGACCTTGTCCAGTCTTCCCAGCCCTGTGCCTGATGTTGTCCATGGCTGAGGACATAGCTGGTGCTCCTCTGCAGGACCTGCTCTGTGTGCCCAGATACCTCAAGGATCTTTTGGTTAAATCAACTCCAGAATTTCAGTTCATGTGTGCACAGAGAGAGGTACTGTCATTTTCCCATTACAGGTGAGCAGCAGTAAGAAGTTAAGGAAAACAATTGTCCTGGATAATCCACATATTGGTAAATCAGGCCTCAAAAGTTGCTGAACACAGTAATCAGTTACCAGTCCTGAGAACCATTCAGATGGTTTCAAAGAAACTCAGGATTATTACTTTCAAATATATCCACTCTCTCTCCCAATATAGGCTAATGAATGAATAAGCCTATGTTTATGTAAATGGTCTTTGGAAGAGCTCAAACATCTCTTGTAGTTCTTACATGTGTCCATACACGAGACACTGCCCTACCACCACTTTTATACCCCTGTTTTTCTTAGGAAGTCCTTTCCATCCAAAAGAACTTCAGCCAAACACCCTCTGGCTGAACACAAATCCTGACTCAGTTCATGAAGTTCAGTATTCAGCTGAGTGCTTATTCCTCCCCTGGGCTCATTTCCTCCTAAATACTTCTTAGCATCCTGGAGTCTCCTGTCCCATATCACCTTCCTTACCCAGCCAGATTCTAAAGTTGCTGCAGTCCAGGTGTACCTGCCCATCTCTGGCCTGCCTTTTGTTTCAGCTAACATAGTTTGGTTACCCCGGGTCATTAACATCTGGCCCCCTCCTATTTCTCTTCTAAACACAGCAAGTGGGAAGAAAGGAAGTCAACAAAATGATTGACTCTGCACCCTGGGAGCTCAAATTTCATTGAGTTGGTAATTATAGCCAAGATCTGAGGATAACACCTGGTAACAAATATGATAGCATTAGATTCAAGTGAAGGTTTCACTTCATTGTAAAATGACAATTTCCATTATTTGGGATTTTATAAGTTCTCTCTGAATTAGATACACTAAGGACTCAAATTTTAAAACTTCTTCACTCCCCACTCCAAAAAAAATCTAAGCCAACAAAAATATTCTAAAGTATCTAGATTCTAAAGTATCTACCCATGTGGCCATTGGTAGCCTGTTCAGCATCTATTTGGAGGGATAAACCATGAAGTTATGTAAGTGTGTCTAGATTTTAAACATTTTCCTCAAAAATATTCAAAATAACTCTAGAAAACTATGAATTACCTATGTAACAAAAGGTTCCATTTTAATTTGAATCAAAATGAGGCAACAGAAACCACTAAGCACAATCCACGGTGTAGGATGATAGTTTTTGGAATTTAGGTGAAGAGAGTAGAGGAGATCACAGGAGGTCATCCTTACCTTTTATGACTCACCTGATAGCACCTGTTTAAGGATATACTCATTCTCTGGCTTTTAAATTATGCTTCTTTATTTAGAAACAATTAGCTGTCAGAGGAATTGCCATGTTTATATATCTCTGCAAATCTCAGGAACAAGCAGTCAAATGTAGATTACAAATCACAGGACCCTTTGGAATGCCATAGGACTGCTTCTATTTATGACTAATCTATGACTAGGTCTTTGGAGACACAGCTGTGGCATCATCACGTCCCTGCTAAGGACTTGAAGTGTGAAGGTAAAATGCTAGCGCTGATCTAGACCTTCAATGCAGGACACGGATAAGGGGTCACCAAAACATCACCAGAACATTTCAGAAATCCTGCCCAGTGGAGGACAGGCCTATCACTAACCAGGATTTCTGTGCTCAGGTAATAAATGTTCATTACATTTAATTCTTAGTACAGAAGAGAAAACTCAAAGGGTCTATGGGACGAGGTTCTAGAGCAAAATGGTGTCATGTATAGCTGAGCAAGACACTCTTCTGTCCTGGACCCCAGCTTATTTAACAGGAAACTGATGGGTTCAGGTCAAAAGTCTCTAGGGCCCCAAAGTTAGATGATTGTCTGGTTGTAAATTTTGTATGAGAGTTCAAGCGAACAGTCTTGGAGTGAGGTATCTTCAACAGAAGATGAGCAGAAGATAATCCCTTCTTCTTGGGAAGAATATCTTGGAGTAGGAGAAGGTCAGAGCGAAGTACCATTTGCCTTGAAGCCCAGCAGTGATGTTGGCTAGGCCCTGCAGCATTAGTCCACAGTGTATGTCTGGGCCCATGCAATGCCCACATGGGAGTAGCAGTATAGGAATCCCAGGACAGAGAGGGTCACCCACGGCCAGCCTGGAAGAAGAGACAGAGATGGGAGTGTGATTAGAAATGCCATATGGACAAACTGTACCCTATGGAAAAGGCAAATGAAAAACACGACATATCTTGGTTTCCATGAGACACGTGCCCTCCAGGAAAGTCTGCTCTGATTGGAACCCTAGTAAGTAAAGTCTGCCAGCACCACTCAAATCAGCATAGAATGAGGGGTGCATTATCACAAATACAAGCACCTGCAGCAACAGGGCAAGCTTTTAAAGAATATGTACTTAGAGTGCTAAAGCAGATAATGAATAGAACACAATGCTCATGATCCCCACAGTAACTCTCAAAATATAGATCGACCATTGAATTGTCAGTTGTGAGCACACAGAAAGGGAGGCTCTAGGTTAAATAATTTACTTTAAAACTCAAAAGCTTTTAGTGGTTCCTCTACAAATACCAGTCTTAGAATATCTTCTGTCTTCTCTCATCTTTTTAAAATTACTATCTTTTTCTTCTAAGTATTTGTTATTTAATGATCTTCATGTCTTCTATGTATTTCACTTATTTAAACTTTTGTCAGGGACTTCAGAGAGCCATAGACGCTATAGAAGATTCCAGAAGCCAAAGTAAATTTTAAAAGATTTGGTCCCATGTCAAAGACACTCCCATTCCATCTTGGAAAAGGCATACAGTAGGACTTACGGTTTGTGTAATAAGCACTAGACAATGGAATTGTACAGAGAACGTTTAAACTGGGCCATATGGAATGAACAAGTTTGTCAGATGGATGGGACAGTGATAAGTCAAACCAGAGAAAGCAAATACAAACATCTCAGAACATCAAGCAACAGGGATCACCTACCACGGATGTGGTACAGGGGGCAGGCAGGAAGCAGAAGGAAGAAGGCTATAGGAAACCCCCAAGGGTTCTTATAAAGCCTAGCAGGCTCTCTTTTTGCTGGGTCACCATTATTGCTATTATTAATATGACCGAGGTAAGTCACGATAACATAGTGGTTAAATATGCAGGCTCTTAAGTGGGATGGACACAAGTTCAAATCCTGGCTTTGTCATTCCCAGCTGGTAACCTTGTGAAAGTTAATGAATCTCAAATGTTAAACTTGGGCCTACAGCAACTCGGTAACTAGTATCCTTACAAATATTGAGTAAAATGACATAAAGACCTGTATAGGGTGGGCACTAAAAAAAAGGCAGTAACAGTGGTGGTAAGAGGCACAGAAGTCTTTTTTCCCTGAGTGATTAGAGTCACAACAGGGAAATGAAGTCCAAGTCTTCCTCCTAACTCCTGGTTCATCTTGCTCTGCAGACCGACTTGCCATAAGAATTTTCTTCCCAGGCCCTGCAGGCAAGAGAAGCAAGAGCAAGAACCTGGCACTCTGGTTCTAGAACCGGACTTATGGTCCCACCTCATGTCTGCTAGTATATGTGTTACCTGTGGCTGCCACATTTTAAGTCAAAAATTTAATGGCTTAAAAAAATAGAAATATTATTCTCTCCTGGGCCTTGAGGCTAAAAGTCTGAAATCAAGATGTTAGTCACCTCCCTCCAAAGGCTTCAGGGGAGAATCCTACCTTGCCTATTCCAGTTTCTGGGAGCTCCTAGCCTCCCTTGGCTTGTGGAAGAATTACGCCAATCACTGCCCCTGTCTTCACATGGCTGTCTTCCTAGTGTTTCTCTGTGTTCTCTCCTCTTCTTATATGGACACCAGTCACTAACCCTAAATCCTCTCAAATGCCTTCACTACTTAGGTCCACAAAACTCCATTTCCAAATGAAGTCACATTCTGAGGTTCCCAGGTACATAGGAATTTAGGGATACTATTAGCTCTGTATAACTACATACTTTTCCTGAGCTTTAAGAGAGTCTCGTCCTGCTAGGAGGCCCTCAGATCTCTCTTCGCTGTGGCTCAGACTCATTTGCCAAAGAATCTAGTCACCATCTGCTCCCCAGTTTGCTTGGAAAAAAGTATGGAGAGAGGGGGCTTCAGGCACAGGAAGTGCTCCTGGATTTCAGCTGTGTTTGGGGTAAGAACTAGTGGGTGTTTGGTAAACACAGAGCCCAGAGGTGGACAAATGGAACGGGTGCTTCCTTTACACAAAGCTCGTGCTGGGGTGATGCACAGTTGTGGTTTTATATCTGAGTTGTCAAGAAACATCGCTGTGAAAGCTTCTGTCAGGACACAGAACTATAAAGGGGAACAGCCCCAGTACTGTCTAGACACAGGTAGGGCATATACATGTGCAGTGTGGGCCTTGAAAATTCTCCCTATTCTTCCCTAGAAGCCATCCATAGAAGCAGCTAGAGAGCAGTTAGAAGAATAATATCCCTAACTACACCATGTGTAGCCAGTAGTCTACACAGTGTTTGTTCAAACCATATTTTTAGAGCCAGTCATGGTGGCATGTATCTGTAGTCCCTGCTACTTGTGAGACTAAGGCTGGAGGACTGTTTGAGCCTGGACAACAACAAACAAATAAAAATGAAAAACTTCTTTTAAAAACATGTGAGTAGAATGACCACAGCTTTGGTAACACTTTTAAAGTGTTTTAGAAGTATAATTGATTACTATTGGGCCAGCGTCCTATCACATAACGTAAAGTTCACTGGCCTTTGTGATGCACAAAAGTTCCTAAAGATGGTAATCAGGGTATGTGCTAAATGGCTGCCAGGGATTACTGGTCCTTTCCTCACCTCAGGAGGAAGATACCCAAAGACAAGGGAAAGACAGATTGTACAAATCACCTTTCCATATTATTCAACCAACACTTCACAAGCACTTTCTACGTGCCTGGCCCTGTCCTAAATCTTAACATCATCATTTTTAGGTTGCCTATAGGGTCAGGTCTGACTGAGGCAGCTGCTCAGTAAGCAGTGATGTGGCCCAAAGGGCAGAAGGGAATGGAACAGAGGCCCCAACTCAGATGAGGTCAGGATAGCAAAAGCAAAAAACAAATGGGATAGTCTGTCATTCTGGCAACACTCAGAGGGCTATTTTGAAGCACATACAAGCTTGTTAGTCTTTAACAACAGATTTTTCCTGACAAAGAACACTGACTTCCACCTGTAGTCCTCTCCACCCCTTAGCCTTTCCCTTCTCAATCTTCTTCCATGATCTGTTCTCACCCAACTCCCAACAGCCATTCCTTACATACCTCCCCAACCTCCACTGGGCAGTCCTCCAACACACACACTCCTCCCACCAAATCAATGTGGCTTATACAGCCTGATGGACAGAAGAAGGCACTTTACCGCTGAAATACCCAACATACTCTGAGCCCAGAAGGCTGGGTCTCTAGAGTCAATGGTACATGTAACTTCCTACTGGGCTTTTGATTCCTTGACCTAACAAGACTTAAATGAGTGAGGAGTTTTAACAGATCATAGCTAGGCAACACTGAAGATGTTATGAACAGGTTACTAGAAAGTCAAACCACCCCTGCAAAACTATACTGGTTAGCACAGTTAATAGGACAGATCAGACAGATAGAGCTAAAGGCATTGAAGCAGAATGTGTAGCACAAGAGATTCAATTACAAGGACCAATGTAGGTGGCGTAAGAGATGGAGTTAGTAGGACATAGGTAGTTTTATAATGACATTGTTAATAGGGTATCAGTAAATTGTGTAATAACTATAGCTAATGAGAAGCAGGTAGGACACAGAGGGAAATAGCTAGAGCTAAGAGAAATCAAGCAATGTAATTTTCTTTGAGGTCATCATAGCTGAGCAATTCTCTGAGCAATTAAATCAGTCCTTTCTAGTCTGAAAGGACTAGAAAGGTAGAGGTTCATATGCTGAAGGAATAGATCATCATGCAGGGCTATGAGAAGTTAAAGAATGATTTTCTGGAAAGTGAAGGGATAATCAGAACAAGAAGTGGGTGTGGTGAAAAAAATCTATTTGATAAGTAATGTGAAATGGTACAGTTCCTGTGGAAAACAATATGGAGGTTCCTCCAAAATTTAAGCATAGAATAACATACATGCTCCCCAAAATTAAGAGCAGGAACTAGAAGAGATATTTGTACACCCATATTCATAACAGAATAATTCACAATAGTCAAAAGGATGCAACCCAAGCATCCATGGACAGATGACTGAATAAACAAAATGTGGTATAAGCATGCAATGAGATCTTTTTTGGCCTTGATAAGGGAAGTAAATTCTGATACTTTTCACAAGATGGATGACCCTTGAAGACATTGTATTAAGTGAAATAAGCCAGACACAAAAGAACAATTACACAATTCCACTTATATGAAGTACTCAGAGTAGTCAAATTCATAGAGACAGAAAGTAGAAGAGTGGTTACCAAGGGCTGGAAGGGAAAAGAAGATTAGGAAGTGTTTATTGGGTATAAAGTTCTAGTTTTGGAAGATGAAAAAGTTCCAGAGAAAGATAGTAGTGATAGTTGCACAACAATGTGAATGTATTTAATTTCCCTGAACTGTACTTAAAAATCAGTTAAAACTGTATGACATACACAATTTACCACAAAAAAATTATGCTGACTGAAAGAAGCCCTTGGCAAAATAATACCTACTATCTTCTTCCACTTATATACAATGTGAACTAATTTATAATTACAGAAAAGCCTACAGTTGTTGACGGGAACTGGAACAAAGAGAGGATAGATTTCAAATGGGGCACTAGAAATCTTCTGGAATGATGAAGGTTCAAAAATGGTAAAAATTCATCCAACTGTATACCTTGAATGAATGTATCTGATTGCATATTAATTAATTTTCGAGAAAGTTGACAGAAATTTTAAAGGCAACAATGGGACATTAGTAAATCACAGACTTGGTTCAAACAAAGAACAGGAAAACACAATAGTGAGGGGTCCTGCATCTCCCTAGGCAAAGGAGGACTTGCTGAGCATAGGGCCCAGCCCTAGGCTCCCCAATCATGTCTTCCTCCACCGTGGCCTCTGAGGAACTGTCTTCACTGTGCAGATAGCTTCTGGAAAGGGAAGGCTGCTATAGCTGAATCAGCACAAACCCCTATTTCATGAAGAAATCAATCCCTCCTAATGGGGACAGGAGTTAATTGAGTTGCTGAATAGTGCAGGAGCTATCAATTACCCCATCAAACGCTCACTCAGCTGTCGGCTGGGGCAACACTCCTGAGGCCCTGTCTGCCATCTTGGCTGTAACAGGGCTTCAAAAGCCACATCCTGCTGTTAACCATCTCTAGAAGAAAGTGTCTGATGACCAGACTATGAACAAGCTTTGCAGAGACACTTTCTTCCTGTCCTGCCTTTCATCCATATGCAGTTTACAAAGAATCTTCAGTCTACTTTACAGGTTACAAAGATTACACAATCTTAGTTAATTCTCACAACACTCTGAGATAGAAATTACTGTTCTCATTTTTAAAGGAACAAACTAAGGCTTTTGAAGATAAACAACTTGTCATGAATTATACAGGTAGCAGGTTCTGGAAGTGTAGTTTAAACCTTATACTGATATTCTTGTTCAAAGCCACACTTCCTCCAGAGTCCACTCCCAAGTCTGGCGTGTCAGCTAGAATCCTATTTGGAAAACCATCTAAAGAATGTCACACTACTTTGTCCCTTAGTTTATTTTTAAAAATCTACCCTTATTCACCATTTATCTACCACTAAAACTATGTTAGCTTCTTCTACCCATTCCACCCCCCAAGTTTTCTAGCCAGAGGCCCGAGGTCCCTGCTTCTCTCTCATGACTTGTTTTCTGACAACAAAGGGGTAACATCTGGTTTGGCAGGGGCCTCAAGGACCTGTCCTGCACTTTGCCATCATCTCTTCCAATGGACTGCTCAATGCCCATGCCTTACCATTTGTAAGATATTCTGAATATCAGCCCCCCCATCTTATAAATATATTGAACATCCTTGATTTACAGAAGTTCAATTTAAGAGGCTTGTTTTTTGTTTTTTAACTTTACAATGGTGTGAAAGTATACCCATACAATCTATTTTTCACTTTTGATACAGTATTAAATAAGGTATATAAGATATCTGACACTTTAAAATAGGCTTTGTTCAGGTGATTTTGCTCAACTATAGGCTAATGAAGTGCTCTCATTACATTTAAGTTAGGCTAAATGAAGCTATGGTGTTCAGTCTGTTCGGTGCACTAAGTGCATTTTTTACTTAAAATATCTTCAACTTATGATGGGTTTGTAAGATTGCATCCTTACCAATAGGATGTAACCCCATTGTAAGTTGAGGCACATCCATGTATCTTTGCTTTGGTGGCATTTTCTACTTTGAAGCTATCAGAGGATATTTCTTTCCTTTGAGAACTAGCTCATACATCAGCCACAGTCCTAGGGAGCTGGCTCAAGACCCAGGAGACAGCCCACCCCTGCCTTGACATTCTCTGCAACATCCTACCAGGTTCACTGCCATCGTTCCATTAATTATTCAGATAACTGTGCACTGCTGCCTTCGTTAAAAGCACTGGCTCCTGATAGCACTTTGTGTTGAACAACGTTCAGCTCTGATGGGGAGAAGTGATAAGGTCCTTTATTTAAATCTTATTTACTCCAGTAGTTGCAGCCAGGAGATATCACGGAGCCATTCATCAAATGATCCTAAGTCTGCAGCCCTTCCTTCAAGGCTAAATTTAGATCTTTAACTTTAATAAAGCTGTCGGGCAGGAGTCTTTCCCCTCATAGGCTGACTATGTTACAGTCACACAAAGAGAGAAAAACTGTCCAGGATTCTGAGCCTATAAACTACTGAGTCCATTTCCAAACATGTGGGGAGATGGACAGAAGTTATGAAGCAGACTCTTGCGTTTTTGAGGGTCTAATAATAATTTCTTACCTCACTCACTCAGCCCCCAGTGGTTTTCCAAAATCACTCAGTTGTCTTTCACATCCCTCACAAGAAAGGTCTAGATGGTTCTTGTATGTTTGTAATTGAAGCAGGAAACCCAACAGTGATCCTGCTTTCAAGTCACCTGGAAGGTATGTTAAAAACCCAGATTACAGGGTTACCACCCGCCAGTTTCTGATCCAGCATCTCTTGGCAGGCCTGGGAACATGCATGTTTAACAGGTTGCCTGGTGACACTGATGCTGCTGGTTCAGGGACCATGCTTTGGAAACCACTGTTCAGGATAATTCTGCAAAAAGCTGAGGCTTTCTACTGACAGAGCTGTCCATCTGTAGACTCCACTCCCACCAGCAGAGACGATATTTACTGAGCATCCCATGTTACCAGGTGCTCTGCTAGGGGTGTTCCAGTCTCACAATCACCTTACCAGGCAGGTATTGCGAGCCTCATTTCTTAGTTCCCATATATATAGAAACTGAGGCTCAGAGAAGAAAAGTCACTTTCCCAAGGTCTAATGGCTAACTGGAACACAAGGCTATGTAACTCCACTTGGCCACCAACACTCAGAAAGCAGTAACTTGCTTCAGGCCATATGGCAGAAAGACTCAAATCAGGCATATGCCTCTTAGCCAGGTCTCTTTTCCTTTAAATTCCTGGCCTCTTCCTCTAACATCATGCCCCTACATCAGGTGCCCAAGGTAACACGCAGGAGGCCATAGCCAGTTTGTGTTTTCACCCCTCACTCACGCTGTCATCCGATCTTCTGGGGCCTCCCTCTGTTTCTCTGTCTTTGTAAAAGGATGGAGGAATCATTAATGAGCACATTGACATCCTTTGTTTGCTTAGGGCCTAATTTAGACCATGGCATCAGAGAGCAGTCTCCTGGGACCTGGATGATCCTTTATTAAAACTGTCAAAACAACAATTATTTGAGCCCTGCCATGAACCAAGCCTCCACAGGGAATTCCAGAGGGAGATGGAGGAAAGGGGTGGTGGGACCTCCCTCAGAGAGCTTCCTGCCATCCGGAGCAACAATCTCTTGCTAGGTGCTGTGTACACACTTTAACCAGCACCAACAGCAGTCTTTAATAAATCACGTTGTTCACAGTCAATTTCACATGCTGATGAAGCCAGCCTCTGCCACATTTTTCATCTTTCCCCAGCTCCCGTGTAAGCCCTGCAGGCAGCCGCTTCCTGAAGCACCGACTGCCACAAAGTAAAATCATTTCATGTGAAATTCGGGGGGTGGGAAGAAAAAGCCGGAGCCACTTTTTCTTATTCTGACAGCACAAACAGAAGATGGTGCTGGAAAACACATATTTTCTCTCTCTGGAGCCAATAGGGTGAGGGACCAGCTTCCCCCAAAACTGTCTCTTGCAGGTGGTGCCACAGCCCTAACTCCAGCCACTGGGGCAGAGGCTGCACAGCTGGAACGTGCTTCCCCAGCTGTTTCCTTAACTTTGGTTCCTAATGTAGCCTAATTAGGACTGTGGTTCATTGTTAATTCATGACCACACTATGTAATACAGAGGATGCTGACTAGCAAATGAGCCAACGAAAGCCACTCTGCTGAAACAAAAGGACGGCGCACTGCGAGTCAGGCTCCTGTTAGATGGCCCTGACGCTGCTCACCCACATCTGAGGTTCCTCTGTGTCTCAAAGACATACATTCCAAGACACCTGTTAGATGCCTGGGATAATGGGCAGTACTGAACCCTATCTATACTATTTTAAATTCTACATACATGCCTATGAAAAGCTTGATTATAAATTACACACAGAATGAAATTAACAACTAATAAGAAAATGTAGCAGTTATAGCAACATACTATAATCATCAGAGTTACATGAATGTGGCCTAAATGTTAACTCTACTCACCTTTCTTCCTGTGATGATTTAACATAATGAGATGAAGTGAGGAGAATGATGGAGGCACTGTGACACAGCGTTAGGCTATTACTGACCTTCTGGCGATGCTCCAGAAGGAAGGTCATGTGCTTCGGCAATCCCATTATCAAGCCATGAAGATACTGGGTAGGTAGCATACACAGTGTGAATATGCCAGACAAAGAGAAGAGTCACAACCCAGGTGGGATGGAGTGGGATTGCACAAGATGTCATCATGGTACTCAGAATGGCGCATAATTTAAAGGGGATGAATTATTTCTGGCATTTTCCATCTAATGTTTTGAACTGAAGTTGACCACAGTTCACTGAAATCTCAGAGGAAAGACATCCACAGATAATGGGGTGGGGTTACTTATTAAGCATCTATGGTATGCTTAGCATTTAGACAGACAACCTGGATTCTTGACCCAGGCACAGTCTGCACCTTCATGAGGCCTTTGGAGAATGTGCTGAGGACACTGCACCTGAAGCTCAGCTCCACAGCTATGTGATCGAGATGTGTAGATTACAAAAGTCTCAGGGGGAACACAGAGGACAGAGATAGGATTCTCAAAAGCTGGGTTGGCTGGGACGATGGGCTGACACTAAGAAGTCAAAATGGAACAAGATAAATATAGCTGAACTTAGCCGGTTTTGTTTCCAAAAGCAGCAACACAAATGTGAAAGGGCAGAGGTCTGGGAGTCATGTTACAGGACAAGGAGTTGATGGAGTTGGTGACATTACCTGGAAACAGAAAGACACTGGAGAAGACAAAGTGGCTGCTACAGATATATAAAAATCTACCAATGAACGAGGGTTGAGAAGACATCTGAATACAGAGAGCACAGAGCTGGAAAGAGGGAGAAGACACCAGGGAGGCAAAGGCATGTGTAGGCAGCTGGGACACTGGCACTGAAGTGGTTCAAGAGACTGAGATTCCTGTTACTGGGGAAACATGGCCAGGAACAAGATGGTCAGTGTGCCATGACACAAAGGAGGAGATTCCTCTTTTGGATCAGAGGTAGAATCACCTCTGGGAGTCTAGGAATTGGTTTCCTTATTCTCAGGTCACTGTGACTAGGGTATGCATGGTGAAAATAGTCAATGACTAAACAGTGGGACTGAAGAAACATAGATACTAGTTGTTGACTTTTAATACATTCTCTTTTGGAGTGTGAACTAGCACTTGCCAGGCAGTGCTTTACCACTTGAGCCATACCCCCAGCCCAAGTTGTTGAGTTTTAAGTACTCATAAGAGTACAAATCCCTACTTCAGGTAACTAAAAAATACAGTTGTGACAAGTACCTGAACAAGAAACCACACCCCACATGCCTACTTGGCCTCTTTTTCCAGGTCCACAGGACATAAAGTCAACTGACAGAAGTGCCCCAGTCCTGCCATCATCCGCACTTATGGGTGTGCCTGGGGGAGATGTTCCCAAGGGATGGAAGAACAGGAGCACTTACTCCACCCTCATTACCACTTCCATCAGTGAAGCAGGAAAGGGGTAGAGAACAACGCTTGAACCACGCGAATATCTGAAAAGGTGATGGCAGTGAGCATGTCTGACATATTTTTTTCCTAAAGCACTTGTTAAATAAAGGATCCTAAATTACTTGACTTGAAGTTCGGAGCAAAGAACAGAATGATAAAGCCAAGTTTAGCAGCAGCAGCAGCAGCAGCAGCAGCAGAAGCCGCTTTTCCTGCAGTTAGCAGAAGCCACAGTAGGTTGTGAATGCCAGCCACCACGGGGACGAGGAAGGAAATGTTCCTGCCCGCTGTCAAAGATGGCTTTGTTCTTACCTCGCTGCTCCCGCTTACAGCATCTGCAAAAGTCTGTTTTGCTCATCAATACACTGAGGAACATAATCGCTTTGAAAGCTGGACGTACTGTTGAATAAGAGCTCCCTTAGGTGCCACTTTCTAGTAGCCACTGCTTTTATTCCAGGAATGGGGGTGCGCAAGGCAGAACTAGCCCCTCTTCCTCCTTCCCCTGCTCTAAGGCAGGCTGGCTTGTGCCTGGGGTGCAGCTGCTGGACATGGTTTCTCTTAGAGGACACCAAGCCCAGAAGATTGGTCTCATTAGTGTGATATTAACTATCTGCACTGTCTTTTGCCTTCCTCAAAAGGAACTCAACAGACAGAAGCAGAACAGGTCTGAGATTAGTTCCAAAAACTATGGTGTGCATCCAACATTTTACAAATGATGTTTAGAAAGGCATCTCATCTTCTAGGTCATAGGGTAAAGAGGGATGTGGGAGACCGAGGAGGGATGGGTGTCCAGGCTTAGGGGATGCTTGGTTGAGGTGTGCTGTGCACAGCAATCTGGCCCCTGGCAAGAGCGCAGTATCTTGTTTATCTCTTGGGAGCACAGAGCATGGAGGTGGCCCTTGGTATCAAGAAAAGGCAGTGAAGGGGCAGGCCAACTGAAGTCTCACGGAATCTGGGGTCTCTCTCTGTTAAAACAATTTTTTTAAAAAACAGCAGAGTTGCCCAGGGACTACGGCCCTTATGTCACTGTCCAAGGGAGGGAAAAGGACACTAAAGGAACCTATCATCAAAGTTGCATACCCTGGAGACTGAGGGCTCTGCCAAGAGTCACAAGCTTTCTGACACTACAGCTGCTCTTCCCCAGAGTGACCCATTTCTGCTGCAGGATTGTAAGGAGGTGGAGCCGTGTGGGAACACAGATGACCAGAGCGCCTGACCCTGGACAGTAGCCACGGTCACTGCTGCTGTCATCTCAGGCCACATGGGAAATGGGTTAGTGTGTGTGTGTTGCTGGGGGCGGGGGTATATGCGCTCAGCTCAGCCTTGGTAACAAAAAAGCACACCATGTGACTGTAGATGTGAGTAAGGCTGACCAGTGCCAGGTCCCTTGCTTAACAAATGACACTGTCACACAACACAAGCTACTTCCAGAAGTTGCAGAAGGGCTCCAGCATATGGGCATGCAGATAAACCATCGTGCAGTCGGGGAGAGGCCATGAGGTTATGTGGGAAAGGCTTAGACTTATTCTATACCACTCCAGAAGACAGAACTGGGGCCAACAGAGGGAAGTTACTGAAGGCAGAGTTTGGTTACTGCCAAAGGGAACCTATGACATTCAGAGTCTTCTGATGAGAACTGGGTGTCCTGGGTCTCTGGCTTGCAGTTTTCCTTTCCATTAGGAAGGCAGCCTTGAGTGACATCTGCCTCTGATGGAAGGTAGGGCCAATGACCCTTCTAAATCTAAGAGCTCAGAGTCCTATGAAACTGAAGTCCTCAAATTGTCTTCCCCTCCCAAGGGAAGTGCATGCTAAGGCCAAGATACAAACTAAAGCACCACTTGGTCAGATGCAGGCGGGAGGGGCATCCTGTCTCACAGAACAGAGGCAGAGTCCCAGTAAGCGTGGCAATGTCAGAAGATACAGCAAAGCACTCAGGAGGATCTTCATCTGACGTAGAAACTGACTCAGACGCTGTTTTTTTCAACCCAACTGACGGAGAAAGATGCGTTTGAAAGACCTCACTCTGAAGGAACTCTGTGTTCCTCGGCTTCCCGCTCTGGCTGATGGCCCCAAGGGTGAGTGTGCTGGCAACAGGAGGCAAGTACCACCAGATGCTCTACCACCGCTGGGATTCGTGCCCAACCCCCACCACCAAGGATCCCTGCTGACAGAACTACCCACTTGGGCAGCCTGGACTTGCAGACCCTCCAGGACCCTCTGCAGGGGCAAACTGGGAAATGCTCACAGCTTTTCTTCTTCACACGCTGCTCTGCTCAGCACCAAGCACCTGGAACCAGTTGTCCACCGGGCAGAAAAGACAGGATGGGGTGCAGAGGAGAAGTGAATCAAGGCAGACTGAGTCTCTCCGTGGCTGAAGGTCATTCGTGTTTGCTGATTACTAATAAGGTATGAGACCTGCCTTGTGTGTACAGGCAGCAGCCAGGGCAGCAAGTCTGGGGTCCTTCAGGAACCTTTCCTCAGCTCTTTACTCTCCCATGGGTTAATTGCTGGCCCCCAGGGAAGGGGTCTGAGCTGCTGCAGTTTCTGGCTGGTCATGTTTGTGACCTCAGACCACGATATTTACATGATGGGCTCCTTGTAGGCTTTCCAGATGCTCCTTCAGTTGTGGGTCACCTCGGGGCGTGGAACCAGCACTTCATGGGCTCTCTGATTCCTCTCAAGTGACAGGCAGTGTCCGCAAGAATCAGCAATGTGACCAGTTGCATCAGAACAGTCTCTAATGGGTCCCAGCACCTGAGCTCAAAGTGATGGTCCAAGAAGGACTTGTAACAGACCCCATCCTCATGCCCCTGGTGCATCTGACAACCCCTATGGGTGGAGCACCGATCTAGGCTTTGGGCACCTTGTTTTGTACAGCCTGCCACCTCCCTTCTGAGGGAGGTGAAATTAATCACTGTTGGGAGGCTTGTCTTCAATACTTACTGAGTACCTACTGTGTGCAGGGCACTGGGATAGATGCTGGGGACACCAGAGAGGTTGAAAGTCTGACACAGAGTGAGGGAGACAGGAATTAGGTGTAAAAAGATACATCGAAGGGTCCCAATGTGAATAAATGAGTGGGCATTCCACACTCACTATCTTCCCATGTGCTGAGCACCACGCCAAGGGCTGGGGTGCATGGAAAGGGAAGACTTGGCCTCTACCCTCAGAGGCCTGGAAGAGGAGGGTGGCATAGGACACAGGTATTTATTCTGTAAAGCCAGACACTGAGAGTCCAGGTGCGGGGAGGAAAATGCCAAGGAAATGGAGAAATGGGGACGCCAGTGAACATCCACTCTGGCGGGCACGCACTTTCCAGTAGTTTCCATCCTCTGGGGTAAATCTCCCTCTATGGAAGAGAGCCTGCCCTTTAGTCCATCTCACATGCCTCCAGTAAGTTTTAGAAAAGAATTGTTCCTCCCCAGTTTTAACCCCCTTTTTCTCTCTTTTTTTTTTGGTGGTGATGGTACTGGAGTTTGAACTCAAAGCCTTGTGCTTGCTAGGTAGGTGCTCTATCACTTAAGCCACGCCCCCAGACCTTTTCTCTTCGGTTATTTTTCAAATAAGATCTTATACTTATGCCTTGGCTGGTCTGGACTACCATCTTTCTACGTATGCTTCCTACATAGTTGGGATGGCAGGTATACACCACCACACCAAATTTACTGGTTGAGTTGGGGTCTCACACACTTTTTGGCTGGGCTGGCTTTCAACTGTGATCCTTCTAACCTGGGCCTTCTGAGTAGCTATGATTACAGGCATGTTCCACTAAGCCCAACTTAGTCCACTTTTTTTTTTTTTACCAGATATTGTACAATATAAAACTCAAAAGTGTGGAAGGGTCAGCAGGGAAAAGTAAATCCTTCTGTATGTCTAATTCCTGTCTCCTTATAGGCTCCTAGAGTTCCCAGCTCCTTGTTTCTCCTTCCACAGAGATTCTACACACACAGAACCATAACTTTTCACTCTGAAATATATGTTGGTTTCGTTTCTTATTTTTGTAAGGTTCTATATCTTGGCAACTGTTCTGTAGAAGTGCATATCACTCTGCTCATGCTTTCTATTGGGCTGAGAAAAATTCCACTGGGTGGATGTGCCATAACTATTTACCTGGTGGCCATGAAAACCTTCATATCTGTTTCCACCTTTACTTTTACAAACAATGCTTGTAGCGAATATCCTTGTACGCATTTCATTTCACACGTGTGAAATTACATCTGAGTGCAAAGTCCTAGAAGTGGCATTGCTGGGTCATTTTGATAGATATTACAAACTGCTCTCTCTAGAGGAATTATTGTTTTATACTTCTGCCACAAGTATGAGGTGACTCCACTGAGTCTGTGCCAATTTGGTGCAATACCCTGTCATACTTCCAATTTGCATTTCTCTCACAAACAGGGAAGTTGAGGGGCTGGAGGAGTGGAGCACCCGCTCAGCACCAATGGGGGAAAAAGAGTGAAGTTGAGATTTTTCCATTTGCTTCAGAGCCATTTGTATTTCCTTTTTCTGGGAACTGTCTGTTCACATCCTTTTCCCATTTTCTATCAATTTGGTGCTGTTTCCTTACAGATTTATGGTTGTGAAGTTATGTTTGGCCTGAAGGGTGTTCTGCAATCTTCTGCCCTCAGGAGAGTGAGGCTAAGGTGCTGAGTCAGAAGAGAGCCACCACAGACAGGGAAAGCGTGGGGACAGTTTGCTCAGTCAGGAGCTGGCTGGGCACCTGAGCAGCTCGTTTTCAGTGTTTCTGAATCTTTGTTAATTGAGGAAACCAAACTTATGGTATCATGATCTCTGTTGAGGAGTTCCCAGTAAGCCAAACAGGAATGACTATATATACATTACTTGTTTCACTCTATACAATCCATGGGCTGGAGAATGAGGATAAGAGTCATAGTTGTCTGCTTTTTCTTCCTTCTCTTTCCTTTCTTTCCCCTTCTCTAGCCATCCCATCCACCCACTATTTAATTCTGATTGGTGGAGCAGATGAGGCTTTTCTTTCTAAGCTTCCTCTAGGGGAATCTCAAGGTTGAGTCACTTATGTGTATCTCTTCCTTTTACTTCGCTAGCTCATGACAGCTATATCTTTCTTCAGTTCAAAGCAAATCCTGGGGGATGACAGCAGGAATTATGGTCACTAGCCTCAGCCACACCATTAATGGGTGTCTTAGGGTCAGAGCTTAGGGCTGCTTGGCCCGCCCATTGACAGAGCCACTAGCCCCTTCTCTGGGTTTCCCTCTCCCTGCTAACCAAGCTCTGGCCTAGAAGCTACCACAAGCAAGTCCAAGTGCCTGCTTTATTGACTTTTGAGGCCCAGATTTTCTACACACCTCTGCAGGATTGTCCTGGTTCCATCATTAAGTTGTTGCAATGCCTATTGAATAAAGGAGGAGGAAGGAGAAGAGCAGACTCCCTTTCTGTTGCCAGTTCTTGTCAGCATCTGTCCCAACACCAGAAGTCAACAGTGGCTCCAGGCCCCAGCTTCTTATGAAATTCTCAACTAAAGCAACACTCACCAACTGGTTCTCAGCAGCATTCTGAGAACCTGGTCAAGCATAAGTCATGAAGCCCCCCTCAGAGGTGTGAACACCAGCCCCCAGGGCTATAGTCTCTGAACTCCCAGATTCTAGGCATCCACCTGCCCTGGAGCAGTCCCTAGTACCTGGGTTGCCTTACTGCTCCTTTTTGCTTTTCAGCCTTTGCATATTTGTGTATTTCCCTGTATTCAATCTCTTCTGCTTGAAATACCTAGCATGGTTTCCATTTTTCCAGATTAGACCTCCACAGATAAATCACTTAGTGCCTATTTATAGACCGGGGGCTGATCAGTGCCCCTGTGATTGTGCAAAAGACCAGGGAAGGAGACACAATCATTGTGCTGAGTCTGGAGAGATGAGTACTTGCCATGTACAGAGGAGGCACCCAGAATTTTGGAGGCTCAGACTTTATAATGAATCAACTGGAGGAGTCGTCATCAAGATGTTCCCTTTTTCCATGATCAGAGTCACAATCTGTTTCCAAAAAATTACTCCAGGCTCCATTCTAAGCTGTTCCTCTCTCTCCCTAAGGATGAGGCTGGATAGACTCCTGGGTGACAATTATCCCAGGCTTTTCATATGACAGTCAGTAAAATTTCATGTGACTGATGATTTTCTCTTTCTCTTTCTAAATTTATAATATGAGAATATGTAAAAAACAATTGGATCACATGAGCAAACTGGGGAGGAGTGTGCCATGAGCAAATACATTGATAAATTATAGGCTTGCCCAGTGCCCATGAATTTCTAGCTCATTGCCTTCCTCCTCCACAACTTATAAGGACAGAAGCATTCAAAGGCTTATCTTGTCTAAATTAATAACTATGCAGGGATATCCAGCTGATCTGGAGAGAGATTAAAAATGCCTTCTACCCAAAAGCTTCCAAATGTTCTGGTTAAGATTTAGAGTTGTATCTGAATCTTCTTAAATGTGTTTATAGTTGGCTAAATTCCAAAGCTGTGAGTTGAAAGCCCTTGTATTATGTTTATCTTTTTAGTGAAAAGAAAAAATTAATCAGACTGTGCTCCCTTCTGTTAAACCCAAAAAATGCACTGATAGTTCAAGTCTTTTACAGAACCTTGAAAAACATACTTTTGAGGCCAGGGTTCAGTGGCTATGAGCCACTTGTGAGCCAGAGATTGGGAGGATCACAGTTTGAGGCCAGCCCAGACACAAAGTTAATGAGACCCCCTGCCATCTCAAGAAAAAAGCCAAGTGTGGCAACACATGCCTACAATCCCAGTTACAAGGGAGGAATAGGTGGGAGGGTGAAAGTCCAGGGCCAGCCCTAAACAAAAAAAAAAAAAAAAAAAGAAGCAATACCTTATTTGAAAAACAACTAAAGCAAGAAAAGCTGGAGGTGTGGCTCAAATAATAGAGCACTTGCCTACATAGCAAGAGGTCCTGAGTTCAAAGCCCCCAAAACTTATGAATTATAAATAAATAAAAATTTGAAAACCCCCTATATTTCAGCATAGTCTATAAGATTAGGAAGCACAAAGAAGAAAGGAAGCTCATTACCTGCCTCCATGGTTAAGGCCAGTTTCTGGACCCAGAATTCCCAGTCCCAGACAATGAAAGCAGCGCTACCCTTGGGCCTAAGAAGCCCCAAGTTCCACTGATTAGCCCTGGACATTAACGTCTCTGAGTCTTTTGTTTCTTGATTTAAAAATATGGATTGTCAACTCCCAACCACAACCTCATTATGCAAATTAGAGCCATTTGACTCTCTATTCATTCAGCAGGATTCCTGAGTAGGAACTAGTGAGAAACCCAAATTCCAACAGCAAACTTGAGCTGTTCCAGAAAGAACATCCCAGCCCTCAGCAATGAGCAAAATGGATAATTTCATCCCCCTTTTCACAGGGGAGGCAGGGACAAAACTCTAGAAAGAATGTACTGTGACATCTCAATAACTACCAATCTACAAAGATTTTTTTTAAGCCTAGTACTTGCCATTAAACAAGCACATTTTTGATACCCAATGACATGAGTGGCCTGTTTAGTTATGAAGATGCTCTCCTTGCAGAAGCATCTTGCTGTTTGCTTGTTTCTGGCCCCTACACTAGCTGTTGCTAGTTTGTTTCTACATGTAGCACCAACTTGGATCCCTCTGCCCAATACCCCAAAATTCTGCTGTCTCACCCACAAGCCAGGAAAGCTGATGGGTACCACTTATGACAGGTCAAGGCTATTCTTCACTCTGATTCCCATGTGGCTCCTGCCAGGGATGACATTAAACCTCAGTTAGATATTGCTCAGACAGTGTGGACGGTGTGATGTATCCAGGCACATCCTCATAACAGAAAAAACACCACATGGCTGTACCTATCTGAGGGTCCTATTTGTACACAAAGGTCAACCTCAACCATGGTAATGTTTGCCCTCAGCACTATAATCATTGCCTGTATTAAGTGTGATGGGTAGCACTTGCTAGGGTTACCTTCATCTGACCCACTCAGGCCTATCCACCTTATGCTCTTTCTTTCTTTTTTTTCTTTGACAGTGCTAGGGATTGAACCCAAGGCTGTGTGCATGGTAGGTAAGTGCTATACCACTGAGCTACATTCTTGCCCCTTGGTTTTTCTGAGATAGGGTCTCAGTACATAGCTTATACAGACCTTGAACTTGAGATCCTCCTGTTTCAGTCTCCTGAGTTCTGGGATTATAAGTGTGTACCATCACACCTGGCTCCACTTTACTCCTTAGGAGCTGATGTAGGGCAGTGACTTATTTTGTGAATCTCTTTGCAGTGATGATATGCTTATAGTCCTGAAAACCAGACTATATTCTTGAGCTCACATAGACATAGGTAGAGAAAGGGAAGTCATAAGAGATCCAGAATATGACTCCAAACTCTTGAAGATAGCTGCCTATCTGAGGATAATGCCCTGTATTACAGAGCGAATTGAATATACAGTCAAATATATGCTATGATATTTATCCCTCTACCTTCCTGAAGTATTTGCTGAGGCCAATATAATACAGTTGGGCAGATTCCAAGGATTTGAATTACAGGAAGCTGTTTTCATATACACCAATTGGGTTATTTAACACAAAATTCAACGATGCTGGATGTCTGATTCTGAATAAATTATAGAATCATAATGCTGACAATGGTCTGTTTTTTAAAGGCTCCGTCCTGGTGTCACTTGTGCTGAACTACAAATTCCCTGAACATTTCCACATGCAGGCATGTTAACTGGAATGTTCCTAACACAGCCCATTTTTGCAGTTTGCACAATGCACACTCAGACCTCCATGCAATTTTCAAATTACTCTTGGATTATGTATTAATGCAGCTGCAATACACACAGCTGCTAATTTCTCAATAGAACAAATAACTCCTTACCTGGAGAAAAAAATAACTGCAGGAGAATGCATGTGGTGTCGTGTATAATTAATCAGCCTTAACACTGAGTGGCTATGCATTCAGGGTTTTGGGATAATAACCAAATAGCACTGAATAAGCAGGCTGGCTATTGAGGGCATGATTTAAGATCTTGACCACTGAATGATGAACCCAGAGCTGTGCGGACTGCAGAATAAAAGAGAAAAAGGCTGCCAAGATGGAGGGAACTTTTTCCCCATCACCAGCCCCACCAAGTACACTGGGTAGGAAGAGCCTGAATAATAGATACATGGCTTCAAGTCTCCTTCAGACAAACATACAGTGGCTATCTGCTCATACCAGCCCTCCAAGGATCAGCAAAGCAGATCTCAAATTACTTGAGTATTTTTATCTGTGGTTGCAAGAGCAGTTCAGATGTTGAGATGCACCAGAGTCTGAAAAAGCTGTCATTCATACAAGGATTTCTGGGGAAAGCCATCCTAAAGTGGCTTAAGCAAAGGGAAGGACTAGTGACTTTAGTTAATTGTGGTGATTGGGACAGGGCTGGGGTGTGCAGTGGTTGGGTTTGCATGGTTTGAACTTCCTGCAGGTAACAGGGAAAGAACAAGCCCCTTTTCTTTTTGACCTGCCCAGAGGTGGGACAAAAGAGAAGGGAAGTGGGCTGGGGCTGGGGCTTGAAAGCTGTCAGGAGTCAAGTATCAAAAACAGAGCCAGACTTGTGATGACAAGTTTTCTACCTTCAGCTGCCATTAGGAAGTTAAAACCCAACTCTGAAATCCACCTACTGTGTAATTCAACTTATAAAACTGTATCCTCATCAGGAAAAGCTACACACCATTTAAAATAAGTGATGTTACATTTAAGGGTGGCCCAGTGCCTATATGTAACAGATGTTCAATAATTATATCTGGATCTAAATGTGGAAATTTAAGAAGAAAAATCCATCTCCTCCCCATAGTTCCACATTACCCTCAGCTTTGTATTCCTGTGGAAATCAGAGAGAGGCCATCAGCTCTAGTAAGGGTCTAACTCTTATTTATTAGAGATAATGGGGTAGGGGAGGGTGAGGAAATAAGAGTGAAAGGAGCAATAAAGCTGGTGGAAGTGAGAAGCCAGGAAGGTGGTGGTCAGGGCATTGCATAAGTAAATTGACACCCCCAAGATGTACCACACATTCCCAAGTCATCTCTACTGGTCACAGTAGCTAGTAGGTACCCTGGCTAGAGGAAAATGGCCCCAATGGGGAAAGGATAAGGATAGGAAATGGCAGCTATTATGGGTTGAATTGTGTCCCCCACATTAAAAATAGCATCATAATCCTTAGTAACTTAGAATGTAACCTTATTTGCAAATAGGGGCTTGCCAGTGGTAACCAAGTTAAGATGAGATCAGACTCAACGAGGATAGACCCTATATCTAATGAGACTGGTATTCTTTATAAGACAGACAGACAGACAGAATGCCATACAGTGAGACAGGATTGAAGTGAAGCAGCTGTAAGCCAAGGAACACCAACATCAGTGTTGGGAAAAGCAGGATGGATCCAACCCAGAGTCTCAAAGTCAATATGCCCTAAGGATGCTTTTCTTTGTTTGTGGACTCCCAGCCTCCAGAACTGTGATAGAATGAGTTTCTGTTGGCTAAGCCACGCAGATTGTGGTACTTTGTTATGACATCTCTAGGGAACTAACATAAGAGGGAAGAAATCATCCATTCCTTTCACCCTTTGGGGGGAAGATTTTAGTGTGTAATCTTATTCACAATTGGGATAACTGGAATGCTACAGTTATTGTCTAAGGACAATGAGCAAACTGCACTTGTCCATATACAGACAACTAGTTATTAAATTCCTTAAAGTTATTTTAAATAGACAATAAGATACTTCACATAAAATATTTAGGGTTGGGCTCATAATCAGTGTTCTAGAACTCCATGGTTAATATTACAGAAAATTTGCAAACAAAAAATAAAGATGCATTTCTGCAAGATGTGCAAGGAAGGAAAGAGAAAAGGTTAAGTGATTACCTCTGGGTTATGAGGCTGTAGGTCATTTTCTTTCCTTTTATTTGTTACTTTCACATTTTCTTCATTATGGTCAGATATATTCTTAAGAAAAACACATTTTCCTTTCCAAAATATTTATCATTTTCATAAAAGCAAGTAATAGGATTCAATTGTCTTATAGGCTTTTGTCTTGACTTTGGACCCTGGGGCCTAAGGATATATTCACAGACTCTTGATACAGCCTAAAAGGATTAGGATGGAACACATAGTAGCAGGAACATGCAGCTGCCTCTTCAGAGATTGGGAAAAATGAACTTATACTGCTAGTGGAAGAGGCTCAAGCCAAGGAGCTTATAAATAACATTTTTCTGATTTAATATAATAATATGGATTGTTCCTCTTATTCTCAGGAGGTTTTATAAACAGACCTCAAAGTCCAGTTGCTTAGTTTATGAGTTCTTTTGTAATAAAAATCAACCACATTTAAAAGTAAATAGTTCTGTCTCTGCTGTGGAGACCACCCCTCCAAAACACAATCCCTGTCTCCTACTTACAGTTAAAACAGACAAAAACACACAAATAAAGTACCTGAACAATCAAAAAGTAAACAAAATCAGATTTTGGAGGAGTCAAAATTCAGTGAGGTTTGAGAGTGATTTTCCCACCATTTTTCCCGTGTTTTTACCTCTAAGCTATGCCCAGAGAGCAGGTGGCAACTGTGGAACAGCAAGATAGGGACTAAAACCCAGATAGAAATCTTGTCCTTCTGACCAGAGCAATCCAAAATGGTGGTCCACACAGGCTGGAGAGAGCAGGGGGAATCCCAGGGGAAAGCCAGCTGTTGAAGGCGAGCTCAGTGCTGAAGGT
This sequence comes from Castor canadensis, assembly GCF_047511655.1. Lineage (NCBI taxonomy): Eukaryota > Metazoa > Chordata > Mammalia > Rodentia > Castoridae > Castor > Castor canadensis. Next base: position 122,387,625 of record NC_133396.1, read on the forward strand.
CACGAGCTCAGCATTGTGCCTGCTCGGTACAGGAGGAACCCAGACCAGCATCTTGGGCAACTAACTAACCTTTCAGTCAAAGTCAAGTCCCAGACTAAACCCTGAGTGGCTCAAAGCCAACTCAAAGCAACACGGCAAAAGTTTTAAAGACTGAACTGACAGATGGCATTGGTAGCTCATGCCTGTGATCCTAGCTACTAGGGAAACTGCAATTGGGAAGATCAAGGTTCAAGGCCATCCCAGGCAAATAGTTGGTGAGACCCCCATCTCCAAAATAACCAGGGAAAAATGGACTGGAGGTGTGCTTAAGCTGTAGAGCACCTGCTTTACAAACATGAAGTCCTGAGTTCAAACTCCAGTTCCTTCCCTCCCCGAAAAAAAGACTGAATTGAGAAAGAAAACATAGAACTTGCAGGTTGAGCCTAACCAGGTTCACTGTTCTATCTCTCGATGGTGGCAGTGACTGCACAGGTGTATATACTTGTCAACATTTATCACTCTATAGCTCTTAAAATGCTACATTTTATTGTATATAAATTAAGCCTAAGTAAAGTTGTTTTCAAAAAGTGAACAAGTGATAAATGGTAGCATCTCCTTAATAATGAGGATAGAATCTGGGAGGGAAGCAGCCAGGTGGAGCAGGAAGCACATCCTGTCTGCTAAGTTGGGTGGCCTTGAGCACGTTGTTAAACCTCTTGGAGTTTTTTTGTTGTTGTTCCTTATCTGTAAAATAGGAATTACAATAACTACCCATCTATAGAATTTGGTGAAGACTGGATTAACTCATAACCAAAGGCCCAGACAAGTGCAATTAGTAAACGTTAGAAGGTCTTTGCTTCCAAATGACCACCCTGGAGAACGATGGAAAAATGAATATTCAAGCAGAGGCTTTGTTGGTAGCAGAGGCTGCCTGCACATCCACACTGCCTACTGTAGAATGGCAAAGAGTGCCCTGAAGAAGGCCTCATGCCTTACAAAGCAAAAACTGTTCGAAGCAAGAAATGTTCCACGGTCAAATGTTTCGGAAACGAACTATCAGTAAATAATGGCCTTATTATGTAGCTAAAGTGCCAATGTATATCACAAATTTACAAAATAGGACATGCTATGCAAAAGTTCCCAAACTGACTTTTCGTAGTACTCTTTTTTAATGGAATAATTCATCCTTGCAAGACTATTATTTCATGCGTTAACCTTTAAGAATACTTCAGGAAGTGATGACCTCTCAAAAGGAACACTGGACTGAGTCAGGAGACCTGGCCTCTACCTCTGGTTGAGTACAAATAACTTTACTTCCCTGAGCCTCAGCATTCTCTTCTCTAAAATGGGAGAGTTAAGCCAGAATCTCTCCTGTAAGATCTTTGGAGATCTAACTGTTCACAATTCTATGGACTTTGCAAAGTTACACTAGAGTAAGTATCCTGTATTGGGAAATAGATGGAAGATGACAACCAAATTTCCAAATAATTTTGCAAAGATGTCTATTTTTCAGTTGTGAATTAAAAAAATATTTCTGCATGGCATAAAAATTTCTAGAAGTATCACTCTCAATTCTTGCCATATGAATATATCATTTTCTACCAGCCCCAGACAACACTGGCTCATCTGTGTAATGTTTCCAGATGCTTCTACAATTGGCTCTGTTGTATCTAGATTCTGTCCACTAAATTGAATAAGATGTTCCCTCTCCCAACAAAGATGTCTGGTGGAAAAAATAATGGACCTAATGAGGGGCAGCACGAAAGCCACTCTCTGCAGGCAGGTGGTTCATGCAAAACCTAGAATGGATCCACTTCCCAGTGCTAAATCATGATGCTGTCCAACTTCTGCATCTCCAGCTTCAACTGGCTTGGTTACAATGATGCCTTATAAAAGAGCATGAAGTTATTCGCCCTCCATAGAAGTGGTAAGTTCCAGAGCATTTTGGAATATATCAGCTATTTTTCTATCTGTATAAATAATGATATAATTGATCAAAGACTGACACTGAATACTGGTTTTATATTTCTTTCTTTTCTAAATAACTGAAGGGGTATAGAAACGTTACAGAGATGGTGAGTCTTACCATGTTGATGTATACACTCAACGTGATTTCAGTCTAAAGCCAACCACGTTATTATGTTTTTTGGTGGAAAGTGACAAGATGTTTTCTAAAGTCAAAGGCCCAGAGTAACCAAACTATCCTGAAAATGAAAGTGTTTTCATTAGCCTTAACAAGAATCATAAAACTTCACTAAGACAATATGGTACTGCTCCAACAAGAGACACCTGACCCTTGTCACTGTGCACCTATGAGAAACGGTCTTTCCAATGAATGCTACTGGGTCAATTTGATATCCACAATGTCCCCCTAAATCTTAACCCCTTTCTCACATCATACACAAAACCAGTTCCAAGTGGAGCATAGATCTACATGGGACAAATAAAAAAGCAAAGCTTCTAGAAGACAATACAGATGAAATCATCAGGACCTTGGGTAAACATTTCTTAACCAAGGGCAGAGAAACACTAACAATGAAGGAAATGCATCATGGGACTTGGTGAAAAGTAAAAACCCAGTCCATCAGCAAACATCATTAAAAGAACAAAAATTGAAAGCCACATACTAGGAGAGCATATTTTCAATAAATAGAACCAACAAAAGACTTACACAGAATAAAAAATGCCTATAAGTCAAGAAGAAAAGGGCCATTTGCTCAACTTTTCGGTGGGACTCAGGATTTAACCCAGGTATCGTTCAATTGTGCATGCTAGGCAAGCACTCTACTATTTGAACACACCTCTAGACTCTATCTTTTTTATGTTACTGGGGATTGAATCCAGGGTCTCCTGCATGCCGGGCAAGCACTCTACCATTTGAACCACACCTCCAGATCCCACTTTTTGTGGTACTGGTGATCAAAGCCAGAGTCTTAGGCACGCACTCTACAACTTGAGCTATGCTATCGCCATTTTGTTTTAATTTGTGTTTGAGATAGGATCTTGCTAACTTTGCCTGGGCTGGCCTCAAACTCAGGAACCTCCTGCCTCTACCTCTTGAGTCAACTTATTTAAATGGCTGAAGACCTCTAAAGACATTTCATAAAAGAGAGTATGTCTGAATGTCCAATAAACATACAGAAAGATACTAAAACTTTAGTCATCAAGGAAATATAAATTAATATCATGATGAGATATAAAACACACATGTAAGAACAGTTAAAATTAAGAGGACAGAAAATCTCAGGTTTTGGAAAGGATACAGAGTCTCTGAGACCCTTGTGCACACTTGCTGAGGATAAACGAGTATCCACACTGGAAAACTGGAGACCTACACAAAATTTAACATACACATATCCGACAACCAGCAATTACACTCCTAAGTGTACTCTCAATAGAAATGGGTACATATTCACCTCAAAGCACAAGACTTTGAAAAGTTCTAATCTAAAAGCAGCCTACACCTCCATCAACAGTTAAATAGACACATAATGTTCATGTGATGAAATACTACACGACCATGCAAATGAATAGACTATCGCTATACACAATATTAATTAATATATAAATATAATGTTGAAAGAAGCCAGATGCAAAAGAAAAATACACTTTATTCTGCTATAAAGTGAGGTATGCATTCCTAAAAACCACTATACTATGCACACTTGTGCAACTGAAATCACAAAGCTTGCAAGAAAAACAAGGGACACACATTCAAAAGGTTTTCTGGTTGCATATTTAAAAAAATAGAAACCTAAGCCTAGTGCTGGTGGCTTATCTCTATAATCCTAGCTACTTGGGAAGCCAAGATCAGAAGGATGATGGTCCGAGGCCAACCCAGTCAAAATGCTCGCGGGCCCATTTCAATCAATATGTGGGGGTGGTGGTACATGCTTGTCATTGACGCCATGCAGGAGGCTGAGGTCCTCCTGACTGCAGTTCAAGGTTAGCTCAGGCAAAATAGTTTGCGAGACCCCCATCTCCACAGAAAAAAGCTGAGCACAGTGGCTGATGCCTATTATCCCAGATATGGCAGAAAGCATAAAATAGGAGGATTCAGATCCAAGCCAGTCTGGGCAAAAACTGAAACCCTATCTCCAAATTAACCAAAGGGCTGGAGGCATGGTTCAAGTGGTAAAGCACCTGCTTTGCAGGCACCAAGTGCTGAGTTCAAACCCCAGTACCACTGGGGGGAAAATGAGAGTTCTAATAAAAATGGCAGCACAATTTTATACATGTGAAATGACTAAGAATACATAAATACTTAAATATGAAAGTAAATAGCACTTTATGTTGTCAATGATCTAGAGTTTGCTGGTGAAGTGAGCATCAAATGAGCTGAAGGGTGTGAGTTCCTGCGAGCGCTGCAAGCAGGGCACCTGAGGTTTGATGGAGTATGTAACACTACGTGTGGGTAGGCATGGCTTATAACACACTCAGTGAACCCAAGTGGCCAGGAGTTCTTCCAGGTGTATATAAATGTGTGTGCTGTGCGTTCCTTCTGGGCTCAGTTCAGCTGGGTGCGGTTTCTGCAGTCACTTAAGAGTTTCCTGAGGACTGCATTGTACAGAAGCAAATACTAAATTTCGTGATGCTCAGATTGTTCCCTAATGTATCCATCATACTGGAAGTTTTCATTTTCAAAATAAGCATTACAGCACAACCCATAGTACCTTGTTATTCTACTTAAATAAGATTCAAACACAGGCAAACTGTATTTATGTTAGATATTAGGAGGTTGGTACCCTAGAGATGGTTATATTTTTAAAGGATCACAGCCAGGAGTGGTGGCTTGTGTCTGTGATGCTTGCTACGTGGGAAGCAGAGAGCGGAAGATCATGACTCAAGGCCAACCTAGACAAAAGTCCAGAAGACCCCATCTCGACCAATAAAAAGCTGGGTATGGTGGCACACATCTGTCCTCCCATCTAAGCAGGAGGTCTAAATAGAAGGACAGTGGTCCAGGCCAGCCCAGGCATAAATGCAAGACATATTAAAAAATGATGAAAGTAAAAAGAGCTGGGGGTGTGGTTCAAGTGGTAGAGCACCTGTCTGGCAATCTTGAAGTCTTGAGTTCAAACCTCCATACCACCAAAAACTAAGTATCACAAGGAAAAACTTCTAGAGTGCTGAGTACAGGTTAAATGGGCGTGTTCTGTTTGTAAAAACTCATCTTTCTACGCATGCAATAGTCCGTCCTCCCTTCCTTCTTTTCCTTTTCTTTCTTTCTTTCTTTCTTGCAATCTATCTATCTATCGTTTGTTCAGTGGCGCTCAGGGCCTCAAGTCCCAGCAAGCTTGAGTCATGTCTCAGTCCCTTCTAAGAGGGCCTTACACTGGTTTTTGCTGAAAAACGCTGCTTCCTTATATGGACTCACAAATTAACTAAAAACAGGAGAAAAGCTTGGCAACTCCGTCTCCATTTTGTACCTGTACTCCTTTGCTATTAGCCATTCTCTTCTGCAGCCACCTTGGCATCAAGGAAGGATAGAAATGGTTGCTAACATCTTTATGAAAGAGACTAAAACTATCCTTACAGAACAGTGGAACCCTGCAGGACAGACCACCCTTCCAAATGTGGACAGTTACCTACAATGACGAGGTTGCACCCTGGAGCAGGAGTAATCATGTCTTGGAGAGTAGATTGCTCCCCGCAAGCGATGACAGTGATAACTTCTCTAGAATCCTCGAAGAACAAGGACTGAGATAATGGTTAACCAGGCCTCAGCAAACCAATGTGACTACAGAAACACACGTGTGACTGCGACTGTTTAACTATGCATACCTTTTGCCCCCTGCCCCAAGTTCTTTGTCTATTTAAAGCTAAAGCTCACGTCTGTACCCGGAAGCTAGCTGAAGATTGGCTGAGTGCTTACCTTGCCTCTTCTTATGGCATGTCCTGGCTGATGTAGTAAGTCTCCTTTCTCTGCCCTTCACCATGTCTATTAATTTGGCGTTTAGGGACAGGTGGCCAAATCTGACATGTGGATGCCCAGGAGTTTGGGTTTCAGTGTGATGTAGTGAAAGTGGCACTGAAGCAGCAGCTAGATGACATAGGTTCTCTTCCCAGTCCTGCCAATTACTACAGAGGTGGGTTTGGCTGATCATTGAACTTAAATTTTAGTTCGGGTTATATCACAGGACCATAATGAAAATGGAAGCGCTGGCAACCTGCAAAGAGTGCTCTGTGTGTGTGTGTGTGTGTGTGTGTGTAAGATGTATATTGCAATACTTTTTCTCTCAACTGAAGTTGAGTTTAAGCTTTTTATTCGCTTGTCTGTGCTTATCAATGATATTTTAGACATCAAGCTTCCAAATTAAGAAGGCTAGTTGGCATAAGCCTAAAGCTTTTTTTTTAATTGATACATTATTACACATATTTTTGGGGTAGTGTGGTATTTTGATACATATGACCAAATCAGGGTAATTAGCATATCATTGAAACCAGAGTTTTGGATCCAAGGCCCAAACGCCTGAGATTCCAAATGCCAGATCTGGCCACTCACCCCTAAATGCCAAACAAAGAGTCATGGTGAAGGCAGAGAAAGGAGATTTATTACAGGGCTCAGGATACGCCATGGGAAGAGGCAGAGTAAGCACTCAGCTCATCCTCAGTCATCTTCAGGGGACAGACATGAGCTATAGGTTTAACTAGATCAGAACTGGGAGCAGGAGACAGTTATGCATAGTTAAACTGTTCAGCCACAGGTGTGGTCTGGTTGGTCATTATGCCAGTCCTTGTTCTGGAAAGAGTTTCCTGGATAGGTTCCAGAGCTGTTATCTGGATTCATTGCCAACTGGAGTCAACTGATAGGTGGTCCATCCTGAATAAGGTCTATTGTTGGGGGTAGTTTTGACCCCTTGTCATGAAGATGTTATCATCTGTCTTTCTTGGAAATCAAGGTGATTGCAAAGTGACTACAAAGAGAATGGCTTAGAGCAAAGACAGATACAAAAATGGAGGACAGATGCCGTGCTTTTCTCTTGTTCTTACTTAACGTGTGAGCCCAAGAAGGAGTCATACACAGAATAATGCTCTTTGTTTTTAGCCATGAATCAACACTTACAGGCAGAACTCTAGAAGGGAAATTAGTAATATCCCTGTTGCTAACTAATGCTGCCATTAGCAGATCAGTTACAGTAGAGTATTCCAGGGTGATAAAAGGAGCATTACAACTGGAGTCACTAGAGGTGCTATTCTAAATAGAAATTCCTGGGAGCTACCCTAGACCTGTGGAACCAGTATCTCTTAAAGGTAGGGCTGGGGAGTTTGCATTTTAAATAAGTTTTCCAGGTGATTCTGATGGACAGTAAGGTTAGTAAACAATTGTTCTGGAGGCTGGGAAAGAGATCAGCTTACATCATACTGATTAATCATGGCACAAAGGGAAATCATATTAAGGAAGCTGTCTTAGACCAGGTCAACTCTGAAATCACTCAACATTGTGCACATAATGAGGAGCGCAGCTACCAGGCATCAAACCTGCACTGAGCCACGGACAGAAAGCAGAAGCAAGTGTCATACATATTTAACCCTGAGAAGTCACAGCAAATAATAGAAAATTTCCTACTCACTATTCTGAGGACTCATGAGAGGTGAAATGTGACCAAGGTGTTCTGGCAAGCCCCTGGGATACACAAATTCTCTGCAGTCCCCACTCCTATGTATCCATCTATTTACTGGGTGGACTGACAGAAAAAAATTTCAAAAGTCACCTTGTGCTCAGTTGCAAAGTTTAAGAATAGCAGAGATGCCAAATAGCTTGCTAAAAGGCAGGGGCTAGCATGGCTCCTACTCTTTAGTTGATGAGCAGTGAATGGGGCGGGGTGGGGTTTGACAGAGTGAGTTGGGAAGGAGAAAATGGAATGGCATCAGGTAGGAGGCAGAAGGAAGGTTAAATGGATAAATGAAATGGCTTATGGAAGGAAGACTGGGTAGATAGACAAATGGACAAATAAACAGATGGATAGAGAAACAGGTCAGACCAATTCTTGTTTAGCCCTAAACTATTTTTAACAGCTTACTGATAGATAATTCATATACTACACACAATTCATCTACTTAAAGTTTAAAATTTAATAGCTTTAGTATATTCAGAGTTGTGCAAACATCACTATAATCAATTTCAGAACATTTTATCATCCTCAAAAAAGAAACCTATGCCCGTTAGCCATCACCCTACAAACCAATATCCCTCCCTATTCTAGGCAACCACTAATCTACTCTCTGTCTGTATATATTTGTCTATTCCGGGCATTCCATATAAATAGAACCATTCAATATGTGGTTGTTTGTGACTGGTTTCTTTCACTTAGCATGTCTTCAAGGTTCATCCATGTTTCATGTTTTGGTAACTTACTTCATTATATGATATTCCATTGTATGGATATCTAACATATCATTTATCCTTTCATTAGCTCATGGATATTTGGGGTTTTTTTCCCTACCTTTGGGCTAGTATATGTAATGACACAATGAACATTCATGTCCAAGTGTTTGTACAGATAGATGTTTTCATTTTTCTTGGGTATATATCTAGGAGTGGAATTGCTAAGTCATGGTAACTTTGTATTTAACTCTTTAAGAAACTGACAGACTATATTCTAAAGCATCTGTTTTCCATTTTCTATTTCCATCAGCAGGGTACAAGTATTTCGATTTTTCTATCTTCTCAGCAAAACTGTTATTTTCCTTTCAAAAAAAAATTGTAGCCATTCTATTGGTTATGACATGGAATCTCACTGAAGTTTTGATTTACATTTTCCTGATGGCTAATGATGTTGAATATCTTCTCATGTACTTATTATTCATTTGTGTATCTTCTTTGGATAAATGTTTATTCATAGCCTTTGTCTGCTTTTAATTGGATTCTTTTTATTATTGAGTTATATATTCTAGACAGACGTTCCTTATCAGATATATGACTCCAAAACATTCTCACATTCTGATTACATTTTCACTTTCTTGATGGTGCCTTTTAAAACAAAAAAATAAGTTTTTAATTTTGATGATGTCTAATTGATCTATTTTTCCTTTTATTATTTGTGCTTTTAGTGTCATATTAAGAAACCACTGTCTAATCTAAGGTCATGAAGATTGCATACTTAAATTTTTTCTAAGTTACATAGTTTTAACTCTTACATTTAGGTCCTTGATCCTTTTGAGTTAACTTTTGTATATCATGTGAGAAAGGGGTCCAACTCCGTTCTTTTGCACTTTGATATTTGTCAAAGTGTTTTTGATAGAAAAAAGGGCCCCTGAGGCATAATAATGTTAATACAATATTCTCAATAATAACTTACAATTAGTAGAGGCTTACCATGTGTCAGGGACTGTGCAAGGTTATGTTCACACCTTATTTAAATTCCACAATTATCTGTGAGGTAGGTATTTTTCTCAGTCTACAGGTGAGAATTTGAGTGTTAGAGAGATTAGGTACCTTGTCCAGGGCCTCATACTAGTAAGGGACTCAATTGTGTCTGACTCCAGAGCTGCTGATCATTATTAAACTGCTGGTGTAACACAGACCCCAGAAATTAAGGGATACCTTAGATACACTGAATTTGCTTCACACTGAAGTGAAGATGTCAGCCTCCACTGACACCTCATATTTATATTTGAAGCATATTGTTATTTCCTGGATACTCCAAATGGCATGCTTGACTCAAATGGAAAGATTTCTACAGAATATAAGAATGTCTTGTTTTTAGCAATGTCAAGTATGTTATCTTAAACAATTCTGCCAGTGGAAGGGAAAAAAAAAACCTAATACTTCTAGATGAATATTTTTTCCTAAAGCTGGCAATATAAGGAGTACCTGGTAAGACAGTAAGGAATTACAGGCCCAAAATCTAAGAGAAAACAAGGACAAATTCTTAAAAATGTTTTTTCCTGTAGACAACTATGTGTCCAGACTATGCTGTAACCTAAGGAGTAACAGAATGAAATCCAGGAGCTGCCAGAAGCAGTGAGCCTAATAGTCTTCCTAGGTGTCAGGTGAACCAAAAGTAAACAAAGTCCCTCTCATCCACAGGTAAAGGACAAGGAAGTGAATCTTTCCCTAAGAGGATGGAACTATGGACCATCCCTATCTGTCTAGCAGATGCAAGTACAATTTTATCTACAGAAAGGTACTTTTATTCTAGGCCTAAGAAATACCTCACATAAAATTATCAAGACAATGAGCAGCATATAGTCAAAGATACCAAGTATATTAAGGAAAGAGACATGAGGTAAGACCAACATAAAAGAGTACAACATATGTAGACACATACAAATTTAAAATACTAAAAGTAAAACATTATAAAGCAACTATACCTATTACTGTATTTTAAGAAACAAAAGGCAAACCTGAAAATACCTGTAAAATATCTTTAGAGAACAAAAAACTATAAAATGTACCCCACCAGAGTGAACTTGGCCTTAAAAACATATAATGGTTCAGCAGTTTCCTGAGTAAGCTGTTTTTCTCCACAAAGAACCCTGTTTTGGGCATTTTCCTTGGCACTTGAAAATTCTAAGAGCAAAGGTAAGGAAACAGAAGAGAAATCCATGGTGACCACCCTCAAATTCAGAAATTAATCCAAGGCAAGATCAACAAGCAAACAAATCTGGAGTATTTTTTCCGATCTCAAGTACCAAAATCATTAAGCTGCCCAAATGATGAAGACCTAGCTAATTTCCTCAAATCCTCCCTGGGAGAATTCTTAAGATTTCTTCTTCCATCTTTCCCATTCTTTGATATCTCACATCTATATCAGAGGCCTTTGTCCTTTACAGGACCTCCTGATTGGTCTCCCTGCCCCTAGTACCACTGCCCTCCATGTTATCTCTTTCAAAAATGAGAATCATGTCACTCCTGCAAAAATCCTCATGAAGGATTTTTTTTTAAATTTTAATCTCATTTAATATTGTCTTTTACTGTGACACAGGTTACTCCAGAGGCACCTGCACACCCATGTTTATTGCATCACTATTCACAATAGCCAAATTATGGAAACAGCCAAAATGCCCCACTACTGATGAATGGATTAAGAAAATGTGGTATCTATATACAATGTAATTTTATGCAGCCATGAAGAAGAACGGAATGTTATCATTCGCTGGTAAATGGCTGGAATTGGAGAACATCATTCTGAGTGAGGTTAGCCTGGCCCAAAAGACCAAAAATCATATGTTCTCTGTCATATGTGGACATTAGATCAAGGGCAAACACAACAAGGTGATGGGACTTTGATCACAAGATAAAAGCGAGAGCATACAAGGGAGGGGTGAGGATAGGTAAGACACCTAAAAAATTAGTTAGCATTTGTTGCCCTTAACACAGAGAAACTAAAGCAGGTATCTTAAAAGCAACTGAGGCCAGTAGGAAAAGGGGACCAGGAACTAGAGAAAAGGTTAGATCAAAAAGAATTAACCTAGAAGGTAACACACACACACAGGAAATTAATGTGAGTCAACTCCCTGTATAGCTATCCTTATCTCAACTAGAAAAAACCCTTGTTCCTTCCTATTATTGCTTATACTGTCTCTTCAACAAAATTAGAGATAAGGGCAAAATAGTTTCTGCCAGGTATTGGGGGGGGAGGAGTGGAGAGAGAGGGGGCGGAGTGGGTGGTAAGGGAGGGGGTGGGGGCAGAGGGTAGAAATGACCCAAGCGTTGTATGCACATATGAATAAAATTTTAAAAATTGTTTTTTAATTATAATTTTTATTAGGACATGTTAGTTATACAGGAAGGGATGCATATTGACAATTCCAAATAAGCTTATATTGTACATTGGTTAGATCACCCCCATCATCTCCCTCCTGAATCCTCTTCCTACCCCATTTAAAGCAATTGCAAGGTGTTTCTTTGGTCTCTTTCATATAAGTATATGAAGTCCATCAACCATACACCCTCACCTTAATTTCCATGAAGGATTTTTGTTTTTCACTAAGGAGGAAGCCCATAGTCCTTGGCACGATGGGGATGGGCCTCTTCCCCTGGTCCTCTGGTTTCCTTTGGTTCATCCATTCTATTCACTGTAGTACACCTTATATCCTCTCTGCCTGGACCTTGAGAAACTGGCAGCTTTCTGAATGTGCTGTTCTGCTCTATGCCTTTGTGTCTGCTGTGTCCCACCTCCCAAGTCTGGTCCTTACTCATCCTTTAAGCCCCTCTGTGATGTCACCTTTTTCACCCAGAAGAAACAGTCAAGGAAAAGAGAAATAATATGGCAAGTGGTGGCCCGACATTTGGCTTTGTATTAAAATCAGCTTATGGGCATATCCCTGGACTGTTCACCTTTTGTCCCCAGAGTGCATAACAAAGCACTACAGTACATTTCGGCTCGATGCACACCCGCATCTCATTATCACTGTATACCACACCCCAGTGCAACAGTCAGCAGGATCTCCAGGAGGTTCTCTGCTTCCAGCAATTTTCTCTGTAAAAGGATCTTAGATTTACAAGACCACTGTCCCTGTCTTTCCTGGTGCAGATAACCTGAGATGCTTCTCACAGTTCTTAATTCCCCTCTGTGTACTTTTGCTTCTTTTAGTAAAACCCTCACTGATGATAACAATTTTGTGCAGCAATGCAGAAGGTGTGACCCAGACCTCCAGCAATCTTATTAGGGACATCCAGGAGATGAGAAAAGTAATCAAGACACTCGCTTCAAATATGACAAAACTTAGTTATGAGTAACTGTGGACACAAATAGAATTTTAAAGCAGGCCCAGGAACAATTTTGTTAAGTTAAAATTTATTCAGTTTCTTCTAGCTGAGTGAAAAACAATGACTTTCTGTGAAAAAAACAGGTCTCCACAGAAAGGTCTATGTGACCAGAAAATGTTCAGACATGGTACCATCTTTCAGATTTCCTGTGACTGATGACCCTCCAAACACAAAAGGTCCTCTTTGTACATGACTCAACAAGTATATTCTGATTCAACTTGGAACCAACACAAGTGACAGTGGTCCTATCCTCCCACCATTCAAACATTGGGAAAAGAGAAGTCAGGTCTATCAAGGGAAAAATCCACATTCCTTTATCTTAAATTGGTGGGGGTGAGGGGAGGCAGGGGGCTTGGCCTTCCCAAACCAGGATGTTTACCTAACAGTCTTTGGGCAGAATATTATATTCCCTGGCCTAGAACTCAATTGTCTGTTTTCTTCTTCCCCTTGGAAGTTAGCTTGGGGTTAATTCCCTTAGGTACATGCCTCTGATCCCTGTGAGACTTCCAACAGCAAAGGGACACAACTACCTTTTAAAGCAAATATTAAATTTTCCCTTTTTATTTTACTGACTGCAAGTAATTCTTCCTAGTTTTTTTTTTTTCTTTTTCTTTACTTCAAGGGCACATGAAAATGTAACCAGAAAAAAAACCTTTAAGGTCCTGAGTTGTACTGCCTGGAGACATAACTAGGGCTAAACGTGGCAATTCCTCCACCTCTGGGCCAAGGTGGGCAGCAGCTGGAGCACTACAATGGTCAGAGGAGGACAAAGGGGAGCAGAGGGTCACTGCAGGCTGCTGCTCAGGCTGGTGCCTATGGGGCAAAGGCTTTGGGCTTCAAGTAGGCTGGAAGCAGGGCAGTTCCCAAGTGGAACACCAGTTCTGGCCTGCCTTCCAAGAAAGCCTGGACCTGCCACTTGACACAGGGTGATATGTACTTCCAGGCATTTCTATTGGCTGCTTGCTGTGTGTTTGATATCGTGGGCTAGAGGAAGATGACAAATATCAAGGCAGGTGCTAGTGAGACTTTTTTGGGAGATGCTAGGGATTGAACCCATTGCTTTGCACGAGCAAACCCCTAATTACATGCTCTACATTAAGCAACAACACCCCTGTCTTGGCTTTGTTTAAAGTCAGCTCATCAGGGCACCCCAGTCACTGTGGGTCTGTGTTTCTCCAACCACCTTCACCTACCACATAGCTTCTCTTCACACTGACCTGGATCACTATGACAGATAAGAGCTCCCCAGGAATGCAGCCAGCTTTCCTTGTTCCTCATCTTCCCAGGGCCCTTCACTGTGTCTCTGGCACAAGATCCCCTTGCATCTTTGCTTTAGATTGCTCTGTGACATCATTGTGTCTGGACATATGACTCTTTCCATCATACCCTGTTGGAATATACATGCTGTGGTCTAACTACATTTTAGACTTGAATACTTGAAGTGGGTGTTTCTGACCTTCCAGTTCCAGTACTCGTGCCCTGAACTGTGTTTCTTAGAGTAAGGAAAGAGTCACTATGCCCATATAGGTGACCCGCCCCATCCCACTCCACTTTCCCACACCATACAATGTGAAGAAGCCCCAGTACTGGCTTCCCAGAGCTGCCAAACAAATTGCTACAAACTGAGTGGATCAAAACAATAGAAATTTACTTACTCCCTTTCAGTTCTGAAGCCAGAAGTCTGAAATCAAAGTGTTGGCAGAGCCAACAAAGCAAAGCCTCTAGAGCACCTTCCTTGCTTCTTTCAGCTTCCGGGCACCCTGAACACTCCTTGACCTATGTTGGCATCACTCTAATTTGCCTCCACCTTACCTGGCCACTTCTCCCTGTGGTGTCCTATCACCTTCTCTTTGTATGTATGTCTGTCTCTGAATTTCCTTCAACCAAATTTTCCCTTGTTATAAGGATATTGGTTATATTGGATTAGGGTCTACCTCAGTGATGTCATTTTAATTTGTCATTTCTATAAAGACCCTATTTCCAAAAAAGATCACATTTTGAGGTTCTGGGCAGTAGAACTTTAATGTATCTGCTTTGGGAACACAATTCAACTCCTAGAAGCCTCCTTTGCCAGGGTTCATTCTCCTAGTAGGTCCCTTTGCAAAGAACACTCCATGACAGCAAGTAAAGGGATCAGGGAGCAACTAGAGGCTACAGGAATCTTAATGAATGAATAGAAAATAGTTCAGTTAAGGCTCCAAGGCCTGTTCACATGAAGCTCCAACCTCTGAAGTTGTACTAAGCAGGCACGGACAACACAGGATTCATTTTTTTCCATCTTTATGTCCAGATAATGAAAAGATTTTTGTATGATTTTCACTCTCACTTACTGACTATTCACTAAAATACAGGAGTGCCTTAATTACACTCAAGAGAGGTGACTACAGTATTAGATAGGATTCCTGAGGCAAGGGAAAATTCCCCTAATTCCGCTTTCTGATCTTTACAGCAAATAGAAGAACCACAGCCAGGCTGTTGCTGTCTTCAGTTGCATTCCCCCAGCACCACCCAATGTAAGGCACCACAGTCATACACCTCTGGCTATTGCGACAGCCATCCCGAGATTGTCGGGGTTCTCTAATCATTCAGATAGCCTGACAAGAAAATATAATCTCTCTTTTTCTGCTGCTTTCTCAGTCTGGGTAAAATGGGTTATATTAGAAAGAAGGCTTATGTGCAACCTACTACAATGTCTGAGAAAGCCTGTAAGAGGGAAAAGTCAACACCCTAAGTGATTTGCCAGATGAACAAGAGTCCTACACCTCAGCAGGCTCAGGGACGCCAGTTACTGAGTGATGGCTCAGCCAACTAGCAGGCCAAGGACTGGCATATCAGCCATAGAAATGGGAAGCTCCAATCCTCATCACCCTCCCAGCTCTCCAAGTGATGAGTACTAAGATTGTCTCTGACAGTGACAGCCAGGATGGGTTGAGGTGAAAACAAGGGCTGCCTGTCATGATTTAGCCCTCACACAGCAGAGAAGGAAGAGTGGCAACATATGAAGAACATGGAATTTGGAGTTACAGGCTTGCAATTGCATCTGGTTTGTGCAATTCTGAACAAGTTTCCTAACCACTTTCACCCTCAGCAGTATTAATAATACTGTGATGAGATCTGCCCAAATTACCTTGCAGGGCTGTTGTGAAGATCAACTCAACGAGTGAATGGGGAAAAAAGAATTATACTTAGAGCACTCAGGAAACTCTGAATACCAGGTAGCCTAGACCTCTATGCAAAGAAAAGTAAAGGATGCTTGATCATTAGTGTGGGGAGCTCTGGCTCCATCCCCTATGCAGAATTTTACTTGGTCAGGCTAGAGCACAGCCCAAACCAGGCTAAGCACCCTAGCATCCCAGATCTTAACAGCATGAGTAATGCCCATGTCACATACCACCCCTCACCTCCCCCCCCAACACACACCAGTGTTTGTGACTATTTCACTGCTGCGTGCAGAGCTGACACAGGCCTTGTTCCCCAGACCATCTCCTGGCCTTTCCTAGCCAAAACAACATTTCATTCCATAGGGGGCAGATAAAGCCTAAGAGGGAAAAGAGGCAGAGAAAGTCCCAAGAGTAGAAGAGGATGAGAAGGGAGGTGACACAGTGGTGCCATTATGACTCTTACTCTCTCTCCAGCCTCATGGGATTATCTACAGAAGGCCACACTCCTGTGCCAGCAATTCTGTCCTCTATGAATATACTATTGAGGGAGAATGCAAAAATATCTACTATGTCTTTACTCCCACCTATATCAACATCCTTTGCAATATGATTTTGCAGCTCCTCTCATCAGAAGACAAGAGTCTATATTAGTCAATTCTGTGCTCCTGTGTCAAAATGCCTGAGAGAAATCAACTGAAAGGAGGAAAGGTTTATTTTGGTTCACGGTTTCAGTCCGCGGTTGGCTAGCTCATTGCATTTAGGCCTGTTGGCAAGGCAAAACATCATGGTAAAGGGAATAGTGGAGGACAACTGATCACCTCAAAGGAGCCAGGAAGTGGAGGGGGGTGGTAGGACAAGGTACATCCTTTAAAGGCACACCTCCAGTGACCTTCGTCCACCAACTAGGCCCCACCTCCTAATAGGTCATTCAGTTATGAGTTGAAGCCTTCATTATCTAATCACCTCGCAACAGAGCCACCAGCTGGGGACCAATCTTCAACACACTGAAATTTGGGGGACATTCCAGATCTGAACCCTAACAGTCTATTTCCCTTGCCTTGATTTTAGGTTTTCTAAAATTTTATAATATGCTTTGGCTAAAAGAATGCAGAGGTGATAGTCTAACCCAGAAAGGGCCTTGTATACTTTCTGGTCTTTCTATGAAGCCACTATAACTGTCATGTGAACAGCCTGGATGAGTCTACTAAAGGAAAAGTAATTAACCTGATCTCTTATTAAAAGCGACCTGAGTGAGCCAATTCATCCCAATGACAGCCCCAGAAATGGGAGAGCCCAGCTAAGGTCAATAAATTCATCCTATAGCTGACCCACAAATGTATGCATGAGGCTGTCCTAGACCAACAGATTTCAAAGGGTAATGAACTAAATAATTGTTTCTTAAGCTATTAAGTTTTGAGGTGGTTTGTTATACATACGGAGTTAACTGGTAAATGCTAACCTCAATCACTGTTCAATCTAGATCTTCTTTTTCCTTTGGGGTAAGATAAAGATGTTGAAGTAGGACACAAAGGGCAGTGTGGCCATCTCTCCCTTAGAGAGCAGTAGTCTTCAAGCTAGCCTATAAAGTATAAGTAACATGGACAACTTCACAAGAACTGATTTCCAAATCCTCAACTTCCACATTTACATACACTTCCTTGAAAATTTATGCCTTTTTCCCATTCTCCGCTCATAAAAGAGTCTTAATCCCATTTTATAAAGCAGAAGTAAATGTCTCACCAATGCTCATCACATCGCAGGATACTGTTTTAGGATGAAAATCCCTCAAGGGAATTGGTAGTACACCTTGGAAACCTGTCTACCCCGCATATGTACAACTGGGAGGCAGGAAGAGTAAAGACCAATGAGAGATCAATAGTAAGTGAAAGTAAAAAGATGCTAATATATGCTCATGTGTCAGTAAAAACACAAAATTATTTCATTTGTACTTGGTTAGTAGTGACTAAACTATGCTGGTCTTTACTTCTATTTAAAGATACTTTAAAATGTTCCTATCTTCCATGAAATTCTCTTCAACATGAATTCAGGAAAAGACCTAGTCAGCATAAAAAAGTTTCACACATCCTCACAGAAAATGACATTTCAATGCAGAGGAGTTAAAGTCCTTTCCAGCTAGTTTAGAAGTCTCCTCAAGTCTAACTCATGACTTGTGCCTTGAAACTTGACCTAAAATGCTCTTAGGAAAAATGATGGCCAAAACATGTGGGTGACCATATGATAAAGAGAAAAGATACAAAGGCTTCTGAGAGTCTTAAATTCAGATACCAAGAATGGCCACAAATGGACCAATGTGTAAAATGGATACAGGCTCAAATCATTTAACCTACCTCTATGCATGAACTTCATCCCTAGTACCAATGGACAAGAGGTTCCAACCCTTCAAATTCCTCTGGAAGTTTCAGAAGATTCAGTGAGGCAAAAGCAGAGTCAATGAGAGTCATGGAAACACCACTTATAGGTAAGGGCCAGTGAAGGTGGTAAGA
The DNA here is from genome assembly GCF_047511655.1 of Castor canadensis. Taxonomy (NCBI): domain Eukaryota; kingdom Metazoa; phylum Chordata; class Mammalia; order Rodentia; family Castoridae; genus Castor; species Castor canadensis. Next base: position 122,405,987 of record NC_133396.1, read on the forward strand.
TGAAGTAATCACAGAGCATGGCTTGGAAATGCTGACATCTGCCCTCTGTCTTCTCTCATCAGCAATGAAATTTAACTCCCAAGGATTTAAGAAGATGTGAAAGAAACAAGTTTTATTTAAACAAAACCCTCTAGAATTTCCAGTGCAATATTTCAGTTCAGCTTTAAATAAAATGCCTGTCCAGAACTATTTGAGTCAGGAAATGAATAAACTGAAGGGACAAGGTAGTAATCAGGGAGAAAATATATTTTCTCCTCTCTCAGCTAGGAATAGCAAGCAAATGTGGGGAGTGTAAAGGTTTTGACCTGCATTAGAAAATTACTAGCTCTTCTCTCATTGTAATCTGAAGGAAAAACAACCAAGTTCAAACTAGATCAGATGCTAAGGAAAATGAAAAACAAACAGACATGTGCATGAATGTGTATAGGTGTATGCACGTATATGCGTGCAAACCCGCATGTGTGTAACAGTCAGGCAGGCAGGAGAATGTTTGGAGGGGCCTGTGTCTCTACCAAGTTCCTGTCACTGTAAAGTCCTAGAGGCAGATCTGGGGCTCCACTTCTTGGGAGATGTTTTGGACCCTTTTTACATAACCCACACCCATCCCTGGACAAAAGTAGACAGACTTTTCAGAAAGACCAGCATCCTGCACCTATATATCATAAAGCTCTCTGCCCCCTCAAAACCAGATATATTCTCAATGTGTACCCATCCTCTTTAAATCCCTTTTCTCCCCACTTCCTGGGGGACTAAAGAGACAGAAATGCAAGCATGTTTGGATCACAGCTGGTTTATGGGGCTGACTTTGCTCATTTGGAGTTATAACTCATGGATATTTTTGAATTATAGAGGAGGATTTAACTGCTCGTTGAAGAAATTAATTTAAGCATCAATGTGGAGGATTTAAGGTAGACAAGATAAAGCTTCTTCCATCAACAAATGATTTTGACCAATGAAGGCTTATGTGAGTAGCACTTTGCACTTGTCTCTGCAAAGCATGACATACAAAAGTCACCTTCCCATCTGCTGCAGTGGGCAGGTAGACCAAATCCCCAACCATATCATTCTCAGATCCATGAAAATTCATCAATCAGCTTGAAGAAAATTTCAATAGTAAAAATTTGGAGATTATTTGAGAGCAAAAATACAGATTCCTTATTCTCTGCTGAGTTTATTGAGTGTTACTTTGCCAATTTCAGCAACAGAGGTAACACTTGTTGATAAAAATGTTATGTGCATGACTCATACCACAGTCCAAGATTTGCTGCTCCAATTTCTGCCTCTATTCTTCTGAAAGCAGGCCAGATCCCCAGCAGAAAGGGAAGGGCCCTGTTTAACAGCCTCCTATCTGTCACCTACAGAAGCCATAGAGACTTTTATGGTGGCACTATGATGAACTCTGCAGCTTAAAGCAACCAAATCTATGGCTAAATTTAGTGAACTGGAGATAGGGAGATACTGGCCTTAAGACAACTCCTCCAAACTGTACACGAACTACTTCTAGGAGCATCAGTGATGCTGAGGAAAGGTTCCCTGAGAATTAGTGAGACTCTGTGAGTGATTATGTCATTAGTTGTGAGGCATTTACAAATCTCTTCAATAATCCCTGTCCCACAGATACCTGTCTATCCCTTTCCTGTCTTGCCAGGACTCCTCGAGGTGAGCTCTATGATAAGATGCAGTGCCAGTGGTTCCTGGTCACTGTAGGAAGTCTCAGTTCCTCAAGGCTCAGAGAAAAGGGACCCATTTTATTAAGCCCTGAAATCTAGACACCGAACTTAAACACTCCTCGTATGCTTCATTGTATTTTCCTCAGTGAGTAGAGATGGGTTGTGTAGCAATGGGAACTTATCTGGTACCCAGAGGAAGAGGCCAAAGACACCCAGGTTCATTCAGTTACAACTTCATGTACAAGCCAACAATCCCTTATCTGAAACCTTTGGGGCCAGATGAGTTTCAGAATTCAGATTTTCTTTTTAATTTTAGAACGCTAACATATTAATACCCCCCAGCAGGGCCTGAGGAAGCATCCTACAGATTCATTAATTGTTTTTGTACCAATAACATGAATATTCATAACCGTGATCTAGGAGGTCAATCAAATTCGCTTTGAGATAAAAATCAGAGTTTTTGAGGAAGGAACATTTGACACCATCTGGTTCTCTTTCCTCCAAGGGATATCTAAACATAATCATTCAAGGTCTAAGACCATCAGCAGCAAACAGACAAACAGAGCCAAACCCCAGCAGACATTCCCTGACTCAGGTGGCTCATGGGACAGAGCAGTGAAGATCTGAACAGGTTCATTTGGATAATCTCTGACACAGAAAATGTCTTATAAGCTGAGCTTCTCTGGCCTCAGAACCCTGAAAAGAAAGGATTCTACAGAGCCCTCCCAAGAACTGGAGACTCTGCCCAAGTCCAAGGAGGGCACAAACAGTATATCTTACCACAGACCACAGAGACACCCCCAGCACCAACCAACTACAGCCTTGTACTTGGATCAGTCACATGACTGGTTCTAGCTAGCAAGGCATGAGCAAAAATGTCACTTCTACCTGAGGTACTCATGTTCTCTTCCACTCCCTGATGCCAGGACAAGGTGGTGAAAAATCAAAGCAAACACTCTACATCCTAGAATCACTGGAGAGACACTGGATTTGTATTGAACTGCCAGAGAAATAAACTTCTACAGTGAAAATTTATGAAGATTTTGGAATTTCTGATATGGAGGCAATGTTAGCTGCCCCAACACACACCTGCCTTTTTATTTTAATTAGGATATATTCATTGTACAAGGGGAATTCTGAATAGCCTTACATTTTACATTGGTTAGATCGCCCCATCATCTCCCCCTAACAACACCCTCCTCACCCCACTTAAAGCAATTGCAAGAGGTTTTATTATTCTATTTTGTGTATGTATATGAGGCCATTAATCATTTTCCCTCAACTTCATCTTCTTAATTCACTCCTCCCCCCAACACACACACACACATTGTACCTGTTATAACTGCCTTCTTGACCACTGGCAAATTCTACTCAATGCTCCAATTTAAATGCTACCTCCTCTGTGAGATCCACCTTCTATGGAAAGTCAGTAACTCCCAGCAAGTCACTCATACATGTGGCACAGCAATTATGCAAATCAACTGGCACATTTGTGTGTGTGCTTTTTTTTTTTTGATACAGGATCTCACTTTATAGCCCAGGCTGGCCTCCAACTCACAATTCTCCCGCCTCAGCTCCTCCTGCAGGGATTGGAGGCATTTATCACCATACCTAGCTTGTACTTCTGTTTTCATCCTTGTATTCTCAGTGCTTTGCAAATAGCCAACACCCAATACATTTGATTTGCTGAAAAATAAAAGCCAGAGCCTTTTCACTATTGACAAGCAACCCTAAGTCAGCATTTTCCCCTAAGCCACCATGTTCTCAGCATTGTTTTAGGCTCCGTGGCAGGAGGCAAGAAAAGTAAAATTACCCTCCTGTATCTTTATTTCTTTTGTACCCCATTGTCTCCCATTTTTATTAAAGGATAGCTTCTCCTTAAAAACACATGGTCTTTTCAGTAACTATCAGCTAAAACATTTCTCAGAAAGCAGATCAAAGAGAGGTTTCTTAGTGACAAGATTAAAGTAGAACAGAGATCTCTAGTGGCCTCATTGAGCCTGGCTCCGCCAAGCCTGCACAGTTTAGATTCATGACCTGGCATTCTGAAATCAGACAGATGTGTCGGGGTTATTTTTGATGTGAAAAGACCTGCAGCAAAAAGCATCACTGGCACCTTGGGGACCCAGATGTGGAGATGAAAAGCCAGACATGTGGAGTCATGTTATCACAGTTTGGCAAAGCTTCCTAAAAACTCAAAACATGACACCATGTCACTGGTCAGGGAAACAGAACATGGGCAGTGAACTGGCTTCAGAATGTGAGTCATTCTAAATCATCAATTCTCTTAAGACATGAAAGATCTCTTATGTAAATGGTGACCAATTATTGCAATGCTTTCACAACTCCCACATACTATTCTTTAATGTGATGCAGGTGTGACTTTACTGTGGACACTGAGACAATCCTCATAATTTACATTAAATATAAGATTGTCTGCTAGTGTTCAGACACAAATATCCACAGCAAGAGCTATGGCAAACATGGGAACCATGCCCATAGCTTCAGAAGAGTACAATGGAACTTTTAAGACATATTTCTAGTAAGATGTTCCAAGCAGTAAATGGAACAAGGCTAGACTTTGTAGTACATTGGCAGCTGGGATCTAGAGACAGTATAGAAGATAAGGCAAAAAGTATATTAAAAATGGAAAAGTAACTTGGTAGAATGGAATGTAGAGATCAGAATAGTTGAGATAGTCTGTTTTGATGTTGATAAGTACCACATGTAGTTGATCTGAGGTGCATCAAAAATCCTAGCTAAACACAGGAAATTGTTCCTGGATAGTACTTTTCTGGGTCCTATACCATGAATGTAATAATGAATGACTCTCCTAAATCCCATCCATTGATACCAACTGCATGCATGGAAAACAAGAAGGTGATTGAAAGCACTACTGTCCGACAACTTACCTTGGATGAAGATCCTGTCCCAGTAGGTTTTCCCAACTTGATTGCCTCCAAGAAACACCAGGTTGAACAGGATCAGCATGGAGGTAGAGCAAGATGCAAGGGCAGCATGCAGTCGACGGCGAGCTTGTGGAGAGAGGTACCGGGCCTACAAGGAAAACAGCAAAAAGGCATTATCTCAACACACGGGTGGAGGAACTAGGGCTAAGACATCCCCTCACTAGTCCAGGATACTTCTCTTAGACCTGGGCCAGGTCATTATAGAAACAGCTCTCAAAACTTCTTCTTGAAGGAAACTACAACATGTTCCTTCTGCTCTAAGGGGGAAAAATGATGTATTTTATTTATGTTTCTTCCTCCTCCCACACTGGGCTTCTGTATAAGCATTGAAGCTCATTAAGATTTAGCAGCCCTCCTATCTCCAGTTGAGATGTCACTGCATGCTTTCTACATGTAAATCTATACATGCAACAACTTTAAACTGCTTTCCATGATAACTAGAATATATAACTCCATGTTAAGATGACAGTGATCAGAAGTCAAGACAGAGTGATTTTCTAGACTGGTTCACTTGACCCTGGGAAGCTAATCAACCACCATGAAAGCTAATATACTATTAGGAGGAATCTCGTGATGAGGATGCAGAAGAATCAGTATAAGTCAATCCCACTGCTATAATTGTCGCTAAGGACACACGTTCTACTGTCAACACACAGCAGCAGCCAAGAATGGAGGCTGATCATAGTACCTGAAGAACTTGAGGCCAGAGGGATGCCTCCCAGCAATCATGATAAAGAAGTCTTCCCCCCTTTTTAAAATGTCCTCAGAGATCTCATAAAGCAAACAAAGCCCCTATTCCTCATCTAATGGTGACCCCTCTAGAGTGAGGTTGCCTTGCTGTGTCTGTCTGGAGGTATGAAGCCCATCAGCCTGTGAGTGGGATTGTGTATTCAGAAAGAGATCCAGGGACAGTGCCACAGTCAGACACACACACAGGGCCCCAGGGTTCCTGATGAATACCTCAGCTTAATCCAAATGCACAGAAAGGAGAGGGTAAAGAGGTCTAGAGGTATTTCCTGAATGTCCTCCAGAAACCTATACATTTCTGCAGTCACATGCATCCTAACTTCAGCTGTCATTCAATTACAAATAGAATTCTGAATGACCCAATGGCAACTGTCTATGCAATTCACAACAGATGAAAAGATTAAACTAGAGGGTGAGTCTCTGGCACGAGGCCCACTTACTTCTGGCCTCCCTGCTGTAGACCACCTATGGCCACTCTGTACACCTTGGTCAAGGTCCCTTTGGTCAATCTAGAGAAATTATTTCCAGATCCCTCCTTTTTTTTCTCCTCTCAGCGCCAGGGCCGTTCTTGGTGCTCAGCTCTAGCTGCTAAAGTCTATCTCCCCAATATGCCCTCTCCTCCATACCACTTCAGAACATGTTTTTACAGTCACTGCATGCAAGTATGACAGGCTCATGAATAAGCTGTGTAGTAGACACTGACTGAGCTGTCTGCCTGGACATGATCTGAAAAGCTCTCCAGTGGGGTCACTATGTTCTATCCTGCTTAGAGGCCCCGGACAAGATGACTTCTGGTTACTTTTCCTGTTTCAAGAGGTCATTAGCATGCAGCAAGGAATGGTGTCAGACAAGACCAGGTGAGAGAAAACTACATTGTGTAAAAACTGGGAATGACAGAGAAAGGGGAAGAAGCTGGCTTAATTGCTCAGCAGCCTTCCCCTTTGAGAATAAGGAGACATTAATCTACCAGTTTCTGTATTTTAAAGCAGAGGAAGACATTTTCTGAGTATTACTGACTTAATTAGCAGCAACCAGGGAGATGAGGTGAAAAGAAGCAAGCAGATGGAGAAAAAAAGAATCCAGAATAAATCAACAATGAATCAAATTATGAACTTTTTCAATTAGCATAAACACGTCCAAATAATTCCTTCCAGGAACAGGCACCACTGCTACACATCTGACTTCTCAGGATTCTGTTCTAACCCCAGGCAATCTTCCCCAACCTCATATCCTGGTAGGAGAAGTCAATGGCCCTGAATGATCTTTCCTTTATTGATGTCAACTGCAGAGAGGGGACATAGCTTGGTTAAGCTCAAGGTGGTTCTACTTTTATGGGAAGTGATGATAATTATTTAATAAATCAACAGAGAGACACTGAGAAAAGGACTAGTCTTTCTTGGGGTTGCTAAGCAGAACTACCTGGCACAGGGAAAAGACCAGGGTGCAGTAGGAAGCTGAGTTGAGGGGCAAGGGCAGGGAAGGAACAAAGGAGGGTAACTAGCATGAGTCCTTGCTCACTTCTGAGGAGAACTTGGCTCTTACAAATCTTCCTTGGATTCTGTGATTACCCCAGTATCTCTCTCAGCTACATGATTCAATAAATTGCTATCTCTCCTTAGGGGGAAAAAGTCAAGATAATAGCATTTGTGAAAGAGCCTCTGTTCTTAGAGATAGGAAAGAGACACCTAAAATCTAAAACAACTGACCACAATTCAATTTTTTTTTAAAAAATAAGGAATGTTAAAGGCACAACTGTTAGACTCCTGTTCACAGGCAGTTCTTCATTGTCCCCTAAGGACAGTGGATGGAAGAAAAAATACACAATGATCAAAAAATTCCAAATCCTAATTTTAACTAACAGTATTGTTCTCTGACAAAAGTAGCTATGCCAATAAGTAGAAAAACTGAAAGAGCATTACTCCTGTCATTGATAATCAAGAGGTGAGTGGCAGGATGAGTCACAAGGAAGGAAAAATAGGATTTATCTGGACAATTCACAAAAGGGCAACAATAATGCCCTTTTATCCAAAAAGGATACTGTCCAAGACCCACTGTGGATGCCTGCAAGTATATGTACTAGGGTTTTTCTTACACATGCATACCTATGATAAAGTATAATTTGTAAGTCAGGTACTGAAGCGATTCACAACAATAATAAAATACCAAAATTACAACAATACACTGTTATAAGAGTTATGTGAATGTGGTCTCAAAATACCTTAATCTACCCTCCCCACTCTTACGATAATGATGTGAGATGATCTACAATCCCTACGTGAGAAGATGAAGTGAGGTAAATGATGTTTGTGATACAGCGTTAGCCTACTAGGTAAGGAGTTACTTGAACACAAATACAAACAACCAATCTGATGACCAACAGGGATAAGGTGACTAGTGACTGGGTATCTACACATCACAGATATGCTGGACAAAGAGATGATTCATATTTCAGATGGGGCAGAGGGTGGATCAAGAGTTTATCTCACTACTCAGAACTGCAAGCAATTTAAATTTATGATTTGGTTATTTCTGGAATTTTCCTTATAATATTTTCAAACCAAAGTTGACTGCAGGTAATTAAATCTGTGGAAACTGAAACTTCAAATAATGGGATATTACCATAATTAACAATAAAGGGATGTAAGTATTGGTGACAACCTGTCTCTCCTCTATGGATTCCCTGGGAATACTGTGGAAGGTGACAGCAATAACAATATGGATCTCTCTACCCTGAAACCTAGGTCTTAGCCACTGATTTACAGGAACTCTGGGAGGTAAGCACCACTCTTAGGGGTCCCAGGAGGAAAAATGCCATATGGGCAAGGCCAGAGGATATATTCCCCTGGGCCAGGCAGCTCCATCACTAAATATGACCTTTTAAAGATAGCATCTTACATGCCTTGCTTCCTTTGCACTCTCTCCTCCAAACTGTTATAGCAATTACTCCTGTGGCACTTCACATCTAGGATAACATGAGTGGACACTATGCCTCCCAAGTCAGTCATCCATCCTCTTGGCTCTAAAGAAAATTCATGTTGAAGAATTGTAAGCTAAATAGGAGAATATCAGGGGAATTCCAAGATGGTGGCTAGAGGGAGGAAGCAGAAAGCGTGCCTCCTAAAGTAAAACCTTGGAGAGACGCTGGAGACACACCTTACAGGAAAAGGCTCAGAGAAAAGGCAAAACTTGACTCCTCCACACTTCCAGCCTGTGCATAGCATCCCCACTTCACGTTAAATGGAGAAACCAGGAGGGCTCCCGGGCCACCACCAGACGGCAGCACCCAGACGGCTTGGGACGATGCGGACCACAAGGTGAGCTAAGCGGTACACGGTACTTCCACAGACAACCCTGGGCCAGATCAGCATAGCCCCATGGACAGACCGACCCCCACCCAGGGAAAAAAGAAAAACTGAATAATAAGCAGTAACAACAACAAAAAGACACATAACAAAGAAGGTGGGGCACCCTGAGTTCCAAAGTGGGGATGGGAATCCCTCACAGAACTGTAAATAAACAAGTCGGGCTGGAGAAGGCAGGAGTGGTGGCACATGCCCAGCAACCAGGAGGGGGAAAGCTTGTAAAAGCAGTGGAGGGAGGAAAACTCCACAGGAGACGGGGGAAGGCCCACGTCCCATGTGAGCTGTAAATAAACACGCAGGCCTGAGAAAGCGGGTGCAGTGTCACCTCCCCCAGTGTGCTTGGAAGGGGAAAGCTTGTAGCAGAGGCTCCCGCACAGGAGAACTCTGAGTAAACAAAGCCTGCGGGGCCAGGTGAGTGCTAAGCTCACCCCAGAGATCTGCATAAATAACGCCTCCAGCAACAGCAGGCTGACAGCAGCAGGCAGGTGAGCCACAGCCTCAGATACCATTTTCAGAACTGTCTCCAGACTCTTTTCTTCTTTTTCTCCCCACCCTTGATGAGAGAACAACCGAATTACACCTGCATGTTGAAAAAGTTACTGAAACTGTATTGTATTTGAACTTGGGACACTTTGTGGGGGTTTTTTTGTTGCTGTTTTGTATGGTTTTGTTTTTGGTCTTCCCAGTCTTTTTACCCTTTGATGAGACAACCACAGAACTAGTTCTGAGGCACCATCTCCAGGATTGGAGGTTGAGGGATGAACACCAAAATTATTAAGACTGAAACTTTATTGCATTTGAACTTGGAGATTTATTCATTTATTTATTTTATACATATATTTTTTCATTTATTTATTTTTTATTTTTATTTTTATTTAATTTTTTATTTTTTTTAAACGTTTTTTTTAATTTTCAATCCTCTCTCTGTCTCTCTAATGTCTATTCAGCTTATGGTTGATTAGTACACTATTTCTCCCTGTTTGTATCTTTGAAACTTTTTTTTGTTTGTTTTTTCTACTTGTTTATTTGTTTTTCCCTTTTCTTTAAACTTCTTTGCTTTTCATCTCCTCTCACCCTTCCATTCTAAATATCACCAGTGCTATTATTACAAGCCAGAAAATACTTAATTGCACACAGTACAGGGACAATAACAACACCAAGGGCAATGACGGGAAGCCAGAAAAAACAGGGAAACCAGTTTCCCCACAGCAAAAAATTAATACAGGAACCAGAGGGGAATGAAGAAAACAGGTACTCAGATCCAGACTCCAACCAAATGAAGATAAACTATGCCAAAGAACCCAATGAAGCCCACAAGAATAATCTAAAAGAAGACATACTACAGGTACTCAATGAGAATATTATAGAGATGATACTGGATAGGGTCAACCAAAATGTACAGGAGACACTCAAGAAATTCTAAGACAACAAAAATAGAGAATTTGAAAAAGCAAAAGAAGAAATAAAGGAAACCATAGAAGCACTGTATAAACACCAAAGTGAAAGAGAGAACACGATGAATAAACAGATAAATGAACTCAGGACAAAAATAGACAATATTAAAAAGGAAACAACCTAGGATATGGAAAACCTCAGAAAAAAGAACAAAACAGACTTGCAAAACAAAAAGGAAGGCCAATCCAGCAGAAGAGAACAAACAGAAGATAGACTCTCAGAACTCGAAGATGAAATGGTAACTAAAGGAAAAACCTAAGAACTATTAGTTAAATAACTCAAGACCAAAAGAAAATGCAGGAACTCACCGACTCCATCAAAAGACCAAACCTGAGACTCATGGGCATCGAAGAAGGAGAAGAGGTGCAAGTGAAGGGAATGCGTAATATATTCAACAAAATAATAACAGAAAATTTCCCAAATCCAGAGAAAGCTATTACCATACAGATGCAAGAGGCCTCAGAACACCAAACAGACCAGATCAAAATAGAACTACCCACCGCTTATCATCATTAAAGCAACAAGTTCAGAAACTAGGGAAAGAATTATGAAGGCCATAAGAGAGAAAAAACAAATAACATACAAAGGCAAACCCATCAAAATCACAGCAGACTTCTAAACAGAAACATTAAAAGCAAGAAGAGCTTGGGGTGAGATCTTCCAGGCACTGAATGAAAATAACTAGAAATAGAAGGAAAGTACCTCAACATTATAAAAGCTATATATGACAAACCTACACCCAGCATTATACTTAACGGAGAAAACCTGAAACCATTCCCTCTAAAATCAGGAACCAGACAAGGATGCCCACTATCTCCACTCCTATTCAACATAGTACTGGAATTCCTAGCCAGAGCAATTAGGCAAGAACAAGGAATAAAAGGAATACAAATAGGTAAAGAAACTGTCAAAATATCCCTATTTGCAGACGACATGATCCTATACCTTAAAGACCCAAAAAGCTCTACTCAAAAGCTCCTAGACACCATCAATAGCTACAGCAAGGTAGCAGGATATAAAATCAACATAGAAAAATCATTAGCATTTCTATACACAGATAATAAACAAACTGAGAAAGAATATATGGAAACAATTCCATTTACATAGCCTAAAAAAAAATCAAATACCTAGGTGTAAACCTAACAAAAGATGTGAAAGACCTCTACAAGGAAAACTATACACTTCTGAAGAAAGAGATTGAGGAAGACTATAGAAAGTGGAGAGATCTCCCATGCTCATGGATTGGTAGAATCAACATAGTAAAAATGTCTATACTCCCAAAAGTAATCTACATGTTTAATGCAATTCCCATCAAAATTCCAGGGACATTCACTAACGAGTTTGAAAAATCTACCGTGAAATTTATATGGAAACACAAGAGGCCGTGGATTGCCAAGGCAATACTCAGTCAAAAGAACAATGCAGGAGGTATCACAATACCTGACTTCAAACTGTATTACAAAGCAATAACGATAAAAACAGCATGGTACCGGCATAAAAACAGACATGAAGACCAGTGGAACAGAATAGAGGATCCAGATATGAAGCCACACAACTATAACCAACTTGTCTTTGACAAAGGTGCTAAAAATATACGATGGAGAAAAGACAGCCTCTTCAACAAAAACTGCTGGGAAAATTGGTTAGCAGTCTGCAAAAAACAGAAACTAGATCCACGTATATCACCCTATACCAATATTAACTCAAAATGGATCAAGGATCTTAATATCAGACCCCAAACTCTAAAGTTGATACAGGAAAGAGTAGGAAATACTCTGGAGTTAGTAGGTATAGGTAAGAACTTTCTCAACAAAACCCCAGCAGCACAGCAACTAAGAGATAGCATAGATAAATGGGACCTCATAAAGCTAAAAAGCTTCTGTTCATCAAAAGAAATGGTCTCTAAACTGAAGAGAACACCCACAGAGTGGGAGAAAATATTTGCCAGCTACACATCAGACAAAGGACTGATAACCAGAACATATAGGGAACTTAAAAAACTAAATTCTCCCAAAACTAATGAACCAATAAAGAAATGGGCAAGTGAACTAAACAGAACTTTCTCAAAAGAAGAAATTCTAATGGCCAAAAAACACATGAAAAAATGCTCACCATCTCTAGCAATAAAGGAAATGCAAATTAAAACCACACTAAGATTCCACCTCACCCCTGTTAGAATAGCCATCCTCAGCAATGCCACCAACAACAGGTGTTGGCGAGGATGTGGGGAAAAAGGAGCCCTCTCACACTGTTGGTGGGAATGTAAACTAGTACAACCACTCCGGAATAAAATTTGGAGGCTACTTAAAAAGTTAGACATTGGTCTACCACATGATCCAGCAATACCACTCTTGGGTATATACCCAAAAGATTATGACACAGGTTACTCCAGAGGCACCTGCACACCCATGTTTATTGCGGCACTATTCACAATAGCCAAGCTATGGAAACAGCCAAGATGCCCCACTACTGACGAATGCATCAAGAAAATGTGCTATCTACACACAATGGAATTTTATGCAGCCATGAAGAAGAACGGAATGTTATCATTCGCTGGTAAATGGCTGGAATTGGAGAACATCATTCTGAGTGAGGTTAGCCTGGCCCAAAAGACCAAAAATCGTATGTTCTCCCTCATATGCGGACATTAGATCAAGGGCAAACACAACAAGGTGATGGGACTTTGATCACAAGATAAAAACGAGAGCACACAAGGGAGGTATGAGGATAGGTAAGACACCTGAAAAATTAGCTAGCATTTGTTGCCCTCAACGCAGAGAAACTAAAGCAGATATCTTAAAAGCAACTGAGGCCAATAGGAAAAGGGGACCAGGAACTAGAGAAAAGGTTAGTTCAAGAAGAATTAACCTAGAGAGAATTCCAAGATGGCGGCTAGAGGTAGGAAGCAGAAAGCGAGCCTCCTATAGTGAAATCTTGGAGAGACGCTGGAGACACACTTTGCAGGAATAATCACTGAGAAAAGGCATAACTTTGACTCCTCCACATCTCCAGCCGGCGCAGAGAATCTCCACTTCACGTTAAACGGAGAACCGAGGAGGCCCCCGGGCCGCCAGTGGCCGGCGCCCATACGGCTTGGGAAGACGCGGACCAGGTGAGCTTCGCGGTACCGCGGTTCCCCCACAGACAAGCCTGGGCCAGAGCAGCATAGCCCCCTGGACAGACTGACCTCCACCCGTGAAAAAAAGAGAAACTGAGTACTAAGCAATAAGAACAGTTAAGACGCTGGAAAGAGGGTGGGGCGCCCTGAGCGCTGAAGATTGGGGGAAGGGAATCCTTCCCGGGACTGTAAATAAACGAGCCGGGCGGGCTGGAGAGGCTCTGGCGGGAGCGGGGCGCGCCAGCAACCAGGAGCGGGGACGCTTGTGAGAGGAGGGAAGACCCACTTCCCACGTGAACTGTAAATAAACACGCAGGCCTGACAACGCGGGGCAGTGTCGCCTTTCCCAGTGCTTGGAAAGGGAAAAGCCTGTAGCAGAGGCCCCCCTCCCCCGCACAGGAGAACTCTGAGCAAACAAAGCCTGTGGGACCAGGTGAGTGCTAAGCTCACCCCAGAGATCTGCATAAATAACGCCGCCAGCTACAGGCTGAGAGCAGCAGGCAGGCAAGCCACAGTTGCAGATACCACTCTCAGAACTGCCTCCAGACGCTTTTTTTTTCTTTTTCTCCCTACCTTTGATGAGAGAACAACCGAATTACACCTGCAAGCCGAAAAACTTACTGAAACTATATTGCATTTGAACTGGGGACACTTGGTGGGGCTTTTTTTTTTTTTCTTCTGTGTGTGTGTGAGTGTAGTTTTGTTCTACTTTATGCATCCCCTTTGATGAGACAACTACAGAACAACATCTGAGGCACCAACTCCAGGACTGGAGATTGAGACGGACATCCAAATTATTAAGACTGAAATTGCATTGCATATAAACTTGGAAGTTTTTTGGTTTTTTGGTTTTTTTTGTTTTTTTTAATTTTCTATTTTCCATTTTATTTTAATTCATTTTTATAAATAGATATTACTTTCATATACTTATTTTTTATTTTTTTTATCTTTGATTTTCAATCCTCTCTCTGTCACGCTATTGTCTGTTCAGCTTACTGTCGATTAGTACACTAACACTCCCTGTTTATACCTTTGAAACTCTCTTGTCTGATACCTTGTTCTGCTTTCTCCCTCTTGTCTGTATATTTGTTTTCCCCTTTTCTTTAACTTCTTGCTTTCCATCTCAGCTCACTCTTCCATTCTCAATATTACCATTGTTATTATTACAAGCTAGAAAATACTTAATTACACACAGTACAGGGACAGTAACAACACCAAGGACAATGACAGGAAGACAGAAAAAACAAGGAAACCAGTTTCCCCACAGCAAAAAATTAGTACAGGAACCAGAGGGGAATGAAGAGAACAGAAACTCAGAGCCAGACTCCAACAAAATGAAGATAAACTATGCCAAAGGACCCAATGAAGCCCACAAGAATAATTTAAAAGAAGACATACTACAAGTACTCAATGAGAATTTTATAGAGATGATACTGGATAGGGTCAACCAAAATGTACAGGAGACACTCAAGAAATTCCAAGACAATAAAAATAGAGAATTTGAAAAAGCAAAAGAAGAAATAAAGGAAACCATAGAAGCACTGTATAAACACCAAAGTGAAAGAGAGAACACAATGAATAAAGGGATAAATGAACTCAGGACAAAAATAGACAACAATAAAGAAGAAAACTGCCAGGATATGGAAAACCTCAGAAAAAAGAACGAAACAGAACTGCAAAACAAAACGGAAGGCCAATCCAGCAGAATAGAACAAACAGAAGACAGAATCTCAGAACTTGAAGATGAAATGGTAATTAAAGGAAAAACTGAAGAACTACTAATTAAACAACTCAAGACCTGTGAAAAGAAAATGCAAGAACTCACCGACTCCATCAAAAGACCAAACTTGAGAATCATGGGCATCGAAGAAGGAGAAGAGGTGCAAGCGAAGGGAATGCGTAATATATTCAACAAAATAATAACGGAAAATTTCCCAAATCTAGAGAAAGATATTCCCATACAAATGCAAGAGGCCTCCAGGACACCAAACAGACCAGATCAAAATAGAACTACTCCACGACATATCATCATTAAAACAACAAGTTCAGAAACTAAGGAAAGAATATTGAAGGCTGCAAGAGAGAAAAAACAAGTAACATACAAAGGTAAACCCATCAAAATCACAGCAGACTTCTCAACAGAAACATTAAAAGCAAGAAGAGCGTGGGGTGAGATCTTCCGGGTACTGAATGAAAATAACTTCAACCCCAGGATACTCTACCCAGCAAAGCTATCATTCAAAATAGATGGAGCAATAAAAGTCTTCCATGATAAGCAGAAACTAAAACAATATGTGACCACAAAGCCACCATTACAAAAGATTCTGCAAGGGATCCTGCACACAGAAAGTGACACCCAACTTAACCATGAAAAGGCAGGCAGCACCAAACCACAGGATAAGAAAAAGCAAGACAGTAGAGAGTAACATCAAGTTAGGTACACACAATCAAACCTTCAAACAACTAAGATAACTAAATGGCAGGAATCACCACATACCTATCAGTACTAATGCTTAATGTTAATGGACTTAATTCACCCATCAAAAGACACCGTTTGACAAAATGGATTAAAAAAGAAGATCCAACAATTTGTTGCTTACAGGAGACTCATCTCACCGACAGAAATAAGCATATGCTTAGGATGAAAGGCTGGAAGAAGATTTACCAAGCCAATGGCCCCCGAAAACAAGCAGGAGTAGCAATACTTATCTCTGACAAAGTAGACTTCAAACCTACATTGATCAAACGAGATAAAGAAGGACATTCCATACTAATAAAAGGGGAAATAGACCAAAAGGAAATAATAATCATCAATCTGTACGCACCCAATGTCAACGCACCCAATTTCATCAAACATACCCTGAAAGACCTAAAAGCATATATAAACGCCAACACAGTGGTTGTGGGAGACTTTAACACTCCATTATCATCAATAGATAGGTCATCCAAACAAAAACTCAATAAAGAAATCCAAGATCTAAAATATGCAATAGATCAAGTGGACCTAGTAGATGTCTACAGAACATTTCATCCAACCTCTACACAATATACATTCTTCTCAGCAGCCCATGGAACCTTCTCCAAAATAGATCATATCCTAGGGCACAAAGCAAGCCTCAGCAAATATAAGAAAATAGAAATAATACCATGCATACTATCTGACTACAATGCAGTAAAAGTAGAACTCAACAACAAAAGTAAAGACAAAAAACATGCAAACAGCTGGAAACTAAATAACTCATTACTTAATGAAGAATGGATCATCGATGCAATAAAAGAGGAAATTAAAAAGTTCCTAGAAGTCAATGAAAATGAAAACACAACCTACCAGAACCTATGGGACACAGCTAAGGCAGTCTTGAGAGGAAAGTTTATAGCCATGAGTGCATATATTAAAAAGATTGAAAGATCCCAAATCAATGACCTAATGATACATCTCAAACTCCTAGAAAAACAAGAACAAGCAAATCCCAAAACAAATAGAAGGAGAGAAATAATAAAAATAAGAGCTGAAATCAACGAAATAGAAACCAAAAAAACTATACAAAGAATTAATGAAACAAAAAGTTGGTTCTTTGAAAAAATAAACAAGATCGATATACCCCTGGCAAACCTGACTAAAATGAGGAGAGAAAAAACCCAAATTAGTAGAATCAGGAATGCAAAAGGGGAGATAACAACAAACACCATGGAAGTCCAGGAAATCATCAGAGACTACTTTGAGAACCTATATTCAAATAAATTTGAAAATCTAAAAGAAATGGACAGATTTCTAGATACATATGATCATCCAAAACTGAACCAAGAGGAAATTAATCACCTGAATAGACCTATAACACAAAATGAAATTGAAGCAGCAATCAAGAGTCTCCCCAAAAAGAAAAGTCCAGGACCTGATGGATTCTCTGCTGAATTCTATCAGACCTTTAAAGAAGAACTGATACCAACCCTCCTTAAACTGGTCCATGAAATAGAAAGGGAAGGAAAACTGCCAAACACATTTTATGAAGCCAGTATTACACTTATTCCAAAACCAGGCAAAGACACCTCCAAAAAGGAGAACTATAGGCCAATCTCCTTAATGAACATTGATGCAAAAATCCTCAACAAAATAATGGCAAATCGAATTCAGCAACACATCAAAAAGATTATTCACCACGACCAGGTAGGCTTCATCCCAGGGATGCAGGGGTGGTTCAACATACGAAAATCAATAAACGTAATAAACCACATTAACAGAAGCAAAGACAAAAACCACTTGATCATCTCAATAGATGCAGAAAAAGCCTTTGATAAGATCCAACATCATTTCATGATAAAAGCTCTAAGAAAACTAGGAATAGAAGGAAAGTTCCTCAACATTATAAAAGCTATATATAACAAACCTACAGCCAGCATTATACTTAACGGAGAAAAATTAAAACCATTCCCTCTAAAATCAGGAACCAGACAAGGATGCCCACTATCTCCACTCCTATTCAACATAGTACTGGAATTCCTAGCCAGAGCAATTAGGCAAGAAGAAGGAATAAAAGGAATACAAATAGGTAAAGAAACTGTCAAAATATCCCTATTTGCAGACGACATGATCCTATACCTTAAAGACCCAAAAAACTCTACTCAGAAGCTTCTAGACATCATCAATAGCTATAGAAAGGTAGCAGGATATAAAATCAACATAGAAAAATCATTAGCATTTCTATACACTAACAATGAGCAAACGGAAAAAGAATGTATGAAAACAATTCCATTTACAATAGCCTCAAAAAAAATCAAATACCTAGGTGTAAACCTAACAAAAGATGTGAAAGACCTCTACAAGGAAAACTATACACTTCTGAAGAAAGAGATTGAGGAAGACTATAGAAAGTGGAGAGATCTCCCATGCTCATGGATTGGTAGAATCAACATAGTAAAAATGTCTATACTCCCAAAAGTAATCTACATGTTTAATGCAATTCCCATCAAAATTCCAATGACATTCATCAAAGAGATTGAAAAATCTACTGTTAAATTTATATGGAAACACAAGAGGCCACGAATAGCCAAGGCAATACTCAGTCAAAAGAACAATGCAGGAGGTATCACAATACCTGACTTCAAACTATATTACAAAGCAATAATAATAAAAACAGCATGGTACTGGCACAAAAACAGACATGAAGACCAGTGGAACAGAATAGAGGATCCAGATATGAAGCCACACAACTATAAGCAACTTATCTTTGACAAAGGAGCTAAAAATATACGATGGAGAAATAGCAGCCTCTTCAACAAAAACTGCTGGGAAAACTGGTTAGCAGTCTGCAAAAAACTGAAACTAGATCCATGTATATCACCCTATACCAAGATTAACTCAAAATGGATCAAGGATCTTAATATCAGACCCCAAACTCTTAAGTTGATACAAGAAAGAGTAGGAAATACTCTGGAGTTAGTAGGTATAGGTAAGAACTTTCTCAATGAAACCCCAGCAGCACAGCAACTAAGAGATAGCATAGATGGGACCTCATAAAACTAAAAAGCTTCTGTTCATCAAAAGAAATGGTCTCTAAACTGAAGAGAACACCCACAGAGTGGGAGAAAATATTTGCCAACTATACATCAGACAAAGGACTGATAACCAGAATATACAGGGAACTTAAAAAACTAAATTCACCCAAAACTAATGAACCAATAAAGAAATGGGCAGGTGAACTAAACAGAACTTTCTCAAAAGAAGAAATTCAAATGGCCAAAAAACACATGAAAAAATGCTCACCATCTCTAGCAATAAAGGAAATGCAAATTAAAACCACACTAAGATTCCACCTCACCCCTGTTAGAATAGCCATCATCAGCAACACCACCAACAACAGGTGTTGGCGAGGATGCGGGGAAAAAGGAACCCTCTTACACTGTTGGTGGGAATGTAGACTAGTACAACCACTCTGGAAAAAAATTTGGAGGCTACTTAAAAAGCTGGACATCGATCTACCATTTGATCCAGCAATACCACTCTTGGGGATATACCCAAAAGACTGTTACTCCAGAGGCACCTGCACATCCATGTTTATTGCGGCACTATTCACAATAGCCAAGTTATGGAAACAGCCAAGATGCCCCAGCACTGACGAATGGATTAAGAAAATGTGGTATCTATACACAATGGAATTTTATGCAGCCATGAAGAAGAACGAAATGTTATCATTCGCTGGTAAATGGATGGAATTGGAGAACATCATTCTGAGTGACGTTAGCCTGGCTCAAAAGACCAAAAATCGTATGTTCTCCCTCATATGTGGACATTAGATCAAGGGCAAACACAACAAGGGGATTGGACTATGAGCACATGATAAAAGCGAGAGCACACAAGGGAGGGGTGAGGATAGGTAAGACACCTAAAAAACTAGCTAGCATTTGTTGCCCTTAATGCAGAGAAACTAATAGCAGATACCTTAAAGCAACTGAGGCCAATAGGAAAAGGGGACCAGGAACTAGAGAAAAGGTTAGATTAAAAAGAATTAACCTAGAAGGTAACACCCACGCACAGGAAATCAAGGTGAGTCAATGCCCTGTATAGCTATCCTTATCTCAACCAGCAAAACCCCTTGTTCCTTCCTATTATTGCTTATACTCTCTCTACAACAAAATTAGAGATAAGGGCAAAATAGTTTCTGCTGGGTATTGAGGGGGGGAGCGGGAGGGGGTGGAGTGGGTGGTAAGGGAGGGGGTGGGGGCAGGGGGGAGAAATAAACTAAGCCTTGTATGCACATATGAATAATAAAAGAAAAATGAAAAAAAAAAAAAAAAAGAAGAATTAACCTAGAAGGTAACACCCACGCACAGGAAATCAATGTGAGTCAATGCCCTGTATAGCTATCCTTATCTGAACAGCAAAAACCCTTGTTCCTTCCTATTATTGCTTATACTCTCTCTTCAACAAAATTAGAGATAAGGGCAAAATAGTTTCTGCTGGGTATCAAGGGGGTGAGGGAGAAGGAAGGGGCGGGGTTGGTGGTAAGGGAGGGGGTGGGGGGAGGGGGGAGAAATTACCCAAACATTGTATGCAGGTATGAATTAAAAAAAAAAAAGAGAATGTCAGAGTACAATGAAGAGCCATAAGGTATGAAAATAAGAATTTCCAACCCTATCAGCTAAAGCAATGGTTGACAAACAGAATTTGAATTTCATTAACATGAATTTGTTGAGATAAAAAAAAAAAGAGCTCTGGTCTAGTCTGTGGTCTCTTCCCAGAGTATAGAAAGGTCTGTCGAAATCCAGTATCCTAGTAGCACAAAAGCTAGTAGTGGCACTGTCTTGGGGAGTGGAGGGATTATTTGGAAAGGTGCTGGGCATTTTGGGTTATCTCAATGACTAGGAGGCAGTGGTGACATTTGGGAGTCAGGGTCTTGGAATAATAAACATACTGAAATGTGCGGAACAAAAGGTTCTGCCCAAAACATCAAAGTTGAATTGTTTTCTTCCATGTTCATTATAGAACACAGTTCCTGCCCAGTCTATGTGGGCATTGGGAACAATGCCAAAAGCAAGCCTACTTTTCCCCTGGGGCCTAGAAAAATGTAACCCAGGACAAGGACCATGTTCCTCCCAGCACCACAGTACCAGGCCCCTGTCATCTACATCCACCAAATTTGAGGGTGAAGCAAAACATAGCCTCCTGTGCCTGCAGCCACTGACAAGGTACAGGCAACAGATCCAAGCCCCCTCTCTCAAGACACACCCATGAAACTCAGAGGACAGGGGAGAATGGGAGGCAGGGCAAGTTAGGAAGAATCACTCTGTTCCCATGCAGGCACGACCAGCTCCCTTCAGGGTCTTTGACATTTGACAGAGAGACGGATTGGGGCTGTTTCCATGTGAATGTCAATATAATGCACTCTTCAGATTCAAGTGCAGGTAGTGGGCTTTTGGCCTGGACACCTAAGCCTCTCAGAACACCAGGAAGTACAAGCCTGGGAAGACCTACAATTCCCACTTGAGGACACTGTCTCTAACCAAAGGAACAGATGGGAGGCGAGACTGTAATAACAGTTTAGCAGTGGCTTTAAACTTCCCTCTAACACATTGACTTTCAAAGGTGAGGAATGTAACCCAAACCAATTCAATCTTAGAACTGAACTAAACTTCTGTCAAACTAGTTTGTATTTCTTGCTATGAGATGTTTATTCACATCTCCATGGCAACTCCTCCATCTTTTCCAGTCAACATCCTGTCCCTAGAAATCATAGGATTGGCTGGGGCCAACAAGCAAGGACCTGGGGGTACAGGCTGTGGAATCTGGGTCAGAAGTGAAGCTCAGAATATGGAAAGGGTGGGAAGCAGATGGTGCTGCAGAGCTGAAGGCTGCTGAGCTCAGTGGGCCCCTCACTTGGCCACAAAGGGGTGCATGTGGGGCTGAGACAGGAGTAGGGGCCAGGCTGAGCATCTGGGGGAGCAGATGGCTGGAAGAATGGCTGCTGGAGACTGTGACAAAGGCTTGGCAAGTGGGACCTGATACTGTTTATTTTTAAGTAGGGGAAAAGCTAAAAATGGAAACTGGGTGGGTTTGAGCAGCTGGACACAGTTCTTCCGTATAATCACTGAAGTTTTTCATTTTCTAATAAAAATGTTAACCAGAGGGTAAGAAAGGAAAATAAGACAATGATTAGTGAGGAGAATGGTGGAGACCAGGGAAAGCAGGTGAGACATGGACACCTATAAACTATAAAGATGACAAGAAGAAGAGTGGCCCAAGAAACATTCAGGGTCAGGAAGTCTGAGATTCTAAAGTCACTGCAGGGCCCCCATCCCATCTTTCACTAATCTGTGGGACTCTGCTCCACTTACTCCCTTCTTAAAGCACTTTGGATATTTTTAGTTAGAAGTCTGTGTTTTGCCAGTTGCACCTCCCTCTCTTGTTCCCACTAACACAGTCAACTCTCGAAAGATGGGGTTAGGCTGATTCAGTATTCATCACCCAAAACCCATGCATATCCTGGGTAGGTAGGGTCAATAGCATGCATCTCTCTCTTTGCTATAAGTAAGTCAGAGGATCTCCTTAATGTTCGGTCCATCCTATGTCCAAAAAGATACTCAGAACATTAACACCTCCTTCCCTCTTAAGTGTACAGAGGTTCGAAACCTGTTTGGTCAATGCAGTTACATTGTCCACTTTCTGTTTGCTACTGAAAGCTAAACTACATGCTCCTGGAAGAGAATTAAATGCTTGCAGTGATGAAAATCAAAGCTCATTTTGCTTACCTAGACAAGTTACCTCTGCTCCATAGATATCTGGCTTGGTTAAAAACTTCCAGAGGCCATAATTTAATATCTACATCCACGTACTATATGAGGAAATTTCAGAGTATTTTCAAGTAACTAAGGAAGCAACTGGCTTTTAGTCAGAGAACTTACACTGTGTTTTAGGTGCGTGGAGTCCTTCTAAATGTTCTAGAATGGCTTATAATACTATCTCACCTTCCATTCTTACCCTTCTACTGCCACAGCCCAACTCCACACTGCAAACCTCTACTCTGGAGTTTGCAGAAACCTCTATCTTAACTGACATGACATACTCTGACCTTTCTTCTTCCAGTTCATCAAACACACCATGTCTCTTGACAATGCAAAATATTGTGTTGCTTCTTCGATATTTATAGACTAAAATCCAAACTGGGAAGGTGCTTTAAATTGATCCCATTTTACCTCCCAATCTTAACTCTTGCCACTCCTTACTAAAAACACAGCTCCATTCCGTTCCCCAACACTGCATGCACTTCCACCTCTGTGCTTGCACAAGCTGTTCTCTCTATTTAGCTAATGTTTTCCTCATTCTTATTGCAAGCCTCAGTTCAGTGTTAGCTCAGGAGAGTGACAACTTTGAACCAGCACAGTTTGGGGTCAGACTTTCTATCTTTTAACTATGCTGCCCAGAACAAGCTCAGGCTCTTCATCTACTCAGTTCATACTTCATATTTGAAAATCATAAGTCATCTGAATCCTGACAGAGTCAATCATCCATTTTCAGTGTTTCTGTAACCTATGGTACAGATAGCATCAATCTATAAGTTTTAGATAACTTCAATTTGTGATGCAAAAAGTTCACTGGAGAGGAAGAGGTTGAGATAGGAGTAGAGGGAGAAGAGGGAGAGGGAGAGAGTGGAAAGGGAAGACAAGAGGGAGAGGGAGGGAGGGGGAGAGGGAGAGACAGAGAGAGAGATGATACAATATGGAGTAACTTTAACGACATTATGCTAAGTGAAACAAGCCAGACACAGAAGGACACATACCGTATGACTTCTCTTGTATGAGATATCCAGGAAAATCAAATTCACAGAGACAAGTCAGATGCCAGTGGCTCACGCCTGTAATTCTAGCTACTCAGGAGGTAGTGATTAGGAGGATCACGCTTTAAAGCCAGCCTGGGCAAACAGTTCATGAGATCCTATCTCGAAAAAACCCATCACAAAAAAAAAAAAAAGGGCTGGTGGCATGGCTTGAGGTGTAGACCCTGAGTTCAAGACCCGGTACCACCAAAAAAAAAGATATATATTATATATATTCCTCCTATTTCATTCCATTCCTGTCCTTATCAGTAGTGTCATCACAGCTCACATAGTACTATCATTGCTTCTTTATTCTGCTAGGTTATTGGAGCTGCGGTGGTGATGGGTTTTAACCAGTTATTACTATATTTTCAATAGCAGGTGTGTCTATCAATTGTGGTTGCTTCACAGCAAGTTGTCTCTTTGAGTGGTAGCTGGGGATCAGCCTTGAGTACATTGGGCAAACACTGACTGCTATGTTATGCCCTCAGGCCAGTGGCTACAACCCAGTCCTACCTGTACAGTAAGAATACTTCACAGAAACTATTCTAGAAAATAGAAAACCATAGGAAGCTTCCATAGCATTCCAGGCATAAAAAGTTAATGTAAGAAAACCAGAAGTTAACCTTTCTTCTACACATTGTCTTAAAAATTATACATTAAATAGCAGTAAATCAAATAGAGTGATTTTAAAATACTCTCAATTAAGAAAGATTTATCCCAGGAATGGAAAGATGATTTAATATTAGAAACATTAGAAAATTTATGTAATTCATGGCATTAAATAATTAAAGAATAATAATCTTATGATCACTCAATAGATACTAACAATAGATAACAAGAAAGCATTAGGTAGAAGTTATACACTCACTCACAATAAATACTCAGCAGATATTAGAAAAAAATCAAACTTCTTCAAGTGGAAAAGGTTTACCCAGTTTTAAGAAAAACACATTTTTTCCTTTAGTATCCAAAACTATACTAAGTGACCTAATCAATACTATAAGACAATTAAATAGCATAAGAATTACCATTGCTGGCAAGGACAAATCTGTCACTATTTGTGGATGATCTGACCATCAATCTAGAAAACTCAAAAGATATAACTGACAAATCATAAAAGCTAAAAGATTTAAAAATCATCTCAAAATCAAAATCAATACCTTTTCTATACAATGACAATAATGTAAAAGGAAGCTAAGAAGCAAAGATAAAATTTTCAGAGGAATATCCTCTTAAAGGACTTGAATAAGTAATGTTCCTATGGTTTGAATGGTGATGTCCCCTCCAAAATTCATGTCATATTTTATCCCTTACTGTGGTGATATTGAGGGGCAAGGCTTTTGGGGAAGTGATTAAGTCATGAGGGTTCAACCTTTACAAGGGATTAGGGTTTTATAAAAAGGGCTTTCAAGAGTTGTTTTCTCTTGCCCTTTCCCCTTCTTCCATGTGAGGATATAGCAGTCACCCTCTTAGGAAGATCTAACAACAAGGCACCATCTTGGAAGCAGAGAACCAGCCCTTACCAGAGGCCAAGCCTGAGTCCTTGACCTTGCATGCCCAGTCTCCAGGACTGTGAGAAATAAATTTCTGTCCTTTATAAATTTGTCTCAGGTATTTTGTCACAGCAGCACAAACAGACTAAGACAATGCTAACTACGTAAACTATAATTTCATGCAGATTTAACAGGTAAGAGTACCAAAGAGAATTTGGGGGGATTTCACCAGTTCTAAGATTCATATGAAAGAATCAATATACAAAAATAGCCAATGCAATTCTGAAAAAAATCTCAAAGGGTTCAGGAGCTTTTATATCAGGAATAAAGACATTTTATAAGCTGAGACCAGACAGAGTACTACATTTCTGTAATCCTACTCAAAAAAGTAGAGATCAGGAGGATCATAGTTTGAGGCCAGCCATGGCAAAAGCTTAGTGAGATCCCCATCTCCAAAAAGCCAGGCATGGTGCTGTGCATCTGTAATCCCAGTTATGCCAGGGGCAAAGATAGGAAGATTACAGTCCAGGCCAGACCAAAAAACCTAAAAAGCAAAAAGGGTTGAAGGTGTGGCTCAAGTAGTAAAGCACCTGCCAACCAAGTACAAAGCCCTGAGTTCAAACCCCAGTGCCTCTAAAAAGTAAAGGGGGTGGGGCATAAGCAGGAAAATCACAAGTTTAAAGCCAGCCTTGACTATATAGTAAGATCCTGTCTCACAAAAAGAAGACATATTGTAAAGCTCTAATATTTAAAATAGGAGGGATCAACTACAGCAATGCAATGGTAGTGAGCTCAGAAATGAACCCATATGTATTTGAATATTTACTGTATTTTACAGGGGAAAGGATAGTCAATAAAATAATTTTAAAATGCAGAAGCCATCTTAGCTGCAGGCCATACAAAAAGAGGTGACAGACCAGATTTGACTAGGGGACATAATTGGTCAATTCCTGCTCTGTTCCACAGGTATCTACCCTAAAGAAACACTTGCACACATGTGCAAGGAAGCTTGAGTTAGGATCTTCACTGAAGCAACCTAAATTTTCAGCAGAATGGCTGAATTATGATATTCCCACATCAAGCTGCTCATGCATACCCAAATTACCATAGAAATGACTTCATGATATATCGTTGAGGAAGAAAAGAAGTACAAGCTTAGAATATTTCTATATTTCTTCAAGCACACACACACACACACACACACACACATGCATATTAGTAAAGGTATGGATGACTACATTCCAGACTGAGAGCTATGGTTACTTACCTCCTGTGGGAGCAAAGTGAACAGAGTGTGTTTGTTGGGGGATGGATATTTAAGAGAACCTAGCCTTCTCTCTACATTTTTTAAAAGAGCTTATGGTCAAGAATGAACTTCATAAGTTTAAAAGAAGATTGAAAAAAAGAAATCTAGGAATCTTTCCACTAAATGACCTTAGACCTGGGCCACCTCCCCTGAGCATAAAGAGTCAAGGCACATGGGCAGGAAGCTGGAAGCCTGATGACCATCACACCCTAGTCATGGCTGCTTATGGTCCTGGGGACCTCCCTCTCCAGGCAGCATTGAGGTCCCTTAGGACCACTAAATAAGCCTAGGATGTGGCAGTAATGGCCTCTGCTATATCCTGTTCAGCCACAAAAAGAACAGCTTTGAAAAAGTCCTCTTTTAACCTTGGTATTTAAAAACTTAAAACTGAGAAACAAGTATGGCATTCTGAAATGATACTCTGAGCAAGAGGACAGAAAACTCTTCTAGGAATACCCAGTTAAACTTAAGTGTCTCTGGTCCTTTCACAAACCCCATTAAAATAAGAGTTAACACTGAAAAAGGTATATAGCCCTAGATGAGGAACGGAAGAGAATAGCAGGTGAGCAAAGCCAACCCACTGTTACAAGGCACAGCAGAGATGGAGGAATGAGTAGATCTGAGAAACCTATATAAGAAATGCCAAAGAGAAAAGAGTCATTCGCACAGTAGAATATCATAAGACACAGACACACAGGCACCATGTATCACCAAAGTCAAGAGTAAGCCATGGAGGAAAAATAGGAAGAGTCATTAAAACTCTGGGCCATGAGCATTTCAACCCCTAGGTTATCCTCCTTTTCCATAGCTGCTTAATAAAGGGTTATTCCCTTTGGATAATTGCATCAGAGAAATTCTAAGCTAAGAGAGCAGGTACAGTGAAATTTGAGAATACCAAAGATATTTGCATTGAAGCTTTTAGAAAGAAAAACAATGGCATAAAAAGAAACAAGAAACAAAAGCAAAATGGCATTTCTCAACAGTAAGGCTAAAATTTAGAAGTCAAATATCTTCAAATTTTTCAAGAGGAAATTGCTTTTCAACCTTATATCTAATGCCCCACAATCAAGTAAGTGTAAGAGTAAAATAAGACATTTTGGAAATAAAATATCACATAAACTTATCTTCTATGATCCTTTCCTAAGAAGGCTGTGAAAGGATGTGCTCCATCAAATCATAAGGGGAGGGGGAAGCACAAGATGACACAAGTCATGAGAAAGAGGGATTTAGCTAGCACAGGAGAGAGAAAGGAAGCTCAGGACAACCCCTAAAGAGCAGTTCTACAGTGCAGGATCCAGGTGGGAAAGGAGAAGGGGAGGGCTTCTAGAGGGATTTTCTAGGGAAACAAGAGAGCTAGAAGATTACCAGAGACATCTGACCAAGTAGAAAACACTATTTGAGGGATTTTCACTTACACGGAAGAGTGGGGAAAAAATGTTGACAGTAAAGTAGTCAAACAAAAGATTTAAGGCTATTCTTGAGTGGGGAAACAGTTGTATAAGAAACAAAAAGTACTTACATTAAATGGTTTGGCAGTGAGCCATACTTGCCTGGTGGTAATGTAAACACAGAGTGCTGAATTAACCAAAAACACTTGTTATTGAATTAGAAGGAGAAATATAGAGTAGGCCTAAGATGCTAAAACCTCATGTAGAAAGCTGTAATGTTTATAAAAAATAAATGAAAAAATAACAGTGTATACTTTAGGAAGATGGTGGTCAGTATGGGGTGTGGAGTGGGAACAAACTAAGGGAATTGAAAGTTGCCACTAATAGGGAAAGAGATCTAGGAATGGGAAGAATGGAATGAAGCTTTTTGGTAATCTGGTCATGTATTGCATCACAACATTTTGGTCAAGGAGGTACCAGATATATGGTGGTTCCATACTGATCTATCACCCATGACATCATAGCCATCTTAGTTTGTGTATGTTTACCCTATGAAATTTGCACAACTACAAAGTCACCTAACAATGCATTCCTCAGAATGTCTCTCCATCATTGACACATGACTGTACTTGAGTTTTGAATCATACTTACATATGAGTTAAATTTTTTGGCTTTCAGTTTTTCTCATAGTTTAAATAGGGATGATGATACTGTATTTATCTGTTAAGTTACTTTGATCATGTGATCAAAATCACATGAGATAACATGGTAAAACTGCCCTTGTCAACCACCCCCCCACACTTCACTTGACCATTTTTAGATTAGTTATTCCATATATGGGAATAAAAACCCACAATAAAAACCCAAGTTATACCTTCAACTTCTATCATAAATCAAGAATTCAGGGCCAGCTAAGCAAAGCCTCCTGAGGTCAAGCCCAATAACCTTTGAGAGACCAGAGTGCAGATTCTCTGAAGAAGAGGTAAAAAATATAAGAAAGCAGAAACAAGAAAATATGTATCACAGATAAGACCACCAGTAAGAGTTCATCATCATTAACACTTCAGTGCCTTTTCTGTGTCTGTGTATATCTTTTAAAAAAATAAGTTATTATTTTATTCTCTTGTCTTCATTTTCACCTAACATGTTAAGAAATATTTTCTCATAACAAAATTAAGTCAACACCATCACTTTCAATAGTTGCACAGACAGCTTGATAAAGGTCCTGTACTGCTTGTATTGTGGTCTTTCCTGTCATTCTCGGTGCCAGTCCAGCACTTACTCCAATCTACTAGGTGAACTACGAGGTTGACACTTGAGGGAAAGGGGGTTCAACTTAAGTTGTATATCTCAATCTATGTTGGTAACCACAGGCACATTGATGCCATCCCAGGTCATCTCAAATAAGGCCAGCAGCTGCTTCATGTGCTTTTTTAAGCAGAATTTATTTCTAGGTCTTGGGAGGAATGTGAGACAGTTTAGAAGAGTTTTATTTTAGAAGTCCTGCACATCTCTGCCTTCTTGGAGCTTTAAAAAACGAAAATACACACATGCTGTATACATATAGTCACAGCACATATACACACAGACATATAAATATAACAGCAAAAATAAATTGCACTAAGTACATACACCTTATTTTTGGAAGAAACAAAGGGGCTATTTCCTCCTCCCAATAACAGGAACACTGGCAAATCAAGTTCTGCCACCTCTAGTGGGCAATTTGGATTATCTGGGAGGAAAACAGACCCAGATTTGGAAATGCACATCCAAAGCTTTCATGTGTACATTTTAAGATATTTTTCTTTAGCCTAAGTTCTTCCATGGAAAGCTGCTGGCCGCTAGTCTATGATTGGAGTAACCACCTTGCTATAAAGGCAGAAACCAGGACCCTGAGGCAAAGAATCTAGTTCCATAAACCACCCAGAAAAGCCAGTTTCAACCATTATCATTTAAGCCCCACATCTCATCTTCGGCTCAGGACTCTTTCCTGAGATTACTATTTCCCATGTTTGTTCTGTGCCCTTAGCAGGGAGAAGGGGTAACAGTGCCATGATAGTGGCAAATGACCAAAGTGGGACATCTTCCCTCTGTAACTTGAACTGAGCATGACATGAATCCCCAAATCTGGCTGGTCTTGAGCTTATCTGTCCAAGAGTAACTGAAAAAGAATTTTATTCCAAAGCCTTCCCTTTGTCAGATGGCAGATTTGGTAATGGAAAGTTAAAAGAACCTTTGACAATGCTTTTGTCATATTAAACATCTGAAATGAAAGGTGGAATTATTTTCAGAATTCTACCTCTTAGACCAGAGAGGTTAAAACTCAGGTTTTAGATTCCTGCAGAGAAGAAAATGCATAACCAGTGAATTGCACAGTGTGTTTCTGGCATGGTTAGTGATCCTTAGGAGTGGGAGACAATGGAGAGGGGCACCAATGGGTCATAATCCACCAAGGAACACACTGTTCATAACAACGTACACTGTTTTCCCCACACCGACAGGTTCGGGTGACTGCTAACAAGCTGGCACAATAGGCTAATTTGATGTGTGGGATTAATATGCTAATTTAATGCTCTCCTGTTTGGTTAAGTGGTTTGCATTTCTAAATTTCTAAGCACACACATTCAAATCCTTTTATACGGGTGACCACTTGACCTTTCTAAGCTCTTTTCCCTCCATTTGTCATATCTGTCTCCAGACCTGAACTCAGCATGCCCTTCCTGATTTCAGGCTGAGTGTGCTGTTCCTCTGACCTGAAACACCAGTCTTCTCTTTCCTACTGATCCAGCCAAATCCCACTCTCCATACACTGGTGTCCTATTGAAGCCCAGTCTCTGTAATAAACCATTACCAAAGGCTTATCTCACACTGACCACCACCCTGCAGATTAACTGTCTCAATGTCTCATTCTGGTCATTGTGCACGCAACCCCTTCCACTGGTCTCCAACTGGCTTGCATACATCTTGTCTCTCCAACTAGACCATAAGCATGTGTGGACAGGGATGGTGACTCACCATTTACTTCTCTTCTGTTAGTCCTCTGACAAGGAGACACCACTATCCTTTAGTCTCACCTTACCTGATCCCTGGTTAACATCACACAATTGACCTCTACTCCTCCATAAAATCCTCTTTTCTGGATTCTGTGAGATCATCCTCCTGATACACACACACACACACACACACACACACACACACACATTTCTCATCCCTTCTTCCTCTATCCAACTTCTAAATATTCTTGTTTCCCAGATTCAGTCCTGGCAGCTGTCTTTTCTTCTCTTTTATCTATTCTATATTCATATTCATTCTTCTCTCCTCCCTCTCCCTCACTTTGACTCTGTCACTCTCTCATCTCAAATGTTACCTTGGCTCCAAAATAGCATCCATATGCCCCCACATTTCTATTTCCAGCCTAGACCTTTCTTTTAAGTTATGCCTAGGAAGGCTAAGCCAAAACTGTTTTATGATATTGTGAAAACAAGTTCACTTTTCATATAGATCACTTTGCTCTTCATAGAGAGAAGCTCTCACTCCATGGTTTGATCGCCTCTTTAATCCAAAGTATCTACCACAAAGATGATCATCTGGATTGGAGGCTGCAGCAAGATACCTCCAGTTCACAGAGGCAACTGACTGATAATTGACTCTGCAGTTGTACACTGATAGACTTGTATCATCAAAGCACTGAAGGAGAATGCAAAACAAGGAATTGGGACGGGATGATCATACTGTATTTGGCTCTACAAAGTTTCTTCTGCATAGGACACTGAAATTTTATTTTCCTAAATGCACAAATTAAGAATGAAGGACCAGGGTGACTGTAAGTAAGTGGGAACAGTCCAGCAAGGATCCTGATCTAGAGTGACTTATGTCCAATACACACATGATCTCAATTTGCTGAAATGGATCTGAGTGGAGGGATAGAAGGCCATGAGCCATCATCAAGCAGCACAACTCTTCTCAGACAAGTCTGCTTGTTATTACTACAGAGAGTTTGTTGGGGCTGTGACCATTGGCCTGTGGTGAAAAGATTTTCCAATCAGGCCAACAGATACATATATCTTGCCAACTGGTAAGGTAAGAGTCCACAGAATTAAGCAACCATGTTGAGCCTGTCATTTTATAATCAGCTGTTCTTTTAAATTAACTGATTTCTCAAACTCATGGATTTCTCTATCTATACCTTCAAAAATCAAACTGATCAATATACCATTAAACTGAATGAAGAACATTGTAAGCCCACGGTCTTTGGATTCTTTCTGACAAACCAGAATATGAAATCCCTTCTAGGACCATTAGACTGACCTTCAGTGGTTTCCACTAGAAGCATGTTTCCTAAATTAAGTCTATAAATAGAAATTTTACTGCTTCGGAGAGAAGATATAAGTCAGTACAAGAAGAAGAAGAAAGAGTAAGGGCTAAGAGGGGAGGACATACTTAAATTATGCAGTGAAATGGAATTCTCAGGGTAGGATGGATGAACTGTTTGAGATATAGCTTCTCCTTTGTGTAGAATAATTGACAAGCAGCCTGAAATTGTCTTCCTCCAAAGGAGAGAACAAATTGGGAACTAGCAAGAAGCAGTGTCACTTTACTGATGCTTTAGTGTTGCCACTTATTAAAGGATTTCAGTGCCTAACACAAATTCTAGCTCCCTGGAGAGTATTTGTATAGAAGAAAAGCATGTCACTGTGGCAGTAACTCTGCTTTCTCCACCCAGCTTGGGCACTCTGTGAAAATGCCTTTGTCAGCTTCCTACAGCTCTGTGCCTCAGTGAGTCCTACCCAATAGCCTTCCCTCTCTTAAAGCAGCAGGGTACTGTGAAGGCTAATTCCTCCCTACCCCTTTCTTTCGTGTGTGTGTGTGTGTGTGTGTGTGTGTGTGTGTGTGTGTGCGCGCTAAACATTAAAATAGCATTTTGCCATCACTAAACATATTAGTATCTACATCGCTACAAAATAAAATAATGTCCCAGGACAATGCTTTAAAATAATCTCAGCTTTATGAAGTTCTTCCAGTGTTAGATTTATCAGTCATCCTGCTGCATAATTATACCCAGTTTCCCCTGGACTCAGTGAAGTCAGAAGACATCATTCATTCATCCTTTCATTCAACAAGACATGGTGCCAGGTGTTGTGATAAGTGTCAAGGATATAACCTGTCTGATCTCATGAGACTTATAGTTCAGTGAGGGAGCTATGAACCAAACAAGTTATCATGTAAAAATATTTCATTATAACTTTATAGGAACTACAGAAGAGAATATTTATGGGATGTCCAAAATGAATTACCAAGGTGGACCTGATCAAACTTGGAGGGTCAGCAAAAGGTTCACAAACGAGGTATCATTCAAGTGAAATCTGAAGATGAGCAGGGGTAGAGGGGATACACAGGGATCAATCTAGGAGATGGAAGAGCCCTGTGTGGGGGAGCTGAAGCTGAAGGGGCCAGGTTTGTAAGTGAAGAGAAGGAAAAAAAGAGTTTGAGGAGGTGGGAGCAGGGAGGAACAAGTTGAGGTACCAAGATAAGGCTCAGGGAGGGCCTCCCATGTCAACTTAAATACCAAGGACTTTGTCCTAAAAAAACAGGAAAGCTACTAGAGGATTTTTTTTTTAAGATAGCAATATGGTTAGATTTTTATTGAGAAACACCACTCAGCACTATGTGGCTAATGAAGCAAAAGGGGCAAGAGTAGAAACCAAGAGACTAATTGAAGCTATTTGGTAGACCAGGTAAGCAAGGGGACCAGCTTGGATTAGGATAATTTCAGGGCAATCAAGATTGACTTAGAATGTATGGGCAGGTCCCAGGGAGTTATATTCATACAATAACTTAGTGGTTTGGCCTTGAGTAACCAGACAGATGGCAGTGCCATTTGTGGAAACAGCATTAGAGGGAGAGGAAGAAACTGAAACTACTAGGAGATGGGGAACATGAGTTCAGTATTACACATGCTAAGCTTGAGAAACCTTCGAGACAGTCAGATGCAGAGGTTCAATAGCCAGCTGGATCCATGAGGTACCACACCGTTAATGAAAATCATTCTAAATTACAGCAGATATGCTACATGCTGCTAATGTGTTCTAGAAGAGAAAATGTTCTAGAACTGCACTGTTGAAAGTGGTAGCCAGTAGCCACATGACAGCTATTTAGAATTAAATTAATTAAAATTAAACAAGTAAAAAATTCAGCATCTCAGGGGCTGGTGGTTGCTATATTAGAGAGTATAATGGTCATTTCTATGATCTCAGGAAATTCTATGGGACAGCCCTATTCCAGAAGCTCAGAGGGCTTCCTGTTTACAATGTTCCTCTATGACCAGTGTTCTAGGGAATGTCCAGCGATCAATCAACTAACACCAGTAAGTCCTACTGTATTGTGAGCCCACACAGGCCTTGAGGTTGCAGATGAAGATGATAAAGGTAAAAGAAGGAGTAACAATCCTTGTTATTTAGATGTCTATCTTTAAAATCTGTCAATCTATTTAAAAACAGGTGAAGGATACATGCTATGGAAAAGGGGTATTATAGTTAATTTTATTTGTCAACTTGGCTGAGCCACAGGGTGCCTACATACTTGGTTGAACATTTTTTAGGTGTGTCTGAAGGTGTTTCTTGTTGAGACTACTATTTGAATCAGCAGACTGAATAAGGCAGATTGTACCCATCCTGTTCATTGAATGTCTGAATAGAAAAAAAGGCCTTTCTCCATGACTGTCTTCAAGCTAGGTCATAAATCTAGTCTGCCTCAAACTCAGTCTATAACTTATACCATCAGTTACCTTGGGTCTGGACTTCTCAGCCTACATAGTCATATGACCTAATTCTGTATACTAATTTTCTATACATTCCCCCACATACACCCTATTGGTCCTGTTTCTCTGGAAAACCCTAAGTGATACTAAGGATGTGAGGGCACAGAGAATGACCTTACATTATGAAAATACTATCAAACAAACTATGGAGATTAAAGTTAGATGAAATTAGGTGGCAATGAGGCATTGTCTTTATTCAGATTTTGACCAAGAAAAAGGAAATGAATTCACAGAAAGAAAAGGAAGAAGAGTAAGCTCAGTTGGGGAAACAATATAGTAAAAAAAAAGAAAAAGAAAGAAAGAAAGAAAACCAAAACTCAAGAAGTTGAACGAGAGTTTGGGATATTAGTCATGTATTTGGAAAAGAAATCAGGTTCTCTGCTGAACTATACAAGAAACAGGGTAATGGAAGAAGACAGTGTAGGTAAACAGTGAAAGGAGAACTAAAGAATTAATCCAATGTGAAAGCATCAATTGACACTGAGTTAACACTGAGGCTAACTCAGAAACTGAGATAGCAATGGGGACATAAGAAGTAATATGATCTTGACCCTGCACTCAAGGACAGAAGCATCTAAATGGCCATAAACACCTATCAGGCTTCCAGGATAAAAGACACACAATTTTTTAAAGTTTTATAACACATGTTTTCACTTAATAAATATGTAAACTGAACATCATATTTGCATATATGTAAGATAAATATTTTATAAAATATTCATATAAAAATTACCTAGGTATCTGAATTGTGGATGGAAGGTCAAATAGGATAAACACATGACATTCCTGGGCTACTCTCTGATGTGGCAAAGCACACATTCAAGTGCTCATCCAGTGAGTGTGTTTGTTGTTTTGGTTTATTTTCAAACAAAATTAACCAGCTGTAGTCACATAGCACAGCTGGATTCCTCCCTTAACATTTTGGATTTTTAAAATGTATTAACAGCATAAGCTATGGCTCAAAGGCCATAGAACACTGCTCACCAGTAAGTTCCAGATTAATGTTAGACTATCTGTGAAAGAACATAGAAACAGGGGTTCAGACTGGGCTGAAAAGACCCTTCCGGGTTTCATGAATGATAACTAGGCTTTTGGGCTTTGGGGAAAATGTTTACACTTAAAGATTAAAATATTTAGGATACGACTGTTTATGGGTTTGTGTGTTACACTGCCATGCTTTCATTGAAATATCATTTTCTATTAGAGTTCACTGGCATTTCTTGTCTACTAAATAAAATATTTATCTTTAAACATGCATGAGCCTATTTGAATTTCTTTAAATGTGTTGTTTTGCTATGTGCCTTGTCTCAGGTTTGGTTGAAATAACTGTCCACTTGCCCTGTGACTGTAGAAACACACTCAAATATATTGTTTTGGTGGCTGTTTAAAAACTGCATTTGCTTCAGTTGCACGTACTGGGTGGAATTTAGCCACACTAATTTTTTGTGGGTTTTTATTGCTTGCCATGAGAAGTGATACCAGCATATTTCTTTTTAGCTACCATTTTCAGGGTTAGTAGAGTACTGCTCCATATTCAGAAATAATGATTTCCTACAAGATTCTAATATATCATATGCCACATTTACAAGATACAATTTGTGCTTGTTTAAAATATGTGTGAAGGGAAATGTTTAATTAATTTTGTTTTACTATAGAGTTAGAATGTACCTCAAACCCTTAGCTGTTTTTTATGCTAATATCAATAGTACCTATCAAAGGTTTAAAATGCTAGTGCCACTCAGGATTTGCAAGGGCATTCCTACCCATGATGTTGATATGTAGTATATGAAGTCTTAGAGGTAAGAGAAACCTTTAACCTAATAACTTTACTGATCGGAATTCACCCTAGTCATGGTATCCATCTCATTACAATTGATAGTTTTTAAAATGTTGTAAAACCATAATTAATAATAGATGACTAATTAAATTATGACATATCCACAGATTGGAAATCTATGTAGCCATTAAAAGGGACTGTAAGAAATGGATTCAGTGACTTGGAAAGGTGGTCCCAATACAACCATATCTCTGGAATAACGGCATTTGCTTTAAATGTGTGTGTATGTGTGTAATAAATAGAAATTATTCAGAGAATGGGTATTAACATACTTTCTATTAAAGAGGAAGTTTCCTTCTTCCTTGACTAAATTTTGTGATTTTTTTATATAGCAAACATATAGGGCTTTTACACGTTTGTTACATAAAATTCCAACATCAATTAATCATTCACTTAAGTGATGGCTACAGAAGTCTCTCTTCTACATATGCTTCATCTACACACCTGGACTTTGAACCCAGCTGGCAGGAATGGCTCATGAAGGGGTGACTGTAATGACCCATGTCCCTCCCAAACCTGTTTCCCCTAACACAGCCATCCTCTACTACAAACAAGCAAGAATCCTGCTCACCAAGCTGTCCTGGATGCAGGGGGTCTCCAGGAGCCTCCGGACTCCATTCTCCACAGTTACTCCCAGCCAGTTGAGTGCTGCCCAGCACCAGAGGTAGTCGTAACTGCCATGCCAGTAGCTCACAAACGCGAACGTCATTGCAGTGGAAAACAGCGTCCCCAGCAGACCATGCTGGGACCCACCAAGTGGAATGTACACATACCTGGAGAGAGAAGAGGCTGTGAGGAACCATGCCCGAGGATACATCTGCAGCACTCCCTGCTCCAGGCTTGACTCTCCTGCTGCACATCAACACTGCTATTCATGGCACACACATCCTTCTCTACTTCCCGGAGGCCACAGACCACTCCTTCACTTCACCACCACACAGGGAATTGGCAAAAACCCAAACCTCCACAACGCAGGGTTTTAGGTTAAATGAACACACAGGCTAAAGAGCTCTCACTATGAGAGAGCAGAACAGCCTTTACCAGAGGTAGGGGGGAGAAGTGATGAATTCACAGTTTCTGAAAGGGATGAACCTAATGGCACTCATGCTGGGTACATAGGGACACCAACTTTCAAAGCAGATATATATTCTATAGCTCAAACTATTAAGTTTATGGTAAACCCATTATTTAAGCATGATCGCTAAAACCAAGTCCCTAATATGGCAGGAGCTGAGTGCAGAAGAGGGGTGCCAACAGTGGGAAGATACAAGGAAAGGGTGTAGGAGGCTGAATATGGTGGAAATATTACGTACACATGTATGTAAATGGAGAAAATGAGACCTGCTGAAGTTATTCTGGGAATGGGGAGATAGGGGAGAATGATGGAGGGGGTGAATTCAACTATAATATATTGTGAGAACTTTTGTAAATGTTGCATTGTACCTCCATTATAACAATAATTAAAAAAGAGAAGAATAAAGTAGAAAAATCACTCTTGAAAAAAAAAGAAGGGTGCCAAAGCCAGTTCCCCCAGTTTTTTGGGCAAGTTGCCCAGAAGCAGTTGTGAATTCACAAGTAAAGGGGAGAGCTTTGTGCTTCCAGGACAGCCAAATCGCAACCCTAAATCATGACCATCAGGGGTTCATTCTCTTCTGGTAAGATGGCTACCTCAGTGCACTGGGCAGGACTCTGTTCTTCAATCAGCATCTTCCTGCTTGACTTGGATAAAACTCACACCCTGGTTAACAGAACCTGGGAGCTAGGAATATTCCCTTCCTGCAGCAGGGTTTTTAAACCTGCTTATCACTGGCTAGTGCTTCTTTGCTCAACCTTCTCAGCAAGGAAAAGGAAGTTGTTATCAGAATACACCATGTATTCCAAGCACAATACTAGACACTTTATATGCATATTTTTGTTTGAGTTTTTGAAGCACCATATGTTTTACCCCTGCTTTCCCAGCATCCCAAACAGTTCAGCATTTTTTCCAATTTATTTATTATTTTAATTTTTTGAAGGAAGTTTTATTTGAAAATCATTTTGAATAGGACCATTTATAGGAAGGCAAACCAAGGAATAAAAATAAAATCAGTTCATAAAAAATATTTGAAAAGACTATGATTATAATTTTTATTTAAAATAGATTTAACTGGCACATAAAAGCAAAAATTGTACATATTCATGGGGTACTAGGTGAGGTCTCAGTAGATGTGTATACTGTGCAGTATTATCTACCCCCTCAAGCTTTTATCATTTCTTCATGGTGAAAACTTTCAAAATCGATTCTAGCTTTGAAACAGACGTACATTTTTGTTATCTATAGTCATTCTACTGCACAATGGCACACTAGAACTTCTTGACTAGGCTTTAGTTAGGCTCCTCTAAACCCTCTAGCCTTTGACCTTTGTGCCCATACTTGTTGGGTCTACATCACCTAGCTGTAGCAAGTATCCTAGTAAGTCAGTTTAGAGAGAGCCCCCCCCCCACCTTTGATATCTGACCACCTTCAATATCTGGCCAAATTCTTTGTTCCCCCCACCATTGGTATCTGATCAGCCTGGTCAGTCTTCAGCAAGAATCCTGTTAGGTCCATTTAACTAGAATTCCCCTAACTCCCGATGCTTCCTCAATAATTTTTCATCCAATGACCCCCTACTGTGCTTCCTGGCTATACCTCACTTGTCTGTGCTGTATTCAGAAGTGAGAATAGTTTTCTTCCCCCCTCCCCCACTTTACTTGGTTTTTGGTGATACTGGGGGTTGACCTCAGAGCTTCATGCTTGCTAGGCAGGCTTGCTTGAGTCACACCCCCCAAGCCCTTTTCATTTTAGTTATTTTGGGGATAAGGTCTTGCATTTATGCTCAGGTCATCCTGAAGTGCAATCCTATTTATATTTTCCTCATAGCTAGGATGACAGGAGCCATCATGCCCAGTTATTGGTTGAAATAGAAGTCTCACTAACTTTTTGTCCAGGCTGGCCTCAAACTGCAATCCCACTGATCTCTGCCTCCAAGTAGCTGGGATTACAGACATGAGTCACCAGCACCACTTTCCATCTTACTTTGAGAGTCCTGCATAAAATTTTTTTTTACTACTTTACTGCCCAGCTTTGGTTTTCTTTAACATCCTTTATTCTCAAATGTATTTTGGGTTAGATAATAAATTATATGATCACCCTACACAACCCCATTTTATAAAAACCTGAGGCTAAGAAGTTAGTAATTTTTTCAAGATACACATCTGGGAAGAGAAAGGATCAAGATACAATGTGCATCGATGGCACCAAAGCTGATATTTTCTATACACCTATGGGTTAATTCTGAAAGCCCCATCTTTCATCTCAGTAAGAAATAACTAAACCTGAGGGCATGTGAGAAGGTAGCCACTTCAAAAATAAGTGAAGCAAAGATAATACTTTCTCTTGTGAAAAAACAAGACCATCTTGACAATCAAATCAGCAAATATGCCTCAAGCACTCATTATATACTAAGGAATGCTCCTTCAGCTGCCCAGAATTTTTTTTTACCTTCAGGACATTTTTGGCATTATACAAAACACAGAGTCATAAAGTATTGTTCCTTCCATAAGGACAGGTGTACCCAGCTGTGGACAATAGTAAACAAGTTCCACTGTTAAGCTATGTGACATGGTACAAAGTACACCAGGAGGTTTAGCAGTATGGAGGAGAAGGGGGATGAATGAAGACAAGTGGGGAATGACTGGCTTAATGGCAGCCACACAGTGAGGCCAAGGGGATGAGGATCTCTAGGCTAAGGGGAGAAGAATACACAAGAGAGGTAGCCAGTGAGTCTGAAAAGCCCCAGCACCATAGGCACATGTCTTACTTGGTGTTCTGCTGCCCCCTAGAGGCTGCTTGCTTGCTGGTGTAGAACACTTACAGGCCTTGGATACAAATGGGCCATAATACCCTGCTGCCTCCTACCTGCATGGAGGTGACCACTACTCCATCATAACTCCCCTGCTCGTCACTTTATACAATTAGTATTGTAAGCGGCTTGTATGTTAAAGAAAAAAACAAAACAGGGTGACCACTTTCAAAAGTATGAGAAGTGACTATGATCAAAGAAGACTTTGCATTATTTTACGAAACAAGTTATTTAATACTTTCCTTCCTCAATTTGTTTTCATATTGAGATTTTTATTGTACATATTATACAAAAGTGAGCTATACTGTATATATCAGAAAACCCAGCATAGAATAAAAACTCATACCAACAGTACCTGATACTGGATTCAGCTCTAAAAAGGACACGTTTATGGGCTTGTGATGAAGAAGCATCCAGTCCCACAATCACATGACAGTGATTTTAGGCATCTCCTGGAACCATGGCTCTTACTTTGCCTTCAAAATGACAGCTGACAAAAATCTCTGAAAATTCCTCTCATTGCAGAAATTCATATATGGCAGGTCTCCAAGGACATGAGACTGCTTTTTTTTAAACCAGAAGAAGGTGTAGTTTTCAGACTGGAAGACAAAAATCTCTTCTTCATCCCTAATTTCTAGATGGCAGGGGGTATGGTAAGGAGAGGGAACAGGTAGGTTTTCTTTTTACACATTCTACCACTCTTGTGTCATCTCTGTGATTAATAAGAACAGAAACATGTCTGTTTTAGAAAAGCAATCGTAGGACCTCACTTCCTGAGATGTGCTGCATGGTGAAATTGATTTCCCAATGGAAGAAAGCAATCAGCACCACCTTCCCAGCAAAACAAAACAAAAAAAAGATTTCTTCTCGTTAGAGACAAGTGAGGCTACCGCTGCCCAAGGCCTGGCCCTACCTGGCCAGCTTTGCATGGTCACTGCTTGTAGAGAATACTGCTGGAGGAGGCTAGCATCCATCTGCTGCTATCTTCTTAATTCAAAGGCATCTCATGGAATCTATGCAACATAGCAAACCCCCAACTCAGAAGCAGGAACCTATATATAACCCAGATGGCCCTGGCAACGTCCACCTTCACTGAATGCCCAGGCACCATAGGCACAATCATTAAAACAACCTTCATGGAAATAATGTATTTTACACAGGAGAAATTAAATTTGAAACTAGAATGTTCTCTTACACCATGTATCACTATGGGACCATTTCTTAGTGGTATATGCTCCACTTATTTAATTAGATCTCAAATCAATCCTCACAGACATATCTACCAGTCTTTGTGGTGCTTGGATTTGAATTCAGGGCTCCATGCTTGCTAGCCAGGCATTCTGCCACTTGAGCCATGCCTCTAGCCCTTTTTTGTTTATTTTTCTCTGGGTGTTTTTGCAATAGGGTCACGCTTTTTACTCAGGTCAGCCTGGACCGTGATCCCACCTCAACTGGGATGACGGGCATGCATCACCATACCCAGTTTTTTTCCATTGAGATAGTTTTGCTAACTTTGCCCAGGCTGGCCTCCCAATCCCAGCTTCTCAAATGGATAGGATTATAGCCATGAGCCACCAGCTCATGTTATTAACTGAAAAGAAAAAATCCTTTCCAGAACCACATTTGTAATCCTATTTCTAATAATAGGATTAAATTAATAGAAATCAAACTCATGTGTTCCTAAACCACCAGAATTACGCCAACTCTAAGAGATTTGCTACCAAAAAATGAAAGTATTACTCCTTGAAAGAGTAAGGCCTTTAGCAGCTCAAAGGGTCAGATTTGAGGCTTGAGGCTCATGGGCAAGTCCAGGTTTCCCTGGGCTTGAGAAGAGCTCCTGCTCAGACTCCTCGATGGAGTTGGCTGTGCTCTCCTAAGTCAAGTTCTCACAACAGTGACAAACCCTGACCCACCCCTGCTTCTGGCTTTGGCCTTGGTCCATATTTTCATGTTTTTCTTCAGCCAATTAAGTCCCATCAGTCAAATCTCATCCTGTAGGTAGAAGATAAAAGACCCAGTGTTTATTTCACACAAAATAAGCTAAAAGTCTACTTCTAAAAAGTTTTCAAAGGAGGACATATATAGGAAAGAATATAATTACTTTTAATATTGCTCTGTTCAGTAAAGATCATAATGGAATTTTAATAAGTAAAAAGCAGCAGTTGGTTAATGGCCAACCATAGACTCGATCATTTCCAGAAGGCTAAGAGACATCCACTTCCAAAGCAGAGGGAATATTTTGAGCTTGGCTAAATCTCAGTTCCTTTACTGAAAGATATTGGGTGTAAATTGCATATGCAACTTATTAAGAATTCTATGTCTTATTTGGCAACAGAATATTGTAGAATTTATAAAATAAAAATTAAACTCATGCTATATTTAGTAAACATATGTTCATGTAATTGGATGTCCACATATTTTTAAAAACTAATCTTTTACTCCACAAATGTGTAGCCTGGTGGATTAAAGTATTTTGTTCATGAGCCTCCATCCTTGAGAAAGATTTAACTCTATCTTCATAGTCCAAAACCAAAAGCATACCTCCTCAAATGTCTACCCTCACTAGAGGAAAGGCTGAAAGGTCATGAATGGCCCCACCACTTGTCTTCACCTATAGAATCCAGCCAGCAGCAAAGCACAGGCGATATATGAACCTTTGTAATATTATAATCTTCACACTTGAGATTACAAAACAAATCAACAAACAACACTCTAAAGTGCCATCTTCAAAAGTAGCCTCCAGACACAAACAGGGACACGGGCAGCCCTAGGGGGACATGAACCAGAAATGTAGACACACTATTGCCTTCCATGGGGTTTCTAACTCTCTCCTTCTGCTTGAGAGCACATCGAGGCCCCAGCAATCCCCAGGGCTCCCAGGCCCATATCTATTTGGGGCTATAAATAAACACCATATAAAACAGATTCTGTGGAGGCTTGAGTGAAGAAGACAGGGAGTTTTTACTCTTCAGTGCTATGGAGCTGAATCTAATCACTAATAAAAAGGTCCTCAAAGACTCAGTTTAATAACCACCAAAATTTCCTGGCTGCCTGCCTGTCTTCCTAC
Organism: Castor canadensis; assembly: GCF_047511655.1. NCBI lineage: Eukaryota > Metazoa > Chordata > Mammalia > Rodentia > Castoridae > Castor > Castor canadensis. The sequence goes on from NC_133396.1 coordinate 122,449,410, forward strand.
CTTCCTCCCAGGAGGATGCTAAAAGCACTTATAAGCTTCTTTAGGCCACATGAAAGGGGCCAGTGCATGAAAAATCAGAAGGGGCAAATCTGGATGTGTGTGTGGTGAAGGAATGGATGATTCCCCCACCTTATAGTCAGAGGGGGAAGGTGGAGGGGAAAGATTTCATCCTTCCCTCTCCCTACATTTCCCAACCTTTGCTCCATCGGCACATCTCAAATCCAGGGATCAACATTACGACCACTGGGCACACAGCTCCTCTTGTTAGCAATTAGATTATCTGTTTCTCCTGGTTGTTCCCCTTTGACCTCTACCTCTCAGCCACATCTTAATCAGTGCCACCCCTGCTGGTCCTAATCTTCACACTCATCTATCATGGCTGCTAGGAAAATGTTTGCTATAAAATGAGCTTGTAAAACTTGAAGGTTACTGTGCTGGTACAATGCCTTGGGGTCTCTAGGAGAAAGTGTTCTGAAGACAAGTACAATAAAGAAATGCTGAACTGACTACTGGGGCATCTCATTCTCCATCTGGGTTTATGGTGCAATGACTCAGATAGCCATGCTAGACAGGGTTCCTCAGAGGCAGGCCCATGGCCTTGACAAGTGTAGAGTGCAAGTTCCCATGGCAGCATGGCATGACACAGAAAAAGTCCAGCTGATTGTCAGTCAGGAAAAAAAGAAAAATGAACAGCTGAGGTGTACAGTTAGGAGAAACAGAAAAGTTCCTTCATTATCAGGCATGTAGCCTGATAATGGTAGCCAAGTCTTTACCTTCAGAGGGTTTTTGCCTACTATGGATTCTCACTGTGTTGCATCTTAAATAAAACACATCAGTCTGGCTTTATCAAAGTCATTCTCCAACTGGCTCTCTCCTATGCCACCAAATTCTTATGTGTCACCAAAATAGATTCTCCACTCTATAATTAACTTCATTTCTGCCCAAGTCTGGGACCTGTAATCACACCCCCATCCCTCAGTCATGGAAGGCTTCTGGCCATCTTTTTCACTATTAGATCTTTCAAAACAGGTTCCATACTCTCTTCAAAGAATGTCTCCCCAGCTAATCTTACCCTTTGATTCTTTATCTCTTTGGGATTTGTGTATTCATTTCAGCCTAAATTATTTCCTTGGAATTGATATACCAGGCTTTAGTGCTTCTGAGCTTTTTCTTCAGGGCTCAGGGCAAGCAGAATTCCTTGCCTCACATCAAACTATGGAACAGAATTGTAACTTTTCTCTTTGCATTTCCCCCAGAGTCTAAGTTAGACTCCAATTCTAAGGGTCCTTCATAAATCCTGACCACCTTCCTTATTCTTTTCCTCATCCTTCTCATTTTCCTGATTCATTTTCCTTTTTCTCTCTCATTCTCTGTAAACAAAAGATAACTCTCTAGCTAAAAACTGTGGCTTCACCAGTAAATGTCACTGTCATGTCTGCTGCTGCTAGCTTCTCCTCTAAAGTGCTGGGAGGTTTAGAGGGTAATATTTACAAAGTCAGACTAAATCACAGATACCAACAGAAGGTGCCCTGAGCAAAGTGGACAGCTGGCATGGATTGACTGGTGGGATGTCTGCCAATTCCAGCTTCCCCAAGGAAGCTGCCAGACTTCCAAAAGAAAAGATATTTAACCAAAAAGCAAAGTTACATATTTTAAAAATTGAAGCACTCAAGCTGAGATACATAAGATTTGTGACCTTAACTTTAAAAATCTTAAAAAAAAAAAACATCAGTATTAGATGATGCACGAGGGAGAAGTGTTCACAAGGCCAACACCATGTGGCTTTGATCCAGAGTGGCTTGATCACCTGGGTTCACTTTTCTGACAAAATCTCTTCCTCTGCCATTTATGTTACTCCCTCAGTGTGCTAGCTGGTCACCACAGTAGTGTAAGATTGGGACCATTGTTGGAAAAGAACACAGACACACATGAAAAAAAATAAGTGCCTTACAACACAAAGTAGGATAAAAGTAGGGATGGGGACATTAGGGTCCCAGATTTCAGGAACTGTCACTTTGATTTGCAACTGAGAGTGATTGGAGCCTGGAGAGAACTGGGAAAAAAGGTCTCTATAAACGTTTACATTTGTTTTCTAAGCATAAATTCTCTTGCAGGGCTATGATCCATCACAGCAGTGTGCTGTCTTGCTACTAGCTTCTATTAAAATTGAAGGGATCTGTCTTCCCTAATTGGTTTTCGGGAGGCAGAGCTCCTGGAACATTAGTTTATGCTTTTGACTCCCTTCCTCCCCCCGCCCACTGCCTCAGCTGCTATGAAGTTAACTGTGGTCTTTTGACCAAAGTGAAAATGCACAGTGAAGTGCAAAATGCATGAGGAATCACCCCTTATTCCAAGCAGAACTGAGGAAACTCTTACCTCCAGGTGACAAACTCTCTCCTAATAGCAAATCTCCACCCCACCCCCAATATATGTACTGAGTCAATTCGGGACTTCCTTAAAGAGCACATTGATCATGAAAATGCTCATCTTGGGTGGCCATAAATGAGGTTCAATGCCCAGAAAGGGAGAAAAGTGGGACAAAATGCCAGCACATATCATGTGGGTACCAATTTTGAAACACTGTCATTCAAGACTGTCTTCAGGAGGAAAGAAAATAAAGGTCTCAGGAGCTGAAGTGATTTTCAAAAATAATTCAAGTGAAATAGCTGCTGGTGGTAATAATGAAGCTATTCTGTTTCTGGACTGAAATCAGCACTCTGACAAATCAGCTTTGACAGAATTGTTTCAACTGCTTCTCATTTATCACAATTATGATTCACACTCCCTATCAGAGACAATACCTTTTAAAGCTGGGCACTGGAAGGGAAAACTGATAATGCTTGAATTTGGGCATAAATGACAATAAATCTGCAGGAGTATCCAAGACACTTGTGCCAAGGCAGCAATTACAGAAACAAACCAAGAACACCATCCCATACTCAGGAAACAATGGCCTGGTAAGCATTCTTCCCTTAATGCAGTGAGAGCTGCCTGGATGGTGCCACTTATTCAAAAAATCCCATGGTAATTGAATGAACTCTTGAGTGCACATTAGAGATTAATATTTTAAGAGCTGGCATTTTACAGAGACAGTCCAAGGATGACATTGTGTGTCACACAGGTGGAGTCTTCTGTAGATTAAATATGCTATCACTCATGCAATGAAGTCATAAGAAATCCAAAAATATCAGCCACAGAACTGGATATTAACATGGTAATTCATGCTGGGCTATAGCCACTTCACTTCCCAAAGGCTGGGGAAAGAAGTGACTATCCTGATAGCATTCCACTCACTCCCAAGGCTCCCTCTCATGCAGAATCAAAAGGAGGAAAGAAGTTTCATGGGCTGGAGAGTACAGAGCTTGTCCCCAAGAAAGGCAGGGAGAGAGGACTAATGATAACCCATCACTCCCCAGCCAATGGTAGGTAGTGTGGCCACAGTGAGAAGCCAGCTGTTGATTTTAAGGAAACAGAGAAGCAGCTGGACCCACATGAAAGAGGGGCTCCCACATCATTGTCCTGCCTTCCAAGACCACCATAGGTGAAGCTGCAGACAAGGGATGTCTCCTAAGCAAAACCATTTTATGGAGGTCAAAGAACAAAGAAATTTCCTCCAAATGCCCAAATGCCTAAAGAGTCTCGTTTATCCAGAATACTCTCATTACCATGAATCTGAGAGCCAGTAACCAACCAGTCCAGCAGGCCTGACCCTCCAACACTATCAGTTTCCCTGAAAAGAAAGGAAAGGGCATTGAAGAATTACAACATTCCTGATTACTGTCCAAAGACAAAGTAGGGGACAGGAAGTAGCCGACTCAGAGTTCACTAACTTGTCAGCAGATCAGGCTGCTTATTTTGAGAGACCCTTTTTTAATTCCATGGCCAAGGCCAAGAGATGGAAGCATCCCTTATTCACCTAGAATGAGTTACCCAGAAGACAGGAATGGCTGCCCAAGATGCAACGCATGAGGGTTCTGAGACACAGCCAAGGGCTTTAAACATGTACTCATCTCACAGCACCAAGAGCAAAGATCTGTTCTTAGGGATGGGCCAGATGGAAAGAAGTACCTAACCTACTCTTCAGAGTTCAACTGTGGCCAACATTCCTAGTCATCTGGTTAACATCACATCTACAACAATTTCTTCCTGCCAGTACTCCCTGAGGCCTCAGCCTGGAACCAAGAAACCTGTCTTAAGCAACCTCTTCTGTGGCCCAGTCACTTCAATTCATGGTGTTCTAACCCCTCAGCCAGGAGTTTGTTGGGAAAATGGAACTCTTTATGGCATACTAGATGCCAAGAGTGACTCCCAGTTCACATATGTAAGAAGGTTCCCAACAGAATGCCTACTCAGTTGCTCCCTCCACACATGCTCCTGGGTAGTGGTCCTATGGCTTGTCCTCTTCCTCAGCAGGACCACTCCTGGGCCACAGCTTCAGAGGGTTCAGTGTTCCCTCCAGCATCTCCTGGCTACACTGCATGATGTCACGTTCAACACCACTCTTGAAGGAGGCTTGCATCAGACTCTTTGAAGATCAGTAGTTCAAAGGGGAGAAACCCCTTAGCCAATATCAGGCCAGCCTGAGCAGGGCAGGGCTTGGCAAAAGACCAGGCTCTGGATGAGCTCAGGTACTTCGCAGGGCAGAAGGCAGCCTAGAGGAATTACTCCCTTCTGACAGTGCTCAAGGTAAAATGTTTCTCTTGTAAGGCACAGGTTTCTAGAACCAAAGTGAATAAAATTGAATGTGACCCTGAGTTGTACTGTTATAACCTTTATCATACCAACTGTACAGAATCAGGCCAAACAGCAACTTCTGTTCCCAGATTGTGTGTGTGTATGTGTACACTTGTGCTTATGAAAGAAATGTGCCCATTAAATCTATACGGAGGACCAACTCTGGGCTAGGCACTGTGATAGACATGGGAGTAATAAAAAAGATTAGGAACACCTTTTGCTTGCCTAGAGCAGACAGTCTTGAGGTAAACTAAATAAGGTATCATTTAAAGAATGAATCAAAGCAGAGCGAAATGCAGCCTAGAGATATAGGTAATGGGCACGCTCTTGGAGTACACAGGGGAGCAGGGGAAAGGGGATGGGGGTTGATTCTGATGGGGTGGGATTCATAGAAAAGGGCATAGTTGAGATAGAGAAAAAAGGAGAATGCAGAGAGAAAGGTTCTACTTTGCCCTCATTGGCTAGTTGACATCAATCCTAATGTAACCCTAATAGTAGAAAACTCTTACAAAGCCAATGTCAGAGGAATTACCATTGCTTCCCTTAATCTCCTCCCCACTTGAATCATTCAAGAAAAACCACTTGTAAAAATTGACAAGTTTTAAAAAAGTGTAACTATACATTTATTTTGGAAAATACAAATAGTAGATTACAAGGAGATATTTGAGCATGTGATATAGAAATGAAGTAATGCTTTCTTAGTGAATTACCTGAGAACAAGGGTACACAGATGTCACACCTGGATACTGAAGATGTCCCAACATCGAGCCTGGCTCAGCAGGTAGGCCCTGGGCACGAGTCAGGCTTTGTTCCCCTGCTATAACCTGAAGTTGCTGTGTCCCTTTTCAGCCCCAGATTCTCCACATAGAACATTATATTTATGATCTATGCCTAGTTACCATACACAATTCCATAGGATTGTGCATGATAACCAAATAAGGCCAAAAGAATGGAAAAGAACTGAAAGATAATGTAAAATAAGTGATTATAATGCTACAATATTTAGCTAATGGTATATTATGGGTAGCATTATATATAATAATATAGAATTTCCACTGAGTGAAACATTTTGCCTAAAGAGGAAAGAGAAAAAACACTGATTGCTTATTGAGCCAGATACTCTGTTAACATTTTACAGGTGTTATTCAACTTGCAAGACTACCCTGGGAATTTTCCCCCAGTTTGCTGATGAAGAAAATAAAGCTCAGGGAAGGTATTTACTTCCCTAATTAAAGAGCTGGCAGATTTGTTTCATGTTGCATCAGACAGCAGGACTTGGATCAACTGGTGAAAATTACAATGAAGTATGTTTTCATCAATCTGAAATGTCTCCAAATAGAAAAGGCTACACAGCTAACAGTGGAGGGGAAACTGAGATTCAAGTTTCTGATCCAAAAGGCATATACCCTATTCCACTAGATCAAGTTGCTTTCCTATGACACTGATGAAAAACAGATATGGATGATTTATATGTTTAACATTAAAATGACAGTCACTAATTCTTTTTAAGCTTTTAAAATATCTATTGAGCACCTAGTAAATGCTGATCAACATATTCACGTCTTTATACTTCATTTGATTTAGATGGTTCTTTAGCAACTTTTATGCTTCAGAGTCATGTTTGGGATTGATTATTATAGCATGTCAGGTCTAGATAACAAAGTGTCCAATTCACTAAAAGATGAAAAAAAAGCAATGCATTTCCATTCAAATAAATCTGATAGGAACTGGTAACAGCACAATGTTGAGAGGCCAATAATGATCCCTTATTTTTGATACAGGGGATATCAGAAATGGAAGTGATCCACGAGACCATCTAGGTACCTGGACCCCTATACTATGCCCACACCAGTAGCCATCCAGCCTATACTTCGTGACTTTCAGTGATGGGAAGACTCATCTTTTGAAACAGTCTTTTCTACTTTAAACAACTTAGAAGAGAATGTGCTTCCCAGTGCTTTTCACCATTTGGTCCTGGTACACTCTTCAAAGCAACATGGAACAAATGCTAGCTCATTACTGGCAGCCTGTACAGCAACCAGTGAAGGTCCTCACCTCTCCCAAAGGCCAGCTCTGGAGCAAAGCCTGCTACTTATCTTCAGTTTCTGTGTCCATTGTTTTACACCTAGTTCAAAATCCCCTCACTGTCACATTTTCTCTTTTTCTAGATAGTTCCTCATTTGTCTGTGTTTCTGAGATTGTGGTATGCAAAGTAGATTGAACATTTATGGGATGACATGAATAATGATGAACAGACTAAGAACACCACTTTCTTTTTCTAACCATGTATACATACCATCAACAGATACTTTCTAAGCACCTTCTATGTGTCAGGTACTATGCTAAGCACTGGAGACTTAATGGAATGTGCCAGATAAAATAGCCTCAGAGAACTTACGTCTCACCTATTATTGATGAGGTCTATGGTAACATTTGTTTCAGGACAGACTTATCTAATAGTAAAGCCTGCATGTACTACTTTTCTGAGAAAGTGAAAACCATCATCTAACAGTGCTCTCATCTTCTTCCCTAACCACATTCATTTTTATCTTCATCAGCACCTATCCACTCTTGTCCCATAGAACAAGAAATGTCCTTCCTGTCAATAAGGCTAACTCTGCTCTTTAGCTGCAGCCCCTTCTGCCGTCTGTGGGACAATGCTCCACAAAGCATGTCCCTCCTTTCCTCTTCCCCCATATCCTTATCCACTTCTACCTCTTCTGATTGGCTCTCTAGCATAAAGACATCTCACAGTCTCTACCATTTAATAAACATCTTTCTTCCATTCCACAATTTCTTCCAGGCTCAATCCTAACTGGTTTGTTCATAGACAAGTATTTCAAGATCCTTGACAGGAGTCTACCCTAGTCTCTATATTTCTCCTCTCAGTCACTCCTTAACCTGTTGCCATCTGACCACTGTTCTTCCCCATTTTAACAACTTTTGTCAATGTTATCGATGACTTCCATCTCCAAAAGCAGTGGGTACATCCTTGTGATTCTCTCATTCATCTTACCTATTATATTTTACATTGACTCTGCTTTGCATTTTTGCCTTTTGATAATCTTTGCTTTATGTTTTACCACTGCATTGCTACTTATATTCAAAGAAGCAATTATTTTTAAAATCCAGAAATAGCCACTTTTTTGTATATGTCCTGACATTTTTCTATAAATAGATATAGACACATACTGCTTGTAAGAACAGCATCTCATACATACCACTTCAGAAACTTCTCTGTTCCCCTAATTTATCATGGGCGTCCTTCCACATCTCACCTTCCTCATTCACATTCTATTCTCCTTCCCTTTGTTTCCCTCTTACCTTTACAGCCATTGCTTCTTAATCTCAACCATAAGCTTTTCATTCTCTGCCTACTTCTAAAAGTGCCAGCAACCACCCAGGGCTCTGTCCCTCATCCTGTATGTGCCTACACTGAGAGACCACATCAGCACATTAACAATGTTAGCACTGTCGTGTAGTTTCATCTACCATATTAGCCACATGTACAACAGGTAAACATGGATGCCAATATATAGCCAGTGCTCAAGAAATAACTGCTAATCTAGTCAAAAGGCAAGAGGAGAAGAGCTTGATGATGGAGGAGTACTGCTGAGGCGAAGATCAACATGGAGTCATGGAAAAGAACAAAGAAGCGCTGAGTAGAAAATGACAGAGAAACTTAAAAACCAAACTCTATCCTTCACACCTTTGCTGCACACTGGGTCTGCCATACACTTACTGAGAGTACCACTTAATGGGGCAGAAGTAGCTCCCAAGATCTCCTGTGATAGTCAGCACCAACAAATCAACGTGTAAGAAAGACCTTGTGATGGGACCCCGAAGAGGCTCTCCTTTGATCTCACTGAACTGTTCTGAAGAACCCTCCTGCCCAGGCTTCCTACCTCCACACCCACTCTCCACTGCCTTCCACCATTACCCCACTCTGACTTCACCTTTGAGTTCCATCTGGAAGCCTTCCTAGGTTAACACCATGCATCTACCAAACCCACATTTTGACTCCTCTAACATAGTATTTTTTACTGTTCCTAAATTCTTGCCATTTCTATAATTATACAGTTGTTCAGTTGCTTCATTTTCTTTGCTGTACTTGGACATAGGACTTAAACCTAGTCAGTTACTGAGCCTACACCCCCAGTGTATTTCTTCTGAGTACTTATCACAGGAGATTCACTCATATAAGAGGCATTAAAATAAGGACAGGTGTGGTGATAAGACCACAGATTAGCCACTGTATTCAAATCCTACTTCACTTATTAGTTGTAGAGCTCTGACCAAAGAGTTAATCTTCTCTGATCTTCAAGCTTCTGATTCATAGAAAATTTATAAAGATTAACAGATATATTGAGTATAAAGACCTCAGAAGGGGGCCTGGCATACAGCAAGTTCTCAATAGATGTCAGATGGTAACTTGTGACAAAGAAAAAACATCTCAGAAAAGTAAAAAGCAAGCAGGGATCCGTCTTCATTCACCTAAGCATTAAAGCTCACACTTGCAGCAACTCCAGAATTCTCTGCCCACACTCACCTCCTGACCCTTTCGGTTGGATTTAAAAGACCTGCTAAATACTCTTTTCTTAATGGGCATCACTTTATTTAATTAGCTGGATAAGTGGAAAGCCCAATGTCAACAATTCAAATTAGAAAAATAAGCATTATTCCCAAGCACCTGCTCTCATTAGTGTTCGTGTGATTTGCACTACTGATATATTTTCCACTAATGGGTGCTCTAGCAATAGTGGTAAACTCTCCATCTCCTGAGAGCTCGACACCCTAAAATTGAGTGGGCTCAATGAGTGAGATTCATAAATTGTAATCCTATAATTAAGGCTTCTTTTGCACCTACAATGCCTGTGCTTTGAAGTATTTGATAAAACATAATGCAAATTCACATTGTATTCAGTTAGTCTCTGACATGTTTGCTCATTCATTTATTAATTCAACATCCACTGTGAGCACCCACATGTACCTTCAGTAAGGATTAATTCAGTGGCTTTTAGGTGTCAGGCCGTGTGCTGGGCACAGTGAGGAATTATAAAAATGCCAGAGATGCAATTCTCACCTTCGGGGGTTCTCACATGATTGACAGACAAACCAATCATTGAGGATGACAGTACAAAGAGATTTCAAATAGTCTCACCACAAAAAATTATAAGTATGTGAGGCAATAGATTTATGTTAAGTTGTTTGACTTAGTCATTCTACAACGTATACATACTTAAAATATCACCTTGTGCCTCAAATATATACAATTACTACTTGTCAACTAAAAGTAAATGCAAAAACAGAGAAAGAAAACCACAGCAGTGTAAGGCAACGTAAGTAGCAATCAAACAGTGATGAGAGGTAATGTGTATCAAGCACCTTCTAGGTGCCAGGCTATTGGCTGGGTACTGACCACATGCCAACTTACAATGAAAGTTAGAAAACCCCATTTTCCTGATGAGGAAACACACTTGAATTCAGATCTGTCTCTGAAACTGACATCCTACCACCATGCCATGCTAACTCTCTTGGCTTAAACTTCTTTATTTAGACATAGTTGTGTACTTAGACTTATTTATACAAAATTTATGCAAAATTAGGTACAGAATGATTAAGTACTTTGCTTATACTTTAATGAATGGATTTTAATTTTTGAATGTTTTATTTAACACGTATTAATTGTACAAATTAATGGGATTCTCTGTGATGATAATGGCTTTATTTTAATTCTATAAACTATTCATGGGGAAACCAAGCCCCAACCTCAGCTAGGGACTACAATGAGGCAATGGATTCTGTTTCCAAACCAGGGGAAAAGGCACATGAAAAGTTCCACAGGCCAGGCACTGGTGGCTCACGCTTATAATCCTAGCTACTTGTGGGGCAGAGATTGGGAGGATTGCAGTTCAAGGCCAGGTCAGGTAAAAAGTTTCCAAGAACCAGTCTCAACCAACAGCTGGGCACAAAACTGTCATTCTATCTATGGGGAGAAGCATAAAATAGGAGGCTCAGAGTCCAGGCAGCTTGGGCAAGAAGCAAGAACCTATCTCTAAAATAATCACAGGTATCGCTCACATGGTAGAGCACCTACCTCTCAAACACAAAGTCCCACGTTCAAACCCTAATACTGCCCCCAAAATAAATAAATATCCTCCATGGTTCTTTCTGACCCTTGGTAATCATGAGCTTCCTTCTGTCCCTATGGTCAGTGCAGTGCTGGAGTGGACTTTTCTTAATCCAAAAAACCTTCCAAGTCAGAAAGAAAGAGGAAAACTGGATCTTCTACTCTTGGTTCATCTTGAATGAGGTTCTTACTTTGGCCTCCTTTGCATCAGTTCTTTTTAACATTCAGCTACTGCTCTGGACAGGGTGATTCTCCAAGAAGCAGAAATTTCCTCCAAAGAATAACTTGCCTTCACAACATCTCAGAACAATTGGGTTTGGGGAAAACCAGCCAAGCATGAGATAGGCAATAGATGAGCAGTCTTGTTTTTTTTCCTTAAGAAACCTTTCACTCTGAAGAGGTCAGATATGCTCTTACCCTGTTCTTTTACTTTCACAGTTCTAAAAAGGAATAATAAGCAAAGATATACAGGACCATCTTCAGGAACTGAATACCAACTCAAAAGCAAGGGTAGTATTTTTAGAATGGCGCAAGGGGAAAACTGGAGGCTCCACATCCCAGGAGGAGAAATTTCACAGGACTGCGAGCTCCTGGGAAAGGAATCACAGGAAAACTTAACAGAGTGGCAGAGCTAGGAGACTAGACTTCCATACCAAACAAACATGGGGCTCTGGAGCTAAAAGGGGTCCCCATGTGAGTTACCCCTGCAGTGGCTTTAGAATCACAAATCTCACTCAATAAGTCCACTCAATTTTAGGGTGCTGAGGTCTCAGGAGATGGAGAATTTAACACTATTGCTGGAGCACCCACTAGTGGAAAATATATCAGCAGCACAAATCACACAAACACTAGGGAGAGCAAATACTTGAGAATAATGCATATTTTTCTCATTTGAATTGTTGACATTGGGGTTTCCATTTGCATAGCTTAATTAAGGAAAGTGATGCCCATTAAAAAAGTATTTAGCAGGATTTCTTGATCCAATCACAAGGGTCAGGAGGTAGGTGGGAGCAAAGAATTCTGAAGCTGCTACATGTATGAAGACATGATTCTTACCACAAAATGAAAAAGTATGTGAGGGTGACAGATACATGTTGACTAGTTTGAGTCAGTCATTCTGCAATGCATATATATCTCAAAATTTCACCTGGTACCTCAGAAATATATATAATTATTATGTTAATCAAGAGCGAATGCAAAAGCAGAGAAAGAAACTAAAAACAGTATAAGGCAATATGAGCAGCAATAAAAAAAAAGGGTAAACATTACATTTTTCAAGGTACTTGGCAAGATACTATAGTCAGAATGGACCAAAGTATCTGTTCCTCATCCAATGCTAGACAGGGTCACTCCAAAGTTATTTCAGACTAAGCAGGCTCTCTGCCTCGCTAGAAGTATTTCTGAGAAGAAAATGCCATAATTTCCCACATAATAAGCATAGACTCTGAGACATTTTCATTGTTTCGCAATGTCACAAAAAATACCTTTACTTGCCTGTATGACTGGATGGCCAAAAAAAGGCACCATGTCTTCATAAGTTACCCTGCAGAGCTGCAAGCACAGCATCATGAACCAAGTTAAATCCTGGGCCGAGCACACACAGACTAGACCTGGATCTCTGTCTCCAACAAGTGGTCCCCAGCATATTCTGTGTGAAGACCTGGCCATTTTTGTGCATGGCAGAATTGTGCAGTAGAAAGATGTGGCTTAGGAGATAGACAGACCTAGGTCCAAATCCTAGCCCCACCACTTAAACCTGTAAAATGAGCTAATACCTATATATAATAGGTACTGAATAATTTATACTGAAAGGAATTAACTAGACCTGCTATGAAATCCTGCTTCACAGCAACCTTGACTGACAAACCTCTCTTTTAGCACTTATAATCCATGCCATCTATTCAACATATATTTACTGAGCACTGAGCAGAGGGAGATTAAATTGTTAATTTTAAATTATGAACAGGACAGACAAGGTCTCTGTTCTCATGAAGCATTCTAGTGGGGGGAGCCTTAAAAATGAATAGGTGATATACTTTTAGATGAATAATTAATGTATAATAAATTTATAAATAATAAAGCAAGACAAGTGGCTAAAGCCATTTTCTTCACAATCTTGACATAAATGACATTGTACTCAGCACTCTCCCTTGTAAGTTAAGCTACATCCAGAACCAGGCTGTAAACTTCGTGGGCATACAGATTTCACCTTACAAGTCTCTATTCCCTGTGGCATGGATTAGAGTGCCAAGTGTGTGGCAAAAAAAATGCTCTGCAGATTCCTATAGGTGACTGAGAATGAACAGACTAAAGAGGGTTTTTGCCAAGCTAAACACCATCTAATTCTGTCAGTGACTACTTGACATTGTATGAAATACAAACTTTAGAAGCACCATCTCCTCACTACTTCCATCCTAGGACTTCATCGTTGGGATTTATGATTACCTCAATACATCACTGTCCCCTCCATTTCAATTTCCCTGAGTATCTTTCCCAAGGATCCCCCATGTACCACACAGCAGTCATCTGATTCCAACCCATATAAGCTTGGCCTTGGGAATGACAAATTTCTGAATGGTTCAACAGCCTATTTCCTGTATAGTTGTTTTGAAGGTATGAAGAAAAGGGCAGAGGTTGTTTACCCATTTGGAAATGAAAGTATTTTTCCTCACTTTGCCAAAACCTGTAAGTTCTCCTGACTAGGACCCCTCAAAACTGACCAGAAAATAGCAAGGCAAATGTCAGCAAATCCATTTCCTTACACTAGAAAATATGTTTTCCTTCCCCATAATGCTCCCACTAGAATCACTAACACTACAAAACACTGAAGTCAACAAATACAGATAAATAAAACCCAAAGAGGAGTCCTGGCAGGTGGCCAGCATTTGATCTTTGGGATCTCTGCATCCTTTGTTTCTAAACAAAGTAACAAAAAAAGCATCACTGATAGGAGTCAGCCAGGTAGGAGAATTCTGTGGCCATGCTCCCTTGCAGAACAAAGTCACCAGCCTTCAGGTTAAAGCTCCATATCCTGATTCCTTCTGGAACAATAAGGCACCGAAACCACCATGCTTTGTGGAGCACATTTTATGTTCATTCAGCTCTGTGCTCAACGTGATGGAAAATTGAAACCTGAAAAGAAAAATCTCTGCTCCTAACCAACTCACAAGATAGTATTACCCTCAAAACAAGGTAGGGAAAAAAAAGATCCCTAGGGATTTAGGTCTTTGTAAAGTACAGACATTTTCTCAGGACACAGTTGAAAGCCAAACAAGAATCCAAATGTCCACATGGACAGCGTCATTTGGTCCATCCCATCCACATATTCCTGACCACCCAGATAATCAGTCAAGTGCCTTCTCCACTTCTTTCCTGTCAACAAATAACTGGTCCTCTCTCTAGACAGGAGACATTCATGCAGAGTTGTGGCTTGGGTTACAATCTTTCAGCTTTCTGAATCAAGGGTTTCTGGAATTGGAAAGGGAAGGGATGGTTGTTTGCATCATCTTGGACTCATCTATCAACCAAGAAAATGTTGAGGTTTCTGGGATATTCGTTTTAATGAACCAGTCCTTAAAATATAATAAACATTTATTTCTGTATCACTTACCCAACAACTTACAAAAAGTCAGTTAGTACCATGATGAATTTCATCCTTAAATAAACTACATTCTTGAAGTTGGTTCCAGCAACATTCTGCATCTCTCCTGAGGTCTCTTTCTCACAATAAGCCTTTCACCCCACTGGGTCTTCTCCATGCCTTAACTCAGCTCAGGGTGATAACTGAGCTTGAGCCTCACTTGAGTGTGGCTGACAATCAGCATAGACTATGGGAATCCTCAAGTGCATGTATTTGGGTCCTATGCCCCCACTTACTATTTTTGAAAGTACTGGAGCTTGAACTCAGGTCTTACACTTACTAGGCAAGTGCTCTGACATGCCTCCAGTACTTTTGAGTCATGCCTCCAGTATTTTTGCTTTTACGTTATTTTTTAGCTAGGATTTCATGTTTTTGCCTGGGGCTGGCCTGGATTGTAATCCAACTACCTATGGCCTCCCATGCAGCTGGGACGCAGGTACATCCCATCATGCCCAGATTATTTGTTTATTTCATTATTCATATGTGCATACAAGGCTTGGTTCATTTCTCCCCCCTGCCCCCACCCACTCCCTTACCACCCACTCCACCCCCTCCCGCTCCCCCCCTCAATACCCAGCAGAAACTATTTTGCCCTTATCTCTACTTTTGTTGTAGAGAGAGTATAAGCAATAATAGGAAGGAACAAGGGGTTTTGCTGGTTGAGATAAGGATAGCTATACAGGGCATTGACTCACATTGATTTCCTGTGCGTGGGTGTTACCTTCTAGGTTAATTCTTTTTAATCTAACCTTTTCTCTAGTTCCTGGTCCCCTTTTCCTATTGGCCTCAGTTGCTTTAAGGTATCTGCTTTAGTTTCTCTGCATTAAGGGCAACAAATGCTAGCTAGTTTTTTAGGTGTCTTACCTATCCTCACCCCTCCCTTGTGTGCTCTCGCTTTTATCATGTGCTCATAGTCCAATCCCCTTGTTGTGTTTGCCCTTGATCTAATGTCCACATATGAGGGAGAACATACGATTTTTGGTCTTTTGAGCCAGGCTAACCTCACTCAGAATGATGTTCTCCAATTCCATCCATTTACTGGCAAATGATAACATTTCGTTCTTCTTCATGGCTGCATAAAATTCCATTGTGTATAGATACCACATTTTTTTAACCCATTCGTCGGTGGTGGGGCATCTTGGCTGTTTCCATAACTTGGCTATTGTGAATAGTGCCGCAATAAACATGGGTGTGCAGGTGCCTCTGGAGTAACCTGTATCACAGTCTTTTGGGTATATCCCCAAGAGTGGTATTGTTGGATCAAATGGTAGATCAATGTCTAGCTTTTTAAGTAGCCTCCAACTTTTTTTCCAGAGTGGTTGTACTAGTTTACATTCCCACCAGCAGTGTAAGAGGGTTCCTTTTTCCCCCACACCCTCGCCAACACCTGTTGTTGGTGGTATTGCTAATGATGGCTATTTACAGGGGTGAGGTGGAATCTTAGCTTGGTTTTAATTTGCATTTCCTTTATTGCTAGAGATGGTGAGCATTTTTTAATGTGTTTTTTGGCCATTAGAATTTCTTCTTTTGAGAAAGTTCTGTTTAGCTCACTTGCCCATTTCTTTACTGGTTCATTAGTTTTGGGAGAATTTAGTTTTTTAAGTTCCCTATCTATTCTGGTTATCAGTCCTTTGATGTATATCGGGCAAATATTTTCTCCCACTCTGTGGGTGTTCTCTTCAGTTTAGAGACCATTTCTTTTGATGAACAGAAGCTTTTCAGCTTTATGAGGTCCCATTTATCTATGCTATCTCTTAGTTGCTGTGCTGCTGGGGTTTCATTGAGAAAGTTCTTACCTATACCTACTAACTCCAGAGTATTTCCTACTCTTTCCTGTATCAACTTCAGAGTTTGGGGTCTGAT
The DNA here is from genome assembly GCF_047511655.1 of Castor canadensis. NCBI lineage: Eukaryota > Metazoa > Chordata > Mammalia > Rodentia > Castoridae > Castor > Castor canadensis. The sequence continues at coordinate 122,465,777 of NC_133396.1, forward strand.
ATTAAGATCCTTGATCCATTTTGAGTTAATATTGGTATAGAGTGATATACATGGATCTAGTTTCAGTTTTTTGCAGATGCCCAGATTATTTGTTGAGCTGAGGTCTCACTAACTTTTGGTCTAGGTTGTCCTTCAACTATGACCCTCCTGATATCCACCTCCCAAGTAGCTAGGATTACAGATGTGAGCCACTGCACTTGGCTCCATGCCCTTATTTCTACACCCACAGTGCTACACTCCTTCATAAAAATGGAAGAAGCACACAATAGTCCTTTGTATCTCTGATCTCTTTTCCAGTGATATTGAATTATGCTGAATCTTATCTACTTGCTTTCCCAGAACAAACCAAACCCATTTTTGAGTGGCTGGTTAAGTGAGAGAGAGAAATCTGTGATCCATGAGTGATTATTCTCAGGCAAATTATATGAAGTATAACTCCACAGTCTTAGTCTCATCAGTTCCAGTCTCCAACTTAAAGAGCAAATCAACTACATCTGCCAAACTACAATCAATCAAATGAGGCAAGAGAACAGAGCTGTTGTGTCAGGCTTCCTTCTTGGAAAGTTTTTGACAGTCTGGGCCTGATGGTCTCTGTATATCACTGGAAGGAAAGGCTGTTAGGAGACAGAATGTGTTGGCAGGATGGCAGAAGGCAGTGGGAGACAAGGTGGATATGCATGGGCTACATGTTCATTCACCTAACACACATCTAGGGATGGGCCAGAACTAGCAAACATGGTGACAAGCCAGAGAGACAGCCATTGCCCTAGTAGAACTGACATCGTCAACAGAATCAACTCATTATAGAAGATTTTATTTGCTTATTTGTTTTACTAAAACCAAGTACAAGGAAAGTCACTCCTGGGGCCAGGCAACACAGGACAATATTGGTGGTGGCTGGTGGGGTGGGATCTTGCATCCTTCCTCTTGGCCCCCAGTGCTGAGGACTAGGTGAGAAAAGAGTGAGGATGGGGGAAAAAAGGAAGACCAAGCGGGAGGGCAGACCAAACCTTCTCCAGATCACAGCTCCTATTCTTCACAGAACACTTTTTCAAATGCAAATTGTCATTTCAAAAAACAAAAGGGGAAGGAGATGTGAAAGCTGAAAGAACAAGGATGGCTGCTCTTATGAAAACAAGCAGTCTAAACATCAACATTAATAAGAAAGTTTATTGGTAGGAAGAAATTCCAATCAATACTAATCAGGCTCAGCTGGCCCACTTTTCCTCGCAGGGCTTAATAACACTTTCCAACCCTTATTTGATTGGAGTCCACACACATGCATACTAATGAGGCTGCCAGCTCAGACTTCACCTCCAGGCTTGGAGAGGGCTTGATGGACAAAGTTTCTGTCTCCAAGTGTCTGTCAACCAATATATATCAGGCTTCAGCTATTCATTCTGTTAGTTTATTCATTAGTCCCTATGGTTTCAAGCCACGTCTTGGATGGCACCACAGGACTGAATCCTGTTATCTAATGGTTATGAGGCACCTCGTGTGAAAGACTGGCTGGTTTGAAATAACACAAATTCCCCTGGACAGTGACTTAATAATGACTTCTTTTCCCATTTTCCTAACTGTCCCAGCTATTCTATGTTATTGCCTCTCTCCAGGAACTACCAATGATGGATGGACACTCCCTTCACAGAACTGGAGCCCAAATGCTAGACTTCTGAGTCTTGTTTCTCCTACAATTCCAGTCTCAATTGTAAGTTAAAATTCTTCTCCTTGCTGCTGCCAACACTGATGGAATCCACTGCATGCCGATAGTTTAGGGAAAAGGGGGACAAGCTCTGTAGGCATGTTTTCTCTTCCCCCTGATCTGGACTTTCCTCTGGTGTTAGGGTGGGAACAGCAGGGGAGATAGAAGGGTTCTCAGGTGAGTGCTTATGGATAACCTCTTTCTGTGGGTCGTCTTTGCTGCTTCACACTGGCTAGTTGTCAATTTTTCTTTGTGGCAAAGTTTCCAAATGCAAATATTTTAAGGGAAGCTTTTATTGATTCCTTGAAGGACAACTCCTCATGCCATTGAATGTGAGCTATTGTTAATCGTTGTGTATGAAATGTTCCCCAAAAGTTTATGTGTCAAAAGCTTGGTCCTCAGCTGGTCACACTATTTTGGAGGTAGTGGAAACTTTTGGAGGTGAGCCTGGCTATAGGAAGTAGGCCACTAGAGGTATACCTTTGAAGGGTACCTTGTCCCTGGCCCTTTCCTGTTTCTCTCTCTCTACTTCCTGGCTTCCATGAGGTGAGCAACTTTGCTCTTCCATGCCCTTCTACCATGATGTTGTACCTTGCGGGGAGTGGATTATGAGAACCCTATGAGAACTTGAAATAGCACAGCTGTGACAAATAATCAGCAGGCTGAGCTTGGCATAGACCCAGCCACAGAAGAGGGCAAAACGCAGCACAGCTGCATTTCTAAGATGTTTACGTTCAGAGAAGGAGGAAGGAAGGTTTCTCTTGTTACAATGTCACACCCCTCCCTGAGAACTGTTGTTCCACCTCCTTGTTTATAAAAGACTCACTGAAGGAGGATGTGGGGGATTGATGGGTTTGGATTGGTGGGCTGCTTGTGAGAATGCTGCTGCTGCTGCTGCTGCTGGCTGTTGTGTCTCGGTCTAAGGACCGAGATATTAAAAGAGAACATGGGACAGTGCAAGTCTGAGGGCCAAGACTTTAAGAGAGGTAAAGGAAAACATGGGACAGTGCAAGTCTAAGGAAAGAGACTTTAAAGAATAGGAAAGAAGAAAGACTTTAGAAGTAAGGCCTTAAAGAACAGAGAAGAAAAGAAGCAAAGTAAAAGAAGAGAATAATTGAGAAAAGAAGTAATGAAGCTGTCATGTGTCTCCATCCAAGCACCCAGCACACCTGGCTCCAGCTTTGTGCATGTTTGTCTGTCTTTTGTCCTTTCTGCATCTCCTGTCACTGCCAGTTAGGTCAGAAGGAACAGGGACTCACAAAGTGTGACAGTACCTCATCATGGCTCAGAAACATAAGACCCAGTGGACTCTGGGCTAAAACCTCTTAAACTATGAGCCAAAATAAATCTTTCTTCCTTTTAAATTGTTTTCTCAAGTGTTTGTCACAGTGACCAAAAGAATGACTAACACAAATACCTACTTCAAGCTCAAATTCCTCCCCTCCTCTGGCCTATATCAGAAGAGACTAAATATATAGCCTCTTGCATCTGGAACCCCATTATCTGGTGGGCATCCTTGGCAGATGGGGGATATAGGCCAAAGAAAAGACACATCAAGATGACTCAAGCGCAGCCACCTTCCTTCCATGGGTCCCACTCAACAGACATGCACCCATGCTCTAGCATGGCTGCCAAAGGCCTGAGAGTAGACTGCTTGATCACACACTCTCACTCAGACCTTAATTCTCTCTCCTAATTCTGTCTCCAAGCAACAAAGGCTTTGGGCATGTTGTAAACCTGGTGGCTCAAAAACTTTCAGTGGTGAGGCAATCATGTGTACTGATTTAATTGAAGGGGGAAGCGTGTGAGCACTCCCAACTTTGAGTTATTCTCTTAGGATCTCCCTCACTTAGCTTCAGAAAGGGACACTCTTTTTCCCTCCTCCAGGGACTGGGTATGGAGAAAATTAACAGCTTCTATTTATAAATACCTCACCTCCCCTAAACTCCTTCCTCTCTTCAGTGTGCTAGTATTGGCAGGTAGGTAGTAGAGGGGCTAATGGGGCTGGTTCTGAATCAGGACTCTGGAGCACTGGCAGCCCTCTCAGCATTCACAGAACACAGAGCCATTTGCCTCTGTCCCAGCTGTGGGTCTTCACTAGCTTCCCAGAATAAAAAGAGATTATCTTTCTTGGCCTTATGTTCCATAGTCACCCACCCTTAGCTCAGATCTCCAATGGCAACATGGGCAACTTGAGGAAGACTGGATGGTTACACACAAATCCATCCCTAAAGAGCGAAGTCAAGGAAAACCCATTCTCTGGGTTAGAGATAGAATCTTCCTGTTCACAAGATCTTAGCACTTTCATGAGGCCTCTCCACTTTCTCCTTAATATCTCCCCACACCTGCCCACTGGGCTGGTTCTCCCTATCTCTGTCACACACACACACACACACACACACACACACACACACACACACACACACAGAGAGAGAGAGAGAGAATGCCTCAGGCACACCCACAATTCATTCTCTGCCTTGGTAGAGAATGACACCTTTGCCCCTAAACCCAAATCTCAGCCTTCAAGGCACAAACTATACTGAGCTCTGGCCAATGCCTCAGTGAACAGTAAAACTCCCTCAGTCCTCAGAGTTAAGGCTTTATCACGTACGATACCAAACAAAATTCATCTTTGGAAGCCAGGACACAGAAGCAATTTGAGGCCCTAATTAAATCAGAAGAGAGAGCCATAGTTTTCTTTGACATAAAGTTAACTAATTTTGAACCCCTGCACATGACAGATACTACCGAGGGCACTGAGGATTCAGCAGATAACAAAACTCTAATCACACAATCATAATGGTGGGTGCCTTTACTCTAAAATTAATCCATCCAGTTTATCATCCACACCAGGATCAGCACTGTCACCAGTATTACTACTTTTTCTGAGAATGTCTGTTGGAAAAGTCATTGACATCCACTGCCACTCCCTGGTCCACACACAGTACTCGTGACCCTGTCAACCCTCAGTTCTACTCACTCACTGTAAGCTTAGCATGCCCATGATGCATGACAATGAAAACAGAGCCTGCTCCACCTGAAATTTTCAATAAAAGTCAAGATCTAAGTGCTGAATAGTTTACCTAGGGAAGAGAAAAATTTCAGGGCCATTTCTCATAATGCACAAGTCTCAGACAAGAGTAGGAGGGAGCTGGAGAGTAATGAGGCAGCTAAGCGTGGGGAGGAACCAGGGCTCTGCAAACTGGTGAAGGAGAGAGGAGAGGAAGAGCAGCAGGAGCCAGCCCAGTCTGGACCGTACAGCTCTGAGCTCATCTCCAGTTTTAGAGGATGAAGTCCAGGCCCAGACAGAGGTGCTGTGGGAAGCTCACTGCAGAGGACTAAGCCACTCCTGAACAGCAAGATGCTCAACTCTGGCTTCAGAGAAAGTGTTAACAATGTTCTGGGAGAACTTAGCACAGGTAGGGATGAAACCTGAAAGAGATCATGAAACCCAACAGTTAAGTGAGATGTGACTCCAATTGTTGGTCATGGATTATGAAGCAGAAAGAAAGGAAGTATGCCTCTCAGCATTATAGTTGACTGCCAGGAAGAACAAATCCTATTTTAGCCTCTTTGTGGAAAATCATAACTCAGACACAACTGAAATGGCCTTGAGGGCAAATAAAAATATTGGGTTCTTTTCCCAAAACTTGACCATTGCTGAACTTGTTAGAAGCATCTGCCTCCTGCAAGGCTCTGTGTCTATTGGCAAAGTCAAAGGCATCTCTAAGGTGCCTTGGTTACCAAAGCAGGCTGGGAGTCAGCGAACCAATTTGTTTTCCCCTCAATAAATCCTTCATTAATGTTGCCATGACATTTAAAGTTTGAAATGGTTTTATGACTTGAGATTAAAAAAGAATCGTTCCAATAAATTTCTTATAACCGAGAGGATTCCTGGCATTTTGATTAAGTAGTTCCTTGTAATGATAAAGTTTTATCTTGAACAATGAAGGAAGAGAAGCATTAATCACTGTAAAGTCACTGTTGGCTGGTCTCTGGAGCCAACAGCCCAATTGCCTTTCCTAAGGGATTACTCAGAAAAAGCAGTTTCAAAAATAAAAACAACAACAACAAAAAACTCTACCCAAGTCCTAATAGAGTTATATTTCCCAGAATAGCTACTAAATGTGAGCCATCTCTAAAATGGTACAGAGCCATCGGAATCATGACAGGCCATGCTGGGTCCCTTTCTCCCAGCAGCTCCTGGTTGGGGCGTTGAGGAATCTGGCTTTTGTTCCCTGCTAACTCTTCTTTTGTGTGTTGCAGCAGGGCAGCACAAAGAACCTCTTCAGGCAGGAATTCTGAGATGACCTGGGATATTGCTGAAAGCTAGACTCTAGCTAATACCAGGATTCTTTCATCACCTGTGCCCATTAGCTCTGCATCACTTTAGAAGTTCTCATCCCTGCTTGAGAAATGGTGATTTCAAAAAGTTAGGTGAACCAACCAGAATTCAATGTTGGGGGAGACAAGATGGCAGGTTGGAGCCAACATGGCAGGTTGGAACCAAGCAGCGCTTTCCAGATTCACCACAATACAGAAGCAAAACAGTCAGAAAGCAGCTTCTCAGGGAGGTGGGTGACTGAAGGGATGTGCTGAAGTTCAATACTGTACAGACAGTGACTCAAGAAGACCCAGAGGCTCTGGTTATCTGAACAGACAGCAAGAAAGAGCACATCATTTCTAAGCTCACAGTGGCAAAGCAGAGTGGAGAACAGGGAAAGCGCAAGAGCAGTAGTGGAAAAAAACTGACAGGGAAATAGATGTAGGACAGAAAGGCAGTCTGAATTTAGCTGATCTGGGAGCTGTACAGAGTGCTGTTGCTTGAGAAGTGCTCTGTGTTTCTCAACATCAAAGTGTGATGCTGCAAATGGGAGCCACCTTGAGGGGGTGGTACCCAAGCTTGCTACTACAGGAAGCATAAATACTACATTTTTTTCCCCTGGCACTCATAGCAAGTATTGCCATGCTGCCCCAGAGAGCATCTATCTGTGGCCCAGTGTAGCCCTGGTGGAATGGCATTGAAGCAAGCTCACTGGAAAATACATGCAGTGAGATTTGGGTCAGGGACAAAGAACAGAGTGGAGCTTCCTTTCCCTTTAAGACTGGTGGCTCAGGCAGCCAGCTAAAGAGAAGACTGTGGGGCATATGATATTGTGTGCAGGGACTGGGCCTTAGAACACATAGTCATGGCTGGCTGAAAAGTATGGAACTTGTTGGGACCCCTTTCCCCAGTACAGTTTTGTTGTCTGCCTTCCATGTGGAATTCACTGAGATACCAGGAACCCTTACACAGTAGTTATTAGGGTCAGCCCAGCCCTAGAGTTATGTCAAGCTAATTTGTAAACTCCAGTAAACTGCAGCATCTAATACTAGGTGAGCCAGAAACAAAGCTATTCCAATCCACTTCAGTCTCAGCCACTCCCACTGACCAACTAGTGAACAACACACAAAAAGGGGTGAATATCCCCCAATTTTTGCTTTCTGCAAAAGGTGCAGAGACCAAGAAGACACAGAAAGAAGCAGAGTCTACCAGAGGTACAGAATAGTTAATCTGTTTGTGTATTTGTGTGGGTGTGGGTGTGGGTGTGGGTGTGTGTGCATGCACATGTGTGGTACTGGGATTTAAACTCAGAGCTTTGCAATTGCTAACCAGGCACTCTACCACTTGAGTCACACCTTCAGCCCTTTTTACTGTGGTTATTTTGGAGATGGGATCTCTCTTTTTGCCCAGGCCAGCCTGGAACACAGTCCTATTTTACACTTCCCACCATTACTGGGATGACAGGTGTGCACTGCCACACCCAGCTATTGGTTGAGATGAGGTCTTGTTAAATTTTTGCCTGAGCTGACCTCAAACCATGATCCTTCCAATCTCACCTCCCAAGTAACTAGGATTATAGGCATGAGCCACGGGCACCTGGATGGGAATATTCACTCTTCCTGACCAACTACCAAAGTAGAGGCAATAATTTCTATTTTATTAAACTTTTAAATTAAGACTTCATTTTGTATTTGCTAACTACTTCATATGCATATATATAAATTTTTCTTCCTTTTTCACACACACACACACACACACACACACATGCATTCTCTTTATTGCTTTGGGGGAGTTTTTTATTACTCTTTTTCTTCCTCTAATAGTCAAATTGTTTTATTTTAGCTCTCTATTTAAAAATAATTATGGCCTTCAGTTTCCACCTTCCTCCTGCATTCTCCCTTTTCACTTGATTAGTAACATGTATTCAGTAATAAACACTTTTTCATGTGTTCATCACTCTTAATTTTTTCTTCTAGAACTTTCTGGTTTATATTATTTCTGCCCCCACCATTCTTCTTGTTGCTGTTAGGGTTGTGGTCATTGTAATTACTGCTTAGTTTTGACTTCATTTCTCCATCACGTTCATTGCTATTTGTTACAATTTGCATTATTTGTTTTCCCCTTTCTCGAACAAGGATGTCATGCAGATGAACTAATTCTGACCTCTACTCCTAGCCCAGCTAAAAGCCAGTGCACTCTGCTATACACAAAACACCCTCCTGCTCAAACTTCAGTGAGGACTTTAACTCAAACAAGAGTTAAGATTAAAAAAAAAAAATAGTCCATGATAAGGATCAAGTAAGCATGACAAGGGGTAGCCTGAAGGCCCACTCCTGGACATCTACCTATAGAACAACAGCAGAGAGAAACAACAAAAAGTCTGTGAGCACTACACCTAAAGAACTGCAGTTTACATCACTCCCTAAACTTTTCAGAACTTACATTGTTGACAAGGCTAGAGGAGTATTTGCAGAAGGCATACCCCCATACACCCTGCTCTCTACAATGCATCTGCTTTATCTACTAGACCTACAGATAAGGCAGGGTCATGAAGCTCTGACACAGTATGCACTAAGTCAATATACACTAGTCACCATCAAAGACGTAACAGGGAAAGTAGCAACTGGAAAAATATACAACATTTCAAAACAATTCAACATTCCAGGACACATTTTCATGAGAAGGCTATTCCTTAAAAGGGCTCACACATAAAAGTGTAAGAGATATCCATTCCAAAAGATGTGCATATCTTAACATAGAAATTAAAGAAAGAGAATAACAAGGCAACATGACTCCTTTCAAAGTTCGTAACTCTGCAGTGACTGACTCCAAAAATACTGAAGTGGAGAATGCTGGAAAAAGAATTCAAAAGAATGATTTTTTTAAATGATCAATGAATTAAAAGAAAACACAGAAAAAAACACCAGACAAATTTAGGAAGACAATACCTGATATGAATCAGAATTTCAATAAAGAGATTTTTAAAAAACAAACAGAAATCTTAGAAATGCAAAGCAAAATAACTCAAATAAAAAAATCTCAGTGGAAAGCTTCCCAACAGATGTGACTAAGCAGAAGACAAATTTTCAGAGCTGAAAGACAAACTTGATGAATTAGAATGTTCAGACGTAATGAAGAAAAAAATAAGAAATTAGGGCTGGGTACAGTCACTCAAACCTGTAATCTGGGAGGGAGAGAGTGGAAAGGACATGGTTTGATGCCAGCCTAGGCAAAAAGCTAGTGAGACCCCCATCTTAACCAATAAAAATCTGGGTGTGGTGACATGCCTGTCATTCTACCAACACAAGAAGTGTAAGTAGGAGGATGGTGCTCCAAGCAATACTGGACATAAATAGGAGATTCTATTTGAAAAATAATTAAAGCAAAAAGGGCTGGGAGCACAGCTCAAGTACTAGAGCTCCTGTTTAACAAGTGCAAGACCCTAAGTTCAAACCCCAGTTCCATTGAAAGAAAGTGTGTGGCAGGGGGAGAGAGGAGGAGGGAGGGATGGAGAGAGAAATTAGAAATAGAACATGCAAGACTTCTAAGATATGTTAAAAAGAAGACACCTATGTGTTTTTTATGTCAAAGAATGTACAAACTAAGAGCATAGGAAACCTATTCAGTGAATAATGGCAGAAAAATTCCTAAATCTTGGGAAAAATATGGACATCCAGGTGCAGATGACATTTAAAATCCCAAACAGACATGACCAGAAAAGAACCTCTGCATTATACATTATAGTAAAACACCAAGAATACAGATTTCTTTTTTGATTTTTTGTTTGGATGACCTATCTATTGATGATAATGGGGTGTTAAAGTCTCCCACAACCACTGTGTTGGCATTTATATATGCTTTTAGGTCTTTCAGGGTATGTTTGATGAAATTGGGTGCGTTGACATTGGGTGCATACAGGTTGATGATTATTCTTTCCTTTTGATCTATTTCCCCTTTTATTAGTATGGAATGTCCTTCTTTATCTCCTTTGATCAATGTTGGTTTGAAATCTACTTTGTCTGATATAAGTATTGCTTCTCCTGCCTGTTTTCGGGGGCCATTGGCTTGGTAAATCTTCTTCCAGCCTTTCACCCTAATTCTATGCTTATTTCTATCAATGAGATGGGTCTCCTGTAAGCAACAAATTGTTGGCTCTTCCTTTTTAATCCATTTTGTCAAGTGGTGCTTTTTGATGGGTGAATTAAGTCCATTAACATTAAGCATTAGTACTGATAGGTATGTGGTGATTCCTATCATTTAGTTGTCTTAGTTGTTTAAAGGTTTGATTGTGTATGCCTAAGTTGAGGTTACTCTCTACTGTCTTGCTTTTTCTTATCCTGTGGTTTGGTGCTGCCTGTCTTTTCATGGTTAAGTTGGGTTTCACTTTCTGTGTGCAGAATCCCTTGAAGAATCTTTTGTAGTGGTGGCTTTGTGGTCACATATTGTGTTAGTTTCTGCTTATCATGGAAGACTTTTATTGCTCCATCTATTTTGAATGATAGTTTTGCTGGGTAGAGTATCCTGGGGTTGAAATTATTTTCATTCAGTGCCCAGATCTCACCCCACGCTCTTCTTGCTTTTAATGTTTCTGTTGAGAAGTCTGCTGTGATTTTGATGGGTTTACCTTTGTATGTTACTTGCTTTTTCTCTCTTACAGCCTTCAATATTCTTTCCTTAGTTTCTGAACTTGTTGTTTTAATGATGATATGTCATGGGATGATCTGGTCTGTTCGGTGTCCTGGAGGCCTCTTGCATCTGTATGGGAATATCTTTCTCTAGATTTGAGAATTTTTCCGTTATTATTTTGTTGAATATATTACGCATTCCCTTCACTTGCACCTCTTCTCCTTCTTCGATGCCCATGATTCTCAAGTTTGGTCTTTTGATGGAGTCAGTGAGTTCTTGCATTTTCTTTTCAAAGGTCTTGAGTTGTTTAATTAATAGTTCTTCGGTTTTTCCTTTAATTACCATTTCATCTTCAAGTTCTGAGATTCTGTCTTCTGTTTGTTCTATTCTGCTGGATTGGCCTTCCGTTTTGTTTTGCAGTTCTGTTTCGTTCTTTTTTCTGAGGTTTTCCATATCCTGGCTGTTTTCCTCTTTAGTGCTGTCTATTTTTGTCCTGAGTTCATTTATCCATTTATTCATCGTGTTCTCTGTTTCACTTTGGTGTTTATACAGTGCTTATATGGTTTCCTTTATTTCTTCTTTTGTTTTTTCAAATTCTCTATTTTTGTTGTCTTGGAATTTCTTGAGTGTCTCCTGTGCATTTTGGTTGACCCTCTCCAGTATCATCTCTATAAAATTCTCATTGAGTCTTCTTTTAAATTATCCTTGTGGGCTTCATTGGGTCTTTTGGCATAGTTTATCTTCATTTTGTTGGAGTCTGGATCTGAGTATCTGTTTTCTTCATTCCCCTCTAGTTCCTGTACTAATTTTTTGCTGTGGGGAAACTGGTTTCCCTGTTTTTTCTGTCTTCCCGTCATTGTCTTTGGTGTTGTTACTGTCCCTGTACTGTGTGCAATTAAGTATTTTCTAGTTTGTAATAATAACAATGGTGATATTTAGAATGGAAGGGTGAGTGGAGATGGAAAGCAAGAAGTTAAAGAAAAAGGAAACACAAATAAACAGACAAGAAGAAGGAAACAGAACAAGGAATCAGACAGGAAAGTTTCAAAGGTATAAACAGGGAGCTTTAGTGTATTAATCAACAGTAAGCTGAACAGACATTAGAGACAGAGAGAGGATTGAAAATCAAAAATAAAAAAAATAAAGATAATAAAAATAAAAAATAAGTAAATGAAAGAAATATTTATATATAAAAATCAATTAAAATAAAATGAAAAATAGAAAATTAAAAAAAAAACAAAAACAAAAAACCTCCAAGTTCAAATGCAATGAAATTTCAGTCTTAATAATTTGGGTGTCCGTCTCAGTCTCCAATCCTGGAGATGGTACCTCAGATGTTGTTCTGTAGTTGTCTCATCAAAGGGGACGCATAAAGTAGAACAAAACTACACACACACACATACAAAAAAACCCCACCAAGTGTCCCAAGTTCAAATGTAATACAGTTTCAGTAAGTTTTTCAGCATGCAGGTGTAATTCGGTTGTTCTCTCATCAAAGGTAGGGAGAAAAAGTAAAAAAAAGAGTCTGCAGACAGTTCTGTGGATGGTATCTGCAGCTGTGGCTTGCCTGCCTGCTGCTGTCAGCCTACTGTTGCTGGAGGCATTATTTATGCAGATCTCTGGGGTGAGCTTAGCACTCACCTGGCCCTGCAGGCTTTGTTTACTGAGTTCTCCTTGGCACAAGCCTCTGCTACAAGCTTTTCCCTTTCCAAGCACACTGGGAAAGGTGACATTGCACTCGCTTTCTCAGGCCTGCATGTTTATTTACAGTTCATGTGGGAAGTGGGTGTTCCCCTGTCTCCTGTGCAGTTTTCCTCCCACTGCCACTTTCACAAGCTTTCCTGCTCCTGATTAGTGGGCGGTGCTGCTGCTCCTGCCAGCCGACATGTTTGTGGGAAGTGGGTCTTCCCTCCTCTCCTGTGGAGTTTTCCTCCCTCCGCCACTCTAACAAGCTTTCCTGCTCCTGGTTGCTGGGCGTGCGCCCCCGCTCACGCCAGAGCCTCTCCTGCCTGCCTGGCTTGTTTATTTACAGTCCCGGGAAGGATTCCCTTCCCCCAATCTTTGGTGTTCAGGGCGCCCCACCCTCTTTCCTGCATGTCTTTATTGTTCTTATTGCTTATTAGTCGGTTTCTCTTTTTTCCCTGGGTGGGGGTCGGTCTGTCCAGGGGGCTATGCTGCTCTGGCCTAGGCTTGTCTGTGGGAGTACCGCGAAGTTCACCTTGTCTGCGTCTTCCCAAGCCATCTGGGCGTGGGCGACTGGCAACCCGGGTGCCCTCCTTGTTTCTCCATTTAACGTGAAGTGGAGATTCTCTGCGCCGGCTGGAGGTGTGGAGGGGTCAAGTTTTGCCTCTTTTCAGTGATTATGCCTGCAAAGTGTGTCTCCAGCATCTCTCCAAGATTTCACTATAGGAGGCTTGCTTTCTGCTACCTCCCTTTAGCCACCATCTTGGAATCACCTATATATACATTTTATATATATACATATACATTATATATACACACACACACACACATATATATGCCAAATGTAGGCATACATTGGCTATGTATACCCAATTTCATAAAACAAACACTACTGGAAATGGACAGATAGGCCTCAATAATAATAGTGGGTAACTTCAAAACCCCATTCTCTAAAGTGGGTCATCTGGACAATAAATCAATCATGAAACTTCAGAGTTAAACTGCACTATAGATTTGCTAGACTTAATAAACATCTACAGAATATTGTACCCAATAACCGCAGAATACATATTCTTTTCAGCAGTTCAGACCATATTTTAGGCCACAAAGCAAGTCTTAACAAATTAAAAAAAAACCTGAAATAATTTCTTGCAACTAACCAGGCCATAAAGGAATGAAACTAGAAATCAATATAGCAAGAGAAACTACAGAAACTATGCAAACTCATGGAGACTGAAAAATATACTTTTGAACAATCAATGAGTTAATAAAGAAAGTGGGGGAGGAGGATTTAAATTTTTCCAGAAGGAACTGTGAACCCAATCTGTGGAATACAGCAAAGGCAGTTCCAAAGGGGAAGTTTATAGATATTAGTGCATGCATTTAAAATGAGATATTGCAATAAATAACGATGTATCTCAAGGTCTTAGAAAAACAAGAACAAGTCAAACCCAAAACCAGAAGAAAGAAAGAAAAAATAAAGATCAGAGATGAGATTAAAGAAATAGTAAAAAGTACAAAATAAAGGATTAATGAAACCTAGAGTTGGTTCTTTGAAAAAAATTAACCAGATTGACATACCTTTAGCTAAAATGACCAAAAGAAAGAGAAAGAAGACCCAAATTAACAGATTTAGAGATGAGAAGGGGGATATTATAACAGATACCACTAAAATACAGAGGATTGTTATGAATTATTTTGAAATCTTATATTCCAATAAATTGAAAAATCTAGAAGAAATAAATCTCTAGACATGTTACCTACTAAAATTGAATCAAGAGGATATACAAACAGATCGATAATAAGTAATGAGATTGATGCAGTAATAAAAAGTCTCCCAACAAAGTAAAGTCCATGACCTGACAGATTAAATGATGAGTACCAGAGCACTACAAAAAGATTTCCTTAATGCTCCAATGCTCCTCAAACTATTCCATAAAATAGAAAGGAAAGGAATGCCTCCAAACTCATACTATGAGACATATTACCCTGACACCAAAACCAGACAAAGACACAACAATAAAAAAGAAAACCACAGATCAGTATTCTTGATGAACCTAGAGGCAAAAATTCTCAACAAAATACCTGAAAACTGAATGGAACAACTAAAAAAAGATCATGTACCATGATGGAGTTGATTTCACCCAGGCTTACAAGGGTGGTTCAACATATGTAAATCAATAAGTATAATATATCACATAATAAAGTCAAGGACAAAAATCACCTGATCTTCATAATAGATGCAGGAAAAGCTTTCATCAAAATTGAACATGCGTTTATGATAAAATCCCTGAAAAAAACTAGGTATAAAGGATGGTATCTCAGTATACTAAAGGCTATCTATGAAAATCCCATATCCAACATCATACTGAATGGGGGAAAACAAAGCATTTCCTCTAAAATCAGTAACAGGAAAGCCTGTTTACCCTTACCTCTCTGACTTTAGAGAATACTTGAAATTTTAGCCAGGGCAATAAGGCAAGACAAAGAAATAAAAGGGATATGAATAGGGAAAGAAGTCAAATTATCCTGTTTACAGGCAACATGATCTTATACTTAGAAGACCTTAAAAACTCCATGAAAAACTTTCAGATGTGATAAACATATTCAGCAAAATAGAAGGATACAAAATTAACATAAGAAAATCAATAGCTTTTTAAATACACTAATAATTAGCTTACTATGAAAGAAATTAGGAAAATAATCCCATTTGCAATAGCCTTAAGAACAAAATACCTAGGAGTAAGCCTAACTATAGAGGTAAAAGAGTTCTACAAAAAAATAACAAAATACTGAAGAAGGAAATTGAAAAAGATACTAGAAGATGGAAGAACTTCCCATGATTATGGATCAGCAGAATTAATACTGTAAAAATGGTCATACTAATGAAAATATGCAGATTCAATAAAATCCCCATCAAAATTCCAAAAACTTTCTTCACAAAATTTGAAAATATTCTAAAATTCATATGGAAGTACAAAATACCCAGAATAGTCAAACAATCTTAAGCAAAAGTAACAATTCTACACTATTACAATACTCAATTTCAACTCATATTACAGAACTATGGTAATGAAAACAGCACAGTACTGGCACAGAAACAGGCTTACAGACCAGAGGAACAGAGGATCCACAAATAAACCCAAGCATCTACAACTATATGATTGTTGACAAAGGAACCAAACACAGATACCAGACAAAAGACAGCCTTTTTAAAAATTGTGCTAGGAAAACCAGAAACTTGCATGTAGAAGATAGACCTCTATCTCTTACCCTTCAAAAATCTACTCAAAATGGATCAGAGCCATTAATGTAAGTGCTAAAGTTGTGAAAATACGAAAGATAAACAGGGGAAACAATTTAAGATATAAACATAGACAATGACTTTCTGAACAGGTCTCACATGGCTCAAGAATTAATAGCAAGAATTGGCAAATAGAATTACATCAAATTAAAAAGCTTCCATATAGCAAAGGAAATCAACAAAGAGCCTACAGAATGGAAGAAAATCTTTGTTAGCTATTCATACAATATGCAGAATATATTTTGAAATCCCCAAAAAATTGAACACCAGCTATGTGTGGTGACTCATACCTGTAATCTTAGCTATTCCACTTATTTTTTGTGGTACTGGGGTTTGAACTCAGGGCCTCACACTTGCTAGGCAGGTGTTCTACCACTTGAGCCCCATCACAAGCCCAAATGGTAATTTTTTGGGGGAGGGCAGCACTAGAGTTTGAATTTAGGGCTTCATACTTGCTAGGCAGGTGCTCTTTTTACTTGAGCTACTCTGCAAGCCCATAATCTTAACTATTCCAGAAATAAAGATCAGGAAGATGGCAGTTTGAGGTTACCATAGACACCAAGTTCACAAGACCCTATCCCAGCCAATAAAAGCTGGACATAGTGGTACCCGTCTGTCATTCTGTCATCCCTGGTATGTGGGAAGAATAAATAGGACAATTTCAGTCTAGACAGGCCCAGGCATAAATGCAAGGCCCTATCTCAAAAATAATCATATCAAAAAGGGCTAGGGGAATGACTCAAGTTATAAAGAACCTAAGTTCAAAACCCAGTACCACAAAACATTTGAACAGGCAATCAAATAAATTAATGGCAAACGAATTGAACAGTTTTCAGAAGTACAAGTGGTTAATAAATACACAAAAAATATTCAACATCTTTAACCATCAGGGATATGCAAATCCAAACTACATTGACATTCCATCTCATCCTAGTCAGAATGGCTGTCATGAAGGAAAACAAAGAACAAATGGCAGTGAGGACGCATGGACCATATACACCATTGGTCCAAATTAAACTAGTCCAGCTACTTAGGAAATCAGTATGGAGGTGCCTCAAAAAATGAAAACTAGGACTACCATATGATTCCCTCTACTACTCCTGGGTAAACACCTCAGGGAATAAAGTCAGCACACAATAGAGACACCTGCACACCCACGTTTATCACAGCACTAATCACAATATCCAAGCTATGGAATCAACCTATGCCCTTATTAGTGGATGAATGAATAATGAAAATGTGATATACATACACATTGGAGTATTACTCAGTCATAAAGAAGAATAAGATCATCTCATTTGCAGGAAAATAGATAAAACTCAAGATTATATTAAGCAATATAAGCCAAACTCAGAAAGACAAATATTACATGTAGAATCTAGCAAAAGAAAAAGATATGAAAGCAGAAGGGGTTCTATTAAGGAACAGTAGGAGATCAAAGAGAAGAAAGATAAAGGGTAATGGGAAGGTGATTATGGTCAAAGTACATTAAATGCAAATACAAAAGTGTCACAATGAACCCTATTTTGTATAATTAATATATGCTCATAGAATTCAATGTTGGATTTTGATGGGGTTAAAAGTGTCCATTTCCCATCCCTTCCCAAGCCCTAGTCTTCCCCTCCAGAAGAGGGGAGTGAAAACATCATTTAAGAACTGTTTGCTGTGTGTCCATAACTACACTCATGACTTTCTATCATTCAAGCAGTACAATAATCCTGAACAAGAAGTTGTTCAGAACTGGACAACTGAGGTTCAGAGAGCTTAAGTAACTTATCCAAGGATACACAGAGAGTAAAAGGCAGAGCTAAGCTTCCAATCTCAAGCTTCAGAGTGCTTTTTATACTATATAGGCAGATTTCTCTCACACTTTTGGATGCCAACATATTAACTAACATGCCTCTTCTACTCGAGTTGTTCACTAGACAGTTTGAAACCCAACCCAACTGAAAAATAAGTCGGTACTCATCAGTGGACTTCAGAAAGAAAAAGAACTCAAACAGCTGGAATACTCAAACAGCTTCAGGGAACAGGTGAAACATAAACTGGACTTGAAGAGATGAGTGGAATTTAGACCATGGGAGGAAAGAGGAATAAACACTTCAGACAACTGCACACGAATTCCCACCTGGTACAGGGGAAAGGTGGGGATAGGGGCTAGGTACATACTGTGAACCTCCCCACCTCTGGCTCTGATGCACCTTTGGTCTTTCAGAAGGCAGGATGTCAAGTGAATAATGTGACTCAATTTAACAATATCATTTATTGCATTTTATGGACATATCAATCTTGTCAATTTTCTTCTTTATTTTTATCCAGAGGATGTGTGATTCTGCTCACTTTACAAAGAGGAGAACTGAGGCCTGACTTGCCCAAACTCTTCCAAGCAAATAGTGAACCTATAACTCGGTCTCCCGACTGTTATACCTTTTGGGGCAATGGAAGTCTTCCTATATTCTTGCCCCTCCATACTCTTCTTACAAATTCAGGAATTCAGGGAGTCCTGCCAGCTTACCCTGGACTACCGAGGTTACTACCTTGCCTCTGAATATAAACTCCTACCCAAGAGCACACTCTACAAGCGCATCCTTCATAGGTAATCAACAAAATGTATTCCCTAAAAGCCTCATGGCCAATAGCTCCACACCAGCCCTTCACTGTAGGAACCTGAGCCTACTTTGAAAATAGAGACAATGTCTGGCCATTCCTCCCTCATCCTACTTCCAATCATAAAAATAACAATGACAACAAATATCAAAAACAACTGTACCTACTGTAGCGCTTTGCAGGTATGATGCCATGTGATCTTCACAACAGCCCTCTGAGGCAGACACTATTATTACCTGTGTCTTACAGATGAACAACCCAAGACACAAAGACTTTAGGTAACGTGCCCAAGGAAGTAGGCAGCAGACTCACGAATGAAACCTGGGAATGAGTCTCCAAAAACCATGTGCTTAACCACTGAGCGGCGACTTACCACCTAGGGAGCCCCACACAAATCCTGAACCAATGACAGCCTGGCAGTAAAATGCAGAATACTTTCCAGCTAGTGAGCAGGGTCTGCTACTAGCCTGCTGCCTGATCCCCAGTGCACCAAGAATCAGAGCTCTGGATGTGCCATGACAAGCCATAGCTATGTCTGCCCCCACCTTCTGTCCCACCTGCCTCACAAGCCCCACCAAGCCCCACAGTTCCTACTCAGTCCTTGGCTTGGATACTGATTCATTGTTTACCCATTTTTTTCTTCATTAATTTCTTCAATTACTTACAAATAATTATTACATATCTACTGTTTTCAAGGCCTTGTTGTACGCTCTGGGGATACTGCCTTTTAAAGTAGCTACCATTTTGGTTACCCCTGTATCACTTTAAACCAAGCTCCCCTGAAGCACAGCACCTTCTCCTGTCTGCCATCGCATCCACCTGTAGGTCACCAAGAGAGGCCAAAGTCAGACCACAGTTTGCATTTGCTTGCTTGGCCTTGGTGAATGTGTCTGGCCCCTTTCCTGAGAATTCTGGGTGCGAGTTGAGAGAGAGAGTCTTTTCTGAAACCTTCCTGGACTCTGTCTTGTAAGTACCACCTTGTCGCACAGTTGTTTATATCCAACCTATGGATGTTCATATTTTGGGTTTTGAATGCCATTCTGCACTTGGAAGTCAATCTTCTGTGATCTCTACACACACCACCTGCAGGGTGCAGTACGCCTGGAGGGTGTAGCATGCCTGCTGGGAGGAAAACAGGCCCTTTGGGGACCATTAGAGTTCCTTGGGGACTGGGTCAAATTTATAAGTTAAAGCTATATGGAGGGAAACAGGAATCTCAATTATCAGAGGAAACGAGATTTTCATGACTCATTTCATCATATCCCTCTGAGCTCCATGTTATGTACACAGTGGGTGCTCAATAAGTTTTAGAGAACAAAAAATAGTAACTAAACTGTTGGAACATTGCCACATCCTCCTTCAGGACCTGCCTTAATGAGCAGATAAAAGCAATATGCTCTCATCACTGGTATGAGGCCGATCAGAGGCCGGGACCTGCCTCTTAATGAGATTGCACACATCCCTGCCATTTTTCTGGTAATACTATTAACAAGTCTGCTAATTTCCTTTTTCATAAATAACCAATTCAAATTTCTGCCCAGGCTCTATGCAAATTATAAATCAAAACTTTTTTCTTATAATCTGTGAAATTTAATTCTCTGTATTAGGTTTCAACCAACTCTGTCATCTCCTGACCACTAACACCATCTGAGACCATATGAAAGTGTCCAGAGAAGCCTCAGTTTCATGCAGCACCGTCTCACTTCACATCATCTGAAAACTCAAGCCACCTGTGCTCCATACTCCCTCAATCTTACCCACCAAGGATTCAGTGTCAAGTCCTCTCACTTCAACTTTCGTGATATCTATCAAATCATTCCAACATCCTCATCACTCTTTCATGGAGAAGAATCAGGTCCTTCTTGCTCACTGCCCAACAGGTCATTGCAACCACCTCCTTACACATCTCTGTGTCTGTATCCTTGCCACGACCAGGTGCCATACACTCCTCACACCAATACTGGGTTATCATTTTAATAGCAAAGCCTGATCCTGTTACTTCTATGTTTAAAGCCATTCCTCACCACGAGTGGAATTAAACACTAACTCCCTGGACAGTCACTAAAGGCCCTCCACAGTCTGGCCTCTCCTCTTATCACATGGTCTAAGCCCTTTGCCCAGGCACAATGGACCTCATTCTTCCTAAATACACACTCATCTCCCCACCTCTGGACCTCTGTATCTGCTGCTTCCTCCCCAACAATTTCCTCTTCCTTCATCTGCCAGGTCTGGTGGCATCATAGGCAACTGTTCAAGTCCATCCCCTAAAATGTTCCATGTCTTTCCTAGGGCAAGTTGATGGTCCTTCTGTATTTTTTGTCATTTTTAGTTCTATCTCTAACACAGCATTTGGTCACAGCACATGTAAGTCTTGGGTCACTGTGTCAGTTATCACATCTCACCCATTTTTATGTTCTCAAGGCCCAGAGTTGGCCTAGGCCTTGAGGCAACACAAAGAGAGAATGTTAGCTGAATTAATCAGTTGAATTACAGAGTAATTTGAGCTGGTGAGAATGAGGATAGTATAATGTAAGAAGATGCAACTAAGACTGACCTGAAAGGAGGAGGAAAAGGAGCCTTGACGAGAAAAAAGGATGACCTAAACATATGGTAGATGACCTAAACATATGGTAGATGCCTTTCAACAAATATTTAAGGGAAACTATTAAGTGCCACATGTCACAATAAGTGTTAGTAATACAATAATGAACAAAAACAGACATGGTTCGTGTCTTAATGGAGCTTGCAGTCCAAAAAGGGAATAAAAGCAACCAAATCATTTCACAAATGAATTAAAAGCTGCAATGAGGCCCCAAAGAGAGAGAACAGATTGTTTAGAGAGAAACAAACAAAAGAATTTGACTTCAAGATCAGAGAAGACTCTCCTGAAGAAGTGACTATCATGTTCTGAAAGAAAGAAAAGTCTGTTAAGTAAGTGGGGGAGGGATACTAGTCTAAGCAAATAGACTAAGCACAGGCACTAGAATATGCCCCAATCACCTCCCCGGGCCAACCAGACATACTCCAAGGAAGGGTCACACCTGCCTGTGCAAATACACTGTATCAGGAAGAGAAAATGCACATTCAAGAAATGTAAAGAAAATTCATGAGGCTCAGGCGTAGAGACTGAGGGATGCAGAATGCATGATGAGGCTGGAGAAGTCAGAGGCCAGAGCAAAGAGTCTTAGAGGCCAGCTCAATAATTTTGTCTTAATATCCTAGAATGTTCCTTTCTGATGCTGCCATACTCAAGACTCTGTCTGAGCTGCTGACAAAGGGCCCTGGTGACTCAGCGGCTTCCACTGACTTCAGGAGCTGTGAGGAAGATGCCCAGGGATCCCCAGAAGGCAGAAATAAATCACTTTCAGTTCCATGAGAATGACCAGCAGAGACATTGATGGATGTGACAAGTCCCAAAATAGAATTTCTGATGCTGAATCATTCTTGCCATTGATGAGATAAACCAACACCACTAACAATTGATTTAAAAAAAAATTTAATGTGCCCTTTATTTCACTAAGATTGTTTTTGTCCTGCATTTGAAAATCTGCATGTGCTGAATTTCTTTTTGTTTTTCAAAACACACATACTTTTTTAAAGGTTACTCTGTCAGCCCCTGACAATTCCTTTTCTCAGCAGGAATGAAGACCCAGAGAGGCTTTTTGAATGAGAAAAACTAAACTTTTATTTAACTCTGGTCATTACAACGAGGTACAATTTCCCCCCTGATCCTTGTCTGTGTGAGTGATGGTGCCACATTAACCAACCTTTGCAGGCAACCCACTCTGAAAATAGCCCCCAAACGTTTTGCACACCTAAAACAAAATAACCCAAGAACCAAATGATAGATTCCTTATCTATATCTGTCTATATCTTTTGGTGGTATTATACATAAACATTAACATATGCATATGTATGACATATGTACAACATATATATTTAAGACGATTTAGGACAATATTGATTGTTACACAAAACACTGAAGCAGGCAAAACTGTTTAAGAAACCTAATGTTGACACACAAGAATAGAGAAAGAAACCAGAGAGGAGACAAGTGCATTTTTCAAATATAATGACACTGCAGAGATGACCACAGCCTGGTAAGCCAGAGGTAATAGTGTTAGGTGGCAGCAAGAAGTATGGGCAATGACAGGTGGGTACACAGAATAATCGAGATCCACAGGAATGAAAAGATACCACTTCTATCAATAGTGGTAACTTCTGTTTAACCATCTTGAAACACAAGATTTCACCTTCCCTTGCCATGCAAAACAAAACAAAACAAGACAAACAATAACAAAAAAAGGACACAGGGCTGGAAGCAGAGAAAACAGGGTATGGAGAGGGATGAAAAAAAAAAAGAACAAGAGTGGGGAGGAGATGAGCCTACCAAATGCTCAGTTATCCCCTGTTCAGACATTGAGCAGTAGGAGCATCCACTGGAATATTCCCCACTTGCCTCCGCAGGCCAGCCAGACATACTCCAAAGAAGGGTCACACCTGCCTAACTGGCCTGGAATGCCCAGAGGAGAGGGAATCCTTTCTTCACCCCAGACTAGTCTTTCAGACCAGCAAGGAGGCTGATAATTCCACCAAACCCTCTTAAAGTTCTCTGTGGAGGTGGATAGCCTTTATTTTTTTTTCATTTTTCTTTTATTATTCATATGTGCATACAAGGCTTGGTTCATTTCTCCCCCCTACCCCCACCCCCTCCCTTGCCACCCACTCCGCCCCCTCCCTCTCCCCCCCCCCTCAATACCCAGCAGAAACTATTTTGCCCTTATCTCTAATTTTGTTGTAGAGAGAGTAGAAGCAATAACAGGAAGGAACAAGGGTTTTTGCTGGTTGAGATAAGGATAGCTATACAGGGAGTTGACTCACATTGATTTCCTGTGCGTGGGTGTTACCTTCTAGGTTAATTCTTTTTGATCTAACCTTCTCTCTAGTACCTGGTCCCCTTTTCCTATTGGCCTCAGTTGCTTTAAGGTATCTGCTTTAGTTTCTCTGTGTTAAGGGCAACAAATGCTAGCTAGTTTTTTAGGTGTCTTACCTATCCTCATACCTCCCTTGTGTGCTCTCGCTTTTATCATGTGCTCATAGTCCAATCCCCTTGTTGTGTTTGCCCTTGATCTAATGTCCACATATGAGGGAGAACACACGATTTTTGGTTTTTTGAGCCAGGCTAACCTCACTCAGAATGATGTTCTCCAATTCCATCCATTTACCAGCGAATGATAACATTTCGTTCTTCTTCATGGCTGCATAAAATTCCATTGTGTATAGATACCACATTTTCTTAATCCATTCGTCAGTGGTGGGGCATCTTGGCTGTTTCCATAACTTGGCTATTGTGAATAGTGCCGCAATAAACATGGGTGTGCAGGTGCCTCTGGAGTAACCTGTGTCACAGTCTTTTGGGTATATCCCCAAGAGTGGTATTGCTGGATCAAATGGTAGATCGATGTCCAGCTTTTTAAGTAGCCTCCAAATTTTTTTCCAGAGTGGTTGTACTAGTTTACATTCCCACCAACAGTGTAAGAGGCTTCCTTTTTCCCCGCATCCTCGCCAACACCTGTTGTTGGTGGTGTTGCTGATGATGGCTATTCTAACAGGGGTGAGGTGGAATCTTAGTGTGGTTTTAATTTGCATTTCCTTTATTGCTAGAGATGGTGAGCATTTTTTCATGTGTTTTTTGGCCATTTGAATTTCTTCTTTTGAGAAAGTTCTGTTTAGTTCACATGCCCATTTTTTATTGCTAGAGATGGTGAGCATTTTTTCATGTGTTTTTTGGCCATTTGAATTTCTTCTTTTGAGAAAGTTCTGTTTAGTTCACATGCCCATTTCTTTATTGGTTCATTAGTTTTGGGAGAATTTAGTTTTTTAAGTTCCCTATATATTCTGGTTATCAGTCCTTTGTCTGATGTATATCTGGCAAATATTTTCTCCCACTCTGTGGGTGTTCTCTTCAGTTTAGAGACCATTTCTTTTGATGAACAGAAGCTTTTTAGTTTTATGAGGTTACATTTATCTATGCTATCTCTTAGTTGCTGTGCTGCTGGGGTTTCATTGAGAAAGTTCTTACCTATACCTACTAACTCCAGAGTATTTCCTACTCTTTCTTGTATCAACTTAAGAGTTTGGGGTCTGATATTAAGATCCTTGATCCATTTTGAGTTAATCTTGGTATAGGGTGATATACGTGCATCTAGTTTCAGTTTTTTGCAGACTGCTAACCAGTTTTCCCAGCAGTTTTTGTTGAAGAGGCTGCTATTTCTCCATCGTATATTTTTAGCTCCTTTGTCAAAGATAAGTTGCTTATAGTTGTGTGGCTTCATATCTGGATCCTCTATTCTGTTCCACTGGTCTTCATGTCTGTTTTTGTGCCAGTACCATGCTGTTTTTATTGTTATTGCTTTGTAATATAGTTTGAAGTCAGGTATTGTGATACCTCCTGCATTGTTCTTTTGACTGAGTATTGCCTTGGCTATTCGTGGCCTCTTGTGTTTCCATATAAATTTAACAGTAGATTTTTCAATCTCTTTAATGAATGTCATTGGAATTTTGATGGGAATTGCATTAAACATGTAGATTACTTTGGGGAGTATCGACATTTTTACTATGTTGATTCTACCAATCCATGAGCATGGGAGATCTCTCCACTTTCTATAGTCTTCCTCAATCTCTTTCTTCAGAAGTATATAGTTTTCCTTATAGAGGTCTTTCACATCTTTTGTTAGGTTTACACCTAGGTATTTGATTTTGTTTGAGGCTATTGTAAATGGAATTGTTTTCATATATTCTTTTTCCGTTTGCTCATTGTTAGTGTATAGAAATGCTAATGATTTTTCTATGTTGATTTTATATCCTGCTACCTTGCTATAGCTATTGATGATGTCTAGAAGCTTCTGAGTAGAGTTTTTTGGGTCTTTAAGGTATAGGATCATGTCGTCTGCAAATAGGGATATTTTGACAGTTTCTTTACCTATTTGTATTCCTTTCATTCCTTCTTCTTGCCTAATTGCTCTGGCTAGGAATTCCAGTACTATGTCGAATAGGAGTGGAGATAGTGGGCATCCTTGTCTGGTTCCTGATTTTAGAAGGAACGGTTTTAGTTTTTCTCCGTTAAGTATAATGCTGGCTGTAGGTTTGTCATATATAGCTTTTATAATGTTGAGGAACTTTCCTTCTATTCCTAGTTTTCTTAGAGCTTTTATCATGAAATGATGTTGGATCTTATCAAAGGCTTTTTCTGCATCTATTGAGATGATCAAGTGGTTTTTGTCTTTGCTTCTGTTAATGTGGTTTATTACATTTCTTGATTTTCGTATGTTGAACCACCCCTGCATCCCTGGGATGAAGCCTACTTGGTCGTGGTGAATAATCTTTTTGATGTGTTGTTGAATTCAGTTTGCCATTATTTTGTTGAGGATTTTTGCATCAATGTTCATTAAGGAGATTGGCCTATAGTTCTCCTTTTTGGAGGTGTCTTTGCCTGGTTTTGGGATAAGTGTAATACTGGCTTCATAAAATGTGTTTGGCAGTTTTCCTTCCCTTTCTATTTCTTGGAACAGTTTAAGGAGGGTTGGTATCAGTTCTTCTTTAAAGGTCTGATAGAATTCAGCAGAGAATCCATCAGGTCCTGGACTTTTCTTTTTGGGGAGACTCTTGATTGCTGCTTCAATTTCATTTTGTGTTATAGGTCTATTCAGGTGATTAATTTCCTCTTGGTTCAGTTTTGGATGATCATATGTATCTAGAAATCTGTCCATTTCTTTTAGATTTTCAAATTTATTTGAATATAGGTTCTCAAAGTAGTCTCTAATGATTTCCTGGACTTCCATGGTGTTTGTTGTTATCTCCCCTTTTGCATTCCTGATTCTACTAATTTGGGTTTTTTCTCTCCTCATTTTAGTCAGGTTTGCCAGGGGTCTATCGATCTTGTTTATTTTTTCAAAGAACCAACTTTTTGTTTCATTAATTCTTTGTATGGTTTTTTTGGTTTCTATTTTGTTGATTTCAGCTCTTATTTTTATTATTTCTCTCCTTCCATTTGTTTTGGGATTTGCTTGTTCTTGTTTTTCTAGGAGTTTGAGATGTATCATTAGGTCATTGATTTGGGATCTTTCAATCTTTTTAATATATGCACTCATGGCTATAAACTTTCCTCTCAAGACTGCCTTAGCTGTGTCCCATAGGTTCCGGTAGGTTGTGTTTTCATTTTCATTGACTTCTAGGAACTTTTTAATTTCCTCTTTTATTTCATCGATGATCCACTCTTCATTAAGTAATGAGTTATTTAGTTTCCAGCTGTTTGCATGTTTTTTGTCTTTACTTTTGTTGTTGAGTTCTACTTTTACTGCCTTGTGATCAGATAGTATGCATGGTATTATTTCTATTTTCTTATATTTGCTGAGGCTTGCTTTGTGCCCTAGGATATGATCTATTTTGGAGAAGGTTCCATGGGCTGCTGAGAAGAATGTATATTGTGTAGACGTTGGATGAAATGTTCTGTAGACATCTACTAGGTCCACTTGATCTATTGCATATTTTAGATCTTGGATTTCTTTATTGAGTTTTTGTTTGGATGACCTATCTACTGATGATAATGGGGTGTTAAAGTCTCCCACAACCACTGTGTTGGCGTTTATATGTGCTTTTAGGTCTTTCAGGGTATGTTTGATGAAATTGGGTGCGTTGACATTGGGTGTGTACAGATTGATGATTATTATTTCCTTTTGGTCTATTTCCCCTTTTATTAGTATGGAATGTCCTTCTTTATCTCATTTGATCAATGTAGGTTTGAAGTCTACTTTGTCAGAGATAAGTATTGCTACTCCTGCTTGTTTTCGGGGGCCATTGGCTTGGTAAATCTTCCAGCCTTTCATCCTAAGCATATGCTTATTTCTGTCGGTGAGATGAGTCTCCTGTAAGCAACAAATTGTTGGATCTTCTTTTTTAATCCATTTTGTCAAACGGTGTCTTTTGATGGGTGAATTAAGTCCATTAACATTAAGCATTAGTACTGATAGGTATGTGGTGATTCCTGTCATTTAGTTGTCTTAGTTGTTTGAAGGTTTGATTGTGTGTACCTAACTTGATGTTACTCTCTACTGTCTTGCTTTTTCTTTTCCTGTGGTTTGGTGCTGCCTGCCTTTTCATGGTTAAGTTGGGTGTCACTTTCTGTGTGCAGGATCCCTTGCAGAATCTTTTGTAGTGGTGGCTTTGTGGTCACATATTGTTTTAGTTTCTGCTTATCATGGAAGACTTTTATTGCTCCATCTATTTTGAATGATAGCTTTGCTGGGTAGAGTATCCTGGGGTTGAAGTTATTTTCATTCAGTGCCCGGAAGATCTCACTCCATGCTCTTCTTGCTTTTAATGTTTCTGTTGAGAAGTCTGCTGTGATTTTGATGGGTTTACCTTTGTATGTTACTTGCTTTTTCTCTCTTACAGCCTTCAATATTCTTTCCTTAGTTTATGAACTTGTTGTTTTAATGATGATATGTCGTGGAGTAGTTCTATTTTGATCTGGTCTGTTTGGTGTCCTGGAGGCCTCTTGCATCTGTATGGGAATATCTTTCTCTAGATTTGGGAATTTTTCCGTTATTATTTTGTTGACTATATTACGCATTCCCTTCGCTTGCACCTCTTCTCCTTCTTCGATGCCCATGATTCTCAAGTTTGGTCTTTTGATGGAGTCAGTGAGTTCTTGCATTTTCTTTTCACAGGTCTTGAGTTGTTTAATTAATAGTTCTTCAGTTTTTCCTTTAATTACCATTTCATCTTCAAGTTCTGAGATTCTGTCTTCTGTTTGTTCTATTCTGCTGGATTGGCCTTCCGTTTTGTTTTGCAGTTCTGTTTCGTTCTTTTTTCTGAGGTTTTCCATATCCTGGCTGTTTTCTTCTTTATTGTTGTCTATTTTTGTCCTGAGTTCATTTATCCATTTATTCATTGTGTTCTCACTTTCACTTTGGTGTTTATACAGTGCTTCTATGGTTTCCTTTATTTCTTCTTTTGCTTTTACAAATTCTCTATTTTTATTGTCTTGGAATTTCTTGAGTGTCTCCTGTACATTTTGGTTGACCCTATCCAGTATCATCTCTATAAAATTCTCATTGAGTACTTGTAGTATGTCTTCTTTTAAATTATTCTTGTGGGCTTCACTGGGTCGTTTGGCATAGTTTATCTTCATTTTGTTGGAGTCTGGCTCTGAGTTTCTGTTCTCTTCATTCCCCTCTGGTTCCTGTACTAATTTTTTGCTGCGGTGAAACTGGTTTCCCTGTTTTTTCTGTCTTCCTGTCATTGTCCTTGGTGTTGTTACTGTCCCTGTACTGTGTGTAATTAAGTATTTTCTAGCTTGTAATAATAACAATGGTAATATTTAGAATGGAAGAGTGAGCTGAGATGGAAAGCAAGAAGTTAAAGAAAAGGAGAAAACAAATAAACAGACAAGAGGGAGAAAGCAGAACAAGGTATCAGACAAGAGAGTTTCAAAGGTATAAACAGGGAGTGTTAGTGTACTAATCGACAGTAAGCTGAACAGACATTAGAGAGACAGAGAGAGGACTGAAAATCAAAGATAAAAAAAATAAAAAATAAGTAAATGAAGTAATATCTATATATAAAAATGAATTAAAATAAAATGGAAAATAGAAAATTAAAAAAAAAAACCAAAAAACTTCCAAGTTTATATGCAATGCAATTTCAGTCTTAATAATTTGGGTGTCCGTCTCAATCTCCAGTCCTGGAGTTGGTGCCTCAGATGTTGTTCTGTAGTTGTCTCATCAAAGGGGATGCATAAAGTAGAACAAAACTACACACTCACACACACACACACACAAAAGCCCCACCAAGTGTCCCCAGTTCAAATGCAATACAGTTTCAGTAAGTTTTTCGGCTTGCAGGTGTAATTCGGTTGTTCTCTCATCAAAGGTAGGGAGAAAAAGAAAAAAAAAGCGTCTGGAGACAGTTCTGAGAGTGGTATCTGCAACTGTGGCTTGCCTGCCTGCTGCTCTCAGCCTGTAGCTGGCGGCGTTATTTATGCAGATCTCTGGGGTGAACTTAGCACTCACCTGGTCCCACAGGCTTTGTTTGCTCAGAGTTCTCCTGTGCGGGAGCCTCTGCTACAGGCTTTCCCCTTTCCAAGCACTGGGAAAGGTGACCCTGCCCCCGCGTTGTCAGGCCTGCGTGTTTATTTACAGTTCATGTGGGAGGTAGGTCTTCCCCCCTCTCCTCTGAAGTTTTCCTCCCACTGCCACTTTCAGAAGCTTTCCTGCTCCTGCTTATTGGGCGGTGCTGCTGCTCCTGCCGGCCGCCATGTTTGTTTACAGTTCACGTGGGAAGTGGGTCTTCCCTCCTCTCACAAGCTTCCCTGCTCCTGGTTGCTGGGCGCGCGCCCCGCTCCCGCCAGAGCCTCTCCGGCCTGCCCGGCTCGTTTATTTACAGTCCCGGGAAGGATTCCCTTCCCCCAATCTTCAGCGCTCCGGGCGTCCCACCCTCTTTCCAGCGTGTCTTAACTGTTCTTATTGCTTATTACTCAGTTTCTCTTTTTTTTTTTTCCCGGGTGGAGGTCAGTCTGTCCAGGGGGCTATGCTGCTCTGGCCCAGGCTTGTCTGTGGGGCTACCGCGGTACCGCGAAGCTCACCTGGTCCACATCTTCCCAAGCCGTATGGGCGCCGGCCACTGGCGGCCCCGGGGGCCTCCTCGGTTCTCCGTTTAACATGAAGTGGAGATTCTCTGCACCGGCTGGAGATGTGGAGGGGTCAAAGTTATGTCTTTTCTCGGTGATTATGCCTGCAAAGTGTGTCTCCAGCGTCTCTCCAAGATTTCACTATAGGAGACTCGCTTTCTGCTTCCTACCTCTAGCCGCCATCTTGGAATCCTCCGAAGTGGATAGTCTTTCATCAACATTTATGTGTAATGTACGTTTTTTCAGAGGGTGAGTTTGGTAATTTTACACAAATAACCATTTTAATGTGGGGACCACCTACAATCCATTTTCACAGCACAGACTGGCATGCAGCTCTTCACCTCCAGTCCTGGGTGCACTGCTATCCGTGGCACTTCCTCATGTGGACTGGACAGTACCTCAGTAGTTATGAACTCAGGACCTGCAGTTGAACTGCCTGCGTGGGCATTTGGCTGTTTACCCTTGATCAATTCCTTAAACTCTGCCTGAGCTTTTTAACTTTAAATGCAATAATAATAGTACCTTCCAACTTCAAAACGTTGCCATAAGGCTTAACTGAATAATAAAATAGCTCTAACTGGAACTTCATAAGTACTCATAAGGTAGCTTATATCACTTTCTTTGAGTGCATTTTGTCATAAGAGAAGCCAAAACGCCTTAAAACATGAAGAAAAAACCTACAGGGACTAAGCGTGTGACTCAGTGGTAGAGTGTTTGCCTATTATGTGCAAGGCCCTGGGTTCAATCCCCAGCACCAAAAAACAGAAACAAAAACATAAATACAAGACCAGGAGCTGGTCGTTTATGCCTGCAATCCTAGCTACTTTCAAGGCTGAGGTCAAGAGGATCACAGTTCAAGGCCAGCACAGGCAAATAGTTTATAAGAGGCCCTATCTCCAAAATAACCAGAGCAAAATGGACTGGAGGCATGGCTCAAGTAGTAGAGTGCCTGCTTTGCAAATGTGAGGCCTTAAGTTCAAACCCCAGCCCCACAAAAAAATAAATAAGCATAAACACATTAAATTTGGAATTTAGAATGTCAGGTGTTGGAATAGACATATTTCAACTCATCTTATAGATGATAAAACTTACTCCATTTTATGGAAGGGATAAATTGGTCAGTTTTATATAGATGGATACAGGTGATCTCAGTTCTGAGGCCACTGTTCTAACACATATGTATTAATTGATGTATTCAGCATACAAAAAAACAGATATAAATTAAGATATCCACTTGTGGTCAGGTCAATTGACTGACAATAATTGTGTGACTAGGTTTTTAACTTGTGTCATTAAAGAAAGTACTAGAGCATACTATGGCTTCTGGTTAGAATGAACAAATAATATTCAATGGAAATGCACAATTCAGTGAAGAAGGAATCTTAGGTTTCCAAATCATTGTTCAACCACATTGTGTATAGCAGAATTGTTGTTTTCTGGGCTTTAACAACAATGATCTATAATTAGGCTTTATTATACTTTACAATGTTGTCCACTGGATTTTCATTCCTAACTCAAATCCTTGCCAAAATAACCACACACACACAACCAACAAGCCCATTTCCCAGAACTTGTTTGCTTCAACGAACCCAAGAACATAGAGTGACAAGAGGTTAGGACTGGGTGGACAAACCTCCTAATTCTACAAAAAAGCCAAAGCTTAAAGTGGGAGGGGAGCATGACTTGCTCCAAATTATAGAACGGTGGTGTGTCTGAATCACTTTTCTTCAGGTATATAAAGTAACTTCTCCATTTTCTCAAACATCTGCTCATCTTCACAGTGACTAACCCCAGTGCTGTGACACAGTCTTGCCAGATCCCACCTCAATCTCTGTCTTAACCAGAAGACGCGATGAAGTAGGGAAGAGCGAGGCCATTAGAGTGAATTGGACTGGATTCAAGTCCCCAGAGGCACCACTTACCATCTGTGAGGCCTTATGAAGTCTCACATCAATGAGTTGGAGTTGCTCACTTAGAAAATGGCAAAACCCCACTTTCTCCTTATTGTATGCACAGGAAGATTTGAGGAGAAAATGCCTGTGAAGAGCCTAAAGTTAATAGCCAGGGTTTAAGCTCTTAGCAGGTAATACTACTTGGAAATGTTGCTCAGGATTGTCATTAGTTTTTAAATAAAGTTTATCTTTCCATTTAAAAATACTTGCTGAAACAAACATACACAGTATATATATATACACGCTATACATGCTGTATGCATGTATACAAGTATGAACGTGCGCGTGTAAAGAAAAAAATCACTTATTTATCTTACTATCAAAGAAAACCACACTGATCCTTTGGTGTGTTTTTTTCCCACTATGACCTTAGCAACACTGTTCACAGTTTGCTGCATTGTTGAAGTTATGCTAAATTGCAATTATTCTGATGATAACTGCTACCTGGGAGAAAGGCTGTTCTGGAACATCTTTTATGATTATAGGATTTTTGCCTAAATTAGGAATAATGATTCCCGACATTCTTTTAAGCTTTATGTAGATGCCATTCAAATTCTACGTCATTAGGATGGCTACATCAAGTGACCAGCCTCCTCAGGACTTTAGTGATAAACGAGGTACTCAACCTGATGAGTCCCACAGATCAAGCCAGTGCTTCCATACTTCTTCATTTGATTACAATTTTCACTTCATTTCAACAACTTTTTCAATTAAAGGTTGAATAGTACCATATTTCATAGGTCCATGTGATCTGAGAAGTCCTTACACAAAGAACTTTTCTTGATGGTAAGGAACAGACACACCAAGCACTGGGTACCACGTGTGATGTCCAAGAGGACTTACTGCAAGAACACAGGGAAAAAAATTCGAAGAGTGAAAAGGCTTTGGGGAAATAAGAAAAGCATTGAGACTACTCTATGTCCATTTATGCTTCTCTGCTTCTCTCAGATCCTACTCTCCTCCTCTCCCTCTCCCGGAGGCCGCTTCCTCTGCCTGCTCACAGGTCCTGATTTTCCCAGAGCTTTAGCTTGTACTTAGCTCAACTTCCCAGTGTGACAATACCACCACTCCTATGACTTCGCATCTCCAGTCTTCAATAAAAACTGCAGTGTTTCTCTATTCTGAAATCCTTGAAGGAGAATCTAGCTGGCCCAGCTTATCTGTCTGCCAGATCATTTCGGGGGGTTGTTTTATTTTTGGTGGTTTGGGGATTTGAATTCAGGACTCTGTGTTTGTGAGGCAGTGCTTTACCCCTTGAGCCATGCTCCCAGCTCTTTTGTACTCTGGTTACTTTTGCAATGGAGTCTCATGTGTATACCCAGGCTGTCCTGGAACTACCATCCTTCCAACCTGAGCCTCTCACAGAGCTGGGATGACAGGTGTGCACCACTGCATTCAGCTATGGGTTGAGATGGGGGTCTCAGAAACTTCTGTCCAGGCTGGTCTTGAACCATGATCTTCCCTATCTGTAGCCTATTGAGTAGCTAGGATTATAGGCATCCACCATCAGCACCCAGCTTGTCTGCCAGGACTTAAGTCACAGGTTCTATCTGAGACATGTCCACTTCTAGTCCAATCAGTTGAGCTAGAGATGGCAAAGCCATGTGGCTTAAATGCTTAACTTGACCTTTCTACTGAAGATGATTCTATGGAAAGAAGGTTTTGACCAAAGCAGGAACCCTAGACCATTAAGAGCAGTCTGTTGCTAACCTGCACATTAAAACAATTTAACTGGATATAAAATCCTCACAGCACAATCATTGTCTCTCAATAGTCAATAGACCTTGTCCCACTGTCTTCTAGCATAAAGTGTGACCTAGCAGGTTTCTGACATCTTTTTACTCCTTATAAGTAAATTTGTTTTCCTTTTTGGATCCTCACACAGCTTCTTTCTTTGTTCAATGATTGAAAAAATCATGCAGAAGGAGGCTCCACACAGCTCCCTTGCTCTGTTTTGCCTATAATGTGGTTAGTTCTTTAAAAACTCAGGGAAGTTTTCATTATGCTTTATTTTCTTTTATTGCTTCTGCTTTCGCTGTTCTGGTTTCATCTTCAGACTGATAATTCTATAGTAATCCCCGATGCTGATTATTTTCTCTTTCGGAATTTTCATCTTTGGTTTTTCCACAAGGTGGGTGAGTTCCTCATGAGCCATCTGCTTGGATTTCAATATTCAATTCTAATGGTCACACTCTCTAAAGGGATTTTATTACGTGACTGAGTAACTATTCTTCCTGAAACCATCTTATTTCACCTAACTCCATATTCTCTCTTATCCTTTATTTATGGCCTTTTGCTCATACTTCATATATGCCACATCTAACATCACACTGAGGAGAACAAAGAATTTAAAAACCTTTTTTTTTTTTTTTTTTTTTTTGTGGTACTAGGGCTTGAACTCAGGGACTACACCTTGAGTGCTCTACCAGCACTTTTTTGTGATGGGTGTTTTTAGAGACCAGGTCTCAAGAACTGTTTGCCTGGGCTGGCTTCGAACTGTGATCCTCCTGATCTCTGCCTCCTGAGTGGCAAGGATTACAGGCCACAGGCGCCTGGCATTTCTCCTCTTTCTTACGATACCTCATAGGTCTGCTCTTCCTCTGGACTTGGGTTGATGAATCCTTTACTTTACAGTAGAATTTTTTAATAGCTACATATTATTTTTCTGTACATAAATCCCTAGCCAAAGTAAAATACATCCATATTTAGTATCTATCAATGACTACCAACTGGCAATAAGAAATACATTGCCTTTAATTTTTTTATGTTACACTGGGCATTATATTTCGGTGATGGAAATAATTAATTTTCATGACATACTGTATGTATGTGATGGTATACAATAAGTCCATTCTCATAAAAATCAAAAAAACACAAAATGCCTACAATTGTTTGAAGAAAAATGCCACTTAATATAAAGATATTCTAATCACTATTTCTAATTATAAAGAAACCCACTAAAATTTTTTTACAACATCTAGTTATCAAAAACAATAGCAAAACCCAGAACTACAAAATAACTTCTATAAATTAATAATGTAGGGAGACTCCAAGTAGCTACAGTTCTTGCGATTGAAAAGTGTAAAGGGAATAGTTTATTGCCCTCTTAAGCAATAGTGAAATCTCTCTCTCAGGCAACACATTCCCAGAATAAAACCAGGGGCTCCTCCCCAGGCCAATTCAAGTTTCCAACAAGTGTTCTCTAATGGATTCTTCTTTCCTTAAGAGGCACATTACTTGCTTGCCTGATCCATTAACCAATGTGACATATTGAAATAACAATTCCTGATGTGTTAGCAGGGCCCTTCTTGACTCTCCTTTTCATGTACAGCAGGTTACTGTAGAAGATGGATCACAGAAACAGACCCCTGATGGTCCAATCCTATGTTCCCCACTTCTTATCTACTTCTTTTGTTATTTTGGAGGTCCACATTAGGCATGAAGGGTGATTACGAAGTGAGGAAGGATATGACAATTGCATTGGGACAAATTACAATTACTATGTAACAGAAGCGGGCAGCTCCCTTTGCTGGTTGGAAGAGTCTATGTGTTTCTGAGCTGGTGAGACAGGCAGACAGCAGGAGGGGGTGATTGGGCTTCATAGCACAGCATGCACGGGTGAATGACTGCATTTTTCAGACTACTTAGCCCTATGTGCCACATTGAAGGAAAATTATCATTGATTCTGCAATAGGATAAAGTCTATTCCTACTTTTCAGTGTTTATTTTGCACATCTTTTTCAGTGTTTTCTAGACATTATAGTTGGCAGTTGGATGAGGCTGTATAAGAAAAAATAGTCATAATTTTGAACTTGAAGTCCCAAGCCACCTTTTTCACATCTTCTTTTTATAAAAAAAATTTCTGAGGATATATTCACTGTACAGGTGAGACTCATTGTGACAATTCCAAATAGGCTTATATTGTACATTGGTTAGAGTGCCCCACCAACTGTCCCCCTCGACCTCCCTCCCCACCCTACTTTAAGCAATAGTAAGAGGTTTCATTGTTCAATTTCTTAAAGATATGTGAAGCCCAGCAACCATATTCCCTCATCTTAATCTCCTTCATTCACCCCCACACACAAATACCCTCCCACCCCCACTGACCTATTTTACAGTCCTATCTTTCGTTCTTAATTGCTAAGTCAATGTTTCAAGAGGTTTCTCAGTGTATCCCCATTGTGAATATAGTTTACTTTGGTCTGTTCAACCCCTCCCATTACTCTCCCTTACCCCTCCCTCCCACCCCCTATTTTTCAACAGCTTTCAACATATATTGTTATATCCTCTGCCTTCACAGAGGTTATATTTATGATACTGGAATCACAGAGTGGTTCCACTATTGTGAACATGTTCTTCACATGAGTTTTGTATGATCATTCATACTCTCTTTTATATTCAGTTCAAAATCTGACATGGTGTTTTATTTTATAGCAGTAGTTCTCAGCCAAGACCAATATTTTGTCCTTTCCAGGGACAACTGGCATTGCCTAGAGACATTTTTGATTGTCACAATTAGAGGATGCTACTGGGTAAAGGCCAAAGATGCTGCTAACATCTGAAGTGACTAGGACAGCTTCCCCCAACCTAGAATTAACCCCATCAAGGGATGGAGACATGGCTCAAATGGTAGAGCGCCTGCCTGGCAAGCACAAAGCCCTGAGTTCAAACCCCAGTGCTGCCAAAAAAAATCAAAAAGGAAAACAAAAGAATTAACCCAATCAAAATAAGTGCCAAGGTTGAGAAATTCTATTTTGTGCAAAGTTCCAACTCAAATGGGACCCTATGGATAGTTACAGGACAAGTGTCTGTGGTTCTCCTGATCTCCTATATCACAACCCTATGCTTTATCTGAATGCCCATTCACACGAACTGTCTCTTGACTTGGATGCACAAATCCTTCTCTAGCTCCAATGAAAAAGGGTAGCTTTTCCACCCCCACAGCAGATAATGCAGTAAAGATACAATCCATCAACAGGGAGAGTTTGTAAACCCTCAGCCCACCCTGAACCCAGCATGCTTGGGCTGCTCACACATGAAAACAGCAGGCAGCAGGGTTCTCCAGTTGGAAACTACAGAGAAATAGCCACATTCTATCTAGTCAAATGAATAGTGCTGAAAGAACACCAAAAAAGATGCTCTGGAACTCATCCTCAAAATACCAGGATTAGCTATGAACCATCAGGAAACAACAGGAGTGCCGGAGTCTGGCTTGAGTGGTGAGTGGGGGATGGTCAGGGTCTGTGAACTGAATTTACATGAATATCCCAGATCACTCATATATATTGTTTATATATTT
The DNA here is from genome assembly GCF_047511655.1 of Castor canadensis. Classification (NCBI taxonomy): domain Eukaryota; kingdom Metazoa; phylum Chordata; class Mammalia; order Rodentia; family Castoridae; genus Castor; species Castor canadensis. Next base: position 122,502,963 of record NC_133396.1, read on the forward strand.
TATGGTAGTGGCTTCAGTGATAAGATGTTTACTAAAGCTCTAAAAGTATCTCCCAAAATTAAAAAGAACAAAATATTTCAAATGGAATTGTACCACAATAAGACAGCTAAATTAGTTGACCACTGGCACTCTGGTGACCAGACCTGATGTGTATGTGTCCCAGTCCCTATAGGAGGAACTCTCTGAGCTGGGGAGCTGCTGCTAGTTAAGTAATTGCTAGAATTCATTTTGAGCACCCTGGAGCTGCTCTTCAGTCTCTGTAATTCATGGCTTAGGGGGTCATGCTGCTCATTACAACCCTTTTGGTAGATTTGCATGGTTTCTGTTGTTGGTTTGGTATGTTATTTGTGTTTGTTTATTGGTACACTACTCACATGCGTTCTCCCTCATCTTCAAATTTTCAACTGAAATCTTTACTGTATTTCCCATGCAGGTATGGCATAAGGAAGAATACACACAGAGAGAGAAACTAGTAAGAGTGTCACTCAAAATCACTTGTTATAAAAGGTCAACCCACAGCTGATGTGTGGACAGAGCTGACTGGCTTTCTCACCATTCTTCCTCCCCCAACCACAGGATTTTAGCCAATGTCCTGAGAACCACCAACCATGAAAGACAGATTATTTTAAATATATCTATATGGTTTTCTTATGTCCTTGAAAACAGAGAAAGGGTTTTTCCCACCTTTGAAAACAACAAAAAGGGCCACCATGTTTCCCAGGCTCTGTCCCACAGTATTACACACAGCACAATGGCTTGTAGCAACGAGCTTGCAATCAACCTTGCAAGACTGTCCAATGCTGCCAAGTGCTTCCACATAAATCACCTAACCCAGTCCTCGCAAAACCCTATGATGTAGGCACTCTCTTCTATTTGGTAGATCAGGAACTGGAGTGCAATGTAGGCATGTTCATGGGGCCTGGAATAAGACATGCTGCCTTGTGGGACCAGGCTCAATAACCCAGAGCTCCAGACACAGCAGCAACTGTCCTCAGGGTCAGGATTGCAACTTTTCACTGAGTGTGCTCCAAAGAGACTTCTATGCTCCTCTGTGACACCCCAACACAGATAATCAATCCTAAAAAAGTGGGAAGCTGGTTATGAAGAATAGTTAAGAAAATTGAGCCAACTCTCCACCTCAGGAGTCACCTCCAGCAGCACATCTGCCTAGTAGTACATCGGTAGATGGCAAAGCCCTAGAGTTCTTGTGGATGGCCAGAGAGTTATACCCAGGGGGCACAATTCTGTGGCGAACTTAACACTGATCAGATGAGCAAATCTAGGTCCCATACATCTGGGTTTTCTCTGAGAACTGTACTAGTGCTTGCATCTATAAACAGGGGACTTGTGGAATGGGGGGGAGGGTATTAATAAAAAGTATTTGTGAAAGCAGAAATAAGCAAAATATAACAAAACTCTATAAAATGTATAAATCTCTATTCCATGTGGTATGAATAATCACCTCCCTTAAACTCAAGTTGCCAAAGTGAAATATGAGTATACAAAACCAACCAGGACACCAGTGCCGTGACACAGTATAAAGTCTGTAAAGAAAAATTACTAGATTCCACATCGACTGTCAGAGCCAGGATGGAGTCAGATGCCATTCAGGGACCACAGATGCCTGCTCAGGAACACCTAACAGAACACCCCGGGCATTCAGCAAATAAAGCCATAATTAGCCCAGTGCTGAGGCAGCCAGCAGGTACAGAAAGAAGCTCTTTATATGGTGGTCTGACACTCCCAATTCCCCATGGGCTTCCTATCTTCCTGATCTCCCAGCCTCTTCCCCAATCCCATTTCCCAAGGTGACACTGGGAACCTTTAAGGATTCCACATGGTCACACCATGCAAAGTGGCCACATGCCAGCAGACTCATTTAAGCTAGACCTTGTGGGTTTTGTTTTATTTTGTTGTTGTTCTTGCGGGGAGGGGGAAGGTTCTTTTTGCTCTTGGTGTCAGGTGATTTAGTGAAACCAAATCACCAAACTTACCCCTGTTTGCCTTAGACATGACCATCCCCAAAGGCAATACCTCTGAAGCAGACAGCAGCATGTGTCCAACTAAAACAGCAAAGCCAGTGACAAGAGAGTGGAGCTTCCCTGTGCTACTCATCTCCAATGTCATCCAACCACTGCTCCTAGTCATGTATAAATGGACCTGCCCGTGAGCGATGGTAGGCCCAAAGGGTGAGGCTCAGGAAGTTCCATCGTTCATGAGCTACATGACTCATGAACAATGTTATTCTAGATGTCATGGGTGTTTAAACACAAAGAAAGACAAGAGGCCTCCATGGTACTCACAAATCTAGGAAAGGAGAATGGCCCAACCAATATATACTTTTTTAAGAAACCAAATATGATGGCGAGAAAACAAATAGTCCATATTTGGGTTCAGCAAACAGAATATGAACTGAAGTCTCACTATTTAATTAAAAATACTGCCCTTAAGAAGCTATCTCCTTCTCCATACTCCCTGCTACAACTCTTTGTTTATACTCCACCACAATTATGGAACTATTGGGGTATGGTATTTCTAACTGGCTTAATCTTTCTGATTAGGTCATAAGTGTTCATCTTTCCTCTCTCACTAGAGCACAAAACACTCACAAGCTGATCATTTTTCTGCCCCATCACTGGCCTTCATAGTATTCTGTACTGAGGGAAACTCTGACATGGGGCATGGGGAAGAGCATAGTTCTTGGCTTGCTCCAGTGCTGACAGGAACTTGTCCACTTTAGTCAAGTCACAGAATCCTACAGCTATGTAGGGTAGGAGCTAGAAGAGACTTTTTACCAAAGAGGATTTTACCAAAGAGTAACTGATGCCTAGAAACAGGAAGTAGCTTAAAGTGAATGGAAAATCCATGATTAGCACCTTGGACCTCTGAAGTAACAGGCGAAAGTGAAAATACTGTAGAGATAAAATAAGGCACATCCCCCACACACAGGGGCATCTCATTCCAATGGAATCATTTGCCTGTGTAATCAGATGCACTTCCTCAGCTAAATGCTTTCCAGCTCATTATTTTGCTTAAAAATGATTAAAAGGCTCAGAAATAATTATCTATTTTAATTTCCAAAATGGATTTCACTGCAATAGACTCAGTATATTAATAGACATATAAAAATGTAACTATGAAAAACAGAATGCCTGCAAGTAACCTTTCAATCAGAAGCAGACACTCTGGGCTTCCAGATTTTAAAGTGTTTTTATTGTAAATGACTTGGTGACAACTGAAACCAGTCTCAGGACTAATTGCTCATTCTTTCTACTCTGAATCTGACCTCCCCATGGGATCATATGTTGCTCCAGAGCACCCTGGAATCACTGCCAGGTACACAGACATGCTCCCGAATTTGTCCTCTCAATAGAGACCATCCCAGCCTTGTCATTAACCAACGTCCACACTGACGTTAGGGGCTACAGTCCATATGGACACTTATCACTAGATTCAAATTCAACAGATATGGACCAAGTGACTATTAAGTGCTAGGCTCCATGAGAATACTTTTACATGGCTTTTCTCTCCTCATCTTTGAAGCAGATTGTACTACAGGCTGATGGATGACAGATTACAACGAAAGCCACCGATTAGGGGACTGTTCTAAGTATTTTACATGTATTGACAAATAAAGTAATTCTCTCTGCTTTACAAATGATAAAACCAAGGTTCAGATGTGTAAGTGGCAAAGTAAGGATTCAAGCATGGATGGATGGCTCCATCGCCTATGCTTCTACTTGCTAAGCTGTTCCTCTTTCAGAAGCCTGCTTGGATGAGAGCTTCCCCTCTTCTACCAGGCATTGCTTACCCCCTCCTAAACAATGCTGGGGACCATCCCAGGCCCACAGGCACTTTATTTATAGGCCAAAAGAAGAGGTACCTTTTCAGAATTACCAAACACTTTTAAGTACAGACTGTTCTACTAAAACATACTCTTTACCATAGCTCATAAGTCATCAGAAAACAGAAGAATGATGTCATTATAAAGCAGAAGTTGTGTCAGCTTATATCTATTTTTCTATCATGTTCATATTTTTCCCCAGGTAAGAGCCTTTGAACTGAGGGTTCACCAACAGAACAAGCTAGATGACTGAATAGACACCATCCATCTGCCACAATCATGTGGGTTCAGTCCAGACACATACTCTGTTTCAGAAGCACAGAGAGCACAGTTCTCCCTGATCCTCATGGGACAACACAAAGCAAGGATTCTGAACGATGTACCTCAGTCATCATTCAAGCTTAAAAAGGTCTGAAATTGCTTCTATCTTGCCTTGCCCTATCTTTAGAACTCAGCAGCCTAGACTCACTGCCCCCAGTTGCCTTTTCTCAAATTACTTTCACTTTTTAAGGAAGGTTATGAAAATATCTATTGCCTAGGAATTCAACAAAACTTTTCAAATTGTGTTCATATTCTCATTAGAAATGTTTTTCTTAGTATTTTAGACAATGTTGCATAGGTTTTGAGTGATTTACCCATCTCTATTTTTTCTATAACTTTAGTTATTTTTGTGTGAAATTTTGCATAACCCAAAGTTTTCCAAGTTTGAATATCCTACAGAATAGCAGAAACACCTGAATCGGCAGCCCAACCCAAAGGATTAAACTTCAACCAGTTACTTTAGATGTGCTCCCTCTTCAACACTGATGGATTTGCCATGATGGATTACTGCATCATCTAGATTTATTTACATGATCTGATATGCAACTCAGAGTTTTTAGTTGAAAAAGCCAGGATCTAGACAATCTAAGCAAAAAAGAAAGAATTTATGGAAGGACATTAACTCACAGAATGTCTACATAATCCAGCAAGTCAGAGCGGTAGATAGTTATTCTGCCGGGCACTCCAATAGACCTAACTCTGGGAATCACTCTCAGAAACACTTCAGATCATATTGCAGAGCTCCTGTCCTCGATGCCTCAGAAGTTGCAGGACCTGTCACCCTTGCCAGACACAACTCTGTTAGATGTCCTCTAGATCCCATGATTCTCTTCTGAATCAAAGTTGCCCCTTGGGTGACTCTGAGTGTCAGGACTCGAGACACATTCTAGTATTAACTTCAAGAGAGGCACAGAAAGTGGCATTTTGATGTGTTGAGGAGGCAGAGTTCACAAAGCCGGAAATTCCCCATATGAATGTTCAAAAGGCACTGAATAACTAGGATATGAAGAAAATGTCCACTATACTGGGATGCAAACTTCATGCAAGTATTGGTGAATACTGACCTCTTGGTCACTAGGTGATGCCCTACTAAGCTTCTCCTCACAGCCAGTGAACTCTGCCCCATTCTTCGAGCCTGCTTAATTCCATGTTTTGTCTGGTGAACATTTGGAGCAGTTCCCAAGGTTGCAAGGTTATACTTACCAATGGGTAATGTTAATACTCCCATGAGCACACAGGGATTTTGACAACACTTCAGAACAACTGGAGACACAACATCACACCATGTCATAGTGCGTCAGCAACCTCTTAGCCCTACAGACCACAGGGTATGTCAGATTTCTAGCTCGCCAGTTGTTCTGTCACACAGCTTTCTCATTCAGGAAAGGTATCTGAATTCAAATGAATCTGCCTAATACAAAAGTACATCACTGCAAACATTGGTACAATTAGTGTTAACAGACCAGCGATGACATTCCTTACAACGGATTCTTCTTCTCTAGCATATTAATACACTTTTCCATGAAAGTTTCTTCTCTTCTATATGCTAATTTCACTGTCTCAGTGAGAATTTTAGATAGATATGCATATAGAGTTTTTAACCATAGTCAGACTTCCCCAGGAAACAACTTAGTCACCTTTTCAAAGCTAGTGCTTAAAATATAAGCCTGACTTTGATTTTTGAAAAGCCACTCAATGCCTTGTACGGTCAACCCAGTACAACTCCTACCCTCACTGTGCCCCTCCACTCTTGGTGAGCACCAAGGACTGTCTTTCTGTCCTTTGTCCTACAATGCACCCTGCTCCTTTCACCACCAGGCTTTGAGTATGCTTTTCCCTCTATTTGTTATAGTCATCATCTCTTGGGGGAAGCAGGTCTCCAGTTCCTAACCCATCCATGGGTCAAGTGCCCTTTGACACACACTGGTAGGACCATGTCTCTACCTCTTAATGCTACTGGTTGCTATACTTTTGTAGATATGATATGATCACCTGATGATCACCTCTCTGCTCCTAAACCATAAGACCCTAATACTTTGGAGTTAAAAACATATGGGAGTGTGTGTGTGTCTGTGTGTGTGTATGATATATCTATATATCTATATATCTATATCTATATATAGATATATAGGCTGCTAACTTTCCAGAAGATAAGATGTCAAGGAAACATATATAATGATGAAAATGATTGTGATAACAATTATTAAGGGTTTATGTTGAGCACTATTTTAAATACTTTGTTAGGACATTTAATCTTAAAAAAACAATACAAAACAAAAGAAACCCTATAAGCCTCTGCCACTGAAGCCACTGAAGAGCAGCAGGGATGGTTTTGCACTACCTCAAGGCCGTGTGTCTCATCGAAGGCCACAGGGTGACCAAGGACATGAGCAAGCCAAAGCACAATTGCTTCCAGGGGTGCTGTAGCCAGCATGCCAGCTAAATTCAAGAAGTGTGGGACTTTGCCCTGTATGAGGAGCACACCATGTTGCTGCTCAAGTTCATGAAGCATGTGGGAGGACACACGTTCAGACCAAGAGGAAGAAGTAAAAAGAAGTGAGTAACATCCTGGCTGCTATGAACAAAGAGGCTGCCAAGAAGGACTGAGTCCCTTCTCCCTCTGGGCATACTACATTTTTCTTTTGCAGTACTGGGCCTTGAACTCAGGGCCTTCACCTTGAGCCACTCCACAAGCCCTATTTTTTGAAGGGTTTTTCAAGATAGGATTTCATGAACTATTTGCCTAGGCTGGCTTCGAACTGTGATCCTCCTGATCTCTGCCTCCTGAGTAGCTGGATTACAGAATAAAATCTTTACAGAAAAAAACCCTATAAAGTAGGCCTTCCTAATCCCCATTTTGCAGGTGAGGAAAGTGAAGCACAGAGCTGCTAAGTTAGACAAACAGTCCTGAGTAATGACTAACAGGATCAGTATACAAACCCTGGCAGCCAGGACCCCCGAGCAAACCACAGTATGGTAGGAGTACCCAGTCCTCAAAGGGAGTTTACAAGGGGTGCCAAAGGAGGTGGACAAGGCCTGTGCAGGACAAGAGAACAAAGCATGCACAGAAGGCGAGACGGAAGCTGGTGAGTGTGGCTTGTGCGGGGGACAGAGCAAGTGTACTGAGAGGACTCATGAGGGAAGAATGGTTAGTCATGTCTGTGGAAGGCAGGGCAACTACCTTTTGGGGGGCACCCTCTCTTGGGACCCCCCCCAACTGTGGGGGCTCAATTCTCTCATTTACAGTTTTCTATCTCAATAAACTCTCTTGCTTTACACTTTAAAAAAAAACAACCTTCCTTTTGTTTGCTTTTAAAGTGTTGGGTTTGTCCTCCTTTGTTTGGCTGTGCTCATGCGTACATATGCAAGGCAAGCACTCTACTGCTGAGCTGCATTCCAGCCCTTGGTTTTTGACACAGGGTGTTACTACCTAGCCCAGGCTGGCTTTGAACTTGTGATCCTTGTGCTGAAGGGGATTTGGACAGACAGTAGCTTAGTAGTAGAGCACTTGCTTAGCATGTGCAAGGCTCTCAGTTTGATCCCCAGCAACTGCAAAATAAGAAATTGAACTCCTGATCCTCCTATCTCACCCCCTCAAGTGCTGGGATTAGAGGCAGGCACCAACATGTCTAGTTCTTAAACTGCATTTTGATTAAATACTCCTAAGAGTGGTTTGGAGGAACACCCTGGAATGAGGAAGAAACTATAGGTGAGACTCACAATAGAAGGTAAGGGAAAGATGAGAGGTTCCTATCATATAGGAATGAGGAAAACAGGGCAAGTTCAATTAGTACTTAATTGGTAGAACTAATATAGTTAGAAATAAAAGAAGTGTAGGGGTGAGGAAGAAGGAAATCACCAAGATAATCCTGAGGTTTTTGCTTTGGTGGGCATGCATGGAGTACCAGTTCCTGGGATAGGGAAGAATAGAGCTAGGACATGGGGACAAAGTAGAGAAGTAATGGGGTCTGTGTGGGGCAAGCTGAGTGACTCATAAGATGGTGACTGATGATTCAAACAGGCAGGTATACCCAGAATAGAACCCCCAGCATCTCTCCAAGGGAAGTAGAAGCTGGCATTATCACTTAGCCCAGGGTTATCCCAGAGAGCTGTCTGCAACAATAGAAAAATTCCGTATTTGTACTGTCCAGTAGAACAGCCAGTAGCTACTTGTGACTGCTGAACACTTAAAATGTGGCTGCTGCAACCAAGGAACTGAACTTGTAATTACCAAGATAGGAAAAAAGCAAAGTGTTTTGCCTTCTCTTAACACAATCAACTCAGAGCAGGGGACAGGGAGTTCTGCCCACATATCAGGCAATCAATTCTCCAGCAGACATCACCAACCTGGAGATAGTCAGATCGCACAAGGAGAGGACATAGTGCCATAAGCCAGCTCCCATGTTCCATGCCAGTGGCAAGTTGGTTGTTTTACCTGTGCTTCTGACTGACCAGTATAAATTGGGGTTTTTCAAGACCTCCTTTTTGGTCACCATTAATTTGTTGAGATGGCTCACAGAAGTCAGAGATACACTTATGTTTACTGGTTTATTATAAAGGACATTACAAAGAATGCAGATGAACAGATAGATGGAAGGAATACATAGGACAAGTTACGAAAGAAGGGCACAGAACCTCCATACCTTCTCTGGGTACCCTGCCTCTAGCTATCTCCACTTGTTCTTCAAACTGGAATACCCCTGATCCTTGTTCTTTGGGGCTTTTATGGAGGTACAATTGATTACATCATTGGGTAAGTAGCAAAGCCTTCAGCCCGTCTCTCTTGCCCAGGAGTGGCAAGGGTGACAGAGAAGGTGAGGTTGAAAGTTCCAACCCTCTATCAGGTGGTTGGTTCCCCTGGCAACCAGCCCCCATTCTGAGGCTGTACAGGAGTCTACTAAGAATTGTTTTATTGAATGAAAGATGCTCTTCACCCAAGAAACTCAAACTCACCCAGAACTGGGGAGCTCTGTGTCAGATGTTCCTATTACTCAGAGAATTACAAATGTTTTAGGGGACCTGTGTCAGGATGGTGTCAAAGACCAAGTATCAGAACAAAACATTCTTCTAGTGCTTCTACCTACAAGAATTTTAGGAGTTCTGTACTAGAAACTAGGGGGCAGAAGCCAAATACCTGTTTCATAGTCTATCATAATATCACAGTAATGTTACTGAATTTGAATTAACTTAAATTCAAATGGCCACATGGCATTAATAGCTTGTGTATTGGCTATCACAAATCTAGACAACAGAAGCTGTTTTCTAATATTAGAAATGCCAACACTGTTCACCAGAGACTGCTAATATTGGAAGGGACCTTAGAATTTCTCTGGCATAATTCTCTCATCGCAAAAAAAAACTCAGGCCCAAGCCACAGAAGTGATTAGCACAAAATCACTGCAGCAGGAGAGGAGCAAAGCAGACTAGAGCCCTGGTCTTCTGCATCTGATGCAATACCCTTTCCATTTCACAGGAAGCTTCTGGTACTGATGCAAAAAATAGCTGCAATTTTGTTTAATTCTGGCATGTGGAATCAATGCAGCCCATGCTGAACCAACTAAAGATCATGAACTCCCCCTGCTGAGCTAGGAGTCTCTGGCGCGCACCAGGTATATGACTGTCTTTGTCATCTCAACTGCAAACAACAGAACACACCCTAGTTAGTTTAACTGCAAAAGCAATTTATGAAGGAAGCTCTAGAAGCTTATACAACCTCCAAGAGCACCTCAGAGTCAGGCAGTGATGCAATGCAATCAGGAACTACTGACAAATTATAGCACCACTGCCCTGGGGGGGGGGGGGGTGGCTACCATACCTGCCACTAGGCTCAGGGTGAGTGGATCCCCATCACTGGGTTGCCAGCCCCTCTGCTTCTCAAAGCTGGGTGTCACTGCTGCCATGCTTACCAGAATATACTCCAGGTCCCATCTCCACACATGTCACTCTGTCCATAATCTAAATCTCAGTAGCAGAAGATCTGAGACCCCTGCCACACAGAAAGAAAGGGTAGTCCTGTCTTCTACCCTCTACTAGATTTCCATAAGGCAGAAAGAGTCCCCAGCATTCAAAGCAAGCACAACACTTAACAAATGGCTTGATGAGTCCATCAGTCATCTGTACTGGTTAGGGATCATGGATCCTAAAGCTGATCTTGCTAAGAAGGATCCCTGACTCAGAGCTTTTCTACGTCGCAAAAATCTCAGTTAAGTCACCAGGGGTTCTTTTTAGCTTTATTAAAAGTCACATCTATTCACAGAAACATCTGTATTGGTAGAAACTATGCATGGTAGGAACAGAATTATGCATTTCAACTCTCAGTGTAGGGAAGGTTTCTTTTACCTTTTGGCTTTACTTTAATTTGGATTTTCTAATTAGCAAACCCAAATATAGCACAGCCACAAAATGGAGTAATTATAACAAGTTTTTCCTCAAAAGTAGAAGCAGTAATATTGAAGTGAGGGGTGGATCTAAAAAATTCTCTAAGAACTGCAAATTGCTGAAATGTCAGGCATAAAAGGCCCTTTTGTCCTACAGTTCTGTAAAGAAAATAAAGAGACTGAAAATCACTCTAGGCATTTGAGCCTGAGGAACAAGGAACGTCATCTTCGACACTGGCAGTAACTGTGATATGGAAGCTAGGAAGAGGACACTGGTTTTGAAGAGAAAAGGGAGAGCCCATCAGGTATAATCCAGCTGATATCATGGGTGAGTCAGAGGAGCCTTGCTCAGGAGGCTCCCAGGAGGGAACAAATGCTGTGGATTTAGGAAATTTCTATGATACATGGAGGCTGACATCCGAGGGGAATGAAGGTTTAAGAACTGGGCCTTCAGAGACCCCACTAACAAATGGTCAAGAAAGAAAGAACACCAAGGAAGGAGCTGAAGCCCAAGCTTGCTGGGAGGTTACTTGTCGCTGTAGGGAAACTGCAAGCATCCATCCCAAGTGAACATGCCAATCCCAACCCCCTCTCTCTCCAGCTTCTCACACTTCTGGGGAGCACCTAACGCCTGGATGCACTATTACTTTAGTATTGGCATGTGTAATGACATCTTTGACCCATCAAGCAAACAGAAATGAATGGACCATTTAAGGCTATTGTGACCCAACCCAAGCAACTTCCACAGCAGATGGTTGTTAGAGAAACTGCCCTGAAGAGCAAGCCAGTATTAGAACTCCAGATCACGGTGGAGGAACATAAAACTGTCTGAGGTTCAAATTCTCAATTTCACTGACTTCTCAGAAAAGGCTGTAAGGCTGACTTTCAAAAAAAGTCAGTCAGATCATGTCCCTACTTAAGCTATTGGAAATAGCTGCTCTTGTATTTTAATGGCCCCCACTCCTCACCAAGCTGGCCATTCCCTCTTCCTCTAGGTTTGCGTTGGTCTCCTGGGCCCCTCTATCCTCCAGCCCGGGCTCCCTTCTGCTTCTCACACAGGGCCTTGGGATTTGCTCTTCCCTCTGGAGCTGTCTAGCCCAGATCTTACCTTGGCTGTCACATCCTCTCAGCTCAGTGCTACCCACTGCCTCACAGAGACCCTCACTGCCCATCCTATCAAAGATAACACTTACACCTGTAGAAAATTAAGGGCTACACAGATGAATCAAACCCTGCTCACCATCTAGAAAGGGATATGTAACATGAACCAAAACTATGTATTTAAAACTATGGGTTCCAAATATCTGTAATCATAATAGTCACCTGGGGGGGTTGGCAGTTATACAAATTCCCAGGATCTACCCACACCCTCTACTGCGAAGTCTCTGGATATAAAATTCAGGAATCTAACATGTGCCATAGGAGTCCCAGTGTTACTAGGCTGAGTAGACTAAGAAGATACTAGTCCAGAAGATAGACTCAGAGTCCTTGTGTCACCTGAACAGAGAACTGGACAGAGACACAAATTGTAGCACAGTAGCAAAGCTTTATTTTAAAAAAGGAAATAAATAGTAAAGAAAAAGAAATAGTAAAGAAAAAGAAAAGAAAAGCGATGGACCCCACCTGATGGCAAGGAGGCATTAATTGAAAGAAAAGGAAAAGGAAAGGGGACTGAGGGAAAGGGGGAAAGGGGTCCATCGCTTCCCAGGTGACACAGAAGCATTGATTTCTTTAAGTCTAATTTATAAGTTGGAAAGTGGGAAAAATCTAGGCAGTCTTTAGGGAGGACTAGGGGCTAGGATGCTACGGGTAGACTTAACACAGCCTGATCACATAACAAGGGCTATTCTGCGCATATACTTATGCCAATTTTTAGGCCTTTAATTATATGTATGAGATGTGACCAATATTCATGAGGTCCTAAAAAGAGGACTTGGCCTTGAAGGACAAATTGGGGGCAGGCCTTTTTTTTTTTTTTTTTTTTTAAATAGGTAAGGTAGACTCAATGGTGCCTCTTCTGGGCACTATGTTGCAATGGTATTTATGACCAGGATATTTACAGCGTGGAGGGGATTTATTGCTCTAGAGATGGTTCAGAGCCATGCTGGGGTACTTGTTAGTTTTGTTTGCTTAAGAGAGCTGCTGGGAAATTATTTTCCCTGCCTGCTAACCTGACTCACAAAGATCCAGGAAGTTTGGCAGACAGGGCACCAAGGGAGCTGGAGGGAGAGGTGGCATCTAGGATGGAATGGGGAGAAGCAGCATATGGACATTCAAACCCTGTTACTCTCATTCCACAGGGGAAATAATGGGGTGGGGGGAGAGGAAGAAGACAAAACTAGCCTTTACTGAGTCTCCACAGCTTTCAGGCACAGAGCTCAGTGACCTGTGTAATCATCCCTCAGTTCTGGGAGACTCCTCCTCCCCTCTCTGAATACCCAAATCTACAGATGCTCAAGTCCCTTATATAAACCTGCATATTTGCCTATAACATAGGCATATCCACAATCTTCCCCTACACTTTAAATTATCTCTAGATTATGTACAGTATCTAATATAATTGAAATGCTATATAAAGAGTTGCTATACTGTATTGTTTAGGGAATAATGACAAGGAAAAAGTGTGTACATGTTCAGTACACATTTTTACTAGAATATTTTTAACCTATTGTTAGTTGAATTTTTGGTTTTAGAATCTGTGAACACCGAAGACAGATGTATATTAAACCTCACTATACAACTCTGAGGTAAGAAGCCCAGTTTACAGACAATGGTACAATTTTTTCACCAGAAAAACAAAGGGGATGACTGCTAGATGTTAAGGAAACAGAGCCAACAGGATTTAGAAACTGAGTCCAGACAACAATGGAGGCAGGGACACAGCCCTTGGTCTGGGGTTAACTTCTCTTCAGCACCCTGCCTGCATTTCTACTCTCTGCCTCTGTAGGATCCATTTGAGGATCTGGCTTTCTTCACTTTTTGTTTTCTGGCTTTCCTTCACTTTTTGTTTAAGACACCTTTTAACATGAGCACTACCCAGCTGACTAGCTTCTGGTTTTCACAGGCCACAAATGGAATGAAAGATTTAAAAGAAAACTGTGATCAAAGGAGAGAAGTTTACATCAGGCAAGGATAAAAGTGACCTGGGGACTCCCCTAGGTACTACCTCTCGCCTCTGGTTGCCCCAAAGAGATGATCAGTGCTGCCTAATTAAGGCTGCAAAGACTCAGATGGGGGCTTACCTTAGGTGAAAGAAGAGTTTTAATAAGCTCATTCACTTCTTACACCACTATTAAAGGTATTTACTTACACAAGCAGAACTAGACTTGAGTATTGTATTCGCAAAATAAAAAATCATTAAAATCTTATGAAACAAAGCAAGTACTTTATCTCTGAGTTATCATCTCTGTCCATGTGTTTAAAAACATGTATATAGTGGCTTTATCTTTCTTAGTAGACCCAGAATACACATATGTCGTAGCTATTTCTAAGCTGCTAGACTGAATACAAACCCTAATCATCTTCCCATTATCATCTGCAGCTTACTCAGGACAAATGCCCACCCCCTTCCTTAACCTCTCTATTTTCAGAGCAGCTCAGAATCCAAATAGCTTTCCATGCTCAATGGTCCTAAGGGGACACAGGAAGGAGCCGCCCATGCTCTGCTCTCTTCCTTCTTCTCAGAGGGAGTTCTTTAGCCTGAACTCATTTGATTCTGTGGCTTCTTAAAGATGCATGGACAACTCTGTTGGCTACTTCAGATATCACTTAATCCAAAAATACTTAAATGATGGTGGACAGACAGATGTTCATCAACAACGTAAATCTGGCAATTAACTATAGTGGTGGGCTTTGTAGTACCCAAGATTAAGAAAGCTAAAGTCAACACTGTTTCATAAAGTTTGAGCCCCCAATTTGAGTTTTTGTTGTTGTTGTTGTTGTTTTTCTTTTTAACCCAAAGAACTATTCTGTTGCAGGACTAGATTTATAAATGGGTCAGGTGTAGGGTGTCAACAAGGGAAAGTCAAAGGCAGGGAAGGTCAGCTTTGCTCATTTCAGTATTTAGTGAACCATACATTTACATATTAATGAAATGTCCTTTTGCCAATTTGAAGGCATCCCATGCCTGGTGGAATGCCTGAACCAAATTTCAGAAGAACACAAGAAACAAAAGATGTGAACATCCATCCAGGTCTACCAGGTCTTCTCTCTTCTTTCTCTCTCTCTCTCTCTCTCTCTCTCTCTCTCAGCAGGACAAATCCCACTTCAAAAGGGCATGTGCTGTTTTGAGTAAATGTTAGCATGTGTGCAGGATTAAATCTACATGACACTGACAATCATTCCATAAGCAGAATCTGTTTCATTATGAAAAGAAATTTATCTGCTAGGAACCATATGAACTCCTGAAATCTTCTCACATAGCTCAGAAAGGGCTGTGCCGGAGGCTCACTGCCTTTTTCTATTTGCCTAAGTATCAAGGGCAGGGTTCTCACACATTGCATAGTCCTCAGAGGATACAGTCCTTGGATTGTGAGTTCAAGACCAGCCTAGGCTAAATAGCGAGTTCTAGGTCAATCTTGGCTGCATAGCAAAACCATGTCTCAAAGGAAAAATAAAAAGACATTCTGCTTATGGCAAAAGTAATGGCCTTGATGAATTCTGGAATAAATATGGGAGATGATGATAAAGACAATTTATTTTGCTACTTAGAAAAAAGCTATACCTTTATTTGAAATAAGTATTTAAAACAAATTCAAGAGTTAAAAATAAGAAAATACAAATAGATATTTTTCTGATTTTTAAATTTATACACATATAAGCAATTAAAAACCAGAAAATGGGAAGTGGAAAAGTTCTAATATTTCAGAGACTGAGAGAAGGATGGCACCAGGGCCTTTTATAGGGGTCACAGTGGTCTGCATTACTTAAAACCATTCTCCCACCTGAGCGATGAAGAAGTGCACCTTCCCTTATGATGGATGTGGGTGTAGCCCAGGTACAGTGATGTGCAACTTCCCAGCTACTTAGGAGACAGGGTGACAGCTTGAGCCCAGGGTTTTTGGGGGCCAGCCTGGGCAACAAAATGAGACCCCACTTCCGAAAGAAAGAAAGAAAAAGAAAGAGAGAGAGAAAGCGAGAAAAGAAGGGAAGAAGGGGAGGGAGGGAAGGGAGGGAAGGAAGGGAAGGAAGGGAAGGAGAAGAAAAGGGGCCTGGCTATAATTCTAGCCAAGAGAGAAAATGCAAGAATCAAATTTTCAAAATACAAATCTTTTTAATTTTCTAGCCAAACCTAAATTTAAGTGAGCCAGTCTATTACCTATAGTGAATCTATATTTATTGTCAAGTTGGTCCCTTTTTTCCGTTTTCTTTTGTTATGACACATGGTGAATCCAGCCAATTGTCTTCTTCAACGTTATTCTCAGGTGACTTGCTGCCCTGATTCCTTTGATGTCCATAAGATGCAGAAGGACTGACTTCATGTTTTTCCACAGCTATCATAAAACACCCATACCAAAAATGCTCAGATTTCATTCACTGTGACAGCTCCTGTCTGCCCAGGAGCTCATTGTAGGACTCTCAGCTTATAAGAAAGCTTGTCTGTCCAGGCAGTTGCCTAGGCTGAGACACAGATGGGCTCTAGGGAAGCTTAAGTCACACCCTAGAAATCAGCATTACGTCCATCAAGATGAAAGATGCTCCTGATTAATTTTAGGCATGCTGCACTCTCTTTCATGCAAACACTAGGCATGTTACACAGCCTGACAAACTAAAGAATGCTTTTAGAGATTGTTGGAGCCAATAAATACAGTCTAGAAACAAAAACAAACAAACAAAAATGCCAATTGCTTCTACATTTCCTCTTTTGCAAAGGGAAATAAATTTTCTTCCCTTGGAAAGGTTTCTCCAATGCCAGCTTCACTCTCCTAGCCCCCTAATCCTTCCTCTAGGGATGTACATTCAGGAAAATACCATGGCTCTCTGGAGCACTGCGGAAACACAGACTGCCCCTGTAATCATGTGTCTATCTCCCCCAACTGAAACTGCCTTCTCTAACAGACACTTTAGATCTTCTGATGGCCACAAGTGAGGGTTTCTCCCATTGGAAAAAACAAAACAAAACACTCAACCCAACCTCTCCACCAGCTGCTCCACCTTTCTTTCCTTCTTTTCAGTATTTAAGAGGTGTCATTGCCATCTACTTGCCCTAACTCCTCTGTACCCCACCCTTTTCAATCTGGCTTCAAGGTCATTATCCCAGTGAAACAGTTCTTGTCAATGCAGCCAATCACAAGCAGTGCTCAGGCTGATGTATCCAATCATAAATGATGCTTAGCCCCCATCAGGCTTGAGAAGGGGGGAGAAGGGGACCATTTGCTAAAAAGAACTACAAATAAAGCCAGATACCCCACCCATTCTGGGATTCCTAAGAGGTGAAGAACTGACTTTCCTCCTAGCAACCACCTCTACCCATCTTCCTGCCCCCCGCCACCCCCAGCTCCCAAGCTGGGAAGGGAAACTAGCGAGGGACTTGAAGTCTTTAAGTTGTTTGGGGGAGGTAGGGATACCATAATGTGACTTGGATGAAGAAGAAATCTGCTCATAGGCACAGGGGATATCTATAAGAAGGGGAGACTGACTTCTCATTCCCCAAGTGGACAAGCAATGTATGTGTTTATTTGCTTTGGCTCACCTAGAATAAGGAAAAAGAAAACTACAGGAATTTAGCTGGGCAGAGAAGCGTCACCCCCCCACACACATACACATACCTCTCAAGTTCTGCTTACTTCACACAATACTGATTAGGGTAACTAGCTACATCATTTTCCAGTATCTGCCCCAAAAGGCCTCCTGACATGGCAAGGGGTCTGAGCACCAGACATATCAAAGCAACTTGACCACCACCTCTCCCCCTCCAGACCCAGGTAGGAGAAATGACTGGAGTCCAGACAAGGACAGGGAGGCAGACCATCCCTCAAGCCTGACAAATGATAAGGTTAGAGAAAGCTTTAAATCAACCATCTATTTTCACAAATGACAGCATCCTAGACATATCCAACTAAGTAGCTTAATAATTACTTCCTGAATCAATCACTGAACAGTGTCTTCTCTGACTTACCCTCATCTTTCTGTCTCATTTCATTCATTCACTCCTACCACAAATGTTTGTTGAAGGTTGATTCCACACAAGTTTCTGAATTTAATCACTAACTGTTGATTAAGACATGATTCCCTGCCTTCAAGAAAGTTACTAGAGAAAATAAGTACAAACTTGCATCCACACAAGGTATTATAAGAACATTTCCATGATCAGAGTTTAAAGTACCAAAGACGTCCAGAATCCAAACTATTCCCTGAGGTATTCCCAAGGACTATTGTTTTTTTCTGCTCAGTTTAGATACAGAAATCTCATGCCTGCCTTTCTCATGACTCTTGATTCTTCATTCCTGCTACTAACATGCATTTACCCTCATTGTGTCAAGGGTAATGGTTTACATACTACCATCTGTGTTTGAAAGTCCTGAAGAAAACCAGGACAATCTATATTCCTTTGATCTACAGTAGACCAGGCAGAATTCAATGATGCAGCCTTGGATGAGGACTTGGAGAAAAGGACAAGGTAGGCATGACCTTGCTTGGAATGCTACCATATGCAACCCAGCACTAAGGATAAGTAAAAGTAATAATGAATTATGGACATTTCCCCTCAGAGAGCATCTTACCAATGGGGAGATAGACAGTCATGAAGTGTGGGAAACTGAACCACCATAACACCTGCACAAAAACCACAATTAACCCACAGATTTTAGCAGACTATTTGTCAGAATTAATTAGCATTTAGAATCACATATTTGCAGATGGCAAATCACTTCATATGATTTCTGGTTTCCTTATAATCATTAGTTTAGTGATTCCTTTGGCAACCATTACTACTTCCCTGGTGTATTTTTGACAGGTATTTTAATGATCATTTTTGTCATTATTAGAGCAATGCATATCAATATGAAAAATTGAGAAAACATGGCAAATCTGGTTTAAAATCACACATATTCTTGCAAACACTCCTAATATTCTGGTATCCTTCCGTGTAATTTCTGTTTGATTTAATAACTATGTGAAATTAATATACCCCATAAGCCAACTCTGGTAAAAATCACCAATAAACTGGAATATAAACTGCCATCCACAATCTCTTTCAATTATGAACAAGGTTGTGTCTTCTGATTATAAAACAGGCAGTAGATTCAGCTTAAAAAGATTAAATTCAATGGGGAGAAATTGGTGTAATGGTTAATATTTGAATGTAAACTTGCACTGTTCACTGTTGATCTTTCCAGCAGCCTAGTAGTGGGAATTAGGATTTTTGGTAACTATCTCTTCAGACATAAACCCCTTTAAACATAGATTATCTTGACTGTTTAGTAATGTATGATTGTGGTAAACACACACACACACATATACACACAGAGTGTAAGCAATATTTCCTTGATAAGTACACAGTTATCAATATTTATCAAGATATTTGACAAGGATTTATTTTCCTTTGCATTCTTTCATAATAGACAGGCTATTCAATGATATCTACAACAAAAAGCACTGGCTTACCTGATTAAGAAATTATGTAGTCCAACATCAAAATACCTGTTCAAAGGAGACAAAGACAAACCTATGAATAAAACATTTACAGCAATGATGGACTTGGTCAAAATAAATAAATAAAATGTAATTGACTTTCAGAGCATGATAAAGAAATAGATTACCCTAGGGTGGTGGTTTTCCAGGTATGGCCCTGGAGCAGCAGTGATAGCATTGCTGTTGGAAGTGCAAATGCTTAGGTCCAATGTCAGACATGCAGATTTAGAAATTCTGGTGATGGAGCCCAGAAATTAAATTTAACAAACTCCCCAGGTAATTGTAAAGCAGAACCATCACTTTTTTTTTTAATTTTATTATTCATATGTGCATACAAGGCTTGGGTCATTTCTCCCCCCGCCCCCACCCCCTCCCTTACCACCCACTCCGCCCCCTCCCTATCGCTTTTTGACAGCAAAGGTGTCTCAGCAAGTCTAAGCTCTCTCTCCAGAAATAAAAAAACATACAGGTGGATTTCCAGGTACCTTCCTGGAAGGTACTTGGAACTGGTGAGTCCATTTATAACACTACTTCCCTCAGATGTTCATTTACTCAAAAAAAACATATTTTAAAAGAGCAGAACTACACTAGCCAAAGGCAATGAGGGCACAATCACCTCTGGTCTTCAGAGCTTCACCCACTTGTGGTCCTGGGAGCGTTCCACCTAGAAGCAACCCTGTCCCATAGCTGGTCTGTCCTAAGCAGGGAAGGCAGAAGAACTGCAGCACCACACACTACAACCTCACACCAGGCACTCAGTATGCCCTGGGCAATGGATGATATTTTAAGTCACAGTCTTCCAAACACTTTAAACTGGCTGAGACCACATAAGTAGCACTGCCTGGGTTTTTCTTTAATTACCATGCTTTGTGTCTCCCCAAACTTCTTCCCACTCTCAAACCACTTGGACAAAGACAGTGCCCTGCTCTCCCTTTGGGTCTGGCTGTGAGTGAAAAGACTGTGTGACCAGAATCACACTGCTACTGTCATCAGGCATAACCACCACTTGTAACACCAACAGAACAGTTGTTGTGTCCCATCCACAGACTAGCCTCCTAGATTGGCAATCTGCCTGAGGAAGGCCAGAGTTAATTCTGTCCCTCTAGGCCACAGACATAGGAATTCATCCTGTAGAGATATTCAACATCCCAGGCCCTGACTGACTCTAGTTTCTGGCTCTACCCCGTTGTATCCCTGAAGCAACCCAGCATGCCTAGCACCTCAGCCCACATGACAAATAGCCAGTGACTGCTGACATTATAATAGGATTCCTGTGGGTACATTCAAATGACAAAGTTCTTTTATGCACTTAGCTGTCTATTTATAGATCATGTACTTGTGGTAGGGGAGAATAGAGAAACTCAAAGCCAAGGTTTAAGGTATGTTATTCACTACATCACTTACCTGAAATAATTACAGGAAAAATGGGATTCAAGACACACAAACTCCATTCATTCCTAGGTCTTCTGCACAAAGCTATGTTCTAAAAGGAGATCTACCTATTAGGGTAGCTGACTTGTTTCATTCAATTTTTATGTTAACCTGGATGAGATGCTAAGTTCTTATAATCACATTTAATATAGACTTAAAAAAAAAACTAGAAATGATCCCTCTTTTCAACCAAAACCAGGAAAACACAGCTCAGTCACATAAGTAAATTTCCATTCCATAGGTTTGCATCATGGGACGTAGAAACGTGTGTAGATTAAAACAAAGATTTCAGCTACCTTCACTCATCCACACTTATTCAGCCTTTGCAATTACCTTGGCAACAAACTATTCTAGCAATCCCAGGGCAAAACAGACATGGATGGATGGACTTACTATACCCCAGGTAGAGTGGCAGGGTAGAGGGGGAAAAGACACTGAAACATTAATGAAAAATCTAGTGTTACTAGAAAGATTTATTGAGTGTTTAGAATGTGAGAAGTACTATGGTCAGTACTCACATATACATGTGGTCACTACTGAGACAGGTATTGGTGTCCCCATCTATTGGTGAAGAAATTAAAGTCCAGAGAGTCTAAATATCTCCTACAGAGCCCACAGCTGGTAGAAGACAATGGTGTGAGCCAAACTAAGCTCTAAAAGCACAGGCTTTTACTGCCTCTCATTATCAATAAATGAAAAGGGCTGCTCATTTTATAAACAGGTCCCTTCCCACCTCCACCTGACTTCTGCTTCTATGTGTGCAACAACCCTGCTCCAGGCAGCCCACTGCCTCTGCTCCTCTGATCACACATGTTCTGCAGCTTCCAGATTCTGGAAAGTTAAGTAACTTCTCTGGTATTCAGGCTCCTTTTTGAGAAAATAGAGAAACCTTATTCATAGATAGTTATGCGAATTAAGTAAGATAATATAGAAACGTGGTTTACCATAATACCTGGTACACAGGAAGGACTCAATAAATGCTCATCTCCTTCCCTCCTATTTTTAAAAGTTGTTTCAATGGACACTCCATTCCCAATAATTCAGTGCAAAAAGCAAGTAACATATTATGCCCTATAAGGTAGCCCAGAAAGACAAAATGCTTTCTCTAGGACCAAAACAGGACAAGTAGAAAGCTGAGGTTGGGTGTGGGGCAGGAGATAGGGCCTGTGAGTGACTAGGACAGAGCTCAGGAAACAGGCAGGAGAGCAGCATCAAGGAGAAGCAAGCATACGAATGGACTGGGAGCTCAGGGAACATGTCATTACAGCTGCCCCATTCCTGGTGGGCAGCTCAGTACCACATGCCAGTACACACGCCACTGTGTGCTCAGCTTTGACTGTGCAGAGTATGTCCCTTCATTTCAGGGACTAACTGCACAGACGTGTGGGACTGGGACACATGCAGTGCATCAGATTAATTTTTTCCTGTATTTGTGATTGGTTGTGGAGGGAATTCAGGCAGGAACAAGTAAGGAGCTTTAAGCATTCTTAAGACAGGCATGTTCATTAGGATAAAGAGGTGTCTAAAGAACTGACACTCACTTGGACACTGAAGTGGAATGAATAAGATCAAGGGTGGAAATTAGCATACAAAAGGGGACAGGAGAAATATAAGGGAGGAAATCAAAGCTTCCTCACTGGCATAAATGTCTTACATCTTTGCTGCGTTGTTTCATCTGTGTTGATATTCATTCAATCAGTAAGTATTTTGTTAGTGTCTTCTATGTGCCAGGCACTGACCTAGGTCCTGAGAGCACAGAGGTGAGTAACAAAACAAGGGCCCAAATCTCATGTACCCACCTTCTGGTTGGAAGAGGTAAAGAAACAAATAAGATGCCAGTAACATCATATCAGCAGAGAATGTAAGCAAGACAACAGCACAAGAGTGACTGGTCCAACAGGTGCTCAGAGAGGGGCTGTCTGAGGAAGGGATGTTTTTCTGTATGGACAGAAAGGGCCAGTTATGCAGAAGCCAGTGGAAGAATGGTCCAGACTATAGGACCCCTAGGAAAAGGACCCACATTGGAAAGTGGGACCCAAGTTGAGAAGGAATATGGAAGGCTTGAATGGCCAAAGGAAGGCTAGCATGACAGAGCATAGTGGTAAGAAGAAATGTGGATAAAGGGAAATGGGGAGAGGCCACAAGACAGCAAATCACAAAGTAAAGTGCATAATAAGAAACTTGAGTTTTATTTGAACATTAACAGGAAGCACTAGAAGAAAGCTTTCAATAGGAGAATGGTAGTTTTCAAATCTGTTTAAATTTCACTCTTTGGGAGAGATGAGGGAGTAGTATGCTTTGATTTCTGGATTGAAAATATCACATTGGGTATCTGGAATAGAAGAGAATAGATGGTGAGAGGAATGAGGCCAAGGAGGCCATCTCTGTCCAGGTGAAAAATGACAGGGCTTGGCCCAGAATGGTAACACTAGAAACCAAAACAGGGATGGACCCAGATAGGATTTTGTGGTAGGGTCAAAAAGACTTGCTACTGACCCATGTAGGTGTGTGAGGAGAACTGAGGCAAATAAGGGAAGGAAAGAATGGCCTTCAGAATAGCTGAAGGCCTTGTATTCCTCAGTTTCAAATGAAGCACCCTAAAGGCTTCAACGAGGTCTTTAGCATCCCAAGGGACCTGTGTTAGTCAGCTTTCTCATTGCTGTGACCAAATACCTGACAGAAACAACCGAAGGGAATAATCTATTTTAGCTCATGGTTTCAGAGGGTTCAGTTTATGGTTGCTTGTCCCTACAGCTCAGGCAGAACATCATGGCATCAAGAGTGTATTGCAACTCTTAAGTTGATACAAGAAAGAGTAGGAAATACTCTGGAATTAGTAGGTGTAGGTAAGAACTTTCTCAATGAAACCCCAGCAGCACAGCAACTAAGAGATAGCATAGATAAATGGGACCTCATAAAACTAAAAAGCTTCTGTTCATCAAAAGAAATGGTCTCTAAACTGAAGAGAACACCCACAGAGTGGGAGAAAATGTTTGCCAGCTACACATCAAAGGACTGATAACCAGAATATACAGGGAACTTAAAAAACTAAATTCTCCCAAAACTAATGAACCAATAAAGAAATGGGCACATGAACTAAACAGAACTTTCTCAAAAGAAGAAATTCAAATGACCAGAAAACACATGAAAAAATGCTCACCATCTCTAGCAATAAAGGAAATGCAAATTAAAACCACGCTAAGATTCCACCTCACCCCTGTTAGAATAGCCATCATCAGCAACACCACCACAAACAGGTGTTGGCGAGGATGCAGGGGAAAAAGGAACCCTCTTACACTGTTGGTGGGAATGTAAACTAGTACAACCACTCTGGAAAAAAATTTGGAGGCTACTTAAAAAGCTGGACATCGATCTACCATTTGATCCAGCAATACCACTCTTGGGGATATACCCAAAAGACTGTTACTCCAGAGGCACCTGCACATCCATGTTTATTGCGGCACTATTCACAATAGCCAAGTTATGGAAACAGCCAAGATGCCCCAGCACTGACGAATGGATTAAGAAAATGTGGTATCTATACACAATGGAATTTTATGCAGCCATGAAGAAGAACGAAATGTTATCATTCGCTGGTAAATGGATGGAATTGGAGAACATCATTCTCAGTGAGGTTAGCCTGGCCCAAAAGACCAAAAATCGTATGTTCTCCCTCATATGTGGACATTAGATCAAGGGCAAACACAACAAGGGGATTGGACTATGAGCACATGATAAAAGCGAGAGCACACAAGGGAGGGGTGAGGATAGGTAAGACACCTAAAAAACTAGCTAGCATTTGTTGCCCTTAACGCAGAGAAACTAAAGCAGATACCTTAAAGCAACTGAGGCCAATAGGAAAAGGGGAACAGGTACTAGAGAAAAGGTTAGATCAAAAAGAATTAACCTAGAAGGTAACACCCACGCACAGGAAATCAATGTGAGTCAACTCCCTGTATAGCTATCCTTATCTCAACCAGCAAAACCCCTTGTTCCTTCCTATTATTGCTTATACTCTCTCTACAACAAAATTAGAGATAAGGGCAAAATAGTTTCTGCTGGGTATTGGGGGGGAAGAGGGAGGGGGCGGAGTGGGTGGTAAGGGAGGGGGTGGTTGCGGGGGGGAGAAATTAACCAAGCCTTGTATGCACATAAGAAAAATGAAAAAAAAAAAGAGTGTATTGCAGTACAGCTTCTTTACCTCATTCAGACAGGAAGCAGAGAGAAGAAGGTGACTGGGGACCATTTCATGACCTACTTCTTCCAGCTAGGCCCCTTCTTCCAAAGTTTCTACAACCTCCCAAAATGGCATCACCAGCTGAGAACCACGCATTCAAAACAAGAGCCTTTCATATTTGTACAATAACAGAACCTTCACAGTAATGCTTGGTGACCTGTATTCAGACTGAGGGGATAACTGGCTGAACTTGAAAATGAGTTCACCTGCTGGAGAGCTGCAAACTGTGGGAAAAGTTTTTCTTTTTGTAGTTAACTTATAATGGTAACATACAAATAAAATTTCCCCTCTTAACCATTTTTAAGCATACATGTCAAGAGCATCAAGTACATAAGCACTGAGCTGAGGATGTAGCTCAGTGGTACAGCACATGCTTAGCATGCACAAAGTCCTGGGTTTGATACCCAGCTCCCATGGGGGGGGGGAAGCTCGTAGACTCACAGTTGCTGCATAACTGTCACTACCCTCTATCTTCAGAACTTTCCCATCTTCCCCAACTGAAACTCTGTGCACATTGAACAAAAAGTCTCCATTGTTCTCCCACCCCTCTCCCACCTCAGACCCTAACAACCACTACTCTACTTTCTGTCTCTACAAATTTGCCAATTCTTGGTGCCTCATAAGTGAAATCATACAATCGTTGCCCCTTTGTGTCTAGATGGCTACAGGTTTTCTAAATTCAGGTTCACCTAACTTATACCAACATTTCATTCTCTTTAGACCTACCCATATCACCCAGGGAATGCTATGGTTCCAAATTCATCTCTTTCCAATTCTTGATGGACTGGAGAGGGCGGCCAACCAACCTAAGTCCTTCCCCTTCTCCTTCTCCACCTGTAACATGTGGTCTAGCTACTAGACAATAAGCTTTAGCAGCCCACCTATTGAATGTTTAAAAACTACACATTCAAAATCACTTCCTGTTATAAAGTATAATAATCTACCAGATTTATTGGCTCACACTTGTCATCCTAGCTACAAGGGAGGTGTACATAGGAAAATTGTGGTCTGAGGCCAGCCAGGGAAAATAAAACATGAGACCCTATCTGAAAAAATAACCTAAAAGCACAAGGGGCTGGAGGTTTGGCTCAAGTGGTAGGGCACTTGCAAGGCCTGGAGTTCAAAACCCAAAACTGCTAAAAAGTAAAATAAAGTATAACAATCTCTGGAAGGCAAAATTTTTCTTCCTTAATAAAATATAGCACAATACTTCAGATCTAAAACTAGAATATTATCTAAAGGGGAGACATCAGAGGTTTTCCTACTGAAGTTAGGAATGAGATGAGAATGCCCACTTTTTCTACTACTGAATTCTCTCCTAGGGCTGTTAGTCAATGCAACTAAAAACAGATAATGATTATAGGCAAAAGAATTGGAAAGGAAGAGGTTAGTGTGTGTGTGTGTGCATGTGTGTATTTGCATGTGGAAAAAAGCCAAAGGAATTGAAGAAAATAAGAAATGTTAATAACACAATAGGTTAAATATCAACATAAAAATTAACATTGATGAACATGGTCAGAAGAGAAGACCCCATTTGTGACAGGAAACAAACAAACAAACAAACAAACCCTGAAGTACCCAGATACAAACATAACAAAAAATGTTCAAACCTCTGAGAAAATTATAAAACAAAACAAAAAGACACAAAAAAGGCTAGAACAAATCAAAAGATCTAACAAATAAATATTAGCTTACTTATTAATTTATACATTTAATGTGACTCCAATAAAAATACCACCAGAACTTTCTCAACAAGTTTATTATAATATTGGCTAGATACAGAAGAATCAGCTGCCAGAAAGACCCTGAAAACAAAAAATCAAAGAAGGAAAAATAGGCCTATTGGACCTTAAAACACATTACAGAGAATTTATAATTAAAGCAGTGCTATGTTGGTACCTGAATAGGCAAAGCAAATGAAACAGAGTAGTAATAATCTATGAATAGACCCAATTTATTAGTCTAAAATTAGTCTGTATTAGTCTTTTAGTGTAAAAGCAGCACCTCAAATCAATGGGGCAAATACAGAGCTAGATAATCAAATGTGAAGATATAACACTAGATTCAGTTCTCATAACCCATAGTGGATAAAAATTTAAGTGGGTAAGAGATTTAACTGTAAAATACAAAGTCATTCAAGTACTAGAAATATTTGTGAAGAGGGGCTGCACTTATTTATTGCCCAGCAGTAAGTAAAATTCACTCAAAACAAGAAGTCTTTACAGGAAAAAAAAACTGATAAATTTGTCTACATTCTAAAAAAACCCCACATGACAAAAAAGATCATTAACAAAATAAAAAGACAAACTTGGAAAATATTAAGACTTTGAAAACTAAAGAAGACAAAGGCAAAAAACCTATCAAAAATAAGACAGATCACAGAAAAAGTAACACAAATGACCCTTAAACATATGAAAAGATATTCAACCTTACTCAGACTAAGAAAAATGCAAATTAAAACTAAACCAATACTATCTCTCATCTGTTGGACTGTCACATTCTAAGCTGACAGCATCCTGTGTTGGAGAAAACACACACTCCCTTATATTACTAGAATTAATGCAAAATACTGCAACATCTATAGGAGGAAAAGTTGGTGATGGGTAGCCAATTATACATGCATTCATCCTTCAACCAAGCAATCTCCCTTACAGGAAACTAAACCAAAGAAACACTACCACCCAGCATGTAGAAAACTGGAAATGTTCTCTCTCCCAGCTCAACAACATAAAATTACAGATAACCACACAATCAGAGAGCTGAGGTTGCACAGTAGCTAAACAGCCTGATGGCTAAGGAAAGCCTGGTCCTTCCCCAGGAGTATGGCATGCAAGCAGTGGCTGATCTGTGCAGAACATGAAAGGGACATCAGGTGTCATATGGGCTAATAAGAAGAATCAGCAAAATACTGTTTTTCTTGTTTTGTCATGCTGGGGATGAGCCCAATGCTTTGAGCACACTCCCAAGTGCTCTAATACTGAGCTACACCACCAACAAAACATCTTTAAACAAGAGTTTGAAGCCTTGGGCCTCCATCAGATACTCATGAGGCAGACTGAAAGCTATTCCTGACAGCAGGCTTTTTAAAAAATTATTTCATAGAAAAAGACTAAAAACAACCTTCTATACTTTGCATCTGTAATGTTCCCTAAAGATCCACATGTTAAAGGCATGGTACTATTGATAGGAGGTGGAACTGTTAAGAGGTGGAGCTGAATAGGGAACACCATTGGGAGCATACCCTCAAAGAGGATGCTGAAACCTCAGCCCCTTCCTCTTATCGTTTTTGTTTTGCTTCCCAGTTACAAAGGTTGCCTTGTTTTTGTTCCACCACACACTCCTGACTGTGCATCTACAGTTCCCAAAGCAACAACTGATCATAGACTTAAATCTCTAAAACTGTGAGCCAAAATAAGCTTTTTTTCTTTATAATCATTTTAGGAATTTGTTATAATAATAGAAAGCTGACAAACACAAACAAAATCAATAAAGGAATGAGTGGACAAATCCTACGTAATGGAACTCTGTGTAGCTATTAAAAATGGAAAGGATTGCTGGGTGCAGTGGCTCATGCCTATAAAACCAGATACCATGGGAGGTGTATATAGGAGGATCTTGGTCCAGGTCAGCCAGGGCAAAAACACAAGACCTTATCTAAAAAATAGCTATACCAAAAAGGGCTGAGGGCATGACTCAATTAGTAAAGCTCTTGCCTAGGTATAAGGCCCTGAGTTCAAACCCTGGTGTCCCCCCACACACTCAAAGGTAAGCATTGTCTCCACATAATATTGAGGTGGTCTCCGGGATGTATTACCAAGATAAAGGGAGGATATATACATTACCACTTGTCTAAGAAAGGAAGCATGACATAAACATATATACTGCTTATTATGGCAGGATAGACTTATAGGGAAAGGAAGGAACATGGTAGAGGAAATTGATATAAATTCATGAATGTATTTTGGCAGCCACGAAAAATTTTGTATGAGTATGAAAACCTATGTCAATTTTTTTTAATTCCCTGAATTAAGAACAAAATGAAACAAAGAAATCTGCATAAGAATCAAATTTGTCACAGCCTCCACAAAAATTTAAAAAGGAATTATTTGTGAGTGACTTTGAAACACACCTAAGAATGATTGGTCATTTTTAGAACCACAAAGATGTAGTTTTGGCCTTTTTTTTTTTTTTGTAGTCATAGCTTTAATAATGATGTTGGATTGTTTCTTAAAAATACTTTTGCATATTATACAAAACAAGTAAGCATTTACATTAATATCATTACAAATCCAGACTTTCAACATAATAGAGACAAAAACATAGCAAGTTGAAGCAAGAAAGAAAGAACTCAGTAATTCTACATCTGAGTTAGAGATTTCAGAATGAATTCAGCACTGCTTTCTCTTTAAAAATATACCTTCTCAATATGTCCATAGAAAAGATCTAGGGGAAAAAATGACCAACCTAGCCGCAATGAGTATTCTTAATCTCAGATTATGGTTTTTGAAGGGCAGACTGTGGCAAGTCCATATGTTCCTCAAAGATGGCGATTAGCCAGGGGAAGAAATGCCCTGTCTCCTTCCCAAAAGACACCTGTTTACATCAAAATGTTCACACTGAAACATACTCCTCCCACTGGCAACAAAAAAACTTTAAAACCTGACATCCAACCCAACTCAGGGGACTACCAGATTTGGGGTCCCACCTTATGCCACTCCACACGGACTCTTCTTTCACTTCTCTGCAAATAAAATTCCTTTGATCTTTGCTTCAGTTCCTGCCTTTGATTTCTATCCAAGCACAGAACAAGGACCCGAGAATTCCAGCCCATCATCTTGGCAACCACGAAGGGACCCTCCTCTTCATCTGAGGTTGGTAGGTTGTGCCAAACTGGAGAGGACTGCCTAGGAAGTGGCCATGATCATCTGGCATTCAGGTGGAGTCTGCCCTCCAGGAGAGCCCACTACCATGGCTTAGCTACAGTGGAACACTCTCTTTCTTCTCTCTCTCTCTCTTTCTCTCTCTCTCTCCCTCTCTCCCTCTTTCCTTCCCTCTCTCCCTCTCATGTTAAGGAGGGCTTCTCCCTTGAGAATCTGGGGAAAAAAACTCCAAGTCCACTACGGCTGTTAGGCAGGCAACCCAAGAGGTTGGAGGCCAGCCAGGGGCTTATACTAGACTGCCAATGCTACATGGGTGGAGCTGAAACCTCAGTGCACTGAGGCTTTTCTTTCAACTTTCGGTTTCCTCTACCCTTTTCTTTCCCAAGTAGATCAGAATGAGTGGCCATCCCTTCTGCCCTAGGCTTCCTTTTCTTTGTCCCATCAGATTTGGGTCAAAACCACTCTGAGGGAAGAGTTTATCAGCAATATTTCCTAGACAGACGTTACCTGGAAAGAACCCAGCCCACATTCTCCCCTTTCAATGCAAGCCCTCTGGGGCTTAACAAAAACCTCTATTAAATATACAAAAAAAAAAAGGCACCTGCCAGCCAGTTACACTTAAGCAGCACAAGCTGCTCTCTAAAGGTGCTGGGTGTGAGGCTTGCTGGGATGTGTCAGTTCACTCCCTAAGGATCCCTCACAACCCTCCATCTTTTTGCTCCTCTATTTACATGTCATTGCGAAGGGTGGGAAATTTTAAAAACGGGATAAGGCATTGTTCAGTTTTACTTCTTGATGCAAGGGGCTCATTTACTGGTCCTAACAAGAATTTTTTAAAAGCCACCCATGTCTTATAGATTAAATGCCACACTCCAGGAGAAAAAAAGAATATTTCTGCCCAACCCACAACTAGACTTTTCAGGGAGATGCAGCTGTTTTAGGGCCCTCAGGTGCATGACTAATGACTCCCACCAGAAACAAATGGGAGCAGGGTTTCTCTCCCTTAGAGTGAAATTCCAGCTTTCTGGTTAGGAGGAAGGAGAAATCCTCAAGAAGGCTTGATTAAAAAATACAAAAGGACACAGTGACACAGTGGGCACTACATATAGCACTTGGCAGAACATGTTCCTGGGGTCTCCCCCTTAGGAAAAGAATCATTCTCCTATCTATGCTAGCCCTCCTGGCTGTCCTGGGACCCTTTTTCAATAGAATCTTGTTTAAACTGGAGGCTGTTAGTAAGTGAAAAATGGGTAGATATAAGACTTGGTCAAGGTCACACTGGTAAGGGTGTTTGCAACCTAGACTGACCCAAATGTCTTCCCCACAACCCTGGCCACAGGTGGTGGTGGTGGAAGGAGACGGGAGAGATGGGCGTCTTCTCCCCCTAGGCGTATGGTTCCCGATGGGGGAATCAGGTCTCTGGTCCTGGGGATGCCTAGACACATGAGACCCTTCCTAGAATGACCAGTTTCCCTTAATCTTAACCCTGGGAGCCTAAGGAAAAAGATCTCCATTCTCTACTTACTGCACTCAGGCTTGGCCTAAATATCTTTGGGGAGACCAGGAGTGCTGGCCAGAAGGAAAAGCACTGACTAGAACACCATCCTACAACTAGACTTAACCTACAGAAAGGAGGGAAAAGCCTAAACTTTGTAGAAAATATTATAAAGATGTGGTGCAGTTAGCTACCTTGCACGCTTTAAAACTTGAAAAGAAAATGACAGTTATAAGGTAACGAAAAACCCCAGGGCATTTGTTGGAGATCTCTATGGTAAACAGCTTAAGCTTTTTACATAAAAATATGTAAATTTCTTGAGATGGTTCTTATTGTAGAGTTAATGTAAAGAAAATTGTTAATTCTACTCTGTTCTACTACTACCTTTAAGAAAACCAGTTTTCAAACTTATTTCAATCAGGTCTCACTAAGATGCAGGCATTTGGGGGTTAACACTCCAGCTTAGAGCAAAAAAAAGGAGAGAAAAGGTGTGGTTTTTAAACCCTGGCTGCAATCCTGCAGCAAAAATCTTAGAATTTGACCTTATCATGTTTTATTCTGTTGTAAATAAAATCTGGGATCTTATAACACATGGTTCTATCAACAACTGGACTTTCTATAAATTGTTTTTATACAAAAAAATAATTTTAATGTTGCTTTCTTTCTGGTTTTTTTCATGCAAATATAAGGCTCTAAGATAAAAGGCTTTAGTTATTTTCAACAAATAACAAAAATATATAAAAGGATATAGGAGGGTATTGAGAATAAAAAGATTAAAGAAAAAAGGCTTTAAGTTTAAAAAAAGGAGTTATGTAAAAAAGGTTGTCCTCAAAATTGTCTCAAAATGTGGGGGGAAGGAAAGGATAAGGACAAGCTCTCAGGGGATACAGAGTAAGTTGTCATAAAAAGATGGAGCTTATAAATGTTTATATAAGTGACTAAGTTAACTAAAACGTAAGAGTTACGTTGAAGGTTTTATAAGGTCAAAATTTAATTTATTGATGTTAAATTAAAACTTAATTCTCCAAGCTCATTACAACAAGGCAGCCTTAAAATACTGTTCTGTTCTTGATAACGTTGACAGAAAAAAAAACCTATCTTAAAAAAAGTTTTTTGTTCTATCAAGATAACTGTCAGAAATCTTTGGTGCTCCAAAAAATTTACCAAGACAATCAAGTAGGAAAACAAAAGTTTATTAGGACAGAGGCAGCTGAACACAGGGAGTGCTGCTGCACTAACATGAAGATTGGGACAATTCTACTTATGTAAAGCAAAGTAAATACAAAGCCAGAGTACATCCTCCAGGTAGGATAAAAAAGGACTTAAAAAAAAAAAAACACTACACTGGAGGTCTTGAGACTGCAAGTCTTTATTATAGTCAACAAAATAAAGGTCGTTAGTTCTTAAAAAAAAACAAAACTGGGTCGTATGTCATTAACTCTCAACACTGGGCTTCTCCTACACATCAGGTGGAGGAAATTCTTGGCCCGGGATGGTCAGATTAAGCATGTCAATTTTGGGGGGCTCCATTAGCTACAGGTCAGCAGAACCCTACTGTATGTCATAAGCCATCCATTAATGTCAGCCAGGTTTCCTAACTCTATACGTAGTCCTAATAAATATTTATTTGTGTTCTCCGCTGATTTTTGTCAGGGTTTTGACTACTGAGATCACTGAGTCTTAGCTAAATGAAATTTCATTTAAGAGTTGGTTTATGTAAAATCTTCTAGATGACCTCATAATTGTGGTTAACCAACTATTGTCTTAGGTGATTCTAATGCAGTGCCCTATACGTGAATGTGATTGGGCTATTTGGGGTCACTGACACCCCCCTCAACTAATGGGAAATCTCAGGTTTTACTCCAAGGGTAATAACTAATATGTATGTATAACCTCTAGATAGCTGTGATGCTGTTGCTGGCTCCTATATATTAAATATATTTGTGTTTTCCAAGTATATCAGGACTTTTATAATATAAAAAGATAACAAAAAAGTTAATAGTATTGACATACTGTTCTGTGAGTTGCTAAAATGTCCATCAGAATTTTAACCATAGCTCTTTTAAGTTTTTGTCATTACAGTTCTGATCATTCCAGGACATTTACAAGCAAGTCCATGAAAAATGACTCTAACAAGTACCTGTCTGTCAACCAAGTTAGCTTTTTAAATATCTACTTTGTTATATTTTGTTTTGTATTATTATCTAGAAGCCCACTGCCTAAGAGCAACTCCTAAACCTCTTTTTTGCTTAAATTTGGCCAAAAGCTTCTAGTTGGCACTGACTCCCACCTGACCTGCTTGTTGCTTCCCCCCCCAGTGTGGGACACTTAAGAGAAAGCTAATCCTCAGAAGGAAGGATCAAAATAACCAATGGGGAAAATCTTCAGATGAGACTGCTCAAAGACAGTTTGGAGACAAAGCGGGAATGCCGTCAAAGTTCAAATGGAGTCACTCGTGCCAGACCTCTCAAAAAAATTTAATCAAAGCCAAGAGTGGTTCCTATGCATGTGTGGCTGTCTGCCATTAAAGCCCTTCTAGGTGCAAACTCATATTTTTGGCTAGGGCCTTCTACTTTCATAGAGACAAAGTGATTTTTTCTACTCTTCCAGACATGTCCTATGGTACTTAAAGGTGTTTTTAGTTTTAGACTTAAACAATGAGTTTGAGACCACAGCCTTAGATTTTCTTTTGGCTAAACAGGGCGGAACATGTACAATTGCCAATACTTTCTGTTGCACATATACAAATACTTCAGGCACTGTAGAGAAACGTACAAACTACATTCTCCAACTGGCTAAGTGGCTCTGGGAACAGTTCCTCAAAACTCAAAACCTGTGTGTCCACACAGGTAAGGGACAAAATTAAATCCTGGCTCCCCTCAATGACATGGTTCCTATCCTTTCTGGGTCCTAGAGTTGCTATTATTCTCTTATTTGTGTTTAGACCTTGCATTCTAAACTTATCATATTTGTTTCCTCTCACCTAGAATCCATCAAACTACAGATGCTGATGAAAATGGAGACAAACTATTATCGTGGTTTCCTTGATAACCCCTCTCACAGTCAGCCCTGATGCCTCGGGGCCCCTTCGTCGCCCCTTTCAGCAGGAAGTAGTTATTGAACAGACCTCCTCTTCTCTGTTCCTAACGCAGTTAGGGCGATCATTGAGAAGGAGCACTTGAAGAGGAGACTGTGGGAGGTCCACTTGTTCCCCAAAGATGGCGATTAGCCAGGGGGAGAAATGCCCCATCTCTTTCCCAAGAGACACTAGTTTGTGCCAAAATCTTCCTGCTAAAACATACTCTTCCTGCTGGCAATAAAATCTCTGAAACTTGACATCCAACCTAACTCAGGGGACTACTGGATTCGGGGTCCCACCACACACCTCTCCGTGATGCCTTTTCTTTCACTTCTCTGCAAATAAAATTCCTTTTATCTTTGCTTGGGTTCCTGCCTTTGATTTCCATCCAAGCACAGAACAAGGACACTCACCACCCAAGAATTCCAGACCATCAATTTCTAAAAACTATTTTCCGGTGAAAGGAAGAGAAGTAGAGTTCCTTGGAGAAATGGCTTATTCCAAGTATTGGATGACTGACGCATAAGAACAGATCTTTGAATTTCCATTTTACCATGGGAAAAAATGATTTGGGCTCCTTCTAAAGCATTCAGGATGGGGTTGTGTCTTTAATTTTAAAATACTAGTCAACCAATGAACTCTAGACATACCTTCTCCCTTGGTTTTCTTGTGTGGATTCAAAAGACATGCTTGGGAGCTAGAGTATGAAGGGAATAAGCATTTTTTCAGAATTATATAACAAACACTGTGTTAGGCACTCTATATTACCTCTTTTAAGCCTCAGAACAAGTCTGCAAAATAGATCCTTATTTTACGGGACCTCATGTCCTTATTCCCTGTCCCTTAATCAGTAATTGCTGACTCAGAATCTAGTTCACAGTATCCAAAGTCACAATCTGTGAGCGTTCCTTTCATGTATTCAACCATTCATTTCACAAATATTTTCCATGTGTCTATTATATGCCAGATACTAAGAATTCAGTAAAGCACAGCACATAACCTCTGTTCCAAGAAGGAAAGAGTCTCATAAAGAGATGGCAAAAATCAATAATAATTTCAATATGCTGTGGCTGATATCAAATATTTTCCCTCAATGGACTGTAAATTCCTAACAAGAACTAAAACCTCACCGATAACTGCCACCTCAATAACTATCCATTGAGTGAGTCAACCTGAGAAGGACACCAGCCTCATGGCATGCTGTAGTACATAGCATAGTACCCTGTAGACAGAAGACACTCAAAAGTAGCTATCTGCTCCATAAATACCTGAATATATGATTTGTCTACAGTTACATAGCTCATCAGTGACCCACCTTCAACTTGAGCTCAGAACTCCTCACTTAAAATTCAGAGATTTTAAAACAATTTGTGTATTATAAATTAGGCGAGACATGCTTTTTTAAAAGCCTTATGTTTACAATTTCTGGATTAAAAGAGCATTTTTGTTTTATTCTTAAGGAGGAACAGTGGATTCGGGTGTGTGAAATGTAGCTGTTGGAGAAGATGATTGTAGGGAGAGAACTATGGATGAGGATTCCCTTGTACTGATGAAATTAAAGCACCTGATGAGGTGAGAAGAGTCTTGCTTTGTTTTGGTGGGTTTTTTAAAATGTAATTTCCAGCAGCTCACAGAGGCCAGGCTCAGACCAAGCCAGACAGCACACTGGGTATGCCAAATGTTTTGTGGCTATCCTATCCATCTAAGCACTGGTCTATAACTCCAGGATGTAAACTAACAAGCCTTTAAACTAACACTTCCCAGGTGCCCTTTCAGCTAATTTCAGAGTAAATTCTGCCAGTGAGGCATGCTCACAAGAACTGAAAGCCATTCTTCTTCTGGGCACAGCTGGGGACAGGCCTGAGGACAACTGCAGACAGCAGACACAGGTTTTGTGGCTGCTGCTGAGGTACAGACTCCTGACACTCCTGACTATAGTACTGGAGGTAGGCAAGGTCAACAGTGTCAGCTTCCAGCAGCCTTCCCAAGCTCCCCTCCACCAGACCCCCAATAATGGTATCCTCACCACTCACAATATCTAAAGCAGCTTCTGTTTTCTGACCTATTGCTCCAAAGCAATAGGTGAAAGATGGAAGAGGTAATAGGGCAAAAGCGAGAAAGAGAGGTGACAAGGATGGAGGTGCATATGCCAGGCAATTTGAAGCACCTGGATAAGATAAAGGCTGGGGAGACAAAGTTTATAGGCCAGAATGAGAATGGGGGAGAAACGCATGTATTTGATATTTCCAGTACCTTCTATGTGCCGAGCACTGATGCTGGGGAAATAAAATTGAATAAATCAGAATGCATTCCTCCAGGATTCAGTATAGTGATGAAATATAGGTGATGTCATGAATCTAAACCAAAGTGACAAATGCAAGGAGATGAGCATGGGATGCTGTGGGAACTCATGAAAAGGGTATCTGCATTATACCAACATGGAGGCAGGGCAGGGGAAGCATGCAAGAAGGACTTCCCAGAGGAGGTGATACTCTAGCCAGGATTAGAAGGATGAGTAGAAAAGCTGACCAGCCTGGTGGGAGGTGCTTTCCAGGCAACATTGGAATTCCACTAGTTAAGCTCCTTCCACTGGAAGCCAATGAACCCCACAGAACATCACTTGGGTTGGAATCTAAAACGTTACTGATAGGAAGGGGAGCTGTCCTCACCCTCACCTTTTTTCCCCAGCAGCACTTGAAGCCAGAAGCCCACAGGGCAACCAGAAACAGCAAGCTAAAGAGGAGAAAAATCCACATCTTTAATGGAACAGTGGATAGGGCTCTGCTGAGCTCTCTGCCAAAGTTGCCTTTGACAGCAGACTACTGAATATCTTAAAAGAGAAAAGAAAGGTGTATGACTTTTGCCTTTTTCTGCCCTCAGGAAAATTTACATAGAAACATGGGGCCCTAGCATCTGCTTATAAAGTAAACTGGGCCCAAGATATCCAGAGCTTCAGGAACCAGAAGGATCTGGGTCAGGCCTCAAATGGTTAGATTCTAGAAACTGGGTAATTAAGCAATGTTGTTTTATAAAATGACACGAGGTCACAAGAATTTAGCAGGAAGTAAATTTTAAGGTTATTAACATGATCTTTAAAGCTGAATAATATCTTCTTTGCGCATATATATTTACAATCAGTCATCTGATTAAAACCTCATTCTACTCGGTTGCATTTCACTTGTGAATGCAATATCACAGTTGTTCACGAATTTGATGAATCTGTTTATCGGGGTTTGAAAAACTTCCATTGCTTGATCACTTCAACAGTGTAATGTCATCTTTTGGAACAGGTGAATATTTGTTTCTGCCACTGTTAACACTCAAGGCCAACTGGTTTATAAAAAGAGGAGGAAGACTCAAGTGTGTTTAACTGGGGTACACTAGCCAGGTTATTTTCTAATTTTTATTACAAAAATGATTTTGTTACAAAAATCATTACCATGGCCAGGATTCAAAAAACGATGTCATTATATCTGAAAATGACACTTGATAAGAGATTTTTTAAATAAATTCAATATTAGTATCAATCTATATCCTTCCCCTCTAAGTTTTATTTCTATAATAGTTATATAGGAGCCTTTGTAAGAAATGTGTCCCCTTTGGTATTTTTCTCTACTTAACTATCCAAGATTTATGTGACATTCCAGGGTTTTAAAACAATCAGATCTCCAAGTTTTACAGCCTCTCCTATGCTCACTAATCACTAGCGTAATTTTTAAGTCCTTCTTTGAGCATCCTTTTCAGTTGGCTGAGCTAATATAAGTGACTGTGATTGCTTTTCCCTCTGTAGCTTTCTATCAAATTCTCTTTACTCAAATACCAAAGAGGAAAAAAAGGGGCAGCAATTTTCAATGGGAAAACAACTCCCATGACAATTCAGCAACAACAGGCAATGGGGAACAAAGACCAGAGGGACATGGATAAGGATGGAGTTATACAGAGGTGAGTTATGGTGGAAGGCTTGAGACCTTGTGACAAGATGGTCTTCCCCAAACGAGGTAGGGCATGGGCATGAGGCTGAGAGTAGAGCAACAGAGACAGCAAGGAAAAACCGAGAGAGACCACAAAGCAGACAGCTGATAGAGACACAGGCCAAAGCCAAAGTCTGTGAGCCGGGCCTACAGCAACTACCTTGGGGTCCCCTGTTTAGGAAGCCTCTGTACAGAGGAAGCCGCCTTCTCTGCCTGATGATTCTGCTGCCCTTCAGGGGTATATACAGCTTCAACTCAGAGTTCTGAGTTCAGCTGTTCTCAATCGGTTTACTCAAGCAGTCCATGGTCCACATCTGTGCTACAGAATGTATACTTCAAAAAAAAAAATAGACCTTGGGATGGGTGGCAGGAGACAGTATGGTTCAAGTGGTAGAGCACTCAACTAGCAAGTAATGGGCCCTGAGTTTAATCTCTAGTACCATGGGGGAGGGGAGGGGGAGGAGTCTTACTTCAAGAAGTAAGAATTACAGTTTAAACATCCCTACTCAAAAAACATGAAATGCTCTAAAAATCTGAAAGCTTCAGAGCATTTCAGGTTTCAGATCTTCTGATTAGAGATACTCAACCAGTAAAATCTATGCAAATATTCCAAAAATTTAACAAACTCTGAAATGTGAAACACTCCTGGTCCCGAGGAGTTCAGATCAGAGATACTCAACCTGTATATTAGAAATAGCCTCCAATATTTTCAATTTCACACATTCAAAAAAATTGAGTTTCATTACATTTCACTGAAACATTGAGAAAACACAGTACCATATGTACATTGTACCACCAACCTTGTTCTCTGGAACATAAATCCACTTCAGAGAACAAAGAACCTCATGCCTCCCTCTTTTGATAAATATTTATTGAGTCTCTACTACTGACAGGGGCTGGGACAGACAGACCCTACTCACAGGAGTTGACAATGAAGAAAGGCAACAGATACATACATGCATACAATAAAAAAATCATAGTAAGTTCAGCATTCCAGGAGTGCATCTTTGAGAAGCCTTTCCCGGTACCACCAAAAAAAAGTACTAGATTAAGCAATGGTGGAAACTTTTCCAAATGTGTCAGAAACATAAATTTGCAGGTTTAAGAAGCTGAATGAAAGCCAAGGGTGAAAACAGGGTAGAAGTAGCACAATCCAGGGTCAGCCCTTGCAAAAGTGCAAGACCCTACCTGAAAAACACACTAAAAGCAAAGGGCTGGGGGGATGGCTCAAGTGGCAGAGCAAGGCCTTGAGTTCATTTGATCCCCAATATGGCCAAAAAAAATAAACAAATAAAAGCTGAATGAACCCCAAATAGAATAAACTCAAAGAAATACATGACAAGACACATAATTAAAATTCCAAAAAATTATAAACAAGAAAAAGCATGAAAGCAATCAGAAAAAAATGATACTTTAGGTGGAAAAATCATTTGAATGACAAATTTCTCATTAGAAACCATCGAGTCTCTCTGTATAGTTATCTTTACCTCAAACTAGCAAAAATGCTATGTCTTTCTTATTATCTCATGTTTTCTCTTCAACAAAATTGGAGAACAAAAAGGTGGAACAGGTTCCTGGAAGCCAGGGGGGGCAAACAATGTATACACATGTGAGCGAATGTAAAAACGATAAAATAAAAAGAAAAAGAAAGAGAGACAAAAAGCTTTCTACAGTCCTGGGAGCCTGCCGAGAGAATAACAAGCCTTCCACCACTCCGAGACTGGCAGCTCTTGGTTAATCCCAAGACCTTAACAAGCCAGGAAAGACCTCGCTGTAGGGCTGACAGGCAGTGTGACTGTATCACATACACAGCAAACACCAAACTAGGGGGGCTATCCTATAAAACAACTCCTTTCCCACTAATTGGTAGCACTCACTTGATATCAAGTAACTACTCCATGTTCAAACTCCCACAGTTTTGTGTTCAAATCCAGGGCT
Source organism: Castor canadensis (assembly GCF_047511655.1). NCBI lineage: Eukaryota > Metazoa > Chordata > Mammalia > Rodentia > Castoridae > Castor > Castor canadensis. The sequence continues at coordinate 122,543,167 of NC_133396.1, forward strand.
CATATGTTTTTACTTTGTGTTGTGTTTTTGGTTGCTCTTTTAACAGTGCAACCACAGAGCTCTAGCCTGCCATTAGCACTTCAAAGATAATTCGTTCTTTTTCAGTCACTTTGCACTAGAAAAAAAAAATTATCAGAGAGCTAAGACTGATTTGTTTTTCACAGCAGGGCATATCATGTTATTTTAAAAATCATAGTGGTAATTATTCTACAAGATTTCTTGAAGTAAGGTAAACCTTTGTGGATATAATAATCTTTTCCATAAAATATAAAACTTTAATTAGACCCTATTTTTCTACAGGTAGAATTTCCCATAAGCTCATGACCCAGACCATAGAAACTCCCAACCATTATCACACAGAAAAAAGGCAAAAAGTTAACTGTGATCATAAGGCCATATACTGTATTCTATAAGACACTTGAATCAAGCCACATGGCTATGTGTAAAACATGGCTGTAGATTTGAAGTAAGAACCCAAAGTAGATGTACTTTGAAGTAGATAGGTAAAAGACACAGAATTACAGAAATCGGCCAGGACTATGAAAGGACCCAAGTACATGCTCAATTTATTTAGAGACAAACAATCCCACATAGTACATTCAGACTTTCATACTATTGTTTCATTGTAAAAAATCACTGACGATGAATGAAGATACAACCCACAGAACAGTAGAAAACTTTTGCCAGCCATTCATTAAATAAAGAATTAATATCCAGAATATACAAAGAGCTCAAAAAATTAACCACCAAAAGAATAATTTGATTAATAAATGGGCAAATGAATTAAAGACAGCTCTCAGAAGAAGTACAAATGGTCAATAAATACATGAAGAAATGTCCAACATTTTTAGCCATAAATGAAACACAAATCAAAACTACATTCTATCTCTTCTCAGTCAGAATGGTAATCATTAAGAAAACAAACAAGAAATGCTGGCAAGGATACAGGGTGAAAAGGAGCCCACATACACGTTGGTGAGAATATAAACTAGTACAACCACTATGGAAATCAGCATGAAGAGTCATCAAAGAAAACTAAAACTAGACCTACTTTATGACTCTGCCATACCACTCTTGGACATATATCTGAAGGAGTGTAACTCAACATACAAGAGAGATACCTGAATACTCAGGTTTATCTCAGCACTACTTACAAAGTGGCTGCCTTGGGACATTTCCTACCAGTAGATCAGATCCTCCTAGTAAGTCAGCATACAGTCTCAGGGTTGTAAGTGCTTTCTGTAATGCTGAAGACTTTCAAATTCATGTGTCTAGCTTAGAACTCTCTCCCAGTATATCACCAGTATGGTTGATTCTATGTCTCAACTTGGCTGGGTTATGGTACCAGCTTTTTGGTCAAAGATTGGTTCAGATATTGTGGTGAAGATATTTTTAAAATGGGATTAACATTTAAGTCAGCAGATTTTGGCTTACGCTCCATTGTATGGTAGACCTTACCCAATCAGTTGAATACTTTAAGAGCAAAGACAGAGGACCCCCAAAGAGAAAGGAATTCTTTCTCCAAACTGTACTCATACTCAAGATTACATCAACTCTTCCCTAGGTCTTCAGCCTGCCCCGCAGTCCTCAGAATTACCAATTCCTTTAACTGAGTTTAGATACACATACACACAAAGGTGGGTTTCAAAGGATTTTGTAGCACATAGGGAGTCATTGGATTCACCACTTTCATTTTCTTCCCATCTTCAAAGAAAATGTGTGTGTGTGTGTGTGTGTATCTAAACCCAAGCAAAAAATGGTGCCTTTGGGTGAACCATTTGAAATGGCTACAGAATGAAGGTGTTTAAATATACCTCAGCTCTTTTCCATTTTATCTGTATGGAACTTTCTCCCCCTGTATTCCTTACAATGTGTTATTTTTGTCTTCTGGTGTGAAAAATTATTTTTGCAATTTCATATTTTAATTCTTTCTCTAAATTGAAAGCAAAAGTCTTTAGAATGTTTTTCTCAGTGGATGAACATCTCCACAATCTTTTCCTGTCACCGAGTTTGCACCTGACAAAAATTAAGACACGACACCCAGGTTAAATAGCACAGAGCTCAATTTCAACTTCTGGCACAACACCACCAGCAGATCAGTGAGTCACAGTTGAGTTCCCTTTGGGAGAACATTAGTTTTAACTAATAGGCTCCTGAAGGGCCTTTGTCTGAGGACACAGGGGGATTTCACATTGGGGAAAAATTCAAAGGTATTTGATTTAGCCAGAAAATCACTTCTTGGGTGAACATGGTAATTCCTTGACTTGGCTGTGGAGCTTCAGTTTTCCTGTCTACATGACTCTCCCCTAGAGTGTTCGCCTGGGGACTAGAGCAATCCAACTGCAAATGGAGATGTCCAATAAAATTAACAGAAACATGTCTCCATATGTAAAAATTTGCAGTCATTGTTTCCAGTAGGTTACCCACTGGAAGCTGAAAATTCCCCGAGATGCTCAGAGATACCTTTTCTTTCTTTAAAATGTGTTAAAGTTTGAGTTCTCTAATTTAATAAGTCTCTTTTTCTTTCTTATAAGCCACTTTTGGGTCTCCAATCCATGGAAGGCCAAAAATTAAGGCAGTAGCAGCTTTGAACCTGGAGTAAGACCCTTCATCAGCCATCAGAGAACAAAGGCCACACTTATTTCATGGCCATGGTGCAGGGTTACAGGATCCCAAAACAAGTGTTTCTGACATCTCATAGACCTTTGAGAGTTATTGTGTTACTGAAATGGGCTGTCAATAAGCTTTGCTTCCTCGTATCTCAGCAGTTGGTAGGACATAAAAAAAAAAGAACCATTAAGGATCAAGGTGCCTGTAGACAAGCCCACTCAGCTAATCTCAAGAAATCATGAATGATACTGTGGTCTTCACAAAGAACTGTCACTATAGACCACTGGGGACCTGGACCTGGGATGATCATCCACACATTCTCCTGCACCCCTCTAACTAAAGACACACACTCCGAAGGCATGTGCTCTGGTCAGTAAGGTCCTTTTCCTGGATTCACAGATGGTCATATTGGAAACAAGCTCTAAGTAGACAAACATAGGAGTTGGCAGATAACCTCAGCCACACTGAGTGCCAGTTACTACAGAGTAGAAAACGGACATTACAGAAGGAGGCCTTGGTCAAGAAGAACTGACTCACTAGATGGGGTGCTATGGAGTTTTAAAGCAAAAGGCCTGGCTGCAGGAGTCCCGACAGACTAGGCTCAGTCTTCCATCCCAATACACCAATTAAAGAGCTGAATAATGGTAAAGGACAGAGAAAGGATATTTATTCAACGCCGCCACATTGGAAAGAAAAGGGTTCATTACCCCTAAGAGTACTGGCATGGGCTTCCATATAGGGAAGGGATAAGAAGCATGGGTAGTTAATCGGTCTTAGTCAAACATGGTCTGATTTTTCATTATCTCAGGATTGGTCAGGCAAGGACTTCTCATAAGAAAGTTGGTGCTTCCTTGGGGTGGAGGGGATAGATTTGACTTGTCACAAATGTTTATTGATTGGTCCTATCACTCCTGTCACTCAAGGTGACTGCAAGTTCAGGACAATGACTGAAGACATTCAGAAGACTGTGGATAGGGGGAAAGGGGACCTGGTACAGGACATTGTAAAATCTGACAATACTCTTATCTTTGTATCTCCAGCCTTGAAAGGGGATCATATAGGTTAGGTATCACTAGTTTTTAGACAGACATTCTGTGAGTGATTAACATGTGAAGTTTTAAGACAAAAGAGATGCAAAATGGAGGCAGGGATGCCAGGATATTATTTTGATTTTAGTTACCTTTTAGGCCCAAGTGAGAAGCCAGTGCTTTTTAGCCAAAGCAATTTCTAAGTGCCTGTTGTAGGGGGAGGTGAAAAGCAAACAAAACAATAACAAGGAGACATTTGCGAACATAAGTCAAGGAGCACAAAATAAGATCCTAAAATTAGATCTGCCGCTCTCTCATGAGGGCTTTTAGCCGTGTTTACTCAACATTTATGTATTTAATTACGTAGGCAATTATGTAGTAAAACTGACAGGGCTTCAGGTTGACTTCTCCCTCCTTCCTAAGGAAACTTAGTTTTACCCCTGCTTCTGACTTATTCTCTTCCACTCTTTTCCTTTCAGTTGAGCTAATCCTGCCATTCCTCACACTTAGCTCTTCAGAACCAGCAGAAAACATCTACCAGCAATAACACAACCTTTTGTAAAACCATCACATTTTAAAGAAATAAATTCCATTGCACTAAGTGAAGTTGCACCAGAAATGAGTAACACCAAAATTATGATTTTTTTTTAATCAGATTGAATTTTAAGTGAATAAGTACAGATGGAAAACCCATTAGGTAGGATTTTTTAATTAACTGGCTTTGTGTAAATCATACAGCAGAGCACTACCTCTGTTGTCTACCTTTCAGTACCGAGACATCCTTTTTTTCCTCTTACATCAAATTCAAGAATGGGATTCCTCCAAGCTGCCATGTTGTTTTGGGTTTTGGGAGGGGTTTGGTTTTTGAATGGTTTGCCTCTTATTCATTTATTCATTCATTCGTTAATACATAATGATTGAACACCTCCTAGGTGCCAGGCATTGTTTCGGCTTTTGTTATACATCAGTGAACACTCTCATAGAGCTTCCATCCCACTAGGGAGGGGCAGACAGTGAACAGTCCCATGACAGGGCAATAGAGCACAACATGGTAAGTTAGGGGCAGAAGGTGTTACAGAGGTGTTAAGGAGCAGTGGGTGTACATTGCAAGGTTCAAGAGCATGGTCAGATAATCCTCATTCTGACAGGACATCTGAAGGAGATGGGAGGGAATGTGTAATGTAGGTATCTGGGGAGAGAGGTGTGCCAGGCAGAAGGAAGAGCTGTAATAGGTACTAAGAAACTGCTTCTGCTAAAAGCATGAGCTCCTTACTTGGGCCATGAGTTAACTAAAAGCAGGAGAAAAACCTGACATTCCTGTTCACTTTGCATCTGTCTCTTTGCTCTGAGTCTCTCTCCTGCAGTCACCCTAGATATAGGAAAGACAGGGCTGATAAATAACATCTTTAAGCCCAAGGACCCAAACTAACCTCAAGGAAGAACAGCAGTACCTCACAGGACAGGTCACCCTCCAAAGGAGGAAAATTGCTTATAATTTTAAGGTAGCTACATCCAGGAGAAGTAACATCTCATGGAAGCAGACTATTCTTGGTGCTGGCAGCGATAACAATGTCTCTGGAACCCCTTGCAAAACCAGAACTCAGATACTGATCAACCAAGCCACACTTTCCCTGGGACTACCTAATTATGCATACTTTTCATCCCTTGCCCAATTTTCCTGGTGTAAGGCCCCGAGTGTTGGGAACTGTGTGCACACCTATCATGTATCATGCCCACATGGGACTGGGTGCTATCTTTCCTGTCTACTCACACTTTGGTTCTAAGGCACGTCTGTCCTTTTGCTTTACTTGCTGAATAAATCTGTCCCTTGCCTGTGTCTCTGTCTGAAATTCATATTCCTTGTTCTAAAGAGCCCAGTTGAGGACCCACTTTTAACCTTTTTAGGGGACCTCCTTGAGACTCTCACTTCTCACCCATCACTGGTGACAGAGTCAGGTGACTTTCATGGATGTTCCCTCTATATTAGGAACCCATTGACTGATCTGTCAAGTCCTCCAGGGTAGGAGAGGAAAACCTGCTTCCCTCTACTCTTTGGTTGGTCTACAAATTAAACTGGCATAAAGCTGATTAACAAGAGAAAAGGTATTTTAATTATATACAGATATACAAGAATCCCACAAAAACATGAAACTAAATGAAGTGGCCATTTGACTGAGACTTCTATATCATCCTGAGCTACAGGAAGGATTTGGGGCAGAGGGGACTGAGGTGGTGGAGACAAATCATAGAAAGGGAAAGGGAGTAATGCATGCTGGATAAAGGAGCCTTGGTATGAAGTGACAGGTGTCAAAAGTTGTCTCCCACTAGCCTACTTTCTGGTACAGATTAGTATACTGAGAATATTCCCTTTACAAGTTTAAATTTCCTGTACAAAAGGGGAAATTTACATTTTATTTTAATCAGTTGAATAAAGAGCTTTTTCTGTGTAGAGTGATTCTTGTTTTCTAATCAATGTAGAAAAGTGGCATGTCTTGGATGACATGTTCATCCATGAAGCCTTTCTCCAGTATCTCAGGACCACTCTTCCAAGGTGTTCACTCTCCATCCCTCTCAGGGTCACATCACAAATACATGTGGAAACATACATGTGCTTCCTGGTTGTCAAAACAAATGTTGACAGGACCATGTTCTGTGCCAACCAACCTCAACCTTCCCCTTCAGGACACTTCTTGACCTTTGTCCTACAACTGGATACCATCCTCTGAAATCCAGAAAGGAACTCAAGTAGGTGTTTGGGAGCTCTACAGGAGACCACATTTACCCTCCTCCATCACTAAAAAGCACTCTTGGTTGCCTGTGGTTAGCTTTCAGTATTCAGTGAATTCCAGAACCCATCAGATCCCAACCTGGTCCTGCTGCGTTCCTGTCTAAGCTGACCCTCAAGCTCTAAGTACTGCCACACAGATGCATGGCTCAGCAGTCCCCATCCCCTTCCTTCCTCCCCTATACCCTGCCCCAACTGGACTTAAGAGTGACATCCGAAAAAAAAAATACCATCACATGTGTAAGGAACAGCCAATGAAAACGATTATACAGCTCCAAGTTGAGAGAGAATGGGGACTTCATTATCCTTCCTTTCCATATTCCCCAGAGGCAGGCTGTTCCTTTCTGGTTGAAAAGAACAGAGGCCTCTTTCAAATCCACAGAATAATCAGCAAATCAAGCTTTTCTCCAGGGGAGCAGCCTGAGCAAGATTTAATGGCACGGGGAGGGGACAGTAGCCTGCTTGTTGCCCAAATCAACCAGATGAGCGCCAAGAGGCTTGCTCTTCTATGGCAGTGATCCGAGCTGAATGCAGTTAATCTTTGAGTTCTCACAAGCCTCTGATGTTCCACATGCACAAATTGCAGAAGAGGCACCATGGGGCATGAACTACAATTCCTGGGCATGCCACCTGAGCAGTTGTACAGGAAACACTGCTCTCTCCCACACCCTGTGTGGACTCTGCCTGTCCACTCAAATGGATCCTCTGCTTGGTCAGGGCTGCCCTTGTCTAGCAGATATGGATCCCAAGCTGCAGATGGCTGGGTACTTGAAAAGAGCACCCCATCACCAGATAGCAGCTCTAATTATTAATGATGGGAATAGCACTTTCTGCATCTCCAGAATGATCCTTTGAAATGAGTGAAGAAGAAATAAGAAGCTGATTGGAGAGTCTTCATTATGAGTGAGCACTGATCTGATGTACTCTTAGGACTCAAAAATACACATTTAACATCCCATTACAGAAATTCATTTTCCTTATTGTGAGAACACTTTGTGTCTTTGTGTCTCTATGTTACAGCTACCCAATGTATTAATTAAAATCCTGATTGCCCATTATTGTGGATAATTTAGTGGGGCTAAGAAATAAAGAAGAAAATCCATGAAAAGTGCCTCTTTTTGCTTAACACAAAAACAGCATCTTCAGGGTGACAGGTATGGGCAAGTCTGTGAGAGTACTCATTGGAGCACTTAAAATTCCAACCTCAGCATTATAGAATTTCAAAACTGAAGAGACTCAAAACATTCTAATTCCCTCTTCCAACATTAATGGTAACTGAGGCTCCACATAGAAGCTTAACAGATGCCCTCTGGAAACCCAAGACCACACAGGACATGCAGTCTGCCAGTGGCCCTGGGGTCTAAGAGCTGCTAGTGGAAGAGGTCTGCGCGTCAGCTGTGCTGGAGCAGCAGAGAAGAGGGACAAAGGCCCTGTTACTAAGCAACTACAAAGAAAGGATTAGGCCATAGCTCTGACCAGGAGCAGACTAGTGAACAAGTCTTTGGAGCCTGAGCCCACAGAGAGAAAGATTTGTCTTAGGGTGGTCAGACTGTGGGCTGTGTATCCTGAAGGGAGGGGTTCTCAAGTCAACAGTCAGATGGAGTCCAGATGTGGTAGCACATGCCAGTAATCTCAGCTACTCAGGAGACAGAGATCAAGAGGATTGCAGTTTGAGGCCAAACCAGGCAAAAAAATTAGTGAGACCCCCATCTCAACAAACAAATAGGCGTGGTGATAGACTTCTGTAATTCCAGCTATGCAGGAGGCATAAATAGAAAGATCACAGTCTGAGGCCAGCTTCAGGCAAAAATGAAAGACCCTATCCAAAATATAACAAGCAAAAAAGGTTGTGGGCGTGGTTCAAGTAATAGAGTACCTGCCTAGCAAATGTGAAGCCCTGAGTTCAAACCCTAGTACTACTGAAAAAAAACAAAAACAAAAACAGTGAGGAATACAGGTGCATTCCTTATTCTCACTCTCATCTGGGTCCTAGGGCCACTTCCACATCATAGTCTCACGTACTCTCCCCGACTCTTGTTCCAGTAACCACTCAACCTGAGACAAGACACTGAGGTGCAAATCTGGGCTCAGTGAGAAGCAAAGAGAACCATAATCCTCCAGCCCATACTTCATCTTACGGCACTCTGCACATAGCCAATCCAGGACCACAAGCTTATGTATAAATAGTTTAGGGACTGGAGAGAAAAGAAAGGTAATTAGTGTCTCAAGACTTGTAACGATGAGCATCCTGCTCAGATACTATTTGAGTATGTCCAAGGACACAGAAGCCAGGTTGGTGGGGCTCCCTGGTTAAGAGGGAGAAAATGTGAGCACCAAAAAATCAAGAAAAAAGTAATGAATTATAAACCTCTTGAAAACCAGGAAATGGTGCATCCACACAGATAATAGACAAACAGGAAGTGGAATGCTCTTGGAACAGAATGCCAAGTGCAAAGCTGGAAACCCATCACTTAGCTCTCATCGGAGTAAACACTGGCTCAGCAAGATGTCTTCTATAGCAATAAGCCTAGGGGGAAATTATGACAAAGACCAAGGTATGGCCTGCAAGTGTTTCCTATAGAAGAAAAACAGTTACTCAACAGTGGATAAATCGAGTGATGAAACTCAACATCACCAGCGAGAGCAGCTGGATGTGGTGGGCTTCCAGTGTGATATCATAAAAAGGATACACTTCTTATGTGGTATCCTGCCCAACATATGTAATCTACATCTGCCACCAAAATAGTGAATGCTCTATGAAAAAAGGGACAGCTATACTCTTCAATGTCATATTACACGAAGAATGGCCATGGAAACTTTTCTGAAGAGCACCCTACAACTCCAATCCTGGATCAGTCTCTAGCACGTTCCCATTTACACCACTGGGAGAAGTCAGGCTTGAGGTTACTAACTGGGCTTATTGCTCCTTGTATGAATAAGCTATAGGTAGAAAATCTCCTTAAAATTCTCAAGCCTACTCCATAGCCTAGCCCACGCTGGCTCTTACAAATATAAATAAAATCAGCTCTCTGCTCACAGAGAAGCCTGTCAATCAGCCCCAACCCTGCTTTGCCCGTGGGCTTTACTTCTTAACCAAGGTGTTGCTTGTTTTGGCTGAACTGTGAATCCCAGCATTCTGAACACAGCTTTTACTTTGTGGCAAAAAAAAAAAAGTGGATTTATCCTTACATTACAGAAAGATTTATACTGTTCTAACTTTGGTGCTGGGTCTTTAATCTCTAACTGCATTTTCAAAAGCATAATGCATTAGGAGATGTACAGCACATGTAATAAAGATAACTTCCTGTACGCAACAGGCCACAGCTGACTTTAATATGAGGATTTAGTTCATTTAGAAATTAAGAATGCATAAGATAATGCCACTTCTACATCATACTTATCCAGATCATAGTTATTAAACATAATTAGCATTTGATCTCTCTTTCACACTACCTTCCCTTACCCCACAAACTCACACACGGACAGTCTAAAGCTGAAAGGAACCACTAGACATGGAGTAGACCTCTGGCTGCCTACGGTCCATAAGATTCCATGAGCCCTGCTTCACAATCATGGCCCAGTGACTGACTGAGCTCCTGTGGACAGGCAGTGATGGAGATGGGCTTAGGCACCCCTCAGAGAAGTGTTCTCTCCACTCTTTTCACCATCTCTAAATTCCTACAGTTTATAGTCTGGCTCTCTAGCTTATCTTGAGACTCACTAATAGAGTTTGACTCATTTCATTTAATTTCCCACTATTTGAATAGTCCCAATGCTCTCCTCATCACAGTAGAAAGAAAGTCTGTGGATTTTATGCCAAAATAACTGGAGACTGATTCACAATGAGAAAGGGCCAGTGAAACAGAAGAGTGATACATTAGTTAGACTTACTGATGGAATAAATCTAATAAAAGTTTGTTCACAGTAGACAATTTAGACAAAAAAAAAAACCTCCCACCTGGCATTGTAGTTTATTACTATAATCCCAGCACATAGGAGATGAGGCAGGAAGATCACAAGGTCCAGGTCAGCCTGCACTATGTAGCCTGGACTATGTGTCTGTCTCAAAATAAAAGACACACACACACACACACACACACACACACACACACACACACACAAATCCCTCCTCTTGGCCCCAGCATTCCCAAGCATAAAAGAAGCTACATTTACACAGTTGTAGTATCTTTGAAAAATAGCTCCTAGCTTTGAGTCCAAGACTGAAGCTGTGATCTGCCTGAGCACACGAGGAAATGAGGAGAGAGAGATGGAAAGCGACCGTCATGAACATATTACACCTTTTAAGCAGTGAGAAATTCATTTAATAAATTGATTGAAGCCTGAAATCTAATTAAATCTACAAGAGGTATCAACCTGAAATGCTAATAAGTTCACACTCAAATCATATACACAGAAGCTCTGCAGTGCATGTCTTTAATAAAGTGTTACCTAAAATATTTTCTGTATTCATTAAAGCAGCACAGCAACGTGCCATGAATTGCTCCTCACTTCCCCTCAGAAACAAGCATCTTCACATAAGAATCTGTTCAGCCACATTCTCCTGCCAAGAAAGAAGGGGATGGGTGGCATGCACTTCTCAAAGCCTGGAGCTATGGTTGTAGGATGGAGAAACTTAACCAGAGCCACAAGTACCTTTTATTCAGAAAAACAATGAAGTGAGTGTTCTTCTAATTACTGGCACCCTATGTTTGAAATCCTTTGAACGTGCAAGACTAACAAGGCAGAATGCCAACTGGCTTTATGAAAGTAAGGTTTCAATCAGTTCAATTGAAGCTGGAGCACATCTTTAGCTAGGCACCACAGCACTGGCTACTGCAATCCCATAGTTCAGCTCTCTGCCTGAACCTCCAAAAAGGCAGCCCGGGTTCTAGGAGCTATGCTCCATCTACAATTAGGGAGCAATTTAGGGACAGGGAGGTGAGCAGATACATCAAGGCTCTGTGTTATCTCCTGTCCTCTGACTGGTTTATGCTTCTGACTGGACAGAGGACAGTGTCACTTCTCAGCTCCATGTCCCTCCACATTCCCCTAACCTTGCTCTGTTTTTCCACAGCATTTGTTATTTACACACCATAATATTTACTTATTATGTTTATTGGTATTATCTGTCTCACCATCCTGAAAGCATGTTCATGTGCTTTTTTGTTCACTCTATCCCGAGCACCAAGCATGGTTGCTGGCATCCAACAGACACTCAGCAAATATTTGCTGAATTAAGAAAGGAATGAATGGGAAAATGAACACACAGAACTCCCCCTGAGGCAGCAATCTGGACAACTGCATTCCTGGAGTTTAAGTCACAAATGACTGCATCCAGAAAAACTATAGAATAATGTGCAGATTCCTTCCTGGAGAGTAGCTACAAGGGGGCCATCCGAAAAACATTGTAGAGTTATCTGGGTCCAAGAGGAAGCAGAGGCTGCATAGAACAGAAAGAGTTTGCTTCAGGCTCTGAAGTTGAACCTAGGAGATGGTTAGAAGTTTCTAGAAACTAATTGTACACTTGGGAGGGTGCAAACCACCAAGGTGCAATGGGCTCCAAACAGAGAATTGGGGATGCCAAGAGCCATCATGTTTGCATTAACCCTTGAAGAATATAATCCCTGATGTCGTGACCTCTAGAACAAACTCCACAGAACTGTTTAGGCAAAAAGCAGCTTTATATAAATCACTGGCTGCAGGTCAGGTACCTGCCCTGGCAACTTTGTACTGCAGGCTCAACTTGGGACTTCTCAGCTTGTATTCTGTCCACAGAGTGTCATACACAGGCCAGGTCTCCCACAATCCTCACTCACTGCAGCTGCATGCTGGAGCTTGGACGGTGACTGTATCTCATTTATCCCCAAGTGAATTTCTGGGAGGCTAATAGCTTATATTTTCAAATGTCAGCTTGCCCCAACCAGACACATCACCTGCAATAAGTTAGTAGCCAACAGAATATAGACTATATTATTCAATGTAGACAGATTAAATTCTTCCCTCCACCCCCGCAGGTAGACATCACTACCCCATTAGCAGATGGGGAAAGTGAGGCTTAGAGAAGCTGGTGAACATGACCAAGGCCACAGTGTTAATCAGGAGCAGGGGGCGTAGCTCAAGTGGTAGAGCACCTGCCTACAAGTAGAAGGCCCTGAGTTCAAGCCCCAGTACCACCAACACAACAAGAGCTAGTCAGGAGAGGATGCAGTCCTGGTTCTGTGGGAACCACACTCATACTCTGTTCTCCATACTATGTAATTCCATAACTTCCTTAAATGCTTCAAGTAAATTGACATAATATTGCTCTGTTTTTCCAACAACTTTTTGTCAATAGTGAAACACCATTATTCAAACAAAATTATTTTACACATTTAAGGAATCAGTGGAATTAATTTTATCATAGTGTCTGTGGCCTCAACGATATTTACATTTTAAAGATTAAGACTAATAACTAATGCTATGGTCAACATGTTAAAGAAGGTAACGTTAAGTTAGCAGGACACTTCACCAGCTGCTCAGTGTTCCGAGCACAAAGCATGGATTTAACTCCAGACCAAGTCATATGGTTTGGCCAGACTGCCCCTAACCTGATCATCCTCTCATTACTGATGAAAAAGCTCAAGGCAACCATTCCCAGTACCAGGAAAACATCCCAAGGCACAATCTCAGCTACCCACAATTCCAAAGATTCCATCTGTGTTTGGAGGGGAAGCATGTTCGATACACATATATGACATTTCATACAAGAAATGGCCTGTATAGACTTCTTAGGGGCAGGTCCTGTACCTACTTCTCAGAAGAAAAAAATCTTTCCTACCTACATTGTGCAGGAACAGTGTCAAATCCCTCACGGTCAAGACTCCATTAGGGAAGGGTTTTTACAGAGAAGGAGAAAATGGCTCTCCATTTTATCTCACAACCTTCCCTCTCCTCTAACCCTCACCAGGACACCTAGAATCGCCAGGATACTCAGGGTTTTCCCAGGTTCAGCAAATCCCCAGCCTTTCTCTTTGACCATCATAGAGCCAAGGACCACATTCAAACCCCACAGTAACTCAAACTGAGGCCTCCACTCAAACCCACAAGAGGAGCTGGACCAGCTTCTTGGCTCTACTGATAGGACTCATGTGACCAAACACCAAGTGGAAGACAAAAACACAGACCATATTGTAGTTAATGATTACATCAAAGGCAAAATATTGTCAGATACCTTGTTGTTAACCTGTGGGAAGTTTCTGTCTTATAAGAAATGAAAAAACAGAACACACAAAAACAGTCCCCTTGGACTTCTCTATGCATCCATCTCATTAGAGTGAATGACCAACCATCATGCGGAAATACACCATCTTGCTTTGACCACACCTTGCCCTGATGTAGAGGCTCATTTGAACAACCCTGGGGAATCTAAGATTTTCACAAGAAAACCTTAGACTGCATAGATACCTTATCTCAACTGCAACAAAATATAAGTAACCTGGGAAATACGCTGCTGTAACAATTACTGCTACCAATTAAGTCAGTGCCTACCAGACAAGTATATCATCATATGCACGTTTACAATAGGATGACAATGTGTCAAGTGTCAAATTGGGATTGGAACTACTGCCATCCCTGAGCCTCTGCACGTCCCTGATGTCAACCCTGTTCCCCACCACCAGCTGAAGAGTCTCGACTATAATAATGCAGCAAGCGACCTGGCCTGATTGCCTCTCATTCACTTACTAATCACAACCCAGGGGGAGGCTGTAGGATGTCCATGATACATATTTTAATTAACTTCTTTCTTAGCAAATCCTCTATATGCTGCTAGCAAATCCTCTATATGCTGCAGCCAGCAACACTTCCTAGAAATGAAATGCCTACTTAAATCTGTCACCTGTGTTTCAACAGGTAGGCCATGTCCCTGGTGTGCTTTCTAGACATGTGATGGGTCAGCTCTCCTATGCAAATGGACTCTCAGAGAACTCTGTGTCCCCTCCAGCCCTCCGCCAGTGGGAATCAGGAGTGTAGCCCTTCATCATCCAAAGAAGGTTGTCTGCAGGACTCAAACAGCCACCAACAGAGGTTGAGCATTCCTTCCTGGGTAGCAAAGTCCAGCTCTTGAGGGATTCTTTACACAAGGAACCATTCTAGGGGAACACGAGGGGAAAGAAGGCAGGGAAGAGGAGAAGTCACACATAGGAAAACAAGGTAGAAGACAAATGCATCCTGCAGACAACAAGTAGGCACAACTCAGTTTCCCTAAGTTTTGGTGGCTGTAGATAAGTGGCCTCCATTTGGTGTAATTGCCTCTAAGTAAGTCTGGCTTCCCTGATTCCTTTTCTCCTCCATCAGAGGGCCACCTTCCAGTACCCTTCATGCCTTGGAACTGGTCAAGTTTATCCTCCCTGATCTCTTTAGTCCTTTTGTAGCTCCATCCAACAGTAAAGGCCACAAATTCAGGTTCGTCTGGGGCCTGATCCCTGTGAATACAAGATATTGAATATTCAAATGTACTTGCAGTCCTGGCCATCAGGTTATCTGCAGAACCATGGCCAATTAAGAAGGAGGAGCCCTGAGCAGTCATCCAGCCCAGTGCCTCTCAAGTTTTAATATGTATATAATGTTCCCAGGAGATCTTGTCAAAAAAGCAGTTACTGAGGTTGTAGATAGGACCCAAAGTCCTACATTTCTAACAAGCTCCCTGGAGAGACTGGTGTTATGGCTGCTGCTTGGACCATGTTCGAGACAGCAAAGATCTAACCCAAGGCTCTTGCTAAATATAGACACACTGGTAATGTTAAACCAAAATGCAAAAAAAGGACAGTGTGGTAGTCCCTGATCTGGCCTCCAGAAGCTCAGTGGTATTTTGCCTGAAAGAAGGGTCTGGGGAAAGATATGCAGTACTAGAAAGCCTGTACCAAAGGCATGGAATTTTGTAAAAGAGCTGCCTGGGCAGGCTGGAGAAACAATGGCTTGTTCTGTAGCCACTGTTGTGGAAGGTGAATGGGAAGGACTACGGCAGGTTGCAGCCAGGTTATACACCATGCTAAGGAATAAAGCACTATTTCAAAGCATGGCAACCAGAGAATCGATCTGAACTTTTTACTCTTCAGGTTAACCACAGTTTGTGCTTCTTAGAAGACAAAGTATATTAATTGTGTTCATTCAGAAGCAGTCAGACAGTGTCAGAGAATTCTATTCATATACAAGAGTCTACTGTTGAATGTCTTTGCAGACATAAGAATTAGATTAAAGATGCCAGGTAGGTTTGCAGTAGCAACACAAAACAAACATGCCTACAGCTACAACAGTCTGCCGTCTCAAGACTCAAGAAACATGACACCAAAAACTTTGCCTCTCTTCTTAGTGTAACAGGAAGAGAATCATTGCCCCACAGTGTTATCTAATGTATAGAGTCTCATGTACTCATGCATCAATGCCTTTCCTACTGAGAAGATTTGGACTTAAATGTAGTTACATGTACTAGCAATGTGACATGTTATTTAGCATCTGATTCCTATTGATGATGATATCTAAATCCTTACTTAACAATGCTATTACACAGAAAGAAGTTCATTCTAAGGGGATTTTTTTTTAATTTAAACAATGCATTTTGTTCTTGGCAATCCTGATTTCCTGATATTATCTAGTTGCTCATAAATTCAGAATCAAATCTGAGTAACATCTTAAACTAGCTTTTTCCTTCATATTACAAAAAAGAATATTCTACCTGTAAGGGCTACATCACAGGCTTCCTTTCCTTTCCTAAAGAAGACTATGTCACAAGAGAAGAAAAGAAAAACTGCCCCTTGTGATACATGAACAGTGAGAAGAGAAAGAAGAGGATGAAATTATTCAGACACATGTCCTGACTCCCCTCAGCTGATCCCACCACACCCTGAAGGAAAAGCATGTTATATAAGTAGAGGTAAAAAACTCAGCAGAAGGCAGGCGCCAGTGGCTCATGCCTGGAATCCTAGTTACTACAGGAGGCAGAAATCAGAAGGATCATGATCCAAAGCCAGCCTGGGCAAATAGTTCTCAAGACCCTATCTTGAAAATATCCAACACAAAAAAGGGCTGACAGAATGGCTTAAAGGGTAGCGTGCCTGCCTAGCAAGCATGAGGCCCCCAGTTCAAACCGAAGTACCCCCCTACACACAAAAAATAAGTTCAGCAGAGAGGATCTGGCTTTATTTTTGACCTTGGACTCTGATAGACGACCCTGCACTCTACAACACAGGGTGCTGCTAGGGTTTGGATGTAGTCTGCATGTCCCCCAAAGGATCCTGTGTTGGAAGCTTGGTCCTCAGTGTGGTGATAATGAGAAGTGATGGAACCTTCAGGAGTGGGGGTTTCAGGGAAGATGGTTAGGTCACTGGAGGCAGCACTCTTGGAAGAAATTAATGTAACTCTCAACTGGGCTATTATGAAGAATGAACCTGACCCTTCAATCTCTCTGCTTCCTGTCTTACCAGGTGATCTCTTTGACAAACATTCCCATCACTGTTGGACCTGAGGCCCTTGCTGGAGGCCAAAGCCTGATCTCAGACTCTTAGCCTCCAAAACTGTGTGCTAAATAAATCTCTTTTACTTATAAAGTACAGTAAGCCCACCTTATTTGTAGATTTATTACAAATGGTTTTGACCAAGTATAGTCAAAAATAATTTAAAAATTAAAGAAAATTTTTAAAAAATTTTTAATTCCCATGTGCACATTACACAGTTCAGTTGACTTGAAGCTCTCAGTCCATCCCATGATGTGTTTAAATCATTCTGTGATCTTCTAAGGGTTTTCTTGCCCTTGATTTTATGAAAATCTGCCTCCTAGACCCACAGATACCAAGCACCTACTATACTTGGCCTTTGGTATTTTATTTTATCAAAAGAAAACAGACCAATACAGTGGCCACATCAGAGTAAACATATGTAGGCAAAATGAAGGAGGGAGCCTGGTTGGTGTTGCTGAGCCCTCAGTCACTCTGTGGCAAAAGGCAACCCAGAGATTCCTGCATGAAAGGAATCTTTATCATGGCACTATTCACAACAGCCAAGGTATGGGATCAGCCTAGGCTCCCAGCCACAGAAGCATGAATAAAGAAAACGTGCTACACAATGAAGAAATGGGCACAGGAATTAAAAAGGGAATTGTTAAAGAAGAGGTACAAATAGCCAGTAAACACATGAAGTGTTCAACTGTCCTGGCTATAAAAAAAGATGCAAATCAAAACTGCACAAAGATTTCATCTTACCTCAGTCAGAATGGCCATATTCAAGGGCAAAAACATGCTGGTGAGAATGTGGCAAAACAGGAACCCTATACATTGTTGCTGGGAATGCAAATTAGTACAACCACTATGAAAATCCATATAGAGATTCTTCAAAAACCTAAGATAGAACTGCCATTTGGTCCAGTGATACTGCTCTTGGGCATCTACCCAAAGGAACATAAGTCAGGATACAATAGAGACATCTGTACACAGCTATTCATCATAGCACTATTTACAATAGCCAAGCTATGGAAATAACCCAGATGCCCTATAACTGATGAATGGTTCAAGAAAATATGATGTATATATACACGATGGAGTTTTACTCAACCATAAGTAAGCCAGGCTCAGAAAGACAAAGGCTGTATGTCTTCTCTCATAAGTGGGAGATAGATCCAAAAGATAAACATATACACAAAAAAAGCATGATCACATACAAACTCATATGAGGAACATGTTTGTAATAGTGGAGCTACTGTATGGAACTCAGGAAAGGAGAAAAAGGAAAAGAGAATCATAGAGCATCAACACTATCATAAAACATATATAGAAGACATAAGGATGTGTACTGAAAGCTGTTGAAAAATGGGGGTGGGAGGTAAAAGGGTAAGGGAGAGTAATGGGAGGGGTTGAACAGACCACAGTAAAGTACACTCACAATGGGGATACATTGAGAAACTCCTTTGAACATTGACTTAGATATTAATAATGAATGACAGGAATATAAAATAGGTACAGTGGTGGAGGGGTGCTTGTGGGAGTGGGAGGGGGAATGAAGGAGATTAAGGTGAGGGAATATGGTTGGTGGACTTCATATACCGATATGAAATAGAACAAAGAAATCTCCTGCAATAGTTTTAAGTGCAATGGGGAAGGGTTCAAGGGGGAGAGACGGTGGGGGTTATCTAACCAATTTACAATATATGCCTGTGTGGAATTGTCACAGTGAATCTGCCTCTGAACAATGAATATATCCTAATAAAAAATTAATGAAAAATAGAAAACATACATACAAACAACGGAGTGTCATTCAGTTGTATAGAACAAAATCTTGTTTTATGCAGGAAAATGGATGGACCTGGAAATCCTCGTGTTAAATGAAATAAACCAGACTCACAAAGACAAGTATTGCATGTTTTCTCTCACTTGTAGGATCTTCAGAAAAAAAACAGACATGAACATAGGAAGGGAACATATTAAGGAAGAGGAAGGGGATCAAGGGGAAGGAGGGAAGATAAGAGAAGGTATAAAGGGCATATATAATCAAAGATTTTATCTGCATGGATAAAAACATGATGAAACCCATTATTTTTACAATTATTATATGCTAACTAACTAAATTTCAGGTATACTATATAAGGACTTTCTCATCTTACCGCCAATGACAAACAGGACAAGAATGAGACAATGATTACAAACAAAGGTTGAATTGATACATCCCAAATTCTGTAAACATTCAAAAGAAATAGCAGTTTGCACTTTGAATTAATCCCCGCAGCTTAGGTGGGGCGAAAAGCAATAGTGCTGTGCTAAAGGAGGAACTGAAACAGCAACTATACGGTGCAGAGGCAGAGGGTGTGGGAAAAGTGTAAAGATAAAGGGACGGGGACACAGAGCAATGCTCCTTCCTCATAGGCAAAGAGGACCTAACTCAGCCTGAAGTGAATGAAGGAAGAGTAGGAGGACAGTCATTCATATGGCTATAAAGTCAAGTCTCTGTGTAGACACAGGGGAAGTCCCTCCCCTTCCCACCCCAACAGGGCAGTTGTTTCTAGATCACCATTTGTAACATAAAAACAGAATCACCCATCGATCCTTCACCATTTGCCAAATAAGTAACTCAGGTTTTCGTTGTATCTCCCTTCTGCTCATCCCATGGTGCCTAGAGACCTACTCACTGCTGACTGCTCCCTCCTCTATCACCTCCACACACAGTTTCTAAGGAGTTGGTACCTAAGCCAGCATCATTCTCAGATCCTGTCACACAAGCTTCACATTTCTGACATTCTGGAGGAACGTGCTTCAGTTCTGCTTCCCTACAGACAGTCAAGGGGAGTGATTAAGATAACAGATGGTCAAGGGGAGTCACGTGTTTGGGTTCAAATCCCAGGCCCACCACTTGTTAGTGGTGAATTTAAGAGTGAGTTAGTGGTGAGTCAAGTGGTTGAGTTCTTCAACCTCAGCTCCAACATTTGTAAAGTGGGGGGGCAGGGAGGCAGTTAATGAGGATTAAACAAGTTGAACATGTAAAAGCACTTAAAACTGCTGTGGCAGAATAAAAGTACTATGTGTTTGTTGCTGCTGCTGTTATTATTATTATGTTTGGGCTGTTCTGAGGATGTGTTTTATAATGGTTTCACTCCCAGCCCTGAAGCCAGGCTCCTCATAATCATTTTTAAGAGAGTAAGATATTTTCCTTCAAAATTTCCCTCAGAAAAATCTCATTCCCAAAGACAAGCAGCTATCACACTCCTTTCTCGTATCAAAGTCTGAATTGAGTTTCTTTTCTTCAAGTTTGCAACTTCTTCCCTCATCTGATATCTAGGACATAGCACAATGTCTGGTCAAATAATGACAGTAATTACATAAGAAAAGTGTACATACATTCTTCATTCTAGATTCCTTACAAGGCAAGTTTATTCTGAAGAAAATTGCAGGTAGACATAATATTTTGGCATACCATGAACTAGTATCTAATTAAGCAAATAGGGAGCTAGACAAGATGGAGTATCAACAGTGGTCATGACACAGTACACCTACAGCCCTAGGTCAAGTAATGGCATAGAGAGAAATCACTCAGCTGCCAGACCATAATATTTGAAATTTTTACTCTTAAAGACCCAGTGATCACAATTTCAGAGAAGAGTGACCATCTGTTCATTCAGCATAGATTTCCTGAGTGTCACTAAATGCTGTTAATAAGTAGTGGAGCCAGGATCCAAGCCCACACAGTCTAGCTCCACATCTGTGCTCCCAAACAACATGCCCTGATTACTGGTGACCAAAGCCCTTCATATGAAGAAGCCATGGTGTTCCCTGAATCATCTTGCTTCTTACTCTAGAAGTCTTCAGTCTAAGAGATTCTTAGCAATATGAGAATATACAAAAATCTTCCACACAGGGAGAAAATGGAAATGACAGACTGTCTTTGAAGCAAAAATAAATCCAGGAAGTAAAACATAATGATGGTTCATAAAATTTGCTTCAACTTGGTATTTCCTTCCTTCTTTGATCTATGGAAGTCTGTGTTTGGAGGAAAGGGAAGGAAGGGATTTAAATATGAATGTTAAAAGAAGGAAAATACATTTTCTGAGTTTGCTGAAATGGGATCATGAGAGAAAGGTTGACCAAAAGAGATACAAAATGTGAGGTAATACAAATTTCTAGTAGCTGGAAATTTTGCAAATACATGTTAAATAATAAGAGTTCTGCTAGAAGCAAGGAAGAGGTCAGACTGGGCAGATCTTGGGGTCCCCCTGCCTCCAATTTAAAATCCATGTCTTCCATATATACCCTCCTTTAACCATCCATCTTAACAGGCTTCCTTTTCTGTGAAATTATAAAAACAAAGGACAGTATAAATTCTACTCTATCTGTGACAATGATGATTTGCTAATGTAACATGCTTGCTCTATGTTTAGTGCTTCAGTACAACCTTCACAACAATCTGATACAGCAAATACTGTGTTTGGTCCTATCTTAATACCTCACAAAGTGGTGACATAACAACTTGCCCAATTACATGGGTAGTGGGAGTACAGGTACTTTAGCACCAGGATACTGGTGACCATCCCCATTCAGTGTGATGGGGGCTCAAGG
This sequence comes from Castor canadensis, assembly GCF_047511655.1. Taxonomy (NCBI): domain Eukaryota; kingdom Metazoa; phylum Chordata; class Mammalia; order Rodentia; family Castoridae; genus Castor; species Castor canadensis. The sequence continues at coordinate 122,564,661 of NC_133396.1, forward strand.
AAAGATAAAAGTGGAAGAGAGACAGGCACCATCTGATGACAAGATTCAATTCCTGGCCTTTAATTCAACAGACAAGCAAGGTGGAACAAAAGTGATTTGAGCAAGACTTCTATGAGGCTCATGATTTTACCACCATAATCTGTCTCTGAGTCATTACACCTCTAGCTCTGAACTGGGTGGAGACTTTCCTCCACCAGTCCCACCAATACTCACCATTTCCCCAACCTGGCCCAACAGGACGCAGACCTCTCAGACCTATGGCTTTGTTAGGTTTTCAACTTCCTAAAAGTAAGATGCTGTCACTTCCTAAGGACCTACTATTACATGCTAGATTCAATCAATCCTTGCAATATCCCTATTGTTATCCTCATTTTAGAGGTGCAAAGATTGGCCCAGAGAACTTAAATGACTGGCCCAAAGTCACATAATTAAATAGTAAACTCTTAGTCACTAGGCTAGTTCTACAAAAGGTGAACACTGTTACCAGCATCTGTTCTACTTTAGATTCACCTTGCCTCTATTTTGTGTCCAACAGTTCTGGTATGTGTGTGTATACATATATGTATATGTGTGTGTGTGTATATACATATATATATATATATACCAACTCCATGCTGGCCATCCTGTTCTGCAACTGGAGGCTTAACATGATTCAAAGGCAGGAGCAATACAAAGCCAGCAGTTTGTAGAGTTGGTTGGTATCATCTACCACAAGCCTGGACCAACTTTCTACCTAGAGACCTGAATTCTTCTGATAACCTACCAGACATACAATCATACCCCACTGAAAGAAGTGGCTTAGGCTTCTCCCATCCCCAGCCTAAGGATTCCCTGTATATTATGGTCTAGCATCCACCAAACAACACCCAGATTCCTCTGAGATAAGCATCTCTGTGAAGACCTGAGAGCATCAAACTCAAGAAATGCAGAGAGAAAGCTGCACAAGATGCCTGAAATAACTGAAATTCACCCATAACTCACCACGTACCATGGGAAATTCTATCACTTTGCACACTTTGCTTCCATAGCTAGAAATCAAATCAAGAGGACATGATCAGATTTCTAATTTGGAACCTTGGACATGCAGTGTCATCATTAATGACTCTTGGCAAAAGATGGTCTTCATTACAAATCAACTCATCTAAATTAAAACATGAAACCTAAAAATTAAGTAGAAAATTCTTAATTTCTCAGGTTTGTATGACCACAGAAAAATCACCCAAGTGGGAATATACATACTCCTTAGGGTTTTTCTATGCCCATAAATATTTTAACTGGAGTCTTATAAGACAGAGAACTAGGAGAAGAAAAATAAGGACATCCATTAGGTCCTAACTTTTAGGTGTGGGCCATCTGAGTGAATGGTAAACTTTCATGGCCAATTTTCATTGTCATGTCAAGGAAGATTATCTCTCTACTGATGGCCATTTCATCTGTTCTATGATAGAGCTCAGATTCCTGTGACACATTCCTCTGGCACAGCAGGCTACTGGCTTCTAGTCTTCTCTCAATGCCAAGTGGACTGAAAGATGGCACAATCAGCAGCACCATGCTCAGCTGTGCCTTTCACACGATGGGCTAAAATCTCATCTCCCACCATCAATTCATTCAATACGTATTTTCTAAAAGGTCAGGTAACCACTGAACAAACTCTGGAGATTGTTTCAAGTCTCTTTCCTCCACTTCCCATCCAACCTGAGCATTGTGTTGCTGTGTGAAAGGCGGACTTGGTCTACCAGAATAATTTGTATCACTGGCTTTCCCACCTGCTCATAACTAAATTCTCCTTAGACCTAAATCCAGGAGAGGGAGCTATTCCTTATCTGTAGTAATGCTTCAAGAAACGGTCCAGGTATATTAATGTTAGATCTTATAAATTCAAAACTGCTTTCCCTGAGCCACACCCCCAGCCCAAAATATATTCTTCCAAAGTTAAAGAATGAGGGCTAGAGTCCGGATTATACTATCAGAAACTGAACAGAAAACATGGTAAACTCCTCCTAAGGATGAAGAAGTATCTGCAAGTAACATGAAAGATATGCTGTAGCAATTTTTGTTCTTGTTTTTAATTTAAAAAACTACTTCTGAGCCTTCCATTGTATACTGTAGCTCAGAGATAGTTAACCTCCATTCTGAAATTCAACTACTTAATATGGAATGGTCATTGTTACAAAGACCCAAGTATAATCAGCAAACTGGAAAACCCTTCAAGAAACTGAAAATAAAAACAGAGGGAAAATCTATACCCTTGCATGCTAAAGAAGCTAGGGTAGAAGACCAGGTCAGGCCCAGAGGACCTTTTTGTTACTTCATCACATGCCCTTGAAAACATCATTCAGAACCATATCACTCTAGGAGGTCACCTCCCAGTTTCCTCCTGAGAGCGACTGTTCAGTCCTACCCTCTTGCACACATGTGTATTAAAACTTTAACTGGCAGAGAAGAAAGTACAACAGACTAGGGTCTAAACTATGTGACTCTAGTTCCAGAAGAGACAATGATGAAAGTCTTGGCAGACATGTTTTGTCCACCTCAGTGGTTTATGTAGAATGGACAATATTTCTTGGACAAAAAAAATAAAAATAAAGGGCAATAAGTCAGTGACTGTAAGTGTGAAATGTGGTCAACCATCTACACTGCCTGTGACAAGCAATGAGCTAGTATTTATGACAAGGAGCCAAGAGCCTGGAGCCACCCTATCTGTGGAAGGCATGGTTTTCTTCTGCCCAAAGACACTGCAGAGGTCTCTGAGGAGAATGTGCTCCCCAAGAATAAATCAGTGGAGGTGTTCACACTGCAGAGGCAGAAGAGCTGTGCTAGGGTCCCATCAGGCACTGTGACATGTCCCCAAATCACGTGGGTCCTGACCTATTGACTCAGGAAATTGCTTTGATGAACAGGTCAAAAGCTAACAGCACTTCCAATCAAGCTTACTTATTAAATGAAAACCACTTCCTGTGCTTCTATTTAGGAAGAGCTCCTTTGCTAGCATCCCTCAATTTTGCCATGAGAGCAGGGCAACCTGATGTTCAATACAATAATTAAGGACAAATTAAAGCAATTACTTGATATTCCTTGCAGTAACCATATGAAATTTCTAATTCCCAAAAGCAAACTAAACCAAAAATAAAATGCATTTAAAGAGGATAGATTCATTCAGCATCTGTAATAAGTGACAATGGAAAACCAGGATGTTCAGTGCTGACCTCCTCCTTTTGAACAGCAACACTTGATATACCAATATTCACTAGGCTCTTCCCCTACCTAAGTCTTGGTCTTCTGCCTACAGGAGCAAATTATAAGACTGAGTGAGCTATATGACTGAGACAAAAGGGCAATCTTGAGCAGGGCCAGAATTAGGAAGAGGTGAACAAGGTACCTGCATGGCAAAATTTAAGTACTGACTAAAGGTTGAGCACTGACTCCCAAGGTTGAGCCACTGCTGATCCTGAGGTTCTTGCATTAGATTTGAAATTGCAAACAAAATCCTGTCACTTGTCACACACTAGAAGTGAAGAAAAACACTAGAAGTGAAGAAAAGCAGCAGCAAGCAAGTGCATCTGGAAAACACCAATCAGAAATGGTGGAGGACAGGGGTGGAGGAAGGACTAAGGGATCTTTTAGAACAAAGATTCTAGGTCAACCACAAGTTTATGGGACAAAATTGAAACCAGTAAAATAACTCAGAAAAAGCATTTGTCTAACCATTGCAAAGGAGCTAAGGAATAACACAAAGGTAAAAGCAAACACTGGTAAGGATCCACTGTGTGCTGGCTGCTCTGAGTGCATTAGCTTATTTAATCTTCAAAACTCTTAGAGATATGTGTTATCCTTACTATTGCAATTACTACTGAAGAGATAAGGAAAACTGAGACAGGGAGATTTTAAATGCCCATTTCTGATCTAAGAACTAGAAACTGGCAACACTACCTATGCTTTTATCCTGAATCTTTTTTTTTTAAATCAACAGTCTCACATAGAGATGCCATTTTCCAGAAAAATAGAAAGCAATAAAATAAGCAATACATAGTACCATATTCCTAGTAAAAACCATTTCAAATATAGCCCTTTGTGCATTGGCACACACATTCTTTCCTGTCTCACCAATCCTCAAGGGATTCCTTTGAACCTTAAGAGGTTCAGGAAGAGTGGGTCGTCATCCTATTAAGAGGATAAAGAAACTGAAATGCCAAATGTGGCTTCAGTGAGGGTCAGAAAGAAGATGATGGTCAAGTTCTTTGAAGGCAGACACACCATGCTGCCTCCCACTGGACATCCCAGGGGACTTTAATAAACCAAGCAACTGACCTCCACATTCCCGTGAAACTGAACATGGTGCTCACACAGCGGGGGAGGGGTGGTGGCTTGAGTCCATCCAGGCGCATGAGCAGAGCTGGGACACCAAAGAGCACCAAGTACTTCACATAGAAGAAGAGCACTTGGGCCAGTGCCAGTCCTCCTGAAAGGCAAAGGACCTGTCAGACATACCAACAAGAAGGGGAACAGTCTCCTGGGACACATGGGATACCCCAGGGGGAGCATATCACTTGCTCCACTCCTTGAAATCACCCCCAACTGACACATGTTAAACAACATCCCACACTGGATTTATTCAATAAAAATTTTAGATTAATAATGAAATTTCAGGCAACAGGATCTCTTAACAGTCATGCTTTTACAGGTAATAGGAATGGGAGTATCTTAAAAAGACATGGTGCATTTAAAAACTACTAGAAAGGGAAAACCTTTATCAAATTATTTCAAAAACTACCTCAGTTCACACCTACTACAATGACTAGAATCAAAAAGTCACATCAACAAGTGTTGATGACGATGTGGGGAAATTAGAACCATCATATACAGCAGGTATGAAGGTAAAATAGTGCAACTGCTTTGGAAAATACTTGGGTGGTTCTTCAAAAATTAAACAGAGTTACCCCATGACCCAGGAATTCTGAGGTGGGCTAAAGAGGAAAAGAAAATTAAATCATTGGAACTCAGGCTTCATGTGACCTTTCTTCCCAGCAGAGCTCTTTTCAATTGCAAATTCCTTGCTTAGGATGTGAATATTGATCACACCCCATGCATGTAATTAAAATATCTGATCTAGCTTAAGTGCATGTGCAGAGTAACTGTCCATTACCCTAGTCCAACCCACCAGAAACACACAGATCCTTCCTTGCTCACAGGTTATTGGTGATCAAGGACTACCCAGATCTTTTCCCATCCACAGATTATTGGCACCACACACACACACACCTCATTCTCTCTAGGCCCCTTTGTCTTCTGCCCACCTGGCAGGGACCATGGGGAACTCTCATCTATAATAAACTTTCTTATCTCCCTTACTACTTCTATGTATCCTGCCTGGATTCTTCCTCACCAGATGCAACTATTTAAGAGTCTTCTGATCAGGGATTATAGAAGACCACAACAATTCCACTCTCTAGCATACACCCAAGAGAAACATAAAATATCCACATGGAAACTTACACCTAGATAGTCACAGAAGTATTATTCAGTCATTCAAAAGATGGAAACAACCCAGATATCGATCAACAAACAGATAAATTCTAATATACCCATACATCAACGAACAGCTATGTCATGGTTTATCCATATGACAGGCTATTATTCTATCCCAAAAAGGAGTGAAATGCTGACTCATGCTACAACATGGATGAACTATGAAAGCATTATATTAAGTGAAAGAAGCCAATCGCAAAAGATCACAAATATGATTCCATTCATATGAAAGTCTAGAATGGGGAAAACTGTAGAGCCAGAAAAGTAGTGATTGTCAAGTGGTTGGGGCAGGAAAGAGCAGCAGGCAGGAGAATGGGGGTGGATAGTAGCTAAAGGGTAGGATATTGGCCAGTAATGATGGCTGAACATATTTGTAAATAAACTAAGAGTCATTGCATTTTACATGTTAGGTGGGTGAATTCTATGAATGTAAACTATACCCCAATAAAGCTACTAGAAAAATGAATAAACAAAAAACCTGTATTGGCCTCTGGGCCTTTCTTGAGTGGGAAAAAAAGCAGAATGTGTGCACTGGGTGCAAGGCAAGGCCTCAGATGAGGCTATGGTTCCCCAGTAGGAACAATCCCAGCTCCAGCTGGGACTTGGGGTGCTCTACAACTCCCCCTTCCTCAGGCTCCCTGGCTGACCAGTTCAACCTCTTCACTTCGGGAGGAAGGTGAAAGGCCTGGGCTCCATGCTGATTGGACATCATCCATGCTGGCCTGGACAGCAGGATGAGGTAAGGCAGGTGCCTAAGCAGTGCCCACAAGAAGGAGGCCAAAAGCAAAGCATGGCAGGAAGCCCCAGAGAGCATACTAGAGGCCGTGTGCCATCCAAACTCAGACCACCTTCGCTGCCACGCAGGAAAACACTGCAGGGCATGTTGGTGCAGCTGATAGAGTGTTCTGGAATTTTCTAAGGGAAATTACTAAGCCTCAAAGTACTAGCAGAAAATATTACTGTCTGACCTTAATACAACACAAGGTCTTTGAAAGAATGTCACTAGATGGTATTTATTGCTGTAAATAGTTCCCTGAGCTAGAAGAAACACAGAAGCCATTTGCTGAATATACAATGTGGGTGACAGCAGGTGTTTGTCAAATGTGAAGCCTGTATGTCCCATAGTGAAAAAATCCACAATGAGAAAAACCTCAAGAATCACTGTGTCCCAGTCCCATTCAGAAGTATCCTCATAGTTTTAGGACTGACTATAGCCAGAGCTGCTAGAAAGGCTGGGTATAAACTTTCAACATTTTTTAGTGTATTTAGTAAAAGTCAAGAAAAAAGCTGGTGTATATGTGTTTACACACATTCATCAAGAAGTAGCCAATGTGCTATGTAGAGTCATACTATTTTAAAAGCAGTGTGTGGGTGGGGGGAGTAGAACATGACCACTCTGAGTAAAGAGAACAGTTCCACCAGTTGAGATGGCAATAAGGGGTGGCTGGTCCTAAAACAGCTCAAAACTGAACTACCAGGTTCTGTCCAGAAACACTTCAGAGCTAGAGATGGCAGGACATCAGGATGACTGACTAAAGAGCGCAATGCTTCCTGAGCTGAAAGTGATCAGCCTGAAGAACTGCAGGTGTCAAAAGATCTACAGAAGTCCATGGGTGCTCAAGGTCATGCCGAGCTCCTGGGCACGGGAGCAGCAGAAACTTCTGGAGGCCAGCTTGGGAAGGATGGGTTGCTTCATGTCTCAAGTTCTGCCTTTATTTTTGATACTATTTTCTGTGCAGTCATCATGTCTGAGGCATATGCATTAAAATCAATAGCTGAGTCTACATGTTTATAAGCCATCATTTGTACAAAATCATCATTTCAATAAATGATGAATGAACTGGGGGCTAAAGAAAGGACTTTGTGTTAAGTGTTTAATGTAACTCTATGGCTAAATCTAACTGAAGACAATTGAGGATTTTTTTACTCCAATATGGACAAAAATAAGAAGTCACATTTTTATTAATATGCAGCAAGTACGCTATCTACCTGTTCCTGAACATTTCTTAAGGATTAAGATACAAAAGATTTAAATAGATTTTCCCTTGAAATTTTAGTAACTGATTCACAAACTTATAGGAGAAAAAGATGCATAATGATTTTTAAAGAATCATAAGCATAAAAAAATCTCCATGTTAATTTTCTCAACTTGTGTTTTCACTGATGGGATTAACTATTCTGCTGCCTGGCTGTTGATTTATTTGTGTCATTTCTATGAAAGATACATGGCTCATTCTTCTTTCCCTTTCACCAAAAAAGTTAGTCTTTCCCTTGTAAGATTTACTCATAACTTTCAGGGTTAACCCTATAGATTTTGCTACATTCTCTCAGGCATACAATTGGCAAGAAAGCAACATAAGAATATAAATTACCCTGCTTTAAAGTTACTGAACATACATAAACTGAACAGGCTCTTAGGTCCAAAAATACAAAATTTTACTGGATTGTAATACTTTTTAAAAAATGCTAGGTTTATATTAAAAGATTATCTCAAGTAGCAAGAATTATAATTGATTTTACCTAACTGAACCCCTTTCCCTCCCCAAATCCACATGTTAGGTTCACAGCCTCAACATTTATTCATTCAACAAGCACATAGTGCTCCATAGGACTATGGAGTCACTGCATAGACTATGAGAACTAGACTAGAGGTCAAATCAGGTGGAGCCCAGACTTTGAGGGCTCATGGTCAGTTTCATTACAGTCTCACTTATCCTTTCCTTTTGCCACACAGTGTCCTTTTCTGCTTTTGTGCCCTGCCCTCTTCTTCTTAGCAAAATCCTATTTATCCTTCAGATCCCAGCTCAAATGTGGTCTTGTCTTGTTAATTTAACATTGTGACTGAGCAATGGCTCCTTGCTAGTTGCTTAGCAATACAGTGGTGAGTAAGGAGGCGTGGTACTTGCCCTTGGGGAACATCAGAATCTGTGAAAAGAGAAGAATACAAATCAGAAATGGGACTAAAACTCACACCACTGTGACAGGAATAACACAGTAGCTCTGACACCACTCATCTTACATTCAACAACTATCCATGTGTACTTATGTGCCAAGCATGGTTCTGGGTGCCTGATATATACATCAATGGATAATCAGGCTTGTATCTAGCAAAAATTAACAAAAATAGACATAAGAATTAATTCTACATTAATGAAATACAAAGGACATATTTCCCAACAATGGCTACAGCAGTATCTTCTACATACATACTCTTTTTTAATATGACCTTGCCTCTTCCCCCTCAAAGTAAATCTGAGCAGGTCCTTGGACCAACAGACATAAAAGAAATGATCCTACTTACCATGGTTGGATAAATGTCCCCTAAAGGCCCATTTGGTCACTAGCCTGAGGCACTATTGGTCTATTAGTAGGTAGTAGCACCTTTAAGAGATGGGAGGAAGTTAAGTCATTGGCTGGGGGGCGGCACTGAGGAGACATTGAGTCTCCGGCCCCTTCCTCCCCCGCCTTTTGCTTCCCAGCCCCCATGAGGTGAGCAGATTCTTCCACTATTCACTTTCTACCATGATGTGCTGCCTCACCATGGGCCCAAAAGCAATGGGGCCAATTGACCATAGATGGAAGCCTCCAAAAACTGTGAGCCAAAATAAACCTCTCCTCTTTATAAGTTGCCTGTGTCAGGAATTGTTACAGTAACAAAAGCCAACTAATACACAGTTCCAATTCCAATTACAGCCTATGGCTGGCCTGCCATTTTCCACTTTCCTGTGCTGTGTAATGCTCACTTTTGAAGCACTTGTTTTTTGCAACATGGTTGGCATGCTATGAGAAGTACAAGTCACATAGAGAGATGATGTGAAGATGTTCTGGCAGACAGCACTAGCTGATCTTCCAGGTAGCAGCCAGCCTTACCTGCCCACCCACTGAGGAGTCATCTTGGACAACAAGCCTAGTCAAGCCTACAGAAGAATACAGGTCCAGCTAATGCTTGACTGAACCATAGGAGAGACTCCAAACACGAACTACCCATCCAGGTCCAGTCACCAAACAGAACAGTGAGACAGAGAAACCATTATTTTAAGCTAGTAAATTTTAGGATGATTGTTCTATAATAGCCAACTGGGACAAAGAACAATAAATGTAATGGAAAAGGCAAAACTGTAGAGCAGAGTAAGGGAGCTCAGAGATGCTGAGATGGTAGACAATGCTATTTTAAAAAACAGGAATGGGGTATTCTTCCCTGAGATGATGACATTTCACCCCTTTGGGGCTGAAAAGTTAACTGTGCAGTCACCTGTTTGTTCTTTAACTTGAATTATATTTGTTCTTATGATCTGTTCTATGGTTCCCACATCTGACCACATTTGTACATACATACAGTTATCCTACTAAACCACATGGTCCATAAGCTAAAAAGTGGTATCATATCTTTTGTGTTCTCAGCACCTAATATCTGCCATATAGTTGATATTTGAAGAGTAATGGAATGAACAACTCACAGTATGAAGACTGACCACATCACGGTACTTCTGGAAATTGTATTGAGGGTTTTATCATCAGCTCAGAGGACTAAGGCCCTCGTGAAGCTCTCACATGCTGCCAAAAAGAAGAGTCTGCTGTGAGTTTGGGACTGTATGTCCCCAGTCTCAAGAACACTGGTAGGGAAAAGAAAAAGCAAAAGAAGTCGCAGCACTGTGTTTGCTGGCCTTGGTGTTACTAAATGTGTGGTGACTTCAGCCTCCAGTGGGCCACCTCCAATTGTTAGTTCTTCAAATTCAACTTGTCCAAAACAGAACTTAGCTTTTTCCCCACCCCAGAACTAGAAACAGAAGAGACTTTCAAGACAGAGATGAATATTAAATTCTACCAAGACCTAGAGGATGGGGAATAAGAAAAGGCTCCAACCAAGCACTCTGGAGCTCAGTGTTTCCCAGATTTACATACCTATGAGTCTTTCCTTTCCTTTTCCCTTCCTTTCCTTTCCTTCCTTCCTCTATTTCTAGCTCTCTCTCTCTTTTTGTGGAAATGATATGAAATATTTATTTGATGTATTAGACAAGAACAGAACTAAGTAATGTAACACCACTGCAACAGAACAAAAGAAATCACCTCTTCAACACAATGTAAGATTTAAATGCAATAAACAAGAGCACATGTCATATAAAATATAGTGACATTGTTGCTGACTACTTCCAGTCCTGACCCAGGTCATACGGAAATACTGCTGGCCCCAAAAGTTTTATTGAAGTAAATCATTTAAAAATAAGTCATCTAAAAAGACAAAAACATTTTAGTAACCATATATCCAACTCAAACTTAGCCTACTTACATGAGTTTTATTTGCTTCCCACTAATAAACCTTTATTTCACTCACACAAGAATAATAAATTTTCTGTACTTACCTTCCTTGCCCAATAATTCAAAAGGAAAACCCAAAACAATTGGTAAAGAAAATGGAGGAATTAACACTCTTTTAATTTGTTTTAAAATTTTCAAGGGTTTAAAGTTTGCAATTCCTAGTAGGAAAACATTATCTGAATAAACACCCTATTAGCACATCACTGTACAACGATTTAGCAGAAATATGGACAGCTGCACGAATTTGCATGCCATCCTTGTTCAGGGGCCACACCAGTCTCTCTGTGTCATTCCAATTTTAGTATATATGCCGTCAAAGGGAGCATTTTCTCTTTTAATATAACCCACCATAACTTTAATGGACATAAAGGAGATTGGCTTCCTTTTGGCTTATCATTCTCCTCCAGCTCTAGATCTCAAGTGAGTGGCTGGAGTTCTCCACTGAGGGGTGCAGAAGTGGGAAAGAGAGGGCAAGGCCAGGCCCATTCCAGTTTTCTTCCCCTGGCTTTCTTAACACTCACTGGACTCCTCGTTTTATCCACTTGTACCCTTCACATCCTCTTTGCCCCACTCATTCCTCTTCATGCAGGCTCCCACATCCTCCATTTTATCTGTCAAAACTCTACCTTTCTGTAAGGCCTCATCTAAATGTCATTATTTCATAAATTTCTGTAAGTACCTGCCTAAACAGTCACATTACCTTGCAAGAACATAACACAGAACAGCTTTCTATGAAGTCTACTATCTGTAAGCTCTAATGGGCAGAAACCATGGCGATCTCGTTCCCTCCATCTGCTTGGTACATACTGGAGATGAGCCATGGATATCTATTCAATGAATGAATGAGCTGAAAGATTGAATGCATTCTCATGTACTTTATCCCACTGCTGATTTTTATTCAACCCTGTGCTACAGTATTGGTCCCCTATTTCAGACTAAGAAGCAAAAGATATATGAGGATTAAGAGACCCTCAAAAATTACAATGTTAGGGACTGGTGGAATGACTCAAGTGGTAGAGCTCCTCCTTAGCAAATGCAAGACCCTGAGTTCAAATCCCAGTAGTGCTCCCAGCCAAAAAAAAATCTCAAGGTTAATAACAATTGGACCTTTAACTTAGGTCTCTTGGCTGCAAAATCAATGTTACATTTCCCACCAAATGCTATGCATCCAAAAGTGATTGAGCAATCTAGATAGAAGGGAAGGGAACAAAAGGGAAGGGAAAAACAAAGAAAGTTAGCATAAATATATATATATATGCTAGTATGGTATTTCTTTCTGTGTATATTAAGGTTATTTTATATAAATCCCATTTTTAAATGCTTCATTTACATATTTTACAGTTTCAGTTCTAGTTTCCTATCATATATATCACCATGAGGAAGTGGCACTAGCATCTCTATTCCAGATCACCCATGGGTACCTTCGTACATTTTTATGTTGTTTTCCAGCTTATGGGGTGCTCCAAGCCCATCCCTAGATGGCCAAACATCAGGCCTGCAGGTGCCCATCACAGAGCAGCTTGAGCAAGGAATGTTGGTGATGATCAGAAGATCTTCTTGAGGGTGAACACAGAGTCTGAATTATAGTAGATCCCTTTTGAGTTTTTACTTCCCCCACAACTTTGCAGGATAATACAGCAACTGTCTCAAGAAAACCCTTTACAAGCCATGGAGATAAAGTAGTATCCTATGTCAGGGACTGCCAGGGACTTACAGCATGTTCTTCAGTACTGTTGGCCAGCTGCTGAACCACCACCTCTGTGCATCTGAACCTGCCTTTCCATTCTCATAGCAAGTACAGTGCACTGGCACCAGCTCCACTTGGAAACATGTTGTCTCTGCACTGCAGCATCTCTCCCTACCAGCTTGCACCACCCTGATTTATCCCCATATTCTCCTCTCCACCATGTCCTGGGCTCCCACCTCAGTTGACAGCCAGATCTCTCTAAGCGAGGCCTTTTCTGCTTTAAAGTAAACAATCTGGTCAGTTTCATTTTTCCACCTCTAACCTATACTAGATTTGGCTAAACTGCTTTGTGATTAAGCCCATGCAGATTCAGGAAGCTGGGGTATTTTTTATAAGTTTCTTCTTGTATAAGGTTTCTTATAAGAATCTTTCATCTATAAGATCAGGATAAGTACTGCAATCAAGAATACAAACCAGGAACCACAGGATAAGGCATAAGTACCATGAGAGGCACTTGGAGGTTCTTCTTCCAGTTTGGGTGTAGGAAGAAGAAAAGTCAGTGTCCTGGGAAGGTCAACACCAGCGGTCAGAATCACTAAAACTAGCAGGTTTCTGTAGAGACACCAAACAAAGACAGCTACTACGTTACAGTAGTTACAGAATATTCTTATAAGGAGGAGAGAGGTCAGTGCCAAGAAAACAAAGCATCAGCAAATATGACTGATGACAGAGGGGAGCGAGTGAGGAGAACTCAGGACAGTCACCAAGGGCTCTGGAAGATGTGCTCGAGTCAAAAGGGGAAGAGCAGTGTGCTGATGGGAGATGCAGATGCTGTCGCCAATGAAGAAAGCCCAGCAGAGGACTCGGTAAGATGAAAGGAATCCAGTCATTTCTAGACTTTGAATATTAAAAATAAATAGCCAGAGCAAACAGTAGTACTTCAGCCAAAACCTATGAAGCTGGAAACTGAACCTGTAATTCCACAAGGTAAACGCCAGTGAGCCCGCTTACTGCGCTTAGCAGGGTGACTGGACTTTTGAGGGGGAAATGGTTGGAACTCAGTACTTTAGATCCATTCACTGCAGGATTCCAAGCTTATTCTCAAACAATAAGCTGGGTGTGATGATGCACTCCTCTAATTCCAGCTACATGAGAAGCGTAAGTAGTTGGAACACAGTAGGAGGCCAGCCCCAGGCAAAAATGCAAGACCCAATCAGAAAAAAATAACTAAAACAAAAAGGGCTGGCTCAAGTGGTAGAGTGCCTGCCTAGCAAGTGCAAGACTCTGAGTTCAAGTCCCAGTATCATCACAAAAACCAAAAAGCAAAAAGAGTCAGGCACAGTAGTGCATGCCTATAATTCTAGCAGGAGGATCACAAGTTCAAGTCCAGTCCAGACAAAAATGCAGGTGGGGCAGGGAGGTGCGTGGCTCAAGTAGAGTGCTTGCTTAGCATGCATAAAACCCTAGGTTCAATCCCTAGAGCATGCACAACAAAAACCAAAAAAAAAAAAAAAAAAAAAGCAAAAAGATCTCAAATAGCGCTGTGGGTATGGCTCAAAAGCAGAGTCCCTGTCTCGCAAACACAAGGACCCAAGTTCCAACCTCATACTGCCCTCAAAAAAAAAAAAAATCCCCAAGTATCCTATTGCTGCATCTCAGTGAACTAGAAAAACTAGCACAATCCAAACACAAAATTAGCAGAAGGAAAGATAATAATAAAGACCAGAGCAGAAATAAGTAGAGTCTTAAAAAATACAGAAGACCGATTAGTGAGAGGGCAGATTAGAGACAGCCAGCCTGTTCTGTTTGTCCACAAATCTTAAACAAAACATTAGGTGTAGGGCTGCAGGAATGGTGGGTGGTATGGAAAGGCAATGGGTGATAAACAATAGACAAGCATGTGACTCAATCAAACTAGAAAACTTCTGCTCCACAAAGTGAAGCAATCATAGCAAAGTGAGACCCATACATACAAAGCGAGAAAGTATTTGCAGACTATATAACTGACAAGGCGCTAATCTCCAAAATATACAAGAAACTCCAAAACCTTGAAAGCAAAACAACCTAATACTTAAAAATAATAAAACTAAGTAGACATTTCTCAGAAAAAGATATTCAAATGGTCAATAGGTGTAGGGAAAAAATGCTTGCCATCACTAATCACCAGAGAAATACAAATCAAAATCACAATGAGATATCAGCTCACTTTAGTTAGAATGGCTGTTTTCAAACAGAAGATAATGAGGGTTGGTGAGGATGCAGAGCAAAGGGAATCCTTGCACACTATTGGTGGAAAAGTTAATTAGTACAGTCATTATGGAAAGCAGTATGGAGGAGCCTCAAGAAATTGAAAATAGAACAATCCCACTATTGGGTGTATATATTCTAAGAAAATATCAGTCTATTGAAGAGACATGCAGTATTCACAATAGTCAAGAAATGCAAATACCCTAATTATCCATCAGTGGTGAACGCATAAAGGTAATATGTTACCTATACACCATGGAGTACTATTCAACCACAAAAAAAAAATGAAATCCTGTCATCCAACAACATGGATAGAACAGGAGATCATCATGTCAAGTGAAATTGCCCAGCCACAAAAAGACTCACATGTGATATCTTTAAAAAAACAAAAAGGATGATTTCATAGAAGTTGAAAACAGAAATGATAGTTACCAGAGATTAGGGGAGAAAGTGGGAAGAGAGAGTTCTGATGTGCTATTCCACAGTAGGGTGACTATAATTAAAAACAACACACGGAATATTGCAAAAAGCTAGAAGGATTTTTCGTTCAGTTTGACATTGTACACTTTTCCAAGTAGCGTGATGGAATCTTATGCCATTCCACTCCGCCCTGCCTAGGATGTGAATTGACCCTTCACTCTCTACGCCTTAGTTACTTAATAGCTCTCTGGTTACCAGATCAACTGTCACAGGATCACAGTGCTGGTGTTTAAGTAACCCTTCTGTAGTAGCCTAACACTATGTGACAATGCCATGTCATCCACGTCATCATCTCATATCACGTATCACAAGAAGAAAGGTGAGACAGTACAATCAGACACTTAAGAGGTAAGAGAACACATTCACATAACTTTCATTACAGTACATTGCTACGACTGTTCTATTTTATTATTGTTTATTGGTAATCTCTTACTGTGCCTAATTTATAAGTTAAACTTCATCATATGTATGCATAGGAAAAAGCCTATATATAGGGTTCAGCACCATCTGACGTGTCTGGCATGCACTGGCATATTGTAACACATCCCTCATGGATAAGGGGAAGAACTTCATTTAACATAAGTGACACCAAACCAAGGAGATGGGTAGAGAAAATGGGAGAAAAAAGGCAATGAGTGAGAGAGGCTGGAGACACAGCCATTGCAGCCTCCCAGCTGGAGATGAGCAAAGCAGGCTACTGGAAATGAAGCCAAGAACACAATGGACTGGTTGGAGACCGGTTGTGGAGATACACAATTCTACTTCAGAACTCCCTCTGAGTGAAGGTTCAGAAGAGTACAAGAGGCCAGACTATGGTCCTGAGGTGGGTCACCAGCCCAGGACAGGCAGAAGCCATGCAGAAAGGGGCAAAGCAGAAGCTGGGAGAGCAGAATTACACCACCCTCTCACACATCTTAATAATTACCAACAACTGTGAGAAACAGGCATACAAATAGTAAAAATGTAAAGAAATGCTTAAGAATTCAACATCAAATTCAGGATAGTGGCCATAGTGTAGGGGAGGATAAGAAATGCAATCTGGAGAGGTACCCAGTGGAGTTCCAACTACGTTGATAATACTTTATTTTAAGCTTCAATGATAAACAATTTTCTGCTGTATGTCTCAAGTGTATGTGTGTAAAATATAAAATCTCAGTTGTCTGGGCAAGTTCAACAACAGTTTAGTTTCTGAAAATATTATGGTTACTGATTAAGATTTTCTGTCTCTAGTCAGGTATGGTGGGGCAGGCCTATAATCCCAGAACTCAGGAGGCTGAGGTAAGAGGATAACAAGTTCAAGTCCAGTCTGGGCTACATAGTGAAACTGTCTCAAAAATAAAAACAAAAGTGACTTACTGTCTCTCTATGTCAATCAGTATGCATTAGCACATTTAATTTTCAAAACTAAGTCTATGATTACTACCATTTCCCAGGTACAGAGAGGTGTCAAAATTCACCTAAGATCACACACCGAATAGTAGCAGAGCTGGGATGTGAACTTGGATGTACTGCCTCAAAGTTACATGGTTTTCTAGATTCACATCCCACTCTCAGGGCAGACATGGAACTGAGCCTGTGTGAAGCAGACCAGATGACAGGGCATCTGTTAGAAAAAGCCAATGGTGGCTATTTTTGAGCAGAGAAAAAGAAAATGCTGAAGAAAGTTCTAAAGGTCTTCAGCAGAGCCAGCCTTAAGAAGCATACAATAAGCAACTGTACCTGAGAAATAATCACAGGCAACCATTGCAGTGAGTACCTCCAGCTGGACAGCGGTGCCCTCTACAGGTGTTTCGAGCTAACACTAAGTCACAGAAGCAGAGGCTCAAGAGAGATTTCTTCATCTAGAGAGGGCAGATGGGAAGATGGGGCAAACATGCACTTAGTGTACTAAGGACCAGCAAGTTCACAGCCTATCAGCCGCTCCAGAGATTGATCCTGGTCCAGGTGGTGAATCATCTTGTGGGCCTGAAGAAGTCAGTCCACAAAGGAGACTCCGACCTGCCACTCACCTCCTATCATTCTCCCTTGCTTTGTCCCTAAGTGACCAGAGCTGGTGATCAGTAGAAAGGATTCTATGATGGACATCCATAAACTAAATTTCCCTCAGGGAATTAGGACTTCTACACTACCTCTAACCTCAGACTGATTCTCTCAGGGTCAGAATGAGTAGTCATTAACTGATAAACCCAAAGGAGAGTTTTGCCTTCCATGGTGCTTACTCTTTGGACATAAGGGAAAATCTAGTTTAAAAATTTCTCCTCTTATCTGGTTTAAATCACCAAAATTTCTCTCTACAAAGAAAAGGTATGCCACTGGAAGAAAAAGTTACTGACATAGAATATTAAATCCTACTTGATCATCTTCTTTAATTATCAATTATTAATATCATAGAGGAGATGGTTGTAAGCCATATCACAATTAAGATAAAAATTATAATTTTCCAATGAAAACATAGAACACTCAATAAAACATACCCTAAGGTAACATCAAGGTGTCCTAAAGGCATTTTTATATGGCAAAATGAATGAAAAATATTTAAAACAAACAAAAAACCTGAGGACAGTAGTATAACAGAATAGCCATGCTGAATTAAGAGTGTAAGTCTACAAGGCTGGTCCCCATCTTCATCATGACACCACCTACTGATATCAGCCCATACCTGAGCCATAAACCATCAGTCAAGACGACCTCCCATACCAGAAGCAAAGTAGTGAGACACACACTCAGCTGTCTAAGATTCAAGGATGTAATGTAGGAAGAGGAGGGAGCTTTCTACAGGTCCAAAGGGTCTGAAAATTCTGAAAAATTTTCAGGTAGAGACTGACTCACTTTGCCTAGGAAGTGATCTATAAAATCTATGTGCATGAAGAATTGGAAATTAACAAAAATAAAGGATTCTATTGCAAATCCTTCAAGGAAGCAAGAACTCCCCTTTAGAAACCAAGGAATTACCACCCCAAAGCATCCAATGAATTCAGATTTCCATATGTCAACCAACTTAAAAGAAAGATATACCTATTTATGTATCTGAGAAGTTGTCTGTATTGTCAATACAATAATATCAGTACAACAATAATCCAAATAACAGTAATGGTTAGGTAGGGATCACTGAAGATCACAGTATTCTGAAGGGATATTGGGGGAGAGGAAAGATAGCAGGTGATAGCTGGTATTTTACATAACCTGATTCCCTTTGGAATGCCACATCAAGCAGGCACCTCTTCCACTCTGCAAGCACACACCGTGAAATTATCCTCATGCCACGTGGAGTATCTGTAATTGAACAGTGGAGCTCCACAGCAGTAAATATTAGAGTAGCTTTGGGTTCACACTGCATTAATTTTAAATAACCTCAGGATTCTAATCCAAGGAGAGAATTTATAAAAATTAATTTTTCTGGTGTATTTTAACAAGACTTACGGAATGTTTAATGTCTCAAAAGGATGGATAAAAGAAAAGAACCCTATGTTATCTGACACATTTGTGTCTCCAATTTTCAAAACAAATATCAGGTGCCAAATCCTTTTTCCCCTCATTGGGATGCTGTGGAATGAGAAAGAGCAAGTGGATGACTTCCTTAGCACTTCATTACCATTTAGATAGGTACACAGACATTATTTCAATAACAGCTGGTACTTAAATACTGAGCTGAAACCCCTCTGATACTTACACTTAGGCGATGGATTTCTAAACTCCAACCAGTGAATAGTTAGGGCTTTCAAAAGAGACTCAATTTGCATTCCACAATGCTTATCTTACTGTTCCAAGGAAGAACCAACTTTTATCATTTTCACCATCACACCTCCTCACTCACTCTTAACCCCTTGCCAAAGCTCTCTTTTCTCTCCATAATCTCACATGCCTGGATTTACCATGGATTTACCGTAGAGAAACACCATTCAATAATGAACTCAAAACATGTGATCCTTTTGAGCTTTTTAAAGAAAAAACATAAATCCTGGCCTTTGCTCCCCTTAATCTTAGACTGTCAAACCAAAGGATGTTTCCAGTCTGCTGTACTTTACTTTCTTATAAGATTCTGGAGTTCAAAAGAAAATGGGAATTCTTATCTTTTAGAGATACTACTGAAATATTTATGGCTAATGATAAGCTGTCTGGGATTTTCTTCAAAACAATATTAGAGAGACTATAGATAAAAGAAAACCGACTGTGAGTTGATCATTGCCACACCTGGGGGATGAAGATGATGGGGGTTAATTCTACGTGTATGGCTTTAATTTTCTAAAAATGCAATGTTTTCAAGGATGAGTTAGCTGGATAAAGGAGACCTTAAGCAAAACCATGTACAAAGCATAAAGACGTGAAACACTCCAGAACAGCTGGGGAAAAGATATGCAGGAACAGGAACACAGCTTTGGTAATGTTAGAGGTACTTAAATTGCTTTTGCTGAAAAGCACTGACTCCTTACTTGGGCACATGAATTAACTAAAACCAGGAGAAGCTTGGCATCCCTACCTCCATTTTGTATCTGTCTTTGCTC
The DNA here is from genome assembly GCF_047511655.1 of Castor canadensis. Taxonomy (NCBI): domain Eukaryota; kingdom Metazoa; phylum Chordata; class Mammalia; order Rodentia; family Castoridae; genus Castor; species Castor canadensis. The sequence goes on from NC_133396.1 coordinate 122,584,419, forward strand.
TAAGCCATTCTCTTTGCAGTCACTTTGCAACCACCTTAGATTCCAGAAAGGACAGAACTGATAACATCTTTATGACAAGGGGCTGGAACTTTCCCTAAGGAACAGTGGAGACTTGCAGGACAGACCACCCCTCTGTAAAAATAGGACTACACCCTGGAGCAGGAGCAATCATCTCATGGGAACCAGATCGCTCCCCTCAAGTGATGACAGTGATAACATCTTCTCTGGAACCCCTCTGGGATAATGGTCAACCAGAACACACCTGTGACTGGGACTGTTTAACTATGCATACCTTTGAAAGTCCCCTGCCCCCGGTTCTCTTGTCTACTTAAAGTATAGCTCATGTCTGTACCCCAAAGATGGCTAAAAGATGAGTGCTTACTCTGCCTCTTCCCATGCATGTCCCGAGCCGTATAATAAACCTCCTTTCTCTGCCTCTTCATTGGTGTTTCAAGACAGGTGGCTGGACCTTGCATATGGAATCTCAGGAGTTTGGGCTTTGGGTTCAAAACTCCAGTTTCAATAACAGTGAAGACATGATCAGTTATGCTAAGCAAAATTTTAAGATGAAAGACCTCAGAAATCAAACAGGGAAGGAGATTTGTTTTTGTAGTTTAGAAAGATCAGTCTATAAGGAAATGGGGTGGGTGTTGTTAACAGAAGAAAGGCAGAAAAAGCAGGTGGATAGGGAAGGCCAGTAGCCCAGGCCAAAAGATCCTGAAGTTGCTGCAGCTGCCTCAAACTTTTCTTAAAGCCTCTAACATAAGCAAATACCTTATGTCAGCAGACTTTTATTTGGGGCCTGTGGCTGTGATATGTAAGGTCTGAGCATATAAATTAAGAAAAATATCTGAATGATATGTGCTAATCAGGGAGCTGCACAGAGAAGACAGCAATTTACCCCTGAGCAGAAGTACCAGATGAGATGGACACAGCCATGAGCTGAATGGCTCAGCAGGATACAGAACCCACTCTACCTGGAAATTAAGGGACTGAGGGACCCTCGTTACTGAAATTCTATAACAATCTCATCTATAATCTATATGTGTGCATGTTCTACATAAAGCCTGAAAACCAGAGAAAATTGGACATTTTTAATTTCCCAGGAGAATTTCATGAAAAAGAATGTAAAGTGATAACACAGGGATATTCCAGGTCACCTTAAAAGCTGGGATGACAATGGCTATTTTGGTAGATCACCACTCTCTGGTCAAAAAGCAACCCTCCCCACCCATCCCACCCACTTACTCTGTGCTAATATTTTGTTAAATGCCCAGGAAAGGCTGAATGTTAAACTGATGAAATGTTGTCTTAATTTCTAGCTAATTTTGTCTAATGACTAGCTAGCTTTTACTGCCACCTCCTGGTCCTTTCCCATATGTCTACCCTGAACTACTGATGTGAATAATCTCAATCTCTCTGTCATTACATTTAAGAATCTCCAACCAGCAAAGCTTCTAACTAAACCATGACCACCTCACAAATGCAAAGCTATGCTACTTCAGTGGGAGCCCCTAATCAAGACAGATGGCCACCCAGAAACATCCCCTCAAGTCACCCCAGTCGGGGTCTGGTCCTCAGTTTTGTGGGTCAGGAACTTAGTCCCTTAGCACCCTAAGGACAGATCTATGTCTAGGGACATTAACCTAGCTCATGGAAAGAGATCTGTAAAACCAGAATGCCAACTGACTGATTTAGAATGAGAATTATTACCTCCAAGGTAACTAGGATCTCACCTCTTCCTGGGAGGACATTGTCTATCGGTAGATGAACCACAGGAAATCTCATCATGTACTCAATAGGTTGCTTAATGAAGAAGAAAACAGGACCAGGGCATTGGCCAGAGAACGTGAACCTGTAATGCCAAACGGCTCCAACCGTAGATCAGAGTGATACAGCAAAGCCACTAAACACGACCAGTCACTGGACGAGGGTGTCCTTCCCTAGCCAATGTTCTGTATGGAAACTGTCGGATGGCCTTTGGGATGCCTCCTTGTCTAGTTCTAACCCAACCAACTCCCTTCCTGGCTGAAAAAAATCTTACCATGGATATGATAAACCTGCTAATGCAGCTATCACCGGTCAAGTGCTGACCAAAGCACTGTCTCCAGTGTGCTATGCACCGGCATGATAGCCTGCTCTCTGTAATGGGCTGGACTTTCCCTGCTTCTAAGCTTTGGAGGCAGCCCCCATAGTAGTCTGATGTACTCCAATATACAGATAGTGATAATTCCCACTTGTTGAATGATTAAAAGTTTACAAAGTGTTTGCACATCTATCATCACAGTTTTCTTCTCAGCCACTGTATGAGGTTCTTTGAGTAAGTACTATGATTCTTATTTTATAGAAAAGGACAGATTCAGAAGTTGTTTTTCCAAGGTCACAGAATAGCAAATAGAGGGTTAAATCTAAAATTCGTATATTCAAACTTCAAATGAGTTTTTTTAAGAACACCAGTTCATAACAACAAAGTTTTGCTTGACCTACACTATTCACATATTCAACAAAAATGGTGTGTCATTATTAGTGACCTACTGTGGACAGCACTGGGGACACCATGATAAATGAGCCCAAGGAGGATCCCACTTCCATGGAACATATAGGCAGTCGTGGGAGGCAGAAAAATAAGGAAAATTCCAGATGTGATGAGCCCTACACTGAGAATAAAAGAACCCTCCTGTGAACTATTACTTGCCTATTCAAGTTTGGGTCACCAAGGAACACTTCTCATAGGAAACGACAGTGAGCTGTGATGGGAATGACAAGAAGCTGTCACACAATGATGAAGGCAAAGAACATTCTAACCCAAGGGACAGCTAATGAAGGCACTCTAGTGATTGTGCTTGCTATGTCCAAAAATGAGAGGAAGTTTGGTGTGCTGCAGCATGGAAGGCAAAGGGAAAGGTCATCCCAAGTGTGGGAGGTGGGCAGGAGGCAAATGACAAGACTCTTAGTAAAGGATGAGCTGTCTGGCTTAAAGCGTGACTGCAGAAATAAAATGCTTTTCAATGACATCATACCACACTCCAGAATGCCAAAGTCCCTAACAGTCCCCTCTCCATCATGTCTCCTAAAGACATGATGACTCAAGTCTTTATTACTACAGATTTTTTGATAAACAAAAATATTTGAAAGACTTCAAACATAATTTACCTTGTAAGGAGAAAAAAGATCTGCCCTATCTGAATACCCACAGTTATAAGCCATAAATTCATAACCTCCATATTTCAGGCACTGGTTGTCTTTCAGAAGACCTTGGTTCAGAAAGGGGAGAGGGCAGCCAGAGCTCCACATCTCACCCACCCAGCGGAAGCGGCCCCCTGAGCCTCTGGCCCATCTTGCTTTTCCCACAGTTCCTTGCTCAGATGACAGCCTGACTGCTGCTTTCTACAGAATCAATATCTAACTGTCCTACAGCAAAGGAGGGCTCAAGAACACCCAAGCCAGGAAGCAGCGAAAGAGAATCAGGAAAACAGAGACAGAGAGAAAGGTGTGAAGATGCATAGCCTTCTAGACAGAAATTCAATGTATTAAAACATAAGTGTGTTAACTGAAGCACTGTTTATAACAAGGTAAGTTAAACGATAAGCAGACAATTGGTTAACTAAATTATAGAAAAACCACAGAAGGATAAAACTCATAAAATCATACTTTAATAGAATAGACTCTAAAAGAGTGTCTAAAACCAGCACTGCACTTGTGAAGCCTGACTCCAGTACACACACACACACTCCTCATCTCCCCGCCCCCATCCACAGCACAAACTCTCTGCTCCCTGAAGTTGAGATATCAATAGTTTTCATTTTTACACATTTCATAGGAACAGCTTCCAGGACTCAGAACACAATAGCCCCAAACATAGCTATGTTAGTTTGGTCATCAAAGGAAGAAAGATTTATTTCGGATCATGATTTCAGAAGGTTCAATCCACGGTTGCTTTGCCCTATGCACTCGTGCAGAAGACTATCATAGCCTTGGGAGTATGTGGTGAAGGGGGCTGTGTGGCCTTGCAGTAGACAGGGAGCTGAGAGCGAGGAAGAGACTGGGGACCAGGCAGAGCCTTCAAAGGCTCACCCTCAATAGTCTACTTCCTCCAACTAGGCCCCACTTTCTAAAGTTTCCAGAACCCCCCACAATAGTGCCACCTGCTAGAACCAACTGCTTAACACATGAGCCCGTGGGGACATTTCATATTTAAACTGTAACAATAGACTCTTGGCTGAATACTTCAGCTGAAGGAGATTAAGAAAACTGCAGAAGCAGGAAGGTCACTCTCTAACCTTTTCCTCTGAGGCCATAAAAGGAATTTCCTTCCCTTTTCCCTGAAGACCCTGTGTGGTAGGTATTGTGATGGTCACTTTGATTGTCAACCTGATTGGATCTCCTAAATGATTAGAAAAGCCCACTTGTGGGTGAGTCTGTGGGGTGTTTCCAGAGAGTATTAACTAAGGGGGAAGACCCACCCTGAATATGGGTGGCACCATCCCATAGGATGGGAAAAAGGAGAAAGACTGGAGCACAGGTCTGTCCCTCCCTCATGAGCCAAAAGTGGTCTCTACAGACTGACTGGCCTAAGCTTATTTCTTCCAGCAGGCCTTAGCCTGAACCCAAAAGCCCACCTGAACCAAACTCAAGTGTTTACATATCAATTGTTTTTCATGTAGCCCACATAAGCAGAGTGTTAGTCACTTAGAACCTGTCTGCTGTGCATACCCTTTGAAACGGTTTCCAATACCTGATAGCCACAGGTCAGATAAACCTCAGGGCTAAGACAGTCCTAAAATGCTGCTCCACTGCTGAGCTCTCTAACCCAGAAACTCCCACCTTGCTACTGAGTGACCACACACAGTCACATAATCTCGCTGTCCTATCTGAGGGGTTCCCTTGTTCTCCTCTCCTGCTGAGTGGTAGCCCTGTGCCAGAACCTCTGGAAGTTCTCAGATATCTAGGGACCTCTTTGCATGCCACCTGGTCTAAGTACAGCCCAGATAAGGACTGTGTATGCTACTGCTACCTAGAGATCAGGTCTTTGTTTCTTGATCTGCTTGAGCCTCTTATAAGCAGAAATGTGGAGAGAATTATATATATATTTTTAATCTCTATGTAGTCCAAGGTTGGTAACTTTTAATCTTTCTGGTGATCTTCGCTTTCAATTTATCACTGAGTTTAGTCAGTATTATTTCTAAAACCTGATCTTTGCTGGCAGAGTTCTATTCCAACAATTCAGGATGGCCTTCTGGCTCTCACGACCTTGCCTACCTATCTCAAATCTTACTGGAATATTATAATCTGGATGTTGAATGTTCCCCAAAGGTCCATGTGTTAAAGGCTTGCTACCTAGGATGGTGCCATTAGGAGATGGTAGAATCTTCAGAAACTGGTGCCTAGTGGGAGGATCTTGGAACAATGAAGGGGACTATAGGACCCGGCACCTTTCTTATTCTCCTTTTGCTTCCTGGCCAGGAGGAAAGCAGTTTGTTCTGCACATACTCCCCACCATTACCACCTGACATGCCCACTGGAGTGCCAAAGCAAAAGGTCTTCCTGATTATAGACCAAAATTTCCAGGACTGTATGCCAAAATAAACCTTTTCTCTTTGTAAGTTACTTATCTCAGTTATTTTGTTATAATGATGGAAAGATGACTAATACATGGGCTTTCTATCTCTAACCCTATTCTCTTGTCATGGAGAACAACTTGGGGTACAGACTCTCATTCCTAGACCATCTTTTTAGACCACATTCTTGGTCAACAGTCCTAGAGCTTTCACCTTATCTGTAGATGTTATTCAAAAGGGATCTCTGAACTAGGCTTTCTAGAAATACCTAGTTTCTCTTCCTGAGAGTCTATTGTCCATAATATTTGCAACAGAGCTGACACCAACATGGCTAGAAATAGAATTGAGAATAATGAGCACAACAGAACATGACATTTACGACTTTGTTTATAATTTATGACTTTGTTTATAGCACTGTAGAAAAGGGAAGTGATTTGGGAGCCTATGTTTTGGATTTTGGGGTTTTTTTTTAAGTTATGTGCCATAGCACTGGGTGAGTCTGAGATCATCCTAAGAAATGCTGAAAGGAAGTAGCGCATACATACTAAAGCCTAAATAAATTTTCATACAATCAAGCTTGATTCTAATAAGTGAGGCCACCCTCGCTTTAATAAGAAATGTTAACACATTTCACTAATAATTTTTTCCCTTGCAGATGTTAACCCAAGTTTAGGCTTCAATCTACATACCATTCATAGCTAGGGAGGACAGAATATCTGAAGAGAATGCCACAGGATATGAAATTATTAGCAAGGCAACTATAATTGCAAATGCTACAAATGAGAGTTGTCTTGAATTACTTACTTTATGGGTATGTTGACATGAGTGGCTCTACTTCCTTGTCCCCCAAGCTGCATTATAACTTTCTACAAAACAAGGTACTCTCTTTAGAGTACCTCTTGCCTCTTGCTCTGGCTTCCGAGTCATTCACATCTGAGAAACTTGTGTTTGCTGCTGGGGGAACTTCTCAAGATGCTGTCTATGGTGATTTTCCTAGGGAAAAGGCACTCTAGTCATCACTTGACAATGAACATCTGGCCTCCAATTTTCACTAGGCACCTACTTCCCTTTTTTCAAATGTCTGTGGCCTATAGAATGTACACCTTGGGGAAAAGGCATGCCACAAAGAAACAACCTCAAACAATGAGAGGGGATCTTTTTCCAACACTAGCAACCTCACCATCATCTCTCCCATTCCTGACAAAAAGCTTCAGGTAGACAGATGGCATCACATTCAGGACATAGAACATCAGGACAGAGAACATCATACATATATATGTGCATATATACAAATACATACATATAGATAAAACATACATGTACACATATGTATATACACAATCTTATGGAAAAGTAGAAGGGAATAACATCATGAATGAGTTAGCTCTGTGGGTGGAGAATAAACAAGAAAAATGAGAGCAAGAGAGTCATAAACACAGGCTCTTCATTCAGAGAAAGCCAACAGTTCTGGGAGAGATCTGCCTTTCCTAGTAAGGTCAGATTACTTGACTAAGGGTGAGTAACTTCTGATCTAAGGAACAAAGCTAGGCAATTTGTCTACAGTATGTGGCATTTTCCAAGAGAATCCATTGTAATTTATATTCATAGTTTCAAATACACAAAGAATTTTTAATTTCTTACAGCAGTGTCTCACAATTAACCCCACATTTATTTTTCAGAGTCTGTTTCTTAACAGATGGGTGTCCACACTCTGTAAATTTGTCTCATTCTTCATTCATCCATTGAATAGATGTTTATGTCCCAGACACCATGCTTGGTATGGCCGATACTTCCACTTGCTTATCCAACATCCACTTGCCCTTGCTTCTTGGCTAAGTGTCTTGATTTTGCTCAAGAAGTCATGTGCTCTGAAAAATACCCACCTTCCAAGGGACACCAGAAGCTCACATCTGTAACTATAGCTACTTGAGAGATTGAGATTAGGAGGATTATGGCTTGAGGCCAGCCAGGGAAAATAGTTTGTAAGACCCCCGTCTCCAAGATAACCAGAGCAAAATGGGCTGGAGGTGTAGCTCAGGCTGTAGAGAATCCCTTTGCAAGCACACAGCCCTGAGTTCAAACCGCAGTCTCCCAGAAAAAGAAAGCTTACCTGGGAGTGGCCATGACCCAGTGAGAATGATGCAAGAAATTATCTACTCCACGTGGCTGCTGGGGAAACTTCTGTTATCTCAATAAAAAGAAAAAAAATTCAGATTCATTTGTGGTCATTTTATTTTTTTTTCCTCCCTGGAGTGCATAGATGATATCCAAGGGTGAAGAAGTCACTCTGGGACCACAAGCCACAAACGGGGGAGCAGGAATCTCAGAAAAGCCTGGGTCATTGCTAACTTCCAAAAGCAACTAGACCAACACCGACCAGTTCCTCTCTCTCACCTTGGTCTGGGAGAAAATAAACACTTCCATTATTGCTCTACTGTAGTGTTGTGCAGCCCATCCTGCATATACCAACCAGCAAAAAGAAATCCTGTTCCTACCTTTAAGAGCCTCTCTCTCAAAAAGGAAGGGCCAACAGTTACCCATTATTTACATGAACCAAACAAAGGAGAAAACTGGGGAATAGAGCAAGGTGAAGAAAAGAAACCTTTCATCCAGTCATCACTGAAGAGAAGATACTGTGATCCATGGTGAGAAAACAACATTCAGAGAAGAGAGGAGAACCACTAAAAACTGAAACTAGGAAAGCCAAGAATTTTAATACAATAGGTTGAAAGAGAAAGTTGAAAAAAAAATCCAAAAAACAAAGCAAAAATAATGACAATAAGAGAGAAAGAATAAACCTGGTGGGGGAGGGGTACAAAAGGCAAAGGAATGAGCAAAATAAATTAAGATTATTCACAATTAAAGAAAATTAGTTTCTTTTTTGAAAGGGCCTCTGAGAAAACAGTATAATAAATGAAAGTAATTCAAACCTTTGCCAGGACATATCATGAAATTTTAGAACATTCTAGGCAAAGGGAATACCTTAGAGGCTCTTAGAAAGGAGGATCAAAGTCGGGGTTCATAAGTAAGATCAAAAAAAAGAATGACATCAGACTCAAGCTAGAAGGTAATGGATCAACATTCTCAAAATTCTGGAAGAGAATTTCCAGCTCAGAACTCCATAGCTTGCCACACTACAGAGCATTAGAGAGGCAGAATACAAACACTGAAAGGTATCAAAATCTTTCGCCCCATACATCCTTTCTTGGGAAGCTACTGGAGGATGGTGCTTTGCCAAAATAGGGGAGTGAATCAAAGAATGCATGAGTTACAGCAAGACTCCAACCCAAGAACAAGGCAAAGGAAATCTCCAGGCCAGTGGAAAAAGAAATTCCCTGGACAGCAGTTATGAAGCAGGTCTGAGATCAGCAAATCCAGATGGAGAAAGAAGGTTCCAGTAAAGAATGGAAGGTAAAATTGTTAGAATACTCAGTCTCAATGACTATGTTAGAAGGAAATACAACAGCAGAGAAAGAATGTGGGGTAGATCAATGAACACATAGAAAAATAAACAAGACAAAACTATTATTAACTTCAGAGAAACTAAAATATTGTGCAGTAAAGGCAAAGTAACCGTGAAAAATGCATATGCCCACTGTCATATTGTAAACATTACACACTGACCCAACCGAAATTCAAATAACTATATTGGGAGGGCGGGAGTGTAAAAGTATGCATATGTGTAGTGGAGGTGAGTTATTTTAAAAGTCAAATTATCATTTGAGAGTGAAACTAGGAGCAATAGCTTAGTATTGTTTGGGGAGAAAAGAATCTAGAATGGTCATTGGGTGAAGGCTGGCTAATCAAGTTCATTTTTTAAAACGATACAGTGAATATTAATTGCTACTTTTGGCTTCCCAGCACCCAAACTCCCCTCCTGTTTTCAAGAAACATCCCACCTTACGAGTCTTTATGGTTTGTGTAGCCCTATGCCCACTCCGCTCCCGAAAAAAATAGACATTTGCTTCCCCTAGGCATTCTTACAATCTACCACAGGTCTGCCAATTAGGCAGGGACGCGCTGGTGGCAACGGCAGCGGCACCCAGCAGCCAGTGCTGATAACTGACAGTGAAGCCTCAGAGACTAGTGCCCAGCACTGTCCAGGGTAGAGATAGTGGCATCCTTAAAGACTCAGTTTTATGGCATAATTTGTTGTTTGATTCTTGGATGCCTAGCCCTAAATCCAATTCTCTGAGTTGAGAGCCCCATGATGGCATCAGCTACTCATTTTCCTCTTAAAGCATTTGGGTTTGTTGCCTAAATCACGAAGTTAGTTTCTGCGAAAAACATTTCAGAAAGTGATGCTAACATACCTGTTGGCATCACACACTCAGGAAAACCTAGAGAATCTAGATTTGATTAATCTGGATTCTTTGGACCTGAAGGCAGTAAAAATCCAGCCAGTAATGCAGAGAGACTCTGGAAGCTATAGGCTCACATTTAAACCTAGTCAGTGATTGCCTCAGGTTACGCGGAAAGAAGCATCACTGAAGGGAAGGTTCCTAGTGACCCAGTGCACACACACTGCCCACTCTCCCTTCAGGGATAAAGGGCACATTATCCAAGCCATTGGAAGTGTGACCAGCAAAAACCTCCCACCCAGCTGTTCACATCCTCTGGGGACTGCCTCTGCTCAAGAAAGCTGCCTCACTCAAGGTCAATGCCTTTCTGGGGCAGTCTGCACCCAATGACCAATTGACCTGTGTTATAAAGGCTTGGCCCACTCACTCCATTTGGGACAACTCTGAAGGACTTCCCACCTTCAGAACTCCCTAAAGGATCCACAGAATACACTTCCATTAAGACTGCATCATGATCATTTTTCTCTCTGCCCCCTGCTTTCCTTCCATAGATAGTAACCTCAGGAGAATTCCCTAATACACACCTGCACACCAGCCTCCCAAGGGAACTTAACATTTATTAAGAATATGGTGTCTTTAATTTTAAGAAAGATGGTGTAGGCTTATTGCTTTTTACTGCCTGGAAAGCTTAAAGAACAAAAATAAAAAGAAAATGAAAGGTTAAAATCCTACATTCTCAGCTCACAGAACCCTCTATGACTCTGCTAAAAACAATCTCTTATCTTGTAGTCATAGGGCTAAATAAGCCAAATTAAAAAAAAAAGTTTGATTCTTAGGTTTATTAAATTATCATCTCAGCAAAATTCTCACTCTTGCGAGGTATCTATAGATTAAGGCAACAATCTACCACTCCTAAAAAGCAAACTGGGGATTTATGATGAGTCAGGAGACCCTAAGCCTTACAGAACATCCCCGGACAGCAGCAGCCTCTCTTTCCCGATGTAATAAGCCAGATCTGGCCCTGCTAGAAGACACTTTACTGTGCAAGGGAAGCCAATTTTCCTCCTCCCTCCTGCTTGCACTCCTTGCTGTATCAAAATGGGCCCCAGCATGCCCCAAGAGGCCTATGGCAAGGCTCTTACTCCCAAAGCACTGCACTATTTTGCTACTGTACATTGACAAAAATCTGATCAATGTGTGTGGGAATGGATTTTGAGGATTCTCCATGGAGAAAAGAGCTGTACCCAATGTAACAATTGTTACTCACACAAGTACAGACATTTCAGATTCCATATGGCAGCTGAGGCAGTAGGGAGTAGTGTGGGTTGTATTTGAAAACCCAGACAACACAGTTGCCCAAATGTATGGGTCTGAGAAATTCCTTAAGAAACCATAAAGGAATAATAGAGTGATTTCAGGTGATAAGAATGTTAGAGTATATTTATCACGTGTGATCTGCTAACTAAGTCCCCCAAGAGATCCCAAAGATACTCCTTTCACCAAAACCTTAAGAAATACATCCGTGAGGAGAGCACAGCCATCTCAGAAATGTGCAGACAAGGCCATTATCTGGCTGGGAAGGTCATTTGGGGACAATGAGGCTCTTCATTTTAACACAGAGACCAAATTGTTTAAGTAACAAAGGCGAGATGGTGGCACTTAACTTGAGGCAAAAGTGGGCAAGGTTATTACAGCAAGCCATATGGCCAGCCCATTAGTCAGAATGCTTTGAACCACGGGATTTTTGATGAAGCATAACTGACCTTGCATGGATGGGAACTGAAACCACTCATCTTCAGCAAGCTACTGAACCTCTCTGTCTCCATTTCCTCACATACAGACAGTTGTTACACCTCTTTACTGTTTTGTCTGTAGGGATAAAACTACCATCTACTCAAAGGGTTTTGAAAATTATGTTGACTAATATATGTAAAGAGCAATGTGTGACACAGATCAAGTGCTCAATAAAGGTTAGATATTATTACCACTATCGCCACAATTATTGTTATTGTTGTCGTTATATGTAAAGCTGCAAAAACAGCTAGTCTCGGTAGACAAGGCTTGACTGAAGCCACTATGATAATTCCAACCCTTTACTTAATTCAAAGACCTGAGTCAATGTACACATCTAGAGCCTCCTGAATGAAGGGAAAACAAAACACACATAATCAAAATCATTAATATCATCATGATAATAGGACCTAAAAAATACAAGTTTGCTAAGCAAGATACAAGTATTTCAGGAATGTTAAGGATATAAAAGAGTATATCACCTCAGAGAAGTTTCTAGGGCTCAAGATCCAAGTAAAGAACAAGTTGATCCACCTTCTATTACTTACTCCTAAACTATTGGTCAGTCTCTCTAGAATTTGGAGACATTGTATACACAGATGGGCATGCCTCTCACACTCATATACCAAGTGAGCTGTACCTGACCACAGGACACCAGAAGACCATGCTACCCGATTTGTCCATTATCAACTGGGAGCTACCTATTCCACCTAACCATGAAATCAGGTATGCCTGGCAGCACTCCATCATCAAAAAATACACACATGTGTACATTAGGAGGATCCTCAAGTCACAAATAAGTTGCAGGAAAAGGGAACTCACCTTCCTGTATGCTGACTCCTGCTAGACTCCTATCCTGTCACCCACACCTAAGGTCTTAAGAGGATATGAAAGATGACGGGGGGAAATTATCTCTATTTACTGATGGTTTTCCGTGATATTCTGAATCTGCTGTAAATGAACAACAGCAACCTTGCACATAGGTGGTCCAAAGAGGCAATAAACAAAAGGGAAAACCTTGCACTGAGTGGAATTTCAAGAGGTGCATTCCATAGGCCAAATTGTCCAGGGAAAAAATGTGTCCAATAGTTTTTTCTGGGATCATTAGAACCATGAAAGAAGTTCAATTGGATGAATGTTGATAAGGAGTTCTAGGGAAGAGGTTTGTAAATGAACATCTCAGAATGAACGCACAAGGATATTTGTGACCCATGTAAATAACAAAAAGGCCCTGCTACTCTCAATAACAAGGTGGCATGCCCGTGTACATCACCCAGCCTCTCTCCAGACTATTCCATTGCTTTTCAATGGGTTCATGACCAAGGTGTCAGCAAGTAAGGTTTTGCATTGGCTCAACAATGTAGACTACAACTCACCAGGACAGACCTGGATCTCAGCAGAGTTTGGTGCCTAACTTGCCAATCTTCATGACCTTCCATATTCAGGTGTCAAGTTCATTACAGTGAACCACTTCCATGTTAAAAAGGCCAGAGAGTTGGCCTTATTCTGGATGTGAATTTGTTTTCCAAACCCACCATGATTTTACGAGCAAAAGCACCATCATCCACCAACTTATCAAATAACTTATGTTATGTTATCAAACATGACATTGCTTCTGTCTATAGATTTCACTTTGTAACAAATGAAGTAAGACAAGGGGCTATGCCCATGGAATTCACTGGTCTTTTCCCATCATCCAGAAGTAGCTGGCCTTACAGAATAGTCTACTGGAGGTTCTAACATAGCACCAGATGAAAGATATGATCTTATGAGTCAAGATGCTATCCCACAGGATGTAGAATGAGCTCTGTACCAGCAAGTTATGTATTGTTCTCTCACCTGTAGCCTAAATAGATAAAGCATCCAAGGAATGGAAGTGGAACCTTCCATTGTCCCTCTTAATCAACTCCTAAAATATCTTCTGCCTATTTCTATAAATCTATGACCATACTTATTTAGGAGCCTTGCTGCCATCAGGGGACAAACAACAATGATTCCACCAAATCAGAAGCCCTGCCAATTGGGACTCCTCATAGATCTACATGAACAAGTAAATGGGGATTATAGTATCAGGTTGGAAGAGTAATCTTTACTATAAGATTAATCTTTATCCAACAGAGGCAGGAAGGAATTCGAATAGAATCCAAGGGCTCTTATCCAATGTCTCCCAGAATCCTCGTGTCTACAGTTAATGGAAGACAACAGCAGCCAAACACATAGGACTAAAACCTGTAGAACCCTCAGAAATAGAAATTTGGATCACACCACTAGGTTAAGAACTTTAATAGATGGGGTGAATTTAATCCGAGTACATTCATATGTGGAAATAGCACAATCAAACCCCTTTGTATAATATATGCTAATAAAAATAGGGGAAATCATTAAAAAATAATAAGAACCCCAAACAGTAAAGATACTGAAACAAAAAAGAACCCAGAATGATGGGAGATGAAGGGGAAATTAGAGAACCCCTTCAGGCATAGAAATTAGCTCTAAAGCATTTACACATTCATATATAAATTTTAACACTCCTCTTCCCTCCCATCCTTTCCCCTTATTATTTAATATAAAGCATGTCAGTAATAGCTAACTCTACAATGGGGCCTGTAGTTACCGAACATTAACACTATGACAGAACTCAAGAAGATGTGGACACCTCCTCAGAGCACCTGGACATGGAGCTGGATACAGTTATTCATGAGTTGTGCCTCTTTGGGGAAGAGACACACGTGCTTCTGGCAATTTGAGCAATAGTTGTGTCACTGTCTTGAAGATGTCTAGTCTGTGACATACCACTTGAGGACTATTATCTAATACAGAATTCAGTCCCCCCCTTGGCCTTCAGAAAGCTACAATTATTACCACTTTTCTCACAAAATTCTGATTGTTTTTATTGCTGAAAGCAAGTACACTTAAAGTTTTCCCCAAAGCACCTATACTTTCTCACTTATTTCTCTTTGACCTTGATTTATACTCCCCCAAAATGAACACTGCTAACCATGAGCAAAGCCAACCATGACTTCCTACCTGCCAAAATGAAACAGACCCTCCTTGAGCCCCTCTTACTTGACCTCTCTTCAACTTCTGACAAATTGAGCACTTCCATATTGAAATGTCACAAGACCAGTTGTTCGCTCCTCCACTTATGAACTTTCTGCTCAGTCATTGTTGACTCCTCTTCTTCTACCCAATTTTTCTCAAATATTAGTGTTTCCTAAATTTGATTCTTCTGTCAATATATGTCTAATCCAGGAATGGAATAGCTCCAGAGAGGACTGAGTAACCAACCAGGAGATGATATAACACACAACTCCCAGTGCCCTGTCCACTGTGTCCTTGTGGAGCAAATCTTCCCAGAACCTGGCCTCCACAGAGAAGCTAGTGAGCACAGCTTTAAGCCTCCTTGGAAATCAAAGCAGAAGTTTAATAATATTAGTCATCAGCACTGCCCTGAAAAAAGAAAAATCCCAGGAGAAAATTTTATTTTGACATCTCCAGGAGGGGATTAAAGAGAAGGCAAGAAAATGTCCTCTGGTTGCCATGGAGCTCCTAATATCCTCTCAATTACAGTGAACTCTGACAACCAGCCACCATTGCTTTTCCATCCCCACCAGGAGAGGATTTAACACATTTCTCCAAGTTCACAAACACCTCATATTTGATTAACCACACCAAATGCATCACATGGTAAACAACCTCTATTAGCATTCCTGTTCCTAACTTTGTAGGTATCACTTTCCAGAATAACGTAAGGTGCACGATTTCCCTTTTGTGCCTTAAACAAGATCTTGAATCTCCTGTATATCTGGCCATTTCCATTAACAACAGACTAATGTCATTCATCAGGCAGAGTCCCTATGGCATTTTTCTCCATTTGAACTGGCACATGAGTGCCTATTAAACACTCCTATAGTGAGCACTAAGTGAGACAGATGTCAAAAGTGGAGACAGAGTTGCTTCTCTAAAGCAGTTCTCACTCTGCTTGGGTGCTCAGCAGGGTCACTCCTGGGAGAGAAGAATGTTGCTTAGTCCTGAGATCCTTGAGATGAAAGCCCAGTTGTGTTTTCTCTCTTATGAGACAGACATGCCCTTTTGCCCTTATTCTATGTGTGCTTCTGCCTCACACTCAATTGCAACTGCAGGATGGAGGGGAAGGCCATCACAGGAGAGATCCCTACAACAAGAGAATAAAAGGAATACAATAAGAGTATCTCTATTATTGAGATACTCTCAATTCATAAGGAAATCAGCAGTTATATCCAGGGTCCCAGTCTTGCATGGCTTCTGCATGCTTTCTTTCTCTTCATGTTTATTTCCCTCTCTGAATACCCCAAGGATGTTTAGTCTCCCAAGACTTAAAGCTGTGAATGCCTGTACACTGGTGGAAAAAAATGAGATTGCTTGTCATGCTGTGCCCCCACTTTCATGACAGCCTAGAGTGAGGGAAAGCCTGAGGAGTCACAAAAAGATGGCAGGTCTGCCACAGGGAGAAAGAGAAGCAGTCAGGACCCACTGGGATATGCCACCCTGACATACCAAAGACTATCAGTTAACACAATTAAAGCAAGCCTATATTTTCTCATCTCTGATCTAGTCTATGACCCTGCCTTATACAAGCTGCAACATGAACAATGTCAACAACAGCCACAGTCAGCCATGACCTCCTGTTTACCACATGAAAGGTTCTTCAGTCTCCCACTCAGCTTTTGATAAACTGAACAGTTCTTTCTCCTTGAAGCCTTCATAAAACCATTTGCTTCTTTCTGCATTTATTAGCACTCCTTTTCATTCATGGCTCTTTTTTGCCTTATCTTAAATGTTGATATTCTCTGAAGTTCAACACTTGGCTCTGTTTACTCTCATTCAATACACTTTTCGAGGAAATCCATTCATTCCCAAGGCCTCAGTGTTCACATACATGCAATGGTTCCCAGCATCTGTCTCCATCATCTATTTTCAGTCTCACTCCACTAATCTTTTGCACTGCAATCAGATCATTATTTCTAAGCCCCAAATCTAATCCTATTCCCCAGAGCTAAATACTTCCAAGAATTCCCATTGCCTAAAGGGAAAGAGTAAATCGACCTTAGCATGACAAAGTCCCTTCCTCTATTTCTGGCAGCATCCCTCTGTGTTAGTCACTTTTCCATCACTGTGACAAAAGACCTGAGGTAGACAACTGGAAGGAGGAAAGATTTATTTTGACTCATGGTTTCAGTCTATAGTCACTTGATGCAGTTGCTTCTGAGCCTATGGTGAGGCAACACAGCATTGCAGAAGTGTATGGAAAGGTGTTCACCTCATGGTAGACAGGAGGCAAAGAGGAGAAAGAGAGAGGGAAAAGGAGAGAAGGAGGGAGCAAGAGAGGGAAGGAAAGAGAGAGAAAGAGGCAGAGACAGACAGGTGTCCCCTTCAAGGGCACACATCCCACCTCCAAAAGTTTCCACAATGTCCAATAGCACCACCAGCTGAGGACCGAGCCTTCCACACATGATCCTTTGGGGCATGTTCCAGATCCAAACTGTAACATTCTGCTCCTGACCTCCAAAGGCTTATGTCCATCTCACAACGCGAAATGCATTCAGTCATCAATGGATGCTGGTGAGGATGTGGTGGGGGAGGGACCCTTAAACACTGCTGGTGGGAATGTGAATTAGTACAGACACTATGGAAATCAGTATGGAGGTGCCTCAAAAAAAAAAAAACTAGAATTGCCATATGATTCTGCTATACCACTAGGTGTGCATTCAAAGGAATGTCAGTCTACATACACTAGAGACATGCTTATAGCAACACTAGCCACAAGAGCCAAGCTATGGAATCAGTCTAGGTACCCATCAACTCATGAATGGATAAAGAAAATGTGGCATATATACACAAAAGAGTATTGTTCAGTTACAAACAATAATAAAATTATGTCATCTGTAGGAAAGTGGGTGGAACTAGCGATCATCATTGCAGTGAAAGCCAGATTGAGAAAGACAAATATTGCATGTTCTCTCTCATATGTGGAATCTAGACCTCAAAAAAAATAAATAAATAAAATAAGGGCTGGTTGAGTGGCTCAAGTGGTAGAGCACATGCCTAGCAAGCATGAGACCCTGACTTCAAACCCCAGTCCTGCAAACAAAAAAAAAGATATGAGTGTAAAACAGACAGGTTTTTGAGCAGACCAGTAGGAAGTGGAGGGTAAAAGGAGAGGGTGATGGTGGGTGAATATGACTGAACTACTTGATATGCATATATGAAAATAATGAAGCCCATTAAAATTGTTTTAAAGGAGGGAGGAGGAAAAAAAGAGTACAGACTAGTAAAATAAATACATTCAGCCATCTCTAAGAGTCAGTCTAAACAGTTCCAGCATTGCTCAAAAGTCCAAGTCCAAAGTCTCCTCTGAACTCAAAGAAAACTCTTAGCCATGAGTCCCTCCTTGGTGTGGCATCCAGGGCACAGGATGTGATTTGTAAAGGCCTTGGGAAGCTGACCCTATGGCCATGCTGTCTGTAGCCTATATGGACTCTCTCTTGGAAGCTTGCAGCTTCCCTCAGTAGGTGTTTCACGTTCCTGGCTTCCTGGGATCTCCACTGCATCTTTGGCTTTACTCTCACAGCTTTACTCACCACCTCTCAGGGGCTGTCCGTAGGGATTCTGATCCTGACAACATTGCCTGGCCACCCAGGCTTTCCTTTAAAATCTGCATGGAAGCTTCTGTGACTCTACAGTTCTTAGATTTCATATGTCTGCAGAACCAGCATCGTGTCAATGATGCCGTGGTCTGCTGCTGGCATGAACTGTACCACCAGGGAACACTCAAACCTTGGCCACAGCAAACTGGATGGCCGAACACAGGAAAATGGATTTAAGGTGGACAATTCCCGAGGTAATTCTCCCACCCCATCACTGTAACCAGGGTACTCTGGGGCTCTCTTCTCTAATAGAAGTCTTTGAAACAAAATGTTTATTCCTTTGAGCTTGTGATGGGTAGGTCTTGCTGATTCCTGAGTTGTCCTCAAGGCATCTGTCCTATTGTCCCTGGTGCCATGTTCGTGACTTTAAAAAATATCCATTTATTTATTCTTTCATTCTGCCAGTGTTGAGGACTGAACATAGAGCCTCTGCATGCTAGGCAAGCCACTCTACTACTGAGTCCCATCCTTACCCCCCAGACTCCTTTTTAATGGCACTAATCTCTTTAGTAACCATACCCTCATTGTCTAAAACCTTATATATGCTTCTTTTCTGCCCAAATTGCAAATATTTCTGTTTTTTTGCTCCCAAGGTCATGGTAAATTTGGCTAAGGTGGCCAGCAGTCATGCCACAGCCTGAATTCTGTGCTGCCATGAAATTTCCTCCATCAGATTAATTAGTCTGTCACCTTTAAACTTGGCTTCACACAAAGTCTCAGATCATGGACAAAATGTAGACAACTTCTTTGCCACAATGTAACATGAATGCCCTCTAGTCCCATTTCCAATAGAGTCCTCATTCCTATCTGAAACCTCAAAAGCCTTGCCTTTACTCTCTGCATTCCCATTAACACTCTGTTCTAAGCTGCCACCAGAACTGCCCATCAAGTTCTGCTTGTAGGATTCTGGGTTTTCAGTAGCCCACTCCTCCAAACTATTCTAAACTCCTTCCACAAACCAATTCCACCGGCTTCTGAACCACACTGTAAGATTTAGTCATAATCACACCCCATTTCTCAGTAACTATTCTATGTATTAGTTTTCCATCACTGTGACAAAATACCCAAGAAAAACCAACTTAAAAAGAGGGAAGATTTATTTTGGATTACCGTTTCAGCCCATGTTTTTTGGGTCTGTATGATACGGGATATCATGGCAGAATTGTGTGGCCAGAAAAAGCTGCTCACCTCATAGCAGCCAGGAAGCAGCCTATTACCTCCTAGTAGCGCCAACAGATGGGAACCAAGCCTTCAACACGTGCCCTTCGCAGTCATTCCAAATCCAAACTATAATATCTTCACTCTGTTTTTGTCCCCGTTTCCAGCTCTACTTACAGTTCAGTATTTCCTGAATGCACCAGAGTAACCCATTCTAGGAAGGACCTTTGTTTATACTGGAGCCCCAACTCCTCCCTCAGCCCTATCTACCTATTATTATTTAAGAGCCAAATGAAGCATCAACTCCCCTTTGGAACCTCTGTGACCTGCCTCTTTCCTGAGTTAGCAGAAAGGTGAGAAGTAATACTTTCCCCTTTTGTGCCCTCTATCCCCTGAGTCTCTGCAGACATCTCTCAATCCTATAAAACTGAAAAGAAAGCCAACTTTCTTCATGTATGACTTCTTTAGAATGAGATTCTTGAGAACAAGGACTATATTCCATTCATCTTTATATCCCCAGGGACAACTGCAATGCCTGGAACTCGATAAATGCATACTGAATAGAGACATCAGTGTGACAGCTCTCAGTTCATACGCTAAATACTAGATTGCAAAGAGAATTCAGTCAGAGTCAAGGTATTTTCCAGCTTGGAAGGGGTTAATATGAAAGGCTTACTGTTGTGAGTCAGGATTTGAATAAGAATAGAGTAGGGATATGACTTGACAAAGAAAAGATTATTAAAAAGGTAACTGTATTTCCCAAATCATAACACTTTGGAAAAAGAAAGATTATCATTAATAATTATGCCAAGACAGCAAATAGAAAGTAGAGCTATGAAATGGGATATGTGATCAGCCTATAAATCATGAGCTCCATGTCAATTATTTTAAGAATGATATGGAACAATTACAAAAAATAACTCTTCTAGCCTCTTTTACTAATTTAAATTTTTTCCCAGATACTATACTGCTATTTTGTATTCAGAAGTAGACATTACTGGTTGTCCACAAACAGCTCTTTCCTCCATCCTTGCCACTGAAAAAGCAATTTTGCTCAAGTGACCTCATCCCCATAGTGACCTGGAAGAAGTACTTGGACCTATGACCCAGTTATGGCCATGAGTCATCCAGGAGTCTGCTGGGGTACTTCTTGGGAAATTTTTCTTCCTCTTACAAAGAGACATGATAGGACTTCTGTTTCTGGCCCTACAATAGACCACCTATCCAGAGAATCATCCCCAGTGGGGAACACCAGAGAAATGCTGAATGAAATGTTTAAAAGCTTATTTTAAATATGTATCTAAGCTATAAGATCCTTGGACGCCAGAAACAATATAAAACACAAACAGGAAGGAGGGTGAATGGTGTTGTCTTTGCCCTGGGAACATGTGCCAGGCACCCGAGGGGCCTAGAGCTTAGCTTTCCAGGAGCCCACACTGCACAGGAGGGTAGATTAAGATCTCACATAAATCCAGATCTCCAAAGGCCAAAATTCCCATTACCTGTGTGTCACCCTAAAACTAAACCAGAAATTTAAAGTAGCACCAAGTTGGTAATAACTCGAGATACCTGGCAGAAATAAATGTCAATTGTCTCTGGATAAATATATTAAACCACAGACCCTAAAAATTCCCAAGGACAAAATAGCAAATAACATGAATTCACAATCAAAAATTTTAAAACGTGCATGAGAATCAGCAGAAGTGAAATGGAAAATCAAACTACCACAGATTGAACATCCTCCTGTATGCTTTAAAACATCTATAGCTAGAGAATATAAAATAATTGTGTTTAATGTTTGAAAACTTAAGAAACTTGAAAACACAGTCAGTCCTCTGTATCCATGGGTTCTGCATCCATGAATTTAACTAACCATGGGTCAAAAACATTTGGGAAAAAATTGTACTAAATACATACGGACCTTTTTTCCTTATTATTTCCTAAACAAGAAGCAAAACAACTACTTACATAGCATTTACGCTGTATTAATGTAAGAATACCAGAAATGACTTTAGGAATATAGGAGGATGTGTGAAGGCTATATAAAATACCATGTCATTTTGTAGACGGAACTTGATCAGCTGCAGATTGTGGTATTAAAGAGAGTTCCTGGAACCCACTTCCTATGGATACCAAGGAAAACTGCAGATGCAGGAAAAGAAATGATGAAGAAAAGTCTTGCAGATATGAAAAGGTACCAAAGAAAACTTACAGAAATTAATTGGTAAATAAAAAACAGAATAAATCCAAAATTCAAAAATTAAACAAATTAATTTCACCAAATATCAAATCAATAATATGATCTCACATTCTGAATTTATTTCAGGTGGCTTTTAAATATAGTGTATTCACTGATTATATATTGAATATTCACTAAATATATATTTAGTACAGTATATTCACTGCGAACACATCCATTCTAAGAGCAGAAAGAATTGAAATGACTTCTTACGATGTCATTTTGGTGCTTATTTTAGTTATAATGCTGAGTGTAACTGTCAATTTATTTTATGGATAGTGTAAGACAGAATAAGTAAACAGGTGATGTAATTAGGAACCAAGAACTTGTTTAAAGAAAAAAAAGCACATAAAAGCAAAGATACTACAGAAAAAAACAGTGATGTTAAACTTGAACTTAAAATGTCGCTATGAACCTGTGGTTTATGAAAATGTATTCCCTAGGTCTGTGTATTGAAAAGGCCTCCAAGTAAAAACACCTCTGAATACTATGACCTCAACCTCTGAATACAATTTCCTCACTAGCAGGAGCCAAGGCGCCTTTGGAGATATGGCTGATTCCAATACTAGGCTAGAGAAAACATAATCTGAGCACTGGGACATGTTGTAGTTTCCAGAAAACAAGGAAATGCTCAGAAGCAAACAAAGGTACAAAGAAAACCCAGAGTGACCAGCTTGACCAAATGTAGGACAAGTTAAGCATCAAACAGAAAAACATTTAACTGACATTTAACGTGGCTAATAACTACATTTACCTTTAACAAAAGGTAAAATTGGCAGTACCATTGGCTGGGAGGATTTCATTAGTTCCTTACTATGAAAATAATATTTAAAGAGAAACTATTACCTATTTGCCCTGTTTTTTTTTTAATGAGAAACTGCATTCCAACCCAATTTGTGATTGAAAACTTTTCTTTACAGAACACCAGATACACAGTGAAAATATAATGACAGATTTAGAAAATCAACACTGACAACTCCCAGTGGAAAAAACTGATTCAGGCAAGGTTCAGCAAGGATGTTTAAGGTATTTAGTAATATTTTCCAAGTTACAGGGGAATGGGGTCTTCACACAGTACTAAATTAACAGGCCATGTGTTCCCGGCTGGTTGCAAAGGGATCAATGTACCTTTCTAAGGTAGAGATCTGCAGCCAGCACTGTTTGCAAGCAGTTTGACTTAGCAGTGCAGACAGTGAAGACAACTAAGACACACATCCCGAAAGTGCAAATGAGTACACAGCATCCTATAAAAAGTGATCTGAGAAAAATTAAGTTTTAATAAAATGAGCCACAAGAGGATTAAGACCAAATCAAATTTCAGATCAAATTCAACACAGTGAAAAACAACAAATAAATCCAGCGTGGGAGACATTTTCTATGACCATAAATCTGGCCCTTTCAAAGAATATCATTTTTAAAAGTGGTTGAACTATTCTAAGTTGAAGTAGACCAAACAGAAACAGAATAAAATAATGCATCTGACTAGATTCTGGACTGAGAAGATAACTAAACATATATTTTTGGGAGACAATGAGAGATACATAAAGATAGACTACCTCTTAAATGATACTTAATTACTATTTTTTAAGTGTGATATTAAATCATAGTTAGAAAAGAGATTATTTGTAGGCAAAAAGTTTAAAATCATTGGACTACAGGGTAGATACATATTTTGTATTATATAATTCCTACACATTTTCTAGATGTTTACAACTTCATATAAGAATTAAGGAAAAGTTTAAGTATATAGAATTACCCATGATGTATTATAACTAAAATAATTAACTTCGATGCATGAAGCTTTTTTTTTTCTTTTTGGATTTTTGAAACGGGTTCTCACTGTGTAACACATGCTAGTCTGAAATCTCTATGTAGCCTGGGTTGGTTTTCAACTCACAGTGCTCCTGCCTCAGCCTCCCAAATGCTGGGATTACAGGCCTATGCTACTATACCCAGCTGCCACGAGGTTTGACATAAAACTTGTCATTTATAAGAAACATAGGACATAAAGGAATTAAACCAAAGGGCATCATGGAAAGACGGAGGGCAGAGAATTCTTAAGACAACGGGCCCCTTTGATTAGTCAGTGTCCTAGAAAAGGAGGTTGCTAAGTTAAGATGGTATTTTTTTGTTGGTGCTGAGGTTTAAACTCAAGGCTTCATGTTTGCTAGGAGGTGCTCTACCACTGGAGCCACATACCCACCCTAGGACAGTCTTAGGGGACAAAACAACCAGATACCACATGTCCTGGGTTGGATAGTAGCTTGGCCAAACCAGGTATAAAGAATGTTTGGGGTCAACTGGTAAAAATCTAACTACCACTGGGCATCAGTAAAAATCAAAATTTTATAGAAAATTTTTTAGAAGGCTCATTGACTAAAGTCTCAGATTGCAAAACTGAACACCCCTGGAATATAAGCTCTTTGGAAAACCATAAATAGGTTCACAAAAACAGTGGGAAGTGACAAGTGTTAAGATTTGATTCAATGTCCTCTCTGGGTGGATGGTAATACAATGCTTCCATTTTAAAATCTTGAACGTTTTCTATTTTTCATTTTATACAATGCAAATTACATTACAAAACAACATTTTCCCTTTAAAAGTTTTTGAAGAAGGACTCTACAGTCAAAGGGGGCAAGATGGCAGAAGAGTAGATGCTTTCTCCATCAGACACTGTGAGTAGAAGTTTGGATAACAAAGTAGAGACCACATACAGAGAGGAGGAGCCCTGAGAACCTCAAAGATGGAGAGGACAGCTGGAAACACAACCAGACAGAAAGGTAACAGAGTAATCTAAGAAACAATTTGTAACTTTAGTCCCAGTCCTTCTGTGGGGAGGGGAAGCCAAAGCCAGGCAGCCTCTGTGACAGACTGACAGAGCTGTGGGACAAAAACTACACCATCCACAAACCCCAACCCCAGTGTGGGGATTTGGTGAGACAGTGACTTCCCCAGAGCCACAGGCCAGCATCGCCAAGCTGAGCCCCTGACTCCCCTTTAAAAGGTAGACATTTTCTCTTAGAAGGGGGATGATAGAGCTTTGAGAGGTTCACTCTCCCTGTCCTCCTCTTTGTCTGATGAATAATAAACCTATTTCCCTTTTTTCAAAACCCTGCTCTTGTTATTTGGGGTTTTTTTGTTTGTTTTGGGGTTTTCCCCTTGCTCTTGTTATTTGTAAATTAAGAATTGGCATTGACAAAATAGTTTCTGCTGGGTATTGAGGGGGGGAGCGGGAGGGGGTGGAGTGGGTGGTAAGGGAGGGGGTGGGGGCAGGGGGGAGAAATAAACCAAGCCTTGTATGCACATATGAATAATAAAAGAAAAATGAAAAAAAAAATAAATAAATAAATAAAAAAGGAAAAAAAAAAAAAAAAAAAAAGAATTGGCATTGAGGCCAGGGGACTAGTTTTGCATTAACAAGGGCTAGGGGTGGCTTAAGTTCCACCACCCAAAAAAAAGAAAAAACTTAGGAACTACAAGTTAAAACTACATTATAGTGTGCCTATACCGTGGAGTATTATGCAGCCATAAAGAAGAATGAAATTATGCCATCTGCAGGAAAATGGATAAAAGTAGAGATCATGTTATGTAAAATAAGCCAGACTCAAAAAAACACTTATTTTCTCTCATATGTGGAATCTAGACCTTAAAAAAAAGAGATATGAATGGTTGGGCAGGGAATCAATGGGGGGAGGGGGAAGGAAGATAGTGAGGACAAATATGATTGAAGTGTATTATATTCATGTACAAAAATACCACAATAAAACCCATTAAAATTGTAACAAAGAGGCTGAGGAGGAAAAAGGAAGCATAATAGAGGGGATAAATATGTTTGTTTGGAAATATCACAATGAAACCCCTTTGTACCAATCATGTAAGCCTACAAAAAGATGCTTTGATTCATTAGTAATTAGAGAACTGCAATCAGAACCATGAGTGTAATTCACACCCACCAGATTTTCTAAATTAAAACCCAGCATCATGTACCAGTGAGAATTTTAAACAGGAAACTCTCATACCCTGCCGAGAAGAGCATAAACTATTTTACCAATTTTAAAATGATGTGGTATTATCTTGTAAATCTGAACACAATCCAGTAATTCCATTTTAAGTGTATAATGAGAGAACAGCATTTTACAAACTCTGAATAATGACACACGACACACCCAAGTGGCTGGCTTTCAACCAGAATTTTTACACAAAATAGTATGGAACAGAAAATCAAATATCAGAGCACATTGCAAGGGGGTTAAGCAGTGCCTTGTGAGAGTTTACACACCCACCCTGTAACGCATTTCTTCCTATGGGTCATGCTACAAGGATTTTCAAAGTTACTGCCCTACGTGGAACTCTTACACGTGTGCTCCAAGAGACTCACAGAAATGCAATCAGTGGAATAACAAAGCCCTGGACAAGGTCAAGTGCTCTCCAGAATGTAGAACAGATAAATTAAGGAGTAAAGCAGGGGCAGTTACAGTGCCTGCTTCACAAGTGGGAGGCCCCAAGTTCAAACCCCAGCACCACCAATAATGACCGAGTGCTATCCAACATGAAACCAGTGCAAGGTCACGTGTGTCAACATGGATGCTTCTCAAAAACAGTATCAAGCCAAAAAAAAAAAAAAATCAAGTCAGAGAAGAACACATGAAGTACGAATCTATTTATATGAAGAGGTCTTAAAATGTGCGATTTTAGGGATTTAAGTATAGTCAAGGCCCGATGAAAGAGAAGGGAGCCAGCACTCACAGGGAAGGTGACCAGCCACAGTCCCAAGTCCATGCTATTTGTGTATCTGGGTAACATTTGCCGGTCCCCCACTGCAGAAGTGGTTTTCAGAAAACTTGTATCTGACCAAAACGTTTGGGAAAACTGGAGGGAAGACAGTGCGGCCACATCCACGTATGAAGTGGGAACCCCCCGACTATGGAGGGCAGAGCTGCATGAGGAAGCACCCCACGAGTCACGCTGCCCAGCAGGTTACCAAAGACTGCCACATTCACTTACGTGCTGGGTATGGATAAATGCAATCGGAGAGATTTGAAAAGAAAAAGGAATCGAGTTAAAAACTGCAAAGCTAAAGCTAAAATCAAACTACTCAGGAACTGTGACCCACAAAAACAACTCATTATTGAGGACCCCTATTATGGGAACGACTCATGCCAGCAGGCCTCCGGTGCTACAGAGCCCTCCTGGAGAATGCCTACCACCAGCCTGCTACTTGCCACCAGTCCTGTGTCCAAGTATGGTGGCATTCCTTAACCCCAAGCCCCACCTGTTTCTTCAGCCGACTTACTATTTATCTTCAAAAGAAAAAAAAATTGTAGGTTGCAGTCAATTGTATTCTCAGAAAAATAAATAGAAATGTTTGATTCAGACAGTTTGGAGCAGTAAGCACCCAGACTAGTTGAACCTCTCACTTTGCCCTAATTACAAAATAGTGGAACAAGCAAATATGGAACAGCAAAATAGAACACAGCGAGTAAGAATGACCTGAAGGCCAGGTCAACCTCTGAGCCCAGACCTGCATAGTCTGGTTTACCTGGAGTGTGTGAACAGCCAGCACTATTCAGTGTCTGCTTACCTTGCACCCTGCCCTGGGCTCTTGTGGAGTCCTAGCACCTCTCTGCCTCCCTTGGACGTGTTTGGGCAGATACACTCCTAGTGCACCCTTGTATATTTAAAAGCTAGGAGAAGCAGGGCATGGTGGCACATGCCTGCAGTCCTGCACTAGGGAGGCTGAGGTGGGAGGATCATAAGTTCCAAGCCAACCTGGGCTGAATAGCGAGATCCTGCTTTACAAACACTGGAAACAATAAATAAATAATAAAAGACTGAAAAGATAGTTGGAATGAATCTTTAGCATTCTTAATATTTGTTGGTTTGTGTCTAGTTTATTTCATGGGAGGGTCACTTATTGACTCCCAACTAAGCCTCTTTGCCTCTGAAAATTATATACAGAAAGCAGGATGCCTGTACACAGTTTAGAGGAATGTCTGGTTTCTATGTATATGAAACCCAAATGTCAAAAATAAATTGGCTTAAGTGTGAAAAAGTTGAAAAGTCCTGTTATGTTAATGTGCTTAAATACTGATATGTTGATAAGTATTCATTCATCAGTGTTTAAAAGAGTTACAAACAGGTAATATTGTGTACTGTCAGATAACTGCCCTCGAATTCATATGACTATATGTCACAAAAGATTGTTTTCTAAATAAACTGAGGGATTATAAAAATACAACAGAGATTTTAAAAAAGAAAGAAAGAGAAGGGAATGATAAACAAAAAAAACCAGGTTACCTTTGCAAAGATGGGCAGGGAGGCTAATGGGATGGGGTACAAAGGACTTCCAGGATTCTGGTTAGTTCTTAAGATGAAAGGTCTGAATGGATCAGCAGTGAAATCTCTGCATCACTCAATTTACCTCTCCCACTCCTGACCTCAAGTATAACTGTCACACGTGATAACTGTCCTTACTATCCCATATTGAGTTGTGCTTTCCATTGATCAGTTTTAAAAAAAAGTCCTTTAATTTAGAGGTTACATAATTGGGATCTTACTTAGTACAAGCCATCATTCAATCCTATTCTGTTTGTCTCATCCTATCATCAAAACCTGACTAACTACTAACTACAAAAAAAGTATTAGAAGTCAGGAGCTTGAAGCATCCAAAGAAATGGTAAGGATATAAAAAATGCTAATCACTCTTATTTGATAATTACACACTATACACATGTTAGAATATCACACTGTATTCCATAAATATAATGATTACACTTTAATTTTTTTTTAAAAGAAACTTCTGTGGCCAAAGAAAATTCTGCAAGAAGCTACACAAAACTAGCTTTTAAAAATCTATTTGGAAAGAAGAGAGTGTTATTAAAACAACTCAGCATTTTTCTAGTCCTAAGACTTCTTCCCTAGAAACATTCTGATTAAGCATATTGACACCAAGCACAATCAAGATCTTAAAAAAAATCTATAAATCACCAACAGTAAGGAGACAGGCTTGTACTCATGCCCTTAGCAGGGAGCAGTTTAATCTGCTCAGAAGATTACACACACTTCACACACACACACACCGACCACTGCAGCTGCAGTCTGGAGGTCAGAACACAGGCAGAACTCAGCCACTGCAGTTACAAAGGAGAGAGTAGATGAGGTTCCAAATGGGGCATGGTCTCTGTTGTTTTGTCCAGAGGAACAAAGGACAATGGTTTCCTTCCCAGACAAATCCTATACAGGAGACTATGTCCTGCAGAGGAAATAAGACTTCTATACCACTTTGCTGACAGTATAAGAAAAGGGTAGATAAGAAAAGGAAGTCAATTGCAGAAAACACACATACCCTATTTATTCTAACTACCAGATACTTTATATGGCACACCCTTAATGTGTATCATTTAACTCTAAACAACTCTGCAAAGGTAAGCCTCATTTTAGAAATGAAGATACTAAGGCTCAGATTTAATAAACCACCAAAGATTGCTCCCTATTTGTTGGTGGAGCTAGAATCCAAATCTATGCCTACTTGACTCTAAAGCTCAGACTCTTCCTTCATTCCTCACACGAAGAGGAAAGGGAAAACTGCAGATGAATGCAGTCTTGGAGTGTTGCCTCTTAGAGCTGACTCCTGGGCTGTCTCAGCAGCTCTGCTCTCCACCATCATGCACAATACTTCTACACCATGAGAAGCACGCCCAGCAGAGCTCAGGAGGAGTCCTGTACAAATAGGGGTCACATAGCCACAAAGCACATCTCCATAAATCAACTCACTCATACATAACCTGGTCCACAAGGGGAGTTAAGGTTAAAAAAAAAAAAAAAGATTTGTTCAAGCCAACTGCACCCCTGATTCCCCCCAGTCCAGTTTCTCTCTGATGCCACCCATTGGTGCTCATCGTGCTATTGAAGGTGGCTTCCACAATTACCTAAGGTCCAGCAAGACACTGTCCTCAGGAGTGGGATGCT
This sequence comes from Castor canadensis, assembly GCF_047511655.1. NCBI lineage: Eukaryota > Metazoa > Chordata > Mammalia > Rodentia > Castoridae > Castor > Castor canadensis. Next base: position 122,614,120 of record NC_133396.1, read on the forward strand.
GCTGTAGATGGCATGCATGTACATGAGGTGAGCCATCAGCTCAGCCAGTCCCCACCAGCAGAGCAGGCGGCCCAGGCCCTGGGCCAGGACACAAAGGTTGTCCCTCAGAGAACAGAGCTCCGGCTGCTGCACCTAAACAGAAATAACAGAGAAGAAGTATTAGATTGTTCCTCAATTCCTAAAGCCTTCAAATTGTCCCCTCTACAATGTCTTTTAACAAGCTTCTCATAAATTACCATTGCCATTTCTGGTAACAGAGGGTTGGGTTGGTTTTCCTTGGGAACACCCAACGTTCTTGGGTGATAAGGTCATGTCTTGGTTGGAAAACAGCCCCAGAGTAAGTCTATAGCAGGGTCAACAAGTCGCCCTGGTGCCAGGAACCATGAAACTGCATCCCTCCCTTCCAACAGCAGCCCCAAAAAAACACATGCTGGAGGCAGCACTTTGGATGTCCTCACCCTTGAGACCCAGTGTCCCTTTGGGCACCAGGTGTCAGCCTGCCTGTCTCACCCATCACTGATTCACGTCTGAGACTGTTAACATTGGACTAAGTCAAGAAGGGGCATAGGACTGGGAAGGAAAAAGGATAATGGGACATGGAGCCTGAAAGTGAGAAAAAAAATTGAGTGTGTGTGTGTGTGTGTGTGTCATTCAATTTCAAGTTGTTTTTGAAACAAAGCAGAGCAAATACAAGAGGGACACATGTCTTGCTCAGCAGCAATGCACAGTGACTGAGAACATGGAGTCTTCGTCAGATGAAATCAGGATGAATTCTAGCATAAACCATGAAATTGTATGATCCCGAGTCTTGGTTTCTCAACTATAAAGTGAGACAGTTGTGATGAGGATAAATATGATAAAGTGTGTAAAGGACTGAGTACAGAGGTTGGCACATTAAAAGCGCTGGATAATTGGTGGCTCCTTGTGCCTCCTCTGCATTCTGTCTTCATGTTCTTCCATCGTGCTGTCCCACACGCCAGCTAAAGAGCAGCCACACACCAAAGATGACAGAGGGCTGTGTGATTGTTCATAGGGAAAACCACAAGTTAAGCACATCTTATCCAAAATGCCTGGAACCAGGCAGATTTCAGAATTTTTCAGATTTTGCAATATTTGCATAGACTCCATCAGTTGACCATCCCTAATCTGAAAATCTGCTCCACAGCTTTCAGATTTTGGAGCATTTCAGATTTTCAGATTAGGGATGCTCAACCTGTACTGAGAGTACACTATGTGTCAGAAATGTGGGCGAAAAACCAGCTCTGCAAAAGCAAACATGATCTCATACCCACTTATAAGTAGAACCTGCGTGTAATAGTCAACTACTCTATGGAACCCGGGGGAGGAAGGAAAGGATAAGAGAGGATAGGGAGACAATACAGAAATCCATTACATCTGTGCAGGTTGAATAATAATGGATAGGAGGGAAAGGAAAGGGAGAATATAGAGGGAGTTGAACAGACCAAAGTAAAGTATACTTGCAACAGGGATACATTGAGAAACCCCTTTGAACACTGACAACAAAAGATAAGACTGTAAAACAGGTATGGTGTGGGGGGATGGGTGAATGGAGGAGACGAAGGTGAGGGAATATGTTGATGGCTTTGTATAAATATATGAAATAGAGCAACGAAACCTCTTGCAATTGCTTTAAATGGGGCAGGAAGTTGGTTGAGGAGAGGAAATGGTGGGGGTGATCTAACCAATGTACAATGTAAGGCTATGTGGAATTGTCACAGTGAATTCCCCCATACAATGAATAGATGCTAATAAAAATGAAAAAGAAAACAGTTCTACCAAAGTACCCTGGCTGTATGGTCTCACCTCTCCACCTGTTGTATAGGCCAGGCACAATAATTTAAACATGCAGACTCTAGAACCATAAGCATTTCGTAAGAATTAAGGTAAAGCCAGCTTCAACTTTACACCACTAGATAAATACAAACCCAGAAAAATCAAGACAGCAGTATGGTTTCTGGATCTCCTACAGACAAGATTTAATTAGGCTGAGGGCTGCCTTGAAAGACAGGGGTAAAGGCAGGCTCAGGAGTGAAGCCAAACCAGCAAGCAACAGCTGGGAGAGCAAATGAAATTGACACTTAGGTAAGGTTCATGACACTAAATTAGAAAGGTCATTCCTGGGAGCAGGGGACTCAGAGTACAAAAGATAGGTTGTACGCAAAAGGGACAACCAGAGGACTTAGTTTTACTGTTTAAAAAAAAAATACCTCCTACCACTTTCTCAAACTATCCTACCATAAAAACCCATGCTAGGAAATTGTGGCTGGCTCTGCACGTCTACAGGTGAGCTGCAAAAGACTTTGCTATTTGCTGTCTGCTTAGTTAAGCCCTGGTGAGCTCATTGGCTTCAACTTTTTCATGTAAACTGAGAAAACCAACAAGAATTTCTTTTTTCCCTTAGATTCCCTCTGTTCTTCACAGAAACCAGCCTGCCTTGGTAGGAAACAAAGGTAACTGCTTGGAAGGATTCATCCAGCCAGGTTGACAGGGGAAGCTCTATTTGGGAAGGGTTCTCTAAGAAGGAAGAAGGAACTTGCTGGATATTTGCAGACTTAGTGAAGTGATCACAGGTAACTGCAACAACAGTTAACTGACGGTGACTCAATGCAGATCTTTGAGGATAGTTTTCATTTGCATCTTCACCTTCAATGCACATGCTCTGTGAGGCCATACAAAATCTATAGCAACGGACCCACAAACCAGCAGATCACTGCATCCTCAGTAAGATACATCTACCTGCCAGCTATGTTGTTTAAGAAAGAAAAAAGGAAACAACCAGAGTATCCAACAGTCAGAGGATGTTTAAATGTATGATGCACCTCAATACTACATAGCATGAAAACTGTTTTTGTTCAATAATGACAGGCTGGAAAACCATGCAAACGACAAGAATAGTCATCAGGAAGGTTTTGGTTATTTTTGACAATTAAAATGGATTATTTTACTGGAGGTATGGCTGAAACAGTAGAGCACCTACTTTGCAAGCTCAAAGCCCTGTTCCACCAAAAAAAAAAAAAAAAGAAAAAAAGGAAGCCCATAAGCAACAATGCTATGTTTATAGATCCTTAGCTATGTACACATTTTGTCTTTCTTCATTCTTAACCTTTCTCTTAGCTCTTCAAAACAAATTAATTTTGACCCAATGACCATTAGCCAAAAAAAAGGAAAGGAAACAATTACAAAAATAGTGCTATAGTCTCAAGTGTTTGTGTCTCTCCAAAATTCTTATGTTGAAATCCTAACCCTCCACAGGGTATAGATGATATTAGGAAGTGGGGCCTGTAGGAGGTGATTAGATCATGAGGGCAGAGCCCTCAGAACTGCCATCAGTGTCCTTATAAGAGACCTTGGAGAGTGAGCTAGTTGGTTCGACCATGTGAGTACACAGAGAGAAGGTACCATTCTGTAAACCTGGAGATGGGTCCTCATCAGACGCCAAATAGATCCTGGGCTTCCCAGCCTATAGAAGTATGAAAATAAGCCACTCAGTATTTGTTATGGTGGCCTGAAGAGACTAAGATCCATGGTATCCATTAGTCTGTGAAAGATGAGGAGTTCACACAAAGGCAATTGACAAGGCGAAGACCTGAGCAGGCATTGAAATTATTCTAGATCAGTGGACAGGCCTTTCTTAGTGCCCCACTCTCTCACAGAAGTTGTCTGACTGAATGTGATAGAACCCTCAAAAGCAATGTTGACAGGAGATCAACTTCACATAACTAAATACCTCCAGTTTCTAAATAAGCAACCATGCACTTGATGTTTTGGCATACTTCAAGACCAGGTCCCCTGAAGACCAGACCTGCTCTGAGGCCTCAGAGCATCACCAATGTGTAGCTCCATCCCAGGGAGTAGAGACAACAGCTGGTTTGGAGTGGAGCCAGGATGAGGCCAAACAATAGCTCTGAAGGGCAATCAGGGGGGAAAAAAAAATCCCAGCTGCCTCTCAGCTACAAGCAATCACACTTCAAGGTCAATTCAGAAGCCCTCCTTACTCTTCCCAAACTGTGCACAGTCTAAAATGACACAAATACCTGTGATTAAGAGGAACCATGCACATTGTGGCTGATTGGTTTCCCAATAACTTACCTACTTCCCATAAACCAAACCTTCCCTAACAGGCTTAATTAAAGCCTAATTATATGTCCCTACAGGACCAAAGGGACTGGACTTCTCCCTAAATGAGTCCTTTTTGATACTGAATGTCATTCAGCATCAACTGAATATAGAAACTTTAACTGAGCAATGGTATTCAGGAAGCAGAAAGGCAGCATTTCAACTTTTCCTTCTATTTGCTTTTACCTTAAGAAAAATTATTTGTCTCTCTGTAAGGTTGTGTTATTACAGTCCACTTATGCCTACAATTTAATGGCCTCTCCTTTATTTAAATAAGTCAGCATTTGTCCCATGTGGACGCAGCAGGAAGAACAGACAGGCCACACAGAGTTCAGCTAATGAGCACGCTGCTTGCTCGTCTGCATGCAAAGTCTTACATCTGACGTATTCCCATCCTAGGGGACTGTCAACCTTAAGACCATTGGAAACTGCCATCATTGGCCGCTTAAGTTCAGATGCCCCCCCAAAAAAAATTATATATATGTACACACACACACATATATACACATTTACTCATCTGCAAAGTGCATTTTAAAATGTATTATATTTTAAAACTTCATTTCATGCAAATTGCATAAAAGGGAATATGGAAGCCTTTCTCTCTCTTTCAAAGATATTCTGGTGATTGAAGGCCACAGTCCTCAAAGAGGACAGGTTCTTTTCCTTCCCACATGAGTGATATATATGTTTGAGAGCAGCAAACAAAGGTTTACCTACAGCCAATTACTACATTGGCACCCCCTGCCACTAACTGCCTGGCTTCTCTGTCTGTAGAGTCCAGGGTCCTGCTAGCCAGAGCCTTACTCCTTCAGAGAGGAGGTGATTGCTTTGTATTCTGGGGTCATAGACCACACTCCCTACCCGCAATGAATCATTCCCTAGTCAGGCCTTCATTGGCCTAGCCCAGTCATCCACACCAAGGCCAGTGACATATGCTGTCCTCTCTCAGACAGCCTGTGAGGCTTGCAGCTGCTCCTGTGCCACAGTCTGGCACCTGGTCCAGGCAGCTGGGGCCTCCAGATCTGCATGCCCACAAAGCAACACACACCCCTCTCTAATTCCTGTGGCAAGGCTTGCGTCTTATGAACCTCTCTTTGCCCCCATCTCTTCAGCAACTCATGGAGTGGTTTGAGGATTAAATGAGCTAGAACGTATTACGCTGCCTTGCTGAAAGCGTTCAGTTAGTAGTAGCATTATAGTCAGCACTTAGTCCAGGTGCCGTCTAGAACCAGAGCCCACCTTAACAGAGCTTCTGGGACATCCAGCCCTTGGCAACTGCTCAGAGGCTTGGCCCATCCATGCTTACAGTGACTACCTGGGTCTCCATACAGATGGAACTACTGCACTGGCCTGTTCAGAGGCCAAGGACAGCTACTGCCCAACATCCCCTGCTTCTGTGCCCACCCACCAGGCTAAATACCCAAGGCCTCAGTTCTGACTTAAACTGACCCTGGAATTGCCCCTGGCTTTTGTCTAACAAAAACCAATAATAGCAATAATTAACACTTCAGAGTATTTTTGTGTCAAGCCACATTGTCCACATAAAACCATTTAACTCTCACAACAGTCCTGTGGGGGAGGAACTACTAAGTCTTCCCATTTTACAGATAAGAAAACTGAAGCACCAATAAGGAAATTCACCAAGCACTGTCAAGCTGAAGCAGAGGCAGGGATTCAAACCCAGGGAGCAGGACTGCAGAGCCTCTCCTCTCAACCTTCACGCATTTGCATTCTGGCTCTGTCCCCTGGGGTGGGAGCCCAACTCTTTGCAAGAAAGGTCCCCTGGCCTACCAGTCCTTTCCCAATCTATCATGCCAGGCAGTCCAACTGCTCAAAGGAAGATGCAGAGGCCCCAGGCTCCCAGCTAAGTAAGTAAGCACCAAGGCCTGCTCAGCCCTAGGCCCTCCTGCACCCATCCCCACCCCAACCCCTCGGCTGAGTATCTGAGTTCCCCAGAAGCATGGCAGAAAAAATAAACTGGAGCCTGAATTCCTGATACTCTAAGTGACATCAGAAATGGCTTCTAAGACCCTGTGGCTCTGAAATAGGTAAAATTTTTACCTGCTCTTAACTAGTAAGCACATATTTTATACACCTTAAATTACAGAGGATGCCTCTTCTTTACTTCCCTCATTTGGTATATGTAAATATGCTAAAAATGTGGGTGAAAGATGCATTTTCCAGGGATGAACCTCATCTCATTTTATCCTTTGGAGTCTGAAAATTCCCACCTGAACCGCGCTTTTTTTTCCCTCCTGGGTTGGTTTCCACAATGGGGCTCTTCTGCCCCCTGGTGGTAAAGCCTGGTTTTCCTGCTGTAGGTTGTTAAGTATTTACCTAACAACCTAAGAATGATCCATGAATTTCAGCATCACCACCCCTTGATATCTGAAAGCATTTCAAGCATTCATTCACTCATTCAGAGCAAATCTTGCCTGTAAGTTCTTCTGATTAGTTTTCCTCCTCCCCTTCCCAGCCTTTTTCTATTAGATTAGCTTAAATTTAACCCCTCCTATCTTACCACAGGAGGTGAGCAACTATAGAAACCTCCTGGCTCTTTAAAATTTGCCCTGTAGTTTACTGCACATTTTTCCTTTTCTATACTGACCTTCCTATGAATATTCTCAGACCATAGATAAAGGTATTAATTTGCTTTTCCAAATTCCTTCTCTCAATTGCTACCATTTCGGAACGGGTTAAAAAAAGGGACAGGGAGCAGAGGGATAAGACCCAAAAGGAACCTAAGCCCCTCCAAGATGAAGCCACCCTCTTCTCCTCCCCAGACTGATGCTTAAGGAAATGAGAGCTCTTGGCTAAGGATTGAGGTATGCCATAATCTCAAAGCCCGGCCTGTATGGAACAGACACAGGGCCCTAGGAAAGGCCTCTAATACTCCCACTGGACAGTAAATGGCACAATTTGAAAGGAGAAGATGTGAAATAAAAAGAATGATGATTGTGCATCATAAAAAAATGTAGATCCCACATGGCAAACCTCCTGGTGGATAAGATGCAGTTAGGAAAACGTGCTTCCTCCTGATGGATTTAGTCTGTTTTGCTGAGAGTTACTATGTGTCCTCAGGAGGACAGGAATAGATGTTTAGTTCAAAAACAGCTGTCTAGAAAACTGGGAAGAATTCAAAATTCACAATGTCAAGGACATTGTAAAAGAGACAAAATGTGGAGGGTCTGAACCCAATCCTACCCTGTGCCTATCCCCATTCTACCCACTCCTCGGAGGAACCCAGGAGAGTAGTGGTAGGCCTCTAGCATACAGCAGAATTACCTCAGGACCTGATAAATCCTATTAACCATCCCACCCCAGAGGTTCTGGTTCAGTCCCGAGGCCTGGGCAAGACCTGAGAATCTGCATGTCACTAGGTCTGCCGGTCCAGGGCCCACACTTTGAGAACCACTCAGTGAAACCAGCAGCCATCACTAGCTTACCTCTGTCTTTTACACAACAATTTAAAGCACAATTTCAAATGCAAATCTGAAATTACTTCATGACGAAAGAATGATCCTATGGAAGTGTAAGAAACCCTATGCTATACCTATGTTGGCCCAGAATATCAATTTCACTTAAAGATTTTTAGAGAGTAAAAATACACATGTTTTCACTAGAACTTTAGAACATTATAACATTATATTATAATGCAAAAATATACTTTTGGATGCAGTGTATGACCTGGTGGAATTTTTAAATAAAAAATTGATCCCTAAGAGCCCTCCTTTCCAGGGGGGGCATCTTTTCCTTAAAATTTTTTATTAGCAGAAGTTAATTAAGCAAAGAGATTATTTGATATTTATGATATGGATATAATATACTTTGATCAAATTCACGCCATCTGAATTATTCTTTCTTAACCACCTTCTCTCCTCCCCTTTCTTTTTTAACAGTTTTTGGTGGGTCTCATTGTGCTGTTTTCATACATATATATAATGTACTTCTAGAACATCCTCCACCACGAGCACCACTCCCAGTCCCCACCACTGTCACCCTCTCCTTTTTCCCATCCTCTTGCCAATTGGTTCCCCCTCACTACTCCCCAAGCAATCCCTTAGTAGCACTGCTGCTGGTTCTAGGCTTTACTGTGCTTCCAGGCATGGCATACATGTGTGTATTATACATGTACATGTATGTGTGTACACATATATTTTGTGTCTGTACACGTTATCCTCTTTTCCAAGATTGTTTTGCTTGGGGTGGGGGGAAGTAGAAATTTCCCTTGGGAGCCACTTTTTTCAGTAGTAGTCATTACTAACACACGAGGTAAATTAACTTAAACTTGGTGTGGGTTAAGGGAGGGCAGGAGAGGGAGAGAGAGAATAAGTAGGGGGCAACTCTATTGGGAAGGACAAAAGTGGTTTAACCTGGCATCTCAGATAAGAATGCTACCCCAAGAAGGCAGGGAAGATTTGAGTGTACTTTCAGGCAGCCAAACCTCAAAATGTACCATTGCCTTTGAACTCTCTTCAACTCCACTCCATTCTCTCACTCAGGTCTCAACCATCCCTGGACTATGGCAGGGCTATTTCATAATTAGTTCATGAATATGAAAGGAAACAGTATTACCAAGCAACAAAGAATGTTGACAGTTTCTCTTCCTACTTTTTCAAGTGATACTATCATAATCAATAACTTCCTCCTTCCCTGGGACTTCACTAAGTGGATATCAACTCCCAAGTCAACACTGTGCCCAGTTATGAATGCTGGTGGCCACAGGGCACCAAGAGACAGCTCAACCTTTGCTACTGAAGGCTCATTCCCCTGGTGTACTTCACCTATTATGTAAAAACTTGAGTCAGCTAAGGTGTGTACTTAAAATCTGTGGTGCACCTGAGTAGAAAGACTACAGAGATGAGCACAGAAACAGACTCAGGCTTCATCTACAGAACTCCAAACCAGCGGCCAGCAGGCTCTACCTGTTTGATGAACTCTGGAAAGCTGAGGATGGGCCCATTGTGGAAGACAGGATAATAGAAGATATAAGCCAGCATCCAGGGAAAGGAGTAGGAGGCTCTTGAGGCAGGCAGCTGCTGCCAGCAGAACTCAAGGCTGAAGCTGGTGTAGTAAAGGCAGCGAACAGTCAGTGTGAACTGTAGCAAGTAGTACTCATTTTCCGTCTTGTACCACTTCCTCTGCAAAAGCAAAAGGAAAGAACCTGTGAGCGGCCAGGAGATCCCGATACAGGAGCAGGCTGGCACAGCCATCTCTAAGCCTAGGGGGAGATGGATGCCTTGGGGAGAGCAGCTGAACTGTAAAGGGAGATGAGAACCAATGAACAGCAAGTACCTCCCACTGGTAATCAAAGTAAGCAGTTAGGGCTGGGCTGTAGCTCAGTGGGAGAGGATATGTTTAGTGTGCCCGAGGCCCTGGGTTCACTCCCCAGTGCCACAGCACCAAAATAAACAAAAGCAAAGCAAACAGTCAATGAACAATAGGGAAGAGAACATCTCTAATAGCAACCATAAACTTCCTAATGGGTCTTGAAACAGGAGTTTTGGATCTAAGGCCCACATTCCTGAGATTCCACGTGCCAGGTCCAGCCACCCACCCCTAAACGCCAAATAAAGAGGCATGGTGAAGGCAAAAAAAGGAGGTTTATTACACAGCATGGGACATGCTGTGGGAAAAGGCAGAGTAAGCACTCAGCCCATCTTCAGCCATCTTTGGGGTACAGACATGAGCTATCAGTTTAAGTAGAGAAAAGAATTGGGAACAGGGAACAAAGGTACGCATAGTTAAACAGTCCCAGGCACAGGTGTGTTCTGCTTGACCGTTACTTCAGTCTGAGGGTTCCCGAAGGGGTTCCAGAGAAGATGTTATGGCTGTCATCACTTGAGAGGAGCAATCTGGTCTCTATGAGATGAATGCTCCTGCTCCAGGGTGCAGCCTCATCATTACAGGTAATTGTCCTCATTTGGAGGGGTGGTCTGTCCTGCTAGTTTCCACTGTTCCTTATGGGGAGTTCCAGTCCCTTGTCATAAAAATGTTATCTGCTCTGTCCTTTCTGGAATCCAAGAGGATTGATTGCAAAGTAACTGCAAAGAGTAATGGCTTAGAGCAAAGACAGATACAAAATGAAGGCAGGGATGCTAAGCTTCTCCTGTCTTTACTTAATCTGTAAATCCAGATAAGAAGTAAATGCTTTTCAGCAGAAGCAGTTTAAGTACCTCTTACACTCTGACCCGTCTAATGAAGGCTTTTCTGACTCTGCATCTGTGAGATACACCCAGTAGATAAGATGGAGGCAAACTGCATCCAATGATACTTTGACAGCTCCTTCAAAAATTCTGATGACTAAAGGGGGTCTGTAATGACACATGGGATTTATGTCTTCAGTATAATTTTCTTCTTGCTCTTCTGTTATTAATTTGGCTCCACTTCAGTTGAATACTAAGTTAATCACACTTCTGAGATGGAGGCCTCTGAAATAAAAGGCTTATCGAGCTGTTACAGTTATTAATCAAAAGTAAAAAAGGACCAATCCTGGGACAAGTTCCCTGAGACCAGCAGCATGGCAGGAATCACATATGAAGAAAGAGCTACAGGAGAGGCCGGACAACAGCAGCGCTGCCAAAGTCCTCAAACAGGTGGTTTGTCCAAAAGAGAAGTTTTTACTGCTTCTTGGTTGGTTGTTCTAAAGCAGTATGTGAGGTCACTTCAATGGCTTATCTTCAACATACCAGGCAGGAATATAAAGCAGTTTGTTTTTTTCTTTAGTTGATTTATCTTGAAGCTGTCAGTTAAATAAACTCTTATTATTTCTTTCCTGCCTCCATTCTTTGGCCTGTAACTGATGACATTGGCTTTTGAGACTCACATTCAAAAGAAATAGTCCCTTCCCTTGATATGTGTAAATTCCCATACAGAGGATAAGGGTATAAAAATGCCACTCCATATAACATGAAACAAGTAACACATGTACAAAACAAGTTCATGAAACAGAAGAGGAGAAGGGAGTGTAGTAAAGTGTTAATACCAGAAAAAGTAAAATCATGGATCATCTTATAGCCATCTTTTTAAAATTTTTTCCATATTTTATACAGTGTTGTATTCTTTTCCCTAATGAAAAGATATTTATGAAAGCATTTTCAAGATACAGAAGTAGGTTGAAGAAAGGAGTGGTTAATTTGGTTTGTGAGATTATTTTTTAAGGCTGCACAAAGAAAACCTAACCACTGAAGAGTTTCTACTCCATGTCCAGGACTCTTGCAGCCACCAGCAGAGAAGAGGATACTCAGATCGAAAGAACCACATGTGCAAAAGCAAGGAAATCCAACCAGTTTCTGGTCATTTGCTTCCCCTTCCAAAATGTTTTCCAAACCACCATGAAATATGCGTGACAAATGAACAGTTACCAACATCCATAATGTATGCTGATTGTCCCGAGGAAATGATAAACACAATTAGATTCTATTTTGTACACTTGCCTAGTGCCCAAAAAGTTAAATATGAATTTATTTTGGTTACATATCCATTTTCAAACACATGTGTTTAAATAAATGCCTGGCTAATCATTCTGGAAAGTTAAGCATCTTTTGTCAAGATAGAGCCGCTCCCTAAATCCAAATTCTGACACATGTACTTAATGTATTAGCCCTAGTCCCTTGGTGAGAGTGCAGAAAATTAAGATAGCCTAACAACATTAAAAAAAAAAAACCTGAACTTTCAAAACAGTACAATGGTTACACCAGTTAATGTAAATTGTCTTGTAGAATAGGTTGTTCAACCCTCAGAACAAGATTCTTAAGAAGGCATGCCAGCTATTACTTCCATTTCCAAATGATGAACTTGAGGCTGAGGTTAAATGACTGCCTCCTGCTTCAAGAATAGGAAGAGACAGTGACTAGAAGAAACCAAAAGCCAGGTTGTATGGCTTTTCTTTCCCATTACTGTGCTGATCCAGGTCACACCAGGTCTAAGTGTAGTCACCTGGATCTGTAAGTGAGTGAACAAAAAAATAAGTAAAGACATCATTGTGTGAGGGGAACAAATGGCGGAGATGGAAAACAGGCTCCTCAAGGAAGAAACACAGCAAACTTCCCCCAAAAATAGCAAAAGGGAGTTAAAAACATACACGTAGGTCTCACCAAGATAACAAGAGGCAGTCATAAAATGTCTATGACATGCCTAAAGGACAGGACAGACTAACAAGACCCCCCTGGAATGTCCAGTTTGATAAGGATGGGGGTAGGGCAGCCAAATGGTTGGGTTCAGTAAGAAGTTAATTAGATGACATCCTGTCACAACTGTAGCTTCAAAGTAGAGAGAGCCTAAGCCAGGCAGAGTGCTGTATTATCCCCTAGACTTCAACTACCTATGGGTTAGCTCTCTCAATAAGTCCCACCCACCAGGGAGCTTTGCTATCCATTCAATAAACTTTGTGCTTGCTTTAACTCTTAATTCCTGGTCCGGCATCCTCAGTCATCGACTTCGCCAAGGCACGAACTCAGGATCAATGATACAATATCAATTGGAGTTTCAGACCCGCAGAGATTGAAGGGAAGACATCAAAACTTCCCAAGATTTTCTGTGCAAGGAATGTTAATGTATGAAGTTATCATATAAGAGAGACAGAAAAATCAATCAGTTGATGTCATAAACCATTCAGCGCTATTATCCCCAACAACAGGAAAACTGTGAAAGTGACCAGTGTCCCATGAAGCTTTGTAGGATACTGCTTACACCTGTTTAAAAAAAAAAAATCCTTAGACTGATTAATTTACAGTATTTATTTGCACAAACAAGAACAAAACAAAAAGCAACTCACAAATTGGACCACTCCCAGAACCAGAGCAGGTTCTGAGAACTCAGCCAATAATACAAGATCAGACAGAAAACAATTTAATTGGCTACAACCTAATCAAGCAGTCAATTGTTTACAGCTTAAGTAGTTAATTGTTTACAGCTTAATTAGTTAATTGCCTGCAGGGCCTTCTGCAACCTAGAAAAATTCAGTGATTAAACTCTGTATTGGTTCAGTCTGTTGGGCCCAGTCCAAATCCATGGCCTCCCATGAATCTTATTTAGCACACACACCCCTTCCTCTAACCCCATATCATCTCCACAGACACACTTACTCCATGGGCAGCCATCTTGCAGAGAACCAGTCTGGATGGCATCCTCTACTCAGGGGCCTAAGAACACTGTCCTTCCTCTGAAAGCTTATATTCTCATCTGCACTACAGGATTTATGAACTACCTAATCAAGGCAAGCAGTGGATAGTCATGTCACATCACATAAAGAGACCAGGAACAGTCCACAGCACAGAGCCCCACACCACTCTCTGGACTCAGAGAAAGAAAAAAACAACCCGGCAGGAGCAGGAAAACATTTTTATAAAGACATGAAATAGATTTAATAGGCTATAGTTTGGACAGGCATGGTGGTACACACCTGTAATCCCATCATTTGGGAGGCTGAGACAGGATGATCAAGAGTTCCAGGCTACCTAGGCTACATAGTGAGACCCAGTTTCAAAAAAATTTTTTACAAAGAAGCTGCATTTTGACGGAGACAAGAGAATCAGGTGGATGAGGATGAGGGGAAAGAGAAGCAGATTCACGTGACTCTAATAACACCTCCAATTCCACAGAGGCAGTGTCTGACAACCAGGGTCTGGCAGAAGAGGAGGAAGCAAGGAAGATGACAACAGTGGGTCCTACCCTGGGCACGTGGTCCCTGATGTTTTCAGAGTTGGAACTCTCTTGGGCTGGTTGTTGTCAAGTTGACCTTGAAACTGAAGGGTTCTAATGCCCAGAGCCCTGGACCACTCACACAGGAGCAGGGTCCCTGGCCTCTGTCAGTCTGCATTTCTCCCCCAAGGACAGCTCCCACCTCTGAATGTCTGAGAACTCCAAACAGACACTCTTCTTCTCTGTGGCCACAGATCTGCTGGCTTCCCTGGCAACAGTCCTGGATGACAAGCCTGAATTTCTGACTTTAAAATGTAAAGGGTATGACCAACAGATGGGTGAGACTGGAAAGCAACAGAGACAACCCAGAGGCCCCACCCAGACCTCAATTTGCACAAGCAGTGCTAAATCATCCAAGTTACCAATGGGAGCACAGACAGTCCAGAGCGGTCCAGGGGATGCTGCACCCTGCCAAGGAGGTGACTTGGTCGGGGAGGGGAATACTCAACAGGAACCAGCAGAGTCACTGGTGGTGCAGTCAGCTCAGCAAGGCACACAGACTCCCACACTCAGGATGCCAGCTCTCTGCCAGCCAGCATCCCCTAGGGCCAAATCTGGTGTCTACACACAGAATAAAAATGCTCTACCACTGTGACTAAGAATAAATAAAAGCTAAAAAGGTAAGTTCTGTAAAAGAAAGATTTACTGATGCAAAAAAAAATCCATATAAATTTTATGCAGCCATGAAGAAGAACGAAATGTTATCATTCGCTGGTAAATGGATGGAATTGGAGAACATCATTCTGAGTGAGGTTAGCCTGGCTCAAAAAACCAAAAATCGTATGTTCTCCCTCATATGTGGACATTAGATCAAGGGCAAACACAAGGGGATTGGACTATGAGCACATGATAAAAGCGAGAGCACACAAGGGAGGGGTGAGGATAGGTAAGACACCTAAAAAACTAGCTAGCATTTGTTGCCCTTAACGCAGAGAAACTAAAGCAGATACCTTAAAGCAACTGAGGCCAATAGGAAAAGGGGAACAGGTACTAGAGAAAAGGTTAGATCAAAAAGAATTAACCTAGAAGGTAACACCCACGCACAGGAAATCCATGTGAGTCAATGCCCTGTATAGCTATCCTTATCTCAACCAGCAAAAACCCTTGTTCCTTCCTATTATGGCTTATACTCTCTCTACAACAAAATTAGAGATAAGGGCAAAATAGTTTCTGCTGGGTATTGACGGGGGGAGAGGGAGGGGGCGGAGTGGGTGGTAAGGGAGGGGGTGGGAGCAGGGGGGAGAAATGAACCAAGCCTTGTATGCACATATGAATAATAAAAGAAAAATGAAAAAAAAAATCCATATAGAAGTGGGGTCTGGCCCAATGTTCTCCTCCCTTAGCACTAACACAACTGATTAGTAGTTGAGTCTGTCAAGAAGCCATCCCATTCACAAAAAAAAAAGGTAAGGTTGGTCTGTGCTCTTTGGCCAAAACACATTGTTTTCACTTTATAACACAAAGAGCATCCTTATTATCTATATCAGTAGATAATGAGTAAATCTGTTTAATCAGCTAAGAGAATAAAAAATGCTCATCTTACTGGCCTCAGAGTCATTGTGAGCATTGAATGATACAAGGAATGTGACCAAAACATCCCCAAACTTGTAGAGCACTTGATAATTTTAATTAAATACCTAGGGAACAATTTCATTTCTTTTAACTTTGTTTTTGACCTCTGGTCCTATGACATCTAGCACCCTCCCTGCCTACCCAAACTGGGAGAAAAGTTAACATGATCACTCCTGGGCAACCTCATAGGGCTCAGACATAGAATAAAAGACAAGAATGCAGAATCCAACAGTAGGGCCCCCAGGTATCAACCTGTATGGCCACTAAGGGGAGCCCCATCAAGGAGCTAAACTCTTTCTGGGTCTGAAAACAAAAGTATCTTCTATAATCAGGGAAAAGTCCAAGGTGCCTTCCCCTTCCCAGTTGTAAGACATGTAGGAGCAAGACACTTACCTTAACTTCCTCCACACCTTGCAGCCTCATGGTGGAGAGCAGGAGGAGAGAACAGAGCCATGACAGGAGCAGCGACCGGAACTGGGCCACACAGAAGGCGATGATGGAATGGAGGAAAACCATGGCCACACCTGGGGCCCCCAGCACATACCAGCAGGCCCACATTCCATAGACCATGAGAATCCAGGGTCTGTGCTGCAGACAGGGAAGGCCCAGTGAGAGGGACACAGAGAGGGAGGAGAGAGGGAGAAAAAGGTGAGCTCATGAGCACTGCTATCAAAGCTTCTACATAGAAGAGGATAGTCTTTACTAACCCAGTAAGCAAAACTTGTCCTCACTGCCCTGGACATTTAGATGGACTTTCCACCTTCATCCCCAGAATCCCACTAGATCCACCCAAAGGCAACTAACCAATTTCCTGCCTTCAACCAAAGCCACACAAACCACTGGAACCCACAGACATGAGATATCCCACAGACATGAGATATCCCACTGACTATTCAACAGACATTATGGAAGCTGGAGGCTAATGGAAACTGTCAATCTGGAAGACCATACCCTGCAGATCCCATCCTGCGGCGATGAAGGCAAAAGAAAGTTTCAGTGCACAATTCTAGGAAGGCTTTCTGAAGTCTAGACCAGAGACTTAAAATTAAATCTCTAATTATATTTTTTTGCATACTGCTTACAGTCAAATTTACATCACAGAAAGATTGTATCTTACCAGCTTTCTGTGATGGTGAAGAATTTAGGTAACCAATCTGACTGATAGATTTTTTTGGCCCATTTTAAGAAAATTAGAATGTTTTTCAATTTAATTATCAAGTAATTTATAGTTTTCTGATGAATAACTAAATAGATGAATTAACATTGAGGCAGGATAGATAGATAAGGCAACAGGTAAATTTTAAATTATATTAAAATGACCAAACTCAAACACTAAAACAGAAACAGGAAGTAAAAACTAAAAACTCAAATCATGAAGTTCCTCTCCCATCACCTTCTCCTTTTAAATGTTAAGTTACAAGAATAGGGAGACATACAGGAGCTATCTGTATCTGTCTTCTTTTATATGCTAACAAACTTCAAACTTAATAGGTAAAGAGACAGAAAATTAAAGGGCATTCATGCACATATTATCCCCATGTTTTGGGTAAGCCGAGACTCCATTTCCATGTTTCAGAACAGGACCCAGCTTGGCCATATTTTGGGTAATATACTCACTCTGAACCCATTGTCTCTAATGATCATGGATGGCTAGAAACATGACCACATGTAATCCAACAGCTCAGAAAGTATAAACACCCCAAATAAGAACAGTCATTTGAGTCTTCTTCACTCCCATTTCCTTAATGAGAATCAGGAAGTATTTCACTCTCCCTTCCCTGTTTCTCCTTTCTTTATCCTGTTTTACTAAAATAAACCCTTACTAATAAGAAAATGTAAAAAAAAAAAAAAAGAGTTTAGCATTTATTACTTGCACAGGGGGTTTATTGTGGCATTCCCTTAATGAACAATGTGACCTCCAATTCTTCATATATAAAATTCAGGTGTAAATAGCATCTAATTCACAAGGTTGTAAGGCAGAAATAAGCCATGCCTATGAAGCACTTAGAACGGGATCAGCTCACATAGGTAGGACTCCTGAAACACCAGTTGCTATCCTTAAGGAAACACGATGGCTCGTGGGTGTGCATTTTAGAATACGGTTACACAGAGCTAGAAAGTGGGGACTGGCTGAATGCAGGTCTTCTTGTGAAAAGAAGAGTTCTTACGGGGAAAGACAGATGTGGAGTGCAAATTGTAAATCCCATCCTTAGATGGGATTAAACTCTTCCAAAATATTGCTCAAGTACCATTCTGTCCCAAACCTATACTCCAGCCCAAGAGAACATTTTAAATGTGAGACTAGGTCAGCCGCTTTTAAGTTCCAAGAAAACCAGAAAAATTTGAAGTTCATTTGCACTGTTTCCACCCTGCAGCCCACAGAAAACGGTCACATAAATTTGTTTCACACCCCCCCCCCCACCAAACCCCACTCAACCTCTGGGCAGAGTCCAATTTTCAAGAACAAGGTTGCCAAAGACTATTTTAAGACATAGTTTTAACAAATGGAAAAAAAAGAAGGTTCTTTTTTAACCCGACCTACAGCATTTACTGCTGGGATTCTTTTCCATGCATGCGTGGCTGTGTACATATGTGTATGCGTATCCACAGCTACGCTTTTATTAAGTGCTACTTGATCCATTTGGAAAAAGCCTGTTTGCTGGGATTCACTTGAAACTTACCACAGACTTCAACTTGGAAAAAGCTGGAAGAACTTTTAGGAAATACTTAATAGTGCTGTGTAAACCCCATCTGACTTGAGACTGATGAGCTTAACAGTGATCTCAAAAGCCACCTGGGGTGCAGACACTTGTGTCCCATATTCTCAGTCCCCACTGTCTTGCCAAATAGTACAGGCAGACAGCACTGAATACAGTCCTAAAACATCACAGAAAATGTCCTCGTGGTAACTGTATGCTTTCCACTAACCTTAATACTAGCCAGCGACTCTTCCCCACTGAGCATGGGCAACTCTACTATGTACAATCATGGCAGAGAGGAAGTGAAAAGATTTGAATAGTGCAAAAAGAATTACCTATACAAAACTGCTATACTAATCAGAGCCCCACTAAAATACAAGTTTTCATACTTCATCTATACAGATTTTTGGAATCCTATCCCCAAAACACCATTAAAAAACATCATCCCCAACACCTGCCCCAGCCACTCTTCTCCCACACAGGTCAAGAACTAGAAGCAGCAGTACAGAGAGGGGTCAGGGAATGTCAGAGTGACACTGCCAGCTGCTCATGGCCATCCTGTGTGGCCTTCTACTCTGGGTAGCATGGGAGCGTATTCCAAGTGTTTGCAAGACCAGTGTCACCTGCAGAGACCTAAAGGCAGCCCTTCCCTTCTCCAAATGTGGTGATGTATTCATCAAACATTTGTCTACCTCTAAACTGAAAATGTTTAAACATCAGTACTAAGACTCTAAGATGAAATAAGCCAGAAATTTTTCAACTTTTCAAAAATGAAGGTATGTCATGTTTTATTCCAAAACAATATTTCTGACACACTAAAGTGGTTTTAAGTTTTTTTTCCCCACAAGTTCTTAGGGTGACCTGAATGAATATACAGTGTTTTGGTCACACACATATTCTATGTCAAACTCAAGTTTTTAAAACCCACTTAGAAGTCAAAGTAGCCCAATTACTTTAAATTAAGAGGTTCATATCATGACTGTGATCAGTAATTACTGATCACTAGAAAAGATGGCACGAAGAGTCAGATTGATCAAGTATACAAAGAAAACATGATCTAAGTTAGTGCTGGGTTTGAAATTTTAATTAGGTACCATTTTTATACAATGTTCTACTAATTGGGATTTTTATTGAGATAATTCATATGCAACTGTTAGCAATACAGAGGGATGCCTTGCATATTTTACCCAGTTTCCTCCAGTGGTAGCATTTTGCAAAACCACAGTATGCTATTGATTTGCTCCAGTTAACCAAACTTACTCAGATTTGCCCGGTGTTCCTTACACTCATACATATGTGTATATGGACTGCTATGCAATTTTATCATGTGTATAGGTTCAGAATCCACCACAGTGAAGACGCAGAACATCACCCCAATGATCCTTTACACTGCCCTTCTACTCATTCCAATGACTCCCATCTCTAGCCCCCAGCAACCACTTACCTCTTCATTTATAAGAGCTTATCATTTCTAAAATCAAACAGTTATACAACCTTGAGGATTTGCCTTTGTCCCGCTCAGCATAATTCCCTGGAGATTCATCCAAGTTGCTATGGATAGCAAAGATTTCTACCTTTTATTGCTGAGCTTTCTAGGGTATGGCTGGACCATAGTGTGCTTAACCATTCACCAGCTGAAGGACTTCTAGGCTGTTTTCAGTTTGGGGCTATGACAAATAAAACTGATATAAACATCTATATGCAGGCTTTGATGTAAAAATCACTTTACATTCTCTGGGATGACTGCCCAAGAGAGCACTTGCTGGCTGGCAAGGTCACTGCACGTGTAGTTCCATATTAAACTGCCAAACAGTTTTCCAGCATGACCTGTCATTGTCCGTTCCCACCAGCAATGTTCAATGAGTGATCTGGTTTGTCTGCATCTTTGTAAGCCTTTGGTGCTTAATCTGGGCCATTCTGGAAAGTGTATAGTGTTATCTCATTGTGATCTTAATGTGAATTTACAATGCTCTTGTAATGAGTAGAAAAGCTTGGGATGGGCTGAAAGAACTTTGCTGGATCCCAGCATGACATCCTCCCCCACTTAATTCTCTTGATTCCAGGTTTGGCAATATCTAATAGATGAAAAAGAATGCAGGGCAAGAAGGCAAACTTTCAAAAGTCTAGGACACAGTGAGAAAGAAACTACACTATTTTTGTGACACTGGAGATAAAGCCAGACTCAGAACATCCTGGGCTTTCTGATGGGATGCAGTGTTCACAGCACCAGAGTTAACCAGGCGAGCACCCTCCTTTAACTCCTCTGCTCTGTGTTGACACTGAACCGCTTCTCAAAATATATCGCAACTGAACACCTAGTAGTCTCCCTCAGCAAGCTAAGATCAAACCCTCTCTTGTTCATATTATAGTAACATAAGCCTAGAATTTAGAATAGCACCTAGCATATATTGTGCTTCATAAATACTGGATGGATGGACAGGTGGTTGGGAGGGAGACACTGAAGGATGTGGGTAAATGGGTAGGTGAGTGGATGGGTGGACAGGTAGTTGTGTAGGTAGATGAACGGGTAGATGGATAAGTTTCCCCACGTCTTGGGATTCAACCTCGTTGTTATGACTAAGAATAAATTAGCATCAAAATTTGGTGCTTTTTAACTCACTAATGTGAAAATATCTTCCAAATCTACTTATTCTGACTTACCCCCTAGAAACAAAGACTTCTCTGCTAATACAGATAAAATAGAAACTTGTCATTTCTGTTTTTACTGCCTGCAACCTGTTTCTACTTCACAGAGGTCTCTCTCAGCTCTACTTATGTTGTTAGCCATAGATGAACACAGGTACCAACCTATGAGGGCAGACATCTGTAACAGAACCCACTGTCTCTCATTCCAGTCATGTCTCCTGGGACAGTAACCAATGGAGCTGGTCTTGTTCCAAGGCTAGAATCAGAGTCCCCAAAGCAAGCCTGTAAACTTTCCCTCCTTTCCTTTGAAATCTATATTCTTCAAATCTCCTTCCCAGGGAGTCAGAACCCCAGAACCCAGCCACAGGAAAAACTGGCTGACACTGCCCCTTCTCTCACCATCTCTACTTCTCTCCAACTTCAGCTCATCCTGTGCTGTGGACGCCAAGTGATATTAGGATGTGCCTGAGTGAATCCCATCATTAGCTTATCTCTGCAGGGAGAAGCAAAAGCATAAAACCTTGGTCAGGGCTCCTGCTGGCTATAGTATCAGGCTGCTGTGTATTAATTCCTTTTTGCACATCTGCCAAGGAACCACTCAGCAGAAGCATTGCTTGATTCTTTAGTTCTCAATCAATATTCTTACGCATGGTGGTGTTTATTACATACTACATAATCAATTATAGCTCCCGCTGAAATATATTATACACAATATACATATATTATACATAAGAATATATATGCATACATATATTATGTATTATATGTGTGTGTGTGCGTGTGTGTATGCACACGTATACCCCAAACAGATAAAAAAATCCAGTCTACCCCAAACAACAGCATTCTTGCCAGCTTTTTCTGGGAACAAAGGTCAATGGTCCCATATCAAAGGAATTCACCTCATTAGGCAGACACTGGTGAAGAGAAAACAGGTTCTTAGGTGTATGGATTTGACACTTTGCTGGGAGTGCCTATTCCCATGGCCTTCCAGAGCTAACACCATGGGACCAGGTTTCCCAGCCCTCTGCATATCCTGTGGTGGGGAGCTGAGCTGTAGGGTCTGGTGCTAACGATGCGAGTTCTCCAGCCACGGGTACAGTGAAAATGGCTCTGTGGTCAGCAGCAGCAACCACTCTCAGCCCCCAGAACAAGCCAGTCTTCTCAAAAGTTCACACAGGGGTATTTTTAGTTCTGAGGGCAGAGAACACAGTGTCTCAGGTGGCAGGGAGGCCACAGAGGTGTTCGAGAAAGGAGGCAACTGTGACCCACACCCACACAGTCCAATCATAACAAACCTAACGGCCAAAGCTCAGGACCATTTACTCAGCCTCTCCTCCCGGGCACTGGTTCTTCATACAGTCGCCAAAACCCAAAGAAAGAGCCCTACCCAGAGGAAAGGCATTGAACCTCCACCAAGGAGCTCAGCGGAAAGTTTTATTACTTGTCATGACCCCCCCCCACACCAAAAAGAAAAAAAAAAGAAGAAAGAAGAGGAGGAAAGAAATCTTATGCTTTTGAAAGTAGCCTGCCTTTCAGTGGAAGTAGGTGGGGAGACTGAAGGAAGAGCTGAGCTTAAATCTTAGATGGAGTTGGGTAGTATCCTTCAAGGATTATGGTTGTCACAGCAAGAACTGCTAATGCCTGTCACTTCACAGCATTGCTCATGGTTTATGATGCCTCAGAGGATAGGGAAATACAAGACAAATGCAGCCCAAATCTTCCACCCTGAATAAGTACGAAAAACAACTACCCAAATTAAAGCCATCTGGAACACTTAGTCCAGGTGCTGAAAGGCCACAGCTAATGAGGCCAGAGCTGTGGTTTAGACTTACATGAGGGCCAAGCGGAGTCAGACAAAGAAAGCACTATGTCCTAGCCGCAAGCAGGTCCCTGCCCACCAGCTGTCTCACAAATCAAGCCTGTGGTCCCACAGGGGATGAGACACACACAGGAAGAGATGACTCAGTGCTCACTCTGCCTCATTCCAAGAAAAATGCAAAGAACACCTCCTACTGACACCGGATAAGTCACATTCTGCAGATAAAAAGACAAGTCCACATGTCCACCCATGCCCGATACCAAGATACAAGAATCCAAATAAGTGAATTCCATTTCCTTCAAGCTGTAGGTCCAAAGCCATCTCCTTGGGGGCCTTCCCTACACCAGAATGACCAATTTGAAGTATCTCTTGTTTTAGATGCCCAGTTCAGCTGGCCCAGCCCACCACATCAGGTATAACAGTGATCCGTATCAGGTTTCCCCTCTAACTTCTTGTCCAACTGTGATTCCCCAGGAGAGGGGCTCCGTCTCCTAATCCCTTCTCCCAGAAGCAGCTCGAAATAGGTTCATTAAAAAAAAAAAAAAAAGACATTCATAGGCGGACTGCTGTGTAGATGACCAGACATGGCCTCTGTCCCTAAAGAATTTGGAATCTAAAGATAGTCATCTCCTTTCTTAAACACCACAAAAGCCAATGCTCCCAGGAGCAAATACCAGCAGCCACCAGGCTACTTTCATCACATGATAGCATAAACCTGAAAGACACTGCCTATCAGACGCTCTCCACAATCCCAAGAAGCCAGGGTAGCATCCCCGTTGCATAACTGAGGATGCAAGCTCAAAGACATGAAATAATTCACCTGAATTTACAGACCTTGAGTACAGCGAAGCTACGATTCACCCATTGTGCTCTTAAATACTGTCAGCCCTCCATATTCAAAGCTTCTTCATCCACGGATTCAACGGACATGGGATATTAAAAATTTAGAAAAAATGTCTAAATACAGAAAAAAAATGTCTGTACATGTTTAGTACAGACATTTTTGCTTAGCATTCTCTAAACAGTATCTTAGCATTCCCTAAACCTGTCTGCATAGCATCTATATTGCATTAGGTATTATAAGCATTCCATAGCTGATTAAAGTATAAGGGAGGATGTGTTTAGGTTATATGCAAAGACTACATAATTTTATATAGGAACTTGAGCATCTGTGCATTTTGGTATCCTCGGGGATCCTGGAACCAGTCCTCCTGAGGAGCCATAGTAATGCCCTCTAGGACAAAAGGAGCCTGAACTTGAAATTACAAGCAAATTAAATTAAGAGAAGCCATCTCTAAAACATAGCAGTTATCTCATTTTTACGTTATAGTTTTGCACGTGTGATGTACCACTTAGTTCCTACACTTCTGAGTTTTCTATACATGGAATCACATCTGATTATTTCTCTGCAACCTGCTGTACTAGCTCACTGTCATGTGTTAATAATTATGGCTATAATTCACTCTCTTTCATGAAATTCTATAAATTCACATAATTCATCTATTTCTTCATAATGGGCATTTGGATTGCTTCTGGCTCTTTACAAACACCACTGCAATGAACAATCTGGCTTATGTCCCCTGGTTGGCAGAAGAGAGTCTCCAGGATTAGCACTGGTAGCTGTGGGTAGGTGCCTCTAATTTTACTAGGTAATGCATTTCAGAGGAGCTAAACCAATACATGTTCCTACCCTCTCTGGATGAATTCAACTGACCAGTACTTGGTATCGTCAGGGGACTTTTGTTTTGTCTTGCCAAACTAGAAAGTATGAAAAGATATTACAGTAGTTATAAAATGCATTTGCTTGGTTATTAATGAAGTTTAACATTTTTTCATTAGTCTAGGGGTGTTAAGTAATTTACCTATGGGCAGAGACGCTTTATGTTGAAATAAAAATGTTAAATTTCTAGAGATTTTAAGTCACATTGAGCATTACCAATATTTCCAGACTCCCAAGGATAATACCCATGTCTACTGATTCTTTTCCTGGGACTCTTCCTTTTCTTAAAAAGAAACACAGAATCATACCTTCCCTGCAAGCAGTGTGGCCAGTTGAGACACTGCCATGTGGCCAAAGAAGAGCCACACCAGCCTCTGCTTTCCCCATTCCATCCAGAAGCTCCACTCAAAGTCAGTCGGGTCCTAAAAAGGTCAAAACAGAAGTTGATAGTATCAGAGGGATTTAGTGCATGCCTGAAACAGAACAAAAACTCCAGTTACTAACACAACTAGACAGAAAGCTAATGTGAGTCCAAATTCTGTAAAATAGCATTTACCCACATCTAGCATTTCCTCCCCACCCCCCTAGATCTTGGCTGAGTTCACTGCCATTCCCCAAATGCACCTCTACTTTCTATAGAACTCAACATCTTCGGTAAAGCTGATCCCCCAGGACCCTGTATGGGATAGAAAGTATCATTTACCCATTTTGTAAAAGAAGGAACAGAGGCTACACGCCCTCTATGTTACCCAAGGTAACATAGTATAACTAATGAATTGGAGCTCTTCCAGTTAGACACCAAGACTAACGCTTGCTGTTTCATTAAGTGAAATGTAAATTAGACACTAATAAAAATCACTTAAGGTCAGTCATGTTAAATTTACCATCATTTATATGCAGAAAGATAATGGATACAGAAATTAACCAATTTCATATAAACTTGCAACGGAAGGATGAGAGGTACACTTCTCTTCCCCTCAGAAGTTCTGTGTCCATGGAGTGCTCTGTGCTGTATCCTTTTGGGTCCATGCCTGTGAGACGCCATGACTGGGAAAGGTAGAAACCTCTGATACAGTGAACATGGGGACTTCTGAGGACCAGCATCTACAAGCCATACCTCAGGAGCCAAAAAGATGATCATGGAAGCCAAGTTTAGCATGGAGAGCATAAGCAGCCATTGGTGGCACACAAATGGGCAATGTAGATTTGGCACCACCAGAATGGTCAGATTCTAGCTCAATTGTAACTGACGCTGAACACCTCACTAATCTTTTGGAAACCCACTTCACTGAATTTAGAGGAAAAAAAATTTTCACCTGATCTTTAAGAGGCAATTTCATACTGTTACACATATAAAATACTTGCTTTCAGAGGCAATATAATCAATCTTAATTCATATGCCCTTCCTTCTATAATCACTAATTGACATTACAACCTCACAATAATTCTTAATGTAACAGTTTTTCTTTAGTTAATAGACTGTCTTTTAGAGCAGTTTTTATCTGAGTACACAGTTCCCATACATATGTACAGCCTCCCCCACTATCAACAACCCCTACCAGACTGATACACTCATTCCAATTATGGATGTGTCTGTGAAGGACACATCGTTGTCACCCAACACCCAAAGTTTATGTTAGGATTCACTCTTGGTGCTGTACATTCTGTGGAGGGACAAGTATACAATAATACATATCCATCACTGTAATATCATACAGTGGTTTTACTAATCTAAAAATCCTTCATGCTCCACCTGTTCATCCCTCCCTCCCTACCAACCACTGATCATTTTATTGCCTCATGGTCTTACCTCTCTCAGAATATCACATAGTTGGAATAAAGTAGCTTTGCTTTCAACTCCATATTACAAATGAGTTAACTGGAAGCCAGAGAAAAAAAATTATTTGCCCAAAGTTAGTAGAGGGCAGAGATGGGTTTCATACCACAACAAAACCTAATACCAAGAAGAAAACCCTGATATCAAAGAGGAACCCCTTTCCCAAGGTATTTCTAATTGTGCTGTCTCCTCTACCTGGATCTCCCCTCTCCCCCACAATGCCATCTGACCAAATTCTCTCCAACCTACAGGGTGTTTCATCGATGCTCATAACCACAAATCCAGCCCAGTGATGTATACAAAATCAGTTTTCTAAGGCCGCCCAAATGTGCATCCTTCCTATTTCCATACCCCCAGGTGGACCTCACTGTATCCCATTCTCCTCATCCATACTTCAACTCTAGGCCTTTTAGTATACCATTTTATTACAGTTGGTTCACATGCTATATTTTCTCTCTAGGGGAAAAACTGTTACGTTCCCTGAGAGCAAGACCTTTACTTGCTCAAGATTCAGTAAGCCTTTAAAATGTGTGTGGGCGGGGGGTGGGGGTGCATAGGAAGCAGATAGCCTTAGCTCTCATCACATTTCTATTCCTTGTTTAAACTTGGACAAATACTCACTTAACTATCTGTATCTGAGTCTCCTCCTTTGTAAAATGAAGGGCTGGATTAGCACAATGTCCAGTACCTATAGCTACGTTTAGCAATGTACTCCCTAATAAGCCAGTATGTACTACATGCTCAACAAAAGCTTGCTGAAAAAGTTGAAAGATTATATAACGGGTCCTTTGTAAGTACTGGTATAAGTACAGTCTACTGGGAAAGGGGAAGTAGAGAGACTAGCATCTGCCCTTGAATGCCTTTATACACACAGAAAACAAACTCACAGTGTATTCATATTATATGATCTGTTCTATATCATCTTCACCAACTCAAGGCCTGACATATCCATTACTCACTCTGGAGACATGGGCAAAATAGAGTAATAGCACAACAGAGGGCCTATTTCATGATTTAATTATAAGAATAAATTAAAACATGGAAAACACTTGGAGCAGTGCCTGACATTTATCAAGCATTATATATACATATAAAATTCTTGATGATAATATATATATTATATATGGATATATATATCCATTAAGTAAATGTATGAATAAACAACAAATTCTGCTTTGCTTTGATATCCTCAGAAGCACAAGTCCAGGAGTTTCCTTGCTACACATTTTGAAACAGCTAGAGGCACCCACAGGTGAAGAGCAACAGAGTTGAGCTGCTCCAGCTCCCAACCTCGATCAAAAGAAGGAAAGAAGAAACATTCTAGACACCAGACTGAAAAGAAGTGAACCCAAGGTTAACAAAAGGGAGCACCACATTCAACAAAGCTGTCACCTCTAAATGCCATGGGAAAGTAACCATCCTAAGCTCTCTTTAAAGGGGAGTTCCAGACACTACTGATGAACTTAGTCAGCACTAGTTAAGTACCCTCTAGCATGACTTCCTATGCATCAAACATTAGAGGGTCAAGAACTACATATCCCAGAATGCGTTGCAGCTCACATGGTTCTGATGAACAAATACACTAAGACTCTGAAAGTTAAAAAAAGACAATGTGTAGCCATTTGACTCTTCTGGAAGAATCCCACAGTGGCAATTTCCTGATGTGGTAGCTTGTGCTAATGTGACGACAGCACCAGGTTCCCCCACCAGGAGCTGTACAATAGCAGCAGTTTTGTAGAGTGGCTCTATAAACTCACTATGGTTACTTAGGCAGCTCTTTCCATTATCCTGAAATATTTTTAAATCCCTGCAATAATTTTCTTTCTTTTTAAAATAACTGGGGTGGATTCTGTTATCTGCAATGAAACCTTGATTAACACACAATGGGAGAAATGTTTCTCCTGGATGAAATACAACTCTAGCTTTATAATGGGAGCATTACGAAAATAATTCACATTGAAGAATATTATTCTGAAATAAGCCTATTTGATGGAAGAAAATACCAGCTAGGTCAACCAATGAGTGTCCAACAACTAGACAGTGAAGGCAATAAATGCTTATATTAGACACATTCATTAGGTCTGGGAGTGTAACTCGGTGGTAGAGTGTTTGCCTAATGTTAGACACATTCACTAATTTTTTTTGTATCCAAAACAAAATAAAAAATGACATACCTTACTCACCTGCCTGCACTTTTCATTAGTCTGTCTTTACTCCTCACATGGAAAAAGCATTTCCGTAACCTCATATCCATCACAAAAACACAAATAGTAGACATTTTTGTGTATCTAATTCATAAATAGCATCATATGCTTATTACGTACTTGGAGATCATCTCTAATTCCTAATTACATTGACCAAAAGTTTCTCTGTGATCAGAAAAAAAAGAAACTTTTCTAAAGTTCTTGAAATCATAAATGTTTCCCTGCACATTCAAAGAGAACAAACTTACCTTAATGGCCTATTAATCTCCAGACAAGAAACACAAAAGAAGACTAATTCAGTAGGAATTCTGCACAACAGAGGACTGCTCTCTAGATGAACTCAGGCTAATGATTCATCGAGCAATTGTTGGAAGAGTTTTCTTTTTCTTCTAACAGCTGCTTTGCTAGTTCTAAAATAATTTGAACTAAATCAATGTACTGCTCACCATTTCCAGAACAACAGTGTTTCCCAGCCAAAATTCCATAAAGATAAAATGGTCTAATAAAACTTACTTTTGTATAAATACAAAATCTGTGCTGATACATCTTTACCATTGTCATCCTGTACAAGTGAAGAGAATGGTACCAACAGGACAGGCGCAAACAGCTCCGGGCTGTGCACTATTTGCAGTCCTTCCCTTACCCTTGCCATCTAACCCAGGAGAATTGGTCCAGGGTATAATGGCAGAGCGAAGATGTTTCATGAAAGAAAAAGAGAAAACCCTCCTACAGTGGCTAAATTAAATCATAAGGATCTAAAATTAATGTAGATAAATTATTTGAAGAGCTTCAACCCAACTGCCAACCTAAACTCTCCAAAATCCTCTGGCTACAACTCTCCATTCACCACATTCCTAGAAGTCACTCTGGATTATGCAAGATTACACATACACCTGGTTAACACAGACAGACGGACAGTCATCTCCCTGCTTTTTATCCTCCAAAGTCCTCTCTTCTTCCTGAAGCTCTCAGAGAAAAAAATCTGTGTTAGTCCATTTTCTGTTATTATAATAAATACCTGAGTCTAGGTGCTTTATAAAGAAAGAGGGTTTATTTAGCTCACAGTTCTAAAGGTTCAAGGGCATGGTGAAGACAAAGTGGGGAATGGCATCACAGTAGGAGTGTGTGCCTCCTACTGTGGCATCACAGTAGGAGATCACATGATACAGCAGAAAGCAGCAAGATTGGGATGCCAGAGAACTAAGTCAATCCCTTCTGAGAGCATGCCCCAGTGACTTCACCTCTTATAAGTCTCCACTGTTAACAGGGACACACTGGGGACCAACCTTTCAATATAGGAACTCTCAGGGGGGACACAATCAAACCACATCCAAACGATAGCAGAACCAAATGTTTAAAACAAAACATCAAATTCCAGTATGAAGTAAAAGGCACAAAAATTATTTTCCCCACATTTCTCAAACTGGAAAAACCCTAACTGTATTTTCCACAAGGTATTTGAAGAAAAAAAGAGTTGTGAACAATGAATAAGTCTGATAAATAAGTCAGAGATCATAACAGAGAATGTAATAGAATGGAATGACTAGTGAGCAAGTTACAGAAACTCATGACTGCCCTTCAAAGTACGCTGATAAATCATACATCCCATAATGTCACTTCTCTAGGAGGAGACAGTGAGTCACAGTGAAATGAATAAAGATCTCCAGCCCTTTGGGGATCACAGCCTCTTATACTCAGAGAATTTGCTTTCTGCTCAGGAAGTCTTTACGTACTCAAGAAAGCTAGTTTATACGTAACATCTCTGCACTGGGCACACACCAACAAACTGGAACTCCAAGTTGAATCCCAAAATGTTGGCAGAAAGCCAATTTTAAAAGCATTATTTAAAAAAAGAGAAAAAATGGAAATTTAACATTTTTGCCACCCATCTGGGGGAGTGGAGGAGATTGCTTCATAATCTCAGACACTACCTTGCTCCATGAATTTTATACACTGTGTGCAAGACCAAGGAAGTAGAACAGAAAGAGGTAGAAAGGTTCTCCCACACACCTTTCAAATATGCCTCCTTTGCCCACTAGCTGTTCGAGCTATCAAAGAGAGACCTCTTTTCCCAGAGCATCTCTGAGTACAGTTAGTGCTATGGTTTGGAAATGGTGGGAATGTGGTCCCCAAAGTTTCATGTGCTCAAAGATTGGGCTTTACTGAGAGATGGTGGGACCTACAAGATGTGAGGCCAAGTGGGGGGTAATTAGGACACTGGGGGTATCACCCCCTGAAGAGACTGACATAGTTTTCATAGGACCCTGATTTAGTTCTCTTGAGAACAGGTTGTTATAAAGCAAGACCTTCTTCTGCATATTGCCAGTTTCAGAGAGAAGGGGATAGACAAGGGGAGACAGAAATTCACTTCAAACTCGACAACATGGGTGGGCTGAAAGTAAAAGGATGGGAAAGGATACACATACACACAATCAAAAGGAAAAGGAGTGATTGCACCGATGTCAGAAAAGCAGACTTTAGAGAAAGAAAAGCACCTGGATCAAAAAGGGACGTCACAGAATGATAAAAGGGGCAATCTTCTCACCAAAAAGATCTACCAATCCTACATGTGTATGTAACCTATATTATAGTCTTGTTATATATATATACACAGAGTTAGGGATGAGAAAGGGAGGGTGTGTGTGACTGTACAGAATCAGTGCAAAGCCTAGGGAGGCTGAATCAGGAGGATCATGAGTTCGAGGCCCACCTGGGCTACATAGCAGAATCCTTTCTGAAAAGAAGAAAAAAAGATCAGCATAGGTGGTTCTTTGAGGTTCTGTACTTTCTGGGGTGGTGTCAAATGGTGTACACGTGTGATAATACTGCATACCACTATACACACCAAAATGACTGCCTGCAAAATGGTGAAATGTGTGGAAGGTCTGAGTGGTAAGGATGCCAGGTTCCTGGAGTTGAGAGTTTACTATACTTATGTAAGATGCTCCATGGGGAAAGCCAGGCGGAGATACACAGAACTTCTCTGTACTACTGTTGCAACACTCTGTGAGTATATAATTATTTCAAAGTAAAAGTATTTTAAAGAAAAGAATTTTTAAAATAAATAATACTCAAAGTCCCAGCATACAAAAGGGATAATAACAGAAGTTTCCACTGTTGAATCAGGGTGAGGCTAGGTACCCAGCCACCCAGACCTCTGCTTCGCCCCCTAGTGGTGGCTCAGGAGGCTCACCGTGAATACTAGGGGCTTGTGGTATCTCAAAGTTGATGAGTCAGACTTCTCATTTGCATACCCACGGTACTTTGCATATAGTACAATCCTTTGGAGTTTAAAAAAAATTCTTTCACTCAATATTTCTAACTATGAGAAGTTTATGCACAGAATTCTTTCTACGAGCAAACTGAAGCAGCAATTAGCTCTTGAGGGTAGTCACCGTTAGTGAACTAGGAGTTGCAGTTATTGGCAAAAAGAATTAACTTATACAGGATTACACTCTGGTTTCTCTTCATATCGCATAAATCTTTCGCCTTTTACTAAAGATTTCCGTGGAGAGGAACAATTCTGAGGTCTTAAGTAATTTTTTGAGGCTTTGCTTTAGCAAAGCTACCCATGCTGTCAAAAAGTTAGACAATATTTTTGGAAAAGTGATTTAAATTGTTATTAGCACTCTGATGACAACTAGCTTGTTAAGTGACATTTGAACCAAGTGTGTTGTTCAAATGCAAAGTTCCTTTTTCCATGCAGTCAGTGTTGAAGAATTTAGAAATGTCTAAACCCACACTCTCAGTGACAGCCTGAATTACAGAACCTGAATTATAACCACCAGAGCTGAGGAGCTTTTGGTTGCTTAACGTCAAATAGAGACACTTTGGACACTTGTCATCTCCACCTGCAGGGAACAATCCTAGAGATATATAACACTGGTTTCTACTGTCTGCCTAATAAATATTTAATAACTTTTTACATGCATGATAGAATTTGATCTGAGATTTGCTTTCCTAAAATTTGGGAGCAAAATTATGATAGAATAGCCTTTATCCATCTCAAACTTTTCAGCAGCTACTGTCATCCCTGAAAGTGGCTTCAGTCAGCTCCCCACACAGACACCCGTCTGCACATTCCCCATGTGCCCTTACCTGGCTGCTGCTTCTAATTTCATTTTTAACAGACTTATCAACTGTCATGCCATGATTTTTAAGAGGTAATAACCTTTTTAAGAATGCTGACAGGCACCACTTTTAGGGATGGTACTGAGAAAAGGAAATGTTTCCCTTCCTCCCTACTTTCCCAAACCTCCCCCTAAATGTCAGCTCCAAGCTGAAGAACTCTCCTGTCCCTTTTCTCTGAATCCCATCTGCTAGAGCACTTATACAGGATATAACCCACCTCCTGACAGTTCCTACCATTGAAAATGCCCATATGAGGAATCCCCACTCCAAAAGGTATGAGTTAGCATTTCAAAAGATCCCCATGAGAAATCCACATCCCAGAAATGGCTATAATTCAAATAATTCTAATGTTAGAAATAAGCGAATTACTTGGAAGGGGTTGACCTGACCAAAGTAAAGTATACTTACAGCAGGTATACATCAGGAAAACTCTTTGAACATTGACTTAGAATTAGTAACAAAAGACAGGACTGTAAAATAGGTACAGTGGTGGGGAGAAGTACTTGTAGGAGGTGGGAGGGTGAATGAAGGAGATGAAGGTGAGGGAATATGGTTGATGGACTTCGTGTGTGTGTGTGTGTGTGTGTGTGTGTGTGTGTGTGTGTGAGAGAGAGAGAGAGAGAGAGAGAGAGAGAGAGAGAGAAATAGAACAGTGAAATCTCTTGCAAATTGCTTTAAGTGGGATGGGGAGGGGTTGGGGGGAAATGGTGGGGGTGGTCTAACCAATGTACAATGTAAAGCTATTGGGAATTGTCACAATGAATCCCCCCTGTACAACAAATATATCCTGATAAAAATGAAGGAAAAAAGATTTCACCAACCGCTTTAGAAAGAAGGGAAAAAAAGCATATTGCTAATGAAAAGAGTGGTATCCTACATATAGTGGGTTAATTCCCCACCCCACCCCCCCACACACAGGCTCCAATACACTTGTAAGAATGAAGCCCATGAATCTTCTGAGCTCAGCACCCAAAGCTTCAGGGAGAACAAGAAAGGCCCTGGGTCTGACAGTCCCTTTGATCTGCATTACTTTCCTTAAGAAGACTGTCCCCTGCCAGCCTAGAAGAGTGGCTCTTTGGTGGGCAGAACAGAATTGCAGTGGCCTGAAATGAACCTTTCTACAATGTTTGTTGGAATACCAAAGTCAGACAAAGGTGGCTCCAGAGCTTTCAGGAAGAGGTCTTCTACTTGCCTACTGATAAATATTTATACATGTAGCAGAATTCAGATCTAGACCCTTTCACTGTAACCCCAGTAGGTAGTAAGGTTGTGGGAGAGAAGACATTCCATCTCCTACCCACTTCCAGCTACCAGTAGTTACCAAGAGCAAAGCAAAAAAAAAATTGTCAACCTGAGTCAGTTCAAAACATAGTCCTTCTATTTAAGGCTCAGCTCACACCCCCATCTTCCAGAGAGTCTTCCCTGGTCATTCCAAGACTACAGACTGTGCCAGGAATTTTTGGTGACATCAGCCATGGACAACCATGCGTACAGAAATGCTCTGCTGACTGTCAAGCCAGGGCCAGCTTTCAGGCAGGATGCATGGATAGGTCCAGTGGTCCTGGCTCTACAGCCATAACTGTTCAGATCGACTCTGAAGTTCTGCCACTTGTTAAATACTTTGAAACATCATCCTGAGAGAGCCATATGTCACCTGGCATTCTCAGATGAAATATAAGCTTCTGGAGGAAAAAAAAACATCCATTGCCCCTAACTTCTTTTAACTTGTCACAGTCTGGGCCACAATGCTGGTAACAAGCTCTCTCTTACTTATAAACTGACTTGGTTGTGACTGAAAAATGTCTCACTATTCCTAAGGAAAGATACTGTCATCTTCATGCCTATGCATGGTCTTTCATCTATGTGTCCAGCTCCATGACACTTAGTAGGCTTTCGGTACTGTTTGCCAGGCTGCAGTGAACACACCAGTGTGCCTGGAAATTTATTATAAGGGAACACCAGTGTCTTTGCAACGATTGCCTTATTTGGTTGTCTAAACAAGTGAGTCACAGAGGTTAGACCTTCACTAGCATTTGTAAAACTGCAGCCCCTCAACAATTATTCCAGAGTGACTGTCATGCCTCTGCTTCCTTCCACGTGATAGGAACAGGTTAATATGTGATTTGGCCATGCATGTGACTTTTCAGCCTGTCTCTAATAGCAGAAAAGAGGGGCACAGAGAACATGGACTGAAGAGTTCCCAAATAATAGACACAAGCAGCCCATGGACTAGTGATGGAAAGAAGGCTCACAAGCACACATTGGGTCTGCTTTCTGCTTTTTAACACAAAGAACCATGCTCCTTTCCCTCTCACCCTTGGTGGATTTCTTCCTGATATACAGAAGATTTGCAAGAAGGTAGAAAGGAGATGGTAATAATTTCTTGGTGAGGACAGGAATGGGAAATGTGGCTCTCTGCTTTACATAAAAAGCAGGATCTGCAATGCAGAAGCATAAACATCAACTTTACTTATTAACTCTTGGCCACCACATCCCCTGTTCTGTTCTCCTCTCTCGCCTCTATCTACTGCTTCATGGAAAATAGTATTTGTCTCATTGAAAAGGTCCTTGAAGAAGCACAAAGAAAATAATGTCAAGTTAGAACCAAGGGTTTAGCTCTGCAAAACCAAAAGATCAAGCTGGGGGAGTGGAATGGCCAAGTAGGAAAAACAGAGCTCTTGAAATAACAGATACAGAAGAAATGACACCTGAAGCCCTCCAATAACTATCCGCTGACACTGGATATGGTTCAGATTCTGCATGTGATGCACAATGACCTTCATGATCTGGCCATTGCCTTGGTCATTCCCCTCCCCACACCCCACTCATCAATTTAGCTAAGCTGAATCAGTCTCCCTCCAGTCCAGGTCCTCAGGCATGCCATTCCTGCCATCCACCTTTACCCATCACCCAGCCCACACCTCAGCATCAATCCTGCAAGTTGAGGTTACATGCATTTTGCTTCCACAAGCCCCAGACACTGGCTGCATCACTTCCTCACCATCATCGTCTTCTCCCAATAGCCAGAGCCCAGAGAGGACAGAGACCAAGCCAGGAATGTCATAGTATCCCCAGCACATGGCTGGGACCCTTATCCAGCAGGCACTTAGTGATTATTTGTTAAATGAACAGAGCACTGTTATCTTTTCAAAGTATTAATATAAAGAGGCATTTATAAATAAGTTGAATCTTAAAATCTTTATGGGTACAACTCAAGTAGCTAAAAATTGTCTTTACTTAGAAAAGTACTTCTGTTCTGCGTATTCAAAGACATAAATCATCAGCCCTCACTTTCTGCCCTTTTCTTTTCTTCCTAAGCCTTCTCAAAGGTGCTATAAAGTCCTCTCTGGCTTTACTTCTGAAAGAACAGCTTGATAAATATATGCTTCAATTTCAGAAACCTGCTACAGGAAAGTGTGTTCTCAGGAAAGAAAAGGAGAACCAATTACCAGTAATGCTTCTAAAGCATTAGGGTACTGCAGAGGTGCACAATGCATCTTTCAGCCTCAGTCCCCGTCTACATTTAAGTGTTTTCCTGCAGGACATTCATTATCCATTGAAGAACTACCTAACACTAGCCACAGCACGTACCAAGCATCTATTCTATACTACGCACGCACATGCTGGGTGTTTCATTTCCATCACTTTCTTCCCATACTCCAGATAATAAAGCTGAGGCTTGGGGCAGCTACATGGTTTTCCCAGATGTTACAAATCCAGATTTGAGCTCAAGTCCACCCAACTCCAAACCTGAGCTCTTTCTATTATGCCAGGTATCTTGAATCAAAAATAAAAAGGACCCAGCTTCATTTGGGTCCATTTGGGCTTAGATCCTATTTTCTAAAAAACGTGTTTACTAAATCAAGCAAGAGACCTAGGCACTAAGACATTTCTTTTATCTAGTTTGTACCACTAGAGAGAAGACTAGCAAGAAAAAGGAGAAAGAGACTCCAAACATATGACAGGTAATACCAAAGAGGCAAGGAACTGGGCTGCACCCATCCCTGGGCACACATAGGACCCCAGCACATAACAGCTGCAGGAGGCTCCTGGAGCCTGCGGGTGGGTTGGAAGTGCTCACCCCCATGGCCTGGAAGAGCAGACAGAGCACAACAGCACACAAGCCCTATAGCATGCAGCGTGTGAGCAACCCTTAACGGCTGCACCTACCCAAACTCCCCCACCACAGCTGGTGTCACACCAAGGAAATTACAAGGCTAAAAAGTGTTCCTGATTTGAGCTATGAGCCTCTAAATCTTATCATCAAACCATGGAGAACGGCAGTCAGGCCCTGCTCCCTTCCCATCCTAAAGGAAGCTTCACTTGGAGTCACCATCTCTCCAATATATCCTTCCCTTTTCCAATCATAGTGACCCACACTGGGACAGCATCTCCTCTACTGAGGATCTTGCCAAACCGCCACCCATTCTTGGAAGCTTCGTGGAAGGTCAGAAGCAAAATGTGATTGCTGTGCACAGTGTTTTCCTCCTGTTGTGACTACAAACATCATGCTCCTAGCATTGGCCTACGTATGTCTGCCTGCATGGGGCCGATGTATTTTCTTCCAGTGCATTCACTCTTCTGCAGTTACAGTCAATAAAACACTCACCTACTTTGTTCCAGGCATAGATGATACAGAAATGATTAAGTCTCAGCCCTGCTTGTGAGACTCACAGTCTAGTGGAGGATGGATGGTACAAAGTAAAATCGTACAAATAACTTTGTCATGATATGACACATAATACAATCCAAAGCGTTACTACCACATCAACCTGTTCATTCCCTTTTGCTATGATTTGAATATAGTTTAGGTGTCCCCCAAGGCTTCCTGTGTTGAAATTTAATCCCCACTATGAGGTTAAAAAAAAAGAGTGGAAAATGCCAGGCATGATGCCTCATGCCTATAATCCTAGGTACTCAGAGGCAGAGATCAGGAGGATTGCAGTTTGAGGCCAGCCCCTGAAACTCTCCAAATAAATCAGTAAAAACTGAGCGTGGTAGTACATGCCTGTCATCCCAGCTATGTGGGCAGTATAAATAAGAGGATCATGGTCCAGGCTGGCCCAGGTATAAAAACAAGACTTTACTCAAAAAATAACTAAATGTGGAGTCCTGAGTTCAAACCCTAGCCCCACCAAAAAAATAAAATAACTAAAGCAAAAAGGGTTGAGGGTGTGGCTCAAGTGGTAGACGACCTGCCTAGCAAGTGCAAGGTCTGAGTTCAAATCCTGGTACTGCCAATAAAAGACAGAGAGAAAGGAAAAGTGTGTGGAAACTTGATCCAGTCCAACTTGTGTTTGGAGGTAGGTACTGAATAATAATTAGGATTAGCTAAGATCATTATGGATAATAACTATCCACATAATAATTATCATTATTGGAGCCCCCATTATGGAATTCTGGTAGTTTCATAAGAAGAGAGACCAAACAGACATAAACACGTTCACTGTCCTTTGCTGTGTGATGCCCTGTGTCCCCTTGGGACTTTGTCAACAAGAAGACTATTACCACATGAGGCCCTGCCACCTTGTACCTCCAGAACTGTAGTTCTCTGTTCTTTATAAAGTACCCTGACTCAAGTATTTTGTTATAGCAATGAAAAAATAGACGAATATACCACATCATTTGATTCAATCCTTGGCTGTTTCATTTGTTCACTTTTATTGTTGGT
Source organism: Castor canadensis (assembly GCF_047511655.1). Lineage (NCBI taxonomy): Eukaryota > Metazoa > Chordata > Mammalia > Rodentia > Castoridae > Castor > Castor canadensis. Next base: position 122,652,258 of record NC_133396.1, read on the forward strand.
ATGTTCCCACCAGGAGACACTAGCATGGAACCTTGTCTGTCTGGTTTACCACTATTCCAAGCACTCAGTATGGACTTGAGTACAGAAGTACATTCTTCCAAAGCTGTTAGTTTTGGAAGGAAATAGAGAGAGATGTAAGGAAGAGTCAGGAACTATAAGCACTAAAGCCCATCCTCGAGGTTCAGGCAATGCTTCCATGACAGGGAGACAGGGCTGAGGGCTGAAGTATAAGGGCCAGACGGGGAAGGGGTAGGCACCACCCAGATGAGGAAGCAAGATGAGTGAAGGTATCCATCTGACCAAGGGAGTGGGGCAAAACTCTTAAATGTTACTGTAGAACAGCTGTTCTCAACAGCGGGAGATTTTGCCCCATAGGCAGCATTCAGCAATGCCTGGAGATATTTCTGATTGTCAAGATTTGGTGCAGGAGATGCTGTTGGTATCTACAGAAAGCATCCAGAGACGTCACTAACCATCTTACAAGGTACAGAGCAGTTCCACACAACAACAACAGTAACAAAAACATCTGGTTTCAATTCTTAGCAATGCTGAAGTTTAGCAGTCAGACTATAGTCTAACATCCAGGAACGGGCTGACCAGAGAACACAAGTTTCCTTCAGGTCCACAATTTCCATTCCATTCACACCTCATATCTTCTTTGGGGTTTTTTGTTTGGTTGCTTGGTTTGTGGTTTTGTTTTTGAGTCAAGGTCTCTTTATGTAAACCAGGCTGTTCTCATACTCAAAATCCTCTTCTCTCAGCCTCTCAAATGTTGAGATTACAGTTAGGAACCATCACACCTGGCCTAATATCTTCTGATTAAACTTTAGACCAGAGTAGCATTTGCTTGCCATCTGCTACAGCCTCCAAGAAGGGACATATTCAGCAAGGAGCATTCAGAAGCTGAGGACATGGTATTGATTTGTCTGTTGGATATTAACCGGCACTCAATTTCTCTCTAAATTTTAGGACTCTAAACCATCTACCTGAAATGTAATGGGATAGAGAGAGATGAAAAGATGGGTGCTAGTGGCACTGTGTAGATAGAAAACTGGTCAGCTGGACAAAGATTTGTCAGGATGGCAAAGGACCGGCTGGCTTGACCATCAATACCTCCTGTTATGAGGACTGTGGAGGACCCTTAGAACAACAGGTCATCTCTCTAGGACTCTGGTTTCTTAGCCAAGACACAGGCAGCTGGACTTGATGAAGTAGGAGCCAGGAAGTCCCTTCTAGACAAAGCCCCTTTGTCTAGAAGATCTAGACCCCACCACTGGGCTGAGCCCTTGACAATGAAATCGGTACTAGCTCTAAAACTCAGGGCCTGACCCTATGTCCTTCTACTCACTGCCTCACAACTGCCTCTCTTCAGCTGAAAGGCCCTTTCTCTAAAATAGGTTTGCTTATGTCCCCCGGCTCCAAACAATTCTGTATTATTTGGTATCATCTGAAATGCCTGAATTTCAGATGTGATTCTACATGGGAAAAAAAGATCACCATTTTCTGTTTTTGTAAGAGATCCAATGGTGTTATCTCTCTAAAAACTGGATCCAAGAGACCAACAGTTACATCTCAAATTCCACTTACACAGGAACTTCCCATGTTTCCTTATCTATGAAGTGGGCAGAAGCCTACTGACCTTACATCTACTAATCTTACTAATGATCCTTAAGATAGCTTGTGAAAATAAGAGACATCTAGAAATTGATGCCATGGATGCATGTTCAATTTACATCCAGTTTTTCATGGAAATATCCAGTAGTTAGAGAGACAAAAGCCAGAAAGTTCACCAATGCAGGGCAGGACACTCCTTCTAGTTCCAGACACATGGGCTTCATATCTAACATGGTGCCTCATATAGAGCTACAGATGAAAGAAGGGACAGGCTACCCTAGCAAATCAAAATGGAAATGGAAGTCAATTTGATACAATTCTAAGCAAGATGTGCAACTTTCCAAGTACAAAAATATCAGGACAGCTAACGTCCAATTTGAAAATGAATTCATTTCTTCCAAAAGTAAGAAGGGTTTAGCCAGTCATAGCCAGGCATAGTGGCTTATACCTGTAATCCAACTACTCAAGAGGCAGCGACTGGGAGGATGGCTGGTCCAGGCCACCCCAGGCAAAAAGTTCATGAGATTCCCCATCTCAAGCAATAAAAACGTGGGAGCAGTGGCATGTACCTGTTACCCCAGTTATGCAGGGAAAGTAAATAGGAGGCTGTGGCTCAGGTCAGCCCAGACATAAACGTGAGGTAAAGCAAAAAGGGTTGGAGGCACGGCTCAAGTGGTAGAGCACCTGCCTTGCAAGTGCAGGGCCCTGAGTTCAAACCCCAGTACCACCAAAAAAGAAAAGAGAAGCCAGATGCTGGTAGCTCACGCCTATAATCCTAACTACTCAGGAGGCAGAGATTAGGAGGGATCATAATTCAAAGCCAGCCCTGGGCAAATAGATCTCAATACCTTACCTCAAAAAACCCTATCACAAAGAATTGGACTGGTGGAGTGGCTCAAGGTGAAGGCCCTGAGTTCAAGCCCCAGTACTGGAAAGAAAGAAAAGAAAGAAAGATAAGAAAAGAAAAGGAGAGGTTTTAAGCATTATTTTATATCTCAAGCCAGCCACAAAAGCTGATTGAACTTAAATCTGATACAGTATATACTTAGAGTAAAAGCAGTGCTTTGGTATCATTTTTAAAATACATTGAAATAGGTGGAGTAGCCCAAGTGGTGGAGCACCTGCCTAGCAAGTGTGAAGACCTGAGTTCAAACCCCAGTGCCACCAAAAAAAAAGAAAAAAAGAATTTGGGCTGGAGGTATGGTTCAAGCGATAGAGTGCCTGCTTTGCAAGTATAAAGCCCTGAGTTCAAACCCTAATTCCACCAGAAGGAAGAAACAAACACACACATACAGCGCTTATAACTGACTTTGGCATAAAACCCAACTGTGTTCTGGGCTCTGTACCTCCTGCTATACAAGTCATCACAGAAATGGGGTCCTGGGAAACAAAAGGGGAGAATGAAGAATCCTAGGGGGGCTCTGGTAAGGAAAAGGTGGCTCAGCATTTCTCCACTGAAGAGGAGGGGCTAGGACCAACCCACAACATACTCTAGAACAGGTCTGCTATCTGTTACATCAGAAGGACACAAGGTCTGTGACAGCAGCCACCCTGCCTGCTACCAAAGTAGCAAAATGAGCTGCAGTAAAAGACAAAAGAGCTGGCTCACCACCACAGCAGTGCTGGGGGCAGAGAGGCAGCTTTTCCCAGCATGCTGTGTGGCAGTGAGTGCAGCAGGGACACTGGGAAGTTGAAGGATGACATTCTCAGAGATGCCAAGAGTTGGCACAGGGAGTATCCAGGGGCCACATTTGATTCTAACAGATAGGAGTACGCCAAGAAGGGACTTCTGCACTTTCCTTGCCATAGATAAGGTTACATAACCAGATTTCTGTTATCTTAAGAAAAGACAGAACAAGAAGGCAGAGACTGAGGGAATGCCTTCCCCAACATAGCACACTCACACTTTACAACAGAAAACGTACTTAGTTGCAAATTGGTGAATACAACACTGTATGCGAGTCAGCCCCAAGGACAAAAGTGATGTAAAATATTGAAGTCAGCCTCAAAAATTGAGGTTTATCACATATCCACTTTGTACCTTCTTTAATCCTCCAAAAAAAGGGTCAGGCTCCAGCTCAAATTCCTGGTCCAGTTCCTCTTCATGTTCTGACAAGAAAAACAGTCTCCATTAGTCACAGGTCTAAACAGAACTGGGTGGGCTACATAGCAGGATCACTAAGAGAAACTGGAATGTGTCCTGGGAAGGCAGCCTGGGGACTAAGTGACAGGCAGGAAACCTTCCATGCTCCTTGACTCGCTTCCCAGGTTTCTGTGATCTAAGTTCCTGGAAATATGTGGCAGGGCTGATGGAAAGGTCCCTTTCAACTTCTAATAAGGGTCACAGAAGGAGAAGAGTGCCTAACGCCAGGAGACATGAGTGGAGCTAATGCAAATGCCCTACTTGTGCAGGCTGGGAAAAGTTTTTACACAGACCATGTCACAAGATTGTGGTGACGGTGACTACGTTATATGATGGAATGCCACCAAGATGTAATAACATGGGAAGTAATCAGGATAGTAAGCATGTAAGGAAATAATACAATTGCTTTAAAATAAAAATAAAATCTTCACCCAAGTGCTTCTTGAAGGTGCACAATAAGGAGATACTCAGAATGAAGCAGAACACGACTGGCAACGAAGTTCAAACCAGTAGAATGTGGAGGAGGCCAGATGTGGGAAGAAAGTGCTATTGGGGGTTAATTTTATTGGGGGTTAATCCAGCAGGCAGCTGGGTAAGTTGTGGGTACAGTTCAAAAGAACATCCCAAACTGGAGATAAAGATGTACACATCCACAGTATAAAGAAAGCAGTGACAAAGCCACCAGAACAGCTGAGATTCCCTTTAAAGGGGACAAGGTGCATGGACAAGAAAAAGGAAATCAATGCCCATCAGACCAACAAAAATGGCACATGAAGCTGAGAAGGAGTTACCCAGAAGGAAAAGCAGGAGACAGCATGTCACCAAAACATGATCTTGAAATGATGCTGGTTTCAGAGTAGGATGAGGAGCAGGTTGACGCACACTAGATACAAGCACAAGTCCCATCCCTGATCTCCAGGTAACCATCCGACTCAGGTACCACATGGCACAACTCAGGAGCCCCATTCACACTGGATCCCACATGCCCCAGCAGTGCAATGAAGGTCATAGCTACAAGGGGGCACAGATCCTCTCTGCCACAGTTGCACACGTGGCTACAGTGTGTGTGTTGCATTGTGTACAGACTGAACTGTAAGGAAACAGCATACAAACAAATGACAATTTACCATAGTCCAACCAAACAGAACCTCTGAATTCATTAGAGAGGGGAGAAAACCTCTCTGCCTCTCCCCCTTTCTGTTTTGGCCTCACATTCATACAAAGGGCACCCTCCAGAAGGATCAGAGTTAGGCACAAGTGAAACAAAGCAAAAATTTGGTTTTTCTTCTTCTTAAAAAAGAGCATATTCATAACGGGATGTTAGCAGCTGAGCCCAGACTTCCTGAAGCTGAAACATCTCCCTCTAGAGGGAAAAATTTGCTTGCTGCTCCTCAAGCCTCTAAGAAAGGAAATGAGTATTTCCTTTCCTTTCTGGAGTCCAGAACCTAATCTTCATCTGGCAAGTAAAATTATCCTGTGCAGACAGGAAAATGCAAGCGAAATTCTTCTCAGCACTGTCCAAAAGAAACACAATATGCACCACATTTAGAATTTTAAGCTTTCTAAGAGCAACAAAGAAAAAAGTATGTGAAATCAATTTTCTTATGTTTTATTTAGCTGTCTTCTTTTCTGGCAGAGTTGGGGATTGAACCCAGGGTCTTGTGCATGCTTGTATTTTATTTTAACAGAATATCCTAAATATTATTCAAAGATAGAAGCAATATTAAATAATTATTTTACTTTCCCTTTTTCTTACTAATTCAGACTAGCCAATTGTGTGCTCATTCACCATAGGTAGCTACTGTTGGCAATAATGGCGCCAATAGGTTTTAGTTCTTACTGCACCCTTAAGCTCCTGTCTCCCAGGGTCACAGTCCAACCTCAAGTCTAGCTTGAATCCTCCCTCTGCCCCAACCTCCAATCAGCATGAACCATAAGATCCTAACCAACCAGATCATGCTGAGTCCCACTGAGGGGTATTTAAGCCCCTGCCCCTCTCTCCCTCTCTCTCTTGGCTCTCTCTGCTCTCTCCCTCTCCCACCCAGCAATAAAGAATCTCTTGGCCAGATCACACTCCTCTCCACGTGGTCACTTTGGGGCCTATATTTCCTTACAGCTACTGATTACAGTGCTGATCAGCATAGTTCCAGACCAAAAGTCCTCCCTCACATTTTGGACAAGTTTTAGAAATCAACCTTGTCCAATTTCTTGACTCAAACAAATGCTATAGATATGCAATAAGATTTAAATTACAATAGTCACAGCCCCTTTGGAAATCACTGTCTTGAGACCAGGTTCAGTTAGTTGCCAATTCACAGCTGCAAGACTTTAGTTAATTGATGTAGGTGAACAAAAGCTAAGAAGCTGCCACAGCCATCTTCCACGAAGAGCAACAGCCCTCAGCCACTCTCTGATTACCTCGTAGGCAGGGAGCACAGGCCCTCACCCTTTGAGCAGCACCTGAGTTTCCAACTTAACACAAATGCAGTCAAGCAAGCCAGTGCTGCAAATACAGAATCCTTCCGAGCTTGGGAATCCTCTTCAGGATGGGCTGTCTAGCAGAGGCAGCTCTTTCCTCTAGTGTCCAAGTTCCATTTCCCAAGATTCAGTGCTCAGCGAAACTGCCTGAGAGCACAAAAAGGAAGCAATTTCCATTGATAAGCCCTGATTACTAGTCAGCTGTTGCTTCTCGGCCCCACCCCCACCCCACAAAAGGATACATCAAACTACCTACTAAACAAGAAATTTGCATTTTAATCACTGCCAATGAGCTGTGGTGATAAACCAATTTACTTAAAACCTCTAACCTACCACTTTCGCCCTCAACATTTTGATGGGAAATTAGTTCTGGGGTGGGGGTAATTAGAGGGCAATAATCAGGACACACACAAACACAGGTCTGATACAAGCCATTGTAATGGCTGATACACCCAATCATGGTGTAAGTGTCCTGCTGTTTCTATGCATTTGAAAAACTCCAATCAGCTACAACTGATTCCCTAGGAAACCAGAGGATACAGCAGACTGTGGCAATAAATGAGAATGTGGAAGGCGAACTGAAAAATTAGGCTTCTGACAGTAAGAGAATATAATGGTAAGCAATTCTCAAATACCCATAAGCAGATTATCATATAGAAGAGAAGTGATAAGTTACTGGTTTTTCATGGCACTTGAGGCTTGAGGCTCTTCTTCCCTTTCCCAGTTCTCACTCAGGGAATAAGAATGATTTAGAAATAACCCAAGTAAAAGCAAATCAGAACTTCCTAAGTGGCCTGCGAATCTCCCAAGGAGCCTTGGTCACTGGTCTATTATGTTACTTTCTGCTGATTTAACTTTTTTTTTTCTTCTGGGTGTCCCAACGACCCCCATTTCCCCCAACAAAATCACCCTGGGACTCCAGGAAGGATAAGATCAACGGATAAACATCTCGTGATAAAAGCTGAAACTGACCCTCAGATAACACTGTCTTTCTCCTACCGTGACTAGGCACCCCCACCACCATCCTGGGATAATGATGAACAGGACCACACCTTTGAGGCCACCTCATTACACATATGTGCCTCCTTTCCCCAAACTCTCCCTCTACTTAAAGCTCATGTCAGTACCCCGAGCATGATCTCAGGGTCACTGAATTCCTTTGTCTTCCCTAAGCAGCTGTGGTTTACTGAATCACCATTGATCATCTCTTTAGGTGACTTTCTGGAGCAGGTGGTCTTGTCTAGCCCAGTTGACACTCCTGGAGCCAGAGCCTTTTGCCCTAAAACTCTGGTTTCAGCCTCCTAGTACTTTCTGCTACCCACCTAAGGAAATCTGGGAACGCTTAGAGCTGACCATCACGCTTGCAATTTGCATGGGAATCCTTACACTATTCCTGGGAGAGGTACAGGAAGCCCCAGACAACAATGGAAACTCAAGCCAAGAAGGAGCCATGAGCTCAGTCCATGTTCCACGCACGGGGTCCAGCACGGAGCACTGGTGTGAGGAACAGAGAAATGAGATAAGAGATCTGACACTAGGGGTTGCCCAAAAATGCCCTCCAGCCTAGTCCCTAGTCCAAGGCCCTTATAAGAGGTTTATTAAAAGTATTAAGAAGTACAGTCTCTGGAAGCCAATACTTCCTTACATAGGTGAGGAAAAACCTTTTCTTAGGATCATGGCTGAGGCCCCATAACAAGACTAACAAGAGAAACACATATGAATTTACTTAATACATGTTTTACATACAATTAAAGAAAACTTCTGAAATGTCCTAAATCTAATTACAAAGTCAGAGGATCGAAGGGAGAAAAAATAATGGAGGGAGGTTAATGAGGAACAAGCTATGGGCCAAAAACAATCAAAGCCATTCTTGAACGTATCAACATACAAATCCATCACAGTCAACCACCAGGGCGCATTTACATATGAACTTTCTGGACCATTAACCCTAGCCAATCCAGAAGCTCTAATTACTTCTCCTTATGGACTGCCTTCCTATCTAAAAACTTTCCTGTTTCATGTAATCCCACCCCCGATAGCCAGTGTAGGCTCCATGTAAACAACTTGTGCTTTCCTTCCCTAAGATTTGTAAGATTATTTTAGCGCTAGATCCTTCAAACATTTTTCTATCTGCTATCTAGCTCTGCTGCTAGAAGTTGGGTCAACTTGTCCCCAGACCTAGTCCTTTTAAATCAGGGCCCAATTATTGACCTAATTGGCTCCATTTTGTCTCTATCTGGCCTATTGTTTTCTGACGTACTCTTTCTCTGAGCTGATCTTAAATTCCAGAATCACAGGTCTGATAAACATTGTACAACAGAAATTGTAATTCACTCCCACACTCAACAATGGCAATTTCCTTGGCACCTAAAAGAATCTGTACAGACCAGTCCCAGAATAATGGTTAACGAGATCACAACCTGACCAAGAATGCTACTTGGGTAAACCCCCTCCACTCTTGCCTTTGTTCCTTTCCTATATAAACCAAAGCTATTGTTGATACCCTAAAGAGAGCTCTTAGATCTGTCTTCCTGGTGCAGCCACACTGAGAATAAAGACTCCTTTCCTACTTCACTATCATTTTTTCTCTTTGATTTTCTTTTGGGGTGAGTACCTAGGCCTGATCTATTGGAACTTGCCCAATAGATCAAGTTAACATTTTTTCTGGCTAGAAATGGTACCTCTCTCATGGGGGTCTCATGGCCTGCTTTAGGGAAAGGTCAGAAAATTCTTCCTAGATTTTATGATGTGCCCCAGGGGAGAAAGGTAGAGAGCAGGCCAAGGGGAATGTCCTGCTTCTGCTATTTACTCAAATGCCAAAGTGCCATATTTTGGGGTAGTGTTCCTGACCCTCATCACTTACCTCATGGACCAGTATTAACATAAGAGGAAAACACCAGTGCAAGTCTAAAAAGCAGTGCTGGCTTAGGAGACTTGGAATCCCAGTAGGAAAACAATGACTTAATTGTTTCCTAAAACTGACCATAGGTAACAAAAAAGACAATGGTCAAATACACTATTAATGATACAAGACAGGCTGTCCTGGCCTTGGCTCCTCCATGTCAGTATACTTGGGTCCATCCACAAACCCTTGTTAACTGAAGGGCCCCTGGTCAGCTAGCTCACCTGATTCCCAGGGGAAGGTTACCTGTTCAAGAATAGGGCCAGTTACCTTCGTCTCCCTACCCTGGTCTGAGTTCTCCAGTTACCAGTCATATTGCAATCAAATTCCTTTCATCAATGTAAGTGGGAAAAAATTTCCTCCTAAATAACAAAGCCCATATCCCATGGGAGGTCAGTGTGTTGCATGAACAATGTATAAGAAAAAAAAAGTCAGCCTGTAAAGGAGTTGCTCTGTCCTTGTCTCAGAAATCAAGGTTATGATAATGAAGCCTACAAGTGTATACAGGAAACTGTAAAAGGCAAAAGGCGAGTGTGCTCAACCATTGTTGTAGCCTACTTTGGAGACCCTGTTATACAAAAACAAAAACTGAGGAGGGGGCAAGTCAAATAAATACTTTGCACCATCAAAATGAGGCTCTTTAAATTACCAAGGCTCCCTAGTGTTAGAGAGCATTTTCAAAGAAACATTAACTACAGATCACTGATGATAAAAGAAATGAAAATAAGGTTTCTGTGAAGTGAAAACGCAAGTCAATGGAAAGTATAATTCCATTTATGAAAATGCTGTCAATATGCATCTTTTAAGGAGGATAGCTGCTGCATAGAAGATATGTCTGTGTGTTGTAACAGAAGAATTGAACTATGATGACTGCTGTACATTAAAAAAATAATCTTCACAGAAAACAGAAAAAATGCTTGTAAATTCAAGAACTTGAATTCAAGAAGTAGACAAATCTTTTATAAATTTGTCTCTTTTTTTTGGCAGTACTGGGCCTTGAACTCAGGGCCTCAAGCTTACTAGGCAGGCACTGTACCACTTGAGCCATGCCCCCACCCCCTTATCTTTAGTTATTTTTCAAACATGGTTTGCCTTTATGCCCAGGAGAGCCTGGACCTTAGTCCAGCCCTGCATTGCTGGGATGACGGGCACACAATATCACACCCAGCTTTCATTGATTGAGATGGGGGTCTCAAGAACTTTTTTGCCCAGAATGGCCTAAAACCACATTCCTCTGGATCTCTGCCTCCCCAGTAGCTAAGATTACAGGTGTAAGTCATAGCTCTAGCTTATTTTCAGTCTTTAAAAGTGGCTAAAAGGATTCCTTAATGTGATTTTTTAAATAAGTAAAACTGGTATGATCTTTCACTGATGATAAAAGCAATACAAGGATTTCTACCAAAGTCAGAATTAAAATGGGGTAACACCATTATATTGCTCTAGAAGCAAAAACATTATTGTTATCTGTGGATGGTACCTAAATGGCAAAAACCAGAAAAATAAATAAGTCAGTGGAACAGAAGAGAATTCAATAAGTTGCTAGAATATAAAATGGATAAAGCAAAATAAATACCTTTACTGAAGACCAGAAATAATCAGCTAGAAATATGGGAAATATAATTGGAAAATACCACAATCATAAAAAGAGAAAAGAGACTCAGAAATAATCTTAAGAATTTTAGCAGGATCTCTGACAATGACGACATGAACTTTCATTAAGGGAAATAGCAGAAGACTTCAAGTAAATAAAGAAAAAAGTACTATATTCCTGGAAGAAAAGATACAATATTATAAAAAGATCAATTACTTACAAATTAATTTCCAGGTGTATTCTAATTCTAATTAAAAGCCTACTGAGAACTTGGCAATTTCAAATATGTATCTGGAAAAATAACCAGTAATAATAGGTAAGAAAGCTCTGGAAATAAAGACCAATGAGTAGTAACTTACTCCAGCAGACTTAAACATTTTATAAAACAAAAAAAATTTTAAGATAGTGCAATACTGATATAAGAATTTGTGGGGAGGCGACAAATAAGCTGCCTTATTGTATTGAATAAGCTGCGTGTTTGAGTTTGGCTCAGCCCCAAACCACAGAAGGGAGCAAGTATAGTTATGTCCAGGAAAACTGCATGCTTGATTGGCACAGCCTCAGCTGCAGAAGTGGGCAAGATGCAGTACAGCTGTTTTTTCCTTTAATGTTTACGTTTGGAGAGAAGCTGTCACAGGTTCCTCCTGTTCCCGAGGATCACGGTGTCATGCCCCCTCCCCAGAGAAATGCCTCTCCGCCTCGTGTTGCTACTGTATATAATAAATGCACTGGAGGTGGGGGGTTGCTGGTGTGTCTCCATCCCAGCACACAGTCTGTCTGCCCCAGCTTTATGCATATTTTGTCTGCTGTCTTTCCTACATCTCCTGTTGCCCCCCAGTTAGGTTTCTAGGACAAGCTCATGCAAGACACAAAAGAATTGACTGAGAAATCAGTGAAACTAAAAAGACAGCTTTCAAGCCTAAGTTTGAAATTTTAATACCTGGTTAAAATGGCATCATACTTCAATGGGGAAAGATTTAACACTCTTTAGTTAGTTACTTGTGGAAAAATTAATTTCACCTTTCTTTGAACATCATATTCCAATACATTTGAGATGGAATGAAGAACACTCAACTTTCTGAGAGTATCCTCAGATGGACACTCCCTCAGAAAGGAAGTGTTAATGGCACAACTGTCCAGAGAGCAGAGTGTATCTATCAAAAACCTAAGAAACGTTCAGGTGTAATTCCTTTTCTGGAAATCCTCCTGAGAAAGGCAATCAGATACAATACAACAATGCAAACACATTCCTTACAAAATAAATGAGCGTTCAATTCATGAAGCTGGAATAAAAAGGAACAGAGCAACCCCCCAAAAAAACAATAAGGAAGGAAATAAAGCAAGAGCAGAAACCAATGAGTTAGAAAACAAAAAGAAACAATTGAGAAATCGAACACAGTTCAAAGCTGAAAAGATTAATGAGATCACTAGCACAGTTGATCAAAGGAAGAAAAATATAAGGGAGGGGGAAGTGGAGAGAGAAGGGAGGGAAAAGGAGTGAGGGAGAAGATGCCACTAAAACACACAATAAGACAGGACAGGACAGGACAGGGAGTCTAGTGCCTGGGGGAAAGTAAAACAAATTGATCAGCAACAGTAAAAAATTTTAAATACACACACACTCTACACAAGCACAGCACATACTATACAGACTATACATACGCCCCACACCCACTCCACTTGCCCCCCACATGTACCCCCGACACACCATACACGAGGAAAAAGATAATTAAAGCAGCCACAAATGTTTTTTAAATAAGAATACTATTCACCATAATTGAAATACTATTCACCATCAAATTGAAAGGCTACATAAAAACTGATAGATTACTAGAAAGCTACAAACTGTCAAAATGGGTACCAGAGGAAGCAGGACATCTAAATATGAGGTAGAAAGTTGAAATAGTGGTCAAAGGATTCTCCGTCCAGATGCTTTCACAGGTGGCCTCCTATCACCAATTGCATACCACCAGTGGTTCTTGCTGGTCATAAAAATAGCCTTTTTTTAGGCAAAGGCGTTAATTCTTTCAAGGCTGACTATTCAAACCTGAAGATACATTGTACCTTTCATCATGTTCAAGGTAAACAGAAGTGTTTCTCCCTTTACAGGGCCATATACAAATTTAATGCAGTAACTGGGGAATAGCCATGGTGCAGCAGAGCCCCAGGGATGAGGTCACCTAGCGCAGCAGGTCACCACCACCCTCTTCATGGACTTCCATATGATTTTGAAATGCTCTGTATTTAGTAGTTATGGGGGTGGGAGAGGTCCCTGCTGTGAATTTGTCAATAGATCCCATTTGACTAAGACTTAAAGTCACTCAGCTGTCCCTAATGGTCTGAGGACCCTGCAACTGTGGATGGGAGGGAGCAGTGGACAAAAAGCCTGCTCTGGGCCTAGAAAGAGCAGTCACACAGATGCCCATCCAAGGCATCGCACTGAGACAGAGGTTATACGCACAACATTTGCCCCAGATACGAATGTCCCAAGAAAGGTCACGAAAAAAGCCATATTCCCAGTGACCTACTTCTTTAATGTAGGTAAGTAGCTCTCTTTCCTGAATGAGAAAGCAAGACACGGACCAAGAAGGCTCAACACCACATCAGTTAAACACAGTTTGGCAAGGCTGGAGACCTGGCTTCCATGAGCTGAACCAGCAAAAGGATTAGAAGAAGCTGTTTCCTGAGAGTGGCCTGAGAAACACTGGTAATGACAATGACAACTAAAGGAAAAGCATGAAGATAAAAGAAACTTCAGGCTAAAGAATGGTCACTACTAAACCAAACAACGTGACAGTTTCTGGACCATTTGAGGTGCAGAAGTTTTATACTGCCCACAGAAAGATTACATTCCACTTCTCCCAGCCCAGCAGATACCATAACACTGGGAGGACTATAATTATTAAAGTTCAATAGAATAGGCAAAACAGCTTCTCTTTAAAACAAGCTGCTTTTGGAAAACATCAATAAATATTAGTGGCAAAACAGAAGACATATCAAATCCAGACTTGGATAGACCTGGGTTTAAACCACCATTTTGTTACTTTATTAGATATGTGACCTTGGACAAGTAACATTTTTTAGCCTTTGTCCTCTGGGTAAAGAAGTATGACACCAGGCACCAGAGATACTCCAAAGCCAAATCGTCAACCTCTTCCCTCCCTGCATATGCACATCCCATAAAGGGACAAGGCCTTTCTTCCCTTTGAATCTAGACTGGTTTTACGATTTGCTTTGACTATAAATGTAAAATGAAAAACTATAAAAGTTCCAGAAGATAACATAATAAATCTAGATGACATTAGGTTTTTAGATCCAACACCAAAGACACGATCTCTGAAAGAAAGAATTGATAAGCTGGACTTCATTAAAATTAAAAACTGCTTTGCAAAGAACACCGCCAAGAAAACGAAAAGACAAGGGCTGGGGGCACGGCTCAAGTGATAGAGCAGCTGCTAGCAAGTGCTAGGTCCTAAGTTCAAACCCTCCCGCCACCCAAAAAAAAAAAAAAAGAGAGAAACAAGCGCAGAGAAGAAAATTGTTGCAAAAGATTTATCTGATAAAGGACTATCATCCAAAATATACAGAGAACTCAACATCAACAAAGTGAGCCATCCAGAAGAACCAAAGAATATATCCGACCATAGAAGAGATATAGATACAGATATAAGCTTATGAAGCAATGCTTCACAGTCTATGTCAGAGAAATGTAAATATTTTTCATTATGGGAAAACAACAAGACACCACTACACCTATGAGAATGGCCACCTTCCAGAACTCTAAGGACACCACCTGCTGACAAGAACATGGAGCAGTGGGAATTCTAATTGCTCGTGTGAATCCAGAATGGTACAGTGTGTTTGTCAAACAGTTTGGCCATTTCTTACAAAAATGAACATACTCTTTACCATGTGATCAAGCAATTACATTTCTTAGTATGTACTAAATGAGCTGAAGACTTACATCTACATGACAATTTGCAGTTATTTATAGCAGCTTTATTTGTAATGTCAAAACTTGGAAGCAACTGAGATGTCTTTCAACAAGTGAATGGATAACTAAACTGTGGTCCATCCACACAATGGAATATTATTCAGAAATGAATTGTGAAGTCATGAGAGGACTTTAAGGAGCCTTATTACTAAGTGAAAGAAGCCATACTGAAAAGGCCAAAGACTATGATTCCAATTCTATGATGTTCCAGAAGAGGCAAACTGTGGAGTCAGAAGTAAAAGGATCTGTGGTTGCCAGGGATTGGGGGAAGGAATGAATAGGTCAAGCTCAGAGGATTTTTAGGGGAGTGAAATTATTCTGTATGAATTAAGATGTTGGATACATGCCATTACATATTTCTCTAAACCCACAGAAAGCACACCACCAAGAGAGAAGCCTTTTGTAAACTATGGACATTGGGTGATAATGACGCACCAGATGTAGACTCAGTCATAGGAAAAGCCCTGCTGTGATGCTGCAGGTTCACAACCAGGAGGGTCATCCGTGTATGAGAGCCTGGGGCATTTGAGAACTCTGTACTTTCTGCTCAATTTTGCTATGCACCTAAACTGCTTTAAAAAGTAAAGCCTATTCAAAAGAGAAAAATCTCACAAAACAATGAGAGATAATAAATGGCAGCTGTTTTAACTCACAAAGCTTCAGGATACTTTATTATGCAACAATAGATAACGAAGACATCCATATATGGAAGAGACTGATGAACTTGCTTTTGTCCCCCTCAATAGAACTCTTGAAGTCTGGCCAGATAGATGGCCTTCCAACCAAAGGTTACCTTTCCCACCTTCTCTCTCCTTCATGTGGTCTCAGGACTCAGGCAAATGGGACATAGATAGTTATAGGCAACTTTCAGGAAATGCTCCCTCCCATCCTTTCTGCTGCACAAAAAGCAACCATGATCTCTAGAGCTGCATCAGCCACCTTACATGAGGAAGAACCGCACTAAGGACCTCAGAGGAACATGGTGAAAGGAACTAAGATGTCTGATGCCATCTAGACACCACACCACCCACAGACTACAGTTAACGTAGGTGCTGCATTTCCATTGCCAAGCCTGTCCTTAAATACTCTGCCATGTCACTGGGCTGTGCTAAAGAGCAAATGACACGAGGGACATAAAGTACTCAATATAGCGATGACACAGAGCAGGTGAGCTCCTTCTACTTGGGCTCTGAGAGTTCGGAGGCTCCTACACAGAACGTAACTGCCTGGCCCATCCTGGCCAAAGAACAGTTTTCACCTACGTAAGAGGTCAGTCCCCGCCATCAAACTCAAGGCTTTGAGTGGTACATATGAAGAATGGAGAGAAAAGTCAACCAGGTGACCCACATTCAAAGTAATCCTGCTGATCCACTAGGTAATATGTTACACCTCGGACAGGGTTCTCTTGATGCTTCTCCAAACCCACCTGTAATGTTTCCTTTTATTACCATCCTGGTAGGTGGAGTGTCTAATCCAGGGCCTCATGAATGCTGAGCACACCTTCCTCTGAGCTACCTTTGGCATTTTAAAAGCTCACATCTACTTTCAACATACTCCCCTGCCTTCAAGATAAAGCCCAAACTCCTCAGTGGAGGAGATACAGCATCTCCTATAATCCACACCTGCCGTTTGAATCAAGACCAACCCTTTTCACTTCTGACCACACTTTACATTCCAGTCCTGCTACGTGTTTTGGAGTCCATGATCCTGCTGTGAGACTTCATATCCTAATGGCATTGCACAAGTCTGTCCATCTGTCTGTAAACCCATCTCTGTCCACAGCTCCTCAGCTCCCTTCTCCTTTCTCTACTTTGCTGGCACCTGTTCCTGTTTAAGACAGGCTCACCCATCTCCATCACATCTAGAAAGTGTCCCTAACTAAGACAGACTGCTCATGGTTCCTCCACAATTCTCTTTTTGCCACAGCACAATAGGTTTTAGGTAATGCATGGTCACTAAGTTAACGACTCCATACTGGCCACTTGGATATGAGCAGGAGTGACAAGTGCTCTTGCCAAACTGCCCTCAAAGGAGAGGAGGGTCCCCATTCCCCTTATTGTGAGCTGGAATGTGACTTAGGGACAATTTATCTACAACATGCAGACAAAGACAACACACTAAAGATGGTAGGACAAGGAGATAAGAGCAAGTATTATGTGGATGGTACACACTTGTAGTCCCAACTACTCTGGAAGTTGAAGCAGGAGGGTCACTTGAGCTCAGGGGTTCAAGACCAGTCTTGAAAGGCAGCATAGCAAGAGCCTGAGTTTAAAAATAGAAAAGAAGAAAAAAAGGAGTCTGAGTCTCTATTACCTTCAGACTGAATCCATCTGCCTGTGATACTCATGAAAACAATGAGTGACAGAGAAATAGAAGAGTTTACTTCAAAGTCTGAATGCACATGGCCTTCAATATCCACTGAATCCAATGCCCCTGTTACAGGTGAGGACAAGGGCGTAGCTCAGTGGTAGCATATGTGCTTAGTGTACACGAGGCCCTGGTTAGATTCCCAGCTCAAAAACGAAAAACAAAAAGCAGCTAGTTGTGGGAAATGCGCCACAGAATTACCTAAACGACCCAGCATTGAGACAGAAAATTTCTTGGGCTCCGGTCACTAACTCTAACTATCCAAGTCTATGGGAAAGCATGGAAGGGCCCAGTTCATCCTGACCCCAAGGGACCATCTTCCTGAATCTTCCACTACTGGGCATTCCTTCCCCACTTCCTTTTTTGATAGACAATCAGAAAAGCTTGAAGCCTTACCTCTGGATACTTTGTAAACTTCATAGAAAGAATAGAAGTGGAAACCTAGTGAAGCAAGCAGGTAAAGAGACAGTTCCCACTGGGGCAGCATCACTCCTTGTTACAGTGGTTCCCAATGCTACGTTGAAAGTTTCTAGGAAGAGAAACAGAGACAAAACATGAGGCCACAGATAGGACCCTGCACAATAGCTTCTTTATTTTTTTCTTTTATTATTTATATGTGCATACAAGGCTTGGGTCATTTCTCCCCCCTGCCCCCACCCCCACCCTTACCACCCACTCCGCCCTCTCCCTCTCCCCCTCACCCCCTCAATACCCAGCAGAAACTATTTTGCCCTTATTTCTAATTTTGTTGTAGAGAGAGTATAAGCAATAATAGGAAGGAACAGGGTTTTTGCTAGTTGAGATAAGGATAGCTATACAGGGAGTTGACTCACATTGATTTCTTGTGCGTGTGTGTTATCTTCTAGGTTAATTCATTTTGATCTAACCTTTTCTCTAGTTCCTGGTCCCCTTCTCCTATTGGCCTCAGTTGCTTTTAAGGTATCTGCTTTAGTTTCTCTGCATTAAGGGCAACAAATGCTAGCTAGTTTTTTAGGTGTCTTACCTATCCTCACCCCTCCCTTGTGTGCTCTCGCTTTATCATGTGCTCATAGTCCAATCCCCTTGTTGTGTTTGCCCTTAATCTAATGTCCGTATATGAGGGCCATGCTAACCTCACTCAGAATGATGTTCTCCAATTCCATCCATTTACCAGCAAATGATAACATTTCGTTCTTCTTCCTGGCTGCATAAAATTCCATTGTGTATAGATACCACATTTTCTTAATCCATTCGTCAGTGCTGGGGCATCTTGGCTGTTTCCATAACTTGGCTGTTGTGAATAGTGCCGCAATAAACATGGGCGTGCAGGTGCCTCTGGAGTAACCTGTGTCACAGTCTTTTGGTTATATCCCCAAGAGTGGTATTGCTGGATCAAATGGTAGATCAACGTCTAGCTTTTTAAGTAGCCTCCAAATTTTTTTCCAGAGTGGTTGTACTAGTTTACATTCCCACCAACAGTGTAAGAGGGCTCCTTTTTCCCCACATCCTCGCCAACACCTGTTGTTGGTGGTGTTGCTGATGATGGCTATTCTAACAGGGGTGAGGTGGAATCTTAGTGTGGTTTTAATTTTCATTTCCTTTATTGCTAGAGATGGTGAGCATTTTTTCATGTGTTTTTTGGCCATCTGAATTTCTTCTTTTGAGAAAGTTCTGTTTAGTTCACTTGCCCATTTCTTTATTGGTTCATTAGTTTTGAGAGAATTTAGTTTTTTAAGTTCCCTATATATTCTGGTTATCAGTCCTTTGTCTGATGTATAGCTGGCAAATATTTTCTCCCACTCTGTGGGTACAATAGCTTCTTGACATCAATGGAATCAGTTGGCACTCCCAGGGACACTTCCCGATTCAAGGTGACACAGACATAACCCCAACTGCACCTCAATAACCCCAATGACCTTACTCCACTTTGCATCCAACATACACACACACAGTCCTCACCTGCCCAGAGTGGTCAGATCTTTTCCTAAGTGTGCCCAGGGCCTTCTATCTCAGAATACATTAGAAGGTTCCCTCCTATGTACAATACACCCATCTTTCCCTGTGGAATGAACCTTCTAGAGAGCAGAGACCATGATTTGTAAGTCACCAGCACCTAGCAGTATACCTAGAATATAGCATGAAGGGATCACCAAGTGCCCCATGAAAACAAATGACCCTGAAAGCCTGAATAAAAGCAACGCACAACCAACCTCCAGCCTTCTTCTGAGCCAACAGCCTTAACCTTCTCATTCTCCTCTTTGAATGTCATTCCATAGTCGTGGATGAGAATGGACAAATAAAACCTGCCCTACCTTCCACGTTTGTGTGCTTTCTAAAGGAGGTTAATGACGGGTGCCTACCCTCACATTCACCTCCCTTCTTACACAGTAACAGAATGTTTATCTGGCCACATACATGCTGAGCTCAACACTACACTCTAGCCAAGTGTGGACACTTGGAGAATTCTGGTCAAAGGGGTGAATGAAGGGCTGTGGGGCTGAAGTCATGCCCCTCTTTCCCTCACTCTCCTGATGATCAGAGTTTGGACACCAACTATGAGCCAAGAAAAACAAGGTAGAAAACACCTCAGTGGCTGACTCCATGTGCCACCTCACCACTAAACGTGCTCTGGACCACTTCTATCTGCACTGTTATCTGAATGATAACTTTTGCAGGTACAACAGCAAAACTAGCACATATTTCTTTTTCCTTCCTCACAATTTCATGAATAGAAGATTTGTTCTTACTATAGATCTTAGCAACTTCAGCGTAGGATTCCTTTTCTTTCCTTATTAAATAAAGAAATTTTATCTTTACAATTAAAGGAAACATGGCTTCTCATTGGCATACTGGAATCACCAACATCATTAATCTTGCACTTTAGGTCCATTATTAAATACAATATTTAACATAAGCACTGTGGTACTGTGGCAACCAATTGAATAACTGAAACAGCTACTTCATGAATAAGGAGTGGGTAGCATATACGGTGTGGATACACTGGGCAAAGGGATGGCGCATGCTGTCCAACATGGGATGCAGCTGGACAACATAAGATTTCATCATGCTACACAGAATGGTGCATAATACTTATGAGTTGTTTATTTCTAGAATTTTCCATTTAATATTTTTGGATCACATTTGAGCATAGGTGAGTAAAACCATGGAAGACAAAATCTTGGATAAAGGAGTACTAAACAATTAATTGTCTGAGAGAAATTTCACAAAGACCCCTGGCACTGGAGTCTACAGGCATGGAGGTCTGCTATCACACACTCAGTAGGAAGCAGAGAGCAAGTGCTAGAATCGAGCCAAGTACCTGGAATCGAACTAGTCTAAGAGTCAGCAGGAGAGAGAAGACAAGAGAGAGACACAGAGACACAGAGAGAGAGAGAGACGCACAGAGAGAAAGAGACAGAGAGAGACAGACAGAGAGAGAGAGAGAGAGAGAAAGACCATGAAACAGCAAGTCCAAAGCTGTAAGGCCACAGGATCTCAAAGCTAGATACTAGTAATGAGAGTGAGAAATTCAAGGCAATGAAGACAAAGAGATAGGAAATGCATTTAACATCTGGTGTTAGAAGGAAATCAGCAGCAGTGGTTTCCCTAGAATCAGTTACTGCAGTTACACAGAGTTTTCTCTGTATGTTGGGTATAGGGACCCCAAGGTTGGATATTCAAAGTAATATTTATCTGGGAACCATAAAGCTTGAGAGGCCCACAGAAAAAAATCTTAGCCATAAAACAGCAAGAATTCAGCTAACAGCCTTTTCCACACTGGAGTGGCTTGCATTTGCATTTACTTTGTAATTTAACACTCCACCTGCTTTCAAAGATGTCATCTCTCAGGTTCTCGCAGGAGATAATAACTTTTTAGCTCCCTTTCAGGAATCCTGAAGAAGAAGATCTGCCCCAGGACACAAAGAAGCCAAACAATGGAGCAAAAATCAGAACCACAGATCCAGTTCCCACTCTCCCAGGCAGAAATCCTGTCCATTCCTCTTGGGAGAACCAGAGCACTCATTTTGCGAAAGCCTGATATGTGGATGAACGTTGCTGCTTGAGATACTTCTCCCCAGCAATTTCCAAAAATCACGCCAAGTTATTTTATCTCTGATGCATGCAATAAATGGATCCTAACACTTCCATTTTAATTTTTTTCTGCTCCTAACTCTTGATAAAAGCACTAAGTGGGCTACCACCAAACACATGCACTGGAAGACTGAAAACAGCATTCTATCGCTAAGCTAGCAATCTTTCAGTACAGCAGCAACCGTGTCACTTCTGCCTAGAACTGCTCAATGTCTAAAATAAGATTTTCCTCTACCAAGTTTTCTTATTGTGTAGTAATAGCTGTATCATAAGTACTAACCAGATTATGCTGAAAAAGAACTTTACAAGTATTATTTCAGCATAACAATCTTGTGAGGGTATCCTCATTTAACACAAGAGAGACCCAAGGTCCAGAAAGGTTAAGAAACCTGCCTTAAGTCTCAAAGCTAGTAAGCAGCTTAAACTCATACCCACCACATCCAACTCTATATCCTTCCTTCTGCCACCCCACTATTCTTACAGTGCAGTGGGCTCATTTTTTCAAAATCTATAAAGAAGCCAATCTCTGCAAAAGCTAAATGATACCTAAATGTAAAAGAATTGAGTTAGGTATACTTTTAGATCATCCCTGAGAAAACCTGAACATCAACTAATCGAATATGAGACTTCTAAGTCCTGAACGTCCCTTCAAGACTTACTGAAGGAGGCAAACTAAGCCAGACCAACTCACCCGAGTATCAGAGCGGAAGTCAGCAGGTGCAGAGCGATCAGGGCTGAGGGAAATCAAAATTGTTCTAAATTGAGGAACAAAGAAGCAGTGTGGAAACCACAGAGTAATAAAAGTGAAAGGGGCGCAAGCCTCCAAAATGACAATGGCTCTGAACCAAATAGAACTGTAGGGCAGCAGTCTGTATTCGGAAAAAGTGGCGTGAGACTTCTGCTCTTACAACCAGACAGGACAGAGGCCTACTGTGCAGAATAGAAAGTACAGGATTATCCCCAGGAAACCCAAGTGCAGACTCATGATGTCCCTCCTATATTATAGTCCTCTCCAAACCCCACTGAAGATCTTATTTTTCTGCCCACATCATACAAAGGGGAAACACTTCTCCACACCCAGGACAGCTTCACCACACAGAATGAGTCTATTGATCACAGGAGGTCTGTGGACTCCATAAAAAGACTAAATGCAGGCCAAGTGCTGTGCTCACATCTGTAATCCCAGCTACTCTTGAGGTGAAGATTGAGGGAACTGCTGTTTGAGGCCAGCCGAGGCAAAAAGTTAGTGAGACCTCACCTCAACAAATAAGCTAGGCATGATGGCACATGTCACCAGCTAAGCGAGAGGCCATAGGTTGCAAGATTGAGGTCCAAGGCCAGCACAGGCAAAAACCACAAGACCCCCCCCCCAAAAAAAACATTAGGTAGAACAAAGGCTAGATCTTTTTTCCCTAGGGCTGGGCCTCACGCATTCTGAGCAGAATATGTACTACTGAGCTATACCCCAGTCCCCAAAGAGAACTTTACTACATAAACAGTCACAAAGGTTGCCATTTTCTCCCTCTCCACGTAAATACGCAGTCATATGCTCAGTAACGATGCTTTGGTCAGTGGTAGACTACACACACAGCAGTAGTCTCACGAAAGTACACCGCCCATGACATCATGGCAGCCTGCGTGAGAACGCCCTGTGACATTCACACCACAGCAAAATCACCCAGCAATGCATTTCGCAGACTGCAACCCTCTCCTGAAGTGACACGTGAGTATGCATGTGTGTCACACACATATATATGTGAGGCATATATGTGTGTATATATGTATATATATATATATATATACACACATGGTGCATGTACACGTGTGCATATATGGGGCATATATATTTTTTTTGAGACAGAGTCTCACTATATAGCCCAGGCTGGCCTTGAACTCTCAATCATCCCACTTCAGTCTCCCAAGTGCTGGGATTACAGGCATGCACCACCATGCCCAGCTCATACATATATTTTATATATAATTATGAAAAAAATGTGTTCCCAAATCAGAATTTTAAAATCAGTGGGGGACCTTGATGCCACCTGGTCTCTCTCCAGCCATCTTGAGAATTCCTTTTTTAATAACCTATTTGACCATTTCCAGTAACATCACAAGGCAGAGAAACTCTGTTCCTAAGCAGTTCTGATTGCCATCTCATTTATTCTAGAGCTAAAGACTTAGAGGTGGTCATGGAGTATGGTTTAGAGGATGGCTCTAAGAGTTAGATTGCCAAAGTTTGCATCCTATCTCTGCTACCTTCTACAAGTGTGACTCTTTGTGCCTCAATTTTCTTATCTATAAAATAGGGATAATAGCAACCTTCACAGGGCTTTGAGGATTCCTTTATAATGTAAGTACAGGGCCTTGGATACAGTAAGCTCTGAAATGCTTATTCCTGTTGCTTTTAGAGTTATAGTTATTATTATTAGATATACTAGAAAGGCTTTATTAGTCTTTCTAATAAAACTCCTTCAGACGTTTAAAGATAGTTACTGCACTCCATCCAAGTCAATATCCATGATTCCTTAAGTCATTTCCTCAATGGTTGGTTTCAGACCTTTTATCATCTGTCACTGTCTCTCTATGACACCAGTACTATGTATTAATTGTCTCTTTATAGAATAGGTACTAGAACTTAACTCAAAACTCTAGATGTAGCAGAGTGTGAGAACAGAGTAAGACCATCACTTCACCTCTTTCACAAACTACACTTCAACTAATGAAATCTTAGATCAATTTCTTCATTCGACAAATATCAACAAACCCTGCTGAGACCCAAGAACTGTGCTATGGGGAAAGCAAAACAGAAAGATTGTTATCTGTGGAATTCCACAAAGTGCTCCTCTAGAAGTACCCATGTCCTCATCCCAAAAACCTATGTTGCCTTCTATGGTTAAAGGGATTTTGAAGATGTGATTAAACTAAGGCTCTTTCAATGGGGGAGCTTATCCTGGCTTACCAGTGGGTCCCCTGTAGTCACAAGATTCCTTATCAGAGGGAGGCAGGAAGGTCAGAGACAGATGTGCTTTGATGATGGAGGAAGGAGTCACAAAGGTCTGTAAGAGGCATCCAGAATCTTGAAAAGGGAACAGAAATATTCTTCTCTAGATCCTCCAGAAGGAATGAGCCCTACTGATCCATCCCGGATTTCTAACTACAAACCACAAAATGATAAATAGAGTTGTCCCTCAGTATCCTCAGGGGATTGGTTCCAGGACTTCTGTGGGTACAAAAAATCCACACATGCTGAGGTCCCTTATATAAAATGCTGCAGGATTTACAGGGAACCTGTAAACATCCTCCCTTATACCTTAAATCACTTCTAGACCACTCATAATACACTGTATTGTTTAGGCAATAATGATGAGGAAAATCTATAAATGCTGAGTACAGATGCAACTTTGTTTCAGATATTTTCAATCCACAGTTGGTTGAACCCACAGAAATGAGGGACAACTATATGCTTCATTAAGGCACTAAATTCATACTGGCTTGTTACAGATGTCATAGAAAACTGTCATCCTAGCCCTTAGTGCAGGGCACTAAGGATATATATAAAATGGATTGGTTTTAATCCAATTATTATAAACTTTAAAAACTCAAATCTGAAAGCAAACTGTGCCCAATACTCACCTCAGCATTTTTGCTTCCACACCACGCTGCTGTCAATCTTATAATCACACATGACTCTAAGTCTTTTTATATGAACTGCTAAAGACCAGCAAAAAGGAGTGACTTTATAAACTCCTAATTCAATAAAACTACTGATCTGATATTGCTTCTTTCCCCCTGAAAATTCCCAACCTACTTTAAGCCTTTTTAATCACCAAGAATCATGCCTACATCTTAAACTGCCCAGAGTAAGGGTACCTGAATGAACCAAATTTTTCTTACAACAGAATATTTTAAGTAAAATTTTTTATTAAAATACACTCAAGAAACAAATTTAAGGCTTTCAAGTGGACTCACTCAAGTAATTACCACTGAGATGGAAACCTAAATGCCTCAGAAGTCCCTTCTCCTGTCCTTGTCATCAACTCCATCAAAAGGGGATCACTAGTCTGAATTCTACCACCATAGTTTAATTAATTCGTTTTGTCTGGTTTTGAAGTTCATATAAATGAAATCATGTAGCACCCTTTTACATCTGTCTCATTTCTGCTTGTCTATTAGCTCTCTGCTTGTAAGACTCATCCAGTTTGTTACATGAAGCAACAATTTGTTCATCCTCAGATAACAAATTGTATGAACAATTTGTTTATGTATTCACCAACTGTATACTGACAAAGCTGTGAATTGTTTCCAGCTAAGAGCACAAGAGTTCAGTTTATTTACAGCCTAATCAGCACTTAGCATGGACGGTCTTCTTAATCTTAGCCATTCTGGTAGTACGCAGTGGTAACCCCTTATCCCCTTAATTTCTGTTTTCCTAATTATAAATGCACTTTGTTTATATTGTCATGTTTATTGGAAGTGTGGAGATCCTCTTCAAAGTCAGCCTTGCCCATTTTTCTGTGGATCAGTCCCCCTTTTCCTGATTTTTAAATATTTTTTATCTAAAATCTGGGCATAGGTTCTTTATCTGGATATATATATTGCAAACACCTTCTTTTTATGCAATCTAGATGAGCCTAAGTTCTTGCAAATATTTTCCTTTATCAGCAGAACTTTTTGTGTCCCTGGATCATAAAGACATTTTGATTTGCTTTATTGCAGAAGCTTGTTTTAGCTTTCACATTTAAGTGTATGGTGAATCTTCATTAATTTTTTTTTTTTTTTGGCAGTACTGGGGTTTGAACCTTGGGTCTTATGCTTGCTAGATGAGCACTCTACCACTTGAGTCACTTCACCAGCTCTTTTTTTGCATTGTTAGTTTTGAGATAGGGTCTCACTTTATGCCCTGGCCAGCCTGGACAGTTATCCTATTTGTGCTTCTCTGCATAGCTGGGATGACAGGCACCCAGCTATCAGTTGAGATGGGGTCTCACAAACTTTTTTAACTAGGCTGCCCTTGAGCCACAATCCTCCCAATTTCCCCCTCCCAGGTAGCAAGGATTACAGCTATGAGCTACTGTACCCAGCTTTTCATTATTTTTTGCATATGGGATGAGGTAAATGAACAAGATTCATATTGTCCATGTGAATTTCCAACTGACCCAGAATCATTTACTACAAAAGCCATCCTTTCTGCACTGCACTGTCACCTGTCACAAAACAAGAGCTTACAGATGTGTAAGCCTGTTTATGGCTTCTCTATTTATTCCCCTGCTCTCTACAGCCTTGTGTCCATGCACACTACACAACTACGTACTGATTTAGTAGCTGAAGTCTTCCAACTTGCTCTTCGTACTTTATCTATTTCCAAATAAATTTCAGGATCAGTTTATCAATTTCCATTTTCAAAAAAAAATCTCCTGGGATTTCACTAAATCTCTAAATTTATTTGGAGAACAATGGCATATCCTTCACTTTTATCAAATATTTTTCTCCTTTATTCTGCGTCTGGGGGTAATCGCATTTATTGGTTTTCTTTTTTTTATTTAATTTTTTTATTTCTTTTATTCATATGTGCATACAATGTTTGGGTCATTTCTCCCACATTTATTGGTTTTCTAACATTAGACAAAGCTTACATTCCTGGAATAAATCCAAGTTGGTCATGTTTTATTCTCCTTTTAATAGATTGTTAGATTTGATTTGCTAAATATTGCTTTGAGATTTTTCTACTTTTTCTTCTGAGCACTTGGCCTATATTTTTCCTGTAATGTACTCCTTTAGTAACAAGGATATGGTGACCTCATAAAAGCAACCAGGGAATGATCTCTTGGAAATTCTCACTAGCGATGTCATCTGGACCTGGAATTTTGTTATGGAAAGGTTTTTAACTACAATCAATCTCTTTAATAAATATGGGGTGATTCAGATTTTCTAGTTCTTGTGTCTTAGAACTTGCTACTTGAAAAACATGCCCATTTCATCAGAATTTTCAAGCATATCACCATAAAATTGCTCATGGTAACATCCAGAGGTCTTTTAAATATATGTCACATGTCACCATCAACTCCTGTTTCTTCCCCAACACTAGTAAATACCATATGCATCTCAAGTTCATTTACACCCACAGGAAGAGGACTGTTGTGCACTATAAGACACAGGTCCACTGTCACAAGAATATGCTCCAACCCGTTACCCACGGAAGCAACAGAGCAGGTGGGGTATGCAATCCAGCAATTCCTTCTCAAGCACTTTTATCATTAGAAACAATTGTGAACTTGAGCAAAAAAAGAGAGACCCTGTTGATCAGCAATATGCTGTGGTGCCCAGCAAGAACACAGAAGGAAAGCAACCTCCAAGCAGGTGGTGACCTAGGACACCCAGTCCTCACCCCAAGACACCCAAGGCAGAATTCAGGGGGCCAAAAGTTCATTCATTTTTTTCCTCATACATCTTTCATGAATCTCTAACTGAAAATTAGTATTTCCTTGGATTATAAATGCAGAAAATAAGTTGCAGTAAGAGCAGTTCTGATAACTCTGTCATCAATTAAAAGAAAATCACAGCTACGTTCCTATCACAACACAGCTGTTGCAAATACTGCAAAATATCATTTACATGGGCACCATCACTTTGAAATTACAGAGTTAATTGCTTCAGCACCGAATTTTGCTGCTTAATGCATTAAGAAGATCATATTCACAATTTTCAGGGATTTTAATATTACTTTGATAACTTTCTTCTTTTGCCATACATACACATACAAAAGGTTAATAACCCCTTAGAAGGAACCATGAATTTCACCCAAGGCAGGGGAGCCCAGTGACCATTTAAGGAGCATCTCCCCTTGGGCCAGGCCAGGAGCTGGAAGCAGGGGGGCACACGGGTGAGGAAGGCTCATGCTGACCAGTTTTTGATGTCACCTCCAGAGTTCCCACCACCTGTCCACCATCTGTCCGTGACCGCTTCATGTCTGTAGAGCAAGCACCGCCCCCCCAGGCTTTCTTTACTACCCTGTGAAAAGGGATAACACTACCTATCTTTCCAGTTACTGCTAGGCTTAGAAATAACCTATTGAAAGCACCTGACAAGTTCGGTTCCCTAAAGTTATTATTAATTGCATTTCTCAGATCAAAACTGTCCTTACCCAACACTTAATCACAATAAAGCCTGCCAGTGAAAAAGAAGAGAGAAAAATCATAGGGAAGATGGAACATGAAGAGAAGGGAAGGGAAGGCTAGAAGCAGTGGCACACACCTATTAGAATTCCAGCTACTCAGGAGGCAGAGATTGGGAGGGTGGAAGGTGGAGCCCCACCTGCCCAAAAAGTTACCAAGAATTCCCTCTCCCTCCCCATCTCAACAGATAAGCCTGGCATGCTGAGGCACCGCTGTAATTCCAGCTATGCATGAGGTATAGGTAGAAAGATCACTGTCCAAGGCCAGCCCTGGGCAAAAATGTTAAGACTCTACCTGAAAAATAACTAAAGCAAAAATGGATTGGGGATGTAGCTCAAGTGGTAGAGTGCTTGCCTAGCGATTTGAGTTCAAATCCAAGTACCACCAAAAAAGAAAAAAAAAAATAGAAGGAAAAAATCGTACTTCAAAGTTCAGTATAGAAAATGACCACCTAAAATGAAGCCTTCCCTCTCCTCTATGTTCCTAGAGAACATAATCATACTGAAGTAGGTGCTTAGCTCTGAGAATGAATGGCTGCGAAATACGAAACAGTAAGGAACAGAAACAACCGGCCTCAACGTCACGTAAAGCAAACCACCAGCAGCGATGACAGCCCCTGGCCTGACAACCCGGACCCAAGAGCAAGGAACACAGCGATCGTTCTATTTCTCAACATCAGTGCCGCCCCCCTCCCGGTTCCTTGGGGGAGGATGGGCTTCCCCCACAGAGACTGTGTCACCTGAAGGCTCGACTCAGAACAGATGAGGGAAACTGAGTCCAGAGAGTAGAAAACAAGAGAAAGCTCAAACTCTGGGGCCCCTGGGGGTGGCAGCACCAGGCAGGCAGGCGCACGTCCAATGCAGCCAGGAGGACAAGAGTTTGCGACTCCCGGCAGCAGTGACGGAGCCTGGGGACAAGGCCCGGGCGCGCGGCCGCAGGCAGGGGCGTGCGTGGACTGGGATCCCGAGCGCCGGGACTCGCCGATCCCCGCGGGCGGGCGCAGGGTGCGCGCAGCCCCGGCAGCCTTTGTCTCCTGGGCGGGATCGGGAACTTCCCTGTCCCGCCCGGGGGCGCGCACACGGGAGCTGGGGTGGCACAGGGAAAAGAGTCTGGTGCATTGCTTTTTCCAAACGAAGCACGACAATCAGCCTCCCCAGGACCCCCTTTGGCCACCAGCTACCAACCTCCGGGCTGTCCCGGGCGGCGGCGACGTTCACGCTCGCCACGAGCTCCCAAAACCCCTCTCTGGCCACTTCCGAGTCCCGGAGGCGCGGGCTTCCCGGACGCCGCCCTTTGGAAGAGCTGCGCCCGCGCGCGGCCTCGTGCGCGCGCCCCCTGCCGATCCCGCGCGCGCGCGCCCCAGATCCTGTCCCCTCGGACGCCCCGGGGAGGGCGCGCTACTGGGGGCCGTCTGCGCGCTGTCCCGCCCCGGATCTCACCGCCACCCAAGCTCCTTGTACAGGGAAAGGGGGCGCTGACTGTGGGGTCATGGTCCCTCGAAGTCACCTGAGACCCGAAACGGGCCATGAATCCAGCACTATTGGTCTCCACCTAGGTTTTGTAGGTGGCAGGAGGGGGCGGGGGGGGGGAGTAGGAAAAGGGCGGGCTTTGCAGTCTGGCCGGGTGAACTTAGCCCCTGGGAGCCTCCCCGGCCTCCTCTGTCAAACAGAAAGGAGCGTCCCTGCTTTTCCTTGCAAATCAGAGCCGGGACCCAACACGAATAACTGCGTGGATTGCAAAGTGACTTACAGAGATCGCAGCCGCGAACTGTCCAACGAAGATTTTGAGTGCGTGGTAAAGCGGAAGATGTGAAGGTGCCCCAAAGAGTGGAATTACGGACAGGGCTTTATGGAGATGCTCAGAGGCCTCCCATGCCAGCCAGGGAACTGATCGCCGGAGTCCCACGAATTTATACGATTCTACCACCTCGGCTTTCATTAAAACCTCGGGCTTCTGGATTCTTCCTCAAACCAAAGGAATGAAGCTCCAGGGGAGGGGCGGCTCAGGTGGTTTTATGATAAGGAAAATAATGGCTTCACCCCACCTGCCTCCAGCCACAGAGAAACACAGAGGCTGTGCTCTAAGAAGTTGAATCTAGCAGTCACTGTAATGGCAGGGATTATATTTCTGATTGTAAAATTCAGTGGAAAACTAAAGGGGAGTGGGGGGAGTCCTGCTAAATTGCTGAGGCTGGCCTCGAACTCACCATCCTCCTGCCTGGATTACGGGAATGTGCCATAAGGAAACCAGAATTTGAATTCTATGAGAACTGGAACCATCTTTTATTTCACCTCCCCCTGCCCTCTCCTCCTCCTACAGACCAGTGTTCAGCAAGCAGGTGTTACTAAACTAGCCCCAAGTGGGAGAGCCAGCTTAAGCAAATAAAAATACAGGATTCACAATTAAAATTGGATTTCAGATAAAAAACGAATAATTTGGGACCCATTTAAATTACCTGAAACTCAAATTTAACTTGGTTTTTAAATCTGGTGACTGTAGGTCCAAAGGTTAGACAGAGGCTCCACCACACCTGGCTCCAAGTGTTATTTTTTAAAATATTATTACAACTAGATTTAACACAATTAATAAAAAAAAAAGAAAAGAAAAACCATTGGAAGATGAGTGTGGATAACCAAGGCACATGAATAGGTAACCCACTAAAAAAAGAGGAGGGAAATGGGAAACAAATATATTGCAAAATACTTCAAAGAAATGCATAGCAAAATAGGAACACACAACTTTTCACATAGAAAGTTGGCACAACTGATTAATGACATTAAAGGCTGGGGACTCCGTGGTAGTGCTCACATGATCCCTTAGGTGGGTGAACAACTCAGCAATCAAAACCCTTAAAACTTATCAAAAATCCTTAAAAACACTCAAACATTTTGACTTCTAATTCTATCGATGAGAGTAAATCCAAAGGAATAGAAAATACTTTTTTAGCTATATTGAAGTATAGTTGACAAAAATTGTATATATTTAAATGTATATAACTTGATGTTTTGATAAGTGTATACATTGTAAAAAGTACCACAATCAAGCTAGTTAGCACCCATTATCTCACATGGTTAATGTGTGTGTACATATATGTGTCTGTAGAATACTTAAGATCTAGTCTGGCTGGGTGGCAGCAGCTCACACCTATAATCCTAGCTATTCAGGTGGCAGAGATCAGGAGGATTTGCAGTTCAAAGCCAGCCCAGGCAAATAGTTCTCAAGATCCTATCTCGAAAACACCCATCACACACACAAAAAAAGTGGGTTGGTGGAGTGGTTCAAGGTGTAGATCTTGAGTTCAAACCCCAGCACCAAAAAAAAAGAAAGGATCTAGTCTCAGCAAATTTCAAGTCTGCATTGTGTTATTAACTATACTCACCATGCTGGACAGAACTTATTCATCCTGTAACTGCAACTTTGTACCCTGGAACCAACCTGTCTCCATGTCCCCAATTCATTCTATTTCCATGAGTTCAACTTTTTCAGATTCCACGTACAGGTGCAATCATGCTATATTTGTCTTTCTGTGTCTGACTTATTTTACTTAGCATATGTCCTGCAGGTTCATCTAGTTGTCACAAAATGTCAGGATATTCCTTTTTTTGAAGGCTGAATAATATACCATTGTATTTATATACCATAATTTCTTTATCCATTCATCTGTTGTTAGACATTTGTACTGTTTCTGTTTCCATAGTTGGACTACTGTGAATAATGCTAGGAAATAATGTTTATGAGCAAAGATTTTAATTTTCATTACTGTACACAATTATGGCTTGTTAATCAAAAATAAAAACTTTATAAGAAGAATATTTTAATCTTAATTTGTACCATTTTAACTTATACCATAACAAGAAAATGTACCAGAATATAGCATAACAGAGGGGAAAACATTTCAAAAACTCCATAATTTTTCAAAAATAGGGAAATGGAAATTCAGTTCAAACTTACACACTCTGTTGTATTTTACAGATACAGCCTTCTGAAACAATACTCTCCGTTCATACGGAGTAGCATCCTATGCATGGAAAAACTACTACATATGACTGGAAAGGAAATAAGGTTTTATTTAGGTAATAGGACTTGCTTTATTCTTAATTTTTCCATATTTTTACTGAGTGTAAATTAATTTTTCATAGAAAAAATATCAATGTGGTACTCCCTAAAAAACAAGCAAAATTTTATAACCATTGTGTTAGGTTTCTGTTGCTATGACGATATACATAAGATAATGAACTTTAGTGGAGTAAAAGTTTATTTGGCTCATTTTTGGAGGCTTCAGTTCATGGACAGTTGGCCCAGGCAGCACATCAATGTGGGGAGCACCTGGGGAGCACCTCGTGGTAGCCAGGAAACAGAGAAAGGAATGGACTAGGGTCTGAATATTCCCTTCAAGGGCATGCCCCCAGTGACCTAACTTCCTTCCACTAGGTCCCATCTCTTAAATGTTCCACCAGCAGCATCACAGGCTGGAGATCAAGAGTGGTGGTGCTTTCTGTAATCCCAGCACTTGGGAGATAGAGGCAAGAGGGTCTCAAGTTTGAAATCATCTTAGGCTACACAGCAAAACCCTGTCTCAAAAAAAAAAAAAAAAAAGAGCCTTGGGGAACATTCAAGATCCAAACTTTAGCAACCACAAAGTTAGTTTTATGAACGCTAGATCTTACCTTACACAACCCTTTACCCAATACCTTTACTGAATGCTATCACTTTGTGAATATTAAAAACTCCTTAAACTAGTTCCTCTAAATATAAACTCCTTTCCAAACTCTGCATGTTATCTGTCAACTTAGATTACTATCCTTAGCAAATTCTGAGTTCTGCACGGAATTGATAAAATTAGTCATTTATGTAGCTATATACTAATTAAAGTGCCTTAAGTAGTTTATTAAATTCAGCAAATCACATGAAGACTTGGGTTTTTCTCCCTTGGGATTAAATTCTAAAAGACACCAACTGAATATCATAAACAACTTTTTTTGTGATTGTAGTAAGATACGCATAACATAATATTTACCATATTAACCATTTTAACTGTACAGTTCCACAGTGCTGAGTACACTCACCTTGTGTGCAACTCCAGATTCCTCATCTTGCAAAAGGAAAACTCTTAAACAACTCATTCTCCTCTTCACTCCAGTCCTTGACGACCACCCTTCTTCTCTGTGTCTCTGGTACCACATGTAAAGTAGAATCATACAGAATCTGTCCTTCTGTGACTGGTTTATTTCACAAGGCAAATGCCTTTAATGTTCATCTGTGTTATAGCATGTGTCAGAATTTCCTTCCTTCTTACGGCTGATAACATCCCATTGACTATATTTATCCATCCATCCATTGATGGACACAGACAGGTTGCTTATACCATTTGGCTATTGTGGATAATGATTACATAACATGGATATATAAATATCTCTTTGAGATCTTGCTTTCAGTTATATACCAGAAGTAGAATTGCTGGATCATATGGTAATTCTATGTCTAATTTTTTTGAGGAACTGCCATATTGTTTTCCAATGAGCCTGTGTCTTTTTATATTCCCACCAACACTGCACAAGGAATGTCCCCATAGCCTCACCAGCACTTGTTACTTTTCTAGTTGGTTTGTTTCTATAGTAGCCATCCTAATGGCTGTGAGGTGATAGCTCATAATTTTGATTGGCATTTCCCTGATGATTAGTGATGCCCATCTTTTCATGTGCTTAACAGTCACTGATCCATGTTCCATGGAGAAATGTCTAAGGGAGTTCTTTGCCCACTGTTTTCAGTTGTGATCTGTTGTTTTTGAGTTCCTGGAGGATTTATACATCCTGGATGAAATTTACCCTTTATTAGATACATGACTTGCAAATATTTTCTCCCTTTCCATGGGTTGCCTTTTCAATGTATTGATTCTGTTTTTTGATACACAGTTTTAATTTGTATGAAGTCCAATTTATCTATTTTTTTGTTTGTTGTTGGTGCTTTTGATGTTGTAGCCAAGAAATCATTACCAGATCTCACATGCAATGTCATGAAGTTTTCCCCCTGTTTTTCTTCTAAAAGTTCTACAGATGTAGTTATTATGTGTTTGTTATTTCAAGTGAGTTTTGTATATGGTCTAAGGTAAGGTTCCAATTTCACTCTTTTGCATGTATAAATCCAGCCTTTCCTCACCCTACTTTTTGAAAAGCACAGACATCTTTTAAAGGTCAGAGTTTGGAGTGGGAGGAATGGATTGTGGAAAACTAAGTTCCTTTTGGAAGTGAGTGAAAAGAGAATTGGAATAAACCAATGTCAATGTCTAAGCACCAGGAAAGTATTGGGTTTTGAGGAGTGAGTAGAGAGAAGGGGGAAGGGCAAGAAGGGAAGATTTTCCTCTCTCTTTTCAATGTGTCACACAGAGGCAGAAGTGCCTAGCCTTCAAAGATCTGTGCTGTCTTGAAGCAGTCAGGCATCTGACCAGACATGACCAGAGCTGCCCTGGCTTAAAAACTAACTGCTCTACTGACCATAGACACAAAGACAGGGAGAGTCCTTCCTGGAAGTGGGAAGCAAACCAGGAACACAGAAAAGTGAGCAAAACTGATGACATTTGAGGTTTTAAAAAGGGAATCGATTTGTGCCTCAGCACTGTTTCTTTAAAAGCAAAATTATCAAAATTAATATGTAAATGTGAGTAATTAACAACCAGTCACTCTTTATACCAATATTTGAATTATAAGTTATTAATCGGGCACCTCTACTGACCATATTTTCTTTCTGGTCCTCTCAGTTAGTGGGATCTGAGTGCTCCAACAAGGCCTCCTGTCTAGACAAGCAACCCTGAGCACTAATAGCAACTCTCCAGGCTGTGGACTGGTTCTTGGGGGAGGCCAATCTCTTTTAAATTCAACCAGGACTCAATCAAGATACAAATGGTTGTTAAGACTTAAAGGTACCAAGAGCCAGTGGCTCACACCTATAATTCTAGCTACTTAGGAGGCAGAGATAAGGAGGATCGTGGTTCAAGGCCAGCCCAGGCAAATAGTTCACTAGACCCTATCTTGAAAATACCCAACACAAAATGATCAGTGGAGTGGCTCAAGTGGTAGAACACCTGCCTAGCAAGCGTGAGGCCCTGAGTTCAAACCCCAGTATGGCCAACTCAAAGCTTTTTTTCCTTCAAAAAGAAAAGTGCTAAGCTAGTTGTTATAACTATGCAGAAAGAAAGTTTAAAAGTCTTACTTTCTGATCAGGCACCCAGTGGCTCATGCCTGTAATCCTAGCTACTTGGGAGGCAGAGAACAGGAGGATTGCAGTTTGAAGCCACTCTGGGCAAATAGTTCCATGAGACCCCAACCCGAAACAACCTTTCACAAAAAAGGACTGGTGAAAAGGCTCAAGATGTAGGCCTTGAGTTCAAGCCCCAGTACCAAAAGAAAAAAAAAAAAAAGTTAAAGGCATTAAGAAAAAGGACTGTATTTCTAATTATGAAATTCACCCCAAGAGCTATTCCCAGGAATTCAAGGGCATCACCACCTGCACAGGCTCTTGTTTGCTCCACCAACATGGATTATGGGAACTTTTGACACTCAACATTGAACCAGTAAATACTAGGCAAAATGACCCAAAACAGTGCTAGGAGAGTTCGTTTGTTTGTTTAAAATGAAATTCCTGCAGAATGTTGCAGTCTAACTGGAAATTATCAAATATATATATAAAAAAACAACTAGCAAACAATAAGCGCAATTATAGGAATAAGGTTCAAACTACACGTAAATGCTGAAAAACAGGCTCATATCAGTAGCTTAAATTATGCAGAGCACAATTCAGTGTTACCTCCTCCAAGAAGCCTTCCCTAACCATCCTGGCATCATTAATCCCTGCCTAGTCACTCTCTAGTCTCTCACTTATTATGTACTGGGTTACTCTTCTCTATGTGTTCCAATAGCACTTGCCACTCTAAACTCTGCTCAGTCATGTACTTACTACTTATGTCAGCATTACTCAGACTACTTGCAAGACACTACAGCAGTAGATCATAAAATAAAGTTAATGGGTCATAATTAGACTTAGTTTTTTTAACAAAATAAAAGAAGAGAACCACTAGACTTTATTAAGAATTATGAACAGTTGTTGGAAATAGTTCATCCAATTGCAATGAGCAAGATCGAGATAGATAATGAAAGATTATGTTGGCGATTAATCTAAGCCATTCTGTCTTCTAAAAACAAATTATGTCATTTGATTTGGGGTATATCCTGTGACTGTGACCACCACCATTATAAGACAATCAACAGTTTACATTTTCTGTTACTATTATTCAGAGTTCATTATAAAGCATTTTTCTGAAAGGATATTATCAAGTGAAATATCTTTCAAGTTTGTATCAAATGTACATTTTATTAAATTAACATGAATTTCCTTTTACCAGGATTTCTCATTAGAAGAAGAAAGATGAAGTGAAAATTGGAGGAACTCCCAAGTTCCACTTACAGATATCCAGAACTGTTAATAGTGACAATGTGGAGAAAACCACTGATCCTAATTAGTAAGGTTCAACTTCATTTGAGCTGCATTTCAAAGTCAAAAAGAGAATGTGGTACTTTTTAAGGCAGATTATTTGTAATAACCTTTTGCTGTGTAAAACCCAACAGAAGTGGCCGACCCCAAGATGCAATTTGTGATGACACCTTCAAAACTAGCAGGACACTTGAAAACACAGCATGCTAACTTGTCAACAAGCCCTTCAAATGTTTTACGTGAAAACAAAAGAAAAAAAAATCACTGGCCCAATTTCTTAGTTGCTCTACAAAATATTAATGAGATTTAAGAGCATACGGTTCAGCAAAAGAAAAGATGGTGTGCACAGTTGCTGAAAACCCTCTTTTCCAACATGAGTAGAAGTGGCACATACGGGTTTTAATATTGCATCAGCTGATAAATCTAAATTTACAATTCTTCAGGACACAACCGTTTCTAGTCAAAGCTGCACAACTACAAAACCCTCTAGTCAAGCTTCAAATGTGTTTGAAATCCAGTATAGAGCCTAAGACCCATTCCCCCAAAGGCAGAGATACTGCAAACGTCTCCACTCCTCTAGTCTGTGCAGTAGAGAACATATAGTTACAAGACTGGAAAGTGTTTTGTTAGTCAACATGTACTAAATTAGAAAAATAATAGTAGAATTGTGAGTGATAGGGCCAATGATAGAAAGAAAACAACAAAGCTGTTAAAATATTGCTAAAAGCTACTAATAACAGTTGTTTTTTGTTGAAATCAACATGGACAGAAGCTGTGTGCCATCTTTATAAATCATTCTGAGATAGATCACAGAAATGTTCATGATAAAGTTGTTAAATTTATTAAAGAGAGCCATTAAATAGCTGGATTTGTTCAAATTGGAGGGAATCATCCTTTTATGCTATAGCACACTGAAGTTCATTGGTTAGCATAAGGAAACATGAGGAAAAATATTAGGCAGAGAGAATAAACTAAACATGACAGTCGGTTTTTGTATTTTGGGGGTTTTTTTTGCCAGTTTCACTCATACTTTACCTATTTCGTTTTTTTTTTCTTTTTATTCATATGTGCATACAATGCTTGGGTCATTTCTCACCCCTGCCCCGACCCCCTCCCTTACCACCCACCCTGCCCCCTCTCTCTCCCCCCAACCCCCTCAATACCTGGCAGAAACTATTTTGCCCTTATTTCTAATTTTGTTGAAGAGAGAGTATAAGCAATAACAGGAAGGAACAAGGGTTTTTGCTGGTTGAGATAAGGATAGCTATACAGGGAGTTGACTCACATTAATTTCCCATGCCTGTGTGTTACCTTCTAGGTTAATTCTTCTTGATCTAACCTTTTCTCTAGTTCCTGGTCCCCTTCTCCTATTGGCCTCAGTTGCTTTTAAGGTATCTGCTTTAGTTTCTCTGCGTTAAGGGCAACAAATGCTAGCTAGTTTTTTAGGTGTTTTACCTATCCTCACCCCTCCCTTGTGTGCTCTCGCTTTATCATGTGCTCAAAGTCCAATCCCATTGTTGTGTTTGCCCTTGATCTAATGTCCACATATGAGGGAGAACATATGATTTTTGGTCTTTTGGGCCAGGCTAACCTCACTCAGAATGATGTTCTCCAATTCCATCCATTTACCAGCGAATGATAACATTTTGTTCTTCTTCATGGCTGCATAAAATTCCATTGT
The DNA here is from genome assembly GCF_047511655.1 of Castor canadensis. Lineage (NCBI taxonomy): Eukaryota > Metazoa > Chordata > Mammalia > Rodentia > Castoridae > Castor > Castor canadensis. The sequence goes on from NC_133396.1 coordinate 122,690,755, forward strand.
GTATAGATACCACATTTTCTTAATCCATTCGTCAGTGCTGGGGCATCTTGGCTGTTTCCCTAACTTGGCTGTTGTGAATAGTGCCACAATAAACATGGGTGTGCAGGTGCCTCTGGAGTAACAGTCTTTTGGGTATATCCCCAAGAGTGGTATTGCTGGATCAAATGGTAGATCAATGTCTAGCTTTTTAAGTAGCCTCCAAATTTTTTTCCAGAGTGGTTGTACTAGTTTACATTCCCACCAACAGTGTAAGAGGGCTCCTTTTTCCCCACATCCTCGCCAACACCTATTGGTGGTGGTGTTGCTAATGATGGCTATTCTAACAGGGGTGAGGTGGAATCTTAGTGTGGCTTTAATTTGCATTTCCTTTATTGTTAGAGATGGTGAGCATTTTTTCATGTGTTTTTTGGCCATTTGAATTTCTTCTTTTGAGAAAATTCTGTTTAGTTCACTTGCCCATTTCTTTATTGGTTCATTAATTTTGGGAGAATTTAGTTTTTTAAGTTCCCTATATATTCTGGTTATCAGTCCTTTGTCTGATGTGTAACTGGCAAATATTTTCTCCCACTCTGTGGGTGTTCTCTTCAGTTTAGAGACCATTTCTTTTGTTGAGCAGAAGCTTTTTAGTTTTATGAAATCCCATTTATCTATGCTATCTCTTAGTTGCTGTGCTGCTGGGGTTCCATTGAGAAAGTTCTTACCTATACCTACTAATTCCAGAGTATTTCCTACTCTTTCCTGTATCAACTTTAGAGTTTGGGGTCTGATATTAAGATCCTTGATCCATTTTGAGTTAATATTGGTATAGGGTGATATACATGGATCTACTTTCAGTTTTTTGCAGACTGCTAACCAGTTTTCCCAGCAGTTTTTGTTGAAGAGGCTGCTAGTTCTCCATCGTATATTTTTACCACCTTTGTCAAAGACAAGTTGGTTATAGTTGTGTGGCTTCATATCTGGGTCCTCTATTCTGTTCCACTGGTCTTCATGTTTGTTTTTGTGCCAGTACCATGCTGTTTTTATTGTTATTGCTTTGTAATATAGTTTGAAGTCAGGTATTGTGATACCTCCAGCATTGTTCTTTTGACTGAGTATTGCCTAGGCTATTTGTGGCCTCTTGTGTTTCCACATAAATTTCACGGTAGATTTTTCAATCTCTTTAATGAATGTCATTGGAATTTTGATGGGAATTGCATTAAACATGTAGGTTACTTTTGGGAGTATCGACATTTTTACTATGTTGATTCTACCAATCCATGAGCATGGGAGATCTCTCCACTTTCTATAGTCTTCCTCAATCTCTTTCTTCAGAAGTGTATAGTTTTCCTTGTAGAGGTCATTCACATCTTTTGTTAGGTTTACACCTAAGTATTTGATTTTTTTTTGAGGCTATTGTAAATGGAATTGTTTTCACATATTCTTTTTCCAGTTTGGGTTTTTTATTTTTTTAATTGAAAAGCAATCTCATTTGTCAAGCATCTCATCTTCAATGATCACACTTAGATATTACAACTAGTATATTTGGCTGGGCATGGTAGGGCACATTTGCAATCCTCAGGAGGCAGAGAATGGAACACTCATGAATTGAGGCAAGCCCAGAAGAATGTGAGACCCCATCTTAACCAACAATCTGGGTGTGTTGGTACACACTTGCCTTCCCAGCTATACAGGCAGCATAATCAGGAGGATCAAACTTTTTGCCCTAGGCAAAAACATGAGACCCTATCAGAAAAATAACTAGAGTTCAGGAGGATGGAGGTTTGAAGCCAGCCCTGGGTGATAGGTTGTGAGACCCTATCTTGAAAAAGCCCATCCCAAAAATAAGGGCTGGTGGAGTGGCTCAAGGTATAGGCCCTGAGTTCAAACCACAAAAAAAAAAAAAAAGAAAGAAAGAAAGCAAAAAACAAAAGGCTCAAGTGGTAGAGTGTCTACCTAACAAGCAAGCACAAGGCCCTGAGTTAAAAATCCCAGCACCACCAAAAGAAATAAATACTAGTAAATTTAACAGACATTATTGATATTTTTAATGAACTTAAATGTATAACTTCAAGGGGAAAAAAATTGAGTAGGTTGAATATATCCAGAATCCAAAGACATTTTGTTATTGTCAAGAGTCATGATTTGGATCTGAAATTTCCCTTCCCCCCTTTTAAGTTGTTTAATGTCAGGTATTTTGTTACAATGATAGAAAGCTGACTATCTCAGAATGTTGGTACAATGAATTAGGTCATTGCTGTGACTATATCTTGTTCAGAAACCTTCAGAACTGGTTTGTGGGAGGAACTTGGAAAAGTTAGGAGAATCAAGCTAGAAAAAAATCTTAGACTGCTGTAAGAAGATCTTTATGTGTGATTTTGGTGGTAGTTCAAAAGACAAAAATGCTGATAGGAATGTGGCAGTAAAAGTTGTGTTCAGGTGATTTCAGATGGAAATGAAAACTCTGGTGGGAAGTGGACTAGAAGCTAAATGTGTTACATTCTGGCAAAGAACTTGTCTACATTTTGTCCATGCCTAGAGACTTTGTGGTGGCTGAGTTTAAAGGTAATGGACTAGTTTGCCTAAAAGAGGAAATTTCAAGGCAGCACAGCATTCAGGCACTGGCATAAGTGTTTCGGGCTGCTTTTAGTCAGATTAACTATGAGAATTGTGAGCAAAAAGCAAAGTGAAAAATTTTGAAAAACTTGCAGTTTGGCCAGAAAAGAAGTATGTGTAGAGTTGAGGCCAAGGAAGGTATGGTTGTGGAAAGATTAGCACCGTAAGAAGAAGCCAATATCATTAAGAAAGCAAAATCAACAAATGTTGTTACAGGTGGGGGATGGGGGTGGGGATGAAAACACCTATACACTGTTGGTAGGAAAGCAAATTAGTCCAGGCCCTATGAAAACCATTATGAAGGTTCCTAAAACATTTAAAAATAGAACTACTGTGTTTCTGGATATACACCTTAAGAAACCAAAGTCATCTTACCATAGTGACATCTGCATCCCCAGGTTTATCATAGCCAAGTTATGGAATCAGTCTAGGAGTCCCTCAGTGGATGAATGGATAGAGAAAATGTGGTATATATACACAAGGGAATTCTCTTCAGCTATGATGAAGGGTGAAATTATATCATTGTGGAAAAATGGATAAAACCAGAGATCATTAAGCAAAATAAGCCAGACTCACAAAGACAACTATCACATATTTTCCCTCATACATAGAATTTGTGTGTGGGGTGAGGATATGAAAGTAAAACAGGAGATTGTTAGGGATGGGGGGGTAGTGGGATAAGAAATGGTAATGGAGGGGTGCATATGATCAAAGTACCTTATATGTGTGTGTGGAAATGTCATAATGAAACCTATTCTTTATACAATTAGTATATGCTAGTTTTTACTTTGCACCAGGAAAGATGCCTTTGGCCAGATCCCACCCATCAAAGGCTCAAGGGTGTAAATGGGTAAACTCATTTGAAAGCCTTTGCTTTGAGATAAGAGCCCTAGGGCACCCTGCTGGCATAGTATGCCCCTGGGAAACCATGTCTACTGCAGCCAAGGTTGAAGCAGGTCCCAGTGGTCCAGTTCATATTGGCCAAAGACTTTGGCATCATCCACACAGAGCTGGTTTTGCGGGGACACAGAAGGCAAGAGTTATGGGGTCATGGGCACTTGGTCCCAGCTGATGGTATCATGGATGGGGGGTGGAAACTTTAGGGGCCTAGTCAGTGCAGTGCAGTAGGTCACTGGACATGTGCCCTGCAAAGGTATAGCTCATCTCCATCTCCCTCCTCTCCCTTGCTCTTTTTCTGCTTCCCTACCTCATGAGATAAGCAGCTTTGCTCTGCCATGCCCTCCTCCCAAAATGTTCTGCCTCACCCCAGGCCCACAGCCACAAGGCTTAGAGACCATGAACCATGAACCAAAATAAATCTTTCCTCCTCTAAGTTGTTTATCTCAGATATTTGTCACCAATGGAAAACTAACTACCACAGCAAGAAAGACTTAAAAGCAATTGCCCAAGCTCCTGTTCATTCAACGGTTACAACATATTGGAGAATGCCATTAGTAAAGTAAGTGTAACTGAAATAAAATTAGGGATATTGTTATATTTCATTGCTCAGTTTCAAACTTGTATTTTTATAAGAGAAATGATAAATATCAGAAAATTTTCAAATCAAAGACAGATTTGTCTTATTGGGGCTTTTGTTTTGTTTTGGGGATTTTTTGAAGGGATTGTTGCTTTGGATTTTGTTTTGGTTGGTATTTTTCATTATTTGAGACAGAGTCTTAGGTTGGCCTTGAACTCCCGGGCTAGCCTCAAACTGTCAATACTCCTGCCTTAGCCTCCTGAGTATTGAGATTAAAGGCATGCATCCCCATGCCTGGCAAGAACAGTTTTATTTTATCTAATGATAATTGACTTAAATTCAGAGCCCAAATAGGTGAATGAATTATTTCAGCTCAGTTCTGGACTTGTACTAATGAAGAATTTCAAGACAATAAATTTATTGTCATTTTAAAGCAAGATTAAAGAGGAATTTCCATTGCTAGATCACAAGAATGCATTCCTATAGTATTAGTCAGCTTTCTCTCACTGTAACAAAACACCTAAGATATCCAACTTTAAAGAAGAAAAGGTTTATTTTGTCTCATGGTTTCAACGGTTTTAGTTCGCAGTTGCTTGACCCTTGTGCTCTGGGTATGTGGTTAAGCAGAACATCATGCTGGGTAGCACATCACTGAGCAAAGGCCACTTACCTTGTGACAGCTGGGAAGCAAAAAGAAAAAGAGAAAGGAGCCAGGTCCCAATATCCCTTTCAGGGGCACACCCAGATGTCATAACTTCCTTCCACAAAGCTCTGTTTCCTAAAAAAGTTCTATCGCCTCCAAAAAAAGAAAAAAGCTCTATTACCTCCCAATATCCCTACAGACTGGGCACCAAGTCTTCATCACATGGCCTTTGGGGAATATTTAAGATCCAAACCATAACACCTATTATTGCCATTCACAATCCCTACCTATGAATACGCATTTGCAACCTTTAAAACTGATTGAAACAAAGGCGAGAAACAGGTTCATGCATGCATGTACATAGCCATGCCCTCATGTGCTCTAGACTACAATTAACGCAAAGGCAGACAAACAACCCCATGTGGTCATTAAAATCTTGCCTGATTCTTTTTTGGGTTTTTTTGGTATTGCTTGTCTGGTAAGTTTTTTCTATGCTACAATTCAAGTCTAATAAGGCAATATTAACCTCATTTTTAAAAGCTTTTTTATATATGACAAAAGCAAATGTTGTCCTACAAAACTTCTGATTTTATTGTGTGGGTGAAAAAGGAATATGATACGTTGCTGAGTAGGAATTATTGTTTATTGGAAGATATGATTTAAAAGAAAGTTGGCAAGCATTGGCTAATATCTGCCCTTCTCTGAAACCAGCTCCTACAGAATGCAAATTCCAGATGGGCAAGAATTTGATCTGTCTTGTTCACCACCAAGTCTCCCGTAGCACCCAGAACAGTTCCCAATATATAGTCAATAAATAGTTGCTGAGTAAATGAAGGAACTTACCACATTGGAGGGGGAAATCAATAGTATGTAATTATCTCTTGTTTGCATCCTTGATGTTCTTTCTTCTTTTTGCAGATGTGGATTTCAGAAAGGGTGAAGGGTTGTTACTAAGGTCATTTCCTGTGAGGGCTTTTGGTTGCTAAGACCCAGGAAGGATTCCTAATCCCTTCTGGGTTAGAAGTAGACTGTGGATGTCTTTCAACTGTAGGCCACAGGGAGCTGGGACTGGCTGAGTAGCAAGAGGAAATGTGTGCAAGTCCAGTTGCAGGTGTACAATGAGACTACCACTTTTCTAACTTAATAGGGAGCATCTGTGCCCCTTAAAGGCAGCTGAGCTCTCTCTGAGCTGAAAGAGATAGTCTAGTACCCATCCCTTATTAAATAGAAGCAGAATAAGATCAAAGGAAAGGACAGACATGAGAAACAGTCTCTAGATGTGAAGAGAGGGGACAGAGTCAGGTTTGGGTTAGTCTTGGTTTCCTTTTTATCAAATAGTGGATGACATTCGTACCATGCCATGGGGATGTTAGAAGGATTAACTGAAAGAAAAGTGAAATGCTAAGCACAGCACCTGACCCACAGTAAGCACTCAATCACAATTAACTGGTACTATTAGCACGAATAGAATATATAATTTTGACAACATTAACTGATGTTTTATTTCTTTGCATTTCTTTAAACTCATTACTCTTTATCATTCTATCATATTCCACACACATTGTTTCCAGACATAAAGTAGATAAGGCTAAGGATAAAAAATCTGTTGAATGTCTGAATGGACTTATTTTAAACCCATAGTAGAGACAACAGCTTGAAAGACAAGACTTTCTTTCATTCCCAAAGCTGTGCATTTTGAGAAAGAACAAAACAAGTGTGTAACTTCTTCCTCATTTTTAGTATGGCACCCAGCACCCATCCTCCCAAACCAAGTAAGCCCATTACTAAAACACTGTTTTTCAAACTGTGGACAAAGACCTACTCTTGTATCATAAAATTGATTTAGGGGATAAAACCACATTAAAAGAAACAAAACACAATGGAATAGAAAATATTGAAAGGTATTGGTAAACACTGCTTCATGAAGATGTTGCTCATTTTTGCTGCATGCATGTGGTCAGCCATGATGAAAACTGTGTTTTCTACTGTGGTTACAAACAAATTTGTACATCACCAGGGACTCAGTAGAAGAGGACACATGTATTTTCCCTCTCAAAATGTGCCAGAAAGAACTGTAGCCCCTGGGTGAATGCTTGCATCTGAAAGCTTTTGGAAAAGCAGAGAAGCCATGGCCTGTGTTGATGGCACAGAGTTCCAGGCACCTTGGTGAGGTGAGGGAAGGATCTGGAAAGTTTTTGTGACCACCAAAAGGAACACATAAGAAGCTCTGAATGAGCCAAAAGACCTGAAGGAGCTGGAGTCTGGACAGTAAAGGATGTGGGTAAGAGTTGATAATGATGGAATCTTGGACATCAGGAATTGAAGCTGGCACAGGACAATGGACCAAGTGAGAAGAGCAACCTGTCAGTGGAGACTGGTGTGGACAGAATGTCGTGATGGGCTGGATACTGCTTTTCTTCTCAAACTAGTATGATGCAAATATCCCCCGACCCTTATAGATACACATGGCCTCCGCAGCTATGGAGATCAGAAGAATATTGGGGAATAGGGAGAAAAGGAACTCCTGATTAGCTCCCCCTAAAAAAAAAGAGCTTTAAAAAATAGAATTAATTGAGTTTATCTTAGGAAAAATATATTTTTCTGCAAACAGACATTGGAGGTTGAGTTAATGATCTGAGGTCAGTTCTAAGAAAATAAAGTTACATCCTTGAATGCCAGGCTTTGGCTATAAAAAACATCAAACATGACACGTTAATAATGAGGCTTTGGAGCTGGCAATTTGAAAGTCATGGACAATCTCCAAAAGGGCAGTTTCCATGGAATGGTTAGGACACACGCCAGATGGAAATGGGGTCAGGACAGAGCAGTCAGAATACACTGCTCTTTGGAGACACTGGCAAGGAGAGTGTGTGAGTATGGATAGCAGACTTGAGGGAAAGTGTGTTTATTTTAAATAGAAGAAACCCGAGAATTTCTAGTCAGAATTTGCAGGCAGATAAGGATTTCCATAGAGCTATCCTTGGGTAAAAGCAGGAGTCAATGCACGTTGAATACATTTTTAATTAAGGTGAAAGTTGATCAGATTGGCAAAGGGAAGGTGATGCCCCACCTTTTACTGTGGTGCGGGCAGGATGGAGCATGGCAGAGAAGATAGTCTGACTGGCACTGGTCTTCTACTTCCTGACTTGCTTCTAGGGGTCTAGCACTCCAGGACCTGTGAAAGTTGGGGACCCTGTGGAAAGTTTCTAGAGTTCCTTCTCCTAGCCTCATTCAGTGTTACGGCCCAAAGGCCTCCTCATCCAAACCCCATTGCCCAGTGGGGCACTGGCTGGTTCTCTGATCACTACTCTTCTGGGTGATCCTGTTCTGTGTTCTCCACAATCACTGCAATTTCCTGGTCCTCAAGGGACAATTCTACATAGCAACTCAAATGGAGAGTTCAAAACTGAGGAGAAGGATGTTTGCTAAACGAGTCTCACTTCCCCCAGGGAACGAGGTCTGTCTGTCTCACCCTGGCACTGAATTCAGCTCTCCTACCACCTCCATTCCCCACCACCACCACGTCAAAGGCATCTCTGAGAAGGAGACCATGACATCACTTCCTTCAGGTGGTTCTTGGTTGTCCAGCCTCAAACCAGGCAGCCTGTGGCCACTGACCCCTGAAGAAGAGAGGCAGTAGAAACCAGACCTGGCTACACCCTAAGCTCTCCCTCCTTTTCCCTAGGCTCACAGGTGGGGCTGGTGTCTGAGGCCTGGAGGAAGTGGGCCATCTTCAGAGTATCTCTGCAGTTCCCTCTGAAAGCTCCTTTAGAAGCTCTGGGGTCTGCAGAAATGAAGAACCACCACTAGGTGGCCACACAAGACCTTGTTTGTTTCTGTAAGGGATGACTTGGTGGCAGAGACCAGACCCTCCTAAGACCTGTGTTTGGAAGGGAGCGTCCTGTAGGGAGAATGGAGAATCAAAGGAAGAAGTTTAAGAAAAATACCTAGATTTACAGACCAGGTAAATTAGAGGTTACTATTCTCCTTAATACCTGTAGTAGAAGGAGCGTGAGAAATAAGGCTCAGAATTCCTTTAATACAGTCCATTGTTTCATTATTTTTAGCTCACCTGATAGTTATTTAGCAATGAAATAACTACTAACATTTCTGGCTACTGAAAAATGAATCAGAAATGAGGATAATGCAAGAGATCTGAGTTCCTCTAACAATGCATTTTCATTTTCATTCATAATCAGAAATTTAATGTGGTGGGCTAGATGTTGAGGATACAGCTATGAACAACCAAGACCCCTGTACTCTCACAGAGCTGACATTTTAGAAAAATGCTTAAACATAGGGAAAAAAAATCATGTACAACTTCTCCATGGTATTCCTTCACCACTGTCCTGTGTTTCCATGACAATATTCTTCTTTTGCCCAGTCCTTACATGTAGGAGTACAGGGTAAGAAGATTCAGTTAATCCATCAAAATTGGGTATCACACAGGTTTCCTGTTGTGATGTAATTTCCAGTATGTGGTCATGGCCATTAGAAGATCCATGATGAAACGGTACTGTGAGATACAAACTTCTCTTCTTCATCCTTTACCCCTTCTTTCACATCTGGGAACCAGGACACGCCATCTGAAGTATGGGCTGCTCCTGAAGCAGACAGCTCATTGGATGCAATGAATTCCAGAGACTGTAATATGCAATTGGAAAATAAGAAGAAAAAGTGTGCCAAAATCCAGGTTACCAAGAAGATTGTGGAAATAGAATATAAAGGTGTGGCATTTCTAAGCACTGCCAAATTTATTTTCCCAGCCAAGTCAAACATGACACAATGGAAGCTAGCTTCCAGACATCCCACATGAGGAAATATGAATTATAGACTGAGTGTAGAAATCACAGTTGGGTCCGGGAGATGTCTGATTTGATATTGCAGGAGGGTGGGGTCTATCTACTCCTTCACATGTGAAGACATGTGAAAACTAGTTAGGAGAAAGGTTGTTCACGTGGAATCACAGAACAACAGAGCTGGATGTTACCACAGCATTAATTTAATCCATCCTCTCATTCACAGATGCAAAACTCAGGCTTGCAAAGAAGAGGGTCTTACCCAAAATCCCAGAGTCACTACAGACAGAAGTAAGACCAGAACCCACTATCCTGACTCTCCATTCACAGTTCTATCAATTTTGCCACTCTTAAAAGATGACAGAAGTACCGTCATTTGGATTTACTAAATTTTTCCTTATATGTTATGGCAATTAAATGGTGCTAACCTCTCCCCTCCCCACCCCTCAAAAAGATATAGAAGTTGTGACTATGAGCTTATTTGGAAAATGAGTCTTTGCAAATGTAATTAACCTAAGGATTTTGAGACGAGATTATGATTGATTAAGGTGGGCCCTAAATTCAATGCTGTGAGAAGAAAAGAGAAGGCAAGGGGAAAAAAGGGAAAGGGAAGAAAAGGGAGGAGAGAGGAGGGGAGGCTGAGGTCAGGAGGATTGTGCTAGGCCAGCCAGGCAAAAAAAAGTTTGAGAGACCCTATCTCAATGGAAAAAAGGTGGGCATGGTGGCACACACCTGTCATTCCAACAATGGTAAGAGGTGTAAAAATGGGTGGATTGAGGTATAGGCCAGTTGAGGCATAAAGCAAAACCTTGTCTCTCCAATAGCCAGAGCAAAAAGGGTCGCAGCCATGGCACAAGTGGTAACACGACTGCCTAGCAAGCATAAAGCCATGGGAAGGGGGGGTGAGGGTAGAGAAAGTGGGGGGCAGGGAGAGGGAGGGAGGGTGGAAAGGAGAGGAGAGGAGAGGAAAAAAGAAGAGAAGAGGGAGAAAGCAGTATGAGGACAAAGCTGGGGTGATGCATCCACAACCCAAAGAATACCAAAGATTGTTGGTAGCCACCAGAATCTAAGAAAGAGGCATGGAGTGGTTTCCCCTACAGCCTCCAGAAGGAACTGACCCTGTCAGCACTTCTGACCTCCTCCAGAGCTGTGTGAGAATCACTTTCTGTTGTTTTAAGTTGTAAGTCTGTGGTACTTTGTCATGGAAGCTATAGGAAACTCAAACACAGGTGTTCTCAGCGTCTTTTGCTTCCTTTCTTCCATCCCTCTCATTTCGGAGAGGGTTCTTTTATCACAGTAACACATCACAGTTATGACAGGCTATTGCTATTGGCAGGAGAAAGCTTGCTCAGGGATGGTCCTCTTGGCAGAATTCGTAATGTTGGACTTGGCCACTAACTGAAACCAGCCTTGACAAGTCATCAGAAAGGGCCTCTCAGATGCCCTAAAGCTGGCTTCAGTGGGACCCAAAAGGAGAACTAATGAGAACAGAACACAACAAACATTCCCCACCCCACGAGCAGAGTGTGGTCTCAACTGGCTTTTATTGGAGTTGTGTTCTCTGTGGTGATAAGAGAGGCTGTGTCCATGTGGACATTCTTTTGTCATCCAGGTCTTTAGATGACTTTGAATGTTACGAGTCATACCTCAACTGAATTTAAAATAGAAATGGAATTTTAAGCAATATTATAAGGCAAATCTATTGCATAATGCCTTCCAGAATATGTTTCCTTTTCATGTGGTTATTGGCAAATATCTGGAATGGGAAACAGAGCCATCCTTTTGGGAGGCTTTCTCTTTGTGTTTCTCAATGCTGCAGAAATAAACACACAACTTAATTTGTTCCCCAAAGGAAGGCATAATAAAATAAAAACAACCCACTCAAGACTAGTCAGAGTTGCTGGAAGAGTCAGGAAATAGCTTTTGTGGTTTGTTTGTTTGTTGTTTGTTTTCCTTCATCATTTTCTAAGACATCTAGTCAAGACAGTAGCTGTCTTTTGGGTAACACATTCATTTCAAGGGCCAAAGAGATGATGGATGCATTTGCTGAAACTGTCTTGTCGTGAGCACATCTCTCCACCTGAGCTCATGGCACCCCAGGACTGGGTTCCAAGTCATGTCTTATAGATAAGGGGGTTGTCTCATAGCACATCTGGGACTCCCACCACCAACTCAAGCACACAGCCACTATTACATTGAGTTTACCTTTAGTAAGAGAGGTTTTAGAACTAACAAACAAATCTTCATAGCTTTGGACTCCTTTGACTAAGCCTGGAGATTTGTATGTAGCAGATTTTCAGTGAATTGCATAAATTATTTGTATATACAGTCTAGCCAAAAGAAGATTTACAACTGCAATAACTTTTTATTAAAGTATGAAACCAGTGGTGTCATTCAAAGGAAAGCAGGGCAGCTGATATCAAATATGGATAGAATAGTGTCATCTGGTGAATTCCATTTTGAGCCCAACTGAAGCTTAAACATGTCAGAGAATGGACCTAAGCTTCTTTGTAGATAAGAATAGGCAATTTGTAGGTTTATTATGTAGGCTGAAACAGAAGGGAGGAGGCTTGGTGGTCATATGTTAGAGGTTGAAGATGAAAGGCCAGTGTGAGACTTTACCTACATGTCTGAACCCCATAGGAAAGGGGTTACAAGAAGAAGTTATAGGACCAGTATCAATCTTTATGAAGGATTCTGTAAGATCACAGACAAGAGTGTCATTCTTATATATGACACGGGTTGCTGGACAGATGGACCAAAACATAGCACTGCTATGATCATCATGGATTGGAGGCTTTGGCCCCTGGATTTAGCTGACTTAGATGATTAAATTCTGATTATGGTAGCTAGGAGCTGGGACAACTGAGAGGCACCCTCAAAATACTTTATGGACAGAGGACATTGTATGGGAATCAGGCCAGAGAAGAGAGGATGACCCTACGGGGATCTGTCACTATTCGTAGGGACAAGTGAGATATATTTGTTACTTAAAGCTTAGGTTACTAAGATGAAGATGAGATCCTCTGTACCCAAGAACCACTAGGGTTAAAATTGCACCTCTCACCTATCAGCTATGGTTTTCAAATTGTACCCTGTAATACCTTGAGATTGGGAGAGTAGCTCTTAGCAGGTTCTGGACCGTCTACCATGAACTCAACCATGCAGTCATTATTTCATTGGTTTTACTTTTAGTAAGAGAGGTTTTAGAACTAACAAAAAGGTTTTGAATACCTCTGCTTTGGGATCCCTTGACTAAGTCTGGAGAGTTATGCATAGAATTTCCATGAAGTACATATTTATTTGTATATACAATCAAGCCAAAGGAGTATTGGAAACTGCAATAACTTTGTACTAACAGATAAAACCAGAGTAAGTGATTTATTTCTAAAATGCATTGAAAATAACAAAACAATTAAAATAGTAAAATGTTGGGAGTACTGTTTTATTTCTTTTGTGCACACAAGAAATGAACAAAAATAAATCTTGATGTAGGACATTTATATTGAGTCTGTCTATCAGAAATAAGCAAAATAGTGTAAGATCATGAATACATTTGTTATTACCTGTATTTCAAAGTTCTGTCTGATGGTATGGATCTCTTTAAGAGTTGTCGACTAATTTTTCCATAGCAAGAACAAATAATATCCAACACATAAATTGCATTTCTGTATGCATTTTGATTAGCAGAGATTATTATTGGTTCAAAGAAAAGGAGGTTTGAAAAGATTAAAGCTCCATTAATAAATAAAAGCCATCTGAATGTTGTTAACAGTTTTGAATGTTGCTAGCCTAATACCTCATAACACATAGATCACCAAGTATTTTCATCCAGGCAGAAGGTCTCTTTGAAAACAGAAGTACACTCTGAGCATAACTAAAGACTTGGTTAATTATTTTTTTCTGTGATAAGCTGATGGATCATTTGTAAGAACCTACCCACCTATGTAACGGTGTCTGACCAGCTGTGCCTGCAGGGGTCAAAGCCAGCTATATCAACACATTTGAAAAGACCTTGTCATAAATCTACCAAATCCCCTTTGACTTTAGGTAAGCTGCTGAGGAGGGAAAAAAGGGATCTTCTAGAATGTTCTTGGGAATTTTACTTTGAAGACTTTGAAAGATAGATAAAGTTCTGTGAAAGCCTTTCTTCGCTTGATAAGTTTTCTTTATTTTGTTTAGCACAAGTCAAGGCCATAAGGAAGTATTCTAAAAAGAGGTTAGAATTACCTAAAATTCTAGACGAGAACCAGTTGTGCTAGAAACTCAGGGAGGGGGCTACCATGAATCAGAGTATATGGACCAGACACAGGCCTTTCCCGTGCAGCCACCAACAGTCCAAGGGACATGGCACGACCGCCGTCTGTTTCCAAGCAGGCAAAACAATCCAGGAGGGTCTGATCAGAAGGGGCCAAATGGGAATCCAGTTTCATGGTTCTTGGCGGCAGCAGTGCTCGCTGTTAGGGGTAGGCTGAATTGCTAACAGGAACCAGCCAGCTCCTTGTGAGGCGTGAGACTGGGATTAGGCCCAAGTCCTGGGAAACTGAACTGGCAGCAACCAGCCAGGCGGCTGGAACACAGGCTAGGCCTACCTCAATGCCAAAGAAGAGGACAGAAGGGCCCAAGCAGACAGCCTGGCTACTCGCAAGTCTGGCAGCCAGCTTCGAGGCTGTGTTCACAATGCTACAGCCACAGGCAAAGGCCAGCAACAGACGGTCTTCACATGCTGGCCAGCCATGAGGAGAAAGAAAAAGTAGTCTCCAGGCCGGGCCTCCATAGCCCACTCTAGGCTCTAGCCAGGGCATCATGGAACAGGCCTAGGAATGATTGCATGGTCATAGGGGAGGACTGGCCCAGAAAAATCCCAATTTTAGGATGGCCAACTGGGGCAAGACAATTCATACATTAGTTGTAGTTCTTGGCAGACCCTCACCAAAGCCCCCAGAGCTGCCTCTAGATCTTGAAAATGTGCTTTCACTGAGAAGCCAAGATCTTCTCTTCTCAGGCTGAATGGATGTGAGCTAATTCTATATTCAGCAAGGCTAAACAACAAGTCCTCTAAAGAATGTCTGAATCCTTTGGAAAAGCTTGAGGAGGTAGTCTTGGCTCTCCCATCTTCCTCCACAAGTGGACCACATCTTTGCTTTTGTACATTTTCCACAGAGACTGGGAACCAGGCCCAAAAAATGTTGAAAAGAAGAGCTTTTTCTAATGGAAAACAAATTCAGGTTCACATTCAGACAATGCTAAATGCAAATGTGCAAAGTCACGACACAGTCTCGCTCTTGATTTTTGTCAGTCCAAAGAGCAAGCATCCAGAAGTTGCTCCAAGTCCCGACACTAAAAGCAAGTACCTTTTGCTGTCTGGAACCACTTTCCATCACGCCACATAACCCCCTGGAAGATTAGCAAAAATCTCTTTCAACTTACTACTTGCAGCTGTTTGGAATTCCACATTGCTGCTCTGCTGAGTAGCAGAGCCTCGCTGGGCGAGCTGTACAGTAAACACATGAATCTCTGCCAGCGCTGGCATCCAGCAGTACTGTGATTTGCAAACATGTTGAATTGCTATTTTATTCAATAAACGGGACTTACAATAGAAAATAGATTTGGAAGTTACATCAAACTTGTTTATCCTGCTGCAGTGGGCTGGGGAAAGCTATTGTGCTTTGTTGTGAAGGAATCTCTATCAGCAGGCAGAGTTTTGCCATTCTCCTAGCCTATTATGAAGTGCTCAGAGTATACCCGTATACCCGGGCCACACTGACTCACTCTGTATGGAGCTGGCCGCTCCTTCTCTTTAAGACCTTGTTCGTGTGCCGAGTGTGGTGGTGCCTGCCTGTAATCCTAGTAGGGCTACGTAGCAAGACCTTGTCTCAGCTTTAAAAAAAAACAAAACAAGATCTCTTTCCCCAACACTAAGTCCTTAGTTTGGATGAATTAATACTGATTATGTCCTTGGCTTCTAGTGTAAATGTTCTTTGTCAAATGCCACTTTTCTATGTTTTCTATGAAAAAAAATATAATGTTAACATACACTACTTGCTGGAAAATACATGATATGTATTGCACATATGGTATGCGTATCTACTTACATGTGTGTGTGTATGTGTGTGCATGTGCATGTATGTTTCCTCACATTAGGGCTATGCCTTCTATACCAGCCAAGAGCTCTCCAAGGGCAGCTGGCCGGGCCTCCTCCCTCAGTCTCAGAGGTTCCCCCATCAGTGAAGAGTACCTCCATCGTAGGACCTGGAGCCTCCTAGGCCTGGTGGGGGAAGGGCTCCAGGAGGAAGGAGCAATTTCTTCCCTGGTGACTGAAGAGAGGGCAGCAGGCACACAGCAGAACAACCCAGGAGGAGGAAGACAACTTTCAAAGATTTGCCCACGTAATAACTGCACTTAACTTTGCCAGCTTTTTCCATCTGAGCGAATGGGTGTGGTCGTTAGACGAAGGCAACTATTCCCCAAGTAAATAGGCTATGCTATTTGGTAGAAAGGGAAATTGTAGGAGAAAGTGTCTCATTTCTGCAGTTTGAAAGCAGGTAATCTCTGTAGTCTGGGTGTCTATTTACACTGCTTTTCAGCAATAAAGGGTAACATTACCTTAATAACCTGCTCATCTGCGAAACGGAAAGTACTTAAGACATCAGAGAAAAAGGCTTTTTCTCTGATGAGACCGTTTCTCCAAACAGCACAAGATCGACACTATTCGCCCAGGAGATTTTTTTTTCCCCTCATTTCTAAAAATATTTCCTGGTTCTGACATGTGATCTAAGGCACAGACACCTTTCCCTCATTCTTCTGCAGCACCTCCTCTCCCCACCCCCACCCTTGTCAGAGGGAGTTGGGAGAGGGAAAATAAATGTAGCACTAGACTTTGAAAGAAGCAAGTTCTACAAGTTAAAAACCCAGCTAAGTAATTGTGAGGCAGAAAATGGCTTAGTAATTTGATCGCTGTGTTTCCAGAAACACCTCTGGGAGCCAGCACTCTTGTCAATGGGAGAACAGCAGCTCTGCTTCCCAGAGGTGGAGCAGTCGGAAAGTGGGTTTTCTCACCTTTCTCTCTTTTCAAAGAGATCTCTGGACATTTCTGACCTGTGTGCTAAGCTCTTTTAGGCAGTAGAAGCATTCATTTCAAAATGGCCTTTTTTTGACACCTGTTCAAAAGCTGCAAGATGACAAGCCGCACCCACTCCCACACCCGCAGCCACAGGGCATTGTTCTTGGTTCCAGCCTGGCTTGTAAATCGTGTCTCAACTTGCATTTAGAAAGGATCTGAGGATAGACTCGGAGAAAAAAAAATTTTTTCATGGATATAGCCTGAGGCATACAATTTTTTTCTTTTTCTTTTTTTTGTCATCAACAACTAATACCTACAATGTAGGCAGATGCTTTGTGTTTGACTGCAAAAGCTAGGCCAGGGATGGGACTTCCCAGTCTGTAGACACAGAAAATTCATTCAGACTCAGCTAAATCAAAACTGGATCATTTTGACCTTGGAAGAAAGGGTTGAGTCTTTTTACTTTTTTTAAAACCTTATTTTTCTAAGGCAAATTGAAAGGATAGGGACAATCAGAGGAGGCATGTTCAACGTACTAGGTATGCTTCTAAATACTGTAGGACATTGCTAGCATGGAAATGGGTCTGCTCAGTTCTGCCTTTTTTGTTTGTTAACTAGCCTCCATGGACCCACAAGACTGCCTCTGGGAAACCCCAACGAACGTAACTCAAATCATGAGGGCTGGGATGTAACTCAGTGGTAAAGCACTTGTCTGGCATGCACGAGGCCCTGGGTTCAATCCCTAAGAGGTTGTTTAGGTTGTGACTTCTGAATTCCTGTGTGTTCAGAGGTTTTAGTCCGTGGTCACTTGGCTTTGTTGCTTTGGGCTTGTGGTGATTCAGTACATCATGGCTGGAGCTGTCGACTGTTCACCTCATGGCAGCTGGGAAGAGCTAGAAAGGGGCCAGGATTCCAATATCCCTTCTGGGTCATGCCCCAGTGATCTAAGTTCTTTCCCCTAGGTTAAAGGTTCTAGTCCCTCCCAGGAGTGCCACAGACTGGTGACCTAAGCCTTTTTAGAACATGGTCCTTTGGGGACCACTTATAAAAACCATAGTATCCTAAGTTCAAATCCTGGCTTACTCATTCACTGTCTAAGGAACATTAAATAATTCACTTAACCTCTCAGAGCCTGAGTTTCCTTGTTCTTTGAAAGAAGTTTCCTCAAAGAATAAATGAAATGTCTGTCAAAGTGCTTAGTAAACTGTAAAGTGCTATCCAATTGTACTTTATTAGATTGTAAGACCTTTGAATCTAAATTTCTTCAACTGAATTCCAATCTGAATCCTTAACTGCTGGCTTATTAGACTGGAGAATCAGCTTGGTATGGTCCTTGAACCAGCAAAACCGGCCCCACTTGGAAACTTATTGGAAAATCAAATTCTCAGCCACACCTGACTTCTGCATCCAACACTCTGGGTTATAATAGGCCCTGAAGGTGATCCTAAGACAAGCAAAACATGAGAACCACTGGTCTAGGGCATTACTTCTCATTTTGTAGCATTCGTACAAATCACCTGGAGGTCTTGTTACACTGCCCAGGATGTAGGGTAGGGAAGGGCCAGGAGAGTCTGTGTTTTTTAAGGAGCTGCTCATGTTGCCAGTCACATTGTAAGTTGCAAGGACCTGAAGATACCAGCACCCTTCAGTAGGACTTCCCACCCTTTGGGGACATCTCAGGCCAACACCTAAGATAGCAGAAACCTATACACATCCCCTTGAAGAAGGAGTGGTGTGGAAGAGTGGGGAGTGTCCTTTCTAAGTTGCCCCAAAGTCACTGTGCCTGGTGGAGAATAAAGAAGCATGGATTGAGAGGACAATGGGATACCGGGGGAAAAAAGAAGAGAAAGATCTGGTGCAGATCCTCTGTGCCCTCTGCCCCAGATAATTTTTTTTTTAACCCCACAACCTAGTATCTCCTATAGTTTACTGTCTCCCTCCAGGGAATTGGCCTCTGGGGAAAAATATGACCAGAGAAGACTTTGATTTCAGACACATGAGGATATTTGCAGTGATAGAAAACACAGATACTATATTCAAACAAGGAAAATTTCTTGGCAAGTCTCTGCCCCACGCATCTCTGGTTCCCAGAGCCCCCGTGCCTGCCTCCCTGGCATGGCCTCCGAGAGACCAGGGTGTTGAGAGGAGGTTCTTCTTGAAGCGAGAGCATCTTTCTGTGTTTTAATGAGATCATTTATTGTCTCTTTGCTCTGACGAGGATGGCAAATGTGACGGGTGAAATATAAAGAATAATTAGTCCCAGAGGTGAATTCATCCCCTACAATACATCTTTTCTTCCCCCTCAGCCTGTTGAAAAGTTTACTGCTTCCAGATGCATCTGATTTCAACAGTAAGAGGAGCTGGTTCCTTTTGAGCTACAAACTTGTCAGAGAAAAGCTGGTTTCTGAGAAAAGGCACAAGCAGGAGGGATGATTTCTGAAGAAAAGACTGAGTGAGGAGGAAGCAGGGACATGGGAAAGTACTGCAGGCCTCTCAGGGACCTTGATCCAGGAGAAGGTAGAGGAAGGCCCAGGTCAGCCCACACCACAGTAGCAACTTCTTAGTAATTAGCTGTTAAGGAATCTGGCAGCCTCTGAAGGAGGAATGCTTTCTTCAGATCTGCCAGTGTTCAGGCAGAGCCAGAGAGCTCCAGCCCAGCCGGGGACTTCCTGCTTCCCCAGAGCTCAGGACAGGCCTCAGCCACTGTCTGGAAAGGCCACTAGAGCCTGCACATCAGTCTTTGATAAACACCAGCCACTCCCACTTCAGAGGCATAAGCTCTTTAGTTCCTGCCAGTTGCCTGGTAGCATGGAAAATCCTAAGAGCTATGACCCCTCAGAGACTGAGTGATGCAGCCTTGTGGCTCCAATATCTTGCCAGATAGCTACTTTCTCTCCTGGCCACTCTCTTCCTGAAGCTCTCTGGAGCTGAAGAGGACCTGAGAAGACCTGCTCTGAGGAGGAAAGGGTGTGCAAGGCACTGCCAGGTATCCTAGATGTGGACCTCCTCTTGGCCCAGTGAGGGGGCCCAGGGCCTGGGATCTTCCTTGGCAGGAGGTACAAAAATACAGGCGGGAGAAAAGTCTTTCTATGAAGAGGGATGGAAGACAGGGCCCATAGGAGAAGGTAGGCCTCACTCTTCTTCCTGGGTGTGAACAGAGGGAGTGGAGTCAAAGGGCAGGTGCACGGAGAGCTTACCTGACATACAGGAAGCCTGGCCCTGACAGATTCTGCAGAGAAAGCAAGATCTGCAGCCCCCATGGAATGGAGAAAGGGGCACTGGGTCTGTGAAAGCCATCACCCTCCTCTCATTACACCTCAACAGTCTCTGGCCGGGGTCCCTCATACCCCTACATCTTGGTATGGACCACCCCAAAAAACAGACTCTGAGCTGGGAGACAAGCAGGACTGGCTTGTCCACTGTACTGTGGAATCATAGCCCTTTGAGGGGGAGGGCATGAAAACATTTTAATTTCTTTTTAGAAACAAGAAAAAACTAAATTGTAAATCCCAAATGCTTTAATATATTATATTAGTATATTCATCCTTATATTAAGAGTCATAAAATATATTTTTAGTTTTGCTGTTCGATTTTTTTTTTTTGGTGATGGTACTAGGGAGTGAACTCATGTTTGCACTCTACCACTTGAGCCATGCCCCCAGTCCTTTTGCTTTTAGTTTGTTTTTCTGGTAGGGACTCACACTTTTGAGATCCTACCTGGCCTTGGACCTCGATCCCCCTAACCCCCTACCTTGCCTCCTGAGTAGCTGGGCTTACAAGTGTGTACCACCACACCCAGCATTGTTACTGTTTTGTTGTTACTGTTTTATAATTCACTCCCATTATATGAATTACCATTACTGTCCTTTTGTTACCCCCATGTAACAGGTACAGAAACTGAGGCCCAGAGAGGTTAAGTCACTTGCTCAAGGCCCAGCAGTGGACTGTAGGGCCAGCATTCCAGCCACACTTGTCTGACTCCACAGCTCTTCCCTGTGGTCTACAAAATACTCAAAGGGCTTGGGTAGGGGGTAGGGAAGGAACGATTTGGTGGGGAGAACATGCCTGTGTCCTGGCTGCTCTTAATCCCTCAGCCATAGGATTGGGATGGATACCGGTGCTCTGGCAGCTGAACATCTGCAAACAGCCGTCATAGTCCATCTCTGTGGATGCTTGGAGTTGCTCCATCTGCCTCCACCAGATGCGTGTTTGTGGCTTTCCTCCTTGGCTCCTTTCCCCAGGTTTTCATTCCTTTTATTCTGAGATGGACCTGAAATTTTTCCAACAGGGCCCATGGTGGACACCCAGAAGTCAGTGAGACTCCAAAAGGAAGTGAAGGCCGGGAGGAAGGGGGCCAAGAGAAGGGGGGCCAGCCTGAAGTACACAACACTCAATCCTTTATTATTCACATGTGGCCTGACCGCTGGTGGACTGGTTCCAGGAAAATTTGAACCCCTGCCTGAGCCTCCCAACGGCTGTCCAGGCCAAGCCTGGACGTCCCCTACCCCAGCCAATCTGATTTTTTCATACCATAGCTACAGAAAGCACTTGAGCTGTAGCTCAATAGACTTGGCCCCTCCAGTCCCATCCACACAGTGAACTTGAGTTATGTGACCTTGACGGAAAATGTAAAACCTTTCTGGTTTTCAGCTTCCCCCATCTGGAAAAGAAGGGGGCTGTTGGAGATAATGATCTTTCAGGGTCTAATAAGGGAACAGAGAATCTGTATTCTAGACTTGGTGGATCTAGAAAGGTACAACTGAGAGCTTGGAAAAGCCATTGTCTGCCATCCCCCAGGCTACTAAGGTTGCTTTTGGCAACTGTCCTATTGAAGACAGTCTGGGCCATAGCTCTCTTATGTTGGCTTTAGGGAGCAGTCCTGAGGCAGAGCATCTCCCTTTGTAGGAGTGGACAGTGGACATCAGAGTCAGGGCACCCCTGCTTGGACACCTGTGCCTGGCCCAGTCCTGGGGACCAACCTGGCAGACACAGGCTGAGGTCAGCGCCTCTGAGTGTCCCCTTTTGCCTGGGCCAGACTGGCCTGCAGAGGTCGTGGATCTTTCTTTCTTTTCACGTGGTTAGTGGAGCTGAAATCTGATCGTGGAAAGTCTGGGGCGGGTCTCAGACTGGGCTGGCTCTGGTTCCCAGGGCCTGGGGCGATTCCTGCTGGAGGAACCCAGGCTGGACGCGGCAGGGGCGGGAGGGGCGGGAGGTCGGACACCTTGCCAACAGGCCTCTTTGTCTCAGCGGGTGAGGGGCTGGCAGAGCCGGCTAAGGAATTAATTGCAGGGGCGGGGAGGTGGAGGGGGCTGGGTAAACCGTATGACACCTGACAGCTCCGCGAGAGCCCCCAGCCCCCACTGCTGGGGGGTGGTCCTGCTAATCCCCTTCGCAAAAGGAAGCTAATTACTGCAGCCAGAGAAGGCAGGATAAAAGCGAGCTGGGACCCACACCCACCAGGCCTAGAGTCATGCTATTTGCTGCTAAATTAATATAATTATATTACCTAATACAGAAACCACGTTAAGAACTCTGGCTCTCTGTTCCAACTAGGTGCTTCTGATGGGTTAAAGGCAACATCTTGGTTTAATTCCCTCTTTTTTCCCCCCATCCTTCTTTCCCCCCTACCCCGCCCCCAACAACTACAAATGTCAGAAATAAATTATGGAAACCAGATGTGAGGTTTTGGGTGCACATTTTCAGGCAGTTCTGTGCTAACAGATGCCTTGTATTAATAATGTACAGTTGTGACAGGAAATATGGTTTAGAGTCCTGGAAAAACATGAAAGCTAATTCCATTATCCCTTTTCATGGTACCTACTTCTTCTCAGATGCTCAACTGGTTTAGATTACAGTGAAACTCTAGAGGAAAAATGATTTGGTCTGCAATGGTAACTTAGCTCTGCTTCCCAGCCTCTCCCCTGGAGCAGCACCCACCTTCCCAGACACCTGCAGACCCACATTCTCTGTGCAAATAATCAGGGACCAGAACATCTGGACCAAGGGGACCAGGTCACTCCTCGGGGGAGGCACCTCCAAATGTTCCTCCTTCCTGTTCATGAGGACTTAAGTAGACAGTAAAGGCAGCCAGTGATTTCAGCTTCACACTCTTGCCTGGGACAGGGCCTTAAAACCTGGTCTCTCCCTCACACTTCACTTGGAGCAAAAGTAAAAACAATAAAACACTTTTATGCTCGAGGAACCAGATAAATCCTGGTAATTGATCTCAGGAGAGAGATTATTAAGGGGCTAAGTGCAATGCTTTCCAGAACTGGGGGTGTAATAAGCATGAAGCCAAACAAATGCACAATTTGTTATCTGTATTTCATCTCTTGATGCACTGCGAGCAACTGGCTTGGAAATGGCTTTTCTCCAGGAGGGGAGAAGGCACTAAAATAGCTGTAGTACACCCAGTGACAGTTATGCTCTGTTGCTGAAAAATGTCTACCCTCCCATGTCTCCCACGGGCAAGTATACTCAGGAAGCTCAAAACGTTCCTGCTCTGCCCTTCTTAGGGACAGATTCCTCTCCACTTCTGCCAACATTTGATACAAAAAGAGAAAAGTCTGTCAAGGTCTTCCCCCTCCCCACCCTTACCCCTGCTCTTACTCTACATCTTTGAAAAAACAACCAGGTAACCAGCAAGGACATCTAACTGCCCTGGATCTGTAGAGGAAAAAGGCTTTCTTTATCCTGTATGAAGAACAATGAAGAAGGGAAGACATCCATCAGTTCATCAGAATGGGACAAAGAACCACAACACCAAAAATAGTGGCTAATATTTATTGAGAGCTTACTATGTGTCAGGCCCAGTCCTGTCTGCTCTTATGCTTGGGTCATATAATCCTAACAATAAGAGAGGTACAAAACAATGGTATCCCTAGTTTATAGATGAGGAAACTGGTTTTTAGAGCTGCTGAGTAATCTGCTGAAGGTCATGGTTAGTAGCAGAATCAACACTCAAAATTAAGTCTGTCTGATTTTAAAGATCTGTCTTTTTTAACAACCTGAACCATGACTCACCATGATAGCTACAGAAAGTGTGTTATGAATTATGGGCAAATTCAAACTGTGTTATTCTTTTAACAAAATTTCTTTTTCAGGCAGAATGTATTACGGTTAATGTCTAAAATATATTGACAAAATGCCCTGTAGAAGTTTTGTGTTAATGATGCTGGTAAACCAAAGAGTTCAAGAAGCTTCAGGACCAAGACTCAAAAGTCCTGGCTTTCAGCCCTACCTTTAGTCCTCACCCGCCATAAAAATCAAAGCAATTAGTCTCTTCAGCTTCAGTTTCTCCACCTTTAAAGTTGACATGACAATACTTGCCCTGCTTGTAAAGATTATAGGAATAATGTCTATACGAATTTTTATAAAACACTAGGCAAATAGTGACCTTGGGCACATTCTTTTACCTTTCTGATCCTCACTTGTCTTACCTATAAAAGTGTGAGATTAAATGAAAGAACATCCCACTCTGCCTTCTGCTCAGAAATTGTATTTTTCAAAAAAAAAAAAGAAAATATGCTTTTCAAGGATGGGCATTATGACATGGTTCAAAGGACCAAAAGCCAGGAAGCAGGGAATGCCTTCTAAGAGGGAATGACTGAATGTGTTACTACACATCCCCACAATGGAATAGTACATAACCAACGAACAGGAAAAATCAGAGCAACGCCAGATAGCTTGGAGGAATTTCTATGAGGTGCTGAGAGAGAAAACTAAGATGTGAGAAAATGTGCATAAATGATCCTGCATTTGTAAAATAATGAGCAGTGCTCTCCTGGAATGTGGATAGGTACCTATTCTACATAGAATTACAGAAACAAAGAGAAAAATAAGGAATATTTTATTCTATACTAATGGCATCAGGTGGGTAGAAAATGGAACTAGGAGTGACCATAAAAAAAGAAAATGGGGGCCAGGTATGGTGGCGCACACCTGTAATCCCAGCCACTTGGTATGCAGAAAAGGGAGGATTCAGCTCTCAGGTCAGTCCCAGGCAAAAGCATAAGATCCTGTCTGAAAAGTCAACTAAAGCAAAAAACAAGGGAAGTGTCTCAAGTGGTAAAGTGTTTACTTAGCAAGTTCAAACCCCAGTACCACCAAAAAAAAAAGGGGGGAGGGTAAGTTTGCATTTGAAAATAATAAAAGAACATATTTTTGCTCAACACATGCAATTATGTAAAGATCTATATATGTAGATGTATGTAACTTAAAAATCACACAAGTTATTTTAAGTATTTTTTTTTTATTTAGACCTGTGTCTAGATATAAGGGATTCCTGCAGACATAGGCATCTTACTACTGGTCTCCCATTCCAAGATGTTTGCATGTCGAGGAAAAGTCCCCTAAGGTAGAAAGTTCTCTAACATAGTTTAATTATCACCCCTGTTCTTTAATCATGCTATTACTACATATTTGCATATGCAACTCTTTTCTCATATGAAGAGCTACCCAAGGGCTTCATTTACGTTCAACCCTCAACAGAGGGTCTGTTTGTAGACACTGGCCCAGAGGTGACTGATCCTGTAATGGGGGAAAGAGAGGTTGAAAATCAGTAAGTAAAATATACTAGCAGCAAGTGATACAGACTATAAATGAAAATAAAGCAGGGGAAAGGGATCTGGAGAGAAGCAGGGCCCAGTGCCACAGCAAAGGGGGCTCAGGGGGGTGTCCGAGGAGGTGGCATTTGGGCAAAGGCAGCGTGAGTGAGATGATGAGTGAGGTGCAGGCCCATCGGGAGGATGGAACGAGCTGGTATGTGTGAGAGTGCGGTGTGATCACCTGGACCCCTCACTGACCCCTCACTATTTCCATAGCTGTAGCCCATCTCCTAGTTTTAGTATCTTGCTTTCTATGGCCCATTTTCCACACAGGCAGCCTGAGTGATTCTTTTCAGATGCAAATGAGATCCTGTTCCAACACCACAAGAGCCTCTACGAACTTGCTAACATTCAGAACAACATCCAAAGTCCTCACTTTGCCTGGCAAGATCCCATACGCCCCTGCCAGCTGCCTGTCTAACCTCAGCTCCTATTTTTGCTTGCTCACCGGCCTCCTTGTAATTTCTTAAACAGTCCCTGCACACACCTGCCCAGGCTACTTCCTGGGCTGTCCCTAGACCTGCAACTCCCATACGTGGCCTATGGTTCATCCAAGTCTCTGGCCAAGGATTTCAGAGTTGTTCCTGACTCCTTTCCTCTCATGCTATAGCCGATCCATCGACAAGTCCTAAAAGGTGTCTGTCTATTCTAAGGAGATCCCAAGAAGGGTTACCTCTTACCACCTGGGACAATGACCCTATGCAAGCCACCCCATGTCTCACCTGGACATGGTGCCATCTGTTCTTCATCGACTAGCCTTCACCTCATAGCAAGAAGGATCCTTTTTAAAAATGTTTGCAACATTCAAAAACTATGTATTAAGCCCAGCCATGTGCTAGAGTCTATTTTCATTGCTGGAGATTCAGCAGTGAACAAAATAGAAAAGGCCCCTCCCTATCCTCAGAGAAACAAAGGTTTGGAAAAGTCCTGTTTTGTACCTGTGAAAATAGCGGCCTATTTAACAGTCGATATCATCAAAACGCTGGTATGTACATACAACAATAGCCACTGGCACTTTGCTGTTGTCTCTTTAAAAGTTTAATTTTCACTGGGTGTAACCCCAGCACTCGAGAGGCTAAGGCAAGAGTATCTCAACTCAAGGCCAGCCTGGACTCCATAGGGAGTTCAGAGCTGACCTGGGCTGTATCACAAGACCCTGTCTCAAAAAAACAAAAAAAAAAGAAAATGAAAAATCTCAAAAAGCCTAATTTTACAAGTTCTGCATTGAGGATGCTCTGTTTTCCCCAGATTTGGAGTGCTCTGCACCCAGCTGGTGGTAAATGCTTTGATATCACATTGCAAACTACAGTATGTGTGCTGTATGTGATCTGGTTTGGAATGATAAATTTTCTAGACATTTTAGGAATAGGAGCTATATCCTTTGCTAACATATGAACACAAACACTCCATTTGGATAAGATGCACATGAAGCAAGCTTTTCAGTAAGACACCTAGGTGAGGATATGTATGTCTTGACTTGTGTCCGTTCCAAAAAAGATTTCAGGGGAGCAACCATACAGAACTGGGTAATTGTAACTGTCATCAGTCACAATTTAATCTAAACTTGGTCTTATTCCCAAATTTGATTAAAATGCTTCTTCTGAGCTATCTTTAATTTTACTCTGGCTGTTTGCCCCAAGCACCTGGAAGGCAAGGATATGGCTTATTGTTCATTTGCCCTTCGTGCCTGGTATATAGTCCCTGGTCCAAAATAAAGATTTGTTGAATGAATGAATGAAACATTTTTAGGGCAAGCTTTAAAACCAAAGCCCTCTGACCAACTGAAATAAATATTGGCAAAAAACAAAACCTTTCTAGATTTTCATGGGCATTTCGACAAGAGAGGGTATGACTGCCCTTTCTCCAACAGCCAAATTGCTAGAATTCTCAGCATGGCTCTCAGCTCTTTTTTTCTTCCAAAGCTTCCTAATTTAAAAGGGATCAGTTGCAGGACACAGAAAACATTATACTCATTTTAAACAGAAATATTATTTAATGTCAGGAATTAGGTGTCTACAAAATTGTTGGCAGGACAGAAGCCTCAGATCTAGTCTGGGCCTACTGGAATGACTCCCACAACACCACCAGAGCAGGCAAGACAAGGGAGCTGTTGGCCAGGTGGGTGGATCTGAAGCTGATGAATTTGCAAATCCATGCGGCCAGGGCTGTAGCTGGACTTGGGGATCAGGGATCTGTCACCAACACCACCACAGCCCCTGCCTCTTGACACCTGCAGGGCTGCTGTAGAAAAATGCCTTGTCTGCCCAGCCATGCTTGCTGTTGGATCCAGAGATGGCTCTGGGCAAGACCTTGCAGTCAAGCTTGGTTCTTCTCCTGTTCAGTTGCCAAAACTCAGAAAGTGGGGCTATGTCTCAGAGGCATCAGTGCATCTAGCTGGCAGAACCTAATGTTCATCGAAAGCCCTAGCTGCAAGGCAATCTGAGAAATATAGAGCTTCTCTACACCGTACTCCAGAAGCTGGAAGAGATGCTGAATGCCTGTCAGCCAAAACCACTGCAGCACTGTCATCTATTCAGCATCGATACCAGGAACAGACAGCACTGACAAGATGCCTGTTTAAAGACAGAAGAACTCTCTGTGGCATCCCTAGTACAAGAGCATTAAACTCTCCCAGGAACAAACAGCCACCCACTCTAAGGGGAAGAGGAATTGCAAGTCAATTAACATGGAATAATACCCCACCCTTGTGGAAGCTGGGGGAAGGAAGCAAGGAACACAGAGACATTTTATGTGGTAAAAGGAAGGATAAGAGTGGGAGACTTTTCCATTTTAAATAGGCATGTTATATTTCAGATTGACTTCTTCTATGATCATACCAAATGTCCTTCAACAGGTCAAGGTGTGGGGTTGGGGAAAAGAGACACAGTTGTCCCTGGGCTGAGGAGCAAGACTCAGTTCCTTCTCACAGGGCTCTCTGAAGGTCTGGCTTGGTGTGCTGCTCTCTGCTGTAATGTGGTTCTAATTAAACACAAAGCTTGACAGACAAAAAAAATTAGGTAAAAATGTGGGAGGCCTGAGGGTAGGAGTTGGAGGGTTCTGAGGGCCATGAGGAAGGACACCATTCAAACACCCATAGCATTTTATGGGTTTGGAAGAAAGGGGGCTAGGAGAGCACAGGACAAAAAGACCCCACAGCAGCCGGGCAGCCTCTTGAGAATTAGACCTTCGAAGGAAGCCCACAGAGCCACTCTGCTTGTCTCTCAGGTAGGGTCCTGCCCAGAGCCACCCTGTGCAGCAGAACAAGGTAGCACCCATCATGGGTTAGGGCTGCTGAAACAACAGAGGACAGATTCCCACTGAGGTAAGAGTCATTCAGGAACACTGGCCAAAGACTGAATGGAGCCTGGGGAGGAACTGTGGCTTGGTCAATAATCAAATGAGGTCTAGCCAGGAGGAGCTATGGAGATAAATGACAAGAGAAAGGGTAGGAATAAATGGAATTACATATTCAGGAAAGTCTGTCTAGGAATTCCTTCAACTTGTCCTCTAAAGTTCAGCAATTTGGAAAAAGGAGAAATACCCACGACCTCTGCCCAGCGGCTTCTCCCTTACCATCTGCCCTTGCATGGAGTGACTTGGCTAGAAGAGGCTGCTATCATCATGTAGCTTCTGGGGCCATCATGGTAGACCAAGCAATTGTCCCTGAGACTCCTATGTCTGTAGATTACCTGGGCTCCAGTGACCTCAAGGACTTCTCTGTCCGCATTTACCACTGTAGAGTCGGGTACCATTCAGAATTAGCGGGCAGAGCTTCTCCATACCTGCTGTGCCTCAGATTCCTCATGTCCAACGTAGAGGGACTAAAACTACCTATTTTAAGGGCTGAAGGTTTAAAATGACATGTAATCACTTTAAACATTACATTGAAAAAAATTAGTTTAGAGCAGAAACTGGTACGTGATAAGTGCTAAGTAAATATTGTGGTTTTATTTTGATGGATTCTTTTCAGAAGTTGGAGATCATAAACCATCTAGAGAGAGGCCATGATAGAGAACTGAAAGTGGCATGGGAGGGGAGATTGGGTGAGGAAATGATAGAAACTACAGTGCCTGACCATGAAGCTTTGGCAATGCATCATGGTAGCAAAGGTCAGGGGTAGATCATCCATGGGAATGGGAGTCAAGAAGAGGATACAGGTAATAGGTAGGAAGAAATGTGGCTGGGCCTAGTGGGGACTAAGAATAGAGGTTTAGCCCCTGGACCACAGGCCAGAAAAATGTGGTTGCTAAGAAAGCATATTCTTTCACTTAACAATCTGGACAGATGGTGCAGGGCTGTTAGGATGGTTGTGTGGTGTTGGAGATCCAGGTTTCTTCCATGTTGTAGGAGAGCCAGGTTTCTAATGCCTGGTTGTTGCAGCATATGCCTCTACCTCCTGGTCCAAGATGACTGCTCCAGCTCCTGCAATAACTTCCAGCCAGCTCCAGGAAAGGGTGAAAGATGACAATGGTCACAGGCTTGTCCTAAAGGAATGACTTAGAAAGTGCATCTGCCACTTCTGCTCCTTGGTCAAGACTTACATGTCCACAGAGCTACAAAGAGAGGCTGGGAATACGCTCTGTAGCTGTCATCATGTGCTCAGCTAAATCTTGGGGATTCTTTATTAGAGACAAAAGGAAAAATGGGTATTGGGGCAATGAATTATATCCGCCCAAGGACTAATGCATATTTTGAGATCCAAATGAAAATTTTATTTCTGATGATTTCTGAAAGCACTTGTTTGTGACAAGTAGTAAGGCCCTGAGTTCAACCCTGGTAGCACCAAATTAAAAAAAAAAAAAAAAAAAAGGACTTGGAAGCTAGAAGCTTCCTACACTGATCCCAGAACAACCTAAACACCACAATGTTGATGGAAATGTTGATGGAAAAATGACTTGAATTGTCCTATTCCTCTCCAGGAAAATATTTTGAAGACAAGTAAGTTAAATAACTATTCAATAAACTTTGTTCTCCTGCCTGATTCCATACATTACCACTGAAATTTATTAAACAGCTTACCTTTCCTGGAAAAGACTTATTAAAGGACAGAATGTGCCAAGCTTTTTAAGTCTGATGAAAATACTCACTAAAATTATTATTAGATTCTGAGATATATTCTGAAGGTGATGAAGGAGGGTTTTGGACTAGAGCCAAATGCTAATGCTGATTTCAACAGCTGAGCAAGGTCTGTGTGTGCACTCCAGGATCACAGCCGTTCCCTCTCCTGCTGTTTAATGCCTAGGACATAGGCTTACATACGTTGAAATGTTCCTGTTTGTCCCAAGCCCTTTCTGGAGGGAACTGAGAGACATATAAACCACAGGATGGATTTTCTCTCTAGAAAGTGACAATGAGGTCATCTTTTTGCCTTTCCTCTCCTCTCCTGATATGGATATAAAAATTTAAAACAAACAGCACTTGAATGCTGTGGAGAGCTGTTGGTCTCAATGGACTTTTTTTGTCTTGCAATTGTTAAGCTATGAACTGAAAAAGGAGATAGAAAAGAGAAAGGGGGAAAAGAAGGAGAAAGGAGAGAGAGGCATGCTCTTATCCTTTTGACTTTCTTTGGTGCCAGAGACCACCTTGATGAGCTAGTGAAGCCTATGCACCCCTTCACTGAGTGGTGTTTTTAAACATATAAAACAAAGCATAGAATTACTTAGGCAACCAATTATATGGAGATAGAGCTGTATTTATGGATTCCTTAGGAGGGCTATGAACCCTGGAGGAAGAACTCTCATGCATGCGTATAGGAAATCAAGCCTAAATTATGACTGTTCAGGCCACCCAGCTGACAGTTTGACAAACACAGTCCCTCACTTGATACTGCTACAATACATGTCTGAACTCTTCCACAGACACAGCTACTTGTGTCCCAAGGACATGGAGCTCACACTGAGAACTGATGCTCAAGCTCAAATGCACAGGCCTCTTTAATGCAGATCAAGCTGGCCACTGAGGGACAGATCTCTCAGGTTTGGCCTGGATGCCCTTGCTTTCCTGCAGCCCTGACCAGAGATTCCATGCTGAGATCAATCCATTTTCCCAAACTACAAACCTTGAAGTCTATGAATTCCTCTCTTGATAAAGTACCTGGTGAGAGGAGGTTGTTTTATAGTAGAAGATGCTCCTGGCATCTTCTTTGATGAAAGAAGTCTTTGTTTTGACAATGGAGAGATAGGCTGATGGGGAAAGATGGAAAAGGAGTCACCATCACACATCTGACATAGTTGTACCTCAACAGTGGGTCTGGACTTTGGGACCTACAAGAGACAGATACCCTTTGGTCCTATGTACCTCGTCACAGAGCCAAGTTTGGAAAAGGAAGGATGTTATCAGGCAAGGCCTCAAGATCCCACTCATTCCACCCTCTCACCAAGCCTCAGGAGTCTTCAGGAGTCCTCAGGGTGTAATGACCCTTCCTTTCCCTGGTTACCTTTGCTGAGACTCCACATCGGAGGGGAGCCATTTTACTGGTTCAGAGAAAGACTCGGTTGATGAAAGTCTTAAGAACCCAGGCTTTTCTCTGTCCACCATAATGGACTCTGACAGGGGAAGAATTGTCTATAAATTCCACCCAAAGACACAAGACCCCCTCAGAATGGAGTGACTTTAATTAGTTCCCCTGTGGGTGGAACCAAAAATAACTCCTCATTCATTTCAACCCTGTGTCAGGCTCCACCATTGGACAGCTAAGGCATATTTGTTTATTGCCTGCAAAGTACTGGGCGCCTTCACTCTAGGGGCACTACTCACTCAGATTCCCTGTTTCCCCCTCCCCATAAGAGAGGGGAGAGCACTCATCCGGTGAGATGCTCTCTGTAATTTCCCTTGTTATGATTTCCATGTGCTTAGGGAACTATACCCTAAAAAGTCCATTTTACTGTGTGTTATATAATAATTATTCTTTTATCATGATTAAATTATCATAAGGCAAAATTAAAGTGTTAACAGTGATTTTTTTCTGGGCAGCATGACTGGTGGTGACTTTTAGTTTATTCTTTAAGCTTGTGTGTGTTTGCAAAATTGCCTTTAATAAGCTCATATTACTGTTACAATCAGGAAAAAAAACAGAGAAAAAGAAAATATATCTTGTAGATGACTACGCACTCTGTATTGAAGACAGTGCAGACACATTCTAATCCTGTGACGGAGGGGAAGGAAAGAAGCTCACGTTTGTTAAAACAGGACGGATGGGCATGGTGGTACACAAAAGTAATCCCAGCACTTGGGAGGCAGAGGCAGGAGGTTGGAGAGTTTGCAGTCATCCTGAGCTACATAGGAGACTTTGCCTCAAAAAAGCAGGGGATGGGGGGGGGCTGCAACATTTAGGTGAAACAAAAATTCCTTGAGATACAAATTACAAAAATGGATATAAGAATAAGTCTTAGTAATTTTAACTCTATTGAAAGATTCAAGTTTCTAATTTAAAATGTGCCAAAAAAAAAGAAAACTCCAGGCCCAAGCTGCTTCAGTAGTAAATTCTATAAAACACTGAAGGAAGAAATAATGTCAGTCTTACCAAAACTCTTTCAGGTAATAGAAGGGAAACATTTCCCAACCCAAATGATGAGGTCCCTATGAACCTATTATCAAAATTGGACAAAGACATGAGCACTACAAGAAAACTATAGACTAATATCTTTCATAATCATTGATGGAAAAATCCTTTAGACAATACTGTAGTAGTGAACGGAATTCAGCAATACATATCAAAGAAAAGAAACTTTCTTCTTTTTAAGATTATTTTAAAGGGGTTGAACTGACCAAAGTATGCTCACAGTGTGATACATGGAGAAACACCTTTGAACGTCGACTTAGACAAGACTGTAAAATAGGTACAGTGTGGGGGAGAGGGGAGGGTGAATGAAGGAGATTAAGGTGAGGGAATATGGTTGATGGGCTTCATATACTTATACGAAACAGAAAAATGAAACTTCTTGCTTTTGCTTTAAGTAGGACGGGAAGGGATTGAGGAGGAGAGCCAATGGGGGCGGTCTAACCAATGTACAATATAAACCTATTTGAAATGTCACAATGAATTCCCTCTGTACAACAAATATATCCTAATAAAAGAACATTGTTTAAAAATATTATTTTAATTACTCTGGGTCCTTGGGATTTTCATATTAATTTTAGAACCAGATTGCCTAGTTCCACCAAAAACAATTTGTTAATCAAAGATGTTAGTTAAGAAAATGAACAGGCAGGTTAGGAGAAATATTTGGTTTTTTTTTTTTTTTCATTTTTCTTTTATTATTCATATGTGCATACAAGGCTTGGGTCATTTCTCCCCCCTGCCCCCACCCCCTCCCTTACCACCCACTCCGCCCCCTCCCTCTCCCCCTCCTCAATACCCAGCAGAAACTATTTTGCCCTTATTTCTAATTTTGTTGTAGAGAGAGTATAAGCAATAATAGGAAGGAACAAGGGTTTTTGCTGGTTGAGATAAGGATAGCTGTACAGGGAGTTGACTCACATTAATTTCCTGTGCGTGGGTGTTACCTTCTAGGTTAATTCTTTTTGATCTAACCTTTTCTCTAGTTCCTGTTCCCCTTTTCCTATTGGCCTCAGTTGCTTTAAGGTATCTGCTTTAGTTTCTCTGCGTTAAGGGCAACAAATGCTAGCTAATTTTTTAGGTGTCTTACCTATCCTCACCCCTCCCTTGTGTGCTCTCGCTTTTATCATGTGCTCAAAGTCCAATCCCCTTGTTGTGTTTGCCCTTGATCTAACGTCCACATATGAGGGAGAACATATGATTTTTGGTCTTTTGGGCCAGGCTAACCTCACTCAGAATGATGTTCTCCAATTCCATCCATTTACCAGCAAATGATAACATTTCATTCTTCTTCATGGCTGCATAAAATTCCATTGTGTATAGATACCACATTTTCTTAATCCATTCGTCAGTGCTGGGTCATCTTGGCTGTTTCCATAACTTGGCTATTGTGAATAGTGGCGCAATAAACATGGGTGTGCAGGTGCCTCTGGAGTAACCTGTGTCACAGTCTTTTGGGTATATCCCCAAGAGTGGTATTGCTGGATCAAATGGTAGATCAACGTTTTGCTTTTTAAGTAGCCTCCAAATTTTTTTCCGGAGTGGTTGTACTAGTCTACATTCCCACCAACAGTGTAAGAGGGTTCCTTTTTCCCCACATCCTCGCCAACACCTGTTGTTGGTGGTGTTGCTGATGATGGCTATTCTAACAGGGGTGAGGTGGAATCGGAGAAATATTTGATATAAACTCACATACTTACAAATGTACCCACAGCATGGTGGGCTGAATAATTATTTTCCCAAGGATGACCATGTCTTTATCTCCAGAACCCACATTACTTACATGGCAAAAGGGAATTTACAGGTGTAATGAAATTAAGGATCTCAAGATGGAGAGGTGACCTTGGGTAATTCAGGTGGACCTAAAGTAATCAGAAATGGTCCCTATGAGGAGCTTGGAGTCAGAAAGAGAGATGTGAGGAGAGAAGCAGAGGATGGAGGGATGAGCTTGGGACATGGAGGAACTGGCCATGCAGGTGGCCTTGAGGAGGTAGAAAAGACAAGGAAATATAATCTCCCTGGATCTTCTAGAGGTGGGATGTCCCAGCCAACACTCAGATTTTGGTCCAGTAGAACACATTTTTAATTTCTAACCTTTAGACCAGTAGGTACCGTTTTAAGCCACCAAGTTTGTGGTAATTTGTTACAGCAGCAATAGGAAACTAATACAGACACCTGCATACAGGCAAATATTCATAGATCCACAAAGAATTGCTATTTTTAGAGCTTTATTAAGATACAATTCACGTATAACACAATGTAACTCCAGGGTTGCTCAAATAATGATAGATGTGTGTAACCATACTATTGACTACATGTCTGTCTGGGCCAGTGTCACAATGTTTGTTTATTGTTGTTTTGTAGTTAAGTTTTGCCTTTGGGAAGTATGAGTCCTACTTTGCTTTTCCCTCAATATTGCTGTGCTATTCTGGGTCCTTATGAACATTAGAATCAGCTTATCCAGTTCTACAAAGTAGTGGTTCAAATGCTGCAAGTTGTACTTTTTCTTATCAGATATTTGTAGAGTTTTTTCGGAAACCTGTAAATCTTCTTCAACAGATTTTCATTTGCTCTATCACCATAGGCCCATTTCCAGAGCCCTTAAATGTGTGGTTTTTGTTTTTTGAGGTACTGGGGTTTGAACTCCAGGCCTTACACTTGCTAGGCAGGTGCTCTACCACCTGAGCCACTCTACCAGCCCTGTTTGGAATTTTTTAGAAAAAATAATTTTCTTCAGTTTTACTGAGGAGCAGTTCCGTGGAGTTCCTCACTTTGTCACACCAGAAGTCAATCTCCCCAGTGAAGGGTTATCTATAAAATTCCTCCATCTCACTAACAAAGAGGCAAATAAGTTGGGCACCAGTAGCTCACACCTATAATCCTAGCTACTCAGGAGGCAGAGATCAGGAGGATTGAAGTTTGAGGCCAGTCCCTGGCAAATAGTTCTCAAGACCCTATCTCAAAAATACCCAGGACAAAAGAGGACTGGCCGAGTGGCTCAGGTGGTAGAGTGCCTTTATAGCAAGTGTGAAGACCTGAGTTCAAACTTCAGTACCACCAAAAACAAACAAACTAACAAAAAGAGGCAAAAACCTGCTCTTGCAAAGGATATGGAAAACTCTCACCCATTTCTGATGGAAGTGTAAAATAATAAACACTGTGGGAAAACAGTTTGTCATTTTATTTACAAATTCCACCTATCCCATAGTAATTACACTTATATGTACTTTACTAAGAGCAATTAGAATTTATGTCTACACCATTTACAACAGCCTCAAAAAAAATCAAATACCTAGGTGTAAACCTAACAAAAGATGTGAAAGACCTCTACAAGGAAAACTATACACTTCTGAAGAAAGAGATTGAGGAAGACTATAGAAAGTGGAGAGATCTCCCATGCTCATGGATTGGTAGAATCAACATAGTAAAAATGTCAATACTCCCAAAAGTAACCTACATGTTTAATGCAATTCCCATCAAAATTCCAATGACATTCATTAAAGATATTGAAAAATCTACCATGAAATTTATATGGAAACACAAGAGGCCACGAATAGCCAAGGCAATACTCAGTCAAAAGAACAATGCTGGAGGTATCACAATACCTGACTTCAAACTATATTACAAAGCAATAACAATAAAAACAGCATGGTACTGGCACAAAAACAGACATGAAGACCAGTGGAACAGAATAGAGGATCCAGATATGAAGCCACACAACTATAAACAACTTGTCTTTGACAAAGGAGCTAAAAATATACGATGGAGAACTAGCAGCCTCTTCAACAAAAACTGCTGGGAAAACTGGTTAGCAGTCTGCAAAAAACTGAAAGTAGATCCATGTATATCACCCTATACCAATATTAACTCAAAATGGATCAAGGATCTTAATATCAGACCCCAAACTCTAAAGTTGATACAGGAGAGAGTAGGAAATACTCTGGAGTTAGTAGGTATAGGGAAGAACTTTCTCAATGAAACCCCAGCAGCACAGCAACTAAGAGATAGCATAGATAAATGGGATTTCATAAAACTAAAAAGCTTCTGCTCAACAAAAGAAGTGGTCTCTAAAGTGAAGAGAACACCCACAGAGTGGGAGAAAATATTTGCCAGTTACACATCAGACAAAGGACTGATAACCAGAATATATAGGGAACTTAAAAAACTAAATTCTCCCAAAACTAATGAACCAATAAAGAAATGGGCAAGTGAACTAAACAGAACTTTCTCAAAAGAAGAAATTCAAATGGCCAAAAAACACATGAAAAAATGCTCACCATCTCTAGCAATAAAGGAAATGCAAATTAAAACCACACTAAGATTCCATCTCACCCCTGTTAGAATAGCCATCATCAGCAACACTACCACCAACAGGTGTTGGCGAGGATGCGGGGAAAAAGGAACCCTCTTACACTGTTGTTGGGAATGTAGACTAGTACAACCACTCCGGAAAAAAATTTGGAGGCTACTTAAAAAGCAAAACGTTGATCTACCATTTGATCCAGCAATACCACTCTTGGGGATATACCCAAAAGACTGTGACACAGGTTACTCCAGAGGCACCTGCACACCCATGTTTATTGGGGCACTATTCACAACAGCCAAGTTAGGGAAACAGCCAAGATGCCCCAGCACTGACGAATGGATTAAGAAAATGTGGTATCTATACACAATGGAATTTTATGCAGCCATGAAGAAGAACAAAATGTTATCATTTGCTGGTAAATGGATGGAATTGGAGAACATCATTCTGAGTGAGGTTAGCCTGGCCCAAAAGACCAAAAATCATATGTTCTCCCTCATATGTGGACATTAGATCAAGGGCAAACACAACAAGGGGATTGGACTTTGAGCACATGATAAAAGCGAGAGCACACAAGGGAGGGGTGAGGATAGGTAAGACACCTAAAAAAATTAGTTAGCATTTATGCCCTCAAAGCAGAGAAACTAAAGCAGATACCTTAAAAGCAACTGAGGCCAATAGGAGAAGGGGACCAGGAACTAGAGAAAAGGTTAGATCAAAAAGAATTAACCCAGAAGATAACACACACGCACAGGAAATTAATGTGAGTCAATGCCCTGTATAGCTATCCTTATCTCAACCAGCAAAAACCCTTGTTCCTTCCTATTATTGCTTATACTCTCCCTTCAAAAAAATTAGAGATAAGGGCAAAATAGTTTCTGCCGGGTATAGAGGGGGTGGGTGATAAGGGAGGGGGTGGAGGCAGGGGGAGAAATGACCCAAGCATTGTATGCACATATGAATAAGAACTAAATAAAATAAAAATAGAATTTATGTCTACAGAAAGATGCCTATAAGAATTCTCATACTGGATTTACTCATAATAGTCTGAAATCAACACTAATGTCTGTCAATGAAAAAAAAAACATTGTAAGGAAACAGATATACTTGTTTGCTGGAATACTATTCAGCATCAAAAGGAATGAGCTACTGATTAATTGCAGGCATTGGAATAAGGCACTTGAGTTACTGTGTGATCTTGGACTCTAAGAGTCTCTACTGTTTTTCTGTAAATAGAATTTTTGTGGGTTGACTTGCAGCCCCACAGAAATCCACGTTAGAGTCCATCCCCCAATACCTTAAAATGTTGCTATTTGGAGTTACAGTTCTTAAAGAGAGAAAGTTAAAATGAGGTCAATGTTTGAGTGAGCCCTAATCCAATCTGATAGTAGGTCTTCTAAGAAAAGGAGATTAGAATGCAGGAACTATCTCAGTCCATTTGAGCCTCTATAATGAAACAAGGAATGGGGTGACTTATAAACAAACATTTATTTTCAGTTATGGGGGCTGGGGAGTTCAAGATGAGGGCACCAAGATGAGGGGTCTGGTGAGGACCTGTTCCTCGTAGATGGAGCTTTCTTGTTGTGTCCTCCCATGGTGGGAGTGGTGAGGGAACGCTCTGGGGACTCTTCTATAAGGGTGCTAATCCTATTCATGAGGGCTCTGCTCCTGACCTAATCACCTCCCAAAAGCTTCTTAACCTCATCACCTTGAAGGTCAGGATTTCAATCTATGAATAGGGGATGGGAGCACAACCATTCAGACTATAGCAGACACACTCAGATAAGACCAAGTGAAGATACAGAGGGGAGAAGACCCCATCTGCAAGTCAAAGAGAAAGGATTCAGAAAATAACAACCCTGGGCTGGGGCTATACTTGGTGGGAGAGTGTGGCATGTGTGAGGCCCTAGATTCCATCTCCAGACTCAGGGGGTGCAGGGGACCCAATCCTGGCAATACCTGATCTCAGACTTCTAGGCTCTGAATTGTGAGAAAATGAATTCTTGTTGTTTAAGCCACCCAGTTTGTCATGGCAGCCTTAATGATCTACCACAGGGATCGTAATTCCTACGGATGGAAATGGGGAGGATGAAATGCACAAAAGGCATGAGTGTGTGCAACAGTGAAGCGCGCTCAGCGGCAGCTTCATACTCTCCCTCTGGAGACGTGAGCTGCAGAGCAAGACAGAACACAAAGCTTTGCTTGAGCAATGGACCTACGTCTGGGGAGCACCACGTGTGTAGTTTTGCGTGTTAACAAGTATGTTATGCCAGTCACAAGCACACATGACTACAGTTCAGAATGAAGCTGGGAACAGAGTGGAAGCTTTTGGAGGGCAGACCCCCTGCCTGGATAATCAGATATCTTCTAAAGCAAACCAGCCTGTGTAGGTAATGAAGTTTCATTGAGGTCCATCTACCCTCACTGGCTCACTGATTGTCTCTAGCGTTGCATGCTACAAAGGCAACCTGAAGAGTTGTGAAAGAGAGTGCATGAACCAAAAAGCCTAATGGCTTTTAAAGGGCACTACTTGGCTCTTTAAAACAGTAAGGAACCAATAAAAATCTTCATTCTCCTTCTTTTTCCTCCTTCTTGATATGGAAAGAGACCAACAAAAAGACAAAAGAGTGGAGAGGAAAGGACTTCAGATTCTTTTCATTTCATGCCCTTTCTAGTCAGGAGGAAGCTATGGTGTAAAATAGGGAAGTGTCAAGGTCCTGTACGTCATACAACTTGGTCTCATTTTCTTAACCTATAAAATTGAGACATTTTGAGAGTGACATATACTGATATGTGTTAAGCAATTCAAATGGTTCCTGGCACCTTGTTTTGCTACTATAGGTTGAGCATCCCTAATCTGAAAATCTAAAATACTCCAAAACATTTGACCACCAACACAACACTACAAGTAGAAAATTCCACACCTGACCTCATGTGACAGGTTAGAGTCAAAACACAGATGTGCTAAAAATATTGTATGAAAATACCTTCAGACTATATGTATTTATGAAGCATAAATGAATTTCATTTTAGACAAAGGTTCCATTCCCAAGATACCTCACTGTGTATATGAAAATATTCCCAAATCTCCTCCCCCCCAAAAAAATCTGAAATCCTAAACACTCCTAGTCTCAAGCATTTTGGATAAGGGATCCTCAACCTGTTACACTATTATTAATAAGTCTGTTCCCTAAGAACATCTGGAAAACTCATACTTTTTTTTAGTTTATCCATATACAATCCTTATCATTTTCTGCAGACAACATGAGAGATGAGGGCAAAGGAGGGGAAGAAGCTAAAAAGTCAGAAACTAACCATGCCACGTGTGGCGGTACATACCTGCAATCCCAGCTACTCATGTGGTGGGGTAGGAGGATCTCCAGTTTGAGGCTGGTCTAGGCAAAGTTAGTGAAGCTATCTCAAAAGCAAAATACAAAGAGAAGTTCTGGGGACAGGGTTCAAGTGGTAGAGCACTTCCATGAGTGAGGGCTTCAGTACTGGAAGGAAGGAAGGAAGGAAAGTAGGGAGGGAGGGAAGGAGGGAGAAAGAAAGAAAGAAAGAAAGAAAGAAAGAAAGAAAGAAAGAAAGAAAGAAAGAAAGAAAGAAAGAAAGAAAGAAAGAAAGAAAGAAAGAAAGAAAGAAAGGAAGGAAGGAAGGAAGGAAGGAAGGAAGGAAGGAAGGAAGGAAGGAAGGAAGGAAGGAAGGAAGGAAGGAAGGAAAGAAAGAAAGAAAAAGAAAGAGAAAGAAAAGAAATACTAGCTCAAAGCGCCTGCTTGAAACCATCAGCACTAAAGGCTTCTAGTTGGCTCCCACTTAGCCTTAGCCACCTCTGTCCTTGCCCCAGTTGGCTTATGCTAATAGATTTCAGAAGGTAATACAATCCTCAGACTCTGAATTCCAGGAGGTCCTGGGCAGGGGCTGGCAGGCGGCTGGAGGAGGAGAGGGCTCTGATAAAGATCAAGTGCCCACAGGCCTCCCGTCTCACCCCAGGCTGCCTCCTTCAGCACAGGTTTGCAGATTTTCTTGAACGGACTGTCTGGCTTCCTGAAGAGAGAGGGATCAAGTCCTAGGAATGGTGTCTAATCAGTTCCATGTGCAGAAAAACCTTCTGTCCTTGACTCTTGCCTTTGCTGCTTCCATCCACACGGGGAGGAGACAGAAGTAACCTGATAGGGGATGCCTAAACTAGAGGGGGACGTGGTGACCAGGGTCCTCATCTATAACTGGTGCTTCAAGACCTCCTTTTGCCACCCTGTTGGGGAACTTGCATCTAGAGCCTTGATGCCCCAGGATGAAAGTGGAGGCAATCACTGAAAAACAGCTAGTTGGACAGAAAGGAAAGGAAGATGGAAAACAGAGGGGAAGAAAGAGACATACTTCCTTTAGGTTCTCTGCAGAGAGCTCCCTGACCTGGGGCAGAAACATGAGGCACGCACAGGAAATGAGAGGAAAAAGACAGAGACTTGTTAACAAGAACGTAAGTACTAGCAGCTGGCCGGAGCTATAACGGGTAGTTAACACCACCGCATCACAGGGAGCGCATGGTCCGAGGCTGTGTCAGAAAGTGCCTTTCTGACCCTTTGAGGAGCCAGACTCCTGACATCACCTGATCAACTACAGCAATGAACTCTCTGGAGTGCTTCAAGCCCTCTCCTCACTGCGATTAGGAGTCCCCACTTCCTGAAAGCTTCTCATTGGCACCACACACTGTGTAGATGTTTCTATGGACACTCTAAGCCTGAGTTAGCAAATACTGAAGAACCCTTGCTTCTTAAGGAAATATGGGGTTAGGTCCTTTTGAGCTTTAAGTCACATTTTATCAACTGATCCATGCTTAACCTTGTTTTATGTGCACTTCTGGTTCTTTTAATATGTATTTGTTAACACTGAACTCACAGCCATCAGCACTATAACTCATGCTTGACTGAAATTTAGCACACTTGTTTTCTCCGAAAGGTTCCTCACAGCCTTCCTGGGCTCAGCAACAGCACACATCCAACACTGTGCTTCAGGGCCATTTTAAACAGTGAAATCAACAAGCTTAAGACGTCAAGAGCATGGCACTATAGACTGCAAGGACACCTGTTTACAGGATGAGAGCTCAGATTAAAAGGCAGAGTGTTTGCTTGACGTAGGCTGGGAATATTTTATTTTATTTTTATATCTATCTATCTATGTGGTACTGGGGTTTGACCTCAGGGGCTCATGCTTGCTATCACAAGTGATGACTATCACTTGAGCTCCATCCTCAGCCCTCAACTAGGAATATGTGTGTTGGGTGACTCAAATTTTTGCTGTTGTGTGCATGTTCACAGATGGCCCCCAAAGCACTGCAAATATTGATTTGGGTGTTACAAATAAATTTTAGTGAATTGTCGAATTCATAAATACATAGCTTACAAATAATGATTGACTTACAATTACCTCATTTACATTTTCTAAGGAGTCCATGTTGTGGGTATTTTCATTCCTTCTCTTTTAAAGATTGAAAAACTGAGGCTCAGAGGGGTATATGATTTGCACAAGGTGATGCAGCTGACAAATGATGCTTCGTGTTTCTCCCACATCAAGCTTAAGATATTTAGCTTGGAGAAAATTCTATCCAAGGGGACCTCAGCCAATCCTTCATTATGTATCTATTCATAATAAACAAGCTTGTTCAGCTGTTGCCATGGAGTGGTACATTCCACCTACCTTATTTGGGGGTACTTTTGGAGAAGGGAGCTATGTTCCTCCTCCCCCAGCCCCATAATGAACTCTAAGCTTCCTGAGTACAAAGAGGTCTCTTCCTGATGTTTATTCTCTCAAGAGTTCTGCAAATTATTCTTAAAAATCAGCCCACATGCCTATCCGGGATTCAGCTACTGTACCTTCTCACAGGGAACAAGATAGGATAAGTGTGGGAGGCCACAGGAGGCTCTGCATCAATTTATTCAACAGATACAACAAATATTGGGCCCCTGCTGTTTACTTAGCTAGCCTAAAGCCAAGATCTGCTCAAGGCCACTGTGAAAACATAGGAAACAGCTCAACCCTGGTCCTTTCTCAAGGAGGCTGTGCTATGGGGAGATGAACCAGGATACATAGACTATGGACCAATCAGAAACATGGTACAGAACAGACTTTTGGTGGCTTTCAGTGGGTTGGATGATCCATGAGGTTTGAGGTGAGAATATTTTCGTGGAGAAGAGTTTTAAAGTGGGAGCGATGGAAGGGAGTCCGGGCATCAAAAAGGTAGGTATGGGCATAGTCTATGCGTAGACCAATGTGGCCAGAATCTGGGCTGTCAGCTCAGAATGGTGTTGGTCAGCAACAAAAAAGCCATCTAAGGAAGAGCTATGAGGTGAAGAGAGCAGGGCTGCTGGCTAAGGTTTGGAGGCTGGCAGTGCACAGGCCACACATTCCCAGTTCCTCCCCAAATGACACTGAGTAAGCCCAAGAAAACTCACCCAGGTTCCTTGCCCAGCACCCTGGGGCTTTAGCACCTTCCAACTTATGAGTCCCTGGGCAGGAGCTGCCCATGCAGACACCTGGCCTGACAATCGGAGATGCTACAGAGCAGAGAAGAGGATCTTTGATCTTTATCCTCAGACTCAGAGCTGCCCTTACTTCCCTAGTCCATTTATCACTCTCTCCAGCCCTGTTCATTCACTCCTCCACCTGACCCAGTATGGATTCTGCCCTATTTCTAAATATAATAAAGCCATTTTCATGAAGG
Organism: Castor canadensis; assembly: GCF_047511655.1. Lineage (NCBI taxonomy): Eukaryota > Metazoa > Chordata > Mammalia > Rodentia > Castoridae > Castor > Castor canadensis. The sequence continues at coordinate 122,734,514 of NC_133396.1, forward strand.
CCATCAATGACCTTAATGTTGCTATATTCAAATCACATTCTTTCAGTCTTCAACTAACTGGATATTAGGATAGAATGGAATTATCATGAAGCCAGGGAGTCTTGTATTCACTACTATTTTCCCAGAACCCAGAACAGTCCAACACATTACATGCTAGATAAATACTCAGTGAATGAATGAATGAATGAACAAACTTCAAACAGCTTCTATGACACAGTAGTCTCATCTTCTTCCTGTCTCTTGTCTGCTCCTTCTCTGTCTTCTTTGTAGACTTTTCTTCTTCATTCTGCCATGGGGCCACTCCAAACCTTGATTTTTTTCATCTATTCAGATGCCCTCTCCCCAGTATATGATGGGGTTATACTCTGATAATTTTATCATCAGTTGAAAATTTTTTCAGTTGAAAGTGCATTTAATACATCTAATCTACTGAGCATCATAGCTTAGTCTACCTTAAGTATGCGCAGAACATTTATATTTGCCTATAGTTGAGCAAAAGTACCTAACACAAAGCCTATTCTATAGTAAAGTGTAGAATGACTCATGTAATTTTTGAAGGTACTGAAGGTTAAAAAAATAGAGTGGTTCTTTGGGTACACTTTCCCACCATTGTAAAGTAGAAAAAAAAATCTTAAATCAAACTATCATAAATTGAGGATCCCCTCATACTCTTTCTTGCAATGTAACTTTCACCAAGAAGTGGAGTCTAAATTTTCTCCCCTTGAATCTAGGTGCTATGACTTTGGTCAAGGAAGTATGGTAGAAGTGACTCTTTATGACTTCCATGGTTAGGTCATATAAAGGATACAGTTTCCACTTGGCTCTCTTTCTTGGGACTCTCACTTTTAGAACCAATCTATCCTGTTGTGAGGAAACCCAGGCACATGAAAATGTGGGTGTTGCAGCCAGCAACTTCAGCTAAGGTCTTAGCCAACAGCCAACGTCAACAGCAGAGAGTTCCAGATCCCAGCCATAAGTCTTCCAGCTGAGACCTTAGACACTGTAGAACAGTTAAGTCATCTGCTCTGTATCCTGCACAAAGTCCCAACACATCCAAACCATACAAGATAACAAATGATTGTTGTTTTAAGTCACTAAGTGTTGAGGTAATTTGTCACTCAGCAATAGACAACCACTATTCCATCTGTATGCTGAGATCTCCTACATTTACATTCCAACCTAGTCCTCTCCTTTGATCCTAGATTTACATATCCAATTGCCTACTCATTTTTCCACTTGGATGTCTCAAAGAAACTGTGATCTCACCACATCCAAAACTAAACTCTGATATTCCCACAGGTCTGATCCTTTTCTAGTATTTTCTTTCTTGATAAATGACTCCACCTTCTAACCATTTTCTCAATTCAGAAATTTAGGAATTATCCTTAATCCTTTCTTCACCTCTAATAAAAAATTTGATCAGTCTTATCTCCTTAACATTTCTCAAATCTCACAACCTCACTTCATTATCATTATCATCCTGGTCCAACCCACCATCACTCCTCACCTGCCTGTATACCTGCAGAAGTCGCCTCTGTTCCCAGGAGTACTTTGAGTCTCTCTGACTTGTCCTTCATACTGCAACCAAAATGGACCTTCTTTAGAACACTTAAATATCTTTTCTTTGCTTTTAAGATCAGGATCAAAGTCTTTAACATGTGCTACAAGGCTCAGTGAGATCTAGCCCTTGCCTAACCTTTCAAAATCTGTGCCCTTCTCCTGGACACCCTTTTAAGATCTCTGCTCTGCCTCTCACTGCCTTGTGTCAGTTCTTGAATTGAGCTGTGATCCTCCCAGCAGAGGGATATGCACATGAGGTCACCCTTCAGGGAACTGTCCTCTGTACCCTGATTTTCATCTAGTTAACTTTTTTCATTCTCCAGATCTTAGCCCAACCAAGGAATCCTTTCCTGAATCCCGACTCCTTTGTATAGGATCCTGTTGTATGGTCATAACTCCATGGGATTTTTATTCACAGCTTTTCTCTGTCATATCATCTGTAAGATTATTTGATTAATGATTTCTTACAAGACCAAAATTCCAGGTCAGTAGGAACTATGTCCAAGATGCCTCTAGATGATTAATAGGCATTCTGCAAGCTCTATCGTGGAGGTCCAGGTGTATATTTCTGTTTCATGAGCCCCGTAAGCATAGGAAATTCGTTCGGAACTACTCAGTGTCCTATTCCTCTCCAGAGGGCACACTAAAATTATAGAACATCAACTGTCTTCAGGTTTCAGGACCTCTACCCCATCGTCAGTGTGGGAAACTAATCATGATAATCCCCTTGCCTAAGATGGATTTAGGCATATGCAGGGGACACAAGGTTGAAAAGAGACAGGAGGATACTCTGGGGTGAGGATATGATGTGTGGAGCCATGGTAGCCTTTTATGGCCTTGAGAAAATAAATGGCAGATGCAAAGACAACTGATGGAAAGAGGCAAAGACTACTGATGGAGAGAAAACAGCTCATCAATGAGCAAATAAAGTAACCTATGGACCCAGAACAGCTTGACATATGAGACAATAAATTGTTCCTAATTGGTTTAAGTCAGAGCTTCTCAACAACATTACCACTGACATTTGGGTCTACATAATTCTTTGTCATGGGTAGCTGTCCTGTGCATTGTAGGTCATCAAACAGAAATCCCAGCCTCTACCAACTAGATACCAGTAGTATCTCCCATCCCAGTTATGATAACCAAAAATGTTTCTGTATCCTACCAAATGTTTGCTGGGGAATAAAATTGTCCCTAATTGAGAGCCACTAGTGTAAGCCAAATCAGCTAAATTTTCTATTAGGTGCAGCTAAAAGTATCTTAATTGATACAGCACTCTCTTGAACTTTGTTTACCCAAAGCAGGCTAATCTCTTTTCACCTTTGCCTACCCACACCAGTCTCAAACCCCAGACCTGCTCACATATCCACTCACGTATTTACACCCACCCACCAGTTCCATTCAATTCCCATCTTCTTACCTCTGCTTTATACTGTCTCATATCTCTCATTGTTCCAGCTCCAGCCTCTGCCTTCAGCATGTCCTGCCACTTGTGGTGGGAGCTGGTGACATGCACTCAGTTGTGAGCTCCTACTTTGACTTATATTAGTCAGCTTTCTCTTACTATAACAAAATACTTGAGATAATCAGCTTGTAAAGAGGAAATGTTTATTTTGACTTATAGTTGTAGAGATTTCAGTTCATGATTGGTTGGCCTCATTGATTTCAGGCCTATGAAGAGGCAGCATATCATGGCAGGAAATGAGTGGTAGAGCAAAGCCATTTACCTCATGGCTGGAACCAAAAGAGAGAAAGGAAGAGGTGGAGATCCTAACATCCCCTTCAAGGACATTTCCCACATTGTCTAAAAGATTTCCCTCTAAGCCCCATCTCTTAAAGTTCCCACCACTTCCCAACAGTGCCATTTGGGAGACCAAGCCTTCACCACAATGGCCTTTAGGGGATATTCCAGATCCAAACTGTAGCATTGCTAGAACTCTGTGCTCTCCACACTCATCTAGATGTGTTCAATAGGTTTCCTTCAAACTTCCCTTGCCAAGACTCTTTCCCCATCCTTCTACTCTGTCCATCTATCCATCTATCCCATCCACCTATCCATCGATCTAGCCAATATGCAACACATATTTTCACACTGCCTGCTGGGAGCTTCAAGATCCACTAGATACCAAGAACCTCTCCTTAAAGAGCTCAGTCTGGTAGGAAGACAGTTTGCTAAGGCGAGAAGTACTAAAAATGCTAAACATCTCTAACCTCCAAAGAAAAAAATGTGTTTTCACACCCTGAGAAGCCTCCCATTAATTAGGTATTCAAAATGAGGCAACAAGCAATCTTCACCTATCTGTCCATGTGATCAGGTCCAGTTCCAAGAACTGGGTGCACTTGGGAGAAGTGAAAAGGCCTCAATTTAACTGTGTTCAGTCAGACTTTCTTTTCTTCCTCTCTGGGCTTTTCTGCAACTGGTCTGAATTAGTGAGCTCTGACTGTTTCTATTTAAAGAAAAAGGCAACAAAATCTTAAGGGTGTGCCTCCAAAAACATTGCCAAAAGACACACACACACACACACACACACACACACACACACACACAGAGCTCCATCATCCACAGACTCAGCCCTCAGGACACCGACACACACAGTGACATAGCCTGTCAAGCAGTCAAGGAAAAAACAGAAATTGGGCATCCATTCAAACAGCACGATGCTACAGAGCTGGAAGAACCCAGTGGGAGGGGCAGGGTGTCAGGGCTTTGGTGAAGAAACTGCTCCAAGCACAACAGCAAAGGTCTGGCCTGAAGATTCTGGATTTCCTCTTTGGTTCTTTCAAAGAATGAGTCTCTGGTTCTCTTTGGCCAGGGGACCAGCACTGCTGGGGTGTGACGTTGGGCTCCCTCTTCCCCTGCACAGTACCTCTATTGTTCAGAAACTGCAGCCAAATTATGGAAAGAGGTGGAATGTTTATGTAACTGACTCTGCTTTAGACAAGACGTTTGAAAGGGGAAAAAAAATGACGGGTGGAAGGGGGCCAGTCCAAACAGGGTTTTTCTTCCTTTCTGGACACAGATGTTGGAAAAAGGAGAGGGAAGGAGGGAGGGAGAGAAGAAAGTCACGGACAGAGAAGGAGTGACAAAGTCCAAGCCGGCCAGAGACAGCCAGAGTCTGTCTTTGTGGCCAGGGGCAGAGTCTTGGAGCACGGCCTCCATTTTTGGGAGCTGCTGTTTTAATGAAATAGGTCAACCCCACCAGGGTAGCTCTGGTGTGGGGTCTGGAACTCATTAGCTTAACATGGGTGGGGTGAGGCTGGCCATGGGGGAGTGGATCCCCTGGTGAGTATGTAGGGGGTAGGGACCAGGGAATATCTTTACTGCTTTCCCCAAAGCCAGGCCCCAGGCAGCTGGAGCTGCCAGGAGGGCCAGACCACAGATGGAGAATGAGCTTCATTAAGCAAGTCCAAGTGGCGGCCTGGAGGCCCAGAGAGACTGGAAAAATCAGAAGTGCTTTGAGAGGGAGTAGCAGGACAAATCTCACCTCTCTACCAGCCCAACTGGGGGCTAATTAGGAGAATGAACCTCATACCTATACTTGCCTTTGAACCTCAGGAACTATTGTTGAGCCCTGAGGATAAAGGTGGTAGCAAGGGGCAGACAGAACCTTTGTCTTCCACATTACAGGATTCCCGTCCTTGAGAGCCCCATGTGATAGGAGAGTCAATCTTTTGTCCTTAGGGACCCCTAGTTTGAAGGGAGAGACCCAACTCTGCACTTATGGACCCCCTAATAGCTCCTGATGGGAGAGTCTGGAGTGTGGTAAATGAAGCAATCATCGAACTCGTATAAAACTGGCATGAAAACAGGCTCCAGGGAGTCCCTTTCAAAATGCAGGTATCACACACTAAAGGACTTACATGCACAGTGGATCGGGGTTAGGGATGTGCCCTAGGGGAGGGATTCTTGGCCACAGGATGGCTGTGGCTTGGCTAGGACAGCGTCCTCTTTGTGATTCTGTGCCTCACACATTCTTAGCTCTTAGGGCACAGGACGTAGGAGTTCATGTGCCCAGTGGTCTCCATTCCACTGGTTGGGGGTGGTGAGGTAGGGCCTGAATGTCGCACCTATCATAGTGGGTGAGTAAAGATACATCACCTGACTGCCTAGTCTCCCCCAAGGGACTCAGCCAGGCTACAATGACATCTCTGTCAGCCCATCCTAGAGACCAGGGACTGCCACGAGTCCCCCTAGAAGAAGATGAACATATAATTTGTCATCTAAACAGGGACAGTTTGGAGACAGAAAGGGGTCTTATTAATCATTATGCTGGGCCCACAGACATTAACAGAGCCTGTACCAGATAAACCAGGACATTAAGCCTCCCTCCCTTCCTAAGATCTTGAAGGACCTGAGTGGGTGTGCAGCTGGGGTTTGTGAAAAACCAAAGGATTAACTTCTAATATTCTCCTTGGTGCCTCAATTCTACGTGAAGCTTTTCAGATTTCCAGTTTGTCTGGAACAGGCCTGTTTTATGCTTGTGGGCCCAGCATAATGAAGATTTTTAGTATGCTCAATAAAATGTGTATGTGTATGTGCATTTGTAAGTAGTCCACATGTGTGTATGTGTAGACATACATAGCTATATCTAGATACAGAGATGTATATATACAGAAAACACTCCATTAAAAATCTGATCCTCTTTCCCCTTGCCCCCACTGAGAAAAAGGTATGTGTAATACTTTCTGTAAATTGTCCATGTTTAAGACACTCAGTAAGAGGATTCAAAGGGTTTTTTTTCACCTATCAGACTCCCAAAGGGATCTATGACCCCCACATTGTTAGGACCCTGATTAAAGATCTCACTGGGAGATGACTCTGTACAACTCTGTTGGAAAAGCCTGCCTGACTCTGCCCCTTGGAAGAATCTCTCCCTTCATTGAGCCTCAGTTTTCTCATCAATATAATTGGGATAGTAATACCTGCCCTGGCCAACACTATAGCACTGTTAGGAGAGTTAGATCAGAACAGAGGTGAAAGGTTTCTGAATGCTGTAAACTGTTTTATTTTCAATTACCAGTTCCCTTTCCCTTCTCTAAAGCCTGAGGGATGGTGTTGACACCAGGCTGGAGTAAGCAGAGTCCCTAACAAACTCCAGGACCTTAGAACTTTGGACCTCAGAGATGTTGCTTGTAACAAATGGGTGGCCCTGTCCCTCTCAGGAGACTCCTTGCGGTCCCAGCATGCTCCACCGTTCCAGGCCTGTGAACACCACTTCCTCCCAAGCGCTCTGCTCCCAGCAGCAGTCCCTCCATCAGCACGCTGACCATGGGAACATCTCTCCACCCCCTGTCTCGGGAAGCCCAGTGCTTGTTCATCCCCAGCTAGTCTACAAGGTTGAGAGCAGTCAGGAAGGAAGGCCAGGCATGGCAAGACAGAGTCATCTGCCCTGGCCTGTGATCCACTCCAAAATATGCCTATTCCCCAGACCACACGTCTAAGTTTGGGGTTCAGAAGATGTGAACCCAGGACTCATTGACCCTTGGATGCTCTCAGATGTGGGGCATGCAGAGGCTGGTGTCTGCAGCCTGATTAGGGGCTGCAGGATACACATCCGATCCCACCCACCTGGGAAGGGCTGTGTCTGTCACAGGCCTGGCCTGGACTGCATGGCACAGGGCACTACATCAAAGGAGGAGCATGGTAGAGTTGTCAGTGACTTGGGCAGGAAGCTCACTTTCCTGCCAGTATTTTCTCCAGACAAGACTTTACTTGCTACCCACATTCTCCCGCCCTGGTAACAGAGGATCAAACGCTCCTTTACTCTGCTCCTTTCAACAGTCCTCACCATGCAGGGAACACCCCTGCCTGCTGTCTCTTCCACTGCCTACCTGGTTCTGGCCCTACTCACTCTAAGATGACACCATCTAACCTCTGGCCCCTGACTGTCAGGATAATATAGGAGGGTGTGGACCAGAGCTGGTCCACCCCTAGGTAACCTGCTGATGCCTGGAGGATTTCACTGGCCAGACACCGAAAGTGATAGCAATTTCAAATGCTGTTTTCCTGGCCTTGAGCTAGAGAGCTGGGCTGAGGGACACCAAGAAGCAAGTGCATGGTACCCAGAAGGCAGGGAGGATAGGGGATGTGGCTGTGAACCACACAGGAGCTGCATGATTACCTACACAAGGGATCATGGGGTAATCCATATTGACCAATCCAATATGGTAGCCACTAGCTACATGTAGCTATAGAGCACTTGAAATACAATCTTATCCTAATTAATAAGTGTTGAAGTACACCCCAGATTTCAGACATAGTGAAAAACAGAAAAGAATGTAAAAATATCTTGTTCATAATTTTTATATTGGTTACATATTGAAGCGACAATACTTTGTATATACTGGGTTAAGTACAATATATAATTAAAATTAATATCACCTGCTTCTTTGAGCCTTTTTTTTCAAAAAAAATAATAAAATTACTAGAAAGCTTAAAATCATGTCTATGGTTCAAATTATACTTCTGTTGAACAGGGCCGGCTAGCCTAGCAAGAGCAGAGCGCCCACCCAGGGGGTCAGCGATGGAGTAAGAGAGTCCTCGCTGTGAACAGGGCTGGAAGCAGGAGCCTCTAAACAGCGTGTGGGTCAAAGAGACAGAACCGGACCTAGAACCAGCGTTCTTGACCCATTCTAAAGCTCTGCTGCCTCAAGGCAAGCCCCTTAGCCTCACACTTCTGGGTTTGGTTGATGAGCTGGTGGCTCACAGTGGAAGGGAAGTCGAGGTACTCCATGGGGGCCTTTACGGCTGGACCCACTGAAGTTTCAGGGCCCAGGGGCTGGTGCTGTGTGTTTCTTCCTGCGGGGAGGGCTTGTCACAGCCTCTGAGCTTAGAGAAGACAGTTACCCCTTCCGATGCAGGGCATGTTCTATTATTTATTAACCCCGAGGAGGCCTGCCCACGCTGGCCTTCCAGCTGCTTAATTGGATTTCATGACAACTTTTTTAAAAGGAATGTTCTGAGGAGCAGCGTTGTGTCCTGCCCCAGGGGTCCTGTGCGGTTTCCTCTGTCTCCTTGAAAGCGCAGCCACTGCCGTGTAACATGGTGCTTTAATCATACACGTCATGGTAGCTTCAGTCCCTGTGGAAGCTGTGGTGGGGCTGACACAGCCACAGATGCTCAGGAACAGGAAATAAGTCTCTTTCTTGGCTGCAGTGGAGAAAATCACCACTGTGCTTGATAACGTGGGGCACTGCTGTTAATTTGTGCGGTGCTCCTGTTTCCATTACAGCCCTGGTAGGTGAAAGTCTACTACTTATCAGAATCCAAAGTCACAGGGTTGCATTTTCCTTAGGGTGAGGAGACCCTACTAAATACAAGGTCTGGGGAGAACTGCTGTCAAGACTTCTGTTATCAAGCAGAGGCCTCTACTTAAACAACTACATTGCAAATAGGCAGGCAAGCATAAGTAGGTATTGTCCTTCCTCTTGGTCAGTTTTGCCATGGTTAAGGTTTCATTCAAGGGGACAGAGGGAGTCCCCATGTCCCTGTTGACTCATGGTCACTCTCTGTCCCTTAGCCTGAACAACACATAAAGAAGAGCACAGGCCTTCCATGCAAAAACCTCCATATACACGCACCACGCAGTTTTTTTCAAGGCCAGGCAATTGGAATTGTGGTAGGATTGCTGGAGAGCTCTGAAATTGTGGGATTCCTGCCAGAATGGGTTCTCTACAGAGAGGCCCACTAAGGATGGAGGTTGGGAAACCCAAAACAAGAAGGCAAGGAACTGAGTGCTTGTCTAGTGACTGTCTTGTGCAGGGTTCTGTCTATAAACACAAGCTCATGGACCCCACAGAAGAGGCCCATCCTAGGGACTTAGAAGGGAACCTGGAGAGAAGGGATGGAGGGCAGAACCTGCAGCTCTGAAGCCCCCAGTGATGAGGCTAGGGAGAGTTCAGATAACCAGGGAATTCCTTTACTGGGGATTCTTTACCTAGGAGACTTGGTCATAATTCCTAAATTGTCCCCACATCAACAAGGACAATGATTAGTTGTTATTTGCCTGGCACTGTGTATCGTAACTCACATGCACTATCCACTCACACATCCCAACAATAATTTAGCTATACAGGTGTCACCACTGGCTTTATTTTACTCATGAGGACACAGAGCTTACACAAATCAGGTGAAGGCAGGATTGTAACTAGGGTCCGTTATCCCCAAGCCCACATTTATTTCCTACTTTAAATGTCTTTCTAGAGAGACAATCCCCCTCCCCCACAAAAAAAAACCCCATGATTCTAGTATTATATCACAGAATAAGCTATAGTGGTTCTGAAAGGCTTCATACAATATATGGACCTTCAATTGGCCTTAAGGGGAAGTTACTCCTTGTGAACTGGGGGAAAAGGAGGTTATCTCAGGCTAAGTGAAAAGCAGGGGGAGACTAAGGCCGAGGTCAGTAGGAGAGGACAGACATGGCTGGAGGAGAAGGTTCCCCACAGGGGACAGAAGGTGGAGCTGGGCAAGTAGCCTGGGCAGAGGTCTGGAGGGCACTGAAAGTCGGGCTTAAGAGGTTCAAAGCCCCAAGGGTTTCAGGCTGATGGTGTAATGTAAGCGTCACAGAACGGCTGGAGAGGGAGGGCCAGGTGGAAGTAGCCCTGGCAGGAGAGAGACCCAGCAGGTTCAAGCTGCCAGGTGCAGGGCAGAGGTACAATGGTAGGTGCCTTCTTTTACAGAGGGAGGAAACTGACAAACCAGGAGCCTAGGGAGGAAGAGTCACAGAGGGACTCTGAGGCTCAGTTGAAGAATGTGGACAGATATCCCTCCCTGCAGCTAACCCCAGCACTGACCCAGGCAGAACTCCTCTCTGGGATCCAGCTCTCACACTGGCCACTCCTACCCCAGAGGTCTGTCTCCAGGTTAGGTCCCTTCCCAGCTCCTCCCTGCCCCCTCTGCAGAAAAGCTGAGACATTTCCCATTTCTCCAGCCTCTTGTTTCCCTAATTTTATGATTGTATGAAAATAAGGTTCCCAAATTGCCTTTAATTAGCTTTAATAAGACAGCCTTTTTGCTAATTAAAACGATTATTAAGAAACCATTTATTGAGAATGAACACAGTTGTTAGAACCTGCGAGAATTCTGAACTCTTAATAACAACAGCAGCCACCATCAACCCCATTAGGCCACCAGTTCACCTGCCCTGCTCCAAACTCAACGAGGTGGTGCTTCAGGGCCCAGGTTTCAACCTCTTCCTCCTTCCAGGGCACCTCGAGGGCCAGATGTTGCCTGCGTTCCAGTTCTACACCACTCCTTTCCCCAGCACTGAGGGTTTCGGTACATGGTCCCTAAGCATCCAGATTACATGTTAAACACCTGGTGCTCCAGAGCAAAGCTGGACAGACAGGGGCTGGGAAACCTCCAGAGCCACTTAACCTCCATAGACCTCGATTTCCCCAAGAGTGTGAAAAGGAGAAGGCGGGCCTGGGTGGCCCCAGAAGCCCATGCCCCTATAGAAGAAGTCGGTCACACTAAGGTGCCCAATGGAGCCTGAACTCACTGAAATGCAGCCCTCTGGGGGAATGGAGGTTAATAGAGCCACGCAACTCATTTCAGTTCCCCTCTCCTCCCACTCCCAAAGGGCTGCTCAGTGAGTGAAGAGGATCAGTGAGTGACACCCTGCTCTGGCAAGGAGGAAGTGTGCCAGGCACAGGGAGGCGAAGCCCAGGCATTGGGTCTCAGACACAGAGGTGCATCTCCTGTGTCCCTGGGCCTGGGAGGCCCTGGTTTCCATGCTTCCTCCAGCCTCCCAATTCCCCACCTCCAGGATGACTAGTAAAGTCTTGTGCTGTCATCTTCCCTTCCTGGGGGGGGGGGGCTGGGAGCTGGAGTCCAGAGGTGGCTGGGTAGTGACCTTCATGAGACTCAAGCCCTGGCAGAGATGTGGGAGGACCCAGCGACCCAGGAAGAATGTGGCTGTGGAAGATGACCTGGACATTTTCTATGGAAAGTGTCTGGGTCTGCCTTTTCGGACTATGGGGCCTGCTGCATTCAGACCCTCACTTCCTACAGTCCCCCAGGATCCTTCCTGAGACCTGGTCAGCTACAGGTCTGACAGCACTCTAAAAGCACTGGAGTGCATGTTGGAGTCCTAGAGTTCTGGGCTCCAATTCTATGGGGCAAATTACTAGCTTTGTGACCTTTTGTGACACTTAACTGAGTCTTGGTTTCCCAACAGCTTTCTTCCCACGGGTTGCTGCAGGGCTTCTATGCAATAACGGAGGTGAAGTTGCCCAGTCGGAAGCTTCACATAGAAGCCCTCCTGTCAGAGGAATGTGCCCTGACCTCAGCCAGTGAAGGCGAAGGAAGGACAAGTTTCCAGGCCCTAAATTCAAGACTGTGGCCTTTCCCTCCTTCTGGCTTGCTCAAGGTCAAGGGCAGCTTGGGGCTGCACCCCGGGATCACCGGCTCGGCGGGCGTTTTAATGAACACCCAAGTTAAGGAGCCTCAGCGGAGGCCAATCGGTCTCGAGTCTCTGGCTGGGGTGACACCAGAGTTTGGGGTTCCCCAGGGGGGTTCCGAGGTTCCCCCAGGGTTGAGAATAGGCGACATTAAGTAAAACGACCGCTGTTTCCGGAAAGCGCTGAACAAAGAGGCCTTCCTGGGCACGAGGGAAGGGAGCGGGTGGGTCCCCACCTCCCGTCCGCAGGTGAGCCTTTCACACCCGCACTCACATGCCTAGGACAGAATACACGCATGCACACACACGCAAGCACGCTCATCGATTCACACGCACCCACCTACCCACCCACGCGCGCGCACACCCATTGACGCTGCCACGGGCTCATTTTTCCCCGCGTGTCCTGCGGTGGGGACCCAGGCAGAGGGCGCCCGCGCCGCGGAGAGCCGCGCCCTGCTGCACAGAGGGTCTCGGGCCGGGCGCCCGGGGGTGCGCGGCTGCCGGGGACAGTGAGGCTCCTCCGAGCCCGGGGCACTCCGCAGAGCCCCCGCCAGGCCGCGCCGCGCTCGCTCCGGCTCTTTGTTATGCTAATTCCCCTTCCCAGCTGGTGCCAGCTGCCTGCACAATGAGCGCCCGGAGCCCTCAACCAGCCCTCGCCAGCCAGAGTGGGGGCAGGGCGGTCGGGGGCGGGGGGAGTGGGACTGGGAACACCTTGCCCTGGGTTGGGGATTCCAGCCTAGCCCAACCTGGCTGGGTGGTGACTGCCCAATAAGCGGCCTTTACTCCTCTCCCCACCCCATCCACCACCCCATGCTGGCAGGACCGCGCCCCTTGGGGCCTGCAGGGCATCCACTGATTCATTCCAGTCGCCTGGGCTGCCCGCCCTCCAGGTGCCAGGGCTTGATGAAAAGTAAAAGGCTCCTTGGCGGCTCTCGAGCCAGCGGATGAAAGAGGAGCAGCCGCCTCCCAGACCACACAGCTAATCCTCCCATAAACCTCGAGCAAATAAGGGGAGAGGAAGAACAGGCCGGCTACAGATGTGGAGTGAAGCCTCCGGGGATCCCCAAATTAAAACTCGTGCAGGGGAAGCACTTGGACCACCACCAAATGACACTAATTGGGTTATGGGACTATAATCTTGGCTGGTATAAAAAAAATACCAGTTATAGTCACAGCTGCAAAGACTGTCTTCATAAAAAGCAGGGGGAAAGTCGGCTATTTTATTACGCATAAACATGAGAGAGAAGAGGCTTCACCGATCCCCTGCCTGCATGGTGCGGGCAGACTGCTTGCTTGAAGGCGAGGACAATCTTGTGCCAGGAGGAGCAGCGTTGTGCCTGGCTGGCTCTGGGTGTGCGGAGCTAATGGGCTGGAGGGGGGAGCATTCCAGGGGGAAGAGAGTAACTTTGAGGATGCGGAGCTGGCCTATCTGGAGGAATGCATTGCGGACAATGGGCTAACTGCTGAAAACGATCCTTCTGGACAGAAAACTCAGATTTATTCTTTAAAATCCACAAGCAACTTTTGTTTAAGGGTGGTGGTGGGCGGGGCGGGGGAGGGAGAGGGAGAGTTATTCTGGGGAAAGGAAACATGTAGAGAATTAAGGTAAGATCTTCAGAAAGCTTCTTCGTTGTCCAAATCACAAACGTTAGGATCGCAAGACAGCAATCACAGAGGCCTTTTGAGTCCACCCTCCTCATTTGACCAATGGAAATTGAAGATCCAGAGAAGTTGGGGGAGCTGTTCCTGGTTAGGCAGTCAGTGGGTGGCAGAGCCAGGCAAGAATGCACCTCCTAACTCTTAATCTTAATCCAGTGCTCTTACCACTAACTTGGTTATGGTTTTGTGGTTAAGAAACAGCAGGCATCTGATCAACACAATAGACTGTAAGACAATAAGTAAAACATGAGAAAATTTAGAATAATTGAGTTAAATCTTGTTTGATCTACAGTGAGAATAAGAGTTGGGGATGAGTTAATCCTTACAACATCCATCCCAGGGCTCTTCCCCGTATGTATCTGTGTATCTATGCAGTCACGGACAGATGAGCTCAGAGTTTATTAGGGTTCTTTCTCTTCAGGGGCCAATACTGTTTCCAGGCAGAGAAATGTACCACCTCCCTTGTGCATTATCTCGGTTAAAACCAGCAAAGTCAAGGCTGGGCTAGTGAGAATTCTACTGGATCATCCTTACAGCTACTTCAGCTGCTAGGCTTCCAAACATTGAGAGGACAGGGTTCAGAGATGGCCAGCTGGGTTCCCTGGGCTGCTTGAAGTGCACTGGCCTCTCTCAGCTGGCACAAATAGCAACTATTGGTATCAATCATGCCATTCCAGAGCTTGGTGGGGCAGGAGGAGAGCCTGTTGCTGAAAAGTCTGGGACCATCATGGTGCAACATTGCCTTGGCCTATGTTATACTTGGTGTCCATTTCTCATTCTGGAACCACATGGTTTAGCTGTGTTCATTTCAGGTCTCACCAATCAGCAAGTATCACTCTTGAAAGATAATTTTCTAAATGGTATCCTATGTTGAAACCATCAGTTGGGCTGAATTTAAAGGTGACATATAAAAGCATGAGAGTTTGAAGTAGGGGGAGTCACACCCTAGTTGATCTGCTATTTAAACTTAGATCTTGTAAGTGGAAATTGTATCCTAGTTATTTTATGATAGGTAGGTCAGGCCCTCAAAGTTATGATTGTCTAGAAAATTCTGCCTTGGTGTCATTATTAGATACAGAAACACAGGAATAGTGTTTAGTTTAAATTATCCAATAATTTTAAACTAATCCTGTATTTTTTTCAGAGTAAAATTCAGGTCTAAGAGAACCATTCAATATGGTAACAGAATAAACTTGAATTGTCGGAAATCTTAGGATGAGTTGGGGGTTAGTGATTTTTAATCTTTTCCTTTGTAAGGGACACCTCTTACTCCTTTCACAAAGTGAAATTTCTACAAGGTTCTATTTTCAAAACAAATAGCATTTATTATGGACAATGCCTTCATTTTCCCAGTCAGAGTTTCTTTTCACTTTGTGATAACAATGGTAACACAACAAAAAGTAAAGAAATCTGGCATGGTTCTGCTGTGCAGACACTTACAGGGAACTGTGCTCTGAAATAAGCTATTTGAACCATACGCACATCTCAATGACCCCAATGACAACTTACATAGCTCTCTAAAAGCCTTGGCACCCCAGGTTTGATGCCATCTCCCTATTTAATTTCAAGCTCTCTGTACAGAACCCAAGAGGCTTAACACTTCCCACCAAAATGAGAACCAGGCAGTGTCAGGCAGGGTCACTTCCCCAATATTAAAGCCTGGAGGCCAGTTCCTGCTCTGTCACTGTGGCTATGCCACCTTGGCCTTGGCTACTGTACCTGCTAGTGCCTTGGTTTCCCTGACTTGTAAAGTGGTGTGGCTCATGGTATCCTCTTTATAAGGTTGTCAGGATTAAAGGCTTTAATATTGGGGAAGTGACCCCGCCTTGATGGGCATGCATGACAGATGTGAAGTGAGAGTGAGCCTCTGACTATTCTGCTACTGTCCCTGGAAGCGCTGCAGGTGGGCCCTGACACTTTTAGTCTGCTGCTATACTCCAGTCTCACAAGAAATCTACTGTGCCTGAACAAAACAAGAGACAGGTGTCATGGGCCAATGCCCATCGCTAGCCACAAAGAGGGTTTGGTGGCATCCACAGACTTGGAGAACAATGAGAAACTCTCCCAGCTCTGGAAAGAACAGACAAATCACTTCTCTCTTCCTGTAAAAGCATAAAGAAAACCCTTCAGCACCCAAAATGTTTTTTTTCCCATCTTTATCAAGAGATTTGACAAGGGGAAAAAAAGTCGTCTTCCCTTTTCAGTCTTTAGACTTTTCCTTAAGGACTAAATGCACGTGGAACATATTTCTCAGATGTTCTCCACTCTATTATATCAGAGATCAGCTCCCTAACCTTCTGCCAAAGTCCCTTGCAAAGCCTGTCCTCTCTTTTCCTTATCAGTACATGGGGTGCTGTGAGTTTTGAAGATGGGAGAGGTATCTGGGTACAGACACACTTCAGAGCAATGTACTCACCTCTTGAGTGCAGGGATAGAAGGGTCAGCCACCTCTGAGGTTAGCTCATTGCGGACACGTCAGAGGGCACGGGTAGAGGTGTCTAGAAGTATCAGAGCTGGATCCAGGCAAGAGCTGACAGTGGAGGATCACAAGGCTCAGTTGTTACCATAGAATGACCTGGATTAATGCAGTGCCTACTGAAGGCCAGGTCAAAAGGATATAAGCCTCCTTCCCCGCCAAAGTCCTGATATTTGCTCATTGTCTTGGGGACCTTGGTGGGAGGCAAGATAACAACTTACATCTCTGCAAATTACCCCTCCCACCTCTCAGCCAAGAAAAGGCATTTTAAAAAAAGGTTTTGGTCATTTTAGGCTGGGCATGATAGCTCATGCCTATAACCTCAGCTACTCAGGAAGTGGAGATTGGGAGGATCTTGGTTTGAGGCCAGCCCTGGACAAAAAGTAAGACCTCCCCACCATGACCTCATCTCAACAAATAAGTCAGGCATAGTGGTACTAGATTATAATCCCAGCTATGCAAGAGGCAGAGATGCCAGTACCAGGCAAAAAGCACAAGGCCCTATCTGAAAAACAGCTAAGGCCCAAAGGCTGGGGGTGTGGCTCAAGTGGTAGAAGTAGGAGACCCTGAGTTCAAACCCTAGTCCTGTGGGGGTTGGGGTGGGATGAAGAGGCATTTGTCATTTTTAAATCAAGTGAAAAATTATAAAATAGAGTTGAGAAACACGGGAAATTTCATGAGAAATGACTAATACATGTCCATATCTTATGTCAGTTTCATTGTGGTCAAAAGCAGGTGTTTCCAGGCTATGAATGAGTAGTTTGCATTTTCAAAATTAACAAATTGGACCAACACCAAGGGAAAAAAAAAACCAACAACTGTAGACAGCCCACCAGAGTACTGTTTACCAAAGCAGGAGCAGCTCATGGCGATGGTTTGCAAACACCACCAGACTAGCTTGTGTAAATTCCCTTCGTTTAGTCATCGTTCTTCAGCTTGTCACAGATACTGAAGGGGAACGCAGAAACAGGAAATTACAGACTATTTTAAACAGCATGTTTTATTAAACTCACTTGCTGATGCACTTTATGGCAGGATGTGAGATTCAAGTGTTCATAACTTACATCTTTGCAAGTGCTTTTCCTAAGTGAGTTCTCCCAGCTAAAGTATGGCATGCACCCAGGGCTGGGAGCCATCTCTAAACTGGTAACTGTTTCACCCCAGGTCATGTAGCTGTATCATGGAAACACAGAGGTTTTAGCAAGGTGAAAAGAATGTACCTTGCTTACGTGCTTTAGTAACTCAAGGAAGTCAGAGAGGCATCTTGCAGCAACTTAAAAGATCCTAAATGCATTTATCTTAAACCACAGAATCAAAACACAGCAATCTTAAAATGAATTACTAGAAACCATACTTCTTCTTTTCTTACTTAATACTGTTTTTATTCTTCTCTTCATTGATAGATAGCTCTGCATCTAGTTAAAACCATCATTGTCAATGACATACCGAATCCTTGTCTTTGAAAAGACCTAATAAAAGTGGCAGGGATGTAATAACCATAACTAAAATGAAATGACTTCACATTTAAGGGGCTGTCATAAACATGGATTTGAACAACTAATTATTCCCTACCACCACCAAAAAAGAAAGTTTCCTGCTCTCAATTTATTAGAGGGTATAAAATCCTGGCTGCATCAAATAAGAATTCTATATCCTTGTCTGGTATTTACGGTGAAGGTGGCCTCTCTTACTGCCCATGTCTTCTACAAGTTCTTGTCTGCTTTCCTCTTGCTGCACAGAAAGGAAGGAATCAAATGGAGCTGGAATACAAGTTCATGACTGGAGGGGTGGTAGCCAGGCTTTGAAATAACTTTCATTCACTTGCTTCAGCATTTAACAAAGTAGCATGCAAAATGATTTAGGTTTCTATTGCCTTAAAAGATCATGCTGAAAATTACTGAATACTCTAAATTACTGATGGGCTGTCAAACAGTGACTTCTGCTGGTTTTAAGTTCTTCTGTCTTTCCCCTATGTCCCTTGTCCCTTCAATCCTGTCCCTGGAACATTTGGGAGGTGAAGCACTAAACTATAGGATCATAAGAGTGGAAGCAGATAATATATTTGCCCTTTAATTGTGCCTTTGTCTGACCATGTGCCACAACCTGGAAGGACCCAGAGACAGAGGCTAACTATTTGGTTAAGGACACACAACTAAATGGTAGGGAAAGCAGTAGAACAGTAGGCACACTGGGGAGCAGGGAAGAATTCCCTTAATTTATCTTTCCAGATTCTGCCGTATTTGGTTTTCCTTGAAAACGCCATCACTGAGAGAAAGTGCTACTTCCAAGCAGGTAGACAGCAGTACAGGTGGAGGATGCCGCAGTCTTTCTTGCTACGAAGGAGTGCCTCGCCCACTGCGAGAAAATTTAACTGTGTTGCGTCAGTAGAAGGGACAATGCTGGGTACACATGAGCCCAGAAGGAAGCAACTCATCAGTTTATGTCAACAGCAGGCAAATATTTTGTAATCTGGATGGGTGTTTTGGGATTCTTTTTGGTGAAGAAAAAGAATTCCTTATACTATGCTAGAAATGCCGTAGAAACAAACGCCCAGTGACCAACAGTAACAGATTTCTATGCGGATGAATTCCAAGGCGCCACTGAGGCCACAAGGAGCAATTCTAGTGGGTTCTGCTGAGCAGATGCATGAGCTTGCAGCTCGGGTAAGCACTGCTGAAAATCACCAACTCTCCAAGTGCGGTGATGCATGTCTGTAGTTCAGCACTCAGGAGGCAGAGGAAAGAGGATTGGGAGTTTCAGGCCATCTTTGGCTACTTAGCAAATTCAAGGCCAGCCTTGATTGTTTAGGAAACCTTGTTTCAAGTAAAATAAAATAAAATAATAAAATCAAGTTTTAAAAAAGAAAATAACTAATTCTGTCATTTTACAGCTCTGGCCATCAAAAAACCAAACCAAAACAAAAAAACCACTAAATGAAATGTTTGGGGCACTTAAAAAAGCCAAAAAACAACTCCTTTCTGTCATATTTAAATCTCTATGAGGTATGATACTCATAGTAAGAATGCTACATTTGACAAATTAATTAGACTTCAAGTGGATTTCCCCCTTTATCAAAGAAAATATTGGCTTCTAAGACTAACAATACAGAATTATACTTAATACCACTAGACATAACCTGTGGCATACTTCCATCTGGGTCACCTGCTTGACAACTTGACATTTCATAAAGGAATAACCTAGGGTTCAGTACCTACAACTTCATGTCACACAATTTGTTTTTCCAGAAATTTTCTACAAAAATCTTCATATTCTTTAAGCTAGAACCTTACTGATCACATCATTTTTTAACATTGTGCTTTTTAGGCAACAGAAATCTAAACCTACAAATTAAGACCACTCTAAAATATTGGTCTCTTAATGTATCTTTTTTTATTTTTGAAAACTCCTGTGTGGTCACTGTCCTCTAGCTTCTAGATGTTTTGAGTTTGTCATGGAGAAAGAAAGGTGGAAAAGAGATATATGTAGTCAGTAGCCATTAAAATAAAAATGAAAAGCTTAATGAATTTTGAACATTTTAATAAATATATATCAAGAAAACCTTACTTTATTACAAGACATTCATATACAAGCATCTATCACCTAAATTTTCAACATCAAATGTTTATCAAATATTGAAAGTAGAGGACGAAACATCTAGACTATTGAGCTATAACACAGGAACATGGTTTAAAAATTGGTCCTTGCGGACAACTGTCCAAATGAGCCTACTCATACACTGTATGAATGAGACCTATATTTAATATTAATAGCAATAATAAGAAAAAGCTTTATCTTGGAGAAACTGGGAACACTTTCCTATTTCCTCCATTTGGCATTCAGTGCCTGGGAAGTATTGTTTAAAAACGCCCAAGTCAATTATTCCCATTGACCTTGGCAATGGGAATATAGCTTAGCAGGAGGGGTTGGCTGGAGTGGAAGGATCAGAGCGCCACCCTGAACACTTGCAAATGTACAAATTCAAGATATCGAGAAGAATGCTGACCAAATCCATACATAGTAACGATTACAGACCAAGTCCCATTTCTCCAAAATAACTTTCCAAAAACTAAAATCTTTACATTCTTTAAGATAAACCTTATCGATCACCACAGCATTTATTAACATTGTGCTTCTTAATCAACAGCAAAAGTCATATATGAAAAGCCACATGCTTTTATAATCTAAACAAGTGAAATGATGCAAAACAGATTAAAGTATAATGCATGCCACGGATTCATGGACTTCATTGGACAAGAAAACAAAATAGCCTAAAACCCAGAAAACCCAAAACCAGCAACAGACCGTTGCCATAGAAAAGCTTAAGCAGCTAGTGCTAGTTCCTAACAGCTCTCTCTATTGTCTCCTCCATCCCTATCCAAAAATATCAAACCCAACACCACTGGGCATCAAAAATAAAGGAAGAATAGAGATGTTGAATCAAAAGTTGAACACAATAGTTCAAAGTTAACAGTTTCCAAACCATATGGATCCACCCTGTGTTTTGTTTCCTGTTTGTTAAATCCCTGCTGTAACTCTGATTTATCCTTAATTTTCACATTGGCAAAAATTAAGATAAAGTAAGGCACCAAAAATCGCCCTGTATGCTACCTCCCTAAAAGCCTCAACACCCATCACAGGCAAGCCAGGAACTCACAGGGAATACCCTCTCCGCAGATTGTTGACTGCTGCCCCAGACAGGTGTGTGTGTGTTTTATTTTATTACATCACATCCTATTTTTCATCTGTCACACAGAGACTGTTTAATACAAATACTTAATGGCCATGAAGCCATTTCATCTAGCTCCCTGTCTTCAGTCTTTTATTCAGAAAAAAAAAATACTGTAGCATATTGAAGAAGCAGACATCTTTTGCTGGTTATTCTGCTTTGCTTACTGAATAACAACTACCTGTTAATTGCAAATATGTTGAACTTTCTCAGCTAGCGATGGGCTCTTTGTGTGTGTGTGTGGGGGGGCAATGGAAATACCACGAGGGCACACTGTCCCCCAATCTAGTCTACTGATCATTTTATTTTTGTAAGAAAACTAAGATATACTTTTAAACATTAAGTTGACTGTTTTCTTGGTAAAACCACTACATTTATAAGCAGCACGCCTGATGCCTACTGTACAGATGTTTTATGCAATCTGCTCCAAAGGCATTAAAATGACATGTTCATGGCATAATTTTATCAGTTGTACAAAACTATAAAATCCATTCAAAATAAAATTTATGAGAGCTAATCGATCATGCTGTGCATGCTTCAAAGTTTTGATGAGAAGATGGCTCATATTTTACTTCCTTTGCTGCAGCACAATTTGTTACTTGCCGAAGGCTCCTTTTTCCTTAAAGACTTTTTCCAAGACTCACTTACGTTGTTTTTTTCATTATATCCAGTCTCAAAATAATCATAAAATTGGCCTTTGCACTCAAAATCAAGGTCATTTCCCACAGGTTCGTGGCTGAGGGGGTCACCATCTCTGTTGCTCTCATTACTTGCTTTCTCATCATTTAATTTGGCCTTTTCCTGGACACCGAGTGGCCTCACGTTAGTAACAAAGATTTCACTGGCAGGTATTTGACCATCACTCTTGTAATCGGGTGTACTGCCTACATTGAAATCCACCTGGTGGGAACAGCTCGGCAAAGGCAGAGGAGGGGAGGAAGAGGAAGAGGAGGAGGAAGAGGAAGAGGAGGCAGCCGTGGAAGCACTTCCGACACTAGCATTGACAGAAAGGGGCAAATTTAGGTAGTGACCACCACACTCTTGGTAAAAGCAGCAGGCATGGAACTTCTCACACTCCTCTTTGGCCATCCGTGGTCGTTTCCGGTAAGGACAGTCTTGCGCCGTAAACCACTCTTGGGCAGAGGCGCCACTGCAAGAACAGGCCGGGAAGCACCAGTTGTTCTGCATGATAATCTCGCCGTGGATTCTTTTCATCAGATTGTTGATGAGGACAGACCTTCGGAGGTACACCTCAGGATCATCGATAAACTTCAGCTTTTCTAAAGACATGTAAAGGATGTGCGCTCTTTCCTCGAAAATTGAGATGGTCTAAAAATCAAGAAAGGAACAGAAAGCTTAGGAAATGTACCATACAAAAATATCATCACTGCTGATTTCATTCTTGGCAGTGTTTGCGTCTGGGAATGTTCTGCTCTTGTTTCTCCTTGTTCCCCCTCCCCCCCCAGGGAGGCTGACACCAGTGATGTAGATTGTCCCCACCCCTTCCGGACTCACTGGTGTGGCCAAGCAACAGAGAACAAAGTCACAGTGCAGACCTCAGCAGGGGCAGGCCAGTGTTCTATCTGTTATGGCAGAGTGAGGGGGGGTGCTAAAACATACAACTAGTCTAAGTTGTCAGGAGGGCACTCTTACTTTGGGGAGCAAAGGGGTAGTAACTAGAAGTGGCCACAAGGAAGGATTGTGGAGGCTGCTTACGTTTGGTTCTTGACCTGGATGTTAGTGACAGGAGGATGACCCTGGTGAAGTTTATCAAGCTATACTTTACTTGCACTTGTTTTCTGTGTGTGTAAAGAAATACACATGCATATACAGACACATACATTGCACACCAGTACATGTTTCTAAAAGAGGTCACCGTGCAGGTCTTAATGGGTATGTACACTTTGAAGTCTGGGCTAGCCATTAAGGGAGCATGAGATTATCCTTCAGTGCTATCCTTCTTTTATTCCTCTGGGCTTCATACTTGCAATTATCCTTGCTTGATAAGATGACAATAATTAATGAGGCTCAGACCCAGAGAGGTCTGTCAGCTGAAGGACCAAAGTAGGCTTCCTTTAGGGGCTGAACAGGAGAAGAGATGCAGAGAGGAAATGAGAGGACCCACTCCTGATATGTGTGATAGTGTCACTGCATGCTGGTTGGTGCAAGTCCAGTAGCAATTGGAAAATTGCTACAACCACAACACAGACCCTAAAAAGGAAACAAACTGCTTGCATCCTGGGGACCAGCTCTTCCTGGTCATTAAAAAAGAAGCAAACTGTTGGCATAGCCCTGAGGAGCTGTGAATTAAACCAGCCCAAACTGACCAAAGGCAGAGACCGGGACTATACATGCATAGGAAGGTTCAGCACCTGTCAAGATATGTCTTATAATGAACAGGGCAAAAACAACATCTAAAAGATGGAACAAGAGGAGGCAGATGGGAAGCTGAATTGAAAACCCTCTCTGCATTTCAGACAACTGTGGGTGGGGCTATACCTTCCTTGATGAAATCAGCAGAAAGTTTTTGAAGGAAAATTATCCAAAAGGAAAAAGAACTATTTCAAAAGCTCAGATGCCTGTTCATAAGCCCATGTACTTTCTCCATCCTGTTATTTTCTTGTGGTAATGTGCAAAAAAAGTGAGCTTTGGTTTTTTTCTTCGGAATGAATTTTGAATATATATATATATATATTCTTTCACCAGACTTTTCATATGTAATGAATGTACAATGAAGTGTATGTTTGTACAGCATGCAAACAATCAAGGGATGACAAGTATACCCCAAGAGATGGGGAGGGGTGAGGCGCCCTGGGTAGCCACTCCAAATCAGATACACACAGAAATAGGGCTCAGACTGGGAAGAGCAAGTGCATTTCCTGACTCGGGAAAATGCAGAGTAACCAGAACCTTTCATGCAACTTCAGAAATATCAAATCATAAGTTAAAAAAAAAAGATATTGGTTACATTATATAATTTTGTTATTTCTGGATAGAAGATCTCTTTCTGGGCTCTCTCTACAAGTACTTGTGAAAAATAATGCAGGACCCAAAAAAGTGACAATGATTAATGTGGCCCTAACAGACAAGTGGCTCCTTTTCATTGCTTGGGTGGAACAATTTAATTTCTGGAAATGGATCAAGTAACTGTTACTAAGTATCTTAAAGTCTTAATAAAAATAATGACTATTAAAAAAACATACTTTATGGCTACAGCTGCTGAGTGGTGGGTGAAAATCCTCTTCTTCCACGTACTTCCTCTTAAAGTATGTGATCTTAGATGTTGTTATAGGATTTGAAATTCCCCTGTAATGTGATCCTGTGGTAATAAATCAGATATGACAAATGACATGTGGTTTGCCAGAGGTTCTCCAAACAAAATACTTTCATTTCCTTTCCTTCTAGAGGATAGCTTGGCTACATCTTTGTCTGTACATGTGGTGATTAAAAATAAACAGTTGTCTTAATCGTCGCTATCATAGGCAATCCCATGAGCCAGGGTAGGCGAGGGCTTCTAGGCAATTTTAGAGAAAAGTGACATCTTTCAGCATTTATTAAATACTCAGAATCTTAATTCTATGCACAGGCAAACAGCAAAATTCACAAAGAGGAAGACTGCAACAACTGTGAAATAATATTAGTACTTATTTAAATTGTTTCATTAAATCCAGACAACTTAACACCACTGTTCAAATGTACACACCTTCGATTAGAGCCACTGACAACCAAACCACTTTTGAGTGTCAATTGGCTCTAGGTTAGTAAATAAATGGTTATCTGCACATTGGAATTATGACATTTCTGTTTTAAAATACAAATTTAAATATTTACAATTTAAATTATGGACAAGGTCCTCACTCTTGAAAAGGTAAAATGTCAACCATGAATAATGTAAGGTTTAATTTTTTGAAAACCTTCTAATTCTTTTTTTTTTTTTTTGCAAAACAGACTTCCCTGAATCTCGTTTTATGTTTTAGTTTCTTTAAAAAACAAAAACAAAAACAAAAACCTACTAGTATACAAAGACTCAGAGGAACTTATCTTAGATTGTAAGTATAAAGAATCAGATAGGACACATTTCTATTTTCTTGGCTTAAATTTTTTTTCCCCAATAATACCAAAACCAGTTGTGTGCTCCATAAAGAGAAGAGGCATGCAGCTGTGCTCCCCAGTGCAGATTCCCTTGTGTCTCATGGGATAAAGATTTCACTGTGAGTCCACCAGGCTTGTGTAACTCTGAGAGAACCACACAGTTCCCCAGCATAGAAAACCAAAATCCAAACTCAGACTTTCAATACTTGGTTTGGGGCTCTTAAAAATACAGCTCCATGACTTACACAAGCAGCAGCCTAGGGAACAGCAGGTTGGAATGCAATTTAAATGCCACCTCTGGTCCTCTCCCAGGAGCCTGGGCTGGCTTAGGAGGAGTGTGCAGGCAGCCCTGGATGGTTGTTAGCTCAGAAGGGTGCCCCAGACACTACTTCCGTCTGTCTACCAGACTAGCCATAGAAGGCCGAAGGGGAAGGTCAAGGGCTATACCTGCCAGCGGGGGACCAGCTCCCCGGTCTCCCTGCAAAGGGGCCTGTGCTGGCCCTGGGGGGCTCGGGCCTCTGTAGCTGTCAGCCTCCCATAGTGTTTGGTACCCAGCAATTTCAGCAGCTCCTTCCGAGACAATGGGCTCGCAGAATCTATTCATGGACAGAACCAGAGTCATCTCTGACAGCCTCAGACCTGGGGGGAAGAAAGACAAAAGGAAAACAGCCCTGATCAAGAGCCAGTGAGGGCAGGTCCTTGGCAGCCTCATCCCGTGGCTTTGGGAAACTTTCACTTCCTGGTCCTCCCCTTCACCCTGAACCATCTGATTATTTTTCCAAGAAAACCTCAGCAAACTCTAGCTGCTATTAGCTCAGCCTCTGTGTTCAGCAGTCTGCATTTCAGGGGCGGATCTTTAAAACCGGTTCCTTATTGTTCTCAGATTCCCCTCAGCCCTCTTCCAGACAGCTGCGTTGCCTCCTAAACACATTTTCCTCCTGACCTTCCCACAGAAAATGTACCACTAAGAGGCAGGGCCAAAATTTTCCTTTCTATTAATAAGGCAAAATCAATTTTCTAGTCAATCCCCTGGGAGTCTCCTTTGATGAAATCCACTAATCAATCAAACAAAAAGGGCCGGGGGGGGGGGGGAGCCAGAAACTCCACTGTAATCCCAACTGATGCTCTGAGGTTCAAACTGTCCCCCTGTCCCCTGCCCCTTCCTCCTCTTCTTTCCTCAGATCAGTTCCTCTACATCATTCTGGGGTTCCCTCCACTTTCTCCTCCCAGAGCAAAGCAGACAGAGAGACACTTGGTAGTTGTTTCCACCAGCCTTGATCGGCCTGAACTGGATCTGCCTCCAGTCAAAACACTGCGAGATGAAGACAGAAAATTGGCTCCAGTTTCCAGCCGTGAGTTGCAGTCCCACAGGAGCCAAGCACAACATCAACGGAGCAGGCAGAATATTAAACAGGAGCCAGGGCTCTGGGGCCAGAGTCAGCCAGCAACTCTTTAAACTGCAAAGCCCAGACACAAGGCAGGAACTTTCCAAGAGGCAACACATCACTGCCCATCTCTGCAGTTCACCTCCTTCCCTTAGGGCTGCAGGGAGATGGGGTGTCTCAACTCTGTGATGCTCCCTGGATCAATCCCCACCTCCATTGACAATAACTCAAGTCGGTTGGACCAATTCCATGTGCACTCTGTGTTCTCAGTTGGTCCTTTGTAGGACTCAAGATAGGGTCAAGGATAAGTTCAAGAGAGAAAAGAGTTGACCATTAATGCAAAAAGACCCAAGGGCCACAGAGCAGTAGTGACAGCAGAGCAGACTCAGTGCCTTGCCAACTGCCATTTCCTTGAAACTCAAACCTCCACTTTCTGGCTTTGAGATCTAAAGGACTGTCACCAAAGTGACGTAAGGCTTGCTTTCTGAAGATTGATTGTCTTTCAAGTATACACTAAGGGTCTAGTTCTTTCTTTTCCAAATTATACAGTTTGTAATGTTTTGGGGAGAGGGTGAATCTATCATTGTCTTGCGGGAGACTATTATTCCCTACATGCTCTAACAAGGGTCCGCTTCCTGGAGGAAAACATCAGGGGAAGGGGAAATGGCTTCATTAAAATGACAAAGTCCTTCTGGCTAACAGAGCAGCTCTTGGCAGCAGAGACTCTCTCTTTCACCAGGCTTCTCTCTGCCTTCTCAGAGTCAGTCCCAACCCCACAGAAGACAAGTAAGGTGTCCAGGTCAGTAGGCAGAATTAGGACCAAGCTGACTGGGGCTGCTAACCTAACTTTCCTCCTCTGTCAAGATGCCCTCCAAAGAGATATCAACAAGGACTTACTGAGAAAAGAGAGAGAGGGGGAGAGAGAGAGAGATTCAGATAATTATTTAAAAATGGTGGGAAATGCCATTTATTTTTCTCTTTGAGTCATCAACCAAGAAATTTGGCTTCCATCAATTCAACAAATTCAGTCATTGATCAACCCTCAAACTCAGAATTCAAGCAGGGTTTCAAATCTTATGATAATGTATTCCCTGGAAGACTCTCATGAAATGGTCTAATTTTTAAATCTATCCTACATTTCTATCAGGCAATGCTATGACCAGGAATAATTCATACTTTTTATGAGAACCAGTAGCCCTCTCTGATTGAGGAAAACTATAATTTCCAGCTTGAAGTTTACACTCACTTTTGAAATGGATTCTGGGAAGAAAATCCAAAGCTTTTTTGCCTGGTAGAACTTTGATGACATATAAACAAAAACAGGTTGACAGAGGCATGCCCCTTAAGAAAGAAAGGCGTTCACAGGCTCCTACCAGCAATTACCTTTGCTTAATAGGACATTAATGGGCCCTGTGCTGTTTTATGTTAGTCAGAGTTTGTTTATATTTTAATGACTTTGAGGGAGTAGCTTTTTTGGTTGTTTAGAATTTCAGTGTTCCAGCCTATGAAATTCTATCATTATGTATTTGAACTTCAAATGTGGCATAATAGTTTTTATCTTGGCTGTTTCTTTTGTTTACAACATCTAATTTCAGTCAGTTTTTCTTTTTTTGAATTGGAAACTGCTACACACAAAAATCCTAAACTAGAGAAGCTAAGTTCTGCAAGTGATTTATGTACTCTGAAGAAAACATGAATGAGCTGGGATTATTTGGGAGTGAGGAGGAGATTTTCCAATTGAGACTTCTTAGTCTATTTAGAAATTACACTGGGATGTTAGCAAATAAAGGCAAGTTTAATGTTCACAAAACACTGGACTGTACAGCACTAAGACTCATGTTTAGTATGAATCTTCACTTGTAGTATATGTAGAGAGCTAAACTCATTATTCTCTGCATAAGATTTGCATACAATTCTGCTATGTAATTCAGAAATTCAAGTCCACAAAATTCTGTGCTGTTCATTTCAGACCTAGCCACAATGATAGCAAATTTTCTTTTAACATCACAAGTGAATGGATTCAAAAGGAGGGTGTTAAAGTGTGTTCTATCTCCAGTGGATTTAAAAAAATATTTTCAAAGCCCTACCCTGCATCCTCAGGCTCCTACTTGCCTGTTGTGTCAGGAGGGGGTACAGCAGAAAGACCCCTTAAGCATCCTCAGAAGGCTGAAGGCCAGATGTCAAGTGCTTCTTGTAAAATTACCAGGCATTTCCATGCAGTTGGGTTTTTCCAGATGAGTTGGGCTTGTTCTTTTCTTGGAGCCATTATGATGCTAACAGGAGTGGCTGGCACACAGAATAGGGTAGCTATGGATTCCGTGCCACCTTGAATCTAGCAGGAATTCCTGGTCACGTTTCCATCACCACTCCCTATCTGTCATGGCAATTAGAGAACATTTTATTAAGAGCACTGGAGCAGTTAGAGGACTGACTCCGGTACTGGAAAGCAGGGCTGGTATTCCCAGCCCTTTACTGTTCTGCCCAGGTGTAGTGAAGCCCCTGACTTGACATTGTCCCTACAAGATGTCAACAACTTCTCTAGCTGCTGGTGGAAGGGGGTGGGGTGGTCAGAACAAAATCTCCAACCTTTCTAAGCTGACAGAGGTCGCTTTTGTGCAGATTCCTGCAGTACACCTGTCTACCCTAGGAAGTACACCTCTCACAGGTAATCCCACAAAGAGCATTAGGATGGGTTCTGGGGAATGCAGGGGCTGGCCTAAGGAGGTTGGGGAGTGAGAGCCCAGGTGCCAGCTCTCCCCTGCCCAAGCCCAAGCCCAAGTGGGGGGGAGTGGAAAGGGGGGGGGTCTGAGGTTTGGCGGGCCAATCCCTTGCAGGCGGACAGCAGCCACCTTGTCCTAGTTTCCCTAGTTTCCCATACAGACACACCCCAGGGGTTGGTGGCGCAGCCCAGAGCCCCTTTCCTGGACAGTGGGCAGCAGCCTGCCAGCCGCAGGCCACAGGAGAAAGTAAACACCCCAAGTGTCTGGGAACAAAGGCAAGTTGTCTTCCCAGGTGCCCGAGCCCAGTGTCTCTTCTGAGGAATACGAGCTATTATTATTCTTTCTTCTTTTGCTTTCTTTCCATTTTTTTTTTTTCTTTTAGAGCAAGTTTCCTTCTAAGGGAAATAAACACCAAAGGTGGGATTCCAAGGGAATGACTCACGGCGGTTGGCAGGGCTCTGGCGAGGCTGGCCGGGGCCCCGCGCTCAGCCCGCAGCAGATGCGCGCCTGGCCCTGGCTCCCCTGCCGGCCGAGCCGCTGCTGCGGGAGCGCCCCGCGCGCGCCTGGGGCCGGGCGAAGGCCACGGGGCCGCCTGTCCCTGCGCTTCTGCGGCTGTAGCCGGTAGCCGGGCACTCCGGAAAGTTGCTGGGGCCGGGAAGGCGCAGGGGAGGCGTGGACCCGGCGGGCAGCAGCCTCGGCCCGCCGGGGAGGTGAGCTGAGGACAGAGGAGCCGCCGCAGCCCGCAGAGCGGCTCGGCTCGGCTGCCGGGGAGGAGGGTGCGGGGGCGGAGGTGGCGGGGGACAGAAGGTGTCAGCTCCGGCAGCTATGCCTTTTTCTTGAGATCGCGCGCTCCTGCCATCCCCAACCCCTCCCTCCCCACCTGCCAAGCGTCGCAGCCTCCAGCCTTTGGGGGCGTCCCTCCTACTGACCCGAAGACGAAGGGCAGGCCACTGAGGACCTCGAGGTCTCATCAGAGCTGCTGTCCCTGCAGCCCTGGGGTCGGCTCCTGCGTGCCCCAAGGGGAGGCGGCGGCTCCCGCCCCGGTGAAGGGGGCCGCGGCCATAGCCAGTCCAGGAAAAGCCCTCGCCACCTCCGCGCCCGGTCGCCTTGCAAGCCCCCACGCTGACCCCCGCGCAGCCCCGGTGTCGGAGGGCGCGCGGGAGGCCGCGTGGTGCGGGCGGGTGCGCGGGCAGCAGCCGCGGAGCCCAAACCTCGTCCTGCACCCGCCGGGCCCTGCCTCTCGCCCCCGCCGCCCGCGCCCCGCGCCCCGCGCCCAGCCCCGCTCTTACCGCGGGGTCAGCGGGGAGGCGGCGGCCGCAGCGCTTGAGCGGCCGCGGGTCCGCTGTGGGCTCGGCGCCAGCCCGGCCGCCGTGCACACTCGCGCGGGTCCCGGCCCCGCAGCCCGATCGGCGGTGACCGCTGGTGCGCGGCGGGCGAGGGTCCCGGCAGGTCCCGCCGCCGCGACTGGGGCGCTGCGTCGCCGTCGCTGCAGACGGTTATGGTAATGAGCGGCTCTGTCTAGCAAGGAGCGTGTGAAACCCGTCAATCCTGTTTGCCATTTCCCCGTGGATTTCCGAGGAGAGGTTCTGCAGGATGCCCCCAGGGTGAGAGAGCGAACATGACAAGCGCGCCCGCGCTCCCTCCTCCCTCCGCTCCCGCCGCCGCCGCTCCTACGGCAGCACACGGGGCGCCTTCCCTCACCCCCACCCCAGCCCGCCCCCTGCCTCCTTCCCTCCTTCCCTCCCGCCCTCCTCCCTCCCCTTCCCCTCCCTCCCCTCCCTCCCCGCCCGGTGCCCGGGGACACGCGGGCGCAGCTCCAGCCCGCAACCCAGACCCCACGCGCTCTGGGGCTCCCGCCCTAGCCCTGGGGGCTCGGCTCCAGCCCAGTAATGCATTCACTCTGCAACCTTCTGAGCTGTCTTGTCTTTTTCTTTTTTTTTTTTTTTTTTTAATTTGGCTTAGTTTTGTTGTGTGTGCGTGTGATTAAAAAAAAAAAATCTGTGCCTTTCCCACCCTTTGCAAAAGACTTTCTTCTCCTTTGCCACAGCAAATGGAGATGAGAAACAGATGTCTGTGCAGGACCAAGCAGTTATTCTCCCCTTGCCGCCGCCCCCGCTCGCCCGCCGGGTCCGCTCCTGAGCTGCATGTGTAGGAAAAAAAAAAAAAAAAAAAGAGGAACCTTGGTCCTACTGCAATTTGAATTGGCAACTCTTTCTGGGTGGGGAGCCCGGGGAAAACCTCCAGGAAATAAAAAAGTAATAAAGGAGGTTGTCCTTGGTCAAGAGAACGTAATTTAAGCCCTAGAAGCACATTATTCTGCAAATAGTGATTTTTCGCCTATATTGGACTCCTTTGGAGTTTGTTTTTTGAAACATTAATCCATAACTTCTGTCTAGGGACCTCTCGAGATGTCGAGATGGGTCATTTCAGGTGTAATGAACGCAGAGGGTTGAAAGGCATAGACCTAATAAGATCAGGGGGCGGCACCTGCCCAAAAGTGTTACAAGACTGTCATGTTTGTTTACTGCTACTGTGCCAGATGTACTAAATATAACACTTCTTTAAAGCAGTGATCCTCCGACTGTGAAAAGCTGAACCTCTGGCTGCCTGGCTCCCTAGGAATCACAGAGAAACACAGACTGAAAACTGGGGAGGAAAGGAGCAAATCAAGGAGGAGGATTAGCATCTGCAAATTGAACTCTAATTTGCATGTTTATTTCATAGAATTGTTATATTGTTATTAAATTTGTGTAATAAATGTTTTCCATTTCATTTGTACACTTAAAATTTGGATGAGTGACCTGCAGTTAAGTGAATTTCCTTTTTTTGTTGTTATAAAAGAGCAAATGTGGTTTATTCAATAAAGCAGCAAACAAATAGTAAGCATAATTAGAACTAATCTGAATTTTGTACATTAAAGACACTCAGAGGTTTTAAGGGTATTAGGAAGCCGAGAGAAGACAATTATACTGAAAACAGACTAACCCAACAGACTTACCAGGAGCTTTATTTCAGTTTTTCCAAAAGACATTCCAGGGTTGCAAGCCTAAAATTGGGACTTGGGCATCCATCTTGGCTTCATTCTAAATCATATTAAATTGCATTGACTCATGCCCAATGAAGGCCATTGCAGAGATGATTTAAGAATTGTAAAGATGCCATTTTTTTTTCAGTCAATGAAAGTTGCATGTCTAGGTTAAGGTTAGAATATAATTTCCATTTGGGTGGGAAGAAGGGCAAGGAAAGGCACAAGGGAAGCAGAGCAAGTACTTGAAAATCTAAATCAGTATCTAACACTGGTTATCGTCTAACTCAAAGAACAAAATGTGAGGGCTTGGAGTATGGCTTATTATTGTTTTTATCTCCTATATTAAAGTTTTATAGCATTTAAAGGACTGTGGGGAAATCCCCACACACACTTGGCTGTGTCAAAATACATAAAACCAAAAGCAGCAAATTAAGCATAAAATTGAGAAATAACAGGAGACTGAAACTCAGCATGGGTTGCACTGGCATCTTTGGAGCTTTATCTCTGAGAAATGAGCCTGTGGGAAATTGCCATTCCCTTGGGTGGAGAGGACTCTTAGCTTTAATGGTACAGCAAAATGACATCATGACACAAGAATAAAATCCTGTACTTCACAGCACCCTTTGCATTTCTGCGTGTGAACTTGACCCTGTCTGTTCAGGTATGTTAGGTTAGCATGTTTTAAAACAAGCTTTCCCTGCCCCACATTTAATCCCAAACCTAATGTTTTCAGAGAGTAAATGCCCAACTGTTGACAACATGAACGCTTGTCCACAAGTAGAAAAGGCAAATGTCTATGGAATGAGAAACACCATTTAAAATTTTAAAGTAAGTTGTGGCCGGGCATAAGAACCAACTGTAAATCAATAATGAGATATTTGGAAGGAGTGAGTGTGATTTATGAGTGACACTATTCAATCGAGCACTAGGATGTCATCATTTGTGGATGTGTGTGTGCGTGTGTGTGTGTCTAAGCTAAAAGTTTGATTATAAAACTTAAAATACTTTGAGCTGCAAATTCACTGAAAGCAGTGATTGTTTTTCTTCAGTTAACAGAGTGCTAGACTTAAAACTGCTGAAATCCATTTCCCAAAATCTTTTCTCATTTGAAAGGGAGATTTTGCAAGTAAAATCTGACTTATTCAGATTGCTGTGGACACAGTGCCCATTTTGGATTAATAAAATATCTGAATTACTGGCTTAAAAACAAAACCCATGCAACTGTTTTAGAACAAAAAGAGGCATCTCTACTCAATCTCTCCAGTTCTTCTTCTCCCAGTCTAACCCTTTTTTCCATTAGACTTACATCGCTCCACTGAAACTGTTCCTAGCAAGTTCACTGATCACCTCCCTGTTGAGGTCATTTTTTGGTTCTCATCTTACTTGACCTACTATAAGCAGCACTTAAACCCTTTGCTCAGTCTGTCCTCCTTCAACTACCTTTTAGAATGGCTTGCAGAATAACACTTTCCTGGTTTGTCTTTTACCCTACTGTCTTTTCCTTCTAAATCTCCCTTGCTGGCTCCTCCTATGACCCCTGAATGCTGGACTGCCTCCAGCTCAGTCCTTAGGCCTTATCTCTGCCCTATAAGCCACTTTCTTGTGAATATCATCCAATCTATTGGCTTCAGATTCAGTCTATATTCTGAAATTTATAGCCTCAGACTGTCCTGATGTCAGATTCCATTAGATGTCTAGTTCGTAGATCTAAAATTCAACATCTGATAGCTTCTGATCCCCTAAGCAGGGCTACTACTAATATTTTCCATTAATAATTCATGTTTTCACTATTTTTCTAGTCATTCAGGCAAAACAAAAAACTTTGTAACCATCCTTGCCTCTTTTTTTCATTCATACCCTATATCTAACACATCACAAATTCCTTAAGGCTCTACCTTTACAATTGGTTTAGACTCTGGTCATTTCTCAGCACCCATCACCTTGGCCCAACCCATCACCACCATCTCTTACTTTGAATATTGCAGTAGCCTCCTAACTGGCCTCCTTGCTTCAATCTGTGGTTCTCTGTATGGTTAAATCTTGGTTCAACAGCCACTGGTATCAATGTTTGTTAAGACTTTTCTTTATGCTCCCCATTTTACTTAAAGTAAAAGCCAGAACTCTGCAATGGACTACAAAGGCTGGAAGTGTCCACTCATCTCTACTTCCTCACTCTGCTTCCAGCCACTCTAACCACTTTCTTCTTTTTCCTCCAACATGCCAGGCCTTGCTTACCCAGGACATTTACGTCAGCTTTTCTTTCTGCATCATGCATTGAATGCTCTTTCCCCACATAACTGCACAAACCAATGCCCACCTTTTCCACACCTTTGTGCAAATATCACCTTCTTAGCAAGCCTTGACCAATTCTAACACTTCTGCTCTATATCTTTATTTGTATCCAGAAGATGGATCAATAAACTCTGCATTTTATGCCTGTGTTCTACTTATCACTTCTCCAGATAGAAAGTAAGGTCCACTAGAAAGTAAGGTCCATATGGCAGGTATTTTTGTCCTTTTTACTTAGCCTTGTATCTTCAGCACCTAGCAGAGAGCCTCGCACACCAAAAAAGCACTCCATAAATACGTGCCGATTGACTTTGCAATTGATTGACAGTTGTTTCACGTATGTACAGAAGCCAAACAGGGCTAAAATGGAGCTAATCAGTCTAGTGTATGTAGAATGTGAAATAGGCAGTTTTTTTCTTTTTAATTACCAACTCATTTGCCTCTTGTTGAATTCTCTGCCCCAGTGTGCTCATCTGCCTGCAGCATTCCAGAAACCAAAGATATTCCTGAGATCCTTGGCATCCAGCAGTTTCAAGATGCCCTGCCTGCCTGAGAGTTCCAGTACAATATGCCATCAAGTGGATGCTGGTGCTTTGGACCAATCCTCCTTCCCAACCCAGATTTCCATCACTGCCACAAGGCTTGTCCAAAGCTTTAATCTTATTAGATAAAATTACAATGTATGTAGAGTTGTTCTCCAGGACCCTATAATGTCACTTCTTGGCAAAGCCACCCCTGCAGTAGCCAAGAACAACTCTACTTTCTTTCTTATCCTCCTTCAAAACTCACTCAGAAACAGCTCAGTAATTACATGCATTGCCTATGCAGAATTCAGCTCGGCTCTGCAGGTGAAGCAGAAATGATGCTTTCTGACTTGAGGAGTTGTCAATAGGGTGAGTAGCAAAGATAAGCATAGAAATAGTGGTTCTATTTAGTAGTTCAGGGAGTAGTAGATGCCATGGGAGTTCAAAGGTGTGATAATCATATCCTGGTGGCTGAAAGACTTTCTTAAGAAAATAAAATCTGAAGTTGACCTTGAAGACAGGTAGCACTCAATAGGTGGATATAGGGAATGTGAGAATTACTTCAAGTAGAGGATCCAAACTTGAGGAAAGGCACATAGGCTACCAGGCAAAGGGCATTTTTAGTAAGAGGTGAATGTTTCAGTTGTACTAGAAGGTATGTAAAAATAGAAAGTAGATGAAGCCAGGCCAAGACAGATGCTAAAAAGCAAGATGAGTTTGATTTTAATTCAATAAGCCGAGAGTGCATTGAAGGCTTTTGAATTGGAGAAGGACATGATCAAAGGCAAGCTTTAGGACCAATAATGCTCAGTTGAAAGTGGTGTTGGTAATACAAGGTAGGAAGCTCTTTCTGCAGCCTCAGAATGAGAAGAAGACAGGTCAGAGCTGGATTCTTCAGGCTATCATCACTGATTGTGGGGAGAGTAGAAGATGATTTGGAGGTTACTGGTTGAGTTACCACATGGCTAAGTGAACCCACACAAACAAGAAGAAACAGTTCGGAAGGGAATATGTGTTGATTCTGAGTATGTTGAGTATAAGGTGTTCTTACAAAAGACAGATGAAGACAACCAATAGACAGCCGAAAACTCTGGTCCAGCTGAAATAGAATGAGAGCAAATTATAAAAATGTATGGCTATTTCTCTACATATTGAGGCTGAAGTCTTAGGACTTAGTGAAATGACTCAAGATATTTTCAGAGTATTAAAGAGTGAAAGACTTAGGTCAGCAGCTTAAATAATCTTGTAAATGCATTTATTCAGAGTTGAAAGTAACATTTTGGGTTTAATGTGTGAACTCTTTCAGGGATATCTACATTTGATAGCATTCAAAGATTCTCTTGTCTTAAACTTAAAAGAAGAAATTTGGGATAGGCTGGTGGAATTTTGGTAGTAGGCAGTGTCTCCTAACAGCCCAGAAGTAATTATGTGACATGTTTCTTCATGAAACCAAATTTACTATGCCTCATCACCAGTGGAAGGTGATTTATTTAATCAGATAATCCTGAAATAATCCCTGAGAAGATGTAAATCATTGATAATGAGTTTGAATGTTCTCTCTCTAGGGGATATTTGTATTTTAATAAGACTATCATAATGCTACAAAACTTTAATCAAAGCACCTAATAATTGTGTGATTTCGGATGTAATGCAACTCAGTAAGGTATTATTTCTGAATGAAAATCTTGTAACATGTATGGCCCCTTGCTCAGGGCACTGTTTTGGGGACCTCTATTAGTGAATTAAGTAGGAATGGTTTACAGTTAAACACACTGATTATTTGCAGAGAGATGTTCTAATGTGCATGGTAATTTTCCAAATAAAATTTCCATGGAAATTCTTTCAATGCTATTGATAGTGTATTAGGTAAAAGAGTGTGGTAGCCAGGAGTCCATTAACACCAACATTCATTCCAACACTTCAGGTTAAAGATGGGTTGTTTAGGCATGGTGTTCAGGGGGAACCTGGGTAGCCAGAGAGGAGGTGGAAGAGAGCCCTGAATGGGGGTGAAGGGATAGCACTCATTTGGTCAAAAACAGAGTGTTCCTGTGATGAGGGCACTGGATGAACCAAAGCCAACTCTAACATCACTTTTGTTGTTTCATATTTGGGAAGATGGCAGTGCTGTTTTCAGGAGCAAAAAAGTATGTGTGTGTGTGTGTGTGTGTGTTTGTATGTGTGTATCTGTGTGTGTATGTGTCTCTGTCTGTGGATGTGTGTGTTGGAGATGGAGTAGATCAAGTGTAGAGTACCTGCCTAGTAAGCATGAGGCCCTAAGTTCAAACCCCAGTACCACTAAAAAAATCATATCATGAACTAAGATAATAACTAAATAAGAAGAATGGTGATACAGACATATTCTGGGAACATCACTTTTTGTTGTTGTTTCTATTTTCTTTTTCTTCTTCCAGGGAAATATTTTCCATGCCATGTCCTTTTCCTTTCTTTGGAAAGAAGGGTCTGGACTGTTTTTTTCTTGACCAAAAACCTAAACACACACATATCCATACTATCTATAGCACTAATTCTCAAATGTGAATTATTGAATAAAAAGGTGCAGTGTGTGATCTGAAACCTGAAGGCAAATTTTAGTGAGGCAGAGAGTGGTTGTGTATGACCATAGGGATCCGGAGTTGGATAGCAGCATGCACCACGCTCAAGCCTAAATAGAACGCTTGCTGTGCAACAAAGGAAGGCTTATAAGATAATAATGTAAGATATAAGCCAAGGGGAAATGAGATCCAAAAAAGGGACAGTCTTTGGAGAAACTAACTACTCATAATGTCATTTGAAATCCCTTTCCTTCTCTATACGCCTCACTTGTACCTTGTCATAAAACAGGTAGGCTAACTATTTCATGAGGCTTAAGATCAGCATATATATTAATATATATATACATATATATGGCACATATGTATACAAATATATGTTATCGCAACCAAGTTGCATTTATCAAGAAACTAATAGCAGTCCTGGCACATACAGAATTAACCCAACATAGTTATTTCAGGAGCTGGAGAATTTGTAGATGTCAGCAGTATTATCTTGAGCTCCTCTTTAACCTTATACATATGTAATTTTAGAAGTCTTTACTCCTTAATGTATAGCTATTCTATTTTTTTTTTGCTTTTATCTTTTATGCAAGATTAAGGCCTTCAAAAAGAGTTTTGGTAGCTGATAAGAATATCTTGCAATTGAGTAATAATTTGAGCTACATAAAAACTATAGACATTTAAATGTGATCCTGATTATATTCATTAAATATTATTAAATTTGAGCAGTATTATCTATCTAATGTAATTAGAATTACACTCTTTTCTAAAATAATTGCTATCAGGTTTTGGTGAAAGGTGTCCACTCACAAGCAAGTTTGATTTTCACAGGGCAAACATTATAGCAGAGGCCTAGGATATGTACGATAGTATGGTGGAGACATAGGCCCTACTTAGGATAGAAATATAAGGAAAACATAGCATTTGCTAATCATTCTCCTCTCTGTAGGCATTAGCCTTGATTTAGAGCTCTTAACCTAAAGTCCCACATACAACACAGATGGAGCGAATTGACTATATCAATAACCAGTGTCAGGAAAGGGAAACGAAAGAATGATAGGCAGGGGGATGCTGAAGACAAACTGATCTTTGAGCATTTCTTTGTATTCAGATCTTATGAGTAGCATAAAATGTATAGATATAACAAAGTCCCTAACAAAAGTGCTTATGCCATTGGAATATACAGTCATTTCCCACAATGTAAAGGAAAAGCATAAAATGGGTGGAAAAATAGAAAGGGAAAAGGAGAGGGAGGGAGAGAGAGTCAGAGAGAGAGAGAGAGAGAGAGAGAGAGAGAGAGAGAGAGAGAGAGACAACCTGCAGCAGACATCACCTGAGTGGGAAATTACACATCCTGCACACACAGGCACGCTCTGCACACACATGCACAGAATTCATCTCTGACAATTTAATTGTTTAATGGTAGGACTAACAAGGAATCCTTTCTAAAGTAATGGCATAGAAAGGCTTCCTAGTGAAGTTAATATTCCTGCTGCATTTGATGGGTGTTTCCCATTTGTGCAGTTCTGCCCTTACAGACGCCTGGTGTTTGAGGGGGAAGCAGGAGGGGCGGTGGTGTCTGTATTCAATAGCAGAATCTGGAGAATGCCTTTGCCTCTGACCTTAGCCATTAAAGCAATAAATCCAAGGCCACGATTGGCATCAGAGCCATTGCTCACCACGGTTGCAGTGTCTTGGCTTACAGTCCTACGGATCTGGTCTTCCTGGCCTGAAGGCTGGGTGTTTTCAGCACAAAGTCCTTGCTTGCTTTCATAGCTGTCTGTTTTCTCTTAGTTCATTAGACTCAGGGTCTGGCAGCCATTTGTGCTGAGGTTGCAGGACTCCAGTGTGACCAGTCTTCTAGATAATGACTTGCATAATGCCTTGGATGGTAGGCTTTGAATTCTCATTCTGAGCATCTCATATTTCCCCAGGGTTCAACCTTGCTCATGGGCCTCTTCAATTGGATCACTGGGTGGCTGCCTATGACAGCGATGTACCTAACAATGTCTGCTCCTTGGAACGATAAGCATCTCAAGAAGCATAAACTTCCCCAAGCAGACCCTACAAGTGCTCATGTTATAGACTCCATTCTTAATTCATTTTCCATTTGTTTTTAACTCTGGTTACTTGGCTTTTGGGTAGGGGGAGAGTGGTCATTGACTCATTGACTGCATCAGAGAGCCCTGTGGAGGTGGTTTGAGCACAATGAAGTTGCTGAGTGCTGGATCCCGGTTGGTTCCCCTTGGCTGTGAACCACCAGCCTGCTGTGCTGGCTCCTCTCACCAAGGCACTGCTTGTGTCTTTCAGTCAAAGAAAAGGCTTAGTAGGCAGAGCTGGAAATGACAGACTATTTTTAACATGAGCTTTCTATCCCACAGCTCTGGTTCTTACTTCTATTATCATTACTTATTCATAGACTTTTATTCCCAAATATCATTACCCTTTACAGTAATAGGATCAGCAAAGCAACTACTTAAAACAAAACAAACAAATGCAGGAATGTAAGTCCTGCATACAGACATATTTTCTCTGCTCCTGCCAGCGTCTGACGGCTTCTCTCTGCCTATCTGGGGGAGAAGTAGTTATCAGTCACCAAGCAGCTCATCTGCTCCACAAATGCCAGTGTAACAAAGAGGCCTGGCAGTGGGGAAGGCAGGGAGGCAATGACAGTCTAAGAACAGAGGAGAGGTAGTGGCATCTGAGAAAATCAAGGGAGGAAAAGGAGAATATAAAAAGGTGAGAATTGGGAAGAAAATGAAGGAGAAGGAAGGATACGAAGGGCTCATTCCTGATCCTCGGTTTGAAACAGACCTCATTTAAGGTACAGTGTCTCAGAAGGGGGCTCAGTGCTTTCCCTGTCAGTGAGCTGCATGTAAAGAGGATCTCTACTATGCCTCTGATGCTCTGTATGTGTCATTTGATTTGCACAAGTTTTAAAAGTGGGTATAATTATCCCCATTGTACAGATAAGGAAAATGAGGATTAGAAAGGCTAAAAGACTTGTCTAAAAGTTTATCCAGGGGATCTAGAATGAAAACTTACATCTCTAAGTCCAAAAACTGTGTTTATACATGACAGTTTTTACATACTCCCAACGATAAACTACCTAGTATTTTGCTCCATCATTTGTCTTCCCACTCATAATATTTATTTTCTTATATGCCATCTTGCTCCAGAAATGACTTAAGATGGCATAGATGCCTTAGAGTTACACACCTGTCTAAGCAGCCTGCACATGGCTAGTGCATTCTATATATTTGTTGACTGATTAAGCCATAGAACTTCATTGTCAAGAGTTTAGAATTCTTGCACTGTAGAGATCCCTCACTTTTTAAACTTTAAAAATAGGCTAACCAGAAACTTATCTGTGGCTTGGATACAAAACAGTGGGCTAAATAATCTCCCCAAATCTCTTGTAGACCTTGCTTCTATAAAGGATTAAGTTATCATGCATGATGGTAGTTATTTTCTCCTTATTAACTAACTACTGAAATGTAAAACATGAACTAGCAGGTGAAATAAAGAACAACTGTACCATGGAGTAACCTGTTAAAAACTACCGCATCCAGGTGGTGGAGGTCAGCATCAATAGTGAGAACTCAAGTGACAGCATGTATGGTTGATATGGAGTATTGAAAATGGCATTATATATTTGTGGTCTTCCTCCCCCCAAACCCATAACTTCAGTCTTTATCCAAGAAAACCATCAGACCAATCCCAGTAAAAGGAAATTCTACAAAATACCAGGTTGGTCCTCCTCAAAACTATTAAGATCACCAAAAATAAGGAAAGTCTAAGAAAATATCATAGTCAAGAGGAGTATAAGGAAACAGGATGGCTAAATGTAACTTGGTATCCCTGAAACAGGAAAAGGACATCTAATAAAAGGAAGTCTGAGTAAGTATGGATTTTAATTATAACATATCAATATTGATTCTTTAGTTGTAAAAAACTATACCATGCTAATGAAAGACATTAAAAATAACAGAAATAATGTGCAGATATATAGCAACTCTCTGTATTCTCTTCTCAATTTTCCTGTAAATCTAGTGCTGCTATAACAAATGAAGTCTATGAAAATATGTTCACACACACACACACAAACACAAATTGTCTGAGATTACTGGACCAATGGCATGACTAGACAGAACATATGTTCCTGTCTTGAAAGTAAATCCAATCAAGATGGACAGCACTTTCTTGAATTAATGAATTTTGCTTCCCATTGAACCCTGGAACTTAATGACTAGCTGTTGACTATCTGAAGATAGGACGAAGTTTCACCCACTCTGTTCCTGGTTTCCACCAGATCATTCTTGTTGAATAAATAGGTGTCATTGCAATATGTGCTTAAAGACTTTTCCTGTCTTCAGGATGCATAGATGTCAAATTGGGCTTCAGGCCTTTCATTAATGTCACCCTCTACCCTCTACTCCCATCCAAGATCAAGCTACTCCATGGTCTAATTCTTTAGCACCCAATAAGAGTTCTTGACTTGCTCCCTAAACTGATCAAGTAATCCCAATCCAAAACTCAAATGCCACATCCTGTTTGGGTTACTAATTATTGGTGAATCCCAATGTCTTACATACCAATACTTGCCATTTGTCATCAATACAAATCATAGATTATGTAAAACACACTGTACTTATTGTAGGTATATTGAAATATTGTTCACACCTATCACTGCTTTGAAATTCTGTTAGTTATTAGATTTCTACTGTATCTCAATATTTAGTATATTAATAATGAGGCACATACATTACTGGATTACAACTTTAAAAAAATATCTTGATAATTGTATTTTAATATACTTGATTTCTTTTGTTATCCTAAGTACATTTAAAAACATTTTTTCTAAGAAGAAATCTAAAGACTTCTCCAGATTCCTAAGGAGGATCCCAGCATAGTAAAGTTTAAAATGTTTGGGTGCAGAGAGAAGAACATTGAGCTGAGTCATAAATTGTGTGCTCACCATCAAATTCACCTCTAGGATCTTCAATTATCCCAGCAGCGCCAGCTCTCTAAGGAATCACTGTCATTATTTGTCATGTTTGCCCATTAGATAAAAATGACTTTTTACCAAGGTTCTAAGTGAAGTTCATTGAGAGGAGTATTTTCATCCAATGACTTAGACCATGCTTACATGAGCAAAGCGAAATGGAAAATTGAGTCAGTTCTCTGGGTGATAATTCACGCTAATAGGTTCCTACATTTGCCTGCAATATCCAGATAATCAAAGAAAAAGTGTTTTTAACTTGAATTATCAGCATAGCTATTTCACAATTCTCAACTCTACTTTGAATGCATATATTCAAGTGGCAGAGTTGAAGTTCTTAATACTACGAAGAGGAAGAGGACTTTTTCAGGCCCCTATTCAGAGACACTCCAAATTTGTACTCTAAGCTACTTTGTTATTCTAAAGACATCTGTGGTTGACTGTGCATCAAGACACACACACACCATTGAATGGAAATTTCTTCTGTTGGGTAGACATTTTTGATCCCATTTGGTATTCACAGATCCTTACAATGATCGAATTTCTGTATAATCTGTAAGTCTTAGGACAGTGTTCCCTAGTTCATGCCCCTGGTAGTTTGCCAGCAGGGAAGATTTTCAGCAGAAAGGCAGGCTTACTTGCCTTCCAGTTTACAGATCCTGTGCAATCTATACCTGACCATGTGCATTTAGTGGTCTTTTAAGAAAATGTACAAACTGCTATGATTTGGATGTGGTTTTTCTCCCAAGGGTTCATGTGCTAGAGGCTTGGTCCCCAGTGTGGTGGTACTCAGAAATGGTAGCGTCTTTAAGAGGCAAGCCCTAGTGGGAGGGAATTAGGCCATAGGGGAATCACCCTTGTAAAGAATAAATGCTGGTCTTGTGGTATGAGAGTGAGTTGTCAGCAGAAGAGCGAGCTGAATCCCTGAAATGTCTGGCTTCTTGTCTCACCATATGATCTCTCCTTTTTCTATGCACTGGTCCCTGCTATGCTGTCTGCCATGTTAGGATGTAACCAGAAGGCCCTCATCAGAGTGGAGTAGACATAGGCCTCATGCTCTAGACTGTCCATGTCTGTGAGATAAATAAACCTCTTTTCTTTATAAATCATTGAATCTCAGATGTTTTATTATAGCAACAGAACATGGAATGAGACACAAACCAAACAAAAACTGAAAAAACTTGAACCAGTTAGAAAATCAGGTAAGGAATGCAACTGGAAAGATTTAATGAGTTTTATCTTTTCCACCCATTGATAGAAAAGCAAATGTTTTTCATTTGATGTAAAGAAATTGGTAATTGTATTTTCTTTCTCTACTATCTCCCCCATAACTTTTCATACTAAAACTGTACATGAAGCTCTAAATAGGAGCTTAATTCAGTTGATGTAACTATGTTGAGAAGATATATTATATCTGCATTGATTCGGAATGATACTTGCAACACAAGAAAGTTCTCTGTAGCAGGCCATCACTTAATAGAAAACACATTTCACAAGGTATTAGTTTGCTAGAGTGGCTGTAACAAAGTATCACAAGTGGCTGGCCAAGTAGAAATGTATTGTGTCACAGTTCTGGAAGCTGAAAGTCTGAGATCAAGGTGTGGGCAAGGCTGGTTCCTTGTGAGGGGTGTGATGCAAACACTCTGTTTCATATCATTCCTTCAGCTGGTAATCATTACTGTTCTTGGAATTACAAATGCATCACCACAATCTCTGCCTTCATCTCCACATGGTAGCATTTTCTTCTCTTTCCTCCTCCTCCTCCTGCTCCTCCTTCTTGCTGTGTAGCTAAAGATGACCTGGAAGCTGTTCCTCTACCTCCTGAGTGCTGAGATTACAGGCGTATATTAACATACCTCCTTTGGCTCACATGGTAGTATTTCCATGTGTGTGTCCCTGTGTCTAAATTTCCCCAATCTATGGGGACATCAGTCTTATTGGTATAGGGACCCTTATGACTTCCTCTTAGCTAATATCTGCCACAACCTTACTTCTAAAGAGTCTTGCAGAATCTTCCAAGATGGGGGCTAGGATTTCAACACATGAATTTGTGAAAATGCTAGAAGTCTTGGGACTAAAACTAAATGATTTGCATTCTAGTCTCCTCATCCCCAATTATTGCTACCTAGAAACCACCACTTATGACATATTAAGGTCTTTGGGTGGTCACCTTCTTATTTCT
The DNA here is from genome assembly GCF_047511655.1 of Castor canadensis. Classification (NCBI taxonomy): domain Eukaryota; kingdom Metazoa; phylum Chordata; class Mammalia; order Rodentia; family Castoridae; genus Castor; species Castor canadensis. The sequence continues at coordinate 122,779,112 of NC_133396.1, forward strand.
AAATGTCATTTCTACATTACCTCCTTATACAAGGTTTCATTTTGGTTACCATCCATTATTGACTCCCTATTATATAGATGTGGCTTGAGTTCTCTGATACCTCCCCTCTGCTCCCTCATTCTCACTTCTTCTTCCTAACACAGTTTGTGTTTGTCATCTTTCCATCACTATAACAAAATGTCTGAGGTCATTAATGAAAGGTTAATTAATTAATTAATTTATTTATTGCAATATTGGGGTTTGAAATTAGGGTCTCACTTGCTAGGCAAGTGCTCCACCACTTGAACCATGCCCTCAGCCCATTTTTGGTTTTAATTATATTTCAGATAAGGTTTTGTGTATTTTTCTGGGCTGGCCTCAGACCATAATCCTCCTACCTATGCCTCCCATGTAGCTGGGATTATAGGTATAAACCACCATGCTTGGCCCACTAAAGGTTTATTTTTGCTCATGGTTTTAGGGATGCCAGTCTGTGATTGAGCAGACCCATTCTTTTAGGTCTATGGTGAGGTTGCACATCATGGTGGTAGAATAAAACTGCTCATCTTATGGCCAAGAAGCAAAGAGAGTGAGGACCGGGTGGAGTTGGGGGAGGCGTGGGGTAGACTTTCACAATCCCCTTTGAAGGCATATCCCAGTGAATGAAAGAGCTCCTACCTGCTAAGTCCACCTCAGTGGGTCCACCAATAGCGTCTCTCTGCTGGCTCAAAAGACCAAAAATCGTATGTTCTCCCTCATATGTGGACATTAGATCAAGGGCAAACACAACAAGGGGATTGGACTATGAGCACATGATAAAAGCGAGAGCACACAAGGGAGGGGTGAGGATAGGTAAGACACCTAAAAAACTAGCTAGCATTTGTTGCCCTTAATGCAGAGAAACTAAAGCAGATACCTTAAAGCAACTGAGGCCAATAGGAAAAGGGGACCAGGAACTAGAGAAAAGGTTAGATTAAAAAGAATTAACCTAGAAGGTAACACCCACGCACAGGAAATCAATGTGAGTCAATGCCCTGTATAGCTATCCTTATCTCAACCAGCAAAACCCCTTGTTCCTTCTTATTATTGCTTATACTCTCTCTACAACAAAATTAGAGATAAGGGCAAAATAGTTTCTGCTGGGTATTGAGGGGGGAGCGGGAGGGGGTGGAGTGGGTGGTAAGGGAGGGGGTGGGGGCAGGGGGGAGAAATAAACCAAGCCTTGTATGCACATATGAATAATAAAAGAAAAATGAAAAAAAAAATAGAAAAAAAAATAGCATCTCTCTGGAGATAAAGCTTGTAACACACAGACCTTTGGGGGATGATTAAAATTCAAACTATAGTACAATTGTAACTTTAGTTTTGCTTTGCTTTACATTTAGGAATTGAACCCAGGGCCTTGTTCATGCTAAGCAAATGTTCTTCCACAGATTTACATCCCCAGCCCTTTTAAAATTTTGTCTTGAGGCAGGTTTCACTAAGTTGCCCAGGCTGGTCTCAAGCTTTTGATTCTACTGCCTCAGTCCCTTGAGTAACTGGGATTACAGGTGTGCACCATTGTGCCTGCCTACTATGATTTTGATAAGATAGATAGTCAATATTTGGATTCTTACCACTGTGTTTGTTATAACTAGATAAGTTATGAACTCTAGTTCTATTTCCTTTTTGTAAAACTTTTTTTACTTTGGGATTAATTTGTTTTGTCTGCATTGCTTTCTGTGCATCTTAATTCACTCAAAACACTGCCAGAGCACAAGACTCCTTTCAATATATTCAAGCATATTCTCCTTTCTTCCTTTCTTGTCCTCTTCCTTCTTCTCCCTCCTCTTCTACTTAATCACTTCTCTTTTCAGGCCTCCCTCCTGGCTGGAGTCCTCCATCTTTCTGCTCCCTAGCCTTGATACATCCAGCCGTCATCCTGGATTTTCCACCATCATCACGCTCTCCTCATTCCTGTGATCCATCTCCTGTCTCTTGTTCCTGGGATCTCGAGTGTTCCTTCCTAATTTATTTCCTTTCGGTAGATCATGGGTTTCAGAAGCTTTCCTCAGAAAAGGCACACGGTAGGTACATTTTCTGAGGCTTTGTGGGCTGGTTACCATTGCCTCTCAGCTCCACTGTTTTCTATGGCTCTGGAGCTGGAATCTCCTTCACCAGCCGGAGGAATGTTAGGCTTTGTCTGCAGAGGGCCCTGGAAGGACAGTGTAGGCACAGCAGTGGAAAGGACTCCTCTTTGACAGCATGCAGCAGTTGACAGGTGTAAAGGGAACTCAGTGGCACTTACCCTCTTGCAGGTTTCTCTACTTAAACTCCATGAGCAATTCCAGTCCCCAGCAGCGAGATCCAGCTCCTCCAGAGAGGGGCTCCAGTTCATCCTATTTCCTGTGAACCTGCCTTGGTCCTGTGCTACCCCACTGAACTTCCCACCATTCCAAGGGCCTCAGCCACACCCTCTATGATGAGGTTTGTCTCAGCCCTGGATGAACAAGGATTCAAGTTTGCTTAAGCCTTCCTTGGCTGGGGAAGGCCCTGGAGAAAGTAGCTGCTCCCTGCACTAGTATTTTCATATTCTTTATTCTCTCTCACTCCTTTTAGCAGTTAATCATCTTTACTAATTAACACTTCTTCATTTTAAGTTTTTCCTGTATCACTCAGAAGACTGACTGGATTCTGACTAATATACTTTGCACATCTGAAAATGTCTTTATTCTATTATCTCACTTGATTGACTGCTCGACTAGGTAGACAATTCTGGGTTGAAAATAATTTCCGTCAGAATTTTGAAAATTGTTAAATTTTTTCATTTCTATTGTTATTACTGAGAAATTTGATGCTATTTTGAATCTTGATTTATTGTACATATTTTTTTTAAAAAAAAAAACTTTGGAAGCTTTTAGAGTCTCCTCTTTCTTAGAGGATCCTGAAATTTCAAACTAGGTCTTGATGTGGTTTTTATAGGTGTCTTGGTATCAAACTGGGCACAATCATGTCATTGAGTTTAGGACATTCCTTAAATTATATCTTTAATAACCCTCTCTCCTTTATTTTCTCTACTCATTCTTTCTGGAATTCCTGTTGTATGCTTATTGGAATGTCTCCACTAATCTTCTAATTTTCTGAATTTCCTTTCCCACTTGAAGGTGTCTTTCTTCCCTCCAAAGAGATTTAACTTGACTCTATTTCACAATCTTTTCCTATTATTGTGCGTTTCAGAGTAAGCACAGCGAAGCTGGGTGGAGCCTTTGTGTGAGAGGTGGGAGCTGGATGGCCAAGGTTGAGAGACATAGTGCCCTCCAGAATGAGTACCTGTGAGTTTTTTCTCTTGGGCTGAACATTTGCCCCACAAAGGAATCTTCCAGTCTGCTTGAGGGTATCAGCCTGGGTACCAGTATTCTTGGGACTCAAGTCCAACCAGGACACTGAGATTCTCACCTTTCATATTTAGACTTTCATTTCCAGCATATTCTCCCTGTCCTTGCCTTCCTGCTCTTCTGTAACCTAAGTCACTGTAATGCAGAAAAAGCCAGTCTTCTATTGGGGTGTGGAAGGGGTCACTTTTATTTGGGGAGGAGGTGGGGTCTGGAGGTTGTAACTGCTTCCCATACAGACTTATCCCATCTTTCCATCTTTAGCTCTACCTGGTCAGCACTCGGAAGGATTCAACAACAGCAATTTCTGTGCACTCCTGGGGTCTTGCTTCTGAGTTGCCTCCCTTGCCTCAATCCTGGTTTGTTTCTGATTTCTCTGATCTAGTAGATAACTTACTACTCACATATCTACTTTCTAAATTCTAATGTTATACTGTCATCTCCTCTCTCTTTCTCATTCCCTTTATGGATTTATGTCTTGGGGGGAAATCTTTACTTTTGTGTTAATGGGGTTCTGGAAGGAGGTGGAGGCAAACACATGTATGCAATCTGGCCTGTTTCATCAGAAGTCTCTTTTGCTTCTTAAAGTTTCATTTAGAGACGCATGAAATGAGAAAAAAAAATTCTCCAAGGCCTGTGGGGTAGGTCTAGATAGAAATGCTGGATTTTCCATCACTACTGAGAGCACAGAAAATTTGAATCACAATGTCCTATGTGGACATAGACCTTAAAGACCTGAAGCATCAACACTTCAGTAAGTTAGAAACCTACAAACCAGAAATCCACAAGCCTGATTGGCAAAGGTGAAAGGAATCTATACATTTCATAATAGCATGTTGACAGATATGGATGGACTAGATAAACTATCCTACATCTTGAAAGATAATAGCTGGGAAGAGAAAGCTATGGCCTTGACATGTATCAGGACATAGATCATAAATCAACTTACAGTCTAAATTATTTATAGAAGAGAAAGTAAATAGTTCTTTCTTAATATTCTCCATGCTTAGAGAAATCCTGCCTGTTGTCACTTCTATTGATTTTCAGGGAAAAAGAGGAGTGAGTTAGGATGAAGTGAACAGAGGAGAACAGGTTATAAGCTATAGCAGACATCTACTTGGCCCATTAGTTTTTACTCATTCAGCGAGTTTAGGCAGTCACCTGCAGCAATAGTCTAAAAAAATTTAAATTCCCTAATTCTTTTTATTTAAAATGTCTTTCTTCTTTGTTCATTTGTAACAGATATAATTATGAAACCTTTCACCCAATATAGTTTAAAATTTCTTTTAAAGTGTGATGTTCTGTTGTCTTTACTCACTGAATCAATATTTTATTGCTTTAGAGAGCTGGCAGGCACCAGGAAGAACAATAAATTTATTGCTCAGTTCCATCAAATTTTCTTTCTATTTTTCATCCTGAATGAGGAACAGTCTTGAAAACCAGGCTTTGAAAGTGTTGAACCTTCCCTTCACTTACCAAAAGCAAAGTGTGGAGATCAAAACATAAGGAATTGCATAGGCGACCACAGAATGTGAGGCAAAACAATGTCCCTTGCCCAGACGAGGTGTATGATCCTTCTAGCTTTAGAAAGACGCTGGAGAAAGGAGGGAGATCAGGAGGTGCAACACGAGGGTGAGGATGCTCCTAGGTCCCAGAGAAGGGACCCGGCAACCAGCCATGTTCTCTTGTTTGGCTAATGGTGCAGTGTACATGTGACATCAAGAAAAGTCTCAGAGAAACTTCACATGGTTGAAGGGCGCTCTGGGTTATGAAGGATAAAGATCAAATTAGCAGCACCTTGTAGTTTTGTCTGCTATGCAAAAACTATTTTAAATAACCATAGATTATTTTTAAAAAAAACACTTTTCATGGCTCTGGCACTATGCTAAGTACTTTTGTGGATTATCTTTTTGTTGTTTTCAAAGTAGAGGTGTAAGAGACACTATTTTATGAATGGGTAATGGACATTTAAAGAAATAAACGCCTTGCTCATGATGATCTGTTGGTAAATGTAGGAGCCAGATAGGAGCCGAGAGCTGGCTGAGTTGTGAAAGTCTCTGCAAGGCTGTCTCTCCCCTGTACCTTTCTCTTACTTTTCTGTGCTCACTCTAATTCTTCCTTCTATCCTCATCTCCCCAAGCAAAAGAAGGTAAACCCTGTGACTGACCATCTGCACTAGTTCAGAGATTGAGTATTTGCAAGATACTTGAAATTTACACTAAACTGTTACCTCAACCAGGCACTTGAATTTCAAAACCCTGTTGAGGTAAGTCACCCAATTTAAGTATACAACTCAATGACTTTTACTGGTTTACTGAGTTATGCTACTATCTCTATAATCCAGTTTTAGAATATTTTTATCACCCAATAGACTCTTTTAGGCTCATTTAAATTATACCTTATTTTTCTACTCCTAGACCAACACATCACTTTACTTCCTGTCTCTAATCGATTTGCTTTTTTAAGATACTGCATAAAAATGAAATCCAACAGGATATGGTATTTTGTATCTGATTTCTTTCCTTTAGCAAAATATTTTTGAGCTGTTCAGTTCACTCTTTTAAATTGCTGAATACTACTCCATTGTGTGGATATACTCTTGGTTTATCCATTCATTAGTTGATCAACATTTGGATTGTCTCTACTTTTTGGCTACTATGACTAGAGCTGTTATGAACATTCACATATTAGTCTGTGTGGACACATTTTCATTTTTATTGACTAGATCTCTAAGCGTAATTGCTGGGTTATGACAAGTTTATGTTTAACCTTTTAAGAAAGCACCTCTTGTAGTTTAAGCCTCATTTCTGAACATGAATGCAAAGTTTCTTCCTTCAACTAAAGGAATTTCAATCATCAGTAAGTAATATAGAGATTTTAAAATTGGAGGGATAGTGAGCTGTCACACAAGGAACTCAGAGTTCATCCTTTAATGGTGAGATGGAGATGGGCCTGTGCTGTCTGTACCACAGCTGCTTTTTTTGGGGGGGGGGAAATTGGCAAAGGCTGCTGAGATCCACTCTTGTTTGTAGTGAGGACTGAAGACTTTTCTGCAAGAGCTAGCATTTATAAGAGTTCCACCAGGAAGTCTTCTGCCTCTAGACAAAGTGGCCATATGCTAGTTGAATTCAGCCTGCAGACGTGAATTGCTGGCCTTCACAACTACCCTTGTGTTTTAAAGATTAGATCTGGTCACACGTTCTTCATCTTTCCTACATTTTCTACTGCTCCCTACTGACTACATAAGAACAAACTTGGAGAACTCATGCTGTGCAATTTCCAGACTTACTGTCAAGTTACAGTAATCAAGACGGGATATTTGGCAGACTTATAGATCAATGGAGAAAAACAGAGTTCAGAAATCAACCCACCTTATGTGGTCATTTCATTTTTGATAAAGGTGCAAATGGAATTTAATGGAAAAGTTGTCTTTTAAAGAGAGAGTGTTAGAACTATTGGACACCTGTCTGCACCCTCCCCTACATGCAGAATGCAAAACAAAAGCTGATACTCGCTGCTCTTCAAAAACACTGTTGAGAACATAAAAAGAAACCCACAGACTTGGAAGACAATATTTGCAAACCATATATCTCCCAAAGGACAGGGAAGCAGACTACATATATAAAGAACTCTTAAAAAATAATAAAGAAGCAACCCGCAAGAAAATGGGCAAAAGATTTGAACACGCACTAACTCAAAGAACTTGTGCACATCGCAAACAATCACATTAAAGACGGGCAACAGTTTTAGTCACTGGGGAAATGCAAATTAAACTCATGGTGTGTTGCCACCGCACCTATTCAAATGCTAACATTAAAAACCCAAACCAAACAACTTTCACCGTCAAGTGCTGGTAAGAAGGCAAAGCAATTTGACATTTCCTATATTTTGTGGGAATGTGAAATGTCACACTCCCTTTGGAAAATAGTTTGGCATTTTCTAATAAGGTTAAGTATGAACTTATCATATGACCCAGAAATCCCACTCTTAGCTATTTATCCAAGAGAAATGGAAACTTAGGTTTACAAAAAATATTTTTGGTGAATTCTTATAGCTATTTTATTTATAATCACTCAAAATTAGAAACAAAAGTCCATCAGGGAGTACTACTCAGCAACAAAAAGGAACAGATTCTGGCCAATACACACAACAACATGGATGAATCTCAAATGCATTAGGCAAAGAGAAAGAAAACCAGACCCAAGAGGTTAGATGTTATTTGATTCCATTTATATGGCATTCTCAAAAAAGCAAAACACAGAAAATTGGGGGTTGTTGGGAGTTTAAAGTGGGAGAAGAGTTTTAAAACAGGAGTAAAGAATTGGGGGAAGAGGAAGCTGTTTTATGTCTTGATAGTAGGAGCAGTCATGACTGGGTACATTTGTCAGAACTTGTAAGACTACAATGTAGACTAAAACCGACTAATTCTTCTATATGTAAGTTGTACTTCAATGAGCCTGAAAGAAAAGCTGTAGGGCTACTTTCAACACTAGCATTTATAAGACAGCAACCTAATGTTCCAAGGAACCTTGACATATAGAGAAAGTATCTCTCTTCGGCTAATTATTAAGTATTCAATATGAGAAAAGGCAGCTTACCAAATTTAGCTTGTATAGAAGACACACACAATTGTAGAGCATTCTTCCAGCACAAATCTAAATAAAGCTTTTCTGGTCACATTTCTAGGCACGTTCACATTTTTACCTCTCTAATAAAGCAGTTAAGCATAGGAAATAGGTTCAGTTTTCACTTCAACTGTGAATATTTTCAGTTAAGTTTTCTAGTGTGCATGCAGTGTCATTCTTTACCTCACTTTTTACCTTTTGTTTTTTTCTGACTGCTGCATTTGCAAATCATGTTAAATTTTGTTTGCCTAGAATAACAATGATATGCTAAAAAATACATATATTCTATTCACACTTCACACCCCTTATGGTAACAGAAGAGTCTTAGTGCACTCCCGTCCTCTGAGGAAGCTTTTGGTAAAACAAGAGAACCGTTATGAATAATTAAAAATATTATATTTACTCCAGGAGAAAGATAAATCTTTGAAAAATCTATGCCGACAGAAAGCTTCACAATCAGGTATCATATCCTTACAAATAAATTGCTAGTCTTTTCTGGTGCCAAGGGATTTTACAGTCAGATATTAATGAGATAAAGATGCTCGCCTTGATCATGAAGGGTGGAAAGAAAGAGGATTGAGTTATTTCTTGTTATTTCTTCTCATTCTTCATTGTTAGCTAACAAGTAGGTACCAGATGCTTAATTCATACCTGAAACAGAACTGCAAAGGATAAAGAGCCCAGACCAAAGAGCTGCTTCTCAGAGATCTGATTTAAAAATATTCAGATGTTAGGAAATTAACTCAATTTTTCTTCACTAACGAGACAGATCTTTATGGGACTGGCCATAGACCTATCATTGTTTCACATGTTCTTATAGAAAAATCTCTGTTCTTTAGGTGAGGAACTAAGGTCAGTTGAAGAAAGAAGTGGTCAGCTAGTCAGTCTGGACCATCAATTAATACAGGAATCAGCTGAGAGTCCATAAACTTGGCTCCAGCTCCGCCTTGACACTGACTGGCTGTGTGATTCTGGATGAGTCACTTCATCTTAGTTTTCTTACATGTATAATGATAGGCTCGAAAGCCAACCATAGCTCTAAAACCATGGCTGATTCTGCATGCAACATTACTTTTCAAATTATTTGAATACAGTGTACAAACCTACATTAAATGTAATTAAATTCTCAATAATTCAGAATGCATTTCAAAACACTGCATACTTTAGAGGCATTACTACAAACAGCTTAACAAAGGTCTGGTTAAATAGAAATTTCAGACTAATGGAATCCTCATTAGATTAGCTTTTACAAGTGTTTTACACAAATACAAAATCCTAATAGTAATGAAAAATTTGCCCCCATTTTAATAAAGCAAAACCTAATTCCTTAATTAACCAGGAAAGAAAGAGCTGTAGCTCCCTCATACACGGGCCGATTAGTTTCCATATACCATCGTGATGGTTGGCAAGCAGTCCTGATTCTTCCACTAATGGGAAATGCAGATTATCTGCTGGCATTTATAAAAATTTTAGAGAAATGAAACTATTCTGAAGGCATTGGGTAGGCATCTGTAATGCATCCTATGTAGATTTTTAATGTAGTCAATTAATTTAGAAGCCAGTAAATTGATGAGCAATAATAAATAGTTCACCTCTTCTAGTAATATCAGACCCACTGATATCACATTTGTGATATTTGGATATTTCCTTCTCTCTTTTCTCCTTTCATTCCTGCCTTCCTTCACCAAACACTTACTGAATAGTTACTACACTATTGCAAGATATTCAAGATATATATCAAACAAAAGTCTCTGCTCTTAAGAGAGGGTCACAATCTATGAGGTAAAACATGAATTGATTACTGTAAAATGATATGACAGTTTGGTGATAGCGAAATACAAAGGCTATTAGGGGAGAATTTACCTCTCTCTCTCTCTCTCCGTGTCTCTCTAGCTCTGTCTTTCTTTTTCCCACCCACCACACCACATGCATTTGTTTGAAATAATCACTCCATGTAAAATTTCGAAGAAAATCTTTGAACCATTCTTAAGCATTTTTAGTACTAGTTTATATATAACTAACATCATTCTCATTCATTTTTTTAAAGCAGATGCAAGAACTTATGCTTTAAAAAAATCCCTATGCTTTTGTAGTTCTTCTTAGTAGGAGAAATCAAAAGTAACAAACCACACTTAAAAACCATTTTAGATGGAATGATCATCTGGTTTGGGTGGGATGAAGAAAGGAGTCATTTTTCATATATTCTGGCTAAGAGTATAAGTTAGCGTGACCCTTTTGGAAGGCAATATGGCAGAATTTGCCAGAAGGTTTAAGAACACATACACTTATAGAGCACTTGACCAGCATGCACCATGCCCTGGGTTCAATCTCAAGCACTGGAAAAAATAGCGTGTACTTGGATGCAATAAGTTTATCCTAAGAAAATAAATGAGGATAAAAGCAAAGATTCCACTGATAGTGCACATGCATTTAGGACTGTAAGTCTTTTTGGTGAATTGACCCCTTTTTCATTATGCAGCAACCTGCTTTATTTGCAAGCACTGTGGATAGAGTGAAATTCTGACAGTCAATTAAGGGAGGAATACAAACACATGAATAAAAATACCTGTTATGAGAAGTGACAATCTGCAAAAATATATTCGTCCCCATAATATTGAAAACAGTTGCTTGGACTCTGTGTGAGGCTGCACAGGTATGCATCATGTGCTAGAGGCAACACGTATTGCAGAAATAGCTTCCTGTTATTAATAGTCTGAGATGTGTGACTTCTAATTAGTACTAAAACAAACAACAGTGAACCTTTCGCATTATTCACAATCATATTAGGGTTTACTGCCATATAAATTGTTTTCGTAAAATCCATATGATCTGTTATCTGATCCCAGTGGAAAAATTTTATAGCTTTCCTATGGTTTTGTGCATTGCTTTAATATTATTTTTGAGCACCCCTTTGAGTTTATATTACAGGACTTAAAAATTATCAGTGCTTTAGAACTAGTCAGAATGCCTAACACAAAATAGAGAAAGTAAGCTGCATTGCTGTCTTTAGACCAAATCTTTCTCACTCAATTATCTGGATATTCTGATGAGAATTAATTGAGCTCAAGGTTGTACTGACACCTTGTGTCTAAATACACCGAGAGAAATTTTTACAAACTTAAAAGAATTCAAACATGAAACCTAAAGGGCTTAGGTTTCTCCTTTACTATTTCATGGATTTAGCCTTTTCTGAATTATATTCAATTTCCCTTTTCACTGTCCCTTTGCCCTTGAACTATCTTGCTGTCGTTTGGTGTTGCATATAAAAAAGGTTCACATTCCAAACAATGTAATCAAATTAAAATACAGATTTCTTTGAAACAAAAGGTGTTGCAATCACTTCACTTTTTGGGCTCTCTTTAACTCATTAAGTATTTATGAAATAACCATTTTAAGTGTTTATCTATTGGTTTAGAAGTTCACTGAGAGCTGGAACCATAGCTTTTACTGTAACTGTACAAAATTTAGTAAAGTCTCTCTCTCTCTCTCTTACACACACACACACACAAAGGATTGAGTAATCTAACATTTATTGAGCACTTACTACATGCCAGGTACAGTTCAGTGTATTTTGTAAACTTTAGCATTTAACAAACAGGATTTATAGCACTTAGAACTGTCCTCTGTAGGTCCCACTCATCACAGCAAGAGCCTGTTCATTAGGCACCAGAACCTGTTGGAATTCTTTTTTTTGAGACAGGTTCTCACTATATAGGCTACGCTAGCCTCAAACTTGCCATTCTCCTGCCTCAGCATCCTGAGTGCGGGGATTATAGACATGCACCACCATGCTTCTCTGTACCTTTTTGTCACAATTTGAACAAAGAGCCCTGACCAATCTGAGGTTTTTTTTCACTACTAAATTTTTGTCAAGGGTTCCTGTATTAGTCTGTTTTCTGTTACTGTAATGAAATACTGGAGGTAGCTTCTTTATGAAGAAAATGGGTCCATTTAGCTCATAGTTCTGGATGTTCAACGGCATGAGCCATCAGGTTAACTCTAGTAAGGGCGTCAAGATGGATGGCATCACCACAGCAGGAACATGTGTGAGAGGACAAGGTCACATGCCAGCCAGGGAGCCACAGTAAAACTGGGGCCTCAAAAATCCCTTCCAAGGGCATGCTGTCAGGTAAGCCTAAGGACCTCCAACTGTACCCCACCTCTTAAACTTCACTTCACTGAGGACCAAGCTCCCAACACATGATCCTTGGGAGCACACCAAGCCTTATCGAAAGCACTGCAGTTCCATCCTCTGAATGTTCTTCTTGAGAATACTCACGAGTAAATATCTATCATCTATCTGTCTATCTGTCTCTGCAACTTAGTTGGCTTTCACTTCTCTGTGTGGTGAGGGGGGATGTCAGTGTCTTTCTGTAAGCTCAGCTTTTGTATCTGTGATCCACCTGATGCCCTCTCTCAAGGTCACTGGTTCAGTAGAGCTCTGTTAATATGTAATGTCACTGAATCCACTGGGGTCATTGTAAGTTGGCTCCAGGTCACCTGGGCATCAGTAGTCCATGAGATGAAGGACAAAATGCTCTTTGTTTTGTAACAAAGAGGCTTCTACTCTGAAGGATACCTTTTTCATGGTATACCTCTTTCTCCTTATAAATACACAGACATAGTTTCCCCAAGATGGCATCAAGTTCCAAGGAAAATTGGATTGGGGTGAATCCTTTTACCAGCTGTAGGAACCAACAACTTTCCACTGGACATTAGCTCTTAGGGCAGATCATGGCTTGTAGGTTCAAAAAACATATTAGTCCAACACAGAGAACAGAACCTACTTTTGCTTATGTCACTCTTGAAAGAACTGAAAGAGGGAATCCTGTGCAGAGCTTCAGAAGTGACTCAAACACACCACAAGGCAGGCTACCAACAGACCACCAGCCTGAGCCCTGATAGGGAAGTTATAGAATCAAGAACCTTCTGTGCTGTACATCTTTTGGTTCAAGAATCACTATGTCTTGTGACAATCAAGAAGATACCTGCCAAACTGCAATGGTGCCTGCACTGGTTTTCTACTGCTATGTATTATGGTCTGTTTATATCACCTTTCAAATTTATACGTTGAAACTAACCTTCAATAAAGTTCAGTTGGAGGCCTTTGGAAGGTGATTAGGCAGAGAGATACACAGGGAGCTAACTGGTCATTTCTACCATGTGGGGATGCAGGGGAAGGCGGCCCTTACCAGACATCTCTTGTCCCTTAATCTTAGATATCTCAGTCTCCAGAACTGTGAAAAATTTAGTTCTGTTGTTTATAAATTGCCTGGTCTAGAGTAATTTTTTTTTATAGTAGCTCTAATGGACTAAGACCTTAAACAATAAAGTACCACAAATAAAAATATTGTCTAAAAATATTCACTTATTTTCCTACACTTCTATGGATCAGTGGTTAGAGCCAGCTCAACTGGATCCTTTGGGTAGGGTCTCACCAGGCTGAAACTGAGGTATCAGAAGGGGCAATGATCTCATCTGAGGCCTGGGATCTTCTTTCATGCTCACTGGACGTTGGAGAATTCAACTCCTTGGGTTGTAGGACTCCTCTCTCTCCTGCTGGCTGTCAATCTGGGCTGTTCTCAGTGGTTGAGACTGCCTGCATTCCCTGCCACAACTGGACAGTTAGGTTCTTCATGACCTGCAGGAGACTATCTCTCTGACTTTTTTTAAGGATTCACCTGATTATCAGGCCAGACCCACCTAGGAAAATACCATCGATTGAAGACAACTGAAGGACTTCACTTACATCTGCAAAACCATTCACAGCGGCAACCAGGATTAGTGTCTTACTGAATAATTGGGAAGGTGTGCACAGCAGGGATCATACTGGACTTTTAATAAGCACGTGGTCGTTTTGGCTGCTGACCGTGGAGCCCTCTTTCTGCTGTGGTGTACTCCAGTAACATGGATGCCTCCTACCTTTGTCTCCTCCCTTAACTGAACTTTGGTCACATCTGTAAACCTAACTGAACAGAGTGGAAGAAATGTAGCTTTTACCTTTCCAACCTCTGCAGTAATAATAAAACAAAGCTGAAATGGCTATGGAGAAAAATCAGTTCTTGATATTAACAATATCACTTATGAAAAAGATGGATGCAAATTCTTTGCTATCTCTCCTATTAAGAGATAGGTTCTAATTTCTTTTCTCTTGAGTCTGGGCTGACAAATAGAATGTGGTAGAAGGGACAGTCTAGGACTTCTGAAACTAGGTCACAAGAAGCCTTGGAGCTTCTTTAAAATCATTGTTGGAACCTTGAGCCACCAATCTAAACTGTCTGACTCTGTTGAGACCACCATGCTATAAGAACACCCATGGAGATCCTACCCTATTCTAGTCTGCAGCCATTCAAGTCACACCAGCCAAGGCCCAGACATGGTAGAGATGATCCATGCCTACTGTGCAATGTTTGAATTCTAGGCCCAGGATTCATGAGCAAAATAAACAGTTGTTCTGAGTAGTCAGTTACACAACATGGACAACTGGAACAGAATTAGGTGTCAGGAGTGGGGTGCTGCCCAACAAAACCTAAAACAGATGACACTGAGTTGGGACTGGGTGGAAGGTAGAAACTGGAAGGGCCCTGAGGAGACTTCATGAAAACTATAAGGATCTCCTGAATTCCTTAGTAAGGCCTTGAAGGATGGTGAGGAAAATGTTATCAGAGGCTGGAGGAGAGGGCTTTGAGTTACATCCTGGCAGAATAGTAAGCCAAATTGTTATCTGGGGAATGTGGGAAAGAGAAAGTTCTCAAGGCTCTGGCTAAACAGATTTCCAGGCAGAATGCTAAAAGTGCTACTTGACCTTTTCTAGTTACCTACATTAAAATATAAGAAGTGAGAAAACAAAGATTGAATTGTTCAATGTTTGAGAATTCAGAGGACCTATTATGGAGCTAGAACTTGTTTAGTTTCAAATAAAATCATTTCTTGTATACAGTCTCTTTCAGCAAAAGTCTTGAAGTTAAAAAATGGTTTCAGAGCAAAGGAATTGTTGATTTAGGCCTGACTGGATATCACAGGTGTTGCTGTAAGCTTTTGATGCTGTCCTTCCTTTTTGGAATGGCAGTGCGATGACAGTCCCTTACCACTCTTACCATTGGATATTTAGCACAGGGGGAGGCAGATGACTGATATTTCAGATCAAGACAAACTCTCCTCAAAGAACTGCATCAAGTAGACACACCCTGATTTGCACGGTGACGTGCTAGACTGGGCCAGTCCTGAAACGGGATGAGCCTTTTGAGAGCTTTGGGAACAGCTGAATGTATTTTACATGTGGGATGAATGTAAATAATTTGTGAGTTCAGGACAAGCTGAGGAAGACTGGAGATGGTTATAAAATCTTTGCTATTCTCATAGGTGGAGTCTAGTCTCTTTGGGCTGGTGTGAGTAGCGTACTTGACTTGATGGATATTCTGGGACTCTGAGGTGAACTCATAGAAAGCTTTGGTGCTTCCACCTACATCTCATAAGACATTTGCTCTTGGAGCCCTGTCTACCACCTAAGGTGTTTGACTATAGTGAGGTTGCCATGTTTTGAGGATGCTCAAACTGTGCATGTACAGAGAGGTGTGTAGAGACAGGGATGGAGTGTCTGGGAAGCCACCAGAACTCTCGAGAGAACTCTCAAGTGTGTGGTGGAGAACGCTCAAGAGTTCTAGTTCCGAGACTTTGGATCATCCCGTCTGAGACCCCAGGCGTTATAGAGCACAGACGAGCCATTCCCTTTCTATCCTGTCTTACTTCTTGACTCACAGACTCATGAGCAAACCAAATGGCTGTTTTGGTTTTAAGCCACTAAGTTTGGGGATTATTATTTATAATATTATTTATAATGAAAATGTCCTCCTTTTCTCTTGGAGAACATATTGCCATTTCTAAGGATTGAGACTTGAGTTAGTCTTACCCTAGTTCATCAGAAATGTTATTTCATTTTTAAGCCTTGCTGGATGTGAAAGTTGAAACCTCACTCCTTCCCCCACTCTAGCTGACTCCTCACTCCATTTGGAAATCACAGGCACAAAGTGGTACAATGGAAGTTAAGTTGACTGAATCTACACTTTAGTGCCTCTGAATTTCAACTCAGCCCAAAGAAGATTCTAGCAGTGACAGGGATAAAGACAAGTTCCTACCCAAATAAAACATTCTGTTACAAATATGTCCAATGAATACATACATTACTAAAGTAATTTTTAGAAAATATTCAATGCACAATAAATATATCTACGCCTGTAATAAACTTTAAAGCCAGGAAACATTTTCAGGTTTCCAAAGGGTACACATTCACTCAAAACCTGAGGATGTTTTGGAGTAGATTTTACACCATCAGTTCCTAGGGGACATTAGTATTTAGTCTTAGGTTCAGGGTGTTTCAGGAGAAACACACAGTGTTTTCAGAGGAAGGGACCAGGAAGGGATGTGTTGACAAGATACCTGAGAGAATCAGCTTAAAAAGAGGAAATATTTATTTTGGCTCAGAGTTTCAGAGTTTCCCGTCCATGGTTGACTGGCTCTGTTACTCTGGGCCTGGCATGAGGCACAATATAATGGTGAGAATGTATGGTGGAGCAAAGAGACAGAGGGAAGGGCTGAGGGTCCTGGTGTCCCTTTCAAGGGCACACCCCCAATGACCTATCTGCCACTAGGCCCCACCTTCTAAAGGCTGCACAACCTCCTAATAGCACCACAGGCTGGTGACCAAGCCTTCAGCATATGGGCCTTTGGGGACTTTTAAAATCCAAACCATAGCAAGGGAACCCTACAAAGTTGAGAAGAATTAATGTGTAGAAACAGTCAAGAGTTACTGGGTCTTAGACATAAAGATGTCTTGGGGTACATCTATCCTGTGGGGTTGAAGCCTGAAAAGTCCATATATATGTTTTGAATGACTTTTGAGGAAAAGTATTTTAAGACAACCTCAGAGTCAAATCTTCTATGGCCTATGCATTCAAACTCAGTTTTGAATGAGACATGTTCCTTTTTTCTACTGTACATTCCAACTTCTCTGAAGGCAGAAAAAAATATTTTTAATATGCTTCCCTTCCCAGGTGATTCCTAAGCACATGAAAGTTTGAGAACCACTGATAGAAGAAGTAAGAAACCAGACTTTTTCTTACCTTCCTCTACACTGAACCTCCTAAATGTCTAAGACATTCCACTCTGTCACTATTAATGGCAAAATCAAAACCAAGGATGAGGACATCACACACATCTATGAAATAGAATGATGGAACCTCTTGCAATTTCTTTAAGTGGGGCAGGGAGGGGGGTGTAGGGGAGATGGTGGGGACGATCTAACCAATGTACAATGTAAGGCTATTCGGAATTGGCACAACGAACCCCCCATACAATGAATGCATGCCAATAATAATGAAACAAAATCAAAACCAAGGAGAGAATAGAAAAATGTTTATTGGAAACAAAACATGTTTGTAGTGGCAATGAGAAGGAAATAATTACCATCCACTAAGGGTTTTAAGAACTAAAAACTAAAAATCCCTCAGCTCTTTGGATGTTTTTCAGTCTGGTGCTTTTACTTGAGCCAGCCTCAGACCAAAATCCTCGTATCTCTGCCTCCTGAGGTAGCTGAAATTACAGGTGTGAGCCACCTCACCTGTCCCGCTTGTACTTTTAAAATTATTATTTCCTTTGCATCCCATGAATCCCCACTTTAAGTCTTATAATCTAGCTCTGTGGGTCGTGTATTATTTCACCCAAAGTTTCCTGTGGAATATGTATCTTTCACTTAATATTAGATTGCTGCACTCAGAGCTCCCGTCAATCTGATCTTCCAGGCATTTTATTTCAAACCTATCACATGGAGCAATTTCCCCTTCAAGACATTTCACTCTATTGCTGTGAAAGACAGACCCATTTAGAACAAAATCAAAATCAAGAGAGAATCAGAAATAACTTGATTGGGAACAAAGCGATTGTGTTTGTAGTGGGAACGAGGAGACGGTGACAAGCATCCACTCACAGATTCAAGAAACAAAGACTAAACACTTTGAATAATGTGAATAACCAAATCCATTTTTACCTCTCAAGATTTCCTGCGGAGTCCTGACAATCGGTGCAGTCTTAAAGATAGATTCTTCTCTAGGAAGTGTTCTCAGCAACAAAATAAAAGTCCACGGAAGCTCAACAAAAACATCACAAGATTTTGAAAACTAGGCTAATGCTTAAGGCTAGGAGACAGAGCTGAGGGTTGCCACGTGCATGGTTCTTAGTGTGAATGGGGGAAAATGTGCCAGTCTCTCTAAAATCATACTTAAAATGGCTTTCCAACTTTTTTATGTGCAGGTCTGATATTCAAAAGATTGTTTCCTTCCTTCTGCAGTTAGGGTAGATCAACAATCAGTGTCCAGGAAGCCTTGGTGACAGCCACATGGTGCCAATGGAACGCTGTCATTCTAGGCATGCTTGTTTTCCATGTATGTATGCAAAATTTTCTCTTACGTTAATGCCAGGATCTACTTGAGAGGCGGAGATTGGGAAGATTAAGGTTTAAGGCCAGCCTGGGCAAAAAGTTAATGAGAACCCATCTGAACAAACAAGCAGGATGTGTGTGTCTGTAATCCCAGCTACTGGAAGGCTAGGTAGAAGAATCCTGGTCTGAGGCTGACCTAAGCAAAACACAAGACCCTATCTGAAAAATAACTAAAGCAGACAAAAAAGGGCTGGGGAATGTGGCTCAAGTGGTAGAGAGAATGCCTGCTTAGTACATGTGAGGCCCTCTAAGACCCCAAGCAAAAAAAAGTTTAACCTTTAACTTACTGACATGATTTAAAACCTTTAACCTACATGCCAAGTACGGAAAGGGGAGCACTCCAGTGACTCTAGTGAAAGCGGCTAATTTTTCAGTAAGATGTAAGTAACCATTTATGACTCAATTTTGAGGAAGAAGTTTTTATTTTTTTGTAGTACTACCACTTGAGCCATGCCTCCCGTCTTTTGTGCAGTTTTTAAAAAACAAGATAGGTTCTTGCTTCATGCCTGGACCGTCATCCTATCTGTGCTTTCTCACATAGCTGAGATGACAGATGCCAGTCACTGTGCCAGACATTGGTTGAGATTGGGTCTTACCAAATTTTTGCTCATTTGACTTTGAACAGCAATCCTGAACTCTGCCTTCTGAATAGCTAGAATTACAGGCGTAAGCCACTGCTCCCAGCAGGGCAATTTCTAACAGACTAGTTGGTGGAAGAATTTTGCATGTAAGTAGATTGTTATATAGTCTTTGGTTAATTCATGAAAAGTACAGGAGATGATTTTCTTCATATAAATATGCTTGTGGGGAAGAAAAATCAAGCATGCTAATAATTAACAATACCGAGGTCTCATAATATTTTAATAAAATTGTTAGCAGGTGTTGGGGAACTGGAGCAATTAATCCACTCCTTGTCAGCAAAATTTAATTTTCTTCTTGATAGCAACAATCTAACCATTGCAACTGATAGTCAAAATAGACAATGTATTCAATTACACATATAAATAATCTACTTAAAGGGACAGTGATTACAATTATTTATAGGTTCAAATGGTATTTGTGGAGGTGATGGCTTTGTTCAAAATACTGTTAGAAACTCCTTAGGAACTTGAAAGTCTCCATTGCATTTTTCTTAATACTTCAATCCTAGCTCCTTGAAAATGGGTTTGATTTTCAGCAATACAAAAACGCCATTTGCAATCTGAACTTGTGAAGAAGATATACATCACAACTATAGGTTCAAACTAAGAAATAACCCTCAGTAGGAATGGCCTATTCTATCACATCTACATTCCTTCTACTTGTAGCTGGGCAGAGCTTTGTGATTGTGTCGACAAATAGAGAGAAGAAGGAGTGACACTGTGACTCATGAGGCTAGCCGGTACGAATGCCACACACCTCCACCTCTTCTCTTGGCATGCTCGCTTTTGAAATCCAGGCTATGTGCTGTGAGGAAACTGACCGGGATGTTCACACGTAGACGTTCCAGCTGATGGTGGCCAGCAGCACAGGTGAATGTGCCTTCCAATGCTTTGGTTCCAGCCTGCAGGGTCATTTCCCGACTGCAAGTGTTTCCAGTTGGCTCTGCCAATTGTAGATTCTCAAGCAAAATAAATGATCATTGGTCTTTTAAGCCATTAAGTGTGGAGTTACTGGAATAGATTTTTGATATCCAGACATGGGGAATTGTTGAGACAAAACCCTAAACTATGTGTCACTGGCTTTGGGGCTGGGTGTGGATGGAGTCAGAGCCTGAAAGACCATTTAGAAGCTCGGTGAGGGCTGAAAAGAAATTGAGGACAATCTTATTAAAAACGTGTGTGTGTGTGGAGAAAGCAGGGCTCTGTTTTATAGAGGTGGAGAGATGTCCCTAAGTCACCTGTACTACGGCTGAAAACAGGAAATGTACCTGATGCAGTCAAAAATCTGGTTAAGAAGATTTGTAGGCAGAATATCGAGAATTCCATCTGACTTCCAACTGACTGTGCACTGGATGAGAAATAAGAGAAAGAGCAGATAAATAAAAGGAGCCAGGACTTACTGGGTGCAAAAATTAACTTTTTTTTTTCTCATTTCCAGCTTTTCCAGATGGTAAGTGATGTTTAAATTAAGAAATGGCTTTTAGGCAAATCATTGGTGCTGCACAAAAATGTGATGGACACATGAAGCCAAGGACATGACTGGAAATCTCTTTATTTAGACCTCAGAAAGTCTTAGGGTGGTGTTTTATAGAGCTTTTCAAATAGACCCAAATCCTTCCAAGGTCCTTAAGGAAGATTCTCCCTGTTAAACAACAGGCATCTAAACATCTTGATGGTGCAGCGACAGCAGCCCCAAAGAGAGTCCTAGGTACGCAAGGCTTCTCGTGATTGATGAATGTGTTTTCTTGTCTAAGAGTGGATTGAAAATTAATGTACAAAAATCCCATAGGTTAAAAAAATTACATTGCTTGGACTGAAAGGCACAAAGATAGTACAATATGAAAAGTAGCCTCTGGAGTCCCAAACTTCTGTAGGCAGAAAGTAGCCTGACAAGGATGCATACCCTTATCAACCTAGGGAGGTCGGTGAGCATGCAACTTATGTAGGGTTCTTGGAAGATGGGGTGAGTGCATTTTCTATGTGACAGGCATAAATTCTTGTGGCCAGAAGGGAGACAGTAGCAGATAACATGGCTCAAATATGGCCACCATAACCCCGTTCTATCCTGTGTTCTTACAGTGTGACAATGACACTCCTCTCACTGAGTTGTGGAGTCTCTGTTCAGTTCCTCTGAATCTGGCCAGAACTATGTGGCTGTATAGGCCGACAGAACATGAAGAAAGTCATGCTTTGTGACTTCTGAGGATAGGTCATAAAGTGCCACGCTTTCATTTTCTTGTTCTCTTGGATGTTTATTCCAGGACCTCAGCTTCCAGACTCTGAGAAAGCTAAGAAGTCATGCAAAGGCTGAGTAAGGTTCCAGCTGACAGTCAATGTCAACCACTAGATATGTGGGTTTTGGTGGGTCACCAAGTCACTCCCACCTTTCACCCACCCCAGGAGATGCCACGTATAACAGAGAGAAGCTGTCCTTGCCGTGCCATGCATAATGAGTAGATTCATGAGTGAAGTAAACACTTGTCTGCTTTCTAAAGCTTTGGGGTGATTAGTTATGCAGCAACAGAAAACCAGGAAAGACAATGGAAAACAAACTGTGGTATACTACTACAATGGAATATTGCTTAGCTATAAAAATGAATAAGAACTGACAAATGCAACAAAACAGATTAATCTCAAAGAACTTATGCTTAGCAAAAGAAAAAAAGAATACATAGTGTATGTTTCCATTTATTTGAAGTTCTAGAACAAGCAAAAGCAATATAAGATGAATGAATTAAATAGTGGTGCCTGTGGGTGCAACTAAGAAAGACACAAGAAAACATCTTGGGAGGTAGAAGCCATCTATGCTGTGACAGTGTATATTACAAAGGTGTATCTATTGTCAAGACTGTACAGGGAGCATGCATGTCAACATATGCTAAGTTTTGTTTAAAACTTTAAAAACAGAGCTGTTGAATGTAGCTCAGTGTAGAATACTTGCCTAGCTTGGGCAAGGCTTTGGGTTTGCACCCCTGAACCACTACACAATAACAAGAAAAATCCTTAAAAATAATGAAATTCAACTGGAGTTGGGATGTACACAAAGCTATATACCATACAAAAATGGCAGGATGTTGGTTAACTAGGAAAGTTGGAGGAGCAGTACACAAGAATTCATTATTCTAACCTTTGTATTTTGTAGATGTTTTAAATTTTACATAACAAAAAGTTAAAAAAGAAAAATACTTAATGTTGATTAAAAATGAGTTGAGTATAAAGCAACGAGATGTTTTTCTTATGTGACTACCAGGTAGGCTCTAAAAATAATATCAAAATGATATTTTTCCAAAATGTTTTGAATAAAGGCAGTATTGTCTAAACAGACGACTAGCATACCATGTGTTAGGACTACAAAGTACAGCACTCACTGCAATGTGTAAATATTTTAAAAATCACTTTTATTATATGATTCAGCATTTTATTTTAAGCAGCTCATAATTTTTTCATTATTTATATAGTAGTTACTGTCCATTCAACATTTTTTATTTACCCCTAATGTCTATAAATTCTTTTTAAAAATTTAACATTTTTATTATCATATAGTAGTTGCACAGGGGGTTTCACTGTGACATTTCAAAGTGCCTTGGTTAGTTACACCCCAATCATCACTCTCCCTCATCCCTTCTCCCCCACGTAAAACAATTCCAACAGGTTTCATTGTCATATTGTCACGTAAGTATGTAAAATACATTGACTATTTACACTTCTTTACCCATTCCACTCACCCCTCCCATTAGTATCTACCTTTGTACAGGACCTGCTTTACATTCTTGTCCTTCATCGAGTGTATATTCATTGTTCTAATGGGTTTCTCCGTGGTTTGTCACCTATGAACATGTTGCACTTTAATTAGATCAACTCCCTATATTACTCTCCCTTACTCTCTCCTCCCACCACCTATTATTCAACAGCTTTCAGTGCATTTCATTATGCCATCTTCCTACACAGATGCAATGTAATTTGTTATTGTCCACTCTCTATCATTCTCTTTTCCTTTTCCTCTAGTCCTATCACACAGTCTCACTATTGCAAACATGTAATATATATGTATATACGATGTTTGTATTTGTATATACATTTATCTTTTGGATCTTCTGCAAAGGAAAGAAAATATTTGATTTCTCTCTGAACTTAGCTTACTTCACTTAATGTGATCTCTAGTTCCATCCATTTACCGGCAAAGTTTCCTTTCATTCTTCTTTATGGCTGAATCATACTTCATATATATATATATATATATATATATATACACACACACACACCACATTTTCTTAATCCATTCATCAGTTGCAGGGCACCTGGGCTGTTTCCATAGCTTGACTAGTGTGAACAGTGCTGCCATAAACATGGTTGTCCAAGTGTCTCTATCGTATCCTGACTTACATTCCTTCTGGATGTTGCTGAATCATATTGTACTTCTGTTTTTAGGTTTTTTTGGGGCTCTCCATACTGCTTTCCACAGTGGTTGCACTAACTTACATTCCCACCCAGTGTGAAAGGGTTCCTGTTTCACTGCATCCAACATTTGTTGTTGTTTGTATTCTTGATGACAGCCATTTTGACTGGGGTGAAATGAAATCTTAATGTGGTTTTGACTTGCATTTCCTTTATGGCCAGGGACATTGAGCACATCATCATGTATTTTTTGGCCATTTGTACATCTTCCTTTGAAAATGGTTTATTCAGTTCATGTGCCCACTTCTTCATCAGGCTGTTAATCCTTTCGGAGTTTAGGTTTTTGAGCTCCCTGTAAATTCTGGTAATTAGTCCCTTGTCAGATGTATAGCTGGCAACGATTTGGCTCCTATTCTGTAGGCTGCCTCTTCAGTCTGGCTGTTTTCTTTGCTGTGCGGAAGCTCTTTAGTTTCACGCAGTCCCATTTGCTGATCCTTTCTCTTTCTTGCTGAGTATTGGGGTTCTATCCAGAAAGTCGTGGCCGCATACATCATGGCTGCAGAACATCACGGCAGTAGGAAAGTATGGCCGAGGCTGTTCTTCACTTGTTGGTGGACAGGAAGCAGAGAAAAGGGGTAATTGGAAGGGGCTGGAGTAAGACATAGGCTGTGAGGACATGCCCAGAGTGACCTACTTCCTCCCACCAGGCCCTTCCTCCTACATTTCACCACCTCCCATGCTGTTACCATGTGATGAATCCATCTCAGAGCACTCATGATCTAATTGTGTCTGGAAATGCTCTCACAGACACACCCAGAGGTGTGCTTTACTAATCTCCTAGGTGTTTTGCCATCCAATCAAGATGACAATCAAGATTAACCATACCCTTAAGTATGTATAAAGTTAATTATGGTGGCTATTTGCATTCTGCAGAGAGTTTCTTGGGTGTCAATTTATTTGAAAACTTGTAATTATTATTCTTATTTTTTCAGTGTTGGGGATTGAATTCAGGGGTTTGTGATGCTAAGCAAACACTTTATCACTGAGTTACACCCCCAGCCCCTTCTCAGTATTTTACAATAGTCTTACTTAATAAGGGTTAAAAGAGCTGGATATCTCACTATGTCATCTTCCCATTGAGTTTAAAATTACCTAAATGGTTTTTTTTTTTTTTGGTGGTACTACTGATGGTTGAACTCAGGGCCTCATGCTTGCTGGGCAGGCACTCTACTACTTAAGCAATTCTACCAGTCCAGTCCTCTTGGGGTTGGTTATTTTTTGAGACAATGTTTTACTTTATGCCTTACCAGCATGAACTATGGTCCTCCTATTTCTGCTTTCCCACATAGCTGGGATGACAGACAGGATGTGAGCCACTGCACCCAGCCATTGGGTAAGATAGGCTTTTTTGATCTTTTTACATGGGTTAGAAATCATGAAGTAAACCCTTGTCATGTTGAGGCTTCATGTAAAGGACCTGGAGGACGGAAAACAGGATTCATTAAAGATAACAGTGCTATATAGTATAATGATGGGTGATTTAATAATGTCCCTTTAGCACATGAAGTGATTATGCTAAAAATAATGGGTGTCCTTTCTTAAGCATGAAAAGATGGAAGGAAAACTACATGAACATTTAGTTGGAAAGTGTTATAGTAACCTGCCTCAGTCAGCCCACTTAAAAGTCGTAATTCTGAGTAAGTTATATTTCTAGGTAAGAAATTGGGCTAAGGTGGTTCCTAAAAACTTCCAGCTTCAGCTTCAACATGTTAAGAACATGGATACTGGTCACTCATACGCTTACAAAAGAAAAAATATTGCTGAGCAAACTGAAAACAAACTACTTTTTTGATTTGGAAATTAAATAACACACACAAATAATACATGGGTCACAGAAGCCTCAGTAGAAATTTAAAATACAGTTGAACCTAATGAAACACAGAACATGAAATTTGGGATGTATTGAAAATAGTGCTAGAGGGAAAATTATAGTTTAAAACATACATTAGAAAAGAATGAAGCTGAAAACAAGTCACCTAAGTTTCTACCTTAGGAAACTAGAAATAGTAATTTAAGCCTAAATCAAGAACAAGAAAAGAAATACAAACTAGAGTTGCAATGGATGAAACTAAAAGAAAGAAATCACTAGGGAAAAATCAACAAAATAAAAAATTGTTCTCTGAAAATAGCAGTAAAATTGATGAACTAGCCAGCTATGGAAAGAGAGAGGGAGGGAGGGAGAGAGAGAGAGAGAGAGAGAGAGAGAGAGAGAGAGAGAGAGAGAGAGAGAGATGGAGGAAGGACACAAACGATCAATATTGGAAATAAGAGGCAGTGAGAGGTCCTCACTACAGAAGCCATAGACATTAAAAGGACAATCATGGAATATTAACCGCTTTATCTTTGTAAGTTTGACACTTCTGAAAGAAATGGATTGATTCCTTTACAGACACAAATGATCAAAACTGACACACAAAAAAGTGGATAATGAAAGCTAGGCATGGTGGCACCAATAGGCCCAGCTACTTGGGATGTGGAGGCAGGGGGGTCTCATTATGAGGCCAGCTCTGGCCCTATCTCAGAAATACTCTAAAAGCAAAAGGAATGGTGCTATGATTCGACTGGTGGAGGCCCGAGGTTCAATCCCTAGTACAGCAAACAAACAAAACAACCAAAAAATCCTAATAACTACAAAAGAAAATGATACCAATTCTTCACATGTTCTAGAAGGTGAGGGAAGGAACACTTTTAACCTATTCTATGAGGCCTCCCAAACTAAAATTACATTAAGACAGAATAGGAGCAAAGTACAAATATTTCTCAAAAATATAAGTGTAAAAATCCTCAACAAAATGTTACCAAACTGAATCTGACAAGGTATAACAAGAATTATCTTCATGACCAACTGGGGTTTATTATAGCATATTCAAAGCTAGACTGACATCAGAAAATCTATCAATGTAATCTACTACTTCAATAGGCTAAAGAAAAGAAGAATCACAAGATTGTAGGAGAAAATATACGTAAAACACTATATTATCTGATAGAGTACTTGTGCCCAAAATATACAAAAAACTCTTAAAACTCACTATTAAGGAAAAAACAATTTAAAAATGGGCAAAAAATTTGAATAGACACCTCACCAACAGAAATACAAAGATGGAGACAGCAAGAAAGTACAAATTACAACAGTAAGATACCACTACATATCTATGAGAAAAAATAATCTAAAACACTGACAAAATCAACTGGTGACTGGTGTGGAGCCATAAGAAATTTCACTCAACAGATGCTCAGAGTTTGGCAGCTCCTTCACATAACGATGAAATCATTGAGCAACATTTTTCAGACATATCCCCATTGTTAAGAAACGCTTGACTGTAATTTGCCCCCATTTATTTGGCATTTAATAACAGCATTTAGTGTATTTTATGTTTATAATTTAATATGATGTACAATCCAAACAAAACATTCCACATATTTTACCAAGACTTTTAGTTTTAAATTGGGAATGACTTTTATTTTCAAATGGGAAACATTACGGAAAATTCTGATAATCTATAGAAAGAAAAAGTTGATTAAATATTACTTTGCATACTGGAAATCAAAGGAGTTATAAACAATTTGCAATTAAGACATAATCTTAAGTTAAATAACGTTATGATGAATAACCACCTAAATCCTTCTGTAACAACAGAAAATAACTTACTGATTTGCTAGCATGAATGCAGTCCTACCAATTTTTTACTGGAATATCCACTGTAATTCTCTGAAAGACAGTAAGCCATGACTCAGATGCAAATGATTTTTTTCAAAGTACTAAATAACTAATAAATCATCTGTAGTGGAGACATTGTTTACAAGTTAGAAAAACTGCTTTGTGAACACCCATAAGCAAGACTGTTGTTTTGCTTCTGCAATCTCACGTCTTAACAACGGAAGCCCAATATGCTTGGACGGTGAGAATTAAGTAGTGAATACTGGGAAAAGATACAAATGACTTAACTGTGGTTGGACATTACATTATGAACAGATTTATTCTGAGCAGAAGTTTCATGTTTCCATTGTGTTTCAATAGACAACTCTTTACCAAAAGAATGAAAAGTAAACCAGACCAATTAGGCACTGGTGTTCCACTCTTCAAAAAAGTTAGCTAAAAAACAAGGCTCTAGTTAATTTAAGGAACTAAGGATTCAAAGACAATCAGAGATTACATGTCGCAATTTTAATTTCTGTCAATTTTAGAGCACCAAATGTTTAAATTCTTTTCATATGCAAAATAGTACTTGTTAAGTTGGTTGTTATAAATGTTTCTGGAAATAAAATGGACAAGGTAATGAAATATGAAAAGCACTTAAACTCAATGTCTTTGGGAAACAATAGAACTACCTAATTAAAAAAAGAATTAAAAATCAACAGACGACTGTTGCCAAATACAAAATGGTATTGTTAAACAGAAGGACACCAAAATGAATGACAAATTCACATTAAATGAAAGAACAAGCTAAAGAACAGAGCATTCATGTATACATCCCTCCTACGGATTCTGAAACCACTTTAAAACCACTTAGCTTCATTCTTGATTTATATGAACTTTAAAGGAATTGTTAAAAAATGTTTATGTCTGGAGTCTATTTTCTTTGGAGGTCAGATTCGACTTACAACTAAAGAAAATAATGATAGCACTATTTTATACACATTTAAATGGGATTCTTTTCAATCCCAAGATCTTAATAACATGTACGTGTGCATTAGATATTTGCTTATGTAATTGACATTATTTTGTGTAACACTCATATTAACACTACTTTTCAATGATAAGAATTAGGGCTAATTTTTGTGTCATCACCAAAGAAATCAAATGTTCACCCATTTCATGTGAGTGCTAAGATTTTACATAAAGGTGGAAAAAGCTTGTCACCCACACAAACATTTATTCTTTATAAATTAAACTGCCATTTAAATCTCTGTGGAACAATACAGTTTTAACATATCTTACATTGTTTACACAGAGGTCAGCAAGTTTTTTATGTAATACAATTATACAAAAGGAAAAAGGCACCGAGACAATTGGTATAGAGATAGTAGAAAAGTAGATATGAGACTAAAATGCAATATAGCACAATCTCAGTTACATGAAGGTGATTAGACAGCCACTCATTCTATAAAATGGATGGCTTCACACGCTCATCTGTTTATATTGTGACCAAAATGTAAATTAGTATGTGACAATAATAACACTGTTGATGACCACACAGATACTTATTGTGGATTAGTAAGATCCATTCACTAGTCACTAGCAAAAATGTTGGAGACAGTCTAAGACCAAAGGAAAGGTTAGTCAGCAGTGTATTTCTTCAGGTCATTTGAAAGAATTTTGCTCACAGAGCAGTTAATCTTCATCACACCATTTTATCCATTATTAGAAAAATAAGTAAGAAAGTTCTGTAGAAACTATACTATTAAGGAAGCGCCTTGCCTCAAAAAATATGAAAGAAATAGGAAGAAAGGAGGGGAGGAGGAAGAGAAAGACAGAGGAAGGGAATTTTGAATAAAAGATTCCACTAACTGAGTGTTTCCATAAAAGTTACATTATTTTGTGAAATAAAGCACAAAGCAAGAGTATGAGCAGTGATAAACCTCTTGAGCTTTAGAAAAATTACAGATTGCAACATTTATCAAGACTCTTAAAATTCATATATTAACTATTCTTCCTCAAGACAACTGGAACTGGAAAATAATATTTATATACTTTCTTATTTCAAAATTCTAGTAAAAGTCTAGCCAAAGTTTGGCTGTCTCTTCTGTATCAGCTTGAAAGATTCCTCAAAATTGTTGCCACTACATTATCTTCATCATAAAACAAAGGGTATTTTAATAAAATTATGCAGAAACATGCTGAATTAATTTTGTGATGCAAGTTACTACTGGAAGTTTTTGCTTGGTAAACTTAAAGCAACATCTATATATCAAAATGCTGTTCAAAAAACCATCATTAATTTTTATCTGTTATTCAAATAATTGCTCATATATACTTAAATACTGACAGAATCAATTTATGTGCCAAACTACTCTGGTCTCCTCTCAGATAATAAATGTGATGTAATTACAGGATATTATATTCTCAATATTTATTCAAAAGACAACCCAAGCCCCTTCTCCCAAAAAACTTGCCACAACTCTATGATACTTCGGTTTTATGTTTTTTTGAAATTTTCTGGTTAAAGCAACATATGAAATTTTTTTTTTTTTTCATTTTTCTTTTATTATTCATATGTGCATACAAGGCTTGGTTCATTTCTCCCCCCTACATATGAAATTATAAAAAAACAACAACACAGTTTTCAAAAGCTCTCAAAGTTTAAAATAAAGAGAAGCTAGACAGGGAAGGGAGAAGATCAAAAGGCGAGGATATGACCTAACCACCTAAAGTATCTCATTTCTAATGTGGCATCAGATCCATTATAGTTGAAATTATATTTAGGTGTTGAAGGTGCCATCCTATGTCAGGGTTTTTGAAACACTGATGCTTTATACTTTTGGGTCTTTTTCTTCCATTGCTGCTTATGAATCACTATTAGCAACATTAATGAGGGTTCTGTGAAGAGGAATGACTATGAGATCTGCTCCTGAAGGTATAAATGATTTGGCTGTTACAAAAAATTATTAAAAATTGAGCCAGGCATGGTGGTTCACACCTGTAATCCCAGCACTTGGGAGACTGAGGCAGGAGAATCATGAATTTGAGCCCAGCCTGAACAACCTAGTGAGACCCTGCCCAAACCTGACCCTCTTCTCCCTCCTCCTCCGCAAAAAACATTAAAAATCAGACTATCTGGAGGAGGTGAGCACACACAGAAAATGGCAAATGAAGACTTTTTTTTTTTTTGCAAGGTTCACAGTCACAGCCCTTCAACCAGTTCTAAGTGGAAAAGACAAAACCACAAATCTCACAGATAAGGGAGAATTCCTATTTTCTCATTAAACAATAGTCATATTTAGTATCAACTGCTTAGACTTATAAAAATAAGCAATCTAGTAATATCTGGCTATAAAATATAAAACTTGTAATTTAAAAATAATAAATAGATAAATTGGGAAGTTTATTTTTAGTGTATATGGAGTCACTGTGTATATACCTCATCTACTGGGTATTCTTTTTAAACATACTCAGGTGGAAGATCTCATGCTAAAGGAATAAATGGAAGGGTATTGATTTTACTTTTTAAAGTAGTCTTAGACATCTAACAGAAAAACTCAAATATCAAACAGTACAAACTAGGTTTACTGATAAATTAGAATAATAAAGAAGAACATGAAGAGGGGGCCTAAAATGTAAGACAATAGAAGATACAGACAGGCAATGAAATGGCAAACATCTTGTATAGCTATTGCCACAGCAGTGACTTTTTCACAATTTTAGAAAATTTTACTTACCAAGAAGTTGAAATTATAAAATAAAACTTTTTGTTTAGTTTCCTTCTCTGCTTCCAGCCCATACAACAGACTCTTTCTCTGCCTTATATCTACAATTATAAAGATGGCTTAAAGGGAAATATTTGAGCAATAAATGAAAGGAATTTTCTTTTTTTCCCTTTTTTGCAATTAATAAAGAGGGATACAACTGCAATATGCAGGGGGTGGGTTGTAATGTGATATATCACACCTGGGTTCTAATTCCATTCTACTCTGACTTACTTCCTGGATGGCCTTAGGAGAGTATGCTTAACTTCATGCTGCACTTTCTTCATTGATAAAATGTTGATAATTATTTACTTCATAGTATTGTGGGAATCAAATCAAATGATAAATTATTACCTTAAATCTTTAGTAAATTTTGGCTGGTACTAGCATCAGCATTATACATCTTGGAAGGTGCAGATGATGTTTTAAGGTTAACTTTAGAAAGTGCTTTGCCACAAGGCTAATCTTGTATTCAATATTAAGATTTATTGGTAATAAGGATATTGATGGTCACTCCCAGTGTAGGTCACAGATGAACTGGGAACATCAAATGGAAAGAAAGTAAGAATTGAAAACTTGTGAATAACAGTCATAAATGTGGAGTCTCTGCTCCCATTTCTTGCATGGGAAGCAGGAAATGTTTCTCCTTTTTCCCCTATTTCTCCCCACTTTTATCCTGTTATACTAAATTCCTTCCCTAATAAACTTTACTATTGCTTTAAAAACAAAACAAAAACCCATCAATGTGAATTTCTCTGACAATTGTCTAGACTATAGAAGCAAATGGTGATTGCATGAATTTGTATCATTTCTCTTTGTATGTTTAACAAGGACATTGAAAACAATTTGTGACTACTGTTCTTATGCCATCTAAGATGTACACTTCAAATACCCTACTTTTTGGTTCACTATCACTTGATCTCCCCACTCATCTTTGTCTTGAAGAACACTCTGAACTCTCTTCCATTGATGCCTTCTTCCTTTGAGGTCATGGATTGTACTCTTGATTCACTTGATAAATGAAATGAAAATGAAGATGGTAACAAGTCAATGACCTTATACATAGTCCTGGGCATCTGCACGGGTTGGATGAAACTGCCCTACCAGTCCCAACAGTAAACATATGCATATTAATCAGGATAGTTTAGATATTTTCTCATTTTTAAAAATTTGATTCAATTTATTATTTTCATCAGTAAATACAAAATGATTGGGAATTTACTGAATGCATATGGTTTTCAAACAAAATGTGCAAAGTATTGAAGCCACAAGATTATAGAAGAAAGGATCTGTAAGGCAGGATGATATTATATTAAACAAATTCTTTACTGATTTGAAATACCCTTTGTTTCCTAGGCAGTAATAAACAACTAAACTTTGCAGCTTATTTGGGAGACTGTGATTCCAGGTTGGGGAGCTCCCATAAATACCTGTCAATTGCTGTATCTGGACTATTTCATTGACTATAAAACTTAGGGGATTTTAGCAGAACAATAAGAAAGTGGCTGTCTTTCTCAAGTTTCTCAGTCAATACCTGCTCCCTAACAGTGGGTCCCTGTTTGCTGTAATTACTGGGATAAGTAATCTTACTGGGATAAGATTTTGCCTTTAAGCTTTCTTGTGAATATGAGCACACAAAAAAAGCAGTAGTACTGTCTTCTACATTTGATTCAATAGAGTAAAGTGGGCTTCTTGATCCCTACTTAATCCTTTTCCTAAAAAATATAGGTAATTTTGGGAGAGTAATTAAGTTGAGTCAAACCACCAGAAAAGATATAAGTACATTCTGCCATATATAGAGGAGAATGGTGGCAAACATCACCCAAAACCAAATATAGCATTTAGTAATTATAAGAGGAGAAAAATAGTTCAGAAGTTTGAGAAATGTCTTTCTATTCAGTTATCTGAAAAAGCCAGCGCACCTTCACTTTTATAGACACATATATGTGCACATATCATGTGTATGTGTGTATGTGTAGGTCTGTCTGTGTATGTAGATACACACATATAAATAATCAATCTTTGAGGACTTGCAAGCAGGGTGGAGGGAGGGTCCTTCATGAAATTAAAAAAAAAGTTGATCAATTTTTCGGCCCTAATAAGATTTGATACTTACACAGGATAAGCCCAAAGATATCAAAGCACATATGCAATTCAGGGCATAGTCTGAAGAAAGGTAGATTTTTCTGATTAATGGTGAAAGCACCAAACTGGCCTTAGTAGTGTATTTGATTAGGCTTTGTTAGAGCTTCAAATGAGACTGGTAACTGTTTTTTATTAGGAAGATAACCAGTTGTTAGCGATGTAGACATTTGTGTCAAAAAACAGGAAAGATACCAGTAGTATCAAATGCCTAAATCCAATTTTTCAGTAAAATCTATATCCCACTTCAATTTTTTTTCCATACTGTTGCTGAAAAATACTTGCAAAATATTTTGCCATTTTAGTAGCATTCTAACTCTATAACCTAACTCACTTATTTAAAAATTCTGGAAAAAGCTCACTAATGTAATACCTAACTCATTTATTTAAAAATTCTGGAAAAAGCTCACTAATGTAATAATAAAAGGATGGGCTTTTCCCTTTAATGCAGTTCTGTAATACTTTCTTATACCTTATGTTGTCCATTTGTACTTTTTTCTTATAACTTGTGTGTATTTAAGCAGAGAATTTCCTATTTTTAAACTAAAAAACCCCAGGAGTTTATGGTCTTTTCAGATTTCTTTTAAGGCCTTTCAGTACAGTTAAGCTAAAGTAATAATATCTATCTCCATGGTTTTGTTATGGTAATAACAAACTCTAGCTTACGATAATATATAGTACTTAGTTGGGACTAGGAACAATGATGTACTGCTTTTTTGTAATTGGTAAAAAGTGTGTTTAACTAGAAATGAGAGAAAAAAAAGAAAATACTTTTTATATATACAAAACATACTCTATTTAATAAAGTATATGCATAAAATTATATATTAGATAAGAAGCAAAATTTAAAAGAAAATGGCTTATAATATTCCTGATTAATAAGAGTTCCTACATACAAAAACAAATCAAACTGCCTTGCCATTTAAAAAAATTAGTACATTATACAACTTTTTAATACTTCAGAGGAAATAAAGATCTTGTGACACTGTTCTGAGGAATCTTTACATTTATAAAAATCGAAGGCCTAATTTTGCAAATACAATGTCCAAGCTGTGTGAGCAAGTTTTAACTCACATAAAAGGCACAGAATGACATCACGTTGAAGAAAGGTATCTGTAAATGCCATAGAATCTAGTCACAATAGAAACATCATAAGGAGTCTCAGAACTACGTTTAGCTTGATGTTCTGAGTCAAACTGAGAACTGGACAGTCTTTAGACCACAATAAAAATTGAAGGAAGAGAAAAGATTTAGAGAGAGAAGAGTTTCTTATTTCGAACGCTACCTGCTTAATGCAGTGTTGGTTACTAAATACTCAGAGCAGATAATCAAAGTTTTCTTTAACTTGAATTGTTTTTGCTTTTCAACAGCTTATCTACTGTATTTTCCCATTTATAAGAAAGGTGTTTTTTCATATTACCACAGTTATAAAGAGTCAAACATTGAAAGAAACTATAAAGTAAGGTTCTGCTCTATTGGCTTCCTACATTGGAATACAAGAATACAGGAAGTGCTTTCAACAGAAAGTTACGTAGTTCTACAGTACAACCTGTCTAAAAGGCTTGCAAGGGACCAGTATGTGACTTGGTCTCTTTGGATCAGGCAAAAGCAGAGGGAAATAAAGAAATAAACTTAAAAAAAATACATCTTAAAAATTCTCTTTGTGAAAATGATTACTTGCTTGCACTTAGACTTAATGCTATGGAAAACTGAGGCACAATGAAACTGACTGAGGGCACAAAGTATCTGAAATATAACAATTTCCATGTAAGAGAAACTCTTCACCATTAGATATGACTTGTGACGACTACTCACATTAAATTATAAACACTGGAGGCTGGACAGACAAAACATGTTTTATGCATAATATGTAGGGTGATAATAAAATAGTGTGCAATTAAAATTCTGATTTTTTTTAAATCACATAATCTTCCATGAAATTACTTGAAATCAAAAGTGTGTTATTAAATTTCTGAAGGATTGTTAGTTTAACAATAGTGATACAAGTTTCTCAGTTTCTCAAACAAACTCTACCAGAGATAGAGACATGTCTTTTCATCTTTTATGTCAGTATTAGATGTCCTTTCCTAGAATTTAAAGCATTTTGGTAGAATGCTGAATAGGATTCTTCAAAGACCAGCTCTTCTCATGGTGACCAGGGAAAAACAGCAGTGTTGTAATCAGAAATAATGCTGCCTTGGATTGGGGTTGCCCATTTATCCTGGTCATCACGACTCTAGTAAGGCATGCCATCGGCACACTTGCTGTCCTTTTGACTCTTTCATTTCAGTCCAGTGATTGAGTTCCTCTTCTCCAGAGCTGTTCAGACCTAAAGAAATCCAGCCTATCATCTCTTTTCTTTTCATGCTGCGTTTGTTATACACAGACAGTATAAGTGTCACATCAGAAAGTTGAAACAGGGCCACTTGAAAAACAAAAGTTTCCTTATATACTGGATTTGGCTGCCCTCTGCGGATGGATGTCTTGCATTTGGACATCTCTTGACCCATGGAATTCAGCAGAGTTAACTTAACATATGTATCTGAAGGAAAAAAAAAAAAACCAACATACCACAAATATCATTTGAAACAAATCCAAAACAATTTTCTTATAATAAGTGTTGAGAAGATTATTTATAATTTATAAGGATATGGTGTATACCATGTATAATGGAAATTTAACTAATTCCATTTTGATGTAGGTGCTTATAAAATATGACAAGTAGAGAAAATACTAAGTAGGCTGAAAATACTTGAGTAGTAGTAATATCATCACCTCACTCTTTCTACATAATAGAATTTAAAGGTATACCTCACAATCCTTCCTCCATCTCCCCCCATCCTTGACCTCCCACTTCCTCCCTTCCCATTACCATCCCATTTAGCATCACTAAGCAGGACATCATAGCATTAATAAACACTTAGCAAGCTCAATTAGCCACAACACGGTAAAGCATTCCACTGTGTCTTCAGAGAGTAAGAAGAAATGAATAAATAGAAATGAAGCCAAATGGTAATGAGGAAAAGAGGAAGACAAGAATGCAAAGACGACACTGAAATAGCTTAGGGTGAAATGTCAAAAAAATCTCTGCATGGATGTGGTTTTTAAATATATATCTGAAACATTTAAGGGCCAAAATAAAGCCAAATGCATTGAGAGTTCAACGTTTAGCAAAACCAAGTAAAACTTTCTCCTGGTTTCATGCAAGAGTACATTTAATGTGCTTTTTTTGGGTAGATAAAAATAAATGATATAGGGTTTCTTTTAGACACAACTTAATGTGAAATTTCAAGTATTATATCTTAACTATTTTCATGAACTATAAAAAATCGATAGGATGGTTAGTGTGCAAAGTGAAACATAGTATTTCAGAGTCTGATTATATGGAAGGTAAATCTCTTTAAAAAACCATGTTTTCAGGTTTTTAGTGCATGCAAATGTTCTTCAGCATGCTGATCCATCATGTGCACTTCACATCAAAATTTCAATTTATTTTAAAGACCATCACAATATTTCTCATGAAATATCTGTTTCTGTTATATAAACCAAAATACAAATGGAAAAATAAACTTTTATTTTAAAAAGTTTTGCTCATTTTATATATACTCTGAATACCATCATCCATAATCAGAGATAAATTCTAAAGTTAGTTTTGTTTAAAGTACAACAGATAATAAATGTGCATTTTTTCAGAAACCAACATGGTGGACAGTTTCACTGCTGGCAAGTTTTAGGGTATTTTGTTTTTGCATGAAAAGACAACATCCAATTAGCCTCTACAGGAACTCACCTCGGATTATATAAACCTGTCCACCTATCAAGTGTTTTAGACAACAGAACAGTCCATCTGACAACAGGGGGTGGAAAGCAGTAAAAGAAATAATGACCAGATGTCAATCGTTGGGTGGAAGAGGGTCAAAGTTCAGAATTAAAGAGGAAACACTGCACTGGAGTGGAAAAACACAAAACTTTAGCATTTTAATTCAGGTAGAGGGTTAGACAAAAGGATTGTTGGGTAAATTTAATGGAATGAAAAGTTCTAACATTACTGTGTAATCTTAAACAAAAAATTACACTGTTTTAAAGGGAGACATCTTTATGATATCCTCTTGGTCTAAAGCACATTGAACATAGAATCATGCAAATTATCAGACTATAAAAGAATGAATCAAAGTCATTATTATTATGCTAAATTTTAAGTTTATTCATGCAACATTTAATATTTCAAATAGTTTTATTACTCCCAATGTAATGCAAAATTAAGTTATGCAAAATAAAATAGAACAATCAAAATTTTTGCTTTTGAATGTTGCCACTGTTTCTTTGGATAGAACTGGGATTATTCAGTCTATAACATAGTTCAAAACTTAGAACCTAGGTATATATGCAGGGCTATTATCTCATATTATGTCTCCTTTATAAATACTCAACTTTTACATAATTATTTAAAAAATTGAATTATAGTTACTTACTAGTTACCTCCCAGCAAACACCATTAATAAAGCTGATCTTTCTTAGGCTGTTTACTACCCAACACTGCCCCTGGCTCTTTTTTAGCTGATTCCCATTTCTCTATTTCTGAGTATCATTACATTCTGCTATTCTTTCAATATCTCCAGTTGGGTATTTATCAAAGGTTTATTAAACTCTTTGCTAAAGCATAGGGGCAAACTGATAGCTTGTGGCTCAATGTGACCCCAATTTATGATTTGTTTATCTGGTATAGTGTGAAAGCATCTTTGAATCTGGATGTCTAAAGGCCAGGTGTGCACTTTTGTGGTTGTCATGGCCTCATTGTACTCCTGTCTTTCATCTACACATCTTCTACAGGTTGTCTTTCAGGACATTTGAGTCTGCATTCTCAGGGTATATAAATAAAAATAACTGAGCTACACTTGTGAGTCAGTTTATTCTAGGAATGGTTTCTTTCCTCCCATTGAATTTTTCCTTTGAAATGAGAGAAAGTGGATAATCCTAACTTTATCCTTCTTTTATGCACCTTTGTCAGATTTAAGTCCCACAATTACCCTGTGGGAGATGTGACCTTAATTTTACCTATTAAGAAACAGATTTAGGGAAGTTGGGCCATTTTTCTAAGGGTAGAAATATGACTAGAATTTAGCCTTCAGATTTTTAATTCAGGGACAGATGCATTTTATGACATATATAAGAAGCAAGCATTCCAACATTTCTTGGGGCAAGCTAAATATATTTTTATGACTTTTCACTTTAATTGAATAATGAATTTTTTTTGACATTTATAAGTAAGGTAATTTAATTCAAGGATGGAGACAGTTTCCCCTCATTTAATAATTGTTTGATACTTGGAGTAAAAGACTACATTAAGCAAGTCTTTGGGAAATCTTTAAGAAAATTTAAGCTGGTGTATTATTCAAGATTTCCTTTCAAAGCTTTAGTTCAGGGCATTAATAACTTTAATTTTAGGGAATATAGAGAAGTTACTCTGTTCTCAGTTTGCATCTCACAGATATCAACAGTTTTGGAGGTACATTGGGGGACAATTTCTTTGTACTCTCGTAACCTTCCCTCACTGTCACGAACTGGGGATGGAAGTAAAGAGAGAGGTAGAAAAAGTCAGGGCTGAAGTATGCCTTGTTAGTTTTCTCTTCCAATAATCTAGGGTAACATCAAATTGTTCTTATTCTGCTTGTATGACAAAGTAAAACTCATTCTATCTAAGAAAAGACTGCTAATAGTGGTTTATCATTTTTTCTTTTTTGTGGTGCTGGGGATAGAATCTAGGGTCTGGAACATGTTGAACACATGCGCTGCCACTGAGCTACACCTCCAGCCGTTATAAATCTTAAAGGAGAAGAAAATGTGAAGAAACAGTTTCTTCTTAAATTGTTAAGGGAAAAATAGGAGTATATACATTAGTTCATAGTACTGCATGCAGACAGAAAACATAACATTTATCTTCAGTTAGCAACAATGGCTGTCCACATTTCTGCTCATATTTGTGAATATTATTCACTCTTCAAAACTCTGTAACTTTTTTTCTGGCATGAGATAATATCTATGATAGGAAAATTTATTCTGAAGACACTATGAAAAATTAAGATTCCTGTCACCATACAATTAATATTTTGAATTTCAAATTTTTCTACTTCCCAAATGACTGGAAATAGAAAATATGAAACAGATTCGCTGATGATTCACGATTTCATTTTGATTGGTTAAGACTAAAATGACAGGGTTGAAGCCCCATCGTCAAGTCCCATCAGTGCAGAAACATTAGAGTAAAAAGATTTGTTTCACTCACTGGGTGGTCTGTTTGCTGCCAAGTTTTTGAAGTGGCTGCCTTTTATCACTTCTGCTGATAATCTTCCAGTTGTGGCATTATAAAGGAGGCCAATGAGAATTTCTGGAACTGAGCCATGTTCAAGAGACTGGCATGAGGATGTACTTTCACTACAGGACATTTCTGACATACTCATTTGGGAGTCACAGCCCTGCAAATCAAAAATGAAATTTTTTTGCAAAAAGGTTATATGAAGAGATGTATTGTTAATGCCACATTTATTTGAATTAGGTAGGTAAATTGCAATAAAGACAAGAGTTGCAAGCCAAATCCCCCAAACTTCAGATTAGAAATACTGTTTTTGGATATTTTAGTCCTTGGATCTCATTTTATTATGCAGAAGTCAAACAAGTCATAGGAAATGAGAAAGTTTCATAAATTTCTGCATATTTAGATGTAAAGCAGAGAAGATACATTTCTTAAACTTACAGATGTTAATGAACTATTTTTGAATGTGTAAAATTTTTGTCTATAACGTGACTGACCTAAAAGCCTGACACTGATTTAGATTCATTTATATTTAATATCTTAACTGTACCTTAAAGACAAAGATTGGTACACTGAGTAAATAAAAACTATCCACTATTGATAAACTAACATCTAAAACACAGAGACAGAAAAGTTTAAAAGGATGGTCAAACTTACGATTCTTTTCATATAATAACCAAATAAAACTGATGTAGCTACATTAGAAACAGTAATTAGTAATCAGGGCTGGTTTTAAGGAAGTAACCATTACTAGAGGTGAAGCAGTACACCTAAGCATGGCAAAACATTTCATTTACCAGGAAGATAAAATAACTGTGAATTTGCAAGCATTTCATAATGTGGGCTGAAAATACAAAAAGTAAAAATTATTATAACTAGAAAAATGGAGAAGCTCATAGCCAGTGGGCGTGTTAGCATACTTTTCTCAGTAACTGCCCAAATGAGCTGGGATGTAAATACAGTAGGATGTAGAAGATTTGAATATCACAGTAAGTAAAACTGACCTAATGGTGGTATGCACAGTGCCATAGCCGAGGACTACCAAATGCACAATTTCCCTGAAACATAATTGAACTTTTACAAAAATAAAGCAAGTAACAGTGAATTTCAAATGATGAAAATTATTCACAATAGGTTTTTGATTGACTAGAAATCCAAACTATTTTCTACAGAAAAATAAAATCCCTACATATTTGCAAATCAAGGATATGTTTCTGAGTAGCCTATGGGTAACTAAATGATACACAACAAAAGTGAGTAATTTAAAAGACTAATAAAGCTCAAGTGGTACGGCACCTGCCTAGCAAGGGTTGATTCCCTGAGTTAAACTCCAGTGCTGCCAAAAAATAAATAAAATAAATTAAAAAGACTAATAAAAATGGATAAATTTCTAGAGCATTAATTTATGAAAAGGAAAGAAAGTAGGCACAAAGTATCAGGAATGGAAAAGGAGACATCACCACACATTCTACAGAACATGAAAAGATAAGAGGGTGTAGTATGAGCAACTTTCAACAAACGTGAAATCTGGATGAGATGACCACACTCTTAGTAAACTACAGCTAGCAAAGGGACATAAAAAGACACAGAATCTCTGAGCAGTCTTACTGAAGAAATTGTAATTAAGAACCTTTCCAAAATAAACACACGCAAAACAAAACAAAATACAGATACTTTAGCCCAGATGGTTTTACTAGTGAATTCTAACTAGTAACAATAGTCTTCCACAAACTCTTTTAAGTAGTAAAAAGGAAGCACTCCTTAACTTGCTTTGAGAATCTAGCATAACTTTGAAACCAAAGCCTATAAGGATATTATTTTTAAAGCGATAAGAATTATAGGATTTTCTTATTCATGAGCCAAGA
The DNA here is from genome assembly GCF_047511655.1 of Castor canadensis. Classification (NCBI taxonomy): domain Eukaryota; kingdom Metazoa; phylum Chordata; class Mammalia; order Rodentia; family Castoridae; genus Castor; species Castor canadensis. The sequence continues at coordinate 122,820,396 of NC_133396.1, forward strand.
TTTAAAAATCCTAAATAAACTATTAGCAAACCAAATCCAGCCACATGTAACACCATACTTAACAACAACAAAGTGTTTTCATGTGTCCCCTTTGAAACTGCTATGACCACTTCAAGTCAACACTATGGCAGAGATCACAGCCAGTGAAAGTCACAACCTTAAGAAAGACAATAAAGTGAAATATTGAAATAAAAGGTGCCATATTTGGAAGGGGAGTAGATAAGACTGAGTATCAATTACATAATTATCTATATAGGAAATCTGAACAAAATTACAGAATAATTGCAGTTTACACAATAGTAAAATTAAAAATTCCGTACAGTGTTATACATCAGCAACAAATTTCAAAACACAATTTATTAAAACTAGCATTTATGATCACATAAAATATAAAATATCTAGGAATGGATGTAACAAATGATAAGCAAGGCCTCTGTGCAAAAACCAATGAATGTTACTGAGAGAAATTTAAAAGTGCTATATAGATTTTTAAAAAGTGCAATACATATGTTAATATTTTAGAAGACCTGGTTTTGTAACATTAGTCCATACTGATCTATAGATTAATAGATTAAATGCAATTCCAATAAAAATTTCAACAGACTTCCTTGCATTTTTTGAATTTCATTATCAATCATGGAAATGGAAATTAAAACCATGAGGTAACACAACAAACAGATGGGCTAAAAGAATACCAAGTGTGGTGAGGACACAGAGAGATGGAAACGATCATATCCCTCTGGTGGGAGTGTAAAAAATGTTAAAAATGCACATATCCTATGGTTTCGAAATTCCGCTTCTACATACATACCATCAGAAACATGTGCAATGTTTACCAAGAGATGTAAAAGAATGTCCATAGCAGCACTATTCATGCTGGACCCAAACAGCAGAATGGGTGATTTGTGGTGAATTCATACAATGGTATGCTACACAGCAATGAAAATCATTATGATGCTTACAAATGTAACTCTGAATGAAAGGCGTTGAACTCCAAAGAATATACAGCAGTATAATTTAATTAATGAGCATTAAAAAAAAACTCACATCAAGAAAACAAAGAACACAATAAGGCAAACTAAGCCATAGTGCTCCAGAAACATGAATAGGTGTAAGACTAAAGAAAAATGAAAAAAGTTTACATGAAAGTAAAGATGGTGGTTAACTCTGGGGTAGGGAGAATAGGAAAAGTGACTATAAAGGGCATGGTGAAGGTTTGGGGGGTGTTGGCTATTTTTAAAAATTTTTTTATTTCTTGACCTGGGTGGTAGTTGCTTTGTGTAAATGGATGCTACCATTTCTGTTTTTTATACTTTTCTAAGTGTGCTGGGTTTCACAAGAGAAAAGGTTTAAGAAAAAAGTACATGATGCAAGGATACAATAAACACAAACACACAATGGTTAAATAAATATTTGGAATTTTCTTTGAAGACTCCTAAGGATTCTTTATTTACTCTATGAGTTGGAAGGAAGGAAGGAGGGAGGGAAGGAGAGAGGTTAGGAAGGAAGGAAGGTTACTCCCTATAACAATGTAATTAAAAATTTTAAAGTGTTTTAAATAAATCTTCAAGTGTAAATGTACTGTTGGTCATATAAACAATGAAGGAAAAGTGACACATATCTGGAAATTGAATTAGCATAGAGAACTAACCTTCAGAAGGAAAAAAATCTCATATTTTCAAGTCTAGCTCTAAATTAGAGTAGTATTTCAAAATAAAATACATCTTATATTCTTAAATCATGAGTACAAAAAACACATGGTTTGGTATGTTTTCATGACAGTTGGAAGAGAAAACATAATTTTAGTAAGTTTCAATTAAGATATATCACCACTTATGAAAATAGTGTCAAAAACATGCTTGAACATATTTAGTGCATTTGCTACATTAGGCTGTTCCACTAGTGGCATCTGTTTGAATGCAATGAATTACATTCTCCATGATACAGTATTTTCCATATTAACCCACTGTCAGATAACAAGATGCGAACCTAATAGCTTCCTGTCAGCACAGAGACCACACTGCCAAGAAGAAAGTGATGGAAAAGGCTTTTCTGGTCCTAAAGATAGCAATCACCTTTTCTCCACCTTTCTGTGTTTTTGAAAACGCTTACCTCCAAGCCAAACAAAGAAGCAGGAACATAAGATCATTGGTGATCACATTTTATTGAAGTGAGCCTTGATGAAATACAGAAGCCTTTAAATTACAGAGAAAACTATTCTCTAAAAGAGGTCATTGTGAATTCCTAACTTAAAAAGTGCTAACCTCATGGCCTGTTCAATGCCCACAGCACTAGTGCTGATCAGAGGTGGGCACAGTTGTGGCAGTCCAGGAAGACCACTGAGCACACAAAAGCAGTTACTGTGTAAGAGAGTAATGGTGCAGAAAGCATTAAGTACAGCTTCTGTGTGCTCCAGTGGGTCTTCCTTCACACTGTTCCTCAGGGTATGCTGCTGCATTCCATGTACCTTCCAGAATGTCTACAGACCTGTCATGAATTTGTAACTGGGCTTGTCTAGGTGCTAGTAACCACAGGTGATTAACCCAAAGTCAGATAAACTCCAGTCATAAGTAGGCCTGCTTAAAGGAACAGTCCCAAAGTAAAACGTCTTCCTACCTTGCGTAATATTTTACTTCTTTTTAATACTTCCCGTCCTTCCCCCTGAGTCTTTTGCCAGAGGGTGAAGGATTTTAAGCAATTCTGTGAGAGCAGAAAAAAACCTATTTAAATTTTCAGACAAATGATTAAACACTATATAATGCTTTTTATAACCAGAATTAGTGCTTATGGCAGCCATTTACATTTCCTTAATGGTGTTAATAGGTTAAAATCAGGTGGAAACTCGTAAACATATCCAGAAAAGCCATACAATTAAAAATACAACAGGACTCCTATGAAGTAAATATACTGGGCTTTTCATAACATTGAATTGATTCCAGCTTGTTTTTAAGGTAAAAAACTGAATCGTACAATTACTGTAAACTTGAATATTTTCTGTTGAACTTATTCTCACTGTGGCTAAAAGATAGTATTTGGTTTTTAATTTCATATTTGAAATGCTTCCATTACACTTTTCTGAAAATGGGGCAGGAGGGGGTGCTGATGGGTAAAATGAGGGAAGTCACTTGCTGCAGCAAAGCTAGGGGCTACCATCGTTCATGGTCTTAACTTCAGCTGCAGTGCTTCCTTCTGCCCTGCCTTTTTCCTAGACCCAGGAACAACCAGACAACCAGAGGTGATTCCAGGAGAAAGCATGAACAACATACTGCTCCAATCCTGGCCCCTCTGACCTGCAAACCCAGTATAAGGAGCCAGGCTGGATTCTGACAGGGACTGTGAAAACACCAAGTAAATCTGGACAGGTAGGGTAAATTTCAAGAGTTGTATTGGAAGCCACTCTGCTAAAATAGTGGCTGCACTGGCATCCTTCAGGTTGCATGTGACAGAATGTCCAACTTTAGTGGAGACTTAGACGATAAAGGGAATATACTGGCTTATATAACCCAACGGTTTGTACAGAGGTAGCTTCAGGCACTCATGGATGCAGGCCCCAACCTGTGTCACAGGAACCAGTTCCCCTTTATCCATTTCTCATGTTTGTTCCCCAAATTTGGCTTTGTTTTCAGGCAGTCTCTTCCCTTGTAGTTGCCAGATGGTTTTCTGTAGCTCTGAGTGTTGGGAGATAGAGGGCAGTCTCGTGAGTGCTGGGTTCAAACCAGAACCCTAGATGTGGCTAGTCAGGGCCCAGAAGATTTAAATCAGGGGTTTTGGAAAAAAGTTTGTGTGATGGTTTGAAAATGGTTCTTCCTCCCTAACATGCAAGAGTTTAGTCTTCAAAGTCATATGCAAGTAGAAACTTAATCCAACTATGATGTTTAGAGTGGGTCCCTTGGGAAGTGATTGGATAAGGTCATTAGGGTAGGACCCCCATGATTGAAGCCTGGTGGCTTTATAAAAAGGGAGACCCCATGGAGATATACACATTATTGCCATATGTGAATCAGCCAATGGTGACCCTTTACAGAGTCGAGGCCATACTGTTTGCTCTTCCAGTTTCCAAAACTATTAATTAAACAAATTTCTTCTTTTTTTTTTTTTGGTGGCATTGGGGTGTGAACTCAGGGCCTCACACTTGGTAGGCAGGCACTTGACCACTTGAGCCACTCCACCAGCCCTAAAGTGTAACCCAGGCTGGCCTCAAATTTGTGCTCCTCTTTGCCTTATTACGTGTGTGCCATCATTACCAGCCCTATTTTCTTTATGAAAGTATCCTCAGGTGTTTTATTCTCATAACAAGTAAGGGCAAACAGTTATCTTCATCAGAAATATAGGAGTAGGTTGGTCCCAAAAGCAAAATTTAGACACTGGGGCTATAAGAAAAAGATATGGATACTTCAGGTGGACAAAACAGCTGCCAACTAGAGGCCATTGAACCAAGTTGCCTGTCCCTGCTTTTCCTCCTCAGCCTTCAGTGAGGACTATTACCCACGTAACTGAGGAGCTGGTGATGAGGTTGCTTGGGCTCTGATTGTGACCATGTTATGTCCTTCAGGCTCCTCTTTGCCGGGCTCGGCGTGCAGGAGCCAAAGAAGAGGAAAGAAGGCATAGTGAAAGAGAACATTCCCACACTCATGGAGCATAGCTGACATTTGGCGGGGAACAGAGTTAAAATCAGGAGTAGAAAATTCTCACTTTTTCTTTTGTAAGCCCTACATATTAACAATGGAAAATAAATGTAGTTGTTAAGTTTTAAGGTAAAAGAACAAATAGTAAAACAAATAAACATTTCATATCACTCACATTTGACTACAGTATCATGTGTATAGTGGTGAAAAATTCCTGTGATCAAAATTTATATATATGCATGTATAGCCTTGTGTGTTTGCACATTTTCTTGCTACATTGTGAACATAATCAATTTGACATTTTGCATATATGTTTATGACATTGGCTTACAAGCTTTTTTCTCTGTGCTCTGGGGTGACCTACTTGCTGAATGAACACACATACGTGTATAGAACGTAGCACAATGAACACCTTTTTCTGGACTCAATTTTAAAAATGCTTAATTTAGGTCTTTGCATCTGTTTATGAGTAAGACTGGTTAATGATTTTCTCATCTTATGTTACGCTTGTCTAGTTGGGGTCAAAATCCTACCACCCTTACCCTTCCTTTTCTCTGTATTCTCTGAGGTGGTTTTGTACACTAGGAATTATTCATCCAAAGAAGGGGTAAAACTTTCCTCTCACACACAGCTGTCTTCTTTCCTTTAAGGGGATCTTTTTGACACTGATTAAATTTACTTAATGATGATAAGTCTTTTTATGTCTTCTATTATTTCCTTTTCAGAAATTTGTATTTTTCAAGAAAATTGCTCATTTTATGTGAGTTTTTTGATGTCTTTTCCTAGAGTTATTCTTTTTTGATTTTGAAATCTACTTTGAATTGGTGGTTGTATCTTCCTCTTCATTTAATGTATTGTTTCTTGAGGGTTTTTTTGGTCACACTGGGGTTTGAATTCAGGGCCTCACACTTGCTAGGCAGGTACTCTACCACTTTAGCCACTCCAGCAGCCCTAATACATTGTTTCTTGATCACTGTCTCCAGAGGCTTATCTACTTTATTAGTAATTTCAAAACCCCACTTTTTTTGTTAAACCTCTTTACAATTTTCTTTTTATTTTATTTTTGGTACTGGGGCTTGAACTCAGGGCCTTCACCTTGAGTCACTCCACCAGCCCAATTTTTCGTGATGAGTATTTTTGAGAGAGGGTCTTGTGAACTATTTGCCAGGGCTGGCTTTGAACTGCAATCCTCCTGATCTCTGCTTCCTGAGTAGCTAGGATTACAGGCGTGAGCCACTGGCACCTGGCTAATTTATGTTCAATATTGTTAGAATTATGTCTCAATGAATCCCCAGTATAACAATAATATGATAGTAATAATAAAAACAAATCTATTCGTGTCTTAAAAATACACCCCTCAAATTTAAATGTTTTCATTTTAAGTGAAAATATTCTGAATTTCCATTATGTCTTACTCTCTGACCCTGAGTTAATGCAGAAACTTTTTAGTTTGTGTGAGTACCTGTAACCATAGATCTTGGCTGGTGGGATGGGGAGACTGCATCTTTTACCTAACCTCCTATTCTCAGTCATAGAGTTCTAGCTAAGTGTGTCTCCTGTCTCCTTGCATTTCTGCAACATACCATACATGCCTTGGGCTCAGGTGGGGCGCTCCGCCTGCCTGCTGTGTTCTTTCCCCAGGTCAGGTATGCGTGTGGCTCACTCCGTGGTCTACTCGAAGTCTTTGCTCACACATCATAATCCCAACTCACCTAACCTTGACCACTTACTTAACATTATACCTTCCTTCCCATTACCATTCTTGACCTGTTCATCCTATTTCTTTCTTTCTCCATAGTACTCTCCCCCTTCTTCCATACCACATACTTCCTGTATCTTGTTTATTTCTCCCCTTACCTGCCTTACCTATGATCAAATTCCATGCAATGCAAAATTTATTTCCACTTTTCATTAATGTATACTGAATATACAGAACATCTGGCACAGGTGTAACATGTACTTAGCAGATATTTGTTGAATAACTTTAATTTCATTACAATGAGATCAAAGAATGAAATTTATATGATATTGATTCTTGATATTTGTGGAGCATTCCTTTGTGTTCTAGCACACGATTGATTTTTTGAATGTTCTCTGTATGCTAAAGAAAGTACATATTTTTTAATTTATTGGGTAGAGGTCCCACAAATATCCCTTAAATCAAATTTGTTGGGTTGCTGGAATTGCCCTATCCCTACTGCTGTTTTTCTGCTCTTCTTGCTTATTTAGATCTTCCACAGGTTTCACAGTGTCTTGGTTCAGCACTGCTGCTTCTATTTCATTTTGAATTTAGTGTTTTTCTTACAAGGTATATGTTTCAGTGATTATTTCAGCACAGCAATAATCTGTGAGTTATAAACTCGCCAGGTCTTTGCCTAGAAATACCTGGAGTTCGCCCTCAGTTGAGTGGTAACTCAGGTGGCCAGGATACTGTAAATTTGTAATTATCTTGCTTGGGTACCTTCAAGACACCATAGCCCTGCACTGCCTTTCTTATGGCAAGTGAGAAGCCTGCTGTTAGTTAATCTGTAGCTCCCTTACTGGTTCTCTATGTTGGCTTTTACCATTGCTCTTTGGTGCTTCATCCTTTCACTGGAACTTTTGTGGGTGTGGATTCATTTTTAGTAATCCTGTTTAGGACCTATGTTTTCTCTCATTTGTGACTATTATTCTAGTGGATTATCTCTTGATTCTCATACTTTTAAAATGTGAGTTCATTTTCCATGAGGCTTATTTTTTCTGTGGGAATTCTGAATGGCTTAACTTTGACTTCCTGAACAAAACAGGATTTCATTTAAGGAAAAAAGTAGTGAGGATAGTTTCCTGGGGGGAAACCAACACATTAATCATACTTTAGCACCTAATATAATATTTATATTCTCAGTTTATTTAATAACTTTTAGGAACACTTACTCATTTTTTCATCTCATAATCCCAAATATAATTTGTGACTGGACTTCAGGCCAGTTGCAAAAATAATTAATAGACCACACACTGTTTTATCTTACTGAAGGAAACAATAAACTAGAAACAAAATAGCTAGTTAGAAGCACCAGTAGCATAAACTTTTATTGAATGTCTGTTCTGCATAAGGCCCTGTACTAGGGAAGAGATGGATTGATTTCAAGGCAGACTATGACAAAATGCTGTGAGGTTTTAAGGGAGAAAATGAGTGGATGTGATTAACTCTGGATAACAGAAACTATATTTCTGAGAAAAGATATTTGAAGTTGACTTTAAAAAAAAACTTCAGTAGGCACAAGGAAAGTCATTTCAGATAGAGACAGTGGACAGAGTATGTGGCAGATGTAGTGACATGGCATGGGTGGTGTGTACAGGGAGGGTAAAACTGCAGCTAGAAAAGGAAAATGGAACCAAAATCTACTCATCCAGCACCATGTGACCGCTTCTACCAGAGACTCAGGGTTTGTACTGTAACTGGTGCTCTGACTCTCTCACAAACTGTAAGTCCCTTGAGGGCACAGTCTTTGTTTTACTCATCTTTGTATGTCTCCAAATTACAGAGCCTGTCACCACTAGTCAATTCATAAACACTGCTGGATGAAGAAAGTGACTGCTGAACACATGAAATGTGGTGGGAGGGAAAACTGGATGTACTCAAAGCTGTGAAAGCGAGAGGCATTTTTTAAACTGGGGAATAATAACACTCTCAGATCTGTTGTCAAAAAATAACAACATAAGGCTAAGCATGCAGCATGACGGAGTGCTGGGGCAGGGAGCACAGTTTATTTAGTTGTGCTAGTGACAGATGAGTCTCTACTTCAGAGGACTCTTGTAGTCTTATCTTTGTGTACATTTTACATCTTGAGAACAAAATACAATTTTTTTTACCCTGCAGTAAAACAGAGACTTTAAAAATATGTTGTATTACAATCAGTCCTATAGACCTAGACACAATGTAGTAGAAATTACTAGGCAAGATCTTTCTAATGTAATAACTTTAGCAAATATGAAGAATTATGACAGTTTTGTTTCAAAATTAATGCAGCTGACTTGCCTGACTTCTAAATTTTTATTTATTTATTATTTTTGGAGTACTGGGGTTTGAACTCAGTGCTCACTCTTGTTAGGCAGGCACCCTACCACTTTAAGCCATTTTGCCAGCCCTTTTTTGTGTTGGATATTTTGGAGATGGGTGTTGCTATTTGCTGGGCTGGTTCTGAACTGTGATCCTCTTGATCTCTGCCTCCCGAGTAGCTAGGGTTATGGGTGTGAGCACTGGTGCTTGGTTCTGCCTAACTTCTTGTGTGTATCATATTTCTAAAGACTGCAAAACATTTCTATCAGGTGCTGATGACACACGTTGAGTTGTTAAGATAGTAGAAGCTCTGATCCTCAGAAATGACCTTGTACACATCTGAGCAAGGTGTGAGCTTATGTGAATTAGTCACTAAGTTCATAGAGTGACATAATTAGCTATTCCTGTGTAAGTTGGTGTGTTCCAAATGTGCAAAATGTTTCTATTAATGAATGCTTTAATGAGATGATTTCAATCTGTTTAAATATATGGATACATACATACATGTATGTTTTAACTATCAGAAAATCAAGTAGAAGCCAATTAGAATATAGCGGCTCTGAATGATTTCCAAATGCTATTTATGTTTTGGGTTACACTCTATTATCCACAGACTATTGGTTTTCCAGTGGTGGTTAGTAGAATGTATTGGACTTCATTTTAAAGTATTATAATTGTAACTATTTGAAAACTAAAATAAAAGCAATAAAGTATGTAAGTAATCAGACACAGAGGCAGTGGAGTGTATTGGTAAGGAAAGTGAACTCTGGAGCCAGATTTCTGGGGCATGTCTGATATGGGAATGTGACTTTGGCAAGGCACTCAGTATCTTCATGCTTTGGTTTTCCTAAAAGATGAGGAAGAACTGTGCCTACTGCCAACATACCAGAGATCACCGAAGTCTTTATTTGCATTGTAGATTTCAGGTTTTACTGCTTGTATACTGGACTAAAAGTTTCCCCTGTCATCTTGGTTTAACTGAGAAGGATTTGAAGACTGCAAAGCAAGCTGTTAAAAGTTACCATTTGTAACTCTTTATATGAATCAGCATTTTCATATGGTTGTGTAATTAAAAGAAATAAACAGGACTGAGTATCAGAGCTTTAGCAAAGCTAAAACATATAATCTGCACCTGTACAACTGTAGGTACCTATGCAGTGAGTAAGGCAGCTGAGTTCACACGTAAGCTCTGAGGTTTTGTCATCTGTGTGACTTCGGGCATCTTTTAAAGTTTCCTTGGGACTCAATTTCTTTATCTGTAAAAGGAAGACAGTACCCTCTAGAAAATTCTATTCTAATTTTTCTGTTCATCAAACCAAGCCCATTATTTTCAGTGCTTCATGTTACCAATAAATATTATAAACTAAGATTTATGTTAATAAACATCATTTTCATTTGCTTTACATCTTTGAGTTTTATTTCATTTGAAATAAAGTGGTTGAGTGCTTGAAAACCCAGGTACTGCACTTTTTCTCTTTTTGGAATGGTCATTCAGATGACCAGATTTCAAACACTGTAAGTCTGTGCTGCCCCCTGCTGACCTAGTTTCTTCAAAATATTTTAAGTCTTCTGAGAAGTGAAAACTTAAAACCTCAGTATTATAGTTAAGTAATCCTATTCTAGGCTAGAAGACCATTGTCTAGATGATAAACATTGAATGTGGTTCTAAATGATACATAAGAGTTCTCAAGATATTTAAATACAAACAATCTGATGATGGAAGCAGAGGAACAAAATATACTTCCACCAGTGTAGTATTTAAGAAATTTAGACATCTACTTCTAAATAACCCTTATGATTTCTATTGTTTAAAGTGCTGCTGACACCTGGTGGAAAATTAGCAAAATGTATACATTTCTGGCTTAAATCTTCAGTAATCATTTCTCTCTTTCTTTCATTGAATTGGCGGCAACTTGATCTTCATTTCCCCACATCAGAATACCATTTGTATTTTGGGTGGGCCCAACATAGGAAAATAATGTCTCCATCCATCACATTTCTTAAATCTTGGGATCTCCTGTCTTTTAATGTCACATAACCAACTAGATATGGCCTGATGATTTTTTCTCTAGAAAACATTTGAAGGCCAAGTGTGGTGGCATATGCCTGTAATTCCAGCAATCAGGAGGCAGAAGCAGTTTGAACCTAGTTTGGGCTACATGGTAAAACCCTATCTCGAAAAATAAAAACCAACAAGAAATCAAAGGAATATGTATCAAAATTGGCTCTTCCTTACTACTAACCTCTTCTAAAAGTCTTATTACCTAGTAATACAAAGAGTACTTGACAAGAAGTCAAAAGCGCTAGGAGGAACTATAGAGTTCCTATTGTTCGGAACAGGAACTTGGAGTAATTTACCCATTAAGAGTCCAATTTTTCTGTATCATAAAATGGAGATTTTTGTTCATATTCTGCCCAGTTATAAGATAATGTATGACTAACATATGGTAAGTGCTTTGAAAATATCAAATATATCACTGTAGACAACTTAATTTCCATAACTAGTAACATCTTATTTATTTTTTCTCATTCTAATGCTTCTTGGGTACCACTATGCACTCTGACATGGATGTATGTGATGAGAACTAGACGGTGGTGGTGGGAGGAGTGGAGGGAAAGCAGGTATAAGAGAGATCTCCTATGCTCAACCAGGTCACCCTCCAAGTACACTTGATCTGTTACTTAATTTTTGATTCTTTGAACTTTTGATCTTTATCTTTCTTCTGATAATGTTTTTACATCTTCCTGAACGGGATGAGCATTTTGGGTCAGTTTATCACATTCCACTTACTAATCTCCATACCATGGTATGGACATTGGTAAACTAGACTTTCATAAAATTGACTTTGATGGTAACACAGTTCTACTCTAAATACTTGAGGAAAGAATAGTAAAGTAAGGACCTGTGAAAGTCTTCTCCTTCTACAGAAGCAACATGAACACTGGCAAAAGCTGTCAAAATAAACCTTCTCTTAACTCTGAATGAGCCAAATGTTTGTAACAATCTGATTAGTATTTACACAAGAAAAGTGGCTGAATACAGTAAAATCAACAGCTTTGCAGCATTTAAAATTTACCCTATTTCCATCTACCTCTTCCAGTTCATTGTCAGCCTTGAAAACCAAGAGCCTCCCAAGTACAGCAGCTATGAAAATCAGCTGCCCTGTGGACACTGAGGATGAAGAGTGGGTTTGGAGTGGTCAGTAGCTCCACCCCTCAAAGAACTGTCATTACCTAACTTGTTTGATAGCTCTCTGGAAGGTCTCACTCTCAAGACTTTGTCTTGATCTTACTTAACTTAGACCTTTATCTATATGATCAGAACAGTTGTATCCTTTGGACAATTACTAGAAATAGTAGCAACTGTTAGATATTGTAGCTACTGAGGAGTCAGTAGTAATTGAAGCTAACAGGAAACTCATGAAACTGTGAGAGGAGCTAAGTGACCCAACTGTACTGTTACAAACCTAGAACTTTTACATAGTGATTTTGACAGACACCTAGCCACAGCCTTCAATGACTGCCTCCCAAACTGGGTCTGATTTTCTAGAGAACCTGGCCTGAAGCTTCACTAAGATACATACATGCACTTTCAGGAAGTTCTTGCCTTCAAGGGGGTACAACAGCAGCATTAGGACTTGTGTTAGTCAGTGTTCTGTTATTTTGACAAATACATGAGACAATCAACTAAGAAAGAGGAAAGACTCATTTTGGCTCAGTGTCCAAGAGGTTCCAGTCCAATTATTAGTTGGCCCCATGGCAGCACATTACAGCAAGAGTATATGGCAGAGCAAAACTGCTCACCTCACAGCTAGAAAGCTGAAGAGAGAGAGGAAAGGACTGGGGTTCCCAAATCCCCTCCAATTCTAAAACCTCACACTAGGCCCCATCTCTAAGTGTCCAACATCTTCCCAATAGTGCCATGCTAGGGCTCAAGGTGTTACCACGTACACCTATGGGGGTCACTTAAGATCCAAACTATAGCAGAACTATAAGATACTAAGACTACATTAATTAAAAGAAGATATCACTGTTTAGATGCACTTATCCTCCAGCTGGCTTACAGAAAGGTCCTCTGACCACTGCAAAAAAAAAATCATAAGTTGTTTCAGGTGAGATATAATAAATTCAGAGAACGGTATCATATATCTAGAAGATTTGTAGAAGTTTCTAGCTAGTCAAAGGATAGGAATGAAGTTAGGTTTAACAGGGCTTAAGAAAAATCTCAGGAACATGTAGAGATATTATATATTTAACATCAGGGAAAAATCCAAGATGGTGGAACTCCAGGCAGCTATCTGAGAGCTCCAAAGATAGGCCAGGGAGTGTTCAGAAACAACAGTCAAAACCATTTGCAACTCTAATCCCAGAAGGCCTAAAATTATACCTAGTTACAATACTCTGAAGTTTATAGTTGGACATTTTATAGACACCTGGAAAGACAAATACCACAATTATTTATGAGAAGAGTATGGCTACTATAGATGTGGCATCTATAGTAGTGGGTAATGTAAGTTAGAGGCTATCGCTGTTACCTGTATACATGCAATTATTATTAACAGCATCTTATTAAGGGACAGTCAAGATAAACAGATTTATAAAAATCTATTAAGAACAAGCAGGATTAGGAGGGGTTCCTCATACAGGACAAGGCCAAGCAGGTGAGAGACTGTACAAGTCAGGAGTGAGAAGGAAGGTATGAGGCAGTGGCTGAGTATGAGGAGAGAGCCAGTTGGGCAGCTGGATTGTGGCTATTAGATCTGAGCAGGATGTGGAGGACATGCACACCGGGGGGTGGGATAACCTGGGGTAGAAGAGCATCGATTAGTCATTTTTCTGTTACTATAACAAATATGTGAGGTGATCAACTTAGTAAGAGATAAGGTTTATTTTGGCTCATGAATTTATAAGTTTCAGTCAATCACTGGTTGGCCTTGATGCTTAGAGCCCGTGGTGACACACTGCATTGGGAAAATGACAGTGCAAAGCCACTCGCCTTATAGCCAGGAAGTGAAGAAGAGAAAGGAGCTGGGGTTTGCAAGTCCCAAGGATGGGAAAATCTCTCACTAGGCTCCATGTTTTAAAGGTTCCACCATTTCCTAACAGTGTCATGCTAAGGACCAAGCCTTCAACACATGGACCTTTGGGGACATTTGAGATCCGAACTACAGCAGAGCCATAGCAGGGCAAGGAAGACATTATTGAGGGGTGACAGAGAATGGGTTGTCAGAGCCACAGCAGAGCAAGAAGGACATCCATTCAGAGGTGAGAAAGCTTAAGGTGTCAGATTCCAAGTAGGGAATGACAGTGTTTCCACAAAATGGTGTGGAAATGTGTCCAAGCAGGGTGAGGCACATGTCCTGTGTCAGAAGCAGTCTATCATGGGGACTAAGAGTCCATGCAGGGTGGGGAGCACCTTTACCAAGTGGGAGGGTACAGGGGGTGCAGAACAGCATGAGTGTCAGAGACCAAGCATAACAAAGACTTCATGCAGGAGGAGAAAACTGACACAGAGTTGGACTTTCAACCTGGGAGGAGAATACTGTATGAAAAGGGATGGCTCCAAAAGAATTTGGCTACCTACAAAGGGACTGATCAAGTAAGTTAATGTATTAAGAGTAATAGGAGCTATGTGTCTCTCTTTCAAAGAAGGTAGTTATAAAGAAAGAAATTAGTATGAACCTTGTGGTGCTGCTCTGAAGTTTGCAGTACCATTGTGAATACATGATCTTTAATATATAGATACAGAAAGAAACAGAAATATAAATATGTATCAATGTGTTAACTATTTGTTGCTGTGACAAAATACCTAAAAGAAACAATTTAGTGGGGTGCTGGTGGCTGCATGCCTACAATTCTAGCTACTTGGGAGGCTGAGATCAGGAGGATCACAGTTTTAGGCCAGCCCAGGCAAAAAAGTTCATGAGACCCATATCTCAACAGAAAAAGATGGGCATGTTGCACCACTTCTGTAATCCCAGCTATAGCAGGAAGCATAAACTGGAAGATCAAAGTCCAGGCTGGCCTGGGCAAAAAGTGGGACCCTATCTCCAAAATAACCAGAGCAAAAAGTACTGGAGACATGGCTCAAATGGTAGAGCGCCTGCCTAGCAAATATGACATCCTGAGTTCAAGCCCTACTACTGGTGAGGAGTGGGGAAGAATAAAAGAAACAATTTAAAAGGTGAAAGATTTATTTTGGCTTGTGGTGTCAGTCCAAGATCACATGGATCCATTGTTGGGGGCCTGAGGTGAAACAGAATCATGGCGGTAGGTGTGTGGTGGAGGAAGCTGCTTACCTCATGATGTCCAGGAAGCAGGAAGAAAGGGACAGGAAGGGGCCAGAGCAAGATATGTCATGCTAGAGCATGTCCCTAATAACCTACTTTCTCCAAATTATGAGGCCCCACCTCACAATTTCCACTTCCTGCCAATTATGCCATCAAATTATCAATAGATCCAGCCCATCGATGTATTGATCAGAGCCCTCATGACCCAATCACTTCTCAGAAGCCCTACTTCTGCACACTGCTGCCTTGGAAACCAAGCCTTCGACATGAGTCTTTTGGGGATGCTTCCTATCCAAGTCACAGCAGTATGTATGTATATACATCTATGTTAATAGAATAACAAAAGTAGAGTGGAGTAAGTATTCCCTAAGTCTTCCTCAATAACAAAGGGGTATAAGCCATGAAAGATACTTAGTATGCTATATACTGTATGAAATTAAGAATTCAAAAATTTACATTTTCTTTCACTATGCTAGCAAATTCTACAACTAAATTAATAAGATGATTATCCATGAGAAAGGAGAATTTTTTAAAAATTACCCATATACAATGTCATTAGTAACAATATGAATTATAAACCAAATTGAACTATCCTTAAGAAAAACATGAGTTGGAAGTGTGAAAGTAACAGTAGCTAGTGATGATGACAGTTACAGCAAAACTAATATTTGCTGAGTACTTACTAAGTCCCAGGATCTGTGCTATACAAATTAAAATTTTAAACACACTCTCACTAAGGAATTGGGACAATGATGGTTTCAGTTTAAATTTACAAATACCTTGAGCCTCAAGTTTCCTTGCCTAACACTTTATATGGTAGTAATAACTCTCTTATGCCACAAAACACACTATTTGAAAGTTAGTTCTGATTCAAACTTTGAATGTCATGAATAAGTTATTGACAAATGAAATGACAAAACATGATTGCTATGTTCACTTAAATATGAATGTAGAAGGGTATTTCTGAGCCTGTTAATATAGCTTCACGGTGAATTCTCTAGCTACCTGAGTTATTTTACATGATGCTGTTTTTACAGATCTTCATAGACCATTAAAAGAAATTGCCAGGAAATGAAATGTTAATAGAAATAGCATGCTATAGAAGAAATAGCAATGCTTTTTATTTCACTTTATCACAATGTGTTATTTTGGAACAAATCTGTCTTCATTCCTTATACAATTTTATGGTGTAAATTTCAGGATATTCAGTTGGGACTACACTATAAATATGGCCTTAACGAGAGTCAATGGACCACTTGGTAAATTTCCCTAAATACATGTTCCTAAAAGATCAATGAAGCCCAGGAAATTATGAAACTGCCAATTTCTGAAAATTTAGTTCTCACATCTTCAGTGCCAGAATAAACTTAGAGTAGACTGACTCCAAAGAAAATGTAATCTGTAATATTTTACATTATACACAATGAACACTGTTGTTTTTTCTCATAGCCATAATGACTTAAATTTCTTTTTAAGAGGTTTTTATTCTTTTTTCTGTTCTCAAAATACACTCAGCTTCTAAGGAATCAAGGCAATAATTTTGATATTTAAAAAATCTGACATGCAAAATTTTGAAAGAAGCCAGAGGCAATGAAATAATCAACATTTACTACTGTGTGTAAGCACTTTTGCTCACATTAATTCCAAACTACTCAATAAAATTAAAATGCCCACTGTAAGTAAAGTATGTTATGTAAAACTACTTGTGTTAATGGTGATTTTTAGTAGTTTACTTGATTATAATTTCAGCAGATCGTTTTGGAAAAATATTTTACTCTATCAAGTGTTACAATAGTTTTCTCAATGATGTGGTTTGATTCATGTTAAACATTATGGTCAGACCCAACAGATGGTTAAAGAACTTGGTAATGACTCATTTTAGTCCTGGACATCTAGGAAATAACAGTGAAGAATAAGACATGGTGATAAGATAGATTCCACAAGACAGTGGAAATCAAGACAGAGATTGAAAAAGATAAATATACTCACATCCCCCGATTCTGCAGGTCTAAGTGGGGACCCAAGCATCTTTATTTTAATAACCCCCCTCATCATCCTAATATAAACAAAACTGAGAATCACCATTTTTAGGACTTACTGTGTGAAACATAGAACTCAGGGATATGCAGAAAACTGCCTAAGTCAGAAGTAGCATCAAATTGATCAAAAGAGGATTTCACCTATATTGCGCTCAATCACCAGAACTTTACTGAAATTTAAGTAAGTATCACATTAGCTGGTTATCTCCCAAAGGATCCAAGCATCACTTCCATACAGTAGTGATATCCTAAACTTTCCCACTCGCATGTAATGTGATTTGGGAAGCGGCCCACCCCTGCAGTTACGGTGATGGGTTCTGCACTAGGCACATAACCTAGTGAGACCACAGGAGTTTCCAGAGGGCCACTATGTCCATGTTGATTATGAAGCAGGTGCTCAGAAGACAGGGTGGGGCAGAGAAGAAGGAAGAGAAACTGGTACCACAGTGGTGTTATTTTAGTCATGGCTGAAGAAAAGTCTACCCTCTGGGTCTTCCCTTATTGCTTAAGACATTTTGAGTTGGATGGCATTCACTTGAAACTGGTAAGACTTTCAACTGATGCAAACATTTACTCAATGTAATTGCTGGCTCTTAATGAGTAGTATCATCTAGTTAAATAATAGTGAGGGAGTTTCCAAAAAGAAAAGTTCTTTTCACATTTTGACTATAATTTATAGTTTTATATTTTCTTCTGCCTTTATTTTACCTGCCTAGTGAACATACACTGCTAAATAATGAAATGCATAGCAAACAAAAATATATTCCTTGACTCGCTTTTCTTCACTGTGACAAAACACCTGAGCAAATAAATTTAAAGGAGAAAAGATTCTGGCTTACAGTTTCAGAGGCTTTGGTCCATGGTAGTCTGGTTCCCCTGTTTCTGGGTCTGTGGTGAGGCAGAGCATCAAGAAGGAGCGGATGTAGTAGAGGGTTTAATGGAGCAGGGTGACTTACTTCATGGCAGCCAGAAAGCGAAGAGAGAAAGGAAGGATCCACAGAGAAGATGTATCTTTCAAAGGCATTCCATCAACGACCTACTTCCTACAACTAGCCCCCACCTTCTCATAGCTCATTAAACTATGGACTAATCCATCGATGGCTATCATGGTTGGAACATGAAATGTCCCCCAGGGGCTCATGTTTTGAGTGCTTGGTACCTGGATGATGGTGCTATTTTGGGAGGAGGTAGAAACTATAGGAGGTGGCTGGAGGAAGTAGATTACTGGGGGTAGGTCCTTATAGTCATCTTGTCCCTGGCACCTACCTGCCTCTCTCTCTGCTTCCTGGACACCATGATGTGAACTACTCTGATCTGGCACACTCTTTTGCTATTCTACTCTACAGCATGGGCCCAAGCAACAAGGGCTGAACCCTCTGAAACCATGGGCCAAAACAAACCCTTTCTGTCAGGTATTTAGTCACAGTGGTGAAAAGTCTGATTTATATAGTAAGACTAACGTTCTCATGATCCAATCACTTCTCAATAGCACCACTAGCTGGGGACCAAGCCTTTAACATAGGAGCCTTTTTGGGGAACATTTCGTATCCAAACCACAACACACATCCATGATACTCTTTGAGAAAACACTTTACCAGTAGTTCTGGAACTTCACTGTATGCACCTGGGCAATTTGTTAGAGAGAAAGACTGTTAGGCTGTTTCTCAATGATTGTGGGTCAGTGAACCCAGTGGTGAGCCCCAGGAAGCAAAACTGCTAAAAACTATTCCAGGAGGTTATGATGTAAATGCTTGGCAGAGCTTACTCTGGAAATTCTGCTTTTCACTACCAGGGAAGGTGGTCATGGGAGCACTGCAGGACAAATGCTTCAGCTTTTAGCTTTTCATTTTAAACACTAATTCTTGCTAGAGTGGTGTTTTTAATGCAATATAAAAATAAAATTACAAAGATTTTCCCAAGGCAAAAAAGCCCAAGTTCTCAATAAAAGATGAAAACAGGATGGCATTTGGGAGGAAAAAAGAAATACTGTACACGAATTGTACATTTTGGGTTTTTTTTATAATATAAGATAGTTGTTAACCAATTAATAGACTATACCAATAAATCTCTTGAAAACAGTTAATGATTATATACAAGATCTGATTTATCACCTGATTTTCAGTATGAAATACTGTATACTTGGAAAAAGGGGAGAAATTTAAAGGTGAAAACATTCACTATATGTACATTCTTCCAAAAAGATATTTTAACATAAAAGCCTAAATTTGAACTTAGGAACTTCAAGTTTATGTAAACTTGAAGCCTACTACCAAAATTCCCAGTTGTAAGCCACAGTGAACACTAGTGACTGTCTGTTCAACAGCCACTGCCACCCTTTCTATTTCTTGATAGACAGTCTCTTCTTCCACTCTGGAGACCAGGCACGTGCATTTCCAGTCTCTTTGGCAGAGGTCATAGGTCAGAAGTATGTGAGCAAATCTTAGCCAATGGAATCTAAGAGGAAGTCTACAGAGAGCATCTACTGTGGCCATGACCAGCAGAGCCAGACTGATGCTCTCACCTGCTTTGTCAAATTCCTCAATGGAAGGTCTCATTAATTCCCCAAAGATCTGTTTCTAGATGCTAGAGTCACTGCTGTGGGAGTGAGGGTGAAGACGGGAAACACACCAATCTTATTATCCAATGGAAACAGTCTAAGGGTACTTACATTCGCTTAGAATCTTTAGTGCTTCAGCAATATTTAGCCTTAGTTCAAGCTTTGGAACTATCCAAACACAAAACCACAAATGACCTTTTGACTTATAAATCAATATAGAAAGCACCAAGCACTCAAGAGTTGGAGACTATCTGTAAAAACATGCTTTATCATGCTTTTCATGACATTATGCCAGCCAAAATATATTTTCAGCAGCATGCCAGTACTGATGATGAAAAGAACACTGCTAGTTTTCATTTCTGAAAGTATTTTATATTGTAGTTTTTGCAGTAAAAATAATGATCTTGACATTTTTGGGATTTTGAGAGATTTTCACAACTAATAAAAACAAATTAGAAGGTAGGCATGGTGGTGCATACCTGTAATCCCAGCACTCAGGAGACTGAGTCAGGAGGATCACAAGTTTGAGGCCTGCCTGTCCTCTATAGTGAGACCCTGTCTCAAAAAAGCACACAAAAAACCCCCACAAATAACTATATGATAGCAAAGACATGTTCATACATTAAATTTGCTTCTATGAAAACTCCTGGGCAAATACAACCCTCTTTTATATTAAATTAATACTATAAGATAGACTGATATCATGCAGAATGGTTAAAAAGCACAGACTATTAGAGACAGATGGATTTAAATTCCTACTCTGCCACTTACTGCAATGCAGTATGACCCTGGGAAATCAGTTAACCTTCCTATGCCTGCTTTTTCGGTTATAAATTGAATTGTCTATGTAATTATGAATCGAATGCTAGCACCTTCTTAGAGATGAGAAAATACACAAGTACATGAAAGATTTTAAGTGACTATTGACTTTCTTTACCTCTTTCTACCAGTGTAATTGCTCTCAGAAATCATATGTTAAAAAGCCATTTTAACTAAAGTCAAACCCTTCTTGTGACTGACAGTGTCTTAGTATAGCATGAGCTGCCGAGAAGAAATCTCAAAATCTGAAAAATCGGAGACCTTTTACTCTTATGTTAACACTAAGCCTTCACGGTGAACCGGGTCAGAAAGGGTTCAGTGGAGGAAAAAAAGCAGTTTGGGTATTTAAGAAGAAACATTAAGAGAAAAAAAGCTCATATTAGAAGACAAATATCTCATGTTTTCCCTCATATACGGAATCTAAACCTAAAAAAATAACAGTATGACATGGCTGTAACAGGGGGACTATTTAGAAGGGGACAAGCAGGTGGGAGCAGGGGGAAAGGAGAAGGTGACAGGGTGAATTGGATCAACATTACATCATATATGTATATATGTGTGTGTACATATATATGTATGTATATATGTATGAAAATAGTGTAATGAAATACACTAAAAACTGTTAAAAAGGCAGAGGAAAGAGGGGTTAGGAAAGAGTAACACAGACAGAGAATTCAGTCAAAGTATATTACATGCATGTAGTAAATATCAATGAAATCCTTTTGTATAATTATTTTATACTAATAAAAATTAAGAAAAAAAAAGAAGAGATTTACTTCAGGAATCAGGAGCTTCTGAAATTGTTAGAAAAGCTGAAGAAACACCAGGGTCTGGGCAGGTCTTGCAGGAATGACTCCTACAACACTGAGAACCTCACCCACCAAAGAAGCAAGTATGCCACCCAGAAGGTGGAAAGGTTAAGAATCACACTAGCTTAGCTCCATCAAGGAATCGGGAAGTCAACCTGCCACTGCCTCTGCAATTACCTCTTAGCATTCACAATGTTGCTAGGGGGAAAATATCTTCCCTTGAACTTGCCTGCCTGCAGCACTAAGAAGATGGCCTCTGCCTCACTTTCACTTTGCAAATCACACACAAATTCATTTAATTGGCAGAACCTGATTAGCATCCAGAACTCCAGGGACTCTCAGAAACATACTCTTCCTAAGTATAGGAAAGAAACTTAGAAAGGGCTGGGAATATTTGTCAATTGCCAATCAATCAAAATGTAACAGTGACTTTGGGACAGTCAAAATCACTAAGTATACTTTTGTCATATGCAAAATGAGAGTAAATAATGATACCTACTATTGTGATCTGAATGGGAAATGTCCCCCACAGGCTCATGTAGTGGGGGCTTGATTTCCAGCTGATGGGCTTTTGGAAAGTGACTAGATCCTGAGGGCTCTAAACTAATCCCTCTCTTGGGATTCAGACATGGCATTATTGGGAAATGGTGAAAAATGAGAAGTGTGGCCTAGTTGGAGAAGTAGGGCACTAAGGCATGCCCTGGAGAGATGTATCTTGTGCACTTCTCCTTCTCCTCTCTCTGCTCCCTGGCTGCTATGAGGTGAGAAGCCTCTGCCACACGCTCCTGCCGCCATGATATTCTGCCTCACACATCACATACAAAGTAACAAAGCTAAGCCAACTATGCACTGATGTTTCTGAAACCATGAGCAAAAATAAATCTTTCCTCTATTATTTCCTCAGTATTTGTCAGAGTGATGAAAATCTTACTAACATATCCACAACACTATTGTGCTGAGGATTTAAAAGGATTATACATATAAGACACTTAATATAGTGAAAGTAACTTTCCTTTGCAATTTTGAAGCCTTAGTTTCACTGTCTTCTAGTTTCTAGCTTTGCAGTTCAGAAATCTGACACCCTTTTGATCTTCATTTATTTTTATGGTATCTTTTCTTTTACCCCAAGATCGTGGGCAGTAAATTTCTCTTTCTAGCTAACTTTGAGACTGTGAGTATAAATGTGAATGAAAATATGTGTGCATTTATTTTTGTAAATTATAATACTATCATTTTAGCAGCAATTACAGAAGAGCAAACAATTATGAGCTTAATCCACTGTTTTTAACTGTACGAATAAACAAACCTTTACTTGCACTTTCATCTGTCAATGCCACTTCAGGCCAACTTGTTTAATATAAATTAAGACTTCTCATATATTTAAGTTTTTCAAGCTCAATATTTTCATAAATTAAAAACCTGGATTCAGAAAATGTGATAAGTGAACAGAGCTGAGTATTTAGGAGGGTCTTTGTTATGCAAATCTATTATTGAAACAAGATTTGAAAGAGACTGTTCAAAGAGAGTAAATTTTTGTACTATAAAAGCCTAAGTTTACTTACAAACTCCTGATATGCAAATTATTTATGTTAATCTACAGGTATTATTAGTCCCTTAAAAAATGAGCCAAATTAAAGTCTAACCAGTTCAACGTTTATTCTTATTGTTGAATATAGAAACACTGAGATACAACTTTTTCTATACAAATTGTATGCTCGATTTTGCAATATCAGGTAATTCTAAAATAGAACAAACTGTCCACTGATTCTAGGTCTAAGAAACATAGGGACAGAAAATAATCATTTTTCATAACATATGATATCATATATGCTTCATGAGTACATGAAAATGGTAGAATTATTCAAATTAAATTAAGGATGCCTATTTTATCTCAGGATAACAACTAATATTTATAGTTACTACAAAGGTTATTACCACATTGTTTCACTTAACCATGACACCCTTGTGAACAGGTTAATGCGATGTAATAAAAGTGCTTTCATAGAGTAAAAAAAATCTAATTTCACAGCTACTGGCAATGACAGAGAGGTCATGTGTTCAATATCTATGATCTGGGCTCCTCCAAAGGAATGATTTTTAAAATCATGGTTACTGCGCAGAATTTGAATGTTGTGTGTCTTTCCAGGGTATTTCTGAGAAGCACATTTTATTTCCTTATGCTCTATGGTTATACTTTTTACAGTGTACTTACAGAATATGCTGCTCAAAATCGAATATCAAATTGAATATCAAGCTGAATTAATTCAATCCATTAACAAAAAATAAGCAATTTTTAAGATACAGGGATTGTAGAAGTTAAAGTTTGAAAGTACAAGTATCTACAATAAGATCATCGTGATGGTGATCATGAAAAGGTTGATCACTCAGGCGGCTGGCATTACATGTTGAAAGGGAAATATGAAACACATCTATGTGCCTAATTAACCAATTCTAACTTAAAAATAACTCCTAGTGAGTTTCTATTTAAGTACCCAGAGATGCACGCTTATTGGATTCCAGGTCGTAAAAGATTTGTGTTAAGACTGTTTTAAGGATACTGACATTTATTATGGAATACTGTCATATGGAGCTGAGTAAGAACTTAAGAATAACCAGTTTTACTCAAATTAATTTGATGAGTCAATTGAATAAGTGTTCATCTATCTTCTAGGTTCTATGAAAAACACCATATAAGTAAAAGTCTTTATATTTTCCAATGCTTAAAATCTAAAAGAAAGTCATAAAACAAGTTCAATAAGAGAACATATGACTAGCTACAAAAATAAGCACTCGAGGCAACAAATTTGGTGATAACATGCACAATATACACCTACTCACCCATCAACCCACTGAACATTTATGCAGCAATAACCAGCATGGATCTGGAGTACACAGAGACAGGTATAGCTTAAATTCCATTAGAAACAATCTAATTTCTACAAAGGTGGGATTCAAATTAGACTTTATGTGAGCTCTGAGATTCAGCAGACTCAGAGTACATCTGGGATTGACATTTTTGGCACAGCAATGAAGGCTGATGTTGGTAATCTCTTCCACTTTATTAATTCTACTAGCCTTTGTATTTCTTCACCAACACAAATTCCCATGACTATCTTCCTTTCCAGGATTTTTAAAAAATAAATTATGCCTTTTTGGTACTCCAATCTATGATAAACTCCTCCAGAATTTTAGTTTCTGCTCTGAAGCCCCAGCCCCTCACTTTAACTGAAACCCATTTCTTTCTGAGCAGATGTCATCCCTTACTGACTTTTCATCCTGGTTCTTCCCTCAAACCCCAAGTGCCTCCAGGTCAGGAAGCAACATTTTCTTCTACTTTCTCAAATGCTGCTCCTCTAAAAATACTGAAAAAGAGCAATTATTTTTCTATAGAGCTCATGTCATCCTCACAGATATTTTGTCCTCCTAGACATTTCATTTTGTGACTTTGTCTTTTTGTTTTCTACCTTTCCTCTCCTTTGTCAAATCTTTAAATCTAGCAGTTCCTGAGGACCTTCTCTTCCCCATTTATGAGTTCTCTCTACTTCAAGAACTGCTGTGTTAATACAGAAATGTGATATGGAACCAGATTTAATGAAGGAGGCACTTATGCTCATATAAAGTACCCTCTACTAGAACCTAAGAAAACTTAAGCTTTCCACTATTACCTTGTCCTTGCATCTCTTTGCTCTCCTAAAGAATCTAGCTGAGACTTACCTTTTTATTCATCCTGACCAAAATGACTATGGTCTAAATTCTCTGGCCTTTTCTGGCTCTATTTTTTAAAACTAACCAATGATTATTATAAAGAATTCAATTAATACAGAAATAAACAAAAATATGGAACTAAAAAAAATTCTTCCTGAATTTTACCACCCATAAATTGCTATTAGATAAATATGTAGTAGACACCATTCTATGAATATGTATAAAGAGGCAAAGGAATCTGTAGCCATTTTATTTAAAATCCATTTTACTTTATATAAATTTAATAAAATAAAAAATAAAATGACTACTTAAACTCTATAATTTTCCTCATAGGGAGATTATTGTCTAATAATACTCTCAGTTAAATAAGGAAGTGGGATAGTTTTTCATAACTATATTAGGATTTAGCATTTTTATAGTTCCTCATATCTACTCTATGTTCACCTTCCAATTTTTAAAAGCAAACACAGCACTATTTTCATACTGTGCATGTTTATACCTGTGGTGGATACTGTCATACACTGTCAAGTTACTTACCAATGAAGAGACCTTGCCTTAGCTGTTGGGAAGTCTGTGGGAAGATACCTTCATAAGCCAGCCTACTCAGGAACTTACTCACCTGTAAAGAAGTGCCTCACCCTTGCACTCTACAGGACAGCCTGCATCCAGGAATGACTGATTGAGTGAGGGCTTAAAGGCTGGGCTACTTTAGCCCAGCTGGGGACAACTCTGAAGGGTTGGAAGAAGCTATCACTGGGCGTGCCCTGCAGCTTCATGTCTCCTCCTGCACAATCCTGTTTCCTCTCCCTCTTTCACAAAGGACTGATTCCCCAAAGCACTCTAATTAAAGGTGGCACACTAAGCTCTCAGCACCTGCTTCCCAGGGACTCAAATTGCAATCTGACTCTTTCAGAAGGCAACTATAGTCAGTTTCCCTGCTTCAACTGATTCTCTGTCACAGATTTACACACCTACTCAGAAGAGCAACTCCATCATGCTACATTATGCTGTGGTAAGAAATAACTGTAAATTCTCAGCATCTCAATACAATAGTGGATTACTTTTTGCTTACATAACACATCTACTTTACATTGGCAAGGGAGGCTCGGCACTCCTCAAAGTTGAGAGAAAGTTCATTTCCACACATGCATTATTCTGGTTCTTAAGAGGTTGTAAACCGAAGACAGAAGCAAGTCACACAGACACATCTAAGTTCAACATGGTGGTGCGGCAGGCTTTAGCCAGGAGGAACAGGATAGACTCAATGATAACACAGACAGCTAAAGTCCATTCCCTCTGGATACTAAACATTCAGTTCCTTCATTCTCTCAAATGAAGGACACTAGCATCCTTCCCTGAAGAAAATAAACCAAAATTATCACAGATTTTTTTTTTTTAACCCCAGTGCTGGGGATTGACTCATGGCCTTGGGCATGCTAGGCAAACTGTCTACCATGGAGCTGTATCCCATCCCTCAGACACTGTCTTGCACTCACTGGAGGAGAGCTGCACCTTTAGTCCCCTCTCTTTGAGCCATTTTGTCCAGCAGAAATGACTTTCTGGGTGCCACAAGAATCCACTTAAGAGTTTTGACAGTGTGTGTGATGGCTATACTTTACATTTGGTTCTTAAGGTTGCTGCTACCTTTGTAGCTCAGCTTCTCAGCTCTGTCCTCCATGGGCTGGAAATGACTATCTTGTATCTTCAACCCCATAGGCTCCTGAGGGTTTAGAGTCTCTCTGTGTTAGTTTTCTGTTGCTGTAACAAAATACCTGAGAAAAACAACTGAAAGGAGGAAAGATTTATTTTGACTCAGGAGGTATCAGTTTAGTTACCTGTCAGGTTCTAAACCAGCATCTCAGTGATGTGGACTCTCCTTAACATCAAATCCCCCTCATGCTTTGAACTTCTATGCTACTGCTATTAACCAGAGAGAATACTCTGCTTCTGAAGGGATTATGTGTTTAGCTCAGGGCCACACAGTCACTATTTTAAGGTCAACTTAAAGTCCTCCCCCTTTTTTCGGGGGTTAGGGGGGATTAGGGTTTGACTCAAAGCCTCACCCTTGCTAAACAAGTGCTCTACCTCTGAGCCACACCTCTAGCCCTTTTTGCTTTATGTAATTTTCCAGACAGGCTCTCCCTTTTTGCCCAGTTGACTTAGAACTGTGGTCCTCCTACTGTTACTCATGTAGTTGGGATCAGAGACATGCACCACCAGTCCCAGCTTGCTTGTTGAGATGGGGGTGTCTCACTAACTTTTTGTGCATGCTGGTCATGAACTGAAATCCCCTAATCTTTTGCAAAACTCCTTTTGCCATGTAATATAATAATCACAGGAGTAATATTAGGAGTAGGTAGTTATGAGGACATCTTAGAATCAAAAAACATTTTGCTGTTTATACAAAAGTTTAAAAAAAATTCAGTTTGCAGAACTTACAAATACAGGCACATGCTCAATATGGCTCACAAGCCATAGTTTACAACTTCAGTCAGGAGAAGTGATTCTGAAATTTCAATGTACATCAGAATTTTCTGTCGTGCTTGTTAAATCAGACTGCTGGGCCCACCCTCAGAGAATTTTATTCAGTAAGTTTGAGACAGGAATTGAGAAGCTGCACCTGTAACAAGTTCCTAGGCAACCTTGATGCTGCTGGTCCAGGGATCACTCTCTGAGAACCATTTGTCTACAAAAAGAGGTGAGGAGCAGCTCATCGGCCAACTTAGAACACCTTATGCCAAGAAAAAAACACACCACATCTCTGCTAACTATCAGCTTTGCTGCATGGAAACCCACCTGGAACCACAGGAATTACAAATAGTAAACCAAGGATTTAATTAAGATTCATACACTCTGAGAATGGAATAATGTGTATGGTCACTATTGCACAGCTAGCCACCTTTACCTGGGTTATGTTAATTGAGTACTGTTGGTATAGGATGAATTGTGTTTATGTTTGTGAGAGAAAAATGATAGGTTTCATTTTTATAAATCATAAATAAGCTTTATAATATTAAAAAATGAGAAATAAAATTGCATAAAATAAAAAGGGAAAGGCTATTTTAAGCAACTGTACAGGAAGTGATACAGGACCAATGCAAGTGAAGAAAGTAATTGGGGGATCTACATTAAGAAAGAGTGCCACATGAACAAAATCAAGTATATGAGAACATTAAAATTATGAGACTGATATGCCATGGATGGAAGGGAAACTGACAATACTGACATTGCAGTTATTGAGCATGGAGTTAAGAAATGACTAAGGCAAGGAAATGTTAAACCATATGGCTATTTCAGGGTTCTTGTTTGAAAACACAGGAAGCCAATTCTGACTCATAAAGTAGAATGACAAATTATTAAAGGAATGGGGAAAAACAGAGAATCAAGTTAGTGGCCAAGCTTCTCTAAGAACCAAGTGCAAAATCATACTGCAGAACAGGTCTGGTGAAGGAATTTGTATTCTTCCCATATGACTCTTATGTGTCAAGGACTGACCCAGCACAATAATATTTCTGCAACCAGCCAAGCCATTTTAGGGTTTCTATAGTCTTTGACCTCCAGAGGCCTCCACCTTCAGCTTCATGGAAGCACGATTGGCGTGTAGTGTGTACTTCTTTGAAAATGAATAGGAGTAGCACAATCTAGGTCACAAAGCTGATGCTACCTGCCCATGAGGCTGAGAAGGTAGATTTTATAGCTCATCTTAGGGAGGTGGAATATATTAACTGAGACTTCCCCAGTCATTAGAAAGTTGTTGAAAAGATATGTAAGAATGAGAAAACAATAAATGTTCACCACAAAGTGTGTCATATTAACATATTAAACTCATTTGAAATTCACTCATTTCTGTTGCTAACTAACTCCTTTTTACAATACGTATTAGCAGAACCAGAGAATAATAGAGATGAATACAGCCTTAAAGATCATGTGGTCTAATTCTCTCATTTTATTAATGAGAACCTGATGCCCAAAATAACTGGATAATTTACCAAGTTTATACACCTAGATAGTCAAAAGCGCTCATGATTTTCAACTCAGTATCATGCAATGGTCAAGAGGCATATCTCGGACTATATCTTTATTTCATGTTAAATTTTAATCGCACTCTCAGTTAAAGTCTTTGCTTAGTTCTCAGAAAGTCATTTTGATGGTACTGATCTGTTTCTCTCAATGTATTGATTCAATCAGTTCCTGAGAAATTAGGTATGAAACTAAATTTTATACATAGAATTCTATTTTCCTATTATCACCCATGAAAATAAACTGTAAACTGTAAGTATGTTTTTAAATGTAATGTTGTAAATTCTTTGGCTGAACTGAAAATTTCCCTTGCCAAAAGGCTAATATTCTTGCAACAAAAATCATATTTAATTATTCAAACACTACTAGAATAAATGCTAAAATATGAAAGTACCTTTTTTTTTTGGGGATGTACTTCTGATATCTTATAAAATTAGAGCCAAACTTACTCAAGTACACTGTAATAACAAGATTTCTCCATACAGCTAATATTAAAACTTAAGCCAAGAGAATACTAACAGTATAGCATGTACAGAAAATACATATATTCTTTCCTTTTTGCTTTGGAGGTACTGCAGATTGAACCCAGAGCCTCACACATGCTAGGCAAGCCCTTGACCACTGAGCTGCATTTCCAGCACTTCTTTCATTTTGAGTCAAGTTCTCACTAAGCTGCCCAGGCTAAGCTTAGAGTCACAACACAGCCCGGCTGGCCTCGAACTTTGCACTTGTCCTGCCTCAGCCTCCTCAGTAGCTGGGATTACAGGTGTGTACCACCACATATGTTCTATCAATACATATGTTCTAGCAATATTATAGTTAATAAAATTATGAGCGTTAACTTCACAACTATGGTGTGTTAAGTTGTAAAACAAGCAAAAAAGATTTTGAGAAGATGGGGAAAAAAAAGAAAAGTAAGAGAAAAGAGCAACTAAACATAAGCTATTAAATCTGAGGAGTGTATCAATGCAGAGAAAACATTCTCTAAGAGCAGAAGATGGATGGCTTTATTTAGATTTAAACACTACCTTAGAAACTACTTATCCATCATTTTCCTTCTCATAAACCCTCCCAAGAAATTACTATCATGGCTGTAAGGGGAGGTCACTAATGATAGAGAGAAGGTAAAAGAAGAAAGGAGGTGAATATTGTTGGACATACAAGAATGAATACAGAATTTTTAAACCTGTTGAAATCACCATAAGAAAGAGACTAATGTAGAAAGGAGAAAAATAGAGGGGATGAACCAATTGGGATTGTAATACATAAATATGTTGAAATGTCACAATGAAACTTCTGTGTAGCTATATTAAACAAGCAAAAATCTCTTTTTTCAAAAGCAGAGAACAGGAAGGTAAACAGGTTTTGTCAGGGGGTTGGTCCAAGTGGGAGGGTATAAGGAAAGGGTATAGGAGGACGAATATGGTGGAAATATTACGTATTTATGTATAAAAATGGAAAAATCAGACCTGCTGAAACTATTCCAGGAATGGGGGGAGGGAGAATAAAGGAGAATAATGGAAGGGGTGACTTCAACTATAGTATATTGCAAGAACTTCAGTAAATGTCACAAAGTACCCCAGTACGACAATAATATGAAAAAAGAATTAAAATAGCTGCAACAACAAAAAGCAATTATTATCCCGCTTGGCAAAAAATATTATAGAATCAGTAACTATAAGTTAGCACATATATTAATTGGTGAATACAGAAATTACTTAGTTTGAGCAGAGAAAGACCATATTATTTCTGCAGCTTCATTTTCTTTGGGCAATGAATACAATTAATATGGAACTGGGAACAGATGATTCAAGGTAAATAAACAATATAAAATGCATACCTCTTCATGATACGGTCGCTCTTCTAACTCAAGTCAGGTGTTTCTATACAAGGTTATACTTTCCATAAAAAAGCTAGTGATCACTAAGACCAAATAATGAAGTTTTAAAATAATATGAATACTTACAGTTTCAATTTTATGAAAAATTCATACTCCCCCTACTGTACTAGAAACTACTGCCTGCATTTTATTTCTCTCACTCCTCTTATAAACTGCTGATATCACTTAAAAAGGCACTTCCACAAAATGGAAGTTTAAAAATATCAAGTTATCAATTCTACCAATAAACATTAAATCTTATCCTGCAAGTCCATAAGGATATACTATATTTACCATAACCTTTTTGTTTTTAAAGATGCTGAAACCACATAGTTAAAATGGTACGATTTGACTCTGAGTGAAGGCCCCACAAGATCAGATGCTGCCTGGTATAAATCAAGTAAAGACCTTAGCATAGATGTATGATTACACATTTATATGCTTTAAAACAAGACTAAAACATTATAAAAGCAAACCTAAGTATTATTCCTCTATTCTAAAATTTAAATCTATTCAAAAATCTATGTATTTACATAACCATAGCCTTTTTATTGAATATAGCAAAAGGAATAACTAATAATTTACATGTATAGCCCATTATAGATATTCTCATAATCTAAACAACAATATATCTTCCTGGTTTAAATAAATAGTGCAGACATTTCTCTTGTCATCTACAATGCCTTGTGGGAATTTTGTTAAAAATATGGAGAGAGAGATATAAACGATTACAATTTGGAAAAATAAAATTTAGAAAACTACAGGTCCTAAGCATAAGTATTATCCCGGAAATACTTTAACATCTTCTTTTAGAAAGGGTGGAAGGGCAGCTGGACATGGTGTTGCATGCTTGTAATCCCAGCACACTGGAGGCGGAGGCAGGACCATTGTAAACTCCAGGCTAGCCTGGGCTGCAGTGAGACTCTGTCTCAACCCTACCCACAATCAAAAAAGAAAAACCAGAAAACAGAAAGCGCCTGACTAGCAAGCACAAGGCCAAGTTCACTCTGAAGTACGGAAAAAAAAAAAAAAAAGGTGGAAAGCATAATGGTGTAAGTATTTTTTTGAACTTTAAAAACTCATTTTATGATAGAGTGAAAGATAATCAATCCTGACTTTGTCTAGAAGACCAAATAATTTTTTCAATACAGCAAATTAGGGGGATAGATAGCTCTTAATACTAGCTCAGGTTACCTAGTATTAACCTGAAAAGAAAATGATAAATTCTATAAGGAGTTCAGATGATGTAATCAACCATTTAATACACAGACAACAAAGGAACAAACATGTAAGACCCTGGACTAGAACTCTGTGAAGGATAAAATATGTATTATCTTCAAGGGTAACTTTTAAAGAAGAGATTACACTACCTATTCATTTTGTATTTTGTAAAGGTATGATCACCATGTAAATAACAGACTGAGAAAGTTGACTTGATTACAGATTTTTTTGCACTATGTGTTTTATGTACCATGAACATAAACTGTATCCAGGTTATTTGATGAAATACTCACAGAATGATTGTAAGAAGGTTCCAGTATCACAGGCAATGACATTTTCCCTTGAAGATTCAATTTTGTTAAATAAAATATCTTTTCCCCCACAATCTTTTCTTTTTTCATGCGATGTACACCATACAGTCTAAACCGCACTGCATAATTTCCAATCATCTCAGACTCAACATGATTAAACTTGAATGTTTCTGTGAAGACAGGGCAAGGTCCTCTCTGAATGCTGGTTTTTGCTCTCTGTTTCTTTATAGGTAGAAGAACAAGGTGTACTTGCCATGAGTTGCCACCTGTCCTGTTATATGTTGGGATGTCTGTGACGGCTGTCACTGTTACCAGAAGCTTCTGTTCTTGTGAGTCATAGTCAAAAGTCACATCCAGTGTGCCATATTTAGCTTCTGGCTCAGGATCAAAAGGTTTAGGAAGCTGTGAAGAGGATCCTTGAGCTGACATATCCTAAGAAAAGCAAATTTAAATGTTTTCAGTTTTTAACTCTATTATTTAATCTAGTATGTAAATAAATGCCTGATATTTCTTTAGAGGAGTATGCTGCAAAAACTATTTTCATTTGATGTCACAAAGATAGTATAATATTCAACAGTCAATTACAATCAAGAGCTAACCCTGTAGGGCCAGAGTGGTGTAAGCAGTAAGTTAAACTAGAAACTTCTTATAAAAAGATGTATTTAGAATGTAATATTCACTATCACAATTTTGAGAAAGTTAGATGTTTTTATAAATAAGAACTTAAAATATATTTTAGTGTGTATCTCTATTCCTTTAGTACTAAAGAAGCTACTAAATTTTACTTCTGACATAAAACAATATGACTGGAGGCTCAACATTAGACTAGAGAGAAAGAGGACATAAAGTAGAATGCTGTAGAAAAATCTGATTCCATTTTTAGTGTCTGTTTTAAAATGTCCCCCTCTATAACAGAACATATACATATCTAGACTTAAAACCAATGGAAATGTGAAAAATGGCAGTATAAATACAATGTATTTCCCCATATCATAGCTCATATTTACTTCAATTTTTAAGAATTCAGAAACAATGTATTATTTTCCAATACTAATTACTGTTGAAAGGCAGAGCACACATTTCAAAAGTTGAAGACTAACACTGTGCATACTAATTATGACATTAAAAGAGACTGTATCCGTTTTACTTGCAATTGTCTCAAATTCCTCCCAGCATTCATCTGGAATATACTTGGAGTTTCACCTAGTTACTGATGATACTAAAGCCAGGTTTCAGGCCTTTCAACTAGACTACTTTGCCCCTTCAAATATTTTAACAAATCTTAAATTATTTTCACTTTAAAAAGTGGGCCATTTTTGTAATTTTCTAAAATTTTCTATATTTGTATTTAGTGCCCATTGTGACAGTGATTATCACTGACCTGCAGTCTTTTTCTTCCATTTGCTCAAAAGAAAGCCCTAAGTTTTAGCTGGAGATACCCTGCCCAAAAGAGGCCATACCATAACCTCAGAGCCTCCTTCTCAGCAGATGTGTCTGGGGACTCATGTGTGAAACATCCAGGACAAGTTTTTAAAAGCAGTACGTATCCTTTCCACTGCCTTTCCACATTAGACACAGGGAGGCATTGCCTTGGACTATAAGGACTAGGACAATACCCTAAGTGATGGCAGAATAACAAAAGAAGGAACTGCACCCTGAATGAGGCTAGAAAGCAAAGCCTGTTTACCCTAGACTGTTGTGACATGAAAGGGAAACAAACTTACATGTTTTTCTCCCAGTGCATTTACAAGGTATATCTCTTTATTACAGCAGCCTAACACAAACCCTAACAATGGCACTTATTATGTGCTTGGCCCTATTTTTAGTGGAGGGAAGTCTTCTTTGCACAGAAAAGAGCCAAAAAAGGCATGAGTCTTTGGCCCTATAAATCTTATATAGTACCTGGTATATATAATGTATAGGGAAAAAAAAGAACAAACTCTCATAGAAATTTAGTTTTTAATGCACTAGGAGTAAATCAGGATTAACATGGTCTGTTTATAGTGTAGACCAATCTGTTTTAATGTATAATAAAACAACACAATTGGTAATTAAAGATATTAATGATATGTCTGTATTTTCAGTGAAATATTTTCTAAACTAATCTTCTGATATCAAGGACTTTCAGGAAATAAAATATTTATAAGGTCCTAGACAGTTATTTCTGAATTTTGTTTCTCTAATGCCTCCCTCATTTTTTTCTTTCTTTTTTTTTTCTGAGCATTCTAACAATTCTTATGAAACTCAGGGTGAAAAGGTGGAACCTTTATGGATAAAAGCTACTATGTGCATTCTTCAAGAAGGCAGTAAGAAAATAATCATTCCTCTTTCAAGGTGCCTGGACCAAAGTTTTGAAAACCTTTAGCTAGCAAGAAGTCATCAACAGAGTTTATGGACTCCTTGCCATGAAATTTTTCACAGCCCTTTCTCTGTCAGTTGAGTCCTCTTTGTGGATAGGCTCGAAGATAGCGACAGCCTGGATTAAACCAAGAGCAAAAATAAGAATTTTCTATTTGATACATAATATCTATTATAGGGCACAAAATAAAACTTGAAAAAACTTGAAAAGAGAATTTTAGGCTAGCATAAGCTATCAACATCACAACTAAGTATTTATGTAAAGTACACTTGCCATATTGTTTAAATATATTCAATGATGCTATAAAAGACACAAAAACAAGTAGAATGGAAGGAATTCAAAAGAAGTGTTAATGTAGACAGCAAGTTAGTTTCTGATATATGAAACTATAGTTAACTACAGATAATGAATAAAGAAGCAGCTTGGGAGACACAGGTAGAATTCATGAGATATTAAATATAATAACTAAACTAACAACCTATAAGATATGCCAAAGATAGATGGACTACACAGAGATGATGGAACGACTTGGCATGGTGGCTCAGGCCTGTGATTCCAGTCACATGGGAGACCACAGGTAGGAGAGTAGAGATCTGAGGCCAGCCCTGGGCAAAAAATGCAGGCCCCTACCTGAAAAGTAACTAAAGGAGAAAAGGTCTGGGGGTGTGGCTCAAATCGTAGAGCACCTGCCTGGTAAGTGCAAGGCCCTGAGTTCAAACCCTAATATTGCTAAAAAAGAAAGGAAAATATGATGGTAACCCTATAGAAAGTGATGGAAGGCCCAAGCCATAACCATGAGGCCTCTGGGATGATCGTTATCAACTGCACATTCTGTTTAGGAAACGCAGATAAAAGCTCATATCTGCTTTACAGGCTAACTGGAAAGTTTAAGTGGTTGCCAGGTATACTTGCCCCTAAATCTCTCCCACAAAACAAGTGTGTGCTGTTGGCTCTGGGTACCCTTGTTCAAATCTCAACTCTGGTCCCTGTTACCACATGATAAATAGGAATGCTGATGGAACAGAGAAAGTGTGACAGCATTCATGGGCACTGCACAAGCCACAATCACACAGTGTGGTTTGCTACCTGTGTCTACTGACATCCTCTTTGAGGTATGTTAGCCTATCTTGTCTTACTCCTCTTACTTTTCACTTTGTGCCCAAAATAAACATACACGCACACACACCAGCACACGTGTAATTCAAGCATCTTAATTTGGGCTGTGAATCCTCTGAGATAGCTTGCTTAGTGGTATGTTTGGAGGGTAACATTGCATCAAAACAAGTTCATTTGCAACAATTTAGATCAACAGGGCAAAATACTACCACTGTTAAGAGCACCTGGGTTTAAGTTACTGTTTTTAAGTGCTGCTTGTACTTGGGGAAATGCTTGTCCCAGAGTCTTCGTGTTGTTATTTATAAAACAGAAATAAGAGCTTCCTAAAGGTATAAATGGTAGAATTAAATAAGCTGACTACATGAGGCTCATGGCAAAATTTCTAGCATAACTGGGGTAGAATGCTCTAATCCTGGCTGCAGTGTTAACTTGGTGACTACACAGTTTACAAAAACACAAGGCAGCTGCCTCAAATTTGTTTAGGTGAAAGAAAAAAAAGAAACATTCTTCATGAAAACCCATGAAATACTGACACACTAAACTTAAAATATCAGTGTAGAATTTTCTTCTAGGTCAGATATTAAGCTAGACATACTGGAAAAGTCGTAATAGGTACAAAGTGTATTTTAAAGTTCTAGAACTCCCCTCAGGCAATGCTAGCTATGGCTTAATTGTTCCTTGTGTTGAGAAACTACCTTCCTTACTTAGTTTTGACAGCAAAACAGAAAATTCACATAGTAAGAACACAGACTTACTACCTTATGACTGAATGCTCTTTAGCAAAAGTTGTAAAAACTTGCAATTCAGAACTTATAAGGAAAGCAAATCTTAAAAACATACTGCTTTATGAAAACCCCCAGTTATTTTTACATTTTCATAAAAAACTTAAAAGGATTAAAACAAATTCTTTTAAGAACCTGGCAATACTTTGAAACCATGAAAATTATTTTTGTTGTCATTTTCACATTTTGGCTCCGAAAAAGTAACTTGAACTCAACCAATCACTCTGAACTCTGAATGCATGATACCATGAATTCAAATTTCATCAGTAATGATCAGCATTTACCCCTTTTATTGTCTATAAAATGAAAATGCAAAGGCCAGTGAAACATTAATGAGTAACCTCTTAATACAAAAAAATCCAAAATAAAATAAAAAATAATAAACAGTAACCTCAAGATGAATGAAAAAAGTAACAATTTCAGAATGTACATAAGTTTAAATAACAACAACCCATCTGTAGCTACCCATCAACCTTTGTGGGGGTGGGAGCTGACGACTAGCTGGGACAGTCCTTGTAAGTTTGTTGGATAACAACTAGATTAAGGATAGAAACTGGTACGATAGGCTCTGAAGGCATAAGAGAGCACCCACTCTTCTTTTCTAGAGGAAAAGCACAGGATGATTGTCCTCCAGGTAACATTCATTTCCAAGCTTCTGTGTGCTTTTACTTACTTCAGGGCTCAGGACTGCAGTGCTGTCACTTGGAACATCTTCTTCACATCCTTTGTTATGAAAACTTTCTATTTCATGACCTGCGCTTCCTTCACTTGGGCACTTGTTATATGAGCATCTTGGACTGTTGCTGCAGTGGGAAAATTCACATTTACTGTCCCCAATTTCTGAGGGTGTACATGAGAGATGGGGAGAACCACTGTCATCCTGATATGGTGGTGGCTGCAATTCATCCAGTGGGGGTGTTCTTCTCATTCTCTGAATGCAGTTTCCTGATAATAATTAAGAATCTGGTCACTGTTTCCAATTAGCCCCAACATACAGTACACTCTATAATAACTGTAAATAACTTAAAAACGGGATTAAAATGTTGTGGCAACGTAATTGTTAGGTTTACTAAATGAGTTTTCTTCTTGCCTGGATCAGGTGCAGAAATAAAACAACCTGGTTCCCCACTCCTCTCCTCCTGTGTGATAAGATCAGGAAAAATGAAAGTCATATACTAAGAGAGATCCTGTTATGGACCATAAAATAAGTTTTATTTAGTTCTCTCTCTGAAAACAACCCCAGTGGCATATACACATCATCTATTTCCTGCTGGTCTGTAGCCTCTCTGGCCAAAGCAACTAAAACATGGTAGGCAAAACAAACACAAAAATCTCATGCATTTTCTTCAGTTGCTAGGATAAACTTATACTGGCATTCATCTCAACAGTGTCAGAATTGCTTTTCTATATCTACTTGGATCTAGAATCTGAAAGTGAGGTACAGTATGAACCAGGCCCAGTCCTCATGTGCTAGGAAGCTGAGTTGCCTCTTCTCTGTTACAAAGGCACCCTCGCCTCTGTGTTCTTCACTTCTAGAAAGCATGCTCTACCTGGTCCATAGTAGGTGTTTCTGCTTCTGGCAGGAAGTGAAACACATTTTTTCCACTCTTAACTGATCCTTTCAATTTTTACCTCAATAATTTATGTCAATGAGACTAAGCATATTTGTGAGCAAGGATGGAGTGGGAGGGGGATATGTTAATAGAGCCCAGTATACAATTTAAAAATAGCTAAGGCTATGTAGATAAATCCTGAATGCAGTATTAAATAATAAATTTAAACACTTCAATTTTTAATGGACTGTGCATCTCCTTTCTCAAAAGGAACCTGATAAAGGTTGTTTGTATTATAATTGTTATGGAGTTCAGTTCAAATACTTCTCTATTCTTCTTAAGATGGATAAACTTTACATTAAAAACTAAAAGCCTCATGGAAAAATTACCATAATGCCTGGCTTAAATAAAAGCTATTAATTTGTATTAATTTAGCATTAATTTACATATTTGATCAGAAGCCCTAATTTTTAATAAGGAAAATTAAGTGTCTTAGTGATTCTAATACACTAGCTTCAAAAAAAGATACAGAGAAAAGATAGTTGAAGCTAAATTGGAAAAGATACACTAAATACAAGTGCAAGCCAAAAAAAACCATGCAGTGCCAGAATATTAAGAGACAAGCTGCTTTAGTCAATTATCTGTCTTAATCCATTTAATGGGGTAGGTAAATGTGTGGCTGGCACAATTAGCAAGCTGACTGAACCCCAGCTACACCCTGGACTTCTCCCATGCAGCATCCCAATTAGGCTATAGCCAATGAGATCTAAACAGAAAATTTCATAGCAGGGCTTCCAGGAAAGCTTTGGTGCTTCTCATAAAAGAAGGAAGACTCAACTGGCATCCCCTTTATCCCTTTGCCTTTCCCCTTTATCCTGCATGAGAGTGCAGCAGCTACCTTGTGACTGTGAAGTAACAAGAACAAGAATGAAAGCTAAGGATGGAGAAGCAGAAAAATGGAAGAAGTCTGGTTATTTGAAACATCACAAAGTAGCTACACATTTTGATAGCCGAGACAAAAAAAAAAAAACAATCCCAAACAATCTAACAGCTGGATTTTCTATTGTTTCCACATACACCCTCAAATGATACAGCTTATAAATCATTAACATCCTCCTGTAAGATGCATATTTAATCAACCACTGAATTAAACTAAATGGTAATACCTAAATACTTACTGTAGTATGAAGTCAATTAACAATTTCCCAATGTGATTCTACAAGTCAGCAAACTACATTTTCCTTTACCTTTGTTCTGAGCACAGAGGTGATCTTACCCAGAAGTCTTAGCATATTGCTCATAGATCTCATTGGACAGAAGTGAGTCATATGTCTAGTTCCAAACCCATCACTCATAGGACAAATGGATTACCACAATCAATTTAGGGTAATCAGAAGCCATGGAAAACTTGAAGGAATGGATGAGTTTGTTTTACTGATCATATCTATATGGAAAAGAATAGATGCCTGAACAATGCAGGATTTCCAGGAAGGAGGAAGACAAACCTGATCCAATCTTTGCCTTCCTTATCCTTCAATTTGACGATCTGATCTCAGTTTTCATCCTGATTAGAATATTTTTCTCTCTGCGGCTCTTTTTCTCATTAGTTGTTCTACAATAATATTTCTCTCTAAATTTCCTTTTGTTGTGACCAGCACGGTATAATTTCCTTTGATATAATTTGCCTTTTCGTATTAGATCCCTGCCTTGCTGCCAGTCAACTAATACATTTTCATAGCTGAGCTTCAGTTATCTGGCTCTTGTCTAGATTTACTGTGACTCTTGATCCAGTGATTAACACACAAATGACACCAAAGAAGTAGGAGATATTCAAAGATGCCAAGTAGGCTCAATGGGTAGACCTCACTGCTATTTTCTAGATTTGGGAATATTAGAGCTTTGAACTGGAATATATAATTTATTTTGGCCAAAGTTTTAATAATAATAACGCCACACTTTCACTTTACTTTTCTATTTCACTTTTCAAAGTTGAGAACAACCAAATGCATGTGGAATTAAAAATTCATTAAAATATACAGTCACGGGAGAAATGACCTAAACATTGTATGCACATATGAAGAAAAAAAATATACAGTCATAAAAATTTCCCCTTTTTAAACTTTTGCAATAATCTCTATTTATTCAGGTTGACTACTCTGGGCCATCTACACAGTATAATAATAAGAAGTGGCTTAAATTTAACTGATATTGAACAATTTTAAAGATAATTTTGCAAACTGACATGATTTATATTATTTAACTTTAAGAACTTTCTAATACGACTATCAAACACCAAATGATGCACTCTGATTACTTTAGTTCTTGCTTTACTACCTAATTTCACACCTTTATTTTTATGGAAATGATATACTAATAGAAGGATACAGCATAGATACATCCTAAGCATGTTAATTTTCCAACTTCATACTACACAGCACTTAAAGAACAAAATGAAGTGTTTTCTTACCCTAGAAAAACTCGCACGTATACATACACTGAACAGGACCCAGAGCTCTTAACCTTACATTTTAAGATAGTGGTGAGAATGAGAGCTCTAAAAAATAGTGAATATTCAACAACTGCAGAATTAACCTTTAAGTGTATGTGGAAATTTGCCAAAACCGATTATAAGCTGGATAATAAATTAAGGCTCAACACATCTTATAAAATTAGCAGCATAAAGAGAACGTTAACTGACCACATTAACATTCTACATTTTGTGTTTAATTCCACACTATGGAATTAAACTAGAAATCACAAACAAAACATAAGTAGAAAATCTATAGAAAACTAAACAAAAATAAAAATTAATATACTACAAATAACCCATGCATCAAAGAAGAAGTAACAATTGAAAATTCAAAATATACTGAAGAGAATGATTAAAATAATCTGTGTAAATACTTGTGGGATGTGACTAAAGCCAAGGAAGCAAATTTATAGGTCTAAGAGCATATGCCAGGGGAGGGGAGTGATAAACAATGAGGAGCCAAGCATGCACTTCAAGAAGTTAAACAAAAACCACAAACTGAACCTAAAGTAGGAGGGATGAGATAATAAAGAGCAGAAAGATAAATTAAAAATGCATAAATTAGAAAGCATCAGGACACCAAAATACAATTCATTGGAAATGCTAATAAAAGTGAAAAATGACTAGAAGAGACTAGTCAGGAAGAAAAAGATGGCATCAATTATTAATGTCTGGACTAAAACAAGAGGACATTTCAAACCCTATAGACATTCAAAAGACAGTTGAGTTTTCTCCTTGTCTTTCCCACTTTGAAAATTTCAGTCCTAAAGCTACAGGTAGGGCAGAGGAAGGCAAGGGTCGGTGCAGGTGAGAGCAAGGGAAGCTGCAGTGGCCCAGAGCAGCATGTCAGGTCCAAGGAGGATAAACAAAATGTCTATCTGTTGGGAAACCTGGTGTGCTATTTTGGGGTCCAAGTGAGATGAAAAGGGTGTCCCATGTCCATATAGAGA
Source organism: Castor canadensis (assembly GCF_047511655.1). Lineage (NCBI taxonomy): Eukaryota > Metazoa > Chordata > Mammalia > Rodentia > Castoridae > Castor > Castor canadensis. Next base: position 122,862,000 of record NC_133396.1, read on the forward strand.
GCTGGGCAGCTCAGCAGTGTCAAAGTCCAAGGGAGATAAGAAGGGCCTTCATTTCAGGGAGTGGACAGAAGTGAAGTATAAGAGCTCAAGTATGACAAGAGGAAAATGGAGCAGCCCTACACAGTGGGCTAAAGCCCAACCAGGGTAAGAAAGGCCCAAAGAGGGAGTCAGAGCCTCTGTACAGTAAACAAGGAGTTCCCTATGTAGGGCAGCCTGGCCCAGGACAACAGATGTCGATAATGTAAGGACCATGTACAGATTGAGGGAAGGGGAGCAACCTGACACAGTCTCAGAAAGGTAAGAGTCGTGAAGCTGGGTGATTGTTGTGGGTTGTGAAAGCCTAGTTAGGGTAAGGAGGCTTACCCTAGAGGGTTACCTGGTGAAGAGTATCAGACTATGGTCAGGGTAAGGTATGCATCTGTGTAGACAGCTGTCCTGACAGGAAACCAGAGACTTGGTAGGTTTGGGAAGGTGTCCAAGGGTGGGGGTAGTCTGGGGTGTTGTGTTAGAGTCCAAATGGGGCAAGGAAGGCAACTCTGCTGGAAAAGGAGTCTTGGACCATGGTGCTAAACTCAAGCAGACGTCAGCTTACATAGGGTGCCAAGAGCATCCAACACAGGATATCAGAGCCCTTGTTCTGAGAGCTCTGGGGACATCCACAAGTGGGAAAGGCAAGTGTGGACTGATCAAACAACGAATGTATTTCAGTTAATGCAGCCAGGTCTCTTGCTGTTAGAGAAGGAATGACAAACATGGAAAGGGAAAAACTAGACCCAACTCTGCGGTGTTAGATTAGAATTAGTTATCAATGTGGGATCACAGTTTTAACATACCTAAAGTAAATATAGTGTAAACTTACACGTATGCATATGCTTACAAACATGCCAATACATACATGTTCCATGTCCACTGAGGTTTGAGAACATCATTACCTCAGTCTCAGTGAGCATATCCAGTGCCCAGATCTTGGTTTCTGAGTCTACTCCCCATTATAAGGAACCAGGATTCCTCAAAGAAAGGCTAATTCCAGAGCTAGGTCAGGGAAAGTACAAGGTAAGCAGGAAAACTGGTTATGCTGGAAGTAAGACATGTTCATACAATGATGGGGACAAGTAAAAAGGGACAAATTACTCCCACCAGCCAAATCCCACTAATAACCTGAGCTTCAAAATAAATAACTACAGGAATGAATTATAATTCTCTGAACAAAAGGGGAAACCATGAGTCCATTTAAAGTAAGTATATTGAAGAATTTTGGAGAAATGGGGTATGTACATAGTTACAAAGTGTCTTCTCACAAATTACTTATTAATTACAAAAGATGATTTTACAGTAGAGAAGACTGATAGGTATCACCTTAGTGAAGAGATTAAAGTGAACAAATCAAATCGTGTATCACCTATAAGATACAATGAAATACATCTTACAAAATAAATAGAATTCTCTGCAAAATAATTATTTAATCTAAGAACAAACAGAAAATTATATAATCTAATATCTATTACAGAAAATGAATTCATACTTTAAAAGTTTCCCAAAAAGAAAATGCCTGGCCATGATGACTTCATTGGTAAATTTATCAGTTAAGGAAGGCAAAAACCCACCAACTGAACACAAAGTATTTCAGGTGATATTAAAAGGAGAGAACATTTTAATGATTTCATAAGGTCAGCAGAGACTTGACACCAGGATTTGAAAAATACATCTTATAAGAAAAATAAAGTATTAGCCAATCCCTCTTGTGAACATAGACACAAACCTTCTATACAAAATACTGGCAAACCACACCCAGAGTTATATAAACAGGGCACTGTACTACAACCAACCTGCATTTACACTAGGAATGCCGGATTACTCTAGGGGGATTTAACATTCAAAATTTAAGCAGGCTAATTCATTGCATTGAAAGAATAAAGGTAAGAAGTACTATGGTAATTGTGATAGCTTTTTAAAAAGCATTCAATAAAATTTTTTACCCAGTCATGATAAAATCTCTGAACAAACTAAGAATAGAAGGTAATTTCCCTTATCTCTTAAAGGGTATCTATGAAAGTCCCACAGCAAACATCATATTTAATGGTGAAATGTTGAAAGTTTTACCTCTGAGATCAGGAATGAGACAAGGATGCCTGTTATCACCACTTCTATTCAACAATGTACTGGAGGTCCTAGCCAGTGCAATAAGGCGAGAAAAAGAAGATGTAAAATGATTGGAAAGAAAGAAACAAAACTGTTATTACTCTCAGATGATGATCATGATGTAGAAAACCAAAAATAATTCAGAGATAATCTATTAGAGTTAGTAAGTAAATTCAGCAAGGTCACAGGGTATGAGATCAGTATTTTAAAAAGCAGTTGAATTTCTACACAACAATTAGACAGTAAAATTTAAAAACAAACCTACAAAAATAGCACCAGATAACATCACATATGTAAGAATGAAGCTAAGAAATCAGCTTGCTGTTACCTTTCCAATTCTTGAGTTTATAATTAGAATGTGCACCCTCAGTAATTAGTGGACTCCAAACTTGCATCCGAAAGGGAAAGCAGAGGGGTGAGAATTACAGGTTTGGTAAATGCCTTCTCTAGTTGGGCCACCGTAAAAATTAATGGGCTTGAAAAACGACAGCAGATTACTTTAAAATTAATTAGATGACTTCAACTGCAGTTGCCACTCCAGATGGAGTCTCCTTATTGAGGAAATTAAGACATTTTTCATACTTGATATGATGCTTTAGCTAGTATTTTTTTTTTCTTCATAACAATCCAAAGAGAACCAAAGTTAGCAGATTGTTTCCTATTGGCAAGACCAGCAATACCTTTACTGTTCTGCATCAGGAAAACAGGTAGTCTAGTTCTGTGCTACACTCTGCTCAGCAGAGACCTTACTGCCACAACATTCCATTTTCATCTCTGGATGACAGCAAGTTATTAGGACAAGAAGGGTAGAAGAGGTGAGGGATGAATCACCTAGGTAAGATACACATGTGAGACAGCCGAGAACTAAATCTAATGAAAAGACAGGGGCTTTTCACCTCAATAAAGTACCTGAGGACCCAGAGATGCAAAAGGTTAGTCTTTGACAAACCCTTATCTCTTTGTTGGAGACTAGCCAAGCCTTCTGTTTCACTTATAGTTTAAAGCAGCACACTATGTATTTGAATATACAATTCATACCCATTTACAAGGTAAGCTAAAAAGTGAATAGTGCCCAGAGCAAGGTAAGTCTATCCAGATGATCAAGGAGAGAGTGGAGGGAGCGCTACACTTGACTTTTGACACATGGAAAACCAAATGTTGCTCAAATGGTCTCTAAGAAGGTTGTGATGCTAAAAAGTATCATTGGGAAACCCTGATGATAGAATTGCAGTGAAGACCTCTAGATTTAAAAATATGTATTATCTTTTGTTCTTTTGTACCTTCAAACACACATTATTAGAAAACAGGGTTCAGATTATTTTTGTACCATGCATGAAATAATCCCTGACTCAAACCAAACTCCACATATAGCTAATGTCTTTCTTCCAGTACAATCATATTCAACACATCTAAATTTTTGAGTGAAAAAAAATCAACTCACTGCCTCTCATTTCTTGACCCTTAGAGCTTTGAAACAAGATCATACTCACTTCAGCAAGTAAAGTGAAAAGTGCTTTTTTGTTTCTGTTTTTTTTTTTTAGAAGTAGCATTAAAGAGACACTAACTGGAGGATCAAGGGACACCAGGTAGCAATGCATGTCCATGATAAAGTAGATGATGACAAGCTCACTCAGTTATAAAAAGTCCAGGAAGGAAGGCAAAGGTGAGTGCTATAGTTATGCCTGTCTTCTCTTGCTTAACCTGCACTTGAAGCCTCAGATGGAATTACACTAGCACTAGCCAAGTAAGGGTGAAAAGAAATAGCCTGTAGTGATATGCTAACACCACTGTAAATGGAATGTTCTGGTATCACAGTCCCTTTCCAGGGTGGCCCTGAAAGATAACAGAGAAGGAAAAATTTCAGTGACAGAATTCCTAGTAGTTTTTTTATTCAACTTTTCCCAGAATAAAAGTTGGTCTCATTTATTGGGCCACTGCTAATGAGCTGGCTGGATGTGAGGACTGGGGGGAAGGTGGGAGAGGAGAGGAGGGCTGGTGTCACTCCACATGGCTCTAGGGCTTGAAAACACATATATCCCTAACACCTGAAACCACAGGTGTTCACCAAATATCATGAATTCTAAAATGCAGAATCACATTCTATAGGCTCCAAGTTGAACTCTCACATTGAAAAATTCCAATATTGAACAAGCACTGCATTTACTCCATTTCTTTGCTCTGATACTTAGTGAATATTTGTTGCTGCCAAATAGCAACTGAAAATCTTAACATTTATCATTAACTTTTCTATTTATTTCTAAGAATTTCCACAATTGAGCTCAGCATGTCTTATCTCCCTTCCTAATTCCAATTCTTACTCATATTATTCTTAAATCAAGAGTGTCCAGATGTTTCCCTACCATATACTTGTCAGGCTCTAATTCAAGCTCCCTACAAGCTATAGACTGTTATAGTGATGATAGTATTATGACCTCCTTTACTGTGTTAGTGAAAGTGTTTTGGAACTAGGTGTTTTGTAATTAGATGTAGGTTAATATAGTTGACTAGTTCATGATACTCATGAGACTAAGGCCGTATGCTCATGTGTCATATTAAAAACTATATCCTTGATTATGTCCAAGACCTCATTGTACCCAAGCTCCAGGGATGAAATACCTTTTTATTACATAGTATTACAGTTCTGTGGAGCCAGTTCTATAATCTTTAAATATCTACACATCATATTAAGGATAATATCCTAAATATTTACCCTGCTCTTAACAAAACCTCAGTCATGAAGCTCCTGAACCAGCTTCATCTCACTTTTCTTCACTACTATCATGCCTTTTCCCTGGAGCTCCTACACCCCTTAATTCAGTCTCAGCCATGTACTTGCAGTGTCCTCAGTGTTGCCTGCTCCTTTATGACGCCTCTCATACATGTTTCTTCCTTGTCTGGAATATCCTTCGAATATCCTTCACAGCTCCCTTCCCCCACTTTCCTTAGGTATTTTCAAATACTGTTCTCCAAGAATCAGCTTAGCTGTTACCCATTCTCTCCTATTCTTCTCAATTGCATCACCCATCTCAAACAAACACATCCTTGCATACATGTTGGGCTAAATGTTCCTAAGTGTTTCTACAGCACTCCTTGCTTTTATCATTTACAGTGCTATTATAACTGTGAGCTTTCTGTGAGAGCAGGTACTCTTTTATCTTTGTACCTGCAGTGCCTAGCAACACAGTTGCTAAAACATAATTATACTAAAACTCTTTGTTGAATTGAAGGCAAGATAATTGTTGCAGAGTTATTTCTTCAACATGACTGGCAGGGCAGTGATACCTCTGTATTCATAACTCTTGAACTCACAGTTTTTTGTGGCTGCTGTTATTTGTTTGTTTCAACATTAAGAAATCAAGGAGAAGATGATATTGAGAGATGTAACTAACAGCCCAAAGTTTTAGAATTAAAGTTTGCCTAACATGCACAAGGCTCTGGGTTTGAGCCCCAGCACTTCCACCCCTCCCCCCAAAAGTAGTTAAAATAATCTACTGGATGATATTATAAATGTGAAAATGACTTGGGATTTCTTCCAGGGGATGGTGGAGGGTGTATTGGTCCCAAAATAATTTGAACAATTAAATGAGATGACATATAGGAAATTCCTACTAGTATTCTTGACGTAAGACTGATTTCATTTATTTATTGATCAACTGGTTGCTCCATTTATTTATTTTTGTAGTGCTGGAGCGCAAATCCAGGGCCTCACATATGCTACACGGTCTTTAACAGTGAGCTACACCCTCAACTCCCTGCTTTGACTTTAAATATAAAGAAGAGATAATATTTCAAATACATTGCTCAAGATTCACTGAATTGTCCTAAATAACACAGCAATTTTTGAAGTCAAAATGAAAAGATGACTGATATTCCTCATAAAACCTCACAAAAACCAAACTACAAAAATCCAGGGTCAAATTACATATTATGCCACCTTAAAATAATATGAGGACAACTCAGTATCAACAGTGGAAGTAAGAGTTCTTCTTTTTATTTTTCTCAATAATAAAACTGTAAGACTCTTGAAAAGCAACATTTCTCATTGACTGTTGAAAGGAAGATTGTCTGAAATTGCATTGTTAATATCAGTTTCATCAATGTGCCTGCTTATCATTTTAGCTTTATGTTCAATACTATTCAATATTACCCTACAGAACATGCAATGAATGATTAACAAATAATATCATGGAATTTCTATTTTTGTATTAGAGGAGTAACTGACACTGGGTTAGCCTTTCTGCTGTAAATAACTATAAAAGTGAGAAAAATATATGAAGTGACTGTGTTCAGGTATGAAACAACATGCAGCATGAGATGGGAATTGGACAGCTAGAGAGCTGCCTGCAAACAATATCCTTGCCACATCACAGAGAACTGGAGTTTGAGCAGGGCAACACAGTCCAGCTGTGCTAAAGGTAGAGGGAACCGCCTGAGGTCACAGAAGTGGCTGGAAACTGAGAGGCAGGACATTGAAAAAAGAGAAAGCTATAAAGAGAAAGGAAACAAAGTCTGTGTATGGATGACCCCCATGAGTCCATACTCCACAGCTGGCTATACCTGTGTAGAGACAGCACCTCAGGCTCACCAGGTAGCAGATGTTATGCAATCAGCACAACACAGAGCTGTTAAAAGTGAATCAGACCTGGGGGAAGGGCTGTGCTGGCAGAGTTAATGGGTAGTTAGAGCATGCCAGTGAATTAAGTACTATACTTCAAAATCTGATGCGTTGAGGTATTATTTACCAAAAATAAAATCCATCCATTTCAGTGAATTTTGACAAATGTATACAGTTGGTTAACCACCACCACAATAGAGATAAGGGACATTTCTATGACCCGATAAGTTCCCTCTTTGTCCCTTTACCTCCCACAAGTCCAGGCCACACACTGATTTACTTTGTAAATACTGTTACGCCTTTTCTAGAATTTTTCTTTTTCTTTTTTTTTTCTTAGTGAGTGTTGTTGTATGTGACAAGTCTTGTTATGTAGCCCAAGCTGGCCTTGAATTTCTTGTCCTCCTGCTGTGGCACCCCAAGTGCTGGAATTGCAGGCATGTACTACCATACCTGACTCCAGAATCTCTCAGGAGAACCACTCAGAAGAGGACCTTTTGCATCTGGTATCTTTCACTTTCTGCGATTCAACTATGTTGTTATATTTATGAGAAGTCTGTGACTTTTCACTGTTTAGTAGTATTCCACTGTGGAGATACCAAGTGATATACCATTTTGCATTCACACTGGCAGGGTATGAGAGTTCTGCTTGCTTCCTCTCTCTATCAATATTTAGTACTGCCAGTCTGCTACATTTCAATAACACCAGTGTGCGTGTGAGTGGTATCTTTGAGCAGTTTTAGTTTTCATTTCCCTAAAAGACTAGTGATTTCAGCATCTTTCCATGTGCCTACTGGCCATTCATAAGTCTTCCTTAGTGAAGCATCTGTCCAAAATTTGCACATTTTAAAAACAAGTTGCCTGCTTTTCATTACCAATTAGTAAGAATTCTTTATGCAAAGAAAAGACCTAAATACAGGTCCTTTAAAATACAATTTTCAAATTTTTTCTCAGTTTGTGGCTTGTTTTTTCATTTTCTTGTCTTTTGAAGAGTGAAAAAGGCTTTTTTATTTTAATGTAGTCATCTAGTTTTCATTCATGCCTTTTATATTATTCTATTTAAGAAGTTATTGCTTAAATTAGAGATAAGGGCAAAATAGTTTCTGCTGGGTATTGAGGGGGGGAGCGGGAGGGGGTGGATTGGGTGGTAAGGGAGGGGGTGGGGGCAGGGGGGAGAAATGAACCAAGCCTTGTATGCACATATGAATAATAAAAGAAAAATGAAAAAAAAAAAAAAAAAAAAAAGAAGTTATTGCTTAATCAAAAATCACAAAGATTTACTGTCTACTAGCTTTAGGTCTATGAACCATCTGGAATTAATTTTCATGCATGGTGAGGTATGGTGAGGTGAGGTGAGGTGAGGAGAGCATTATGTTCCAGGTGGACATCCAGTTTCTGCAGCAACAGCTGGAGAAAGACTAGGCTTTCCTCACAGAATTACCTGGGCCTCTCTTGGAAATGTGTATGGATCTGTTTTCTAAACTCTCTTCTGTTCACTCATCTATATGGCTAGATTTAGGCCAATACCACACAGGCTCCACCAGAGAGATTCACTTATTACAACTGATGAACCTAGAGTTCATACTTTACATTAGAATTAACTCTTGGTGTTGTACACTCTATGGATTTGGACAACTGTGTAATGATATAAATCCACAATTATAGTATCATACAGAATAGTTTCACTGCCCTAACAATTCTCTGTGCTCTGTCTATTCATCCCTCTTTTCCCCAGCATCCCTGTCAACCTCTGTTTTACTGTCTCCACAGTTTTGGTTTTTCAGAATGTCATATAGCTGGAATTATATACAATGTAGCCTAAATTATATTGGCTTCTTTCACTTGAAAACATGTATGTTATATTGCCTCGTGTCTTGTCATGGAGCAGTAGCTCATTTTTATTCAGTGTTTAGCAACTCTCCATGGTCTGGATGTCCCACGGTTTATTTATTTATCCGTTCATCACGGAGTGACATCTTTGTTAACTCCCAAGTTTTGGCAATTGTGAATAAAGCTGTTACAAACATCTGTGTCAAGGATTTTTTTTGTGGACAGAAGTTTTCAACTTCTTTAGGTAATATCAAGAAGTGTAACTGCTGGATTGCCTGGTTACAAGTATGTTTGGTTTTGTGGGAAACTGCCACAGTGGCTGTAATGTTTGGCATTCCCAACAGCAACGAATGAGATGCTATTATTACTCCACATCTTTGCCAGCATGTGATGTTATCTATGTTCTGGATTTTGGAATTCTTTCTGTGCCTTTTCATTTCCATAAGAATTTTAGCTTGTCAAATGCTACCAAAAAGGAAATCCTGCTGGTATTTTAATTGTAATCACTTTCATTCTATTTATTAATATAGGGAGAGTACACATCTCAATAATATTGAGCCTTGCAGTCAATGAAATGAAATTTGACCATATTTAAGTCTTCTTTAAATTCTCTGAATAATATTTTATAGTTTTTAATGCAAAGGTTTTTCTTATTATTTAGGACTTACAGTTTTATGGTGCTACTTATACATGGTGTATTTTTTAAAACTGCATTTTATAACCTCTTTTGTTAGTATATAGAAATACATTTGTTAGCATACAAATTGAGCATCCTTAATCTGAAAGTCCAAAATCTGTAATGCTCCAAAATCTGAATCTTTTTGAGCCCCAACATGATGCTACAAGTGATAAATTCCACATTGACTACATGTGACCGCTGCAGAGAAAACACAAGAACACTGAAAATACTGCATAAAATTACTTTGAGGCTATGTGTATATGAAACATAAATGAATTCCATGTTTAAACTGGGGTTCCATCCCTGAGCTATCTCATTACACACAGGAAAAAATTCCCAAATATGAAAAAAAAATCCATGATCCTACATAATTCTGGTTCCAAAACTTCAGATAAAGGATATTCAACCTGTAACCTAAAATCTCAATGTAGATTTCCCAGAAATTTCTACATAATCATGACATATGCAAATAATAAACATGGCTTACTTTTTAATTTCCAGTATCTAGGACTTTTATTTTTCTTACCTTACTGCATTAGCTAGACACTTGTTTAAAACACTGAATAGAAGTCACAATGGTGGAAACCCTTGCCTTTTACCGAATTTTATAAATAGTTTTTATTGTTTCACCACTAAAAATGTTGTTATCCTTATGCTATTTTTATTTTGTTTTGCTAGATGTGTATAACCACAGGTGGAAAGTTTGCTAGAAGGTTTTCTCAGGATGGATATTAAATGCCAAACACATTTCTCCATCAAGGAGACAGGGTAAGTGTATGATTTTCTACCTTATCCTGTTATGTGGAGAAATTGACCCTATTTGCTATGGCAGACTATCTTTTCTTAATTGCTGGATTTAATTTCCTAATATTTTTAAAGAATTTTTAAAAATCTAGGCACACAAGCAACATTGTCCTTTTTTTCTTCCTTTCTCTCATTGTCCTTATCTGCACTTGCTATTAAAAGAATTAATTGTAAACTAAGAAAACAACTTGGGAAGTAGCTCCTTTTTTTTTACTGTAAGCTTGTGCTAAATTGGTAGTATTTCTTTGCTTAAATATTTAGCAGACATCATCAATGAAGCTGTATGAATTCAAAGTTTTGTCTATGACAAAGACCAGTCTTCAGTTTCAGTGATTTTTCTTTTTGTTTATTCATTTATTTCACTAATTTCTAGTTTTATCTTGGTCATTTCACTTAATATGCTTACTTTTATTTTTTAGCTTTCTAGTTTCTGAGAGTAGAAGCTTACATGACTGGTTTTTAACCCTTCTCCCTTTCTACTATAAGCAACAAATGTTTTAAGTCTCCATGTAACATGCACTGTATAGTTGTATACCACAAATATAAATATGCTGTACTTCCATTTTTATTTGGTTTAAAATACTAGTTTTCTTTACAACTGCTTCTCTGACCCACACTTAGGATTTGTTTTAAATAGCAAGTGTTTGCACATTTTCCACACAATCTTTGGATTGAATACTTTTATGATTGTATCTTCTCTCCACTATCACCTTGTTACCATTGTTTTATTTTCCAGTGGTTCTTCTAGAACTTACAATACATATTTTAATTTATCAGTGTACCTTAGAAAAATCTCATGCATTAGTGTTCTAACAGGGGGCTGAGGGTGTGGCTCAAGTGGTACAGTGCCTGCCTAACAAACACGAGGCCATTTTCAAATCCCAGTAGTCAAACAAACAAAAACCCCCAAAACTTCCAACAGGATACTTTCCCTCCCATCCTTTGTGATACTGCCATATATTTTTTACTTCTACATATTTCATAAATCCATGTTATTATTTTGAGAAAAAGCATCTTTCTTATTTACTCACATTTCTTTGTGTACAGCCAAATTTCTAAGTATGATCATTTTCCTTCTTCCTGAAGAACTTTATTTTAAAATGATTACTATGAGGGGGTGGGGGGGGAGAGGGGGTAGGGTGGGTGGTAAGGGAGGGGGTGGGGCCAGGGGGGAGAAATGACCCAAGCATTGTATGCACATATGAATAATAAATAAATAAATAAATAAATAAATAAAATGATTACTATAATCCCAGAGTGCTGATAACAAGTTCTTAACATTGTGTTTGCTTTAAAAATTTTTCCCATACCCTTATTTATTTGATTATTTTACTGTGCCTTTATTTTTGAAAGGCTTTTTTTTTTTTGGTGGGGGATGGAATTCAAGACTGAATTAAAAATAAGGACATCCCATTATCTTCCGTTTTTTATAGTTCCTAACAAAAACCCTGCTGTCATTCTTTGATTATCTAGAAACAAATTTTCATTTTTCTTCTGGCTACTTATGTAGTTTTTCTCTTGATCACTGTTTTATTTTACTTTCATCAATTTTATTATGATGAGTTAGTATGATTGCGAGAGAGGGGGAGTTGAGATGGAATCCAGAGTCTTACGCATGCAAAGCATGTGTTCTACAAGATATACACCCAGTTCCAAGTATGGTTTTCTTTGTTCATTCTACCTAATTCTTATTGAACTTTTTGGAACTTTAGGTTTATTTTCTTCTGAAAAATTTCCTACCAGTACATTTTCAAATAATTTCATGGTTCCATTCTGCCCTTCTTCTGTTCGTGTGTTTGTGAGTAGTACTGTCCCAGACATGACTAAGCCTCTATTTCTTCATTTCCAGTTTTAATTTTGTCTGTGCTCTATCTAGGTTAGACTGGAATACTGGTATGTCTTCAAGATCACTAATCTTTAATTCTTCTATGTTTATCTGCTGTTAATCTAATTCAGGGCGTTTTACATTTCAGATATTACATGTTTCGTGTCTAAAGTTTAATTTCAGTCTTTTTTGTATCTTTCACTTCTTTCTCATTATGTTCATAGGCTTGTTTATGCTCTTGACCATATTTAGAATATTTATATTAGTTGTTTTTGTGTTTGCTAATTCTATGCTATTCCTCATTTCTCATTTTATGGATTGTTTTCCCTCATTCCCACCACCAAGGCTATTGGTTTTAGTTTCATGCTTTTTTCCATGCCTGGCAATTTTTCATAAGATGTTAGGCATGTTGAACCCTGTGAGTAGCAGATTTTATTGTATTCCACTGAAAAATGTTTGACTTGGTTTTGTCCCTTCTTGAAGTTCAATTGTTTAATCTTTTCTTTTTTTCTTTGCAGTACTGGGGTTTGAACTCAGGGTTTCATGCTTGCTAGGCAGGCACTCTACCTCTTGATTCATGCCTCCACCCCAGTTTAATTTTTTTTTTTTTGAAGCTTCCTTTTAAGTTGTTAAAGCTCCAAAGCAGCCTGAACACTGATGCTGGATGAACTTCACTTCCTTAGTATAACGCTTCTGAGAACTTTACCCACTACACTACATTTATAAAGAGCACGCTGGGCGATGGGAGTGCAAATTATTTTCAGCTTTATGGAAGTGCTAAGAATTGTTCTGCCTACTGCTTTTGGGTGTTTCCTTTCCCAGTGTTAGGTAATTTCTCACACACATGGATCAAAGTTCAGCCAACAATTTGAAGGAAGCACTCTGAAGATCCTAAGAACTCTATCTTCCATAGCTTACTGTTTTTCAGCACTGTGTATCACAAACACTTAATTGTTTTTGTCTCTCTGAGCTTTAGTCTGTCTTCTCAACTCAGGAGATTGTCAGATTCAATTTTGATTTTCCTTCTTGCTGTGTGACCTGGAAATTGCTTCCAGGCTATAAGCTGGGGTACTCATAGGCGTTACCTCACTTGTTTGCCTTGTCTCATGGATCACAGTCCTGCCCTGCCTGCTGTCCAATATCTAAAAGCATTATTTTCTTATATGTTTTTCTGGTGTTCTAATTATTTATGGCATGACATCAAACCCTTTCATAGTTTATCCCTCATATCCTGAAGTAGAAATCCCAAGTCTTCCAATTAAAAAAAATGAGCTAATCATGTATTCTTAACCTGGGCAACATCCATCAACCCCAATTTTAATTAGTTCTTGCAATGGTTGCCAAATCAAACAAGCAAACAAACAAACAGACTTTGTGATTACATGTTCTGTGGCCCACCAAAACTTAACCCTAACTAATAAAACTTATTCTTAGTACTTCTCTTGTTAGGAAGAACTTAAATTCAAATTAATTTAATTGATTTACTTAAGTTAAAATGACCTCTGTAGGCAGTCAATAATTCAAAAAGATTGAGAAATGATGACATAGATAACTTTGTAAGTCTTCCTACGAAAAAATGCTGGTGATGAAAAATTGTTATATATGTATCATATTTTATATAACACACAAAGATAGTCAGAAAACTTTTTCTGACCTACTACTGCTTAACATTTATAGAGTATACACTCGGGATATAGGTTCTCGTACCTTTTTGTTCTTCAATGTACATTCTGGACAAGTGCATTTCAAACTCTTGATTGAACCAAGACCCACACAATGAACACATTTGATATATATGCTTTAAATTATTGGAAGAAGTTGTCATTAAGTAATAGTTACTCTTACTATGTGCAATAACTGTGTTTTAGAATCAATATAACTTCACTGAAGTCATATCATGAATCATATGCAATTTAAAAAACACTGTACCACCCTTGTCAGATTTTCATTTCCCAGAAGCAGATGCATGCTTTCATACTCTGTGATTCTGCTCATTATGTTTTCCATACTGTTGTTTCCAATGTTCGAGACTCCTGTTCTAACACAGAACCTTTTCTAGTCTGTTTAACAGTCCCTTCCATTGTGCCACCATTCTGTACCCACAGCACTTACAACACTACATAATTCTTTGTTTAAAATAATCTCCCCCAAACCACAGTGAGATATCATTTCACAGCCATTATAGTATCTGTGATTAAAAAATATGGATAACAAATGTGGAAAACATCTTCATATATTGCTGATGAGAACATACAATAGTACAAACACTTTGAAAAACAGTTCAGCAGTTTCTCAAAATTTTAAACATATAGTCATAGAGTTCAGGATGGGGATGTGGCTCAATGGTACAATGCCTGCCCAGCGTTCATGAAGCTCTGATTTAATCACAGCACTGAAATAAACAAGCATACAACTAATAATAAAAATTAAAGATAAAGATTGTTAAACATAGAGTTTAATATGACCCAGTAATTCTACTCTTATATTTGCATTTACTCAAGAGGTATGAATACAGCTGGATGCGATAGCTCTTATCTAAAATTCTAGCAACTCAAGAGGTGGAGATTGGAAGGATCATGGCTTGAGGACAGGTCAGGCAAAAAGTTAGTGAGACCCTCATCTCAACCAATAAAAAGTTGGGCATGTGCCACAGGCACATGCATGTCATTCCAGGTATGCAGGGGAAGTAAACAGGAGGCATGGCCCAGGCCAGCTCTGGACGAAATGCAAGACTGTATTTGAATATAACTAAAAAAGCAAAAAGGACAGGGGGTGTGGCTCAAGTTGTAAAGCATCTGCCTACCAAGCACAAGGCTTTGAATTCAAACACCAATATTGTCGAGAGAGAGAGACAGAGAGAGAAAGACAGAGAGATAGAGAGAGAGAGAGACATGAAACATACATCCACACAATGGTCTGTACAAAAAATATTTACACCACCATTATTCATGGTGGCAAAAAAGTGAGAAGAATCCCAATGTTCATCAAGTGATGAAGTGATAAACAAAATTCGGTACATCTATACAACAGAAATCTATTTGGTAGTAAAGAGAAATGAAGCACTGATACATCTATAACAGGGAAGAATCGTCACACAAAGTTATGCTAATGATGAAAACCAGTTACAAAGCCATAATAGTTATTCCATTTATATCAAAATTGTGAAACAGGGACAAATACACAGGGAGAAAGTGCATTCTTGGTAACCGAGGTCTGAGTGGTGGTGCTGGGAGTGACTACTAGTAGATACAAAATTCTTTTTTTGGGTGATAATGTCTTGATGAATGTACAGTTCAGTAAATATATTGAATTGCAGACTGTAAACAAGTGAATTTCATGACATGTGAATTGTATCTCAATAAAGCTCTTAAAATACACACTTTTCCTATGTCAGGTTTGGAGTAGAGACATGACTCTTAATATTCCCAAAGTCTCAATAGATAAAGTACCAATATGTGTAAGTTTCAAGGAACATAAAATAAATAAGATGGAGTCCTGCTATCAAAAAGCTTAATGTTGGGATGGTGGAGAAGCTCAAGTGGTAGAGTGCCTGCCTAGCAAGCATGAGGCCCTGAGTTCAAAACACAGTACCACAAGAAAAAAAAAAAGCTTAACGTTGTTCGCCAAAGGAGAAACTGACAGGAAAGGAAATTATATAAAACATGGCACTGCATTGTACTTCAAAGAAGTCAATAATGTAGGTTATACTACATCTGCAACTCCCAGATGAATAATAAAGATATACCTTTATAAGTACTGAAAGTCTACACAAAGGAAACATGCGGAGTTAGAAGAGGTGTACTGCTTTCCGAAGGAGCTGTCTCCTGAGAATAAAGAATTTATAGAACTTTGACTAATGTTACCTGTAAACATCCTAATAAAAAATTTGGGAAGTATGAAGTGTACTTCTTTCAACATTATTAATAATCAATATAAAAAATAATAAGAGATGCTTATGTTTGAATCAACATATTATGCTCATATAATTGTGTCTTATAATTTTTTTTCTTTTGTTTTGGCAGTACTGGGGTTTGAAGTCAGCGCCTGTTCTTGCTAGGCGGGTGCACTACCATTTGAGCCTTGCCCACAGCCCCTAGTATAATTCTTAGCAAGGGCTAAGAACATGGGCTTCAGTATTACACCGCCTGGTTCTAATTCTTTTTCACCCATTTACTAGTTGTGTGACTATCAGCAATTTTTACGTCTCTGATGCCTTCGTTCTCACATCTGTAAATTAGGAATTGTAGTAGCACCAACCTTGTTTGGATTTTTGAGTATTAAATGAGTTAACGTTTTAAGCGCTTCACAGTTTTCATAATAGAAAACATTATCACGGTTGTCATATCAGCATTAATACAATAATCCTGAGGGAGCTAAGGCTCTAAAAGCATAAATGAATTAAATTCAGAGTATTTCATTGTTTATTTAAGTGTTACGGAGAAAAAGCAAAAAAAGGTCTAAATTTGTTTTCAGATTAATTTTAGAGAAATTCTACCCTGTTAAACTACAGAACACTTTATCACCTTACTCCATCAATATAAGAAAAAAGTCTTGAACAAAAAAGTAATAAAACAAGGATTTTTCAAAAAGCAAGATATAAGATTACTGCTCATATCAAGTTATCTAGCAATATACACCATGCCATCCATGTTATTTGATCATCTTAATTTGCAGTTTTTACTTTGGTTCCATATAATAATCACTATTATTCATGACCCAAAATTAAGCTAAGTATAGAATACAAATCAGAAAGATTTCCATATAATAATTAGAATTCTCATGCTTAAGGAATAACTTCCCAGTTATCTTTGAGGCATGTTGATAGCCAAGGGTTTACAGTATTGTATCAGAGATGCAGCATCTAAACTGTTTTCATTTCCAAGTTCAAATTGGAGATATCTGGTAATTTCTCAAAGCTCCAACATTTTAAATGCTCATAGAATTTTATATACTCCTGTCGATAAGTACATAAACTATATGAAATATAACCATATAAAATATGCTTACCAGTAAATGAAGATTAAAATAACAGAATTATATTATTAAATCACATCCTCTAATTTTACCATATTTACCAAATAAAAAATGGGTAGTTTTTTTCACAGCTGAGCTCTCACTTAAAAACCAATCAATAATTTGCAATAATAAATTTCATTTTTATTTGCCTTACTTGACACACCAAATTAGAAAACAAGATTTGGTACATAGTAACATATGTAAATGATATGCTATTATTGACAATATAATACATACCAAAGAATTAATTTTAGAACCAGCTTAAGCCCTGATGAAGGTCTGTGTGTGTATGTGTAGAAGGAGAGGGAATTTTTTTTGCTATAAATAAACTGGTACTAAGTTTTTACATTTGTTATATGAAATGGCAAAGAACCAATGTTCTTAGAAAGACAAAAAAAAAAAAAACACCATGTAACTTCATTCTGGTCTGTAAAATATACAGATTTATAATGGATCTCACTTAACAGAAGTTTGTTGGGGGATATATACCATAAAGACAGGAATGAGAACTAATTGGCTTTCACTTACTATACTAACTGAGGATGTGATCTCAATGCTTTCAGGATGAAATGATAAGTTTCATTCTCATTTTGTATTAAAAGTCTTCAGGCACTCCAAGGACTTTTTGTTTTTTCATTTTTTATCATACCAAGTAACCAGACACTTCAAAAATAGATGGTTGAGATAGCAGCAATTTAGGATTATGAAGCAGTTAAGTGCTTCACAATGTTGATGTAATACAGCAATTATAGACCTTTGTAATTCAGCAAAAAGGCTTTGTTTTCTTGTTATTCATATTAAAACTATACAGTATCTTCTTATTTTCAAAGGAAAAGGCTCAAATTTTAAAAAATCTTTGCACTAATGTTTTGACCACTGTTTTGAACTCACCATTGAAATTTATTATTTTGCAACTAAAAATAAAATGAAGCACTAAGGGGGGAAAAGGTTGTATAATGTTAGAATTTTGATTAGCAATCACAGCTGCACCAGAATTAGTTTCTATAGCAACAGGAAGAAATAATGTGCTGAATTGCAATGCAATACAAGATTATTCTTTACAGACTACAATTCAATAGAAAATCTTTAAAGAATTTTGTCTTAAAAGAGTTATTAATCTTTTATCCATCATAATTCTCTTACAGAAAATAGTTCATTATTCTAGTCTGCTTTTCCTAAATCCTGTTTAACTCATTCAAATTTAATATGCCCCCAAAAGACTGAAAATTTAATATATCTGAACAATAAGAATTTTGGGCTACTGTGTCATTTGTATTTAAAACAAACTCATGGACTCATTCCTGGACATTGTATAGATAGAAAGTACATTTCCTGGATAGCTCAGCATCTATGAGGAATAAATACATGGCAGGGATAAAAATTAGAAATGGTAAGCAATGCTACAGTTTTATCAGTGTGAAACTAGGTCTACCTTTTATCAAAGTGCACGACCCTGTCCACGTTGTGATCAGGAAACTGTACAACTGTGAGTATTCAGAGTGCACCTCTCCTTTACTTTAGTAACAGAAAAGAGAGTCATTAAATTTCAAATGCTGCCCATGCTTTTTCTAAGAGTGAAAAAATATTATTTCACTGTATATTCTCTAGTTTAGCTATTTTGGGCAACTAATTAAAAACATATGCCTGAACCTTTTATGTTTTTTGCCCTTATAATGAGACCCATTACTGTGGCTTACTCCATGCCTCTGAGTTCCAAAGTATCTTTGGAGTTACCATGGATACCAGTGACAAGCATTCTCCCACAACTGCTTTATGTGTCTCATCAAACACAAGAAAACTGACATGGCAGGAATCGAGCCATCCAGACACCATGAATTTCTAATTGTTGGTACCACTGCTCATGCTTTAAAGTGACAGAATACATATAGATCTCTTTTTAATTAAACAAGTCATCAAACCAGTAAATTATTTTTAAAAATCTGAGTACACATTAAATAACTGAGTAGCGAAATATGAGTTATTAGAAAAAGGAAAGATATACTCATTAAAAGAAGCCTGTAATACAATCCAGAGTGAAACCTGATGGCCAAAGTAAGCTTGTGCTTTAAAAATCTTAAGTAATGCAAACTTCTAACTCTATTAAAGGTACAGGGAGATTCATATTATATAGTCCACAAAAAAATTTCAGAACAGCTTATTTATGAGAAAATATAAATTGCTTAGAATTAAGGGCTGGTTTGTAACAAAAACATCATCACAAAATGGAATAGCATTTCCTTATTATCAGGCAAAATTATCAGTAAAAATTATTGGAACTGTGCCAGGAATTACCTTCTACCCTGTACTTTCCTCTTTCTTACTGTAGTAATCCAGTGTTTCTCTTTAATTATTTAAAACCTTTTACCAGATAAAAGATCTTTTAAAAAATACCAGGAATTGACTATCAAACTTGGCTTCTACAAAGAATATTTTTCAGCATTTCCTTTTGTGACTTATACTTATAAAGATTTTATTACCCTACCCCAGCCTGTGTCTCTCCTCTCTCTATCCGAGCTTCTGGTCAACAAATTTAATTCTGAAGGAATTTAAAAAAAGATAGTATAAATATGTAATGAGTAATGAGGCAGACTTCCCATTAAGAGATACATAATTTAACTATTTAAGACAACACATACAAACATAAGTCATATTTCAGTCTCTCTGCATAACATAATAATTCATAGGAATTATAATATTAAATGTGACCAGATAATGCCCTTTTAATGAAGAGCTAGTTATTTAAAATTTTATCAGAAAGAAACATCAGGCACACCTGGATTCCCAGCTACTTGGGAGGCAAAGGTAGGACTGTGTGAGACCAGTTGGGCAAAGCATGAGACCCTATTTGAAACTAAAAACAAAAGGGCTGGGGGTGTGGCTCAAGTGGTAGTGGCCCTGAGTACAAGCCTCAGTATCAAAAACTAAAACGAAAAAACATCAACATAGCTGGATGTGATGGTGCATGCCTATAATCCCAGCACTCAGGAGGCCAAGGCAGAAGGTTTGCAAGTTCAAGGTCAGCCTTGGCTACGCAGTAAGACCCTGTTTCAAAAAAAACAAAACCCAATAGCACATACACAAAATTCCACATAGAAATAATACTGTTCCTTCTGTAAGGACTTAGTAAAGATCATATAGATGAGGTACAGTGAAATATCCAACATACAAACATATGATTAACTAAACGAAAGTTCTTGAATCAATAAACAGCATAAATTCAGTCTGAAACAATGAGTACCACACAGAGGTTCCAAGTCAAATCTCTGAATTCCTTACTTTCTCCATCTGCAGACAGCGAAGGCATCTTTTGTAGTTACTGACAGATTATCAAGTTTCTAAGTTAAAACCACAGGAATAAAAAATAGGATTATTCAACACAAATAAAAATTAGCTGTGGGAAAAAAATAACATATTTCTGGTATTTAATACATCAGGACTCACAAAGAACATTTAATATCCATTTTTCTTCAATACAAAGGACTATAGATGCTATGTCTAGACAAAAATAAAAATCTAACTATCCCTGTTGAATTGATTAGCAGAGAAAATCTATCCAGCTAAATCAGTTTATCTCATGATTAATACTGGAGATCCAATGCCAGGTTCTATGGAGTGGTTTGTATTAAGCAGTACCCACCCAACTTCATGGGGTCTCTTCTGTGCCCACATACAACAAAGCACAAACTAAAACAGCAATTCTAAGTTTACTTGTCATTTTCTCCTGTTGTTTCTTATAAACAACAGGCATCACTATCCCCACTCCTATTCAACATAGTATTAGAATTCCTAGCCAGAGCAATTAGGCAAGAAGAAGGAATAAAAGGAATACAAATATGTAAAGAAACTGTCAAAATATCCCTATTTGCAGATGACATGATCCTATACCTTAAAGACTCAAAAAACTCTACTCAAAAACTCCTAGACACCATCAACAGCTACAGCAAGGTGGCAGGATATAAAATCAACATAGAAAAATCATTAGCATTTCTATACACTAATAATGAACAAACCGAGAAAGAATATATGACAATTCCATTTACAGTGGCCTCAAAAAAAATCAAATACCTAGGTGTAAACTTAGCAAAAGATGTGAACGACCTCTACAAGGAGAACTACAAACCCCTGAAGAAAGAGACTGAGGAAGGCTATAGAAAGTGGAGAGATCCCCTGTGCTCATGGATTGGTAGAATCAACATAGTAAAAATGTCTATACCCCCAAAAGCAATCTACATGTTTAATGCAATTCCCATCAAAATCCCAATGACATTCTTCACAGAGATGAAAAATCTACTCTAAAATTCATTTGGAAACACAAGAGACCACGAATAGCCAAGGCAATACTCAGCAAAAAGAACAATGCAGGAGGCATCACAATACCTGACTTCAAACTATATTACAAAGCAATAACAATAAAAACAGCAATACTGTCACAAAAACAGACATGAAGACCAGTGGAACAGAATAGAGGACCTGGATATGAATCCATACAACTATAACCAACTTAGTTTTGACAAAGGCGCTAAAAATATACGATGGAGAAAAGACAGCCTCTTCAACAAAAACTGTTGGGAAAAGTGGTTAGCCATCTGCAAGAAACTGAAACTAGATCCATGTTTATCACCCTGTACTAGTATCACCTCAAAATGGATCATGGACCTTAATATCAGACCCGAAACTCTGAAGCTGGTACAAGAAGGAGCAGGAAACACTCTGGAAGTAATAGGTATAGGCAAGGACTTCCTCAATAGAACCCCAGCAGCTCAGCAACTAAGAGAAAGTATGGACAAATGGGACTTCATAAAATTAAAAAGCTTCTGTACAACAAAAGAAATGGTCTCTAAACTGAAGAGACCACCCACAGAGTGGGAGAAAATATTTGCCAGCTACACATCAGACAAAGGACTGATAACAGAATATACAGGGAACTCAAAAAACTAAACTCTCCCAAAATTAATGAACCAATAAAGAAATAGGCAAGTGAACTAAACAGAACTTTCTCAAAAGAAGAAATTCAAATGGCCAAAAAATACATGAAAAAGTGCTCCCCATCTCTAGCCATAAAGGAAATGCAAATCAAAACCACACTAAGATTCCACCTCACCCCTGTTAGAATAGCCATCATTAGCAACACCACCACCAACAGGTGTTGGCGAGGATGCGGGGGAAAAAGGAACCCTCGTACACTTCTGGTGGGAATGCAAACTGGTGCAACCACTGGAAAAAGATTTGGAGATTTCTTAAAAATCTAAACATAAATCTGCCATATGATCCAGCAATCCCACTCCTAGGGATACACCCAAAGGAATGTGACACAGGTTACTCCAGAGGCACCTGCACACCCATGTTTATTGCAACATTATTCACAATAGCCAAGTTATGGAAACAGCCAAGATGCCCCACTACTTTGAGCACAGAACTCAGAAACAAGCTTAATACAGTTGGTATCTTTATATCCAAATGCAGGAAGTAGAAAGAATCGTGACGGGAAACAAGAAAACTAGAAAACAAATGAAAATTTGAAGATTAAAAAAATTTGATAGTTTCCTTGAGAGAACTAAAAACATTAAAAAATCAACCCCAAAACAAGAAAACAATCTTTACAGGACTAAACAACAAAAGAAAAGAATGCTCTGAACAACTTCATAAAACCAGCCAAGGTGGCAAACTTCTATCATCATAGCACTCGAGAGGCTGAGGCAGGCAGATGATGAGTTTGATTTGAGCACAGCTTGGCCTTTAGAGTGAGACTTTGTCTCAAAACAACAACAAAAAAACCTACTTTACAATCACAATTCTGAGAATTTTTGAATTTATAGGAAACATATACTGTATAAAAACTGCCTCGTGAAGAAACAGTGAACCAAATTTCACAATACTTAAATATTAAACCAATAAAAATCTACTTACAAAAAACCTCATAAGGTACAAATGATTGTAAGATTGATTCCACCGAATATTAAGAGAACAGACATATTCAATTTTACATAACGTTCTAGAGAAATGAAAAAGAGGAAATAATCCAAAACTCATTTTATGACTTTAGTGAAACCTTAATTTTGAAACTCAACTCACTCAAAGTGAAAAGGGAAGTTTACAGCAAGTTACTTTTGGAATATAGCTACAAAAATCCTAAAGGTAACAAATGATTAAATAAAATATAGCATACAGATTTGATTTTTACCTAAAGAATGAAAGGTTGGTATATCAAAAGAATCTCTCTTATTATAATTCACAACACAAGCAAGATAAAGTATAAAAAACATGCAATCTCAAAACATCAGAAAAACCAAAGAATAAATTGAACATTATTTTATGACTACAAATGGTTTAAGAATTAATTCTGTAAACACTTTTCAAATACTTAAAGCAAAAATCATAAAAGGAAAACATTTAGAGGCATTCACTTTAAAACAGGAACCAAGAGACACAGTCACTATTATTACACAGCATACCCGGAGTTCCTAGCCAGAACTAGAAGCAAATTATTACAAACCAAAGGCAAACTTTCTGGATAAAAAGACATTTTCCAATAATTTGTCTATAAAATGTCTTTCTTCTTCTAGATAGACAATCAGACTATTTCCAAACAATGGCACTTTATTTCACATTTCTTTTTTCTTTTCTTTCTTATCTCTTCTTCCTAGGAACTCAACAACAATGTATAATATGGCCCATGAGACAGGCACAAATGCAGAAGTCTAACAACTGTAGGCATTGATGAAGACTTAAGAGCTCAGTAAATACAATGGAATTTTATGCAGCCATGAAGAAGAACGAAATGTTATCATTCGCTGGTAAATGGATGGAATTGGAGAACATCATTCTGAGTGAGGTTAGCCTGGCCCAAAAGACCAAAAATCGTATGTTCTCCCTCATATGTGGACATTAGATCAAGGGCAAACACAACAAGGGGATTGGACTATGAGCACATGATAAAAGCGAGAGCACACAAGGGAGGGGTGAGGATAGGTAAGACACCTAAAAAACTAGCTAGCATTTGTTGCCCTTAATACAGAGAAACTAAAGCAGATACCTTAAAAGCAACTGAGGCCAATAGGAAAAGGGGAACAGGAACTAGAGAAAAGGTTAGATCAAAAAGAATTAACCTAGAAGGTAACACCCACGCACAGGAAATCAATGTGAGTCAACTCCCTGTATAGCTATCCTTATCTCAACCAACAAAAACCCTGTTCCTTCCTATTATTGCTTATACTCTCTCTACAACAAAATTAGAAATAAGGGCAAAATAGTTTCTGCTGGGTATTGAGGGGGGGGAGCGGGAGGGGGCGGAGTGGGTGGTAAGGGAGGGGGCGGGGGCAGGGGGGAGAAATGAACCAAGCCTTGTATGCACATATGAATAATAAAAGAAAAATGAAAAAAAAAAGAGCTCAGTAAAAATGCTTACATGTTATTAATGGGAGGGAAAATTTAAATATGTAAAAATGCATGGATACAAAATTACAGAAGATGAAGAAGCACACAGACACATTCAAATCTATCTTCATTTCCTGAGAAGTTCTAAGAATACAGAAAAATGCTAGACTCTAACAAAACTAGAAAATGCATACACTGTTAACAAATTCTCTAATTTGTATGTTTAAAATGTTTAATCTGAAAAATAAATACAAGAGTAACTTCTGGCATGACAGTGTGAGGAGCTCCACTGATCCACTCCTCCATGAGATTGAAGAAAACCGTGTATTTTAAAAGACACGTAAAGCCTGTGGAAGCCAAGTTCGTGTGTGGATCATATCCATAATCCCAGCTACTCAGGAACCAGAGATAGGAAGATTATGGTTTAAGGAAAGCCCAGAAAAAAGTTAACAACACCCTGTCGCAAAGAATAAACTGGCATGGTGGAGTAGAAGCTACTCAGGAGGCAAAAACAGGAGGATTGTGGTCTGAGACCAATCCCAGGCACAAAGCCCCAGGTTTTGAGACCTGATCTGAAAAATAACTAAAGCAAAAAAGGCTGAGTGTGACTCAGGAAGGAGATCTGCCTGTCTAGCAACAGCAAGGCCATGAGTTCAAACCCCAGTACCAACCAAAAATAAAGCCTGAGGAAATGAGCAGCAAATGAAGAAAGACCTATTTAGAAACATCTACAAAAATTTGTAAGATGTTGCCTAGTGAAAATACTGGAGCCGCAATTAACCCTTACCCTGGCTTGTAAGGTAGTGGTTCCACACCAGGAAAAGCAAGCCAAGAGGATCTCAGGCTGCTGCTCCCACAGTGAACACTGAGCTCCTAGAGCAGGGGTGTCAACAGAAGATTGCCACTGTCTCCAACCCCATCTCCAATGCCCTTGTTCAGAGACTTTGCCTAGAAGAAAGAGTATAAAAAAAGGATAGCTTCTATTCTCTTCCCCAGAGAGCTGGCTTCTTTTACAGCAGTGTGGAGGAGTTCAAGCCTCAGGCGCTCTTCAGAACTGTGACCACTGTGAAAAAAGGCAATGGGGGAGCTCTGTGGATTTAATGGGGATACAGGCTAATCTACAGGCCAGCTAGTCTGTAGGAGAGGACAAGAGAAAAGACAGTAAGGCCAGTGACCTTAGAACTATTCCTTCAAAGGAGTCAGAATTTCATTGGATTAGTTCTTGGAGGAATTTATGTACCACATTATATTGAAAGCACCAAAGAATCATCTGGTAATTAGTAGAGTTTAACAGATGTCTGTAATTAAAGGGGGGGAGCCCTACCAAAACTATTATCAGCCCCCAAAGAAACTGAAGACCACCACTGCTGGAGAAAAATAGATTTCATGAAACAATCCACATACTAAATAAGTAAACAAATAAACAGCAGCAACAAGCCCTGGGGTGAAAGGCACCAGTACCTAGACTTGCTACAATAGAGTATTCAAAATATCCAGTTTTCAACAAAAAAAATTAGGAGGTATATAAAGAAACTGAAAAGTACGATTCACACCAGAAAAGAGAGAGGCAACAGAGATTGTGAGGGACAGACATTGAATTTATTGTGAAAAGTCTTTAAAGTACCATTATAAACAGGCTGAAAGAAATAAAGGAGACCATGATTAAACATATAAAGTAATGATCAGAATATTGCATCAAATAGAGGATTATCAATAAAGAGTAAGCATTATAAACAGAACCAAATAGTAATTGTATAATTGGAAAGGATAACAAGTATTTCACTAGAACAGTTAAAAAATGATCTGAATTGGAAGAAAAAAGAATAGGTGAGTTCAAGGACAGATTGGTACCGAGGATACAAGTCAAAAACCAGAAAAAATAATGCACAGAAATGAAGACACCCTTAGAAAAATATGGAGTATCATTAAGTTCAACAACACACAAAGCTGCCCTCAACGCAGAGAAACTAAAGCAGATACCTTAAAAGCAACTGAGGCCAATAGGAAAAGGGGAACAGGTACTAGAGAAAAGGTTAGATCAAAAAGAATTAACCTAGAAGGTAACACCCACGCACAGGAAATCAATGTGAGTCAATGCCCTGTATAGCTATCCTTATCTCAACCCCCCTTGTTCCTTCCTATTATGGCTTACACTCGCTCTACAAGAAAATTAGAAATAAGGGCAAAATAGTTTCTGCTGGGTATTGGGGGGGGGAGAGGGAGGGGGCAGACTGGGTGGTAAGGGAGAGGGTGGGGGCAGGGGGGAGAAATGAACCAAGCCTTGTATGCACATATGAATAATAAAAGAAAAAGAAAAAAAAAACAACACACAAAGCAATAGTAGTTGACAGAAGGAGACAGGAAAGAGAAGGAAAAATATTTAAAGATATGACTTAAAAAAACTCCCCAAATTTATGTAAAACCAATACCCTACATATCTAGGAAAAAATAAACTCCAAATAAAATAGAAAGAAAGAGATGCATAGACATCAGAGTAAAAAATGCTTAAAGTCAAAAACAAGAAGAAAATCTTGAACGCAGTAAAACAATTCATGGGATATAGGAAAACCAGGAAGATTGGCAGCCAACTTCTCAGCAAAGAACAATGGAGGCCAGAAGGTGATGGGATAATGTAGTCATTTGCATTGTCAGCAATACAAATGCAAGCACGCTTAGCGGGTGTTGGGGCTCACACCTGCAATCCTAGTTACTCAGGAGGCAGAGATCAGGAGGATTCAACTGGGCAAAATGTTCCTGAGACCCCCATCTGAACCAGTGGCTGGGCTTAGTGGGTGCACGTCTGTCATCCCAGCTACAGAGGAGACACAAATAGGAGGGTCTCGGCCCTGGCTGGCTAGGTATACAGTAAAACCCTATTGCACAAAGTAGCCAGTGCAAAAAGGGCTAGAAGAGTGGCTTAAGTGGTACAGCACCTACCTAACAAGCATAAGGCCCTGAGTTCAAACCCTAGTACCCCAAAAAAAGAAAATAAAAAGTGAGTATACTTAACCTTACTGAACTTCATTTTTACTACAATTCTCAGATAATTGTGAATTTTCTGTTTTTTAAATTAAAGGTGTTTAGCAAGCATGTACTGAGCAACTCTATCAGCAAAATTTCTAATACCTCAGATGACTGCAACGCATTTTTAAAGTAAGGTACATAAGCTTTTTAGACACAATGCTAATGCACACTTAACAGATCAAAGTATAGTATAAAGATAACTTTTATATGCACTGGGAACCTAAGGAATCTGTGTGACTTGCCTTTTGGAAATGTCTGCTTTACTGCAGTAATCTAGAACCAAATCTGCAGTGGGTCCACAGCATGCCTGTAAGTGAAACACTGAGAGTAAAATGTTGAAAAACGTCATTTTTGCAAACAACCACGACAAAAAGTAGGAGTGAATATACTGATCTCAGAAAAATAGACTTTAAAACAAAAAAAAACAGGTAACTATAAAGAAGGACAATTAAAAATGATAACTTGAAAAGGAAATGCAAATTAAAACCACGCTAAGATTCCACCTCACCCCTGTTAGAATAGCCATCATCAGCAACACCACCAGCAACAGGTGTTGGCGAGGATGCAGGGAAAAAGGAACCCTCTTACATTGTTGGTGGGAATGTAAACTAGTACAACCACTCTGGAAAAAAATTTGGAGGCTACTTAAAAAGCTAGATATTGATCTACCATTTGATCCAGCAATACCACTCTTGGGGATATACCCAAAAGACTGTGACACAGGTTACTCCAGAGGCACCTGCACACCCATGTTCATTGCGGCACTATTCACAATAGCCAAGTTATGGAAACAGCCAAGATGCCCCACCACTGATGAATGGATTAAGAAAATGTGGTATCTATACATAATAGAATTTTATGCAGCCATGAAGAAGAACGAAATGTTATCATTCGCTGGTAAATGGATGGAATTGGAGAACATCATTCTGAGTGAGGTTAGCCTGGCCCAAAAGACCAAAAATCATATGTTCTCCCTCATATGTGGACATTAGATCAAGGGCAAACACAACAATGGGGTTGGACTTTGAGCATGTGATAAAAGCGAGAGCACACAAGGGAGGGGTGAGGATAGGTAAGACACCTAAAAAACTAGCTAGCATTTGTTGCCCTCAACACAGAGAAACTAAAGCAGATACCTTAAAAGCAACTGAAGCCAATAGGAAAAGGGGACCAGGAACTAGAGAAAAAGTTAGATCAAAAGGAATTAACCTAGAAGGTAACACACAGGCACAGGAAATCAATGTGAGTCAACTCCCTGTATAGCTATCCTTATCTCAACCAACAAAAACCCTGTTCCTTCCTATTATTGCTTATACTGTCTCTACAACAAAATTAGAAATAAGGGCAAAATAGTTTCTGCTGGGTATTGAGGGGGTGGGGGGGAGAGGGAGGGGGCGGAGTGAGTGGTAAGGGAGGGGGTGGGGGCAGGGGGGAGAAATGACCCAAGCCTTGTATGCACATATGAATAATAAAATTAAAAAAATGATAAATTGACAACTTAAAAGCACAAACCGTCATCGTCAAGAAATTACAGAAGGAATAAAAGGAATACAAATAGGTAAAGAAACTGTCAAAATATCCCTATTTGCAGACGACATGATCCTATACCTTAAAGACCCAAAAAACTCTACTCAGAAGCTTCTAGACATCATCAATAGCTATAGCAAGGTAGCAGGATATAAAATCAACATAGAAAAATCATTAGCATTTCTATACACTAACAATGAGCAAACTGAAAAAGAGTGTATGAAAACAATTCCATTTACAATAGCCTCAAAAAAAATCAAATACCTAGGTGTAAACCTAACAAAAGATGTGAAAGACCTCTACAAGGAAAACTATACACTTCTGAAGAAAGAGATTGAGGAAAACTATAGAAAGTGGAGAGATCTCCCATACTCATGGATTGGTAGAATCAGCATAGTAAAAATGTCGATACTCCCAAAAGTAATCTACATGTTTAATGCAATTCCCATCAAAATTCCAATAACATTCATTAAAGAGGTTGAAAAATCTACTGTTAAATTTATATGGAAACACAAGAGGCCACGAATAGCCAAGGCAATACTCAGTCAAAAGAACAATGCAGGAGGTATCACAATACCTGACTTCAAACTATATTACAAAGCAATAACAATACAAACAGCATGGTACTGGCACAAAAACAGACATGAAGACCAGTGGAACAGAATAGAGGACCCAGATATGAAGCCACACAACTATAAACAACTTGTCTTTGACAAAGGAGCTAAAAATATACGATGGAGAAATAGCAGCCTCTTCAACAAAAACTGCTGGGAAAACTGGCTAGCAGTCTGCAAAAAACTGAAACTAGATCCATGTATATCACCCTATACCAAGATTAACTCAAAATGGATCAAGGATCTTAATATCAGACCCCAAGCTGTTAAGTTGATACAGGAAAGAGTAGGAAATACTCTGGAGCTAGTAGGTATAGGTAAGAACTTTCTCAATGAAACCCCAGCAGCACAGCAACTAAGAGATAGCATAGATAAATGGGACCTCATAAAGCTAAAAAGCTTCTGTTCATCAAAAGAAATGGTCTCTAAACTGAAGAGAACACCCACAGAGTGGGAGAAAATATTTGTCAACTATACATCAGACAAAGGACTGATAACTAGAATATATAGGGAACTTAAAAAACTAAATTCTCCCAAAACTAATGAACCAATAAAGAAATGGGCAAGTGAACTAAACAGAACTTTCTCAAAAGAAGAAATTGAAATGGCCAGAAAACACATGAAAAATGCTCACCATCTCTAGCAATAAAGGAAATGCAAATTAAAACCACGCTAAGATTCCACCTCACCCCTGTTAGAATAGCCATCATCAGCAACACCACCAACAACAGGTGTTGGCGAGGATGCGGGGGAAAATGGAACCCTCTTACACTGTTGGTGGGAATGTAGACTAGTACAACCACTCTGGAAAAAAATTTGGAGGCTACTTAAAAAGCTAGACATCGATCTACCATTTGATCCAGTAATACCACTCTTGGGGATATACCCAAAAGACTGTGACACAGGTTACTCCAGAGGCACCTGCACACCCATGTTCATTGCGGCACTATTCACAATAGCCAAGTTATGGAAACAGCCAAGATGCCCCACCACTGACGAATGGATTAAGAAAATGTGGTATCTATACACAATGGAATTTTATGCAGCCATGAAGAAGAACGAAATGTTATCATTCGCTGGTAAATAGATGGAATTGGAGAACATCATTCTGAGTGAGGTTAGCCTGGCTCAAAAGACCAAAAATCGTATGTTCTCCCTCATATGTGGACATTAGATCAAGGGCAAACACAACAATGGGATTAGACTATGAGCACATGATAAAAGCGAGAGCACACAAGGGAGGGGTGAGGATAGGTAAGACACCTAAAAAATTAGCTAGCATTTGTTGCCCTCAACACAGAGAAACTAAAGCAGATACCTTAAAAGCAACTGAGGCCAATAGGAAAAGGGGAACAGGTACTAGAGAAGAGGTTAGTTCAAGAAGAATTAACCTAGAAGGTAACACCCACGCACAGGAAATCAATGTGAGTCAATGCCCTGTATAGCTATCCTTATCTCAACCAGCAAAACCCCTTGTTCCTTCCTATTATTGCTTATACTCTCTCTACAACAAAATTAGAAATAAGGGCAAAATAGTTTCTGCTGGGTATTGAGGGGGGGGAGAGGAAGGGGGCAGAGTGGGTGGTAAGGGAGGGGGTGGGGGCAGGGGGGAGAAATGAACCAAGCCTTGTATGCACATATGAATAATAAAAGAAAAAGGAAAAAAAAAAGAAATTACACTTCCAGGGCTACACCCAGAAGAAGTGAAAGGAGGGGCTCAGATGGACAGTTGTACACCAATGTTCACAGCAGCACTATTCATGAAAGCCAAAGGCAGAAACAACCCAAATGTCATCGATAGGTGAGAGGACACTGCACGTGATGTGCAAGCGTGTGCATACACACAAGGGATGATTGCACAGTCTTACAAGTCATGAAATTCTGATATATGACCCATTAATAAACTATGAAAATATCTGAAAACTGAAACATTGTTGAAAGAAATTAAAGAAGACCTAAAAACTGGACAAATATCTCACGTTCATGATTAAAAGTTTTAACACAGTTAAAATGGCTATATTTTTCAGGCTGATCTATAGATTGAGCATAAACCCCATAACCATCTCACAGGAATTCTTTATAGAAATTTAAAAGCTGATCCTACAATCCATATGTAGCTGTCAGAATATCCAGACTAGCTAAGACAATCATG
Source organism: Castor canadensis (assembly GCF_047511655.1). Classification (NCBI taxonomy): domain Eukaryota; kingdom Metazoa; phylum Chordata; class Mammalia; order Rodentia; family Castoridae; genus Castor; species Castor canadensis. The sequence continues at coordinate 122,893,596 of NC_133396.1, forward strand.
AAAAAGAACCACAAAGTAGAAAGCTACACACTTCACAAATCATAACCAAGACCATGTGGCATAAGGATACACAGATTACCAGAATATACCTGAAAACCCAGAAATAAAACGGTATACAATCGATTGATTTTGGCAAGAATGACAAGATTATTCAAAGGCGGAAAGAGTAGTCTTCAACAAACTGTTATCCATATGCAAAAGATGAAGCTGGACACTTGCACCTTATACCATATACAGAAATTAACATAAAGAATACCAAAGACCTAAATATAAGAACTTGAAATATAAAACCCCAATAAAGAAAAAGGGGAAAATCTTAAACTGAATTTGAGAAAAGTTTCTTGGATATGATAGACAAAGCACAGACAACAAAAAGAAAAAAGAGATAAACTGGGCTTTACCCAAATTAAACTACTTTGGAGCATCAAACACAGAGAAAAAAATAGAAGAAAGTATCAAGTAACTCAAAAAGAACCAATTAGACCCCCACCCCACCTTGCAAGGCCCCACTCCTGAATCCACCTATTCTGCCTACCATGGATCTTCAAGCCATCTGGCACCTCCTTGTCCCTAGCTTTACTGCTCCTGCCATGCCCTGGGGTGAGGGAGGGGGCTCCCTCTATGGGAAAAAGTTCCCAACTTTGAGGTCAATACTACTATCTGACCATCTGTTTCCATGACTTTCTGGGAGACTCATGAGGACATTCTCTTCTTCTACCCACCAGACTTTACTTCAGTGTGTACTATACCCCAGAACTTGGCAGAGCTGCAAAGCTGGCACGTGAGTTTGCCAAGAGGAAACTGATCAACCTCTGTATCAAGAGTGTTGAGACCATCTTGTCTGGAACAGGATAACAAAGCTTACAATGACGAGTTCACAGAAAAGTTACCTTTTCCCATCATTAATGATAAGAACTGGGACCTTGCTATCCAGTTGGGCATGCTGGACCCACAGAGAAACATGAAAAGGGCATGTGGTATTCATTTTGGGCTCTGAAGCCCAAACTGAAGCAATCTGTCCTCTACCCAGCTACCACTAGCAAGAACTTAGATGAGATTCCAGAGTAATTATCTCTCTCCAGCTGACAGCACAGAAAAAGGGTTCTACCCCAGTTGATGGGAAGGATGGAGAGATAGAGTGATGGTCCTTCTAACCATTCCTGAAAAGGAAGCCAGAAAACTTTTCCCTAAGAAGTCTTTACCAAAGATCCCCCATCTGGTAAGAAATACCTCCTCTGCACTCTCTAGAAGTTGGGGCTGAGCTGAGGTTGACAGCAGCCAGTGTTTCCCTGCAGCAGTTACAGCGAAGATCATAGCCAAGGTCTTTAGGTTGCTACACTACTCGCTTATAAAATGGAAACAGCACTGAAACTTGATTCTTTACTCTGTTCCACTCCCACATCTCAGCACTCCCTGTTGGTTGGCTCTCTCTGAAATATATTCTATACTTGAGATTCAAGTCTTCTTGGATCTCTGCAGGGTTTGTGATCAGCAAGATAGTATCAGTTGATAGTTGAGGAAGCTTGCTTCACCCTATCATAAAATGATTATCAATTTTTGTAGCTATCCTCTCTTCTGTTACTCACTTTGGAGAACAAATTTTATGTCTTGTATATTTTACTACAATTAAAGAGACAAATAAGTAACAGATTAAAAAAGAATAAAATCTTGTTACATGCCATAACATGGATAACCTTTAAAAACTTTATGTTTATTTCATTTAGACACAAAAAGGCAAATACTCTATAATTCTACTTACATGAGGTCTCACTTATATGGGGTAAATTTTATGCTATGTAAATTTTACCACAATAAAATATTAAACTAAAAATCTTCACTACAGTGAAGAGAATTCAAACCCATCTTTCAAGTGATTTGGTAAAATGGGTACTGAAGAAACAGAGGCATCTGTCAACTAGCCTTAAATAGAATTTGTAAAGTAAGGAAAGAGGATGTTAACAGAGTAACCAAAAGGACTGGAAGGGTATTATACCTCAACTGAGCTTAAAAAATATTAAAAAATCCCCCCACAGAGGAACACTTATGTTATTCCATATGATGTTACTCATACAGAATATTTCTTAAACAGAAGTGTTTCAGAATCATAGGAGCTGATGGATAAAAACACAAAGATATTTGGAAATGGAAAGGAGAAGCACTGTTAAACTTGCACTGGTAATTAAAATCAGCATTAAAAGGAAATCTAGAAACACTCCATGTAAGCCCACTATGATCTCAACTAAAACAGCTCCAGAACTACTTTACAGTTCATCTGAAAAAATTAATGTGCCACTAAGAACTGACAAAAGTGTTATGATATCAGACATTGTACTAGAGAGACAAGAACAGAACAAAGCTCAGAAACAGACACAAGTTTAAAAAGAAATTCAGAAGTAGTATTTTGAGACACTGACTTTAAAAAATAGATTTTTCTGTAAATAACACAGTGACAAATGGTCACCTGGAAAAGAAAGCTAGATCTTGAGATCACTTTAGTCCTTTCATCAAAATAAATCAGGGCTGCGTTCAAGACTTATAGGTAAAAACCAGAATCATTAGAATATTAGACACACAGCATGGCAGTTTACAACTGTAATCTCAACTACCCAGGAGGCAGAGACAGGGAGGATCACAGCTTGAGGCCAGCCTGGACAAAATACTAACAAGACCCCATGTCTCGACCAGTGAGACAGGCATGGTGGTACATGCCTGTGATCCTAGCTATACTGGAGGCCTTAGGAAGGAGAATTATGGTCTGAGGCCAGCCCCAGGCAAAAATGTAAGACCCTTTCTAAAAAACACTCAAAGCACAAAAAGGGCTGGTGGCAGGGTTCAAGTGATATAGTGCCTACCTACCAAGTGTAAGGCCCCGAGTTCAAACTCCAGTACCACCAAACAACAAAAAAACTATACTTAAGTTTGATTTTTCCCAATTTGTAATAAGAAAGATACAGAATTTTATGAGACTAGAATGTCAAATTTCATTTGTAACTAATAGTCTTTAGCTGTACCCATTGCAATTCCAGAATTCAAAATGACTGTTACTGGTGGCAAGGTGGGATAATGAGAATCAAAAACTTCCTGCTTGTTGATTAAAAACTACGTTAGAGATGGCATGGCTCAACAACTAGCTGATGATCTGTGAAAGTTAATTCTTATTCACTTGCACATCATTATGTTTTTGTTTTCTGTCAAAAGTTCAACAACCTAGGAAAAAAATTACTGACCTAGTACACGTATCAGACGCTCCCTTTTATATTTTTAGAATACAAAACAAGTTATTATGTTTGCAGTCAACCATTTGCAGAGATCATCCCTGTATGGTTTCACACTGTAAGAATCAAATTTCCAAATATGCACTTGGTTATTAGTTCTATTTTTATCCTGCCACTCATATACTGTCACATACTTAAAATTCAGAACATGTTTACGTTATCCATCCAGCAGGCTAAAGCAACTGCACACCAGACAGTCATGCATAATTCAAATCAATATCCTCAGGCTTGCAACTCTAAGTCAAAGCTGCCTTTAAAAAAGCTTGGGTGTGACTTTAACATGAATAAAGGATATCTAATTTTTCTTTTTATGTGACAAATTGATACTTTCTGCAATAGAATGCCAAAATGCAAAGTTACTGTACATCTTTGCACTACTAAAAAGAGGTAATTGAAAAAATAAATAAAACAACTACAGTAGTCAGAAAATTAACTCTAAATAGTGAGAGAGGTACATTAAATAGTGAAAGAGAGTAAGATTCAAGCAGCAAAGCTCATGATACAACAATAGGTTATAGGATGTTCTGCCAACAATCAAAATGTACATAACATTACTGATTCAAAGCTCTAAGTTACACAGTAAATTGGGACTTCTTTTTACACTTAAATTCATATTATGGCTTATATCAGTTAAGTTAGTTTTATTTAAATTCCTTAACTATAAACCTCATTACTAAATTTGTATAACTAATATTAAGTCTAGAAATGGTGCAGGTGTGGAAAAGCTAAACTGCTCTATTGCTAAGCCTGTCAATATGCAACATTCAATATCCACCATAGCAACCTGAGTCTCTGCCATCTTCACAGAGAATGTCTTTTGAAAGAATAAGAAAAGTAATTGGGCCATAGTCTACAAAGGTCTATTTTAAGGCTACTAAAAACATAAATGCTTACCAGTAACTCGAAATGTGACCTATAAATATTAGCCTCTGGATTAAAAAACTCCATAAGTAAGGATAAGTGTATATATTTTGATATTTTTTCCCAGAAGGTTGAAATTTAACTCATCATTTAAAAATACCCTCTAGATATGAGAGACATTGCTCATGCAAACCAACTCAATTATGAAAATTTCCTATTAGTCTTACTCGACATTACAGACACACCAAACATAATATCCTCTACAATGACAATCCATTAATGTCAAGATGCAATAATATGAAGAATGAAATTAATGGGATAGAGAAAAAGGATTCAATGGTATCTGAGATAATGAAAAAAAAAAAAGATTAAGTGGCAGGCCTTTGGGAAATCCAGTGAAGGCATGAAAATCCATTCAGTGAGGACAGAGAATCTAGTTCAGGTACACAGAAAATATTTTTCCAGTTTTCTTACAAACACGGAAAATTTACACAAATGTTCAGATGACACAGGAGATAAATCAAAGATATCTTTGTCAATTAAGACTTGAATTTAATCAGAAACTTATAGATAATACTGTTGACCAAGTCTGGTGTTTTATAAGAGAAAAAGTAGGAAAACAAATTTTATAGCAATTCAACCACAAATTAAAGCTAGAAAAACCGATGCACAAATATTTAAAATCAGCTGGGCACAGTGGCTCACATCTGTAAGCCTAGCTACTCACAGGGCAAAGATCCAGAGGATCGTAGTTTAAGACAGGCCTGAACAGAAAGTCAGCAAGACCTAACCTCAACCAATAAGGTGGTGTGGTGGGCGTGCACCTGTCATCCCAGCTACACCGGAGGTGTAAATAGGACAGCAGTTCAGACTGGCTGGGCAAAAAAGCCACAAAACCCCATTTGAAAAAAGCTAAAGCAAAAAGGGCTGGGGATGTAGCTCAGTGGTAAGCATCTGCCTAGCAAGCACTGAGATCAAACCCCAGTACCATCAAAAGAAAAACAGAGGAGATGAACCAACTGGGTTGTAATACATATGTACATGGAAATATCACAAGGAAACACCCTTGTGTAGCTACCTTTATCTTAAACAAGCAAAAATGTCATTTTTTTCTTTTTTTTCCTTCTTTTTTCTTCTACAAGTTCAGAGAAAAGGAGGGTGGAACAGATCCTGTGGTACCAGTGGGAGGGGAAGTGGTGGGGAAAGGGGGTAGAAGCATGAACATAGTACAAAAACTGTACATGCAAAAATGTTACCTGTTGAATCTATTCCAGGAATGGGGGCAGGGGGAAAAAGGAGAACAGTGGAGGGGGTGAATTCAAGTATAATATGTTTGACACATTGTAAGAATTTTTGTTAATGCCACAATGTACTCCCACCCAGCACAACAAAAAAAAAAAGAAAAAAAAGTCAAAATCATGTAGCAACAACAAACAGAAATCTGTCCTTAAAAAGGAAGCCAAGTCTCACACAGCAATAATAACACATGGACCACTGCATTGAATATATTTTTTCCATTTCTTTAGAGGAATAATTCTCTATAAAATTCTGTATTTCTTACACACAAATACAAACAAGTAATACTTTAAACTAATAAGTCATGAGCTCGGAGTTTTCTTAGTTTATTTACAAATATTTGTAGTATACCACTGAAGAACAAAAGGCGTAGTACTTTCATAGAAATTTTGGCAAAGACTAATGATATGTTTTAGAAAACAAATAAAAAGAATTCTATACAAAAAGATTCTATGATCATAGAATATAAACTGCACTAGTTTATTTTTTGTGACTAATTTTTATACATCATACTGGAAATTATAATAGCAATAAAATGGAATTTTAACAGTTCTTAGGATCAGAGAAGCTCAGAATGTAACAATGGAATGAACCTCAGGTTATGTTGCCTAATCGTGTCATGCTCAAAGTACAGTTTACAGGAGGCAGGAGTAGAAGCCATGTCTATGGGGCTGCTGAGTACATACAGCACAACCATGCACAGTGGCTCTAATCGCTTAAGGAGGTTAAGGATAAAAAGAAAATGAAGTTGCATACAAAGTTTCAATCGTCATACAGATGCAGAAAAAGTCAAAGTCGGGCTAGAGTTGAGATTCAGCTGAATCTCACACACGTACTTAGATGACACCCTATCATTCCACTTCCCACCTCCCAGTCCCCATTCTACACCACTGTGGATCTATACTTGCAACCACCGATTTATATGGGAGGAAGAGAAGCCTCAAGGGAAAACATCCTAAACTGAGATTATATAAGTCTGAGAATGTCTGCCACACTACAGGGTAAAGTGAGTAAGACAATCCACATTTCTCAAAAATTCAACAAAATTCTTAACATTCACAATTAGAAGGAAGAATATATCTGTCACAGAAAGCCATTAGAGGCTACAGGACTTGAGGTCAGAGAACATTAGTAACTCCCCCCCACACCCAGGGCAAAGTGATGACTAGTAAATGATTCCATCCTGCAAAACTCTTCTGGCAACATATGTACTCCTCAGAAGAACTCAACAAACACCCTTTTTAAATGCTGTTAACACCTGGAGCCCATCCTTTGACAGAGAATTCCCCAACTAAGGATAAGACAAAAGGAGAATTCTTTTTCTCACTTGCAAAAGAACTGAACTGTTATGTCACAGTAAATAACTGACGGCCACGGTGGTACAGGCCAATTAGTACAGTTTGTACGAACGCTCACAGCGTGTCTTAGGTGGCAGAACTGACCAAACAACAGTCTGGAAAGAGGTTAAAAAAAAAAAAAGAGTAGTAGTGTGGCCTAATTAGTGAGTGAATGAACGGCACCCCTTGAGGGCTCCTAAAAATAGAAGGACTGTGAAATGTAGGAGATTACAGTTCTCTGTGTGAGTAGGGAACAGTGGTATTATCAAAAATTAGTTATACTACTATGATTACTAGGAGCCGGGAAGGGGGCTAGTGGGAGGCTGGATTACTGGTGCTCAAACACAGAAACAACCAGTTCTGATGTTTTCTAGCCCAGGGTGGGAACTACATACAGATCACAACCTACTATATGTCTTATGAGTAACTAGAGAGAAGTTCAAAGGCTCCAAGTACAAAATAATGATCAAAGAGATAAACATTACTGCCCTGATTTTATCAGCACATTTTTATATACAGGTATTGAAATATCACATTGCTTCCCAAAATATGTACAATTATTACATGTTGATCAAAAACTTTTTTAAAAAATTCAAAGAGATGGGAGTGTTAACTACCTTGATTTGATCATTACACATTATATATATATATAAAACATATATATATATATATATATATATATAAAATTATCACACTGGATCCTATAAATATGGAGAAATTAATAATAAAATCTTAACAAGAACTATTTATACTATTATTTCCCACTATTTGGGAATTAATGTCAATGTGACCTTATTCATGTCTATAATCTGGAGAAACTTGGCATCATTTATGTCATCTATCGATATATATGTGTATATGTTCTTTATTATTAGTATACATATATCATTTCTCTTAGGTTAGCAGGGTGAATATATGAAGTCTTAACTATCAAATTCATTCCCATATTACAAAATATTATATCTATATAACTCTGCTGATCTTCATTAATTACAAAATATAATACAGCTAGTATTCTGATATATATGTCTACATGTATATTATATATATATATATATACTTATATGCTACATACATTGTAAATACACTGAAATAGTTCAATTATTTTAAATGTTAGTTTATTAACGTCTTAACTCAGTAGAGTATAAACATAAAACAGCTTAAATATTACTTTAATCTCTGTAATTTTAGTTGTATGATATTTAATTCCCCTCGGGCTATATTTAATTTTACCTTAAGGCACAGTTCATCCATTCCACTAACTTTCTGTTAGTAAAAAATCTTAAGCTAGTAAAATTCCAAATTCCATTCCCAGGTTTCTAACTTGTAAACCAGTTACTAATAGCCCATAGCTCACAGAGCTATCAAAGCATTAAATGAGTTAATGCAAGTGAAGGCTTAAAGCAGTGCCTATTACTCAGCAAGCACTATGTCAGGATGAGCTTTTACTACTTCCCTCTCAGAGGCTAGCTACATTTCTGTTCATAGAACTCTGGGTGGGAGCTTTAGTGAGATCTGCTGCTTTTAATCCTCCTCCTATTCCAGCACCTTAGTGACTTAGAGCTGGACTACCTTCTTTCCTTCTCTTCCATCTCTAATTACCCCCATGTTTGGGGTAGGGAAAGGGAAAAGCAGAAATTGTTGGGATGACCTTCTTGGCTGACTGAAGGTGGAAGGAAGGTACCCTAAATCTCACTCTTGTCTGATTCGCTGTAGTAGCTTTTGCTGATGTGGTAGTTTCTTCACAAATGATGCACATGCTTCCTATGGGTGATGTTCAGCTTCATCAGAGCCTCCCTAGTCACTAAGGAACTTCTCAAAATGTAGCCAAGTCTTCCCCTGTACTCAACAATCTATGTTTTTATTCTCCTAGCTAGGTTGGAGTATTTCCTCCTGTCTTGTTGATTGCTCAAGTCAGTCCCTAAGCAATTATCTCCTCTACTTTCCACTTCCTCTATATGGAGCCTCAAGAACACCCATGTCAATGTCCTCCAAGAATTTCAAGTGCCTACTGAGGAGTAGGATGGGGTAAGACAGCTGTTAACATACCAACTCACAACTTTCCAACTCCAACCCTTTTTTGTTCCTTCCCCCATGTCCTGTTTATTTGAAGTGGGATGGCACTGGGAGCGTGGCAGCTGGAATAATATTTGGGAGTAGTAACAAGTCCTCTTACAGACAACATTCTGATACAAATACAATCAATACAGCGATAAACCATCTTCCCCAACATCACTATAGCCTGTTGTGGGTCTTAGTGCACAACCTAATTAAATGGCTGTATAGGAAAAGGCATGGATAGAAAGTATGTGTATTCTACATATGCTGAAGTGTGGTTCTGTACCCAGAAATAGTCATAAGAAACCTGCATGTATATTGTCCACTATGGGGAAGGAGGAGGATAGCTAACTGCCAAACATGTATAATTTATCATCCCATTTTGTGGGCAAATCAGGATGAATGCAAAGTGAGAAACAGTATAAAATGCATTAAGGAATCAAACTCAAGAAATAACAGGAATCAGAGAGCTTTTAATTGGAAAAACCTGGTTCGTGACTTGGTTTCAATTAAATACAAAAATTACTCATGTACTAAATTTGTACCTAGTAAGCACTATATGTGATACTGGGAATTTACACTAAAATGAGGTGAAATAAACTAATGTTCATAAGAAAAAAGAAGATCCAAAGCAACTGAGAGTTATAGAAATTTTGGGAACTGAAAGATCAGTCTGGGCTGGTGGAATGGCCCAAGTGGAAGAACCTCTGCCTAGCAAATTTGAGGCCCTCAGTACTAGAAAGAAAGCTCATGGAAGGAGGTGGTCTTAACTTTGGCTTTGAAATGCAGAGCTTTAACAGGCAGAAAAAGACTAAGATGTTCCAAAATCGAGTACAGCACCAATAAAAGAACAAAAGGTTGGAAGCATGATCACATAGTCTCTTCTAGACAAGAGACTAAACAACAGGAGCACAGGAACAATTAATTTAGATATTTGTACTATCTCATGCATGAGTTCATCTTCAATCTTAATGTTCCAACTATCAGCCCTACTCACTAGAAGCTTTCTAACAAACTTCTTAGCTACAAAACCCTACCAAGAATCCACAGACCCCATCATGGAGCACTGTTTCAAACTCATGTGGAATTTTTCTGGATGGGGAGGCTCTCAACTACTTTTGAGTTAATTCAGGTTGTTATCTAATTGCATGCCCTACACACTGCTTCCCCCATAGATCGCTGCAAGCTCTTGAGAAACAACATTTTCATAAGGGCAATATTGGTAGTATTTAAATGAATACTGATGCTCCTGAAGAACTGTCTTCAAATACACTTTAAAGACTATTCCAGGAATTGGGAGGGGGGGATAAAGGAGAGCAGTAGAGGGGATGAATTTGAGTATGATACATTTGATACAATTTAAGAATCTTTGTAAATGCTGCAATGTGCCCCCACACATTGTTGTACCCAGCACAACAATAATGGGAAAAAAAGAACATAAACAGGAAACAGACATAGGGTGCTAATTTATATTGATATTATAAGTGACTTCAAAATAAGCAAACTTTGCCTTTAACTACATGATTAAATAGTTTTAAGTCAAACCAGGAATAGTCTTAGACAAAAGAGCACTTTTGAAATACAGCATCAAAAATCTTACTTATGTGGTGTTTCTAAGTGTTGTGTAAGGGTCAAACTGGTTTCTAAAAGACTTTTTAGAGGTGAACTGGTAATGTTACCTGAGGACTCATTTTAACTCAAACTTTAGTTGTTAACGTAACCCATAGCTATAGCTGAAATTAATTTGATGGAATGGAGAAAATTCCATTTTTAAGAGTAACTTTCTGATAGAGAAAAAGCTACTTTGCATTCTCAATCAATAAAATAACAGAAAAAACTCAGCTGTTCCTATTTTTAGACAGTTCAAAGTTTATGAACTCTTACTTTTTAAACAGATTGAATTAGCAGTGCTTATCCTATGTGATTTAATTTCATACATAAGTTCTTTTGAATTTACAAATATACCAACAGCTATCATTTACTTAGATCCATTATGTCCCAAGGCATACAGTGTATCCAAGTCTCACAATAACTCTCCAAAGTACATAGTGTAATCCACATTTTGCCTTAAAAGAAAGCATGACTCAGAGAAGTTCATTTTGTCACATAGGTGCTAATCATCAAAGATGAAATTTTAGTAAGTTTGTCTACATCTTATTCATTTCCTGACTCATGTGACCAAGTCAGAGTATGATGACAAACCAGCTATTTCACTCCACAGGGCTCCAGAAAGACTCAGAAACTGGAAGCATCAGGTACCAGGGAAGGGCTTGGGTGAGATGTGTGCTCAACTCAAGACAAGGTGTGAGAAGCTTAACACCTCTACCCTAAGTGTGTACTCAATACTTAGCTTCCAAGCATTTAATTAAGGGACATAAGGCATGGCAAGAAAAGGGGGAGGGCATTACACTGAAAAGAACAACAAAAAAATTTAAGTGACAATTTCAGCTCAGCTACCTTTTATCACCCAATTCTAAGAGGGTCAGCAATGAAGCATTACACAACACTTCTCACTAAAAGCAGAATAAGGATTCTTCTGAAAACAGAATGACCTCAGAGACGTTCCTGATAAACACGCCTGACAAGTGGATATGTGAAAGGAAATGGTCACATTCCTTCCCCAAGAGTAAAGTCTACTGTGGACAAGCCCAGCTCACACAGTCTCTACTGTGTACTCTATGTCTCACTCTCACATAGGACAAAGAATCCCAACTATGTAAGAGAACCTCCAACATGAAAGACAAGAATAAAACAAAAGGAAACAGATAACATAAGAAATAAATCAAAAGGTTTAGATAGAAGCATGTCCATAGTTATGGAAAGACATTATAATCATAAGAACAAATGCTGTAAGGAACAATCAGAAACTGAGAATTTGATTATTTTAAAATATGATAGCATAAAGTCAAGTAAATTGGGAGACAAAATAAAAAAATGTAGGCATAAAATAAGAGAAAAATAAGAAATTTATGGAAGCAAACTACAATATTAAATATCAAACTACTAAGCATACCAGAGAAAAGAGAGACTGGAAGGGAACTATGAGAGAAATGATTCAAGAAATATCCTCTATTTGAAGAAACGAGTATTCGGACTGAAAGGCTACCAAGTGTCTGGCATTAAGAATGAAAAATATTAAGGCTGGCAGAGTGGTTCAAGTGGCAAGATTACTTGCCCAGTAAGCATAAATCACTGAGTTCAAATCCAAAGGCCAGCAAAAAAGAAAAAAAAAAAAGTAACCAAGGTACATCATTACAAAACTTCGTAATACAGAGGAGAAGAATACATTTAAAACCTGCAGAGAAAATAAAACAAATAATCTAGACATGAATGAAAACCAGATAGCAGAGTCTTCCTGCAGAAGCACTGTGAGACAGTAACAGAGCAACAAATTCAAAGTACTCAAGGAAAATAATTTCTAATCTAGCATTCCATACCTACCTGTAGCAGGTACTTAAACTGCTTTTGCTAAAAAGCACTGCCCTTTACATGGGCCAACAAATTAACCGAAAGAAGGGTAAAAGATAAACATCCTAGCCTCCATTTTATATCTGTGTCCATTTACACCTGCACTCACTTTGCAGCCATCCTGGAATCCAGAAAGGACCACCTTCCTGACTCAATGACTCATATTCCTACAAGGCCTGGTCTGATCAATCCCGAGACAATGAGCTGCTAGATAACCACCCATGACCACAGGACCATTCCTATGACTGTACTGTTCAATAATTATGCATACCATTCCCCCTGCTCCCAATTCCTCCTCCTATTTAAACCTAAAGCAAAGGTCTATTGGGGGAAGATGGGTTGAAATGCTACCTTTCCTATTCCCAGAGCTACCCGTGCCATGTAGTAAACTTCCTTTCTCTTCCCATCACCATTACTCTTATTTTACGTGGCATTTTGAGGTGAGAGGTTGGAGATGACCTATGCAACCCAGGATTTTGGGCCAGGAACCTAAAATCTCCTGCAACACAGGCAAGCCATCAATCAATTAGGAAGTTAGAATAAAGATATTTTCACATGTGCAGCACCTCAAAAAGCTCATCTCTCTTACACAGTTTCTCTGGAAGTTACTGGAAGATATAATCCATATCACAATGAAGAAGTAAGCCAAAAAAGAAAATGGTTGATTTGTAATATACTTATGTGCATGGATTACTTTCATAAAAAATTAAAGGTGCTGTGACGATAAGACAGACCACATGGTCAAAGGTTATATACTTCAATGAGATTTATACCAGAAGTTGAACATTTAAGCATTCAATCTATAGAAACAACCCAAAGAACTGGCTAATAAATGCTGGAATGGTTACACTTAGTTCCTTGACAAGATTCCTATTACTGCTGACCTAAACAAAAAATTTCCTGCCTGAAAAGTTAACTTATCTTCCTATCTCTCATTTTTCCACATCTCCAAGGCTTTCTTCATACACACTGTAGCCTTATCTCACTAAAACAAAAATCAGGGCATATAATGCTATTTTTAAATCTCTTAATGGCTCTTCATTGTCCAAAAGAAAGCCCAAACTGCTTAGTCCAGCAGTTAAGACTCTGCATGATCTGTATTAATTTTTCAGTTTCAGTTTCATATTTTGTCACTACCACTATTACTGCCACCACAACACAGTCACACAAGCGTTCTCAGACTGAATTTTATCTTAAACAGCTACTTTTCCATCTCTGTGCGCAGCACAGTCAGTAGGCACTGAAAAACACCATAGAGTGGCATTAAGAAGTGATTCACGACAGTGAAAGAGCATGGGGTCTCCTGCAGTATACTCTTATCCTCCAAATGTGACACAAGTTAAAGTAAAGGCACTCATCAGAATGTGTAGTGCGTGAGTGAGCATCAGATTTCCGTGTTTTGAGGTGGGTGGTCTTCTTTGTTCTAGGCTATGTTACAATGTATAAACAAAGGAAAGTAGACTGTTTACAATCAGAAAGGATGTTATGCAGAAGTATAATACTAGTAAGTAGTCATAAGAAGATATAGAGTAACAGGAGAGGAGACTAATATGATCAAAGTATACTATATGCATGTAAGGAAATATCACAATGAAACTCCTCCATGCTGTGTAATTACTATGTGCTAACAACAAATGTGTGGGGAAGATGACTTAGGGAATAGAGCAGAATGACCTTGGCATTTAATAACAACTAAAACTTAAAGTAACAATAAAGGTAGATTAAATCTGAGTGAAAGGGAAACAGAACTTTTAATATACACAAAAATAGGGGTATTTTTAGTTTAAAAAGGTTAACTAATAAACCTCATTATTTTCCTGCTAGCAACCCATTCAATCCTGAACATATATGAAACATCATGCCTGTCAGCTCTTTATTATTTAATTAAATTGCCTCAGAATGTTCAAATGCTTAGAGAACTTTTAAAACCCCAAACTGACCAGGTATGGTGGATCACATCTGTACCCCAGCTACATGGAAGGCAGAGATGAGAGCAGTTCAAGACCAGCCCTGTCTCAATGAACAAGTTAGACATGATGGCTCATGCCTGTAACTCTAGCTAGGTGGGAGGTATAGACAGGAGGAATTAAGATCCAAGGCCTTATCTGAAAAATAACTAAAGCAAAAAGGGCTTAGAGATGTGGATCAAGTAGTAAGAGTACTTATTTAGCAAGTGCAGGACCCTGAGTTCAAACCCTAGCACTGCCAAAACAAAAACATAAACCAAAATTGGTTCCAAAGAGTTTATCATTGGGAAAAAGATCCCAAGACACTGAATAGTCTAAAAATTCTGTAATTAGAATCCAAACCAATTTGTCTTAAAGAGTAACCTTACTAAAAGTTTGAAAAGAATCCAATGAGTTATTGTTAACAATTTCTTAAATAGAGTACTCCTGATTAATTTCAATTCAAAGTACAAACCAAGAGACTTCACTATATATGCAAAAAAGGGTCCAAAAGTTAACATAAGTAGCAGACAAGAAAGCTCAAAAATCTGATAACAACTAAGATATAGTTAGTAGTCTCAATCATATTGCATATAAAGGGAACAAAGTGACATTAGCTATGCAACTAAAATCTCTTTCAAAGAATCCAGATATTAGTGTGAATAGGTAAGAATTTCTCCTATATGCAGGAAATTAGTTGAGTAAGCTCTGTATTCGTTCAACAGTGGACCTTGCAAATGTACAGAAAGAAGAACTCTATGAACTTATGGAGTGATTTCCAAGATATTTTAAGTGGTGAAAGGAAAATGGAAAAGAAAATGCGTATGTATACATCTACACACAGGCACATACATATTACACACCTCATACATCTCTACCGCCTTCGTGTAACAGTGAAGCGAAATAACAAAACACACATACTCTTATTTTGGCAAAAGGAAACAGGAAGAACCACCCAGATACTAACAAAAGTAGATTCCTACACAGATGAGTGGGAATATAGTAGAAAGAATAAAAAAGGAATGGGATTTCTGAGTATGCCTTTTTATTCAGCTTTTACTTTTAAGTTACAGTAATGTCTTATATACTCAAACACAGAATTATTTATTTTTTTATCCATATGTGCATACAATGTTTGGGTCATTTCTCCCCCCTCCCCCCACCCCCTCCCCCTCCCTCCCACCCCCTCAATACCTGGCAGAAACTATTTTGCCCTTATCTCTAACTTTGTTGAAGAGAGAGTATAAGCAATAATAGGAAGGAACAAGGGTTTTTGCTGGTTGAGATAAGGATAGCTATACAGGGCATTGACTCACATTGATTTCCTGTGCATGTGTGTTACCTTCTAGGTTAATTCTTTTTGATCTAACCTTTTCTCTAGTACCTGGTCCCCTTCTCCTATTGGCCTCAGTTGCTTTAAGGTATCTGCTTTAGTTTCTCTGCGTTAAGGGCAACAAATGCTAGCTAGTTTTTTAGGTGTCTTACCTATCCTCACCCCTCCCTTGTGTACTGTCGCTTTTATCTTGTGATCAAAGTTCAAACACAGAATTAAAATGATAAAGATAGAAAACGATTCCAACAGGGAGTGAAACAAAAAATCTGAATCAAGCTATGTTAATAGCAAGCATACTTAACCACAATGAAAGAACAAAAACAATTAATTTAGGTAATTTTTTTGAAACAGGGTTTCCCTATGTAGCATAGTCTAGCCTAGAACTCATAACCCTCCTGTTTCCACCTCCTGAGTGCTGGGATTATAGCTGTGCCCCACCACACCTGGCTTTATTTAATAACTTTTGAACACAGTACATTGTACACCTATAGCAGGATATATTCTAATGGTAGAATAAAAAATTTCTTGAATTTATTTAGTATGTTTTTTGGCAGTGACAGTCTTGATGTAATGATTCTCATATTACTTTCTATGCATTGTAGGACTGAGCAAGTAAATAAATACATAAGTATGGGGGGTAAGTGGGAAGTATGGTTTAGGAGTGAGGAGAGACAAACATACAAAACGAGGAAAGGAGAGACAAACTCCATGGTACTAAATTTGAATTTGTGGTATTAAAATGAACTGTCTTCTAAAATAGCCCAGAAGCAATGACACCCACCATTCACATGCATACCCAGATCTTGACTTCTAAATCCCATTCCTCACAAAAAAGCGAGCAGGGTTCCTTAAACAAATGGCTGATTATTGGGTTGGGCAGAGAAAATACAAGTGAGCACAGGACTTTTTCTGATTAAAAAATTGTGTTTGAGATATGTTAGTAATTAGAAATGGTGGGCTCAGTGGTAGAGTGCTCGCCTAGCATTCATGAAGACCTGGGTTTGATCCCCAGACACACACACACACACCCACACACAAGATATCAAGATATACTAGCAATTATTAAGATATATCAAGTAATTTCCTTTATACTATGTCATTTATATTAGCAAATATAACCAAGAAATAAGATTATAAATAGAATAAGTTTCCCAAGCCAAACAACCACACAATAAAAATTGCTAAATATTTGAGAATTAATGAAAATATGGTAATTCCCTAAAGATTAAGAGTCCTAAAGTTGCACAGAAAATACTCCACCTAGAACAGAAATAAGAAATATAAAATATTCCCTAAAAGTGTACAAAATCTACTTTGTTTTAACATAATAAGATTTCACTCATTTATTACTACAATTTCTTACGCAGAGTCTACTATTATGGCTACATACGCCTTCAAAATGCTGCCTCCAAACAGTACGCTAAGCCAAAGTACAGGAGACAAGAAGATGCATGTCATTTGACTTAAATGGTTCTTGTTCATTTTTTAATGTAACATTTTCCATCTGGCCATATCTATGTTAATTGGCATTTTTAAAATATTTTATTTTTGATTAACATGTATTTTAAGTATTAATGAAGCTCAGTGTGGTATTTCACACACCTCTTGCTTATTAGGGTAACATTTCTACTACTTCAGAGAAAAGAAATGGTTAAAGGAAGTTTTAAAGCTTTAATCATATAGGAAAAACTATTCTTTAAAAATGTTGGTAGCATTATTCTGCCTTAAGAGTTATCTGAATGAAGAGAAGGGAAAGGGAGAGAATGGAAGGGGAGGGAACAGACAGAAGGAAAGGGAGGGAACAGAGGGAAAGGACATGTCTTTCTTTAAAGCATATCAAGCCGATACATTTGTGAAAATGGTGGTTTGAAATGTAATGATCCAAAATAAACTCCCAATTTACTACATTAAAAGCATTGTATATACATATATACAAATCTAATCAATTTTGGAAAGCATTTACTTTGTATTTAGCACTATTTTGAATAAATAGCTCTTAGTTTGACAAGATTTTATAATTTATCAAGGAAATACCTGGATAACTAATTTACACCAATGACATTAAGTTCCACATTTTTCATCATATGAGAAACTTTTGCACCTGGTTTTAAACATCATCTATATAGTCATGATTCACAAATTCCTATGTTCAGCCCACAGCTGTTCTCTGAGTAACCAGACTTATATAATGAGTTGCCACCTTGCTATTCTATGTGGATATCTGAAAGGTGTCTTAACATGTCCAGAAAAGCCTTATTCCCATGCTAGTCTTTCCCATCTCATATTCACCACTCCATCAAAACCCCAGGAATCTATCCTAGATTTCTTACCTTCTGTCAGCTCCCACACTGAATTCAAATTTTTTTGATGCTGGTTCCAAAATACATCTCAGGCTTTTCTACTTGTAACCCCACTACTACCAATGCAGTCAACACCACTATATCCTGTTGCACATCCTCTGTGAATGGTTACACTATCTCAGTACATAGCTAGGTTCATTTGTTTTACTGTGCCTTTGGGTTTTAAGAAATACATTTTTAGATTTAATTTGGTTTCATTATTATGTGAAACAAGATTTATCGTAAGTCTAGTTTCTATCCCTGCCCTGACAGGGACAGCTCCCAGGATGGCCTTGGGTGACCCAGCTCTTGAGTATCTATAGAATGTACATATCAGAATGCAACACCCTGTGATAAGAAGGTGCTGTCCAGAACAATCTAGGTGACGTCCTCACTGCTCTAGAACAGGATGTCTCCCACGCTTCACTCAATAATCCCAGTGACACCAGGGGTATAAAACCGAGTGCTTTCAGGAGGACCCTGACTACACCGGAAGCTGCAGCAAGTGCAGATAAGCAGTTTTCCTCAGCCTTGGAGGAACTGCTTGACATTGATCTTAGACTTGTTACCTTGTTGACTGTCTGTGAGTAATAAGCTTCTTTGCCTCACTTGTAAGTGTTCTGCCTCACCAAACCCAAGTGGTAGAGAACCTTTGCAATAGCCTCTACCCTGTTCCCTTCCTTCCTCAAAGGTAAGTATATTTTAGAAGATAGTTTTTCTAGCATTGTTTTTTTTTTAAATATAAGCAAACATACTCCCTCATTCTTGATAAAATATAAGATGAGTTGTTCTATACCTGACTTTTTAAATGTATGCTAGACATCCCTCAACATCAAGCACTCATACACTGCATATAGTCACCTCCCACCCCACACACATACTCCCTCTAAGAAAATTTTGATTTTTGGGGGGGGGGAATTTATAAGGCTTCTCTATTTTACTAATAATTATCCCAAAATCAGCAATCAGCTCAGGGCCAACATTCAAGTGGGTTCCTCACTTGGCACCTAAGCAAGTAGCCAACACAGGCCCCACCTCCTGTACACTACAAAGACTAGAGAGAGTTGACCTCCTCTCTGGCTCCCTCAGGTACCCTGGGTAGGGGCTGGCCTAGCACACTTAGTCCTCTGGGCTTTATCCTTACATGTCCCCACAGATGCCACAGGAGACAGCCCTGGCACTGGTTCCCCAGTGGACAAATCCTCAATGTTCATCTGGCTACCCAGGGCATGGCCACCTGCTGCTACCTGCCCAATTTCCCGTATGAAGCTTCTTAGAGCTACTGTAGCCTCAACAGGACTTGTTCTGAAAGAACTATGGTGTAAATGGAAGTATTCACAGACAACACGGATATATTGCCCTGCAGGTACTCTCAGAGTAGAAGGGAAATCATGGAAGCCCAGCAACTTGAGGCTGAAGGCAGTCCCTGGAGAAGGGACCCTTTTTAAATGCTCTGAGTTTCACAAACTTATTGAATGCCCAGTTGACACCAGCATAATAATAATTTTATTTAAAAAAATGAAAGTTAACCCTTACCAACAACTGGCATTGTAATAAATGTGTTTTACTTTGTTTTAGTACCCATTTATTGTATAAGAAAACATCAACACAAAAAAGGAAGGTGGCAGAGTCAGGATTCAAACAGAGTGCAACAACAGAGCCCAAGTTCTTCACATTTCCCTTTCTCTTTGTTTCTTTCTCTCACATACACATCTATCCAAGTGCAGCCTTATTAAATAAAAAATGCCAATAAATTACCTTTGTGAATTAAATGGCACTAGAGATATATCAATATCTGTCAGTTTTAAGCAGTCTAAAAAGTATTTTCATTTAATTGTTTAGTTCATTCAGCAGAAGCTGATAAAGGATTCTGTACCATGATCAATATCACTAATATTAAGATAAAGTTTCTGGTATTGAGAATAAAAGTCAACTAATAACTATAAATTCAACGAGAAAATAACTGGAAGAGTTAGAGATGGTTCCCAATGTCAAATCATGGCTCAGGAAGGCCCTAACATTTAGCTAACAGTAGTAGCAAACATTAGATCACACCAATCATTTCTAAAAATAATTAAATGATTTAAAAATTACTAGAATAATTTGATAGTTTTTCCTTTAACTTATACTCTTTTATAACATATAAACACTAATTTATCTGGAGGATGAGAAGAATATATGGTTCAATTTTTATTTACTCTTGATTCATATATTAATTTGTATAACCATACCAGTTGTTAAATATTTTTATCACCTCTGAGACCAGTGTAATCATCTCATAAGTGCATACACATGAGATGATGTGTAAGAACACAAAGAGTTCTTACTAAAAACATAAGCACAGAGGGCGAGAAGGATTGGCTCAAGGGGGAGAGCACCTGCCTAGCAAGTGCAAAGGCCATGAATTCAACCTCAGTACCACAAAAACCAACTCCCCCCACCTAAAAAATAAGCACAGTATCAAGTCAGAGTCTTGATGGAACAGAAAATGTCAAATAACAGAAGAAATGAAGTCAAGTTTTAAGAAATTATTAAGAACAACCTTATCTGTAAGAAAAAATTATAAACATGTTACATATATATCACTGAATAAATACCAGTAATTGGAAATTGCTAAATAAATATGGTAAACCCATATAATAATTTATTGTACAATTTGTATATTTTGTTCCTTAAAATGCTGGCAAGGAAAACTCTATTTCCGAGTGGAATAAAAGCACATTACAAAATATTATGTAAAGTAGAAAGCTATTTGATTAAAATATATAATGCAAAGAAAAATATCTACAAAAGCACAAGAATGTTTAATGTGTTCATGATGGGTATATGAGTAATTCTTTTGTTCACCTGAAAACCTCAGGTCTTTCTATGATAAACATGTATTACTTACACAATAAAAGCAGCAACAAAGCATTTTTTTGGGTAATAATGTCCTCAAATCATATTACCTAAAGCATCTCAGTAGTGGAGTTCTGTGCACCGTAAGGACAGACTGCATACATATGAATTCTAGCTCTCCCCACATATTATGTAATCTTAGAGAAGTCACTGTGGTTCACAGTGTTATTGTGGTGGACAATAACAGAACTTGTCTCAGTGTACAGGGATGATTAAAAATACTTATATAAAGTGCTTAGAATAGTTTGCCATACAATCACCCAATAGACTATAGCATTACTATTTTTAGAACTATAATTCACCTTTTACCAATGTATTAAAATATAGATTTTTAAGAGTTCCAAAACATTTTAATCCTTTAAGCATGGTTTCCCTGAAATGAGAGAAGAGTGTTCATTCTCCCTACTCTTATTCAATATAGCACTGGAATTCCTAACCAGAACAATAAGGAAAGAGAAAGAAATAAAAGAGGTTCAAATAATGAAGGAAGAAGTCAGATTATCCCTATTTTCAGATGACATGATTCTATACTTTAAAGACCCTAAAGATTCTACCAAAAAAATTCCTGTTTGATTACTATCAAACACTTTTGGCAACATAGCCATATATAAAATCAACATACAAAAATCAGTAGTTTTTCTGTATAACAACAATGAAGAGGCTGAGAAAGAAACTGGGGAAACAATTTCATTTACAATATATTAAAAAAAAAACCACTAGGTATAAACTTAACCAAAAAGGTGAAAGTCCTCTACAATGAAAACTGTAAAACATTAAAGAAAGAAACAGAAGACGATACTGGAAGACAAAAGACTTCTTATGTTCATGAATTGGCTGAATCAGTATTGTGAAAATGGCTATATTAATCAACAAAAGCAATCTACAGATTCAATGCAATGCCCATCAAGTCCTAATGTCATTCTTTGTAGAAACAGAAATGAAATCCTAAAATTCATATGGAAGCATAAGAGACTCCAAATAGGAAAAGTAATCTTGAGCAAAAAGTGTAATGCTGGAGGTATCACAATAGCAGGTTTCAAATTATACTACAGGAGCCATTGTAACAAGAACAGCATGGAACTGGCACAAAAACAGACAAGATGATCAAAGGAAAAGAAGACTCAGAAATAAAACCACACAGCTACAGCCATCTAATTTTTGACAAAGGAGTCAAAAACATACATACACTGGAGGAAAGACAGGCTCTTCAACACATGGTGCTGGGAAAACTTGTTATCTATATGCAGAACACTGAAACTAGATCCCTATCCCTCACCCTGTATAAAATTCAACTTCAAATGATCAAAGATACTAAGGTAATGCAACTTTGAAACTACTTTGGGAAAACTCTGAAAGATACATTATTTTCTGAATAGGACACTCCAATTGCCCAGGAAATAAGAGCAAGAATTAACAAATGGTACTACATCGAATTTAAAAGTTTCTGTGTGTCAAAAGGAACAGTTACCAGAATCAAGAGCCAACACACAGGACGGGAGAAAATCTTTACCAGTTTTTCAATGGATAAAGGATTAATGTCCTTTATCATATAAAACAAAGAGTTCAAAATATTACAATGTACAAAGTATATAAAATATATAAATATACAAAAATATACAAATATGTATATTGTATATACATATACAATATACAAATATGTATATTGTATATACATATACAATATACAAATAAAATATATAAATATGTATATACATACAAAATATACAAAATATACAAATATGTATATTGTATATACACATACAATATACAAAGAGTTCAAAAAATTAAGCAGCAAAAGAACAAATAATCCACTAATAAATGAGCAAATGAATTGAACAGACAGTTCTCAAAAAAATAAATACAAATGACTATTAAATACATGAAGAAGTGTTCAGCATAGTTGGCCATAAAGGAAATGCAAATCAAAACTACACTAAAATTCCATTTTACCCCAGTCAGACTGGCAATTATCAAGGGGAAAAAAAAATCAACAAATGCTGTTGAGGATGCAGGAAAAAGGAACCCTTACATGTTTTTAGTGGTAATGTAAACTAGTGCAACCATAGGGAAATCAATATGGAGGTTCCTGAAAAAACTAAAACTGGACCTACCTCATGACCCCGCCATACCACTCTTAAGTATATACTGGAAGGGTGTAAATCAATATACAAAAGAAATACCTGCACACCAATGTTTACATGCACACATACACACTCTGGAAAGTTACTCAGTCGTAGGAGAAATGAAATTGATGTTATTTGCAGGAAGGTAGGTGGAATGATCATCATGTCGAGTGAGATAAGCCAAGTTCAAAAAGTCAAATATTGCATGTTCTCACTCATTTGTGAAACCTAGATGTCAAGATGATGATGGTGATGATGACAGCGATGTGGGACATGAATGTAAAAGGGGGACTGTCTAGGGAGGGGATCAGTGGGAGGAGGAGGGGAAAGGAAAAGATATGGAGGGGTGAAGAGGATCAAAGCATTTCATGTAAGTCTATGTGAAGAACAGCATAATGAAACCCAACCCACCAAATATTGTTTGTAAAAGGGAGGAGGGGATGAGAATAGAGCTTGTTCAAAGTGCTCCATACACCTGAAATCTCCTATTATCAATGTATGCTAATTCACAAAATAAAATTAAATTTAAAAAAGAAACGATCCCACTTACCAAAGCATTGGGAAGAATAAAATACTTAGGAATAAGTTTGACAAAATAAATGTAATACTTTGGTATTGAAAACTATAAGACATTTTTAAAGGAACTACGGACCTTAAAAATGGAAAGATATTGTAATGAAGAAATATTCACATGGCTTTCTTTCTGTTCCAGCCCAACCTTTTCAGGCTGGGATTGAAGAGGAAAACTTGTTCCACAAGGAACTGTCTAAGGGAACACCAGAATTTCTATATATGGGAAAGGAAGAACCATTTCTTGTGGGAACATATGTGGCTACTTTTTCCAAGTCTGGAGGAAGAAAATGTACATATAAATGCAGTCCATGTCTTGGAAATTGGATGACATCAAAAAGGGAATTTTCAGACCTTTCTTACACAACTTAGCTGTTCAAGTTATCATACTGCCATTTTCATCTTCCTAATATAACCACTTTTCTTTTTACAAAAAAAAAAATGGAAATGTGCTCTATGCCCACAGGTTAAAATATTTAATACTGTTAGGATGGAAATACTACCCAAAGTAAAAAAACACACTTAACACAACCCTTATTAAAACCTAGCTGGGTTTTTGCAGAAATTTGCAAAATAATCTTAAAATTCATATGGAAATGCAAAGAACCTAAAAGAATCAAAACAATCTTTCAAAAATGAACAAAGATGAAGCACTCGCAAACCTACTACAAAGCTGGAACAATCGATACTGCATGGTATTGGTGTAAGGAAGGGCACATACATCAATGAGACAGAATTGAGAGTCCACACATTTATGGTCAATTGATTTTCAACAAAAATGACAAGATTTTCAAATGGGGAATGAATAGCATTTTCAACAAACATGCTGGGACAACTAGACATCCACATGACAAAGAATGAAGCTGGAGCCCCATTTCACACCATCCACAAAAATTAACTCAAAAATGGATTAAAGACCTACATGAAAAGCTAAACTTAGAAGAAAACAGAGGAAATCTTCCTATCCTTAGATTAGACAATGGTTTATTACCTATGACACACCACAAACCCAAGCAACAGAAGAAAAAAAACAGATTAAAGGGATTCCATCAACTGCTTTTGTGTTTCAAAGAACACCATCATGAAAAAGAAAAGTGCATGGACTCCAAGAAGATATTTGCAAAGCATCTGTGTGATAGGAGTTTGTATTCAGAATATGTAAAGAACTTGTGCAACTCCATGGTAAGGAGACAAACAGCACACTTTCCAATGAGAAAGAAATTTAATTAGACATTTCTCCATAGACAAAAGGTTACTAACCATGTGAAAAGATGATCAATAAGATTAAGTCAATAGGAAAATGAAAATCAAATCCACAGACACCACTTCAACCCTACTATCATAGCTAAAATAAAAAATACAAATCCAGTGTAGCTGGATTTTGACCCAATTTCTATATTATTCATTTAAGCCAACTGCATGTCTTAAATGTGTGACTGTAAGAGTCTGCAAGCCAACACTCTTGTTTCTAAGAAATTTTTCTTTGTACTCTGCATATTTTATCTTTTGTCAATGCTAACTGAGATTAATTAGCATTATAATTAACTAATATTGTAGATGTCTTATAGTTAACTGACATCATAGATGTTTTTTATAAAATGTGGCTTCCATTAAAAAAAAAAAAAGCTGTTCACTATGGACTGGCTGGGTAGCTCAGTGGTACAGGATATGATTAGCATGCATGAGGCCCTGGGTTCACTGCTCTCTCTCTCCAATGCCAAATAAAGGGGAAGCTGTTTACAATGAAATTATATAAAAGCTTATGGGTTGGATAACTTACTCTAGATTGTTGGTGCTTCATTAATTTATACTTAATTAAAGTAGTATTTGCAAAGTTACCAATAACTAAAATCCTGTATGTTTTTCACTTAATTCCTAAAACAAGCTACACTGACTAAAATATTGTTTAAATTATGAAAAGCAAAACACTTTCTTCACAATTATCTAGATATCAAATAATTCATACTAATCTTTAAAATCCATTTAAATCATCTTACTTTTAACTGATGGCACTCAGTATCTCAGAGATGACATAACCAAATTTTCTAAGAAAATCTTTATCCTTATGAGTTCAGATCAAGCAAAATGAAAGAAACATGCCAAGGCATTAAAATACTCTTAAATTCTTAAGGTAATTTTTGACTCATACATCAGATATTTCTTTTACTTATTTTCTCAAAGGCAGAAGTCTCAAGAAGAGAGTTCCATATCAAAATTGCTTAGCTGAGAGACTTCAGGTTTTTTAAATTAAAATCAGTTGAACCTCAATTTCATTTCACCACAATCTGATAATTCAGTTGATATTTACCTCAACCGATATGTAGCAGGCACAGTAATTATTCAGTGTGAGTGAAGCAGGAGGAGGACCTGTATTACCATCGTATATGATATTTTACTATTATATCTACCGACAACTCTCATAGTCTACATTTCCACTGCTCAATAAGAGCTTGCATTCATTCAGGTCTCTTTTCATCTCAAAACTCAAGTCATCATTAATGTCTACTCAAATGTGAGACAGATAGGACACAGACAGGTTCTCTAACGTTGCCATTTAAACAGTTTAGCTTATGCTTTCACTATCATAACTGGCTTATTTTTCCCTGCCCCTAATTCTTATTCTAGCTAGTAATATTGCAGAAACTAAAAAGAAGGGATGTTTGAATGACCCACTCTATGGTGCATCTTAAGGCAAATTCATTTTTCAAAAAATGCCGTAATTTCAGGAATGTTACGAGCAAATTTAAATACATAAACTTTGTGCCTAGGTAAGTTTGCCACATACAATGTGTAGAATGGGAAATATGGAAGAACAAACTGAGAGAATAGTATAAGGAAATTTACCAGTTTCTCAGTACCGTTTGTATCATATATTCTTAAATAAGAAATTAGTAACATTGACACAGTCTTCAGTTCCAGTACTTACTTGTAACTACATTTTCTGTATCATTGCTGAGGTAGCTTTTTTTTTTTTAACTGAGTTGTACAGGTAGAGTCACTTAAAACAAAAATGGAAGAAGAAAGAGTTAACATTATAAAGAATTAGGATCTCATAATCTGATGATCTCATTAACTAGATTTTCCTCCCCACTTCCTTTTTTAGAAGGCAATAAATTACAATTCAGAATTATCTAACAGTAGAGATCTTCCTGCTGATTTGAAAAAAAGAAATATACAGAGTGGGATAAACCAATGAAATGCTTAGGACAACATAAATGTAGCACATGGTAGTAGAAGGGTTAACACAATCGATGAAGTAGGAGAAAATGGTGTTCTTTGGTTGACTTTCCTAAGGCTGTGGTAGCAGCTAGTAAGGTACTGTAATTCATCTGTGCTGATGCCATCTTGTTATGTCATGTTGATACTACACAAAAGTGAGTTAGACGTAACCAATGGCAATGTGCTTGCCTAATTGTTCACAATCTAGATCTTCAGTGATTCTAAACACATCCGTCTCTGGGCAAACAAATAAAAGTATAAGAAAAATGAGAAATACTTTACTCTGTGATGGCATCTAAGTTCCCCCAGGTATGACTCTCCTTTTGTGCAACCCTGAGTCCTCACAGTGTCAAAGTGCTTGATAGTCCATAGTAACGAAGGAAGAATGGGTTTTTCTCCTTAATGGTACTCTCTTTTTTGACAGTATGTGTGATACTGTCAACTTTCTCTCTTTTAGGATATTTTTCTTTTAAAAAGCATCCTCAAACAGCAATGCTTAGCATTAAATGGTTTATTGAAATAGCTCTTTCAGGTCTTTGCTTTCCACAGAACTCAGACATAAATCGAATGGATGCAACAAGAAAAGAATCTGAGGGACAGATGCCGGTCTCCATAACTACTGACCCACCGAAAATAAAAAGGTATTAAAGTACTGCCCTGAAAACCTACACATAAACCAAGAGAACCCAGAAATTAATCCATATACTCACAGCCAACTAATTTTCCACAAAGGCTCCAAGAACATACACTTAGGAAAGGATAACATCTTCAATAAATACGTATGTAGAAGAATGAAACCAAGCCCCTAAATTAATCACCTGAATAGACCTATAACACAAAATGAAATTGAAGCAGCAATCAAGAGTCTCCCCAAAAAGAAAAGTCCAGGACCTGATGGACTCTCTGCTGAATTCTATCAGACCTTTAAAGAAGAACTGATACCAACTCTCCTTAAACTGTTCCACAAAATAGAAAGGGAAGGAAAACTGCCCAACACATTTTATGAAGCCAGTATTACACTTATCCCAAAACCAGGCAAAGACACCTCCAAAAAGGAGAACTATAGGCCAATATCCTTAATGAACATTGACGCAAAAATCCTCAACAAAATAATGGCAAACTGAATTCAACAACACATCAAAAAGATTATTCACCATGACCAAGTAGGCTTCATCCCAGGGATGCAGGGGTGGTTCAACATACGAAAATCAATAAACGTAATAAACCACATTAACAGAAGCAAAGACAAAAACCACTTGATCATCTCAATAGATGCAGAAAAAGCCTTCGATAAGATCCAATACCATTTCATGATAAAAGCTCTAAGCAAACTAGGAATAGAAGGAAAGTACCTCAACATTATAAAAGCTATATAAGACAAACCTACAGCCAGCATTATACTTAATGGAGAAAAACTGAAACCATTCCCTCTAAAATCAGGAACCAGACAAGGATCCCTAATATCCCCACTCCTATTCAACATAGTACTGGAATTCCTACCTAGAGCAATTAGGCAAGAAGAAGGAATAAAAGGAATACAAATAGGTAAAGAAACTGTCAAAATATCCCTATTTGCAGACGACATGATCCTATATCTTAAAGACCCAAAAAACTCTACTCAGAAGCTTCTAGACATCATCAATAGCTATAGCAAGGTAGCAGGATATAAAATCAACATAGAAAAATCATTAGCATTTCTATACACTAACAATGAACAAACTGAAAAAGAATGTATGAAAACAATTCCATTTACAATAGCCTCAAAAAAAATCAAATACCTAGGTGTAAACCTAACAACAGATGTTAAAGACCTCTATAAGGAAAACTATACACTTCTGAAGAAAGAGATTGAGGAAGACTATAGAAAGTGGAGAGATCTCCCATGCTCATGGATTGGTAGAATCAACATAGTAAAAATGTCTATACTCCCAAAAGTAATCTACATGTTTAATGCAATTCCCATCAAAATTCCAATGACATTCATTAAAGAGAAATTTATACGGAAACACAAGAGGCCATGAATAGCCAAGGCAATACTCAGTCAAAAGAACAATGCAGGAGGTATCACAATACCTGACTTCAAACTATATTACAAAGCAATAACAATAAAAACAGCATGGTACTGGCACAAAAACAGACATGAAGACCAGTGGAACAGAATAGAGGATCCAGATATGAAGCCACACAAGTATAACCAACTTGTCTTTGACAAAGGAGCTAAAAATATACGATGGAGAAATAGCAGCCTCTTCAACAAAAACTGCTGGGAAAACTGGTTAGCAGTCTGCAAAAAACTGAAACTAGATCCATGTATATCACCCTATACCAAGATTAACTCAAAATGGATCAAGGATCTTAATATCAAACCCCAAACTCTAATGTTGATACAGGAAAGAGTAGGAAATACTCTGGAGTTAGTAGGTATAGGTAAGAACTTTCTCAACAAAACCCCAGCAGCACAGCAACTAAGAGATACATAGATAAAGGGGACCTCATAAAGCTAAAAAGCTTCTGTTCATCAAAAGAAATGGTCTCTAAACTGAAGAGAACACCCACAGAGTGGGAGAAAATATTTGTCAACTATACATCAGACAAAGGACTGATAACCAGAATATATAGGTAACTTAAAAAACTAAATTCTCCCAAAACTAATGAACCAATAAAGAAATGGGTAAGTGAACTAAACTTTCTCAAAAGAAGAAATTCAAATGGCCAGAAAACACATGAAAAAATGCTCACCATCTCTAGCAAATGCAAATTAAAACCACGCTAAGATTCCACCTCACCCCTGTTAGAATAGCCATCATTAGCAACACCACCACCAACAGGTGTTGGCGAGGATGTGGGGATAAAGGAACCCTCTTACACTGTTGGTGGGAATGTAAACTAGTAAACCACTCTGAAAAAAAATTTGGAGGCTACTTAAAAAGCTAGACATTGATCTACCATTTGATCCAGCAATACCACTCTTGGGGATATACCCAAAAGGCTGTGACACAGATTACTCCAGAGGCACCTGCACACCCATGTTCATTGCGGCACTATTCACAATAGCCAAGCTATGGAAACAGCCAAGATGCCCCACCACTGACGAATGGATTAAGAAAATGTGGTATCTGTACACAATGGAATTTTATGCAGCCATGAAGAAGAACGAAATGCTATCATTTGCTGGTAAATGGATGGAATTGGAGAACATCATTCTGAGTGAGGTTAGCCTGGCCCAAAAGACCAAAAATCGTATGTTCACCCTCATATGTGGACATTAGATCAAGGGCAAACACAACAATGGGATTGGACTTTGAGCACATGATAAAAGCGAGAGCACACAAGGGAGATATGAGGATAGGTAAGACAACTAAAAAATTAGCTAGCATTTGTTGCCCTTAACGTAGAGAAACTAAAGCAGATACCTTAAAAGCAACTGAGGCCAATAGGAAAAGGGGACCAGGAACTACAGAGAAGGTTAGATCAAAAAGAATTAACCTAGAAGGTAACACACACGCACAGGAAATTAACGTGAGTCAACTCCCTGTATAGCTATCCTTATCTCAACCAGCAAAAACCCTTGTCCCTTCCTATTATTGCTTATACTGTCTCTACAACAAAATTAGAAATAAGGGCAAAATAGTTTCTGCTGGGTATTGAGGGGGTGGGGGGGAGGGGGAGGGGGTGGAGTGGGTGGTAAGGGAGGGGGTGGGGGCAGGAGGGGAGAAATGACCCAAGTCTTATATGCACGTATGAATAATAAAATTTTAAAAATAAATAAATAAATAAATAAAAAGAAAAAGAAAAGAGCACTTTATAAGGTGCTCAGCCTCAGGGATTTTGTTATTGGAACAAAAAATAGACCACTACACGTGTTACAAGAAATCACGAGAGAACTCTTTAATAAACTCAGAGTGTTTATTAAGAACACTTTATGGAAAAAGCCTCCTTAACTATGATACAAAATTCTACTTCTAGAAATTTATATTGGAGATTACATACATACACCCTTTCAAAATGATACATGTAGAAGATTATGTATCTTGTTACTTTTCTAAATAAAAAGTAACAGAAAAAAAAACCAAGCCCCTTTCACCATGTATAAAAAAACAACTAAGAATGAGTCAAAAACCTAAATGTAAGACCTGAAACTATAAATCCACTGGAGAGAAATATAAAGAATCACTCTAAAACATGGTATAGACAAAGTTTTTTTTTTTGGCTAGTACCCTAAAAGCATGGGCAAAAAGCAAAAAGTAAACAAGTGGGACCAAACCGTACTAAGCAACTAATAGCCAGCAGAGGTAAAAATCAACAAACAGAAGAAACAAGGAGAATAGAAGAAAATATAGCAAACTGTTCATCAGACAAAGGATTGGCATTCAGAATATGTAAACCTCTCAAACAACTCAGTAGCAAAAAACTAAATAATCTGATTTAAAATGAGCAAATGATATGTATAGACATTTCTCAAAAATATACAAATGTCCAACAAGAGTATGAAAATATTTTCCACCTATTAATCACCAAGGAAATAAAAATGAAAACTACAATGACATATTATTTCACCCCATTTAGAATGTTTATTATTAAAAGTACAAAAAATAAAGCCTGGTGTGGTGGTGCACACCTAAAACCTTGTTCACTTGAGAAGTAGAGGTAGGAAGATTGTGAGTTCAAGGACAGCCCAGCCAAAGTTAGCAAGATGCTATCTCAAAAACAAAATAAAAACAAAAGGGCTGGGAGAATGACTCAGGTGTGAGGCCCTGGGGTCAATCCTCAGTACCACTAAAAAAACATAATAGTAACAACAAATGATGACATGAATGTAGAGAAATGGAAACCCTATACACTGTTGGTGGAAACGTAAATTAGTATAGTTGTTATGGAAAACAGTATGGAAGTTCCCTAAGAAAACTGAAAAGAGAATTATCATATCATTCAGCATTCAAAGAAAATGAAAGTATTAAAAAAAAGAAATACCTGCGCTCTCACCTTTATTGCAGTACTGCTCACAACAGCCCAGATAAAGAATCAACCACAAATGGATAAAGATACATATATATACACACACACATATATATATATATACATGTATACAAACACAAATATATAGATATCTCCAGTGGAATATTTTCAGCCTAAAATACACACACACACACAAAATACAAAATTGAATATTATTCAGCCATAAAAAGAATAAAAGAATGAAATCGATCAGGTACAATCACACACACACCTGCAATCCCAGATATTCTGGAGGCTAAGACAAGAGAACTGTTTGAACCCAGAAGTTAGGGCCAGCATGGGCAATAAAGCAAGACCTTATCTTTAAAAATTAAAACAAAACTGAAGGATAAATGTTTAACTTGATTTATCATTACACATTGTATACATGCATAAAATTATCATACTATACCTTATAAACATAGGTACAAATATTATGTATGTGCTAATTAAAACTTTTAAAGAATAATAAAGGCATATTATGAACACTATGTCTACAAATTTGATAATTTAGATGAACTAAACTAATTTCTCAAAAGACACAGCACAGCCTACCACACAGAAGGAGAAGCAGTAATCTGAACAGGCTGACAGCTATTAAAGAAATTTAATCAACATGAGTAACCTTCTAAAAGAAGAAAACTCCAGTTCCAGATGAACTCTAATACATAATTGTGGTTTCCAGGGGTTAAGGGAAGGAGGGAATGGGAGCTACCATTAATGGGTATAGGGTTAAATTCTGCAAGCCAAAAGTGTTGAGAATGGATAGTTTTGAGAGTACCCAATAGGTATGTACTTAATACTACTGGCAGCACACTAAAATTTTATGTGTGTGTATGTGTGTGTGTCCACAATGAAAGAATTGTCAAGACACACAATGGAGAAAAGACAGCCTCTTCAACAAATGCTGCTGGGAAAACTG
Source organism: Castor canadensis (assembly GCF_047511655.1). Classification (NCBI taxonomy): domain Eukaryota; kingdom Metazoa; phylum Chordata; class Mammalia; order Rodentia; family Castoridae; genus Castor; species Castor canadensis. The sequence continues at coordinate 122,926,236 of NC_133396.1, forward strand.
GATATCCACATGCAGAAGACTGAAACTAGATCCCTGTCTTTCACCTTGTACCAAAATCAACTCAAAGTGGATCAAAGTCCTTAATATATGGACTGAAACTGAGACAACTACACAAAGCAGTAGGAAATACATTGGAACTGATAGTTATAGGGAACGACTTCCTAAACAGAACTCAAAAGAGTTCTGTTTAAGAGAACATTTAAGAGAAACAATGAACAAAAGGGACAAACTAAAAGGCATCAAACTAAAGAGCTTCTGCACAGCAAAGGAAACAGTCACCAGACTCAAGAGACAGCCCACAGAATGGGGGAAAATCTTTGCCAGCTGATCATCTGACAAGGGACTGATATCCAGAATCTACAGGGAACTCAAAAAAAGCGCCCCCCAAATCAATACCCCAGTGAAGAAATGGGCACATGAATTAGACAGGGAATTCTCAAAGGAAGACTTAGGAATGGCCAGTAAATACATGAAGTGTTCAACTTCCCTGGTTATAAAAGAGATGCAAAGCAAAACAACACTTAGATTTCATCTCACCCCAGTTAGAATGGCCATAATCAAGGTTATAACAACAACAAATGCTGGCAAGGATGTCGCAAAACAGAACTCTTATACACTGCTGGTAGGAATGCAAATTAGTACAACCACTATGGAAAGCAGTATAGAGATTCCTCAAAAAACTAGAGATCGAACTGCCATATGATCCAGTGATCCTGGTCCTGGGCATCTACCCAAAAGTACATAAGACAGCATACAGTAGAGATACCTGTACACCAATGTTCACTGCAGCACTATTCACAACAGCCAAGCTCTGGAAACAACCCTAATACCCTACAACTGATGAATGGATCATGAAATTGTGGTATATATACACAATGCAATAATACTCAGATGCAAGGAATAATGACATGGGGTTTGAAAGTAAATGGATGCAACTGGAGGACATCATGTTAGGTGCAGTTAGTCAGGATCAGAAACACAAAAGATGCATGTTTTCTCTCATATATGGCAGATAGATCCAAAGATAAACATATATACAAAAACAAGCATGATCATACGCAAACTCAATTGTAGAACATACTTGTAACAGTGCAGCTACTCTATGGAACTCAGGGGAAGAGGGAAAGGAAAAGAGAACAATAGAGTATCAGTAATAACACATACTGTAAGATATGAAGGTAAGAGGATATGAGGATGTGTACTGAAAACTGTTGAAAAACGGGTTGGGGTGGGGCAGGAGGTAAAGGGATAAGGAGGATATTTAAAGGGATTGAACAGACCAAAGCAAAGCACACCCATAGTGGGCATACATGAAACACCCTGTTGAATGTCAATTCAAACATTAATATGGAAAACCAGGACTGTAAAATAGGCATGGTGTGTTCAGGAAGAGGGGAGGGAGTAGGGTGAAGGAAGAAGATTAAGGTGACAGTATATGGTTGATGGACTTCATATACCTATATGAAACAGAAATGAAAACCTCTTGCAACTGCTTTAAATAGGGTAGAGGTGGGCTGATGGGGAGAGATGACGGGAGCAATGTAAATAATGTACAATATAAGACTAATCATAATCATTACTATGAATCCCACCCTGTATAATGAATATATCCTGCAAAAATTTATTTAAAAAAGAAAGAATTGGAGGATAATAAAGGGATGAAATTCTATATATGTTACAATATGGATGAACCTTGAAAACATCATACTAAATAAGCTAGGCACAAAAGGACAAGTACAATGTTATTTCAGTTAAATGAGGTGCATGGAGTAATTAAACTCATGGAGACAGAAAGTGGAATATTGGTTATTAGGGGCCAGGAAGGAGAGAATGGAGAATTATTTTTTAATGAATACTGAGTTTCAGTTTAGGATGATGGAGTATTAGCAATGCTTAGTAGTGTTGGTTGTATGAACTGTATATTTAAAAATGGTGATTTTTATGTATTATATATACACGTATATATCTATCTATCTATATATATATTGTTGTGATTAAAAGAAAAAGGAGAATAAAATAAACAGTTCTACACTATTGGGAGCAATCAATTTCATTACATAAAGGGACCTCCAAAATACTATCAATGCAGTAAAAAGTTTTCAAAATCAGCTTCCCTTTAAATTGGTCATATTGAAAAAAACATATAGCCACAATAAAGAATTTTTTCAGTGGACAAACATTAATAAGAAAATGGTTACCCAAAATCTCAATAAACCACGTAACATTTAAATTTCAGTATTCTAAATCACTAAACATACTTTCATCAAAGAATGCTAAAAACACAGAATTTTTGTACTTACCTTCTTCACAAATAAATTATTGAAATTAATAGAATAATTTTATGAAACAGTTAAAATGTACAAAAATAGAATATAAATGAAGGCTTTGTCTTAAGTATAAATTATTTTATACATAAAATTTTTAAAGGAATAAAGAACTATGTTTTCATGGCCTTAATTTTAAGATAACACCAAAATTAGTTACATAAAGCTTCTGATATAGCCATAAGAGAAAAACAGCAACAGGTGTATGAGTATGTACATAGATATTATATAGATCCTGGGACTCACGTGAGGCTAGAAATTATTTTAGTAGTGTTTTAAATTAATCTACCCCAAAATAACATCATATAATTTTAATAATACAGCTTTTCTCAATACATAAATAAATACAGTTTGGTAATCTCCATGAACTAAGAACGAAAAATCACAAATAATAAAAAGATGCTCTAACAATTTTAGACTAAGTCTGATCTTCACATAAAATCTTCTTAATTAGGATTCTCCTACCTAATACAAAAATGAAAAGTATTAATTAGCCAGAAAATGGAGTTTCAGAGGTTGGTCTAGCTCACCAACTTAAATAAGATATCTACAAACCGTATTTGATTTTGACCTTTTAAAAAAGGACAGATTAATCAGAAAATGTTACTTTAAAGAAGATACAGTAAAAATAAATCATGAACAAAAGGTATTTGATAAATTATTTTAATGTTTATTTTTCCTAGAAAAATTTCTTAAAGATATCATCCTTTTTTGTAGTTCTAAAAATAAACCCTAAGATTAATATGGCTATGTAGAGGAGAAAACATGATCAACAAATATGCATCACTTTCTAATTTTTTTATTTTTTGCAGGACTGGGGATTGAGCGCAGGGCCTCACACTTGCTACTCTACCACTAACTCTACCACTTAAGCCATGCCCCTAACACTCTGACTCTGAAAGTTGATAAGGTGAGACTATTACCACCTGGTAATAAAGTATAGGCAGAATAAATATACTTTCTTACCACGGATTCTCTCCTTAACACTCAGTTTGACTTTATTACTCTATTTCACTAAAACTTTAATTGGAAGTATTGATCACTGCTACTGGAAAAAAGAACTTGTCTGAATTCTCATAACCCCTCAATCTCCCCACCCTCCTTAAAACTCTCTTTGCATAGATGATAAAATACAACATTCTCCTGATTTCCTTCATTATTTTTCTTAGTGTTTCTTTAGCTTTTTTATGTGACATTTTCTCTCCATACATTCTTCACCAAGATTTCTATCTCTAAGCATGTGCATTCTGAAAGCCTCTCTCCCCAAACCATTCATGATGACAAGCTCAATAACCATTTCCAATTGCGTAAATATCCTACCTTAACACATGTAAAAACAGATCTATTTCCTACTCTCCACTTTCAACAAAAAATAGATCCCTCCCTGGATTTCACATTTATATTAGTGACCCCATCTTACTCCAGGCCATTCATGATGGAAACTAGTATCTTCTTTAATGTCCCAAACACATTCAGTTCTTCAATCCAGTAAGTTTTACTTGCACAGTATCTCTCCTGTTCTCCTCTATTCCTATTGACACTACTATAATTCAGAGTTTTTTTTTTTTTCATTTTCCACACACTACTCCAAAAGTCCTTTAATTGATGGCTTTTGCTGCTAAGTTACTCTTTCTAAAGTACATCCCTGCTCATGATTTCTTGGTGAAATACCTGTAGAGAGTTCTCACTGGCTAACCAAATCCAATCCTCTTACTCAGTCCTCACCTCTCTTCCAAATGCATTTTCTATTCACACAGCACACACACATACCACACACACACACACACACACACACACACACACACACACAGAGCACACACACAACACAACACATACACACACACAGAGCCAGTGTTCAAATCAAGTTCCAGCTATCTGAAATACCTGTACTTGTCTTTTTACCAGCTTTTTCTTTTCCTTTTTTTTTTGGTGGTATTGAGGTTTGAACTCAAGGTCTTGAGTTGCCAGGCAGGTGTTGTACCACTTCAGCTACAACTCTGTCCTTTTTTGCTTTAGTTATTTTTCAGATAGCGTCTCCCCCTTTTGGCCTAGGACCAGCCTTGGACCACTATCCTCCTATTTATACTTCCTAAATAGTTGAGATGACAGGCACATGCCACACTTCTGGCTTACTGATTGAGATGGGGTCTCACAAACCATCTCAATGTGGCCTCAAACCACAATCTCTGCCTTCTGGATAGCTGGGATGATAGACATGAGCCACTGCACCCAGCTCTTCTACTGGTTCCTAAAAGCTGAAGCCACATGTCATTTTTTTTCATCGTAAGTTCCTTTATATCTTCCTCATAAGTAGTATTTCTTTCTTCTCCCTAGAAACCTCTAGCACTTTGTAGCACTTTTGCTTTCTTGCCTGTGGGTATGTTCACAGCTTAGAATCATCTGAAGTTACTTTCCTGAGCTTTGAAAACTTCCTCTCTAATCAAACTTTCCGGTTCTTCCCTCACTCCACTCAACCAACTTTGCCCTGTGCTCTTCAGGAAGCATAACGCACAAGCCATTCTCCCAGTTTACTGTTACTCTACATTACACTTGGTCCCCTCCCCATCCTAAATCCCAATGAGAGCATTCTAACAGCTAACTCTCTTCACCAGGATAATCCACAGAAACATCAAACTCAGCACCACTGAAACAAAATGACCCTTTTCCCACAAACTTACTTCTCTACAGCTGTCTTAACTCAGCATCTTGACCCTTCACTTACGTCACACAGTCATTCACCAAGGTATACTGAATCCATATGCTTCGTTCCTAAGTTCATCACTGAAAATCTCATCACAAACTGGTCTCTTCCGCCTTTTGTTGCTCCTTCTTCCAATTCCTCTATTACAACCGTGAAATAATGCTTCCTAAAAGCACTGACCTGAAAGTTCCTCAGGCTCCTGCTTAAGAACATATCAGAGGTTTAAGTTCCCTTCTAAGACAGTATCCAAACTTCTGAGCAGGGTGTTCAATTCCTATTACCTTCTCCAAACACAGGTCCTAAGTTAAATGCACTGAAATGCACTTTCCTTTGCTTTCATGATTTCATGAAAACACATGCTTGTCTCTCAAGTCCAGTTCATATATTCTGTGAAGACTTCATTAGACAGACTTCCCCTATTCCCACCTCCCAAAGTCTGAGTCACTCCTCCTGTATTTCTAGGATACTTTGTTCATGTAACTAGTGGGCCATGAATATCATCACTACACTGGATTTCCTCCTCCAGCCTGTGGGCTCTCTGTGAGAAACGAGCTTGTTTTATTCACCTTTATATCCACAGTACCTTGCATAGTGTATGGCACATAGAAGTTTCAACAAATGTTTTTAAAATTAATCTAATTTGAAAGTAGCTGGGCACCGGTAATCCTAGCCTATAATCCTAGCTACTCAGGAGGCAGATATCAGGAGGACTGTGGTTTGAAGCTAGCCCAGGCAAATAGTTTGTGAGACCCTATGTTGAAAAATCCTTCACAAATATAGGGCTGGTGGAGTGGCTCAAGGTGAAAGTCCTGAGTTCCAGCCCCAGTAGTGCAAAAAACAAAAAACAATTAATCTAATTTTAAAATAGCTAAAATCAATCTTCTCTGGGTATTTTATCAAATAATTTAGTATAGATATGTATAGAAAAGTGCAGGACAGTTCCTAAATATCTGAGTGAAATGAAATGAGGTGACTCTCAGATACATGTACCAGAGCAAGAACACAGGAGCCAGAGCCACCAAGCTTATACCTCTCTCTGCACTGTTCTTCCCACAGACTAGCAGGGTATGCTAGAGTAACAGGACTGGGGGAGGGAGTAGGAAGCAATCAAGACAGAAGAGGGAAAAAGAGTATGGGGAGAGGGAGGAGTAAGAATAGGGTAAAAAGTACCTAAACTGCCTCTGAAGAAGGGGAAGGGCGTAGGACCACAGATTCCAAACTCACTACTCATTACCATCACCATGACTGTGTCCACTACTCTCACCTTCAATGGCATTGACTGGTCACTTACCATTAAATGCCAGACACTATCTAAAAACATATATTATTTGGCATTCATGACAACCTTATCAGGTAGGTATTGTCCACAATTTAGACACAAAGGAACATATGAAAACACTACACTGCCCAGCATGTTAACAGCCAGAGCCAGAATGTCAACAAGGATCAGGTGTCACAACCCATTCTCTTTCTGCTTTATTATTCATGTCCCAAAGGTACACATAAAATAGAAACTGGCTTTACTGCTTCGCATTATTTACTTATCTTTGTAAGCACACATCTTGCTTTTCTTAGTAGCACAAAGGCATTTTTGAGAGTGGAGTCCATGTCTAATATTTTTTATCTCATCCTCTGCATTTCATCATGAGCCTTCTATCTGATTAACACTTAGTATTTGGGTCATTTATTATTACATTAAAGACTAATAAGAAGCCATTGCAGGCATGACCCAAGCAGTAGAGCATGAGGCCAAACATGAAAAAAAAAGATCATTTGGTCTATTTGACAACTTATGTACCAGGGTAAAACTTGAAATCACCAATAGTCATAGGCTCTAAAACACAAAACACAGCTATAAAATGAAGGCTAAGTTTGTGTTTGTATGTAATAAAAATGATACTAAGATATTACTTGTTTTTGTCTTCATATCTGTGTATAAAAAGAGTAACTACTATGAGGAGTCATCTACTAAGTAAGCAGTGTATTTAAATGTGGAAGTAAACGTGCTTTAATTAATAGCAAAACCTTTTTAATTTCTATTATAGAAAGGTGTAAAAACATAACAGTGGACTTCCATCTTCAACACAGGTTTTGTTCTAAAGTCCATGTCAGTACATCAAGTGAAACCAATTAGGAACAAAATAACCCTTAAAATTATTGAAATCCTTCACAATCCCTTAAATTGCTTCTGAAGCCTAGTGTACTACAGTACCAGCTCTCAATAAATCTATCTCAGACAGTTTTGCCCTCCTCCATAACAGATCACTATGTCTTCTGCTATGTGTCACGTGAAGCATTTGGCTGGTGTTTAGGGGCCATATTGAATGCAAAAGCATACATTTACATACTGGAATCCTATTCAATGATGTGAGACACTTAGACTCTATTAGCTCCTAAAACAGGTAAATGGGGTTTGATGGCATCTGAGAGAACTCCACATTCTCATTTTCAATCTCATGCATGTTAGGCACATGTTCTTTGTGAAATAAGAGCTACAATTATCACGTTTTTTAAATTATTTGGTGTCTTGCCTATGGGTTGTTTTGATACCAATTTTGATTTTTGGCTTCAGACCAAAGATCTGAATTTGAATAAATTATATTCTCAAACATGTGACTCTAATGGATATGTTTCTTGTTTATTGTGCAGTCACAGCTGCCTAAAATTTTAGATGCAAATAATCTGATAACATGTCATTAAAAAATAAACTGTCTTACCTTCATCTATTGATGCTTCACTACTATATCCATCATACTCTGCAGATAAAGGACTGTATTTTTGTCTTGTTTCCCAGCCATAATTCTTTTGTCTAGAATCTACCAATGGTAGTCTAGAATTGTGTGTTCTGGATAAGGCCTCATGATATTTACCCAGTGCTTCATCTTCACTTTCAGATGATGAACCATGTTCATCTTTGTCCATGTAGGAATTGTCTATTTGGAATGAGAGGAAGAGGAAATGATACTTTTAATATACTAAAGTATGACACATTTGTTATAGTTTTATATATATATACATATATATAATATACACAAACACATGCACAAACAGTAATATATATATTTCCCCTATATGTCAGCACATAGGGTGAAGCCAATTATAAACAAAATAATCCTTAAAATTACTGAAATTCTTAAGCACACAGTATAAAATACATATATATGTTTGTGTGTACATATATATGTATGTGTGTGCTTATTATGTGTAGGTACAAACTGAGTTTTAAGCTTTAGAGAAATATAATTTTTCTTATAAGAAGCTGAAGCTTTGTATTTTTATGTTTTAATAGAAAAAAATCAATTAGTACACTGTAATCATATAAATAATCTTAGTCACAGGGATTTTTCAGTCTTGTTATATAGAAAATTACACTATGTGCCATTTTACCCAATTTTTAAAAGGATCAGTAACAGTCAAATGAAGTTATAAGTACTGCCAATTCACATGGATCTGATTCAAATGACTCGTGTTACAAGACACATTTTTGATTTTCATTTTGGCTTGTATTTTTGAAACTGGCAATGCTCAGTGCTAACAGTAAAACAGAGAAACGGGCACACATAGCCCTTGGTAAAATGATAATTGGTACAAATTTTCTAGAGAGCAAATTGGAAAAACATATCTAACTTAAATCTGTAGTCTTTGATCCATTTCTAAGAATTTGTCAAGTCCACTTCTAAGTTCATGCCTAAGGAAATAACTGACAGACAGGTGAAAAAATATACATATTAACAGCAGAAGAAAAACAAAATAGTAAGTGTCCAAAATGGGCCTAGTTTAGGTAAATTGTGATACACCTATGCAATGACATGGACTCTGGACTAAATCCTTAAAAATGAGGTAGTAAACTTATAAGTACTCATGGGGAAAGAATAATTACAACATCAAGTTAAGAGAAAACAGGTTATAAAACAGAAAGCATAATTATATATATATATATGTATTACATAATACACACACTGCAACATGCAATATATACACAGACATCCAGCGCATATATATATATGTGTGTGTGTGTATATATATATATATATATATGGAAATATATGTATCAAACTTCTAACCCTACTGGAAAAGGCAAGTTTACTAGGAAAATTTTACTTAAATATGCTTAAACTTCAAACAAATATTTATATTATTTTTAAAAGCACCAGCAATAGTTAGACTTCATTACTTCGGGATGTTACAATAGGTACTGCCCAACAATATGTAGCCAACAGTCACACGTGTCTGTAAAAGTTCCCCATGGAATTAGCCACACTTGGAATGATCAAGAGCCACGTGTGTCTAGGGGTCACTGTGAAATGACACAGATATGTGGAATTTTACCATTGAAAGTTCTATTGGGCAGTGCTGAACTGACAGCAGAGCCTCTCTAGAACCAAGGCCCTCTGATACCCAGTTCAGAGCTCTGAGGACTTTGTGCAAGACTCTATGCAAGGTAGAGACTTAAAGCAGCAGGAGGGCTGCAGCTCCTCAAGAAGGGTACCGACTCCAGAGTCAAACATTATCTCTTACAAAATGTTACCTGAAGGAGTCTTCTCCCTTGTCCTTATAAATCCTATGCCAGAACCTAGAATACAGGTTCCAATAATACTATAGGGCAGCTAAATGAAGGGTGAATCTGTGGGTCAAACACTTTCAAAACAGTTTTTGGACTGTGTGCTGGTGGCTTAGGCCTGTAATCCTAGCAACTTGGGGAGGCTGAGATCAGGAGGATTGTGTTTAGAGGCCAGACCAGGACCAAAAAAAAAAAAAAACAGTTCTCAAGACCCCATCTCAACCAATAGTTGGTCACAGTGGGTTTATACCTAGCATCCCAGCAATGAAGAAAGCTCAGAATGGGAGGATCACAGCTCCAGACCAGACCAGACCCCCTACCCCCAAAAGGTTCTCAAGACCCTATCTCAATGGAACAAAGCTGGATATGGTGGCACAATATCCCAGATATGGCAGGAAGCATAAATAGGAGGGTCTTGGACCAAAAAATGTTTTGATTTTGAAATATGTTGTGTTTATGTTTGGTACTGATTATAGTCTGGAATACTTAAGAGATATCTGGGTTCTTTAGATACCAGCATGCTTTTTAGTAAAAAACGAGGCCATTTTTTAAAACCTTATACTGCTACTTGTAATGTGTTTATTACAGGTACCCACCCTACTGTTGTTTTCTGAATAAAATATGTAAACTGTTATTTTTATTTTCTTTATTTCTATTACTTCAAGTAATAAGGCTACCAGAATTAAACAAGGGCTACCAACACCACTGAATCTGATACTTAAAAACTGCTGCAAGACTAGACTCTAAAAGGAACACATTTTCACAAACTAGTATTCCTTTTACTTATCCCATCTTTCCAGGACCAGCCTTTCCCACACTATTAAAACCCATCCATAAGATGAGTCATGTAGCAGAACTGAAAAAGAGTTTTTCCTCATTTTCTGCTTTCCATTTTTATTTATTTTATAAATAAAAGCCCATATACTTTTGGCCTTGTGATTGGATCAGCAGTAACTGGAAGTGACTGAAGATTACCAGAAGTAATTACTAGCAGTATGAGTTGCAATAATGAAAGTTATCACAAATGTTGTGGTTGAGAACTATAAAGGCTTACCCAGAATCTTAATTCTACATAAAGAACTCATGAATGATAATATATTGCTCAGTATAATCATTATGAACTACAGCAGTAATATAAAAGTTCTAATGTAGCCAGGTGCCAGTGCCTCACACCTGTAATCCTAGCTAACTGGAAGGCTGAGATCGGGAGGATTATGGTTCCAGGCCAGCCTGGGCAAGAAGTTAGTGAGCCACCCCACCCCGCAGCCCCATCTCAACAAACAGTTGTACATAGTGGTGAACTCCTGTCATCCTAGCTATGGCAGGAAATGTAAAACAGGAGGATCTTGGTCTGGCTGGCTTGAGCAAAATGCAAAGTCATATCTCCCAATTAACCGGAGCAAAATGGGGTGGATAGCAAGCCTTGATTTCAAACCCCAGTACCACCAAAAAAAATGTAAGTTCTAATATATGACTAAATGAATAAAAAGATATGGGGAAGCATGTTATTCAATAAAATAAGATCTACTGCTTTGGGGGAAAATAAAATATTTTATATAGATCCTTATTAGGACAGATTTGAAGCGCAATGTTATATAAATGATGACTTAGGAGTTAAAAATATAAATTTTTTTAAATGCAAATATAGAACATATAAACTCTAAGGAAAATACTATGAAAGAAAACCACAGACTTTCTGGTTATAAAGTTAATGGTGATTAAGAAAAATTAGGACTGCTGAAAAATTGGCCAAATTCTGTAAGGATCAGGAATAACACTTAGTGGTATATCAATAACATGAGTGATCTTGAAATGACTGTGGCGAAAAAAATGAACAGTTCTAAAAATACCTCCCAGTAAGAGGATCCAAGAAAGTCTTAAATTAGCTATATAGACATGGACATAAAGATTGAGAAATATGGATGATGTTTTCCAAATTTAAAAATCAAGAGAAATAATCACTCAAATCAACATTAGGAGACCTCACCTTTTTCTAGTGCTATCTTAGAATGTTTTTCAACTTTACTCTTTGCCGTTCCTTTCTTGGCAGAATTGGCGTCATTTTTCTTTGTTTTCATGTCTCCTTTCACTTTGTAGTATTCTGTTGAGTTTATTGGTTCTTTGATTTTTCCAGGAAACTTATCTTTAGAATTAACTAACAGTGCTGGATATATGTCTTCTTTCATAGTGGATTTCTGTATCATATGTTTGTTGCTTGCTGAAATATCTTTTGGAGAACATTCAATTCCCAAACACTCATTACCTTTGAAACCTTTACTTTTAGTATGACTTTCACCTTTTAAATTATCAGAATGCTCTAAATCAGTAAGATGTTTATTTTTATTGAAATGCCCCATTTTCTCTTGATCTCTTTTCACAAATACATGCTGAGATTTAGTATATTCTTGTATTTTATGATTATCTGCAGATTTCTTCTGTTCACATGGTATTTTCACTCCAATGGTGGTACTCTGATTTCCTTTCATTTCTTGATATCTTAACTCTTTTAAGTCATTTTTATCATTATTGGAGATTCCTAACTCAACTTTTTTATACCTGTCATTACTTTCAAGTTTATGACAAACAGAACTAGCCCTTGAATTCTGTTTGAAAACAGATATCCCACCATTATTCAGGTGGCCTTTCAAAGCAGAATCACCAGCATTGCCAGTTTCTTGATATTCTGAAAGAGTCTGTTGCCTATCATCAATATGACTAAGTAATCTTTCTTCATACATTCCTCGTTCCTGCTCTTGTAAAGCTGAAGTATTACAACAATGTATTTGCTTTGCTCTGTGCTCTAAGTTGGACTGTGTTTTCTGACAAGCAGTATCTTTGGAGACTTCTGGTAATGTGGCATTTCCGGGTGGAACAGAATCTGCAGCTTCTGCTGCACAGCTTTCCTCTTCTGGGTGAAGGCCACGTATCATGCTTGTGACCTGCTCGGCAACTGAGTCAGTTAATGCATAGCTGACCTCCCCAACAGCAGTGGTCCAATCTTCCATAGCACTGCTGATTGTGTCCACCAGGGAGGACACTGAAGGCAGATTCTGCTGAAGATTTTTGAAAAGTGCCATTTTCCAATTCCTTACTCCTAAAAGATTCAATAATGGATTTTTCTCTTTTCAAAATATCAACTACTCTGAAACTTGAATTTAACTTTCACTTAAATATTGCTATTCATTAGCTCAAGTTATTAGTACTTCACACTGTGGCTTTTAATCATCCTGTAAATGCATAATGCACTGAAAGAAAAATGTTGAAGTAAAGATTCTTCCGGGAAAAAAAAAAAAGATCAAACCACTTGGTTTAAATGTAATAACATGTTTTCCCACTCCATAGCTATCGTAACAGCAGCAAGACAGTATTTTTCCCTCAAATAATGTGGTTTTTTAATTCTATACCTGAAAGAAGAAGTATAAAAAGGATTTTTATTATGTACTTTTAATTTATTTATTAACAGTCTAGGTAAGGGAACCACCCTCTTAACAAACTACCAATATCATTTCAAGTAAAGAAAAGTGTTAAGAGGGAAAGATCTAAACAAAATTATTTCACAGAGATAAGAACAGGGGAAAGCAGGTGTGGACATCTGCTGAGTGGCACACATGAGGCATTGTGACTGATACATTAAAACTTATTGGATTTCGTATTAACTCTGTGAGTAAATATGACTTCTATTTAATAAATGAAAGAAAAGCAAGACTCAGAAAAATTAACATCTCTGAGATCTCTTCCATGGGCTCTTCAAAGTCAAGATAGTTTAATAATAACTGTTAGGTGATATTTAACTTTTCCATTCTCATTTGCTTACAAGTCCAAACGTGGGTTTTCCAGAGGCTAGATGACAGATCGAATGTTGAGACAGATATAAGAATCCAGCTGTTTCCTACTATGCCAGTTATTAAAATTGCAAAATAAGTAAAGTAATGTCACTCTTCTTTCCAAACTTTTCTTTTTGGCTTGGAAAAGACAGTTTATTAAATTTAAAAATGTTATTTACATTAATATGCAATAACCTTATTGTTAGTTTAAAAAATTAATAGGGGCTAGGGAATATAGCTCAGTGGTAAACCACTTGCTTAGCATGTACAAGGCCCTGGGTTCCATTCTCAGACTCCCTTATAAAAATAAATAAATGGAATAAAGATAAATTGATAAAAATTAATTTTCTCAGTTTTAATTTTTAATATGGTGCACATTAACATCTATAACCCACATAATCAGAAGCTCTTTGAGGTTCTCAATAATTTTTCAGGTGTAAAGGGATAATTAGATAAAAAAAAAAACAAAACCAGGAATGCTGAACCAGAGAATTACTGAAAACTTCTAATAGAAGAGACTTAAACAGTACATTTTTCACAAGTGATCAAAACAGAGGGTTGTTTTGAGAATTACTGAACAACAGTAAGTTAAAACCACATAAAGTACTATCAATTCATAATATGAAAGATACAAAGCATAATTTAGTAATTAATTGAGTTTTATAAGTAGCAGCGGTATGACCTTTTATCAGAACTAAGAGAAAATTTTTTCTCTAACATGTACACAGACAAAAAAAGCAAGGGTTCTGTGCTACAATTCCTCGAAACTCTTCTAAATGACACCTTGCTTTCATAACTCTAAGCTTATCCTGCTCTCATTCATATAAACCAGTCTTTGGAAATAGCAGTAAGAAACTCCTATAATAATTAAAGCAAACAAAAACACCATCTAGGAAAGAGAAAGAACATCGCAGCCCTTAGCTTTCCTAGTTTCGAGTAATATTAAGTAAAAATGTCTCTGGTGCCAAGTGAGGGAATGGAACACTACCTTTTATAACCAGGAGAAAATCCTTCCTCCCAGCAATAATATTTTCCAACAGCTAGGTAAATAAACACAAAGGGTGAATAGTACCAAAAGCCTCTGGGGACATGGGGAAAATACTCTCCAGAGAGCTATGTGCACAGTGGACTTAAAACTGTATAAAGTAGCAGTTTTAAGGTATCTACCTCCTTCTTCCTAAAGCATATTATGAGCTCAAAAGCATACCTTATAAATGGAAAATAAAAATGTTATTTTGTGATAATAGTCAATTTACCTTTATGCAGTATCTTAGTAAATTGTAGGCAACAGAAGGATGCTTGAACATATATTTTTTTCATTTTTAATTTTTTTATTATCATAAAGTTGTTGTGCTGGGGATGTTACCGGAAAAAGATTCTGAAAACTCCCTTGGTTCTTGCATTTCAGCAAAGAAGAATTCAAGCAAGATGCAAAGACTTAGTAAAAGTAACAGTAAAGTTTATTACAGAGGAACAGTAGGGGGAAAAGAGAAAAGCGTTTCCTGTTCCCCACGCGGGAAATGGGAGCAAAGACTCCTTGAACATAATTCTGTTAATAGATCTTCTAGTCTTACAAAATAGTAACTCAAATATAAGCTTACTATACATCAAAGTCAAGCTTTATATTGTATGTATAAAAATAAACAACAGTCCAGATTAAAAAAAGAAGCAATATGATTACTTACACATTTTATCTTGTGAATTTTTCCTTGTACTGTATCCTGAACCAAGATCTGGAAACCCTCCAACATTTTCAAAACAGAACTTCTTATTAATATAGAGAAAAAGGAGCAGCATCAAGATAATAAACACCCCAACAGCTGACAAAAATCCAACTGCCTCTGGAGATACTAGAGAAAAAAAAAGTCACAGCTGTAAGCACTTATTTTGCTTTACACTACAAATAAGAAGGAAACCCCCATACAAAAGTTAGATGACTGTCTTACTTAAATTATTTTTAAATTGTCATAGTTTAAAATAATTTATAAGAAACTGAGATTAATGACAGTTGTTTAATATATTCAATAGTATTCGTTCGAACTTTTGAAAAGTTTCACTATAAATTATGTTGAAGGAATTTTAAAAGAAAAACAAAAGTCTATAAAATAGTTAACAAATGTTTCATCTACTGAATAGTATAAAAATTTTAACACAAGAAATTAGAAAAAAATTATTTCTCATGCATGAGAATTATCAAATTCATGAAAACATGTACTATTATTCTTATCTCTGAAAGCTTCATTGACCCTTTCCTGTTATACTCTGCACCCTATAATCTGGCATTTAAAACTCCAGACTCTCTTTCCAACATGTACTTCAGTCAATATTCAATACTATATTCCTTGTTTTTGTTCATCCTCCCTTGCCTAAAACAGTCAACTCTTCTTTCTACCATATCCCACTCATTCACTCAACCAACAGATATTTTTGGAGCAACACCCACACACCAGGCATTGTTATGTACACAGCTCCTGTTTTCCTTGAACAATCTGGTAAAGGAAGTTACAACACAGTGCAATAAAGCTTATGACTGGGGAAGAAAAGAGACTATGAGAATAACTGAAACACTTGATTCAGTGTTGAAGGATCAAGTAAACTCTTATGAAAGTTATGGCCTCTGTGATCATATTTTAAGAACTAACAGGAAAGAGACAAATTAACACTATTTCAGGCAGAAGGAATAATGTGTGTAAAGTCCTAGAAACAGAAGATCACTGTATATCCCAGAAACAAAATGAAACCTTGCTCCGATGAGCCTAAAGACTCCCAAAAGAATTTGGTCTCAAGAAAATAAGTAAAACCACCCAGGGAGATTTTGTAAAGTGAAAACAGATAATCTTCCTCAATTTCTCCAATTCCCATAAATCTCAAACAATCCTAAAATCTACAGCCTACTCTATCTTCCTCCATTCTCAAGCAGCACTCAACATGTTATCTCTTCCAAGAGGCATGGCAATTAGCATTTAATTCACTTGGGTCTCCAACTGGTGCTCTAATCTCCTAGCTATTCATTATTTATGAAAGTTAAGCATACCAGGAGTAGAACAAGTTTGACATTACAGTCTACTTCAAAGTTGGGTCAACGGTGTTGTGGAAGAAGTTGAAACAGAAGTGACACTGCAAGGGAGGGGCAATGAGAGTGAGAGAGGAGGTGGCAGGAACAGGACTGCTAGCTGAATGTCAGGCTGCTACTGAGGAACAGATCTCTCCTTACCAGACTTAACAAGTTATACCCAGACATTAGCCCTGCTTCTCTTGCTCTCAGACTGGAGCACAGCCTGAGAAGAAAATATTTTAATTAAAGAAGCTACACTATACATATAAGAACAATGATGTACATTAAGCCCACAAGGATGAGGTAAAAATGAAAACGTAAGAATTATCACCAGCATTTTCAATAGCTTCAGAAGAAGTTTTTTCTATATATATTCACTTACTCTTCACAAAGCTCCTATCATCACTCCCTTTGTAAACTGGGACACAGAGATATGAAACCACGTGCCCAGCTAGTATGAAGAGTCAGAATTCAACCCCCGTGTGGCTCCAGTGTCTGTTTACAACTACTGCTCATTCCGCTCCTCTTGTTTTCCTTCTCCTTCCTCTTCTTGCCTTTTCCTACAACTGTCTCAACCCCTGCCTCTGTGTTACTCTTTTGTCTTTCCCCTTTACATTTTTTTTTAAAAATCAACCTAGTGGGAAAGATGAACTGTAAACAAGTACAAAGTAAAATAGTAAGTACTATAATAAAGATATTAATTCAAATTACTGGAACACAAAGAACCACCACCACCACTCCAGAAATTCACAAAATGGTTCAGAAAAGAGAGATATTTGAGTATGGTATAAATAATAGAAATTTTATAAATAGTGAAGGGACAGATGAAATCACATGGTCAATTGAATTTTAAAAGAAAAACAAGAGTCTACAAAGTAGGTAATTAACAAATGTTTAATACATTGAAGAGTAATTATAAAAATTTTAACAGATGGCATTGTGGCTCAAGCAGTAGAGCAACTGCCTAGCAAGCATGAGGCCCTGAGTTCAAACCCCAGTTTCACCAAAAAAAAAAAATTAACACAAGAATTAGAAAAAAAATATTTCTCATGCATGAGAATTATCAAATTCATGAAAACATGCCCCTCGAAGCCTCACTGGCTCTTTCTTATTAAACTCTGCACTCTCTAATCTGGCAGCCTCTCTTTTCAAAATATACTACAGTCAAATAGGTCAAAGACAGAAATAATTGACATAACATTCCATAAGCACAAATGACAAACAGTCAAGGCTATCTTATTTACATCTGTATCCTCAATGCACCTGGCCCAGCACTACACAGCTGACATATAAGCATGTGTGAGTGAATGAATGAAAAAAAAAAAAAAAACGAGCAAAAGTGTGTTCAGGAAAGATCAAGCATATACTCTGGGAACTGTGACTAAAGATGAAAGCAAGCTCTGAATTGTCAGAGTCTTGAATGTCATTCTAAGAGTGTAATTTGAGGGGTGGGGCAGTACTGGGTTTGAACTCAGGGCTTCATGCTTGCTAAACCTTGAATATCATTCTAGAGATCTTATACTTCGGGGGTAGCATGGTTACAGGCCTACCTTGAACAAGTATATTGGCTAAGCAGTTAGAAAACTGGAACAGGGAGATATTGAGCAGTGACAAGACATGAGTTCTTAAACTAAGCAGTAACAGTGATGAAAAGGGGTGAATTCTAGTCTTTGTTCAAAGAAAATTGATAATAATCCAGTCAACTAGATGTACAGGATGAGGAATGGGGCCGGTGGAGTGGCTCAGGAGGTAAGAGTGCCTGCCTAGCAGGAAACCCTGAATTCAAGCTCCAGTGCAGCAAAAAAAGAAAGTTAAAAAAAAAAAAGATGAGGAACTGGTTGAGGATAATTCTAGTTTCGAGTCTGAGTGATTCCATAAACAGTGATGCCATTAACCAAAATGAAAAATACACGAGAAAAGGCATTTAGTTTAGGGTACAAGGGAAAAGAGGGAGATGGAAGAAGAAACAAAGACAATTAATTTGGAAAAAATTGTTTACTTCTTGACATGATACATGAGAGATGCCAACAGAACATTTCAGAGAAGGAAAAATGAATGCCCTATTCTGTGAACATTAAGTAAGTTATAAAAGACTTGGACTTATCCCTTTTGCTCCTCTTACTCCATGTGAAAAGCTTCACTCACAAAAAAAACCCAAACCAACAACTGGAGATGCCAGTCTTTCTTAATGGTAAGGCTATTTTTTTAAGATTTTAGATAAATATTATATTGTAATTATGAACAAATTTTAAAAAGATGCTTTCCCCACTAGGAAAAGGTAAAACAGGCTTGCTATAAATACAGTATTCACAGAACTACCTCTTTATCTATCCATCACTTGACTAAGTGCCCATTTTCTATTAATAGAAAATATGTATTCACAACTTTAAATAGTAAGGTGGTTGTAGACAAGAAATTAAGCAACATTTTCTAACAGCAAATATTAAAGATCTTGGGTTACTATTTTTCAGCTCTATCTCAGGACTAAAATAATATTATTACAAATGACATGACACCAGAAGATAGCATCAGCTCTGAGTATAAAAATATTTGCTAAATCCCACCCATGCATAAAACTGCAATAGAAGGTACACTGGGGAAGAGGCAGGGGGCGAGGTAGGTAAAGGAGAGGGGAGAAATGACCCAAACATGGTATGCACGTTTGCATAAAAAAAAAAAAAGAAGGCACGCTGAAATTAAACTAAGGACAAGAATGTTATGCACAATCAATAAAAAGTTAAATACACTAACTTATACCTTACTAATAAAAAATATTGTTTCACTCAGTTTATGACTGCAATTACTCCCAAGATCTTATTTATACTATGAATATAAATACGCTGGATATTTCTAAGAATATGGTTAATTTATCTATACATAATGTATCATTTTCAAGTCTTCTAGATCATCCTTGGCAGGCAAACAAATCTATTTTAAAATACCTATTACCTTTTAAGAAATGTCTTCAAAATCTCTAAAAGCACACAATGATTAGTTTAGGTTGACAGAGATCTGAAGAGCTCAATTTGCCAAATATCATAAATGACTCAAAATTCACTCAGGTACTATTTTCCCATAATTCAAATTTGCAAAATCTTAATGTGCTTAACAACAAAACCAAGGCAAACTATTAACAGTTTATTTAAAAAATTGTTTATCAAGGACCGTTTTATAAGTGCTTTACTCTAGTACTGTCTCACTTAATCCTCACTAAAACCCAATTTGATAGATATAGACATTGAGACTCAAAAAGAGTCAGTAAAACTTTCAAGATCTTAACATTTCTGTTCAGTGGTAGAATCTGGATTTGAGCTAGGTCAGGTACACTGACTTCTGATCCCAAACTGCTAACTGCTTGTCTTTTTGCTTCACATCTACCAGGCACTTTTAAAGCCTCTTTCATTTTAAAATTTAATGTTAAAACAATTTTATGGCAAGTATGATTAAGTATGATTTTATGATTACTAAAATATAATTATCTTCGATTATTAAACTGAGGCCCAGAGAAGTGACTACTTGTCCAAGGTCAATAATCTATGAAGCGGTAGAACCTGGATTTGAACCCAGACTTTCTGACTCCAGAGTCCATTGGCTTAAGCCCCAAGAAGTACTGGCTCCTTAAAGCCAACTTGAATATAAACAATAAAGGACAGCGAGGTGACCAAAGTGACATATCTTACCATATAAAACATATATGTATAATAAGCAAGTATGTCATTGTTTAGCTTTTACATAGGTTAAAAGATAGCAAATGACTTAAGCTTTCTCAAAATAAATATATAAATTATAAAAGTGAAATCATAATTTTTTCTCTTCAAGATGCTTTTCAAAGTATTTTAAAACTAACTTTAGAACTACCATTAGAGGCCAAAATCTAAAGTACATTCCTATTTGAAAAGTCAGTAGAATAAATACAAATTGGCCAGGTATGGTTGCTCATGTTTGTAGTATAAGCACTCAGGAGGCTAAGGTAGTAGGGTCATGAGTTCAAGGTCAACCTGGGATACATAGTAAATAAATAAATAAATCAGCATTTTAATCTGAAGATATTCTATAGAACAACAATTTTGATAACCACTAGCTCTGGTCAACAAAGGATATAACTAAACTCACTGTTGAATTATGTGATCCTCTAAATGAACTTCTAAAAAACATACTTTTAAGTAAAAATGTCAGAAAAACACAGGAAGTTTACTTTGTCTAAGACTATGTTTATATATACTGAAGCAGTTTAGTAGTGTCTTTATTGTATATTTAGAAATTAGCATATGTATTTACAAAAACCAAACTTTAAAAAGATACCACCTTTTGTCGAAATCCAAGCTTCAATAACAGTGGTAAAATTCACTTTACTTTCTATAGACAATCTTCCTATTTTTGATCATTCAAAAATAGATTAAATTATTGTTTTATAAAAGTCAAAGCAATAGCAAATTCATTCTGACTTCAACGTGTAACAATACACTTAAATTCTACTTTACATTTAGTCTCAAAATGACATTTTCTGACAATTGCTGAGAAAAATACTAGAATACACATACAAATATTATTTAAGGGAAATATTTATCTGTTGAATATATTTTCAATTTTGACTTACTTCTACCACAAACATACTCTAAAAATTATATTTATAAAAACAAGCCAATTATAACACTTAAATTAAGTTTTATAACTATTCTACTTATTATTCATTATATTTCCAATGCAAAAGTAAACAAAAAGTACCTAAGCCTTATAATTCTTTAAGATTAAAAAAAAATGCCACAGAAAAAGCACAACTTACAATCTGCATGATAAGGGATGCACTGTTGTTTGTCCTGCTGAGCTTGAAACCCTAGTCTTCACTCCATGTCATGGGTACTTTAATAATTTATTTAACAGATGCAACTCTATCTCTTGACTAAAATGTGAAATAGATAAAAAGTCAACTTTCATTTTAAAAGAATATTTGTTTCCTACTTAATTAGATCTAAGTACTATTTCTCATGTTTTAATCAAAAAAATTCTATAAAGTATGTGATTTCAAGAAACAATTTAGAGATAGGAAAGATTGATTTGTTTATATAATATCTCAATGACTTGCACAAATAACATCTCCTCTGAATTTTTTATATGATATAAATGATGCAAAACTTGGAAAGGTGATAGATATATAAATCAAAGAAAGAAATATAATACACAGCTCTTAACTTTTTATTTTTAAAAAGCAACCATTAAAAAGAGCATTCACTGATGAGTGATATAATTCACTGCTGAGTAATGAAGGCCCACAGAGGGAAAGGCAGAGACGGAGGTAAGAGGAACTTTACGATGCCTCTGTGTGAAACAATTACTGGGACAGGTTCACAAACAGACACCCCCCAAATTGAACTGACTTGTATTACAAGTCAGACTGAACTATATTTCTACAAGTATAATGAAACTGAAATGTCATCCAAATATAACACAAAAAATGCAAATCAATATTGAAAAAAACATTCCAAAAGCAGAAAACTCAAACATTTGTTAAGTATGGAAAACCAAGTATGGAATAGATTTAAACCAAAAACTTGGTACTCATATTTATTAATATGTAACACACTCATCACAATATATTTAAGTCAAATACTTAATATAAAAGCTCTGTCAAACATTCTCAAAGACAGTTCTCTACAAAACTACAATTCCAGTATATTCAGACTAAGACAAACTTCTTTTCCTGACAAGTATCCCTATAAAAAAGCACATCATTCTTTTGAACAAATTAGAGTTAACTGCCTCAATTTTTTTTAACTGCCTACTCGATGTGTACAAATTAGTTCAACATTATCTAAGTAACAAATACCATGGCAATATCCAAGTCCACTCCTTCCTCTGCCTTACTTTTTCAATGATTCTTTGCTTAATTTTCATGTCAGATCTTCACAGGTATTATAAATAAGATTTTTGCAAATTCAACACTGACTACAGAAAAATCTCCTAGTTAAAGCCAATTTATGATGTCAACCATGGTTTCAGATATGCTTATTTCAGGATTTAGTTAAAAACCACCCAAAATTCTGTTGTACAGAATGCAGTTTCTTTCAAGTATCTTATAGAGACACCATCTTCCTCCTTTATCAATGTTATGCCAAAAAGCTTTCTCTTGAAGTGATCAAAACATCCTTTGCTCATTTTGAAAACATTTCCCCCCCAGCCTGATCTGTTTTGAGGAGATACAATCTTTGTTGAAAACACTGAGTGCTTCTGAAGCAGGGTAGGCTAGGGGAAGGTGACAGGGAAAATAGAAAACATTAAAAAATTAAGCAAATTAAGCCAGGTTTAGAAGTTGAGACAGAACCAGGAAATAAGGCTGAAAAATCACCAGAACAGTAAGGAATGGAATCAACTGTTCAAGAATGAAGATTTGCATTCCTTCCATCACCCTCCCTTCTCCTTTAGATGTTAAATGAGGTACATTCTATTTACAACACAGTGACCAAGGCAATCTTTTTTTAATAGACATTTTAGAGCAGTTTTAGGTTCACAGCTATTCTGATCAGAAGGAACAGACATTTTCCATATATCCCTGTTCCCACATATGTATACCCACATCTTTTATTAACAACCTTTACCAGAGTGGAGCATTTGTTTCCACTGGTAAACCTACACTAAAAATACAAAGACCACAGATAAGGATCACCATTTTCAGTCTTTACTCCCATTTACTGCATGGTGAGCAGAAAATATTTCTCCCTTTTTCCATTTCTCTCTACTTAATCTTGCTAAAACTTCTACCTTGTGGGACTCTCCTTTTTGTGAAACACCCTAAAATTCTTTTGATGTGTGGATCTCAAGTTCCTGTGATTTTGTGTGGAAACCTGGAAGCTCAGGAAACCCCCTTCATCCCTCATCCAGTTACCAAGGCATACGACTGATTGTATCTAAACATATACACATGCAATCAAAGGCCCTCTAACTTACCATCCCATCACACTTTCTTAACCAGTAAGTAAACAGGCTCAGCACACTTTAGTAAGCAATGACAGGAGTTCAGAGTCATATGTGCTTCTACTTAAATATAGCAACTTGAATAGGACTATTCACTTACATTCCCAATGCATACTGATGAAAATGTGTAATTTCATTGTAAATTGTTATCTTTATACTTTTTCATTGATACACTGTATCAAATATAGTGAAAGCAAAAGTATCTTCAATTTTTTTGAGGGGGGTGGGACTAGGGTTTGAACTCAGGCATGCTTGTAAAGCGTGATCTACTCCTTGAGCCACTTCTCCGGTCCATTTTGCTCTGGTTATTTTGGAGATGGGGGTCTCACACACTATTTGAACAAGCTGGCCTTGAACTGTGATCCTCCTGATCTCAGCCTCTCTAGTACCTGAGATTACAGATGTGAGGCACCAGTCCCTGGCTTGGTATCTGCAATTTTAAAGAAAAATTACTATAAAAGTTTTGTGAAAGAGATACAATCCTCTAATTTCAGAGAGAGTTACTGAGCAACCACTGAACAAGCATAGCAACGCTGGAGCAGAATCAAGTGAGAAGCAGTCTTGGTCCTTAAAGATTGTTATGAGAAATTTTAAGTTATTAAAGTATGGACTGATTTTAGTAAGACAAGTTTTATGAAGGAATAGTGCTGCAAGTTAAGGGTAACTTGCAACTTATCATCATCAATCACACAGCTGAAGAAAGAATTTGTCAACCAAAAGAGAAAAGATAAGACAATGGAACAATGAAACCGAGAGAAGTAAAATTTGGTGGTACACCATGACGTATCTTTCGTTAGCATCCATTGTAATTGGAGATTTAGAGAGACATTACATAATTTAACTATTAAGAAAACCTTAATTATATTTAAATTGGTAAAAGTAAAATAAAATAGGAGTTGAGGCTATAACTCAGTGGTAAAGCATACACTTAGTGTGCATAAGGCTCTGGGTTGGATCCCTGATACCAAAAATAAATAAAATAAATAACAAAATGTACTAACATTTAAAACACAAAGTATGAAGCTTTAGGAAACTTTCATGCTTCTAGCAGTTATCTTTTCATGTTATTAGCAGGTATCCAAGAAGTACTAACTGCCAGAAGGAATATCCAAGAAGTACTAACTGCATGTTAATTTACTTAAAACATACTAAGCAACAGAAAGCCCCTCAAAACAGGGGATCATTAAGTGCTATAGTGGCAAGTACCCCTGATGTGGGTGATCCTACAAGACTTCCAGGAGGAAGTCACTCCTAAACTAAAGTCTGAAGAATCTAGAATCCATAAGAAGAAAGAAGAAGGGGCAAAACAAACAGGAGTATTTACAGCAATAAGGAGAGCTAATGAGGCACTAAGGAAACAGAATAAAAGGTGTAAAGTAGCAAAAAAAAAATAAAGATGGAGAGTCAGCAAAGGCAATAAGACCTTGTAAAAATTGTTACTGAGTGTGAACCTTATTAAGAAGGGGACTGACACAGTATTTTAGGCATGGAAGTGATAAGATCCAGGTGGTGTAGAACTAAGAACTGGAGTAGAAGAGGCAAGAGACACTTTTTAAAGCAACTGCAGTAACCCAGGCAAAAACGATGGTGTGACACACCAGTTACCGCCACTGAACAGGTTCCTTTTGGAGCCTACCTTCCAGGCTGTCTCACACACAAACTGTAAATGTATACATACAAATACAATGTCCCTTATTAATTTCTGAATGCTTTTCATTTGCTCTAATAATGCTTCTATTTCCAAAGGTAAGAAAGAACACTTCCAATCCTTGGCATATCACAAATCACCTAACAAAATATAAATTACTCATTAATTCTGTGAATATATTAACAATAAAAAGGTAGCAATTTGTGCACAGGTTTTCACCAAATGGTTTTCCTCCTCCAAGTTGTACTGACATTCAAGTAAATGAAATATGGACTGTGGGTTAAATCTCAGACACTAATTACTTTTCTCAAGAGCAACATGGCAGGAACATGGAAAATTAGCACTGGTTATCAAATGCCAACTTTCAATTATCCACAAAAAGATGTAACACCAAGGAGCAATCTTTGTCTCAGTGAAGTATGTCAAAATAACTTACTAATTTCTTTCTGTGAAATAAAGACCAGTTATAGCAGTAAGGAAAACACACACAATATCTAGCTTTCTTGAATGAGTCTTACAACGTCCTCTAATATGAAATTTCAGTTTAATCAAACTTAGCTGTGTATGTTACTAAATTGACACAGACAAACTAATCTAAGATTGTTTCTAAAACTCAATGACTCAAATCAGCTTAAAGAGAGTCTCTGAGAACTGTGTTACTTAACACCTTTACCAATGACCGGAAGAAGGAATTGAGAATATGTTCATTAATTTTACAGAAGGTCCTAAGAATACTATGTTGGGTACCATTTCATTGAATTAAAGAAAGATACAAAGGAATCTCACTATATTAAAGAAGTAGTACATCAAAACAAAATGAAGTACAACAGAGATCACTGCAAGGTTACTACCTTAACAGGAGCTGAACACTGGCAAAAGTTAATGAAAATGCTAGCTCAGAAAAATGGTTCAGGAAAAAATTTTCTAAATAACAGAATACAAACCAAATAGAAATCAGGTGTGTCATGTTTCTAGTAGGTGAAAAGCATTCTACTACAGTATAAAATTCTAATAAAGGAATATGGTCTCAGATTTCAACACAAAATTGAGAACAGTAAAAAGGCTCACAGAGAAACAAATTCATTAAACATGTATAAAAGATCCTACCCCAAAGTGAGCTCACTCTGCACAAAACGGTGGTTTAGTTTTTAGTTTATACCAGTTAGATTACTTACTACAGAACTCCAAGATTAAAAAAAAAATTATCTAATGATATACAAAATTTTGACTACAGAGTTCTATTTAGCTGTGAGGACTACAGAGGCCAGGTACAGTGGCTCACATCTGTAATCATAGCACTGGAGTGGCTGAGGCAGGAGGATCTTGAGTTCAAGGCCAGTCTGGGCTAAATAATGAGTTCAAGACCAACCCAGACTATATATCCTGTCTCAAAAAAAGTAAAATAGGCTATTAAGAAAGGGGAAGTGAAGGGCCAGGTGTGGTGGCATACGCCTGTAATCCCAGCTACTCAGGGAGCAGAGATCAGGAGGATCATGATTCAAGACCAACTGGGGCAAAAAGTTAGTGAAAGCCATATCTCAACCAATACGCTAGGCATGGTGATAAGTGCCTGTAATCTGGGTATATGGAAGGCATGCATAAAAGGGTCAGTGTCTGATGCCAGCCCCAAACAATTAAAAAACTGAAAAATAATGAAAGTAGAAAAAAGGGCTAGAGGAGTGGTTCAAGTGAGTAGCACCTGCCTACCAAGCCTGAGGCCCCAAGTTCAAAACCCAGCACTGCCCACTCCCAAAAAAGAAGAAAGAAAGAAGTGGATACAAAATTAGAAGACCAAACTTAAAAATTTGGGAGAAAGGTTTCAAGCAAACCTCATATGGCTTAATATATTATTTAATGATGATATTTAGGAAAGTTCAACTTCAGAAAGAAATTCTGAAATTTTTGAAAATAGGGAAATGTATTAGTGACAACAGATAATAACTGTAATTCTATAAAAACTCTAGATTCAGTAACTCATAAATATTAAAAACAAAGGCTAGATCTGAAGACTTTTACAATATGGAATAAATCAAAAAGCAGAAGAAAACAAGAAAAAGCATTTGTTAACAAAATTAACTTTATGAGAAAACTGCTCTCTGTAAGGATCTAGAAGGGAAACTGGATGTCACAGTAGATCAAAATTAGGTATAAACACAATATGGAAATTTCCATAAAAGTCTTAAACATCATCTTTTGGGTTTTCTTTTGAAATCTAGAATAAGCACTACCAGAACCTAAGGTCTTAGCCCAGGGTCAGAGTCTATTCCCACTCTGACCACTAGGTTAAAAAGAGGGCGTCAAGAACACACAAGGGAGGGGTGAGGATAGGTAAGACACCCAAAAAACTAGATAGCATTTGTTGCCCTCAACACAGAGAAACTAAAGCAGATACTTTAAAGCAACTGAGGCCAATAGGAGAAGGAGACCAGGAACTAGAGAAAAGGTTAGATCAAAAAGAATTAACCTAGAAGGTAACACACATGCACAGGAAATCAATGTGAGTCAACTCCCTGTATAGCTATCCTTATCTCAACCAGCAAAAACCCTTGGTCCTTCCTATTATTGCTTATATTCTCTCTTCAACAAAACTAGAGATAAGGGCAAAATAGTTTCTGCCTGGTAGCGAGGGGTAAGTGGGGGTAAGGGAGGGAGTGGGGAGGTAAGAGAGGGGGCGAGGGGAAGGGGGGAGAAATGACCCAAACAATGTACGCACATATGAATAAAATAAAAATTAAAAAAAAAAGAGGGCGTCAACCACCTCATACTCTCTATCCTTCCTCCTTATGAAGTCTCTCTCCTTCCATCTTCTCTAAACTCAGGTGGTGACTCTTCAATCACTGACAACAACCCTCCATGCTTGTGCTCCACTCATGGTCCTTAGCCTCTAGTGCCACTCTTAAACATTGCTAAAGGAAAAAAAATATTTCTGCCAACTACATTTCAATTAACTTCAATACTTAGTAGACTGTAATTCTGGACAAGTCACTATCTTTTAACTAAATTGACTGGAAATTTGAGCAGGCAAATAAAAATATTCTTGTTATACCTATCTAAAATAAATGAGGAGAAAACACTTTGGTCACAATCAATTGTTCCAGGAGCTGTCCCCACAAGGATATTCCAGTGAAACAGCCAGCCTTATATAAGACTATATTCTTCTAGCAACGTGCAAGGGACTGCCAGCTATGTCCTAAGACTAGCTTTGCACAGTAACTGCTGCTGCTTGGCAATCAGAGCTGCCAGCTCCCTCACGTTTGCACAGAACTCTGGGTCCTAAAAAAACCCCAACCTTGTCTTTGCTCTCTGACATACCAGGGGCAACCCCCGTCTGTATGTGTGAGTCCTAGATAGCATCCTTATTCTTTCTTCCCAAATAAAAGTTCCTTTATTGGAGATTCTTCTCTATTTTTTTTTTGGCAGACTGGGATTTGAACACAGTGCTTTGCACTTGCAATGCAGGTATGCTACAGCTTGAGTCACTCCTCCAGTCCATTTTGCTCTGGTTATTTTGGAGTTGGGGACTTGCAAACTATTTTGCCTGGATGGCCTCAACCACAATCTTCCTGATCTCAGTCTCCCAGGTAGCTAGGATCAAGGCATGAGACACCAGCACCCAGTCTTCTTTTCTTTTTAACAGATGACTGGAGTTAATAATCAATGGAGATTATCACATTATCCCTTCTAGATTTTTCAGAGTGAAAATATCAGGGGTGGAAGAACATAATACTGCAATAATTCCATGGTATGTTTAATATAAAAATAGTCTTTTATAATTACAAAAAAAAATCAGTGCCCCTAAAATCACTGTAAATAACTAGAAAGAGCTTTTACTATTGCCCAAGATAAACTGTGTTTACCCTCTACATATCAGTAACAGGAATTTCTACGACAGTTGCCAATTTCTAAGTGTTACTCCCATTCTGTCCCAAACACTTCTTTCACTCCAAGTCTTCCCACACACTTGACTGACCTGCCTACCCTTCTCTGCCTCCTTTCTCTCTGAATTTGACTTTGCCAATCCTTCCTTCAGGACCTACTCAGATGTGGACTCCTCCAGAGAGCCTTCTGGGACTTTAAGGCTGAGGAAGATCCACTCTACATGCTCTCACAGTGCCCGATTACATCTCTTTCATCCAATTTACCACAAGGGTCAAAACTGCCAATTTGCATGTCTGCCCTACTCAACAGATAGATCCATGAGGGCAGGGACTAACGAACACATCACTGGATCCCTTCTTAGTGCCCAGCACAGCACCCTAGAATATGCTAGTCCTTAATGAGCACTTGCTTTAGAAATCAGGAACAACTTTGTTTCATTTAAAGTAAGTTACAATTTATGTTCAGAAATGTCATGCTCAGACACCTTACTTACAACCCTAATCCTGCTAAGGTATAAGATGCAATGGCTTAATCCAGAAGCAAGTTAAGAAGCACTGCCAGCAAGGGACTGCCCAGCAAGCAGCTCTACAGAACAGCACAATCTGACAAGCAAGCTTACTGCTGTCTAACGTCTTGTCCTCAGTTTTAGAAGTCCCTCTACTTGGCTTTTTTTTTTCGGAGCCCAGAATTTAGTAAAAAAAGTGATCAGTCCAGTTTTTAGACACCATTATGCAGCAACCAAATTCAAACAACAGGGGAAATATGAACAATTTTTTAAATTTACACAGAGAGAAAACTCCTTTAGAATAGCAGAAATGCTGATAGAATGTCAAATCAGGACACACACCTTCCGGGTATTAAAATACCTGAAGAGTTGGAACAGTAATTAAAAAGTTGCTGGTGAGCAAAAAATAAAAACTAGAGGAGAGAAGTGTTATACCAGATATCAAGGTTTATCTTACAAGTAGAATAATTAAAACAAGGCAGTTTGTGCAGAAGGACAGACAAGAGGCCAGGTACAGATGCACACATGGATTCTCACATGAGACAAAAATGATGCAGAGCAGCAAAAAGAAGGACAGGTGCTATCTTTTCAATACTGTGCACTCAGAAAATCAATCTAGATGGATTATAGGTCTAGATATGACACTTTTGCCAATAATTTTTCAGGAAAAAATATACTTTCCTTCATGATTCCAGAGTAAGAAAAAATTTCTTATTAAGCAAGACATAAAAAGGCACAAGCTAGCTGGGTATAGTAGTACATACCTGTAATTCCAGCTAATCAGGAGGCAGAGATCAGGAGGACCACAATTCCTGGTCAGTCTGAATGAAAAGTTAATGAAACCCCATCTCAACCAATAAGCATTTTAAACCATTGTGGCACACACCTGTCATCTCCACTGTGTGGGAGACATATATAAGAGGATCCCAGTCTTGGCCAGCCAGGACAAAAAACATGAGATCCTATTCAAAAAATAACTAAAGCAAAAATGACTTGGGATGTAGCTTAAGTAAAGTGCCTGCCTACCAAGCATGAGGTCTGAGTTCAAACCCAATACTGCCGAACAGGGGGAAAAAAAAGCCAAAAATTTTAGTAAATTTAAGTTCACTGAAATTTAGGATTTCTGATCACTAACAGATATCATATAATGATTAAGCAAGCCAAGAATTAGGATAACAGATGTGCAGCATATATAAGAAGAAAAGGGTTCATATCTAAAAAATATAGAGACTGTGCATATATTTTTTAAAGATAGCACAATTTTAAGATGGGTGATATTCTGACTGAGTTTATCACAAGCAACCAAAAAAATGGCCAATAAACAGAAAAAGGTATTAAACTTGTTATTAATCAGGAAAATACAAATTAAACCATAATACCCCTACTACAGAATGACCAAAACATAAGTCTATCCATATCAAAGCAAATGGATCAATTTCAAATTTTGAGGATAACTAGTATATATCTAATGATTATCGTATGTATATATTGTGTAATATTATGCAGTCATAAAAATGAATGAACCACAGTTATGTACAACAAAATAAATCTTGAAAATGTGAGACTGGCAAAGGCAGCAAGGCAAAGTTTATATACTGAAGGATTACAAGATAAAGTTCAAAACAGGCAAACTTCGCCCAACTTTCAAGGATACATACTTGGGTAACAAATACAAAAAAAAAGGCTGGGTGTAGATGCTCATATCTATAATCCTAACTACTCTGGAGGTGGAGATCAGGTGGATCATGCTTTGAGGACAGCCTGGGCAAAAAGTTTATGAGACTCCATCTCAACCAATAAGAAGCTGCACATGGTGGCATGTGCCTGTCATTCCACCTACTCGGGAAGCGAAACAGGAGCATCAGAGCCCTGGCCAGTCTGGGTATAAAGCAAGACCTCCATGGGTTCCAGAACAGGATGTCAAAATGTTAACGCAGAAATAACTGACTGCTCCAAACTGTCCTTGGTGACTGGCTCTCTATGTCTCAGACCTCATCCCCTACCATACTTCTCCAACTAGCTCACTCTGCCTTCATGTCCCTTGATTACCAGCCAGGTTGTTTTTCCCTGGCTCTTACCTCTGCCTGGATGTCATCTTCCCAGATCATCACATAGTGGACTCTCTTACCTCCTTCAAGACTTTGCTTAAATGTGTCACCTTCATAATAAAAAAACTTCCTCTGCCCTATGTAAAAATGCAATCCAGTAAGCCCCAAACTTCTGCCTTTCCTTAATCCATACCTGTTATCTTCTAGAGCACCAAATCACTTATTTATTACATTCCTTATTATGTGTCCTGTCTTTTTAGAACTAAACTTCAAAAAAATAAGGAGGCCATCTGACTCTCAGATGTGTGAAAAAAATGTTTTTTATATGTCATTTAGCTCTGGGATGGGTTGACATGCAGCAGCAATAGTCAACATCCATCATAATTTAACACATAAAAACTAAATCCAAAATGAATGAAGAAATATACATCAAGACAAAATTAGGTTGCTCTGCAATACACAAAAATTATGTAACATTCAAAACTCATAGCCAGGAACAGTGGCTCAGGCCTGTAATCTTAGATACTCAGGAGACTGAGAGTGGGATGAAGGCTGTCTGAGACCAGCCTGATTAAAAAGTTAACAACACTCCATCTCAATCAATACTAGGTGCAGTGGCACACACCTGTCATCCCAAACTACATGTGAGTCTGAGATTAGGAGGATCGTGGTCCAGGGTAGCCTGGGCAAAAAAATTAGACACTATCTCCAAAATAATCAAAGCAAAAAAAGGGCTGAAGGAGTAGCTCAAGCAGTAGAGCACCTACCTAAGCAAGCACGAAGCCAAGTATAAACCCAGTTCTGCAAAAAAAAAAAAAAAATCAAGCTGGGTGCCAGTGGCTCACGCCTATAAACCTATCTACTTGGGAGGCTGAGATTGAGAGGATAACAGTTCAAG
Source organism: Castor canadensis (assembly GCF_047511655.1). NCBI lineage: Eukaryota > Metazoa > Chordata > Mammalia > Rodentia > Castoridae > Castor > Castor canadensis. The sequence goes on from NC_133396.1 coordinate 122,958,648, forward strand.
GCCAGCTTGGGCTCATCTCAATGGAAAAAATTGGGCATGGCGGCATGCACCTGTAATTCCAGCTATAGAGGGAAGCCTAAAATAGGAAGAACCTAGTACAGGCCAGATTGGGCAAAAAAACAAGACCCTAGCTCAAAAACAGCCTGAGGGGAAAAAAGGGGAATCTGGCAGAGTAGCTCAAGTGGTAGAGCACATAACTAGCAAGCATGAAGCCCTGAAGTTCAAACACTAATATCACCAAAGAAAAAAAAAGAAATAGATAAAATTTATCATATTAAGAAATTAAAGAAGGAAAGACATCCTTTCATCAGAGGCAAAAAATTTAAGAAACTTCAATAACCAACAATAATTTTTAAAAACTTCTTGATTGGTATAATGGCACATGCCTGTAATCCCACTTCCGAGGAGGATGATATGTTTGAGGCTAACCTCAAATTACATAGCAAGACCCTAGCTCCAAAAAGACACATAAAATGAAAAAGAATTGTTATTACATGTGGAACACAGGCAAGCCCATCAACAGCAGTGATCTAGCCAGTCATGGCAGCCTATGCCAGTAGTTCCAGCAACTTGGGAGACTGAGGCAGAAAGATCACTTGAGCCACAATGTTGAGACCAACCTCATCGCAAAAAAAAAAACCACAAAGTAATTATCAAAAACATATAGCAAGCCATACTAATGAGAATACATTACAATTTGAATTTTCCTAAGGAAAGCTGCTTGCTGTCACTTCATGTTTTCAGCATTAAAGTGGAGGTTTTAAGTTGTCTCAGATTCATAACAACAATCACTTTCTAGTCTCCATGAGCCTCAGTGAAAACAAAAGTCTTTTGTTATCATAACAATAAAATCTCATTCTTTGGAGGCAAATGAAAACATAATTTAGCCTTGAAACGTGTTTTTAATCACAATAGGATGAAAGCTATTAAGAGTTGGATTTAAAGAAGTTTTAAGTAGACTGAATAAAGTAGGTCTACAGAAAGTAGGAGGAAATAACAATAATAAACGCAGTAATGAATTAAATTAGATAAAAGCAACAGAAGAATTTAGTACTTGTTCTTAGATCTGTGTGTGTAGCATGTGTGGAGCGAAGACTGAAACGAAACAAGTCTAATCAATAATGACAACAAACCTAACATCAGTTCAGATTTACTGCATCACGTCCTAGGCATGGATTTTATGAGTATTATCTTACTCATGTTTCTTAACAATCCACCTATACTCCCCGCACAAAAGGAAACTTGACCCAATTAAACAATTTGCCCAAGTTTCCAAAGTTGTAAGTGACAAAGTCAGGATTCAAAGGTTTAGCTTTGATCTGTGTACAAATATAGATTACACAAACACTCCTTGACTTACACTAGAACTACATCCTGACAAAATCCATTGCAAGCTGAAAATACCTTCAATTACAATGTATTTGGTACACGTATCCTACCTATGTAGCTTAGCAGCATGGCCTGCTAGGGGGTCAGCTGTGAGCCACCACTCCCAGCTGCAGCTCAGCAGCCCAGAGGACTGTGCTCCAGATCACTGGCCAAAGAAAAGATCCAAACTTAAAAATCAAAGTACACGTCCCTACTGAATGATCTTAAACAACCATCCTCAGTCAGAAACCATCTGTATGTGAAGAATAGAAATATAACCACAGACAGATTTAAAAACTTTTTTTTTGTTGATACTGGTTTGAACTCAGGGCTTACACCTTCAGCTGCTCCATCAGCCCTATTTTTGTGTTGGGTATTTTAAAGATAGGGTCTCATGAACTATTTGCCCAAGCTGACTTTGAACCAGGATTCTCCTGATCTCTGCCTGAGTAGCTATGATTACAGGCCTGAGTAATCATGGCTAAATTTTTAAAGCATTTTTTCTTTTTATTTTGCAGTACTGGGGATTGAACCCAGGGCTTGAAAATGTTAGGCAAGTGTCCTACCACCAAGCTACATCTCCAGCCCTTTTTAAAATTTTATTGAGACAGGCTTGCTGATCTCAAATTTGGGATTCTCCTGCCTCTGTATTCTGAGTGCTGGAATTGCAAACGTGCACCACCATTATTATTATTTATTACCATCATTATTTCTTCTTCTACACACACACACACACACACACACACACACACACACACACACACACAGAGTCTAGACTCAGGGCCTAAGCAAGAGCTCTACCACTTGTGCCATGCCCCTAGCCATTGTTACTTTAGTTTGTTTCTCAGATAAGGTCTTGTGCTTTTGTCCAGGCCAACATGGAACTGTGATGCCTCCTGAGCAGCTGGGATTTCAGGCATGTGCTACCACTCCTCTTTTAATATTTTTTTAAAGGATTTTTTTAAACAAGAGTGTCCACTATCACCTAATATATTGCTGGAATTCTTAGCTAGAGAAATAAGATGAAAGAGAGAAAGGAATAAAAGGGGCACAAATAGGAAAGGAAGGAGGAAAACTATCCCTGTTTGCAGATTATATGATGCTACACCTAAAGGCCCAGAAGACTCTTAGATCTGGTATATACTTTTAGCAAAGTAGCAGGATACAAAACCAACATAAAAAAACAGCAGCCATTCCATAATCACTGAAAAAGTAGTCAGGAAAGGAATACCATTCACAAAAGCTCAAAAAATATGCATAAACTTAACCAATGATGTTAAAGACCTCTATAATGAAACTATAATGTACTGAAGAAAGAAAATACAGAAGACACTAGAAGATGGAAAGACCTTCCATGTTCATGCATTGCCAGAATTAATATTGTGAAAATGACCATACTACCAGAAGTGATACATGAATTCAATGCAAACCCCATCAAAATTCCATTGATATTCTTCACAGAAATAAAAAAAAAATCCTTAAATTCATAAGGAAACACAAAAAACCACAAACAGCCAAAACTGGAGTTTTTTTCTTTTCCGATTTGTTTTGTTTTGTTTTTGCAGTACTGGGATTTGAACTCAGGGATGCCCAGTATCCCCCTAAAAAATAAATAAAAGAACCAATGGGATGGACATACGTAGCAGAAAAAAACAGAAGCAACTGTGGGAAACCAGTAACTAAACAGACTGAGAAGAAACTGACATGAGCAAGGCCTGTCAAGGTCCTTTGTGCCGAGAGGGCAAGGCCCTAGCAAGAAGGAAGTCAGCAAGGTTCAGCAAGGCTGCCTTGCAAGAGGGGAGACTGAGGCAGTGGAGATAGACCTTGACATGAGCACAGCTCTGTCAAGGGCTTCTTGGCTGATAGGCTCAGACCCCGCCAAGGACAGGCAAAGTTCAGCAAGGCTGCCTTGCAAGAAAAACAGGACATGCTGACCTGGTCAGGATAGTCTATACTAAATAACAACATACCACAGCTGCACTGTTCCTGCTGCCTGTGCAACTGGACCCATGAGAATTCAACCAGCACTTCACCCTGCTTTCCCACACTTGCTGTATAAATACATGCGCTTGGAGGAGAAGGGGGTTGCCGGCATCTCTCATCAGGAGTGTTGGGCCCACCCGACCCCAGCTTTTCTCTATGTCTGTCTTTGTGGTTTTTTCTTAATCCCCAGTTGCTCCCAGTCAGCTCCAGGGATCTGCTCATGCTGGCCGTGAGAAGCACCGAGAAATGAATCTCTAAAGAGATTCATTTTAAGTAACTGTCTCATGTGACTGTGGGAGCTGGTGGACTGAAATCTGCAGGGCAGGCTGGCAGGCTAGAGATGGAGGAAAGAGTTGATGTGGCATTGAGTGTAAAGGCAACGTGAAAGGACAACCCCTCCCTTCTCAGAGGCATCTCAAACTTCTATCATTCAGGCCTTCAACAGATTAGTTCACCAACATTATCAAGGGTAATTGTCTTTAATCAAGCCTACTGATTTAAATAATCATATCTAAACAAATAACTCACAGCAGCTTTTACACTGGTTTGACCAAATAAAGGAGCACCAAGTTTACACAAAAAATTAACCATCACAATGTCCACACAAAGTCCTGCATATGAATGTAAACAGCAGCTTTGTGAGTAATAGCCAAAAACTGGAAAATGTCCTTCAGAGGTGAATGGTTAGATGGACTGTGGCATGTCCATACGATGGGATGCTCTCAGTAGTAAAATGGAATCAACTACTGGTAACATGAAACGACTTGGGTAGATCTCATGGTAAGTGAAACTATCCAATCTCTACAGCACATACTGTATAAATTCTATTTATATTACATTCATTAAATTACAAAATTCACAGACAGAAAACACAGTGGCTGCTGAGGTGTGAAAAATGTTCATCTGGGTCACTATGAAAGAATATTTGTTAAGAGGTTTATTTGAAAGAATTCATAACAATGAGTAACAAGAAAGTGTTTGCAAGATGTATAATGGGGTTTAACCAAATCAAACACTAAAATGCATTATCAAGTTGCAATTAAAAATATCACATTAATAGAAGGGCAGAATAGCAATACAGTGTGAAAAGTTCAGTATTACCCAGTATATACAGTAAATCTGTATATGAAAAGGAAGGCATTCCAAGTTAGTAAAGGAGAAATACATTTAGTGGTTATTCAGCAAACAGTGCTGTCAGTTCTAGATATAGAAATTGCATGTGTTTTTTTTTCATTTTTCTTTTATTATTCATATGTGCATACAAGGCTTGGTTCATTTCTCCCCCCTGCTGCATGTGATTTTATTGTTTTCTTTTTTTTTTTGGTGGTACTGGGATTTGAACTTGGAGCCTTATGCTTACTAGGCAGGTGTTTTATCACTTGAGCCACTCTACCAGCCCTTTATTGTTTTCTTAATTTCTGTTTCCCAAATGTCTGATAGTGAATGTATATGACTTTTATAACCAGAAAATATATTCTTCACAGATTATGAAAAAATAGGTAAATTGAATAAATTCTTATTTTAAGGTAAAATTTATAAATATAAAATAAAACAAAGAAACTATAAATAAAAATGATTCATATCTCTTTACTCATATAATATGGTAATTCTGTGTTAAAAAAATAACCACATTCAAAAGTCAAGGTTATGTATAGCTATCCTTATCTCAACCAGCAAAAACCCTTGTTCCTTCCTATTATTGTTTATACTCTCTCTACAACAAAATTAGAAATAAGGGCAAAATAGTTTCTGCTGGGTATTGACGGGGGGAGAGGGAGGGGGGGAGTGGGTGGTAATGGAGGGGGTGGGGGCAGGGGGGAGAAATGAACCAAGCCTTGTATGCACATATGAATAATAAAAGAAAAATTAAAAAAAAAAAAGTCAAGGTTAAACAACACAGAAGGGGGCAAAGTTTAACACATAACCAAAGCAAAAACAATCACAAAACACACCCTTAATTTTTAAAATTTTACTTACTAATTTATCTATTCATTTATTCTGTGGTACTGGGGACTGAACTTAGGGCCTTGAACTTGCTGGGCCAAAGCGCTACTTCTTGAGCCACACTCTCACTGCAACATACCCTTAATATACATGTGTGTGTGTGTGTGTGTATATATATATATAATTTTTTTTTTGGTGGTACTGGGGCCTTCACCTTGAGTCACTCCACCAGCCCAATTACTTGTGATAGGGTGTTTTGAAATAGAGTCTCAAGAACTATTTGCCTGGGCTAGTTTGGAAATGCGATCCTCCTGATCTCTGCCTCCTGAATAGCTAGGATTACAGGTGTGGGCCCCAGCGCCTGGCCATAAGAATATTTTCTAAAAGATATTCACAAAAGGAGAATTATCTTTAATTCTTCAATGTTGAATCACTGCTAAAATTGAATATCCAACCTTATAGTAATTAGAGAAAGGTAATTTAAAACAATAATATATCAATTTAACAAAGCTTCGTGGGAAGATTCCAAGATGGCGGCTAGAGGGAGGAAGCAGAAAGGGTGCTTCTTAAAGTAAAATCTTGGAGAGACGCTGGAGATACACCTTACAGGCAAAACCACCAAGAAGAGGCAAAACTTTGACTCCTCCACACCTCCAGCCTGTGCATAGCATCTCCACTTCACATTAAATGGAGAAACCAGGAGGGCTCCCATGCCACCACCAGACGCCAGTGCCCAGATGGCTTGGAAAGAAGTCAACAAGGTGAGCTAAGCGGCACACAGTATCCCACAGACAACCCTGGGCAAGATCAGCATAGCCCCCTGGACAGACCGACCCCAACCCAGGGAAAAAAGAACAGCTGAATAATAAGCAATAACAACGAAAAAGACATGTAGCAAAGAGGGCGGGGGCCCTGAGCACTGAAGAGGGTGGGAGGGGAATCCCCATGGAACTGTAAATAAACAAGACACCAGAGAGGGCAGGAGTGGCGGCACCAACCCAGCAACCTTGGAGCGGGAAAGCTTGTAAAAGTGGCTGTGTGAGAAAAACTCCACTGCAGAGGGGGGAAGACCCACATCCCACCTGAGCTGTAAATAAACACTCCGGCTGGAGAAGGCGGGTGTAGTGCCACCTCCCCCAGTGTGCTTAGAGAGGGGAAAACTTGTAACAGTGGTGGTCGCACCACAAAGCATGTGGGGCCAGGTAAGTGTTAAGCTCACTCCCGAGATCTGCAATCAATAAAGTCTCCAGCAACGATAGGCTGAGAGTAGCGGGCAGGCGAGCCCAAGGCTCAGATACACATCCATAGAACTATCTCCAGACACTTTTTTTTTTCTTTTTCCCTTTTCTCCTTTACGAGACAACAACTCATCTTTCATACTGAAAGACTTACTGAAACTGTACTGCATTTAAACTTGGGATATTTTCTTGTGTTTTGTTTTTTTGTTTGTTTTGTTTTTTTGGTTTGTTTTCCCCTTTGATGAGACCATGACAGAACTACTTCTGAAACACCATGTCCAGGATTGGAGGCTGAGGGACTGACACCAAAATTATTAAGACTAAAACTTTATTGCATTTGAACTTGGAGATTTTTATTTTTATCCTCTCCCTGTCTCTCTAATGTCTGTTTAGCTTACTGTTGATTAGTACACTATCTCTCCCTGTTTATTTGACACTGTTTTTTAATTTGTTGTTTGTTTGTTTTTTACTTGTTTGTTTGTTTTTCCCTTTTTCTTTACCTTCTTTGCTTTCCTTCTCCTCTCACCCTTCCATTCTAGATATAATTATTGTTACTATTACAACCTAGAAAATACTTAATTGCACACAGTACAGGGACAGTAACAATAGCAAGGGCAATGATGGGAAGATGGAAAAAAGAAGGAAACCAGTTTCCACCCAGCAATAAATTAGTACAGGAACCAGAGGGAAATGAAGAAAACAGATACTCAGATCCAGACTCCAACAAAACGAAGATAAACTATGCCAAAGAACCCAATGAAGCCCACAAGAATAATCTGAAAGATGAAATCCTCCAAGTAATCAATGAGAACTTTATAGGGATGATACTGGATATGGTCAACCAAAATGTAGAGGAGACACTCAAGAAATTCCAAGACAACAAAAATAGAGAATTTGAGAAAGCACAAGGACAAATAAAAGAAACCATAGAAGCACTGTATAAACACCAAAGTGAAACAAAGAACACGATGAATAAAGACATAAATGAACTCAGGACGAGAATAGACAACATTAAACAGGAAGAAACTCAGGATATGGAAAACCTCAGAAAAAAGAATGAAATGGAAATGCAAAACAAAATGGAAGGCCAATCTAGCAGAATAGAACAAGCAAAAGACAGAATCTCAGAACTCGAACATGAAATGGTAATTAAAGGGAAAAAACTGAAAAACTATTAGTTAAACAACTCAAGACCTGTGAAAAGAAAATGCAAGAACTCACCGACTCCATCAAAAGACCAAACCTGAGAATCATGGGCATTGAAGAAGGAGAAGAGATGCAAGCAAACGGAATGCGTAATATATTCAACAAAATAATTACAGAAAATTTCCCAAATCTAGAAAAATCTATGCCCATAAAGATGGAAGAGGTCTCCAGAACACCAAACAGACCGGACCAAATAGAATAACCCCATGGCATATTATCATTAAAACAACAAATACAGAGACTCAAGAAAAAATATTGAAGGCTGTAAGAGAGAAAAAAACAAGTAACATACAAAGGTAAACCCATCAAAATCACAACAGACTTCTCAACAAAAACACTAAAAGCAAGAAGAGCTTGGGGTGAGATCTTCCAGGCACTGAATGAAAATAATTTCAACACTAGAATACTCTACCCAGCAAAACTATCATTCAAAATAGATGGAGCAATAAACTCTTTCATGATAAGCACAAACTAAAATAATATGTGACTACAAAACCACCACTGCAAAAGATTCTTCAAGGGATTCTGCACACAGAAAGTGAAACCCAAAATAACCATGAAAGGGCAGGAAGCACCAAACTACAGGAAAAGAAAAAGCAAGAAAGTAGAGAGTAACCTCAATCGAGGTATACACAATCAAACCTTCAAACAACTAAGACAACTAAATGACAGGAATCACCACATACCTATCAGTACTAACACTTAATGTTAATGGACTTTAATTCCCCCATCAAAAGGCACCGTTGACAAACAGGATTAAAAAGGAAGATCCAACAATTTGTTGCTTATAGGAGGCCCATCTCACTGACAGAAATAAGCATAGGCTTAGGAAGAAAGGCTGGAAGGAGATTTACCAAGCCAATGGCCCCCAAAAACAGGCAGAGTAGCAATACTTATATCTGACAAAGTAGACTTCAAACCTACATTGATCAAATGAGATAAAGAAGGACATTCCACACTAATAAAAGGGGAAATAGACCAAAAGGAAATAACAATTATCAACCTATATGCACCCAATGTCAACACAACCAATTTCATCAAACATACCCTGAAAAACCTAAAAGCATATATTAACTCCAACACAGTGGTTGTGGGAGACTTTAACACCCCATTATCATTAATAGATAGGTCATTCAAACAAAACAATCAATAAAGAAATCTTAGAACTAAAATATACTATAGATCAAATGGACCTAGTCCATCCAACTTCTACACAATATACATTCTTCTCAGCAGCCCATAGAATCTTCTCCAAAATAGATCATATCCTAGGGCACAAAGTGAGCCTCAGCAAATATAAGAAAATAGAAATTATACCATGCATTCTATCTGATCACAATGCAATAATACTAGAACTCAACAACAAAAATAAAGACAAAAAACATGCAAACAACTGGAAACTGAGTAACTCACTGCTTAATGAACAATTGGGTCATTGATGAAATAAAAGAGGAAATAAAAAAGTTCCTGGGAGTCAATGAAAATAAAAACACAACCTACCGGAACCTATGGGACACAGCAAAGGCAGTCCTGAGAGGAAAGTTTATAGCTATGAGTGCATATATTAAAAAGACTGAATGATCTCAAATCAATGAGCTAATGATACATCTCAAACTCCTAGAAAAACAAGAACAAGCAAATCCCAAAACAAACAGAAGGAGAGAAATAATAAAAATAAGAGCTGAAATCAATGAAATAAAAACCAAAAAAAACACACAAAGAATTAATGAAACAAAAAGTTGGTTCTTTGAAAAAATAAACAAGATCGATAGATCCCTGGCAAACCTGACTAAAATGAGGAGAGAAAAAAACCCAAATTAATAGAATCACGAATGTAAAAGGGGAGATAACAACAAACACCATGGAAGTCCAGGAAATCATCAGAGACTACTTTGAGAACCTATATTCAAATAAATTTGAAAATCTTAAAGAAATGGACAGATTTCTAGATACATATGAGCATCCAAAACTGAACCAAGAGGAAATTAATCACCTGAATAGATCTATAACACAAAATGAAATTGAAGCAGTAATCAAGAGTTTCCCCAAAAAGAAAAGTCCAGACCTTTAAAGAAGAACTGATACCAACCCTCCTTAAACTGCTCCTGAAATAGAAAGGGAAGGAAAACTGCCTAATATATTTTATGTAGCCAGTATTACACTTATCCCAAAACCAGGCAAAGATACCTCCAAAAAGGAGAACTATAGGCCAATCTCCTTAATGAACACTGATACAAAAATCCTCAATAAAATAATGGCAAATCAAATTCAACAACACATCAAAAAGATCATTCACCACAACCAAGTAGGCTTCATCCCAGGAATGCAGGGGTGGTTCAACTTATAAAAATCAATAAACGTAATAAACCACATTAACAGAAGCAAAAACAAAAACCACTTGATCATCTCAATAGATGCAGAAAAAGCCTTTGATAAGATCAAACACCATTTCATGATAAAAGCTATAAGAAAACTAGGAATAGAAGGAAAGTACCTCAACATCATAAAAGCTACATATGACAAACCTACTGCCAGCATTATACTTAATGGAGAAAAACTGAAACCATTCCCTCTAAAATCAGGAACTAGACAAGGATGCCCACTATCTCCACTCCTACTCAACATAGTACTGGAATTCTTATCCAGAGCAATTAGGCAAGAAGAAGGAATAAAAGGAATGCAAATAGGTAAAGAAACTGTCAAAATATCCCTATTTGCAGACGACATGATCCTATACCTTAAAGACCCAAAAAACTCTACTCACAAGCTCCTAGACACCATCAATAGCTATAGCAAGGTAGCAGGATATAAAATCAACATAGAAAAATCATTAGCATTTCTATACACTAATAATGAACAAACTGAGAAAGAATATATGAAAACAACTCCATTTACAATAGCCTGAAAAAAAATCAAATACCTAGGTGGAAACCTAACAAAAGATGTGAAAGACCTCTACAAGGAAAACTATACTGAAGAAAGAGATTGAGGAAGACTATAGAAAGTGGAGAGATCTCCCATGCTCATGGATTGGTAGAATCACCATAGTAAAAATGTCTATACTCCCAAAAGTAATCTACATGTTTAATGCAATTCCCATCAAAATCCAAATGATATTATTCATCAAAGAGATTGAAAAATCTATTATTAAATTTGTATGGAAACATAAGAGGCCTCTAAACTGAAGAGACCACCCAGAGAGTGGGAGAAACATTTATTTGCCACATGAGTAAAGGACTGATAACCAGAATATATAGGGAAGTCAAAAAACTAAATTCTCCCAAAATTAATGAACCAATAAAGAAATGGGCAAGTGAACTAAACAGAACTTTCTCAAAAGAATAAATTCAAATGGCCAAAAAACATATGAAAAAAATGCTCACCATCCCTAGCAACAAAGGAAATGCTAATTAAAACCACACTAAGATTCCACCTCACCCCTGTCAGAATAGCCATCATTAGCAACATCACCAACAGCAGGTGTTGGCGAGGATGCGGGGAAAAAGGAACCCTCTTACACTGCTGGTTGGAATGTAAACTAGTACAACCACTCTGGAAAAAAATTTGGAGGCTACTTAAAAATTTAAACATTGATCTACCATATGGTCCTGCAATACCGCTCTTGGGGATATATCCAAAAGAGTGTGACTCAGGTTACTCCAGAGGCACCTGCACACCCATATTTATTGCGGCACTATTCACAATAGCCAAGTTATAGAAACAGTCAAGATGCCCCACTATTGATGAATGGATTAAGAAAATGTTGTATTTATACACAATGGAATTTTATGCAGCCATGAAGAAGAATGAAATGTTATCATTCGCAGGTAAATGGATGGAATTGGAGAACATCATTCTGAGTGAGGTTAGCCTGGCCCAAAAGACCAAAAATCGTATGTTCTCCCTCATATTGGATCAAGGACAAACACAACAAGGGGAATGGACTTTGATCACATGATAAAGCAAGAACACACAAGGAAGGTATGAGGATAGGTAAAACACACAAAAAACTCGATAGCATTTGTTGTCTTCAACGCAGAGAAACTAAAGCAGATACTTTAAAGCAACTGAGGCCAATAGGACAAGGGGACCAGGAACTAGAGAAAAGGTTAGATCAAGAAGAATTAACCTAGAAGGTAACACACACACACAGGAAATTAATGTGAGTCAACTCCCTGTATAGCTATCCTTATCTCAACTAGCAAAAACTCTTGATCCTTCCTATTTTGTTTATACTCTCTCTTCAACAAAACTAGAAATATGGCAAAATAGTTTCTGCCTGGTAGCAAGGGGTTAGGGAGAGTAAGGGAGGGAGTGGGGGGGTAGCGGGGAGAAATGACCCAAACATTGTATGTACATATGAATAAAAAAAAAAAAAAAAAAAAAACAAAGCTTCTTAAACAAAAGATAGTAAGAATGAAAGGGAAACAAAGTCTTGAATGTAATTATAAACAATGTTAACTCTTACAAATTTGCTAAAAGGCCTTAGACCAGATAGTCTATTTACAGGAATGTTTTGTCAATATACAGACTTTTCTTTCTAAGAAAGTATTCAGAACAATTAAAATATTTAAGTAGTTTGTACTTATTGAAACACTAAAAGTGGTACAATAATTTATACATTTAAACCTCCAAAAACAGCACATTGGTTAATAAATAAATAATGCCTATACAACTGAATACCACACTGTCATAAAACATGTCCAACATCAGCAGATAAATAATAAGGAAATAAAATGAAAAATGGTTAATATTGGAATACACTCATAATATAATTAGATAAGTAAAAATTCAGAATATAAGACAATCTACAGAATGTGATCTCCATTTTGTTTAAATTCCATATATATGTATATTCTAATAAACTAAATATTCTAAAATATGCTAATATTCTAAAATATTGATAGCTATCATCTACAGATGATAGAATTATATGACACACATTTTTTCTTGACATTTATTAAGATTTTTTAATAAAAAATATTATCTAAGAAAAACAAACTTTAAAATTTAAGCGTTTAGTTTCCCAAGGTATGAACAAACAGGTTTTTGAAAGAATTATATTAATACCTGAAGTTGACACAAAGTCAGCTTACAAATTCCTACAGAACTCTAACTTTTGAACCACATAAATGAAAAGGGAGAGAGAGACTTAACATATATGCTCCCAAAATGACAATCTATTACAAATAAAGTACTAAGGATAAGATTATATTTTTGGTGATTTTGTTCATTCTCCTTGCCTTCTCAAATCTATATGTATTACAGTACTATAATTACTGTGTCCTTCATTTTATTCAGTTCCATTTCAGAGTACATTGTCTTAAAGTTGTTTATCATTGCTTGATTTTTTTTTTTTGCAGCATTAAGGAGGAGATGGTAACAAAGACTATAAGTAGTAAATATTTCACAAGATTAAATAATAAAAAAGAAAACAAATTTTATTTCATTAAAGCAAAAATAAATTTAAGAAGGATCCCTCCATCCTTAAGAAAGGAATGCAGAACACTGGCAGCATGAGGCTGAAGAGCACCAGATCAACAGGATGTTAATATGTGACAGGGTTAATATGCGACAGGGTTCTTTGATGAGATGGGCTAAGGAAGCTGACCGGTGTCTTCACTGCAGGGCTTCCGCAGTCTTCAGATACTAATTTTCAGACTTTAACCATTTCCATGACAGCCTCTGAAGTAGATTCAGAGAGCTCCCAAGAATCTAGAACATCTACTAAACAATCACCAATCCATCAGATATTCTCATGTTTTGGATATATTTTGTAAAACATACAAAAAGAGGAAAAAAGAGTAAATTCCGTCTATGATAGAACTGAGGTTCCATGGGGCACAATTCCTTTATAACTATATATTGGGATTAGTGTGAGGAAGAAGAACTAAAAAAGATAGCAGATGGGAGTTCTGGAATGTTACTCACTTATTAACACTAGTTTTATATGCAAAATTTATATTATTCTTTTAGAATAAGGTAATTTCATTTTTATGAAATTATCTCACATTTCATTATTTAAATGTGACAAAAAAATCAAATGACATGGCTGAATATTTAAAAAGTACTATAAACTAAAATACAAATATAAACATATCTTAGTAAATAAAAACTACTTTTGGACCATTTTTTTAAGTAACTTTTTTTGACAGTACTGGAGTTTGAACTCAGGGCCTTGCACTTACTGGGCAGGTGCTCTATCACTTGAGTCACTCCATTAGCCCTTACTTTGGATATTTAAAGCAACAAAACTCTCAGCATTGAATTTAACTGGCACAGAAACTGCAAAGCACTAAGCCATTTACTACTTAGATTTTCCTATCAGCCATTAGATGGCACCAGGTATCTGCTAGTTAGCATAAGTATATAAACTCCAGTTTTCTCTACCTGCTTCAAATGTTATATAAAATAATTTAACTTTTAAGAAAATACAATATCATTTATCATTATTAAAAATTAATATGAAGAATAATATAAATGACATTTCTAAGATCATTTCTAGACTGTTAAAACTAAATAATCTTATTCAGAAACTGACTCTTAAAAAGCTGTCAGATGGTTAAAAAGATGTCTTTCCTTAAACCGAACCTACATTTCCCAATTTCTAATTCTTAATGATCAAACTTCCATTTTCTCTACTTAGTAAATTTTATCTTATCATTTTCTATAATCCAGGACTCTCATTTCCTGGGTAGTTTCCCAGAGTCTATTCTGAAATCTCTGCTCCAGATTTTTGTATAGTCTATTTAAATACTAAGAATGACCCCATTCTGATAATTATTTTTCTACCTGCAGTTAAGAATAAGAAAGTTCAGATTTAGCCTACAACCTGAAAATACGAAAACAGACAAAATATATGAAATAATCCCACAAAAGACAATGCCTATGATGGGTGATGTTATCTTAGGATTTTATAAGCTTGCTATTTAGAGGAAGGAGACAAATAAGCTTACTGTATAGAGAGGAGAAACCCAGGAGCCAGCAGTCTTCATAAGTCAAGGAGATAAATCTGGGAGTATGAACATTCAAGGATGCTAAAGGTCCCCTGGCTGAGTATTGATAATAAAAAGCTATGAGTGTATCTGTTCCCATGATATCCAGTAAAGTACTTCTTAGCACAAGATATGGAAATAAACAATCTGAGCTGGAAAAAGAACTACCTAAGATGATTAGAGGGAAGAGCAAGAAGCAATGATTACTCCCATGCTCCAGGATTTTAGAATAAAAATCTCTAGTTTTATGAGCCATTGACTAGAGTACTATAAAGAATCTTACCTCAGAAAATTAACTTTCCATCACTATGACAAAGCATCTGAGATAACCAACTTAAAAGGAGGGAAGGTTTATTTTGGATCTTGGTTTCAGAGGTTTCAGTCTATAGCCACTTGGCCTTTTGCTTTGGGCCTGCAGCAACACAGTATATCATTGTGGGAATGTGTGCTGAAGGAGCTCTGTTTACCTGGCAGGCAGGAAACAGAGACAGATAGGAGCCAGGGTCCCAATGTCTCCTTCATTGACATACCCCACCATGATCTAACTTCCTTTCATTAGTCCCCCTTACCTCTTAAAGGTTCCACCATCTTCCAAGAATGTCACACCCACAAGTCTATAACACATGGACCTTTGGAAGACATTTCATATCCAAAATATAGCAGACTGTATGAGGGCTCCTCTGTTCTAAAAAAGGATATAAGTAAGCCCAAGAAGAACTAACTATTCAAAGGCAACTTACACTATCTCAGAAAAGGCTTAAGAACCAAGTAAAATTATCCAACATTCTATAAAGAAAACACTTCATAATGCTTGGGATCCAGTTTTAAAAAATTACCAGGCATGTAAAGAAATAAAAATAAATAAATAGAAAAAAGCAATCAAAACTGAGAAAAGCAATAAAATTGGTAGTCAAGTACACTAACAGTTATGATACATTATTCCGTGGATTCAAAAGACTAGAGAAAACACTTAAAGAAGGGAGACAGGGAAATATTGTAAAAAGCCAAAAATGAACTTCTAAAGGTAAAAACAATACCCAAGATAAAATAACACTACAAGAAATAACGGTACAAAAGAAAACAGTTAACTTGAAGACACAAACAGAAAGCTTAGACACTAAAACACAGCAGGGAAACAATAGTGAAAATAGGAGTAAATCATGAACAGACTATGGAACAATTTTGACTGCAAAAACATATGTGTAACTGGGTCCACGAAAAAAGAGGAAATCAAGAAAACATTTGAGCACAGTGCAGGGGCTGAGGGGCTGTGTCAACTACAGAGGAAGCTGGTGGTCCCCTCAGACATATTATGAAGGTAGAATATATATCCAGAAAGTAGAATATTGACCTAAATAACCAGAAACTCCTCCATCAGTTAGATTTGTACCAAAAATTAATACGAATGCAATTGTTGGCTCTGCAGACCTAAGGCAGATGAATGAGTATCCCATCTCATCTGGGAGATGCACTATCATTCCTGCATCCTGAAATCTGCATTTCCTGCATCCTCAGAAGGAGTTGTAAACATGCATTTCTGCATCCTGAAGAGGAGATACAGGGTCTGATAGATCTGCCACAGGGCTGATGAGCAAAATGCTCATCAATATTGTTTCCCTCCCCCAATAAGGGCAAACAAACCAGTTCACCTAAGCAAGCCTGCAAATCCATGGCCAATGAAAAAAATCCACACAATCCAGAGTTAAAAAGTCCATAAAAGTCCCAGCCTTTACCTGAGCAGGGAGCTACCAGTTTCCAGGCTCCACTGTACTTCTCTAGCTGTAGCCTTTCCTTTCTCTCTTATAATAAATCCTACTTCATATTACTGGCTTTGGCTCCATCAGTCAGCTGCCTCAGGAGCCAGTTCTCTGGCCTGTGAAGGCAAGGACCCTCAACACAACTTGCAACACTTTAAACGGGCACGTAACACAATGAAGAATTAATCCAGTAGAATGCTGGGTGAATGCAGCATACCAGTGTTAGTAAAATAGAAAAATTCATATTAAAGTTTATAAAAGAGCCAAAAAATCTAATGATATCCAAAGAAAGTATGAAGCTTCCACAGTGACTAGAGGACAAACATAAACAATTAATTTTAGTGGATCTCAAACTTGTCCTAAATGAGTAACCTTCTCATAGCAATGACTTCATTAAAAATCACGATGGAAAACAGTAAGTAATTTGCATTATACAGACATTAAGTAAAAAAATTCCAGATGGTAAATATGACCCTGACATTTGTAAGATGATACTTAATATACATATTCCTATTATGATATCTGGCAGCAGGAGGAAAAACAATTTTCTCTCTCTTGGTATGGTACTGTCATGTAAATTTGAACATGGACTGGAAACAGAACTCAGATTTACAAGACGGTAACACAGAAAGTGTCAAAAGGTGGAGGAAAAGTATACTTGTGAAACATAAATCTCAAGGAAGACAAACAGAAACACAAGCTTTATCCAACTAAAGCTGAAACTGTTTAAAGCAGCAGATAAACGAATACTGTCACAAATTGTGCTAATTTTTGAAGTGGTGTCTGTGCTGAGTACTAGTTGTATCAAAAAAATGTTCAGACTTTAAAAAATGAAGAACAGGGATGCAAAACAGAAGCAAATGTTAATGGGAGGGAACAGGAAATGGAAAGGGTAAAGAAGAGTGAATATGGATGATGTACTTTAAGTACTTACATGAAAATAGAACAATGAAACCTGTTGAAATCATTTTAAGTGGGGGGGGGGGATGAGGAAGAACAATGATAGGGGTGAAACTAACCAAGGTATACTGTAAGCATATGTGGACATATCACAATGAAACCCCCCTGCACAATATTCTAATAAATGGTAATAAAAATGTTTTTAAAATGTTCAGAATTATTTTGATACCTGTATTTATAATCAAAAGATATTGGTGATGAATGTCTATTAAAAACCGAATCCTGTGTGTTACATGTAACAAACATGACAAATAGTTGTTTACAATCTTCCTAAATAAACTGACATGTAGGTGAAGTCACGGAAAAGAAAAATAGGCATATGGATATGTCATTTTGAGATTAAATGAGGCAGGCTACTGACAGAGAAGGTCTCCGTGGGACTCTGGTGCCCTGAAACTTTGCTCAGTGCATTCCATGCTAAATGTCTTGTCTCAGCCCAATGCCATTGTTTGCTATTGTAACCTTCTGTTCCACTGTAATATCTTAGCAGTTACAGAGTCTTTCAATTGTAAATCTTTTGCAGTTGTAAGTTTTCCAGAGACAGAAAGCCTTGGGGGAATTTCATCCCTGACTACCCCTCAGGTAAAAGCCCCCTGCTTATGATGGCAACATATATATGCCATGAAAACACCCAAGTATTGCATACATGCATGCACAGAGTGCCCCATGTTGCATGACAATCAAACCTGTCAATCACCCTAGCCCATCCACATTTTTCCCACAGTTTGCCCTTTCAATTTATAAAGGTCCTCAGAGACAAAGATTGGCCCACCACTACTTTCTCATGTGGTACCTTCCCCTCACCTTCAATAAACTTTACTATCACTTTCAAGACATTTTTGCATCCTGTATGAATTCTTCTCTCTCCAGTGCAAGTACCTGAAATTTTCTGATCAGGGTCTCCTTTGACCACCCATCCATTAACATAAAGTTAGTCTTAAAATATAAATAAAATATGTAATGTGACCTCAGAGATTATGCCATTTCTATTATATGGATGAGTGTATTTATAATAATCTTGTCAAAGTAGCAAAACTTGGAATTATTAAAATATATCATTTATCATTTATCCCATGTTGGATACTTGTGATTGGAATTTGCTTAACAAATTACATAATTAGTTTAATTTCTTCTCTGCCAAAGAGAAATCTCAGTTACTGTATTTTGAATTTGATTTCACCAGAAATGTTATTAAAAGGAGCTTTGAATTCTAGGAATTCTTACAGAGTGCAAATTACTTAAGCATTAAAAAAAAAAATTTAAGAAATAATGGCCACCACCTTTTCAAACTTAATGAAAGCTACAAACCAAAATAAGCCCCAAGAAAAATGAAGTACACAAAGATACATCATACTCAAATTGCTTAAAACCAGTTGCAAAAATAAAACCTTGAAAGAACCTACAAAATACATATTATATACAAAGAAAAATAAGGTTACCAAGAGATTATTCAACAGAAACAATAAAAGTTAGGAAAAAACTGGAGTACTACTTTTGAAGTATTGAAAGAAGAAAAAACTGCTAACCTAGAATTCCTGACCAATGAAAACCAAAGGTGAAGTTAAAGATGACATCAACAACAAAATCTCTGAGATAACACAAAAGTTGAAAGAATTGATCACCAGCAAACCTTCTGTGAGAAATGTTAAAGTTCTTCAAGTAGGAAAAAAAAAATAATAATACCAGAAGGAAACCCAGATCTTAAAAAATTTCAGAAAGGCAATAAAAATTATAAAGCATACAAGAAAACAAGAAAGAATAGCCCACTCTCAGGACAAAAGAAGTAACAGGAACTATCTCTGAGGAAGCCCAGACATTAGAATTACTAGTCAAAGATGTTACAATTATTTTTAAATACAGTCAATGACCAAAGTAAACCTTGGACAAAGAACTAAAGGAAATTAGGAGGAAAAAACATATGAATAGGGAGTGCCAAAAAAGAAATAGAAATTATAAAAAGAGAACAAAAAGAAATTCTAACGGTAAAAGTACAATACATTAAATGAAAATTACTTAAGGAGCTCAATGGCAGATTGAAGTAGACAGATGAAAGACTGAGCAAACTTTAAGATAAGACCACTGAAATTATCTACTTTGAGGAGCAAAAAGAACAAAAAAGAATGAAGAAAAATGAGTAGAACCTGAGGAACTTGTGGGACACCTTCAAGTTTACGTACATTTGCATCATAGGAGTACCAAAAAAAAAAAAAGAGAGAGAGAGAGAGAGAGAGAGAGAGAGAGAGAAAAGGGGAGGGGAGAGGAGGGTAGGGAAGGGGAGAGAAGGAGAAAGGAAGGAAGGGAAGGGACGTTAGGATAGTCAAAACCCAGAACACAGACAACACCAAATGCTGAAGAAGACACAGAATAGGAGCTTTGCATTCGCTGGTGGCAATGCAAAATGATACAGCACCCTAGAAGACATTTTGGCAGTTTCTTGCAAAGCTAAACATACTCAGCCACATGCCTCAGCTAATGCACTCCTTAGTATTAACCTAAAGGAGCTGAAACCTTACAACCACACAAAAACGTGCACAAAGATGTTTATAACAGCTTTATTTATCATGGCCAAGACTTGAACACAAGCAAAATGTCTTTCAGTAGATGAATGGATAAATTGTGGTAAATCCATACAAAGGAATAATATTCAGTCTAGAAAATTATTTCATGTCAAAGCACAAAAAGACAAAGAACAAATCTTAAACACACATTACTCAATGAAAAATGACAATCTGTAAAGCCTACCCACTATGTAGCATGATTCCAACTATATCACATTCTGGAAAGGCAGAACTGTGGAGTAAGTGGTTGCTATGGATTTGACTAGGGGAAGGAAGAGTATCAAGGGAGTAACAGGCGAAGCAAAGAGAATTTTTAGGGTAGTGAAGCTACTTTGCATGATATTACAATGGTTGGTACATGTCATTATACATTTGTCAAACCCTTGGAAGGGAGAATACCAAGAGTGAACCCTAATGCAAAATAAACAATGGACTCTGGTTGATAGAGATGTGTGGATGTAGGTTCATCCACTGTAACAACAGGACCACTCTGGTGCCCAGTGTTACTAATGGGGGAATCAATGTATGTGAGGTGAGGGGTAAACAGGAAATTTCCTCTCAAATTTACTCTGAACCAAAAACTACTTTAAAAATTATCTTTAAATTTTCAAAAGGAAAACTGCAGTGGCTATATTTATAAGATAAAGTATATTTCAAAGTAAAGAACATTATCAGAGATAAAAGGAGTCAATATATCAGGAAGATATAAATTTAAATGTTTACAGCAGAACTTCAACATAGATGAAACAGACAACAGAACTGCAAGGAGATGTAGAAAATCCAGTTACTAATAGAATAAATAGAATAATTAAGGGTACAAAAGACTGGAATGCTATCAACCAACTTGACATAATTAGCATTTATAAAACCCATTACTCAACATAGTAGGAATACATTTTTTATACTGCACACAAAATATTGACCAAAATAAACCATATTTTGAGTCATATATTACATAGTAATTCTCAATAAATTTAAAGGGATTCAAATCACATGAAATATATTCTCTAACCACAATGGAATTAAATTAGAAATAAAAATCAGAAATATAACTGGAAATTTTCCACATATTTGGAATTAAATAATAAATTTCCCAATAATCCACAGGGCAATGAAGAAATCCAAACAGGAATTTAACAGTATTTTTTTCTTGGGAACGAGGTCTCACTATATAGTTCACTCTGGCCTTGAACTTGCTATGCAGTCCTCAAAATCATAATCTTCTCTCTCAGCTTCATCGAGTGCTGGGATCACAAGCATGTCACAAGCATATCAAAACAATCCATCAAGGCACCTGCACACCCATGTTTATTGCAGCACTCTTCACAATAGCCAAGCTATGGAAACAGCAAAGATGCCCCACTACTGACGAATGGATTAAGAAAATGTGGTATTTATACACAATGGAATTTTACTCAGCCACAAAGAAGAATGAAATTTTCTCATTTGCAAGTAAATAGATGGAACTGGAGAACACAATCTTAAGTGAAGTTAGCCAGGCTCAGAAAGACGAAGTCAGCATGATCTCTTACACGTGGAATACAGACCTCATACAAACAGCAATATTATGAAAAACAGGTCACGCTAAGGGGAGGTCACTAACGGGAGAGGGAGGGTAAAAGAAAGAAGTTAAGAAGATGAACATGGTTGATGTACTTCCTACACAAGAATGAATACAGAATTTTTAAACCTGTTGAAATCACCATAAGAAAGAGACTAAGGTAGAAAGGAGGAAAATAGAGGGGATGAACCAATTTGGGTTATAATACATATATACATGGAAATATCACAATGAAACACCCTGTATAGCTACCTTAAACAAACAAAAATGTCTTTTTTTTTTCTTTTACAAAATCAGAGAACAGGAGGACAGAATAGGACCTATCTAGGGGGTTTGGTATCAGTGGGAAGGAAGGAAGTGGGGAAAAGGTGTGGGAGGGTGAATATGATGCAAATAGTGTGTACTCGTGTGAAAATGGAAAAAAGAGACCTGTTGAAACCATTCCAAGAATGGGGAAGATAAAAGAGAATGATGGAGGGGGTGAATTCAACTGCAATGTATTTGACATATTGTAATAATTTTTGTACATGCCATAATGTACCCAAACACATACAACAATTATAAAAAGAAGGAACCAAAAAAAACCCATCAAAATCTGCAGCATGGACCTAAAATAATATTACAAGTAAAGTTCATAGCACTCAATGATTTTAGAAAACAAGTTCTCAAACTGGTGACCCAAAATCAGATCACATTTGAAACCATCAAATTATAGTCGTTCTCAAACTGGTGACCCAAAATCAGATCACATTTGAAACCATCAAATTATAGTCAACTTCTGCACAGATGTAAGCACCTGACTACATTGCTTGTAATTGTACAATTGCACCTGATTGTTTATATAATGAAAGAACTATCGTTGCATTATAAATTCTTCATTTCTTATTGTTTTATTATTCATATGTGCATACAATGCTTGGGTCATTTCTCCCCCCAACCACCACCCCCTCCCTTACCCCCCACCCCCTCAATACCCAGCAGAAACTATTTTGCTCTTATTTCTAATTTTGTTGAAGAGAGAGTATAAACAATAATAGGAAGGGACAAGGGTTTTTGCTGGTTGAGATAAGGATAGTTATACAGGGAGTTGACTCACATTAATTTCCTGTGCATGTGTGTTACCTTCTAGGTTAATTCTTTTTGATCTAACCTTCTCTGTAGTTCCTGGTCCCCTTTTCCTATTGGCCTCAGTTGCTTTTAAGGTATCTGCTTTAGTTTCTCTGCTTTAAGGGCAACAAATGCTAGCTAATTTTTTAGGTGTCTTACCTATCCTCACACCTCCCTTGTGTACTCTCGCTTTTATCATGTGCTCAAAGTCCAATCGCCTTCTTGTGTTTGCCCTTGATCTAATGTCCGCATATAAGGGAGAACGCATGATGTTTGGTCTTTTGGGCCTGGCTGACCTCACTCAGAATGATGTTCTCCAATTCCATCCATTTACCAGCGAATGATAACATTTCGTTCTTCTTCATGGCTGCATAAAATTCCATTGTGTATACATACCACGTTTTCTTTTTTTTTTCTTTTACTATTCATATGTGCATACAAGGCTTGGGTCATTTCTCCCCCCTGCCCCCACCCCCTCCCTTACCACCCACTCCGCCCCCTCCCTCTCCCCCCCACCCCCTCAATACCCAGCAGAAACTACTTTGCCCTTATTTCTAATTTTGTTGTAGAGAGAGTATAAGCAATAATAGGAAGAAACAAGGGTTTTTGCTGGTTGAGATAAAATAGCTATACAGGGAGTTGGCTCACATTGATTTCCTGTGCGTGTGTGTTACCTTCTAGGTTAATTCTTTTTGATCTCACCTTTTCTCTAGTTCCTGGTCCCCTTTTCCTATTGGCCTCAGTTGCTTTTAAGGTTAAATACCACATTTTCTTGATCCATTCATCAGTGGTGGGGCATCTTGGCTGTTTCCATAACTTGGCTATTGTGAATAGTGCCGCAATAAACATGGGTGTGCAGGTGCCTCTGTAGTAACCTGTGTCACAGTCTTTTGGGTATATCCCCAAGAGTGCTATTGCTGGATCAAATGGTAGATCAATGGTTAGCTTTTTAAGTAGTCTCCAAATTTTTTTCCAGAGTGGTTGTACTAGTTTACATTCCCACCAACAGTGTAAGAGGGTTCCTTTTTCCCCCGCATCCTCGCCAACACCTGTTGTTGGTGGTGTTGCTAATGATGGCTATTCTAACAGGGGTGAGGTGGAATCTTAGTGTGGTTTTAATTTGCATTTCCTTTATTGCTAGAGATGGTGAGTTTTTCATGTGTTTTTTGGCCATTTGAATTTCTTTTTTTTTCTTTTATTATTCATATGTGCATACAAGGCTTGGTTCATATCTCCCCCCTGCCCCCACCCCCTCCCTTACCACCCACTCCGCACCCTCCCTCTCCCCCTCCAATACCCAGCAGAAACTATTTTGCCCTTATTTCTAATTTTGTTGTAGAGAGAGTATAAGCAATAATAGGAAGCAACAAGGGTTGAGATAAGGATAGCTATACAGGGAGTTGACTCACATTGATTTCCTGTGCATGTGTTACCTTCTAGGTTAATTCTTCTTGAACTAACCTTTTCTCTAGTACCTGTTCCCCTTTTCCTATTGGCCTCAGTTGCTTTTAAGGTATCTGCTTTAGTTTCTCTGCGTTAAGGGCAACAAATGCTAGCTAATTTTTTAGGTGTCTTACCTATCCTCACCCCTCCCTTGTGTGCTCTCGCTTTTATCATGTGCTCATAGTCCAATCCCCTTGTTGTGTTTGCCCTTGAGCTAATGTCCACATATGAGGGAGAACATACGATTTTTGGTCTTTTGGGCCAGGCTAACCTCACTCAGAATGATGTTCTCCAATTCCATCCATTTACCAGCGAATGATAACATTTCGTTCTTCTTCATGGCTGCATAAAATTCCATTGTGTATAGATACCACATTTTCTTAATCCATTCGTCAGTGGTGGGGCATCTTGGCTGTTTCCATAACTTGGCTATTGTGAATAGTGCCACAATAAACATGGGTGTGCAGGTGCCTCTGGAGTAACCTGTGTCACAGTCTTTTGGGTATCTCCCCAAGAGTGGTATTGCTGGATCATATGGTAGATCAATGTCTAGCTTTTTAAGTAGCCTCCACATTTTTTTCCAGAGTGGTTGTACTAGTCTACATTCCCACCAACAGTGTAAGAGGGTTCCTTTTTCCCCCGCATCCTTGCCAACACCTGTTGTTGGTGGTGTTGCTGATGATGGCTATTCTAACAGGGGTGAGGTGGAATCTTACCGTGGTTTTAATTTGCATTTCCTTTATTGCTAGAGATGGTGAGCATTTTTTCATGTGTTTTCTGGCCATTTGAATTTCTTCTTTTTAGAAAGTTCTGTTTAGTTCACTTGCCCATTTCTTTATTGGTTCATTAGTTTTGGGAGAATTTAGTTTTTTAAGTTCCCTATATATTCTGGTTATCAGTCCTTTGTCTGATGTATAGTTGGCAAATATTTTCTCCCACTCTGTGGGTGTTCTCTTCAGTTTAGAGACCATTTCTCTTGATGAACAGAAGCTTTTTAGTTTTATGAGGTCCCATTAATCTATGCTATCTCTTAGTTGCTGTGCTGCTGGGGTTTCATTGGGAAAGTTCTTACCTATACCTACTAACTCCAGAGTATTTCCTACTCTTTCCTGTATTAACTTTAGAGTTTGTGGTCTGATATTAAGGTCTTTGATCCATTTTGAGTTAATACTCTTTCCTGTATTAACTTTAGAGTTTGTGGTCTGATATTAAGGTCTTTGATCCATTTTGAGTTAATATTTTGATCCAATTTGAGTATAGGGTGATATACACGGATCTAGTTTCAGTTTTTTGCAGACTGCTAACCAGTTTTCCCAGCAGTTTTTGTTGAAAAGGCTGCTCTTTCTCCATCATATATTTTTAGCTCCTTTGTCAAAGACAAGTTGGTTATAGTGGTGTGGGTTCATATCTGGGTCCTCTATTCTGTTCCACTGGTCTTCATGTCTGTTTTTGTGCCAGTACCATGCTGTTTTTATCGTTATTGCTTTGTAATATAGTTTGAAGTCAGGTATTGTGATACCTCCTGCATTGTTTTTTTGACTGAGTATTGCCTTGGCTATTCGTGGCCTCTTGTGTTTCCATATAAATTTCACGGTAGATTTTTCAATCTCTTTAATGAATGTCAATGGAATTTTGATGGGAATGGCATTAAACATATAGATTACTTTTGGGAATATAGACATTTTTACTATGTTGATTCTACCAATCCATAAGCATGGGAGATCTCTCCACTTTCTATAGTCTTCCTCAATCTCTTTCTTCAGAAGTTTATAGTTTTCCTTGTAGAGGTCTTTCACATCTTTTGTTAGGTTTACACCTAGGTATTTGACTTTTTTTTGAGGCTATTGTAAATGGAATTGTTTTCATATATTCTTTCTCAGTTTGTTCATTATTAGTGTATAGAAATGCTAATGATTTTTCTATGTTGATTTTATATCCTGCTACCTTGCTGTAGCTATTGATGATGTCTAGAAGCTTCTGAGTAGAGTTTTTTGGTTCTTTAAGGTATAGGATCATGTCATCTGCAAATAGGGATATTTTGACAGTTTCTTTACCTATTTGTATTCCTTTTATTCCTTCTTCTTGCCTAATTGCTCGGGCTAGGAATTCGAGTACTATGTTGAATAGGAGTGGAGATAGTGGGCATCCTTGTCTAGTTCCTGATTTTAGAGGGAATGGTTTCAGTTTTTCTCCATTAAGTATAATGCTGGCTGTAGGTTTGTCATATATAGCTTTTACAATGTTGAGGTACTGCCTGTCTTTTCACGGTTAAGTTGGGTTTCACTTTCTTTGTGCAGAATCCCTTGCAGAATCTTTTGCAGTGGTGGCTTTGTGATCACATATTATTTTAGTTTCTGCTTATCATGGAAGACTTTTATTGCTCCATCTATTTTGAATGATAGTTTTTCTGGGTAGAGTATCCTGGGGTTGAAGTTATTTTCATTCAGTGCCCGGAAGACCTCACCCCACGCTCTTCTTGCTTTTAATGTTTCTGTTGAGAAGTCTGCTGTGATTTTGATGTGTTAACCTTTGTATGTTACTTGTTTTTTCTCTCTTACAGCCTTCAATATTCTTTCCCTAGTTTCTGAACTTGCTGTTTTAATGATGATATGCCATAGGGTAGTTCTATTTTGATCTGGTCTGTTTGGTGTCCTGGAGGCCTCTTGCATCTGTATGGGAATATCTTTCTCTAGATTTGGGAAATTTTCTGTTATTATTTTGTTGAATATATTACACATTCCCTTTGCTTGCACCCCTTTTCCTTCTTCGATGCCCATGATTCTCAAGTTTGGTCTTTTGATGGAGTCAGTGAGTTCTTGCATTTTCTTTTCACAGGTCTTGAGTTGTTTAATTAATAGTTCTTCAGTTTTTCCTTTAATTACCATTTCATCTTCAAGATCTGAGATTCTGTCTTCTATTTGTTCTGGATTGGCCTTCCGTTTTGTTTTGCAGTTCTGTTTCGTTCTTTTTCTGAGGTTTTCCATATCCTGGCTGGTTTCCTCTTTAATGTTGTCTATTTTTGTCCTGAGTTCATTTATCTGTTTATTAATTGTGTTCTCTGTTTCACTTTGGTGTTTATACAGTGCTACTATGGTTTCCTTTATTTCTTCTTTTGCCTTTTCAAACTCTCTATTTTTGTTGTCTTGGAATTTCTTGAGTGTCTCCTGTACATTTTGGTTGACCATATCCATTATCATCTCTATAAAATTCTCATTGAGTACCTGTAGCATGTCTTCTTTGAAATTATTCTTGTGGGCTTCATTGGGTTCTTTGTCATAGTTTATCTTCATTTTGTTGGAGTCTGGATCTGAGTATCTGTTTTCTTCATTTCCCTCTGGTTCCTGTACTAATTTTTTGCTGTGGGGATACTGGTTTCCCTGTTTTTTCTGTCTTCCCGTCATTGCCCTTGGTGTTGTTACTGTCCCTGTACTGTGTGCAATTAAGTATTTTCTAGCTTGTAATAATAACAATAGTGATATTTAGAATGGAAGGGTGAGAGGAGATGGAAAGCAAAGAAGTTAAAGAAAAAGGAAAAAACAAATAAAAATGTAGAAAAAAACAAAACAAAGAATCAAATAAAAGAGTTTCAAAGGTATAAACAGGGAGCTTTAGTGTACTGATCAACAGTAAGTGGAACAGGCATTAGAGACATAGAGTGAGGATTGAAAATAAAAAATAAAAAGAATAAAAATAAAAAATAAGTAAATGAAAGAAATATATATATAAATAAAATAAAATAAAACAAAATGAAAAATAGAAAATAAAAAAAAAAACCTCCAAGTTCAAATGCAACGAAGTTTCAGTCTTAATAATTTTGGTGCCCATCTCAGCCTCCAATCCTAGAGATGATGCCTCAGATGTTGTTCTGTAGTTGTCTCATCAAAGGGGATGCATAAAGTAGAACAAAACTGCAAAAAAAAAAAAAAACCCACAAAGTGTCCCAAGTTCAAATGCAATACAGTTTCAGTGAGTTTTTCAGCATGCAGGTGTAATTCGGTTGTTCTCTCATCAAGGGTAGGGAGAGAGAAAAAAAAGAGTCTGGAGACAGTTCTGAGAATGGTATCTGCAGCTGTGGCTTGCCTGCCCGCTGCTGTCAGCCTGCTGTTGCTGGAGGCTTTATTTATGTAGATCTCTGGGGTGAGCTTAGCACTCACCTGGCCCTGCAGGCTTTATTTACTCAGAGTTCTCCTGTGTGCGAGCCATTGCTACAAGCTTTCCCCTTTCCAAACACACTGGGTGGGGGAGGTGACACCGCACCCACTTTTTCTGGCATGCGTGTTTGTTTACAGCTCCTGTGGGAGGTGGGTCTTCTCCCCTCTCCTGTGGAGTTTTCCTCCCTCCGCCACTCTCAAGTTTTCCAGCTCCTGGTTGCTGGGCACGCGCCCCGCTCCTACCGGAGCCTCTCCAGCCAGGCCCAGCTTATTTATTTACAATTCCGGGAAGGATTCCCCTCCCCCTCTCTTCAGAGCTCAAGGTGCCCCACTCTCTTTGCCACGTGTCTTTATTGTTCTTATTGCTTATTACTCAGTTTCTCTTTTTCCCTGGGTGGAGGTCAGTCTGTCCAGGGGGCTATGCTGATCTGGCCCAGGCTTGTCTGTGGGAGTACTGTGTACCGCGAAGCTCACCTTGTCTGCGTCTTCCCAAGCTGTCTGGGCGCGGGTGACTGGAGGCCCGGGGGCCCTCCTGGTTTCTCCGTTTAACGTGAAGTGGAGATTCTCTGCGCCAGCTGGAGGGCTCAAAGTTTTGCCTCTTCTCGGTGGTTTTGCATGCAAGGTGTGTCTCCAGCGTCTCTCCAAGATTTCACAATAGGAGGCTCGCTTTCTGCTTCCTCCCTCTAGCCGCCATCTTGGAATCGGGACCATAAATTCTCTTTACTTTTGTTCCTTAGTTATATTATACTTAGTTCAATACTTTTTTTTCAACTTATAATGGGAACAGGTTATATTTTCTATGAACCTAATTTCAAATTCTACAAGAGGCACTACAAAATATTTGCTGCTTGACAGCACTGAGAAGCATGTACATCAAGAAACTAGAAAAATACTAAATAAAACTCAAAGCTGGGAAGAGAAGAAATAACTGGAAAACAGATACATAATACAGAAAAGCCAGTGAAACCAAAACCTGACTCTGAGAATTCCAAGAAAACTGGTAAACCTCTAGCTAGGATGATGGGAGCAGGGAAAGGACAAAAATTACCAGTATCAGGATGAAAGAGCTTATGTTACTAAAGAGCTGACAGATGTTAATGTAACAAAGGAATACTAACAACTTCATTTCAATAAATCCAAAAACTTAAATAAAATGAACAAATTTCTTGAAAGACACAAATAATCAAAACTCAAGAAAAAAACAGATAGCCTGAGTAAGCTTAATATATTTTTTAAATTAAAAGAATGATTTTTAAGCTTCCTATAAAAAAGTACTCAATGCCTTTTTGATAAACTTTACCTAATATTTAAGAAAGAAATAATGCCAACTAAACACAAACACACTTTCACTCAAAAAAACTGAAAAGGGAATAGTTATTCTCCACGGAAACTACCGGCCTGATATTTAAAACTAGGCAAAGATAGGACATGAAAACAGAACCACGAACCAGTACCTTTCATGAACAGAGATGTAGAAAGTCATAACAAAATTAACAAAATTTTAGCAGATTCAATCCAACATATTAAAAGGATAACCCATCATCACCACGATAAAACCCTCAAGGAGTTTATCTGAAAAATGCAAACATGATTTAACATGAGAGTCATCACTACACTAAAAAAAAAAAAAAAGATCATCTCAACAGGTTTTGAGAAAATCCTAAGATGATTTTTTTATAAGGGAAGACCCTCAATCAGATAAAAAGCTAAAACATTTACTGGCAAAAGACTGAATGCTCTTCTTCTAAGGTCACCAACAAGGCAAAGCTACCACTCGCACTTCTATCCAATCTTATACTAAAAGTACAATAATCACTTTCCAGATTGGAAAGGAAGAAGTAAAACTGTCTTTGTTCACAGACATGGTCATCTACACAGAAATTTCTTTAGAATCTACCAAACAAAAAGCTATGAGAATTAACAAATGAGTCTGCCAAAAGTGCATGAGGTAAGATCAGTGATTTATACAAAATGAACACAAAAATCAATTGTATTCCTACATAAATCCAATAAATCAGTAAAAACTAAATTTAAAAATTCTATTTACCCAGCACTTGGGAGACCGAGCCAATCTGGACTACTTAGAGAGACCCTGTTTCAAAACAAACAAACAAAAATTCCATTTATGATAACATGAAAACGTATTTTAAAAAAACAGGGATAAAGCTGACAAAAGATGTGTAAGATCTGTATGCTGCAAATTACAACATATAGCTTAGAAACTTTGAAGACGACCTAACTGCAGATATGCATGATGTTCACGGATCACCTCACAATTCCAAAGTTCTAAATTGCATGCCATTCTGAGTAGCATGATGAAATCTCATGCCATCCCACCTAGGATGTGAATCTGTCCTTAGTCCAATCACAAATATACCCATAAATATATGATCTACTGACTTCCTAAAAAGGGACAAAGGCACTTCAATGTAGTAAGGATGAAACAACTGGATATCCACATGCAAAAAGGTGAACTTTGACCTGTATCTCACATCATATACAGAAATTACTCAAAATAAATATGTAATCAGTAACATTTCATATGTAAAAACTGATAAAAATTTAAAATCCTATTCACCATAGCAACTGAACATATAAAACATAATAGGAATAGCTTAGTAAGAAATGTGTTCAGCCAATAAAGAAATGGGCATGTGAACTAAACAGAACTTTCTCAAAAGAAGAAATTCAAATGGCCAGAAAACACATGAAAAAATGCTCACCATCTCTAGCAATAAAGGAAATGCAAATTAAAACCACACTAAGATTCCACCTCACCCCTGTTAGAATAGCCATCATCAGCAACACCACCAACAACAGGTGTTGGCGAGGATGTGGGGAAAAAGGAACCCTTTTACACTGTTGGTGGGAATGTAGACTAGTACAACCACTCTGGAAAAAAATTTGGAGGCTACTTAAAAAGATGGACATCGATCTACCATTTGATCCAGCAATACCACTCTTGGGGATATACCCAAAAGACTGTTACTCCAGAGGCACCTGCACATCCATGTTTATTGCGGCACTATTCACAATAGCCAAGTTATGGAAACAGCCAAGATGTCCCAGCACTGACGAATGGATTAAGAAAATGTGGTATCTATACACAATGGAATTTTATGCAGCCATGAAGAAGAACGAAATGTTATCATTCGCTGGTAAATGGATGGAATTGGAGAACATCATTCTGAGTGAGGTTAGCCTGGCTCAAAAGACCAAAAATCGTATGTTCTCCCTCATATGTGGACATTAGATCAAGGGCAAACACAACAAGGGGATTGGACTATGAGCACATGATAAAAGCGAGAGCACACAAGGGAGGGGTGAGGATAGGTAAGACACCTAAAAAACTAGCTAGCATTTGTTGCCCTTAACGCAGAGAAACTAAAAGCAGATACCTTAAAGCAACTGAGGCCAATAGGAAAAGGGGACCAGGAACTAGAGAAAAGGTTAGATCAAAAAGAATTAACCTAGAAGGTAACACCCACACACAGGAAATCAATGTGAGTCAATGCCCTGTATAGCTATCCTTATCTCAACCAGCAAAACCCCTTGTTCCTTCCTATTATTGCTTATACTCTCTCTACAACAAAATTAGAGATAAGGGCAAAATAGTTTCTGCTGGGTATTGAGGGGGGGAGCGGGAGGGGGTGGAGTGGGTGGTAAGGGAGGGGGTGGGGGCAGGGGGGAGAAATGAACCAAGCCTTGTATGCACATATGAATAATAAAAGAAAAATGAAAAAAAAAAAAAAAAAAAAGAAATGTGTTCAGCTATGAAAACTCTACTGGAAGATTAAAAGGAAACTTACCATATTTCTGAACAGAAAGGAAAATGGATTTAGAAATGTAACTCAAGAGGCAGGCAGAGTGGCTCAAGTGGCAGAGCGCCTGCCTAGCAAGTATAAGGCCCTGAGTTCAAACCCCAGTACCACCAAAAGGGGAGCAGTTGCAAATGTAACTCAATTCCAGGAAGATTCTTTTGGGGAAAGGGAAGAAGACATAAATTGTAGGAGGGGATACTTGACAAAGTGATTCCAAAGATAACCAAGAAATTTTCAAAACAAACATAAATGCATGAAGCCCTTTTCTAGCAAATGACAAAAACCATTTAATAATAAAAACACCTCAACAGTGGTTCCAGAACCACCTCCAGATTGGTGAAAGAATCTTCCCCTAGTACGTATAAGAAGGTTGTGTGAGATAACAATGACATTATACATTAGCAGGGAAGGCCGTACCATTCAGTAACTGGCATTTGTATGACTGCCTGACAGTATCAGTTAGAGATAAGCGTAAAGATGGACCCTCCTTCCCATCTTAGACCAAAATAAATCCCAGGTAGATTAAAGCCTTAATTGCTTAAAGAAGCCCATATCTTATAGTAATTTAAGATCCACTAAGGTCAATGACCAATTCTCTGAGAAAATAATTTTCAAATCTAAGCCAAATCATGAGATAAACTGCTCTCATTGTTTGGATTTTTAAAAAGACCTGTTTGTCATTATTTAACTTCTGGGGTTGAACATGGAAAAGATGAAGTGTTTATATATATATAAACTGTCCTCAGCAGATATTTTCTTCCTCTTGAAAACGGTCAGAAGCCAGTGCTGACAATCAGAAATTTAAATTTATTTGATCAAAAGAACCCAGACAGAAACTAATTTTATATATAAAATTCACTTAAGTAAAACAAGTACATAAGCCTACATTAATGAATATATAATATCAGTATATAATTAGTAATTGCTATAAATAATGTATAGCCAACATTATCAGTATATCCCACTCCTCTGCCTGGGTCTTAGAATGAAAGAGGTGAATAAGAAAAAAAAAAATCTCCCTTCTCTCCTAGCTGCTTCTATTGAAAAAGAAAAAAATTAGGAAAGAGAAAGTAAAGCTAAATTGGTCATGGAACACTGTAAAATGCCCGCACCCTTATCCCTGAGAGAAAATAATATAGTGGTTGGCATGTATGATCCCAATTATGTCAGGATGACCTCAGAATCTATCCCTGTTCCTCTTCTCTCAGTGATAAAAGAGAGGTGCACAGACCCCACCCATCTCAGCTACGGATCAGGGGGACATCTATTCTGAGCCTAGACTTCTTCCCTTGGACCAAAGAATGAGCAGATAGAAACATTCTAATTTTAGTGTTCCAGTAGCAACGAATGGACTTTTATTCCTTCTCAGTGTGAATTACTGAAAAGTGTGTAACAGTCGAATAATACATATGGGATCAGAAAAACTGAAACAGGCTTCAAGTTTCTTAAGCTGGTCTCCAGACATCATTCTGCAAAACATCCAGTATCATACTCACAAAACTCACAACTAAGTCAGCCTTTAGAAAGAAGAATGGGGAGAAAGGAGAAAACGGCCCTTTCTGTCGGTAGTATTTCAGAGTAAGCAAGACCTGGTGAGGCGCCTGATGGCTTTTTCAGTCTTTACCACCTTATGCTACCCCAGATGATGTAATGGTACTCCTATGATCTTCACAGTATAGCTTTTCACCTTATCTCCTAAACTGCACCTTCAAATGCTGAGGGTCTGCTTTACTCACTCACTGCTCATAATAACGTACAGCAGCCTCAATTTGGAACATAAAACTAAAAATAACACGCGTGAGTCAGTGTGGTAGGCTCTTTCCTTCTGGGTGCGCAGAAACCTCTCATTAAGAAGTTCAAAGAAGTTGAGAATGAATCAAAGAAAATACAGCTCCTTGATTTCCATCTTCCATTAAACTGTAAATGAAAGTGTCATTTTAATTATAGCAGCAAAAGCCCTATTCTTTGCTACCATCAAGTCTCTATAAACTCACAACCTAATTGAAATTCCTTGATCCAGGAAAAAAAATGCTTAAAATGAATTCCAACACAGCAGTTATAAAAATCTATCGGTCCCTTCAAATCAAGAGGATCTATTATTAGCTCTGTCTAGAAGTTACTGAACTATACCAAACAGAAAATCATCTTACCCTAAGAACCAGAAAAGTGTGCAAATAATATAAAAGAGAGAACTAAGTAATAACTTTAAAATTTTTTGACAGATAATTGTACATCTTTATGTGGTACAATGTGGTATTCTGGTACATTTGTATACTGTGTATTGAACAAATGGAATATGTATGTTATCCATTGTACAAACATTTATCATTTCTTTGTGATGAAAACATTCAAAATCCTCTCTTCTAGCTATTTTGGATCATTAGCACACAATACAGTTAACTGTAATCTCCCTCCATATAACAGAACACCAACACTTATTCCTCCCATCTGAGTGGGAGCCAATACCTATCAGGCAGTCTCTCCCCTGTGCCCCAGCCTCTGATAACCACTATTGCGCTCATTAGTATTTATCTTTCTGTGCCTGGCTTATTTTACTCAACATCATGACCTTCAGTTCCATCCATGTTATTGCAAATGACAGGATTTTTGTCCTTTTCTGGCTGAATAATATTCCATTGTGTATGTATACCATCTAATCGTGTATCCACTCATCAGTTGATGAATACCTAAGTTAACTTCAAATCACAGCTATTGTGAACAATGCTGTCACAAACACAGGAATACAGGCATCTCTTTGATATATTAATTTCACTTCCTTTGGATAAATACCTAGTAGTAGAACTGTGACATCATACAGTAGTTCTATACATAATTTTCTTAAGGAATATACACTGCCTCCAGTCCAGCCCTGTAAGAATCTCCAAGAAACAATTCTTCCCTCTGCACCTCCTCTTGATGAAGATGAACATGGTAGACTCCAAAACCACATGGTGAAGATGCCAGAGCCACAAAGGGGGAAGAGCCTGGACCTCTGCATCACTGTGGAAGGAGTGCCTGTGGCAGAAATACCAGATTAGAGCTTCACAGAAGGGAGGAACAAACATCTCTCCTATCTGAGTCATCGTTTGTTTGGGGTTTGTTCCGAATAGCGGGCAACAGTATCTTAAGTAATATAGTATATAGACTCTTTCCTAGAGAAGCAAAACAGTCTTGTTTAAAGACATCTGCCATAAATGACAGATATTTTGATATGGGTAGAGGATGGCAGCAGAACAGAAATCTGAAAACAAGTGAATCAGCATGGATTTAAATCCTGGTTAATAAGAAGGTGCAGTGGGTGCCTGAAAGTTAGAAGAAAGAAAGGATATTTCAAGAGAGGTGAACCTGCACACACAAAAAGAAAAAGAAATGTAATTATAATATAAATATAATATAAATATAAAAATGAATATAAATATATTTTTTCACTGAAAACTATACTAGAGAAATGATATTTGGAGAGATGCATGGGAGGATAAAATAATACTTTATTACCTTATTGTATCAGAATTATTATTTTATTAATAATCACTACTACTTATTGGTCTTATCAGTAAATCAATTGCTATGCATTATCTATACATATACTAATTAGTTTAAACCTCACAACAACATGAGAAAGACAATATTATTATCCCATTCTACATACAGATAAGAATAGTGAGTACAGTAGGGCTCAGTAACCCACCTAAGGCCACCTAGTTAGTAAGTAGCAGAAAGACAGTATCAGATCTAGGAATTCTGATTCCCAAACCATACCTCTAACTACTATTAATCTACTGGAATGGAATCATCTTCCATGGCAGGAAACCAGTGAATGTCTAAATATTTTCAAATGATCAAGAAATAACAGAAACTTTAGAATATGAAGGTAAGAAAGGGGGGGAGACAACTAAAAGACTTGAAAAACCTTTGCCTCTGGGGAACAGAACTGGTGTGGAAGATGAAAAGGCGAAGGGGAACTCTTGTTCATGTAAGAAGTACTACTCTGATTTTAAAATCAGAGCTTTTATGTTTAAAGAAAAGAGATAATTAAGACCGGCATTACATGCCAGTCTTAATTTTGAGTTTGAATCTGCTGAGGCTTCATTTTTAAAAATGGATCTAACACAAAATAACACCACATCAAGTTCCTGATCTAATAGAACATTTTTTGGGTAAAATTAAACTATATCATTTCTACCCTCTCCTAGTACAAAGACTATACCTTGTTGTCTTGCTTACCCTCTAATAGTCAAAACCCCACACTCAAAAAGAACCATTGTATTAAAATCAACACATATTTCTGCAAGATGCTTTTAGTTAAGAAAGTCATCAAAAAAAATTAGTTATCCCTAGCACAATGCAAGGCAATCATTCATTCTCTTTTTAGTTAATCCAAATAAATTCATTAAGATAATCAAGTACTCGCTTTTAAAAACTTTAAATGGATGTTTTCATTTTTATAAATCTGTAGTCATGCCAATGCTGTACTTGGCCATCTTCTCTTTTTTCTAACTTAGCTCTATTCCAGGATGACCTCAACTAGCATCATGGCCTTAAATACCATTTCCCCCTAATTTTCTATCTCCAGCCATGGTCTTTTCCCTAAGTTCCAGATTTAGATATCCAAAAAATGTTCAATAAGCATTTCAACCTCACTATGTCCAAATGGAACACATAATTTCTATGTACCACTGTACCAGCTGTTCTCTCAGGCTGACCCCATGCATTCAACAGCACCATCATGTCAGTTACTGTTGTGTTGCTGGGGGAAAAAAAAAACAAACCTGACAGCCATGTAAAACAGGTCCAGTTAGGGGGACGGTCTTAAGTGGGAGAAGGAGGGGGAGTGGAGAGGGTAAAGGAGGGTGAATATGGTCGATGTACTTTATATATGTGTATGAAGACAGAACACTGAAACCTGTCCAAATCATTTATTAGGCGTAGGGGAAGATGGATGAGAGAAAATGATGGTGGTGATTAACCTAACCAAGGTACATCGTAAGTTTCCACAACCTCCCAAAATAGCACCACCAGCTTGGGACCAGGCATTCAAGACATGAGCCTGTAGGAATCATTGTATACATAAGCTATAACATTCCACCCTGTTTCCCGAGGGCTCATGACTACTTCATAATACAAAGTGTACCAAGGCCATCTCCAAGAGTCCCCAAATTTTTAACAATCCAACACTGTTCAAAATCCCAAGTTCAAAGTCTCTTTTGAGACTCAAGGCAATTTTTAGCTATGAGCCCCTGTAAAAATTTAAACAAGTTACATACTTCCAACATACAGTGACACAGAATAAACATTCTTATTCCAAAAGGAAGGAGTAGGGCATAGAAAGGAGGATGAGGACTAAAGCAAGACTGAATTTTAGGAGGCAGCATTAAATCCTGTAGCTCCATGTCCAGCGTCTGGAGCATGCAGTGCTGGGATGTTAGCTCCCACAGGCGTAAGCAGTCCCACCCTTATAGCCTTGCAGTTTGCAGACACATTGGCCTCTCCCTTGGGCTGGCTCCCCTACTCATTGTCTGTGGCTTTCCTTGGCAGACAGTTTCACATTTCTGGCACCTTCAACATCCTGGGGTCTCCCTCACAGCTTAGGCTTCACCCTTAAAACTTCACTTATCTCCTTCTAGGGGCTGCCTGAGGGGATCCTGACCCTGCCACATACTGCCTGGCTTCCCATGACCCCACAGTTCTTGCATTCTGCATGCCTATAAAACCAGCACCACATGGATGACACTCAAGGTGTGCTGCGAGCTTGAGCAGTAGTTGGTTCCTCTTAGACCACAGGGCTGGGACAGCCTCTGAGTGCATTGGTGGCTGATCACTGTAAAACAAATTCTGGGGAAACAACTTCCTATGGGGGCCCTATTTCAGCAGGGACACTCTGTTAGGGGAATATCTTTGAAATTAATTTATCCTTTTATACCCTTGATCCTGCCATGAGTGGATCTAGCCAATTCCTCAGATGCCCTCAAGGCAGCTTTCCTGTCCCAGTGCAAAGTGAGCACCTTCTTTCTAATGGCTCTAATCTCTTTAACAACCACTGTCTCCTTATTCCTAACTTTAAACCCATTCCTTTTCTGACAAAACTTCACTTGTTTTCAAATCTTCCATCCTGCTTTTTGCTTCCAAATCTCACTGTAAACGTACCTGACTAAAAGCAGCTAGCAATTACTATGCTACATCCTGAATGCTGTGCTGTCTTGAAATCTCCTCCACTAAATTATTTAGTTAGTTAACTTATGGGGGGCGGAATGGAGTTTGAACTTGGGGCATCACACTTGCAAAGCAGGTACTCTACGGCTTGAACCACACTTCCAGTCCATTTTGCTCTGGTTATTGTGAAGAGGGGGAGCTCTCATGAATTATTTGCCTGGGCTGGCCTCAAACCTAGATCTTCCTGATCTCAGCTTCCCAGTAGCTGGGATTATAGGGATGAACCAACAGCCTCAGCTACTTCATTATTTTTGAATGCCACTTCCTTTGAAGTCTCAGGACATGGACAAAATATAAACAAATTCTTTAACAGAACATAACTTGAATATCTTCCAGTCCAGTTACCAATAAAGTACTCTTTTCCATCTGAAACCTTAAGAGGACAATCTTTACTGTCCACATTTCTATCAGCATTCTGGTCTTCTGAACTCCCAGCAGTCATGTATTAAGCTGACCTTAATTCCAGGGCTTCTTTAGCCCACATCTCCAAGCTCTTCAAAATTCCTTCCAGAAACCACTTCCAAAGGCTTAAGAACCACAGGGTCAGGTTTAGTCATAGCAACAACCTCATTTCTCTGGTAGCAAATTTCTAAGTTACTTTTGCATCACTGTGACAAAAAACCAGACATAGCTTAAAGAAAGATTTATTTTGGCTTGCAGTTTCAGAGGGTTCAGTTCATCATAGCAGGGAAGACATGGCACAGCTGCTGACATCATGGCAGACAGAATTAGAGACAGGAACAGATTGGGAACCTGATCCAAGTTACAAAAGTAGGCCCCCAGTGACCTAGTTCCTCCAGCTAGGCCAGACCTCCCAGTTTCTACAACCTACCAAAATAGTGCCACCAACTGGGGACCAAGTGTTCAAAACATAAGCCTATGGGGGATATCTGATATTCAAACCATAACAACCATCATTCAGAAACAATGCCAAACCCTTGTACCTCACTACATTAATTCATCCTCAAGTTTTGCCAGTTCTATACATCCTACAAAATACATCCTAAATCCAAGCACTTCTCAACTTTTCCATGACTAAGACAGTAACCCAAGCCTTATCATTTCTCACCTCAAGCACTTCAATAGCTTCCTAATGGTCTCTTCTACTACTCTCAGCCCTGTCGAGATCATGTATTCCAGCATATTACATCACTCCCCTGATTAAAACCCTCATTCCATATCCCACTACATTTAAAATTAAATATAAGCCCCTTACCATGGCCTGTAAATCCATACATTATCTGGATACTACTTACCTCCCCTACTTTATTTTGTGTGACTTCCCATACTAATTCACTACCTACTTCTTTAGCTATACTTCTTTCAGTTCCTTGGACATACAAAGTCTCATTCCTACCTCAGAGCATTCACATTTTCCTGTTCTCTAACCATGACCTTCCTCTGATCTTTACTCTCTCCCTCTTCATCATTCAGATATTAGCTTAAATTTTAATCTCCTCAGAGAGGCCTTACCTGACTATCTGAAGCCTCAGTGTCTCTATCTCTGTCTGTCTCTGTCTCTTTCTCTCTCTTTCTCACGCTCGCTTGCTCACACCCACACACACCACTGTGTTCTACTGTCTTCTCTGCACTTACAACTATCTGAAACTATTTCCTTTTATTGTTTATTTCCCATTAGCCCCAACATTATGAGAGCAAGAAAGTTGACTCTTATTGACCAAAATTATCCTCAACCTCTAGAACAGTGGCCAATACTTAACCATTTGCTAAAATATTAAATATATAAGAATACACAAGCACACAAGAGAAAGGTACTATGAGAAACTCATCTCCTACTTTTATGAGCTTTAAGTGTTCTGGCTTTGGTTTCTATCAATTACACAAACAAACAGCTGGCTGTGTTGACAGAGGGCTTCTAAAACTGGCTCCCAGTCTGCCACTGCTATCTTTGCATGAGACTGGAACCAATAAACCCCTACCAGCTCCTTCATGAAAGAGAAAAAGATCATCAGAGGACAGAGACAC
Source organism: Castor canadensis (assembly GCF_047511655.1). Classification (NCBI taxonomy): domain Eukaryota; kingdom Metazoa; phylum Chordata; class Mammalia; order Rodentia; family Castoridae; genus Castor; species Castor canadensis. Next base: position 122,998,936 of record NC_133396.1, read on the forward strand.
AATAAAGTGGCCACAGAAACAATGAAAGAAAGAAGGAAGAGAGGGAAGGAAGGAGGGAGAGAGAGAGGGAGGGAGGGAGAAAAGAAGGGAAGGAGAAAGGAAGAGAGGAAAGAAGGAAGGAGAGAAAAGAAGACAAGAAAATGCCAGCCCTCACCTGCAACTCTAGGGTCTTAGACTTACAGGTTGTTGAAGAACGGATGGAAAAGTTCCAATATCACACCCAATAAGACCACACTACTGATATAACCTTTCTTTTCAGATCTTAAGACTCTGTTATTCATCCAAGTCAAGTCAAGAGAGAAAGAAGAAAAGCTAGAGCTTGGGTCTTCCACACTTGGGGGGAAAACAGAGACAATGCCAAGCAACTCACAGCAAAACTATAAAAAAAAATATATGCAATTTGTTGTCATCAGTACTCTATAAATAGCCTGCTCTTGGCACCCAGATCTGCCTGTTCTGGACACTGTCCTAAACTGTCCCACTTCTGCTTTTTACCCACCTACCCAACCAACCCCTTCTCCACAGACTGTCCCAGACATTATGTTGTGAGTCCATAATTTCCTAGTTTCCACAGTGAAAGTGAAACAATCTGATATACAGTGATAATGCATTCAGATGAGAATGCTGGAAACCCTTTCTCCTCCCAGGTAATATGTTTTGAAATGAATTTCTAAAGATTAAATTGATCCCAATTTAGCAAATGTCAAGGAATGAGAAGCTATGGAACACTAATGGGTGACATTTCAGAAGAAGCCGGTGTCCTTCAAATCACATCAAGCAGCATTTGTACGCTCCATAAACAGAGCTTAAAGAGATAGATACTCAACCTCATACTGGGCTGATGAGTTCCAGTGTCATACAAAAGCAGCAGTGGCAGACAGGGAGCCACTTTCAGAGGTCTGTTGTCAGCACAGCCAGCTATTTCTTTGTGTGGTTGATGGAAATCAAAATGAAATGAATGAAAATTTGAATGTTGCTGAACTACAACTTTTACTTAACCAGATTAAGAGCAATAGCAATATCCGAAAATTTACAATACGCTCTACTGACAGAGCTGTGAGTACATATATTTCTGATGGGAAGGCAAAAGGGTACACTACACAAAATGAGAAATTTGCAATTTCTAATACAATTTTGTAATAATTGTCCTTTAATCTTAACAGCTATCTCCCTTTTCAGAATTTACCTAAAAACAGACCTCTACTAATCTTTCGTACACAGAAGTATTCATCATGACATTATTTTAACAGCAAAAATTTTAAAACATAGAAATTTCCGTAAGTAGGAAATTAAGTGAATAAATAATATGTTCACATGTTAGAAAACAGTACGAACAGAAAAAAGAATAAAATATTGATTAAATATGAAATCTCAATTAAATATGAATTTAATTCTAGGATGTAGGTTTTTAAATAAGCCAGATATTAAACAATGTGTATAGTATGCTACATTTTTGTAGAAATAAAGAATATATATATATATATATATATACAGCCCATAATATTATATATAAATCATCAAACATGTCCAAAATATAAGACATTCTAAAATCCAGTAGGTTAGTCTCTTTAAAAGTACACATAGCTAAAGCAAACATGAAAAATAAATAAAAATGTTAAAGTCTGGGGTGGAGTCTGTGTGAATATGCTGTCCTATTAACTTTTTCATATGCTGGAGATTTTTCATGATAAAAGAAGGAAGGTAAGACTCGAGATAAATTCAAATCCTTTAATGGTTCTTCATTTTGCTCACAGTAATTTCAATTTGCTTGAATGAATTACAGGACCCTAAACAATCTAGTCCCCTACTGCCTGCCTGGCTGCCTATTTTCTTTCTCTCATCTGCTCTAGCCACACACTGGCCTTCTTTTTGTACTTGTGATAGCCAAACCAGCACAGCATCACTTGTTACTTCTGCCTGGAATGCCCTTTCCTCAGACACCGGTTTACTCTCTACACTACAAATCATCACTCAATTGTCATTTTCTTAAAAAGACCATCCCTGACCTCCTTACTTTAAATTCCTGGTGGGTAAGATTGCAAAGCCTATTCCCTTTCCATGACTGATCTTTCTCAGTGTTGCTTTGCATTTCTCAGACAGTATGTTCTTTACTTATGTATGTGTAATTATCAGTCATCAGAATGGCAGCCATGTCTTTATGTTGTACTCATAGCACCTTAACAATGTCTGGCATGAATACATTAACAAAATAAAATGTACTAGGAATAATTATGTATTTTGAACCCTAATTTTTTGAACCTTTATTTATTCATTTAAACTGTACATATTTAGAGTATACAACATGTTTAAAATCTGTCCACACTGTGAACTAGCTATAGCAAACTAATAAAGTATGTATTTCTTCATATACCTATTTTTGTGATGAGAACATTCAAACTCTAACCTGTGATTTTCAAGAATACAATAACTACAGTGTTATTAACTATAGTCACCATGTTGTACAATACATCTCCTGCACTCATTCCTCTTATTTATCTGAAATTTTATATCCTCAGACCAACATCTCCCCAACACCCCTCCCTAGTAACCACCATTGTACTCTCTACTTCTGAGTTCATCTTTCTTAGATGCCACATGTAGCAAAAACATGTGGTATTTATCTTTCTGTGCCTGGCTTACTTCACTTAGCAGAAAGTCCTGCAGGTTCATCCATGTTGCTGCAAATGACAGGATTTCCTTTCTTTTTTAAGGTTGAATAGTATTCCATGCCACACCTTCTTTATCCATACCTTGGTGATTGTGCATACTGATGCAATGAACATGGGTGTGCAGATGTCTCTCTGACATACTGAGACATCCATAGTGAGATGGCTGAATCATGTGGTAATTCTATTTTTAATTTTTTGAGAATACTTCACAGTTTTGCATAGTGGCTTTACCAATTTACATTCCCACCAATAGTATAGAAAACTTTCCTATCTCAATATCCTCTGCAACACTTGTTACTTTTCACCTTTTTTTATAATGGCCACTCTGACAGGTGTGACTCCAAGGACAGAATCTTAAACAGAGAGGGTAGAGTCTCAAAGCCAAAAGCCACAGAATATTATTTCCATGCCTTGAAACCTAATAGATTTTGCCTGGTTGAATTTTTAAATTTCTTAGAAATCCTTTCTGCCTTCTATCCTTCACTTTTACAGTGGCAGAGCCTGTAACTATTACTCTATGCCTGTCTCATCATTGAACTCTGTGAACAGGGAATTTGCTTTCTCCTTTCACAGGTCCATAAATGAAAAGGAATGTTGAACCAGGAAGGATCATACCCAGATTCTCACTGATGTGATAGAAATGATTTAGCTAACTATACTTAGATGACATTTTGGACTCTGAGTTGATGCTATCATGTAGGACTCTGTAGGTGAGGGTTAGGCACTTTGATATTCCTGGTTTAATGGGAACCCACAGAAAAATTCCAATCAGAAAAATCACAGATGCTTACTGTAAGGAAGCAAGCATGAAAGTTAGAAAACCCTACAATGGTCTAGGCAAAAGAAAATGAGATTCTGACTACAATGACAGCAGCAGAATGAAAAAAAGAAGATGGATCTAAAATATACTTTGCAGGTAGAACTGACAACTTACTAGTAAGTTAATTATAGGAATAAGAGAAATACAGGAAACTTCTTTAATTTTTTTTTATTTTATTCTATTTTATTCATATGTGCATATACAGGATACTTCTTAAGTTAGGATTTAAGTAACTGCATAGACGGTTATTTACTAGCTGAGATTGAGAAGGCCAAGGAAGGGAGGCCTGTCATGAGAAAATCAAGACTTGAATTTCAGATAGGTCAAGTTGTTATTCTAACAGACATCCAGATAGAAAGATCAACTAAGAAGCTTCATAAAAGATCAAGAGCTCAAAGACAGTCTACAGCTGAACTTATAAATTCAAGAGGCATTCATAACAGTGAAACTAGATAAAATCAAATAGAGGGCAAAGATGAAAAAATGAGGTAAGTCACAGACCGAACCCTAGTACATTCTATATTTACAGATCTGACAGAGAAAAGCCAGCAGAAGAGATAAAAAAAGGAACATCAAAATAGCTAAAAAGAAACTGTGATGTCAGAAATGTCACTTTATCAGAATTATTAATTATAATTGCAATTATTCTACTTTACATAACCTTCTTAGGTTCTACTCTACACAAGTCCAGCTTAAAATGCACAAGTCTTAGCCCTGGTCATAACTGTGGGAATATTTAAATGCCTACGAAAAATCTCCCAGAAAAGAACACTGCATTAATGCTGAGGAAATAGAGATAATGATTTGGACACTTTCATGAGTTACCATGTGAATCAATTTTGTTAATTTTAATCACAGAATTAGAATTCTATAGAAAAATGAAAGGAAGCGAAACACAGAGAACCTGCACAAGACATACTGTGAGAAGTTCATGGCTTGGAGTGGAGACCACAAAACAGAACAGCAAGAAGAGACATAATCAGAAAGTGTATTCTGATCATCACCACCCTGGTTCTCCCTCCCCAGGCTTCTGCTCCCACGAAAGCCACCAGAGACCCTCTGCACACTTGACTTTCCTTCCCTCTAGCTGCCTCCCATCATCTTCATTCTCTCTTTATCTGACTATAGCTTCAATTGCTTTTAATTCCAAATGATCTGTACAACACCTTTTGCTGTTCCAACAAATAAAAAGCTTTTAAAAGTTTTAGTGGGACAAGGTAGTAACTATAAAATTATTCAAAAACTTTTCAGTAACACTGGAATAACTCATTAAAGTACAAATACAGCACCTGTCTAGCAAGCATGAGGCTGAGTTCAAACCCCAGCACCTCCAAAAGAAGAAAAAGACTAAAAATGTTCACACAGAGAAAACAATATACAAATTTGTCCACCTACCACCACTACACTTTTGATACGAAGCACAAATCAAGGAGAAAACTGACTTCAATTTCCCCCTTCCGTCCCAGAGAAAAGGGGTAGATAATGTTCACGTTAGCAAAGGAAAGAGACTGTTTTAGATGAACAGTGATTTCATGCAGTAATACATAGATAGATTAGCATAACCCTGCCAACAATACACATACTCACCTAAGAGGGATTTGCTTTTTCAATTGCAAAGACACTAAAGCTTTTCTGAGCTGTCAAACTCTCTGAAAACAGGCAGCCATTTTCCTGCCCTGTCGCCCATACCCAGGTATCACAAACACTGGCACTGCCCTAGATGTCCTCAGGTGAAACCACGGTGGGGACTGCTACTGGATGGCCAGGCTCAAGAGGGCCAAGTAAGTTTTAAAGAGAGATGCAAGAAAAAGAAATGATCCAAGTTTACAAAGAAATAAGAGTAGTACATTTGTAGGGATTTCCTTTCTTGGCCTCCCCAGCTCTATCTCTTTCTTCATACCAGTTCTCAGATTTGTGATGAATTCAAAGGAGTTATGAGTCTCCCAGGTTCTCCTGACTCCTTCAAACCCTCAGAACACCTAATTCCCTGCTCCCACCTAATAACTGAATTACCTTTCCTGGGGCCACCTTGTTGAACCACCCAGTTGTCAGGTGGCTCCTTCTAAGGAAGCATAGACAGCTGTTGGTGTCATAGGATGTTGTGGTCTTTGGCTATGTTCTCGATTTGACTTTCAACCAAGTCCTCACATCTCCCTGATGGGGTACAGTAATAGAACAGAAGTCAATGGGAGATCAGCATGCACTCAGATTCCAGATTTTGAAAGGGAACAAAAATCAAACCCTCCATTCTTTGCCTCATCACCATGTCTAAAAACCAGTATGTAGAAACCAGGTTTTACCAGTCCACCAAAACTAAATGTAATAGCCATAAAATAAACAACATGTAGTCTATAGTATAAATAATGAATATAAATACTCATTAAATTTTATGCCTTGTAAATCCAAATTATCTGCCATCTTACTAAAATTTATTATACACTCTGAAGTACTCATTTAGTATTTAAATATGCAAACAAAGCATTGACTTACCTTTTCTAATGCAGATAAGTTCATGTACTCCACAGGTTCTCTCTCCACCTGTTTTTAAAAAAAAAAAGCTCATTAGAAATTTTTTTTAAAAAACACACAGAAAAGAGCCTGAGTTTGACTGTTATAAAGAAACATTTTTAAATGAGAAGCTAGAAATGGTCTCAGAAAAAAAAGTTCCCTAATTCTTCTCTTTAAACTTAGCAAAATATGACAGCCTAATACTCAGAATTTTCCTGAATAACCCAAAGAATAAGGCTTTATAAAGTTTTGGAATGAAGACACTTCATTCAAGTTCATTATTTTGAATTTCAAGCTTTTCGTCAGCAGAAATGCCATCACCATTTCCTAAGCCCCTCTTCCTACCAGGTGGAAGGGAACACTCTAAGGGAGGACCCATGTTTGCATGAGGGAGCCCCAACACATACCAGTAAGTTATCACTGAAAGGTCAACCCTATAAAAGCACTGTTTAATTTTATCACACAGCAGCATAAAAAGTGCAACATGACCCTTTCCCAATCTTATAAATCTATAAGACAATAAACTTAACAGAGTATGATAATAAAAACAAACAGGTATAGCCAAAAATTACTTTTGTTCTTTTTTTTTTTAAAGAGCCTAAAAAATGTTTTTTAAAAGAGCTGGGGGTGTGGCTCAAGTAGTATAGCACCTCTTTATCAAGCATGAAGTCTTGAGTTCAAACCCCAGTACTGCCAGAAAAAAAGTTCTGTTTTTAAAAATCTCTGCTTATTAGGCAGGAAAACACAAATACAGAAGAGTGCCCAAATCTACAAAATTCCATGCAATTAGTCATCACAATGCAGGTACCTGAATTACTACAAACCAAGACGAGAGATAAAAGTTGGTCAGCATCCCAGGAGTCCTTTATGTACCTTCATAGAAACCGCTCTATTTGCCAGAAGTAACCACTCTCCTGAGTTCTGACAATACAGCTTAGTTTCATCTGTTTATAAAATTTATATAGCTGGCCACGGTAGCTCATGCCTGTAATCCCAACTACTTGGGAGGCAGAGATGAGGAGGATCACAGTTCAAGGTCACCCTTGCAAAAAAAAAGCTAGATGTGATAGCATGTGTCTGCCATCACAGCTATGTTGTGTAAGTAGAACTACAGTCCAGGCCAGACCAGGCAAAAACACAAGACCCTATCTCAAAAAAGGACTGGGGCTGTGGCTCAAATGGTAAGCACCTGCCTAGTAGGTGTAAAAACCTGACTTCAAACTCCCTAAAATTTATATAAATGGAATTATTGAGAAAGCATTGCTTAGTCTTGCTACTCTCAATATGCTTGTAAGATTAATCCATTTTATTACTTGTCATCATGATTCCTTTTCATTGCTTTCAGCTGTATAGAACTGCATGGTATACCAGGTGCTGGTGGCTCACATCTGCAGTCCTAACTACTCTGGAGCCAGAGAAAAGGAGGACTGAGGTTCAAAACCAGCTCCCAGTAAATAGTTTGCAAGACCCTATCTTGCCAGGGCTGGTGGAGTGGCTCAAATGTTAGAGTGCCTGCCTAGCAAGCATGAGACCCTGAGGACAAACCCTACTACCACTAACTACAAAAAAAAGAATTCCACACTGTATAAATACACACACACACACACACATATTTGTATATATTTATACATACATGAACTTCAACTCATAAACACTTGGATTGTCTTGAGTTTGAGTTGTTTTATTTATAAACCTTTCTTATACATGTCTTTTTGCAGCCCAAATGCATGTCTTTCTCTTGGGTATATATCCAGGACACACACCACTAGATGATGGGGTTAGTGTGTGTTTCTCAAGATAATGGGAAATAATGGAATGATAAGGTACATACACAGCAGAATGCTAGACAGTTGTTTAAAAGACTGTAATGCTGAATGCAACAGTATGGAAGCTGAGTGAAATAAACCAGGCACAGAAAAACAAGTACTATACAATCTCACTTAAATGTGCAGTCTTAAAACATCAACTTACAGACACAGAGAGAAGAATAAGTTGTTATCAGACTGGGGGTGATGGATGGGAAAGAAGAGACATTGATCCATTAGAGAGAAGGAATCAGTTTTAGTGATTTATTGCACAGTATGGTAACTATAGTTACTAACAATTTATTGTATTCTTGAAGATCACTGGGAGTAGATTTTAAATATTCTCGTCACAAAAAATAAGTAGGTAAGGTGATAGATGTTAAATGCCTTGATTTAATCATTCCACAATATATACATATGACAAAACATCACATTACATCCCATAAATATATATTGATTCTTATTTATTGTATGAGTAATTTTATCATCTACTATATAAATATAAACTTCCTTTACTCAAAAAGATGTCACTACTTTAATGCAAGCTAAATGAAATTGTGTAGTATTCTATGTATGTATGTTCTTATCATTATGTTGTGAATTACTTTCAAATTTTGCCTAATATTCATAACTGAAGGAGAAATAAAAGCCTTCCATGATAAACAAAAACTAAAGAAGTTCACAACCACCAAACCAGCGTTTCAGAAATACTTAAAGGAATCTTACACACACAAGAAGAAGATAAACACAACTAGAAAAATACAGGCAAGAATGAATTTCACTAGACAGATAAGCAAATGAGGAGTAAGGAAGAATCAAGCACCACAAAACCAATAAAGTGGCAGAAATTACTACATACCTTTCAATAATAGCTCAATTCTACAATCAAAAGATGTAAGACTGGTGGATTGGATTAAAAAACAGGACCTTTGGGACACAGCAAAGGCAGTGTTAAGCAGAAGTTAACAGTTATGAGTAAACTTCATTAAAAAATTAGATCTAGTCAGGCACCAGTGTCTCGTGCCTATCCTACTACTTAGGAGGCTACTTAGGAGGCTGAGATCTGGAGGATTGTGGCCCTAGGCCATTCTGAGAAATAGTTCATGAGACCCCATCTCAACCAGTAACTGAGTGAGTAGTGTGCATCTATCATCCCAAATTACATGGAAGACTAAGATTGGCAGGACTGAGTTTCCAGGCCAGCCTGGACCAAAAAAAAAAAGTTTGAAAAAGTTTGTAAGACCCATCTCAATGGGAAAAAAGCTGGATGTGGTGCCAGCACAGCTGTCATCACAGCAATGTCAGTAAGCATAAAACAGGAGGATAGTGGTCCAGATCAGTCTGGACAAAAAGTAAGACCTTATCTCCAAAATAACAAAAGCAAGGTCTGGAGGAGTGGCTCAAGTGGTACAGTACCTGCCTGGCAAGCATGAAGCCCTGAGTTCAAACCCGAGTATTACCAAAAAAAAAAAAAGGAGCCCAAATAAAGAATGTAGGATCCACCTCAAGCTCCTAGAAAAACAAGTACAAGCCAAATTCAAAAGAAGTAGATGGAAAGAAATAATAAAGATCAGGGCAGAAATTAACAAAATGGACACTAAGAGAACAATATAAAGAATCAATGAAACAAAAAGTTAGTTCTTTGAAAAGAAAAACAACGTTGACAAAAGCCTAACAAAGAAGGTGAAAGACCTCTACAATGAAACTATAAAACATTGAAAAAAGAAACTGAAGACACTACAAGGTGAGAAAACTCATTATGTTCATGGATTGTGAAAGTGACTATACTACTAAAATCAATCTAAAAATTCAATGTAATCGCCATAAAAACTCCAATGTCATTTTTCAAATAAATAGAAAAATAACTTCTAAAATGTATATGGAGCACAAAAGACCCATATAGCCAAAGCAGTAATTGACTTTAAATTATACTACAGAGTCATAGTATACAAACAGCTTGATACTGGCACAAAAACAGACACATAAACTCATGAAAAAGAATAGAAGATCCAGAAATAAGCCCACACAGCCACAGCCATCTGATTCTTGACAAAGGCATCAAAAACATATGTTGGAGAAAAGACAGCCTCTTCAACAAATGGTGCTTGGAAAACTAGATGTTTACATGTAGAAAACTGGAAGGCGATCCCTATTTCTCACTCTGTACAAAAACTAATTCAAATGGATCAAATGGATCAAAGATTTAAATGTAATGCCTCAAACTTTGAAATGATTAGAGGAAAACACAGGGATGACCCGTGAAGACAGAGGCACAAGTAACATCTTTCTGAATAAGCCTCCAGTTTCTCAGAAAATGAAAGCAAGAACTGACAAGTGGAACTGTATCAAACTTAAAAGCGTCTACATAGTAAAGGCAACAATTTCCAGAATGAAGAGACAACCCACAGAATGGGAGAAAATCTTTGCCAACTATTCATCAAAGGACTAAGATCCAGAATATATAAAGAGCTACAAAAATTAAACACCAAAAGAATGATTAGTAAGTAGGCAAATGAACTGAACAAACAGTTCTCAAAAGTACAAATGGCCAATGAATACACGAAGAAAAGTTCAACATCCTTGGTCATAAGGGAAATGCAAATCAAAACTACATTGAGAGTCCATCTCACCCCAGTCAGAATGGCTATCATCAAGAAAACAAACAACAACTGTTGCCAAGGATGGGGACAGACACACACACACACACACACACACACACACACACACGCGCGCGCACACACAGAGGAGTATTATTTAGTATTATTTCAGAAGAATGAAACTACATTATTTGCAGGAAAATGGATGGAAATGGAAATCATGATGTTAAGAGAAATAAGCCAGGATGTGAAAGACACGTATCACATGTTCTCTCTCATATGCAGGATGTAGACTTTAAAAAAAATGAATTAGCCCCAGCTCATTCAGTGACTCACACCTCTTAAGAGGCTAAGACCAGGAGGATCATAGTTCGAGGCCACCCAGGGCAAATAATTCACAAGACCCCATCTCTAAAATAACCAAGCCAAAATGGACGGTAGGTGTGGCTCAAGCAATAGAACACCTGCTTTGCAAGAAAGAAGCCCTGCTATCAAACCCCAGTCTAAAACAACCGGACTGTTTGAGGGTAGGAACCAGAGGGGGAGGGGGAGGGCAAAAGGACAGGAAGGAGGGGTGCTGAATAGAATAATGAAACCTGTTAAAAATTATTTTAAAGGAGGAGGGGTATAAGAAAGAGTAACAGAGGACGTGCATTTGACCAAAGTATACTGTATGCACATATGGAAAGATCACAATGAAACCCCTTTGTACAATTAATATATGCTAATTTAAAAACAGAAAAAATGCACAGTGAAAATATTAAATGATTTAATCATTTTAGTTCATTATAGAAGCTTATTATGAACAGTTCAGTTATAAGAAACAGAAATATCTTACAGCAATTACATGACAAATAAAAAACACAATATCCCCTATAAAAGTAGGTCATCTGGAAAGCAAGCTAAAAAAACTAGAAAATGGTATTCCTATCACAAAAATAGGTTATATCTACAGCCTAAGTTGGTTTTAGCAGTGCCATTGCTTCCTTATTATCACGAACACAAACTGACCTCTGACCATCAGGAAAACAGACTTAACAAGAGAAAACACCTAATCAAAAAAGCTATGAATATAAAAATTATTATTTAGCACAACCCCAGTGTAAAATACATTAACTGGAATATTACCAATGAGCAACCACAGACCTCTTGCCAAAGGGCTAGAATGAAATACACCTGCACACTGCATATCCTAAAACTGAGGAACAAATGACCATCATTTGATAAATTAGTTACTTACCCAACTATAAGATGAAGCTACTTTCAAGGCATTAGAGGAACCAATGACAAAAACAACTAGGGTGTATATTGAGGCCCTATGATGTTTTCATAGGTTACTTAGAAACATTTCTTTGGTATAGTCATTGAGGCAATATTCTCAAGAAGTCAACATTTGTGACCCAGTTTGAGTCATGTACTTTATTCATGTACCCAGGCTGCACTTTTTAATGTGTGCAATTAAAACTAGACTCTCTCACATACTCAATATGAACTAGTTAGGTTTTACTTCATACAGCTAATCTTAAATGTAACAGCAGTTCTACAAGACTTGATATTAACAGTAACAAAAAAACTGTAGAAAAAAATGTTTAATTGCAAGAGGACAGTAAAAGCTAACTCTCTTTTTGTAACTATTCAATTTATATTAACTGAAAAAAATCTTATAAATAAAAGTTAGTCAAATAATTACTGTGTCTTAGATTTGTAGTCAATTAATAATTGTTAAATTTATTAAAGTACTTATAAAAATCACACAACTAACATAAGAGACTAGAACTCAGAACTAAAGCTGTCTGGCTCATGGTTTCACAGTCCTGATAAGCAAACTGAGACCCTAAAGGTTAAAGCTGCCCAAGGACACCAGCTAATTGTCAGGGAGAAAAACTTCAAAAATTATGTTTTAAGATAGGTAAGGAAGTATTCATTCGTTTTTCTTCATTTTGATGGGAAAAAAGAAAATTACGAAATTGGTTTCTAATGCTGTAAGGCAATTGAAGTAAAAGAGAATTTCTCAAAAACTATACTATATTGGAGGTAATATTAGCATCACTCTTAAAATAATCACTCCAGCAACATGGAAATGAGAAACAGAAAACGACAAGCTTAGTCAAAGTTACCATCTTTTCCCTCAGGCACAGCCAGGTAGGAGAATAGTGCACACTGGCATACGTAAAGGAAACAGATGTGTGGGGGATCTGCAACACATGTGCTGTATGTACATGTGAGTATGAATGTACACATAACTTCAGTGTTCCTGGTACGTGGGATTTTATTTTAACGAGAGAGGAGCCATTACAAAATACATATTTTCTACCTGTTTACAGAAGTAAAATGCATAATGATATTGCAATCCCATCAAAATATACCCAGGTATACAAAAATGGAATTAAACCCATGACTTACTTCATTTAAGGGTCCTTTTCAAAATTCATTTAATCTATCATATTCTGACCATTAGCCTCTATCATCACAATTTTCAGGGTCTACTTATTTCTCCTTGGTCAAACACTGAAAGGCTACTTTTTCATGTCATAAATTTCATCTCATCTCTGTGTCCAAAGCACATCCATTAAAGTAGTCAGTGCCTCTAATTTAACATCTATCTTACACTTATACATTATCATAGCTAATTCTTACGCAGATACTTACACTATACATAATAAAGGATGAAACTTCAAATATTTCCTATTAATGCTGCCAACTGCCCCTAAACAATTTAAATTTTTTTTTTGCAGGGAATTAGATGTAGACCTTGTGTTACACCCTTAGCACCAACTTTACCCATTTGGACCTCCAACCTCCAGCCACGTTTTAATTTAATCCCTAATTAAGCCATTCATTCAAACAATGATACCAGGTTTGGTTCCTAAATAAAGCACAGCATTGTGGGAAGACCATAATTTCCAAATTGAGCCAGACTTCAATTCAGTAACCAGCATCATCCAGTACTGCCTTTGTAAACCTTGTACTTAGTCTGAGTGGCAAGGAAAAAATAACGAAAGTCATTTTTAAAGTAGTAATAAAAATAACACCAGAACAGAGAACGGCTTTCATCTTGTATGCGATTCTGGAGTAGGGGAAAAGGGGAGTGCTGCTGAGGATTCTGAAACCAAGTACACAATGAGTCTAAAAAAAAAAGATAACTTAATAAAACAATGTGTGTTGTAGCCAAGAGGGAGAAATGGTGCTACCCATGAATGAGATAATTGTTATACGAAGCCTGGACCACAGTGGACACCAAAACATGCAATTCCCTTTGTACTCCTCAGAGGAATACAAAATTTAAAGAAAAATTAAGATCATAGGCTCAGGAAACAGAGAAGACTCTAATACAGTGTTCTATCCTTCAGCATCAGTTATCACTGAATTTCAAACATTCTCCTATATAATCACTCCAAAATAAATGTTCACCATCTCATACTTCTTAACTTGCCCCCTTTTAAATTTTTTAAATTCAAAGTCAGGCCTCCAGCTCTCTGAAACTTATCCTTCCAAACTGGATTTCCTTTGCTTTTTGCTCATCCTTTGCTATGTATTTATTGTAGAATAGTCTAAGTAAGTCCTTTCTGCACTTTCATAAACTCATTTTTACCTCTAACATTCCTGGGCAACAGCACCCTGAACTCTGGCACACGTGCTCACCACCATGACAGTGTTACAGAACAATGGCACAGAGTGTCTACTCACAACAACGTCTCTTACAGCACCTCATAATTTGCAAAGCATGTTCAACACAGTATCGCACTTCATCAACCTAAGTTCCCATGCATTTATTTAATATTTTTTCTAAGAGGCATAAATTTTACCCCATTATAAAGCAAATATACTCTTCACAAATTAATTCACTTTTCCAACCATCGTGCCACTTTTAAAATTCAGTTTTGGTTTTTGACTATTAGAATCTCATTAACACAATAAATTCCTGAATAAGTATGTACTCACACACACACAAAAAAAAGTCCTACTTAATTGAATTTTCTAGTAAACTAAAAATAAAACAGAATCCTTTGGACTACACAAAACAATTTTTTAAAACTACAAATATGCATTATTCCATGAATAATCCAGAACACTGAAAACTGTAATATTTCATTAATGTCTAGCTGATGATGGTTCAAAATACTATTTTCAATATCAATTTTAATATATTTGAAAATGGGGAAAAAGAAATTATTCTGAATACATGTATGGCTCTTAAAAGATTTTTGGTAAATAAGTTCCTAGTAACAGCTTGCTTTGTTACTGCTATTTCCTCCTAAAAACTGGTAAATCAAGGACCCTAGTTTGTGGACTTTCGATTAATTAAGATATTACTACAGAAAAGTTTACAAGAGAAGATACTGCTACACAATATGCATGTAGCCATTTCACTCAAAAGCTTCAAAAAATAGCTGGGTGCCGGTGGCTCACGCCTGTAATCCTAGCTATTCCAGAGACAGAGATCAGGAGGATCGTTGTTCAAAGCCAGCCCAGGCAAACAGTTCATAAGACCCTATCTCATCACAAAAAAGTGCTGGTGGAGTGGCTCAAGGTATAGGCCCTGAGTTCAAACCTCAGTACCGCCCCCCCCACACACACACACACAAAGTTTCAAATGTTTTTATTTGTAAGAGTTTGTTCAATTTTACATTATCTGCATATAGGTACCTTACATATTATTAAATGGCTAGGGAGAAGGGGGAGTTACCAAAGTCACCTGAAAAAAAATCAAATCTAAAAAGAAAATCTGCTACACATATACTATGTATGAGCATAATCTTTTTAAAGAAAGTAACCATGCAACAGTGTTACTCAACAAGTTGTAAAAATTAAGCCAGTTATGGTTTCTTGCTTTCCCTTCTCGCATCTACCCCTCATTCTGTTATGATTTTAAAACACCAAATACAAAAGACAACTATTTCTCTAGTGTTTGCTACTTGTTTCTATTTATTCAGTAAGTTAGAAAAGAAACCTTGAATAAACCATCACTCAAAAGTACTTCCAGAGTTCTCTGAACAAACCTACCTACATATGCAAATGTCTTAAGTAGCTGTAAAACAGAAGAAATTTTATCTCTGCTATAAGTCAGAGTATCACCTTTTAAAATGTGATTGAACAGAACTGTAATTTCTCCAGAAAAAAAAAGTTCAATAAATTACCTCTCTCTGCTACAAACTGCAGATAGGTGTGACATTTAATCATATTATCCCCTATATACATAGTAATGATAGCTCTCTAATAATACTGTGGGAAGCAGAAAAGAAGTGTAATATTCTCACTCAAGACTAATAATATAACACGTTCAACATTACAGGTGGCTTCTGAAAGTCCAAATTCTGCCATAGAAATCTTAGGGCCAAAACAAGTCTTAACGATCACCTTAGAATTAGGTCTGTGAGGCTGCACATGGTGGCTCAATCCTGTAATCCTAGTTACTCAGGAGGGAGCGATAAGGAGAATCAAAGTTGGAGGCCAGCCTGGGCAAAAAGCCCAAATGCAAAAATTCCCAATGCAAAGAAAATCTGGTAGAGTAGCTCAAGTGGTAGAGCATCTGCCATGCAAGCAGGAGGCCCTGAGTTCAAGCCCCAGTACCACCAAATTAGTTAATTAATTAAAATAAAATAAATAGCCAAAGCAAAAAAAGGCCAGAAGTGTGGCTCAAGTGGTAGAATGCCTGCCTCAAAAGATCCTGCGCTGTACCCCCAGTACCACAAAAAAGAAAGAAAATGTGTGGCAAACTATAAGCTACACTATGAGTGAATATGTGCATAGATAGATAGATAGATACATCTATCTATCTATCTATCTATCTATATATATATATATGTATATTCACACAGATTCTCTCTAGTTTAACCTTTTATAATTTTTAAATGCTACCCAGAGAAGAAAAGTACAGAAAGTTAACAATCAAAGTGTTTACTTTTTACATCAGCAAAACATATTACAGAGTCTTCTGATATTCTTAGGGCAGAGACATTAAAGTGTAGATTGATAGAAAAGCACATAGAGCAGATCACTAAGAACTAGCTTTATCCTGAGGTTTTAAAAATTCAGACTTATATTTTTCAGAGATAATTAGCACTAGCTTGGAAAATGAATTGGAAGGAAACTTAAGACTAGAGCTAAGACTAGTCAGGAAACTAATGCAAGTCTCTTACTGAGATTCCGCCACAAAGCAAAGTGTAAACATGAAGGAACCTAAGTTAGTTTGATTAGAGCACCTGTCTAAGAAGTGTAAAGCCCAGAGCTCAAACCCCAATACTGCCAAAAACAAATAAATAAAAAGAAGAAGTTAGCTTGAGATGTGAACTGGCAGCATTTGAATGTCTGGTTATTTAAAATGCCACTCAGATGGTAACTTTACATGAAGTAAGAGGGTATGGAAACTAAACTTGGTGGTACAGGGACAACTCCAGGACGTTCTGAATGTCGTTAAAGTAAACATTTTGGATGGCTGAAGTATATCCAAGGGAAGATATTTAGCTACTATGTGGAAACAAAGGTCAGCAAAATTCTAGACAATGGATACAATCCATAAAGATAACAAAGAAATCAATGGAACAACTCAAGAAACAAGGATTAAGACATGCTATATTGAGGTGCTGTCCAAAATCTAAGGGGTAGAAAAATAAAACACTATCTTCTAGGAATTTAGTGAGACTAGGAAAACTAAACAAGTGATTACAAAACTGTTCAATGTGTACAGTAACACTAAGGATTTTGCATGAGTCAAGGGTGGTATAATAGTTTAAAACATACAATTATACTGTGCTGTTGAATAGAATGGTGTGTTCCAGCACATTTTAAAACATACAACTACAAATCCTCCAGAGAAGGGAACTGGATATAAAGTCTATAAAAGAAAACACTTCACATTTGTCTTCAAATAGTAGAGAGGATATAACACTTTTAATTATTGCTACAGGAAGCAGAACTGGGGCCAAATACAAAGACCTTAACAGTGTAAAAAAAAATCATTGCCTCAAAACCAGTGTCTTCATCACTGAATGTTTTATACAAAGTAAGTATCATCCATCTCTCCGTGTTCACAATAAACTGTACTTGTGTGTTTCCTCACCATCACTAAAATGTGGAATCTTTGAGGGAAGGAATGTGAGCTTGTCCACCTTTACGGCCTCACAAAGTCTTGTACAGAATACCAAATACACCTAGTGTACAATAAATGTTGTATTGAATTAACAGGTGAATGAAGCAAATGAGTATTTTAAGAACCACTTCATTTGAAAAAAAAGAAAAGTTTGCTGAGATGCACTGTGGGACCCCTTAAGTTCTAAGCTACCCATGGTACAGTCTTCATCTAGAACTCTGTGTACTCTATAATACAACCTTGGGATGGTATGTATAGAAACAGACTAAAGCCAACTGAAGTTGACCTGACATCTTTATTTGAAAACCATTAACTACAGTTTCTTCACCAAAAAAATACATAATTCTTGATCTTTATATTATGAAGTCTTAAACAAATGCTTAAGTATAAAAATATGTGTGAGTATTTCAAACACAGAAGAGGCTGGAGGTGTAGCCTAGCATTGCGGCCAAGCAGTAGGTTCAATCTCCAGCACCAGGGAGAAAAAAAAAAAAAAGACTCTCTAGAATGATGAGAGTTACAAAAATCTTGTTTTCTGAACACAAGCAGTAGGCAGGGCAAAATGCTACCAGTTAACATGGGAAAAGAATCAGTAACATTTACTTCCAGAGGAAAGAATGGACACACTGAAAAAAAAAGAAGAAAAACTGGAAAATATTTTAAATTACAAGTTATAGGATCATACCTAAATGCTAGCTGACTAATCATTTCTCACCTTCTGCAATAAATTTTTTCTTACTTTTGCCACATTACAAGAAACTCTCCTACAACCTGGTAAGGAAAATAAAGTATACTACATAAATCAATGGAATCCTTTCCTGGTTTTTAAGCCCTAGTAAAAAGTACCAGGAGAAAAAGAAACAGAAATATCAAAGATTACAGGTAGATCTCATTCCCCATCATCTTAGCTACATTGATATTTGCAAGTATCTGTGTATTCCACATATAATATGCTACTTGATTGCTTAAATGAAGTAATATAATCTCACAGCAAATCAATTCTGGAGTTTAGAGGATCTGACCTAAAGGAGCCCCAAGATATGTATGATACCAGTGAGTGATCAGCTAGATGAGAAGTATCCTGGAAAGTTTTATTTAGGAGGAAAACGCATTCAGTGTAGACAAATAATGATCTAGCTCTGGGTACCTTGTCTATCTGTACAGATGCACAAACACACACTCCCACAAGGAAATTTTACAAATCACTTGCACTGAGTTCACCTCAGTGAACAGGGAGACAGGGGCCAGAAGATAAACTGCATTCTTTCGCAGAAGTATCCTAGATGTGTGATACCAATTATCACAACACGCTCCTTAAAAACAAGGCAAAACAGACACTTCTTGCAGCCCCATATTTTTGGAACAAGAGAAAATACACATTAGTGCCACCTACCTTATCTAGGAACTTAACTCTTATTAAGCTACTTTTTGACATGAGAGTATTGGCACTCAAACACTGATATTTGCAGGATTCTAGTATGTGCTTGTTGTAAAAATGCGTTTACTTCTCCTTCATTGAGAAAAGCAGTTATGAGCGGTGGAGGGAGAAAGAAACCACTTGAGGAAAAGTAACCTCACCCCAAATTCTCTTCTCCCCGACAACAGCAAACGCAAGGGGGAATGGACGAGGGCGCAGCACTCACTGGCCCAGGGTACAGACCGGGAAAGGTCAGGGTGGGGACAGCAGCCAGGGATGGGTTTGGCTGCGGGCGGGCGTGGTCCGAGGGGTCCGCGGGGCGGTGGCTGTGGGGGGGCGCAGCCGGAGCCCGCGGGGCGCAGGGCCGCAGCCGAGCGCACGCGGGCGACCACCGCCGGGGCCGCGGGGACGGCGAGGGCCGGGGCGCGCGGCCAGCAGGTCCCGCGCCCCGCTCGGCGCTCCGCCTCCCGGGGACTCCAGCCGTGGAGACCCCTGTCCCCTCCCGCGGCCTGCCGGGCCCTCAGTAGCCCCCGCTGCGGGCGTTCCCCTCGCCACTCGCCACCGCCGGCCTCCTCTTACCTTCAATCGCCATGATGTGCTCGCCATGGACCGCACCAACCGGATAGCGGGGGCGGCGGGCCGGGGCGGGGGACGCGCCGAGTCCACAGGCTCTGGAGAGGGGCGGGCCCGGCCCGGAGTCGCGGGGCTGCGCGGCCGCCAGGGGAGCCGCGGGCGGGGTGGGGCGGGCCCGGGCGCGGGAGCGCGGGCGGTGGGAGCGGTGGGAGCGGTGGGAGCGATGGAACCTTCCCGGGCCGCCGCCGCCGCCGCCGGCACGTGACGCCGCCCCGCCCCCACCGCCGCCCCCGCTGCCGCGCGCCCGGGTTCAAAACTGGTGCGGGGCGCGGGAGCCGCCAGAGGCGAGCGCCGAGGAAGTAGAAGGGATGATGCGGCGGTCAGGACCATGGACAGGTCCCACCGCGGCGCGGCTCCTGCCTTCTCTCCCAGGGATGCTGGGACTGGGTAACGCGAAGGTCTGCTTTGCTTCGGTTTGGTTGGCCTGAATTCTCCAAATCTCCTCTTTGGGGTAAAGAGACAGCTAGCTGGCAAAGCCAACTGGAGAGAGGGATCCTGAGGACAGCAGAGCACGTGTTCCCTCCCCTCCCCTCCCCTCTTTTTCCCTCCCTTCACCTCTCCTCCCTCCCTTCCCCTCTAAAATTTTGCTCTCTCCCCCTCCCCCTTCCCTCTCTTTCCCTGCCCCTCTACCTCCCTCTACCTGCCCTCCCAACACACACACAACCTCCTGATAAGGCTTACCAACGCCCTGAAGTTGGTGCCCCCTTGGACTTACGAATTGACATTTGTCTGCACATTGTACACACACTCAAAAAATAAGGGTCAAAGGGTTTTGACAAAGGGATCTGACCCTTTTACACCTTGCATGCTCTTAAAATTTGCAAACCCCTGAGCATTACGAACAGCCGCAGGCCAACCCTGAACACAGCAACTATTGGCCATTGAGGTACTTCAACCACTCAACCACTTACCCAACTCTCAACTTCATTTGACACTCTAAGGGCCTGGGTAATCAAGGGCCTAAGCCACATTTAAGGAATACAGAGTTAGTGAATCTCTCTCATATAGAGAAAATGCTAACTTGTACAGCTACGTAGCTATATTAGGGACTGATACAAAGAGAAAATATTTTGTACTTAGGTAAGTGAGGTTGGATTGTAACCTAGAGCAGAAAATCTCTTTCATCGCTTTTATATAACCTTTCCCTCATCACAGTTTATGCTCAGTAGACTTTCATTCTTTATTAGCTCAGTGAGTATCTGTTGAGCCAAACCAGTGCTGAAAGCTGGCTACAAACAAGAATCCTTATTGAAGCATCAAACAAAACAAAGTAACTGTTCTACCCTGAGAACACATTATGTCTGTAATTCAATCTAGGAAAGCTGTGTGTGTGTGGGGGAGGGGGCGTTGTGTGTGTGTTCACCATAGAAATCTGTGGGATTCAGGTAAAATATGTTCAATTAATGACATTTTTCCCCCAGGCAGCCTTGCTTAAAGCACTCTTGAACTCCAAGACATTGATTTGAACTTGAAACCACAGTTCTTGGTTTGTGGTTTCTGCTGGCTCTGAGAAGCCAATTGTTTGCCCTTTTTAAGAATTTCATATTGAAAGCTAGAAAAACTTAAATCGTCATTTCATTACCAGTTACATAAGTAACTACATACATGACCAGGTTATATGAGCTTGCATAACCCAGATTAATGTCACCATAGTTTAGTTAGAAAGTTGGGGTAGGGAGTGAACTTGAGATTCAACTGTGTCAAATCCCAGAGTTTAGACCAATGATACTCAGTATTATTACATTTTCCCCTAAATTAAAAAGCATGATTTCTCCTACTAATATTGCTTTAGGAAGCAAAAACAATAATAAAAACTATGCTCTTCCATGCTAGCTGGTAAATTCCTGTTAGACTAGTGTTGGATACCATGGATTATTCAACTTCCAAACATTTCATATTAGCTTCTGGGCTGTTGTTTGGATATTCTCTATCCCTACCCAGCTCATGCTGAAATTTAATTGCCAATGTAACGGAATTGACATTGGCATAAGGGCAAAGCCTTTGTGAAAGGACTGCTATGGTTCAAGAGTAGATTGTTACAGAGTCAGCTCCTTTGTCCCCTTCCTCTCTTACACATGCACCATCTGGCCACTCACACACTTCCATGTAATGCCATCCACAGTATGAGGCACTCACCAGATGCTATCCAATCTTAATCTTCCTGGCCTTCAGAACCATGAGCCAAATTAAACATCTTTTCTTTATAAATGACCCAATCTCAGGTATTTGGTTATAACAATAGAAAATGAACTAAGACAGTAGCCACTTAGAACTATCTTTTTAATTTAGCTTTTTAAACTCTCTTTGGGGCCAACCTGACTACTTTCCTGGTGCACTGGCTAGGAATGGGAGAGACCAAAGTTGACATTTTTGCCTCCCTGGATGTTGGGCTGTGGCCCAATTTCTGGGGACACAACCCAGCTGAGGCACCACTGGACACTTAGTCCAGATGGCTAGGGAAGCCTCCCATGGAGACTGAGGCCTCAGGTCTGTACATTCCAATGGAACCTGGGTGGAGACCTTAGCAACCAGGAAAATTTGGAGCGGTGCCTGTCTGGAACAGGCCCATTCATAAAAGGATGGAAGGGGGCTTGATCACCCCCTATGTACCCACTGGTACTTCTGAACCTGGTTTTTTGGGTTTTGTCATTATTCAGGAGGAAGCTGGGATACCTTCCAGACTAGGTTTGTTGGGTTGGATGAATGTGTGATGTGCAACTGAGAGCATGAAAAGAGTATGACTTTAGTCACCAATTAGTGTGCAGAGTTTGTTTCAAGAAGCCAGGGATGTTCTCATTTGTTCTAGGGTGACCCCCCGCTTGGGGCACCAGTCCAGGGTTTATAAAAACTCACTACAGCTACAAGACATCTGACATATCTCTGTGAGAACAGCTAGGGACAGATGAGGTGAAGTTGTTTGTCTTCCCTTTGTGTTAGAAATTGAGGACCCCATATGTCATTTCCAAACTCCCTGATCCTCTTGTACCTTGTCTCAATATGGTGGGAGCAAAAGGCTTTCTCTGGCAGTTTTCTTTTTTTTCTCCTGCTAACAGGATGTGTTATTGTTTTTGGTTGCTTCTATTCTGGTTTCCCTTTGCAAACCTAAACCGCTTGTCCTATGAGTTGTGTTTAACATACTACTCAGACTAAAAATGCCACTATAAGGAAAAGATAATAAAAGAGATCACAGATAAAATAAAAAAGATTGCTAATGTTCCAGTTCAAACTTGGAAAAGGGTGAAATCCTGAAAATTTGCTTATCAGATGGTTCTCTACAATAGGAGGATTTAAAACAATGTTTGGGGCTGTATTAATTATGGTGTTGGGATGTCTCATACTCCCATGCTTGCTGCCACTGGTTATGCAGTCCATATTGACCCTAATAAAAGCCATAGTAAAATGAAAAATGACTACACAATTATATCTATTACAAGGTTATCAAAGAGTAAATCCCATCCCTAACAAAAAAAGAGATGATGCATTTTAACAAATAAAAGGACAAAGCATCAAAAGGGGAAATATTGGGGCCAGCTTGGCTATTTTCCTGGGATTTACTGTGTCTGGTATTCATTTTGATTTCCCCAACATGAGTCTACAAGCAGCTTTCTGCTAGCTCTGCAACACTGCATCCACCTGCTAGCCTTGCAAAGTTTCTGGCAACTGTAACCACATACTAAAAACGGGATGGGGGAGGGGGGCAAGGAGGGTAGTAAGGGGCAGATAAAAGGCAAACTCTGTAAGTATTTAACAAAGTCCCTGACACAGATTGGGGTTCAGGGCTTTAAGAAATTATTTTCCCTGAATCTGCTAGCGTAATAAACCCCTGCTTCCTGAAAAATGGTCTCAGTGACTTTGTTTCCCTCATCATTCCCACAACACTCTTATTTCTAAAGTATGTTATGGGTTTAATACTTACAAATTTGGGAAGTGTCAATTATTTATAATTTAATTTTTTGACAATTTTATTTCATTACACATTCTGAGTAGTGATTAAAATTATCTTTAATCTTGACTTTATTCCTACAACATATCTTTAGACTATACACTTTTATGCATTAGGAGATATTCAAGAGCTTCTTCATTTTTAATTCTTCATTCTTCAGGAAGGAGGGACAGCACTGGAGATTTGAACGCAGGACTTCACACTTGCTAAGCAGGCATTTTATTGCTTTAGCCATGCCCCCAGTCCTTCATTCTTCTATATAATGACTTATTTGCAAAATGGTGTCCAAGACTGGAGGAGTCCAGGATTTCCAGGAGTGCCCCAAAATCTAATCACCCAGTAATATGACTAAAACGTCAGTGGAAAAAAATCAAGCATTGAAGATGAATTATGTGGGAAGTCCAATTCAAAGGCAAAGTGAAAAGTAATTTCACCTACATTAAGTAATTTTCATGTGCCAAACTAAATAACTACCACTAATAGAAACAGTATCTTGAGGAGAAAGTATGTTCCAAGTTACAAAAGTTGCCCAGTGTACTCTTAAGAAACAATCCACTTTTTAAAGCTGAAGCTTTCCTTTATATAATTTAAGTCATTCAACTGGAAAGGCCAAAGTCTCTAAAAGAATGAAAAAAATAGTGTTTGACAATATATAGTTGCATATATGGAAATGGACACTTAACATATATACATTTGGGGAAATTTAGTAGATGTTAGATTATGTTCAGGGATTTTCAGTCCTTGAGTAAAGGAGACATCTTTTAAGCTTTTTCAGCAGATGCAACTATCAGAAAACATATGGCTAGATATAAAAGCCTAGTGAAAACTCAAGCTTAACACCGCTAATAATTCCTTTCTTTCATGAATCATAATGCCATGGAAATTGTTGTAGTATAAGTTATTTACTCTGGTAACTTTGTCTTTTTTCTACACCTGATGAAGTTAAAAAGTATCTTTATAAAATAATATTACTACTTTATATATTTATAAATTAGTTCCTATTTAGAATGAATATAATTATCAGAGCTTTATCAGGCATGTAATTGATATATTTACATTTATGTTATAAACTTGAGTTATATTTCTGTTCCGAACCCATACATTCCAACAAGGTGCTATCTCCAATCAATTGTGTGGTTTTTTTCTTTTATTCATATATGCATAAAATGTTTGGGTCATTTCTCCCCCTTCCCCCCACCCCAAATTGTGTGTTATTGATACTCTGTTGGTTGTGAATGAGAGCAGCTCTACTTGGACTAGCTTACAGAAAATGAAGAGTTAATTGTAGATATAAAACTACAAAAATAAAGCTGGGCCTCAGGATTGGGAAACCCAAATTGTATCATTGCGCTTTCTGCCTCTTTCCTTTATCTTGTACTTCTCTCTGCATGTTGGCTTCATTTTTCTTGATCACCATAGACAAACTTTCTTCTGTATGGCAGTAAAATCAGACCCTTGAGAGAGTGCAAGCTTTATAGTGCATAAGTTCTGCCAACTTTCTGGGCCTCAAGTCCATAAATTCCCCCCAAAGGTAGGCTTTCATTATCTCATCTTAAATGAGCTTCTAAAATTAGCCGAGCTTGGGTCAAGTGCATATTTCTAAACAAATCCTCCCTGGCCATAATGGCAAGGTCATGGAAAAATGCATGGCATCCATAGTGATGAATTGGGGGAGAAGGAAGATAGTCCCCAGAGGGAGTTGTTGGGTAGAACAAGCTTAAGTGATACAAGGGTTCTCTAATTCTGTACATTCATCTCAACATGTCTGCTTTTTCTGTTCCAAGAACTCACCTGTCAGCACACTTCACTGAATCTCCCTTAAAGCAGAGATGTCCAAAAGAATTGTCTACTGCAATGAAAATATTCTATATTTGTGGCCACGTGTGGCCACTGAGTACTTGAAATGTAGCTAGTACAACTGAGGAATCAAATTTTTAGTTTTATTTAATTTGAAATTAAAGAGCCACATATGGCTAATGTCTGCTTTATTAGACAGCATGGCCGTAGAACTACAGAAATGATATGGTAGTGTTCGGGCAGGGAATGCCAAAGAAGACAATTAATGAGCTCCCGGTGGAAAGAGAATGGTAGTCATTCCCCATGTGTGGCAATGCTACCTGATGACCTGGTACAGAAAGAGATGTGTCCGTCATGCTGTGTGGATGTAAAGATTGAGATGAGAAGAAAAATAAATAAAAAGAAACAGAAATCAGAATAATTCTTTTTTTTTCCTCTTCCATTGTTTCCAGCAAGTATGTCCCTCAAGAGGAAAGGCAGCAAAATAATAACCCAAACTAACCATGAAGCAGTCTAGAACTTTCTTTATAAGCTTAGATCAAAGTGCCATTTTTCTTCCATCCACCTAAAGCTTTAGAAGTAGCACAAGCTTCACCAAGAATGAGGAGATCAAATAGCACCAACGCCAACTTATTACCCTTTCTTTTCCTTTTATTTTCTAAGCCTTTTATGCAGACAGAGGGCCACCTACACTTCTCTTCCTTTACCGCTGTAAATAATGTTCTTCCTACATAATCGTCATTACGATTTTCTTATGTCCAATGAGGTTATTGCCATTGGCTAACTGCATGAAGCAGTACACTGCAGTTTTGTTTTTTGCAATGCTGGGGATTGAACCAGGGCCTTACACATGAAAAGGAGGTACTCTACCACTGAGCTACAACCCCAACCCTTATACTGCAGTTTTAGAGGGACACCCCTTTCCTTGGAGCACTGGGGTAGGAGCTAAGCATTGTTGAAGCAGTGTTAAATACTGTTATATCACTACTAATGATAAGTCTTATAGTTCCTTTAAGCTAAA
The DNA here is from genome assembly GCF_047511655.1 of Castor canadensis. Lineage (NCBI taxonomy): Eukaryota > Metazoa > Chordata > Mammalia > Rodentia > Castoridae > Castor > Castor canadensis. Next base: position 123,025,236 of record NC_133396.1, read on the forward strand.
ATGGTGGGGCTGGGTCCATTTGACCCCCTAACTGACAAGTGTTTAGACCTTATTTGGTACCCTAGTTGCCTTGAGCACAGGACTATCTGCCAAGTAGCCAGCTGAACTGCCCTCCTGCCAGCACCGGTTACTTTGAACATGCTATACCTTGAAGAAGCCACACAGTGACTACAGCTGCTTGCTACTGAAGTTCAACTCCAATCCAGAAGGTACTGTCTAAGCCATGACTGTTTCAAAACAGCTTTTGCTGATGGGCTGAGTGGTTTTTTTACTTTGCCTCTTCCCATGACATGTTCCAAGCCAGGTAATAAATCTCCTTTCTCTGCCCTTCAAATAAAAATAGAAAAACCAGCTTGTACTGAACTTTTTGGCATCACAGCCTTCATGAACTCTAGATGACCCTACAGCCATTTCCACCCAGGTCAAAGAGGGAAGACTTTCCCTGGTGGCCCAGTAGAAGGTCTGTGATTGGTGCAAACACAGTCCTGCATTTGCATGAAGGTCTGCCATGATTGGTGCAAACACCTTTGCCACACACACACCCCTATCTGGCTATGTAAACAGGCTATTTGTATCATGTTTAGAGCCAGCTGAGAGAAACCCTTCTGTGCTGTCATCTGGTGTTGCCCAATAAAAGGCTTTTCTTGAGTGATCTTTTCTTGCCTATTTTTGATCTTTATCAGTAGAGTGAGCTGAGCTAATAACATAAAGAGAGGATGGCAGAAGTGGCAGCAATGGCAGAGGCAGCAACAGTGCAGATGTGACTACAAAGGCAGTGACGAGAGAGCAGTTGGGGCAGAAACGATGGAGAGGAATGGAGACAATAAGGGCTGTGAAGAGCTGAAGATGAGAAATTGTGAGCCCTGGTCACTGGAAGAGTTCCAGGGAGCTGCCAACCCTTAACAAAGGACCAAGGGTCTCAAACACTCTAGGTCTGAGAGCTGTAGTACTAGCTGCTATAGGGCTGAAGGCACATCCAAGCTCAGTTCTGGAGCTTTAACAGTGGTAAGTGCCATCTGCTGCTGCCTGCTGCCACTGTCCACTAGTGCTCGAAGCCAAGGTTTACAATCGCTGTCAAGTGTCAGGGCCTCTGGTGCTAAGGCAAAGTGATAAGCCTCCAGGTCTGTCAGTTCACCTCTAGACCTTGGACACTCAAGGGCCCAGGATTGCCAGTACTGGAAGAGCTTCTCCTCACCTACCCACAATTCCTATCTGGAAGGAACAAAAGTTGCTCGGCCAGCTGAGTGGTAACAGCTATAACCCAACATGATACTGAGCTGTCAGCCTGGGAGTGTGAACAGAACTTCTAAACATATAGACCAATTTGACACAGAATGTTCAACAAGTACATGCTTTGTAGGACATAGGATGCCTTAGCTAAATGTTCTTAATCATAACAAAGAAGTATATTATTTTGTTCCAGGTAGGAGTGCTTGACTATATTTAAACCTTTTTTTTCCCACAGCTGCATGCTTCTGTGATAGTGACAAGTGACATTTATATAACAATTTTCACTCAAAAGATCAAAAATATACCATAAATTTCTTTAAATAAAATAAATATATCACCCTCAGTAAATGCAGCCACCTATCACATAGAAAGCAGGAAGCAACTTTTAAAAGCCCCCAAGAGCATACATATATATAGGAAGGAAATTGAATTCTATGCCTAAAATACATTGATTGATACTCTGAGTTAGATAGAAAAAAATCCTGGTACTGCAAAAAAAAAAAAAAAATCACTCACATCTCTTTAGTTTATGTAACTATTAACGTGTGTGCCTGACTCAGAGCAGAAATTCTGTGAAGGTCACTAAGAATTTTTATTGCTTACATTCATCTGGTATAAGAACATCAACCAATACATTTTTGTTAAATGAATACATAAATTATAATAAGATAAGGTGTCAAGGATCCCTCATATTAGTACTCGTTAAACATTGCTGGGTATAGCTACACAACAATAAAATAAAACAGCCAGTGATGATTGTAATAAAGAGAAACTTAAGATAAAGAACCTTTAATCTTTCCAATAATATTTTTTACGAATGCAGAATTTCTCGGCTTAGCTATTTAATTACTATTATGGATGAAAAGAAAAATTTTTAAGAGATAGAATATGCTGTAATCTTTAACATTTAAGAGGTTTATTAGTTTTTTATTGTAACGTAGAACAACTTATTAAAGAAATTATGGAACATCTCTTGAGGACTTAGTAGGCGGGGCCCCAACAAACAGTTACAGAGCAATGATTTGTAGGAATGCAGTTTCTGAATTTTAAATGATATGCTAAGGTTTGAAGTGAATTGTGAAACTCTAAGCATAGTTTATGCTTCAATTGCTGTGGTAAGTTTTCTCTTCATAAGGAGACTCACTGTAGCTTAGGTATATAGGCCTGGTACCACACACCTATCATCCTAGCAATTGGAGGATGAAGAGGAGAATCCTGAGAACGAAGCCAGTGGGCTGCATCACTAGTTTAAGATCAGCCTAAACAACACAGCAAGACTCTAACTCAAAAAATATTCACTGAACTTCAAACATACTGCAAAATCTGATATAAGAAAAAGACATTTGCTGGTAACTACCAGTTTTTCTCCTAACACTATCTGCATAAATATTTTGCTTAGCTTTCAATAGAAAGATGATACAGAAAATAATAGATATAGCTAATAGAGTTTTTGCTATTTCTATCACTTTCTGACCACTGCATCTTACAGTTACCAATTTGCAGGGAGTAAAATGTAGTTTTTGAGATACTAAGCCATGTTTTTTTTTTTTTGCTTCTGTACTCAAACTGCTCCTCCAACTGAAATATGCTTGATCAAATGTATTCCTACATTACTAAATTTTAAATTAAGCTCAACATTGAGTACCTTGTAAATTTCAACATAATCCTTTTTAATGTTTGCATAAAATTTCTCCTGGGATCCAATTCTAAACCTTTTAAGTATCAATTACTTTCAGTTATCTGCAGGTAATCTCCACCCTTGTGTTAGTCATCTGTCAGGTACTATAACAAATACCTGAGAAAATAAACTTCTGAAGACAAAAGGTTTGTTTGAGTGCATAATTTCAGAGGTTCCAGCTTACAGTCAATTGGTCCCATTGCTTTTAGGCCTGTGGCAAGGCATCTCATTATGGTAGGTAGTGTGTGGAGGAGCTCATCAAAGAAAGCTATTGAAAGAAAAAGAGAAATCCAAGAAGGAAGATCATTAAGATTTAAGAATATGTCGAAACAAATCACTCAGAAGGAATGGAAATAGCACCAATACTTTGGGAAAACAGTTTGGCAGTTTTGTAAAAAAGTTAAACATACACCTACCATATGATCTAGTTATTCTAGACATGTGTCCAAGAGAGAACATATGTCCATGAAAAGACTTGTACATGAGTGTTCATAGCAGCCTTATTTGAAATTTTCCCAAACTGGGAACAATTCAAATGTTCATCAACAAGTAACTGGATAAATTGTGACATATCCATATAATGGAATAATGCCCAGTAATTAAAAGAAATAAACTATTGATGCACACAGCATCATGGATGAAGCTCAATAATTTTGCTAAGTGAAAGAAGCCAGCAAGCCTTGTATGCACATATGAATAATAAAAGAAAAAAAAAAGAAGCCAGGAAGAAAAACAAATACTATATTCTACAGTTCCACTTAATTCAAGTCTGAAATACAAATTTCATAATTTATAGTGACACAGTAGGTCACTAGTTACCTGGGGGGAAGAGGTAAGCAGGGCTAGAAAGGTCAGGAGAGCTTCCAGAGAAACCTATTTTTTTGGGGGGAGGGATGTGTTGTGGTAATTGTGGTAATGATTTCATGGGTACATAGCTCATCAAAACTGACCAAATCAATAATATGCAATTCCTTGTTTTCCAATTATGCTTCAATAAAGCTAGTTGATAAGAATACAGAAAAGAGGGGAAAAGGCAAACATATAAAATATTAAAATTCATAGAATGTCGACCCTGGAAGACTTGTTTAGCTGATAAGAGTTCAACAGGGAAAGAGCAGAGACTATGGAGCAATGCAAAAATATTTCCCAGACCTTACAAGGAAATATCCTTTAGAAGGAAAGAACACTGCAAAAGGCAAAACAGGATGAATAAATAAAAGCCAACACCTAGACACATGCCATGGAATTTCAGAACATTAAGGATAATAGAAGGTTCTTAAAGCTTCCAGAGATATGAAAAGCAAAATCAAAATAAAAAAATCATCTCCAAAAAATGGGGTTCAAAATGGCATCAACAGTCTCAATAACAAGTGGGTGTAAGAAAAGAATGACTATGGAGCCTTGAGGGGAAATGATTATGGACCTCCAGCTCTATGTGAAGCCAGACTCAATCAGGAGTGGATAAAATTAAAGTCATTTCAAGAATGTATGAATTTTTAAAAATCTGTTTGCATGCACATTTAATTTTTTTTTAAATTTAACTCAATGAGATATCTCAACAAAAAGAGAAAGTGATCCAACGAAAAAAAAAGCTATGGGTTCATAGATCAGTGCAACTAACCAATGAGTACATGAAAAGATATTATAGGATGACAGGCTGCAAGCCTAGAAATAAACAAATTTAAATTAGAAAACGAAGTCTGAAGGATATGTTCAGAAAGAAAATTATTGCCATTTTAATAACCAATACAGTACAATGTGGGAAGTTCTTCTTGTCACCATGGAAAAAGACTTTTCTCTCTTATCAGTAGAAGGAGTATATCCTAAAATAGTGATTAGAAATGCCAGATGCTACACACATAAGCCAGTAACATAGTCATTATTATCACTACGAAGTATTATGCCCTGTACATAATTGTGTGTGCCATACTTTTATATGACTGCCAGCATAACAGATTTGCTTACACCTGCATCACCAGGAGCACATGAGTAATGCATTGTGCTATGACACTACAATGGCTACAACATCCCTAGGTGATGGGAGTTTTTCAGCTCTCTTACAATTTTATGGGACCACAATCATATAAATGATCATCATATATATATGAGAGTGGTAATGCCATTACACAGTGTGTAATCACACACACACACACTCACACACTCATCCTGCTTGCTCTGTTTCTCTGAAGAGTTCCAGTAGGTTTGTCATAATAAATTTTAAGGCACAAGAGTGTTGGATGGATATACCACAGACTGTTAACAATTGTCTCCTCTGGGAGCAAAAAGCATGGAATCAGTATTCACTCTTATTTATTTTTTTATTTTTATTTGTGATACTGGGGATCAAACCCAGGGTTTTGTGCGTGCTAACCAAGCGCTCTACCACTGAGCTATATCCCTAGTGCTGACATTTAGATTTTATCTTTCTATAGTCATTGGATATTTCACAACCAATTTTAATGGCATTTAAAATTAAAAGTATATAATTATATTCTGAAAAGAAAGATTTCATTGGCTCTTTCCCTCTTCCATGATTATTCCAACACCCACACCCCATCAAAGGTTGAGAATTCTCATGACATTTTGTGTTTCCATATTACATAATTTCAAGTGTCTTTATAATTGAATGGGCCATAGACTGAACCCTAAATTAGCAACACTATTTCACTCCTCTCCTTTGTCCCCTTCCACTGAGGGGACTCAAATGGAGATTTCCTCAAATAGAATTGGTTTGAGCTGGACAGGGCAACTCAGCCTCAGGGACAAAGTATATTTTCAACCCACCATGGCCTGTGCTGCCCTTTCCTTTGTTTTGCTGGAAAGGGTTTTACTGCTCTCTCTAAGGGGCCACTCTCTTTTGATTTAGCCTCCTTTTAAGTATGAGGCTTAGTTATATAATCATAACTGAAGCTCTTGATTTTCTCCAAATTTTCTATATAGGGCTTTCCTGTTGGGGCTGGCTATTGGTATGTCACTTAATGTTCTGAGTTATATCTCTGAAGATGAAAGAGTCTCTACCCTGGTGATGGTTTTAAAGAAAAATTTGGACAACGATATCAAGAATCCACAGACAAAGGGAGACACTTAGCATAAACAGATATATACTGGGGGCAACAGTTCTACTCTGTCTTCCTATAGTACAATCATAGGAAGCTCTCAAAGGAACCTACAGTTTTTGTTTTTTGTCTGTCTGTCTGTTTGTTTCTTGAGACAGAATCTCTCTGTGTAGCCTAGGCTGGCCCCGAACTCATGATCTTCTTGCCTCAGCCACCCAAGTGCTATGGTACAGGTACATACACCACCACACCCTTTTGAAACCCAGTCTTAAAATTCTTAATGCCCTCAAGCTGACAACATACCATATAATGACTGTGAGTTTCTTCAGTGTATATTTTAAAAGGGATCCTTTGTGCAGAATAAAAACATATTTGCAAATATGTCTTATATTCTGCACAAAGTTAAAATGGCCAACACCTGCGCTATCTACCTGATGTATGATCTCAGCTTATCAAAGCCATAAAGTAGAGAGGGGTCTGTATAGGAAATCTGTCCATAATAGTACACTGTGTGTGCTGCACTTGTACAAATTTGAGAGAGTTACCCCATGAATTTTGTACCATAGGTGACTCACCTCACCCTTTATCCTGGCCCTGACCTATGCCATCTCTAGTTTCTTTGGGTCACAAAATGTGAGAGAATCCTAGTAATGACATATCTCTTCCCCTTCCCAGCACCTAGCCCTCATAGTGGTCTCTCATTAGCAAAAAATATTAAGTTAATGAGAAGTCCTCAATAAAGCCCTCCAATAAATGAATGAAAACAGAAACAGCATAGGTGGATGAATCTGGAGTTTTAATTAAGTTCAGTGTGTATATACAGAGTACCTACTAAAATTATCAATGTGATTCTAGGTTGCAATTTTAGGGACCTATTATCTACCACAAAGCAAGCAGTGATCCCACTCTTCTTTGCCCTGGTAAGGAAATACCTGAAGCGAATTCAGCAACAAGACATCTCTAATTATATCCTATGAGAAAAAGGTTAAAAAGCTGATAATGTTTAGTCTGAAAAAGAAATGACTCAGGGATTCCATGATAATTGTTTTTCAAATAGTTGAATGGCTGCCAGGCAAAAAGGAATCAGGCTTATTTTATATGGTCACAAGGGTTAGAGCCAAAACCAGTGGGTGGCAGCTGTGCAGAAACAGATCTGGGCTTATTATAAGCCCTGGTACTGAGATGATTATAGTTATGAATAGTCTTTCTTGGTTTAGGGTGTATAATAATTGGATTTTTTACCACAATAAACCAGATTGCAATCATACCCTACATCCAAGCTCTATTGGAATAAAACCATATTAACAGATCTAGTCAACAAAAGCATCAGGTAATGGCAGATTTGGAAAGCTGCCATTCCTTTCTCCTTGTTACTTAGTGCTGTTTGTTTGTTTGATTTCACACTGTGTTGGTGGGAGCACCTAGGATAGTTGCAGATGCTGTTTTCCCAGGTGGGCTTACAGGGTTTCTTCTTGTTAGAAAACATACTTTATTCCTATCCTTCCTTTTTGTTCTATCCTTCTCTCTCCCATAATCCAACTCTCTAGTAGCTTCCATTAGCTCTCAATAGTTTTGTCACAGGGACCAGATATCTCTATCTCTTGGGCTAGTGGAGTAGCTCAATCGGTAAAAGCACCTGCCTTGTCAGCAAGAGTGAGGCCCTGAGTTCAAAACCCCAGTGCCACCAAAACAAACAAAAAAATTTTTTTAAGAGAAACAAACAGATATTGCTATCTCCCTTCCCTTCTCCTTCTCCATCTCCCTCTCCCTTCACTCCTCACTTCTCCTCATTTATGCTTTTGTTTTAATCCCCAAAGATGATTCATTTTTAATCTCCTTGTGGTCAAGAAGCTAAAGTGAAGAAAAAAATTGATGCTCATATGGATAATTTCCACCTGTACAATTCTGTGGTTCTAAGACAAACTGCAGCTGAAATTGGTTATGGTATTCTTGAAAGATGGTGAGATTTTTTTCAAGAGTAAAGGAATAACTGGGGAATAGTAAGAGTCATATTTGAAGGTTCTGGATGTCAGACTGGATGTGAGACTGCCCCCAAAATCTTGTAAGGTCTTTAGCAAGAAAATGCTGTGTTCAAAGTGATGTTTTAGGCAAAAATAATAATAATAAGTTGGAGTACAAAATTTGTTGAATAAAGGCAGAAGCTAATCAGAAGATGCTTTGGTAGTCCAAGACTAATAAGATAGTGAAAGCATGAACAAAAGAAGCAACTGTGGAAATGGAAAGGAAGAGTTGGATTAGAGAGGCATGTTAGAAGAGTTTTGACAATACTTAGTGTGCTAGATGTTATTGCTTTTTCTATACAGAAAAGTACATCTCTTCTTTTGGGAGTTTCACCTCTCCCACTGCAGTCATATGATTCTGGAAGGGACTGATGTGTGTCCATGAGAATGCCCCTCACAGACTTCCTCCTGCAGAGTGTGCAATTGACTGAGGGCCCAGCTGCTGCACTTGGAAACTCATCCCCATGTTCACATCAAGGCCACCTTCCTTCAGGCTGTTCCTGCCAATAACTGTTGCAAGGATTTCAAGGTAGACCCATTCCAAGGAACAAAGGACTTCTTTGTCTACCAAGTTGGCTTTACTTCTTATCCAATAACTGCCAACCCTTTCATAGACTGCACAGCAATGTGAGTCCAAGGTATTCTCTCTCATTTGTTTATTCAGGGGTAGATCCATCATGGTTTGATGCTTCCTAGACACTTTCAGTTCTCTTCCTGTGTGTTTCCTTCCACAAAGCATTTCCCCTAACAACATCCTTGTATGTTTTGTTTTGTTGTTTGTTTGTTTGTTAGACAGGGTCTTGCTATGTGGTCCAGGATGTTCTCAAACTCTCGATCCTCTCGCCTCAGCCTTTTAATGACTGGGATTACAGGTATACATTACCACATCTAACCAAATTCTTGTACACTTAATCCCATTTTGATATCTGCTTTTTTAGAGGACATGGACTAATATACCTGCTACTGTGGTTTGCCCCCCGCCCCTCCCAAGTCATGCAGTTTAGAATCATGGCCTTTGGGAAGTGATTAGGATTAGGTGAGGTCAATAAAATAGAGCTCCTATGATTAGATTCTGGTGGCTTTATAAGAAAAGGAACAGACAGATACACGTACACATGTACTTCCTGACTCTTATGTGATGCTCTGTGCCACCTCATGATACTCTGCTATATCAGGACCCTGGCAGCAAGAAAGCCATCATCAGATGGCTTGCATCTCCAAACTGCGAGCTGTTATAAATCTCTTTTCTTTATAAAGTAACCTGCCTTGGGTATTTTATTGTAGAAACAAATTTTAAAAACAATATAACTGCCTACCCCAATCTTTCTAACACACACACATTCACTCACCAGGGGTAGTATATGATCTAGGCTGAACCAATCCAATAATATTCTTGTTATATAACAATTATATTAACTAATGTTAATATCTAAAATATTATATAACACCCACCATTCACAATGATCAGCCTAAAGCACTGGCACATGACATAAGCTAGACCAGTAAGAATGTCTCCCTGAATCTGGCAGAACAGATTTTTGAATGCACGTGGGGTCATAGAAGTGTGATCTTAGCCTACTACTGGAATCCAAGCCTTGTGAAAAATACTCAGAAATTATAACTGTCATCCAGAGAGAAACAAAAAAGAGCACATTCTGATGGTACCAGTTTGCTAATTCCAATTCCTGAGGCTCCAAGACATCCTCTAGTTTCTGCAGTTCTTACTTTGATTCTGTGAGCTACCTCAGGATCCTCCCAGTAAATTCCTTTCTATCCTTAAGCTAACTGGAGCTTCAAACTCTGTTACTTGCAACCAAAAGAGCCCCGAGTAATATACACAGTGGTAAGACAGATGCAGGATTAAGTAGAGTAGTTAGTTCTAATTTTACAAGCATAGGAGACAAAAATAATAGTGCTATTCACAGAAACATGAGGATTAGAAACACCTTATGGGAAATGACTGAGTCACAACAGCATATCCAAATGAAAACTGAATGTAGGTTATTGAGGTTAATGAAAGCTTCAGTGAGAGGTTTCAGGAATGAGACAGAGATACAAGAACCTAAACTAGGTGCAAAACCAATTCACCAAGGCAGGGTAATGAGATGGTCATATCTTGTATTTTTATTTTGCACTCCTCTATATAACCTACATATTAACATACATGCCCGTCGTTAATATAATTTGCTAATTCATTCAAAGTAATCTGAGTTTTATTTGTTCTAATAAAGGATAATGAAGGTTAAATTCAAAATGATGTTTAAACTGCACAAACAATAGCATATACTGTAAGTAAGTGTTTTCCAAAAGAAAAAGCGTAAACCAAGTTGCAGTTACTTTAAGTAATATTTTATATATCTGAAAGCATTAGAATGGGAAATAGCAATAAAATATTCTTCTGCTGTGTTGCTATAATTATTTCTTTAAAAAGGAAAAGAAAGTAAATAACTCATTCTGAAAACCAAGTCAATAATGGGTTAAGTTTTTAATTTTTTCTTCCATTTATTGACTCCTGTGTCATATAATAACATATACTGTACTTGCCTTTAAAAAATTAAGCCCAGTGTCATTGTTACAAAAGTGATCAATTTGAGGATACAGAGGACTGAAAAGAAAAAAAAAACACTTTCTTTTCAAAAATAAGAAACATCATTCTGAGAAAACCGATTCGGCCAGCACATGATGAGGTCACTGTGATAATTATGATATTATGCTGTGCCCTCATTGATTTGCATTTTTCACTAAGAATATTTGGCAGCAGGTTTATAACCTTTGCCAAGAAGAGTTTGTGCTGGTGGCCATCCAAAGAAGCAAGGGAAGCAAAATGTCCCCCAACAGGGTACCAAATACCTAAGGCTTTCTTTTAAATGTCTGTCTTTTGTTTTAGAAATTCAGTTTTTAATACTGCACAAGAAAAGAATAGAGAAAAAGTCCTGCCAAATTCAATGACCAACAAATAAGGGAAATGAAATTTTAAATATTTTAAGATTATAACAAAAAATCCTCTACAAACTAGAAATAAATGGAATATTTCAATCTTATAAAGCATACCTACAGAAAATTACAGCAAACCTCATTTTTATGGTGCCATAACAAGAAAAGAATTCCATGCTGAGCCTGGGAGTACACAATTGTAATCTTAGCACTTGGGAAGCTGAGGCAGGAGGAGCACAAATCCGAGGCCAGCCTGGGCTGGAAAAAGTACAAAAAACAAGTCTGCTACATTAACTCACAATGAGTCACACGAAAAAGTAACACACTTCAGCCTTTCAAAGAAGCAACATAGTATTCCCATGAAGATGCCAGACTCGTACACACGGAAACATTTACATTGCTAGTTTGATAAGTAAACTTGGTCTCTGGATTCAATCTATTCATCTGTTATGATTCAAATATGTATTATCTTTATTACTTTAGCCCTATAAGACCTCAAATCAGTATAAGACCCCTAAGTTTGTTCTTCTTTTGAAAAATTGTTTTGGCTCATATAGACCCATTGCTAAATATCTGTCTTAAAGCAAGCATGTGTTTTCTTGGCTCCTGAAATAAAATCATACTTTTAAAGGCCTAAGAAAGGAACTGTGGTTACACTAAAAATAAACATATTATACATTACAAAGGATCTAAGCAAGGTTAAGTTCAAAATAATGATTAAACTACATAAACCATAGTGTACAACTGGAGGTGTGGCTCAAGTAGAAGAGCTCCTGCCTAGCAAGCACAAGGCCCTGAGTTCAAACCCCAGTATCACCAAAACAAAAAAACCATAGTGTTTACTATTAACATTTTCTAAAAGAAAAAAGCCAAAGGCATGTTATAATTACTTTAAATAATATTTTTGCATATCTAAGGCATATTTTTATACACAGGTGTTTCTCAGTGTGGGCCTTAACACTGCATCAGTACCACCTGGGACTTGTTAAAAACACAAATTTCTATATTTCATCTCACATAAAATGAATCATCTTTAAAAAGCACTTCTGATGTTGATAATGAGGAAAGCCATGCATGTGTGGGAGCAGGGATGTTGGGGAAATCTCTGTACCTTCCACTCAGTTTTACTGTGAACCTAAAGCTTTTCTCAAAACCAAGATCTAGGCTGGGGTATAGCTCAGTGGTAGAACACTTGCCTAGCCGGGGTGAGGCCCTGCATTCTATCCCCAGCACACACAGACATACACACACACACACACACACACACACACACACAAAACCTGAGGTCTATTTATTTTGTCATAAAAAAAAATTTCCTCAAAGTGATAAGTGTATAAAACTAAGCTTGAGAACCACTCCATAAAATTGATTTTTAAATGCAGGATATTTTACAATCCATAGATGATTTTAACCTCCAGAATATAACACATACTGAACATTTTAAGGTATAGAAATTATCAAAGAAGTCTCATGCTAGTTGTGGTGGTACATAACTATAGTCCCAGCTACTTGGGAGGCTGAGATAGCAGGATTGAGGTCCAAGGCTTGACCAGGAATGAGACTCTATCTGAAAAATAAACTAAAGAAAAAGGGGGAAAAGACATGGCTCAAGTGGTAGAGTACTAACCTAGCAAGTGAGAGACCTTGAGTCCAAACCCCAGTACCAACAAAAACAAAACAAAAAAAGTCTCATTTAGACACACTAGGAAAAAAAAACATCTTTGGGGAAATCTTACTATTCCATCTCTGAAACCCATGGAGTCCTAGAATGATGGTTACAGAGGAATCAGGGGGCATCTGGACACCAAGTGTGAAAAGCAACGAGTCCTACTGGGCCATGTCAGGAGGCCCCATGAGAGAGACTTCTTCATGAGGATGAAAATGACAGCCTACCCAACGTGCCTGAACATCGTGAGAGGGTCTCTAGACACTTAGACTTTAAGTAACAGGGCATATAAGAATATTAAAACACAAAACAAAAATACAAGACAAAGATTGACTTCTGTCTGTGAGAAAGGAAATGGAATCATAGTTTACTATATGGCTTAGCGCTGAATAATAATCACTTAACCATCCAATGTGAACATTGGATCTTGTTCTACCCAAAGAATAATTTAATACTTTGGGGAGTATAAGAACTATGGTAAGTGCATGTGTATGGCAGGAGTAAGAGAAAGAAAGAAAGCTGAACCTTCTTCTTTTCTAGATAATGTCTAGAACTGAATATCAGGGAGTAGCAATACAGCCATGCTATTTAGAGATAATGACCAACCAAATAAGGGGAAAGGAAATGGCGACAGAAGGCCAAGAAGATGACGGTTTTTGTTTTATAACAAATCTTGTACAATTACCTTACTCTTTAAACTCTGTGCAGATATAACTTTGATTCTTTTTAAAATAAAAAATATAAAAGAAATGAGAAAGGGGATATATATATGCACAAACTAAGATGATCTCACAATTGTCATGTCAGGTTGAGCTCTCTTGGAATCCAGCACCAAGATAGAGTTAAAAATGCAAGAGATCTATTGAGGTGAATGCCTATGAAAGAGAAAGGGGAAAGGAAAAAAGAGTAAATATGGAAGGCTTTCATATCTCAATGGGGTCTGAGAGGAGAAGGAAGGAGAACTGGGGAGAAAGAACTTCAGACTATCGTGAAACTTAGAAAGTTTCAGCCAGTCCACTATCAAGCTCCAGAACAAGGACTGCCTCTTAGAGGAATTTCCCTTTGAGTAGAAATGGCCAGAACCTAGACCCCCCCACACCACCTGCTACATTTCTTTGACATAATGCTTAATCTTTGGCTCGTTCTCTGTCTAGAGAGAGCATTTCCTGTCTCGAACACTGCACATGTCCTTCAACTGATTCATGGCTCATAATGGCTTCTTTTCCTGAGGAGATGCTTAGATGGAAGAGATGAGTGGAAAGAAACACAGCACTCATGTCTACCATGGATTGCAGGGTTGCAACTGGCAGTCATTGTCTTCCTCTCACACTAGTCACTCTAAATTTTACTCACACTGAGCTATCATTCCTAGAGGTCTTAGTGGCTTACATGGTAGTTTGAAGAAACCTTCATTTCTGAGGAGTCTGAGCTCAGGTCCCTCAATCATGTCAGAGTCACTGCCAGGAAGTACCCAAGACCCCTGCACTCCATAGATATACCTCTCTGCACTTATTACATAGCAGCAGCCTTACCTCCTCTTGATAATCAATGTTAATTGCCTCTGTCAAGATGGTGATTCCTCTTCTCTCCTGCTGATCCTGGCCAGATACAGGAATCCAAAGTACCCAAAGTGGTAGCTTTTAGCTTGTCGTTCAAAAGTACACTGGCAGGATTGCTTCTCTTTCAAGGACCACAACCTCTACTCCTGCAAAATTCAGAATTGTAAGGACCAAAAGCACAAGGTCCCCCAGTGGTTATTGGAATTGATGGCAAATGGGGCCACTCATGCTTCCATTCCTTGGTTCAAAAGGCACATTTCAAAACACGATTCATTATAAATGGATATACTTCATCATATAGGATGTCACCTCATCCTTGCAAAGTGTATTTCCAAGCTGGTACTTTAATTCTTCCTTGAACAGGTTATTCCAGTGCTCTGGCAGAGCAGCAAATTCTGAAGGGTATGATATGACCAATATCTTCCATGGTTATGGATTGCCTTGTGCAGCTCCTTTGCTGATCAAAGGCAGGAATTCTGTGAGGTATTCCATGTGTTGGAATAAGATACTGCATAAGATCCCTAACGGTAGTGCTTGATGAAGCTCTGCAGGCAGAAAGGCAAAGCCATACCTAAGATAAGTTACTTTTCCTGTGACAATGAATCAGTAGGCCTTTCAGGGTAATAAACTTAAAAACAAATGGCTTGTCAGTTTTTCAAGGAGTAATGCCATATATGAGCTCAATGTTGGTCTCTATGGCTGACAGGTTAAATTATTCAGCAGCAGCATTAATTAGATGGGCCTTGTTAGATAGGACTTCATGCTATCGAGCTCATGGATAGACTCCACCACTGTGACCGTGACCATTCTGTTCATGCATCCATTGTGCTGGTTTGTGGGTTCCTGATGATTAAGGCTAGCTGATATCAGTTGGGCAAATCATTGTGTCTACTGTTTTTCCAGTGCCTCTTCCACATTGAATGAATTCTGATGGAACTTTATATGCCATCAGTGTAACAGGAAGGCCACAGTGACCATTATATTTCTAGGTCATCTTAGTTCTTATGTCCAACAGTCATCAAAACATCTGGGTATTCTTCTTGCTTTATTACACAGACATCTAAGTAAATGGCCATAGGTCCCTTTGGAGAAGGTCTGGAGAAATCTTTACTGTATATTTTTCTTAGGAACCTAGTCATCTTTTCAGTCGGTAGGTTTGGGGCTTTAAAATAGGCTTATTTTCCAGTTAGTTCAGGAATTGATCAAGAACTCATAACTTCTTATTGAGAAAACTGAACTCCGTCATCTGCTCACCCAGACTTGCTTTCTTTTGATTATATGAAGCAGCACCCTTGTTGGCTTTCCATTTATTTTGCTCCTAGGGATGATTCACTTGATTTCCTTGGCCCCCACCAGATTAAGTCCCCTTGGCTATCTCTACATATTTAACAATTATTATCATAACTGTTTTCCTGTAACTTTTGGAAGTTAAGGTCAATAACTGGTCTTTTGGTTTCAGAGCCTTATTATCTTAATGCTCTGAATGAACTTGGCTCTGTGGCAATATTTCCTACATCAGTCCTAACCTATAAAAAAGAACTAACACTGATCTTCCTAGCAATGCTGGTGCCTGTCTCATTAGCACAGCCTTCAAAGTTTGGTAAATGTGACTTATAATTCTCTGGTGAGCCTTCTGACCTCTTGTAACATACATTCCAACATGTCCATGTCCTTGAACCTTGCAATCCCTTTGCCACCATCTACGTTGCCATTCAGACACTTCCAACTGACCTTGTATGAACCATCACATTCTCCAGGTTACTGAGAGTTACTGCCTTCTTCCACTGAGAGGTGTCCCTAAGTCAGTGAATTCTTGTTTACTTAGTCTTATTTTCTAGCTACTTTGATCAAGCACTTTGGCTCCTGCCATTACACTCTACAAAATGCTTGCAGGTTCTTTGGGGCATAATCTATTTCCTTCCTTTTTCAGATATACTATGTCCAGCTGGGCATCTGGGATTTAAGTCTAGTGATCTTCCTAGTGATTTCTTAGCCAGGAGAGGAGGGGGGGTTAGCTCTTCATGTAACACCTCTTGCTTTGTGGAAGAAAGGACTCTACAATCTTCTCATGTGGTGGACATGTTAGCTCCTAAAAGCTGAGGTCAGTGCTGGATGCTGGTGGCTCATGCCTATAATCTTAGCTATGTGGGAAGCAGATATCAGGAAGATCATGGTTCATGCCAGCGCAGGGGGAAAAAGTTTATGACACTGGGAGAGTGGGGGGTGGGCATGCTGTCATCTCAATAGGAGAAATATGGTCCAGGCAAAGCAAGAAACTATCTCCAAAATAACCAGAGAAAGAAGGGCTGGAGGTATGACTCAAGCTGTAGAGCACCTGCCTGGCAAGTTTAAAGCCCTGAGTTCAAACCCCAGTACCACAAAAAAAGAAAAAAAAAAAACCTAAAGTCAGCTACTTTAGCAGACTAGGACATTCTCAGCTCTCTTTATGAATTTGTTCCTGATAATTGTCTCCAAAAGTCCTGCTGATGAACTTACTTAATCATATCTGATACATTTTTTTTTTGGTGATACTGGCATTTGAACTTGAGGCCTTATGCTTGTTAGGCAGGTGCTCTACCACTTGAGCCATGCCACCAGCCCTTTCTTGTGTTGGGTCTCTCTTATGACAGGGTCTCTCGAACCCTGAGAAGTCTTCCTGAGCTGGCTTCAAACTGGGATCCTCCTGATCTCTGCTTCATGAGTAGCTAGGATGTGAGCCACCAGTGCCTGGCTACAACCTATTCATTTTACAAAAGAGATTATTTAAAACACCATGTAGATCATAGGAGAGGGAATATGAGGGGCCCACATAAAAGCCATTGCAAAATATGTCATCAAGGTGCGTCCCGGGTTGATGAAGATTTTTCTAATTACCTGAATGATCTTCTACCTGCCGTTATCACATACCACAACCCAACAAATTATGATGTTCTGGAAAGAACAGCTTTATCTTTATTCCTTGGCAATTTATACTATGACTCCAAGAAAATCAGAGTATGTTGGTGCCAAGTACTTCTCTCTTCTCCTCATTCTGCAACTTTCACAGCTCTCTAGCAAATACGCATATAAATAGAAGACCTACATATAAAATGTTTCACCATAGACATAATGAACCAGCAACTATCCCACAGTGCAGTCACAGGGGATTTTGACAATCTGTCTTCCGAATATGTGCAGCAGGATTCTAAGACAAGAATACAATATTAGAAAACCTTCCCATTATATTGGTGGGCTCTACATCCCTGGTCTTTAAGATCCACTTTGCTTTTTGATGAAATAGCCCTACAAATGACCTCTGGAATAACGGTGGGTCATTATCTTTCTTGTTGGCCATAGTCCTTCTACTAGTTTAAACCCTAAGCCTTGTGGAAATGTGCTCTGGAGTTATATATCTGAATTGATGAAATAGCCATTACTTATTGAACATCTAGCATATGCCACACCATTTAACTCCCAATACCACACGGATATTATTACATCCATTATATTAATAAGGAAACGAAGGCTCAGGAAAACAAAGTGATTTACTTGCTAGAAGCCTAATTGAGAGAAAAAAGCATGTGCTCTTAATTTATACATAACATTACCAAAGTAACCTGACCTGGTCATTTCTTCCATGGATTTCTTCCTGTTGGAAATTAACCTTCTCTAAGCCAACTATGAATCAGTTGTGTCCTCTTCCTTTTCCACTACTTCCTGGGAACCACACACAGATAAATATTAAAAGGTGAGGGGAAAGTGATAATCAGTGCCCTTAATGCAGAGAAACTAAAGCAGATACCTTAAAAGCAACTGAGGCCAATAGGAAAAGGGGACCAGGAACTAGAGAAAAGGTTAGATCAAGAAGAATTAACCTAGAAGGTAACACACATGCACAGGAAATCAATGTGAATCAATGCCCTGTCAGCTATCCTTATCTCAACCAGCAAAAACCCTTGTTCCTTCCTGTTATTGCTTATACTCTCTCTACAACAAAATTAGAAATAAGGGCAAAATAGTTTCTGCTGGGTATTGAGGGGGTGGGGGGGAGAGGGAAGGGGTGGAGTGGGTGGTAAGGGAGGGGGTGGGGGCAGGGGGGAGAAATGACCCAAGCCTTGTATGCACATATGAATAATAAAACAATAAAAAAAAGAAAAAAAAGTGATAAGCAGTTACAGCTCCAAGTTTGATCTGATGATTAAATGTCCCTGTTGTACAAAACAACAGTATATAATATGTCCTTGGACATATAACACATAGGTAAATGTAATATGCATAACACGAGGGAGTTAGATGACAGTAAAACCATATTGGGCTAAGAAAATGATTCCAGGTAGTCACACAAATCTACAGGAACAAAGGGAACTAGAACTGATAAATAAGAAGGCGAATGTAACAAAAGTTATAAATATAATCTTGCTCTTCTTTCTTCTCAGCTTCTTTAAAAGACACAAAGTTAAATAAAATAACTATTTAAATTATATAAATTTATATAAGCATATAATTTCATACAAATTATATAAAGTAAAAGGATGTTGTTACTGTGTATGTTTCAACTTACGTTGATGAAAATTCTGGAGATGGATAATGATGATGGTTACACAGCAATGTGACTGTATTGGATGTCATATAATTGACTTAACAATGGTCAAAACAATAAATTTTATGTTATGTACAACTTATCACAATTAAAATTTTTTAATTAAAGAAAAATAAAGTATACATGCATGATATAGTATGGAAATGCCTTAAACACTCTCCTAAGTGGAAGAAGTCAGTCATGAAAGACCACATATGATATGATTACATTCATATAAAATGTCAGAATAAGGAAATCCGTAGAAACAGAAAGCAGTTGTCTGGTGCAGGGACTGGAGGGTGAGAAGTAGAGAAATAATAAATAAAAGGTATGGAGTATCTTTCTGAGGTGATGAAAATATTCTAAAATTGACTTTGGTGGTAGTTGCACAGAACTATGAATATACTTAAAACTCTTTGCCATGGTGTGGGCATGTCCCCTTAAGTTCAGGTGTTTAAAATGTAATCCCATATGCAACAGTGTTGAAAGATGGTACCTTCAAAAGCTGAGTACAAGATGCAGCTCTTGGAAGTTAAATATCTGGTAGCAGAATTAAAAATTCAATGTCAGAGTTGGAAGACAAATTGGAAAAAGATGAAACACAGGAAAGAGAATTAGAAAATCAATTCAGGAGGTTCAGTTTACTTCACATGGGTTTTCAAAAAGAACAAATGGAAAAAATGAAGGGAAGAAAATTATCAGAGAAAGATTACCAAGGACATTCCCCAGAACTGAAGGATGTTCTCTCTCTCTCTCTCTTTTATCCCCCAAAGGATAACCAAGTCCCAATAAAAGAAGGAGGAAGAAGGGGAGGTAGGGGAAAGAGGAACAGATGGGGAGGGAAGGAAAGGGAAGAGAGAAGCATGTTCAAACATTAAATTTCAGCATTGATTAAACAAAGAATCTAAATTTCTTAAGAGAACAAGGGGTCAAGTACCCACTGTTCTAGATAGCTAAACCACCTGTGCAATTTAGTAGCACAAAATAACAATGATTTACTTAGCTAATGAATTGACTGGCAGATTTGAGGCACGGTAGATTAGGAAAGTTAGTCTTGAAGAACAGGAGCCAAGAATTCAGAGATAAACATTGTTTAGTGAACAGCTTGATCTAAAGCCCACAGGTGCTATTTTCTTTGCTTTAAGCTTCACACTCCTTCACTGAGTGGCGACATATTTGAAAAAAAAAAAAAAAAGAAGAAGCAGCAAGTCTCTCTCCCTATGACCTTGCACACCTGCCCAAATGATTATTATGCTCTCGGAACTGAAAAAGAATATCTTAAGGAAAGACACTAATCTTGGGGTAATTTTTTTTTTTTTTGGTAAAATGACTCCTTTGATCACTGAAGTATTTGCAAGGGAAAATATTTATCTTAGGGAAGGATACCTGTCTTGAAAAGATCTTCTATGAAATTCACCCTTTGTTTAAAGAAATGCTCAAGACGAATATATATCTATGTCACAATGACCCAAATTAAGTAAACTGACTTGATATATCTGGGCCTAATTTATAAGGTGAATGATATAACACAGAATGATCACACTGCACCCAGGTGTCTAGAATGAAGGGGAGTGCTTATCCTTACGTAAGTTTAAGCCAAACTCCCAACCCACGTTTGATATTGCAGTACTCAATCTCTTCTCAGGTGTGCCTGCACCCACCTCCCGGTGTGTACCATCTTTTCCTTTGTTTGCTTTACAGATAAACTTTCTTGGTCTCTTCCTAGACATTGTCCTAAAATTCTTTTTTTTTTTTTACAACATCAATATCCTGGTACCCAACAGCCAGGTAAGAAGCCTCCTTCCTCTCTTTTGGAGACCTCCTGGAGCCTCACCAGTTCTGGTAACAGATTTACTTCCAAGGTTGTTATGTCCATGGTGCTAGATGTTAACTGGCAGCCTGACTTCAGCTGAGGACTAGAGACTTGACTTCCTCTCTATGCAGGTCTCTTCATGTGTTGCTTGGGACTCCTCACAGCATGGGTGTTGTATTCTCAAAGTATGTGTCCCAAGAGATGGGAAGAAAGAGCTGTTGGGGTTTCTACTAACATACATGTCAGTCCTGCCATGGTATATTGGGCAAGAAATCAAAGCGGCCACAGCTGGGTGCTGGTGGCTCACGCCTATGATCCTAGCTACTTGGGAAGCTGAGATTGGACCACAGGTCAAGGCCTGCCTGGGCAAAAAGTTGTGAGACTCCATCTCAATCAATAGCTGGATGTGGTGGCATACATTTGGGAGGCTGAGATCTGAGATCAGGAGGATCGCAGCTCCAGGCTAGGCCAGGCAAAACAAAAACATTTATGAAATCCCGTATCAATAGAGAAAATCTTGGCATGGTGGTGTGTGCCTGTTATCCCAGCTATGACAGGAAGCCTAAAATAGGAGGATTGTGGTCCAGGCTGGTTTGGGCAAAAAGCAAGACTCTTATCTCAAAAACAACCAAAAGGGAAAATGTCTGGAGGCATGACTCAAGCAGTAGAGCCCCTGCCTAGCAAGTATGATGCCCTGAGTTCAAACCCCAGTACCACCAAAGAGAGAGGGGGTAGGGGGAGAAAGAGAGAGAGAATAGAGAGGGAGAGATTGAGAGAGAGAGAGAAATCAAAGAACCCAGATTATAGGGGAGGGACAGGGATTCTACTTCTCACTAGGAGGGCTGTCAGAGAATTGGGGGACCATGTTATCTTAAACTGCTAATGGGACCAATGTCCATATCTGTGAACAGATGACTTCCACTCATTGGCACATGACCAATGGCATGGTCATGATTGACTTACACTAATCAGTACCTACTCCAGAATCTGGAAGTAGCATCAGTCTTCACCTAATTACACAGAGAGGGGTATACACCAAAAGGAAACACTGGGGAAGGTAAAAAGAGGGAAGAGGAAAGTAGTTGCTGTATAGTCAGCAAATGACAGCACACTGGTTGTTTTTGCTTTCTTAAATTGAACCTTTCTACCTTATTATATGTACAGTTCTAGAAAGTCTCAAATTCATTGCAGTCTAAAGAACAGTACAAATGCATGCACACATAAATAATATCAGAGGATCTGAAACGTAGGTTCAAGGAATTAGTTGCAATTACTTGTATGTACTGTTTAGCAGCTGGGCCTGGTTGCCATGTAGCATAGTAATAAGTATGTATTTATTCTGTGCTTGTATATAAAGTTGGGTTTCACTTGGTTAAAACAGTAAACACTGCTGATATATGTTCAGTCTGTTTAGATTGTTCCTCTTATAGATAGTTGCCGTTCTACACCTTTTCAGCTATTAGAGAAGACACTGGATGACAGGAAAACTACCCTATTGGCTACTGTGCCTAGGATTCTTGTCATTCCTTCCTTCCTCCCCTTGTTCAATGTGTCTGCTTTTCTCTGCTGTCCAAGAAGGCAAGCAAATGAGAGGTTATTATGAAGAGAAAATGTGAAGTAATGAAAAAGAGAAAATTCAAAAAACTATGATATGGAAGATGTCTATGATCTAATTTACAATGGAAAACTATCAGAGAATATAATCCATGGTATAAATAAGCATATGTAAAACATATACAAATAAAATACAAATTTTATAAAAATAAAATAAGTGCTCTTTGTCAAAGCCTTATAAAAAGGCCTTATAAAAGATTAATAAGATATCAAGTTAAAGAAAGCATGAGAATTCATCACAATACCTAAGATTTCATTCAGATTTCTTTCCAGTCATTGACTTTAAGTGACATATTAAATATTCTTCATGCTGAATTTGTCCAGATATCCAAACTTTAAGTAGTCAGATATTTAGTTGTTATGAACTTTTTATTTCCCTAAAACAAAGTGTAATTACAGCTTGTAATGATTTATAAAATAAACAAAACGTAGTCAATTTTCTCTAGAAATGTCTCAGGGAGGCTTTCTTCAGTGCCTGGGGTATAAGCCATACAATACATTGAAGAAAACTTAAGTGACTATTGTTTCAAAACTGCAGTACATAATTTTAATGGCATTTATGAATACTTAAGTTTCTTTGCAGACAAAGAAAATTCGTCCATTAGTAAGTCTTTGAAAACCTTATGTAGCAACTTCTAAGAATATATAATATTATGGGATGTGACTTCTGTTCATTAGCCTTTTTAGGGTCTAAAAACTTAAATCGATTCCTTTCCTCCAAAAGTCATTAAATGCAAATTAAAGATAAATTATAATTTCATATATTATTTTCCTTTTATTTATAGAATTCAAGCAGTGGAAAAGAAACCTAAGATACACAGATTTTAGCACCAATGTGGCATATGTCCTCTGAACTGGCCTCAGAGTAGTGATGTAATTTGACTTGTTAAAACAAAAAGTAGGTGAAAACACCTAACACAAACATCCTGAGAATGTTCCTGGGGCGTTGCTAACCGTTGCTTCTGCATTCCTGTTTTTCAGGAACTGTAGTCCTGTACACCGTCTTTATTTTACTTTAGGTTTGTGGAAATGGGAATGATGATGGCTCCTGTAGCTTTTTCTCAGGACTGGATCTCTACCACTCAATACCTGAATCTCTGCATTCCCCAAAGCCAGGCACTGTTAATTTAGGTTGGCATAACGGAGATGCTGGGAAAACACTGAAGTGGACAGTTGCCTACAAGTTTATTGGGAATACTCCAGGGAACAACACCTAAGAGGAACAGAGGAAGAAAGTGACCCACCATGCTGTAGCTCCTGAGGCCTCTGCTGATCTTACAGGAAACATGGGGCCCTAATTCAGACAAGGGGCATTTGGCTTTTATACCCCCCTCATTCAGCCAGCTATTGGTCATGAGCCAGTCCTAACAAGTGCCCCAGCCTCCAGTGAGGCAGTTCCGTAAAACAGGGCACATCTCAGAGGGGATGCAGCTGTGAGTCATCAACAGCCAATGCTCCTAGCAGGTGGTGTTCTGGCCCTGAAGAACGGATCTGAGTGGAGCAGCCCAGTATCCAATATTTTCTTTCTTTGCCTCATGCAGGTTCATTTGCTTCCTGAACTAATTTCCCCATGGTTAAAGCTTCTCTGGAATTTTCTGTGAAGTACAGAGTTGTCGACTAGGTACCTGAAAGGGTAAAAAAAGAGCTCTAAGGTATTGTGAAGTCAGCAATACTTCAGAGTTTTGCTAGGAAACACTAGCACCCTGCATTAGTTAGGGTCCTCTAGAGGAACAAAACCATCAGAAGAGTTACAGGGGGGTTATAATATTGCCTTACATGATTGGATGTTGGATAGTCTAATAATGGCTGTCTGCACACTGGAGAGCCAGAGAGCCCAATAGCTGCTCAGTCCAAGAAGCTGGAAGCCTCAGAACAAGGAGGACCAATGGTGCAGTCCCAATTCCAGGCTGAAGGCCTGAAACTCCCAGAAGTCACTATTGTGAGTCTGCATTGCAAGGCTGAGGAAATTGGAGTCTCATGGCCACACATGATGGTAGGAGGCGCTGACTCAGGAAGAAGTTTGCACCCTTTGGATGGCTTCCTCCTTTTTCCACTTTAATTCCATCCTGGCTCCCACCCTATTGGATGGTGCTGCCAACATTCAGGGTGGGTCTTTCCCCTCAGTTGCTGTCCCAAATGCCAATCATCCCTGGAAACACCTTCACAGACACCCTCAGAAGTGTGCTTTACTGATTTCTTAGGCATCTCTCAATCCAGTCAAATTGATCATCAATATTAACAATTACACACCACTAGATCTGGGGAAACAAAAGCAAGAGTCTGGGGTTATTAAATCCCAGAACTGAGGAAGAGCTGCTCTGAGGAGTGAAACTCAGAAAGGATGAGAAGACTTGGAAGGAGGGGCTCAGTAGGGCTGGGAACTGAACCTCTGAAACAGGACCAGCTGGCTGATGCCAGAGTCTCTGAGGGGTGTGTGATGAAACTTATTTTGCAAGTGTTGGAAAACCTGCGAACTGAATTTAACTGCTGCTAATGGAAGGAGCTGCTATTGCCAGAGTGGAAAAAATACTTAAACAGATCAGAAGCACCAGGTAGTAGACAGGAAGTCTCTTCTCCCTCTTCTAGGCTTGAGAATTGTCTATCAGGTGCCCCTAACACAGAGCCCATCACAGAGCCAGCTGGCAAAGCAGAATGTGGTTTGCAGAATGGCATTAGAGTGTAAATGGAGGGGGTTGGAGTTAAAGGACAACAACTTAATAATAAGAACAGAAATGCATAAGATGGCTTGCAAGACTGATAAGACAAGTACATGTTTTTAAATCAGGCAGACTCAGAATAACATTTCTGTTCTTTTGCTAATTGGTTATGTGAATTCAGTGATTATCTTCATATTCTGTGTCTCAGTTTCCTCATCTATGAAGTGGTGTGAATATCTGCCTTGTGGGGTTTGTTTTCAAAGACCAAATCCATTCAATTCATAGCAAGAATTTGGATTGTTACCATGGGGAAGATAGACGTCACAGAGACGTGGGAGTCAATTGCAGTGGCATGGAATGTAAGCTCCATGCTCTATGAACTATGCTAATGGAAGTTGGAATAAAGGCAATTGGATAGATAGATGTCAGAAGCCTTTGAAAAAGAGATCCAGAAGAACTCAAAGACTGTATGCAATCTTGATTTCTATGGGGGAGGTGAAGGAAAGGGAGGAATCTTCAAATTAGTGACAGTACCCTATTAATGGGGAAATACCTACATCCATGTACTGAAACTTTCTAGTAGCTTTGTGCCAGCCTGAAGAGATAACTCCAGAAATCATAGATATACCCATTAAACCGAATTGAGGTACTATTGCAAATATAGGAAACCATCAATTCTTCACTCATTAACTTGCTTTTACTAAATGTAGTTGAAGTTGTGGTGAATCTGTAATACATGTGCAGTTCTGATATATGGTAAATTAATACTGCTCTTCTAAAAAAAATTTACTATGGAATAGCTGTCCAAAGTGGCTTAAATGCTTACTGCTTTTGACTCAGTCACTTAAAATTGAAATTCATAGGATGAAGTCAGCAATGTGGTACTTCTATGACCTTAAATGGTAACCTTACAGACATCGACTATGGGCCCCATGAAGTGTCCTTTACCACTTCAAACATCCTGGTTTGATCCAGAATGTCATGTTTGACATACTCTTGTTCTTATTTTTCACTCTGAGTCCTGCAAATAAACCCAATAGGTATTGTGCTAAATGGGGAGATACATACCCATTCTCTAAAAGAAGATAGCCAGCCTCCAGCTCCTTGACTATGTGGTTGGTCACTGCCTATAATTTACAAGCCATCTGGGTTCTCTCTACTAAATTATATGCTCTTCTGCATAAAAACTTTTAAAAAATCCCTGCATTCGTGACTCAGCCTGCAGTCCCAAGTGCAGCTTCAGGCTTGCTCTGGCCTTTCTCCTCCTTTTCCATTTCTCTCTCCAAGCGTTAGCAACAGTGGCTTCTGCAGCTCACAACACCACGAGCTTCAGCACAGCGTGGGAGATCTAATTCAAAACCCCATCCTGATGCACTGTGACCGTCTTTCAGCTGCTGCTTGCAAATGTCTATTGACACTTAGGAGAAAGTAGGTCAGAGGGCTAGAAACACAGGCAGCCATCATTTGGTATGGTCCCAATAATCCCACTAAAAGAATGTGTTATGCCATGATGTTTAAAAATACCACTCAAATTATACTGATGATAAGGTTGAAATCTGGAAAATTTACTTCCCATTCTAGCCTTGTCTCACATTCACACCCTCCATGTCATCTCCCTTGTCCCTCTGTCCTCTTTGGACTGTCAGAGAAGCACTGTCTCTATGTCCCTCAGTTCATATAATTCTACGTGAGCCTGTGTTTTAGCAGTTACTCCCTTAAAGTAATCATGTGTACATGGTTTTGTGCCCTTCTATCCTATGAACATCCTAAAGTGGCATAGATTTCGTTCTTTGGTTCTTAGTTTGTTAAATGAATTTATCTTGCCATGCAACTCGAACACTTAACTTCCAGTTTCCCATGCTTCGGGTGGCATAAAATAACTGACAATTGTGAAATCCAAGCTCCCTGATCATCGGAAGTCTTTATGCAGTGCAGCCTCACACCCACACACAAACAGGTAGGCAGCTAGGACAATCTTAGAGGAAGAAGTCAGCTGATTGAGACTCTGCAGGGTAGATCAACCAGCCATAGAAGATAGTAAAACTGATGTGGTGGGATCTGCTCTGCCAGAATGCCTTTGCACTAGATTCCCTGTGGGCCAGTCACTTTCACTGTCACAGCTGCAAACCAACAACTCCACTGCATTAAAGTTCATGCAATAAGGTTCATTTGTTTAACAGTAGGATGCATAAAGACACAGTTGAAGAGATAAATTGGCCTTGCCCTTGGGAGGGCCTTGCAGACCATAGTCAGAATTAGGATTTGAGGAGCCAATGAAGGTGTTAGAGAGGAGAACACAGAGATGCACTTTATTAATGAACCTTTACTGGCAGCGTGAAGTATGGACATGGGATGAGTTGGGAAAGGGTTAAGATAACAATGAAGAAAATCTTTGAATAGAAGTGGGTCACATCTTGCTTTAAGGCAGAAAGGGAAAAGTGAAGGCTTGGTGATAAAGAGCAGGCAACTGAAGAGAGGCCAGAGAAGCTGAGAGTTCATATTACTTGATCTTCAACATCTCCGGTGAGGGGAAGACGTAAGGAAAGAAACCACAGACTTCTTCTTAGGGAGAACAGTTTGTCTTCAAACTGGCATCCTGAGGAATTGGGTGGTCAGTTGAAGTCTCGATTTTTTAAATCAAGATACATTATTGATTGATTGATGATTGATTGATTTTCAGAGACAGTGTATAGCTATGGTCCCCAGTTGGCCCTGAACTCCTGAGCTCAAGCAACTCTCCTGCCCCAGCCTCCCAAGTAGGTGGAATTACAGGTATGTGTCACCACACCCAACTACTATTTGTGATATTTATCTAAGAAGAACTGTAACCTCAAGCCAGATGTGGTGGAACACACCTGAATTCCCAGCCTTTGGGAGACTGAAGAGGAGGTTTGTGAGTTTGAGGCCACTTTTCTGACTTAAAAAAGGAAGGGGTATGGGCCAAAGCATGTGAATGACATTCAGGAGCTAAGAGCACCCCCACCCCAATGGCCAGCGAGGAAATGGGAACTCAGTCCTCCAACCACAGGAAGAGGAATGGAATTCTGCCAACAGCCTGACCGGGATTGGAACAGATTCTCCCCCAGTCCTCCAGAAAAGAGCCAGCTGGCAAACATCTTGATTCCGGCCTTGTCAGATCTGATATAGAAAGTCCAGCAGAACTCAAGCAGACCTCTGACTGGCCTTAACCATGTGTTTTGAGGCCTCTAAGTTTGTGACAATATATGATGCAGTAACAGAAAACTAATACAGAGTACACAGCTAAAAGGTGTAAACACAGCTTGTTTTAAAATCTGATTTTTAAAAGTGGCAAAGAAAGTAAAACTGTCTCATTTCAGTAATCTTTGCATAAAAGGAGAATGTTTTATTATGTGGTCAGTGGTTTTTATTTATGAAAATACTACAAACTGGGACATGCAAGTCCTGTTTTTGAAAAGAAAAAGACTATGTATTAAACTATTATGTCAAAAGCAAAATAAATGAGGATCCACAAGCCATACCCACAGTCACTTGTGTAAAATATTTAGTATCATTATCACGTGTTATGAAGATAAGTCATAACATGGCCAAATTCCTGGTGTTAAATACCCCAAGGACTAAAGAACTTATGAAGGAAATGAATAATTTGCTCATGCTTCAGAAATGAGGGCTTTAGGCAAGCAGAGCTGTGTTTCTTGTTCTTAATAAATGTAAATGGATGTGTTTCATGATAATTTAATATGCTGGGAGTAAACTCCCACTTTGCATCTGGCAAGTTTCTTCTTTTCACTCATTATATTTTTCCTCTAAATTCACTCATCAACCCAAACCCCTTAGAACCACCAAGATATACCCTGAAGCCAGCTCAGGTCTAATTCCTAACTTCTCCGTATGCACAGAATATGGGAACAGAAGGGTATAAACAATGACCTTCATCAAAATGCTCATTGTTCACATGAGCCTGATTGTGATAGTGGGTCAGTCAGAGGGGACTGTGGGAGGTGGGAGAGGAAAAGAGATTATGAAGACTGAATACTCTTGAAACACATTGCACCTGTGTATGAAGATAGAATAATGAAATGCATTGAAATCTCTTGAATAATAGGGGAGCAGGGTGATAAAGAGTGTAACAAAGGAAGTTAATCTGATTAAAGTACAATATATACATGTGTGAAATACCACAGCAAAACCCCCTTGAACAATCAATATACACAAAAAGAAATGAAGGCCAGGAACATAAAATAGGTCCTGTCCAGGGATGATTATCAGTGGGAAGGGGGGAAGGGTAAATGGAGAGAGTAAAGGAGAGTAAATACGGTAGATATACTTTGTATATATATACATGTATGAAAATAGAACAATGAAACATTGAAATTATTTTTAAAAGGGGGTAAGAAGATGGGAGAATAATGGAGAGGTGATCTAATTCAGATACATTGTAAATGTCACAATGAAACCCCCTTGTGCAACTAATATTTGCTAATAAAAATGTAAAAAAAATTCATTGCTCACATAAGGACATTGTGACCCAGAAAGAGGCCTTGCTCAAGCCACAGAATAATTGTTACAGGAGTGGGGCTAGAACGTTATTTTTAAGAAGGAAGCAGGAATATAAATAAGTCAGCCTAGACTAATTTTTGTCAGAATTAAATTGTTAATGTGTACCAGCTATTTCTGAGGAAATCTAAAGAAGCACTTTTGAAGACTTCTGAAACCCTAACAAAAATTACCCAAAGTGTCTCTATTCTTCTACCTTTCTTACTGCAAAGTGAATCCATTTCTAATGGCAAGCTGTCTCTGAGGGCTGTTGAAGAATTTATGAATGTGGCTTAAAATCACTGCCTACATGAATTTTGTAAAATGGGAAGACTGTTTGGAGGTAGGAACCAAAGGGATGGGGAAGGGTGAAAGGAGAGGGAAAAGGATGGGTGAATATGATAGAAGTACTTCAAATGCAGGTATGAACATAAAAAAAAAGAAACCTATTAAAAATTGTTCAAAGAAGGGAAGAGGAGAGACAATAAAGAGTAATAGAGGGTTAAATTCGATGGTAGTAAATTATAAGCATGTATAGAGATATCACAATGAAGCCCCTTTGTAAAATTAATATACACTAATATAAAGGAGAAAAAAATCACTGTCAGCCACTTAGTTCACGTTTGAAAATGAGGTTATCTTGATGCAGAAAGCCTCTGACCTGACAAAGCATCCAGGGGTATAGGTCCTAAAACTACCTTCATTTTCACTCTGGAATCTATCAAATAATACATATGAGAACTGTCAGCCAAAAAGAGAAAAAGCTATCAATTGTAAGGTGGGTGTGGTGGTACACATTTGTAATTTCAACACTCTGGAGGTTGTGGCAAGATTGTGAGTTCAAGGCCAGTCTGGACTACATAGTGAAACCGTGTGTCAAAAAAAAAAAAAATCCATTTTACTGATGTTTTGGCAAGTGCTCAAAAGCTCCACATGTGCAGACCTGGGGTCCAAGTTAGGGAACGCTGCTTGGAATGGATATCAAGGGGGAGGGGTCTCCCTCTGCACTGGGACCTGGGTGTTGGGACAGGTACAAGCATGGGGATCCAGAGGGAGAGAGGGAGGACTCTGGGTCTGCAGTGAGTCAACTCAGGCAAACTGCGATGAAGTTTGTCACACACCATCACAAGCAGAGTAGACCAGTTGTCTTTACTACATGGCCTAGAGAAAGGAGACAGGTTCTGTTTTATCTGGAAGCAAAATAGATGCAAAAGCCTGCACCAGAAAGCCTGCTTATTATAAAATGTCAAGATGTCTTTTTTTTTTTTCCTGTGGATGGAGGAACCAATCGAGAGTGGAGATTTGAACAGCTAGTGGAAGTTTTTTCTTCAACAGGGACAGGTGGGAACATAGGGAGAGTTTTATAAAGTCTCCCTCCCACCAGAAATGTTGTTTTCCTCTTTAGGATTTGGAATCAATTTTGTTTCAGTGTTTCAGAGCCCAGCATTTCCAGAAAATTGACAAATCAAGTAGATAACTGTTCCTCACTCACCTTAGATGGCATTGAGGTTGCTTAACTAGCAGAATCTAAAGCAGGTAGAAGGTGTGCTATTTTGAGGCTCCATGGAAATCACTAGAAAAATACTTCCTTCTTTGATTCAGTTTCTTCATCTACAAAATGAAGACCAGCTCATATGCCTTAAAGAGTTGTTGGGAGATTAATAGTATATAGTAGACACTCAACTTGATAACGGACATTATTAACAGTTCCTAACTTTTTCCATAGGGATGAATATTGATAGAATAAAAGAGCAAGAACATATTCAAGATAACTGGAGAAGAAAATGATCCTGGATAAAAAGTAAGAGTGTACTTGCCTTTGTCCAGATTTGAAAATAAAGATTCTTAGTTGGTAACTATCTATGTGTACAAGTATATGAAAGAGATCAGCTGCTCTAATACTGCTCTATTTGCCAAAGGGAAACTCCTAAACATATTAAGCGTATTAACAAATTTAGTATGCACATTATTCTATTTCTACCAGATAGAAGACATATAGTGATGACTGAGTAGGTATCTGTTGATGAAATAAATAAATGACCCTCATAGTGATATTATAAAGGTGTTATTAGAATACTGTTATCTGTTTTGCAGATGAGAAACTGAAGTTATATATGCAAAGTCACTTGTCCAAGGTTACATAGCTATCAAGTGTCAAAGCTAGGCTTGGAGAACAGTCCTGTATGACCTCAGAGCATAGCATGACTATACTGCACTATCACACATACTTATGTGTACACACACACACATGCATGCACACGTCAGGCTGTTCATATGACCCAAGCTCCTGACTTACACAAGTCTCTATGAATCTCCCTGCAGCAGGGGCTCTCTTCATGCTGCAATAGTTTGCTAGGTTTTGTTTTTTTGACCACTATTAAGTTTAGTGAGATAAATAGGTAAATGGGAGTTCCAAGGTCATTATATGGCCTATGTATTCTGGGTAAATACTTATTGTTGAATTCCCAAAGAAGATACAAAGAAAGCAATCTGTATATATTGAGTCTTCAAGGAGCCTCTCATTCAGTGAAAGAGACAAAATAATTACATAGCTATTTATAATACAATGTGGAAGAACAGAAGACAGGTATTCCATATAACAGATGTAGATTAAGAGTTCAGAAAAGACAGAGACTGGATACATCTCTCTGATGAGGGTAGGCTTCATGGACAAGTGCCATAGGCCTTGAGAGATGGATGGGCAGAAACAGGATGTGTGGATAGAGGAAAGAAATCCCAGGAAGATGCACAGCAGGAGGAAATGGCATTTTGGGAAAAACATAGGGGGTATTAAAAAAAGAGGCAGGAGGATTGCAAGTTCGAGGACAGCCTGGGCTACAACACAGTGAAACCTTGTCTTAAAAAGCCAAAGGCTGGGGATGTAGCTCAATGGTAGAGCTCTTACAGAGCCCTGGGTTTGACCCCCAAACTGAAAGCAAACAAACAAAAGCCCTGCAATTTTAGTTTGATAAGAGATAAGAAATACAATGAGGAATTAAGATTGGGAAGATAGACTGGGTCCAGATTTGGGCAGGAGGGGGAAAGAGTGACATTTAACTATAGGCCAAGAAGTTTAGACTATATGGGAAAACAGTGAAAGTTTTCTTTTCAATAGGTGCTGTTTTAGGGCATTAATCTAATTGTGATGTGTGAAGTGGATTGGCTTGGAGAGAGTCTGGAGCCAAGAGCACCTCCTAGGAGAGACTCACAGTCATTAAATGAGCAGTGTTGAAGACTGGCCAGGAATTGGAGCAGTAGCCAGAGGAATGGGGTAGTGAGGTCAAATGTACAGAAGCACTGGATGCAAATGAGGGCACACTGACCCCCTGGGTCAGTGGGAAGTGTGGTGAAGGATGGAGAGCGGCTCTTTAACTGACTGATATGAGACAAGAGGGAAGGGAGCACAATGACTGAGAGCACACTGTGATAGGTCAGCTCTGTGCCAACTCTCCACAACCCCACAAGGACATGGAATTATGCCCACTTTACAATCAGGGGAGGCAGACCTAGAGTAATCTACCCAAATTATACGTTAGACCCCTGTGGGCTTCAGCTTCCTCATCTGTCAAATGGGAGTGATGGGTTGATGACCCTTTCAGTTTTCCTTTCAGGTGAGTGAATGACCCTGACTCTGATAACAGAATGTGTTAGTTACTTTGGTGTGTATCTGAAATACTGGACAAAAACTACTTAAAGGGAGAGATTGTTTATTTTGGCTCACAGTTTCAGAAGGTTCAGAAAGGTGACAGTCCTTGACATAGTCCTGTGGTGAGACAAAACATCATGGTGACAGGAGTGTGGTTGAGAAAGCTGCTTACCTCATGATAGACAGGAAGCAGAGAGTGAGGAAGGACCTGGGGACCAGGAACAATCTTCAAAAGCACATCCCCAGTGATCTACTTTCTCCAACTAGGTCCCACTTCCAGAATCTCCCACAACAGTGACACTACCTGGGGACCACGTGTTCAACACATGAGTTTGTGGGGGACATATTCAAGGCATAACAGGCGAGCACAATAACTAATTAGGTGTTGGGACTGAGGAAGGTTGGTAAGTGTATCCTTTTAAGAGGTCTTAATTTGCAGACCAGGGTTATTGCATACATGGTAGGTCAGTAACAGAAATTGGAACCACAAAGAGGAAGCATGTTTTTGGGGGAGACCTGCTGGGTTCAGTTTTGATTTTGTTGAGTGGGAGGTGTGAGCAGGATATGCAAATGAAGATGCGATCATGGGGAATCACTCAAGCTCACACACCTGTCCAGTCATTCCTGTGTATTGAATGCCCTGTGTCATCTCTTTGTCCTCTTTGCATTCTCTCTCTCCCCTCTCTCTTCCTGCCTTCTTTCTTTCTTTTCTCTTTTCCTCTTCTGATCTTTTTCATCCTTTCCCTCTTTTCCTTTTCCCAGCTGAGTTAAAATATGTAGAAGCAGGGGCACCCTGTCTTGGAAGCCCCCCTCAACTCTAGGCGCCTCACTCTCTCACTTTATACTTTTCTATCTAAATGAACTCTCCCATTTTACACTTTAAAAGAATATGCAGAAGCATTTAAAACTGAAACCCCCCCCAAAAAATACATATAAGGGTCTATTATCAACATTCTCTTTTCTATGTACCAGACACAACTGGAAACAAATTTCTCTTCCAGGGGACATTTCACAATGACTAAAGACATTTTTGGTTGCCATAACTGTAGAGGGATGGGTACTGGCACCTCATGAGCAGAGGTCAGAAACGCTGTAATCCTGCAAGGCATACAACAGCCCCCCAAGACAAAGAGTTACCAATAGTGCCAAGGTTGATAAACCTGCTCTGTACCAAGGGTCTGGCAGTGGCCATTGTGGCACTGCTAAGTTTTACCAGTGGCTCAAGTTTAGACTTTCAGTCAAAATCAGGCCAAGAGAGACTGAAGCATTGGGGGAATCTGAAATTTTTGCAATGGATTGTTTTCCATATGCAAACATAATAACTAACATCTGTGGAGTGCTTGCTGCATGCTACCACTTATAAGTACTAAGTACTTTACATAGATTAACACAGTTAATCCTCCCAGCCATAGTTTTAGGAAGGAACTAACAAGTTTATATAATAAGTAGGTGGCCAAGTCAGAAAATGAACCCAGGCAGTTCCCAAGCCACTAAAACACTTTATCATATTGTTCACACCTACAAAGATGACACACCTACAGAGTGACCAGTCTGGCCTGTTTCTTTTGTGGTTTTCCTACAGAGGCCTGAGTTCTAATACTCCACTTATACTTTCTCACTAGGGCTTGCTTTTCTTAAGCTACTCTTAATTTTACAAGGACTGGGTGGGATAGTCTTCTATGATCAGGAAGCAGAGATTTTTCTCTTGCAAAGCTAACAATTCCTAAAGGACCTAATTTAGCCACAGTAGCAAGATGACTTCTTTGAGCCTCAGTTTTCTCATCTGTAGAATGGAGATATTAACTACATTATGAGGGTTTGTTAATGAGGGTTAGGTGAATTACTGCAGTGCCCTTCAGCATATGGTCCAAAGAGTTCAACTAGTCTGTGAAGGTTTGTTACTAGTCCATAGGGAGCAAATACAGCCATCAAAAGCATGCACTTAGAAACTGGAATTAGAACTTGCAGCAACTTGCCAACTTAAGTTTATGTTTTGAATCTAATAGTAAAAATAAATAATGACTGAGCTTGAATTTAGTGGGGTTTTCTTCACTTCCCTCATAATTACTCTTTACTGAATTCTACAAAAAGCATTTGTCCATGACAGATTGGAAATTTAAAAAAAAAATACTGGCTCATCATTATGGACAGCCTTGAGTTAACATGTGTAAGACACCTAAAACAGCACTTGGTGCTTAGTGCTTAATAAATGTTAGTTAATTATAATAGCACTATATTCTAACGAAATGAGCTTTCCATCCCAAAGATATATGTGCCTGAGATTTATCTCCCGCGCCATTTTAAGTTCATCTCCAATTCTATTAAATCTCTTTCCCACACTGTGAACCATTGGGAGAAGGGCTGCTTTACTCCCACACCCATTTATCATTTCTTATCAGACATTAAATATTTTAACAGTCCACGTCTGCCATTGGTCTCAAGAGGATTATAACCAGCATAGCATGTAGTTTTTCTGGTTGTTATTTGGCCACAAAAGGTGACCTAGTCTTAAACTATGCCCCAGCTGCTAAGGGTCAGTCACCATGATTCATCGTCAGGTGGCAGACTGCTTACTCACCTGGCTTTACTGACCTTCTAATGCTCCTCCCAGGAGGAGTTCAGGGTCCCTTTCCTAGGGAATTATGCTATTTACCAATTCAGGCATTCTTGGATGACTCCAACTATTCCTCAGGGTCCTTCAATGAGGCATTGGAGGCTCATATTTCAAATAAAAACAAATCAAATAAATAGCAGAAATAGTTAAACCTCCCCCTAGTATTATTGACTCTGTATACATTTTTATTTAGTGACCAGATGAAAGGAATGAGACAACAAAAAAGGAAAATCTAATCCCTTTAGACGCTCTTGGATTGCACATTTTCTTCCCTCCCTCTCACCTACCACATGTGCAACCTATTTTCTTTTTCCCCTCTTGAATCAAGACCATTAGACTCAAATTATCTTCTCTTCTGAAACCCAACTGGTTTTATTAGATTGTAACCAGGCAGGTCCTGACTCTGGCTAGCCTCATTGTTCCTCCAAATTAATGCTGTCACTGTGCTCTCTGTGCACAGAATCTCTTGAGAATTTCATGATGCCCTTTAGGACAAACCAAAGCACAAGAGATTATTGGATTCAACCTACAAGGGTGTAACACAGTTTTCCTCAAGACTTGCATGGCTCACAAGGCCAGATCCAAACAAAACCTTCTCTGGAACTTTATTACATGGGTCCTTTTCTCCAAGAGTCAGAGCTCTTTGGAGAGGCAGGAAACAGGGCTCACACATTCCCTCTTTATTGGCGCTCCCAGGGAGGGCCTCTTAGCTGCTTAATCATTCACATCATAATAAAATGCCTTTGCCCCAGAGGAATGCGACTAGATTTCTTTTGTTAAAATCTCATTAAAGCCTGCTTCAGCCTGTAATAATTTGTTAATAGATGGCAGTGCTACTTGGATGGGACTGGGTTTTGCTTTTATTTCTTCCGAGGTCTCGTAATTATTGCCTTAACTCCACTGCATTTTGGTTGTCACCGAAGTGTGACAGATGCTACAGCCACTGCAAACCACGGGGTGAGTATCTCATTTGCTTCCTCCCTTCCCTTTTTTCCTTTTCAAGCTGCTTCCTATTCAGCTTCCCTAGTATTTTTCCTGCCTACTCAAAACTGGTTTGAATTAAGCCTACCTGCCAAGGGTCCCTCCCCCTCTGTTGCACCTGCACCAAACCCCCAAAGCAAACAATTTAGATGAAAACAAACAAAAAAGTGTTTTCTGAGTGTCCACCCAAATGGCAGCAGCTGAAGTATTTGCAGAGGCTTGCGACAGTTCCATGGGAGTCACACGGAATCATGGACATGAAGGTACATTATAAACTGTAACCTGCTAAGACAGGACCATGAAGCAATTTGGGGTACCCAGGTTCTGGCCGCATTGTGGAAGACTCTGTGATGGCCTTAAGCTCACACGGAGGCAGGAAGTACTTTACCCACCCAGGCCACGAATTCCCCTTACAAAATAGACAGCACGGTGGGTGGGGTGGGAAGAATGGCTTTGTGCCTTCATTCGCTGGCTGCCCCTGTCAATCAGTTTCTGCCACCAATCAGAATGGAAGCATGGCTGCGGACTCACCGGTCATTACTGAAGAAGTTCTGGGGCATAAAATCCTTCTGATGATTTGATCAGGAAAAAGAAATTCTGTAAATCCTATTATTACTAACAACATCTATAGCTAATATTTGCTAAACATTGTCTACTGGGAAATGTTTAAAAATGATGATGATGATGCCAGGTGCTGGTGGCTCAGCCTATAATCCTAGCTAGGCCAAGAACAATAGGATCACGGTTCGAAGCCAGCCTGGACACACAGTGCACGAGCCCCTGTCTCAGAAAAAAAAAATCACAAAGAACGGCTGGTAGAGCGGTTCTACCTAGAGCCTGCCTAGCAAGCGTGAGACCCTGAGTTCAAACCCCAGTGCCGGAAAAAAAAAAAAAAAGATAATAATAAATAAGACATGAATGTATCTGGGGTACTATCTGGCGGGATTAGTGGGAGGGGGAAAGGAAAGTATACTAAGGGGTAAAGAGGTTGAAAGTATGCTATATACACAGAATAATGAAATCCAGCAAGCAATGTTTAAAAAGAGAGGGGATGGGAATGTAACAGAGGGGGTGACCTTGTTCCAGGTACACTGCATCCAGGTATGGAATTATCTCAGTGAAATCTTATATTATTAATGTGTGACAAATCAAAACTTTAAAAGACCAAAAGAAAAACTCAAAGAAAAAAAAAAAAAAAGCAATGAAAGAGACCTGGTTAAAGTCACACAGAAAAAAAAAATTAAAAACACCTAAGATCTTGTATTAATTCCTCCACTTTTCACAACCCCCTTATAGACCGATATTATTTTTATCTTTGTTTTATTTACTTAGTTATTTGGCAGTTCAGGAAACCAAATCCAGGGCCTTGTGCATGCTAGGCAAACACTGTGACACTGAGCTACACCCCTAGCCATATTCCAATTTTTAAATGAGGAAACCAAGCATTAAGTGATGAGCTAGGCACTAAACCTGAGCGTGCTGGCTCCAGAGCTTGCTTCCTTATGTAATTCAACTCTTTACATTCGCTGCCCTAAAATGTATATCTATTATATTAGAAATAGAGGGTGAGCCCATCTTCATGATGAACCCCCATAATGGTCCTTTGATTGGGAAGGTATTTGAATTGTCGTGAGTTACTGGCCATCTACATCACAGCTATTATTCTTCCCTAAATCTAACTTAGGGCCTACCTGCTAGAAAGGCAAGTCCTTTTGAAAAAGATGACCTGAGAACCCTGGGGGCAGTGTGTGACAGAAGGCACACTATCTATGAGTCATGGAAATCTGAAGAAGTATTTGGCCTGGAAATGGCAAAGAGGAGGTGGAATAAGGTTAAGTAGGCAGCTCTGTCAGAGAAAAGGTTGAGGGAGTTAATCAGAAATACTTTGTGGTCTACCCCATAGACTCTAAGAAGCTTGGATTGTATGCTAAGGACAAAGGGCATCCACTGTAGGATTTTAATCAGGAGAACAGTAATCCTATCTGCCTTAGTCCATTTTCTGTTGTTGTAATAGACTATTCAAGACTGGGCAATTTATAAAGGAAAGAAGTTGAATTAGTCAGTTTTCTGTTATTATAATAAAATAATCAGAGATAACCAACTTAAAAGAGGAAAGGTTGGGTTTTGCCCATAGTTTCAGTTGATGGTTAGGCAAATCCATCTTTTCAGGCCTGTGGTGAGGCAGAACATCATGGTGGGAAGCCTGTGGTGGAGAAAGCTCCTCACCTCGTGGTGGCCAGGAAGAAACAAGGCTGGGGTCTCAATATCCCCTCCACAAGCATGATCCCAATGACCCTCACCTCCTCTCAGAAGACTCCACCCCTAAACTTTCCACTGCCTTCCAGTAGCATCAAGCTGGGGATTAAAGATTCAACACATGGGCTTTCAAGAGACACTCCAGATTTATTCAGCCTCATGGTTCTGGAGGCTGGGAAGTCCAAGAGCATTGCACTGGCATCAGTTTTGCCTCTGGTGAGTGTCCAGAACAAAGGAGAAAATTCTGGAAACTTTGCCCTTTTGTATCTTGGCTGTTTTTTTTCTGGTAAGAAGTAGGGAGGGATGCAATTCCCATCAAAATTCCAATGACATTCATTAAAGAGATTGAAAAATCGACTGTTAAATTTATATGGAAACACAAGAGGCCACGAATAGCCAAGGCAATACTCAGTCAAAAGAACAATGCAGGAGGTATCACAATACCTGACTTCAAACTATATTACAAAGCAATAACAATAAAAACAGCATGGTACTGGCACAAAAACAGACATGAAGACCAGTGAAACAGAATAGAGGACCCAGATATGAAGCCACACAACTATAACCAACTTATCTTTGACAAAGGAGCTAAAAATATACGATGGAGAAATAGCAGCCTCTTCAACAAAAACTGCTGGGAAAACTGGTTAGCAGTCTGCAAAAAACTGAAACTAGATCCATGTATATCACCCTATACCAAGATTAACTCAAAATGGATCAAGGATCTTAATATCAGACCCCAAACTCTTAAGTTGATACAGGAAAGAGTAGGAAATACTCTGGAGTTAGTAGGTATAGGTAAGAACTTTCTCAATGAAACCCCAGCAGCACAGCAACTAAGAGATAGCATAGATAAATGGGACCTCATAAAGCTAAAAAGCTTCTGTTCATCAAAAGAAATGGTCTCTAAACTGAAGAGAACACCCACAGAGTGGGAGAAAATATTTGCCAATTATACATCAGACAAAGGACTGATAACTAGAATATATAGGGAACTTAAAAAACTAAATTCTCCCAAAACTAATGAACCAATAAAGAAATGGGCAAGTGAACTAAACAGAACATTCTCAAAAGAAGAAATTCAAATGGCCAAAAAACACATGAAAAAATGCTCACCATCTCTAGCAATAAAGGAAATGCAAATTAAAACCACACTAAGATTCTACCTCACCCCTGTTAGAATAGCCATCATCAGCAACACCACCAACAACAGGTGTTGGGGAGGATGTGGGGAAAAAGGAACCCTCTTACACTGTTGGTGGGAATGTAGACTAGTACAACCACTCTGGAAAAAAATGTGGAGGCTACTTAAAAAGCTAGACATCGATCTACCATTTGATCCAGTAATACCACTCTTGGGGATGTACCCAAAAGACTGTGACACAGGTTACTCCAGAGGCACCTGCACACCCATGTTTATTGTGGCACTATTCACAATAGCCAAGTTATGGAAACAGCCAAGATGCCCCACCACTGACGAATGGATTAGGAAAATGTGGTATCTGTACACAATGGAATTCTATGCAGCCATGAAAAAGAACGAAATGTTATCATTCGCTGGTAAATGGATGGAATTGGAGAACATCATTCTGAGTGAGGTTAGCCTGGCCCAAAAGACCAAACATCGTATGTTCTCCCTCATATGTGGACATTAGATCAAGGGCAAAGACAACAAGGGGATTGGACTATGAGCACAAGATAAAAGCGAGAGCACACAAGGGAGGGGTGAGGATAGGTAAGACACCTAAAAAATTAGCTAGCATTTGTTGCCCTCAACGCAGAGAAACTAAAGCAGATACCTTAAAAGCAACTGAGGCCAATAGGAAAAGGGGAACAGGTACTAGAGAAGAGGTTAGTTCAAGAAGAATTAACCTAGAAGGTAACACCCACGCTCAGGAAATTAATGTGAGTCAATGCCCTGTATAGCTATCCTTATCTCAACCAGCAAAAACCCTTGTCCCTTCCTATTATTGCTTATACTCTCTCTACAACAAAATTAGAAATAAGGGCAAAATAGTTTCTGCTGGTTATTGCGGGGGGAGAGGGAGGGGGCGGAGTGGGTGGTAAGGGAGGGGTTGGGGGCAGGGGGAGAGAAATGAACCAAGCCTTGTATGCACATATGAATAATAAAAGAAAAAGAAAAGAAACCAAACAAAATAAAACAAACAAATAAATAAATAAATAGATTCCAGGAGGATGTAGAGAGAAAAAAAAAAAGAAGGGACTAAGTTTGTTTTTTAGGATAGCAAGGAAGTGTGTAACTGGTAGACCTAGGTGGAAGTTAGTCTTTAGAAAAAAGAGATCCAAAAAGTTGAGTAGATGGGAGGGACACTGAGGAAGGGCAAGAAAAGCAAGCTGAGCCCTGGAGGGAAATCTGGGGAACATCAGAAGGGGAAGCAAAACTGATGGGGCTGGGCAGGGAGCAGTGCTTTTCTGGCAAGGGTACCCCTTGTTTTCTGAACTGATGACTGAGTTGAATGTGCCATCACTGACTTCAAGGGAAAATGGATGGTTTCACCAGATTGCACAAAATTAGCAACTACCCAATATCAAATTGGTGCCAAGGGGACCTTCTTGTGTAGTAGACATGCTTGGCCAGCCCACAAGGAACAGGAATCATTCAGTAGGCCCTCACTCAGGTCCACCTTGGGACCTTTGTGTTGGGAAAGAAGAGGTGGGCTTGCCTCACCTCACAACCTTCATCATCATTTCTGTATCTTCCTCCCCACGTGGCAGAAAGCCTACCTACCATGAAGACAACTTAAGTTTATCACTGTGGCTTTGGGGAGACCAGCTATCTAGGCTGCATAGGATTTGCCTCATGAAGTATTCTAGTTTTGTCAGCTCCCAAATGACAAATATTGGGATTTCTGTTTATTAAATTTTCCTTTGCAAGACCATAAAATAAAAATAGGCAGAATGTGTTTTCAGGTCTCTTTTTCTTGCCCTTCTGGAACCACTACTCACTCCTTCTCTACTTTGCCTCTATTCCCTTTCCCCTCTACCAGATCCCAGAGCCTTCCAGTTTTCACCTCCCTTCCATCAAAACTCATTCATAAGAGAGGTTTCAGAGCATGAATTCTGTTAATGCTTATTGGGGTTGTCATATACAGGTGGCTGGCACTGTCCAAAAATGCATGGTGCTTCCTAGTGACATCTTTCAGTGGAAAGAGGCCAGTCTCAAGCCAAGAAATGAATTTGCAATGGTGGGATTTTACTCATAGTTGAGCTGCTGAGAGGTTTTTGAGGGGGACTAAGGGAACTTGCCTCCAGTCTCTGAAATCAAGTAGGCAGCTGCTTCTCCCGATGACTTAGAAGCCTGTTCCTGCTCCCTATGTAACCTCATAGGCAATTACAGTCAATCCCATGTTGCCATTTAAAAAGCCAATTGACATTATGTTGAAAGACAGCATGTGTCAGCCATTTCCCCTGGGTTGCCCTCTCTGTCGACCTATAGCTTTTCTCCTCCACTAAGGTTAACCTTCCCATAGGGATTTTACATAAGGCAGAGTCATTTGAGCTCATGTAACTTGTAGGATTTTTCTACTGCTCAAGTAAACACTTTTGGTGAAATAGGTCCAGCTCTTTGGAATCAGATCCTCAGCTTGAGTGGAAAATTTTAACAAGCAGTTCCCTCAGCTGTGGGGCCACACAAAATGTGATTTTCTTAATTTGTGTGTTCCCACTGAAGCTAATAAATGGACATTACTCGGCTATGGGCACATCCTATTACTCAGCTTGATCCTAATGTCACTGGCAAACAAAAACCCATTTGCTGTGCTAGCCAACAGCCAGATTCATTATGTCCACCCACATGAATAATACCCAGACAGATTCTTGTTGACACAGACAGAACGCCAGTCTCCCAGGGATGACAGGGCTGCCAGACACAGTGGCCGGTGCTACCACCATCCCCTGCTACTCCTTTGGCTTCCCACGAATCAGAAGCCACCACTTGCTGCGTTTAATCAGAAGTCTCTCGTGGCAAAGGAAAAGAAAGGATGCCTAGGTTTGGGTTGGTGGGGGGATATGTCAGGCAGCAGATGAGAGACTTGGGTAACCACACCTGCCCTCCCTAGGGGATAAGAACTAGGTCAGCTATGCAGACACTCATATTTGGAAATCAAGGATTCTCAGGCCTAATGGGCTTAACAGGGGACATTTGGTCTCATTCCTGCCTTGGGGAATATTCATTCCTACCCCCATGCAGGCCTACTTCCCACTTTCCTGAAAAGACACTATGTGGTCACCCTGTCACTCACTCTGGATAGACACAACCCTGTAGAACAAATGTGGAGTCAGATCCTGGATTCC
Source organism: Castor canadensis (assembly GCF_047511655.1). Classification (NCBI taxonomy): domain Eukaryota; kingdom Metazoa; phylum Chordata; class Mammalia; order Rodentia; family Castoridae; genus Castor; species Castor canadensis. The sequence continues at coordinate 123,068,348 of NC_133396.1, forward strand.
AGGAGTGACAACCTCAGAGAAAGCACTCTTAGCTTCTTTTGAGAATTCCAGTGGACCATGAGATCCCTCAAAGGATGCTCTGCCCTTTGGAGCAGGAAGTGACCCTGAGGGATCACAGGCAGCTCCCTTCACCACCCCTTCTTGGCCTAAAGGTACCTCTACCTTCCTGATAACTCCCAGACTACTCAGAAGGTTGCATACTCACCCCACCAACCCACCAGTCACACAATCCCTAGTGCTTTCCATGGTGCTCAAGGAAGAGTTCATTGTCAAAGCATTAGTTCTTTTTGAAGTGGTATTGTTTCTACTGGGTCAGTTCCCTCTCAGGTCTCAGAAAACTTCTTTTCTGCCTCTGTTGTCCTGAGCTCCAGCAAATAGTCAACTAGCTCCTCATTAAAACTTCTTCCCCACAAAACCTTTTTTTTTTTTTGAAACAGGATCTCATTATGTAGCTCAATTTGGCTGGCCTGGAACTTGCTGTGTAGTCAAGTCTGGTCGTGAACTTCAGACCTCCTGCCTCAGCCTCCCAAGCACTGAGGCTACAGGCGTGAACCACCAGGCTCAGCTACCATGAAGCTATTTCTAAACCCAAACCTTCAAACTGATGTAATCTCCCCCTCCTTTGTACTGCAGTAGCAGTTTGTATCTAACTGATATTCATTCATTCATTCATCAAATATCTACTAAGCACTACTGTGTGTGGACCAGGCATAGTTATAGACAGCAAGGATGCAATTATGAACAAGACATATCAGATCCTGATCTCATGAAACTTACTATCTAGTGAGGAAATGTTCCATGAAAATGTTATGGCTATTCAGAGTAGGATCAAAGCTGAAGAAATACAAATTATAAACCCTCCAAATTCTCTGATTCAGACATGGTTCAAAAGGAAACTGTAGGTCTCAAGGGAGTGTGATGAGCTTTGGGTGAAAAGAATCCCCTTTGATGAACATTATTCTTGTGCTTTTCTAAGTGTTGTCCTGAGGCTGCCAAACTTCCAATATTTTTTTATGAGCCCAAGTCTTCCACTTCTCCTTCTCCAATCAGAATCTCTATTTTTACAGAGCAGGTGCTTCACTAAGTATGAGAGAGAAAGAAATCTTGTTGAATTAATTCCTACCAGCATGTGAATGACTAATGAAGCCAGAATCCTCAAAGAGTTTTTGACATTTCATAAGAGAATCTTTACTAACCCTGAATAATACCTAGCTTCCAGGCCTCCATATAAACTGGAAAAAAAGAAGGCGATATAGGAGAAGTTTCTAAATAGGCTGTAAGTTGTGAGTTTCTTGAGGACAGAAACCATTTCATTCTTGGATGCTCAGGTATGTAGCCCAATAAACTGAGTGCCGAGTGCCCTAATCAATAGAAGAATGGTGAGTGAAATGCAGAAAAGAAGGAGGAGGAAGAAGAGAGTAGGAGAACAAGGAAGTGATGGGGAGAAAAGATAGGAGGGGGAAAAGGAGAAAAAGAGGGAGTAGGGAAAGGAAGAGAAAGAAATCCAAATGAGATAGAAAGAAGCCTGAACAGAACCCAAATTACGGTTCCATTTCTGGTTTTTTGTGCAATGAAGGCCCACAAAGAAATTATAGCAAGGAGGAAATTCTCTTCAATAGAAAGGAAGAAACACACACACACACACACACACACACACACACACACACACAGAAAGAGAGTGAGAGAGAGAGGAGAGAGAGAGAGAGAGAGAGAGAGAGAGAGAGAGAAACAAGCTGCTGCTGCTTCAGAGTGCCAACAAGAGAACAGAGCCAGGAGACACTGAGCCCTCAGGGAAAATATCGATCAAGATCATAAATTTCTATTTTCCACCATGATAGCAATGACTCATGACAGATGACTGGCTGCCATCCATTAGCCTCCCCAAGGGACCCCTGTACTCAGTGGAATGGGTCCATGATCATCTAATAATCTCAAGAACCCAGGGACTAACCCTGTTAGGACCATAAAAATGGATCTCTGTAGATTCAATATAATTAGAGTCTGCATTGGTCCATAGAAGGTCACAGTGGAATTTTCCACTGAAGCCAATCTAAACTGGAAACTTGAGAGACAAGTGGAGGTCAGACAGAGGCAGGGAGCCAGGACCACCAATTTTCTTTAGGGTGTCAAAACTCAAATCTTTACCTTTAAGCTTGTAAAGAAGGAAAATGAAGGAATAGACTCTGGCAACAGGGAACCCAAGAGAACAGTGTTCCAGAATCTAAGAGGAATGAGCTTAGGGGCTCTGAACAACAGAATCCTTTAGCAAGATCAGCCCAAGGACCAAAAGAGATTAGTGTCATTATGGCCAAGATACACAATAATATTTGACCATATGATTGGCTTGCCCTGCACAGGTATTATCAGTCAGGGTTAGTAGGGTATGCCTATAAGTCCAACTACACAGGTGGCAGGGGTAAGAAGATTGAGATTTGAGGTCAACCCAGGCAAAAAAATTAGCGAGACCCCATCCCAATAAATAAGCTGTGCTTGGTGGTTATGTGCCTGAGGTCCCAGCTACTTGGGAGGCTATAGGCAGGAGGATCATGATCCAGGCTGGCCAGTGTAAAAAACTCAACACCCTAACTTTAAAAAAAAAAATAACTAAGGCAAAAAACATCTGGGGGTGTGACTCAAGCAATAGAGTTCTTGTCTAGAAAGTGTGAGGCCCTCAGTTCAAACCCCAGTACTGCCAATGTGTGTGTGTCGGGGGAGACTTCTGCTCAGTTCCCAGTCAATAAAAATGAGGGCACCTAAGTATCTACTCCTATTTGTGCCAACGACGAAACCACAGAACCTGGATTTCCAGCCACACAGAAGCCACAAGTGACCGCTCACTGGTTTTATGACCTTGGTCAATCTCCTCTGTAATTCTCCATTTCCTTGCCATAAAGAGGAGTTGGGGAAGTGTCTCTCTCTGCCATTAATTGTCAGATACTACATGTGCTGCCCTATGTCTTCTTTAATTTCACCACCATCCTCCCAAGAGATAGGTGTTATTGCCTTTTGACAGGCGAGGAAAATGAGGCTGGGAGAGGTTACCCTACATGTCCACGGTCAAATCACTGATCTGTGTTAGAACTGGAACTGACCTTGGTCTGACTTCAGAGTCCACAGTCCCACACTGGGCAGTGTCACTCCTCCAGCTGCACTAAAACCAGACTTGAATAAAGATAGCAGTTTTCAGGTTCTCAGGCAGAGCTGCTAAACGGAAGCCCTTCCCTGTCTGTTTTCAGTTAACATAAGGCTTTTTCTGCTTTGTTTTGTTTCGTTTGTCTTTTTGGACTAGAATTATCCTAAACCTGCAGACTAAGAAGCACCAGTCTCAGTCCCCAGGTCTCCAGCGAACAGAATTTTCTTATAAGGAAATAGAAGAATTTTCTTATAACATAAAGATAAGAATATAAATGGAAGGATTTTCTTATAAGGAGGTATATTGGCAGGGCTCAGCCAACATACTGTCGCTGTTTCTGTGGACTGTCAACGGCTACAACCTTGGAATTCAACCTCTCTAGCTTATTAAAACAACAAATTACCCACACATGAGAACTTGCGGAGTGCATTCACATGGAAAATGGTGTCTTTTTTATGAAGTGATTTAATCAGGAGCAATTTCCCCATCAGCTCAGTCGTCAGAGCAATGCCAAGGGCAGCCACCGAGAAGAGCATTTGGCCTATGTCCTCCCGCTTCCTCCTTTCTGCTTCCACTTCTTGGAGAGGAAGAAAGTGAAACCACGTAGGGAAAAAGCAGTTCAAGCTGTGAGAGCAGTCAGACCAGGCCTGAAGGTGATTTTGTAAGGTTTTGAGTCTGCTGCTTAGGACTGGATCTCCCACTTGTACTGTGACTCACTGGCACATGGATGTTTCAAGTCTCTGACTCCTTGGTAGTCTCTCTGTAGCTCCATGGCCCCAGCCATGATCCCCTGCAGCTCTAATGGCTGAGAAAGCAAAGTGAATCTCAAAGGAATCTTTGCTAGAAGTATGTAACTCTGAAGGATGTTTGGGAAGGAAGAAAAGTGGGAGTTTGAACCCAGATGGGCCTGTGTGTTCACAGGCTGAAAAGTTTCTAAAATTGCCTTAGAAACCTGATCTTTAAAGTATAATTTCCATTTTCTATCATTTGAATTTGACATTTTTATTACATTTCCACCACATTTTGAACACTCAATATGTAGTATTTTAACATGTATAGATAAGTCTGTCATTCGGCATCTCACACGAGCCTGCAATCTTCACCCTTCTAGATTTGGTTTTAAGCAGGTAAGTCTCCCAGATGACTGTGGGATTTTTTAAAATAATTCTCCAAGATGTAAGAAGATAAGGATGAGGTTTTGGATGAGTGTTTAAATATATTGAAAAAAAATGTACATCAGTGTTGAGAAGATCAGAGCCCTCTGAGTTTAGTCTGGAAAGAATTCATAGAGAAGGTGAGTTTTGAATGTAGTTTGAAACAATTGGATAGATTTGTAGCTTGCTGTAAGCATATTGTTTCCCAAGAAAACCACAGTTACAAATTCTTTCTACTCACTTATGAAAAGCGGCAGGAGAAATGTGATCTTTTAAAGGGAAACTTTCCTTCATGCTGTTGTCAGAAACACCCCTTTTCTTTGGTGTATGGTTAGATGACTTGTGAGTAATTTCCTGATCTAGAGCAGTGTTCACAAAACTCCAGCTCAGTCCTTGTGCTGGGTTGTGAAGTCAGTCTAGTGGGCCACGACCAGCACTTTTTAAGAAGGAATAATCACGTGGAAGAGAAGAGAACAGCATAGAAAAGACTGGTTTTATGATTGTAACACACTCTGGGTGCCAGTGTAAAATGGAGTTCTTACGGTGCTTAACAGAGCTTGAAATCTGGCATCAGAAGACTGAAGTTTAGGCTGAGGATGTGACTCAAGAACAAGACCCTGACTTCAAACCCCAGTTCCAGAGAGGGGGAGGAAGAAAGGGAAGGAGGGTGAGAGAGAGAGAGAGAGAGAGAGAGAGAGAGAGAGAGAGAGAGAGAGAGAGAGATTATGGAAAAACACTTGCTTCTGTACAGAAGATTGTGATTCTAATTTTGGTTTTTCCGTTAACTATAACCTTAAGCAAATGCTTCATTTTTCTTCTTTAAATATCCCTTTCAGAAGGCCTCAGGTAAAATTCTAAGCTTCTGTGAATATATAAAATAAGCACAGCATCCCAAAGGCACTGAGAAAGAAGTTGTTTTGAACTGCCTGCTTTGCTCCTCCAATGGCCTCTGAGAGGATACTCAGGTTTCATTAAAACAAGCTTTTTGATCTATGTAGCCACATTGTCAGGGGGTGTCAAGATTATTGCAAGTTTTTTGGAAAGGATACATCAAGTCATGATGACTATGCAGAAACAAATACATCAAAGTCTGAATCTTGACACAATAACTTGCTTTTGTTTCAAGACTTTCTCCCACCAGTACCTCAAGCTTCCTAAAGTACGTGAAGTCAATTGCTTTGTGCAGCTGGAGGGTGCCTTGTGAGAGAAAGGGCATGACTCTCTCTAATGGTTTCCATTTGTATGGAAAGTCACATGCTACGCCATGCTCCCGTTGCATGTCTTCCATCTTTTTTTTTTTTTTTTAGCAGTACTAGAGTTTGAACTGAGGGCTTTGCACTTGCTAAGCAGGCATTCTACCCCTTGAGTCATACCTCCAGCTCCTAAAAAAAGTCTTACATCTTTGCAGTTGAACAAAAGTTTGGCTTTTGCCATCTGTCACTGTCTTGCACTGAGAACCAGTCCTAGTCTGAGCCAGGACTTTCCTGAAAAGTCATGACCATCATTTCTCACCGAAAGTCACTTCGGAGGACCCACCCAAATCTCTGCATTCCCTACACAGGCTAGGCTACAATGTCTTTGAGTCTGGTCCCCTGTAGCATTTGGAATCTGGAAGTAATAGAACTTAAGTCTGGATACTGGATTATAGAAAGATTATAGAAATAACTGTGATGTTTCCTAATTATTTATGTGTATGTCTCTTTCATTAGACTGTGAACAACTTGAGGTCTAGGGATTAGTCATACATACTGTTAGAACCCCACAGCAAGGGCACCCCTGGCATAGTCTAGGTACCCAATGCTGCTGAAATTCAATTTATCACTAGAAGAGAGAAAAACAGAAATAAAAACAGGTATTATCTAAAGAAACATCTTTAGATGTTTTTGGGCTCTTACATTTAAATGAATTATGAAAGAAATGTACTTCTAACCTGAAGGAAATATTGATATTTAAAGGGGCTTTGAAGGTCATCTAGACCCAAGATTGGTGAACTGGTTGGTATGTCATTTCCAGTCCCCTTCCTGATTCCAGAAATTGTGTGTGTGTGTGTGTGTGTGTGTGTGTGTGTGTGTGTAATATGGCCACACATGGTTTATGGCTACTTTTGTGCTGCAACTGCAGATATGAGTAGCTGTGACAGAGGCCTTATGACCCATGACCCCTAAATATTTACAGTCTTTTTACTGAAAAAATTTGCCGGACCCTGATCTAGAGAACCACTCGGCAGTGATGCATAAAGAAATGGAGACCTTGGACTAGAAGTGACTTGCTGCATTCTACTTCCACAGCCGGGACTTGTCTGGGGTGCTACTTTTGTTTCTTTTTGAACATTCCTGTTTGTTCCCCTGGATAACAAAAGCTCATTTGAACAGTTGATGCAGACAGAGCCAGGAAACGTTCCCTGTGTTCCTCTGCTTTGAGGAAAGGTTAGCAAGCTCTTGACCTGACTGGATGCGTCCTGCTTTCTTACCAGGTCCATTTAAGGAGTAACAGGGCCTCATTGTGAACCTCAGTTCTGTTCTCTTGTTTTCAGACATCCCTGGGCATGTTGGGAGAATCAAAACATGGACCCCTTTGATGTCTTGCCCTACAGGCTCCCAGGAAAGTGTTCTTTTCTTTTTTCCTTTTTTATATAGTTCAGGCTGGCCTCAAATTCTTGATCTTCCTGCCTCAACCTCCTGAATGCTCGGATTACAGGTGTATACTGCTATACCTGGCTGAAAGAGTTTATCTTAAAGATCAAGGGTAGCACTGCACAAATCTGGATTCATGAGGGAGAAGTAGAGGACTTCAGACGATACTGAGCACCTGCCTGAGTCCTAGCAAGAAAGGGCCACACTAAGGAAAGAATTAGTGGGTTGCTCCCTAGCACCTACCGGGGGCATGGTGAGCATCAAACAGCACAGGGGATTTGTGGCTTTGGCACCAATCAATGGGGTGTCTGTGGTTGTTTCCAGGTGGCTTCCCAGGCATATGTAATTCCTATGATAGAACTGGACACAGCAAGCCAAGACAGGATGGGATGGCAGGGATATAACCCAGAGGATTGTGTGTCCTAGGTCCAGCAGGGAAGCACACAGAGATCTACAGCAGCAAATGTGGCAGAACCCGTTTTTGATCCTGGGTTGGTATGGCAAGTGGCAATAGCAGCGACAAGGGTTCATCCTCTTACCCAAGTTGCAGAATGCCATAGAGACAAATTTGGATTTCTCTCAAGCCACATCCTCTGAGCTAACAGTAAAGCCTCTCAGACTCCCTTGTGAGTTTGCTAATCCCAGTTCAATAGTGCAGGGATATGTTCCAAGCCATTCAACAAGTGATACCCGCTACCACTTGCCTATAAATACAGTCAATGCAGTCGCTGACTTGAGTGGGATCCAGGGAAATGCCTTCTGACCTTTTTGGGTCAGAAGAAATACTGGCTTATAAATCTAGGATTTAGAATAAGTCAGACAGAGAGAAGGAAGTCAATTCAGTTCACCCACGTGTTATTCCCTCCAAACTAAAGAACTTGTCAGGAGGCATAAACATGTCCGAAGAATAAGGGGAGGGAAAGTACATAGGGTTTGCACTTGGGTTACACAAGTTCTGAAAATCATTTTCTGGACTTAAATGTGATCACGTATGATGATTGATTGATTTACATATTTTGTGGGTTTTTTTTCAGAGACAGGGTCTTCTTGTATACTTCAGGCTAACCTTATACTCTTGATCCTCCAGCTTCAGCCTCCCAAGTGCTGGGATTACAGGCATGTGCCACCATCCTTAACACTGGTGACTTTATTTATAGGGAAGTGATATTTTACTAAGAATGAAGCTGTATGTTAAGACAAATTATCCAAACCAGGGAAATAAGGACAAAAATGTTACATGTGCCATTTAATGTCATACCACAGTATTGTGTAACAAGTCTACCTGAGGTTTATCAATCGATGGCAGGAGAAGTAACTTAGCTAGACTTACTAATTACTCATGATAACAGCCCCGTCTCTGTAAAGACAGACATTAACTTGAGAAGACTGCTAAGTTGAAAATGACTTTTGTTCAGTCGACATGCAAATGAATTCTGTCAAATAGGAAGGATAATCCCAGAGGGTCTGATCTCAATGCTGTGTGGGATGCTCACCCGTTCTGTCTGCTTTGTAAGCTCACTTTCACGTGCTTATTTCCGGTGATCACAGGAGCACTGATTTAGTTCCCCTCTGATTTGGTTGGATCTGCCTGCTCGTTACATAATGAGTTAGATAAATCTGCATGAGAATCATATTTTGAACATTGTATAGAAACTTCCCCGAAATTCACAGTGGGCCTCCCTGTTTATAAGAAGCTGTCTAACCCTCTGTGCATCGAAATGAATTGGACTCAACTGACTTTCATTTCTCAGCTGGCAGATTAGACCAAGTCTCTTTGGGCTAAAAAAAAAAAAAAGTAAAGAAGAGAAAAGCAAGTTCCTTTCATGTTTACTTTAAGCCAGTTCATTTTAGCAAGTTGCTTGGTGACCTTTGAGGCCCAGTGTTGTGCTGGTAACTCCTTAAATGACAGAAAAAAAGTCATTGCCCTGTCATTAGGTAACTTTCAGCCCAAGGAGATGCACCATGTGCACTTTAATAAGTCATTGACTTTGAGACATTGCTATGGTGTGTGCGGACCACTTAGCTACCTCAAGCTTTCAGGTTAATCTGATTTTATTATAGGATCTAGCAAAAAGTAAGTAGCAAGAAAGATGACTGGAGCTGTAATAAGTCTCAGCCTCTCTTGGCTCCCACCCAAAGTCATTGGCCTGGGAGACTGATTTCCCTCCAGCAAGCATCGTATGCAGCATCCCTGCTCATCACGCTCCCGGCATCGCCTGCTCAGAGGCCTGCCCATCACTCCTAAACCATCTCTGGCCCTCTTGATAAATCAGCACACACAAGCTGGGGTGCAGAATGGAGACTCAGAAAACACGCCTCACGGACTCATTCCCTCCTGGTTATCTTGCCATCAGAGAGAGTCATTGGGCAGCCTGGCAGCCACCGGGGAGTGTGTGTGTGTGAGAGAGAGAGAAAGAGAGAGAAAGTGAGAAAGAGAGAGAGAGACAGATGGAGAGAAAGACAGAGACACAGGCTGGGAGAGAGACAGACTATGTGTGTTGAGGATGGGAGTGGATGGGAGCCCTTGAAGTAAAAGGAGATTCTGACAGGTCCATCTTTGAGGAATGCTTTGGAGAATGACGCTGACTTTCCTGTCTCTTCAAGGTCAGCCACGAAGGCCAGTATGTTTAATGTTAGTACAAAGAGCAGAGGAGGATCGGGGCCACATGTTCATTTGGGTGAGAGGCCAAGAATTTGGGGTTAGGATAGAGAGGGGGTAGAGAGAAATCTGGCCATGCTTCTGCTAAACCACTTTATAAATGAAGTCTAGCTGGGGGTGTCCTGGGCCCTGGGGTCCAGATCGGGTTGGTTTGAACGGTGTGGACTGTGGACACTAGAGCCCTCACCCACGTTCCGTGGGTGATTATGGATCTGCATAAACACTGGCTCCAGCTTTTTTCCTCCTTAGCTGAGTTCTGGTTCTCTGCCCTGTATCTCGAGACTGTTCCTTTATTTCCACCCTGGCTTTAGCCCAGAAATGAAAGAACTTGGCCCCCTTTCCTGCTTTCCACAAAATAACCACTCACATATGGAGATGAAGGAGATTTATATGCAGCAGCAAAAGCTATTTAAAACTGAGCGGTTAATATTCCTCTTCTTAGAAGTGCTCTGGCCACTCTGCCATCTTGCTCTGTCATCCTCTAATCCACCTGGTTCTTCTAGGCAAGGGCTGTGTGCTCTAATAGTCGGGAGCATGAAGACCTACTGCTAGCACTGCCATCCTAGTCCAGCCCCACCCTGGCTAAGCATCCTAGGATGTCACTTCACCTCTCTGTGCCTCAGTCTCCTCATGTACAACATGGAGATCGTTTATTTTTTGGATAGAGTCTCATGTTTGCCTGGGCTGACCTAATTTGTGATTCTCCTAAATATGCTTTGCATGTAGCTGAGCTTATAGATGTGCACTGCCGTGCCTAGCTTATTATTGAGACGGGTCCTATTAACTTTTTGCCCAAGTTGACCTCAAACCATAATCCTCTCCATCTCTGCCTCCTAAGTAGTTGGGATTACAAGCATAAATCACCTTACCCAATCTCCTCAAAACTATTTTTTAAAAATAAACACATTAATATTTATAACAGTGCCTAGTGCATAGGCAAGTTCAGAGTCCTGAGGAGAAAAAAAGAAGTGGCATTGAAGTGAGTTATCCAAGAGAGATTAATGAAGGGACTGTCCGCAGAGGTGTGAGCAAAGTAAGGGGAATTGAGCAATGGCTGGTGGAGTGGATTGGGGCAAGGGGAGGGCATCTGAGGAGCAGGCTGTGGCAGCGAGGGTGACCTCACAGGAGTTGTGGCTCTCAGTGAAAAGCAGCCGCTGTCCACCACAGCCCTGCAGAGAGGAGCCAGAAGGGAAGACTGGGCAAGGCCACTCTTGACCTGCAGTGGGCCCCCCTCGGCGGGGGGGCATGAAGAGCCTAGGCACAGTCCACACAAGCCAGTCTCCTGAATGGGGAAGTAGTTATGACTGTGTGGCTAGCTTAGCCTTCCCTTTACCTTGTCCCCTCCTGGCAGTCCTGCCACAGGACCAGCCTTGTAGAGCAAGGCTTTCCCCACAAGTGGCCTACAAGGAGTTTCTTAGTGACTGCTTGCTTCTTAAGAGGTTTGGGGACCTTGACCTAGCACGTTCTTTGCAGCCTTCTACAAAGATGCCCACAGACTTTCTTCCGTGGTGGCCAGGAAGGAAAACCCAAGGTTCATAAGGCTTTTCCCAGGCTGTTCACAGAGTGTGGGAAGGGGTGGGAGGGGACAACAGGTGGACACCATTGCAGGTGGCTCCCTCACTTAGCAGGGCAGGTGTATGAAGTATCAAAAGCCTATGTTGGTAAGAGATGGATTTCCACCTTCCCCTTGTAGTAACCTCCACAGGCCTGTATTCGTTCCTGCTTGCTGTTATTTCTCCTGGAAGTATGACCTTCTTCCTCAGGGGCCTTGTTTGAATCTGTATTCAGGTTAAGTTCTGGGCAGAAAGGGTCTATGACTATGTGTTAAGTGCTGAATTGTGTGCCCTCCAAATTCATATGGCAAAATCCTAACCCCTAGTATAGTAAGCTTAGACTGTGACTGTATTTAGAGATTGAATCTTTAAACAGGTAAATAAGAGCCAGGCATGATGGTGCATACTATAATCCCAGCTACGTGGGAAGCAGAACTAGGAGGATCACAGTCCAAGGCTGGTGTGAGCTCAGTCCCATCCCCAGAACTCCAAAAACAACAACAACAAAAAGTAAATAAGATCAAATGAGGCCATTGTGGTTGACCCCAATCCAATATGATTTGTGCCCCTAAGAAGAGATTAGGACACAGGTACACGCAGAGGGAGGACCATGGGAAGCTCGGGCAACCTCCTATCAGCCAAGGAGAGAGATGCCAGAAAAAGCCTCACAGGTTGATACCCTGATCTCAGAACTTTAGTCTCCAGAAAAGAAAACAAATGCCGGCTGTTGAAGTCACCCAGCTTATGGTTGTTATGGCAGCCCTGGCAAACTAACTCCGTGTCACTGCTCCCTGCAGAATGCTGGTGGTCAGCCTTCCTCCTCAGCCCATACTGTAGAAGTTGAGAAGATGGCCACTGAGCCCTCAAATGGCCCTCATGGCTTCGTTCACTTAGGAAGAGAGTCAGGGATGCTGCACTGAAACTTTAAATCAAGTATATATTCTGCTCCATAAAACTTAGGGATGCTAGCAATATCACACTTCATTTTAGCTTTTCTTTTTTGGTGGTACTGGGATTTGAACTCAGTACCTCATGCTTGCTAGGCAGGTGCTTTACCACTTGAGTCACTCCTCCAGCCCTCATTTTAGTTCTTTAAAGACGATTCATTGTGCCCTGTCCCTCATCCTTCGTACTCAATTGGAAATGGAGTCACTCAAAGTTGATGTCCTCCATTCAAGTTTGTGCAAAGGTCCTGCAGGTCTTACAGAGTCTGAGCCTTTCTGGAAGCCTTCTGGCCTGGTCTTCAGTCACACTGGTCTCTGACTACCTGCTCATTGTCCAGGCTTTGGTGAGCTCTGACAGAGGGCCATTTCACTGCCTTTGTGCCCTGCTTGGGTCTGAGGTCTTGGCAATGCCCTTCCAATCTAGAAGAAGCCCTTGAAACTCTTCCTTGACTGCTCTGTCTCCTCTCCTCCCACCCTTGCTTCCATATCCTCTACCTCTGGGACAAGCCACCTAAGTTCTCTTGGCCTGGAAGATGCTATGTTATTCTCCCCCAAAGCTCTCCAAGGCAAAGAGCAGTAGTTAAGTTCCCAGTGGGGATGTGCGGTGACATTGGTGGCAGTAACAACAGAGCATATCAGTGTCTCAGCAAATCACCCCACTTTGTTTTGATGGGTTTGAGGAAGCCACCACAATCAGAGCCAGATTTCTGGGGTGATACAGCTGGAATTCTGTCACTGAAGTTGCAGAGCTTCAGCTGGCAGTTCCCCTGAGTTCAGGCTCCCGGCCCTGGGAGTTAAATCAGGCAGGCAGAGTTAGTCTTCACACCAGGTTTCACCAGATAGAACCAAACACGGGGAGCTCCCTGCACACCCACGGGGCCAGGGAGAACGCTGTGACAGGTGTTACAGAGCCAGTCCCCTCGCCGCCAACACTGCCCCACTCTGGTGTGGACTCCAGGGTACAAGACAGCCACTTTCTGGAAGTGATGAGGATTCCGCCCCCCGCCAGTAGAATAGCTTGTTAAAAAGTGCCAATCTCATATGAATAATAAAAGAAAAAGGAAAAAAAAAATAAAAAATGCCAATCTGCTGCCACTGTGCTGGAGCTATGATGGGTCCTGGGCAGGGAGGGCTAGGTGACCTGTCAGTCTCCTTGTGTCCTCAGTGTGCAAAATGCCTCATTTCCAGTGGGTCCCAGAAGCCCAGCCTCTTGCACGAAGCCTTCTTGGGCTTCTGAAAGAAAGAGAACCACATCTTTCCAGCAAGAAAACTTCGGTTTTCCCTCGTGTCAGCCTTCATCCCTGTCTCTAAGACACACTCACACACACAAACTCACACACTCTCATACACTCACAATCTCACACTCACACTCAGATACACACTCACACAAGCAGTCACTCTCACACATGCCCTCACACACATACTGTCATACACATGTACTCCTATGCACACACGCTCTTAGATACACAAACACTCACGGTACACACTAATACATCACACACACACTTTCACATGTACTGTCACATATACTCGCACACAGACTGTCACACTGTCACATTTGCACTCACGCTCATGTCTACTCACACTGACACCATCACTCACACACTCACACTTAATCACATGCATTCATACTCACATACTCACACTCAAACTCACACTTGCACACACACGCCCGCACATACACTCACACTTGCTCACACACAGCCATGCACACATGCATACACTTGCACACCTACAGTGGCACACACTTATGTACTCACACAACACGTGCACTCACACATTCACTCACACACTGACATACTGACCTACTCACATGCACTCATAACACTTTCACTCTTGCACACCCCTACACCCTCTAGCACACACAGTAACACACACCGACACACGCACTTACACACTAACACGCATTCATACACATACACACATGCAAACTCACACATCATGGGGACATTCCATTTTCTTTGTTTGGAAGTTTATTTCTCTGTCCCAGTCTAGACCCCTCTCCATGTCCTCACTGAGGATTGCTTACTCAGAATCCAGAACATCGGGTGGACGTTTGGTGATAAGGTCAGTTTTCCTCGCCACTATATTTAGGGAGATTTTCATGAGGTTGAATGATGCAGAAATCCACAGTGGGTGTTCCTGGATCACTGAGGACTTAGATGACCAGCAGGAAAGCCTAGGATTGTCATTTGCAGGGGGCCTTGGAAGATATGTAGAATTCAACAGGGTAGGAGTGGAGACGGGATTCTGAGCCAGGGAGACAGGAAGCCAAGGATCTCTGTTCTCTTACCCTGCCTTGTTTTCTTCCAGCACTTCATACTATCTAAAATTGTATTTTTGCTTAGCTTTCAATTGCTTCTTTTGTTCTCTCCCCTGCAATCTGACTGTATGGACACAGGAAACATGTCTTCTTCGTCCACTACTATGTTCTAGGTGCCTAAAATACTTCCTGGCACATTGTGGGTACTTAGTACATACTTAGGAATGAATGAATCCACCCAAGAGAAAGGGAGAGAGGGGAACTCCAAAAATGAGCTCCAAAATTACATATGTGGTTTCATTTCATCCTTATAAGAACCTCCCACCCTTAAGAATGACATTATCTCCACCTTACAAATAAGGAAACTGAGGTAAGAAAAAGCAAGTAACTTTCCAAAGGTGGCACACACAGCGAAAGATAAAGCCGGAGTTGAAATCCTAGGTCACCAGGTCACAAGGTCTGGATTAACGAAGACCTGAGTAAATAACGCAGTAGGAAGGGAGTTAGAGAGACAAGCTCATGCTGAAGAGCCAGTGCACTGATAAAATTGACAAGATCTGGGCACAACAGAACGGGAGAAATCCCTTTGCAGATTCATCTCATCTGGGTGGCTGGTCCTGCCCTCTCCCCACTGTAGCCAATCACATGGGAACTACAGAGAAAAAACATGTGTCCTTGGCCACTAACTAGCTGTTCAACTTTGGGAGACTTACTTAACTTCTCTGAGCTCTGTTTCCCCTGGAAAATGCTGATAGCAAATAGGCTGGCTTTAAGGATTGTGAGTGTATTGCATAAAGTGCCCAGGACGCGTCCTAGTTGGGAGTAAGTATTCAAAGTGGGCGACTTCACCGAGCTTTCCCCATTCCATTGTCTTTTGGCCTTGGAAATAACATTCCCAAGAGTAGGACCAATGAAGAAGGACGGTGTCGGGAGGACAGCCACCCTACACAGGTATTGTAGGAGACAATATCAAGAAGGAAGTGGCAAGGCAGGCCTGGGGGGAGCAGAGGACTAAGATGCTGAAAAAGTACCCAATAAAAAAAATGTCCCTCTCTGTGCGAGGAACACTCTGACCATTATAGAATGAAGGTTAGACAAGAAGCCAGGATTAGGATTGTGGCCAATCTCTTCTCTGCAGAAATGGGGTAGCCAGAGCTGGTGAGGGGATCAGGGGGCCATTTGGCTTGGGCCTCATAAAATTAAAATCAAATGTAAAATTGTGAGTTTAAATATGCCATATTAGAAATCTCTTAAAACATAATGTTCACTACTCTATAAAAATTGTTTCCTAAAATAAACACACTGTGGAATCATTTATATAAGGTGTTATCATACGAACAATTAAACTATACCACAATTTTTTGTGACTGTTTTTAATTTCTTAGAGAAAGAAAGGGAGGGAGGAAGGGAGAAAGGTGGGGAGGGAGGGAGGGAGGAAGGAAGGAAGGAAGGAAGGAAGGAAGGAAGGAAGGAAGGAAGGAAGGAAGGAAGGAAGGAAGGAAGGAAGGAAGGAAGGAAAGGTAAGGAAAAGAGGCCTGGGTTTCTGAGTCTTCCCAGCTCTGGGAGCTGCAAGGCCCAGGTGAAAACTGTAAGGACCAGCACCAGAGGGAGGACATCTTTGTGGCACTTGTCAGCAGCGCCACCTGGTGTTCATAATGCATAACATTTTCAAGCGTCCTTATCCTTAAAAGTTGGAATTTGCTGAGAAAAATATCCACAGCTATTTTCTGAAGCTCTCTCTCTCTCTCTCTCTCTCTCTCTCTCTCTCTCTCAATTATCTATCTCTCAATCTCTTTTCATTCACTTGGAAAGTATAAGACACATAAAGTAATAACCATACAAAATAAGTCAGTTCCCCAAGACTTTCATTTTTTTAAAAACTTTGAAATATGGAAGGGAAGGTCTAGTTCAGATTTACTGAGTAGCCAGGTGTGGTGGTATACACCTGTAATCCCAGCACTCGGGAGGCTGAGGCAGGAGGATCATGAGCTTGAGGTCAGCCTGTGCAATGTAGTAAGACCCCCATCTCAAAGAATTTTAAAAAACGATTTATTGAGCATTCACTGTTCTAAGGGCCCTGCATGGATAAGGGATAAACTATTATAACTCCAGAGACAATCGGGTATTACAGTAGACCCTGGATATGACCGGTCAATGTTCAAGAGACCACAGATGAGGAAGACGGCACCTGCTCAGGATGCACAGAGCTCAGTGCTGTACTGCAGATGCTTGATTCACTTATCCCATTACACCGCCCAATTTCTGCTGAAGATAAGCTGCCTTTCAACAAACCTCAAATTGTCCCTTGATGGCTTAAATTAAGCATATTCACTTTATCTTGCTTGGGGGGGTACCATTTTGCTTTGAGGGAGGCAGATTTTCACAAAATGAAGGGTCAGGAAAACTCTCAGTAGATCACACGATTTAAACACAACTGACAGGATGGAGGGCAGAGTTTCTGAGTCAACTGAGCTGCACAATGCATGCAGGAATTTAAAATTTTTGGTTTTGAAATTTCTGTTGACTTTTAAATTTTTATTATAATAATAATGGTAATAATGGGACACGAATGTAAGTGGGAGACTGTGGGAGAGGCCGGAGAGAAAAGAAAGGCTACTGAGTGGTGAAAATGAAGTGTACTTCATAAATGTATGAATACTGTGTAATGAAACCCACCAAACACTCTTCGAAAAAGGGGGATGAAGGGATGATTGGGAATATAACAGGGGTTGAACTTGTTCAAAGTACACTGTATGCATGTATGGAATTATCACAACAAAATCCCCTGGTATTATTAATATATGCTAATTCAAAAACAGAAATAAAGTACTAAAAAATTATCATTTTTTTATCATAGTTGGTCAATACTGCATAGAGTAAGTCCATGAAAAAGACAGGCTTATTGTATTACCATCTCCATTTTATGGATGGAAACTAAGGCACAGAAAGTTTAAGGAATTTGTCAAAAGTTACACAGCTACAGGGCTGGTGGAGTGACTCAAGTGATAGAGTCCCTGTATAGCAAGTGCAAGGCCCTGAGTTCAAACCCCAGTGCCACCACAAAAAGTTACACAGCTACAACGCTTACCTCAGAGTTGAACCTAAGCAACCTACTTTGAGGGCCCATAACTTAACTACTGTTAGGCTGCTGTTCTGTGTACGTATGTTTCAAGAAAAGCCATCCTCCCAGTTTTTATTTGGATTGATATGAAGAATTATTCAGGGTAAAGCTCAATGGTTCAAGGTTAAATAAGACAGCAAAGAGGTTGAAAGATACTATAAATAATCCTATGCTACATGAGGTATGAACCTTTTCAGAAGCATCCATTCCTCTCTAGAACAACATACAACCCAGAAGGATGGCACAGAAAACAACTCAATTGTGCAGAGCGGATTATGAAAAGCCTATGAGAACTGGACTTAAGCAAGGTGAGATGGCAGCTTAATTGCTTTTACCTGTAGTCCGAGATAGGCACAGCCCTGGCCTCAAAATGGAAAAAAGCAAAGCAGCTGCATCTCTCAAGCTTGCGTTCACAGAAGCAGGAACACTGGTTTCTTCTGTTACCATGTCACGCCCCTCCCCAGAGCCTCTGCCCCACCCTGTTTGCCACTGTTTATAAAAGGCCCCTGAAGGAGGGCTTGAGGGTTTTGCTTTTTTGCCTTTGGCTTTTACTTTGGGCTTTGGCTTGGGTTTTTCACTTTGGGACTTTGTTTTGGGCTTTTTGGTGTGGGAAGCTTTTAGAAAGGAAAAGAATTACTGAAAGGAAAAGAATTGCTAAAGGGAAGTTACTAAAGGGAAAAGAATGGCTAAAAAGGGGTTGATAGAAAGTCTGCACCAACTTTAACATAGGCCTTAGAAAGCAAAGCCAAAGAAAGAACTTTAACACAGGCTTTAGAAGCTAAAGAAAAGCCAAAGAGAACATGGGACCGTGCAAGATAGAGGACCGAGACTTTGCAAGTCTGAGCACCGAGGCTTTTTTTTTTTAATTTTTATTTTTTTATTATTCATATGTGCATACAATGCTTGTGTCATTTCTGCCCCCTGCCCCCACCCCCTCCCTTACCACCCACTCCACCCCCTCCCTCTCCCCCCACCCTCTCGATACCTGGTAGAAACTATTTTGCCCTTATCTCTAATAATACAAAGGACTGATAACCAGAATATATAGGGAACTTAAAAAACTAAATTCTCCCAAAACTAATGAACCAATAAAGAAATGGGCAAGTGAACTAAACAGAACTTTCTCAAAAGAAGAAATTCAAATGGCCAAAAAACACATGAAAAAATGCTCACCATCTCTAGCAATAAAGGAAATGCAAATCAAAACCACACTAAGATTCCACCTCACCCCTGTGAGAATAGCCATCATCAAAAACACCACCAACAACAGGTGTTGGGGAGGATGCGGGGAAAAAGGAACCCTCTTACACTGCTGGTGGGAATGTAAACTAGTACAACTACTCTGGTAAAAAATTTGGAGGCTACTTAAAAAGCTAAACATTGATCTACCATTTGATCCAGCAATACCACTCTTGGGGATATACCCAAAAGACTGTGACACAGGTTACTCCAGAGGCACCTGCACACCCATGTTTATTGCGGCACTATTCACAATAGCCAAGTTATGGAAACAGCCAAGATGCCCCACCACTGACGAATGGATCAAGAAAATGTGGTATCTATACATAATGGAATTTTATGCAGCCATGAAGAAGAATGAAATGTTATCATTTGCTGGTAAATGGATGGAATTGGAGAACATCATTCTGAGTGAGGTTAGCCGGGCCCAAAAGAGCAACGAGGCTTTAAGAAAGCTAAGGAGAGAATGCTAAGGAAAAGCTGCAAGCCTGGGGGCAAAAGACTTTAACAGCGATTAGGCTAAAAGATAAGCTCAGAGAAAACATGGGACAGTGCGAGTCTCAGGAAAGAGGTCTTAAGCAAGGTTTTAAAGAAGACTTTAGAAGCAAGATTTCAAAGAACTACAAGGAGTAAGGCCTTAAAGAATTATGATAGAGAAAAGCAGCAATGACCTGAGCGCCCAACACACCTGACCGCACTTTCTGTCCATCTATCCTGTGTCTTTTCTGAATCTCCAGTCGCCACCAGTTAAGCCCAGTTAGTTTCAGTAATAACAAGGAGCGAGAGAGAAAAAGCTCGTTCTAACAAAGGAGGGAGCAAGAAAACAGCACCCCCCTCCACTCAATGAGTCTTTACATGTAACAGCCTTCCCTGAGGGGGCTTAAAATACAAGGTCCTTCAACGAGTTCAACAATGCAGGAGTTTCTTCAAAAAAGGTGATGACAGTGATTAGAGTTAGTTTTTATTGAGTGCTTTTTTGGTTTTGATTTTAGAGAAGTAAATTTTAGAGCACAATGATGCAGGTTTTTGGGGGTCACACTGACAGCGCGCCTGACCATGTAAGTTACCTCACAGCTCCAAGTGTGGATTCCTTTCCTATGGCATTGTGATGTCTACTTCAAATGGGCGTGAGACTAGGTGGTTTAACACATGTTGAAAGAAAGGAAAGAGGAAAGGAAGGAAGAGAGAGAGGGAGGGAGGGAGAGAGGGACGAAAGGAGAGAGGGAGAGAAAGAGATGAGACACAGTAGCTGGGTATGGTGGAACACACCTGTAATCCCAGAACGTGGAAGGTGGAGGAAAGAGAACTGCAAGTTCCAAGCCAGCCTGGGTTACATAGTGAGGCCCTAATGTCAAAAAACAAAAAAGGAAGGGAGGGAGGGAAGTTGTGATGAGAAAAAATAAAATAGAAGTTGTTTAAAGCCAACACACACATACACACATACACACGTTAAAGAAGTGTTCCTGGCACCAGCAAGGTAAACTGGCTTTATGATATGCCAGGCACCATGCTCACACATTACTAAAAGTCAGTTGGCTACTATCATTCATGGAGAAAGGAACCTGGGAGGAAATACAACAAGGCCTTAATAACTGTTATCACCAAACAGTTGTGCTGGGATTACAGGCACGAATCACCATGCCTGGCTTGTGTTTCACTTGCTTTTGCTGAATAAAAATGGTTAACTGAAAGTGTCAAGCAACTTATCAGGAGAAAGGGGGGTGGGGAGAGAGAGAGTTGAGGAAGTAAGAATGATTGACCTGGAGAAGAAAAGGCTCATGGAACACGGTAAGGTCTTCAGATATTTCAGGGATAATCAGTGGAAGACAAAGATTTGGATGTAGCTTCAGAAACAGGTCAAGGAATCAGGGTGCAGTGGCTCACGTGAAGATCAGGAAGCTCTGTTCAAAGCTTGCCCAAAGTTAGTGGTGAGACCCCATCTCAACAAACAATACAGGTATGAAGGTACATTCCTGTGATCCCAGTTACTCCAGAGGCATAGGGTGGAGATCTGAGACCAGTACAGGGCAAAAACTCTAAATCCTACCTGAAAAATAATTAAAGCATAAAAGGGCTAGGGAGTGTGGTTAGCAAGTGCAAGGCAAGGCTCCGAGTTCAATCCCTAGTACTGCCAAAAAAAAAAAAAAAAAAAAAAGGAAGGCCTACAGGACCATACGGCAGCAGGGCAGCCCAGAACGTGCTTGTGTCAGGGGAACCAGGCTCCTTGTCCTCTGCTCCAACATAAGCTGTGGACAGCATCAGTCCTCAGGGGCTTGCAGTCATCACTCCTGCATTCCCGGCAGGAAAAGAGGCAGAATAGGAAGCAAAGGGGGTGTTCCTCTCAGTTTGGAAGAACTCTCCGAGAGGTCTGGCCCCATGGTTAGTGCTTGTATCTTGCTGGGGACATCTTACATAGTTGTTTTCACCGCATATCACTCCATCAAAATCCAGGGTTCAGATACCAGGAAAGTAAGTGTGTATAGGGCAGACAATAGGAGTCCTCCATTTTCTCTCTCAGTTCCTCCCTAAGGATGGTGCAGCTTTCTCCCTACCGAGAAGAAGCTGTGGGGACTCGCTCACAGCCACAGTACATCAGGGGTGAAGTTGGTCCCACCACCCAGGTCAGGGCCAGCTTCAAATGACACAGAACACAAAGATAGCAACCCATGAACATCTGTGGCCAAATGCCAGCTGTGAGCCCAGGGCCATTTCTGGGGAGTCAGAGTGGCAGGTGAGAAGGGCTACGGAGGTCGGTGAGGACAAGGACAGCAGGACACTGAGACAGATGCCTCCGTGATGTGTTCCATGTCATTCCCTGGTTGGCAAAAGGTAACACAGCTTTGGCCTTGGCTCAGCTTGGAGAACAGATGGGCAGGAATTCGGAGCAGCTTCCCTATCAGCCAAGCGGCAGACTGCCTTCCTTCCCTGTGTCAGCTGAGGCTACTGGGCCCAGCTGGTCACAGACAGCTGCAGAGGCCTGAGACTGAAGACCATGACAGCTCAGCCAGGAGCACCTGGCCATCCTCACCTGACAGTGAGGCCATGAGGAGCACAAGTAAGTGGAGAAGGGACAGCTGGGCGGAGCAGCCCATCAGGGTCCTCAAATGACTCCTGTACACAGGTCTCTTAACTTTGGAGATCACCATCATCTGTTTCAAGGGCACTCAGAGCTCTGTTCTTTTCCTCACTCTTACCTCCCAGAGGAAGGACAGCAACATGGCCAGAGATGCAGGGGTACACAAGACTTCCACTGAATCACACAGGGACAAAGGTCACTCCCTCCCATACCTGCAGAGGGGAAGCCCTCAGGGAAGGGAAACAGAAACAAGCTTGGTGAATGGACAGGAACCATGCTCCACTTCAGAAACAGGACATACAAGGGACAGTTTTGTTGCAGCTCTGGTTAGAGCACCTGGTATAGGAGAAAAAGTCCAAGTTTTCTCCTGCCAGCTGAACATGGCAGGTTCGCTTGGGAGGGAATAACTACACCCAAAGGAAAGAAAAGCAAGTTCTTCTCCACCTTCCAAAATTCCATCCATTTCAGATTATCTGGATATCTATTCTCCATTCACTGACTGCAATTATTCCCAAAATATGTTCACAATTCTGTGTGGCCAGACTTCCGACAAGCTTTTTAAAGTGAGAAGTTGGGAATTTGGTGAGGAAGTACAGGACAACGCTCCTTCAAGAAAGAGAGGTGGGAGAAGGGTTGAGAGAGAAGGGGAGGAGGGAGGGCAGGCTAGCTGTGGAACAGTCTGTGTTTCCATGACATTCCTCTTCCAGAAAGCTTCTGGCACCTCACAGCCACCTGCAGCTTTGCAGAGTATAAAGAACTTCCAACCCTAGGCCTTCTGTAATCTTGAGACCCTAGACTCATCACATCTAAATTTGGGTCACCCAAAGCCGGGATCCCGTGGCCTTGGGAAGGCTGGGCAGAAGGCAGCCAGCAGGGTTCAGCACCACCTGCTTTGCCCTGTCCCCCCCCCAGCAGCCTGGCTCCATTCCCCCACGAGGGCACAATCAGGGCTGAGAGCCTCAGGATCCCCCGTTGGTCCTCTGGGGTGTGAGAAGTCAGCAGGGACACACTCTTGATCCCCGCCAGTGCCATCTGCACTCAATTACAAGCCCTTCAGAAGCCAGCAGAGGGCTGTTCTCGGCTGCAGCATCTCTATCATTAGTTTCTTCTTGTTTTTTAAATGTCACACATGGTGAAGCCAGCTGTGAGCAGCATTTACGATTCAAAGCTTTTTTTCCTTTCAAAAAGAAAAGTGCTAAGCTAGTTGTTATAACTATGCAGAAAGAAAGAAAGTTTAAAAGTCTTACTTTCTGGCCAGGCGCCTGGTGGCTCACGCCTGTAATCCTAGCTACTCAGGAGACAGAGATCAGGAGGATTGTAGTGCGAAGCCAAACCTGGGCAAAAAAGCAAGACCCTATCTTAAAATACCCAACACAAAAAAGGCTGATAGAGTGACTCAAGTGGTAGCCTGCCTAACAAGCATGAGGGCCTTGAGTTCAAACCCCAGTACTGCCAGAAAAAAAAAGTCTTACTCTCTGGGCAAGTCCCCTACCTTAAAATTGTATCTCTTCCAGAGATTGGAACCATTCTTTTGTTCTCTAGTCACTATCTAGGCACTGCTTGCTTACTGAGACTTGTTAAGATAGAAGCCTGGTATAGTGGCGCACACCTGTAGTCCCAGCAATCAGAAAGCTGAGGTATGCATTCTTCCTTTTCAACTTGAACCTGACAGAATGGCTCCTGCAAAGAAAGGCACTGAGGAGAAGAAGGGCCATTCTGCCTTTAAAGAGGCAGTGACTGAGAATATACCATCGACATTCACAAGCAGATCCACGGAGTGCCCCTCGGACACTCAAAGAGATCCAGAAATTTTCCATGAAGGAGATGGGCACTCCAGATGTGTGCATTGATAGCAGGCTCAACAAAGCCATCTGGGCTAAAGGAGTAAGGAATGTCCCATGTCACGTCCATGTGCAGTTATCCAGAAAACATGAGGATAAAGAGCCACCAAACAAGCTCTATGCTTTGGTGACCTGTGTCCCTGTTACCACGTTCAAAAATCTGCAGTGCAGATGAGAACAGCTGAGTGAAAAGAAAAAAAAAAAGCAAGCAAGCTGAGGTAGGACCATGAGTTAGAGGCCAGTGTGGACTACATAGCAAGACCCTGTCTCAAAAAGCAAATGAAAAAACCAAGTTGGTGTGTAATTCCAGTCCATGCCTTGCTTTCATGCGCTGTTCCGGTGCTGTGCCCCACCCTCACTGTGTGTGAGGACACAGGATGTTAAGCCACCTCTTTATGAAACCAGTGCAGAGGTTCACCTCTGCAATCCAGGGGCACAGCGACATTGAGGCACGAGGCCCGGCCAGGAACAAAG
The DNA here is from genome assembly GCF_047511655.1 of Castor canadensis. Lineage (NCBI taxonomy): Eukaryota > Metazoa > Chordata > Mammalia > Rodentia > Castoridae > Castor > Castor canadensis. Next base: position 123,092,438 of record NC_133396.1, read on the forward strand.
CCAAGACTGTAGTCCTCTGTTCACACCTAAAAGCCTAGTGCCATCTGAAGGCAAGAAGTGGTGGGCTGGGTTTGGCACCATGACAGTGTGAAGATCACTAGAGCTGCTGAACAAATGTGTATTTCCAGGACCACCATGGACTTGAAATCCAGGCTCCCATGTGAGTAGGGGACCAGAGGAGCTGAAGGTTTGAGACGCTAGTGAGCAGTGATAACAAAAGCCGCGAAATGAGCTACAATTCACAGGGAAAGAACCCAGAAACAGGAGACGGGAGCAACCACAGTCCTTAGGAAATCAATGCATCTTGTCATGTAATGCATAGACTCTATGATAAACACCAGCAAAACATGCCAATAACCATGGGGCACAACTATGGATACAGAGAGTTCCGTTTGTTTTTGTGATACTGGGTTTGAACTCAGGGCCTCATGAGTATTTGCTAGGCAGGCACTTTACTAGAGCCACAGCTCTAGTCCTTTTTGCTTTTATTTTTCAGATAGGATCTTTTGCTCTTATCCAGAATGGACTCACATTATAATCCTATCTATACCTCCAACAAAACAAGGATTACAGATGTGAACCACTGTACCTAGCTTGTTTGTTGAGATGGGGGGTCTTAGTAACTTTTTTACCTAGGCTGGCCTTGAACTCTGATCCTCCCTATCTCTGCCTCCCGAGTAGCTGAGATTACAGGCATGAGCCACCATGACCAAACTAGAAAGTTATTAGCATGGGTGACTGAGTCCTAAATTTATTATTTATGTGGAATAAATGATTTTACTTGCCATGTTGAGGAAAGAGAAAAAAGCAAAAAGTTAAATATTTAGCAGGAAAATTAACCCCAAAATGGTATCTTTTTTTTTGATAAGCAATATGCCCAAGTATAAGAAAATATATACCAACAATGGGCTGTTACACTGAGGATGCTGACAGCCAATGTTTGGGAAGGGAGTGGTAAAAATGGAAACAGAAAATTAGAAGGATCCCTGTGATGTCACACTGGAATTGTGACTTCATGGTTTCCAAAATGTGGATGTAGAAGTAAATTTAGATATTAACATGTGTACCTGTGTGTGTGTATACATGTTCAGGCACTGCAAATATTCCCAAACTCTGATGACTGAGGTAGCCTGGGATTAGGACAGGAGTGTGGCAGTGCACCACCCCAATAAGCACACCTAGGCACTCTAATTTTATCTTTCAAAATAATTCTCCACTAAAAGAAAGCAGGACTGCACATGAGCTTGAGGCCAACTGAGCTCTATACAGAGACTCTGTCAAAAACCCCAAGAGTGGAGTATGTAGCTCAGTGACAGAGCACTTGCCTAGCATGTGCAATGTCCTGGATCTGATCCCCAGCATCAAAGGGGAAAAAAAAGAAAGTCTGGCTGAATTGAGAATCCTGGAACGTGTCCTTGTGCAAAAGTACAGCCATGCCTGAGCAGAAGGTGGGCACTTGGAAAGAACACAAGATCCAGCCTTGTTTTTATACTGGGTTTTAACTCAGGGCCTTAACCTTGAGCCACTCCACCAGTCCTTTTTGTGATGGGTTTTTTCAAGATAGGGTCTTACAAACTATTTGCCTGGTGGCTTTGAACCGTAATCCTCCTGATCTCTGCCTTCTGAGTAGCTAGGATTACAGGTGTGAGCCACCAAGCCCAGCAGGATCCAGCTTTAAGGTGTTCCTACTGGCAGCATGTGAGACCAGGTAAGCATCTGAAGAAGCAATGATAGCAACAGACTGTAACCTGCTAAATAAAAAAAACTACATGCCGACACAGATGTGAATTAACAGATGCTCACTCTATTGTGGAGAAGTCTGCAGACACTGCCTCAGACAAGTGGTCAGAGTTAGTGTGACGAGACAAATAAAAACTGCAATGTGATGGGCTGTAGTTAGGAGTGCATGGCATCACCTTCTTGCTGCTCCTGTGGAAGGTGCACCAGCCTGAATCTAATCCTAGGAAAACATCGATCTATAAAACACCAGGCCTATAATCTCTAAAAGTGTCAAGGTCAGAAAAGCCAACAAAAAAATTCGGTGCTAGTCCAGAAAAAAGGACCCTGAAGCAGACATGACATTCTGAACTGCATCCTTCTGCTAGCAAGGACATTGTTGGTAGATTTGGCCAAACCTGAATGGAATCCAAGGATTAGGTAGTAAGAAGATATTAAGGGCAATTTTCTAATTTGGATGGCTGTTTTGTAGTTACATAGAACAGCATCCTTCGTCTACAGGAAACACACACTAAAGAATCTGGGGGTGGGACCAGGTGCAGTGGCTTATAGCTATAATCCCACCTATTCAGGAGTCAGAGATAGAGAGGAATGCAGTTTGAGGCCAGCCCAGGCAAACAATCAACAAGACCCCATCACAACAAAATAAGCTATATGTGGTAGCGCATGCCTGTCATCCCAGCTACAGGAGCTATAGGAGAACTATGGTCCTAGACCGGTCCCAGGAAAAAATGCAAGACCCTATCTAAAAAATAACTGAAGCCAAAATGGGAGTACGGGAGTGTGGATTAAGTACCAGAGCACTTGCTTAGCAAATGCAAGGCCCTGAGTTCAAACCCTAGTACCTCCAACAAAAGAATCAGGGTGACAGTCTCCCACACTGGCAGCTTGCTCTCAAATGGCTCAGGTTATCATCTAATTTTCCTATCCATTTAAGAATGTTTCAAAACAAAGATGTTTTAAAAAGTATAATTTCATTTTCATTTTTCAGTCATATGATCAAAATGACTACAGTAATGATAAAAACAGTGGTGTTGAAGATGAATATTTCAACATTGAATTCCAATAAAATGATTTCTTAAAACAGAGTAGAAATTAATGTTATTTTACAACATGATTTTAAAAAAGATCAGTGAGTGAATGTACTATGTGAGGTTCAGTATATACTTAAAGTACAACACTGCTAAGATTTAAGAGAAGTCTGGCTGGGGACAAATAACAGTTTTACAAAATCTGTGCCACCAAAGTAAGTAAAGATGACATCAGCAGCCATGAGTACCCCAGCTCTCACAATAATCTTCCCAGGCAATGGCACGTGCGATGGCCTTGAGGAAGTGTTGTACAAACAGGCAAAGCCTAAAACTTACCAAGTGCCGTAAATAAGATGTGGAATCACAGTAAAAGATTCACAAATACAAGCTTCAATCTGTGAGTTTCTCAGAGTCCTTCTACACGCCTTTGACTTCTGAAAGCGGTGATATATCAAAATTTGGCTTACACTTCATTTTTCAAGGACACATGACTGATATTGCCTGGTGCTCGTTCCTTGTACCATTCCCTTTTCTGCACACCCAATTCCATGTCCTGTCCAACAAATTCTCATTTTTCTCCTGTGATGAAGAGATGGACACTCTTCTTGGACTGTAGCATCTGAGCCGCCCGCTCCACACCAACCACAGCAGCCAATCTCTGGGCGTCGTATTTGGAGTAGAGGACAGTGCAGGTCCATGTGGCTTCCTCTCCTCTGCTGGTGGCTCGCAGCATGTCACAGATCTCACTATAGAAATGAGGGTATGTTGGAAGTTCATAGAATATCAGGTTCCTGATGCCTTTTATTGTATACCTGTCAGAACGGAAAAGAAAGAAGTTAGTCTACCTGAGAAGCAATTCATGGAAAAGCTACCTAAGAGTTTTATAGGGGCATGGTTCACTCCTGTTGCCTCGAGTCACAGGAGGAAAGTTAATGGCACAAACACCAGACAGAGCAAAGGTTATCCTAATTAGAGCTGGAAGGGTTTATTTTTTTTAACTATTTGAATTCCTAATGCTTGGCTTAAAATGATAAAATAAATGTGTTTTGTGAGTCTATTCTGCAGAGGCTCAGGTAAGGTGGGAAAAGACAGCAGACTGGGATTAAAAATCTGTCACCAAAAACTAGGCACTTACAATTCAGTTTTATCCTTATTATAATCAGGCAAAATAGAATGTTCTGTAATAGAGATGTGGTTACACCCATACATAGAAACAAACTGCATGAATCGTAAGCGCACTCCCATTTGTCTTTTCTTGTCACTCTGTAGAAATGGTATTCCACAGCAGATGTCTCAAGTTCATCCATTTGCAAGATCCTGCCTGAGGACCCATGAGGCATCATGAGAAAGCAATTAGCTTCCACAGCTTATGCACTTTCACCTCTTTTCCTGCTGCACAGTGGCAGTGGCACAAGTCAAGGTCAAATGTTCCCTCTGGGACTCCACAACAAAAGATTACATTGATGAGGTTCTGATTTTTCCTGTTAGATTGTCTCATACACTGATGGTGTTACCCTCCCTTGGGAATTTTACTTCATTTACGGAGGTTAACTTTTTCTTGTCTTTATAAATTACAGCTCATCCTGAGCTCTCTGGAAACCCTCCTCTTCCAAACTGTAACTTCAATTCATCAAACGGTTTACCTTTCAACACCACCTTTCCAGAAATAAGGAATTCTAAAGGATAATGAACTTAAACAAGTGATTCTACCTCATTAGTTATCAAAACAAACACTTTTGCTTAGTATGTAGAAAACTGAAGAATACTGCTCCCATAGTGGGCATGGTGGTACACTGTAACCCCTGTAGCCCCAGCAACTAGGGAGGTTGAGGCAGGAGGATCATGAGTTTGAAGCCAGTCTGGGCTATACAGCAAGTTCCTGACCAGCCTGAGTTACATAGGGAGACCCTGTATCAAGAAAACAAAAGAAGAGAATACCATCCCCACATGAACAAAATGCCAGATAGTCTATAAAAATATTCCTTTCCTTGAGCCCAGAAAACTCATTCCAAGAGGTAACCAGGTGAACCGAATTCAAGTTTAATAACTGCTTCTCAACAAGAAAGAGAGGGTATTGATTTGAAGCACTGCCATTTTCTGTGGTGCAAACACCCCCATCCTGGCCAATTCAAAGCTGCCAATGTTGAATGCAGAGAGAAGAGATGTGCACCTGGATCTCCTGAACCATATGAGGTAGCTGCAGAACACTCCTAATCCCTGACTGAAAAGAATAACAAGCTTTTCGGAAGAAAAACAGGACACGTGGAGCACAGGAGAAAGGGTAGCTGTCAAATAAATGGGCAGAAGGAAAAGAGTCACTTTTAGACAAATTCTTAGGGCAGGTGTGGCCTTGTGCAACAGGTCTGGATCCCTGGCTGTTCAGTTCACATCCATTCATGAGCTCTTTCCGGGAGCTTCCACTGGGAGCCTGGGAGAAAGATCAGTGGCAAAGCAGAAGATAACTCATGGTGCAGACATGGAAGCCCACTGCTTCTCAGACTCACATCCGGAGATCCGCAGTGACAGCCTGAAGCCACAGCCTCTACCTCCAGGCAAAGATAACCGCCTGGTAGGAGGAAGTTAGGTAGAAGCAAAAGGTGTCTGCTCCTAAGGGAGGGGCAGTAATCCCCCCAACCTCCCATCTTTCCCCACCACAGGACCTGTCCCATAGAAAAGTAATAGCACCCCCTGTGAAAGAGCAAGAAACATGTTCAGTCCAGGTTCCCGCATGACACAAGCAGAGGTCTGCCACCTCTGGGGGACAAGCTGGATACTGCTCCCTACTAAGGCCCCTCAGATTCAAACAGAGTGTGAGAAAGCCCCACCTGTCAAGTTCAGAATGAACAGGGCCTGCTAAAACTAAAGACAGGAGAGTCACCTGCTGCTGCCTCAGGCCTTGCAAGGAGTGTCAAGCAGGAGTTGTTACCGATGGGGGAAGAGCAAGAGTGTGTGGAGAGAGGCCCCCTCTGACACAGGAGTATAGGGCCTGGTGATAGCTGAGACATCAGGAAACCCAGAAAACCTCTCCAGCACCTCAGACCCAAGCCAAGCCCTCTGCCTGCTGGAGGAATCTGAAATCTGGAGTGGATGGAAAGTCACTATGGTAACCACCAAATCCAGACTGGATTGGTAATCCCTGCTCACACTGGTGGGCCTTACACATGTCAGGTGCACTCGGGCACAAGTATTACCTACCTCAGTCTCTAGGCAATTGAAAATTACAGAACACACAGGAAACAAGACATGAAAACAATGAGGTGTCACTTTAACTATCAAGCCAACTAGCAAGTATGCTGGGCTTTGCAGAAATAGATCAATGGAGTATAAATTATGCCATGTATAAAAATGTGGATGGGAGAAGATGTAAAGAAGCAAGTGACAATATACAAAGTTGTAATTATGTACAGTCTTTGTGCTAGGAAGTTTCCTTTCAAAATCTATCTAAGAAAATAGCTAGGTGAGTATTTCATCAAAGTATTTGTATACAGATGCTCTTGGCAATACTGTCTAGACAGCCATTCCAAGTTGTTCCAATACCAAAATCTGCACATGCTCAAATCTCATTTACATATAGCCTACACAATCCCCCAATACACTTTAAATGACCTCTATATTACTTATAGTAACCACACGATGAAAATGCTATGAAAACAGTTGTTATATTGTTTAGGAAATAATGACATGAAAAAAACTCTATACAAGTTCTGTATGGATACAATTTTTTTTCAGAATATTTACAATATACAGCTGGCTGATCCATGAAGGTAGAACTCATGCGTATGGAAGGCCAAACATAACAGCAAAAATTGAGGTGGAAAGGCTGGCTCATGCCTGTAATTCCAGCTACTTGGGAGGCACACCCACCTCAACCAAGTGATTTCAGTAATTTAACATCATCAAAAATGGGATAAAGTAATATTACAATTCTCCCTCATGGAGAATTCTTAAAAAGTATTTAATATATATCAGTGTCTTCAAACTGATGCACATCGAAATCATTTGGCTTTTTTTCTTGAATACCTACACATGGCTCCTATCACCAGACACTGAGATCTAATTGGTACGGGGTGTGCCCAGGCATCTAGATTTTTAAAAGCTCCTCAAGGGGATCGTAATATATACACCAAAGCTCAGGAATCACTGACCTGATAAGAAACAATTAGAGAAATCCAGACATGGAACGTTCTACAGGAAACTAGACTGGACCCTACAGAAAATGTCAATGTCATGAAAAAGAAAAAAAGCAACAGCATTACTCTGGATCAAGGTTCTTCAACTTTGAAACTATGACAGATAATTCTTTGTTGTGTGGTTGCCCTATGCACCCTGGGGTGTAGCTGCCTCTGTGCCCTCAAATCACTAGAATAACCTCCAGTGTGATAACCCAAAAGGTTTCTAGATATTGTCCTGGTTGAGACTAAGCTAGACTAAAGAAACGAAGGAAATAAGTAACCGAATGCAATGTATGATCTTTAACTGAATCCTAGATTAGGAGAAAACTGCAACATTTGGGGAAAACTAGGAAAACTTGAATACAGACCACATATTAGATGATTCTATTGTAGTAACTAACATCAGTGGTATGATAATGATATGATGGTTACATGAAATAATGTTCATGTTTTTAGGAGATACATGCTGAAATATGCAGGAAGTATGAAGCATCTTGATAACTTTCTTTCTAACTCATTCTTTTTTTTTTTTTTCCTTTCCTTCTCTCCCTCCCATCTTTCCTTCCTCCTTCCTTCCTTTCTTTTTTGGATATGAGATCTAGCTATGCTGGGCAGGCTGGCCTCAAACTCCTGGACTCAAGCAATCCTTCTGCCTCAGCCTCCCAAGTAGCTGGGACTATACGTGTATACCACCACCCCCAGCTTTCAACCTACTTTCAAACAGTTGAGAAAGGAGAGAATAAGAGATGTGAGTGGAGAGAACATAGGCATTCGTAAATGTGCTTCAACACTCACACTGATGAGGTCTGCATGAAAGAGGTCATAAGTTAGTCTTGCAATTTTGAGATGAAATCTTTCCAAAATATAGAGGGAAGGAGGATGTGTGGTAGATATATAGTACTTAAAAACAGATCCACAATATGCAGATATATATACCAAAATATTAACATACTTGAACTTGGTTTTTCTACAATTAGCACATAAAATATTTAAGATAAAGGGAAAAAGGTCAGGTGAGTGACTTGCACCTATCATTCCAGCTACTTGGAAGGATTCCAGCTTTGAGGCCAGACCAGGCAAAAAAAAGTCAGTGATAACCCTATCTCAAAAAATAAGCCAGGCAAGGTGGTGGATGTCTGCAAGCCTAGCTATGTAGGAGGCATAGATAGGAGGATTGTAGATCAAGGCCAGCCTGAGCAAAAAGCAGAAACCTTATCTGAAAAATAACTAAAGCAAAAAAGGGCTGAAGATAAAGCATACCAAAGAGTACATTAGGGCAGTGAGACTGTAGTTGATTAAATTTTCCTTTACTTAACCTAGATTCTCCAAGTTCTCTGCAATAATTGTGCAGTACCCTTATAATCAGGAAAAACAAAATAAAACAAGAAAACCACTAAATGTTATATACAGAGGGAGGGAGGGAGGAAGGAGGAAGGGAGGGAGGGAGGAAGGAGGAAGGGAGAGAGGGAAGGAAGGAGAGAGGGAGGGAAGGAAAAAGGAAGGAAGAAAAGGGAGAAAGAAAAAGTAAGTAAGTGCTGGCACTGGTGGCTCACACCTGTAATCCTAGCTACACAGGAGACAGAGATCAGGAGGATTGTGGCTCCAAGCCAGCCTGGGCAAATAGTTAGTGAGGGCCTATCTCGGAAAAACCCATCACAAAAAAGGGCTGGTGGAGTGGCTCAAGGTGTAGGCCTTGAGTTTAAGCCCCAGTACCACATACAAAAAAAAGTAAGTTCAGGGATGCAGGAGTGCAGTTTCTTCCTATCTTAACCACCTTCTCCTGCACCCCTTCCATCTGCCTTCCTCCTTTGCATATGCTTAGAGTCCAGTGACCTCTACAGACACAGCCTAATTCTGACAGAATCTAAAACTAAGGACACTCCAGACATCTAGGCATCTACTACTATCTTGAAAGAGTGGCTCTTCTGTGGTGTATAAAGACCAAGCCTATTACTTCTAGAGCCTGGGATTCTCACAGAGGGGCAGGGAGTACTCCGAAATGCCACAGCAGCCTTCCCAAGCTCCATGAAACCCACCTCCAGAGTTTCCAACTAGCCCATGGTTAAGAGTCCTTCCTGCTGTGTGTGTATATGGGGTGGGGATGGGGGGGTGAGGGAGGGTTGAACCATTCTGGTGAGGGCAGTCATCACCAAATGCCCACCCAATTCTAAGATGCTCAATGTTTTATTTCCCTAGAAAATTTTTCAACCTGAAGGTCTGCTACTTAGAAAATGAATTCTCATCTTCCTAACACTGCCAATCATCAGAGTATTAAACCTGTGTTTCAGAATTGAATACTATAGTTCAAAATACTTATACTTTAAGAGATAGGGTGCAGCTCAGTGTTACAGCATTCACCTAGCATGTCAAAATACTTCTCACCACCTCAAAATTCTATAGTTGGAAACCTTGGATAATTAACCATAAAGAAGCACATTACTGTACTTTCACCAGCAACATAAGAAACACCAGTGCTGGTGGTGTGGCTCAAATGGCAGAGCACTAGGCCCTGAGTTCAAACCCCAGTCCCATTAAATAAATGAATGAAAGAGAAAAGAAAGGTGCGCTAACTGGATCCAGAGCATAAAGCAAATGGCACAAGCTGGTATCTGTCTTTACAGTGACTTAGAGAGCAACATGGTTTATAATTAAGTAGTGTAAGACACAGGACTGTCCTGTTCTACAAAGAGCTTCTTTAACAACAGGCCTGTTTTTTGAGAGCAGTCCTCAGTTCAGCTCAATTCACAGTTGCTATAGACAATTACCCTGGGATGCTTTCCAATCCATCCACTTCATTTAAAGGGGTTGCTTTTATCTGTCAACCTGATAGAAAGCTAAGGGTTTTCAAGACTAGTGAGTGCAACTCCCCCAAAATACTTGAAAACAACAACTTACTAAAACAAAGCAAGTAATGATGCCAATAAGCAAGCCTTTATTAACTCCCTGTGGGCAAGCAGCCTTGTCTGCCAAGAATGGAGCTGGGGAAGCACAGATTTTGTCAGTTCTCAACTCTCCACTCAGATGAATTGGTTGGCAGAATACCTAAAGAGGTTGGGTCATGCCAGCTCTGCTGTGCCCAAGCAGACTGTTGGGATTCCTCCCTCACATCATGGAAAACAGAACATGTCTGGGGAGCACTACTGTAATATCAGCACCAACAAACAGGCAAGCATGCCTGGGCACATCATCTAAAGTGCCTCAAAGCCCAGACTTCTGGCCTATCTGCTTGGAAGTCTCTGAGACAATGAACCCTCATTAGTAATATGACTGGGGAGTTACAAACTAGTAAACCCAGAAATCAACTTCATGGGATATACTGTGACATCCAGAAGAAAGAATAGAATGCAGTTCCCACCTCTACAGGTAAGGGTTTAAAAAGGTTTTTCTACTCAGCAGCAAAACAATGAGCACCTCAGCTCTGGAACTGCAAAAGGCTACACCAGTAACAAAAAACTAACGTTACATATCTGCTTAGACTTTAAAAAAATAACAAGGCCAATTAACTTATTCTGTCAAAGTCACTTGGTGGGGAATCTAAGCAAACACTGAAACCCTTGTAAACATGTTCTTCCTTTTTTGTCTCCTCCTAACATCATGAGGCCCAGAGTCCTGGTTCTCCACTGAGAGGCAGTCACCACGTACACACCTGCTTAGGAACACTGCCACTTTCTCCATCTCCTCAGCCACATGGCCCTTGATGCTACTATCTATGCTTTAGTGACAGGTCTTTCCCCTGACAAGGTTAACTGAGTTGTCCCTGCTGTGAGCTGTTCAACTTACTGAGGTGTACAACCAGAGCTATACTCTAGGTCTATATGCAAGTATGCTTTGGCTTACATTCTTTCCAACAAAAGTGGAGGAAAACAACCATACAACCAACCAACCCACCCACCCATCCACTGACCAAAAAATTAACTGCATGTTATGAAGAGTCTGGCTAGCCCCAAATCCTCTCGCTCCCACAAGAGCAGCAGAGCAGATGATCTCACAGAACCACAGAGCCTATCATGGGCTCAGAAGCAGGCCATGACTGCATTTTCCCTTAGAGAAGAGGCTGAGCTGGCACTTTACCTTTTATAGAAATGGAAGCGCTCCGTGAGGAGCATAAACTGCTTCTCTCCTTGAAGGAAGAAGTGTCTGGCTCTGGAGACACCAGACTTCTGGGTGTACTCGCAGATGTGTGTGAAGTTCAGTTCCTCCTTCTTGAAGTAATTTCGGAGACGCACAAAGTCAAAGTATGAGGGAACATAGATGAGTGTGTGGGACATGACGGCATCACGGTACTGAGGCAAAATCTTGTTTATGAAAAAGTTAAACCTGATTTCAAAAGACAAAGGACAAAGTTAATCGTTTAGAGTTGAGCCTATCATGTCCACTAACTGTGTGACCCTAGGCAGGTCATAATCATGTTAAGAGATTACCTTCATGTGGGCTGGGGTCCTGGCTCAAGTGGTAGAGCACCTGCCTAGCAAGCATGAGGCCCTGAGTTCAAACCCCAGTACCACAAAAAGAAAAGGAAAAAAGAAAAGAGAGAGACATTACTTACCCCCAAATTAATACTATTTACCTCCTCCCAAAGAGGCTATGTAAGGATAAAACTTGATAAGCACCTGAAGAAATTAAGTGCTAGTACTATTCATTGTTAAAAAAAGAAAAAAATAGGCCTAATGCCATTATATACTAGAGTTATTCTACAAAGTATATACATACCATTCATTCAATCAGTCAACAATCACAGAACATCTACTATATGCCAAGCACCATTAAGCTGTCACAGGATCCTCTAACTACACAATAAGGAACATGGAGGAATTAGTAAAAGAGCCTTGCTCCGAATGACTTAGAATTGAGTTGTCGACATGGAACACTTTGTAGCACAAAGCAGCCTAATGTGATTTACAACTGCCAGTCAAGGAGGAAGGAGCACTGATCTATATACCAACCCTATCACTAACGAGCTGAGACCTAGGCCAACTCACAATTCCTCTCTGTGCTTCAGTTTCCTCCTCTGTCAAATGGCATGTTTGAGTTCAGTTACCTGATCTAATTTGGTAAACAGTAATCAATAAAAGCAACATGGAGTCCAATTCTGAGTTTGGATGCCAAGGTCAAACCTCTCTATGAGGTCTGAGGGGCCCAATAGGGGGTAAGGGTGAGTTACCTGGCATCGATCACTGAAGCTAGGTTTTCAGCTTCCATCCTCTGGAAGACATGTGGGAGCTGCACCAACACGTGGCTGATGGAGCCTGTCATTGGGACATTCCTCACAGCAACCTGCCAGGAGACAATGAGAACTTTAGGAAGCTGCATCCCCTTGTCAAAACCCTATTTTCTCATGACCCAAACAGCAATCAATGCTTCCAGAAGACCCAGAGGAAACAAGGAAGAACCCACCTGGCCTTGTAAATTGATGCAGTACTTGTTGAATACGGAGTTGATCTGGGCATCCTGCAAGGCCCCAAACAACAGTGTCTGGCGATAGTACTTGGACCAATTATTGAGGCTCCACATCCGCACTCGAGAAAAGTCTACTCCATGTGAGTCCAAGGGCAGTAGGTTCACGTGGTTCATCAAATGCTTCAAGCAAAAACAGCACTACCATCAATGTGTATTGTGTATTTGCATTTTGGGCACTGCTAAGCATTTTACAGGTCTATCAGCCCCTTTAACCTCATCCCACATGTATTATCATCTCCCACACTACAGCAGGAAAACCGAGGCTCAGACGGGTGCGTGACTTGCTCATGGTCAGCTGAACAGCCCCAGAAAGATAAGCTGAAACTGGCTACCTCCTGGATCTTTAAAAAAAAAGAACAAAATGGTACCAGTTGGAGTATTCCTTTAAAAGGAACTTCTAAAAATGATACCATCCTGCTCACTCTATGGGCCCCTCAGCCCCAGACTCCAACAAAAAGAGAAATAACATAGAAAACAGCTATTTTCTGATTCTGAAAACACTAATAACCCAGAGTCACTATACCTTCTTTCCTGAAATTATGACGATGACAATCATCAACATGTCTTTTCCATTTTAATTACATTTTCACCTGGTACTATCCACTGAAGGGTCATGCATACTCAACGTGTATTCCTGATTGTATAAATAGGTACTCCCTTTATGTGTCTCAAACATCCTTCAAGCTCTAAGTACAGGGGATATAGTAGAGGTGAATTCCCATCTGCCTTGGGAAAAATAAACCTACAGTTCTGTGATAAGGATATTTCAAAGCAGTTTTTCTTTTCTTTTTTTTGTGGTACTGAGGTTTGAACTCAGGGCCTTCACCTTGAGCCACTCCACAAGCCCTTTCTTGTGCTGGGTTTTTCAAGCTAGGATCTTGTGGAACTATCTGCTTGGGCTGGCTTTGAACTGCGATCCTCCTGATCTCAGTCTCCCGAGTAGCCAGGATTACAGATGTGATCCACGGTGCCTGGCAAAGCAGTTCTTCAATATTAAAATCAACACCACTGTATGTGGAGAGGGAAGAAGAACTATAGCACAAATATAGTAGGAGGACAAAGACTTCCACCTTAAGAAATTTTAGGCAAAGTTTTCCCATCTCCACTGAAGACCAAACAGATGGGAATGAACATAAATCATATAAGAAACTGTTAAAGATGTTCCTGGTGAGAATTTTCATGCACCCATCCATCCACTCATTCTTCCACCAACCCAACACTCCATCCATCCATCCATCTGTCCATCCAAAAAAACCATTAAGAGGAAAAATCTTTTCTGGAAATTTGAAAACACTGACGAGAATTTTTACCACTTGGGAAAGTTTAATCATTGGCTAAGCAATGATTTCTATTTCTGTGGGTAGAGAGAGGACAAAAGATTTTTTCAAAATGGAAAATGTAAAGTATTTCCATTTCTAAACTGAGTTTTTTTCTGGACTTAACCCTTTTAGACTTAAACCACTGACCAAACTTCTTATTTCTCTAAATAAGAATGTTGTCCCTCTGAACGTGAAAGACCAGCATTACCAGGACATGCTCCCAGTTCTGCATCAGGTAAATGTCAGCTTGATCAATGATGAGAAGCTCAATAGAAGACAAAAAGTCAAAATCTCTCTTCTTCTCTCCTTCTCCCCCAATGATAGTCCTCAAGCCCAGAGGGGAGGCAATGAGAATGTCTGAGGAGTAAAAGGGGGCATAGAGCCGAATGCTTCTCTGAAGTATTGCCACTCCTACACAAAACATCAAGTACACATCAGCTCATTAGTCATTACCAATCCAGTACCTTCCAGGCTTTTCAGGCATCCCCCTCTCCCATCCTTCCACATCTCTCTATGCTCTCCTTAGCATATAACTGTGGTCAAAATGCTTTACTAAAAATAATAATAATAATAATCTCTCCCACTCACTTCTCAATCCACTGCTGTCTGTCCTGCTCTCAGGACTCTATTGAAATGACTTGTTAAAGTCCCCACAGCCCTCAGTTACCAAATCAATGGATACTTTTTAGGGCTTCTTCTCAAGAATGCACAAATGTGTATTAAACACATCCCCTCTGAGGTGCTCTTTCTTTTGGCAACAGGAACCATACTTTCACTTCTGTATCTCCAGCTTTTTTTTTTTTTTTTCTGGTGGTACAGGGGTTTGAACTCAGGGCCTCATGCTTGCTAGGCAAGCACTCTACCACTTGGGCCACTCCGCCAGCCCTGTTTTGTATTGGGTTTTTTCGAAATAAGGTCTTGTGAACTTGGCTTCAAACTGCGATCCTCCTGATCTCTGACTCCTGAATAGCTAGGACTACAGGTGTCAGTCACTGGTGCCCAGCTATCTCCAGCCTCTTAACAGTGCCTGGCAGGCTGCAGATACTCAAAAAGTGCCTGTGGATAAGTACATGTGACTAAAGGACATTTTCCCAAGGACTTTATCAAGGTTCAACCAACCAAGTAATGAAAGCTAAATGAGAAACAAGCAAAAACAGAAAAACTGTGTGGGAGCCAATAAAAGAAGAGGAGATAATCCAGGCATTCTACATGGTAAGACAGGATGGAATCCCACCCTTAGGCACAGACATACTTCCAGCTTCCCTGAGAATCCCTGTAGCACCTGACTATGTGCTACAAACTTTGGGCATGCTAAATCATTTCTGTGATAAATGCACACAGCCTTGGAGACTCTCTCTACCCCATCAGCCAAGACAAACAAGACACAAATGCACACTGCGAGAATGACAATTTCCAGGCTTGTACCCTCCAGCTGCATCACAGGTCCCACTGTATCTCAATTCCAACATGGAGGAATTACCTATCCTAAAGTGATCATCAATGTTGCCCACAAACACGGCTTCATAATCCTCAGGCCTCTTCAGGTTCGGTGGTCTTTCATCAGGATCTGATCCATATTCTCCTTGAAACCTCTTTTTGTTGCTTACAATGATTTTCTTCTTGCTGTCACCCTCGAGGAGGCTGATGAAAAGCTGTATCACCCGTAAGGCAGCTTCCCGGAATGGTACCACTATCAGTACCTGAAGAGGAGACAATGAAAGCCTTGGTGTGGGCAAGGAGAGGAACAATAGCACCAGATGAACCTGGTGAGGAAGCAGAGCTCAAAAGCCCTATGCATAGCAGTGGTCCTTAGCCAGAGACCATGTTTATGTTACTACTTTTGCAGAGGGCCTGGTTCAGTATTAGAAACTGAGCAATTCTCATCTATAGCACCATGTACTGTGAACACTGGTTCCAGGACTCGACCAGACACAATTCTCAAGCAAAATTTGGAATATCTTTTAGCATAAGGCAACAGGTAAGTTCACCAGAAAAACTTTAAAGACATAAAAGAAGAAGGTCTTTGAGGGCAAGGAGTGTTACTTCCTCAACATTTAGTACAGTATTTTTAGCCATAAGATCTACTCAATACACGCTGAACAAAAAATTAGAATAAGTAAAGAAACAAAGAAGGCAAGAAAAAGGATTAACACCATTAAGACCATTCCCTACACCATTTTTCAAACTGTAATAGAGCATTTCTATTACATAATAAATACCATAACTCAATGGAAAAAACAGGACTCAGTTTTCCAAGTTTTTAAAAAGTACTTTAAGTGTTGGGTGCTGATAGCCCATGCCTATAATATTAGCTACTTGTGAGGCTGAGATTGGGAGGATCACTTTTTGGGGCCAGTCTGGGCAAACAGTTCAAAAGACCCAGCTCCAAAATGACCAGAACAAAATGGACTAAAGGTGTGGCTGAAGTGGCAGACCATGTAATTTTTACAAGTGTGAAGGAAGCCCTGAGTTCAAACTCTAGTCCCACCAAAAAAGAAAAAAAGCTTAAAGTTACTGTTGAGAGCAAAAACATAAAATGCTTAGTAAATGATTAATTTCTAACTACACTTTTGTAAACAACATAATCAATGGTCATAATTCCAGGCAAATCATGTAATTCACCAAACTATAAATAAGCTGCATGAGTACTCTGCCTCTTATTCTTCTATGTAATGCTAAAGGGAGAGAGATAACCTTATAATTCTGACACTTGACACTTCAAAGCAGCTACCAAGAAAAGCAACTAGCTTAGCCAAAGGAGTGAGTGACTGGTACAGTACAGGCCTGGGGGACCAAGATGTAAGAGGCCAGATTACTGTCCCAGTTGTGACACTAAACAAGGGTCTGGGTCTTGGCTTCCCCAGCTAGTGATTGGAGGCTTGACTAAGAAGTCTCTAAGAGCCATATCAGTATTGAAATCCTAGAATCCTATTAAGCTCAATGAGAAAAATCTAGAAAGATGAGAGTTCAACAATGTGGAGAGATATAGGCAAAGGGGGCAGAAGGGTCAAGGCCTAGCTCTGTAAGATCATGAACAGTGTGGACAGAATTAAGAGAAATGTATTTCCTTTTCTATTAAAGCCTCAAACCCACTAGAGCTTAGACTTAAGAAGACAAGTAAATGTCATCATTAAGCAGCAATAACTTTACAATGACAAATAGGGATTTTTTTTTTTCAAAATTTACTTATGTATGTGGCTTAGTGAAAAGAATCCTTGACTCTAGTTCCATCTCTGCTACTCTTTCCCTGGTTCTCTTTAGCAGTGCTTTCTATGAATCTGGGTCTCCATCCACAGCTATGATACATAGAGATTGGACAAAAAGTTCTACCAAATCAGGCTCAGGAGGACAAAAGTCACATGTTTTTCCTCGTATGTGGAAGCTAGACCTCAAAGATAAATGCATACACATATGCATGTATAGTCTTACATACATAAATCTCTTTCTTCTCTCTCTCATATGTGTGTGTGTGTGTGTGTGTGTGTGTGTATACATGATTAATACTGGGTCTGTCTGAGGGAACTGTGGGAGGCAAAAGGAGAAAAGAGAATGACAGAGAAAGAATGATGCTGAAATACATTGCATCTGTATAAGAAGAGGATATAAGGAAATGCAATGAAAGCTGTTTAATAATAAGGAATCAGGACAACAAAGAAAGAATAAGTAACAGAGAGGGGAGGGTTAATCTCTGTTACAAAGTAAAGTATAATATATCCATGTGTGAAATACCAAAGTGAAACCCCTTTGAACAATCAATATATACTTAAGAAAATGAAAATCAGTAAGGTAAAAAAGTCCTGTCCAGGGGAAGATACCAGTGGGAGTGGGGAGGATAAAAGGAGAGGGTGAAGAAGAGAGAACACGGTTGATTTACTTTATATACATACATGAAAACAGCAATGAAACCTGTTGAAATTGTTCTAAAAAAGCGGGGAGGGAGAGGAAGAAGACTGATGGAGGACGTGAATCTAATTACTGCAAGCACAGATGTAAATGTCATGAATCTCCTATACAACTAAATTACGCTAATAAAAAGGAGTTTTAGAAAAGTTACATCAAGCTCTAACAATCTCAAGAAAGAAATTTACAATGGGTTGTTATTTATGTATGTTTGGGGTTTATCTTTAAGGAGAGTATTCTGAAATATCATTTTTACATTTTCCATTCTCATAAATGGTCCCATGAGCTGTGGGCAGCACTTCCCTGATACCACCTCACCCACTCAATGTGCTCACTTTTAGGTTCAACCATTATTGCAATCAATTATTAGCTAAGTGCCTGCACTCAAGTATCAGCTAAGTGCCAGGCACCTATATGATATGCTTCACAGACTCCTTGAGGGCAAAGATTTCTGCTGCCACTCACCTTGGGCCTTGTTAGCCCTTGGTCCCTGAAGTCATCATCGTTGCCCACCCCAAGTTTCTGGCTTCGGCGTCTGCTATTGTTGCCTAGCACCTGGGCATTGGCTTTGAGGACATGATTAATCACATGCAAGCAATATACGTGGCGGATCTCTTCCCCATTCTTCAGGGCAGTCCTTTCTGGGTAGAACAGATCTTGGTAAGAATTCATAATTAAGAAGAGCTCTTTCTGGAGTGGAGTGAAGAAACTACTTGATTTTGGGGGACCAGAGAGGAACTGGCTATTGGTCTTGGTCCAAGTAGATGCCAGAGGCTTCTGGAGATGAAGCGAGTTTAAGTCAATATCCTTTGGAGGTTTAAATGTTTCCAACTTCTGAAATTTGGAGGAAAAGACAAGCTGGCCCAGGATGGGCCACTAGGAAAGACAGATAAAGAGCTAGGTTAGAAATGAATTAACAACACCCAACATCTATACAGTACTTTATAATTTACCAAGAGCTTTCATGATTTATACATCATCTCCTTTAATCCAACACAACCTCAGGATAGACAGTGTAGAAAATACTAAGCTCAAGCAGAGGTGGTAGAATCCAGACAAAGTTTGCACAGGAGGTACAGGACTTAAAGAGCCCAGGGCTTCTGACTTCAAATCTGAGCTCTTCTCACTGTTCTGTAGAACACATTCTGGAAACAGTTCAAATTCACTGTAGAAAAAGGGGCTTTGCGGTCAAATATCTTTGGTAAATATCACAAAACCTAATCATCCATATTTAGCCCAGAGACTTTCAAATTTGTTTGGGAATGAAACAAGTTTCTTTTTAATTTTTCTTTTCTTATTTTTGAGATAACTATTAGAATCTTCAGAATATCATGTTGTGGGAGATGAGTTTGAGAATTTTTTTTTCATTGTAACAGAACTGCTGACCTCAACAATAGAAAAAGAAATGGATACTGATAGCTGAACAACCTGGATGAACCTTTGAGGGACTTACAGAGTGAAACAGCCAATCACAAAAAGTTACATACTGTATGGTTCCAATGAGTTAACATTTTTGCAATGATAAATTATAGAAATGAAGACTAGATTAGTAAATCAGCAGGGGTGAGGAAGGGGAAGGAGTGCAGAGGGAGGTCGACATGGTTACAAAAAGGAACCAAGAATCCATTTGATGCTGGAAATGTTCTGCATCTTGCCAGTGGTGGTAGATAAAGGATCCTACACGCAGATGAATAGGTGCAAACTCAGAGAAATCTGGGGCTGAAGATGTTTCATGGTGATAGAGTATTTGCCTGACTACCAAAAACAACAACAACCAAAAAAAAAAAAGAGAGAGAGAGAAATCTGAATAATACATGATGTAGATGACACCTGTAGTTCTGGTACATGTCACCACTTGGGGGAACTGGGCAAAGGGTACAAGAGATGTCTCTGTATGACTTCTTACATCTGCATGTGCATCTGTTATTATTACCTCAACAAAAATTCCAATCAAAAGAGGATGACTATTATGGAACATATCAATGATAAAAACAAAGAAGCAAAACTGTCCAATATCTAAACAATTTAGTTGTGAACCTATGTAAGATATTTCAAATAAATGAACAATGCTGGTACAGGTTGAGCATTCCCAACCCCCAAATCTGAAATGCTCCAAAATCTAAAACTTTTATTAATTTTGGCCAGGCATGGTAGTGCGTGCCTGTAACCTCAGCACTCAGGAGGATGAGGCAGAAAGACCAAGTTGGGCCAGCCTGGGCTACATGCTGAGACACTGTATCAAAAAAGAAAAATTCATATTTTGGAGCATTCTTGATCTCAGCTTTTCAGCCTAAGGATGCACAACTGGTAATATCTATATAAATATTACAAAATCTGAAAAACTTCAAAATCTGAAATACTTCTCATACCAAACACTTCAGTAAAGATATACTCAGCCAAACACTATCAGTCAGTGAACAAAATTACTTTATTTCTGAGCATTCTGACAGAGCACTACTAGCTCTGTCTAACAGATGAGAATCATGAAGAGCAAACAGGCAGATTAACTTGCTGTAGATCATGTGATAACCCCTTACAGACACTGGACTATATCCTGGTGCACCTATCTCCAAAGTCACCCTCTGCCACCACTCTTACTACATAGTAAACACACTCCAGCCTCCACAGATCTTTTCTAGCTACTCCTGTGCCCCACCAGGCTCTTTTAGCCTTCCTGTGTCCCACAACCCTATCAAACCAGCTACTGCTGGGGTGTACTATACATTCCTGGAGAGCTCCAAACTCAAGACCACTGCTTCACTTAGAGCTCTCTCTATTTTTGACTGTGATGACCAAGCAATACTTACTTTTAGCTGGTGTGTATTTTTGGGATTGGTGGAAACAGCTTGAATTTCTTTTTCTTTTAGTTCTTTGTTCACGTGTTGCAGAAATGGATCTAATTCAGAATAAAGAATGTCAGCACACTTAGCATAACTGGTAGGGGATCTGGTCTTCCTCTATGTATGACATGCTGATCTTCACAGTGTCAACTCATTCTTCTTTCATTCATTCTTCCCATCTTCTAGTCCAGTACAAACCTTAACGTTTCTGGCAGGTTCTTCTTCCTAAAGGACTTCTCTAATCACATTAGTTCCCAGCTCAAAAACCTTAAAACAAACTTCTCAGCCTGAAATTCAGGGCATTATCAGCTGTGCTTTCAACTTCTCTCTTTAGTAATTTCTGAATTACATGGCCCTCATATTCTTCTGACTATGCCTTTCCTTTACCTCAATTTTGAGCAACCAAATAGTTATCAGTGTAATGTTACCCTCTGTGATAAGTGTTTCCCAGGGGCTACTGTGTCAAGCAGTGTTGGTTCAATTAAGAGGCTGTCACAGGCGCCTAGGACAGTTATTATTCTCTCCTCTTAAGTCTCCTACCTGGCCTCACCCACATCCCAACACATATATGGGCATGTCTTATCTAGTAGATGGTAAGATTCCTGAGAGCAGGTTCCATTTCTAATCAGAAATATATCGTGCACTGTAATACATATAGAAATTCTCAACACTCAACTGTTGAGCAAATGAGCCAATGATAGCACTTGCACTCTGGGTACTCACCCGTGCTTCTGCGCTGGCCACCCAACCCTTCTCTACCAGTCCCACTCATTAAGAAACAAAGCAAAGACAGTCAGGTGTGGTGACTCACACCTGTAATTTCAGCTAATAGGATGGTGGAAATCAGGAGGATAACAGTTCAAGGCCAGCCCAAGCAAAAAATTAGCAAGACACCATCTCAACAAAACAAGCTGGGTGGGCATGGTGGTGTGTGTCTGTCATTCCACCTACACAGAAAGCTTAAGTAGAAGGAATACAGTTCAGGCCAGCCTGAGTAGAAAAAGCGAGAATCTACCTGAAAAATAATTAAAGCAAAAGGGTGGTGAGGTTCAAGTGGTATAGTATCTGCCTAGAAAGTACAAGGCCCTAAGTTCAAATCCCAGTACCTTAAAAATAAATAAACAAACAAACAAATAAATAAATAACACAGCAGGCTGGGTGCTCGTGGCTCATGCCTATAATCCTAGCTACTTGGGAGGGAGATATCAGGAGGATCGAGGTTCGAAGCCAGCCTGGGCAAATAGTTTGCAAGACCCTATTTGAAAATACCCATCACAAAAAGGGCTGACGGAGTGGCTCAGGGTGTAGGCCTTCAGTTCAAGTCCCAGTACCGCAAAAAAAAAAACAAAAACAAAAACAAACAACAACAACAAAAAAAACCCCCAGCAAATTTAAAGACTAATTGAAGGATGAAAATGGTAAAACTTCAAATAAAATGTTCTTCATCACTAGGCGCTGGTGGCTCACACCTGCAATCCTAGCTACTAAAGAGGCAGAGATCAGGAGGATCGTGGTTCGAAGCCAGCCCATGAAAATAGTTTGCAAGACCCTATCTCGAGGAAACTCTTTAGAAAAATAAGGCTGGTAGAGTGGTTCAAGGTGAAGGCCCTGTGTTCAAGCCCCAGTATTGCAAAAAAAAAAAAAAGTTCCTCATCTAAACACGTAAGAGTGAACAATACAAACACAATGTAAGAATTCTAAGTACTAATATATCTGTACAGGCAAAATACACAGGGAGATTTTAGGATAGTCAAGCTTCCTAATGTTCTGATGGTTCAGAATGAGGTTTGTGCTGAAATTCTATAAAGCCTACCTGCTACATCTCATGCATAAGAGCCAACAGAACTAAAAGAGACAAATGAGGAGTAAAATTTCAGCCTCATTAATGATAAGGCTGGACTGAGGAAGGGTACTGGGAGCAGGGAAGTCTCAGGACACAGAACATTACTAACTCAACTCGCCCACCCAGAACCAGGCTGAGAAAGGACCTGAGCTGGCAGAGAACACAGACTGGCATTGTTCAACTGACTTCCATTTGGTCACAGGCACAGAGAACACACTGAGGGAGTCAGGGAAGTTTCTGGTCCTTTGGAGGTCTCACAAATCTGAAAAATTTTTCCTCCAATGAGGAAGAACAAGGGGTAGCAAGAAAACCAGGAAGTATTTTCTCCTTGTTTTCTTCCTGTCCTGCTTAGGGAGAAATTCAGAGGTCTTCTCTAAAACCCAATTCTAGAAATGTGAGGCCTGGAGAACTGGCCTTCCCACTATCATTTCTGTTATTTGTTTTCCTAATCACCTCCTTTCCTAAACACAGAATGAAAACAGAAAAACAAAATGTTTAAGAAATATTCTTCTCCAGCTCTATTACCTAGCCAGTAAACTGTTTTTATTGTTTGTTTCAGTAATAGAAGACTACACACACATTAGTGCATAAATACACTAAGCACCTGGTGAATTCACACCATACACGCTGTGCTCTAACCTTGTAATGCTTTCAGAGAACAGTTGTCTACACTTTGCTCTTCAAGAAAATTGGTCTCCAGGCTGAACAGCGATTCATGTTTTGCATCTGTGAATTCCTCTGGGGATCTGTTTGATGTACCAGGTGGCTCTTCCCCATCTTTTCCCTCACGGTCAGAAGATAAGGCCACAGCTGTAATTTTGAGAAACATTTTGTGTTATATTTCTATTGACAAGTGAAACCAAATTACATTATTATATGATTATATGATCCTGGCAAAGATGATAAGCCAGTGCCAAACACTTACTATCCTGTATCTCAACAGCCTCAGCTCCTGCTTCTTCTTCTACACTCACATCACCACTACCATCTTCATTCATTTCTGTATCATCTACAATACTCTCTTCTTCATCTTTTTCCTCCTCCTCTTCCTCCTCTTCATCATCTTCTTCAGAAGCATTCTTCAATGTAGCAAGTAGTCTGTGGTATCCAGAAACTTGTTCTGGTTCACTGTCTGATTCACTTTCAGAATTTGAAGTATCTGAACTCTCGGACTTAAAGGAAAATGGGAATTTTTAAAAACAAAAACTGTATGTTTCTCCTACTAACCTAAGACTATTGTCAAGACAAAAGGTTCAGACTTTCCTAAATACAAAGAAACTTTTTGGCAATTATTGTGCAGTCTCACGATTCAACCAAGCCCAACACCACATTTACTTAAAACAGTTAATCAAAAAATGATTCTGGAAGCTCTTATGTTCTCTAAATGATAATGCCCCACATGAGAAGAAAAGTGACTTTTAAAACATAGAACTTTAGGTTCAAATGAAATTTAACATATGTCCCAGACATTAAGCTACATGTTTAAAGGAGCAAAAGGAAAATTACAAAACGACAAAAGAAAGTAGTTTGAGTTTGTTGTAATATGGATATGACCTTTGTTCATTTTGTGTTCTATTTGATTTCTTTTTCGATAAGAGGGAAAAAGAAGAGATACTTCCCCTTAGGATGCACTAAGAGTCATCTGGCAAACCTCTTCAACAAAGCGTAACAGATTAGTATCTCTGGACAGTTTTGATCTCTGGCTTACTACAATGTAATTTTATAGACACCTGCATTTAAAGCTAGGCAATATTACTAAAATAACAACTTACATTTGAAAACAGAAAAGTGTAGAAATGTATTCAGCTTTTGATTTTATAAACACTCTTTTTTTTTTTATTCATATGTGCATACAAGGCTTGGTTCATTTCTCCCCCCTGCCCCCACCCCCTCCCTTACCACCCATTATAAACACTCTTAAAGGTAACAATCCAACTATTATAAAGAAGGTATAAAGCATTACCAGTTGACAAATCTGTGGTTTTGCTTCCTTTCTGGAAACCCTGAAAAGAAACAGGTAATGTTAAACTCTAACTACCAGTTTGTAATAATTAGGAAAATGTCTAATGATACAACTTTAAATTAAAAAAGGCAGAATATACCCTTATAAGTAAATTATAACTATAGCCATGTAAAAGCTATGTGCTTGGACAAAAATTACAAGAATATGATGAATCAGTAACTGGCAATGGGTTTAATATATGACAAAAACGAGTCACACAGTAACTGGCTTTGTCATTCAACAAGATACAAATGAAGGCCTCTAGGTTCACCTCTTATTGGCTAATCTTTGTTGTTGTTTTGTGTTTTTGAAACAGGGTCTCACTATGTAGCCAGGACTGGCCTTGAACGCACGATCCTCCTGCCTCAGCCTCACAAGCGCTGGGATTACAGCAGCCAAAGTGAGGGATACTAAGATCACAACTGATTCTGGACATTTCCAGAGGAATCCACATCTGCTTCCTTATGGAATTTGCATGCACGAGTGATGTCGAAGATCCCAATCAATTACTTAAGACACATAAAATGAAACCAACTTAGATCTCTGGCCACAAAAAGCCCGACCATGCATAATACAATGGATGGCACGTCTAGCCTGAAGTTTCAGGGTCAAGAAAATGTACATATCGACCCGTGAAGAACCCCGTCTCCTGGCGAGGGGCCCCAGAATCATCCCCAGCCCGGCATCCGTGGGGCCCGATTCCAAGCCCGGGAGGTGGGAAGCGTGAGCACAAGCCAGAGCAGCCCTTCCTTATCCAAATCCGGGAAAACGCCGGCTCCGGCCCGGAACCGACGCTGGCGGCGCCGGCCCCAACCAAGCCCCTCCGGACCTGTCATAGAAGGGATGCTCCTCGCCAAAATCCCGGAGATGCTTCTTCTGCTTTTTAGTCAGGGAACTGAGCAGCTGGCTCTGGCTCCTGCTCCTGCGTTTGCCCATGGTGAAGACGTCAAGTTCGCCCACCTTCAGTCAAGTTCTTCACCAGGAAGTTAGCAAGTCAACACACACGCGTGGGCTGATGACGACTCTTTACGGCAGAAACGGAGTGCCGTAAAGCACCGCCGCTTTGCGTCGCGCTTGTACGACAGGCGTCAGAATATCCGGGTCCGATTCTGCCCGCTGCGGAGGCTCTTTGGAACCATGTGTGGGTTTGCACGTGCGTTCTCTGAGCCCTACAACTCTGGCTGTGCAGTTCCCCAGCGTAGGGACAGGGCTAGGAATCTGCTTTGTGCTTCTCTACTGGTTGTGGGAATCAGCCTTGTAAATATGTAGTAGTAGAAATGACTTTATGTTGTACTATACTAAAAATATCTAGCAGCATTTAAGGGTGCCTGCACATCTCACTTCGACCTCACAAATGGGATACAGACAGGACTTGTTAAAAAGCTGGATGTGCCACATGAAAAAGCTGATGCTTAGAAAGGCCACAAACTCGCAAGAGAGGAGATGGAAACCTAAACTTGTCTAAATGAGAACACAGGCTCTTTTCCACTAGGGTCTTGTACCTGCTTGTGTTATATCTAGAATGGGGCCGCCAGGCTAAGAGTCTCTTCCTTACTCCAGTCTTGCATTTTTCTGAGAGTGTTAGTAGAACCTCTGGAACCGAATCTTTCCTGACATTCCTCATTTGACAAAAGCAGATACACATCCAAAGAGGTAAAGTGACATCTTGTATATAATTACTAAAACTTTTAAAATGGTGAATTTTAGTGTGCACAGCTAATAGCCTAAATAGGGGCTGAGAGTGTAGCTCAGTGATATAAGCACTTGACTAGCATGTACAAAGCAAAATGTTTAAATCATTGTGCATGGTGTTGCATACCTGTAATCTCAGCAGAAATCTGGAGGGTATGGAGTTTGAGACCGGGCTGGGCTACATACAAAGCAAGTTCAAGGCTATTCTGGTTTATGTAGTTAAGACCTTGTTTCAAAAATAAATAGCAAGCAAAAAGAATTGGCAGTAGTACTTGAGGGATATGCAGCAGTTTGTAGGACTGCTCAAGACCACAGGATACCACAACACTACACTGTTTTCTCCTATAAGAGTAACTTATAATCATGTTCCATTAAAAAAAAAATGTACTAAATCACTGACTGCAGAATTCACCCAAATACTAAAAGTGAAACAGCAGCCATGATGAGTGTTCATTCACTTTGCTGTTAGGGGTACTTCATGGAAAAGTTGAATTTTGCTCAATATCATGTCACTTTGTAGATCTTCTAATTACTAGAATGCTATTGTCAGTTCTAGTGGCTATGTACTACTCTTAGTTATATTCTGAGAGGTCAAAATAGAGAAGGAGAACAGGGCCAAAGTGTATCAAAAATATGCAGCAAAAAAAAAAAAAATGCAAGCAGGGAAGGTGGTGCTCAGCAGCTGGGCCAGCCAACTCACCTATAAATAGACATCTGCCCTCTGCCTGGTTTTAAGATAAGAGGTACAATCATTTAGGTCAACAAAGGCTGTTTGCAAAATGTCATTTTATATTTATGGCACTAACCACAGTATAAGCTGGTTATAACAACAAACAGCCATACTTTTTTTCTCCTTTCACCATATCCCAAGTGCCTCAGCTTTCCTCCCCAGGGACAACCAGGTTCTTGGTGTTCTTCCAGCAATCTTCTATGAAAAGCTATACTCTTGAGCACTGGAGACAACTCTTACTCGCTCCTAGTTTCCATATCCTTTTGATCCAGTGTACAAGTCTAGACTATTCACAAGTTCAGGTAAAAGTGGATACTTGCCCCACTCAAGGAGTCTCATTGTCGCTCACTGAGTAATGGAAAACAAGTACAAATATTTTTCCCCAAAGTATTTATACTATCTTTCTACAACATAAAAATGGATTCTTTGTGAAAGTTTAACCTGATAGCCAAGAACTTAACGATCTTTCTTTATGCCTCTAGTTAAAGTTCTCTTAGTTCAGTCCACACAAAGATGTATATGATAACAAGTGAAGTCTCTAGGAAAGTTGTGATAAAGACAAAAATTTGTTCTTGCCCCTTCTTCTTCCTATATTCAGCCCTCTCCTTTCTCTCTCCTAACCTTTTTTTTATTAACTTCTACTCATAGGTATTCAGTATTCCCAGAGTTAAATGTAGTCCAGGAAATAATCTTCTATGCTAGTTTACAAAGAGATGTTAATGGGTTAATGAGTTACTTTTCCTGGGGTATTGGATGATCTCAAGGGGTGGGAATGAGATCACTATCCCCTAGGACAAATATCAGAATATTCAGAAAGCTGTTACTAATTTAAAAGAAAAACTTCTATGAAGAATTTCAAATGCAGTATATACAAAACTAGATAAAATGGTATAATGAACATCACATACCTGTCACTCAACTTCAATTAATAACTCAAAGTTACCTTGTTTCATATATATATATATATATATGAATATATATATATATACATTCATATATATATATATATATATGAATATATATATATATATACTCACCCACTGCCAATAACCACTCTGTATTACTTTTTAAGCAAATCCCAAAAATAATATTATTTCATCCTTAAAAACTTTAATTCACTTATGTAAAAGATAGAAGTTCTTTTTAAATATAGCCAGAATAGTATTATGTCACCTAAAGGAACAATAGCTGGATGTGGTGGCACATTCCTATAATTCCAGCATTCAGGAGGTTGAGGGAGGAGGATCTTGAGTTCAAGGCCAGCCTGAGTTACATAGCCAGACTCTGTCCACTGTCCACAAAAATAAAGCAACAATAACTGTTTAATATCCTCATATATTCAATGTTCAAATTTCTGATTGCCTCATAAATTTCATGTTTTATTTTTATACTTTGTTGGTTTAATATGTTCTATTGTTCCGTATATTTTCTAATGAATTGATTGTTGGATCTAGAAGTTGATCGGACTTTGTGAGAGTTAATATTTCAAACTTTCTTCAAAAAGCATAGAATGTCTTACTTCCTTTCATTTTGTGATGTTACAAAACATCAATGCAGAATATCTAAATTCATTAATTCATTAATAGATTCTAATTATATCTTAGGGGTCAATATTCTAATTCTGTTACTTCTTCTTACTTACTGACACACTTCTTTACCTACATTTTGGTTCTCCAATGGTATGATTTATATAGGAAAGATAAATGCTTTCGTTCTTTCTCTTCATTTACATAAGTTCATTAACATAAATTGCCAGGTACTAAATCTTTTTTTTCCCTTTTTTTGTGGAATTAGGGTATGAACTCAAGGCTTCTCTCTTGCAAAGCAAGTGCTTTGTCACTTGAGCCACACCTTTGGTCCATTTTTGCTCTGGTTATTTTTTGGAGATGGGGTCTTGAGAGCTCTTTGCCCAGGTTGGCCTCAAACTGCAATTCTCCCAATTTCAGCCTCCCAAGTAGCTAGGATTACAGGCGTGAGCCACTTGTGCCCAGCTAAATCTTCTAATGATGACCAATCAAGTTTGGGTTTTTGTTTTTAGTATCTTTATGAACTCACAGTTATACAAATTGATGTGTTTTAATCCATCGCAAATATAGTATATATGGTATGAGCCTATTTGATATATAGTTATATATTTAAAAAGGCAAAACCACTGTCTGATGCAAACTACAGTAAGTAAGCAGGGGTCTACCTGAGATTCTCAACAGCCAATGGGAGCACAGTTTGAGGGTACATCTCAGATAATGGGGATGTTTAAGATTTGAAATGTGATTATGTGTGATAGCAAGGGCGGAAAGGTATGGCTCTATTGATGAAAATTCAGACATTCCAGCTTCTAGTTTGGGAAGACTCTGGGTAAGGTCTATGTGTATGTTTGTGTGCACATGTATGCACACATGTGTGTGTGTCCTCCTAGTATTCTTATGTCAGACAATTTCCTACATTCAAGACCAACTCTTCTACCACATGTATGGACACATGCCTCTCTACACACCCAAGCCAGTCTAGCCTCTCCCTGAGAGTGCTGGAAGAAATTGGTCTCTCATTAACTTATGAAATTATGAAATATACTTAGTTATTCATTCAAAAGGTATTTGCTGAACAGTTGCCATGTGCCAGGTATATGCTGGCCACTCAAGCTAGGAGAAAGAATGAGATCTATGCCAACCTCCTTAAGGAGTTCACGGTCTTGTCTAAGTATAGATAAGTACACAGACAATTACAATACTCTGTGATGAATGATGAGCTGTTCAATGCTCAGCTGATCAATGGCTAAGGAAATGGCCAGGACAATTTTTACCCCAGCTGGCATTGGTCATTCAGGCACATCCATTGAACATAGTATTGAACTTGCAATTGATCTGGAACCTAGATCTTAGTCTATATGAGTTACTTCTGCTGATCACTGGAATGATGTGTGTGTGTGTGTGTGTGTGGTTCAAGACAGGACATGAGGGTTATAGAACAAAAGGAAATTAAAAAGGTGCATAGTCATTGGACTTCACAGCATTCATTGTTTGTGGAGAAATAAGCTTTCTAGGTAAAGCAGACCTTAAAAAGATACTGTGGCTGAGAAAAGATAATGTCATGTGTTCTACATAATGTAGAAATGTAAAATATTGTTATACATGGTTCCCTCCCTTTCTATTCATGTCCTCATAACAAGTACTCATTGTTAAACTGAGAGCCTAGAATATAGTGACCTTTATTTTTCTTTAAGATAGGGTCTTACTATGTAGCTCAGGTTGACCTAAAAATTGCTATGTAGCACAGTCTGGTCTTGGACTTAAGATCCTCCTGGCTCCACCTCCCAAGTGCTGGGATTACATGTGTGAGTTACCACAGGCAGCTTTAAGATATAGTGACCTTTAATAAATGTTTCCTTGGGATCATCAGGAATTTATTTGCCATTAGATCTAGCTGTAAATGAAAATGGTTTCTTTTTTTCAGTTTGTATTAATCTGGTTGAGAGCAAGCCTAAGATGCTATGTTAGAAGGGGTAAAGTTTTTTTTGTTTTTTTGTTTTATTCAATATTGGAGTTTGAACTCAGGACCTACACTTTGAGCCATTCCACCATCCCTATTTTTGTGATGTTTTTTTCAAGATAGGTTCTCGAGGACTATTTGCCTGGGTGGCTTCAAACCATAATCCTGATCTCTTCCTTCTGAATAGCTAGGATTACAGGCGTGAGCCACCAGTGCCTAGCAGAAGGGGTAAAGTTTTATAACGCCCATTCTACTGGAATAATGATACAACTACATTCAACTTTTAAATATATTTTTCTGGTAAAGGCTTGACATGCATTCATCCATTCATTTATTAAACACTGAGTAGTTAACTATGTTCTACTTACCTATGTCAATAGGTATCAAGGATTTAAAAAGCTAAAATCTCAGATTTTTCTCCTGAAGATCTCATAGTTTAATTGGGAGACAAAACAGTTAAATAATTAAATTGTTGTGGGCTAAAATACATACAAGAGGTACAGAAACAAAGAAATTTATTCTGCCGTACAGAGGATGGAGATGCTTCTGGGAGCTGCAAAGAGTATGGGTGAAGTCAGGGTTTGCTGAAATGCACGTGGGGAAAAGGACATCCAGAAGAAGAAACAGGATAGGCTAAGGCACAGAGATGTTTGGAGAACTGCAAGTGTCTTTCGTGCTCAGGTGAATAGGCCAGAGGTAGGAGTCAAAGAAGGATGAGGAGCCAGTTCATGAAAGGCCTTGTGTGCCTTGCTGAGCAGTTTATGGCCAATCCCATTAAAGGTGAGGAGCTGTTAAAGAATTTCAAAGAAAGGAGTTATGTGATAGGATTTGGACTTTAAAGAAATCATAATGATATCTGATGTGGATAACAAGGCTATTGAATCTTCTTTTCCAATGCCTTCCCTGAGTAGTTAGTTTGCTATTGATGCTACCCATCAAGTCTTTGACATGTTTTTCCTATTTGTACCAAATACTTCTTCCCACTTCTCAACATTTATTGAAACCAGGATCTCAAGTCTCTCCTGACATATGTGTCATAATTTGAAGTACACCAGTAAACATGGAAGAGTGAGGTCCACTTTACCATGTCAGTCACTGTGTGGATATGGCCACACATGAGACTGTGAGAGTACCTGAAGGTCTTGCTCCCCACAGCTCTTAAAATCTTATGTTCTCCTTTTATTACTGGGGGCTCAGAGACACTGCATCTATCTGCCCAACTTGTGCCCAGATAATTTAATTTGTATGTTAACCTTGAGATTCCTACTGAATATCCAGTGGAGAGGCTCTGCAGGTCATGGAGGAAGATGCAGGTTGCTAGGATACCATGCACATCTGAGAGTGATTACCAAATGAATGGGACAACTATGGTTTGAATATGGTTCACTCTTTCCAAAACTCATGTTGAAGTTTGATTCCTAGTATAATGATGTTGAGAAGACCTTTAGTAGGTGTGTGTATTATGAGGGCTCTGCCCTCATGAAGGGATCAATGCCACTCGTGAGACTGGGTCAATTCTCAAGGGAGTGAGTGAGTTGGATTAGTTACTGTGAGAGTAGGTTGTTACAAAGGGATATTGTCTCTCATGTTTTATCTCTTCAGTACAAGCCTGCTTGCCCTTCCACTTTTCCACCATGACATGAAGCAGCATGATGCCCTTGCAGATACCAGCATCATGCTCTTGGATTTCCACCTTCAGAACTGTGATTAAATAAATGCCTTTCCTTTATAAATGACCCAGTCTCAAGTGTTTTGTTATAGCAACAGAAAATGGACTGAGCCAGGAATCAGATGGGATCACCTAATGGAAATACAGGGAAGCTTGAGAACTGAGCCCTGGAGCCCTACGAACTTAAAAGAGTCTGGACAGATGAGAAAGAACCAGTAGGGTGACCAAGAAGGAGCAGCCGTTAAAGAGGAGGAAAGTTGGTATGTTCTCACATTTACTGACTGATTCTTCTCAAGAAAAGTAGATTTATAATGGGATTAAAGTGGAGGGCACTAGACTTAACTGTTTCTTGATTCAAGCCTCAGTGACCCATTCAATAATAAATAATTTTTGCACTTCATATTTGCTACTGTGTCCAGAACAGGACCTTAAGGGTATTTATTTGCTGAATAATTATTGGTTATACACCACTGCACAATGGGAATACATTGATTGCCAAGGGAATTTACATGAAAGAATAAAACAAAGTCCACGGCCTCAGAGAAATTTATAGTCTTTAAGGGGAAGAACAGTTATAGAAGATGTGCTAGTCAGCTTATACCCAAAAGACTGTTACTCCAGAGGCACCTGCACACCCATGTTTATTGCGGCACTATTCACAATAGCCAAGTTATGGAAACAGCCAAGATGCCCCACCACTGACAAATGGATCAAGAAAATATGGTATCTATACACAATGGAATTTTATGCAGCCATGAAGAAGAACGAAATGTTATCATTCGCTGGTAAGTGGATGGAATTGGAGAACATCATTCTGAGTGAGGTTAGCCTGGCCCAAAAGACCAAAAATCGTATGTTCTCCCTCATATGTGGACATTAGATCAAGGGTAAGCACAACAAGGGGATTGGACTATGAGCACATGATAAAAGCGAGAGCACACAAGGGA
Source organism: Castor canadensis (assembly GCF_047511655.1). Lineage (NCBI taxonomy): Eukaryota > Metazoa > Chordata > Mammalia > Rodentia > Castoridae > Castor > Castor canadensis. Next base: position 123,125,263 of record NC_133396.1, read on the forward strand.
GGGGTGAGGATAGGTAAGACACCTAAAAAACTGGCTAGCATTTGTTGCCCTTAACGCAGAGAAACTAAAGCAGATACCTTAAAGCAACTGAAGCCAATAGGAAAAGGGGAACAGGTACTAGAGAAAAGGTTAGTTCAAGAAGAATTAACCTAGAAGGTAACACCCACGCACAGGAAATCAATGTGAATCAATGCCCTGTATAGCTATCCTTATCTCAACCAGCAAAAACCCTTGTTCCTTCCTATTATTGCTTATACTCTCTCTACAACAAAATTAGAAATAAGGGCAAAATAGTTTCTGCTGGGTATTGGGGGGTGGGAGAGGGAGGGGGCGGAGTGGGTGGTAAGGGGGGGGCAGGGGGGAGAAATGAACCAAGCCTTGTATGCACATATGAATAATAAAAAAAACTATTTTAACAAAAAAAAAAAAAAAGAAAGTTTCTATCACCTCCCAATAAAAGCACTTAGGGAATAAGCCTTTAACACATTGGCCTTCAGGGTACATTTAAGATCCAAACTAGCTGGTCATGGTGTTGCATACCTATAATCCCATCACTTCAGAGGGTAAGACAGGAGGATCATGAGTTCAAGGCCAGCCTGGGTTATATAGTGAGCTCAAGGCTACTCTGGGCTATATAGTGACCTTGACTCAACAAGACAAAAATATCCAAACTATAGTAGAAGCTGATGATTATCCACAATATCATTAAGTAATAAATTATTTAATGAAATTATGAGTCATGCACTGAGAGAACAGAGAGGAGGGAGTGATTAATCCAGGCTGGGATCGCCTAACTTGTATACAATACATTTTATCGCTTATTCATCTTTTACATGGCATCTTACCTAAGAAAATCATCCATCACTCCTGAGTAACATCAATCAATGTGATGATTTATGAGAATTATTTTCTTTTAGAGATAAGAAAGGGAAAAAAATTCCTTGGGGCACACATTGTGGTCATACTTTATTTTACCTGTTGTGGTGCTGGGGATCAAGCCCATAGTCTTACACATGCTAGGCAAATGCTCTACCACTGAGCTACATCCCCAGTCTTGTGGTCCTATTTAGAAAAAAAAATTACAATCCTTGGCTGGTCATGGTGGCACATGCCTGTCATCCCAGCTATGCAGGAAGCATAAATAAGAGGATCACAGTCCTGGATGGCCTGGACATGAAGTGTGAGACCTTATCTCAAAAATAACCAAAGCAGGGGCTGGAGAAGTGGCTCAGGCAGTAGAGGATCTGCCTAGGAAGCATGAAATCTTGAGTTCTAACCCCAGTACCGCCAAAAATAAATAGATAACCAAAGCAAAAAGGGTTGATGGCATAGCTCAAGTAGTACAGCATCTGCCTAGACTCTGTGTTCAACCCCCAGTACCACTAAAAAAAATTAGAATTACAATCTTGAATGAAATTGTCTCTATATTTACCTATTCACCTAAAGTTATGTTCTCAATAGGAATATATCCTGTATCCAGGGTTGGCTCTTCAAAAAACAAAAAAGACCTTGAAAAATCATTAGAAGAAGTTCAGAGAACTGTGTATTCCTAATTTAAAAAATTTAAAAAGTTGTCTTTTCTCTAAGAAAAGCTAGTTAAAGTTTATTTCCTAAGTAGGGTATATTATTTGAAGAACAATCATTCTTGAAAAGTTTTCCTGTGCTTCAGCCTTTAATTAAAAGGACCAAGTTGTTTTTTTTCTTTCTTTTTTTAATATAGCAATCCCAATAACGGCAAGCAGCTACATGATTAGATTGGCAGCAAGTCCTTTCTTCCTCAAAGATGCTGACTCCATTCTTCCTGAGTAGTCTCTGCTGAAATCTAGTTGTGCTCCAGGGGGCAGCAGCAGCAGACATTTCCCCTACTCTCCCTCCTTCTTCTCCAGCTCCCCCCAACTCGTGATGTCAGCTTCAGGTCTGCCACACCAGAAGTAGTTCCCAATGACGTAGCCCAGTCTTTTCAGTTCATGTGTTTGTGACCATGTTCCTAGACCTCACATGATGTCAAGAATGACAGGTGTGAAAGAGGCTTCAGCACCAGCCTCATGTAGTTCCCAGAGCCACCTGTCCCCTATGGTATCCTTGCAGCCCCAGGTCACCAAAGCTTCCCCACCTCTCTTGTGAAGAAGCTCATTTCCTTATAAACCACTGTTTGACCTTGAACCTCTATCAGGTACTCTCAGTTCATTTAATAAATTATGGTGACTCTGAATCTCAGATACTAAGTCTCCAGTATGTCTAATGGGGTTATGTTGTTAGCCTAGTTTGTTGTCTGAGCACTAGTTCCTATTAAGTTAGACTCAGAAAAACCGAAAGGGTGGGGAAGACTTGGTTCTGTTGCTTCCAGATACATAGATACATGAGTGCATGTGGGTACTTCTGAGTGTGTGCACATGCATGTGTGTGCACTGTGAGGACAGAAGTAGGTTGGAAAGCCCAGGACCTGAGAGCACATGCTTCTGAGCTTTCCTAAGAGAATGTAGAACAGGACCAACATAATGATATTAAAGATAGATTCTGGATTGCAGGGAAATAATCTCTTGCTAATTTGTTATAAAATTATCAGTGTACGCTAAAGTTCTTGAGCATCTGGCTCATTTGGGCAGAGATCTTGAGCTGCTAACAGTAGCCATAGAGATATTTCTGTAAGTTTTGACAATCAAATAACAGACCAGATACTAATCACACTGTAGGTGTGCCAGGAAACCCTAGGGCTGTCTTCCAGGAGCCCTGGGAATCCAGAGAGAGACAGAGATGCTTCTTTGGCCTATTATGAATATATTAATTTAGTAACGTTGAGCATCTCCTTTATATTAGACCTTTAGGGAATGAATTGCTGCAGCTATTCCTGTGGATGAGTTTATCACGTCCGTGGGGAAATCAGGAAGGATACACATTCTAAAAAAAAATTAAGACATCAAACTTAGTGCAGGACCTCTTAGCTGCCCCGGTTATCATTGGGTTACAGGCCACTTTAGGAGATAAATGTCTACATGTTCTCCAGCTTGGGAATTCAGTGCAGCAATAACTTGACTCTTAAAATCAAGGAGGAGTTTGCTCCTATTGGGCAGGGCCCTTGAGCTAAGAGGTGAGACTGCAGCAGCTGGTATCCCTTCTGCTGGGGGCCAGAGCTAGGGCTGAAATGGTAGCTCTAGTCTTTGCTATTCACCAGGTGTTTCCAACCCAGGAAAACAGACATAGACATGTCCCAGGAGAGGTGTGCCTGAAGATCTGGGTGCTTCCTCCTACTGAAGAGTCACCTGAAAAGGTAAAACAATCAAGTCTAAGGCAGGATGGGGTGGGAACAGGAGCCAGAGCTAGGTTTGTACTAGAAGTGGTTGACCATCTCCTGGGAGAGAGAGTTAGGTGTTTGTTATAAGAAGTGGAGTTTCTTTGGGACGATGAGAAAAATTGCTTTTAATTATGTTAATTACAACAACAGAGCACTTCACTTCTCAGGAGAGCTTTTCATCTTCAAAGGAGCTCCAGGATGGAGCATTAACAATTGACATGAAAGTCTCTGGAGTTTGAGAACTGAAGTCCGAGGGCCCTAGCTGTGTGGGCAAGGCCCCAGGCAGTTGCCTGCAAAGCCAATGCCCAAGGAATTCTTTCATTTCCAGATGAGGAACTGGTCAAGGCAAGAATCTGTGTCCAAAGGCTGGACTGCCCTTCTTTGGGATAGGAGAGGCAAGGGAATAGTGTCAGCCTCAGTCCAGTTCCCCTGAGTTTTCACCCCTATATTGGGGTTGCCAGATAAAATCAAAGGCACCTAAGTACATTTGAATTCCGGTAACAAATAATTGCTTAGTGCATTCATGTATTTGTTGTTTATCTGAAATTCAAATGTAACTGGGTATCCCGTATTTTTATTTTCTAAATCTGTCAGCTCTACCCTTCTCTCTACACACAGACACACACACACACACACATACCTCTGACAGACTCAGGCCTAAGAGGTTAGCGAGTCAGGGCATGTTCCCCTAAGGTACCAGGGAGCAAGGACTCTGCAGATCTGCCCAGGCCTAGCCTCTTTCCTGCTCTCACCTGATAATGGGAGAAAGTCTCCTTTCAGCTTTGGGGGCCACAGCTCAAGGGCTAGACAGCAGGACAGAGTCCAGCATTCCCAACTCTGCCCTTTACCTTGGAATTGGGGATGAAGCAGCTTCAGGAATGAAGTCTTAAAAGCTTGCCCATTTCTTCCCTTTCCTCTTTTCTTCTCCATACCCTTCCCTCTACCCACTGCTATGTAATGTAAGAGAGAAACCTGTGACCTTCCACCCTCATCACCCCCAACTGCCGAAATGGAAATTCCTCTATGACAAAAACCAGAGAAAATGGCCACTGGGCTGAGATCAGCTTCCTGCCTAGACAGTGGAATCTGGGCTGCCAGGACGGGTCTGGGCCTGAACTAGAAATGCCACAGTTTTCCCTGGCTGGGCGGGGAAGGGAAGACAAGCTGATACTTGCAGCAGCATTGGGAGGTTGTGACGACTGCTCTGAGCCAGAGCGAAACTCTTTGGGGCCTCCAGACATTGAGGCTCATAGAGAAGTTCTCAGACTCCTAAAACTGCAGATCCAGCCCCTGGGCTCAGTCAGGGTCAAGGACAGAGCCAGTGGCCTTCTTTACACCCCCAGGACAGACAAATGGACACACACATTCACATCCTGGGATATTACTCGAGGCCTCTGGGCAAGATTAACATTCCAAAGCTGCAGTCCTCTGGTTCCCCTCATGACCTAATGGAAAGGCATGGAGTCAGACAGATCAGACAAGGTCAGCTTCCTACTCACTACTTACCAGCTGTGAGACCTTGGATAAAACTCATTTTTAAGTTAAATTCTAACAAAAAACCCTGAAGTGCTTGAAATAAAGTCACTTAAGGAAAATTAAAGGGTCCAAAACTGGCTGGTGATTCCTGTGCAGAAGGGCAGCATATTCAGCTGCAGCTTTTACTGCAAACACCAGGATTCTAGAAGATTCCAGAAAAGCTCATATTGGTAAATTTTTCATAGAGAATCATATTGGAGAACAACAACAACTTTCTTCAAATATACATGTATGGTAATGTCACAACAAAATCCATAATGTACTCTAATAAATTCGTAAAAATTAAAATTAAAAAAGAAAAAACTAGCTGAGGTGTGGCTCAAGTGGTACAGTGCCTGCCTAGCAAGTGCAAGGCCCTGAGTTCAAACACTAGTACTGCAAAAAAAAAAAAAAAAGAAAGAAAGAAAAAAAACCTATAATTGGCCAAGTTAAAAAAAGAGTGAAAAATGGACCCAACACATTTTACAATAAAATATTTAACTCAAACTCTGAAAAAAAAGCAACTTTCTCCAGTAAATTGTGGAGTTGGTAAAATATACCAGTGTTTCCATCTCTCCTAATCATTTCTTAATCAAAATTATTATCTGCCCATTATGGGATATGTGGAACACTGAAGGTTTTATTACTGTTTATTGACTGGCAGACTGAATAGAAGGAGGAAGGAAAAGACAGGAAGGGAAGAAAGAAGAAATGATGTATTTTATTTCAACTAAGATCTTAATAGAAATCCTGACTTATTTTTAAAGCTCCAATACTGATATTATATTTCCTCAAATACCCCTTCACTAGATCTACTGTTTTTTCACCTCCTTCCATTTCTATTTATGTAGCTGCCATGCCCAACTCTGCTAAGTATGTTTTGTAAACAGTGAACTAGTGCAGACAGGGCTTTGAAGTTTCCTGGCTTCCCCAAGGGATTTAGCTGGCCAGGGCATATCCGAGGAGCTCTTCTTCGGATTTGACAGGCCAGGGTGCAACTGCTGCCACTATCAGCTCAACGTTATGCAGATGTCACTGTGCTAGGGAAGGACAGGTGGTGAGTGGGCTGCCTCATCTCTGATTTCTGGTCTGAAAAAAATAAGCAGGGAAAAAAAAACCAGTCCCAGATAGAACAGAAGTTTCCCCAGGGATTTAAAACCAGGTGGAGGCATGCACAGGACATTGGTAACATGTAAGGGCAGCCCCTACATGTTACTTTCTACTCTTATTCCATCTCTGTTGCATGTCAGCTTGTTTATTTGAAATCTAGAGATTTGGATTTGAACCCAACTGTGACCATTTTCCATGTAATCTTAATGATTATCCTCTATGAGACCCTGTTTTCCTCAAGTCTAAAATAGGAATGCTGTTAACGAACTTGTAAATATATATTTGGCAAATACGTATTACACAATTCTTGTATGCCAGACCCCGAAAACACAGTGGCAAACTAGACTGACAAAATGTCTGTCTTCTTGGAGTGGTTTTGTGTTTGTCTTTTGTGGTACTGGGGATGGAACCCAGGGCCTGGTGCATGCTAGGCAAGTGCTCTATCGCTGGGATACATCCCTACCAGTTTTGGAGCTTATTTACACTTCCAAGACAGATGCTCTTGAATGGCAGCTCCTATGGGGTGTTTTATATGACTCATGTTGTTAAAAACTTGTTACAAATGTATAAAAACTTGGTAGATCTTACATAAAAGCATAGATTTCCCAGTGTAAAACTGGGTCTGTATTTCTGCATGGCAGTCATCAACCAGAGCTGGATGTCTCTTTTAGAGAGAAAGTGTATTCTTCAAGTACCCACAGCCCTTACCACTTCTAGATATCTTCACCTTGCTCAGGCTACACAATATTTTTGTTTGCTTGCTTTTTCCATGGCCCATGCTGGAAATGGGAGAAAGTCCAGCTCTTTGAAAGGCTTTAAAGATATCTGTTCTGACTAGCTCATCCCTGAAAATGCTACACTTCAGTCAATTGCAGTGTCCTGACCATCCCACAAGGGACCTCAGAACCATTGCAGTGCTATTCCCTTTACCTGAAATAGTTTTTCCTTCCATTGATCTTTTAAGTGTCATCTTAAATGCCATTTCTCTCTTTGTGAAACATTCTTGTGAAGAAATGCTCAGTCATGTGGTTTAGAGACCTTCCAAGGTGCATATGGTCTCCTTGAGACTTCAGTTGAGGCCAGGAGCTTCCAACTGGTGACAGTTTGTACAAAGCCTCAGTTTCCCCAACAAATGAAGGCAAAATATGAATGCTAAATGAGGTAATGTCTATAATGAAATTAGCTAATGTGTGAAAAATATGTGAATGGATGTGTTGCTGCTTAATTCCAGTTATTATAACTATCATTCCAGTTATTATTAATATTAATATTATTAATATTCCAGCTGATGGGAACTTCGTTAAGGATGGTAGATCAGCAGGGCCAAAGTATATTCAAGGAAGACAAATTTAATACGATTAAAGGGTAGAGGCATAGTAAGAGTTATGGAGAAGTAGGCTGGGTCCTACCCCAGAAAGGGTTCTCCCAACTGGTCTATTTGCCTGGTCCTTTCTCCCTTCTGAAACATAGGAAGCTTCTATGGCCTGCAAGCAAGTTACATCACATCATTCCTCTGCTCCTAAACCTCTGGTGGTTTACCCTGCACTTTTCCCTTGCCCACTCCTCACTCTTCTTCAACTACCTGGACCTCTCTGCCTGTCCTTAGCAGGCAAGCATGGTTCTGCCTCAGCCTTTTCACCTGCCAGCCCCTCTTTCTGCAATGCCCTTCTCTCTGATATCGACTTGACTGCATCACATTCTTAGGTCTCTACTCAAATACCATCTTTCTATAATTTTATTGCACTCATCCTTCTTCCTAACCTCCTTTATTTTCCCTACTGTTCTTCTTAGAAATTACCATCAACTAACATGCTTTACTTATGTTCTTCATTGTCTGTTTCCCCCACTAGCATGTAAGCACCATGAGAGCAGAAATTATATTTGTCTCTATAGATAACTGCTGTATCCCCAGATTCTAGAGCAGAGCCTGGCCACAGTAGATACATGAAATACACTGGGTGTTGGGGTAAAAAACATTGTTGGGTGAGTGAATAAAGTTTCTTGATTCAATAAACATGAGGAGATCTGGAATGTTCTTAAGCAGGAAAATGATGGAATCAGAGCTCACAAGGGCTGCAGGATAGATTGGAATGGGGCTGGAGCTGGAGCTGGGTTAGGAGGTAATCAATAGTAGAAGAACAAAGAAGTGGAAGTTTAAACAGAGGGCTTTGGTAGGAACAGAAGAAGACAGTAGGAAGCAGGAAGTTGTAATGTAGATGCTCAATTAATATTCACTAAATGATGAATAAAGGAACATTGCAAGCTTGTGTCCTGTGTGGGATGAGCCTAGAGCTCTGGTCTGGGTCTATTTTAGAAAGACCTAAGCCCGTTTTGCTCCTGAGGGTTCTCCAAGCCAGGAGTTATACAGATCAATTCCAAACACCTATATATATATTTTTTTATCTGTACTATGGCAAGAACTCAGGTTCTTGCCCTTGCTAGGCAAACACTATACTACTTGAGCCATGCTTCCAGCTCTGAACACCTATATTTTTATGAACCTTAAAACCTTAGCTCATGGGCTGGCAGAGTGGCTCCAGTGGTAAGAACACCTGCCTAGCAAGCATGAAGCTCTGAGTTCAAACCCAGTGCTGCCCCCCCAAAAAAATCTCAGACAAAGCTGAAATTTAAGCTCTGTGTCCAAGAGCAGGAACTAGGTCAAATTACCTCTTTGAGTGCTATGCAAATGAAATTTTAGGTAATTTGGGGAAATTAGTGTGGAACTGAGTCTGCAGGCCTTCTATGGTGAGTTCAGAGCCACTCAAGAGGATTGAAATCTCTATAAACATCATCTTTGCCTTTTCCACAGAAGCATGGGGTTATTGGCCAGGAGGCTAGTCTCAGTTTAGGCTAGGTATGTAGACTATGTTAAGAGAAATTTCCCACAGTGGAAGCGTGAAAGGGTGGGGCTGCTACTTGGTCAAAGAACCTCTCATTTATACTCTCTCTTCTCTTCCCCTAGCAAGCCACATCTCCTCAAGGGAATTATTCACTAGGCTCTGAGATCCACACTTGAATCTTGCTCACATGCTACTCCAATGAACAGAAACGAGATGCTTCCTCGTCTCTCTGTCCCAAGCATACACACATAAGAGAACATTTCTGAATCTCACAGGTCTTTAATAAGTAAATACTGGGTGCCCAGGACTGTGCCATATCATTGCGTAAAGATGGAGATGTGGGTGGGTGGAGCAGTGGAGAAAAATAACATTTTCTGAAACCTATTATTGTTTTATTTGTTTCATTTAATTCTATTGTCAACCCTGGAAGACAGGCAGCATTCTCATTTATGAAGTAAACTAAGGCTCTGATGATTCATACAATAGAGAAATGAGATAAGTTTTGACTGTTCCAAAGCACAGTTTATTTTTCCGAGGGTCTCAGTGCTATGTTTGGATTTCATCACAGAGCTAAGCATAGTTGGGTCTAGAAGCTAATGATGGCATTTGTTCAGCAACTTCACAAATTTTCTTTCCTCTTTTTAAAAAAAGAAGCAATGATAAGAATGTTTCTGTTAACTATTATGTATATCTGCTTTAAAATCAAATAGCACTGAAAGTGTTATAACCAAAACATCAGCCCTCCACATTCCCTATTTTTGCTGAAATAATATTTTGTCTCCTAATATTTTTGTTGAAATCTCTCATCTATTATCTCCCCTTCCATGTTTGTTGCTCTATCTTAACCTTGTGTGTGTGTGTGTGTGTGTGTGTGTGTGTGTGTGTGTGTATACATATATATAAAATTCCTTTAATGTCAGTGTATTGGAGTACTCTAGGGATGAAAAGGAGATAAACACATTTGGCTAATTAGTCATATTAAACAGAAGTCCAGCCTCTTGCTACACTGCTTCTCTGATTCTCTATCCACATATACCTCATTTTTCCAAAGGCAACACTCTGCCCAGTGGTCATTTACCTTGTACTGGGCCCAGCACTAGGCTAGGAGCTCCTGACCTGCAAGAGTTCCCATCTGGTTGCCCTCAAAGACTTGACCAAGGCCTGGAGAAAATGGTTTATTCAGAGGAATCAAAGAGCAGGTGCTGGTAGTGCTGGTTGCTTCCATCCACAAGCCATTTCACCAGTTTCAGAGACCTTTTATATCCACCAGTTCATTTCAGAGCAGCAATTAATCACAGGATAGGTTGTTTGGTGTTGACCATCCAGGCAAAATCAGGCCACTGCTTTGTCCCCACAGCACAGGACTGTGAACCCTCACATACATGGTGGTTGTGGTAAGCTCTTTTGTCTGCAGAGTCAATGGAAACTCCTCAAGCCAGGGTAGAATGGGAATGGACTCTCAGATTTGCATTGAAGGGGAGGAAAGTATAGATGGAAGGTGTTAATGGAGAGCTTACTTCCAACTGGTTTACTCAAGCCTTGTTTTTCCTCCTCCTCCACCCACATAGATCCAACTTTGGAATAAAGAAAGCTGCTTCTTTGAGGACACTTGTCAGTGCTCAGCTTGGTTCCAAGATAAAAAGAGAGTCAGAAAATTAGTAACTCTGAACACTCTTAATGGGGAATTGTTTTAGAGTCTCAAGCCAAAATCTGCCCCATTGCTTGGGTTAGAAAGAAAGATTCACTTATGTAAACATTTTTGTTACCAGACTGCTACATCTCCCTGGTATCTTGATGATTCTAGGATTTGGAGTGTTTTCTAGGATACAATGTACAGAAAGTTAAGAGGCCAGAGGGAGGAACAGTAAGAGAGCAACAAGCAATGTGCATTATAGTTTAGACTGTTGTTTAGGCAATGTGTTAGGCTTAGCTGTAGCCCTGGTACCTTGAAATACTTGTATGGAGGCAGAGGTAAACCAGGGCCAAGAAAGGATTTGGGGTAGACCTGATGGATTCCAGAATGCCTTCCAGAAAGCTGATTGGAGTCTGAGTTCCTTTGAGAGAGCACAGAATAGGATTGTTTAGCTTGATGATTCCACCCACTCTTTAACACCCCACCGGCCTTAGAGATTATTTGCTAGCACTGATTCTAGTAAGACTAAGCTCTTCTGTACATAACTTTTAGGTGGGTTCCCAGTTACCACATTCCTGGTTCTGCCGAAGAAGAGAATAGGAATTGGATCTCAGGGCTTTATTATCACATGTCTGATATTATACAGGTTAAAGTCTCTGGGCAGTGGAAGAGACCCCTCCTAACAAAATAAGAGCTGACTGAGAGCAGGGAGAGGGAAATTCCCCGATTCCCCATAGCTGTGAATCAGGCCCCTGTGGCTGAAGTGTACATCCTACTGCCTGAAACTCAGACTCACAGGTGAGTCAGCTCTGCTCCACCTGAGCAGCAATGGAAGGCAAAAACGATACGAGTATCACAGGCCCAAGTCACACCAGGGATATCTGAACTCCAAAGAACCTTTTTGAGAATATAGAAGAACCAATTACTCTAGGTTCCTTGGAGGATTTCACAAGATGTTCTTTTCTCCAGACCAAGCAGATGAGGCAGGTCTCAAGTAAAGAGTTCAATGTGGCTTATTGACAGGTGTTTTGAAGAGACAGGAAGTTGCTCTTGATAGCCATTTGAATTTCTCTTGCTTTCTCTTTCATTTATTTTCTAGTAGAGTGATATTGGGAGTTGGGCTTTGTTTTGTTCACCATATTATCAATAGTGTCTTCATCCAGGAGTAATTTTTAGTAGGTAGCAATCAGTACAGCATCAGTCAGAATAGACTCTGACTAGGACATTGAGCAGGGTCTAAGTGGAAAGACCCCTGGTTTTGAGTTCTACTCTTGGCTTTGTGGCTACTTTGCTATGTGATTTTGAGCAAATCACTTGACCTCTCTGGGGGGGTCTCAATTTTCTCATCTATGAAAAGGGAAAATTTGGACTTGAGATGTCTGCAATGTCAGGCAATTTGTCAAAGTAAATAAGTGAGCCAACAGGGTGGGGTTGTCCTCACCGTACTGTGTAGACTTCCTCTAAATGAGCAGCTGTTGCAAGGTCTGGCTTTTGACCAGGTGTCCAGAGTGCATAACTCTTCAAGAAATGCTGTGAACTTGGATGTATATGTGATATCTCTTGGTATTTAAGATACTGTGTGTATCAAAAAAAATCTCTAAACCAGTTTCACTGCTGGAAAATCTAAAAGGACTCTCCCAGCTTGAATTTTCCTAATTCTAAAATATGGGTCTTCTAAAGAAAATCCTTAAGAAATCATATTAGTCATAGGACTTTTCAACTACTGCCTCTGTGTGGACTTATACTCGTATGCCACTGGGCTTTTGGCTTCCCTCAAATGACACTGTCCTGTGGTCTTCCCCCACTACACACACACTCGAAGTGGACTGTGCTTGATCTCAGCAGCCAGCCTGGGGCCAGAGGTAAGATGCTGTTTGTTTCATGAGCTCATCAGCAGTATACAGTGGACTGGGCTGGTGAGCCAGCTCCTCTCCTGAGTGAAGGGAAGAGTGGCCACAGGCAGTGGTTGAGACAGTGGCTGGCTGAGTCAGGCCTCAGGGCCTTGCTGTCATCCCCAAGCTGAGATGAGGCTAAGAACAAGTCCAAATTATTACCAATCTGAGGCTCCCCAATGCACTTATATTAATTTACTTGGGCTGCTATAACAAAGTACCACAGATGGCATGGCTTAAACAATAGAAATGTACAATGTCTAGGGGTTATATGTGCAAAACCAAGGTGTCATTGGGGTCTGAGGACAGTGGGGGAAGTATCTATTCCAGGCCTCTCTCTTTGATTTGTAGATGACCACCTTTTCCCTATGTCTCCTTGCATCGTATTTCTTCTGTGCATGTGTTCCCAAATCTCTTCCTTTTATAAGGATAGCAGTCATATTGCATCCGGGTCCACCTAACGATCTCATTTTAACTTGATTATACCTCTGTAAAGACTATCTCTGATAAGTAGTCACAGTCTGAGATACTGAGGGAGGACTTCAACATATGGATTTGGAGGCACAATTCAACCCATAACATCAGTCCTTCATGGTTTCTCTCATTACTTTTTTTTTTTTTGAGACAAGGTCTTGCCATGTATCTCAGACTGTCCTCACACTCCTGCCTCAGTCACAGGAGTCTTAGGATGTCCCTCATTACTTTAAACATAAAGTGCCCCAACTGCCCATGCCCCATGTCACCTGGGACAGAGCAGCGCTTGTGGGTGGAGGATTTGTCTTATTTACTGGTGCACAGCTCCCAGTAAGCATATGCTCTGTGTGGATGGGGTAAGTGAGGGAAAGCATGCCCCTCTGGATGATGTACTGTGTACTTGTATGAAAATGGAACAATGAAACATGTTGAAATTGTTTAAGAAGGGAGAAGGGAGATGAGGAAAAATGGAGGGGGTGAATCTAATCAATATATATTGTAAGTTCATATGTAAATGTCACAATGAAACCCAATAAATCTGGCATGTCCTCTTATTCTGTGAGGCACTATTAATACGGTACTTTTTTTTAAATCCTCATACCAATAATAATTTCAAATACTTATTAGCACTTGATAAGTGCCATATACTATTCCAGGCAGTTTACATCTAGTAATTTATTGAATCCCCACATCACCTGTATGAGGCAGTTACCATTATTAACCTCATTCAACAGAAAGAAGCCGAAGCCCAGAAATCTTAAGAACCTTTCCCAAGTCTATAGTACCTAACAGAATTGGGGACTGAACCCCAATAGTTGGCTCCAGAAGCTATACCTTCATTACCTGCAAATGATTCGAAAAGGCAGGAATTATGGTTTTCATTGGATAGATGAGACAAAAAAACTGAAACCAAGAAGCTAAGTAATTTAGCTAGAGTCAAACGGAGAAGAGGAAGATTAAAGGCAGAATTGCAGTCCTGAACCCACAAGGGCAGGACCTAATGTCTCTTTCCATAGATAACTCCGCTTACAGAGGCCCAGGAGTAGCTGGTTCAGCGCTGAATCTCAAACCCTTATTTGTGCTTAATTGTCTTCATACCTCTGGGTTAATTACGGGGCATGAAGGTAGGGAGACACCCTCCCGACTTAGACTTGACCTCCCAGTCGCTTCCAGTTCCCAGGACCACCAGCCCCGAGGCCAAGGGTGAGGCCTTAGTCTGGGACGTTTCTTAGCCCAGGTTAGTAGCCAGGGAGTGGGGTGGGGAGAGGCTGGGCGGGGCTGGGCAGCCCTGGAACGCAGTGTATCCTATTTCTCACAAACCGCCAATAGCGGACGCCGTGGGGCGTGGCTACACCTGGGAGGCGTGGCAAGACAGCGAAGGGTGCGCTGCGTCCTAGGGCGAGGCTCTGACGTGAGCTGCGCGCACCTGGGCTGGGCAGGTAAGGGTTGGTGTGGGAGCTGGAGAGGAATCCTCAGCGCTCAGTTGCGCAGACCCAGGCGACGCTGGGCCAAGCCGTCGAGGAGCGCCGTTGCGACGAGTGATCTCAGCTGTGGACTTGGTTCGGAGGGACGTCCGCTTGTGGTTAGCCAACTAAGGAAAGGTGGGGACACCAACTTCTGGAGATTACCTTGCGGGAGGAAGACACCTCCGCGGGTGGGGAAGGGCCCACTCCGGAATTTGTGGGGATGGGAGAACTTGCTTGGGAACGTCCGCTTGTTCGCTGATACCCACCCGGGCTAGGTGGGTATCCTCCAGGTAGCTTTGCGCGGTCCTAACTCATAGCGCTGGGCTCCTCCCGACCTCACACTAAGTCGTCTCCAGTTGCCTCCTGCTGAAGCGGAGTTCGCTACTCCTGGCCCCCGCCCACCCACCTACCTCACCATCGGATGGAGTTAAGGAGTCCCTACCCCCACTCCCCTTCGAGTTTAACCAACTTGCTTTGCCTCTGGCCTTTGGTCCTGGTGGGTGTTTTGAGAAATCGTGAAAGACAGCGACCTGGAGCTTTGGCTGGTTTGTTTTCCTTCCCTAGGTTTGTTTAGCACAGTCAGGCCTCTGCCCAGGACCTGGGAGACACCCATGGATTTCCAAGTAGCCAAGCTAGGTATTGGGGAGGGTGGCGCCAGGTGTGGCTTTGCTCTGGGGGTGAGGCCCTCTTTGCCTGAAGGAGCTGGAGGCTGGTGAGGAGAAAGGAGGAAAGTCTCCCAGGCCTGACTGGAAAGGAGGCCTGGGGTGTCACTCTTTACGAGAGAGCCTGCTTAGTGGTAAAGGGGTCGTCTGGCCCCTACCATACTCTCTGGGTGTATATCAAGAGTAGAAGCCGGGGAAGGGATTGGTGAATTTTAAGGTTAGATGTGTGTATAATGCATGACAGCACCACCAATATCCTGCAACTCCCTGTTGCCATACCCCAACTTCAGTCTGTCAGGGAGGGTGGAAATTACAGCTAGAGGCCAAGAATTTATCTCTAAGCAGGGCTAAACCCAACGAAGGAAAGGCTGGAGAATTTAAGAACTTAAGATGACATTTCAGTTCCCTTCAGAAGGAAGAGGAAAAATGGGGCTGCCCCTAAGACCTGTCTATAAGAAATGGCAGGTGTGTTTTACTCAGAGCAAAACCATGGACAGCCATATCCTTGCTGTGAGCTAGCCCAGGCAGATGGTGGTGGTGGTGGTGGTGTGTGTGGGGGGGTGTTTATGGAGGACTTGCTTCCTGGAACCAGGGTGTGAGAAAGGACAGTGCCTTGGGGAAGCTGAAAGTGTCCTTGCTCACTGTCAGGGAAGGGTGATGGGTAGCTTCTTTGTTCTTTGGATGGTTGAATACTGTTAGAGACACAGGCCTTGAATTTTGCTGCAGTAGCAGCTGGAGCAACTAGGGCTGATTTCAACAAGGCGGAGAGTGTTTAAAAGAACTCTGATTTAGGTGTGTTTGAGAGTGGGTGTCATACAATCTCACTCACCTGATTGGTCCTCCATTGGGTCTTTGTTGTTTTTGGTTTTAGTGTGTAGAACTTAGGATGGAGGGACTTGGAATTCAGGGTGTAATGGTAGGATTTGACATAGCACACTCTGACTTGGGAATGTTGAGTCTCAGCCCAGATACTGCACTCAATTTTTCTGTGCTTCAGTTAACCTAGTTGTTATATGGAGATTATATCACTTCTAGGATCCAGATGGTAAAATCAGACACATTAAGTATACATAAAACTGAAAGCCTATATAAATATTAAGGATTATTGTTACCATCCTTCATAAGAAGTGTTATTGTCCTGTGGTTGAAAAAATGCCACTTGCAGTTTTAAAAACATTATAAACTGAAACATATCATTGGAGAAAAAAATGCGAATCATATGTAAATGTATAGAGGAAAGTATAAAAAGCGCCCATAGTTCCATTACTAGGTAAACATTGCACATATGTTGCCTTGACTTAGTTCTTTCTCTTTTTCATGGGTGTGTGTAGGTATAGTGTACGACAGTATAGTATGTTACAAAGTGGAGATACTCTAAATAGTCACTGTCACATGCTGCATTCTTACCCCCTCACCCTTAACTTCATATTGAAAACATTTCCCCAAATCTAATAAAAATTTTTCCGACACTCGTAATGGTGGTTGGATATTGCAGCCCGTGGATATGGTTTAATGCCCTCTTCATCACTTTGGTCATTTTCAGTTTTTCCCTCTCTGTTTTAAGAGTCTTAGTTACCAGATGCAGCTCAGGGAGATCTTGGCTAAGTTTCAGAAGATGGAAGGGGCTGGCAATGAGGGCACAGGGTGGAGAAGAGGGCAGACTGGGGCTCCTTCCCATGGGGCTGATGTGGGTTGCTCCTGTAGTTCCATCTTGGGAGAACACTGAGAACTCAGGGCTCTAGATCTTAATCACTGATCTGTATGGGTGTCTGCTCCTCCTTCTCCATCACTAGGTGCTGTTTCTTAATCATGGCCTGGTTGCCTTAAATTTTTCTTGATGGCTGTTGATTAACTACAGTAAGCCCTTCAAGTCCATGATGGGTCAAGATGTGAATCTTGTGGGTCTGACACAGCCAGATACAGGTCTTACCTGTTGTGCAATAGAAATTCTCAAAAGTCTCTTACTAGATTGATTGGTTTGCTGTCTACTTCCTTATTCTCTTTTTCCTTCCCTTGTCTCATCTTCCTTCCAGTAGGTCTAAGACTAGGGAGGAGAAGGTAGCATTTGCCCTGGGACACTATGCATTCCCTTTTTATAAGGTATACTTGTTTCCATGTTTTGATGGTTTCACATGCTACCCTACAAAACACCCAAAATTAAGACCAAGAACACAGCGGCACTTGAACACTGCATATCAAGCTCACTTGCCCACAGTGAGCTGCGCTCCCAGGGGGAGGGTTTCAGTTGCAGGACTTGGTAAATTGGGTCAGAAGGCTCAGGTGCAAGCAGTTCCTACCTTACTCTTAAAGTGCCAGTCACTGAGTTGGGTTTCAGTTCTTTGTATTTGTTGGGAACCTGGCTGGGGAGAGAAGTGGTACTAGGGATCACCCCTTGGTTAAGCTTTTCTGAGTGGGAGCCTTCAACTGACTCAACTGGCTTGTTTTCACAACTGTGATCCAGGTAGGGGTCTTTTAGGCCGTTGTGGGGCTTACAGCTCCAGTGTGGATTTCCTTAAGAAGGAACATCTGATGAAAACATTGAGCTTCGTGCACAGTAGCTGGAAAATAAATATTTGTTGAATAACTTATTTTTCTAGGCATCTATTTCTCATGTTAAGTAAAAACAAAATAAGAACATCAGAAATCCCAATACAACATCCCAGACAAACAATTTCCAGTGAGTGATTTTTTCCTTTGGGCACCTGATCTGGGAAGGCCTTTTGTTTTCTGCCGAGTGCCAGCTGCTGTCGAATGTTATCTGCTATGCCCATGTATTTTTATGAGAATCAATTGCAGACTTTACCCAGGCTGGCGCCTGTAACCAATCAGCTCACGCCAGCCTCTGTGGGAAGATAAACAGACCTCGGTAAGAAGGCTGGCCTAGCTGTGCAGTACTTGTCTTATGACTGTTTTTAGTTTGCTAAGGTTAGGAATTTTGGGATTATTATTATAGAGCTTTTTGGCTTTACCAGGTTCAGTTGCAGGAAAGTGTTCTCAAAGCCTTTGTTTCTACTACTGCCAAACCTTCTCTCAGACACTGCAGACCAGCTGAAACTCCTTTTTTCTCGGTACAGAATATTTTGGTGACAAGAGAAAGGAAAGTCAACTTGGCTCAGCTCTTAGATCCTAGTGGACTGACTGTCTGCTCACCCATGTAAGTGAGGACTTTGGAATCCAGGACCCGCCCCTCACCTATTTCTCTCACTTTCATTTGTCTTGTTTAAAAAGAGCTTAACTTCTTGCTCATGTGCTTCCTGTTTCCATAACTTTTTGTTCCCTCTCTTGAGGTGAGGTTGAAAAGAGCAATTGCTCTTTTCCAAAGCCCTTGAGGAAGGACTGTTCCAGTGGGGATGACATCACCTTTTTATTTTTCTGCTTCAGGATTTAAATAGGAGAAATCTGATCTACTTGCATGATAAGTCTGATTTGGCTAAAGCATGAAGTATAAATAGCTTTGGAATAAGAATCAAAAGAAGCTTTTCACCTCTTTTCTTTCTCTCTTGGCACAGTTTATTCCCCTATTTAGTTTCTTTACTGTAATCTAGTGAAATTGTAGCTCTAGCATATGGGAACGATGGCTGTAAAAGGTTCCCAGTGACTGGCCTAATTCTCCTATTCATCCCCCAACCCCAGACCATGGCCCTTCACCCTCGCAGAGTCCGGCTGAAGCCCTGGCTGGTGGCACAGGTGGATAGTGGCCTCTACCCTGGGCTCATCTGGCTACACAGAGACTCTAAACGCTTCCAGATCCCCTGGAAACATGCCACACGGCACAGCCCCCAACAAGAGGAGGAAAACACCATTTTTAAGGTAAAGGACTTTTTTCTACTATCTGGATTGATTTTTTTTTTTTCCCCCAATTCTCTCAGACCTTTCTGAGTTTGTTTCTTTTTTCTTTTTCATTTCTTTTCTTTTTCATTTGGCAGTACTGGGCTTTGGACTCAGGGCCTGGCATTTGCTTATCACTTGAGCCATGTCCCCAGCTGTTCTCTTGATTTTTCTATTTTGGCCTGAGGAGTACTCTAAATCAAAACTCTGATGAAGCATAATGTTTATGATGGTGATTCCTGAACTGAATAGGCAAAGTAATTCCTCTTCTTGAGGCATGTCTCTAAAGGTTGAAGCCCTTTATTCTTTCCTACTGGATACTCCATTCATGTCTCAGAAGATCCAAGGTGAGTTCAGGAAACTGTAAGTGATTGTAGTGATGTGGTTGTTCCAAAAGTACCAAAGATCAGCCATTGACTCCTCTTCATTCACTCAAGACACTTGCTATGAAGAAAGATGCTTGAGCCTGGGGTGGTTATTCAGACCAGGGCAGAGCAATCAGGTGTTAGCAGGCTCCTAACCAACATAGCCTGTCAGGTAAGTATAGAGGCCCTCAGCAATTTATTCTTTTGATATTAAAATATTTTGCCTGATTCTTAGCCTCTGCTTGAAAATTAAAGTTACAGGTTGTTGTTGTTTTTGGTGGTACTGGGGTTCAAAGTCAGGGCCTTGGGCTTGCAAAGTAGGCTTTCTATCACTTGAGCTATGGCCCCACTTCTTACAAGTTTTTATTCTTTAAATGTTTTTACTTCCCTCCCCTTTTCTTTTCTGCTGGGGATCGAACCCAGGGCCTTGCACTTATTACTGAGCTACATCCCAGCCCTAATCATGTTTTCTTAAGCAAAAAATAACTTTGATGTGGTAGTCATTTTATTTCACTGAAAACATGATTTGATCACAGAGTATCTTACAAAATTTAAGTGAAACCAGAGCTTGATTTCAGACAGTAGGTGGTAGGCAGTGTTTGTGGGAAGGGATACCATATAATTCCAGGAGCTGTGCCTACACTCCAGACTAACTTCTTCTGGCTGGTTTCTTCCATCTCAGGAGTAGCTTTAGTTCCTCAGCCCCAAGACACAGAGAAGTATGCTTGCCCTTTTCTTCCCTGGCTATAAGTTAAAAGGCAGAAGTGTAATCCAATCCTGACTGTGGACCTTTCAATATTGATGCTTTAGGTTCTTGCTGACATTGGATCAGGAAAGGTGGGCTCCAGGCTCAGGAGAAAGCCATCCTAGCAGTGTTTCCCACCTGACTCTGTTACATCAGATGTGCAAGGAGAGGCAGAAAGAAAATTGGCCTAATATTACTTAGAAAGAATGTAGCTAGCAAAGTGGCTCAAGGTGGTAAGAGCGCCCACCTAGGAAGATGAGACCCTGAGTTCAATGGCTTCTGTGCCACTTGGCAAGGGTCCACCACTTTTCTTGTGGTGCTTCTTTCTTTTCTTTCAATAAAGTTTTGCTAATCAATGCCTGCTTGCCATCAGGTAGAGGCCCCTTCTTTTCTGGCAGTGCTCATCTTTTTCCTTTTTTCTTCCAATAAAGTTTTGCTAAAAAAAAAAAAAAAGGAATGTACACTAGCACTTAATTTTGATATAAATAATATAAAAGTGTTAAGGAAAACTCCTGTAAACCAGCTCTCGTTACTGGAGTTGGCATTTGGCGGGGTGAGAAGGCTGCCCTGGCCCATCTGGCCTCCCTGTAACCTGAAACTGAAATTTCCAACTGAAATCTAGTCTGAAACAATTTGCTATTGAAACATCTCATTGGTCATGGAGAAGAGGTTGGTCCTGTAAGCCCCACTCATGAGGGTGACCTGCATGCTTGGAGCTTGAAGGAAGCCTTGTATAAGTTTATCTGTTTGCAGAATGCTGAGTGAGGGTCTGGGAGGTCAGGATGCTTTTACAGATCCAAGCTCTGATGAGCCTTAGGCAAGATACACAAATGAGGCATTAGCATTGAATGGGTGCCTGTGTCCATGATCTCATTTAATTCTCATGACGACGGTGTAAGGGAGGTATTGCCTTCATGCTGTACATGCAGAAGCTGCCTCTCAGTGGGGCAGAGTAACTTTGCCAGTAAGTGGTGGTTTCAGGATTCAAACCCATATCTCTGTGTCTGTTCTCTTATCCCACTTTCTGCCATCCTGCTGCCCTTCTGACTGGAGATTAGAATATCTGGCCTCAATTCTTAACCATCAGCTGTATGTGTGGTCTTGAGCTCCAGAATGGTAAACTGGGAATGAAGCCAGTCTCACCTGCCTTATAGGATTATTATTGTTTAAATTTTAATTTTATTTGCAGTACTGGTGATTGAACCCATGGCCTGTACATGCTAGGCAAGTCCTCTACCACTGAGCTATATCCTCAGCCCTTTTGCATTATTTTTGTTTGGAGACAGCGTCTTCCAAAGGTGTCCAGCACTATGTTGAACTTGCAATCCTCCTGTCTCAGCCTTGTCTCATAGGATTATATGATAATCAAGTGAAATAATGTATGGGAAAGGATTTGTTAAGCACCATAGAAATATAGAAATTATCTCCATTTTAGGAAGAGAAATAAGGAACCATACAGTGATCAGAATCTCTCCAAAGCAAGACTCAGGATGGGTTTGCACAAGTAATGTTTATAAATCACCATTTTTGCCACATGGTACCTCATAGGCCCTCCTTTCCTAATTCTGAAGTTACATTCATAAAGGGTACAGCCCCCTGCTGCATCAACCTTGGGTCTTCAGCATTATTTGAGTGGGCCTGAGGGATGCTGTGTGGTGAGCAGGAAGTTGGGTTGTGGCAGAGTTACTCTGCTTGCTCTCCATGGAGGATCAGGGCTTTAGGGAACCACAGAAGTTTGCAGACTTCTGCCAAAATCTGCATAGTCAGAGTTAGCTGGGTGGGGCCAGAGTGCACATAAACATAGAGGATTGAACAAACAGCAGGGAAAATATGGGGAGGCAGCAGCCAGGTAATCAGGTAACTATAGATGTGCCTTCCAGACAGTAGGGACCAGTGAAGTTTTAATCCCCTATGAGGGTTGGATGGAATGGAGCAGCAATTAGGCCCCCTAGTGCCTGCTCAGCCACCTAGGGCAGCACAGCTTTGTCAAAGTTCTGCATTACAAACCACATGACAAATGGAGGAACCCAAATCTGAGAAGATTGTAAGAGGAAGTGAGCCTGAACTGGAGGAGGAGGAGGAGGAGGAGAATTTAGGTTAGCTCTGGAAGGAATCTTCCTTATGACTATAAGTCAGGAGGTGACTGAGGCAGATCAGAGATGTCAAAAGGTGGAGCAGAAAAATTCAATTTCTGCAACCAGGGAGAGTGGATATCCTGTGAGCGGAAACATAAAAGCCTGTTGGGCCTGGAAGTAGGGCTGGCATTCAACACCCTACTTTGTTCCTGAAGAACCTGGTCTATAGGACGAGCAGCCTAAGTTAGTCTTTTCCTCACTGAGGAGGCTACCTTGTTCCTCTTGTCTGGGGATAGTGCTGTGAGTTTTCATATTTGGAAACCAGAGAGGAGGAGACAAAGTGGTTTTAGTACATGCCACCAGCTACTGGTGTGGCTGCAGCATGAGGTTTCCAATGAAGTAGGAGTTTTGAGGAATAGGGAAAGGTGTGGGATTCTAGAATTTCAGGCCCCTCAGCAAGTGAGGGGGTGCAAGCTGAATCTTGACAGTATGCTTTCTTCCCTGAAGGCACTGGGTTTCTGCAATTCTTTATGCCTCAGATTGAATATTGAAGGGAAGGATCAATAGGTTAAACTTTATATCATTGGCCATACTCCTCATGGTAAAAAAAATTAATAAAATAAAAAAAGAAAAACAAAAACAAAAATCCTGCTATCCAGGGTTGTCCTGAGCTTTTTGGTGCATATTTACTCCAGACTTTTCTTTATTTTCAATCCTTCATTGTAGCATTGTCATCTGGACAGGTGCTGGTACTGAGGCTTGAGATGAAGCTCTTCCTTTAGAAAGACTGTTTATACATAGCTTAATTTCCCTTTGGCCCTGCCTTGCCTGGTCCCAAGGGCAATTGCCCACTGCAATGTCTGTACATCAGGGTTAAGATTGTGGGGCACTGCTGCAGGCATATGTATATGAGAAGAGTTAAGGATACTCTTTGCAATTGTTCTGGGTACTCACTGTTATTTTCTGTTCCTCAGGCCTGGGCTGTAGAGACGGGGAAGTACCAGGAAGGAGTGGATGACCCTGACCCAGCTAAATGGAAGGCCCAACTCCGTTGTGCTCTCAACAAGAGCAGGGAATTCAACCTGATGTATGATGGCACCAAGGAGGTGCCCATGAACCCAGTGAAGATATATCAAGTGTGTGACATCCCTCAACCCCAGGGTTCGATCATTAACCCAGGTGAGGCCCACTGTGGGCAACATGCCAGATTCTGGGCTGGACTCTTAAAAGAGCTGAAAAACAGTCTGGTTTTCAAAGTTCAAGACTAGTCAAATAAGAAAGCCTTTCCTTAAAAAGAACTCAGAACAAATGGTTTAAACTTAGCAAAATCCTGTTCCTTTAGGGAAATGGTTATTACTCAGATTACTTAAAGAAAGTAGAGGGAATCCAGAATTCTGTTGTAAAAACAGCGTCTCTTGGGACTTGAAAGGCTAGAGGTTTTGCAGGAGGAGGGATTCCAATGTAGAAGGTTTCAGTTCTAAACCTGGCTCTTATCACTTGACTACTTGTGGGACTTGAATCAAGTCATTGGGCCTCTTGAACCTCAGTGTCTTCAATTCTAAAATGTGGATCTCTGAGGTACATTGTATGCATGTGCGGAAGTATCACAATGAAATCCCTTTTGCAAATAATATATGCCAATATTAAAAAGAAAGAAAAAATGTGGAATCTAAGCTGGGTGCCAGTGGCTCTTGCCTGTAATCCTAGCTACTAAGGAGGCAGAGATCAGGAGGATCATGGTTCAAAGCCAGCCCAGGCAAATAGTCCTGGGAGACCCTATCTTGAAAACACCCATCACAAAAATAGGGCTGGTGGAGTGGCTCAAGGTGAAGGCCCTGAGTTCAAGCCCTGGTACCACCAATAAATAAATAAATACATAAATAAAATTGACATAACATGTACAAGCTATTAAGTTCTTTATAAATGTTGGGCAAATGGTCATTTAATTTGCAGGATACTTTTGCAATACCACCCAATCCTCATATTTACTCAATACATAATGCATACTAAGACCCAGATAATTTAAACATGTAGTCTAGTAAATCCAGTGAGGCTCTGCATGAATGGAGGGGTCTGTGCATCATATTAAACTCACAAGGGTGAAATGTTGATGTCTTTGAATCCCTAAAAAAGATGCTAGTATGTATGAAGGTAATATGTAGCTATACTAATATGTAGAAATCTCCAAGAGGAGGAAGTAGGATCTGTAGCTTCTGGACAGGGAGAGAGAAGACAGCTGCATTCGGGCCCCATAGGATGAGTTGGAACTAGGAGTCAATACACCCTGTTCCCACTTTTTAAATCTAGAGCACTGTGGGTGCATACTGACCCCAAGGAGGATCTGTGTAGCAGTCTATATCTTGGGTGGTGAGTCAGTTGCAGTTGACAGTGTGACTTGAACTGCTTGACTTGTGTGTCTTGGGTAGGATCCACAGGATCTGCTCCCTGGGATGAGAAAGATAATGATGTGGATGAAGAAGATGAGGAAGATGAACTTGATCAGTCACAGCACCATGTTCCCATCCAGGACACCTTCCCCTTTCTGAACATCAATGGTAAGTGGGTTGGTAGGTGGGACAGAAAGATAAGGAGGATATAAAGGGATTTGGCCTTGGACCTGCTCATCCCTTGGTCACCTTGGAAGCAATAATTCACCCCTGTGTCCAGACTGCTGAACTGTTAGCAAGCAGGAGTCACCAGCAAGAGAACCCTGTTGGATCAATTATTCCAGTGCAGTGTGGTAGGTTCTAGGGTTCTACAGAGCAACTGATCCAAAGAAATAAAGAATTAATAATTCATTCCCAGTCTTACACACAAATATATCAATGACTGTACATTTTGCCCGTTTCTTTCAGGGCAAGCACAGATGTCTCTTTAATGAATTGTAGGCAAGCTATTCCAGTATTTCTATTAGGATAAATTCTAAGTCACTTCCTTAACAGGAACCATTCTACCTAGGCTGTATCATGGGCAACTTGTAATACTAGGCTTTGATATGATTTTTTTGCCAGAAACTTTTCTTGACTTGAGAGGTTGGGAGGCTTCTTTGTGATGCAGCAGGCACTAAACCTCCTGCTACACATGCTGAGGCTGCTCAAAAATACGAGTTGAATTGTTCGACACCATCTTTACGTCATCTGTCCATTGGAGTGCTCCTAGTCAAATGACTTGCATCCAGCTTAGTGGCTTTTCATGATCTTTTTAGTACCATCTGGATTCTGTGGATCAAATGAGATAACTTGTGCCATCTAGAAAGCAAGCTTATATATCAAGATGCTCTATTTAGGATTTTGTGGTACCCTACTCTAGGTGATGTTCCTATCTTCGAGAATCAGGAAATGACACTTATCATCTGTCCACTGGCCCTCCTTGACTTCTGCCATTTAGATCTTTGTAAACAAGTGATAGGTAAAGAAAAATTTCATGGACAGCTTGGCAAGTATGTTACAAGCTACATTTCCACTCAGTGAAATTTTAAGAGTTGGACATCTGGAAATGTGAGATCTTTTCCCAAATTCTTGGCTGAGTCCTTAAAAGTATGTAACCTGTTTCCAAGATACTGATTTCCTATTTTTGATACTTTATTAAAGCTAATGTTGTCTGTCCTTATGTTTTGGGCTGCTTTGGATCTTTTTTTGGAAAGTTGTGCAACATAATTAAAAACAAAAATGTTAAATGGTATATAGATTTAACCAGACTTGAACACAAAGGGTCAAAGAAATATTAACCTCTGTGATTTCAGAGCTGTTGGGGCAGAGGAAGAAGAATTATTGAAGAATAGATGCCTAAGAGGTGAGGCTAGGAGAAGAATACTGTAGACTTTGGAGTAAACCAACTTTGATAGTAGCATGGATGTAGGATTGACATTTTCACTTTTGAATGAATGATAACTTTCACGTGGTTTAAAATTCATGATGGTACAAGAAGGCAATTGAAAGGTTTTCTTTCTCCCCCTGTCCCTGAATCTTCTAGTTCTTTGCCTGGAGGAGAAAAATCTTGTTTTATTTATTTTTTTGATGGGCTGAGAGTTCGAACTCAGGGCTTCACACTTGCAAAGCAGGCGTTCTTCTGCTTGAACCATGCCTCCAGTCTGGTTATTTTGGAGATCTGGTCTCACCAACTATTTGTCTGCACTGGCCTCAAACTGCAATCCTCCTGATCTCAGCCTCCTAAAATAACTAAGGTTATGAGCGTGAGCCACTGGTGCCTGACTGGAGGAGAAAAAGCTTGAGTATCCTTCCAGACATTTTTATGCACGTAAAAATGTATTTGTTTATTTCAATAGAGTTTCTAGCCCATTAATACTTACTTGAAGGTAGCAAATCAGCTAATTCAGTTCTGTTTACTTTATGGAAGGCTGTAAGCTTCTATTTAATTGCTAACCATCAAAATTTGCAGCAGGACATTTCTCACACACATCCTTTCTAACTTATCTCCAGAGAAAATTCACGTCTCTGTGTTAACAAAAGTTCCTAGAACTATGCGTTTTTAGAGAAATAATATGATTAGGCACCTGGAGCAGGGGAATCTTATTTCTTCCTATGAGTTATGGGAATCATTGATGGGTTGGAAGATCACACTAGGTCATGATTCAATGTCTGACTCTTGTCTGGTGGTCTTGTTAGTGCTTAGAACTTCAGACCATGAACATGTACGGTGTCTCTGCCTGCTCATCCACATCCTTCTGTTTTAGGTTCTCCTATGGCACCAGCCAGTGTGGGCAACTGCAGTGTGGGCAACTGCAGCCCTGAAGCAGTGTGGCCCAAAACAGAACCTCTGGAGATGGAAGTACCCCAGGCACCTATTCAACCCTTTCATACCTCTCCAGAGCTGTGGATCAGCTCTCTCCCAAGTAAGTGACCCTTGATCTTTATCGCTGAGTCTTCTGTTGCAGTCTGTTTCTTGTCATGCCTTCTGCCTCCATTTCTTTTCTGGTGCCGGTCATAGAACCCAGGACATCTTGTATGCTAGGCACTGAGCTATCCCCAACACCCTCTGCATGGGAAGTGTAGCTACTTGTCCCACATGTACCCTCTGTGTCAGATGAGTCACCAGGGAAGTAAAGAAACCGGCCCATACCTTCTCACCCAGAAAGATGATCTGATTGGTCAGAGTTCCAGGATACTCACCATTAGCTTGGCTAGGGGATTTAGTGACAAGGCCAGTTATGAGATAGGAAAATTAATGGCCATGGATTTGGTCAAGGAGGCTCTTGATTTAGAGGGGCTTTAAGTGTTCTTTCTGAACTTGGTATAAATTTATCTTAGTGAAGAATCAATGTTGGGCTGGCGGAAGTGACTCAAGGGGCAGAGTGCCTGCCTAGCAAGTGTGAGAACCTGAGTTCAACCCCAGTACCATTTAAAAAAAACAAAAATGGAAAGAAAGAGTCACTACCCTGTTCTTCCTTTCACAGTGTACCTGGTAGTGGTGTGAGTGCTAAAATTTTGTTCAAGAGACTGAGTTTGATAAAGCCTATTGGGCTCAATGGAGAGTTGCTGAGTAGAAATTTACTTTGCAGTGAACTGTTTTTTATGGTATATTATTAGAACAGGATCACAGCATGTGATAACACGTGTGATTTTGAGAAAGATGGCTTGGTATTTCTTCTTGTTCCTCTAGTTTCTTTAAACAATGAGACAAAATTGAAACATAAACCAGAAACCTTAGTTTTTAGTTTCTTCCGTTTTTTCTTTTCCTTTTTTCTTTTCTTTTCTTTTTTTTTTTGTGGTTCTGGGCATCGGCTTTGGGCTTGCTAGGCAGGCTCTCTACCACTTGAGCCATTCCTCCAGCCCTAGTTTCTTCCAATGTCTATTATGTGAAGATTCACTAAGTATAGCATGGGATACCAGAATTGAACACTTTTCTTGGTAAAATTCTAGTCCTTAGGGTGTGGTGATTGAACAGAAATAGTATAGATGAACCTTAACCCTTTTGTGTGACTATTCCAAGGAAATGTTGATGTTTCCCTTTATTGCAGGAAGGGTAACTATGGCAATGTCTTTCCTGAATGCTGGTCGAAAGGTGGTGTGATCATGAGATACTTGCATGAGTCTTAGGGACGGGCAGGCAGAGCAGTAGAACAAGATTCTCACTCTTGCCTTTCACCTTGCAGTGACTGACCTGGACATCAAGTTTCAGTACCGTGGGAAGGAGTATGGGCAGACCATGACTGTGAGCAACCCCCAGGGCTGTCGGCTCTTTTATGGGGACCTGGGTCCCATGCCTGACCAGGAGGAGCTCTTTGGTCCTGTCAGTCTTGAGCAGGTTAAATTCCCAGGACCAGAGCATATCACCAATGAGAAGCAGAAGCTGTTCACTAGCAAGCTATTGGACGTCATGGACAGAGGACTGATCCTGGAGGTCAGCGGTCATGCCATTTATGCCATCAGGCTGTGCCAGTGCAAAGTGTACTGGTCTGGGCCATGTGCCCCATCACTTGTTGCCCCCAACCTGATCGAGAGACAAAAGAAGGTCAAGCTCTTTTGTCTGGAAACATTCCTGAGTGGTGAGTTGTTTTTTGGAACATCGATGGTGGGAATTATTCCCTGGAAGTTTATTTCCTCCATCCTTCTCTTTCTCCTTCTTCTTTTCTTGGCCCAGCAAAGATTTTTTGGGGGGTAGGGAGGGAGGGAGACAGTACTGGGCTGGAACTCAGGGCCTCACACTTGCTAGGCAGGTGCTCTACCACTTGAGCCATGCTCCTAGCCTACTTAGTAAAGATCTTAACCAAAAAATGTCGTTTGGAGGGAGTCAAGCCAGAACTTTGGTTCTGAAAAATGAAAGTGACCTAGGGAATGAAGAAAGGCATTCCATGCTAAGGCTATATACTTGGAGGCTATGTTTAGGTTGGTTTTGACCCCTTCAGTGTGGCAGAAGAGAGGGGAAGTCTTGCCATCACCTCTCCAAATATTACCAGCTCACCTTGATTTTCAAAGGTGACCTTGTCAATCATATTCAGCAAAAACATCCTCTTGCTGTCAGAGTGATTCAAGCAGTAAAAGCGCCTGCCTAGCAAGTGCAAGGTCCTGAGTTCATATCTAAGTGCCCCCACCACCCAGCTCCAGAAAAGAAAAATACACTTTTTTTTTTGTTGTGGGGTCAGGAGGAAATACATGAGTGGTGATTCAAGCTGACAATTTTAAAGACAGCATTGAGATGTGAATTTCACAATGTGGTTTGAATCCCAAGAATAGATTAGTGATGTTCAATAGAACTCTCTGATATGATGGAAAATTGTGGCAGCCACTAGCCACATGTGACTATTGAGCAGGTAAGTGTGACTAATGTGACCAAGAACTAATGTGAGTGGATATGGAATGACCCAGTGTACCAAACCTGCTCTTTCACCTTCTGCAGATCTCATTGCCCACCAGAAAGGACAGATAGAGAAGCAGCCACCATTTGAGATCTACTTATGCTTTGGGGAAGAATGGCCAGATGGAAAACCCCTGGAAAGGAAACTTATCTTGGTACAGGTGAGGAGATAAGAGTGTGCCAACAACTTCTCTTTTTGTCAGTGCTTTAGCACTCATGTCTTGGTCCAGTCCTGATTGAGCATCCATTAGTCTGTGTGTATTTTAATTCCATCAGATGGACAGATTCAAACTTTGCACAGAAGACCAAGCTGAAGAATGTGAAGTCCTTAAAATGGGTGTCTGATTTAGTGGAAATCTTACCTTTCATTCTCTTACTGACATTGGAGTCTTGCTAAAACCTTAGAAATAGAACTGTTTCCAGCTTTTCTTATAAAAACCTTTTGTGTTTTTTAAAGACTGTAACCGTATTCTAGGAGTAACAGCATGGCCACTTGAGATTGCCCCACAGTTGTGCAACGAGACAGGCAATAGATAACATTTGGCTAGAAGTCTTGCTTAATAAGCAGCCATTCATTTAGGCATGTGATATGATGCTACATCTAGATTCTTTTCCTTGAAATTAGTCAATTTCTAAAGTGAACCTTGGAATGATGGTCTGGAGAGATGAAGATGTATTATGAATCTAGATATTAGAGTGGGTAGCTTCCCCAGGGTCTCATTGGTTCTTCAATTTTACATCTCTCCTGCTATGTAAAAATACCTTTTCCTCAGTAGATTCTTGTGTGCTTGTGCCTGAACAGGTCATTCCAGTGGTGGCTCGGATGATCTATGAGATGTTTTCTGGTGATTTCACACGGTCCTTTGATAGTGGCAGTGTTCGCCTGCAAATCTCAACTCCAGACATCAAAGACAACATCGTTGCTCAGCTCAAGCAGCTGTATCGCATCCTCCAAACCCAGGATAGTTGGCAGCCTATGCAGCCTACCCCCAACATGCAATTGCCCCCTGCTTTGCCTGCCCAGTAGTCATGAATGCCATCTTCTCCCTTTTTTTTTTTTACAATACTGTACATAGTGATATTTTTTATTTTTCAAATTTAACCAGCTTTTAAATCTCTTTCCTTTTCTGTTAGAAGTCTGTGACTCCAAATATGCCTAGCCTTTAAAGTTGATTTAATTTATGGAAAAATCACCCTTCAGAATTTCCTTTTCTTTTTTAAAACTTCTCATGGTAGTATGATGTAGTAGAAGGAGATTTGATCTGGGAGTTTGGACACCAGGGTTCTAACTGCAGCTTTGCTTCCAGTGTGACCTTGAAAAGGTCATTTAACCTCTGGGCTTCAAATTTATCACTTGTAAATAAATAAGGATTGGGATGATGCCCAGACTTGCATTCAGCTTTAAAACTGAGTAGAATACTTCATTATACTTGTTTAGGGCAAAACCGCCTGGAACAGAACCCTTCTGCATTGTTCCTACACCACATTTTTCTTCTTTTTTATTTTTTTTTTGCTTTCATCAAAGTTCCCTCAAGCACTGATTTGTCCTGAAATGAGTTCTGTTTGACCTGTTCTGCTAGTAAGCTGGCTCCCTGATGGGGGAAGTAAGAGGGAGAGGAGCTGACTGGTTGCCTAGAAACCAAGCTTGATATCCAAATAGAAATGGGTGCCAAAGTCTGAAAGTCACTCGACCTGTGGAGTAAAAGCTTATAAATTGAGAATCTAAGAGGAAGCTGGTGGCACAGAAAGCCTAGGGATCCTGTGAGAGAAGAGGTTGTCAGGTGTACCTTGCCACCACTCAAACCTTGTGTGTGTGGTGGATGAGCACATGTAACCCAATGGTAGACTTCAGAGACCAGAGTGTTCGTTTTCTTGTTTCCTTCTCTGAGGAAGACTTGGGAGGGAGTTGGGCACCTAGGACATACTCTGAGTACAAAAGACAAAAGGGACAGTTCTTCTTGCTTCTTACAGACTTTTATTTTTGGGCTTTTTTTTTTTTTTTTTAGACAGAGTCTTGCTATGTAGCCCAGGCTGGCCTCAAACTCAGCTTCAGCCTCCCCAGGGCTGACATTATAGACATGTACCATGATGCCCAGCTGCTTGGAGATTTTAAAGAGTCTTCCTGTCATTTGGATTTTCACAGTTGGGAAAAATAAAAAGACGTTGTTGGCTGTGTTAAGGCCAGGGTGAAGAAGGATTGAGTAGTACTCTTCTGGGAAAGGCTTACCTGATGTAAACCTGTTCATCTTCCTTGCTAGGGGAGGTATCTGGGTGTGAACTATGAGGGTGAGAGTGGTATAGAGCAGTGTAGCTTTATCTGTCACAATTGGTCTTGTATCTAGTAAACTTTGCTCAGCTCCACTCTTTCTCTTTAAGATGAATTTATACATAATTTAAATTGCAAGTCCTAAATGGAAAACAAGATGCTAAGCTTGTTTGCAGTCCCCAGTCCTCTTTAATACTGATATCTATTTGTGTCAGGTCATAGTAAGGAAACATATGTCATCTGCTACCCTTAAACCAAACCACCTCCTACTTTTCAAATAACTGAAAGTTGGGTTAGCTTTATTTAAAAACCTAAAGGCTCAATTTAATTAAAAGTGACAATGGGACTTATTTATTTAAAATGTTTTAGTTTAAGGATTTCCAAGAGACCTAGTGGAACCTGCTGTTATTAAAAGCGCAGCTAAGAGAAAGATGGATAAAGATCTCAAGTGCCCAGCTCCAAGAAAAAGTTGGGCTTTTAGAAACTTGGAATTGTACAAAGCATAGAAATTTTACATTTTTTGGGTCATTTTGTTGAGTGGGTAAAGTGAGAGATTTGATCTTGATGTTTGGCTACCCCCATCAGCATCTGTGAGCTCAAAGTTAAAAGGAACCCATTGTAGATAAAGTGGGAGGATAGCTGTTGAGTATGGGCTGGTTCCTTTCCTTTCTGTGAAATGTCCATCTGGATGGGAGGTTAGATAATATGAGCTGGTAAAGAATGTTGAAAATAGTGTTCTGAAGTGCCAGGGACGAAGCTTTTACTATGTGACTGGAAAAGTCTACAGGTGTGTCAGAGGGATGGATGAATGGTTTTATATGGTCTTAACCAGATAGCCCAGTATCTTCCTTGTTTTGAATTTTGTTCTGAATGCTGAGAGAGTACATGTGGGGATCTCCTCTGATCATCTCCAGTATTCTTTCTCAGTTTTGGTATCCTTTCTTGGGCACTCAATCTATTATCCACTTTGGTGGCTATACTACTCATTCTTTAGGTGTCTTGTACTCCCTTGCCTTCACCTTGCTTAAGACTGGGAAGGGAAGTTAGATTGTCGCCAGCACTTCTTTTTTTATCACTATGCACACCACCACCACACTACATTAGTTCAAAGTTAAAAAGAACCTAATACAGGTAAATTAGGAGAGCAAGTGTTGAATCTGGGCTGGTCCCTTTCCCATATAACTAGGTCCCTGATTGTATGTTCCAACAGCACCCTAAACTTTCACTTTTAGAATAATCATGTCCTTTGTAACTATTAAGCATCTGTGTCCTGCTTAGTTACAAACTTGCTAAAGGTGAAGATTATCTTGGAATTTGCTTCCAGTCCTTACAACAGTGTCCTGATATGCAGTTTGTTCACAAGTATTTGTTGCTGTAATAAATGAATGAACTAAATAAGTCTTCCATTTTGAGAGTTTACTGCTAACTACCATGGGGAAGTAAAATAAATAAATATGGGATGGAAAAAAATTAGACTATTTTCTAGTCTGCTTCTTTGAGCTAAAAACCAGAGTTACACCCCTACAACCTGGTCCTCCTTCAATGCTGGTTCCATCTTTACTCCTATGTGTTATCTCTTTTCACAATTTGCAGATATCACCAAGGTAGAGCTAAGAGTGACACCTCCCTATGTCAAGTAACACTTTTCCTTTGCACCGACCTGATGGAAAAGATATGATGGAAAAGCCTCTGAATCTTTGTCATTTGAAATCAGCAAATGACTTCTAGAACTTGAGCTCCATGAGGGTGGGGTTGGTCTGTTCTTTACAATGCAAACACTCCTAGAGCAGGCCTAGAACGTATTAGATGACTTTTTTTGTTTTTTTTAATGGGTGTGCTTTTAAATGGAATTTTATGGTTTTAAAAAGATTTGGTAGTACTGGGGATCGAACTCGGGGTTTCTTACATGCCCTGCAAGTGCTCTACCACGGAGTCACAACCTAGTCCTACCTCACGGTTTCATACCTTCCCTCCTTGAAAGTCAAGACTACCAAATTTATAATTTAGGGCCATCAAAGCGGGAAAACCAAAAAAAGCTTTATAGCACCACCCACAGGTGAGGATATTTTGCAAAATGTCAGTCGTCTTGACAAGGTTTGTCGGGAAGAAAAAGCGCATTTCTTCAGACACAACGCAAAGCGTGATTAATAGATGTCGTATGCCCTGGTTCTAGCTTTCCGGGAGGTCAAGTGGGCCATTGGACTTCATAACTCAAGAAAGGTATGCCACAAGGTAAAGCGAGGACAGCGGCAAGCAACAAATCTCACTAGCTTCCTCCACTTCCGCCCCTGCCAGTCCGTAGGCAGACGGGCGGGGTTGGAGGCGGTCTGGCCGGAAGGGGCGGGGCTCAGGCGGACCATACTTCCGGCAAGCCGGAGGACTGCTTGGCCAGGCGAGGCGCTTGAGCGGAATGGGTGACGTCATGGGAGGGTTGGGTTGGAGGGAGAAACGGGAGAACCGAAAGGGCGCGCCTTCGCAACTGGCTGTCCTCGCCGACATGGAGTTGAGCTAGTTCGCCAGGTCCTCCTCGCGCGGGCGGGATTTCCATTGTCGTGGGGCGCCGAGCCCTAGCCGCCTTTCCCAGCAGCAGCCAGGACACCGGAAGAAGTTCCTGAGCCCGCGAACCTGCAGCGGAAGCGGAAGCCGAACGTTTGTAAGCTAGAACACCTGCCGCTTTAACCCCGTCACTTTAATCTCAGATGTGCGGTACGTGTGTTGGATGCAATTTAACGTCCCACAGTCCTTGGATAGCTGCCAGAAGGGGAAGGCGAGGTCAGCAGAGGTTAAAACACAACTTTCCTGCAGTTCTAGCCGATTACGTTTATTTTTATATCTCAGGTTGAGATGATTGTTCACATTCTAGTGTATGTTAGTTTAATAGGATTGCTATTGCAGCTATTCACTAAAAGGGAAGTTGGCCGTGGAAAGAGTACATTTGGAACCAAAAACTCTGTCCCAGAAGGGTCGTTTTAGGTGAAATGCAATGAGTTTGCCAGAGACTGTGCTGCCTCTTCTCTGCTTTAAACTTCTTAAGGTTTTAATCAGAGAACATAATTTTCAACAGGTAAAATTTAGAAATCAGAGATAATATAAATCTGGCTATAAACCCAGAAAGATACGAATCTGAGACTAAGGAATACTAAGTAAGCCAGAGAAATAGGGTAGCATTGGTGACCTCATCTTTACTGGCCTGGATCAGCCTTCTGAATTAGAGAGAAAGGACAAAATATCATTGGGAGATACTATAAGACTTAATGGGAAGGCTGTGGTAGGTTTCTTGGTTTGCCACTGGCTGGTGTTAACAGTTCATTGCTACCACTTTCTTTGTAGGCTCTCTCAGGTGTCTGTAGCTGAGCTGCAACCCAGGGAAGGGAACTGTTGCTAGCTAAAGAGGCCATATTTGATGTTGCTTCCAGATCTCATGTCAACGCTGAGCCCTCAGCTACTGGTGGCAGCTGCTCAGCAGACTCTGGGCATGGGAAAGAGAAAGAGTCCTCCTCGAGCCATCTGCGTCCACCTAGCTGGAGAGTTGCTGGCTGTGGCCCGGGGACTGAAACCAGCTGTGCTCTATGATTGCAACTCTGCAGGAGTATTGGAGCTTCAGAACTACCTGGGGCAGCTGCAGGGGCTGGGCTTCCTGGCCCTGGGACTTCACATTCTTGAGATTGGAGAAAATAGCCTCATTGTCAATCTTAAGCATGTATGTGAACATTTGGAGCAGGTGCTGCTTGGTACCATAGCCGTGGTGGATATTTCCAGCAAACATCCTCACCCTTCTGTCTGTTCATTGGACCGGCTTCAGGACTTGAAGGCCCTCGTGACCGAGCTCATCATGCATTTGCATGGCCTGCAGAGGGACCTGTCTGTAGGTGTCTCCCATAGCAGGCTCCATTCCACAGACTGGAATCTCTGTACTTTATTTGGGATCCTCCTGGGCTATCCTGTGTCTTACACCTTTCACATGAACCAAGGAAATGACAACTGCTTAGCCCTAATCCCATTACGGGTGTTTACTGCCAGGATTTCGTGGCTGCTAGGTCAACCTCCAATACTGCTATATTCCTTTAGTATCCCAGAGAGCTTGTTCCCAGACCTGAGGGATATTCTAAATGCCTGGGAGAAGGATCTCAGAACCCGATTTAGGACTCAGAATGACTTTGCTGACCTCAGCATCTCCTCTGAGATAGTGACACTGCCAGTTGTGGCCCTCTGACTTTAATTCTCCTCCTATCTAGAAGGTATTCAGTAAATAAACATCTTTGGATTGGTGATGTCAAATAGGAATCATGTCAAGTGCCAATTCCAAGTGTCTTGAGAACATGAGGGAAGAATGCTATGAGCAATTGGCCACATATGCAAATGGGAATAGGTGGTGGTGGTGGTGATAGCATTGGTAGTACATGTTTGCCATTTCAGTACTTGGAAATCTGTACTTAGCAGAGGTATCTATTCATTTTTCATTGGAAAGAGGTAGAAGGAAAGGGATGCTGGAGAAAAGAAAGGGTTGTAGAAGACTAGCAGTATACCCTTGTATGGTACTTGCCCTATGCAAATAGTGTCTCCTAGGAAAACAGGAGGACTGATATGTTGATATACTTCTACCTGAATTGGGCTAAGGAGAGTAGACCAAGATATTTAAGTGTAATAACTGTGATATATTATTCAGGAATAAACTGAAAGTTCCAAGGAGCAGTCTTGGGAAGTTTATTTATAGCAGGTTAAAAAAAAATAGAAATTCCAATTCATTTGGAGGGGAAATCCAAGCTGTAAAGTACCCAAACTGTCTGAGCTTTTCGTTGAGTTGCTTGCTTCTGATTTTACTCCAGGCACATGTCACAAGTTATTCAGATCAGTAGATTATTTTTGTTAGCCAGGAACACTGCCAGTGCTGTAGCAATCACCACCATTAACATTGGGAACCACTGGCCACATTGCCTCTGTTTGAAGGGAGGTGGAGACAGAAGAAAGCAGCCATGAGTTAGTTGAAGAAAGTAGGGCAAGCATAGTCCATCCTGTTCTAGACTAGTGGAAAAACCTCTTGGGTTGGTGGCAGAGAAAAAGCTTTTTCCTTCATTGTCCCATCCATTTTCTGTCATCTTCCTTGGGATAAAACCTGGCTCAGGAAACCATATCCAGTAAGGGCCGAACACTGAAATGCTGATACAAATAATCAGGAGTGGAAAATAACTCAGCAAAATTATATTCCCTGTTCATGTGTTTCAGTACTTTTGCTCTCCTCCCATTGTCATTGTCATGTTCACTGTAGCCTAAAGAACGCTCTGGTATTTAAGCTAATACAGGTTCAGTATCCCTTATCTGAAATGCCTGGGACGATGAATGTTTCAGATTTTGGAGTTTTTTGGATTTTGTAATATTTTCATAGATTTTACCAGTTGAACAGACCTAATTTTAAAAATCTGAAATGCTCTAAAATGTGAAACCATTTTTTAATAAAATTTTTTTGGTGTACTGGGGATTGAACCCAGGACTTTAAGGGCATGTTAGGCAACCGCTCTACCACTTGATACACACCCCCTTGCCCAATCTCACACTTTTTGAGCATGATGTCAGTGTTCAAAAAGTTTTGGATTCAGAGCATTTCAGATTTTTAGATCATGGATGTTTAACCTGTATTAAGTCTTTTTCCAGGCTCAAGAGTTTCATGAAAACTGGTCTTGCATGCATAAGCCAGTGTTTTTTTTCATGGTTGCTGTACTGTCAGCATAGTATTAAACCAAGTAGAGTGTAACAGAGTGACCAGATGTTGTCATGGGCTAAGAGATTTTTATCTGCAAGACTTGGCTGAAAAGGAAACCACCATCATCTAGGGCTGGACAGGAGAATGGACCGTCTTACTCTGGGCGGCTGCTGCTGGCTGTGGTTCAGCTCTTCTCGACAGTGCTGCAACTTTCTCATGCAGGAGAGGTACTCATCACTGAGGTTGTCTAATTCTGAATGCAGTTCTCTGCACTGGGGAAAATATCAACAAGGTCATCACTACCAGTTTTGTCTGTGATAAACCCGGGAAGCGGAGAATGCTCTGAGTACCGTATTCCTTCACTTGAATGAATCATTCTTTCTTCCCAGCCTTTCTCAGAGATTTCAGTTTGTCTTTCTACTCTCTCACCTAGTTTGTCTGGAATGTGTTCAGTTGAACATTGATTATGTTGCATATATTACATATTATACATGTAAATGCTACTATATGACAGTGTATGTGCAAGTGCTTTTGTAGGTGGAGTATCAAAAAGTGAAGTTTTTACAGCACAAAAGATCTGGAAGTGACTTTAGTACAAGTTTCTTTCCTAGGAGCTAGTTGCTTACCAATGCTTCCAGGGATATGTATGTTTGTGAGTTTGTACATAGGAAAGTTTTTGCTATTTAAAAGACACTATGTAAAAGCTTTAACATACTCAAATGGACAAAGCTTGAGAAGTTAATGTGTTTATCATATGTGTTTGAGTTTAGGATGACTGTAAAAAATAACTATTTTTTGATTAGGGGCTGGTATAGATAAGGAAGGAAACAAAAACAAGACATTTTTATAGAAGCAAATGAATATCTTGGCCATCCAGTCACAATTTAAACTTTGAAGCCCTTGTCCTCTGTCTCCCAGCAGTTTTCCCTGAGCCACTCACAGTCCAGGGCTACTTTCTCACCTCCTTTTCCTTGACCTGGAGCTGCAAAGTCTTCTTTTGCAGCTGGTCTCTGAGATCCCAGTCTTTCTCCTGCCCTGTACCCTCCGGCTCCATTTCATTGTGAGATGGTTTTGGATTCCACACAGGCAAATCCTGATCTAAAAAAGCAGCCAGATTCTCAGTGATAGTGAAACCCACTTGAGGAAGGGCCCTGTTATTGAGTGAGAACTTCTAGGAGTTGGGGAGGGGAGGGAGCAGGGAGGACCTGCCCTTGGCTAAACTGAATGGAATGGAACTCTCATTGGGACCTTCTCTGCTCTGTCTAGACAGATAACTGGAGTTTGAGCTCCTTGACAGCAAGGTTGGCATCTTATTTTTCTTTGTATCCAGTCTTACTTGCACTTTTAGCAAATACTTATTAATTGAATAACTTTGGTTGTATATCACCTAATTTCTAGTTTGTCAGGTAGGTTTGCTTCATGCATCTGTGTATTTCTGTTTCCTTTATATCCTCATTTCAAAGTCCTAAAAATGGGAGTAATCCTAGAATTTGTCTTCTGTTGTTAAAGATGGATTTTCAGCCACTTTGTAATCTTAGTCTTGGTGAAAAGATTACTGGATTAGGAGTCATTTTTATTCTTTAAACTCTCTTTAATTTGTATGACCAGAGACCTTTACTTTCTTTACTATGTGGGTATAATAATTTCTGCTTCTCTTTTATATTATACCCAGTGATTGTGAAAAAACCCTCACAAAACAAAAGACCATGTGTTGTGAATAAGTGAGGAGCTATTGCCCCCATCTGTGTAAGTGATAAATTCTCAGGAATTTTGGGCAGCAGACTATTTAGGGTTAAAGTGAGATGACTTTTTCTTGCCACATTGTTTGGGACAGGGAAGTTGGATGTGATTTGTACAGTCAAGCAAGTGTAAAAATTGACATGAAATCCTGAGTTCAAAACCAGTTTATTGAAATTTTCAACATAAACATGTTTTCAGAGAAAGTAGAAATACTTTTTACAGTTTATATACCTCTCATAATAGAAGAGTAACTAGGTAAAAGTGTCCTGAGAGTCAATGATCATTCCTTAAGAGCTTCCTACATCCCTGACTAAACGGACTCCCAGAATTGGATGGGATTCCAAGAGGTCATGTTGTCTATCCCCACGCATCTAGGCAGGCAAGGAAAGAACAGTATATTAGAATTTGTGCTATTAAATTTGCTGACCTTTCTTTAAGAGTTTCTCTTGTTCTTGAAGTTGTAAGGATTGATTCTGAAGCAGACCTGTTGGAAAACACATGGAGCTTATATATGCTAGCAGATTTACTATCAAGACCTCTTTTCTGACCTTTGTTTAGAACCTTAATTGAAAAGATAGTCCCATCTGTTATGGATTGGGTTTTGTTCCTTAAAATTTATATATTGAAGTCCTGACCCCCAGTACCTCAGAATGTGGTCTTCCTTGGAGACGGAGTCTTTATAGTGTTTACCAAGTAAAAAATGAGGTTATTAAGGTGGGTCCTAACTCAGACAACTGAAATTCTTATAAGAAGGGGAAATTCAAGCCAGGCACTGGTGGTTCCCGCCTGTAATCCTAGCTACTTAACAGTCAGACATCAGGAGGATCATGGTTCGAGGCCAGCCTAGACAAATAGTTAATGAGACCCGATCTCAAAAATACCCAATACAAAAAAGGGCTGGCAAAGTGGATCAAGTGGTAGATTGCCTAACAAGTGTGAGGCTCTGAGTTCAAACCCCAGAACTGCCAAGAAAAAAAAAACAAAGG
The DNA here is from genome assembly GCF_047511655.1 of Castor canadensis. Classification (NCBI taxonomy): domain Eukaryota; kingdom Metazoa; phylum Chordata; class Mammalia; order Rodentia; family Castoridae; genus Castor; species Castor canadensis. Next base: position 123,165,164 of record NC_133396.1, read on the forward strand.
GGAAATTTCATACACAGATATGCTCCAGGGGAAAATGATAGGAAGAAATATAAGGAGAAGATAGCCTTTTTGCTGGTCCTTCCCTCATATCCCTCAGAAGAAACCAATTCTACTGACACCTTAAATTTGGACTTCTAACCTCCAGAAGCATGAGACAATATATTTCTGCTCTTCAAATTGCCCAAACTGGTACTTTGTTCGAAATATACCATCCTAGTATATCTCTTATAATGTCTTTATTGCCAAGTCTCTGCTTAAATGTTACTTAAGAAGAAAAGCTTTCCCAGATGGCCTTATATGAAGTAGTGACTATTTTACCTTTAACCTGCTTTATTTTCTCCATAATAATGATTATGACTTCACATATTAGACTTACTTAGAATGTAAGCCTCATAGGGAAGGAACTGTTACTTTTGTTTGCTGTTATATCCTCAGTGCATATGTCTAGGGTGCCTGACTCTTAGTAGGGGCTCCTCGAGAAATGCTTAGTTTCTGAACCATTTCTAGTGAGAAAAACCTAAGTGACACATTCATGTACATAACAAGTTAGGATATGTAAGAAAAGAACTACCTTAGAAAACCTGATACTTTTTAAAATCTGCAATTCTCATGGAAAGGCAAGTTGTCATTGGCATGGGAGGAGAAAAGTAGAAAGGGGGAAAAAAAAGAAACAAGCTAACATATAACTTGTGAAGAACTATGAAAAAGACCCCACTTCACAAGAAGTGGGTCTGAAAATGCACAGAAGTAGGAGATATACTAGAGATTAGACCCCCTTGTCCTTCCTATGAATGCCTTTTGAAGGACAGGAGCCCCAGGGATACCAAAAAGCCACCTGTGCCAGTTTGACTGAAAAGGAAACTTACCCTGCAGCTGCTGTACTGTAGTCACCAGGGTGAGTTTCTCCTCCTCTGATCTCTTTAGTTGATCTGAAAATGAAATGCAAACCAAATTAGAAGAACTCAGCATCATGAACTCAACACCTAGTGATAGAAATTAGTAATAGGTACTGTCTTGTCTGTGGCCTCTGCTATGTGTCAGGTGGAAGGTGCTTTGTCTTCTACTTGTGCCAGTTCTGAGGAGGGAGATAGCACCCAAGTACCTTAGTCACAACTAGGGGTCTGCATCACAATGTTGGGTTGACCTAACGATTGTATTTATACTCAGGTCTTTTCTCAGCCGACACAGACTGACTGGGAGTTCTTCACTCTGCCTTATGTTTGCACTGACCTTTCCCTTTCAAATTAGGAATGTGACTTTGACACATGTGACTAATAGGGGAACAGCTGTGGTTTGGCCTGCAGGGAGGGGCTGGAGAAAACTCATACAAGATCCTCTAGTGAAGCAAAATTAGTTTTTGTCTTGAATGATTAAAATAGCCCTGTCTTTCCCTCAAGGTAAAATGAAATCATAAGGCCAAGCAAACAAAGGCTGAAGCCTTTTCTCCACCCAGCCTTCTTTCTCTGAGCTTACTCAGCCATGGTTCCCAAACTCCTGAGGCCTCCAAGGAGAAGGATACCTTGTAGGTCCTGGGTTTCAGAGCTGTACAGGTCTCTGTCCCCTTGCAGGCATTCAATCTTGGCCTGCAACTCTTGATGCTCATACTCCAAAAGTCGCAGGGCCTGGTTCATCTGTGAGTCTCTGCTGTCTGCTCCCTGCAAGGAGGAGGAGGGGCCAGCACAGAAGCAGGTCCCATAGAAGAGGAAAGTTAAGAAAATTGTAGAATTTTAGAGCTAGGAGGATTAGGGAAATGGAAAAATAAGGAAGGTTTGTTTTGTATTCTTTTGCTGTGCCTTGTTTATCAATATTTATAGCAACGTATTAGACTTTTGATATTCATAAGGGACCCGTCTGACCTGGGTGCTATGGCTCATGCCTGTTATCCCAGTTACTCAGGAGGCAGAGATCAGGAAGGTCTCTGTTTAAGGCCAGCCAGGGCAAAAAGTTAGTGAGAAAACCCCATTTCAACCAATAATCTGGGTGTGGTGGTATGTGCCTGTGGTTCCAGCTATGTGGGAGGCTATAGATAGGTGGATCCCAGTCCAGGCTGGCCCTGAGCAAATAACGTGAGGTCCTTTCTGAAAAGTAACCTAAGAGTAAAACAGGGCTGGAGACATGGCTCAAGTGGCAGAGTGCTTGTCCTGAGCTTCAGGTCCTGAGTTCAAACTCCAGCATCACCAAACAAACATAAGCGACATATCCTGACACCTTGGCAAAACCCCAGATTAAGACATACCAAGTATAACTTCCAGTTATTTTCACTTTACTTTTTGTAGCATTGTCAATTTGTATGTGGTGGTGGAGTGGGGGAGCAGGGCCATTGTCACAAAGAATTAAGGTTTAAAAACTCCAAATACCTTCCTAAGAATTGCCATATAGATGATGGGAAGAAGAGAGCAAAGGTTGAGATGTAGATGCCATACAGAGTGGCCAGAGAGGTTCTCTCCCACATTCCTTCTCATCAAGTATGCTATTCTGATTGTTGTTTCAGGAAAATTGTAAACATCAACTTTTGGGATAGATCCTCAAAGTTCCAAACCAAGTAAGTGAAATCTATGCAAAGTGATAGCTAATATGCATTGAATGCCTATATGTGTCAAGCATTATGCTAAGAGCTTTGCATGATTATTTAATCCATACAGCAACCCTGTGATATAAGTACTGTTACCTGCATTTTAGAGATGAGGAAACTGAGATTTAGGAGGTTTGTTAACTTTTCTAAGGTAACAACAAATTAGAAATCATGGAACGCCTCTGAATACAGTCTCTTAAAAACACATTGGCAGGATATGTTAGCACCTATAAATAAACAAATTTATTCTGTGCAGTTCTGAACTGGATGCTGTACTGGGATGGTGTTCAGATAGTGGGTTGGGATATGACATTCCCAACCCCTTATGCATTCATCAGCCAATGAAATGCAAAGGGCAGCAAAGGGCTGGGCTGCTCTTTGCATTTGGATAGAGTCATTTCAAGGAACAGTTCATTTGCATGAGCAGTGCTGTCATCCTTACTAAACTCAAAATTATATTTCAAAGCCAAAACAATGAATGTGGCACAGAGTAGGCAGTGAGTAAGGATCTGAAAGCTTAGTGCTCGCTGCTGCCTTTGGGACCCCTGTCCCAGAATCAGCTTTTCTCATCACAGCCCTTCCCTCCCCATCCCTGTACCTGAAGTTTGGACTGAAGTACGTGGAGTTGGTTCTCTAGCTCTCTGTGCTGGGTCCCTAGGATCCTCAAGTCCTCCTTCAGAGCCTCATATTGGCCTCTCCACTCTTCACACTTCTGCTCTGCTAGGGCCAGGGACCGCTGAGGAAGATCAGAGAGGAAGGGGTTCCAGTGGAAGCCTCAACAATCAAGGCAGAGATTTAGAAGAAGGATTGCAAAGGCAAAGTGAATCCCCTCATTTGTTTATAGTACAATAACAAGTGCCAGGTGTATTTGATGAGAGGAGCTGCACAGGGAGCAGCTCAGCTGGTTCCCTTGCTTCCCAGAGCTGTTTCTGGGGTCTCCAGTCCTACAGAATGAAGCATTCCCCACCTGTGTGCTCTGCAGTTGCTGCTCGGCCCTCATTTTCTCCTCCAGCACTTTCTGCAGTGACTCCTTGGCCTTCTGCTCATAGCTGTTTTTCTGGTCTTCCATCTCCAAGAGCACCTTTTTCATTCCCCAAGGGGAATATTTCTGTAAATTTAATGCATTTCGACAAATACACATTGAGCTTCCCTGTACATGGTCCTTGCCTCCAGGGCAGAGACAACAGTAATCTGGTGGACGTCCTCAGGATTAGAGCTGAGCAGGAAGTGTCCCTCAGACCATGTGAGAGGCTTGCTGGGCATTGTACCCTAGTCCTTCCTCAGGCTTTGAAATCCACTGCATCCAAACAGAACCCATTTTTATAAGCTCATTTCTCCTGGGCTTCGTATTTCAGTGGCTAGCACATCATCCATGCAGCCTCCTACATTACATCAGGGAGTCATCCTTAATTCCTCTCTTCCTATCTCAGTAATCTGGTTGATCATTGAACCTTGTCATGTCATGTTCCTGAACAGCTCATACCTGTCTCCTTTCTATCCCTACTTCTATTTCCTTAATCCAGACTCATATAATGCTATTATAAATGGTCAATGCAATAGTCTCCCTATCACCAGTCCTTGCCTCCCTTCAGAACCTCCTCAGAGAGTTCTTTCTAAAATGCAAACCTGATCATGTTACCTCCTGTGTAAATCTCTCAGTGTGCTAAGGATCAGCTCCAAATTCCCTGACATGGCTACGTACCACCCAGACTGTTCTATATGGCCTCCCCCCAAGCTGAACTGCTTGCAGATCTCCCAAGCACTGTGTGTTTTGGCTTCTGCCATTGCCTGGATAGCTTCTGCCTTGGGCCTCCTTACCCACCTTTTCATCTAGTTTACCTCGACACATGTGCAAAATACAGCTCAGAATTACCGGTTCTGATGAATCTTAACTAACTACCCTCAGCTCATACATAATTCCTTATGGATTAGGTAGCTTTTCTTAGTGTTCATATGCCTCCATTGTTCTGCCCAATTCACTCATGTCTCCCTTACTGGAGAGACATGAGTAAATGCCTTCAGAGTATGAAGCATGCTGCTTCTGCTGCTTAAAAGAAAAAAAAAATCTTTATAGCCTCAGGGATCTGAGAAATTCCTAGTAAACTCTACGTTTTAAAATTAATGGATTTAAAAAATTTGTCTTGGAACAAAATTTCAAACTCACCAGGAATCTTGCCCTTCCCATGGTCTGTAATTTTGGGAAAAGTGGGCAGCTTTTACTGTCAATTCTAGATTACTCACTGGGTAAGCAGTAGTCCAGATAATGAAAATTTAGGAATCAATGTGAGCTATTTCCATTTAGCCTTGGAGTTGTCTAAAATTTTGTATTTATATGTGAATGGGTCTTATGTTTTTGGAATTTTTGTTAAAAACCAAATCTAGGAGTGATTCATTGAGGTCATATATGGCAGATGTCCTAGTTATTGGACTTAACCATACTAGTTCTGGCTTCATTCCCCATAGAAAATGAATAGACTGGTACTCTGAATTATACTTTAGTCTCTTACAAGCTTGGTTGACATACCTTGGTTCCTAAGAGCTTAATAAAGCAGGTCATATTGAAAAAATGTGTGGGCCAGGAAACCTATAGACTATATGAGCTCTGTTCTGCAAGACTCCAGCTATGCAGCCCAAAGTACTTTATCTTTAAATGAAAGAAGTCTGCTAGGTCCCCCCCTCCCCATTTTCTTACCTGACATCTCCCCACCTATCAGGCATCCACTCCTTCTCAAATGTGAAAGTTAATTTACTAAAGCTGAATAATAATATCACAAACCAAGAGTCAACACTCTTCCTTTCTTACTGAGGTTACTACTAGAAAAAAGTTGTCCATGGAAAGATTGGGGCCTATGACGCTTAGCTGGGTAGTGTACATCTTTACCAAGCACTCTCTCTATAGTTGAGGGAATTCTCCGGATTCCCCTGGAGCCCACAAATGTTCAGTGCTAGGATTCTTTCCCAGGGTGCAAACAGAAGGATACTAGGAGAAAGAGAAGGGTGGAGATAGTGATATGGCAAATTAGGGACCAAAATGAAAACTACCAACCAGAACTAGGTAAGAATATGTGTGTTAATCCCTATATGATAGCATTTTTAGAAAGTTGGATTAAGGTTCAAACATTCTTATTTAATTCTAGATTTATGAGCTGTAAATGTCCTCTAGAATGCTTACCTGAGTACAGGTGTAGAGTTGGTTTTCTAAGGACCTTAGTTTGCCCTTCAATTTGTCTTCATTAACTTGTCCCTAGAGTAAATGGGATGAGTTAGTAAGCCAAAACATAGTCTGCACAGAAATTAACTCTACATTCTCAGCCTGGCACATGGTCAGTACTTAAATAATGTTTGTGGAACTGAATTTTTTCAGCTGGTAAAGAGGAACAGAGATGACAAATGATGATTGAGTAGGAGAGGATTTTCTCTTTCTCTGTACTAAGACAAGGACAATTCTGACTGGCTCCCCAGTCCTCTTCTCATCTCAAGGCTCTTTATCCAATAAATCAGATATCATAGTAGGGGGCCATTAGAAGGAACATTTCTAAGCTGTCCTTTTTCAAGACCTCTTTCCCCTGTAGGTACTTCTGTATTCCTCATCTCCTTTCAGGCTTTATCTATAAAGAATAGGCCAGTAAGACTAAAAGGATCTCTCTGTCCAGGCAGAATCTGCATTCTCTTGATTATTCCCTATTTTGGCAAAATTATAGCCCCCCCCCCAAATATATATGTTGAAGTTCAACCCGTCTCAGTACCTGAGAACATGACCATATTGGAGGTAGGGTCTTAAAGAAGTAATTAAGTTAAAACAAGTAATTACTTAAAAATTAGTAAGGCCCTTATTCAATATAAATGGTATTTTTACAAAAAGAGGAGATGAGGACACTAGGATATAACAAAGGTAGATCACGTGAAGACAAAGATGAACACTTGCAACCAAGGAAACAATGAAGAGAAGAAACCTGAATGTCATACTTTGTCTCCAGAACTGTGAGAAAATAAGCTTCTATTGTTGAATTCATCTAGTCTAGTATTTTGTTATAACATCCCTCACATACAGTCATCCTTTGGTGCCCAGCAGGGGCTCTTGGACCTCCCTTTGCCCCAGAGTGCAAAGTATCCATGGATACTCAAGTCCCTTTTATTTAATGGTGTGGTATTTACTTATAACCTATGTACATCCTCTCATATACTTAAAATCATTTCTAGATTACCTATAATGCAATGAAAATGCTATGTAAATTGTTGCATAGGGACTAGGGACAAGAAAGACAAGATTTTTTTTCAATTATTTTTGATCTGAGGTTGGTTCAGTCTGAGGATGTGAAACCTGCAGATATGACGGACCGACTGTACTAACACCCTCTCCTCCCTGCCTGGCCCATGACTCAAGATGGGAAATTCTTTAAGAAAGCACAAAATGAAGGGAGAGTGGGGAGAGATATTAAAGCAGGGTAGGAGCAGAGGCAGGGTAAGTAGGCTTCCCAGAAGTGATATTTTACTTATGCACAAGCTGGGCCAGTCTAATGGTTTCTTATTTTTATTTTTTGTGGTGCTGGGGGTGGAACCCAGGTCCTTGCGCATGCTAGGCATCTAATGGCATTTGGGACATTCCAAGATTGCTTGATCTCAAGGCTGAGTAGAGAAAGGTGGGCAGGGGGCCATTGTCTGTTTTTCAATTTTTCAACATTTCAACTGAGTAGCTGAAAACACCCTTGCTGCTTTGTTCTCTCCACCTGTAGACTCCCCCCCTTTTTTTTCTTTTACCAGGTAGGGGTTTTGTTTTCAGGTATATCTGTCTAGGGGGTTGGGGAGCTATCAGTGATATTAAGTTTCCCAGAGAAACAGCGTGGGCCTCTTCAGCAATGCTGGTTTTCATATTCTTTCTCTGACTTTTTCCATCCAGGCCCTGTGGGAGGCTTGTGGGATCTACAAATTCCACTTCTCTTCAGGCCTGGGGTGCTGTGGCCCCTTTCAGACCGCCTGGATATTTCCATCCCTTATAGTAATTCAGGCCTATAACAGTCTGGGGGTAGAGGAGTGGCCTCTGTTTTGAGGTCTGCCTCCCTGCATGAGTGTCAGGGTGCCTGGGGGAGGCAGGAAGTGGTATCTTATAGCTCCTGTTTTGATCTTGTTTGGCTGATTCTTCTAACCATGGGGGGCGGGGGGTGCCCCCACCCTATCTGCTTCCTGTGTTACTCAGCTGGGCCTTGCAAAAGCAAAAAGCTTTGCCAAAAACAATTTTTAAAGTGCATTCTGCTATTAATGTTTTTCTCAATGTCTCATGTGAGACAGAGAGCTGAGAGTCAGGGATTTGGCATCTGTAATAACCACAGGGCTTTGGGACAGATGAAAGACATGGACAAAGACATCCACTGTTTGGCCTTGGAGTCACTGGTAAAATAGCTGCATTCCCCAAGTGGCCTGTTCACTGTCAATCTGCAGGTCCTGAAATCAACTGGCTCCCCACCCACTCCCCTGGTTCAACTTGTCCAACTCCACACATTTTTCTTTGCCCTGGCTCCTGCTCTGCAGAATGCAACCAACCCCACCACATTTAAGGATTATCTTACTGTTGCATGGAAAGAAAGCAGGCGTAAGACAATATTTTAAAAATTTCCTCAGTCTTCTATCCTTTTTGGATAGTTTCCTCTCTCCCTGCTCCATAGTATGGCTTTAATTCAACATTTTGCCTTTTCCAGCTATATTTGTATTTTAGCTCAATCCCAGATTACTTTTCCATTCATGTTGTAATAACAGACAATTCATGATAGCCCCTTCATTGGGGATGGAGGGCCACCCAAGTTTGGGGCTTGAACAAAATCTCTTGTCCACAGTTCTGCCTTCCCAGACTCCCCAGGGCAGGCAGGAAAGTTGCAGCCAAATTGTTGCAAATGGGGCATGTAGTTTCCTGACCTGAGCCCGAGTTCTCCCCACACTGAAGCCCAGTGTTACAGTGTATGGGAAGAACTACTACTTACAGGCCTGTTGCTGACCTTTTCTAGGCAGTCACACCCTGATAGCCTGGGGCTTAGGGGAAACAGTTATCCCTGGTTGGAAAAGGGAGCAAGGTGAAGGCCATACACACCTGGTGCCGGTCTGAGGGTTTCAGCTCCTGCTTCTGCTTGGTTTTCCCCCGCCTCTGATCTGTTCTCCAAAAACACCACTACCTCACCGCAGATGCCCCAGCCCACAGCTCATCTCTGCTGTGGTAGAGCTTGCTTAGGGCTTGTAGCCAATCCCCCACTGTGCTGTCATCTCGAGATCTCGATTCTACTTTGCAGATCTTAAAACCCAAGAATGTCCTGCTCCTGTTTTGTATTGCCCAATGTTGAGTTTCTTTACTGGCTGAGTGGCTTCTGCTCTGAAGGTTGAACTCAGCTTAGGGTTCTCAGCTGCACCCCAAGGCTGATGGTATCCACAGGGGTTGGAGTGTGTTTCCTCCACATGGAGGTGGAGGAAACAAAGGGCACTGATCCTTGGGGTTCTAATAGCTTGCTGTGAGCATCTTTGCATGTGGAGATAAATATTCAAATCATGGAGGCCAAATGGAAAAAATAAAGTGTGAACTGGCCTGGATGTCCAAGTACCAGTTCTGGCCATATTCATCCAATTATTTTTCCAAATACCATGGACTAAGGTTGTCCTATATTGAAGTTGAAGCTTTCATGGAAGGGCTAGAGTTGAATTGTCTCATTTGGGGAGAAGCAAGGGTCCTCATCTGAACAGTCTGAGACTATTTTGATTAAAAACAGAAAGCTGGGAGCTTAGGAGTAGGGAGGAAGAAGAGAAGGATGAGGATTTGGAGGAATGAGAAGAAGGGAAGGAGAAAACCACAGCCAGAGGAACTTCTACACTTGGGCTGGAGCATGAGATGAAATACCCCTTCTGAGTTTATGCCATCAGTGGCTCTTAAAATATCTTCCCCATCTCCTCCAAGCTTGCTATAATTCAAACTCTGTGTAGCTTACTTGGGCTATTACTACTGCCCCTATCCCCACTCAGAGCCAGGGTCTTAATTGTTAGAAAACTTGTTAAACACATGGATCATCCAATTTCAGTTCAGTTCCACAAATAATGATTAAGCACCTTGTAAGGATGGGCAGACACAGATAAGTGTAGGATTTTAACCCGAGCAGGGTGCCACCCTGTTTCTTGCTGGCAGCAGTGTTTCTCAAACTGGGGTAGCCTATTTTCTTATGGGTTCTCTGATCTGAGAAGTTTGCAGTGATCCACATATACAAATGCACACACATACACACATACATGTATGTGTCTTTCCTTTAAAAAGAGCTCAATACATTAAGTTTGAAATACACTGTTCCACAGAAAAAGCTTAAGGACCTGTTGGAGGCCCGTTCTTTGGTACTATTCTGATATGATCCCTTCATTTCAGTCATATTCTGTTACACCCAATCCTTTGTCACACTTTCTGCAAACATTCTGATTCCTTTAAACACCTTTCTCCTTTTTGCTCCTTTTCCCTACTATCCACTCTATTTTTGTACCTGTAAACTCCTACTCATTCTTCAGCTAAAATGATCTCTTTCCAGTGGAATCTTCCCTGTTCTACCTCAGGCTGAATAATTATCTTTTCCCTGTATGGTGTAGAATACACTGCCATTTAGCTTTGTTAGACTGTTTTGGAGTTCTGTTATTTCTCTTCCCGGCTGGACCATGAGCACCTTAAGAGCAAGGACTGTATTTCTTTTTGTTCCTAAAGCGTAGGACCCAGCATGGAGTTGGAATTATCAAATGTCTGTTGAACAAATGAATGAGATGATCTCAATTTAGTTCAGCACCGGAAACCACCTGGCAGGCACAGCTGAGGATCCTGCCCCAGGCTCCTCCTCTGCCAATGTAAATGACTTCCTGAGCGAGCAGGAACTCTGACCACAGACTCCCAAATCCAGGTTCGGCGACTGACCACTGATGTGAGGAAGGAGCCAGGGCTGAGTCTAGGAAGTCTTTTTTTTTTTTTTTTTAATATATATATATCACTGTAAACTTCTTGGCTATGTTTCACAGCCTCCTATTATATTTCTCTGTCTAAGCACAAGCCATCTTCTTGTAGAGTACAGTGTTCATGAGGCCTGTGAGGGTGCATGCTCTGTTTCACTGCACCTGGTGCCTTATGCTTTGGTGGCATCAACCTGTGTGTAACTCCCTGAACATAATGTATTTCACTGTGGGATCTGAGGATCTCTGGGAATCCTCTCCCATCCAGGGGAATCCTCAAGACCATTTTAAGGGATCTGCAAGGTCTTCCCTTTTCCAACTAAATGTCCGTGTGAGACTGAATTTTCTTCGTAAACTTCAACTAAAAGAATGTGTAGCAAGAAATTGAATTTAGAAGCAAATAGAATTTAGCTATCTTTTGTTCAGCTAGATGTTAAAAAGGTTTGCAAAAATGTAAAGCAATGCCACTCCTTTTGCTATTTTTTTTGAAAATAAAATTATTTTAAATTAACATATATAATTTAGAGATGAGTGTTGTGCACACCTGTAATACCAGCTACTTGGGAAACAGAGGCAGAGGACCTTGAGTTTGAGACTAGCCTAAGGGAAGGTAGTGAGACCCTATCTCAAAAACAAAATTAACACAACAGGGCTGGGGTGCAGCTCAAGTGGTAGAGTGCTGTTCTAGCATATGTCAGGCCTTGGGTTCAGTCTCTGGTACCATTAAAAAAAAAGTAATTTAGGTCAGTATGTGACAATTTAGTATTATTTTTAAATTAATGTTTCTAAATTCTTGTTTCCGTTTTAACATGCTAAGTTCTAATATGGTAAATATAAAAAGCTCTTTGGAATTTTCAGTAATTAAGAAATAGTATAAAAGGGCCCTGAGATTAAAAACAAGTTGGAGCACTATTGCATTCAACTGTATCATACGCCTCTAGATCTTTGCCTGCTCCACATCTCCTGCCTACAATACTATTTTTGCTTCCACATTTGCCTGGCAACTGTTTTTATAACTACAAACATTCCCCTGGCTCTCTTCTCTGGAGTCATCCATTCCTTGTAATCTACTATATCCTGAAAACATTTGTTTTACTTTTCACACTTTTGTATCATTTAGGTATCTGGCTCCCTTATACAGGCATGAGTCCTGTCTAAACTCATTATTTCCAGTGCTAGCCCAGTACTCTGTAGGAAGAACATGATTTATGCATATTCATGGAATGAATTTTCTAAAATTAGAGTCCTGAACTTTTTTTTGTGCTACTGGGATTTGAACTCAGAGCTTCATGTTTGCTAGGCAGGTGCTCTACCACTTGAGTCACTCCCCAGCCCTTTTTGTGTTGGGTATTTTCAAGATAGGATTTCATGAACCATTTGCCCAGGCCAGCTTCAAACTGTGATCCTCCTGATCTCTGCCTCCTGAGTAGCTAGGATTACAGGCATGAGCCACTGGTGTCTGGCAGGTCTGAAGTTTAATTCCAGTTTCGCTTTTAACTAGCTATGTGCCTTTAGGCAAGTAAAGTGACTTCTCTGAGACTCATTTTCATCATGGGCAAAATGAGATTAGACTAGATCATCTTTAAGGTCCCTTCCAACTTTGACAAATTCCAGTTTCGCTATTAACTAGCTATGTGCCTTTAGGCAAGTAAAGTGACTTCTCTGAGACTCATTTTCATCATGGGCAAAATGAGATTAGACTAGATCATCTTTAAGGTCCCTTCCAACTTTGACACAGATGTCTGGGCTGAACATTGAATGCAGGCTGGCTTAGATAGATATTGGAATGAATTCCATACAACAATCATAGATATTGACCATATTCAGTAATATAAACTATACTGGGATCTCCCTTCTTTTCTTCTCACAAATTAAAAGGTGAACCTTCTTTCTACTTTTGGTTCTAAGCCTTCCCTGGGTGCATAGCAGCATGACTATCAGTTGATGATCCATACACTTTGTGACCTGTTTGATCTCTAGATCTGAGCACCCCCACCTCCTGTCTCTTCCCATCTTACTCTTTGATTGTGAGACAATCTCCCACCTGACCTTTCATTTGGTGGTACTGAGGTTTGAACTCAGGGCCTCACACTCACTAGACAGGTACTTTACTACTTGAGCCATTTCACCATCCCTCTTTTGTGATGGTTTTTTTTTTTTTTTTGAGATAGGGTCTTGCCTTTGGGTGGCTTTGAACTGTGATCTTCCTGTCTCTGCCTCTTGAGTAGCTAGGATTGTAGGCTTGAGCCACTGGCACCTGGAGCAGTCCTCTCTTGATGAATGGTGTGCAAAGAAAAATGAGATGGGCACACATAGAAGCCCATGAGTTTTATTCAAAGATTTTATTCCTTACCTTCCAAGAGTTGTCAGAGGCCCGAATCAGGGTAGACAGCAGGTCTTGGAGAATCACCATTTTCTGTTTCAGTACCAGCTCCCTTTGGAGGGCCTCCTGGTAGATTATGGTAAAATGCAAGATGGTAAAATTAACCTGGAGGAGGAGGGGGTAGGTGGGTGGACAAGCTGAGTGTAGGGTCACCATGCCACTTACTTTGAGGTACTCTGAAAGCTGGATGATTTCCTAGAGAGAAAAAGAAAAGATATTACAGGAGACTCTAGATCCCCTGAAGTCCTAGAATTAGAACTAGTGCCTGGGTTGGCTTGTGTATAGTAGACTTATTTGCCTTGGGTCTCACAGGGTCCCCTAATACCTGTGTCTATGCTCAGTACCCTCCAGGCATCCAGGAAGAAAGTGTCCCTTCACCCCAGCCTGAGTTTATTAGGGAATACCAAAATATCAGTTAGGATGCCATCTGACCCCACCCCTTCAAAATGAGAGTTCTCTTACCTTATCCAGAACTGCGACTCCATAACTGGAAAGAAAAAAACAAAACAAAACATGACAATGTACCGAAGAATCAAGGAGCCAGTGAGGTGGTTGCTTCTGGGATTCCTTTTTAAGAGGCAGTAGAGTGGGGAAAGGCTCCCTCTTAAGTGTAGACATGGATATTCTTGTGTTCTCTTTCCACATTTTGGGTGTAGGCATTCAAGTAAAAGTTTAGAAGAGGAAAACTATAAACTTCTGAAGAAAGATTGAGGAAGACTATAGAAAGTGGAGAGATCTCCCATGCTCATGGATTGGTAGAATCAACATAGTAAAAATGTCTATACTCCCAAAAGTAATCTACATGTTTAATGCAATTCCCATCAAAATTCCAATGACATTCATTAAAGAGATTGAAAAATCTACCGTGAAATTTATATGGAAACACAAGAGGCCACGAATAGCCAAGGCAATACTCAGTCAAAAGAACAATGCTGGAGGTATCACAATACCTGACTTCAAACTATATTACAAAGCAATAACAATAAAAACAGCATGGTACTGGCACAAAACAGACATGAAGACCAGTGGAACAGAATAGAGGACCCAGATATGAAGCCAAACAACTATAACCAACTTGTCTTTGACAAAGGAGCTAAAAATATACGATGGAGAAATAGCAGCCTCTTCAACAAAAACTGCTGGGAAAACTGGTTAGCAGTCTGCAAAAAACTGAAAGTAGATCCATATATATCACCCTATACCAATATTAACTCAAAATGGATCAAGGATCTTAATATCAGACCACAAGCTCTAAAGTTGATACAGGAAAGAGCAGGAAATACTCTGGAGTTAGTAGGTATAGGTAAGAACTTTCTCAACGAAACCCCAGCAGCACAGCAACTAAGAGATAGCATTGATAAATGGGACCTTATAAAACTAAAAAGCTTCTGCTCATCAAAAGAAATGGTCTCTAAACTGAAGAGAACACCCACAGAGTGGGAGAAAATATTTGCCAACTATACATCAAAGGACTGATAACCAGAATATATAGGGAACTTAAAACACTAAATTCTCCCAAAACTAATGAACCAATAAAGAAATGGGCAAGTGAACTAAACAGAACTTTCTCAAAAGGAGAAATTCAAATGGCCAGAAAACACATGAAAAAATGCTCACCATCTCTAGCAATAAAGGAAATGCAAATCAAAACCACACTAAGATTCCACCTCACCCCTGTTAGAATAGCCATCATCAAAAACACCACCAACAACAGGTGTTGGGGAGGATGCGGGGAAAAAGGAACCCTCTTACACTGCTGGTGGGAATGTAAACTAGTACAACCACTCTGGAAAAAAATTTGGAGGCTACTTAAAAAGCTAGACATTGATCTACCATTTGATCCAGCAATACCACTCTTGGGGATATACCCAAAAGACTGTGACACAGGTTACTCCAGAGGCACCTGCACACCCATGTTTATTGCGGCACTATTCACAATAGCCAAGTTATGGAAACAGCCAAGATGCCCCACCACTGACAAATGGATTAAGAAAATGTGGTGTCTATACACAATGGAATTCTATGCAGCCATGAAGAAGAAGGAAATGTATCATTCGCTGGTAAATGGATGGAATTGGAGAACATCATTCTGAGTGAGGTTAGCCTGGCCCAAAAGACCAAAAATCGTATGTTCTCCCTCATATGTGGACATTAGATCAAGGGCAAACACAACAAGGGAATTGGACTTTGAGCACATGATAAAAACTTTAGCACACAAGGGAGGGGTGAGGATAGGTAAGACACCTAAAAAATTAGCTAGCATTTGTTGCCCTTAACACAGAGAAACTAAAGCAGATACCTTGGAAACAACTGAGGCCAATAGGAAAAGGGGACCAGGAACTAGAGAAAAGGTTAGATCAAAAAGAATTAACCTAGAAGGTAACACACATGCACAGGAAATTAATATGAGTCAACTCCCTGTGTAGCTATCCTTGTCTCAACCAGCAAAAACCCTTGTTCCTTCCTATTATTGCTTATACTCTCTCTCCAACAAAATTAGAAATAAGGGCAAAATAGTTTCTGCTGGGTATTGAGGGGGAGGAGAGGGAGAGGGCGGAGTGGGTGGTAAGGGAGGGGGTGGGGGCAGGGGGGAGAAATGACCCAAGCCTTGTATGCACATATGAATTAAAAAAATTTAGAAGAGAGGAATGGATGAAATGTGAGGGGGTTAGGGTCAGGAACAGGAAGGGAACTCACTTGGTTTGCTGACTGGCATCATTTTTAGTTGTGGGCTGTGTCTCTTCTGCCTTTGTCTGAGTGCCTGAGAGATAAAGGATAAGGTGATTCAGAACCCACTGGGAGGAAGTGAGGGAATTGGGGAGTACAGGGACTTTCTACTACCTGTGAGCTGTACTGTTGTGGTAGGATTATCTGCAGGCCTCGTAGAGTGAGGGAGCTCTGTCTTACCCCGGTGGTGTTTGTGTGGCTTCCTGGTGGGAGAGTCTTGTGGTGGAAGGGCCCCTGCCTGTAAGGAGTGGTGACGAGCCACATTCTTCTGAGTGCTTGAGGGAAGATGATGGTGGTTTGGAAAGATCTCAGAGCTGATTCTTGTCTCCTGGAAAGCAAGTGAGGGTTGCAAAAAAAAAAACACTGTTTAGAGCCTCTTAGAAGATTTCCTGGACAGTTGCAGAAAACAGATACCACGTTTCTTGTGGACTGACTGTATCCCTCTAAAATTCATATGTTGAAATCCTAACTTCCAATGTGATAGTATTAAGAGGTAGAGCCTTTGGGAAATAATTATGTCAAAGGTGGAGCCCTCATGAATGAGATTAGTGTCCTTGTAAGAAGAAACTCAAGAACTGGGAGAGGATGTGAATCAAGTGGTAGAGCACTTGCCTTGCAAGCATGAGGAGGCTCTGAGTACTCCTTATCCCAAGGAGAGAAGAGACATGAGAGAGCTTACAATGAGAAGAAGTTTATCCACACACCAGGAAAAGTGTCCTCACCAAACACTAGATCTGCTGGACCCTTGATCTTGGACTTCCAGCCTCCAGAATTGTGAGAAATAAAATTATACTGTTTAAGTTACCCTGACTATAGTAATTTGTTTTAGCAGTCCAAATAAAATGGTCTTAGACAATATTTCCAGCCCAGAAAACCAAAGTGATCCACTCAAGTCTTCAAAGCCACAAGGCAACCCCTGCTCTTGCTCTTCCTTGTCCTGGATGATAGAAACGGTTCTCCTCAGGCCAGGCAAATGGAGAGCTGGGCTTGCCCCCAATCGTTCTTACTGGAATTCTTTATTTTATTTTGGTCACTTCCACAGCTAGTGTAGGGAATGGATCACCTGCACTTAGATCCTGCCTTTTCTCTGTCTCAGTTTACTGTCTGTGCAGGGGGAGAGGTGTCTAGAGATGCTTCCATCAGTAACAGTTGTGGAACTGCTGAGGTTTTGTAAAGAGAAGGTAAAATAGGGATCATAGGAAGGGGTGGAATAGAGGTGATCAAAATTTAGTCTGCCTGTTTTATATTCTTTTTCCACAAACTCAAAAAGTCTTTGTGGGTAATGTAGCACTATGGCTCTGAAGTGTATCCAATCATGTGGACTAAGTCAATCTCCATGGACCCTTAAACAATTGATAGGCAGAGGTGGAATTCTTTACTTAATTGCATTTTTCTGCTCTTTTCCTCCTGAAATTTTTTTCCCCTCACATAACCGCACAGGAACTTTCTTACCTTAGAAAGTAAACCGTTGGTTCTCTTTTGTAATTAGGCTCTAGGATCATTTCTCTGAACAACACCTTCTGTTGTGTGTATCAGATCTGCTATTAAGAAGCCATGACAGAGTATCTACTCTAGGTATGGTATATTGCCAGGCATTTCCAGGGAATACAGTGGACTCGTGACTGTAGTTCCTCCAGTCAGTGTGCTCCCAACATAGGTAGGAAGACACGGGTGGCTTGCTAGCTGTGGTCATCTCCACATACTCTGTTGTTCTTTTCTGGGCTAGACTATGTGCCCTCTTAGAGAATTTATGACCTCAGAGGCCCACAGAGAACAGCTTGGGAAGACTTTCTGAGCCAGATGAAACCTTAGCTGATTGGAATGATGGAAGAAAAAGAAAAGATGAGTGGGTGTAACAGCTTCACAGAAGAATAGCGAGTAGACGTGCTCATGTATGTGCATGTGTGTTGGGAGAAGGGGCATTAAGAGTACTGGCCTGTGTCCCTGGAATATCATAAGTATCTAGCAAATAGCTGATGAATACGGGCTGATGAATGCTGTACGGTAGCTCTAGAAGATATGTATAGGTTGCTGAAATCCAAACGGATAGTATGTATAGCTATGAGATTGTTTTTATGATTATTTTTTTCTCCCCTAAAAGATAAAAGAGCAAAACAAAAAAGAACCAAACAAACAAAAGCACCACAACAAGATCTCTGAGCAAGTGGCTAGTGGAGATTTCATGCCTGGGGAAGAAGGGACTTAATTTAAATCACTTGTTAGTAACCTTAAGCCTGTAGCAGGCAGGAGGGGAACAATATAGCAGGGAGATAAAACTTACAGAATGTTAATGTGAAGACGGTCATATAGCACTGAAGGTGAAGTAGCCAGTAGAGATGCATACAACCATATGGACTAAACCTTGCTTCTTGCTTCTGTAACCTGCTTGCAAAGGTATATTAGGCAAAGCCCCTTTGTTCTCAGGGCTCAGGTTGGATGGGAATCTGCTGAGACACTGCTGGCATGCTACTAAATATTGCTTCCTGAAAAGCCTTGGTGACCTGATTCCATGCTTGAATATCCCATAATGTTTTGGAGGGGCTCAGTCCGGGATTCGGAGATGGTGTTTTCACTGCCTGTTATTGGGACTTGGCATACCCCTCTTGTCAGGAGAGCCGTCCCACCAGGTGCCAGTGGACCTGTTGATCCAACAGAGGGACTCACCCCTCCTGGTGCACTGGAGAGCAAGTCTCGGTTGCACAAAGGAACCTGGAGAAGGCTCAGGAACAAATTGCCCATCAGACTGGTAAGAACCTGGGTTCAAATATTAGGCCTGCCCCTAAATGGCAGAAAGGGAGCTTGATCACCTCTTGAAGTCACCCAAGTGAAACCATGACTCCTGGGCCCTGGGACCAGGTTGGAAACATTTGATGTCTGCCTGTGAATGTGTGTGAATGACAAGTAGCCTGACTACAAAGCAAAAGTGAGTCCTGATCTGTGGGTCTGTGGCAAACTCATATGGTCTAGGGTGAGCCCTAATAGGGCCTTTGGTCTGGGGATTATACGGACTCACTATGGCTAAGAGATGCCTGAATCCCCATGAGGAGAGCAGCTGGAGATGGATGAAGCAAGTGAGGACCCTGTGTAGGTGCAGTTCCTGGCTGAGCGACCTTGTCCAGGTCACTGATAAGGAGCATGTATTGTTCTTCCCTGTGTGTTGGAGAAGAGGACCCTTTACCTCTTCTTCAGAGCCACTGCCCCTTCATTTCTGTCTTGACATCTGTTAATGGGAGGAAATAGGTGGGAATCAGAGTAAAAACACTCCCTTGGAATGTATGATTAAATACTTTAAAAAGGGATTTAATGAAGACTATGGAGTTAACTCCTAACAAGCTCAAGGCCCTTTGTGAAGTAGATTGGCCTGCTTTTGGTGTACGGCGGCCCCTGGAAGGGTCACTAGACAAAACGGAGGTTAATGAAGTTTATAGGGTAATTGTAGGGAATCCTGGCCACCCAGATCAGTTTCCTTATACTGATTGCTGGCAGGATGCTTTCCTCAGCTGGCTCACCCTGGAAGAGGCCTGTAGGATTATGGTAGCTAGGGTAGCCACAACTTCCAAGTGTAGGGAGAAAAACAAGGCGCCTATACTGGTCGAGGAGCCTGAGGAGACACCACTGCCCTATGTGCCACTTCATCCACCTCTGCCACCAGTGCCCAGTTCTGCACCCTTGCCTTCAACATTGGATGGGAAAGCCCGAGGGACAGTCATACCTGTAAAATCTGGCCCAGAAACCCCTGGGGGCTCAACTCCCTTGACCTCCCTGAGTCCTACGGACCCCATGCCCAATCCAAGTCTGCCGGTTCTCACCCCACATTCCCCATTCAATCAGGGCATCCAACCAGTCACCGTGAGGACCCCTCCTCTCCCCAGACTCCCACTGCCCTGCAGGTGCCCCTAAGGGAAGCCCAAGGCCCAGTGTGTTATGATCAGGATGGTCAAATACAAGAAGGAGGGCAGACATTTGTCTACCTGCCCTATATCACCACAGACCTCCTAAACTGGAAACATCATACCTCCTCCTTTACCTCAAAACCTTGATTTGATGCAGTCTATCATCCAGACTCATAAACCCACCTAGACAAACTGTTGGCAGCTTCTTCAGACTCTATTCAATACTGAAGAGCAATGCCTTATACCGTTGGTGTCTCTTAAATGGTTGGAGGCTCATGCCCCTGTCGACACTTTAAATACCCAAGGCTATGGTCAGGCTGAGTTCCCTGAGGAGGAACCCCATTGGGACTCTAATGATGACTGAGACTACCAGCAACTCAAACGATATCAGGAGGCACTATTGGGGGGAATGAAGGGAGGAGGGGAAAAGGGCCATGAACATGAGCAAAACATCAGAGGTCGTCCAAGCACTGGATGAGAGTCCCAGACAGTTTTATGAGTGCCTGTATGAGGTCTTCTGCTTGTACACCCCTTTTGACATGGAAGCCACTGAAAACCAGTGGATGGTTAATGCTGCTTTTGTTGGCCAGGCTCAAGGGGACATAAGGTGAAAATTGCAGAAATTAGAGGGATTTACTGGAATGAACGCCAGCCAGCTTCTGGAGGTGGCCTCAAAAGTTTTTGTCAATTGGGATCAGGAGGCAAAACAGGAGGCTGACAGGAAGATGAAAAAGAAAGTGGATCTCCTTGCTGCAGCCCTTGTTGAACAATGAGGTGGGCCCTAGCAGGCTAATAGAGGCAGAGGCAGAGGCAGAGGTATCACCATGGACGGCAATCATTGCCTCTGCAATGCCTCCACTCCAGGGAGGAACTAGGGCAAAATTGATATGCCGACTGTTGTCAGGAAGGGCAGTGGAAAAATGAATGTCCTCAATGGGCCAGGGACTCTTAGAAGGCCCCCCAGATCAGAGGCAGAGGCCAAATTGTTGAGGGAAGATATCAGCCTGCCTGTGGGGAGGCTGGCCCCTGTGAAGAACACCTTGTCAGACTGGCAGACTGGCAGAAGGCTATGAGGAGGAATAGGACAGAGCAGGCTCCATTTTACTAGGTCTCCAGGAGCCTACAGTCTGAATAAGGTAGGGGACCATCCCATTGATCTCATGGTGGACACAGGCACAGAGCATTCAGTTGTGACCCAACCAGTGGGCCCCCTTTCACAAAAGTATGCAACTGTTATCAGGGCTACAGGGGACTGGGCCCACCGACTCTTCTTAGTGTCCAGACAATGCAATCTTGGGAGTCATGAAGTAAGGCATAAGTTCCTTTATCTCCCCAATTGCCCTGTGGGCCTGATGGGCAGGGGCTTATTATGCAAACCAAGGGCACAGATAACTTTTGACTTGAATGGTACAGCAGCCTTAACTCTGAGAGAACTTGGGGGCAAAGACTCTAATCCTCACAGTCACACAAGAAGAGGAATGGTGGCTCTATGACTTTAAGGGAAGACCTCCTGAGATTCCTAAGCTTCCCTTCAAGATTCCAAGTGTGTGGGCTGAGGATAACCCCCCAGTTCTGACCCAAAACGTGCTCCCCATAGTGGTGGAACTAAAGCTGGGAGCCTCCCCTGTCAGCCAAAAACAGTACTTCATTCCCCACAAGGCCCTGGTTGGAATTCAAAAATACTTTGGCAGACTCCTAAAATATGGGATCCTCTGACCTTGCCAGTCATCCTTGAACACCCCCTTGTTACCAGTCCAGAAACTGGGGACTGAGGATTTCAGGCAGTTCAGGACCTCTAGGTAGTAAATTCAGCAACTGTCACTTTGCACCCTGTAGTCCCAAATCCATACACGCTTTTAGGCCTTGTCCCAGCTGAGGCAAAATTTTTTACCTGCCTAGATCTTAAGGACACATTTTTCTGCATCTGCCTAGTCCCACAGAGCCAACTATTTTTGTCTTCCAGTGGGAAAATCCCAATAATGGAGAGAGAGGGCAACTAATTTGGACTTGGTTGCAACAAGAGTTCAAAAACTCCCTCACTATCTTCAGAACTGCCTTGGCACCCAACATCAAAACTTTCTCAGCCAACCAGCATAGCTGCACACTCCTCCAGTACATAGATGACCTCCTGCTCTCTCTTTAACAGGAGACAGGATACAAAGTTTCTCAGAAAAAGGTCCAGATTTGCCAAGACACGTCAAATACCTTGGCTTTCACCTGTTGCAGGGACAGCACAGACTTGGCCCTGAGAGGAAATAAACTGTCTGTTCTATTCTAGCCCCCAAGGCCTGCTGGCAAATCAGAGAGTTTTTGGGAGCCACAGGTTTCTGCTGAATCTGGATCCCTAACTACTCCTTCTTGGCCAAACCCCTCTACAAAGCCACAAAGGGAGGAGAACAGGAACCCTTAGTATGGGGAGAGGAATAGGAAAAAGCCTTTAGAGGAATCAAGAGGGTGCTCAGAAATGCCCCTGCACCAGGTCTGCTGGATGTGATGAAGCCCTTTTACTTGAATGTCCATGAGTGAAAGAGAACAGCTGTTGGGGTCCTGACTCAGCTACTAGGCTCCTGACACTGTCTGGTGGCTTACTTGTCAAAATAACTCAATGCCATTTCCCAAGGCTGGCTGCCTTGCCTGCATGCCCTAGCATCCACCTCTGTCTTGGTGGCAGAAGCACACAAGCTTACCCTAGGGCAAGAACTCACTGTCAGGGTTCCCCATTCCATCTTTACTCTCATGGAATATAAGGGAAATTATTGGCTGACCAACTCTAGGATGAGCAAATACCGGCATATGCTATGTGAAAACCCACACATCTGGCTGGAGGTTGTTAAGACTCTAAACCCGGCCACCCTATTGCCAGTTAATTCAGACTTCCCAGAGCATGATTGTTATAGGCAAGGTTTTCTCAAGCTGGTCAGATCCGACCAATCAGCCTATTGGCCATCCAGACATTGAATATTGAATATTTCACAGATATCAGCAGCTTTGTCTGGGATGGCACGTACTTTGCCAGATATGCAGAGGTAACTTTGGACTCAGTCATTGAAGCCCTCCTGCTGCCATTGGAACTGCTGCACAAAAGGCTGAACTTATTGCCCTCACATGGGCACTCCAGCTTGCTGCAGAAGTATGTGTAAACATCTACACTGTCCATGGGGCCCTATATAAGGAGAGGGGTCTTATTAACTTGGGAGGAAAGAATATATGGGTAAGAGATCCTCGAACTACTAGATAGTGTCTGGGCCCCTAAATGGGTGGCAGTTACACACTGTGTAGGGCACCAAAAGGGAGATGCAACAATTGCTCCCCATGCAGGCTAAAAAGGCCTGGGAGGTAGCCAGATGTCTGCTAAAGGGATGACTTCCTTTAGCAGACATCTGTGCTAATACCTGTTTGGAATACCTGTGTCTATTCGGTTGGATAATGGGCCAGCCTTTGTGGCCAAGGTGGTACAGCTGATGGCTAGGGGCTTAGGAATCACCTGGAAGTTGCATAGGGCCTACCTCCTCCAGAGTTCAGGAAAAGTGGAACGTATGAATAGAACCCTAAAATTACAGTTGGGAAAACTATGCCAGGAGACCCATCTGCAGTGGGACCAATTACTACACATAGCATTACTGAGGATAAGGTCTAGTTCCACGAAGCAGACAGGGCTTTCATCTTTTGAAGGCCTTTATGGACACCCAACCCCCCTAATCAAGGGCATATAGGGGGACCTCAAAGAAATAGGTGACCACTTCTCAAGGCAACAGATGTAGGCCGTTGGGTTGACTCTCTCTCAAAGATCAATTACTGGGTTTGGGAGAGACTTCCTGTTAGCCTGACAACTCCCACATATGCTTACAATCCAGGGGATGCCATCTCGGTAAAGGAATGGAATGTCCAACTGCTAAAACCTCATTGGAGAGGCCCTTTTGTTGTTATTTCGTCTACTTCCATAGCAGTTAAAGTTGCAGAGATTGCTCCTTGGATCCACCACAGCTGAGTAAAGCCAGCCTCTCTAGAGTGGGCATACATCTCTGACTCAGTCTCACTGTGCAAGATCACCTTCCGGAACGCCTGCGCCCTTCCCCAGCAGGACTCTATTCCCCAGGAGACAACAGGAGACCACGAACAATGGGCCAACAGCACTTCTCTAGTCACTGGGGAAGCTGACTAATCTATGCTCGAACATGGGATGCACCCTTGCTTTCCTCTAAGTACTTGGACTCTTACCTTTTGAGTTCACCCTTGCAAGGTTTCCCCTATGTGCCGAATGTTATAAGAGAGCCTTTGTTGGGACCTCCACACAGCTATACTTTGTATCATACACCCGCCAACACCTCCGACGTTACATCGGCTCATATACTCCTCAAGTTTGTGAGGTTGCTGGTAGGCCATACTGGAAGTCTCAAAGTAAGGGAAACAATGCAGGCTATATGTGTCATGGAAAGAAGGGAGAATGGGTCTGCTGAGCTTATTTGGGATATTGCGGAAGCTCTGATGGTAGGGGAGTCCAGGACCTAGCTCGGGAACAACATGTTAGAGAGACAGCACACCAAGTGTTAAAGGTACTCTCACCCAGACTGGGGCTGGCTGCCAATCAAAGCACTGGGCCACTGAATAATAAAAACAGAAGTGAATTAGGCAGAGGATTAGACCTTCCAATGATAGGAAAAAATCTTTTTGTAGACCTGGCAGAAAGGATTGCTAAAGAACTAAATGTCTCATACTTCTGGGTGTGCATAGGTGCCCTCATGAGTGAGGAATGGCCTTGGAAAGGGACCAGTTTAAATGCTTACCAACTTTTGTTGTGGAATCAATCTATAACTAGACAAGAGAGTAACCAACTTCAGATCTGGATTCTCACATCAGAGGTAACTGGGGAAGAATGTATCAAAAGAACCAGGTCAGAATATGAAAAGTGGGTGGGGGAATGGGACTAATCTAACCTGGTGACCTGATGAGCCTAAATGGTAGTGGGCATTGCCCCCATCAGAAAACAGTTCCCAATGTCATGATTCTCCAACCAATGACAGCCTCTTAAATTGTTCTAATACTGGTGAGGTGAACCTATTCTGAGGCATCCCTGAAACTGGCAAATACTGAAATAACCTCACCAATACTGACTCAGGGAATTGGAGGGCACCAGATGGGCTATTTTGGATATGTGGGAAGCGAGCGTATACCAAACTCCCTAGGACTTGGAAGGGAAGCTGTACTATAGGAGTTATCCAGCCTGGGTTCTTCCTCTTGCCCAACCACCAAGGGGAACAGTTGGGGGTTCCCCTTTTTGAAACTCTGGTGCCTAGAATAAAAAGGGACCTCGAGGTGTGGGGCCAACAGAGATGAGGAGAAGACTCATGGCCTCCCCAGAGGATTATTGAGACCTATGGTCCAGCCACCTGGGCACAGGATGGGAGCTGGGGTTACCAGACTCCTATCTATATGCTCAACAGAATCATTAGGTTATAGGCAGTCATGGAAATTAGTGCCAACCAGACTGCCTCTGCCCTAGAGTTAGACCCAAATGTGAGCCGCTATATATCAAAATCGCCTGGCCTTGGATTATCTTTTAGCTGAGGAAAGGGAGTATGTGGCAAGTTCAACCGAACAGACTGTTGCCTCCACATAGATGACAATGGTCAAGCAGTAATGGAAATTGCCACTAATATTAAAAAGATGGCACATGTACCTGTACAGGTATGGATGGGACCCAAGCAGTCTGCTTGGTGGGTGGTTCTCTGCCTTGGGCGGTTCAAAACCCTGATAGAAGTGGTGGGTCTAATCTTGGGAGGGTGTCTGATGTTACTCTGCTTGGTTCCCTTGGTATTGCGGTCTATCAGGACCATTATGGAGGTCACTATAGAAAGAAAAATGGCTGCCCATATAATGTTGCTGTGGAAATATAAACCCTTAAATCAAGATGATGTCTTTGACCCTAGATGGGTCTGAGCATCAAAGGGGGGAATAATGTAGCAGGGAGGAGGGGAACAACATAGCAGGGAGATAAAACTTAGAGAATGTGAATGTGAAGAAGGTCACATAGCCCTGAGGGTGAAGTAGCCAATAGAGATGCATACAACCACATAGGGGTTAAACCTTGCTTCTTGCTTCTGTAACCTGCTTGCAAGGGTATATAAGGCAAAGCCTCTTTGTTCTCGGGGCTCAGCCTTTGGATTTTAATCTGCTGAGATGCTATCGACATGCTAATAAATACTGCTTCCTGAAAAGCGTTGGTGACCTGATTCCCTGCTTGAATATCCCACAACAAGCCCACCCATCCCTATGGTGCTTCCCTCAAGTCCCATAGCGCAGTGTGTCTCTGGACGCAGCTCACCTGCTGTCCAGGAAAAGAGATCCTGTTGACACAAGACAAGGGCTCCTTGAGGGCAACCGCCTGGCCTGTCCCTCCGCCTGGCTTCCTGGAGGGACCTTTCTCCCTGGCCTGGGGATGCTGAGCCTGGCCTTTCTCTTCCACTTCCAAGTTCCTCCTCCTGAAGAACTGCTGTTGTCGGGCTCTTTGGAGATGCTCTCTGTGCTGGGTCCTCAACGCCCTTCCCAGCTGGCGGCAAGTGGTCACGTTGGGACGGCAGCAGCGGCTCTCTCGGATCTCTTGTCGGCGCTCACACTTGGCCTCATAGCTTTCAGCCCACCGGGCCAAGGCAGGGGAGGGACTGGGGCCTGGGCTGATCATGATGACCTCCTGAGCACCTGTTGTGCTTGGCTTCCAGTTCCTGAATAACTGCCTGGATCTGCCAGATGCCAAGAGGGAGGAGTCAGAAGATGGGCAGAAAAATGACCATCTTCCCAGACCAGGGGCAGAAATAGCACTGCCCTCCATCTATGTGGGTTGAAAACTGAGGTCTGACCGGTGTCAAACTGAGTCAGGACTCCTGGGCTCAATCCTTAATGAACTAACAAAATCCAATAAAAGTAAATTCCTGCTTTTCTCTAGTCTGTGTTCTCCCTCTGTCAAGTGGAAGGATCTCTCCGGCTTCCATGTCTCCCTTGATTAAACACCTCTAAGTCAGGGGAACATAAGAAATACTTGGTAAAAATCACAGTGCACTTATAGCCATTTGGATGACTTGTATTTGTTCATTTTCCAGACTTCTACAGAAATAAATTGTCATCCCACTCTGTTTTTACTCCAATCTAAAAGGAAAGTTGGCATCTTTACTGCTTTCTTTCTTAACCCAAGTTGTTAGCACAGTAGTTGAATTGTGCTTCTCAAGACCTGGAGGGATAACCACACTGCCTTAGGTCTCAGTGTGCGACTGGCACCTGCTCTTTCCTTCTGGACCTTTAGGAACAAGCTTGTGGGCCTGGACAGGAATGCCTTAGCAGGAAAACCCATTTCAATTACTTGATCATGATGTCCTGATATTGCTCCACTGGCACCTGCTCTATACTTGGGACTGGCCCTGACTCTCAGCGGCTGGTCAAGTCAAATCTGTATTGACTAAGCGCTTGCAACATGCACAGTGCTGGTCCAAACTCCTTCAGAGCATCTGGCTCAGTAACTTTCAGAGAAGAGGACTCTGGTTTTTTTATTATCACTTCTCTATCAGGTGCTAAGTCTGCTTTCCTTTGTCCAGCCATAGATTGTGCCATCTAAACCAGCAAGCACATGGTTTGTATTCTATTAGGCTCCTACAAACCACAAAGAAACAAAACAATCAAGCGAAAACAGTAACCAAAAATTCCCAGGGAACAAGGGTTGGTGGAGAGGCCATCCTTGACGCCCCTCTATATAGACTTACCCTCCTGTCCTCATAGTATTCAAACCCTCATCCCTTCTTCCTTCTCTGTGCCTTTCTATTTCCTACTCTCCCCACCTACCTTCTGAAAAATTGCTTGTTCTAGAATGCTCTGCTGGCTTTGCTGAATTGGCCCTGGACTTGGCTGAGCTGGATTCTGAGCACTGGAAATTCTGTGCCCTGCTTCCTCTGCCACTGGGAACTAATGAAGGAAGAGGTACTCCCTGGACAGCTGCTGCCTTTCTCTCTGACCCATGATCTTACTGCCTACTGCCCATGTAACTTAGTTCCTGGGTAGGTCAGAGCTGAGTATCTCAGACTCACCAAACATCAGGCATTTGCCAGCTCTGGTCCCTCAGGTTTGTTTATAGGCCAAACAGATCCAAGAGGAAGCAACCTCTGCTGCTTTGCTCAGACTCAGTCTGTAATCCTTTGTAGGATTCTTGCTCTCTCTCTGATCTACCACTCATTCCCAGGGGTTGTGTGTGTGGGGCCATCTCACTCTTAGAGTGGTTTATATGGCTAAGTCCTAGACACTCTCAAATGCCTGACTCTTGAAGTTGGGGGGGCAGACTCTGTCATAGGCAGTGCTGACTCTTAAAAGAATTGTGAGGTTGTCAATGTCCTCCACATCCCCTCTGAACTTCTCTTTCTATAGGCTTTTCTCCTCACTCCCACTCCTTGGGTGGGGGATGCCTAGACTTCCTACCTGCCCTTTTATTTATAAACAGAAAAGGATCTGAGAGGCCCATTCATGTTGAGTTATAAATGACTGAATGGAGGTGATTCAGGAATGCCTACATGCCTGTGCTCTTACTCCTCTGGACATGGAATTCCAGAACCTACACTGTGGCATCTCTAAGCCATAATGCCTGGCTATTCTGCCACCAACGGAGGAGGAGAGCCTTTGTTCTGGGGTCAGACTCTGTGGACTCATATCCTGGCTTTGTCACTGCTCACCTGTTTTGGACAAGCTATTAAACATCTCTAAGCCTCAGTATTCTCATTTATAAAGGGGGCCTAAAACTTATCTTGAAAAGTTATCAAGATTAAATAACAAAAGGCACACCCTGGGCCTACCATGTGGCACACAAACTATAGCTTTTATAATAATAAATGTAATAATTATTATTAATATAATATAAATATTATCCTTATGGTTGTACTGGCTATCTAAGACTTGGTGCTGAAAGACAAAGGCCCCAAGCTAAACCAGCACTCCTAGGACCAAAAACATTGCCCTTCTCACTGAAGAAGAATATTGTATTCCAAATGGAGGGGACATAGTCCCAGCTTGAAATCTACTCTAGGTCCTTTGATCACTGGGTTTGGCCTATAAGAAGAAAGGACTGTTCCCTGGTCTGGACACAATCAGCATCTCAATTAAGCCAAACAGAAAGGCAAAGAAGAGGTAGGGGTGAGGAACTGGCATCCAGTCAGCCTGCATCACACCATCAGAGTATGGGGTGTGAGAACCCTCCCTGTTGGCCCTGGTTACCTTCAGGCTTTGTAGTGCAGGCAGATCCCCCAATGTTGAGAATTCTCTGACCTTCTGGCTGTGAAGAGGCAAGGGCTGTGGGGCGGCAGGAGATGGGCCTGAAATGAGGTCCCATGAGCTCTCACCTAGACTGTCTACATGTCCACCAAAATGTGACTACTTTGTTTGCTGCAACTTGAGGGCTAGACATTGTTTCTTATAATCCAAAATGACCCCTGAGAGAGGCATGTCCCCAGATCCCCAGTTCCCCCAACCTGATAGGATTTGGCGTGACATAGCTGAGTTGAACACCCAGCCTTCTGGGATGTTTTGACTGTAGTGACTTACTTAAAAACAAGAAGCCATGTGGGATGCCTGATGGACAGGGATAGGCTGTATAAGAAAGGAACTGATTCCTGTAGGGTTCAGAGAAAGGTCATGAGGCCACTACCCAGGCTTTCTGGCTTCTCTGTGGTGCCCCTTGGCAACATGACAGGGCCCAGTTGGAGCTTGGAGGAAGAGGTGGTGCTGGCTTGGAGAGACTCTTCACGGTCACAGGGAGAGATCAGGGTGCTGCCCCTCACCCAACAGTGGCTTTGTTATTGCCTCTCCAAGTCTCTGCGCCTACTTCCTGTCCATGTGTCCAACAGAGATGATGGATGGCTTCCTGCAGGTGTCCAGAGCTCTCAATGTGAGCTGAGGGAGAGGGGCCTGCCTCTAAGCTGCTCCAAAGGCAGCTTCACGTGATGGGGATCGCTGCTGTGAAGGGAACTGTGAAAAAATCATTTAATTCATGTCCCTGCCACCAGATAGCCTGGACTTCAAGTCACATGATTCACCTCCTAATCTAATCTGATGGATGGAGCAGAAGAGTAGTGGGAACTGTTTCCCTGTGCCTGGCTGGTACATCAGTAATCCAATGCAGGGTGCTTTCTTAGTTACCCAAACCCCAGCAGTCTTAAACTCTTCCACCTACTTCTGTGCCTCCCTCTTCACCCAGGGAAGTTTGCATGGCGGAGTTCCTTCTGCCCCACCCCAAATTCTCAATTACCTTCAGGTCCCAGGCTCCAATCCTAGCAGCTCAGGAAAGCATTCCAGCTCCTGGGGGAGATCTTGATTCTGGTCTCAGGTAGAACATGGCATCGGCTGGGGGAGGCTCTCAACTCATGGTTCTGGGCCCCCTTAGCATTTCCCTTCTTGGTACTGTCTTTCTTTTATGCACAGTAGCCTTGCCGAAACAGGAAACAGACAAAGCCACAATGTTCGCAAACTCCAGTTCCTCTCTCTTGTTCTCTGCACGATCTGAGTGGGCCCCTGAACCCTGGGGCCTCCAGGGCTGGGCTGAGGAGCTCCTCCCATCAGAGGGCACCCCAACCACCATTTCTTATGCTACCGGATTGGTCTGAGCTCTCCGACAGTTTGAAGGTCCATTTCCAGGACTAGACAAAGATGGGCCTCTGGGTCAGGTTCAAACCTTGCAGCTTCTATGAGGGGAAAAAATGCTTTTTTGTTGGTTAAGACCTAGAAGACATGTTCTCTACGTAGGTCTTCATGGGTATCAGGTAGTTCTCTGTGTAAGATTTTTCCCTTTCCTTTAGTCATCAATCCTGACATTACGAAGAGTTTCTGCTCTTCTGAAGTACCTTGTGTCTCCTGGAGAATTCTGGACAGAGGCCAGTTCTGGAGTTGCTCCTTTCTGAAGCAATGAATGGGTGGAGGTTAGTGGTGAAAAGGTGGGTTGCTGGGAGATGGAAGGAGGAATAGCAGTTAGAACATTGTAAAACAAAATTCTGCCAGTCAATTGAACTAGGAAATTTGGGGGAAAATTCAAGGGAATTTATCTCCATGTATTAAAGAGAAATGATTCCAAAATGTTCTAATTGGGAAATTCCCATAAGTTCAAGATAGAAGAATGGAGAGGGAACTGGATTGAGACATGTTCACTGAGCAGCTTTGTAACTCAATGTCATTTACCTCGTCTGAATGAGGCCCTTGGTATGGTGGTTGGATGATTTATGTGGCTCCTATGAATTCTAAGGCTTGACACATGTAATGTGTAATGAGACTTTCTTTTTTCTTTTTCTTTTTTGTGAACAAAGTGGGAAAGTTTATTGAAATGAAAAAGTAGCAAAGAATAGGGCTCCCAGAGCTGAAAGAGGTCCTAATAGAGGGTGCCCAAGAATTTTAACAGTTGGGGTAACCTTTGTTAGCATGTGAGGAGTTTGTCACAATCCTCTTCACTACTAATACTTCCTTTATTCTCTGAGGAGACCAAGGGAAGGAATACGTAGGGAAAAGCACAGTGGATGGATTATCAAGCACTAGAACCCAAAACCAAAGACATTCCCTAAAGATAGTCCATGACCTTGAGTCTGGAGCTTGGCATGTGGGAGTGAGAATGAGTAAAGGACAGAGGGATGGGGAGTCCAATGTGGCAAAACAAGCCGGGTATTGGCATAGAAGAGTGAGTGTTCTGGGAGCTTACAGCATTAGAGTATAGGGAAGGACAGGAGGCCAAAATAGGAATTTCTAAAGATCAACTATTTGAATCCATTAAATTTAGAAAGAAATGTGTACAAAGATAAAAAAAAATCCTTGTAGGGATGGGAATGCATCTCACTTTATTTGAGTTGAGGGGTTAATAAGGTGCTTGAGGTCACATGGCAAGGATTGAACCCAGGTTTGTCTTATACCAGAGCCTGAACTCTTGACACCTGGGCTCTGAGACTAAACATTAATGAGCTCATCTTACCTATTTATTGATTTATATTGAGAAAAACACACACACACCACCTGTGATTAGAGAATATATCTTACTTTCAAATGCTCATGAAGCATTACAGAAATCAGATTGATCAAAAAGCAAACTTTTTTTTTTAAAGTTGATCTATTACAACAGGATTCTCTGGCCATAGTACAGTAAAATTAGAAATAAATAATAAAAATTGGAAGAAATAAACATTTCAATTTCTTGGTCAAAACTTTTCCCAGTTTACTCTTGAACTATATGGGCAATCAAATCTGGAATTAAGAATATTGATGTTTGAGCTGGCAGAGTAGCTCAAGCGGTAAGAGCACCTGCCTAGCAAGTTCGAGGTTCTGAGTTCAAACCCCAGTGCTGCCAAAAAAAGAATACTGATATTAAACAATGAAAAAGAATTTAATTTACTGATGTGGTGGTTCATGCCGTAATCCCAACACTTGGGAGCTCGAGGCAGGAGAGTTGTGAGTTTGAGGCCAGCCTGGACCATGTAATGAATGAGATCCTGTCTCAAAAAAAAAAAAAAAAGAATTTATTGAAAACAGTGGTAGTGGGACCATTAAGAGCAAAACCTGTGAGATACAGCCAATGTATAGCCCAAGGAAAATTCATGGCTGTAATCATTTTTATTATATAAATAAGGAAAATTAATAACTTACCTACTCATTTATTTTCAAGCAAACTTCAAAAAAGTCAGAAAAGCTGAAACAAGGAGCTGACAATATAAAAAAAAGTAAAGGAAAAAATAGTTTAATCAATTAGAATCCTGAGTATACTTGATAAATAAATTTGGAAGCTTGTTCTCACATGTGTGCACGTGTGAGGGGGAGAGGGACAATTATCAATAAACAACAAAATTTTGAAAAAGCTATTGGCTTAGCTTATTTCAATAGAAATAAGGGAAAGAACATCTACAAAAATTTAATAATGGCACATGGAAAATAAACACAACTCTGTGGAAATAAAATAGCTTGAGTCATTTCCATAACTGTACCAATGATTTTGAAAATCTAGATAAACTGGATTTAAGAAAACTCTAATTTACCAAATTAAACTCAAGAAGAGATACACAGTCCCATCATTAGCTGGCCTCTGCCTGAGGCTCCCCATCTCTATGTGGGATGTAAAGGGAGATCTTAATCAGGTCATTCTTGAGGCAGGCACCTGGCATCAACTGGCCAGCACTCTGCGCTTCTCTTCACCATTTCCAGGTTCACTGGGAACTTCAGCTCCCTTGTTGAAGGTCATCACTTAACAAAGATTAAAGATACAAGGCTTCTGTTCATTAGAATATACTCCTGCTTGCTCTTCTTCCTGTACATGTTAGTTTTGCATATAGTTTAGGCAGTCAGCACCATTACCAGTGTTTGCAGCTCCGAGTCCTGAGGCCCAACAGTGTGACTGTGCTCACTAATGCTTTTTAATAAAATTAGTTATTTAATAGTGTGATCCTCTTTCTGAGAGACAGTTTTCTTTCCTGGTTAGATCGCCATTGCTTGGCACAGCCTGTGCTAAAGCATCCTAATTATTTCACAAATGGTCTTACATTCCAAACTGAGATGTCCTCTAGAGCCTTTTGTGTTCATTTTCCATGTTTCTCCACAAATCTTTCTAGTCTATTTTTCACTCAGCATGATCTGTCATCTGTAACAAAGAGAATTTAAATTGATGCAGTAAAGTGGAAGGAGACTGAGCTCATGGAGAGTGCTGACATACTGATTGCTGTCAGCCTGCTTGGCAGAGGGCACTTGAGGGACTTGCTCAAGACAACTAAGAAGGCAGATGCACGAGAAATGGGTTGGAAGGCATTCACATTCTCTTGTATTTTCTTTTTTTAGTTTTTAAAAAGTGCAATCAAATACCACTAAAAGACTTTTAAATATAGAAAAATAAGTACCTTCATCCTACCACCAACCTCAAATTAGTTTTGCATTCTTCACATTACCTCCTAGTTTTTGTCCATATTTGTGTATCTTTTTTAAAACATATGGTAAGTGTAGTGGACGTATAATTATTTTTTAACTTGATATGAAGTTATAAATAGTGTTCATTTTTTTACACTTTTTTCATATTTTTCACCTTTTAGTGCTGTTGGTAAAATACAGTCTGTTTAGTAATTTCCTTATTATTGAACTGTAGCCATGCAACCTACCACTGCTCAGGGTAATTATTAACCACTGGTAAATACGATGTAAATACAGCTTAATTCATGTAATAAAAATGAACACGATCTATAATTTTCTGTAATTGCAACAATTAATTCAGAGCTGCAATAACTTTCAACATTGTAACAAGATTCCTTTATATGTCTCTTTGTCACTTGCTTCCCAAGGCTGTTGTTCATCTGAAGCCAGCTGCCCTGAGTGGAAGGCTGGGAGAGGAGTTTGGCAGGGGCACTAGGAAGTCGGACTGCCTGGCTTGAAGTTGGACTGGCTTTACTACTTCCTGCCTGTTCAAGCTCAGTAAACATCTTTGCAGCTCAGTTTCCTCCTCTGTAAAATGATACTAACTGTAATATTTATTGGGGCGGGGTGTAGCTCTGTGGTAGAGCACATGTTTAGGACTCATGAGGCCCTAGGTTTGATTGCCAGCACTCTAGGATTATTATTATTATTTGTAGTACTGGGGCTTGAACTCAGGGTCTACACCTTGAGCCATTTCTCTAACCCTTTTTTTGTGATGGGCTTTTTCCAGATAGGGTCTCACAAACTCTTTGCCTGGGGCTGGTTTCGAACTGTGATCCTCCTGATCTCTGCCTCCTTAGTAGCTAGGATTACAAGCATGAGCCACTGGCACCTGCCACTCTAGGATTATATTTAGAATTAGACATAATAACACTTATAAGGCACCCAATAAACATTAACTCTCATGGTTGCTATAGCAACGTCTGCACTTGGAAGCATCTGCCTGTGGCTTATTAATGGTTATGATAAAGTAGACCCTCATTCAGATGTGTAGCTGGATGAAAGCAGAGTAGTTTCAGTGAGTTAGTGCATTTTGTTGGATCCAACTTTCTAAGCATAGCCAGCGGGAAAAAATTAAATTAGTCACTAGGAAAGATGAATAAGCACATGGAACCTCTCTATCTATGGAATTATGGCAAAAGTTAAAACATGGTCATGTTTAAGCTTAGTCAACACAACTCAAATGACCAAGTTATTTTAAGAATATGTATCACACTATTTTATATAGGAGAAAAATATTTGAAGTGACTCATAATGTCCCTCAAAGTAAGTGTTTTGTAGGTAATTTAATTTCTATTTTAAGTCAGAACAAACCAAATGTGAACTGGGATAAGGAGTGGTAATCAGAAGAGCACACCTACTTCTTCTGGATGTTTGGAGGATTTTTTTTTGCAGTACTACGATTTGAACTCAGGGTCTTATACTCGCTTGGCAGGTGCTCTACCCTACCAGCCCTGGTTTGTGTTGGGCATTTTCAAGATAGAGTCTGTGAACCATTTGCTCAGGACTGGCTTCAAACAGCAATTCTTCTGATCTCTGCCTCCTGAGTAGCTAGGATTACAGGCATGAGCCACCAGCGCCTGGCTGTTTCAAGGATTTAAATCGTTAATATTCATATGGTAGAAAAGTGCCTGAATAGAAGTGAGTACTGTGGATGTGTTTGCTAATAAAATGAAGTAAAAATAAAGTTGTTCCGATGTGGTGAAACTCATTATGTTTTGCATGAATAATTTGTTTATATGGAGGTTATATGGAGGAATTTAATTGTATTTTTCTGAAGATTTTTATCATTTCTAATTTTTAGTTTTACAGATAATTTTGCAAATGAGCATCTTTATGCATGTATTTATTTGTTTTTTTAAAAAAACATTCTTTTAGGATAAAATCCCTGGAGTGGATTTGCTGGGGGTGGGTTATTGTAAAAGCAGTTTATCTGCCAGAAAGCTGTGCAGGAAGTGGGCAGAAGAAATAGAACTGGGATTTAGGGCATTGCTGGAGTTGGCAAGGTTGCTGACTAGAGGTAAGAGGCATTCCGAACAGCTCAAGGGCTCAGTGCTGCTGGATGTTAGCAAGAGTCCAAAAACAGGGAGTTGTGGCTGAGTGCAGTGGCTCGTGCCTGTAATCCCAGATATTTGGGAGGCAGAGATCGGCAAGATTGCAGTTTGAGGCCAGTCCAGGCAAAAATAGCAAGATTCCATCTTAATCAGTGGCTTTGGATATTAGCCAGTACAGGGCCAAGAAGTTCTGATTTCCTCCATGTTTTCCTTTGAGGCTCAGAGCACCTGTTTTTGAGGGTGACCACTAGCTGTCGCTGTTGAGCAGGTCTAGCTCTCCACAGCTCAAGGCCAATGTTATCCTAGGCTGCTAGAGCTGGGCAGCGTAACTCGATGCTAGGCCTCTTTTAGGTCTGTCCTTTGCCCCCAAGCAGTGACTCACGTGTAGGCTCACTGGTGAGGAGGTGGTGGCAGCCCTGGAGTAGAACCTTGCAGGGAATTGGGGAAGAAATTGTGTGATGCAAACACCACCACGCTCGGCCACTGGGTGGCGCTGCCGGGAGCCGGTGCAATTAAGTCTGGTTGGATGGAGCCTTGCTCTTTGGTGGCGGGCAGGCTGCTCTTGGGTCCACCCTGCTACCTGGAATTCGTGGTGCTGCAGGACGGTTCAAGGACAGCGTGAGGGAGGCCCGAAACACGCCGTGCAGTGGTACCCGGAACCGTGAAGGCGCCATCGTGTCTTTGGGCCTCGGCCCAGATGGTTATGGAGCTTTTGAGCCTGTCCCCACTTTCCACCCTGTGGTTCCAGGTTGTGCAACATACCCGTGGGTCCTCCTCTGTGACCTCGGCTTTCTATCCTCCTTTCCAGAAACTCTCTTCAAAGCCTCCCCAGCTCTGCGGCTGCCGTTCAGCACTTTTTAGAATACGTTCTTGTATGATATCTATATATAATAATTACATAGCATATACAAAGATATAAACAATATCATTTCACTCTATATAATACACCCCATAATGTTGTTATATCTTATACTGTATATTCATGAGTCGTAATTATGTATAAGGTGAATGCATATTTTAAGATATAATGGTTATATACATGATAATTATAGTCAAGAAAAGTAACATATCCCTTCTCATATGGTTACCTTTGTGTGTGTGACAAGAGGACCTAAAATCCCTCTTAGCAAACTTCTCATATGTAATTATTAAATATTGCCCTCCCAGTGTTGAAGCATTCACTATTGCCATTCTGGCATATTGACTATTTAAGTTAAAGACACCTTAAAAACAGCAGAGGCAAGAAGACCACTCTGACCTTGGAGCTTTTTCTTAAAAGCAGAAGTTGCAGTTCCATGTGAAAGACATCCTCTCTATACTTGGGGAAAAGCCAACATTCTTATCTTCAAGGACAGAAAATTGAGGCCAAGAGAACATTCTGCAAAGAAACCCTGTTAACTGTTATCCTCCTAGTGGCTACTCAGTTAAATACCTGAGTCCAAGCCTCTTTGTCTTGTCTCATTTTCAGTTTACTATACTTTGTCCAACTCAGAATACAAGTAACTGAGTTCAGCTGCTTCTTTGGGTCTTAGTTTCCTTTTGAGGTCTCCATACCATGTAAAATTTATATTAATGCTGTTATATGCTTTTCTCTTATTACTCTATCTCATACCAGTTTAATTCTTGGGCCCAGCAGGGACCCTAAGAGGATGGAGGTGGAGTTTTGCCTCCCTTGTGCTGTATATTACAGCTCTAGGCTTATTTATCTACAGAATCTAATTTGTGCCATTTGACTGCCATCTTCCCATCCTCCCTCCTCCCTACTGGCGACCATCTTTCTGTGTTTTTGAGACTGATTTTATGTATGTACATATAAATATATATATATAATTTAGATTCATGTGAGATCATGCAGGATTTGTCCTTCTGTTATGGCTTATGTCACTTAGTATAATTTCCTCTAGTTTCATCCATGTTGATGCAAATAGTAAGGTCTCCTACCTTTTGAAGGCTCACCAATATTCCATTATATATGTGTGTATATGTGTGTGTGTGTGTGTGTGTGTGTGTGCGCATGCACTCATGGGACACAGATAGCTTTCCCATGTGGGGATTTAATTTCCTTGGGTACATACCCAGTAGAAGGATTGCTGAGTTATACATGTCAATCTAAAAAGCAAACTAAGAAAACAGAACAATCAGAGAGAGATTCTCCAAAGAATACTGACGTTTATTTGGGAGGAGCAGAGCATTGCAATAGTAACACCACACCATAGTAAACTGTGGGCGTATTAAAAAAGGAGGATGGTATCAGAGAGTTTCAAACAACAATCCCTGGCCACAGCAATTAATAACAAGGGTTAGTCTGAAACTGAAGAGACAGTTGCTAGGCAGGTATCTCTGTAGAAATACTTTTTTGTATAAGGTTGTGGTGGTCTCTCTGCAAGAGCATGTTTTGTTTTAAATGAGATAGGGTATGTATCCCAGGCTGACCTTGAACTCTCAATCTTCCTGCCTCAGCCTCCTGAGTTCTGGAATTACAGGCAGGCACCACCATGCCTGGCTCTGCCTAACTTGAAATGCATTATTGACTTCAGTTCTCTTGGTTCTATAGGTGGCAACTATAACCTCAAAGTCTTGGGCCATCATTATTTTGTTAGGAGTGATACCACTGCAGAATTTTGATAGGTGACAACAGGTACAAAAGTTAAAAAGGAAAAATATGAAACAAAACCAACAAGAGCAAAACAAAGCCAGTTTGTGTAATAGTCCTGAACCAAGAAACAGAATCTCTATAGTCCACCAATTTTTATCAAAAATAATCAAAGATAAACCAATTTGTAAAATGAATTTAGTTTTATCAGAAAGCTAAATTTAAGTGTACTTGTTAGAGTCTTTTTCTTTTCTTTTCTTTTGCAGCGCTGGAGTTTGAACTCAGGACTTCCCATTTGCGAGGCAGGCATTCTACCATTTGAGCCACATCTCCAGCCAAGAATTGTTTTCAACGAATCTGACAGCAGGTGCTTTACAGAAAAATCACAACTAGGGATGACAAAAGATGTAGAATAGCAATGGTTAAAATTTTGATGCGAGTTCAGCAACTGACAAGGAAATTTAGCTATTTTCATTAATACAGCATTTAATCAAGACTGACATCATCATGCCAGGGCCACCAGACTTTTTATAAATTTTACATAATTTTTTGAACATTTGTGTCAATAATATATGTTGCAACCTGAGTTTTAGGCCTCAGGCTGAAACTCCAGGGGTTCCACATGTGAGATCTGGTCACTAGCTCCAACATGCCAGATAGAGAGATGGGTAATGGTGAAGGCAGAGAAAGGAGGTTTATTACACCGTGCAGGCATGTGGAGGGCAAAATGTACTTCAGCCCATCTTCAGAGTATAGATATGAGCCTTTGGTTTAAACAGAAAAGGAATTAGGGATCGAGGTTACCTCTAAGCCCAATGGATATACATAACTAAACAGTCCCGGTCACCATGTGGCCTGGTTGGTTGTTATCTCAGTCTTGTTTTCAGGAGGGGCCCTAGAAACACTGTCATCACTTTAGGGGAGCAATCTGGTCAGGATAAGCAAGACGTTGCCGAGCAGGTGGTCTGTCCTGAGGAGGCTCTGCTGTTTCCTTCCTTGGGAGGAGTTTCTTCTGTTGTTGCTTGTAAAGATGTTAGCAATCAGCTGAGCATGGTGGCTCAAGTCTGTAATCCTAGCTACCCAGGAGGAAGCAATTGGGAGGTTGAGGTTTGAGGTCAGACTGAGCAAAAAGTTGGTGAGATCCCATCTCAACTAATGGCTGGGAGTGGTGGTGTACACCTGTCATCCCAGCTACACAAGGAAGTACAAACAGGAGGACCATGGTCCAGGCTGGCTGGTCATATAGTGAGACCCTATCTCAAAAATAGACAAAGCCAAAAGGGCTGGGGATGTGGCTGAAGTAGAAGAGTGCCTGCCTAGCAAGCGGGAGGCTCTGAGTTCAAACCCTAACACTGCCCAAAAGAAAAAAACAACAAAAAAAGATGTTTTAGATCAGTTCTGTAGTCCTGTCCTTCCTGGATTCCAAGGTGGCTGCAAGTTGAATAACTGAAAGCAAAGACAGATACAAAATGGAAGGAGTTTGCCAAGCTTCACTCCTGTTTTTAGTTAATTATGGGCCTAAGTAAGGACTCAGTGCTTTTCAGGAAAAGCAGCTTCTAAGTACCTGTTGTAATATCATGTATCATTGTAAAATAATAGTCATTCACTTAACCAGAATTATAAACCAGATTTAAACAGATTTATATCTGGCAGAGTGGCTCAAGTGCTTTAAATCCTAGTACTGCCAAAAAAAAAAACTAAACAGATTTATAAAGTGACCACTTAAATATTTAAAATATTTTCAAACAGATGATTTAAAAAAAAAACCCTTGACACTTTTAAAACTGTTTTCTAAGTAAATGAAAAGCTAAAAAGACAGTAGAAAACAAAAAAAAATTTACCTTGACAAAACAAATCTTACAAATCTGACCAAACAAATAATGAAAAAGGAGTTTTTGGAAGGCTTTATGAAAGAGTCCAGTTTGTTTGTTTATTTATCTTTTTGGTATTACTGAGGTTGGAAGTCAGGGCCTTGTACTTACTGTGCAAGCACTTACCACTTGAGCTACACCCCTAGCCTGAAAACATTTATTAATAAACACCAATATATAGTCTTTTCTGAAGAATTTAAGAAAGCAAGGGTACTGGAATTTATACTTAGCAATTAATGTCTGAGTATTTTAGCCTAGAAATTTCTCAGATGCTTTATATCTATTACTTAATTTTACATAACACTTTAAATTATACGAAAAGCTTATAATCACTTATTCTATTTATATTTATCTAATTTATTTACTTTTAACATTTTACACATAAGCTGCTTATGAAATCTGAGATATTAGACAAGCATAGTCAGTATTTTAAGTTATTTCCTCATAGAAGAAGAAAGTCAGATTGCTGTACTGGATACAGAGGAAGCAGTGGCCCTGTACCATACTCCTATTGTGTATTTGTCCTTAGGTCAAACATCTACATCTGTGATCTTAAACATCTAACATAGAAAACATACAAACAATTTTGAAGATGTGTTTGTTTCCATTAAACCAATAATATATTAGTCTTATTTTTAATTTGTTTAGGAATCTCCATATTTATAGTTCTCACAATGGCTGCACCAGTCTACATTCCCACCAGCAGTGAACAAGGGCTCACTTTTCTCCACATCCTCACCAACACTTGATATCTCTTGTGGTTTTGATAGTAGCTATCAGGTGTGAGGGATATCTCATTGTAGTTTTGATTTGTATTTCCCTGATGATGGGTGATGTCGAATACCCTTTCATTTACCTGTTGGCCATTTTTATTTCTTTGGAGAAATGTCTACTCAGGTCCTTATGCCCCTTTTCTTTGTTTTTTGGAGGCACTGGGTTTTGAACTCAGGGCCTCATGCTTTCAAGTCAGGCACTCTTACTGCTTGAGCCACTCTGCCAGCCCTGTTTTGTGATGGTTTTTCTTTTAGATAGGGTCTTGCAAACTATGTTCCCAGGGTTGGTGAGCCTACTGCTCTCTGCTTCCTGTGTAGCCAGAATTAAAGGCATGAGCCACCAGCACCTGGCTCCGTCTCCTACTCTTTGATCTTATTATATATGTGTTCTGTGACTGATTTGTGTATTTTCCTTATGTAATTTGAACATGAACCCCTTATCTGACATATACTTTGCAAATATTTTCTCCCAATTCATTGGCTGCCTTTTGGTTTGTGGTTTTCTCATGTAGAACTCAAATATACACAACAAAAGGAGAAATCACAAACATACTGAAATGTTAGCATAGGTAGATCGGTAGCTATGATTAGGAAGGAGCAAATGCTCTAGCTATAAGATTCCATTCTAAAACCCCAGATGGCCCACACCTGTGCCAGCAATTAAGCTGGTAACCCATATCCTCCTTATGGAGCCCACGCCCCACTTAATGTTCCCGTATATGCCTTGAGGATGTAATGTCTGCTATACGGTCTTCTTCTGGCTACCACTAAATCAAGAAAGGCAAAGAGGATCAAATGGGCAGACACCTGCCCTCACCTTTCTACATTCTGGTACCACTTGGGTAGGGGCCAGAGGGAAGGGCCTCAGTTTTGTGTTACCTAGTAACCCCTGCCTATTGGATAAAACCTCAAATCCTGGCAGCTTCCATGCAGCCAGCCTTTACCAGAACTGCCTGCCTCATCCCTCAAGATGTAATCCTGCTTTGCTAATAAATAACTCTTTGCTATTTTCCTACTCTTCATGGTTCTTTTGCTGTACTTGGGGAAGTGTCCTCATCTTAGACATTGTGCCTAAAGAACTGAGGAACATCTATACCACCCCAACCACCGGTAACAAAAAGGCAAGAAAAAGCATAGTCAGAAGAAGTAAAGAGATCACCAGAACTGACCCCAATATGATACGGATGCCGGAATTATCAGGCAGGAAATTCAACACAACTAAACACTAAGTTAAAGACTCTGAAGGAAGAGCTAGACATGCAGTACCAGATGGGTAAAGTCAGCAGAGAGATGAAAACTCAAAGAGGAAATCAAAAGGAGATGTTAGATATCAAAATACAGCAATGTAACAAATGCCTTCAGTGGGATCCTCAGGAGATCCAGCAGCGCTAAGAAAACAATCCGTGAGAAAGAATCAAAATCAGAGAGGTTTACCCTCCCCATAGCTCAGGTTCCAAAGGACTGGTTAGAAGCCTAACTAGTCAACAGAAATTACTTAAATTAAAACACACGCACACACATACACACACACACACACACACACACACACACACAGAATCCATAGCAGAATATTCAAGGACTGTGATAAAATATCAAGCAGTTGAACATAAATATAATTGTAATACCAAAAGGTGATCAAAACAAATAGAGATGAAAGAGAGAACAGGGCAAAAGACATTTGAAAAATTTAATGTCTGAGAAGAAGTAGAAAGGTCAATGGTCCTGTGTGTGTAGGAGGGTGGGGGAGAAGGGATGAATAGACAGGGCACAGATGATTTTTTAGGGCAGTGAGACTACTCTGTATGATCCTACAATGGTGGATATGTGTCACTATATATTTATAGAATATTCAACAATAAGAGTGAATCCCAGTGAAACTATGGACTTTTGTTGAAAATGATATGCCAGTGTAGGTTCATTGATTATAACAGATGTACCACTCCGAAGAGAAATTTTGGTAATAGGGAAGGCAGGAGTGGGGGATGGCAGTCATATATGGGAACTCTGTACATCCTGCTTAAGTTTGCTCTGAACCGAAAACTGCTCTAAAAACAAAGTCTATTAAAAACAAATCCATTTCTCCTTCTCCTTTCTACTGTGGTATTACCTTTTGCTCTAGATCCAGTGTCCTCATCCTCTAGTGTTCTGGATCTATATAGACTTATTTCTGTTTCTCTTAGCTTTTTGTTCTTTGGAGTTACAAGTTCTGTTTTACCTTCTACAAAATTCTTTTTCTCTTTGCTTTTTTCTTTCATATTTGCCCTGCTCCTATTCCCACTCATCACCCCACCTACTTTTGAAAAACTAGACAACTTAGATTAACATTTGCTGAGAGGGAGGGGATAATGCGTTGGGAATACTCTGATTTGCCTTGGCATTCTTCAGGAATTGGTGTCTCCCTGGGGAGGGATGAAGAACTAGGGGTGGCAGGATGTTGATGTTGAAGCAGAGTTGCTGGAGTCACTGGGAGACATCATGAACACCCGTGTCAAAGTGGCTGATGAGTTTCCCCTTTCCTTTAATGCCTCAAAATTGTTTGCCTTGCATTATTCTGGGACTCTATTAGCATATCTGTCCTAGGGCTCTTGGCTGGGCACAAATGAAGAAGAATGTAGGTTCTTGGAAATTTCTCTAGAGAGTAGATGTTGGAAGAAAATATTGGAATTTCTTTGTATCTTGTCTCTTAAAGGTTCCTGGATCTGCAAATGTTTTTATATTGATAAAGTAAATATTATATACACATTATATAAATAGTAATTAAGTCTGTTCAAAGCACATGTGATCATTCATGGTTTTTTATGATTTAATGATTAAGCAATGTCAAAAGCTTTGGAGATCATCAGTCTGGAGAATCTTTGATTCAGTCCTTTGAAGCTT
Organism: Castor canadensis; assembly: GCF_047511655.1. Lineage (NCBI taxonomy): Eukaryota > Metazoa > Chordata > Mammalia > Rodentia > Castoridae > Castor > Castor canadensis. The sequence continues at coordinate 123,208,804 of NC_133396.1, forward strand.
GCCATCCACAATTGTCCAGCCTGCTTTCTGTTGCTATAACTGAATACCATGCAGTGGATAATTTATAAATAAATTTGTTGGATTCATGATTCTGAAGGCTGGGTAGTCTAAGAGCACCACCCAATCTCAGCACCACATCTCATGAGGTCCTTCTTTCTATATCATAACATGAAAGAGAGCATCACATGGTGAGGCCAGAGCAAGAAACCAGAGAGAGCTTATTTTTATAACAAAGTCCCTCCCTCAAAAAATTATTGATCCATAAATGGATTAACCATTCAAAGGGCAGAGTCCTCATGACACTGTCATATCCCAAAGATTCTACCTTTCAAGATTGCTGTTTTTGAAGACAAGTTCTAATCCATGAATGTTTGGGGAAAACATTCACACCCTAGCAATTATGCTCTGGGGTGGGTGTGAGATGCTGGCCCAGAGAAGTGAAACCAGGGAGAGCCATTCAGTTTGTATGAAAAGCAGTAGTACAGTAGCTCTGGGATAAGGCTTGGTGGTGAGATGTGGCTTAACTGTCCCTGAGAAGTAGCTCTCTGGGAACAGCAGATAGGAAGTCTGACCCCTGTGCCAGTGTGAGTCACCTCCTCCAAGGTCACCTCCTCAGAGCTCCCTCCTATCTTGTATGTAAGGGCTTATATTATATTCTTTACTAAGGAAAGGAATAATAGTTTCCCAAAGGGAAATCTGAAGAATTGGGAGGCCTAGCATGGCCTCCAGCATGGATGGAGCAATGACCAATTAGGATCTTGCACAAGGTGGAGTGGATGGTGTTAGCATGGTTGAGAACCTGACATGTTAAGATGTTAGGAATTGTGCTCTTTTGCTATGACTATATCAGCCTGCTTCTGTGGTTGTTACTAGAATAAGGTCTGAGGTTGTTATGGTTTAATATGAAATGTCCTCTAGAAGCTCCGGTGTTGAAGGCTTGGTCCCTAACTGGTGGTGCTATTTTGGGAGGTGCTGGAAATTTTAGAAGGTGGGACATTGTTGGAGGAAGTAGGTCACTGGGAGTATGTGAGCCAAAATAAATCCTTCCTCCTTTTAAATTATTTCTCAGGTATTTGTCACAGCAACAAAAAAACCTGACTAAAGTGGGGGTGCTTACTGCTGAAAGCCAAGTGTTCCAGATGAGAGTTGGTGGAAAGGAATCATGTCTATTCAAGGGCCAGCATCTTGAGACGATGGAGGTCTGTTACCCTCAATACTCTAAATACTCCATCCTCTCAAACCCATGGGCACCAACTCTTTCTTTTTTTTGCCATGCTGGGGCTTGAACTCAGGGCCTTGTTCTTGCTAGGCAGGTGCTCTACCACTTGAGTCACTCTGCCAGCCCAACACCAAGTCTTTTATAGAGCAGGAAGGATTGCAGTTCGTTAACAGGCAGGAAGGGTACATCCTGAGTAGAGTCTCTGTCATTCAGGATTTGCCTCCTTTTTTTCCCCCTCTGGCCTGAACCTCTCAATGATATCAACTTCCTGTGACTAGTTCCTTTATTTTCTTCGAACAAACATATTACTTTTCTGCAGGTTGAACCTCAGCCATTTACATACTTTGCATTAGTTCATGTACAGAAGTAAAGATCGAGGAGGGGCTTTACAAAGGTCACCAGATGTTCTGGGTTCTGTAAATCTAAAGAAAGGTTATTTAGCAGTTAACCTCTTACCCATGGGTGTGGGCTTCTCCTTAGAATTTAGAATGCCAGGAAAAAGGGAGGGGACTTAATAATTGCAAACGAATTAGGAAGGGGAATCAGCCTTGTAGGAGGAAAAGACACGGGAGAGAAAGTAACTCCACCAAAGACATCCTCCAAAGGAGAGGCCTGGTTATTTAGAAATTTACACTTGTGATGAATACTACTGGTTGTCTAACAGAACCCCAATTTTGTTTGGGGTGGGTGGCAATGTGCTCAGCTGAAAACTCCATTTTTCAATTTTTGCAGGGAAGGATGGTCACATGAAGTAGCTGTGGACATTGTAAGCTAAAGTCCCTGGATGAGGCTTCCCAATGTGCTGTTTCTTAGGGACCAGATTCAGCTGATGTGCACCTTTTGCCCTTCACTGTCCCCTTCCTCTTCCCTGAAACAATGAGTGATGCTGAAGGTAGAGCAGCTGTCTCATGACCACACAGCTACTAGGAGAAGGATGGGTGGCTGGGTAGAAAGACAGAAGGAACCTGGGTTCCTGGAGGTCACGGTTTCTCCCACCCAGACTTTTATATTGGGAGGAAAATAAATCTCTACTTAATTCAGCCACTGTCAGACAGTTGGGTTTTCTGTTACTCCCAGAGGAATGCAGGGTGAACAAACATGAAGGTCGTGACTACAGTCCTCTCTAACACTTCGGCTAAATCTGTTGGTTCCTTATAAGATTCTGACACCCTTAGAAGTGAAGAGGGGGATGTTCCCATATTTTTGGGAGCCCTGGTTCCCCATCCTTCCCTAGCAATGGGAGAAAGACTTCCTGTCACTCTGTTGGTCAGCTTGGCCATACTTCCTGTTTGAAAAAAGCCAGTTTGATTCATGTTATTAGAGTTTCACTTGAAGTCTTGTAGGAACCAGTAAGCTGTCTCTTTAAGAAGGAACTCTGTCAGAAGTGTGGACAGTGAGTCACTGGGATGTGCTGGAGCTGGCCAAATAGGCTTGAGAAGCCAATGGTGTCCATCTCCTTCTCATCCACAGGCAGCAATGCTATGTGAGTGGATTCAAACTGGGTATGGTGGAAGTACACTAATGCTACAAATCAGCAAATCAGGCCTCCCCAACTCCCAGCCTTTTTCCCTAGAGAGTTAGTTGCTAAACATTGACCTGGACACTCCTGAAAAAGAAAAAGGGTTTAGTTTAGTATTTGGGTCATAGCGGTTTATGGCTGTCCTTGCTCTTTCTCTCCTCGTGCCACCCTGATGATCTTCGTTAACCCTAATCACCTCCAAAGACCCCATTTCTGTTCTTTTTTTTTTTTTTTTTTTTTTGGCAGTACTGGGATTTGAACTCCAGCCTTCAGGCTTGCTAGGCAAGTGCTCTACCATGTGAGCCATTTCACCAGCCTTTAATAAGCCACAAGTGGGCAGGATCAGGAAAAGGACACGGTCTGAAGTCTTACTATGTCTTGGGTCTAGGGAGAACTTGTAAGGGTTCAAGCTGAAGGCAAAAATTAATCTGAACTTGACTTATGTGTAGATTTGCCATCCCATCATATTCCCGCCTCTATGTATCTCATCTTCTCCTAATCAGTCCTCCTAACTTGCTCCTATTGGCAATCTGCAAGGTTCTGCTCTTGAAAACTGGCTACTTGCCCATTTTATGTCAACCTTAAGAGCCCTGGATTCTGGGTTTGGCCCTACAGCTTATCACCTCATGGTCTTCTCTGGCTCAGCAGCTGTGTGCCAAGCATTCCTCTAGGTGCTGGTGTATAAGGAACTATGCAGACAAAACTCCTGCCCTCATGAAACCAGTCTAGTAAGGGGATTGTGGCAGATGGTATTTTCCAAAGATGGGTCTCTCAGCATGTAGCCCATCCCCTTGTTTTTCTTACCATGGATATTGACACTCCTCCAACAAGAGCTGGAATTTGTGTTCTTTTTCCTTGAAATGGGTGGGTCTTTATAACTGCTTTGACCACAAGTGTATGGTTGGTCCTAAAAGGCAATCCAACCAGATTATTCTGGGTTCTGTAAATCTAAAGAAAGATTACTTAGCAGTTAAAATCTTAACCATTAATGTGGGGGTTCTCTTTACTTTTGGGACTTACACTTTTGGAAACCTGAGGCTCTCTAAAAAACATGGAAACCCTGAAGCTGCCATTCTGAGAGGCCAAGAATAGAGGTGGATGCCCAAGGTGTACTATCTGGTCTAGGCTTCTGTGCACCAGACACATAACACGAGCTTCCCATTTCCGCCTCGCTGATGAAGCAGAAATGAACTATCCCTGCTCAGCCCTGCCCAGACTGCAGATTCATGACTGATACAAATGTTATTCTACATTTTAAGTTACTGAGTTTTGGGATGGTTTGTTATGCAGCCATAGTAATTGGAACATGGATAGACAGTAAACAAGATAAATGAGAAAAGAGACAGGTAATTATGAGATCAGAGGAAAAAAGCAGAGAAGGGAGCTGTAACTTGCCAGGGAAAGCCTGACATTATATTTAGGGTGGTTAAGGCAGGCCTCATTGAGAAGGCAACTTTTGAGGGGAGACTGAAGTAAGTGAGGGGCTGGTCTCATGGATCACCCAGGCACAGCAATGTGAAAGCATAGAAGCTGTGTTCTAGGAATAAGTAGGAGGCCAGTGTGGCTGGGTAGGGAGGGGATAGAAGGAGACAAAGCTTGAGAGCTCATGAGGAACCAGATCCTGTAGGACTTACCAGTCTTTGTAAGGACTTTGGCCTTTATTCTGAGTGAGATAGGATCACGATGGGTTCCGATGTATGTGTGATGTGATTCTGTTTTAATCAATCAGATCACATTTTTGTGTATGGCAGTTTTAGAAGTGAAATTTCAAGTCAAGGGATATGTCCTCATTGATTTTGTTGCTAGCTCAAGATTACAGTATCACAGCCTGTATTCGTTTCCGGAGGCTTTAGTAACAAAGTACCACAAACTTGGTAGCCTAATGCAGTAGAATTTTATTAACTCAGAGTCTGGATGCTGGAACATGGAAATCAAACTGTTGGTGGGGCCACAGTCCCTCTGAAACCTGTCGAGGAGAAGACTTCCTTGCCTCTTCTTACCTGTCCGTGAAGGTGTTCAGTTCTTGGCATTCTTTGCTCTGCAGCTGCATCACTCAGTTCTTTGCCTCTGCCATCACACGATGCTCTCCTGTGCTTTTGCCTCGTCATGGCTGCCTTCTTGTAAGGACATTGGTCATATTGTCCAACCTAGTCCATTGTAAACCCATCTTCCTCTTTTTGGTACTGGGATTTGACCTCAAGGCCTATACCTTGAGCCACTCTACCAGCCCTTTGTTGTGAAGGACTTTTTTGAGATAGGGTCTCAAGAACTGGGCTCTCACCTGGACTGGCTTTGAACTGCAGTCTTCCTGATCTCAGCTTCCTAAGTAGTTAGGATTATAGGCATGAGCCACCAGCGCCCACCCATCTTAACCTAACTAATTATATGTGCAATAGATACAATTAATTCTATTTCCAAATGCAGTTACATTTTGAGGAACTAGAGATTAGGACTTCAGCATATATTTTTGGGGATGTAACCCATCTCATAACTCTACTATTTTAAGAACCACAGGTTTATTCCTCAGAGGGAAGACATTCCTAATTTTATCAGGTCTTAGAATAATGCTTATACTTAGTCTTTCTCTTCTCTTCTCTTCTCCTCTTCTTTCTCTCTCTAACACACACACACATACCTGCCCATTCCATATGTCCTGGAGTTTCTTCTATGTGAATACATATTAATTGACTTGACTCCCTGTTACCATGACATAGTGATTTCATAATACTCATGTGCTCTAATTTAAACGTTTTCCTATGGGTAGACATTAAGGTTGTTTTTTGGCTACTACAGATGTTTTATTTGGTGGAATTGCTATTTTCCTAGTAGTACAATAATTCCTTTGTGAGAAGAGATGATTTTTGTTGAAAAAGCTATTTCTTGGTGGCCTCAAGCTAGAATCAGCACACTGTATATGATAAATGAGGGAGAAGAAGGAGGAGGACTGGACTCTCCAGGAATCTGAGTCAGATAAGAGGGAGAGCCAGGAGGAAGCACTTTGAGAGGAGCTTGGCCAAGGGGAAATGTCTTAAATAGTGCGCACTGAATGAATGTAAACTCGAGATTCTTTCTTCCCTCTGAAATACTGGGAACATGCTGCCCTGCTTACTAATACTTTCAGTGAGAGAATTACTTTTAGAATTCTCAAAGTGAGGCTGAGCTTTCATGCCAGGATAGGTGAGATGTGAGTGGCGCACATCTGGATTCCACAGGTGATATGAAAAGAGACGATCTGTACACACATCTTTGAGCTCATGATAAAGTGTGCTAGGAAGGGTAATTTCTTTTACGTGGCACTTGTCCAATGACAAGGCCACTGTGTTGTTGAAACTGGAGCTTGGTGCCAGCTGTTGAAACTCTGCCCCTCCTGAGAGATGGCAGCAGGTATCTAAGGGTCAAAGGGAGCAGGTTAGAAACTGAATGAGGGAACTGGAGAGGACCTCTTGGGAGACCTGTTGAATACTGGATCCCTGAAAAGACTGAAACAACTTGTTGATAAGGCAAAGCTAGGTGTGTCACTTACCCACCCAAGGGGGAGCACTGCCTTGGTAGAGTCATCCTAGCTGCTCAGAATGGGGAGGAGGAAGCCAGGGTAGTTATTTTAGGCATTGGAGTCTAGAGTACAGCAGGGCTTTGGCCAGGTGGCTGTGTGAGGATTGGCTAAGGGTCAGGGTACAGCGGTTTGAGACTGGCGAACACAGAGCAGCAGGGATTTGAAGTGAAGGTTCCAAAGAGTCTTCAGGAGTAGCAATCATTTGATGCTATATTTTGAAAAACTGAGTGCTTTAAAACAGGCTTGCAACATTTATTTTCCTGGACAAGATTTTCTTGGAATAGTAAAGACAGGCTGATAAAGACGATGGAATTTTAATGTCATGTTGACAAAGATAATAAGCTCGCTGGGTATAGATAGTTTCAGTTCTCAGACATTTTTGAGGTCTTCCCCTTTGGATTCTGGGGAGAACCTCATTTAGAAAGAGGTTTCACTTATCCCCAAATACATTCTAGCTTAACTTTCATATTGTTTCCTTTCAGAAAAGGAAACCTCGTGTTTGTTCTCTCTCCTCATTTCTTCTAAAGACTGAGAGTGTTAATCTGATTGGTTGGAAACTGAGGCATTTATCAGAACACATTTTACTAGTGTTCTTGCTTATGTATTGGTATGCTGTCTAGTGAGGAAACCAGGCCTTGTGTTTTTGGTCTATTTTTTCACGGACAGGTGTAGTTGGTCTTTCCTGCTGCCTAATACGCATAGACTGGGGAGGACCTCTCTCTCTGTTTTTTGTGTTTTTTTTTTTTAAGGCAGTAAGGTACTGGGGTTTGAACTTGGGGCTTCAGGCTTGCTAGCAGGCACTTTACCACTTGAGCCTTTCCACCAGCCCTTTTTGTGTTGGGTATTTTTGAGATAGGGTCTTGTGAACTATTTGCCTAGGGCTGGCTTTGAACTATAATCCTCCTGATCTCTGCCTTCCAATTAGCTAGGATTATAGGCATGAGTCACTGGCTCCCAGCTTCCTTCCTTGCCTTCCTTCCTTCCTTTCCTTCCTTCCTTCCTTCCTTCCTTCCTTCCTTTCTTCCTTCTTTCCTTCTTTCCTCCCTCCCCTCCTCCTCACCTCTCTTGACATGTAGTCCTGACCTCAGATTGCTATCTCAGCCTCCTGAGAACCTGGCTGAAGGCCTCTGTCTAAGAAAAGTCCAGCCCTATTCACATTCTTAGACCTAGTTCCTTGTTGAGCCTGGCTGGCAGGCTCAACAGACTCTGAAGTAGTCTGATGCCTGGGCATTGGAAGTAGGAAAACAAAATTTCCCTGTGCTTCCACCTTCTAGCCTCACTCACAAGGAAGTGTGGCTGAATATCACCTATACTCCATCCCTCCAGCACACTTTCCATCCTGCGTGGTGCATGGGGACCTGCGCAGTCTGTGCCGGTCTGCTCCTTTGCTCTTCTGTTCAGTTAATAGGAAGCACTGGCTAGAGATCAGAGGTTAAGAAAGGCATCAGACTGGGATGCCTATCCCTTAACCAAATCTGCAACTCCTGTCATGTGGCACTCTCCAAATAGTCCTTTCTATCTCTGGCTTCTCACAACAGTCCCATCTTCTTGTCTCTACAGGCCTCTGGAAACAAAAAATTGTGACTAGCCCTGCGACACTGCACTATTGTTTGTGATTTTCACATGCTTTGCTCACACCTTTGTAAATAATTCTTTTTTTGTGGTGGTATTGGGGTTTGAACTCAGAGCCTCATATTGGTTAGGCAGGTGCTTTACCACTTGTACCACTTGAGACATTCCGCTGGCCCAAATAGTATGTCTTTTTTTTTTTAAATTAAACTCTACTAAAATGATCCAACATGAGGATGCCATCTCTTACCTGTTGGGTCTGACCAATTGAGGAGTTTTTTGATTGCTAGTAATAGCAGATGCTTTGATTCCCATGCTATTGTCAGGTGATGATTAATATTTGTTGAATGAATGAATGAATGAATAAGTAAGTGCATTATGGGATTTGAATTCCAACCCCTCCCCAAACTTCAGATATACAGTTTGACCATTCCCACATAAAATACTTTATGTGTTGATTCCTACATAAAGTACTGATGTTTGATGGATTCTAAGAGCAATATATAGGCATCCTTTCTGTTTAAATTTCTTGGGACCTGCACTTCCCTGAGATGCCTTAGTAACTCATATTTAGGTGTCATCGTTCCCAGAGGAGCAATATACAATAATATGAAGAGTATTTGAGATACAGAGAAATGATAAAGATAAGAAGTACACCAAATGAAGAATGAAATGATTTCTTTCACTTGGAAGCATAAAAAGTCCAGACCACAAAATATGAAATGATTATTGAAAATTTTCATTTGTATAATTTATGGCTTTAAAGGAATGATAATGAACTCAAATTATACCTACCAGTTTTGAATTTATAAAGTTGATATGACCTTTATTATAATTAATATTGTATTAAGCATCATAATATTATGTATGAGGTAAAGTTGATATAACTACTTTGTAATTATACCTATGGTTACTATCAATTTCCCAACTATGGGCTGCAACATGGTTCATGACATTTATTATAATTATATTTCCACTGTGCAACTGTTAGGAGGAACTCCTTCCAATTGTGTGATGTACCCCTGTGACTTGCATGTCTCTGGAGACACTCTAGTTATCCCTTTTGAAGATGCCTTCACTGACCAAACTCAGAGAAATTTTGGGCGGAACAGTTCCAAGATCCCTCACCATGCTAAGCCCTAAGGGAGTTCCTAGTTGTTTATAAATTTGTCAAAATTATATGTATTTAATGAGAGAAATTCCAAGATTGTCCTCCCTGGATTTTTTATAAGGAAAGCAGTCCAGAACGAGTTGACATAGTACATTTCCTCTTGACGTAAGGCTGTCCCTTTGATGATCTCCAGGGCACACTCCTCCTTTGGAGCAGCATATGTGGTGATTATCCCAGAAACTGCCTTCATGGCTGTGTCTGTATAATGACAAGGGAAAAGTGGAGTTACCTAAGACTAGTAGAGCCTGTATGATGGAAGACCTGCAGTCACCCACAGTGTAGCTGTCCGGGACTGTTTGTCAATGCCTGTACCTCATAAGTTGTATAGGGAGAGCTGAATATGTTTAGACTGTTGGGCAAAGAGAGGCCTTGGTACTAGTTGAGGCCTCCTTCCTGGATAGAGGTTTTTTGGGGGGGGACAGTTAGAGGTGATTAGTTGGGAACTCTAAATCAAGCTCCTTTCTTGGGTATTTTAGTTGGGGTGGGAGATTAATAAATGACCCACTAACGAATGGGAAATGTCTGTGAGCAAAAACTGAGTATGGTATGATAATGACTTATTGATTCATAAAAGGAAAGGCAGGACCCAGGCTTTTGTTTCCTTCTCAACACTAACCACCTTCACTGAGACGGAAACTCTATGGTTACCTTTTCTCTCCTTCCAAGTTTTCATGTCCTTCTTGCATAGCTTCCCTTTCTCCATTCTTTTGTTGTTTCACTCTGAGCCTCTGTCTCATTCTGTAACTAATACTCAATTATTCTTTAAATAAAATTTTCTTAAAGTACCTGTTGTGTGGTTTAGATACACTCACATTTGAACTTAGAGAAAACTTGCAAACATTGTACAAAGTGTCCCCTTATATGCCTCACCCTTCTTCCCCTAATTGTCACTTCATACGTAAGCATTGTGCAATGATCAAGAACAAATACAGTAGAATTAGTGCAATACAATTAACTAAATTACAGAACTCATTTTCACTGATGTCCTCTTATGTTCTTAGATCATGTCCAGTATTGCATTTAGTATTAATTTCTCCTATTTTTCCTCCCATGTGTGTCAGTTCTTCAATCTTTCCTTTTCTCTCATGGCTTTGATACTTTTGAAAAGTATGGATCAGTAATTTTGAGAAATACTGCTCAATTTGGATTTATTTGTTCATTGCTCTTTCACATTGAGTTAAGGATATGTATTTTTAGCAAGAACAGTACAAAAATGAAGTTGTGTCCTTTCAGTATATCTTACAGAGGATCTATGATATCAATGTCTTATTATTACTGATATTAAGAAAAACACATTAGTATTTGGTATGTCTCATGTAGAAAAGTAATACCATTGGAAGTCCATGAGGGCATAAGGTGTTCAGGGAGGGTGATAAATGTGATGTCACTCAACAAACTTGGTGGTCAGAATGGAAAGGAGAATCAGAGACTGTTTAGAGGCTCCACCAGTGACAGAAGTGCTTCATTAAATGAGAGGGTGACTGCTTTCACCTATTTCTTCTTAGTACTCATGAATCAAGGAGTATAGTACCACTTTTTACCTACAATAGTAAAGTAGGCAGTCTAACCACAAGCCATTTATTCCGGTGTCTTAACCTTACCTGTGTTTATGAGCCCAAGGACACAGAGAGTGATTGATACATTGACCTTGGCTATTGAGTATTCCTTCCTAATGGAAGAGAAGAACCCATCCAGAGCAAACTTGCTTGCAGAATAGGGAGCAATCAGAGGGTGAGCAATTTTCCCTAAATGACAGATTAAAGAAATTGGTTAAGGATGGAGAAGTAGCTCAGTGATAGAGTGCAGCAATTGCCTAGCATGCATGAGGTTCTGGGTTGGATCCCTAGCACAGAAAAAAAAGTGTGAATAAGGTGATCCATTTTGCTTCTGAAAGAGCTGGTATTAATTTGTGACTTCTGAGGACTCCTCTTACCCCTTTGTGTTTCAATTTCTCACTATTCTCTAAATTGACGTGCTATGTTGAACTTTGCAAGGGAAAAATGCAGTTGGGCTGAAGACAGAATTCACTGAAGAGGGAAATAAGCTGGGCTACAAAAGAGTCATGTAATCCTATAGCTGCTAAGCCTTCCACCTCTGAGCCAAGAAAGCTGGGAACCCAACCGTTTGATAACAGCTCTCAGTGGCCAATGGAAGGCTATGTTTATTTTCTATATGAAGGGGATAAACCCCCCAGCCCTGTCTCCGAGTTTTACAAGTAACTACCCACCCCCTTGTTTACTTTCAGTAGCCTGATTAATTCTCACTCCAGTTTTTTGGAGGAAATGTGGACATATGCCTAATATGATAAGCTATTGTTTTACCTTTTCCAAGAGGAGAGAGTAGACTCTTCAACAAAATTAGAGATAAGGGCAAAATACTTTCTGCTGGGTATTGAGGGGGTGGGGGGGAGAGGGAGGGGGCGGAGTCGGTGGTAAGGGAGGGGGTGGGGGCATGGGGGAGAAATGACCCAAGCCTTGTATGCACATATGAATAATAAAACAATAAAAAAAAGAGGAGAGAGTAGAAATGAGCAGAGACTTGATACTCTTTTCTGAGCATTGTTAGAACAACTACTTGAAAGTTCTTGTCAGCTAATTCTAGAATCTTGGTCATTTTAGGATTGGTTTCTGTTTCTATTGATTATCTCTTTCCTGAGTATAGGTCACATTTCCTATTTTTCTACATATAACAACTTTGTATTATACCCTGGTATTGTGAGTGATGCACTGTAGAGTCTCTGGATTTTGCCATATTCCTCCAAAGAGTGTCTTCCTTCCTTCCTTCCTCCCTCCCTCCCTCCTTGTGTCCCTCCCTCCCTCCCTCCTGTTGTTTTGTTGGTACTGGAGCTTGAACTCAGGGCCATGAGCTTGCTAAGCAAGCACGCTACCATTTAAGCCCCACCCTTTTTGCTTTAGTTATTTTTCAGATAGGGTCTCCCAGTTTTGCCTAGGACAGCATTGGACCATGATCCTCCTGCATACACCTCCCTCATTGCTGGGATTCCTTCCCTCCTTCCTCCTTTCCTTCTTTTTTTATTTGCATATAATAGTTGTACAGGGGATATATTGGTGACATTTACATATGTGTTTATAATATATCTTATAAGCACTTATGATGATATATCATTCTTCCTTATCCCCCTTCCTCCCTCTTCTTAGAACAATTTCAACAAGTTTTACTCTTCTATTTTCATACATGAATACAAAATCCATACACCCTATTTTCCCTCCTTCATTCCCTCCCATTGGTACCTACCTGAAGACAGGACCTGTTTTACCTTCCTATCCTACATTTTGAAAAATTTTTATTGACTGTTCAATAGGATTTCACCTTGGTATTTCTTTTTTGGTGAAACTAGAGTTTGAACTCAGGGCTGTGTCCTAGCAAAGCACATGATCTACAGCTTGAGCCAGACCTCCAGTTCATTTTGCTCTGGTTATTTTGAAGATGGGGCTCTCACAAACTATTTGCATGGGCTGGCTTGGAACTCTGATCTCACCCTCCAAAGTCGCTAAGATTACCCAGCTTTGTCTTGGTATTTCAGACATATTTCATGATATATATTAAAGACATATATCATGCTTTAATCAGATTAACTGCCTATATTACTTTCTCTTTCTCTATTACCCCGATCCCACACTATTCAACAGTTTACAGTGCATTACGTTATATTTCCTTCATACACAGATGCATTGTTTCAATATTACTCTCTATCATTCTCTTTTCCTCTTCTGCCTCCCTCTAGTCCTGTCAGACAGACCTACTAATACAATCATGCTCTCTCTCCCTTTCTCGCTCTCCATATATATATATATATATATATATATGTATATATATATATATATATATATATATATATGCATGTTTATAAGATCATACATGTATTTATGGGTACATTTATCTTTCAGGTCTAGCTTTCACATATGAGGGAAAACATTCAACCTTTGTGCTCTGAGCCTGGCTTCCTTCACTTACCATAATGGTCTCCAGTTCCACCCATTTATCTGCAAACAGCATAATCTCATTCCTCTTTATGACTGAATAATACTCTCTTCCATCTTACTGGCTCTTCAAGTTCGTTTGAAGGCAGATTTCTATTGTATTTCTATCTCTATCGGACTGGTTTCGGATACTCTTATGTATAAACTTATAAACTTGAGAAACTTGCCTAGCATCATTTCCTTATTCTAAGTGGCCAAAACTCTCTAGTTTCTCTTTGCTTTTTGTTATTTACCTGTGCCTTCAACAGGTTTTTTTTTTGTTGTTGTTAAAGGTTTGTACTTTTTATTTGAGAAAGGTTGGTCTTTTAGGTATCATTTTGCCATTGTTCAAATCAGAGGTCTGTATATTTACATATAATATAATTGTGTGCAAAATCAATGAATGAAGTATTATTTATTGAATAAAAATGGGAAAATTGCTTAGTTAGTTGAAAATAGTTAAGTTAGTTCTTTGTTTTATATCATATATTAAAAAAGTTCTATATGGAAAATAGTGACAGACAGTGTTGTTTATCCAATGTCCATTCCCTTTTCTTCAATAATAGAATCAGATTTTGTTCAGGGCAGCAATCTGTTCAGATGAAAATAGTCATCTTTTACTGGGCATGGTGGTACACACCTGTAATCCCAGAACTCAAGAGGTGGAGGCAGGAGGATCGGGAGTTTGAGGCCAGCCTGGCCTACCTGGTGAGTTCCAGGCCAGCCTGAGTTACATAATGAGGAAAAAAAAAAAGGAAAGAAAGAAAGAAGAAAGGAAGAAGAAAGAAAGAAAAAGAGAGAGAGAAAGAAAGAAAGAAAAAGAGAAAATACTCAAATTTTCTTGCTCTAGTTGGCCACGTGATATAGTTCTGGCCAGTGAGAAATCTAATAAATGGGGTTTCCAGGAAAAACAATGATTTCCTGATAAAATCGGTGGGTTCAGGTGGCAAGCAGTTTTTATATTTTGCCCTTTCCCTTTCTTCCTAAATGAACTTCAGATGTGATACCTAGAGTTGTAGCAGTAATTTTGTGAGCTGGAGGAAAGGGTTAATATTAAGAATAGTGGAACAGAGATGTGGAATGAGTCTATATGCTTTTTAAAATATACAGTTAAAAACTCTTTATCTACCTCACTGTTTCAACAGAATTCTTATTCAGAAATCTTACTTTGCCTACTTTCTTTAACAAATCTGATGTCCTATAATGAGCTCCCCAGTGTGAGGCTCACTTCATACCAGAACTGACTGGTTGTCAGGGGCACACCACTTCCTCTTAAGACAAGATCATTTGCTCTTCTCTCTTTCTGGTAAAAGAAGGGCAACTCATTGTGTAGAGCCAAGGGTACAGAATGAACTTATAATCTTAAAGAAACAATAAGCCCATCAGTCCAGCACTGAGAAAAGGGAACCCCAATTTGTTAAGCCACTGTAAATGGGGTTTGGTTATAGCAGAACGCAACTTCCTACAGACACAAAAATAATTCAATTAGGGAAAGAAGATAATATAGGCAAATATTTATTAATCTTTGGTTATGTAAAATTCTAATAGAATAGTAAAATATGTAAAAGTCACAAAATATTTTATAAAATGTAAAATTTCTATATATCAAACAATAACTATAGTAACATCACTATAAAGGTACAGGGAAAATAAACAGAAAGGCAGTAGCCACATATTAGACAGATAAAAGCTTAATATCCCAAGTGTTCAATAAATAAAGACCTTTTATTAACAAAAAATATGAACTCATCTTTTAGGGAACTATTCCAATGCCATCTTGAATATTAGATTTGGGTTGGGATGGCTTACAGCCTAGTCTCAGGAATGAGTACGTGATCCCATGTGTTCAGCCTGAGCATCTGAGCACTAGGCTATTGGCTAGTCCAGGGTGGGGCCAATGCCCAAGCAAGGTTGCAGGGCACATTGGTTGCCTAACCAGTACTTAGCTGTCTTTCCTTTTTCTTTTACAGATTCCCCAACTGTTCTACCTGTTGAAAATATCCTAGAATTCTCTCAATATATCTTTCAATCCTCTCCTATAATAGTAGAACCTCTAATTTATGTCTGTGTTCATAGTTATCTTGAATAAAGTCCACATCTCACAGCTTCGTCCAGCCAGCTATTGCCAAGTGACTAAGCTGTGTCTAATGGTTTATAAGCAGAAGTGTATCATATAACTTCAGGGACATGTCCTTAAAGGAGAAGTCAGTCTTTCCTTTCTAACTCCTTCCTTTTCGGAAGATGAATTTAATGGCATGTCTCTTAACATGAGGTAGAAACCACACATTAACAATGGCAGAACACTGAGATGGGAGGGGACCTGGGTGATTTGGAGCTGCCCATACTAACTCTACACTACCTACCTTCAGACTTGATTTACCTCCTAACTTGTTGTTTTGACTTTTTGTGTCTGAGCACTGAATTAAAACCTTAATGATTGTTCTCCTCACTTCTATGCAGCTCATGTGTGAAAGGAAATCTGACTAACTCTAGGAATAAGCTTGTATAATACATTTAATCTCATGCCTTTTTCTCATTGATACAGGCATGGATGTGAATCTCATTTTGGACCAATAAAACTTGAGGAGAATTTTGTTGAGGTGTCTCACAAAGTTCTTTTTTCTTCTGGGAGTGTTTCTGAGCATAACAGTCCTCTTTCTCTTCTGATGGATATTTTTTGTGCATGGATATATGGAGGCTGGGATTGCTGTAACTAACTCAATGTCAGCCTGAGGATGAAGCACCGTGTGGAGGAGAGCAGAGCCAAATCAACTGTGAAGTCTGCCCTACATCTGAATTCCAGTTTTGTCAATAATTTTCCTTAATGTGCAAGCCAAAAATAGATCCAAATTATTTATAGGAGTAGCATGGTACTTAAAAGTATGAGCTCTGGAGTCAGATAACCGGATATGAATCCAAAGAATGACATTTCTTAGCTATAATTTGTGGATAATAATATTATAAAGCTGAAATAATCCATGTAATATACTTAGCATGAACTCTGGCACAGAGAAAGCATTCAGAGAATGCTATGATTGTTAGCAGTTAGTATTCAAATTGGTGAGAAAACATAAGTTATTCAAGAAATCACGTTGGGACAAATTGCTAATTACTTGGAGAAAAGAAAAAATGCCATTCTAATTAACGAATTCAAATTGTATTAGAGAGTGTGTATGGAAAGTAAAACAACAAAAGAAGATATGGGTGAATCAGTCATCTCAAAATGCATTTTTAAAGCATGAAGTCAAACGCATGCACTTTGAAGGAAGATATAAGTAGGTTTGAATATATAAAACTTCAAAAACTGAACTGGGCATGGCGATGCATGCCTGTTATCCCAGCATTTGGCAGGCTGAGGCAGGAGGACCTAGCAAGCATTTGGGGCTTGCTGCATAGTGAGCTCCTGCTTCAAAACAAAACAAACAAACAAAAGCATAAAAATCTGCAGTGCGCCTGGCACGGTGACACACGTTTGTATTCCCAGCTACTCAGAAGGCCAGGGCAGGAGGTTAGCTGTTGGAGGTCAGTTGGAGCAAAGTTAGCAGGAGGCCCTATCTGAAAAACAAAACAAGACAAATTAAAATCAAAAGTATTGGGGGCGTGGCTCACATGGTAGAGCCAGTTTAATAGAAATGCTTAGGTCTCCCCTGCAGATACTGATTTTCTAGCCTTAGAAGGCCAGCCCAGTGGTAGGGAATGAGTGACCCAGGATTCACACTGCTGAGGATTGAACCCAGGGCCTCATGCATGCTAGGCATGTGGTCTACCACTGAGCTACACCCTAAACCTGTTGGATTTTGTAAAGTTAGAACTGAGGTAGGGATAAATCAGCAGAAATAAGCAGGAACATGGGACAAACATAGCCACAAAAGTTGGAGCTAAATGGGAGTCAACTTTTTTTTTTTAAGCTCGTCTGTGCCAGCCTGAAGTTCAAAGGTGTTGTAAAGTCAATGAAATAGGGAAATGAAGAACCATGTTTGACTTCGGTGGCCTGCACTTTCAAGAACCAGGTGATATTTCCTCTACAGAAGCCACCATTCTATTTTTATTTTCTGATTTTTTTTAATGGGGGGAGCTACTGTTCCTTACATGAGTATTTTCCAGGAGTCATGGGTCAAATCCAGTTCTTCCTGTGTTGGTGAGGATTCTCTCTGCTTTGACTGTCAAACACCAAATAGACACAATCTATGAAGAGCAGTATTATTTTCCCTTTTTGAACTAACAAGTAGATAATCTAGTCATTCTTAATGTCTTTACATTAGTTTCCTAGGGCTGCCATAACAAATTACTGTAAAATCATGGCTTAAGACAGCAGAAATTTATTCTTCCATGATTCTGGAGGCTAGAGTCCAAAATCAAGGCATCAGTGTGACCATATTCCCTCCAAAGCTCTTGTAGAGAGTCCTTCCCTGTCTCTTCCAGCTTCTCAGGGCAGCTGGTCCTGATGGCCCGGGTGTTCCTTGGCTTGTAGGTGCATTGTTCTGATGTCTTCCTCCATTCACATCACTTTTTCCTCTGTGCCTTTTCTTTTGCCTTCTCGTCCTCCTTCCTCAACTCTTCTCCTTTTTTTTCCCTCCTCCTCTAACCTCCTCCTTCTCCTCCTCTTCTCCTACTCCTCCTTTTCCTCCTCTGCTCTTCCTCCTCCTCTTTCTGTTCTTCCTCCTCCTCCTTCTCCTCTTTTTTTTTTTTTTGTACAATACCAGGGTTTGAACTTGGGCCTCTTGCTTGCCGGGCAGGTGCTCTACGACTTGAGCCACACCCCAGCCTTTTCTTGCTTTAGCTATTTTTTAGCTAGGGTCTGACTTTTTCTCCTGGCTGGCCTTGGATTGAGATCCTCCTACCTAAGTCTTCCTCATAACTAGGATTAGACATGTGCCACCACACCCAATTTGTTCTTTGAGATAGGGTTTTGGTAGCTTTTTTTGCCTGGGTTGGCCTAGAACCAAGATCTTCCTTATTGCCACCTCCTCCTAAGTAGGTGAGATTACAGGCATGAACCATTGTACCCGGCATTCTTTTATTCTTCTTGTAAGTACAATTGTCATTGAATTTTGGCCCACTCAGATAATCCAGGATGATTTTATCCTGAGATTTTAATTATATTTGCAAGGACCTTTTTTTAAAAAAAATTTTATTTATTTATTTTTTATTGTTTTATTATTAATATGTGCATACAAGGCTTGGGTCATTTTTCCCCCCGGCCCTCACCCCCTACCTTACCACCCACTCTGCCCCCTTCCTCTCCCCCACACCCCCTCAATACTCAGCAGAAACTATTTTGCCCTTATTTCTAATTTTGTTGAAGAGAGAGTATAAGCAATAATAGGAAGGAACAAGGGTTTGCTGGTTGAGATAAGGATAGCTATACAGGGAGTTGACTCACATTAATTTCCTGTGCGTCTATGTTACCTTCTAGGTTAATTCTTTTTGATCTAACCTTTTCTCTAGTTCCTGGTCACCTTTTCCTATTGGCCTCAGTTGCTTTTAAGGTATCTGCTTTAGTTTCTCTGTGTTAAGGGCAACAAATGCTAGCTAATTTTTTAGGTGTCTTACCTATCCTCACCCCTCCCTTGTGTGCTAAAGTTTTTATCATGTGCTCAAAGTCCAATTCCCTTGTTGTGTTTGCCCTTGATTTAATGTCCACATATGAGGGAGAACATACGATTTTTGGTCTTTTGGGCCAGGCTAACCTCACTCAGAATGATGTTCTCCAATTCCATCCATTTACCAGCGAATGATACATTTCCTTCTTCTTCATGGCTGCATAGAATTCCATTGTGTATAGACACCACATTTTCTTAATCCATTTGTCAGTGGTGGGGCATCTTGGCTGTTTCCATAACTTGGCTATTGTGTTTAGTGCTGCAATAAACATGGGTGTGCAGGTGCCTCTGGAGTAACTTGAGTCACAGTCTTTTGGGTATATCCCCAAGAGTGGTATTGCTGGATCAAATGGTAGATCAATGTCTAGCTTTTTAAGTAGCCTCCAAATTTTTTTCCAGAGTGGTTGTACTAGTTTACATTCCCACCAACAGTGTAAGAGGGTTCCTTTTCCCCCACATCCTCGCCAACACCTGTTGTTGGTGGTGTTGCTGATGATGGCTTTTCTAACAGGGGTAAGGTGGAATCTTAGCTTGGTTTTAATTTGCATTTCCTTTATTGCTAGAGATGGTGAGCATTTTTTCATGTGTTTTTTGGCCATTTGAATTTCTTCTTTTGAGAAAGTTCTGTTTAGTTCACTTGCCCATTTCTTTATTGGTTCATTAGTTTTGGGAGAATTTAGTTTTTTAAGTTCCCTATAAGTTCTGGTTATCAGTCCTTTGTCTGATGTATAGTTGGCAAATATTTTCTCCCACTCTGTGGGTGTTCTCTTCAGTGTAGAGACCATTTCTTTTGATGAACAGCAGCTTTTTAGTTTTATGAGGTCCCATTTATCTATGCTATCTCTTAGTTGCTGTGCTGCTGGGGTTTCGTTGAGAAAGTTCTTACCTATACCTACTAACTCCAGAGTATTTCCTACTCTTTCCTGTATCAACTTTAGGGTTTGGGGTCTGATATTAAGATCCTTGATCCATTTTGAGTTAATCTTGGTATAGGGTGATATACATGGATCTAGTTTCAGTTTTTTGCAGACTGTAAACCAGTTTTCCCAGCAGTTTTTGTTGAAGAGGCTGCTATTTCTCCATCGCATATTTTTAGCTCCTTTGTCAAAGACAAGTTGGTTATACTTGTGTGGCTTCATATCTGGGTCCTCTATTCTGTTCCACTGGTCTTCATGTCTGTTTTTGTGCCAGTACCATGCTGTTTTTATTGCTACTGCTTTGTAATATAGTTTGAAGTCAGGTATTGTGATACCTCCTGCATTGTTCTTTTGACTCAGTATTGCCTTGGCTATTCGTGGCTTCCTGTGTTTCCATATAAATTTCATGGTAGATTTTTCAATTTCTTTAATGAATGTCATTGGAATTTTGATGGGAATTGCATTAAACATGTAGATTACTTTTGGGAGTATAGACATTTTTACTATGTTGATTCTACCAATCCATGAGCATGGGAGATCTCTCCACTTTCTATAGTCTTCCTCAATCTCTTTCTTCAGAAGTGTATAGTTTTCCTTGTAGAGGTCATTCACATCTTTTGTTAGGTTTACACCTAGGTATTTGATTTTTTTTGAGGCTATTGTAAATGGAATTATTTTCATGCATTCTTTTTTACTTTGCTAATATATATAGAAATGCTAATGATTTTTCTATGTTGATTTTATGTCCTGCTACCTTGCTATAGCTATTGATGATGTCTAGAAGCTTCTGAGTAGAGTTTTTTGGGTCTTTAAGGTATAGGATCATGTCGTCTGCAAATAGAGATACTTTGACAGTTTCTTTACCTATTTGTATTCCTTTTATTCCTTCTTCTTGCCTAATTGCTCTGGCTAGGAATTCCAGTACTATGTTGAATAGGAGTGGAGATAGTGGGCATCCTTGTCTGGTTCCTGATTTTAGAGGAAATGGTTTCAGTTTTTCTCCGTTAAGTATAATGCTGGCTGTAGGTTTGTCATCTATAGCTTTTATAATGTTGAGGAACTTTCCTTCTATTCCTAGTTTTCTTAGAGCTTTTATCATGAAATGGTGTTGGATCTTATCAAAGGCTTTTTCTGCATCTATTGAGATGATCAAGTGGTTTTTGTCTTTGCTTCTGTGAATGTGGTTTATTACGTTTATTGATTTTCATATGTTGAACCACCCCTGCATCCCTGGGATGAAGCCTACTTGGTCGTGGTGAATAATCTTTTTGATGTGTTGTTGAATTCGGTTTGCCATTATTTTGTTGAGGATTTTTGCATCAATGTTCATTAAGGAGATTGGCCTATAGTTCTCTTTTTTGGAGGTGTCTTTGCCTGGTTTTGGGATAAGTGTAATACTGGCTTCATAAAATGTGTTTGGCAGTTTTCCTTCCCTTTCTATTTCGTGGAACAGTTTAAGGAGGGTTGGTATCAGTTCTTCTTTAAAGGTCTGATAGAATTCAGCAGAGAATCCATCAGGTCCTGGACTTTACTTTTTTGGGAGACTCTTGATTGCTGCTTCAATTTCATTTTGTGTTATAGATCTATTCAGGTGATTAATTTCCTCTTGTTTGAGTTTTGGATGCTCATATGTGTCTAGAAATCTGTCCATTTCTTTAAGATTTTCAAATTTATTTGAATATAGGTTCTCGAAGTAGTCTCTGATGATTTCCTGGACCTCCATGGTGTTTGTTGTTATCTCCCCTTTTGCATTCCTGATTCTACTAATTTGGGTTTTTTCTCTCCTCATTTTAGTCAGGTTTGCCAGGGGTCTATCGATCTTGTTTATTTTTTCAAAGAACCAACTTTTTATTTCATTAATTCTTTGTATGGTTTTTTTGGTTTCTATTTCGTTGATTTCAGCTCTTATTTTTATTATTTCTCTCCTATTTGTTTTGGGATTTGCTTGTTCTTGTTTTTCTAGGAGTTTAAGATGTATCATTAGGTCATTGATTTGGGATCTTTCAGTCTTTTTAATATATGCACTTATGGCTATATACTTTCCTCTCAGGACTGCCTTAGGTCCCATAGGTAGGTTGTGTTTTCATTTTCATTGACTTCCAGGAACTTTTTAATTTCCTCTTTTATTTCATTGATGATCCATTCTTCATTAAGTAATGAGTTATTTAGTTTCCAGCTGTTTGCATGTTTTTGTCTTTACTTTTGTTGTTGAGTTCTACTTTTACTGCATTGTGATCAGATAGTATGCATGGTATAATTTCTATTTTCTTATATTTGCTGAGACTTGCTTTGTGCCCTAGGATATGATCTATTTTGGAGAAGGTTCTAGGGGCTGCTGAGAAGAATGTATATTGTGTAGAAGTTGGATGAAATGTTCTGTAGACATCTACTAGGTCCACTTGATCTATTGCATATTTTAGATCTTGGATTTCTTTATTGATTTTTTGTTTGGATGACCTATCTATTGATGACAATGGGGTGTTAAAGTCTCCCACAACCACTGTGTTGGTGTTTATATATGCTTTTAGGTCTTTCAGGGTATGTTTGATGAAATTGGGTGCGTTGACATTGGGTGCATACAGGTTGATAATTATTATTTCCTTTTGGTCTATTTCCCCTTTTATTAGTATGGAATGTCCTTCTTTATCTTGTTTGATCAATGTAGGTTTGAAGTCTATTTTGTCAGAGATAAGTATTGCTACTCCTGCCTGTTTTTGGGGGCCATTGGCTTGGTAAATCTTCTTCCAGCCTTTCATCCTAAGCCTATGCTTATTTCTGTCAGTGAGATGGGTCTCCCATAAGCAAGAAATTGTTGGATCCTCATTTTTAATCCATTTCATTAAGCGGTGCCTTTTGATGGGTGAATTAAGTCCGTTAACATTAAGTGTTAGTATTGATAGGTATGTGGTGATTCCTGTCATTTAGTTGTCTTAGTTGTTTGAAGGTTTGATTGTGTGTACCTAAGTTGAGGTTACTCTCTACTTTCTTGCTTTTTCTTTTCCTGTAGTTTGGTGTTGCCTGTCTTTTCATGGTTAAGTTGGGTTTCACTTTCTGTGTGCAGAATCCCTTGAAGAATCTTTTGTAGTGGTGGCTTTGTGGTCACATATTGTTTTAGTTTCTGCTTATCATGGAAGACTTTTATTGCTCCATCTATTTTGAATGATAGTTTTGCTGGGTAGAGTATCCTGGGGTTGAAGTTATTTTCTTTCAGTGCCCAGAAGTTCTCACCCCACGCTCTTCTTGCTTTTAATGTTTCTGTTGAGAAATCTGCTGTGATTTTGATGGGTTTACCTTTGTATGTTACTTGTTTTTTCTCTCTTACAGCTTTCAATATTCTTTCCCTAGTTTCTGAACTTGTTGTTTTAATGATGATACGTCACGGGGTAGTTCTATTTTGATCTGGTCTGTTTGGTGTCCTGGAGGCCTCTTGCATCTGTATGGGAATATCTTTCTCTAGATTTGGGAAATTTTCCGTTATTATTTTGTTGAATATATTACACATTTTATTCACAAACCATATTTATGATGAGTTCTGAAGGTAGGTGGGGACAGGAAAGGCATGGTGGCATAAGTTTGTAGAATCTGGTCTAGAACTTTCTAGAAGGAATGGGAGGGCAGGTCTTTGGAAGAGACTGAAGTTCCTCAGTGATAGCTGAGTAAATAGTCACTAAATTGTTAGTTAAGCATTGCTCTAAATCTAGACTGAGTATTCAGGTGAAGAGGGACAGACAAGGAAACCCCACCTGGGGAGACAGGTTCTGATGTTTGATTTAACAAAACAAAGTTTACAAAGGACCAGGGAAATGGGGGAAAAAGAAGGGCAGAGAGAAGCTAATAGGGCAAGAGAAGTAGTAGTTATGTTCATTCTGTGTTCTCCTTTATAAGAGTACATACTTAAAAGCACTCATCTAAAGCTTTTAGGGCCAGCTGTGATTTAAAATTCAAAAGAAGGTCTGGATTTGAGAAGGTGGGCTACGGTCTATATACTCTACAACACACTCAGAAGGGACTGAGAGTCATCCAGAAAGCCAACATTCCTGTTTCTTTACTTCATCATTTGAAAGTTCACACAGAGATAAAGAAAGGCCTCACTTCAGTTCAACCTAAATTAATTATGTAGAATTAATTATGAAAAGGAAATCCTTAGTTTTCAGAGCTTTATTTTTGGATTTTGGAATTGCAGAGAAATGTTGTGAACCAGTACAGGCTCACTAAAGGAAGGCTAGAACATTCCAAAACGCAGGAAAAAGGTGAAGAGAGAAAAATCTCCCAGCTTCTCACCATTCCAAGACAACTTTGGTGCATTTAACTAAGGTCTGTTTAACTAAAGTCTATTCACAGGGACTGTTCTTACACATTTCCCCACAGAATGCTAGTTACTTTGTGTGAGGAAAGTGCTGTATTCTGCTCTATGTAAAATGTATTTAGAAGTTTCAGAAAGCTGAAAAGTGTAAAGCCTCTTTGAATATTCAGATATTTGTTTATTTTGGGCATACTGGGGTTTGGACTCAGGGCTTCACATTTGTTAAGCAGGTGCTCTTACTGCTTGAGCCACTCTGCCAGGCCCCCCCCCCCCCAACTTTTTTTTTTGTGATGGGTTTTTTAGTGTTAGGGTCTCTCTGCCAAACTATTTGTTCAAGGCTGGCTTTGAACCTCAATCCTCCTGAGTTGCTAAGATAACAGGCATGAGCCACTGGCACCCAGCTGTGCTGGGTATTTTTGAGATAGGATCTGTTGACCTATTTGCCCAGAGTAGCTTCAAAACTCAATCCTCCTGATCTCTGCCTCCTGAGTATCTAGGATCATAGGCATGAGCTACAGGTGCCTGGCATATGTTTTTATTGCTAGCTTTAAGTGGTTTTTTTT
This sequence comes from Castor canadensis, assembly GCF_047511655.1. Classification (NCBI taxonomy): domain Eukaryota; kingdom Metazoa; phylum Chordata; class Mammalia; order Rodentia; family Castoridae; genus Castor; species Castor canadensis. Next base: position 123,233,201 of record NC_133396.1, read on the forward strand.
GTTTATTTTATTATTATTATTATTTTTTGTGGCAGTGGGTTTGAACTTAGTGTCTCATGCTTACTTGGCAACCATTCTACCACTTGAGTCACTCCTCCAGCCCCTCAGATTTTTATTTTTTGAAAAAGCTTCTGTGAATGAAAAGGCCTGGTCAACGTGGAGTAAACAACATGCAATAGGATGTTAAAATGTGCTTCCTGCTGTAGCTTCTGCTGAGATTCAGAGACTGAGAACAGCAGTAAGGAACAAATGGCTCTGTATTCTGGAGGGAGATTCCTGACTCTCTGCACTTACATGGAATGTGGTAACACAAACAAATACCACAGAAATGCTTTGCAACAAGCAGACCTTCAAGCACCCCAAGGGAATGAAGGAGCGGAAGTTGAGGAGTCAGGAGGGGTTGGGAGTTAGGGAGAGAAAGTTAGTAGTGTCTCCTTGACCTTCTAAGAAGGAGTGGGGGCTTCCCCTTGCATCAATCCTTGTAAAAGGAGCTTTAAAGTGACTTTTTGAGAGCTTGTCCCCAGGAGTCTGAAGGATATGGAGGGGACTGGGAGCTGACCCAACCTGAGAAGCTATGGCTGTGAGCAAGACCACTGCCTAATGGGTACAAATTGTGTTTATACAAGAGAACTCTCCCTTATGGGTGGGCAGACATGCAGCCCATACTCTGCTCACCATCCTATAGGCCCCTCCTCAGGGCTCATCCCTTCTTTCTTGGAGACATTTCCAATCCTGTCCAAGAGAGACACTGTAGAAGTGGGTGCATTGTACTCTTATGACTTGAGGGAAATAGTGTAAAAAACTCCTGCCAAGCCACAGGAAACCGCCCCCCCCCCCCACAATACTACAGAAGGGGCCTCCAAAGGATCTGCAAAGGAGTCCAATACAAAGAACAAATTTGATGGTCCGCCCAAAGATCAGAGCCTAATCCTCTGACCAGCTCAGAAGGTCTTTTCTTCCCTACAATGATCCAAGCTAGAGTGAGCCTGGTGAATGAGCGGGGGAAGTAGAGAAAGGAGGAACACAGATACCTCTTTCTTATCCTGGGTTTCCTACCAGTAGCAGTTCCATCTTGACATGGGGAGAAGCTTTTGTTAAATTACATGTGACTAGACATCCTAACTATAAGAGTGACACCATTCTTAAGAGTAGAAGCAGCCAGAAGGTATTATTATTATTATTATTATTATTATTATTCATAGTGACCAGAAAAGTGTTGCTGTCTGCCCTATATCGCGTGGAGTTTCTGGGAAGAGAAAGTTCCCACAGAGCAGGTTTGGAAGAAAGTATCGCGATGTTTACTGATGGTGCCCTACAAGATCTACTTGTCTAACTATCATTTTAAAATCTATGCCAGAGAACTAGCTTCATTAAATAAAATTAATACCTGAATAAATATTCCATTTCTACCTGCATGAAATTGTCATGAAAAGTAGGAGAGGAGAAGCCTAAGTGCTTTTGCCCAAGGTCAAGTTTTGGTTTATGTGCACGGAATAGAGTCATGACAGCAAAACAGACATATGGCAGCTCGATTTCTCTTCTGGAAGTTTTAGGCCACATAGAAACAGAGCCATGGTGACCATATTTTCTGAAGCAAAATATGGAATGAGAAGTCTGACACGTATGAGTGCAGGCGTGGTGATAAATGGGACAGAATGTTTGTAATTAGCTCTGTCCCAGAAACGCTGGGACCTAGCCACTGTATTGACAGCAAGAGCCAGAGAGCTGGCAGAGAAGCTGTGCTCTGGGCCTTGTTAGCTGAGCAGAAGAGGTCAAAGGGAGGCCTCGCTTTTGTTTATCCTCTCCCCACCCTCCATGCTCAGTGGCCTTGCTGAGATTTTGAAATGATTTCCATTTCAAAGGCGGATTTTCAGTTGCTTTAACTGAATGCTCAAGAAAGTGTAGAGGATGGAAAAGCTTCATTCCTGCCTTCCTTCAGACTTGTACAGTGACGCCAGGCAAATGAGCTGCACCTTCTAGTGAGTGAGCCCCAATTCTGCTCCTGTCCCAATCCTTCATAAAAGTCTTTCCTCATGATCTCAACTTGTAGTTTTTTTGAGTTGAGTCGGGTTCTAAGGATAAATCCATCTGTCTTCTTTAGACCCTGTTGGACCTGAGGTGCCATAATAAGTATTAAGACAACTCACAATCCAGTGACATTTGAAGCAATGGGGACGAAAGGGATTGCCCAAGGAGAGAGTATTAAGTGAACAGAGAAGTGGATTTAGGATGGAAGAATCCCAAGAAAACCAACAACAGATGTAGGGGGAGATGAAGAGGACCCTAAAAGACTGAGATCGGTTAGAGTTGGCAGAGGAAATCCAGGGGAGCGTTTTGGTTGATGGCGAGGTAGGAGCAAATGGTGTTGAAACACAGAATTTTCCAGAGATAAGTCAGATTGAAATCTGTTAATCAACTTTCACAAGGTGGCTTTGGCAAGAGCATTCCTACACAGGTATGGGGCTTGTGTAACAATCTGTGAAATGTGGTTTCTCTTATTGCCATGGAGAATCAGCGTATCCTCCAAGGCAAGAAGAAAAGGAGAGAGTTGAAGAACTCCATGGTAAAAGGGTAGGCCCAAACCTGTTCTACCAGTACGAGCGAATCACCCAGGGCCAACCTAAACCTGTGTGTGGAGCAGGAAGGCTGTCAGTAGCCTGTGTGTTCATCTACAGAGACTCAGGGGAGGTAGTTGCAGTCCCCGTGAGGGGCTTCAAGAATGTTATCTGGAGAACTTTTACAAGGTCACCTGGAGTTCCAGGGCTGGTATTTGGCTCACACTTGACACTCTAAAGGCAAGAGTCAGGACTGGCACTGTCCTCATCCGAGTACCTTGTGGGATGGGTTATGTTCATGAATGGTAGGTTTCCTAGACCCCAAACGTGGATTCTGTGGAAGGTGGCTGGCCTGGCCATCTGGCCAGGGATGGTAGGGTGGACTATGCTAAAGGGCGGGGCTAACCAAAGCCCTGGGGCTGGAGGAAGAAGCTGAATTGAAAGTAGTGAGCTAGATAGAAGAGGTTCTTCTTAACACTAGGAAAGAGAGGTGGGGTAAGGAGGTAGTTCTGGGTGCCTCCTGCAGGGGATCTCCACAGAATCCTTGGAAAAGCCCCACAAAATCCACTCTTGTGCTTCCTCCACTAGACTCCTGGGATGGGGATTTTTTTTTTTTTCCTTTTGAAATGATTTCAGACTTTAGAAACTTTGAAAGATTAGTACACACAGACTTTTTTTTTTAATTTCTGAGCCATTTGAGAGTAATCGCTGTCACTGAGATCACCAGTGGCCTCATGTCCTATCACCTTTAAATACTTTAGTGTCCATTTCTTACATACAGAGAAATGTCCTATGCAACTACAATATAACCATGGAAGTGAGAGAAGTCATTCAATAGTTTCTTAGGGCTGCTGTTATAATTTATGGCAAACTGGGTAGCTTAAGACAACAGACATTTTTGTTTTTTTGAAAAAAACCAAATTTTACTAAGGATGCAACTAAGTTAGAAACATCAAATAGAATCCTTACACAATTAAGATATCTAGTATGATCACAAGGATAGCAAAAGTTGATTCCCACAGTTGTGGAACTCAGACGTGTGCAGTTGGGGTGGTGCTTGGGCTGTGCTCACTCCAGTGGCTCCAGGGGAGAATTTTTCCTCAATATCAGCATTCCTGGTGGCTAAGTCACTCTAATCTTGTCCTCTGTGTTCACAAGGCCTTCTCTTCTCTCCCTGTTTGTCTCTCTTCCTGTCTGTTATAAGGATGCTTGTCATTGGATTTAGAGTTCATTTGAGTAACCCAGGATTATCTCTCAAGATCCTTGCCTTGATTATATCTTCAGAGACTTCTCCTTGCTCCCTCCCTCCCTCCCTCCCTTCCTTCCTTTCTTTTTTGACAGGGTCTCACTATGTAGCTCAGACTGGCTTCAAACTTGTGAACCTCCTATGAGTGCTGGGATTGCAGGTGCTCACCACCACACCTAGTTCAAAGACTTTTTTTTTTCCAAATGAGGTCACATCTGCAGGTTCATTGAGTTAGATCTTTTGGGGGACTACCATTCAACTCTCTATGGTGATGTATTCCTATTATCCAATCCACAGACCTCTTTCAAGCTTTGTCACTTGTCTCAATAATATTCTTAAAAGAATCCAATGAAGGATCATGTGTTGTATTTGGTTGTCATAAGTCTTCAATCTCATTCCATTTGAAACAATTCCTCAGTCTTTCTTTGACTCTCATGACCTTGACACCGTCAAGTCCAGCCAGTTATTTTGTTCAAGCCGATATGCCGGGGCTGGTTTGTACTGGACTGTGACAGCTGATTGTTCAGTGTTCATTTATTTGCAAGCAGGTTGACGTTATGTGGCTAGCTATTACAATTTGGGTTTTTAAGTGTTTTCCTTTCTGAAGAGCTGGTTGTTAAACATTTACCAATGTACTTCTGACAAATGTCTTTCTGTTTGCATTTGTCTGATAACTCCTCACAATTTGGTCAGGGCTCTGCATTTTTAGTGGAATCACAGAAGTAACTGTGTTCTTCATCACCCATCCCATCAGGTGACACAGGATTTCAATTTGTTCCATTGCTGGTGATGTTAATTAACTTTGGTCATTTGATTTGTGTGGTACTATCAGGTTTCTCCATGTTTGATTACTCTTTTCCTCCTAATCAATAGTAGTTCAGGTGGCATTTAAAATATTTTCTTAACCATTTTTAGTTGTATGGTTCTATGATATTAGGTCCTATTACTGTTGTGCAGTCATCTCCAGCACCCATCTCCAGAACGCTTTCTGTTTTGCAAAACTGAGTTCTGTATCCATTAAGCAGAAAGTCTTCATTCTCTCCTTCCCCTAGTCCCTGGCAACCAGCATTCTACTTTCTATTAGTTTGACTCTCTAAATACCTCCCATAAGTGGAATCAGACAGTCTGTCTTTTTGTAGCTGGTTTATTTCACTTCGAACCATGTTTCCAAAGTTCATCCATGTTGTATTATGTCTTCAAATTTCCCTTCTTTTTACGACCAAATAATATTCTGTTGTGTACTGTGCATATGTACATTTTGTTCACCTACTTATTTGCCCAGGGACACTACAGTTACTTTTATGCTTTTTTTTTTTTTCTGTGGTACTGGGGTTTGAACTCAGGGTCTACACCTTGAGCCACTCCACCAGCTCTTTTTTGTGATGGGTTTTTTTGAGATAGGGTCTTGTGAACTATTTGCCCAGGCTGGCTTTGAACTGCCATCCTCCTGATCTCTGTCTTCTGAGTAGCTGGGATTACAGCTGTGAGCCACAGTGCCTGGCTCCTTTTATGTTCTAACTTGTGAGCACTGCTGTCATGAACACGAGGGCACAAATATCTCTTTGAGTCTCTGCTTTTACTGTTTTTGAGTACATACTCAGGAGTAGAATTGCCGGGTTGTGTGACAATGCTCTTTTCAGTGTTTTGAGGAACTGCTACACTGTTTTCCACAACAGCAAGACCATTTTACATTCCCATCAACAGTGCACAAGGGCTTCAATTTCTCACATTTTTCTTTTCTTTTTGGTGATACTGGAATATGAACTCAGAGCCTTGTGCTTGTTAGGCAAGGACTCTACTCCTTGAGGCCATGCATTTTTCAGATAGGGTCTTGCATTTTTGTCTGGGATCACCTGGATACTTCTACCTGCTTCCCACATAGTTAGAACTACAGGCATGCCCCACCATGCCAGACTTGTTTTTTGGGATAGGGTCTTGTTAACTTTTTGCCTGGGCAGGCCTCGAACTGAGATCTTCCTACCTCCACCTTCCATGTAGTTGGGATTACAGGCATGTCCCTTCTTTCCTCCCTCCTTCCCTCCCTTCCTTCCTTCCTTCCTTTTCTTTCTTTCTTTTTGATAGCAGTCATTGTGATAGGTGTAAGTTTATATCTCATTGTAGTTTTGATTTGCTTTCCCCTAATGAACAGGGAAGTTGGGCATCTGTTCATGTGTTTATTGTACATTTGAATATCTTCCTTGGGGAAATGTCTACTCAAATCCTTTGTCCATTTTTTAATTTGGTTGCTTTTTAAATTTTTTTTGGCAATACTGGGGGTTGAATTTAGGGCCTCTTGATTGTTAGGCAAGTGCCCTACCACTTGAGCAACTCCACCAGACCTTTTTGCATTGGTTATATTTACAGTAGGGTCTTGCTTTATGCATGGGCCAGCCTGGACATCTACCCTCCTATTTGTACTTCCCCATGTAGCTGGGATGACAGATGCATGCCACCATGGGTGGCAATTGGTTGAGATGGGGTCTTGTGAACTTTTTGCCTGGGCTGGCTTTGAATTGTGATCCTCCTGATCTCCACCTTCCAAGTAGCTAGGATTACACGTTTGGACCACTGCACCTGGTGGTTGCTTGCTGCTTTGTTTTTGAGTAGGGTGGCACTTTGAAACCATATAAATACTGTTTCTTGTTCAACTTTTTTCATTAGTTTTAGCATTGATGCATCCTGGCTAAATTATTACCATAATGGTTACTAATTGGTGATTTTCCAATTTTACCATTCCTTCTATATTTATTTTTTGGCTTTTCATTATGGAGAAGGCTTCTCATTTCCCCATGTATTTATTCATGCATTTATATCACCATAAACTTGCTGTTTTCCGATTGTATGAAACAGGTCGCAATTTATCATTGTTATTATTTTAATGCTCCAGTGATCCCTGATTTGGCCAGTGGATTCCTTTAAAGTTAGCCTCTGTGTCCAGCAATGTGTACCTATTATTCTTTGAGCTTTGTTTTACTGACAAAACAGGATTTTCAAGTTCATCTTGAACCTTTCCTGCCCCTGCCTCTGCCCTGGAATCATCTTTTCAAGATGCCTTGATTCCTTTCAGTGGAAAATGATATTTAGAAAACAAGGTCTGAGACCTAAGGGCGTTCCCAGGTCCCCTCAGTGGGCAGAGTAAGGGATTCAAATATATTCACACATATATAAACAAACATATTTATATTTCTATTTCCACGTGTTTTAAAAATTCATTCATACCCACACCTCCCACTCTAGTACAACGCCACAGGGTTCATTCTAATTGTCTCCCTTTTCATCTTTGTAACACCAATGGTGAGAACTTGGCTTCCATTATACTCAATATATAGAACTTATTTGATTGATACCTCCTGTTCGAGATCATTCTTCATTTGCTTCTGCCCCCTCTGTGTGGATGCCTTCCTTCTTCATCCAACCCATACTCTGACAGCCCATGGCAGCCAGATGAATACATTCTTCACCCCATGTTGGGCTGCCTCATTGCCTTCTCACTCTCTCTTAGGTCTGATAACCTGTGCTGGTTGCTATGTGGATGCCCTCCTTGGTTCATCTGGGCTGTGACTCAGCATGTCATGCTATCATGGCTTAGCCTCATGAGGATACCCTCATCTCACTCCATCTTCAGTATTCCAAGTCAGGCTTCCATGGTTACTCCCTGACATACACCTGACCCATCCTGCCAACCTGTGCTGCCATGTCCCACCTTCATGAAGATGTCTACCTTGCTCGTTCCCTCTGAATGGCTTTTAGATTGAATTTTTCAGTGCCTAGGTTGCTAAGTGTTCTACAAGGCATCACACATTCCCACAGGAAGAACTGTCCTGCCCCACAGGCCAATAGTGTCCCCTTTAAGAAGCCTTGCCTTGGAAGCATAGAAACAGAAAGAAAGCAAGAAGGTGTCATCATGATAATCTAAGGGAAGACGTGAGATCAGAAATCCAAGTACCAGCAAGCCCTTGCACTAACTATTCATTCAAGAAGAACGGAATGTGTTGATTATTTGCCAAATTTGTTGGCTCGGGAAGTCAGAGATGAATGGATGTAGTGCCTGCCTTTCAGGAATGCACAGCCTAGTCACTGTGGATGAAATCCTGCATTTCATCAGCTCTGTGAGTTAAGCTGTTGTAAGACACATCATTATTTTGTGCACCAAGAAACAAAATGCCTGCCAGTACAGTGATGGTATGACTCCTATCCCATGGAATTTTTATTTTATACTTGTTGAAAAGGTTTCTTTACACTTATATAGACAGCTTTTTTAAACCAAACATTATTCCTGTGCACTCATAATTCTTTTCAACCAGAGCTAGTCCCCCTCCCATGCAATATCATCACTTAGTGTACAGGATTTCTTAAAAAGAGTATTTACCAAGTCATTGACACCTATTTTGCAGCTTTTGATGGTGGCACTTTCTTGGTTTTCAATTAAGAACTTGTTGATATTTTATCAGATAAGGTCAAGTAAGCACTAGCAGAAATTCATTATATGAGTTGATGTAACTGATATTTTCAGTGTTTTTGCATCTATTCCAAGGCACTTGGGAATTTCTCTTGGCTTTAGTTATTTTGCTGGATGTATAATTGGAAATCTGTTTTCATATTCTTAGCAACAAAGTATAACAAAGCTTCATCTACTTTTGGGTATTTTCCTTCCTCAGTTCTCATAAAAGTCCTTGGTTTGGAAGAAGACTTGAAAGCTTTCCATAAAAGTGATATTTGCTTCATTAATATCAAATTTATGTTTACCTAGCAAGTGTATAACTCTGGGTTTAATCCCTAGCACTGAAAAAAAACTATACCAGATTCTTATGACTCTATATGTGCAGTCACTATTTGTTTCAAGGATGAATCCTGGTGTAAATTTTAAAATGTTATGCTAGGTAGTATATTTAACCAGTAAACAATTGAAGCGATGACAATACAAATAGCAAGTCTCTGTGTGCATGCACAGTTAGTGACAACCATGCCACAGCCACTGCCTGATAGTGGCTGTAAGATGTATCTCTTTTTCAGTGTCATTAAAATGTGAATAAATGTGCATTTTGTAATTTGAAACACATCACAACCATAAACCTCCCTTTACTCTGACTCCACCCTCACCAAGGAATGTTACAATGATTAAGTTGGATTCTTTGGTCTCCTGATATACTAGGCATTTGGGTGACTGGAAATACTAACTGAAAGACCAAGATAGCTGGCAGTGAGGCAGAAGTCTAACCTGTGTTATGGGTTGTCATGCTGAGAAGGGGACTGTGGCATCCAGGTTGAACTATGGATCAAATGAAGCAGGGGCTAATAAAGAAGAAAGAGGAGCAGATGTGCTGAGAGAAGCAGTTACACCAGTGCCACCCCTGGGAGGTCCTTGGGTGGCCTCATTTCTCGAAGGCTTCCTAGCTACAATTTCCACAAGGCCAGCTGTCTCTGCAGGGATGGACTGAGAGAAGCATGTGCCCCACATAGGCCAGTGAATTGACAGCCCTTCAAAATACCATTCCTCAAATGTCATTCAACATTTATTTAGAGAATACAGAGAAAGACTAATTTTCTAATGCTACAGTCAAGGGTTTATTTTATGTACTTATTGAAGGGGGCGCTGTTTCTTGTGCTCTCTCCCTTGCTGAAGCGAGGTTTTCTCTCTCCCTCCTTGGTTATTACTGGGCCTAACTGGGATTAACTGGGGGTGACTGGAGATTCAGAAAAGACACAGGATTGACAGACAGACAGAAAGTTGGGGTCAGGTGTCTTGGGCGTTTGGTGGAGCCCAACCCTAATTGCTGTTTTTCTCTATCTTGATTCTTTAAGGCCTTACTCCTTGCAGTTCTTTAAAAATTTGCATAAAACCTCTTTCCTTAGGCTCTCACTGTCCCATGTTTGCTCTCAGCTTATCTTTAGCTTAATTGCTCTTAAAGTCTTTTGCCCCCAGGCTTGCACTGTCCCATCTCTCTTTAGCTCTCTCAAAGCCTTGGTGCTACAAACTTGCAAACCAACAGCGGCCTGAAAACTGCATATGCATAACTCTTAAGGTCTTGGTCCTTAGACTTGCACTGAGCACTGTCCGGTGTTCTCTTTGGCTTTTCTTAACTTTAGCTTTCCTAAGGCTATGTATGAAGTTCTTGCTCAGCTTTGCTTTCTGAAGCCTTTGTTAAAGTTCTCGGTGCAGACTTTCTACCAACCCCTCTTCAGCATTTTCCCTTTAGTGTTTTCCCTTCAATAATTCTTTTCTCTTCCAAAAGCCCCCCAAAGCAAAAAGCCAAGCAAAGTAAAAGCCCCAAAGTAAAGCCCCAAAAGGCAAAACCAAAAAGCCCCCAGCCCTCCCTCAGTGTGCTTTTTATAAACATCGGCAAACAGGGTGGGGCAGGGGAGGGGCGTGACATTGTAACACGAGAAACCTTTGGTCAAGCTTGAGAGATGCAGTTGGTCTGCTTTTTTCCTGTTTCGTGCCAGGGCTGTGCCTGTCTCGGCCTACATGTAAAATCAATTAACTGCATCTCGCCTTGCTTGTGTCCAGTTCTCATAGGCTTAAATCCACTCCCCACATCTTATTATGTGGGAGTTCCTGAACTAGACAAATTCATGGAAAATATTAAATAATTTCAAGCTCACGGAGTAAAATCAACTAAGTCATATGTTAATTGGGTCTGACTTTCAATTGATGGTGGCTGACTTCAGGGATGGCTATCTTTAGTACTGGCATCTCTGCTATCTGTGACCACACTGGTGATTACTCCTTGATAGAGTCTTAGCATTACATTTGCTGGGCAAAATTATAGGAAGGCTTTGAAGGATGTTGGCACACATGGCCAAGTTGCTTAAGACAAAATGAAAGACTATACTTCTAAAAAGTAAGAGTGAGAATCAGTTAAAGTGAATAAAAAGGACTTGGGGAATAGCTCAATGGTAGAGCACTTGCTAGCATGAACAAAGCTCTGGGTCAATCCCTAGCACTGCAAGAAGGAAAGAGAGAGAGAGAGAGAGAGAGAGAGAGAGAGAGAGAGAGAGAGAGAGAGAGAAAGGTTAAAAGACCCATACTCCCAGGAGTATATGACAGTGCTATCTTGCAACTATTTTGCAGCATTAACAAAGTTTGCTCAAGTGCCAGAAAGCTTGCATAACAAGACTAGAGGCCCTGAGTTCAATCCCCAGTACCACCAAAACAAAACCAAAACCAAAAAATTTTTCATCAATTGACAATTTTATAGTCAAACCAAAAATAAACATAAGCAACAAAACCGTAACAGATAACAACGAATACCCCTTTGGTATTCAGTAGTTATAATTTAAATTTGTTTACTTATGAGACTGAACTCTATCCCTTTTTTTCTTTTTGCTGAACTGGGGCTTGAACTCAGGGTCTCACACTTGCTAGGCAGGTACTCTATCACTTGAGGCACTCCACCAGTCCTTTTTTATACTGACTATTTTTGAGATGGGTCTCTTGAACTATTTGCCTGGGCTGGTTTCTAACCATAATCCTCTTGATCTCAACCTCTTGAGTAGCTAGGTGTAGGCCTAGTTTATCCTTTACTTTTTCTTTTTTTTTGCGGTACTGGGGCTTGAACTCAGGGCCTTCATCTTGAGCCACTCCACCAGCCCTTTTTGTGATTAGTATTTTTGATAGGGTCTCGCAAACTATTTGCCTGGGCTGGCTTCGAACCATGATCCTCCTGATCTCTGCCTTCTGAGTAGCTGGGATGACAGGTGTGAGACACCAGCTTCCAGCCCTCCTTTATTTTTCTTAAAAAAATTATTCAATGTAAATGGAAAAATGAGACCTGTTGAAACTATTTCAGGAATGGGGGAAAAGGGGGATAAAGGAGAATGATAGAGGGAGTGAATTCAACTATGATATACTGTAAGAACTTTTGTAAATGCTGCAGTGTATCCCCAGTACAATAATAGGATAATAAAAGAAAGTTATTCAGATAAATTTTGTACCAAGCTCCGTTGTACAATGAACATTGCAGCAGTGGATGAAATGAAAGGGAGAAGCCTTCTTTTTAAACACTGCTGAACTCATACAATGCGTATTCATCTGTAAATTGTTATCCATTTAAACATGATTTTTGTACTCATGCATAAAAATTTGCATATTATTTCACTTCAACTTAGAAGCCTGTCCCTAGAGATGGATATTTAGGATAGCCAGTGTTTTTACAACTATAAACAATGAAGTAACAGTGCAAAGCCCTGAGTTCAAACCCTGGTTGCACCAACCCCCAAGAAAAAATCTCTTGAAGGAAAAAAAATTCAGTAACAAATTGGTTCACATTGGAATATGGGCTCCATGACTGCATATGGGCTGCATATCTATCTATGTATAGATAGATAGGTATGCAGTACTTGGGTTTGAACTCAGGGTGTCATGTTCACTAGGTGCACTTGAACCACACTTCCAGCCCAATAAATAATTTTTTTTGAGTGAGGGAGTGAATGAATGCATATATTTGGGAAGCACTTGTGCAAGTTTATTCCCAGAATAAGTTCCTCAGATGTGAAGTAGTGCTTTCTTTCCCCAACCATTCCTCTTCTTGAAGTTCTTCAAGTGACCTTCTATTCTTTGAAATCAATGCTTATATTGACAGAATCTTCCTTGGCTCAAGATGAAACATCTAAAGCTACATTTCACACTATGTCAACTTCGCTCTGCACTTCATTAATTTTATGTTTTGCTGTGTTTCAACAATATGCCTTTTCAAAGTTTGCAACAAGAAACTGCATATGAAAGCCATGTACCGTATTTGTTAATAAAGTTTTGCTGACATCTCAATGAGCAAAGTTTACAGGAGAAAAGATATTTTCTTTTGGTACTGGGGATCAAACCCAGGGCCTTGTTCATGGTAGACAACCACTGTATGACTCAGCTGTATGGACAGCCTGTAAACTTCAAATTTGTTCATGAGTTACCAAACTGTTTGATCAGATAGCTACTGCACATCAGATGTTGTTGCAAGCACTGAGTATGCAATGGTAAAAACCAGAATACCACTTTTCTCATGGGGTCAGGGCCCTCATGATCCATCTCACAAGTAAACAAACAAGTTCAAATTAGAGCTACTAAACACCTTTTTCTTTTACCTTCTGAACTGTGAACTCTGAAGACTTTGTTAACTTTGCAAAGTCATTGTGAGATGAAGACTCCTATGTTTGTAGGGCACGACTTTTAAGTTCTTTATTTTTTTTGGCAGCACTGGGCTTTGAACTCAGGGCTTCACACTTGCTAGGTAGGAGCTCTGCCACTTGAGCTGCACTGCCATCCTTTTTTGCTTTGGTTATTTTTGATATAGAGTCTCACTTTATTCCCTAGCCAGCCTGGACCATGGTCCTCTATTTATGCTTCCCACATAGTTGGGATGACAGGCATGTACCACTACACTCAGCCATTGGTTCAGATGGGTGCCTCATGAACTTTTTGCCATGGCTGGCTTTGAATCCCAATCTTCCTGCTTTCTATCTCCTGAGTAGCAAGGATGACAGGCTTGAACCACTGTGCCTGGCTTATGTTCATTTTAATTGGCTTTTATTTTTTGTGTATTTAAAAAATTCTAGTCTTTTGTTACTTTGTTTAAAGCACTTTGGCAATAAGTTCAAATGTTTCTGTCATGTCAGTCTAGTGCTAAGAATCTATCAAGGATCATCAATTTAGTCACACATTCAGGCACAAGAACATTTATTGCAGGATTTTTAAAATGTAAAAACATTAGAAGTAACTTACATGTCTGGGTATTTGAACAGATATCTACAGCTGTATATTTATATCTTTGGAAGGAAATTCTCTGATTATATGTAGAGAACAAGACCATGAATGGTTTTTATTTTTAGCTTTATATTTTTCCTCTTTTTTCAAATTTCTATTTTATATGTGAGTGTGTGTGTGTATTTTTTTTTTTTCTGGCAGTACTTGAACTTGCTAGGCTGGTGCTCTACCACTTGAGCCAGCTGCCAGTCCTTTTTGCTTTAGTCTTTTTTGAGATAGGGCCTCATGTTTTTGTCTGGTCCAGCCTGAACTGCAATCCTAGTATTTAAGCTTCCTATGTAGCTGGAATGACAGAGGTATCACCACATCCAGTTATTGACTGAGATGGAGTCTCACAGCCTTTTTGCCTGGACTAGCTTTGAACCGTGATCCTCCTGATCTCCATCTCCTGGGTAGCTGGGAGTATAGGTATGTACCACCACACTTGGCAATAGGGTCTCTTGTATATCATGGAAACAACTTGGGAAGTTGTTGGTGGCATTGCTCTTTCCCTTACTTTCTAGTTACAATCTTTTGGTTTGTTTGTTTTGAGACAGGGTTTTGATATGTAGCTCAGGCTGGACTTGAACTTGCTATATAACCCAGAATGACCTCAAACTCCCTTGAACTTGTGACCCTCCTGCCTCAGCTTTCCTGGAGCTGGAATTACAGGTATGTGCCATCACACCTGACTATTTATAATCTTTTATGAGAAAATTATTTCCGAACTTATTTTTTTTTCCCTTTTTTTAGTGGTACTAGGGTTTTGAACTCAGAGCCTTGTGCTTGCTAGGCAGACGCTCTATTTCTTGAATCATGTCCCCAGCTCCCCCTCCCTCCCCACACACCCTTTTTTCTTCTTTTTTAGTCATTTTTCAGGTAGGATGTCCCACTTTTTCCTAGGCTGATCTTGGACTGAAATCCTCCTGCCTATGGCCTCCCGCATAGCTGCGATGACAGGAGCGCACTACCACACCTGCCTGGTTGATTGAAATTTATGGTCTAGCAGAGGATTACAAAAGTTCCACCCAGCTTTTTAAGGGACAAACTTGGAGCAACAGTTGTCATTAGCATCCCATTCCCAACTTGCATTAAATTGTTACTGTGTTCATGGGAGTCTTCCGCACTTTCAAATCTCCCCTTTTTGGGAGACAGATACAACACTGAATTTTGCCTGAATACAATCTCTTCAGTTCAGGCAACAATGACTTTGGAATTTTTATGCCCATGTTTTTGAGTCTTGCTCTGATCTCCTTGGCATTCTTCCGGGTCCTACAGATAACACGCCTAACATATGCACATACCTCACCCATATTTCATACTTTATGTTTCTACCCATTCCCCTACCAACTGTTGTCTCTGCATACGAACACACTTCTATTTGGCTTGGAAATAGTGCTTTCTGAAAATTATTTCTGGGGTAACTTGGAATTAAGGACAAAATTGCATATTTTCTTAGAACAATCACAACAATTTTGATGAGGGATAAATTGCTGTTTTCCACTCTAGTTCCAAGACCCTTTCACATCCTAGACTTTGGGCCTCTTACCACCTCCACTACACCCTAAGGCACATCCATACATTGAGGAATTGGCTGGCCTTTCAGGAAGGAGTGGGTGCCAGAACTGAAGCCAAGGATGCGATTAACATCTGTATATCCTTGTCCTTATGCAAAACAACATTATGGATATTCCAAATCCTGTTAGTTGATATGTGTAGTTGAGAAACCTGTTCTCTCTCTTTCTCTTTCTGTAATGTTGAATTCTTGAAATAGGTTTAGACCACACAGGCAACCTCAACTGACAAACAGAATACGGTCCAACAAATGACTTCATTTCTTGGTTTGAGTTTTCCCATGAAAACATTGTATTAACGACATATTTGCCCCTGGCCAGTCAACTCAATGTGCCTGAAATACTGTACAATTACATTTAAAAAATAGTACAAAACAATGCTGCAACCAGAAAAGCAGTGCATTTGAATAAGGCAAAAATTAAGTATATTTAGATAGATCGATAGATAGATAGATAGATATCTTTATAAGTGTAAGTATTATGTTAAAAGTTGATCTTTTTAAAAGATTTTTTTGGAGAAAAGTTAATAGGTAACTGAGACACAAAGTTTCCCAAGAGAGGTGTGAGGGTTTAGAGGTTACAGATAAGGTTTGTTGTTCCTTTTGGTATGTTTACCTTTGAAGATTTAAGAAACCCAGTCATTTATTATGTCTAATTTTGCTTCAAAGTTTGCCTTTCATTTCCCTTGGGACAGAAGAAGTACTATCTGTTGATACTCAGAGTTGCCCAGGATGCTTTTTAAAAAATCACTGTTATTAATAGTATTAGGGTCACTGATGAACCCAAAAAAAGAGAAATTAGAGAGGAAGTAGGAATTCTAAAGGTAACAACAAAATGTAGCAGAGACAAGAGGAAATGGCTCTGGATAAGTAGATTTTGAGAGGAGAAAGAGTGGAGGGATGACAGGGTTAGTTTGTGACTCCTCTGAAGGGATATGAATGAGAGGCTCAGATGCTTAGTTCCAGTTGCCAGGTGGATACAATGCACCATGGTTATGAGGATGACAGCTAAGGGACTCAGGAATGGAATCAGTTTTACCTTCTAGAATTAAACCTAAGGAAACCCATTTTGACTAACAGCAGATAAACTTTTTTCCAGATCTTTTCAGATGTTCACTGCCCAATCTAGTGATTTTTTTAAAAGTCAAATTCAGGTATTAATATCTCTGTTTCAGTTTGCTTAATGAATACTAGCTGGGCATCCATTCTTTTTCATTCTTTCTTCTACCCCATGGCCCCCTGTACCCAACTGCCTGATAGAAGGGATTTTGCTTTTTGTGGTGGACCTTGAACGTGAGAGAGAAAGTGGGTCTAGGGTATACGTGGGTTTGCTAGTGCACTTGTGTTTATGTGCGGTACACATGTGGGTAGCTTGGAGGACATTTTCTTCTAGCTGTATATGTGTCTTGGCCTGGGTACTGTGGAGACTTTGTAGTAGTTTAGCAATATCAGTGTTGTTTATAGAAGTAGAACCCCTGATTTTTCACTGGACATAGGTTCATTTTGAATAAAGACCACATTTGCTGAAGAGTTCGCTTTCTGGTTGTATCCTTTCTTCATTTTCTGTAGCTAGAATTCAGACACAACAGAAAGTCATCTTGGACATGCAGACAAAGATAACACCATAGGAATGATGGTTCTCAGACAGATGGATTCTTGGATAGCCTCATGGGGTAGAACTATCATATCAGCCCTGGGCTGCCTACCCTGGGCTATTTCATGGGAGATTCATTTGAGGTACTGTAAATTTGGAACTTTGTAGCTAAACTTGTATCCTATCCTAGCATCTGGTGGAAGGAGAGATTAATCAATGTAACTGCATGTTACATAGATAGGAAACTTGATCAATAAGTGTCAAAAAATTGTGTTGAATTGTGAATGGATATGTACTATGAAGAGGTTCCTGGAAGCATCAATACTGTCTCTTTTAATAAAAAAGAATAGTTGAGTATTTAAAGGACATATTAAAAGTAGACGATTTCCATGAAAGTAGAAGATTTCTGCACCCAGAGATGCATTGGGAATAAAATGAATTGCTTATTACTACGATTCAATACAAACCTTACTACCTTTCCTAGAAGAAATAATTAAAACCTCACCCCCAATACTCTTTTGATGACTTGAGGACCAATTTAATGCTTAGTGTCCCATGTTTGTGGAATTCAGGTCTTAAGGAGGAAGGATAAATGAACATGCTTACAGAGTGTGTAAAAGAATATGTCATGGAATACAGAATATTCTCCAGTGAGGGAGAGAAAGCAATGTATCTGTACTTTGCAAGTTCACAGACATGCTTCAAAGCAAAAAGGGCTGAACTCTAGGCTATACTAACAACAGAAATGAAGGATAGTCGTCCACCTAAATTTCTACCTCACAGAGTCCATGGAAATTAGAAAGTGTCAAGCCATAGGTGTGGATGGTATATGGTCACAGAGGTTATCAGAATTTCACCATGCCCTTAGGCTTCTATGCTAATTTTTATTCCTTCCAAGCACATTTAGACTGTGTTTATTATAAAAGTTAATTCTCCAAACAAAGGTGAAACATCACTTGCCTATAAGCATATGCATTGTTTAATCAAGTGAAATCATTATAGCTACCTACACCGAGACTGATGTGAGGGTTTTGGCCAATGCCCTGGGATGGATTGGGGATGTGCCCAGCACCCTCCCACTCAGTATGCATCTGGAAGCTCTCCTTCCTTTCAGCTCAGAGAGTCTGTGGCTGGGGAGGGGTGAGGAGTCTGTGTTGTTTGGGAAGCACGGGGATGCATATCAATCACTCTGTTTGGTGGGTAGCACAGACACACTGCCCCTTTATCTAATCACCACACAGGCCTTTCCTGGGCCAGAATGGAGGACTCTTTACACCATAGATGGTGTTATTAGTTTCAATTAGAACTGATATTTGTGCAACACTTAACAGTTTATCGTCTTCTAGGTCATTTGTTTTTATATTGCTGGGAACTACATTTACATTGGCTAACTTTGATCTTGGTGTTTTCCAGTCATCCTTCTGATTCATCAACAACAATGTGTAGAACTTGATCCATGAGGAAATGGGCCCAGGAATCCCCCAGGCTGGAAACTCTGACTCTTTTTTTAATGGTTATAACTTCTGATGCTACCATCATCCATTTCTTTAGGGACCTCTCTTGAGCCCATTGATTTCTCTCATGTACATTTCTCTGTGTATGCTTTCTCCTAACCTAGTTGCTGTTTAACTTGGATTATTACTATAACAATCAAGATTTGGAAGAATACACCCAGTCCAGGGAAGTCTGTTAATCTTTTTTCTTTTTTTTTTGATCCCTTGTGCATGCCAGGCAAGTGTTCTACCACCAAACCACATCTCCAGCCCCAATCCTTAAAAAAAACAAAAAAACACAAAACTGTTGCTTCATTTCATTTTGTCCTGGCTAACTCCCTTATTGTATGTTATTAAAGTATTTCAGTCCTCACTTCTCCCTTTGCATCCACTAACTTCACCAACCTATGGTTCTTGCTCATGAAGGAAGCAGTCTTTTTTTTTTTTTCTTTTAATCCATTTTTATGCATTGTGACCAGTTCTCTCCCTTAGAGAGACCAGGACAAGCTGTACCTTTAGCTGCCTCTTTTTTTTTCTTTTAACTTAATAAAGTTTTATTTTTTCAAATGTATAGTTTGTTGGACCTGTTCAGGCATCTTCACCAGCAGCTGGAGCATCTCCACCCTTGTGTAAATTACTTGAGCTCTGTGCTTTGAAAGTAATTCTAGCTGCCTCTTTTGATCTTCCATTTGTAGATCACACACCCTCAGGCTTCCTGTAGGCACCTTGAACTACCACTTTTTCTCTTTTACTGAGCATTCATGCCCTCCACTGAGTTCACATACCCAAGGCCCTTCTTAGTATATCTGTCTACCTGTGCATATCTGTTAATCAGCTTTTATTTAATATCACCGTGAGCATTTCAACTTCAAGTTATTATTGTGCTACTTCTCTGCACAGAAACTGATAAAAATTTGTGTTTGCTGCAGAGAATAGTGTAATCATATTGGCATATTTTTTTTGCTCCTACCTTCCACACTGGTCCCTGTCACACTCACCAGCCATCGAGGAGATGACAGCAATGCTTCCATTGCTTTGCTTCAGCATGGGCAAGGCAGCTACAGTCAGGGCCACATAACTGAGGAAGTTGACTTCCATGTTTCTGCGCACAAGGGGGATATCATCACGAAAAGGAGTCAAAGAAGAGTTGGTGATGTGGTTGAGGATGAGCATGTCTAGTCCCCCTGCAAGAGACAGCTGTGTTGAGAGAAACCATATGGGGCTGATACCTTCCTTTTCCCTCCCAAAAGCTCTCTGGTGACCCTTAAGGCAAAGTCCAGAGGAAGAAAGAGAAGAAGCCTCACCCATGAGCTTTCCTGCTTTGGCAACAAATTGCTCTGTGAAACTGAAGTCTTCCATCGTGCCAGCAATGTAGTGTGCTGAGGCTGCCCCAAGTTCCAGGCAGCGGGATACTACCTACAAAGACACAGCAGAAATGGCTTCAGTCTTGGTTGTAGACTTTTCTGTGCACTTTCTGAAATAATGAAGGCTTAAATGAGAGATTGCTCATAGCTCTGCTTAGATAAGAAATGTAGTGTGTGTGTGTGTGTGTGTGTGTGTGTGTGTGTGTGTGTGTGTCTGTGTGTTTGTGTTCCCAAACACACTGTCGTGATCATTGTTCTCTGTCTGAAATACTTTCTGGAACTTGGTGGAGCTTAAATGGATAAATTGTCACTGTGCTGGGGTTTTAAGTCCATGATTTACATTCATCAGTTTTGTGAATAGATATTTCCAAATGCATTGTGGGCATGGAAGCTGGTTTCTATGTGGATAATTCTAGGTTTGTAAGTGTTAGTACCTCCTTGGGCTTGTGAATCGATAAGAGGGTCTGTGCCTGAGAGTCTGCATGGGCACAAGGATATGTATTTGTGACTAGGCATTAGAATTTCAGTATCTGAGCACATGTCTCTGTGGTTCCATGGTTAAATGTGTGTGTGTGTGTGTGTGTGTGTGTGTGTGTAGGAATGAATGCTTAAATGCATATTTTTATATTCCTGTGTGTCTTTGAACCTGTGTTTGAGAGTAGAGTTAAGAGCACACATGTGCGTGCACGCGCCAGAGAGAGAGAGGGAGAGAGAGAGAGAGCTGAGCATGTACTGGTTCGTGTGTCTATAGGCAAAGAACCCTCACCTTCTGTAGACCTTCTTTTGACCTTGCTGTCACCACCAGATGGGCTCCCATCTTTGCCAGATGATAAGCCATTTCTCTTCCAATCCCTTTGCTGGCCCCTGTGACAATCACTTTCTTTCCTTGAAGCATTTCTGGGGAACCACACAAGGAAGTGAGGACCATATCAAACTTGGCAACAACATTTCCTTCTCCCCCTTATTTCACTCTCTATCTTTGAAGGCTGTGAGCCAAGATCAATTTGTCTCAAACTGTAAATCACTGAAGGAGCAATTCAAGTCATTGACAAACTTGATCTCAGGTTGGGGTTTGGTCTGGTTGAGCCAAGATCAATTTGTCTCAAACTGTAAATCACTGAAGGAGCAATTCAAGTCATTGACAAACTTGATCTCAGGTTGGGGTTTGGTCTGGTTGTGCAAAACCAAGTCTTCCTGCTGTCATTCCTAAAAACCTCCATGTGCAGAGATTATGAGAACAAGGCCAGAAAGGTCATTGTTCAGTTAAAATGCTGGAGTTCCAGACATTTCTGGACTCATCTAATTTTCTCAATTGAAAGGAAAATTTAAAAGCAATAAAAAAAGGCATGTGTTTCTAGAGATTCCAGGGATTTTCCCTCACTTTTACTTAGTCATCTACTCTAGAGTCTTTTGTCTTTTTTTATTTTTTTTTGGTCTCTTAATTACCAATCCGTCTATTGAGCCTGTGAATTTGGGTATTACCTTCATTTTTTTGTAGAAGAGTTGAGATTTCTTTTCCATTAAGGGAGCCAAGTAAAACATAGCTTTTTTGGCAAACTTTTGGCTGCATGATTACCCCTTCCACACTCCTCTTGCCCACAGCCTATGGACAGCTTGGAAGGCACAGAGATATTGTCCTACTTCAGGGCTTCTTCTTTTCAGCGACTTTTAGGATCAAGAACTCTTCTTGGTCCTTAGGAACACTCTAGCCCCACCCCCTGTATTTTCTAACCTATTTCTCCAAAATGAGACACATTGGTACTTACCTGGTCTGAACTCCTCATTTTCGGAATAGTAGTAGTAGGCCAGGAAGAGCATCAGAATGGGGAGCAGATATTTTTTCATAAAAGCCATCAGTCAGGGATCTGGCCCGAGGAGCCCTGTAGGACACACAGAGAGAATCTACAGAGCTTTCTACAACCTCCTAGGCAGGCAGCAGCCTCTGAATTGTGACATCAGGGACGGGGGAGGCTGGAGTAGTCTCAGGCAGTGCTAGCCAATTTCCCTGTCAGAGCAGCGATTGGCTTTGGGTGGGATCCCATTCGTCCCTGGCAGCCTGCGTGGTGGATTTCATAATGGACAATGTTTACTCCATTTCATTGAGCAAGAGGAGACTTCCAGATGGCCAAGCTCATGACTGTACAGGACTGGATTCCTGAGCATCCCTACCCTAACATCTTCTTCTTAACAGCATTTATACCAGGGATCAATGGCCTTTCAAAAGTGGTTTGTCAAAGGGAGAGAGAGAGAAAGAGAGAGAGACAGAGAGAGAGAGAGAGAGAGAGAGAGACAAAAGGAGAGAGAGCGAGAGCGAGTATGTGGGGCTTCTGAGGAAATGTGAGTAATAGCAAAAAGAGTCAAATTCAAGCCAAATCTCACCCTCAGCCCCACCCCCCAGTCGGAAGCAATTAAAAACAACAGCACACAACAGCAAAATAAGCTCAAGAAAAAATGTGTGCATCTTTGGAGAAAAAAATAAATAAAAGCAAATATAAGCCCCATACTCAAGTTCAATGACAAAGTATTACAACATCAAAGGGAAACTGCAATCCAGCCAGAACCCAGATGGCGGGAAACCCAAGACCAGTTCAAGACTCTCAGGCAAGTGCAATGGAACGTATACTTATTACTTTAACAGGGTATAAAGAAGAAATAATGAGTGCCAAAAAAAGCCACTAAGTTATTAAACTGGGTCATGTTAATGCTATAGAGGAATAAGAAACATGGAAAAGATTGTTAGGACGAAGACACCTAGTGCAGAAGGAAAACTCTTGAAGCAAAATTAGTGTGGGATGCCCATGTCCCAGTTAAAAATGGATTTAGCAACAATAAAAAGACCAGGAAGTGGAAGCTCTGAGCCAATTTACAATATATTATCTGGAGCAATGTAAAAATAACCTCCTTGGTAAATCCGAAGCAAGATTTCAGTAAGGAATAACCCCAAAGAAAGAATTTAAAATGCATCACTGTTAAATTTTTCAACGTAAAACCAATCAATCAAATCATGAAAAGTATCCTCATCACAAAACAAATCCTGAATTCTGCACATTACCAACACAGGAGAGGAAAAGATTAAAATGTGACAATAAGAATGAGTATCAGTTCTTTGGAGGACAAATGGGGGTTGGGGACGGGAGGAGGACTGGAAGTTAAATCAAGTTATGACCCTAAATACAGTATCTGGAAACATTCAGTGAATTTTGACTTCAGAGTAAGAGAAAATAATTTAAGACCCAGAGGAGATGAAACAATTTGTCAACAAAGGCCCACAGCTGTGAAGTTCACTTCCAGAAAACAATGATGATTTTAGAGCAGTGGAGAGCTAGTTAGAGCTCAAGGTTCATGGGGGACAAAACCAGGGAAAAGATAAAAGTCAAGTGAAAATTAAATTACGTGCTGTCAGAACTGCCAACTATATTTCCATAATTTTATAAAGGACTTTATGCTACCAAGACACAGTACAGACCAGACTCAATTTTTATCCCTACAGGGAAGCAAGAATAAAGTTTATTTTCTTAATCTTGTACTATAAATAGTGAAATTATTGGAAAAAATAGAGAGTTGCTTTTCAAATATGAATATTCACCCTCTACCCTCTTATTTACTCTCCCCCTTCTGCTATTAACCTCCCCTTAACATGACCTATTTTACACTCCTGTTTTCGTGCCTGTTCATTGTTCAGTGGGATTTTTCCCACGGTATTTTACCTGTAAATATATTGTACTTTAATCAGTCCACCCCCCTCTATTACTCTTCCTTTTCCTTTTCCCCTACCCTGTACTATTCAACAATGTTCAGTGTGTCCAATTGTTCTGCCTCTCTCCATTCCCCAGTCTTTTTCCAAAATAGGCATTCAACAAACTTTTGCTGTTTCTGTTTGGTTTCTGAGATGATGAGGCAATAATAATAATACCGTCCTTCTGGAGCCTGTCTTAATCCACGGAATTCACTGGTATTCTGCCCTTTGGTTAGAACGATCAAACTCATCCCCCCAACTGTTCTTCCCAGGGTTGTCACCAAATGAATACAAAACAGCAACAACAAATAAGGGCAATAGGAAATACAAAGATTTCACTAGCATTTCTTTTCAGTCATATTTTGCCCTATCCAGCAAAGTTCCTTTTCCTGCCACAGGGAGGGAGCTAGCTGTTGGCTCTACTTCTTTGCCATGCACTGACCCTCTCTAGAATGGTCTCTTACACACGTCTCTGGCAGTTTGCAAATATCCTTGAGGGTGGGCTCCTCCAGGGGGAGCCCAGCCAGGGACTCTCATTTGATCATTTCTCACCTAAATGAACAAGTAACAAGGTGAGTAGGTGGATGAGCAAGGGACTGTGAGGACAGATAGGAGATGGTAAACATGTGGAGAGGCCCAGCCAGGGTAGTGGGGTTTCCATGCATTTGGCATAAAATGTAGACCATGAAAGGAGCACCTGTCATTTCTGAGGCAGCAGCTAGAGTGCTCTTCATTTCTGTTTAGTAACTTTGTTCAAAAAGCGGCACTTTTATTTTGGAAATTAATCCTTCTGGGGGGCCCAGTGGGTGACCTCAGAGTAAAAGGTAGGTTTTGCCTTCTCAGGGGGAATGGCAGCAATATGTTGAAACTGGAAAGGCTCTTGGTGTTATACTAAAATACACAAAATTCTGTCTTTCTTGCCACCCTGTCCCCACCCTAGTTTTCTCCAGGTCTGATTTTAGGAACTCAAGAATCTGTGCCACTGCTGTCAAATCTGTTTGCCAAGACAGAAAAACCTGATCATTTTATATAATTTTACCGATAACAGACTTTCTCCTCTTCCCTCCTCCTTTTCTTCCTCTCCCTCTGTATGTCAGCAGGGGAGATGTTCTGTTTATCAATCTTTCTGCATAGTCCTATCCCAAAGCAAAACTCCACCTAATGGAATCTCAGGTGTGGGAGTAGGAAGTGGAGGTGGGATGAAGGCCTTGTGTGTTCTGTGCTGTTCCTGCCTGGCATGTATAGCCCATGGCAGAGCCACTGGTGGGGCAGATCTCTGGAATCTTTATGGGAGATCCAAGGGCCTTGTGGGAGAAAAGGGTTCATGACCCTTCTGTGCCATGAACTTGGTCTGATCCCTATCTCTCTAATGTGGTAGGGGCTGAGATGACTCTGAACAGGTTGGGGCTGCAGTTTTTCAGACTTTTCTTCTGGACTGGCTCCCACACAGGGGCCACATAGTTACTGAAAAAAAATGACTCCTTGGAAAATTTGGGGAAACACAGGTGGTACAAGAGAGCCAAGGGAGAACCCCCAAGAGCATGGCCACCAGCACACCTCAAACATCTGCTCAACTTTCAGGAAGTACCTCAAGGTGGCACAGCCAACTCAGCCTGGTGAGTTTCTTGAGTACTAGTGATGCCAGCATTAGAAGAACTCCAGCATTGTGGCTCAGGTTGGTACTTCCTCATTAAAGGTGTGTACTTCAAGCATATGAGGAAAGGTATGAGTGAGCAATGAGTTATCACTTCTCTAGTGGGAAATAAGGTTACCAGACTTAGCAAACAGAAATATGGGATATCCAGTTAAATTTGAATTCCAGCAAGACAATGAATACTTTTAAAGGATCTCTCTGTCTCTTTCTCTCTCAACATTGAAAGAGGCACAGTTATACTAAAACATTAGGCATTGTTTATTTGAAACTCAGATTTAACTGGATGTGTTTTACTTGGCAATCTTAGAAGTGACATTGGACTTTGGAAACACTGAGAAACTCTGCCTTAGGTGTGGACAAAGTATCATGGACCATGGCTACTAACAGCCATCGTGCCTACCTTCACTACAATAGATTGAGTCCAGGAGCCTGGCCACAGACAACCCCCCAAAGGTCCTCGGCAGAAAAAGATAAAGAGTATGTAACACATGGTGGCTGTGTGGATGATTCATCTACTAACATTTAATTAGTGAAGTATTTACCATGGGTCAGGTACCATGAATGAAAAAGCAAATGAAATTATCTCCAGACCCTGGAAGAAGACAGTGTTGAAATAAGTGAAATACGTGAATGGTTGGAAGTCTATAGTGGGGTGGAGGGTGTAAAGAAGGAAATAGCCCATCTCATGTGTGGGATGGGAAAGTAGGAAAGGCTGGGGAGAGGAGCTTAATTTTGATCCTTATTGAAATTTGCCCAGGAAAGCTCTGGGCAAATGAGAAAGGGTAGAAGTGAGCAATGATCTGGGTTACAGGAGTGTGTGGAGGAAGGGAGGCTTTGTTTGAGAACATTCCATGCAGAGGAAGCTGTGTGAGTAAATAGAAGGAGGTGTGAAAGAGAATGGCGTGTTGGGGAAACTGCAAACAGCTCCATATGGCTGGACCTCTGAATTTTGCAAGGTGGGGTTACACGGTGAGAAGTAAGCTTGGAGAAGTAAACACACGCTGTGTCTTTGAGGGTCTTCAGTAGCCACTACTAGAGCTTGTAGTTCTGGCCATTTATTTCCAGTTATGAAACCTCTGAACTCTGTGGACCCCTCTCCATCCGTTTCCCAGAATTCTGCTTGTCCACGGATAATTTGTAGCCCTCACTGCCCAATGCAGAAGATTATGGACATTCTGCACATTTCAGGATCATTGGCCCAGTCCAGTCCAGTCCCTCCATTAGCACTTCACTCTGACTGCCATGCATTCAGGTGTGGCTTTGTCCCTGAGGGTTTGCAGGCCCCTGAAGCTATGCCCAACAACATACCCATCTAGAGTTTTCTACTCTGTCTTCCTCTGTTTGGTTTTGTTTACACCTACCTGACCTTCCTCTTTTACCTTTTTTCTGCCTCAACACATCTCTTCCCTAGACCTCAGTCAATTCACATTCACTATGGTTTTTTCCTACTTCTTTGCTTCTCAGTTTTCTTTGTGGGTTGCTCTTCCCTTTGGGATTTGGTCAAAAAGTTGAACTTGACCTTGATTCTACTCTCACTTTTTATCTTCTCCATTTCCCCTGGGTAATCTCTCTCATTCTCATGGCTCCAATTATGGTCTTTACATTAAGTCCTAACAACCTCTTGTGCAGCATTTTATCCTAGCCTCAGGTACACAGCCTGCCTGCCGCTTACTCAACTTCTCCTTCTCAAACTCAACATGCAAAAACTGACCTGATTACTTTTTATCAGCTTTTTTGAAGTATACTTTATACATCAGAAAATTATCTCATTTCAAATGTTCAACAATTTTAATAAATTTGTGAGTTGGGTGTTATCACCACAACCAATTTTAGGACATTTCACCATCCCCAGCAAAAGACCTCACATACCCATTTATATCACTATTTCCACTCCTGGCTCCAGGGTTCCCATTTCTGTAGGCTTGCCTTTTCTGGATATTTCGTAGTAATGCAACCATTCAATATGTGATCTTTTGTATTAGATTTCATTTCACTTTGCATGGTGTTTTGGGGTTCATCCCTATGGTGGCATGGCTCAGTACTCTTTTTATTGACAAATCATATACCATTGTGTGACTACACCAACTTTTGTTTATAAATTCACCAACTCACAGGTATTTGGAATCATCCACTTTCATGGTATTTATGAAGAGTGAGGCTATGACATTGGCATGAACTTCTTTGTAGACACATGTTTTTATTTCTCTTGGGTCTATACCTAGGAGTGGCATCTCTGGCTTATGTGGTAAATTCATGTATAAGTTTTTAAGAGCCACCGAGCTGTTCTTTAGTGACCTTGTTATTTTTGTTTGCCATTTCCTAGTGACCTCAATTTCAATGAGTGACTTCACCATTTATCCAATTAATAATCTTCAACTCTAGGAGTCCTTCTTTGCATCTCCTTCTCCATCTCCCCATATTCCATTAATCACCAAATCCTATAAGTCTACCCTCTAAATATCTCTAAAGCCATCTCCAAATCCTTATCCTTACTATCCTCACTCTGAGTGTTCTAACTTGGCCACCACTCTTTTCTGCTTAAGTAATCTGATTCATCTCTCTATGTCACCTTTTCCAAACCATTTATTTAAAAAAATGGTTGTGACATATTTGGAATATATGAAGACAAATAATTTATGAAGCAGAAGAACACAATGGAAGCCTCGTAAGTTCACTATCCAACCCAAGGCATGGACTTTGCCCATAGAGGAGGTGAGTGTCACCAAAGTATATCATATGCATGTATGGAGATATAGCAATGAAACAATTAATCATTTAATTAATATGTGCTAATAAAAATGCAAAAAAGACATGGACATTGCCAATATGTGATGTTCCCTGTGGATTCTAATTCTTCCACTTTTTCACACTACAACTGATCCATGCATTTCTCAGTTTCAAAGGATTCAGTGGTTCCCTATTATGCTTAGGATAGAATCCCAAGTTCCTTTTTCAGCTTTTTGAATTTTTCATGATCTTTGAAATCCTTTTCCAGAGGCTTTTCTTCCCTAGCAATACTTCTTGTCTTTCAGTCACACATGCAGGGAACCTGCTTTGCCCGGCCTGAGACCAGGCAAGGTGCTACCCATTGTGGGCCATTTCTCTTATCATAGCATTAATTCATCTTCATTTCTAGCTGCTCCATCTTTCCTAGCAGCTGTAGCTCTGGGAGGGCAGAGGCCTGGCCCATCTTGCTTGCCAAGGCCTCTTCAGCATTAGCACAGTGCTTAGCACAGAGTAGGTGCTCAGTGAGCATTGCGTGTGTGCGTGTGTGTGTGTGTGTGTGTGTGTGTGTGTGTACTGGGGTTTATGGTTGCCTAGCAAGTCCTTTACCATTTAAGTTACACCCCTAGCCCTTTTTGCTCTAGTTCATTTCTCAGATAAGGTCTAGGACCAACCTCAGATTCTGCCTCCTGCAGGCTCTGAGTGCATACCACTATGGCAGGCCCAGTAAGCATCTTTTGAGTGTTAATGAGTGAAGTGGTTCTGACACTTCTAGATGCAGATGTCTGGTAGGTATTTGGGGCTTAGCAGAGAGGCCCAGGCTAGAGATAATAGATTTGGGAGATAAACCACATAAGCTAAAGTTGAAACCATAGGAGTAACTGAGACCATCATGGAGAGTGAAGGCTAAGAGGGGATTATCATGCTGACATTTAACATTTGGGGAGAAGAGGAGAGGCAGTGAAGGAGAACAAGGGAGATCTGGGAGCAGGAGGAACTGAGAGAACACAGGATGCAAGGGGCACAGGTCTCAGTGAGGAGGCAGAGGTGAAGCAGGGCAGGAAGAGACAAGGACACATTGATTGTGGCATGCAGCAATCATTGGAGAGCTGGGCCAGGGAGTTTTGAAGCCACTGAAGCTGGAATGCTGAGTGAGGCTACATGAGAGATACCATGCCTAGTGTGAGCAATAGGGCGTTGGGGATCCTTTGAGGAGCTTGAGAAATACGTGCTTCTGAAGGAGCGTTTTGGTTTTGGGAGTAAGGAGTTGAGCTTACATTCCAACATTTCTGGACATTTCCTCTGTGGCAGGCACTGCTCGGCTGAGCTTCTTTTTGGCTTGTGGGAAAGATTCCATAGAGTGTGAAGACAGAATGACCAGAGAGGCATGATTTATGGAGTCCAATTCCAGATGACAGGGCACATGGCTCTGGAAATGGAGCCCACTTCTTCTGACGATCAAGGAAAGAAAATGAGCACGGATATTGAACCCTTGGCTTCTGCTCCCAAATTCAGCATACTTTTTGGCTTAATTTGTTTCCTTCCTCCCATTTTTGGAAAGCAGATGAATGTGGCTTCCCTGTCTACCCATAAATCTTAAGAGAGGGTGAAGAAAAGAAGGTGGGGAGTCAAATTCCATAGGAGTCTCCTCCCCACAGACTTGACCACCATGTAGATGGCTCCTTCTCATTTCTGCCTCATCCTGCTCCCTCCTAATGCTTTATAAGGTAAGTAAGAAAGTCTTTCCCACGTTTAGTTTTCCATTTTCTGTCTGATGGGAGGGTTCGTGAAGTTTGAGGGCTTGGCAACAGCTCTGCAAAGTGACCTAAAAGGGAGGGAGAGAACTGAGGGAGGATTTCTGAGTTTAGGATGCTGCAAGTTTTAACAGCTTCTGCCAGGAGAGGGCGCCCTAGGGCCGGAAGATAAAGCTCAAACTGCAGAGCCCTAAAACCAGGGACCAGGATTTAATGTCTGGCAATGTTTCTGGCTACGTTTTCAGTAGTCCAGAGGGATTTATGGGTTAAGATGAAAGAGGATGAAAGAGGGAGGGAAGGAGAAACACAATACACTGACAAATACTCCAACAGTTGCACGCGTAAAATCGTATTCCCTGACTCCGTCCACCCTTCCTACGCTCACAATTGCTCTGTGGTTGTAGTTCCCAAACCTCCCCAACTCACCTGGGTGAACAGAGGGCCGATTCTCAGACCCCACCAAGGCCTGCCAAGTCACTGTCATCAAAGGTGGGACCCAGGAATCTGTATTTTTACAAAGCTCCTGGCGGAGAGGCTCTGCTTGGCCCATCTACGCACTTCCTTGCAAAATCCAGCTTTAGCAAGAACCCTGCCAAGTCAGTTAGCAAGATCCTCCCTCTCCCCCAACCCCCAATATCTGTTCACTCTGGATATCTGATCAGTTTCTTCATCCTCCTCCATCCTTCAGGTAATGGTCTGGTCACTCTGGCCAGTGACCAGCAAGAATCCTGCTAGGTCAGTTTGGTCAGAAAATCCTTTCCCCTCCTTTATTCGTGATGTTTCCTCTCCGTAATTTTCCACCTGCCGATCACCATCCTGCAATCTGGCTATCAATTCTCACTTGTCCATGCTGTATTCAGAGCTGAGCCCGGTTCTGGTCCTCTACTTCCTCTAGTGTAACAGTCCTGTTTAAAATCTGTTCCATTTTAATGACTATTCAGCTCTGTTTTTTCTGAGGCGGGCCAGATGATTCTGAAGTAAACTGTGAACAGATAGGTTCTGCATTAGGTGATTAGGTAAATACCTTACCTGTGGTTTGTGTGAGGCCTCACTGAATGGCTCCAGTCATTAGTGCATTGGCTGACAGACAGAATGTAATCCCTGGGAGACTGCTGGGTTATGACTGAGTCATTTAAAAAATTAATTCTTATATTTATCAATACATTACACAAGGAGGACCCAGAAAGTTTATAATGAATTACAGCAAATTTTGCTCTTCCTGTCCCCATGCCCTAGTCCTGTTAGAAGCAGTCAAAACTTATTCACCTCCTCCCCAGATCAACTCCATATTTGTTAAGGAATATACTTTTACTGATATTTCTCGATTTCGCAATTTTGGAAGTTACTTATCAATTTTCTACTAAGGAATATTGGGACTTTTCTTTTTTTTCAACATACACAAGCACTCATTCCCCTTCTTCCAGGTTCCTAATATTTTAATGAAGTCACTAATCAGTATTGCTATTATGATTCATTGTTTACAGCTGAGTGATGTAGTATACTATGATTGCATTTCTGTTTCTTTTAGTCTTTGTTTTGCCCCTTGAAAGTTAATAACTATCTAATCATCTCCACTTTTTAATTTCTTTTTATTTATTTATTTATTTTTGGAGTTAGAACTCAGGGCCTTACACTTGCTGGGCAGGTGCTCTACCACTTGAGCCATATCTCTGGTTCACTATCTCCATTTTTATAATTTGTCTGCTTTCTTAGTGGTTCAGGATTGCAAAAAAGTAGGTCACATTGCCTGGGTAACATCTTAATTCCTTTTTTTTTTATGGTACTAGGTTGGAACGCAGGGCCTTGTGCTGACTAGGTAAGCTGACTCTACCACTTGAGCCACACTCCTCAGCCCCCTCTGCTTTAGTTTATTTTTCAGATGGGGTCTCTGTCCCTTTTTCCCAGAACTCTCCTCAGAACTCCATCCACCTATCTCTACCTCCTGTGAAGCTAGGATTACAGGTGTGTACCACCATGCTCAGCTTTTTTTGTTTTGAGATAATTGAGTGCTAACATTTTTGTGGGAACTGGTCTAGAACCTCCATCCATCTATCTCTTCCTCCCTTGTAGCTGAACTTTTTTTTTTTTTTTAATTGGCGACATCTTTTTTGGAGTTCTCCCTTTTCCAGCCTGGACCAGGACCTTTATAGTCCACTAGAGAGGGGTCATCTCTTCGATATTACCAGGGAACTCCTTTCTCTTTGTTGGTGTACTTCCTCATGAATGGTAGGGAATTTTTTTGAGACTTTGGATACAGGACTGATCTTTCACATTTTAAACGTCTTTGTGCGGGCACTAATCCATCAGGCCCTGACCACTTAAAAAGCAGTGTGGCAGTTCTGGTCAGCCCTGTCTGCTTGTCCTTACTTTACCTTGCCCTTAATTGTTTTTGGCTGGGTAAGGATTTCTAGATTGGAAGACCTTGCTTCATTGCTGTTCAGTTTCTAGCTTCCAGTGCTGACCCTGAGGAGTCCAAGGACTGTTTTGATTTCTGATCCTTGGTTTGTGAACTGTTTTTCTCTCTCTAGAACTTTTCAGATCCTTTTATTTCTGGGGTTCTAACATTTCCAATGATAATGTGCTTTTGGGGAGAGTATTTTTTGTTGTCGTTCATTCAGTTGGCCACCCACTGAGTCCATTCATTCAATCTGGAAATTCAAATCTTTTGTTTTGGAGAAATTATTTCTTGGATAATAGATTCTTTTACGTATTCTATGTGCTCTCTTTTTGGAATTCTTAGAAGATGTCAGAACTTCTGGGCTGATCTTTTAAGTTTCTTTTCTTTTTTGTCCTATTTTTCATCTTTTTCTCTTTTGGTTCTACTTTCTGGGGGAATTCCATAATTTTATCTTCTGTTGCTTTATTATAACTTTTAAAATTTCCAATTGCATTTTTTTTTGGTGGGACTGGAATTTGATCTCAGAGCTTCCTGCTTGCAAAGCAGGCGCTCTACCACTTGAGCCACTCCTCCAGGCCCTGCTCTGGGTATTTTTGGAGATGGGGGATCTCATGGAGATGGGTTGGCCTCAAATCTCAATCCTCTCTCAGCTTCCTAAGTAGCTAAGATTACATGTATTTTGTTTTTATAAAGAGCTTTTGCTTGTTCTCTGTACTAAAAAAAAAAGGCTTTTTATTGTTGTTGTTGAACTCAGGGTCTTGTGCTTGCTAGGCAGGCCCTTTACCAGTTGAGCTACACCCTGGCTCTAAGAATGGCTTTCTGATCTTAATTTATGGATGTGCTATCTTCCCTTACATCTAGGGGGATATTGATTACGTCTAGGGGGATACTGATGCTTCTCCTGCTTTCCAGATGATCTGTGCAGGGATCTTTAATATCACAGGCTTTCTTCCCATCCTTTGTAACCTTTGAAGTCCATTTCTTGGCTGTTGGAAGCTTTGTGTGTGAGGTCAGGCTCTGTCAACGGTTGGAAAATCCAAAGGGTATCGGCACCTTCATTTTGAGACCCCCCACATATCTGTGTCTGTGTCATAGCTTTCTCTTTGGTTGGGTTCTTTCTACAGGGAGGACTTTGTAATTCTTCTGCCCACTGTGAGCTAGGGTAGGGTGGGTGGAGAGGGGTTATAAGCCAGGCTGTTCTTGTTCTGGGAGTTGAGCCAGGAATGGGGGCTGGAGAATCTCATCTTTCAGTATGGAGGCCTTCTGTCCCACTGTTTCTAGTTCTGTGCCTAACCCTGCCCACTGCTGTGCCTGATGCCTCTGAATCTGGTGTCTCTTGAGTCAGTTTCTCCAGAAAATAAGCTTTCCCTTCCTGGAGTAACTCTGGAGGGCAAGTGTGTCCTCCTATTTTCACTCTCATCTCTTCAGTTGTTTTCTCAGGTTCCTAATGCCCTCATTCCTTCTTAGGCTCCTGGCTTCTTGTCAACTTCCCATCATGAGCAATCTCAGGTTTGCAAAGTCACTTATCACTTGTCCATCCACTTTCCATCTTTGAAAAGGGTGTTGACATTTCTCAAGTGCTGTTATCTCTGTGCCCATATTCCATTCTCCTTGTCCTTGTGGTTTATAGCATGAAAATTCTTCTACTGTGACCAGTACATTTTTTTTTTAAGGAAGCAGAGTGCCATGTATAACTCTAGATAATCTTTTATCAGGCTCAAAAGGAAGGGGAGTTTATAATAGTGACATCTTCTGTTTGCCCCCAAGTTACCAAAGAGTCAAGAACATGGAAATAAGCCTTTACTAAGTGATTTTAATGGAAGGAAAGGAGGGGAAATATTTCATTTTTTCACTTGCCTAGTTTTTATACAATGTTCATTGAGCACTAATACATATCTGAAACTGTGCTAGGTGATAAGAATATAGAAGCTGTGGTGTAGACTATAGTCAAGTATAAGGAAAGTAGCAAGGAAATCAAATCACAGCAGTGTAATATATGCTATCATAGCATGCATGTGGAGTGCTACAGAAGCACAGTGTATGACTCAAATCAACCGAAGGAGGAGGTAGACTTGGAACTAAGTTTTGAAGGCTAAATATGAGTTGTAGAGATGAAACTGGGGGAAAAGACATTCCAAGCAGAGAGTACTGCATGTATTCTGCTCTCTAGAAATAGCACGAGATGTCAAAGAAGTCTCACATAGATTGAAATAGCTAGAGCGAAGATCCATGTTGGGGAAGGGAACTGAGTAAGTCTGTAATAGTTACTTAGCTATAAATATCCATGTTAGTCCACAAAAGTATTAAGATCTTATTCTCTCTATATATTTGAGCACACTTAAACAATATTAGGTGTGAAATAAGGATAATATGAAGACTGTAGAAAGAGATGAGAAGTATAAACTGCTGGATCGATGATAGGAACAGAACATATTTTAGTTCTGTCATGACAAACCTGCCTTAAATCTTTCTACTCTCTAGTCTCCTAATAATTATGAAATGGATTCTGGAAAAGCTTAACTAGGGGGGAAGTTTTTTCTTTTGTCTACTTTTGCAGCCAAGGATTACTTGAGTATCTTAACTGAGTATTCCATTTGTAGATGTAGTGTTTATGAGGTCCTGGGCATCAGAGGTATGTTTGTGTAAAGTTTGGTTGATTTCTTAAAAGGACCGTGGGTCAGGAATGCTGGGATCCAGTCCCCCCTCCACCACTGACATGTACCATGTGATTACAGGCAAGGCCCTCCCCTTGTCTTGGCTTCAATTTCCTTACCTGGCAAATAAGAGGGATTAAATTAGATTACCTTTAAGAAATTGGATTCAGGGAGCTTCTAGTTGTACTGAAATAAGTATTAAGAAAGAACTAGGATTTGGGGACTTTATTTTCATATCATACTAAAGGCAATTCCTTTAAAGTCTTGGCAAGCAAGCAGAAGTCAGATTGTTCCATCTCTTCTTACCTCTCCCACCTTCCTTTCAGCTTCTGATTCCTATTAACTCACACCAACCCCAGAGAGAAATACTGGCACTAAAAGAAAAAGAAAGAAAGCAAAAAAGAAAATGCTTCAAGTGTATCCCTCTGATATTGTCAAGCTCTGTTGGAAAAGTTGGGGGAACAGAACTCAGAAGCCAAGTGTTGTGAAAACACTTCATCGTCTATAGGTGTTTTCTAAAGCATGAGTTTAGCTATTTTAATCCCTTCAAGTAATGGGATCAGTAAACCACAACCCTCTGGATGAGATGATCCCGACTATTGATGGCAAGTGAGGGTTTGCGTAAACGGTGAAGGTGGGGAATGGCATTTCCTTTTCCTGTCAGGGTTTCTCTAATTCCCAGACCTGAAAGAGGTGTCCTGGAATTCTCTCTGAACAGGCCCTTTTAAGTCTAGAAGGTCAGTATCCTGAGCAGCCAGGCTGGACTGGGATTAAAGGATAGGTCATAACACAGGAAGAATTGTGACTGACAAATTTAGGCCTCCCATGGTCCAGGGAACAAGACTTCTTGAGATAAAATGAACCATCCTCACAACTCTAGATTTCAATAATATGAGATCAGCCGATGACTGGACACAACATTCAGACACCAGCCCTTGTAGCAGTTCCCAAGATGCAACATAGTGTTTGCATCTGTTATCGGGTTGAAGCTGATATTTAAAAAACGCTTACGACCTGTAATCTTTGTATGATTCCAAAAGAACATGCAGACTTTTTTTTCTCACTATCTTTGCAGCTTATTTTTGTTTCAATTTAACTTTCTGTCCCAAAATGATCAGAATGCTTTCTGTGCCAGTAACAGACGTTTGGTTCCATCTGCATCTTATCATAGTTTCCCTCCTACACATCTGAAAGCTCATCGGGCATTTCTTCTTTTTTTTTTGACCAGCATTTGACATTGAAATTTTTTTTTAGTCCAGTTCTCCTGTTCATTTCAATAGATTCATTATTTCAACAGCTTTTTTTTTTAAAGACC
Source organism: Castor canadensis (assembly GCF_047511655.1). Lineage (NCBI taxonomy): Eukaryota > Metazoa > Chordata > Mammalia > Rodentia > Castoridae > Castor > Castor canadensis. The sequence continues at coordinate 123,268,994 of NC_133396.1, forward strand.
TACTATGTACTAGGTCCTGACTTGAATGGTGATGTTACCATATATAATATGATTTTAAAAAGTCTTACCTTGAGGTCTCGAACAAGCTTAAGTTCTTTTTATTGATCTCCTTTTCCCTTTTGCTTCTCTTCTCTCTCTCCCTCCTCCTCTGGCTTTCCTTCTGTTTCATCTCTCTCTTCCTTTGCGGTTTCCTACTCTTTGAGGAGGGGCAGGATTTCCTGCTCAGAAGTTGGTTGGTTTCTGGGAGGAGTCAGAAGACCTGATTCAGGACTGAAACCAGCTGGTCTGCCACCTGATACAAGTAGGTGAAACCCAGGCCAAGGGAGAAGGCCCTTATTCTAGGACCCAGCTGGCAGCCAGGAGGTGCCTGCAGAGGGAGCCCCAAAGGAAAGCCAGAGTGGGCCAGTCCTGGTGTCAGGCATCAGGACTCCCCAAAGGACAGAGGACTCCTAAGTAGCCCAGGATGGGAATACTTGGAAGTGGTCCTGGTTGTCCTGGAGACTTCCCCATTACTATTGTTAGCTCTGAACATAGGGGAGAGTACCAAGCAGAACCCTTGTTCCACCCTTAGCAGGTGCTCACAGATTCTTGACTTTGCCTCAAAGGAAGTTGCTGAAAAAAGAACTGGGTTTGGGCAGATTTTCCTTCTCAGCCAGGTGACACCCTAGCAATCCAATGCAGTCTGTGAGGCCTGCATGTCCATACACTTCTCCATCATAAAATCCTTAGGAAAACTGCTTATGTGACTTTGAAACCATTATGGTGATCACAGAAGCAAGGGGGGTGAAGTGGATGATAGAGAGGGAACAGTCTGCAACGAGATTTGTAAGGGGTAAGACTCCATAAGTAGGGACAATAATTCCACTTAGATTCCCAGCAATTAATGATGGACGATCACATCCCAGTCCAGAGGTTTGAATTGTTTTGGACTAAGGAATGGACTACAGTTTTATGTGTACACACATATATACTGTATGTGTGAATGTAAATGTAAATACAAATTCATTTTCTTCTTTCATTTATTTTTTAGCATATTCAATAAATATTTAATGAGTGCCTACTCTGTTCTAGGCACTGGGCTAGGAACTGGGGCTAGAGTAGTAAGTCATACTTACTGCACTCTGTCATGATGGAGAGTTTAATCAACGTGGTTGCACACTGGGTCCACTGAGAGTTGAGGCCATGATTTTGGAGGAAGGACTGGAATCATTGGCTGTTAATGTCTCCTTTGGAGAAACACCATTGAGCAGATTTTGGTTCAACATCCTTCTGTTTCTTAGCCAATATAGGATATTAATTCTTCCAACATCCCTTCTGCTTTCAATATCTACAAAAATCTCTGTCTATATGCTCCTAATTATTAGAGAATAGAAAATTCTTTAATTCGGGGGACAGTTGTTTTATCTAGAGACCCATAAGTTCTGTTGACTTTTAGCCTACTTTCTAAAGCTTTCTGAAAATATCTAGCCACTTATTGGATACTTACAAGTCATCATGTTCACATTTCAGTGATTTTTTTCATTAAAATCCCCTAATTCACATTTGGATCCATTAAAATAAAATAATAAAAAAAGACAAGTTTTCCTTTACTTCAGCTGTCAGGTCTACTGCAGAATTCTCTTTGAATGTTTCCTGCTGGGCACTGGTGGCTCAGACCCGTAAACCTAACTACTCAGGAGACAGAGATCAGGAGGATTATGGTTCGAGGCCAGTCAGGGCAAATATTTCATGAGACCCTATCTTGAAAATACCCAACCCAAAAAAGGGGCTGGCAGAGTGGCTCAAGTGGTAGAGTACCTGCCTAGCAAGTGTGAGGCCCTGAGTTCAAACCTAGGACTGCCAAAAAAAAAAAAAAGTTTCCTGAAGTCTATTTTCATTTTTATTTAATATATTATTTTTAATCTTTGTTCAATCTACCTTAGTTCAGAATTCCCAAAACTGGATAATTTATAAGAATAAAAAGCTTCTTCATCTCATAGTTATGGTGGCTGAGAAGTCCACGAGCACGATGAAGACATCTTGGCTTCTGATGAGGGTCTTGTACTACCTCAACTTATGATGAAAAGTGGGAGGGCAAGTGAGCATATGCAAAAGGGGCAAAACAGGAAGGGCAGAGCTCCTTTGAAACAACCTACTCTCATGGTAACTAATCCAGTCCCAACAGAACTTCATTAATCCTTCTTACTTGCCTCTTAAAGGCTTTACCTCCACCATAATAATAATCAAATTTTAGTATGAGTTTTGGAGGTGACAAACCATATCATAGCAGTACCTTTAAAAGACAGACCTCTGAAATTACTTTTTGTAGAAGTCTTTCTATTTTTTCTTATCTTCTTAAGGCATTTTTCTTCATTTTATAGAACTGAATTTTGTTTTGTTTAATTTTTGAGTCATTGTCTCAAATTGGTTTTGAAATTCTGGACTCAAGTGACCCTTCCTATCTCAGCATCCCAAGTAGTTGAGACTGTAAGCATGCTACATTGTACCTGTCTCACAACTAAGTTACTAAAACTTTCCCTCCTTCCTTTCCTTCCTTTGTTCCTTCTTTCCTTCCTTCCTTCGTTCCTCTCTTCCTTCCTTTTTTTTTAGTGAAAGGACTGACTGAACCATTTGATACAGATCTGTAGTCCAGAACAAGAAGTATGGTTAGTCATGTGTAGCTTAAATGGGGGATATGCATAAATGAGAAGGGCATAGGTAGGTGATGTTGCCAAGTGAACTTACACAAATTTAGGTCAATTACTTGATGTGGCCTCCTGATGCAGTCAAGAGATGTGGTGAACATGAAATGTCTGAGGCCACCTCTTATGTAACATGGCATACTGTTTCATAATAAGCATCGTTTTTTTATAAGTAGAAGGAATATACTCTAAAATGATGAAATGCATAGTATTATGTGCTATACTCTAAAATGATTAGCAGCTCAATAGGTTTCTTTCCTCCAGTATTATGACAAATATGTGAGAAATGTGTTGTTGTACAACGTTGTGATGGTTACATCATGAGGCAGTGGGAATTTTTCAGCTCCATTATAATGTTATTGTACCATTGTGTGCATGGTCCATCATTGACTTAAATGTTGTTATCTAGTGCATGACAAAATCTAATGAAATCATGAACATTGCAAAAAATTTCAACCTGGCCTCCTGAGGCTTAGGAAAATCTTTAATTATAACTCTTAATATTGTTCCATACCAAGACTTAAATTCAACTTCTTTAGGGCTGCCCTCTGGTTTAGAAACTTTACAGTGTGATTAACATTGTAAAATTTCTTTTCTTTTCTTTTACTTTATTTATTTATTTTAAAAAAAATTTTATTATTCATATGTGCATACAAGGCTTGGGTCATTTCTCACCCCTGCCCCCACCCCCTCCCTTACCACCCACTCCACCCCCTCCCGCTCCCCCCCCCCCAATACCCAGCAGAAACTATTTTGCCCTTATCTCTAATTTTGTTGTAGAGAGAGTATAAGCAATAATAGGAAGGAACAAGGGTTTTTGCTGGTTGAGATAAGGATAGCTATACAGGGCATTGACTCACATTGGTTTCCTGTGCATGTGTGTTACCTTCTAGGTTAATTCTTTTTGATCTAACCTTTTCTCTAGTTCTTGGTCCCCTTTTCCTATTGGCCTCAGTTGCTTTTAAGGTATCTGCTTTAGTTTCTCTGCGTTAAGGGCAACAAATGCTAGCTAGTTTTTTTGGTCTTACCTATCCTCACCCCTCCCTTGTATGCTCTCGCTTTTATCATGTGTTCAAAGTCCAATTCCCTTGTTGTGTTTGCCCTTGATCTAATGTCCACATATGAGGGAGAACTTACAATTTTTGGTCTTTTGGGCCAGGCTAACCTCACTCAGAATGATGTTCTCCAATTCCATCCATTTACCAGCAAATGGTAACATTTCGTTCTTCCTCATGGCTGCATAAAATTCCATTGTGTATAGATACCACATTTTCTTAATCCATTCGTCAGTGGTGGGGCATCTTGGCTGTTTCCATAACTTGGCTATTGTGAATAGTGCTGCAATAAACATGGGTGTGCAGGTGCCTCTGGAGTAACAGTCTTTTGGGTATATCCCCAAGAGTGGTATTGCTGGATCAAATGGTAGATCAATGTATAGCTTTTTAAGTAGCCTCCAAATTTTTTTCCAGAGTGGTTGTACTAGTTTACATTCCCACCAGCAGTGTAAGAGGGTTCCTTTTTCCCCGCATCCTCCCCAACACCTGTTGTTGGTGGTGTTGCTGGTGATGGCTATTCTAACAGGGGTGAGGTGGAATCTTAGCTTGGTTTTAATTTGCATTTCCTTTATTGCTAGAGATGGTGAGCATTTTTTCATGTGTTTTTTGGCAATTTGAATTTCTTCTTTTGAGAAAGTTCCGTTTAGTTCACTTGCCCATTTCTTTATTGGTTCATTAGTTTTGGGAGAATTTAGTTTTTTAAGTTCCCTATATGTTCTGGTTATCAGTCCTTTGTCTGATGTATAATTGGCAAATATTTTCTCCCACTCTGTGGGTGTTCTCTTCAGTGTAGAGACCATTTCTTTTGATGAACAGAAGCTTTTTAGTTTTATGAGGTCCCATTTATCTATGCTATCTCTTAGTTGCTGTGCTGCTGGGGTTTCATTGAGAAAGTTCTTACCTATACCTACTAAGTCCAGAGTATTTCCTACTCTTTCCTGTATCAACTTTAGAGTTTGGGGTCTGATATTAAGATCCTTGATCCATTTTGAGTTAATATTGACATAGCGTGATATACATGGATCTAGTTTCAGTTTTTTTGCAGACTGCAAACCAGTTTTCCCAGCAGTTTTTGTTGAAGAGGCTGCTATTTCTCCATCGCATATTTTTAGCTCCTTTGTCAAAGACAAGTTGGTTATACTTGTGTGGCTTCATATCTGCGTCCTCTATTCTGTTCCACTGGTCTTCATGTCTGTTTTTGTGCCAGTACCATGCTGTTTTTATCGTTATTGCTTTGTAATATAGTTTGAAGTCAGGTATTGTGATACCTCCTGCATTGTTCTTTTGACTCAGTATTGCCTTGGCTATTTGTGGCTTCCTGTGTTTCCATATAAATTTCATGGTAGATTTTTCAATCTCTTTAATGAATGTCATTGGAATTTTGATGGGAATTGCATTAAACATGTAGGTTACTTTTGGGAGTGTAGACATTTTTACTATGTTGATTCTACCAATCCATGAGCATGGGAGATCTCTCCACTTTCTATAGTCTTCCTCAATCTCTTTCTTCAGAAGTGTATAGTTTTCCTTGTAGAGGTCTTTCACATCTTTTGTTAGGTTTACACCTAGGTATTTGATTTTTTTTGAGGCTATTGTAAATGGAATTATTTTCATGCATTCTTTTTTACTTTGCTCATTATTAGTGTATAGAAATGCTAATGATTTTTCTATGTTGATTTTATATCCTGCTACCTTGCTATAGCTATTGATGATGTCTAGAAGCTTCTGAGTAGAGTTTTTTGGGTCTTTAAGGTATAGGATCATGTCATCTGCAAATAGGGATATTTTGACAGTTTCTTTACCTATTTGTATTCCTTTTATTCCTTCTTCTTGCCTAATTGCTCTGGCTAGGAATTCCAGTACCATGTTGAATAGGAGTGGAGATAGTGGGCATCCTTGTCTGGTTCCTGATTTTAGAGGAAATGGTTTCAGTTTTTCTCCATTAAGTATAATGCTGGCTGTAGGTTTGTCATCTATAGCTTTTATAATGTTGAGGTACTTTCCTTCTATTCCTAGTTTTCTTAGAGCTTTTATCATGAAATGGTGTTGGATCTTATCAAAGGCTTTTTCTGCATCTATTGAGATGATCAAGTGGTTTTTGTCTTTGCTTCTGTGAATGTGGTTTATTACGTTTATTGATTTTCGTATGTTGACCCACCCCTGCATCCCTGGGATGAAGCCTACTTGGTCGTGGTGAATAATCTTTTTGATGTGTTGTTGAATTCGGTTTGCCATTATTTTGTTGAGGATTTTTGCATCAATGTTCATTAAGGAGATTGGCTTATAGTTCTCTTTTTTGGAGGTGTCTTTGCCTGGTTTTGGGATAAGTGTAATACTGGCTTCATAAAATGTGTTTGGCAGTTTTCCTTCCCTTTCTATTTCGTGGAACAGTTTAAGGAGGGTTGGTATCAGTTCTTCTTTAAAGGTCTGATAGAATTCAGCAGAGAATCCATCAGGTCCTGGACTTTACTTTTTGGGGAGACTCTTGATTGCTGCTTCAATTTCATTTTGTGTTATAGATCTATTCAGGTGATTAATTTCCTCTTGGTTGAGTTTTGGATGCTCATATGTGTCTAGAAATCTGTCTATTTCTTTAAGATTTTCAAATTTATTTGAATATAGGTTCTCGAAGTAGTCTCTGATGATTTCCTGGACCTCCATGGTGTTTGTTGTTATCTCCCCTTTTGCATTCCTGATTCTACTAATTTGGGTTTTTTCTCTCCTCATTTTAGTCAGGTTTGCCAGGGGTCTATCGATCTTGTTTATTTTTTCAAAGAACCAACTTTTTGTTTCATTAATTCTTTGTGTGGTTTTTTTGGTTTCTATTTCGTTGATTTCAGCTCTTATTTTTATTATTTCTCTCCTATTTGTTTTGGGATTTGCTTGTTCTTGTTTTTCTAGGAGTTTAAGATGTATCATTAGGTCATTGATTTGGGATCTTTCAGTCTTTTTAATATATGCACTCATGGCTGTATACTTTCTTCTCAGGACTGCCTTAGGTCCCATAGGTAGGTTGTGTTTTCATTTTCATTGACTTCCAGGAACTTTTTAATTCCCTCTTTTATTTCATCGATGATCCATTCTTCATTAAGTAATGAGTTATTTAGTTTCCAGCTGTTTGCATGTTTTTTGTCTTTACTTTTGTTGTTGAGTTCTACTTTTACTGCATTGTGATCAGATAGTATGCATGGTATAATTTCTATTTTCTTATATTTGCTGAGACTTGCTTTGTGCCCTACGATATGATCTATTTTGGAGAAGGTTCTAGGTCCATTTGATCTATTGCATATTTTAGATCTTGGATTTCTTTATTGATTGTTTGGATGACCTATCTATTGATGACAATGGGGTGTTAAAGTCTCCCACAACCACTGTGTTGGTGTTTATATATGCTTTTAGGTTTTTCAGGGTATGTTTGATGAAATTGGGTGCGTTGACATTGGGTGCATACAGGTTGATAATTATTTTTTCCTTTTGGACTATTTCCCCTTTTATTAGTATGGAATGTCCTTCTTTATCTTGTTTGATCAATGTAGGTTTGAAGTCTACTTTGTCAGAGATAAGTATTGCTACTCCTGCCTGTTTTTGGGGGCCATTGGCTTGGTAAATCTTCTTCCAGCCTTTCATCCTTAGCCTGTGCTTATTTCTGTGGGTGAGATGGGTCTCCTGTAAGCAACAAATTGTTGGATCCTCATTTTTAATCCATTTCATTAAGCGGTGCCTTTTGATGGGTGAATTAAGTCCATTAACATTAAGTGTTAGTACTGATAGGTATGTGGTGATTCCTGTCATTTAGCTGTCTTAGTTGTTTGAAGGTTTGATTGTGTGTATCTAAGTTGAGGTTACTCTCTACTTTCTTGCTTTTTCTTTTCCTGTAGTTTGGTGCTGCCTGTCTTTTCATGGTTAAGTTGGGTTTCACTTTCTGTGTGCAGAATCCCTTGAAGAATCTTTTGTAGTTGTGGCTTTGTAGTCACATATTGTTTTAGTTTCTGCTTATCATGGAAGACTTTTATTGCTCCATCTATTTTGAATGATAGTTTTGCTGGGTAGAGTATCTTGGGGTTGAATTTATTTTCATTCAGTGCCCAGAAGATCTCACCCCATGCTCTTCTTGCTTTTAGTTTCTGTTGAGAAATCTGCTGTGATTTTGATGGGTTTACCTTTGTATGTTACTTGTTTTTTCTCTCTTACAGCCTTCAATATTCTTTCCTTAGTTTCTGAACTTGTTGTTTTAATGATGATATGTCGTGGGGTAGTTCTATTTTGATCTGGTCTGTTTGGTGTCCTGGAGGCCTCTTGCATCTGTATGGGAATGGATTTCTCTAGATTTGGGAAATTTTCTGTTATTATTTTGTTGAATATATTACGCATTCCCTTCGCTTGCACCTCTTCTCCTTCTTCGATGCCCATGATTCTCAAGTTTGGTCTTTTGATGGAGTCGGTGAGTTTTTGCATTTTCTTTTCACAGGTCTTGAGTTGTTTAATTAATAGTTCTTCAGTTTTTCCTTTAATTACCATTTCATCTTCACGTTCTGAGATTCTGTCTTCTGTTTCTTCTATTCTGCTGGATTGGCCTTCCGTTTTGTTTTGTAGCTCTGTTTCATTCTTTTTTCTGAGGTTTTCCATATCCTGGCTGGTTTCCTCTTTAATGTTGTCTATTTTTGTCCTGAGTTCATCTATCTGTTTATTAATCGTGTTCTCTGTTTCACTTTGGTGTTTATACAGTGCTTCTATGGTTTCCTTTATTTCTTCTTTTGCTTTTTCAAATTCTCTGCTTTTGTTGTCTTGGAATTTCTTGAGTGTCTCCTGTACATTTTGCTTGACCCTATCCAGTTTCATCTCTATAAAATTCTCTTTGAGTACCTGTCGTATGTCTTCTTTTAAATTATTCTTGTGGGCTTCATTGGGTCCTTTGGCATAGTTTATCTTCATTTTGTTGGAGTCTGGATCTGAGTACCTGTCTTCTTCATTCCCCTCTGGTTCCTGTACTAATTTTTTGCTGTGGGGAAACTGGTTTCCCTATTTTTTCTGTCTTCCCATCATTGTCTTTGGTGTTGTTACTGTCCCTGAACTGTGTGCAATTAAGTATTTTCTAGCTTGTAATAATAACAATGGTAATATTTAGAATGGAAGGGTGAGCTGAGATGGAAAGCAAGAAGTTAAAGAAATGGGAAAAACAAATACGCAGACTGGAGGGAGAAAACAGAACAAGGTGTCAGACAAGAAGATTTCAAAGGTATAAACAGGGAGCTTTAGTGTACTAATTGACAGTAAGCTGAACAGACATTAGAGAGACAGAGAGAGGATTGAAAATCAAAAATTAAAAAAAAAGGTAAGAATAAAAACAAAAAATAAGTAAATGAAAGAAAAATCTGTTTATAAAAATGTATTAAAATAAAATGAAAAAATAGAAAATTAAAAAAACCCAAAAAAAACCAAAAAACCTCCAAGTTCAAATGCAGTGAAGTCACAGTCTCCAATCCTGGAGATGGTGCTTCAGATGTTGTTGTGTAGTTGTCTCATGAAAGGGGACGCATAAAGAAGAACAAAACTGCACACACATGCACAAAAATAACCCCACCAAGTGTCCCAAGTTCAAATGCAATACAGTTTCAGTAAGTTTTTCAGCTTGCAGGCGTAATTTGGTAGTTCTCTCATCAAAGGTAGGGAGACAAAGTAAAAAAAAGAGTCTGGAGACAGTTCTGAGAATGGTTTCTGCAACTGTGGCTTGCCTGCCCGCTGTTGTCAGCCTGCTGTTGCTGGAGGCTTTATTTATGCAGATCTCTGGGGTGAGCTAGCACTCACCTGGTCCCACAGGCTTTGTTTGCTCAGAGTTCTCCTGTGCGGGAGCCTCTGCTATAGGCTTTCCCCTTTCCAAGCACTGGGAAACGTGACACTGCACCCGCGTTGTCAGGCCTGCGTGTTTATTTACAGTTCATGTGGGAGGTGGGTCTTCCCCCCTCTCCTGTGCAGTTTTCCTCCCTCCACCACTCTCACCAGCTTCCCTGCTCCTGATTGCTGGGCACACACACCCACTCCCACCAGAGCCTCTCTGGCCCGCCCGGCTTGTTTATTTACAGTCCCAGGAAGGATTCCCTTCCCCCAATCTTCGGCGCTCAGTGCACCCCACCCTCTTTCCTGAATGTCTTATTTGTTCTTATTGCTTATTACTCAGTTTCTCTTTTTTCCTGGGTGGAGGTCAGTCTGTCCAGGGGGCTATGCTGCTCTGGCCCAGGCTTGTCTGTGGGAGAACTGTGGTACCACGAAGCTCACCTGGTCCGCGTCTTCCCAAGCCATCTGGGCGCCGGCCACTGGCGGCCCGGGGGCCCTCCTTGTTTCTCTGTTTAATGTGAAGTGGAGATTCTCTGCACCGGCTGGAGGTGTGGAGGGGTCAAAGTTATGCCTTTTCTCAGTGATTATGCCTGCAAAGTGTGTCTCTGGCGTCTCTCCAAGATTTCACTATAGGAGGCTCGCTTTCTGCTTCCTCCCTCTAGGCATAAAATTTCTGAAAAAAGAGTAGTTCAGCCAGAAGCAGGTGGCTCATGCCTGTAATCCCAGCTACTCAGGAGGCAGAGATCAGGAGGATTGAGATTCGAAGCCAGCCCGACCAAATAGTTCTAGAGACCCTATCTCGAAAAACCCATCACAAAAAAGGGCTGTAGGAGTGGCTAAGGTGTAGGCTCCAAGTTCAAACCCCAGTACCCCCCCCCACCCATATGCACACAAGTTGTTGAACTAAAGGGTCAGGGATAGAGGAGAGGAAAGAGAAAAAAATGAAAGGAAGGTGGGCTTCAGAAGGTATAGAGTCTTTGAGTGAGACCCTCCTCAAGTTAGAAGTTTGTTTTGAAACCTTTGTTTTGAATGCCAATTTAGAAGCTAATTATTGGCTCTTTTGGATGTGTCTAGTAATGATTCTGGGGTTCCTTTTAAATGTTTTAAATAGTTTATTGATTTGATCAGTGTGAAAAGTTCTACATGATGGCCATTACTATTCTGATTAAAATGTTTTGTATTTAACAAAGTAAGTGCAAGAGTTTGGGCCACAGTGTCACTTTATATGGGAAGCAGGGGAGGTACACTTTTGACACAGAAGAAACCAAGAAAGACAAGAGAAGCCTCTGGATAGAGTGTGTGTGTCTGTGGATAGGATTTTGGGTTCCCTTCCTAAGCAAAGTATAGTAAAGGGCCCCAAAATCAGTGACTCTGGAATACAAACTAAGAGTGACCTTTCATACATTGACAAGACAGAGAGTGAGCTCATGAAAGTTTTGTAGGGGACCCAAAATTGAGTTTGAAATTGCTTTTTCTTTAATTGGTCACCAGTCTACTGGACCTCTGGCTGTTGTCCTGAAGGACCAGTTTGGGTTGGATTGGCAATTCAGTAGGTCTATATCTCCATCTTTTCTCTATCAAATGCTCCCTTATTCTTATATCAGAAATAAGTCAGCCAGGAAGAAAACAAAAACACATAAAATAATACAATCCAAAACACAACAAAAACACTTAAAACAAGACTTTATAATATAAACAAACAAAAGCAAAGTGAGCAGCAGGAGAATAAATAGATTCTGATAAAAATAGTAATCAAATGGTATGTCTCAGGTGTGGACATACTGGATCACACCTGTAAGCCAGGCACTCAGGAGGCTAAAGCAGAAAGATCTCAAATTTAAGGTCAGCCCAGATGTCATAGTGAGTTTGTGCTAAATAGAAAGACTGTGTCTCAAAAAAAATGTTATGCCTCCAAAACAAAAGGTCTAATGAACATATACAAAGGCCTGTGTTGAAGTAGTTAGTGATCTACTTCCCCCACAAAATATCAAATGATCGTATGTAAAGATTTATGTCTAATTACTCAGTGTAATACCTCCCAAACAAAATACTTAATGACTTTATGCAAAGGTCTAGCTATACTTGTTTACAAACAATCTCACCCATAAACTAAAATTTCTAATTACTTTATATAAAAAAACTGGCTCATATGATCTTCTACAAAGACCTTCTTGTTAACAAATCATAGATGCAATGAGTAGACAATGAAACTAGTCAGAGTTCAGATTATTGTTGAGAGTTAGTCACCCAGCAGTAGATCTGAAGACAAATGGAATTTGAGCACAAGGAGCCCAGAAGGAAAACTGGTTGGCCCAGGGCCTCTGGAATACTGCCAAGTAAAGTTCTAAGACAGTGGGTAAATGTGGGCATGGTATACTTGTAATCCCAGCACTTGGGCGCCTGAGGCAGGAGGATCTTAAGCCTGAGCTCCATAACCAGACCCTGTCTCAAAAACCAGAGAAAAAAAATGGCGTAGACTTTTCAGAATTGAAGAGTGATGAGACCACCACTTAATGTCTGAAATAAAGTAAAACACTAGTGAACTTACTGCTCGTGACAGTGAGGGTAAGCTCCAGTGCTCGACCTCTGAGCAGAGCAGCTGGCTGATCTTGCACACCATAGAGCTTTGGGAAGCCTGGAGCCCAGGGAGTGGTGAGCTCCTGGCATAAGTGGATTGACATTACCTACAGAAGCATGACTTCTTGTTGATTTGCTGACATTCTAAGATACATTTAACGTAGTCCGTCTATTCCTGACAGGTTGATTCTCGAATGAGGACCTATCAATGAGCTTGTAAAAGCCTGTTTACAAATGGCTTGTTATTGATTGAGGCAATGAGTTTTAACTTGGTTTTGGTTACCATAACTGTAGTACAATCAAACTTATCTTAAGAATGTGGAAACTTTTAAATATTCTCACAGTTGATGCCTTGTTTTTTTTTTTTTCCCCCGGTAGTAGAGATTGAACCCAGGGCCTTGGGCATGCTAGACAAGTGCTCTACAAAGCACTTCTTTTGTTTCTGTGATAAGGTCTGGACAAGTTTGCCCAGGCTGGCCTGGACTCCAGATCTTCCTGCCTCTGCCTCCTGAGTAGCTGCAATATAGACATGATCCATCACACCCAGCTCTGCTATTTGTTTTCATTAGAACCTAGTAGAAGAGGGCTGGGGATATAACTCTGTGATGGAGCACTTAATTGTCTAGCATGCTGGAGACCTTGGGTTTGATCACCCACACCACAAAAACAAATAACTATATAACTAGTGTAAGATCGGATATAGCACAAAATTATATATTTAAGATTAATAGATCATAGTTTTATAAAGAGCAAAATGATAAATAGCTATTTAATTATGATCAAGTTTGAGAACTATCAGTTTCAACCAAGAAGTTAAGGTATTTTCAAGAGGAAAACGTTAGACATAAACTTAATCAAGAATGTCTTAAAATGTTAACATTGACTGAAAGGCAGGTACTGCTCCAAGAACTTTACATGTATCATCTCATTTAATTTGTAAAATGATTCCCTGATAAAAGCACTATTTTATAGGTGAGGAAAGAATGTAAATAATTTGAGGCAAAGGTTAGAAACTTGTCCTATATTTTAGAGTTAGCAAATTGGGGAGTCAAATCCAAATAAATTGAGGTGAGTCTGACTTAACTTCTTTGTTTTTCAACCTACTATCCCTTTTTTCTGGACATTCTTCTTGTCCTAAAAGCATTAATTTGTTTCAGCAGCCTGATCATAAGCCCTTGTTGGCATATATTGAGTTTGCAATCATTGAAAATCCCTGTGTTTTTCACAAAAAAAGGCTGCAGAATAAGCCTTCCTAATTCTGGGGTCATGTAATTGATTTTTACACCTAAATTCCATACTGTATCTTCTTCCCTATTCAGTTTCAGTTGGTTTTCTTCAGTGCACAGAATTTATTATGTTTGATCATTCCCAGGCAGCATCTTGTGAAACTATCTTAAAACTTTGATTCTGAAACTATTAGGCAACCCCTTTTTCCTTACTTTCCTTTAAGTTTCTCAACTGTAGTTCTGTTGCCATTTTGGATTGGGGAGTTCTTTGTCATGGGGGTCTGTCCTTTGCACTGTAAGATGTTTGCCAGCATCCCTGGCTTCCACTGGGATGCCAGCAGTAGTACCCCTCCTCCCACCAATAACCACCTATGTCCCCAGACATTGTCATATATTCTCTGTGGAGACAAAACTGCTTTCCCTCCTGTGTACAATCACTGCTCTAACTTCATAAATGGGTTAGTTAGCAATCAATTATTTATTTTATTATTTTTTGGCAGTATTGATATTTGAATTTAAGACTTTGCACTTGGTAGGCAGGCCCTCTATGGCCTTGACAACACCCGTAGCCCATAATTATTTATTAAGAGCCTACCATTTGTGAAGACCTTGATGATTTTTGGGAACATTAAAGAAGACATGGCTCTTGACCTCAGGGAGACTATACTACAACAGACATGACTAATTCCACAAAATAACCGGGGGAAAAAAGTCCACTACTGAGTGATCCAGTATGAAACCTAGACTATTTAAGAATTCAGAGAAATGAGAGAACAGTAAAGACAGAGAAAATGTCAATAGTTCAGACTCAATTGGGTTGGGTAGTGTGAATGTGGATAGATATGGGGTACTACTTTCTAAACAAAATAAACATTATCTAAATATTTAAGCATCTATATTTTTATGTATAACCCCCTCCAAATATATCTTATACAGCAGAAATCAGAGCTGGTAACTTGATAGATAGTTTGACGGTGGGCAGAATATTTGTAATCCTTCCTGTCTTGGAGAATTTGAGATATGTGGCTTCAGAAGATATGCAGATTGTGATGGGAAGACATTCAGGGAGGAGAGAATTGTGAAGGACCAACCGGGAAGATGAGGATACGAGGGTTCACGCTGGACATCCAGAGAAATCAGACTAGAGAGAGGAGATGGGAGCAGATCACCGAGGCACTGAAACCTGGCATGAGAGTTTTAGTCTCTGACATGTTTGAATGAAGGAATAGGCAGAGGAATAATAAATATTATAGGAAAGACATTTTCGAAGGCCATCTGGAAAAATAGGGTGGGGTGAACTCATAGGACCTATTTTGGACATTTAAGGTTATGCTCTCTCTCTATATAGCTGCATTTCCTATTTTGGAAACAGGAGGCATAATAGTGGCAGTGACATTATTTTTCTTTAAAATTCCAAGTGGGTTTCTTTCCCTTCATTAATTGCTCTTTCCTTTGGGGGTGATAAGGGTGGATTACAGGGAGAGCTGGCAATCAATCAGAGCCAGGAATGCTGGGTAGGATTTGAGGTGACAGAAATAAATGAAATGAAGGTGTGGATATGTGTGAAGAGGTGGTTTAGGAAGGAGAGTCTGACCAATGAGAATGGCATGAACCATTGTTAGGTTTTGGCAAAAATACACAGCTGTTGATGGCGGAGTAAAGTGCCTGAACCTGGTTAAGATAGGTGACATTAAAAATCTGAGGAGCGTGGCATCATGCCTCTGGCCCCTGGCTGATCACTTTGCTGAGTCCTATTAAGCAACCGAATTAGTTATTACTACAGTGTGAGCTCTGTCCCTGACGAAGAGAACTCAGGTCTGTAATAGACAGTCTTTTCTCTTTCTAATCTAGAACTTCTACCAGAATCTGAGTTTCTGAGGAGGAAGGAGGTGCAGTTAGACTGTTCATCTGATTAAGCAGATGTCTTGTGTTCTTGGGAGCTTAACTCTTACCTCACCAAGTAGCTAGTTTTCTTTCTCTTTCTCTCTTCCTCCTTCCCTCTCTTTTGATTTCTCTCCCTTCCTCATACAAATATAAACATCTTTTTAAAAAAACCTTTCTTTTCCCCCTTAGAATTCATCAGTTATGTCCCATTTATCTCTAGGTCAGACCTTGATTTATTTTGTGATCTTAAAATGCTAAGACTGGTGGGTATTAGAAAAATTTCTCTTCCTATCCCTAACATGAAGAAAAAAGGAATCCCTGATAAACTTGTAAGTAATAGCAGTATCAGAGTCTGAAGCTGTGCTCAGACGAGACCCATCATTGGCATGCCCCCCTCCCTGCTGTCCATCCAGGTCACCATGGCTCCCAGGAATTAGGTACAAGATATTGTATAAAACGTTTTTTATTTCAAAATGCAAAATGGTAGTCATCATCATTATTATAATAACAATAATAATAGTATAAAAAGTGTTTCTCCTTCCTCCCTAGTGCAAAATGATAGATTCTCAGACAGCTTAAAGATACAGTTTTGGACATAGCATCACAATGGCAGTGCTGCACAGCAGCAAGATTCAACTCCAAACCCCTTTTGGTGGCTCCCTGGGTAGGTCAGTTCTACATGTGGGTGGCTTCTTTGGAAAAAGCACAAGGCTTCTGCGTTCTCCCTCCTGAGTTAGGATCTCTGTTCTCTCTCTGGCCCAGTCTCGGTCTCTTCCCCTCTCGCTCATCAGGTCCCCGAGGTTCCTAGGAGGCGTGCTGCCGATGGGACAGGGCCCGGCCATGGAGCTCAGTGTCCTGCTGCTTGCCTTTCTCCTGCAGGGCCTGCGTGCGGAGGGCCTGCTGCTCCAGAGAGCCCTGCAGCTCGGCCACGGCTGCCTCCTTGTCCCGCAGACGGCTAGCGGCGGTGAAGGGGCTGCACACAGTCTCCACCAGACCGAGCACCACCCCGAAGAGGGCCAGCACGCTGCCCAGCACGTACAGCTTCACCAGCTTCCCCTTGGGCTTCTGGGCCATTATCTCCTTGGCCAGAGGAATGAGCTCCTGGACGGTTTCCATCTCAGCCCTGGGTTCTCGGGGTGGGGGGGTGGGGGGGGTGACCTGCAGGAGGAGCGGAGCAGGAGAGGGGGACCTTTAGCCACTGAAGGACGGCTCCAACTTTCCGACACCCCTCCCTCAGATCTCGTGGGGCAGGCCCGGGACCCCGCGCCCCGGCGGGACTCACCTTAGTGGCACAGTCGGAGGAGGAGGCAGCGCGAGCTGGCGACACTAGTGGTCAATGCGTCTGTCGGTCCGGCTGTCCTCGGCGTCCTCCTCCGCAGCCACAGCTCTTCTAGATGGAGACTCCGCAACTGGCATCTAGACAGCGACCCGGGGCCGCTTATATCTTTTGCCCGAGACCCGCCTCCTGGCTCCCGGGCCCGGGCCAGTGCTGCAAGAGCCAGAGAAAGGAGGGGGGAGGAAGGGGGAGAGGAAGGGAGAGAGGAAGGGGGAGAGGAAGGGGGGAGGGGAGGGAAGAAGGGTGAGATTGGAACCCGCAGGGACCTGGCGGGAGGTGGCCACGAACTGTGCACGCCCCAATCGTGTGAGCTGGGAGACCCTGGACAGGGCCACCGCGGCGGGGCTGCACGCAGAGTCCCACTCCCGGGTGTGCGCAGCGGGGACCCGGGCCCAGGGAGTGTCCACATACATTTCTGACGTGACACTTTCTTAGTGGACCGCACTTTCTTAGTGGTGTCCGCACAGCTTCTCTAGTCGGGGGACAAACTGAGAAGGACCCCTAATGAGAGAAACTCGGGGTTCTAAAGGGAGAGAGTTCGTTTTCATTCAGAAGGACTGTCAGTCACCTTCCCATAGGTGAGAAGGCAAGAGGGAGGGATCCAAAAACGAGCTGATCGGACAAACGAACTGAATAGATCTCTGTGCATTTTATAAAGCACTATACTATTTTTTCACACCGGATAGGTTTTTATTAAGAGGTACATTGCTAGAGTAAAGTCACTTTGTAACAGAAAACTATCCATTGAGGGGAAGGTGTGCCCCTTCATGCATAGAGGTGTGTGTGAGAGCTAGAGATGAGAGGGAGAGAGAGCGAGAGAGAGAGAGAGAGAGAGAGAGAGAGAGAGAGAGAGAGAGAGAGAGAGAGAGAGAGAGAGAAAGAGAAGAAATGCCTTCAAGGTATTTCTATGTGTTCCCTATATGTGTATTAGGGAACAGCCATTAAATCCAATTTGTCCCCACTCTCACTTGAAAAGTGAAGGTGGGCTGAGCTGTTGGAAAAAAAAAGTCTGCGTGTCTAGAATGACAATATTTCATGCTCTCCTTAGTCATTCTCTGCTGTATCCCTGGGTCTTGGGGTACAACTTCCTATGCCTGCTCAGCTGTATCTTAAACGCAGGAAGGGTGCAGTAGACAGCTTGGGTAAGAAGCCAAGGTGGAGAGTACCCTTGGAAGCTGGAACTGGATATAGGACTGCTTTTGACTAGTATTAACTATAATCCCCTGTGTGTGGGGGGGAGAGCTCTGATTTAGCTTCAGTTATGGATGCACTTGAGTTAGCAAAGTAGGGGGGAAGGTGAGGCAAATAGGTTAAAGGGCTTTAAGCAGGGAAAGGGAGAGGACAGGGGCAGGAAATTAAACTAGCCAGAAAATTGCAAAGGTCACTGATGCAATCTTGCAACAGCTTTCACAGTCAGTCTGGCTGGGCTCTGTGGCCCTCAGGGAAAGGTGCTTTTCTTGGGGTCTGAAATCATTTCCCAGATAATGCAGTCAAAAAGAAGACAATAACTACCATGATCCCTTGCTTCTGCTATCCTTGCCTCTTCTATTAGTAGTTAAGGTAAGGATTTGTAGGTACTGATTGGTCAAGGTTACCTAAATAGCTTATTTAAGATTCTGCATTTTAGTCTACTACACACAGCAGTCAAGATAACCAAGGGCCAAAAGGGATTATTATTGGAGGACTGTGTCTTCTGCTTATTATTCTTTTAACCTTGTCAGGCAGGAAAATTCTGTAACAAGGGTCCAAGCCAAGTTTAATTTCAGTCTTGGCATTTTCTTTGAATCTTCCTTATAATGTTGGAACACTCCCTAATAACTGGCAGAAATGATTGGTGAGCTTTCCCAATACCCATGAATGTTCCAAACATGGCAGCTCCTGGAAGAGAATATGATGTGCACCTTGATTTGAGGGTCATTCACTTGGTTTCCACTGTGAATGTGAATCAGCGCAGCTTTGGATCCAAAACACCAAAACTGACTGAGCAGTATTTCCTGTGTTTCTGTAACTAAAAGACGCAAGCCATCCATGGTCAGCAGGCTGTAATTTATCTGGGGTTCCCCTTTCATGTGATTTGCTGGGTTAGAGTACATCACCAGCTCACATGAACATGTATCTTCCTCTCCTTGATGAACTGACTTTGACCTCCAGGCCCTGCCACCTTGTGTCAAGGGCTAGGCAGACTGAGGTCACTGGTGGTTTTGGTGTTGCTGGTTTAGGTGGGCCCTGGGACCAAGCAGGAGGCCATGGGAATAGAAGGCAAAGGAGTCCAGGGATATTTCATGCTCAGGAATTTCTGAGTATGACTCCTCTGTTTGAATGAGCAAAGATAGCCTGGCTCCTGGGGAGGGAGGCAGGGAGGCCAGAAGGAGCTTGGAAACTAAACAGGTACTTTGGAGTGATGTCACTTTTCAAGAAGTGAAGCATTGGGTTGCATCACATGGGTCAGACACCAGTTATAGCTGTGAAGGTCAGACCAAGTCATGGGGTGACAAACCATCTCTTTTGCTCAGGGTTGAAGGTTTTTTTGAAATTAAGGACTTTTTATGTTAAAACTGAGACAGTTCTGACCAGACTAGAACAGTTAGTCACCCTACCTGTATTAGTCCATTTTCTGTTGCTAATAACACAATACAGTGGAGAAGGAAAGTTATAAAGATAGAGAGTAGGAGATTTATTTTGGCTCATGGTTCTGGAAGTGCACTGTCAAGGGTTTGGGCAACATCTTGTGTTGGTCTTCTTGCTCATAGATTCCTGATATGATACAGGAAGAGATAGGAAGCGTAGCGTGTGCATGTGTCTTCCTCTTATAAAGCCACCAGGATTCAATCATGGGACTTTCCCCTAATGACTTTATCCAATCCTAATCATCTCTCAAAGGCATTACCTCTAGATACCTTATTTGGACTAAGTTAACACCCTTGATACCTCACAATGGGAATTAAATACCAACTCTTGAAGCTTGGTGGAGGGGGCAGGGGGGTGGGCACACTCAATCTATACTGTGGAGTCTATCCCAACATTTCATTTTTGCCTTTTCTAGGAATACTGGAAGGTCCAATTTAAAATTTATTTAATTTGCTTTTGAAAGGCCTTTCTTCTACACATTGAAACACAGCCATCTGTTGAGAAAAAAAAAATCACAAAGGGGCAACATGTGGCCCAAAGGGTGTCAAAGAGGAGGAGCTGTGCCTACAATTGTGCCATGGATATTGAAGAAACAGGGGACAGAGATCTTTCAGATGGCTTGTTGTATGTACCTCAATTATTAGTGCTATTATTATTATTTTTTTTTTTAACCAGCTGCTTGCTACCTACACTAAGTCACTGCTCTCCCCTGGGATTCCTGGAGGGTAGAGGGGAGGGGTCATCATTGGAGATAGGATAAAACTATTTATGTATCTTATATTCCACTTAAATTTATTTATTCTTTTAAGTCCTTGGCTTACTTTCATTGTGTGTAATTTAGTTTTAGAGAGAAGGCTTCTTATTACTCAAATATGAATGGATGATTTTAATTTTGATTTTTTTGTGTGTGTGGTGCTGGGGATTGAACCCAGGGCCTTTTGTATGTTAAGCACATGCTCTATTACTGAGCTACATCCCCTGTCCTCAATGGATGGTCTTTAAATTTATATCCTGCTGTGATTCACAGCACTTAAGAGGAGACTCCTCACCTTCTTTGTACTCTTTCAACTATGTTCCCTTCTCAGTATCCTCTGTCTAGCAGTGTGTGTTTTTTGTTGGTTCTCTGGGCTTGAAGTATTGTGTCAGTTTCTTGGCAAGCCCTTCCCTGACTATTCGATCTGCCAATTTCCACTTAGTGCCTTGCTTTATTTGGCTTTATAGAAGTTGTCAATTAGCTTTATGGTGATAGAATTATTGGTTTGCTTTTGTATTGTCGTCTCTACCCATTGGAGGATAAATTTCATGAGTGCTGGAACTTTGTTGTGCTCTTCGTGGTATCCTTCATACCTAGTATAATCCTTGGCACATAGTTGGTCCTCAGTAGGTGACTATGAGTTTAATGAATGGCTTCCCAGTGGAGACACTCCTGGGGTGGTCACATGCAGTGAGACTTTTGGTGGATACTAAAAAAGCTTTTGTGTTTTTTTGGGAACAGCTTTTCACCATTAATCTCCTCTTCTCTAATCCATTTCAAATACTACCACCAAATGAATCTTCCTAAATATCCTTTTCTTTTTTTCAAATTGTTAATTGCTTGTTTAAATCCCAGCATGATGAGCTCCTGGATTCTGCACGTTGAGTTTGTGTGACCTAATATTCTTGGAATCTAGGTCATGTTTGGTCTGATTTTCCTTAACTTTATCTTCCATTCTTCTCCCATAAGAGACTTTACTGCACAGAGAGCTTACTTCTCAGACCCAGAAACAATCCATTCTCACTGTTGCTGAAGACAATGCCTAGTGGTTTATAGCTCATGCCTACTCATATTGTTCTTCCTGCTTGAAATGCTATCCTTTGTCTTTTTTTCTTCCTGGAGATCGAGTTCAAGTTCACGAGCTCCAAGAAACCACCACTACCTAGGCCAGCACACCTTGATCTCTCCTTTCTGTGAATTTCAGTTGCCTTTGTGGTTCCTGCTGCACAGGTTGGCACTGGATTGCATACTGATTTATATAGTTGTCTCATTGTTTCTTGTGAGTTTGCCTCATCTCTGTGGAAAATACAAATCTTTCTATTTTTCATGGCGCTAACATGTAATGGGGCCCAATCAATATTGACCTAGCAGTCAATGCTGGGATAGATATTGCTAAGTGACCAGTTATGACTCTCTTGGGAGATTATTTTGGGCATAGTGACCCATCCTTGGCTCAGAGCCTTGGGATTGAAATTGCTCAAGACCTGGAAACTTGGCTTAATTCCCTCAACTCTGGCCTCCTCACCTTTCACTTCCACTCCCAACTTAGTGTCTGGCATTGAGTCATTGGCTCACTCTGGGGCACCCCTTCAAGCTGCCCTTGGGACATTTCACTGAGGAACAGACCCTTTGTAGGCATTTAGCTCTTGCTCCTCATGGCTCCTGGTCAAGCAGAGCCACCAGCTGCTGCAGGCAGGCTGTGCTGAGACCTTTGCCCTGTGCTGGGTAGGGTGATTAGGATCTACTCCTTGCTGCCTGTATAGCACTTCTGAATTGCAGTAATGTGCTTTGTAAGTCTGAAGCAACACAGGGAACTCCCCTAAGCTTGAATGCTACCTAGACTTAAAGTATAAGACTCTAGAGTTGAGCAGACTTGGGGTTCATTCAAGTCCTGACTTTCTAGGGTCTGACCTTGGATAATCAACTTCTGTGGTCTCTATCTACTTCCTCATCTGTAAAGTGAGAGTGGTTATAACCCTTATTAAGTGGGGTGTGGTGAAGACTGAATGAATGTAATTCTGTAAAGGGTTTAGTGGTACCTGGCACAAACGAAGCAATAAATGAATGCTAGCAATTATTATTAGGTGGCTTTTGCTTTCTGCTACATATACACAATTCTCATGATCCCTTATCCCAGCCAGGACACTTACACTTGCTGAGTTACATTTAGGTAGCTTCCAGGAAGATCCAAAAACATTTGTTGAAGCCATCTGTGCATCAAACACTGTGTTAAATGTAATTATAGAAAGGAGAATGCAAACTACTCTTGCCCTTAAGAAGCTTATAGTCAAGAAGAGGACACAGACATGCAAACAAGTTATTGCAATGTACTAGTAGAATCAAACAGTAGAAATATGTGAAAGGTAAACAAATAGAGTACAATGAGAAATGTATTGATTCCACTGGGAAGGAGATGGTCAAAGAAGGCCTAAGAGTGAATGATTCTTGAGTAGCTTAGGATGTTAGAAGTTGGACTGGTGTTTACTAGGTTACTCTAGGAGGCAGTGGTGCTCAGGATTGAAGGATGCCTTGAACAAGAGGGGATTGCATATGAAAGGGGGAGGATGCATGAGAAAGCATTGCACAGTTCAAGAGCAGTTAGGCAAGACTGGTGTTAACAGCATAAAGAATGGGTTTTTTTTTTTTGAAATGCTAGAGAATGAGGAGGAAGTAGTAGCCTGGAGCCTGATAATGAACAAATATGTAAATGATCACTTCATATGTGATGTTTAGGAGCTGTCGGCCACTCCTTTCTTCTAGAAATACATTCTCCTTGACTTTGGTGACACCATATTCTCCAGTTTTCCTCCTAACCTACTCCCCAATACCTTCCTTTTCATCTGGCTTATAAATGGCAGCATTTCTCAGGACTGAGTCCTGGAGTATCTCCTCTTGTTCTGCATGTCCTCTCTAGGTGATTTAGTTCACTCTTGGGGCTTCTATTTCTGCTTCTTCATATATAACACAAGCATCTGAACTCTAGACCTGTATATCCCATCCTCTATCCTGCATTTCAACTTGAGTGTCTTGGAGAGATCAAACTTACCATGTCTAAAACCAAATCCAATATTTCTACCCCATAAACTTGTACTACCAGTTTTCTTAGTCACCATCCACCTGGCAACTCACGTCTGAAGCCTGGGTCCATCATTTACTTCCCTCTCTGTCATTGCTCTTGTAACCATCACCAAGGCTTGTCATTCTACCTCTTAGATATCTGTTGGTTGTATTTGTTTTCCATTCTCTCTGCTACATCTGAATTTAAGCCCCCATCATCTCCTGGTTTCTTAGCATGGTTTTACAGCTGTTATCTCTTCCTGAGGTCTTAACTACTTCACTATGCTCCCTCCAATCCAGTCTAAAAGTTAATTGCAAACTCATCATGTCCTTTGTTTCCTTCAGATTTCTCAGTGGATTTCCACATTGCTTCTTAGATAATGCTCCAGATTCTTACCATGCCTTAGAAGGCCACCCATGACTGTGTCCTTGTCTATTTTCACAGTGTCATTAGGTTTCTCTCAACCCTTTCTTTGTGGGTGCCAGCCACATCACCTGTTCCTTCACAACTTCGGTCCTTCTCATGTTGTGCTTTCTATTTGGGGCACTTTCTCCATTTTTCCTCATCTGGAGAACTCTTACTCATCTTTCAAATATCTCTGTCTTCTCACTTCCCCATGGAGACCTTCACTCCCACCTAGACATGGTTGGGAGCTGTGGGTGAGACTTAAGTCCGAGGTCCTGGGTTCAAACCCCAATCACCTCCCTTCCCCCCAAAAAAGTTGGGTCTGGAGTTGTGGATTTGAAAGGTTTCAGTGAGTTGAATGGCTGAGATTTGGGGAATGGGAGAGGTCAATTCATGAGGGGACAGAGGTAAAAGGGAAAGAGTAGAAATCTGGGGAGTGAGGAAATACCTGTGGTTGTCCAAGGTTGGTGGTGAAGCAGATCTTCCAGAGTAATTCAGTTCCTGGGGCATGCATTACAAATATTTCCATCTTCTCCAGATCTAGAATCAAAGCCAGGAGCTTTCTTGGTATAAAAAACTCATTTATAATGTGATAGGCAGGATTCTCAGATGCCCCCCTCCTGAATTTCTGCTGCCTGTTACAGGCCTTGCAAAATTCACAGCACTTGTGACAATGGTGGAATAGTCACTGCCATGATTAGGTTGTTATATGGTACAATTGATTTGAAGAAAGGGAGTTCATCCAAGTGGGTCTAATCTCTCAGGTGGGCCCTTCAAAGGACCTGGGTTCTTCTTGAAGAAGAGATTAAATAAGGAATTCAAAATGATAGTTGTTCTACTGCTAACTTTGAAGGTGGAGGGACAATGTGGCAAGGAATGTAGGTAGCTGCTTGGGAGCTAAGAGTGGCCCACAGCTAATGGTCAGCGAGAAAATAGGATGTTTGTTTTGTAGTCACAAAGCAATGAATTATTCTGTAACTATGTGAACTGGAAAGAAGACCTTGAGCTCCAAATGAGCACTCAGTCCAATACTTGGACATTGGTTTTTTGAGACCTGAGCTGCTGTATCCAGACTTCTGACCCACAAACTGTGGGCTAATAAATGAGCATTTAAAGCTATTAAATTTGTGGTCATTTGCTCTGCAGCAGTACAAAATGAATATGTGCAGCATACTTGGAGTTTCTGCTGTGATGTCAGAAGAAAACCAGTTCAAAGCTTGGTGAGGCCTGGCTAGGAAACTGACCAGGTTGGAGAGAACCTGGCTTAAACTTGATGATCCCTCACCATAAGCCTTTCCTTGCAGATGCCCTGTACTCCTTTGCTCCCCACTATTTCTTTAGATTCACCTGGGACAACTCAGTCATGGTTGGAATCTGCTCTCTGCTCTGTACAAACCTGTAGCCAAGCAATTGGTCACCCAGTCAGGTTGCCTGTTTAATTTAAGAGGGCAAATCTTAAAAGGGTATTTAGGTATAACATATTATATTTCTCAAGTCAATTATTTTTATTATTCTCTAAAAAAAGACATTTTCCCACACTTTCTCCCCATCTTCACAAACTGGCTATATTTTCTTCCCATTATGTCATGCTTTGGTAAAAATAGCAGGAATCTGATAGGGGCTACTTCTTCTCCCAACCACTGAATCTATTGCATCAGTACCCACGTGCTCTGCCTTCTCTCACACAGACATGGAAGCATCCCTGATTCTTTCTGTACAAAGCTGCTCCTCCATCTCATCCTGTCTCATTCATTTAAGGTTTTAGGGGTTCATGAACAAGTTAGGCTTTTGGGGGATTACAAAATAACTAAATCTAATTCAAAATGACTTAAATAATAAAAATATATTTATCCCAAGGATTCCAGGATTGGTTAATTCAGTAGCTTGACCCTCTTAAGACTTTAGGTTCTTTCTCTTTCTTCTAGGGCACCTTCAGCATGGAGGCTTGCCACAGTCTAGCTCCCATCATTCCAGACATCACATTCCAAAACAGAGGTTGCTTTTTCTCTTTTGGTGGTACTGGGGTTTGAACTCAGGGCCTTGAGCTTGCTAGGCAAATGCTGTACTTCTTGAATCATGCTTCCAGTCACTCTATCTCTTATCAGCAAGGAAATCTTTCCAATGTAGAGTAAAGATTATAGTAAGTCATTGTTTTAGACTGGTTCCTGCACTGGGCAGACCAGGCTACAAATCAAAATGGAGTCACTCATGCTAAGAGTTCCAAATCACCAAGCCGAAACTAAGCTGTTTATCTGGCTTTCTGAGAAATCAGGATTGGAGTGATAGTAGTCACATTTCCCAGCCAGGCCAGTTTCAGTTGGTGTGATAATGAGATTCCCTGTGTTTTAATCCTTTCACGAAGGAAGTAACTGGAAGTAACCTGATGATAACTAACCAGTTATTTTTCTAGTGATCTGTCTTCCTGTCTCTGCCTTACAAGGAAAGTAACTTTGAGGTGACCAATCCGCTTTTGTTCTTTATTTCTACTTTTTGCAGTCTTCTCTGTCTATATAACCAACTTCTTCTGCTCAGGCTTATCAGAACACTTAATCTGTTTTAGGCATGAAGTGTTATCAGATTCTAGAATTAAAACCCTTATATTGTAATTCTGTCCTTCGACACCTAGAATCCCCCAGAAGTCCTCTTTGTTGGCCAGAACTGGGTCTCATACCCATCTGTGATACTACTTATGAAGAAAATGATTAGCATAATGTGCTTAGACCAATGAGTCTCAGATTCTCCCTAAAACCAGTAGCACCACCTGAGAACTTGTAATACATGCAAATTCACGCACCCTATCCAAACCTACTCAATCAGAAATTCTGTACAGGAACCTAGCCATCTGTGTCTCTAGGCAAGTCTGATGTATGCTCAAGTTTTCAAACCACTGTTGTAACGTTTGTGCCTCCTCCTCATTCAGATGTTGACATCTAATCCCCAATGTAATGGGATTAGTAGATGGAACCTTTTGGAAATGATTAGAATATGATAGTGAAGCCTTCATGAATGGGATTAGTGCCTTTAGAAAAGAGGCGAGGGGGCTCTTTTGCCCCTTCTGCCTTGTGTGGATACAGCAGGAAGGTGGTATTTATGATGCAGAGGGTAAACCCTCACCTGATACTAAATCTGATGGTACCTTCATCTTGGATTTCCCAATTTCTAGAACTGTGAAAAATAAATTTCCGTTGTTTATAAGTTATCTAGTTGAAAGTGTTTTGTTAAAGCAGCCTGGACAGGCTAAGATGACTGGTATAGAGTGACTAATCAGAATTTATCATTGAGCAGGAGACTGGGCAACAGCTCTGAGGACTTAAAAAACATTCAGAATCATTCAAGAAGGAGGAAGGTGAGCATATTAGTCTTTTTGCCTGCCATGATAATACTACAGATTGGGTGACTTGAGCAAAAGTCTATTTTCCTCCTGATTCTGGAGGCTAGAAATCCAAGATCGACTTTGATCTTGCTGACTAAGTTGGCCTCTTGCTAGCTTGCAAATGGCCATCTTCTGGTTGGGAGCCACAGGGAGGACAAAGAATGAAAGAAGAGGGTGAAAAAGGAGAGGTATGAATGTGATCAAAGCAGTTTATTCGGATGTATAAAATACCATTAAATTGTTTTAAAAAGGGAAGAGGAGAATAAGAAAGAGCAATAGAGGGGATGAAATTGATCAAAGTACATTATATACATGTATGGAGCTATAACAATGAAATCCCTTTGAACAATTAATATACACTAATAAAATTTTTTCTGGCAGAACTGGGGTTTGAATTTAGAGCCTCATGTTTGCTAAGCAGGCTGTCTACCAGTTGAGCCACTCCACCAGCCCAAATAAAAAAAAATTTTTTTTAAAGAAACATCACAGGTGATTCCAATGTACATCCAAGGTTGAGTCAATGCCCTTTTTAAAAAATTATTATTATCATATCATGGTTGTACTGGGGGTACACTGTGATGTTTATAAAAGAGCTTACCATATATCTTAGTTAAATTCACCCCCTCCATTTTCCTCCCTTATTCCCACTCTCCCATTTCTAGAATAGTTTCACCAGGTGTCATTTTTCCATTTTCATATATGAGTAATAATATTTTCATGATATTCACTTCCTACAGCCTTTCCTTATATCCTCCCCCTCCCACTGTACCAACCTTTAGACAGGACCTGTTTTACCTTCCTGTACTTTGTTTTTGAAAAAAAGTCATTTTTGTTTGGTTATCTATTATAACCTGAATTGGTTCATCCTCCATTTTTCTCCTTTCCACCTTAGTCTTCTTCCTATGGTTATTTCAACAGGTTTAAAAATTCTATATTCATTCTTGTATAGAAATTCCATCACCCATATTCACCTGCTTTACTCCCTTCTTTTACCCTCCCCCTACTGTTAGTGTCCTCCCCTTAGTGTGACCTGTTTTGCATTAGAAGTCTCTGCCCCCTTCTTTTTTTTTTTTTTTGGTGATACTGGGGTTTGTACTCAGGGCTTCATGTTTACTAGGCAGGCACTCTGTTACTTGAGCTACTCTGTTAGCCCTTTTTGTGTTAGGTATTTTGGAGATAGGGTCTTGAGAACTATTTGCTTGAGGCTGGCTTTGAACCACAATCCTTCTTATCTCTGCCTCCTGAGTAACTAGGATTACAGGCATGAGCCACCAGCACATGGCTAAGTCACTGCCCTTAATGTTGGCTCAATCCAGGGCTCTCTGTGACCTCGTCCTTAGTGATTAGGGACTCTCAGCCCTGCTTCCCCTTTACAATCATTCTAAGAGCTTTTTAAACAACTATTAAGACCTGGAAGACCCCAAGAGGAATCTAGTCTGAATTCCTGGGGTGATTTTGATGTGACCCCAGAATTGTGAACACTTTCTAGATGGTTTTGTACTGCCCCACAGTTTGAGAGTCTCTTTGTGCTCCCTACAGAAATTTCTACAGCGATGGAAATGTTTCATAGCTACACTGTCCAATATGGTAGCCACTAGCTATGAGCACTTGGGATGTGGTTAAAGTGAATGGTGAACTGAATTAATGAATTAGTCTAAATTTAAGTTAAATAACCTTGTATGTGTGGCTAGAGGCTATTGTATTGAACAATACAGTTCTATATGTTAATGACTCTGAAATTTATCTCTCCTGAATTCCAGGCTTACACATTAAGTTGTCTAGCTGGTGTCTCTTTTTGACTATCTGTTAGGTGTCATTAACTTAATACCTACCAAATGGAATTCTTGATTATTTCCTTCAAAACTTGTTCTTCTGCTAGTCTTTCCCATCTCAGAAAACAGTCTCACTTTCCACTCAATTGCTAGAACCCCACAACTGGAAGCCATTTTATCCCTTTCTTTCTCACATCTCCCTCATCCAGTTTTCTGACAGGTCCTGCCAGTTCTGCTTACCAATAGATAATTTGATTCTATCCACTTCTTCCACCTTCATTACCTCCAGCTTAGGCCAAGAATAATAAAGGATGCTTGAGCCAAAAGTCACTGCATCCTTAATATGTGCTTTATAAGACCTGGATTAACATTAACCTTACAAACAACTCTACAGGGTGGATAGGGAAACTGAGGAACAAAAGTCTTAAGCAAGGTACCTAGGATCACACAGTGCATTAGAAACAGAGATGGGATTCAAAATAGATTGCTTCCAGGTTCCATGTTCTTCATCACTGAGTACTCTGTCCTCTGGACATGGACAGTCACAGACTCCATGTCAGTGGTACTTCAGCCTGGTTCCCAAGGAACTTAAAAAAAATCAATTTTCCAACCCCATCCTAGACCATTTCAATCTCTTGAAGTAGGGGCTAGGCATCAGAAATTTAAAAAATATTCAAAGGAGTTCTCATACATAACTAGGGATGAGACCATCCCTCTGTGTGATCTTGCCCTGCCTGTCCTCCTCCACCCCTGCTGTCAACAGCATCTTGCTCATGATGTTCCCATCACTTCCTGCAACCCCTAGAAGAATCTAAGCTCTTTTCTTCCCCAGGGCCTTTGTGCTTGCTCTTCCTATGCCTGCAACAACCCTTCCTGGTATCATCTGGGGTTTGAGTATGAGTTCAGAGGTTCTGATCCCTAAAAAGATTGAATACTCATTCTTTTCCATGGAAATAAAATAAAAACAATATTAAACTTTAGAATTTGTATAGGAAGGGACCTACGGCATTCTAATTTTTCATAAAGTACTCAATTCCCATCTTTTTAAAAATAATGGAAAGAAAAATTTTTGAAAGGAATTTTGATGGCCTAGTTAGCTGGTTTTCAGAAATTTAGCCCTTAACCTTTCAGGCCCAAATGTCACCTCTTTCTTCAGAGAGACCATCCTTTCTAACATCCTTTCTCCATCCTTTCTAACATGCTTTCAAGACCCCTATCATTAGCATCTTTTAAAAATTATTCCATAGCATAGGAAACGATAATGGTATGATTTAGTTCTTAGTCTCCTTGTCCTGTTTTGTTTGCTGCTGTATCCTCCTCATCTAGCACAATACCGGGTACAGTGTGCTCAATAAATCTCTCCAGAATGAGTGGATATGGGCTGATGCATGGCAAATAGCAGCAAGCAGGTCCATCTCAAGGCAGATCAGCCAGCCCGGGATTGTTACCCTGTAAGAGGCTGCCTTCCTAGGTTGGGGAGGAGGAAGTTTCACAAAAGGGAGGAGGAAGTTGCGTCAGAGGAGGATCCTGACTCCAGCAATCCAAAGCTCAGAGTCAAGGAGGGAGAAGGCAGCAGGAACACATATAATGTTGGATGGATTCTAGGGACAAGAAAGTTAGCGTTTATTTTTTATTGTAATCTCACTGTGTTACTTCAACATTTTTAGTAAAGTTTCTTCTCTTTCTCCTCCTTCCCCCTCCTCCTCCTCCTTCTTCTGGTGGTACTGGTGTTTCAACTCAAGGTCTTGCTTGCTAGGCAAGGGATGTACCTCATGCCCTTTTGGCTTTAGTTATTTTTTTCAGCTAGGGATTCGAGTTTTTGCCTGGGCCAGTCTTGGCTCTTGATCTTCCTACCTCCACCTCCTGGGTAGCTGGGATTACAGGTCTACACCACCATACCCAGTAAAGTTTCTTAAACCCAAGAGTTATGTATTTCTGGAGAATGGAAGGAAGACCATGTGCTCATGGTTTCAAACGAGGCTGGAGAAGCTGGGCCAGCATGGAAAAATGGTTGTAAGAAGTCTACAAGTGTTTGTGGGTATCAGGAACTACAATGAATCTGTATGCAAACATCTAGCCTTAGAATTCCTAGAATTATTATTGGGTAGTAGGGGAAAGAGTGACTCTTGAATGGCTGAAGGAATTGAGGTAACTCTGGTTGCAAAATTAACAAAGTATTTGGTAATTATGTGTTTAATGCCTGTGTCCCATGAGATAGTAGTCTTCTACTGAACAGTGATTGTGCCTGGCTTGTTTACTACTGTGTCTCTTGATGTCTGGCATTGGATGGGCACTCAATAAATATTTGTTGAGTGAATGAATGGTTCTGGATGTTTTCGTGTTTCTAGGTTAAATGTCAGAAGGGTCTGCTGACATGTGATGAACTGGAAGAAAAGTCAGTCCCTGAGGATGAGAACCAGACAGAAGCTGGGAGTGCAGGGGTATCAGTGTACAGACTGACTTGCTGGGAGAATTCAGATCCCAGATCCAGCCCACAGAACAACCACAGGGATAAGAGGCACTGTCAAAGGTCTGGAGAGAAACCCAGAAACACAACAAACTGGACACACAGATGGGCTATGGAAGAGAGATGTTCCCGTCAATGCTCATATTTGTCTTTGGGACACTGCTGATCCCCAGGCAAGGGACTTAAGGAAATAGATATTCCAGGACCTCATTTGACCATTGGAAGGGGGTTTTTAGTGTGCTGTTAGGCTTGGCACTCATTGGGATGGGCCTGAAACTCTCAGTGAACACATCATCATTGGCAGCACAAGAAGAGCAAAGACTGACAGACCTGTTTCACATGTCCCCTGATTTGTTGGGAGAGACATAGAATCCCTAAACATAGTTAGGAATTCTTGCATCCTAAGACCCTCTGTCCACCTGTCCCCTCTTCTCCAGATCCACGTGCTCCTCTTTCATCACTTCTCAAGATTCTAAATGCTGGGTCTTGGAGCTTGCAGTGCCTAGATCCCTAATAGCTCGACTCCATAAGTATTTCAGTTCTAAATACCAACTTAATATCAGCTCAGGTCCTGATCTTCTCACTCCTAAGCACCAGCAATAGCAGATAGAATAGGAAGTTGGTGTTCAACTGAAGGCTACATAGGCTTGGAATTCTGTTGATGAGTGAATCAACTCATGAAATTCCTCAGAGTCCAACTCTTGGAGGGAAAAATTTCTTTTTCTGAATAGGAGAGGAGTACTGAGAAAGAAAGATAGTTGGTGATATTCATGGCATCATCTTCTTCAAGCAATATTTTTTTTTTAAATTAGGATTTTCCTTGTCCCAAGAATCCATACTAATAAATCCAAATCTATTTGTTGAGTCTCTGCTCTGTGCAAACACTAAGCTATGAGCTCAAAGGATATCCTTGACTTTGAGGAGTTTACATTCTATATTTGTGAACAAATCACAAAACAATGAAAAGTAATTATGTTTACTTCTGAGTAGACATAAGTATATAAATTTGAGCTATTCACCAAGGGATTTACAACTGCTGGTTGAATTGTATAGGAAGGTCTGCTGCCTGTGTGGGAAGAATTCACAGGAAATACCAAAGAAGCCACTTTTGGCCCAGGAATCAGACATAAGTCTTAGATTAGGATTTTGTCAAGTTCACATGAGGCAGATAGTGCAGTGTAGACAGGGAGAGTTGGATGAATCAAACCTAATTGTGGTCAAGGTAGCGGATGACTGGACCAGAGCACGTGTGTGAAGGGGGCTGTATGAGTTGGGCTGAAAGGCAACTTTTTAAGCTGGACTCTGAGTACCTTGCTAGGGACTTTGTTGACTTTAACCTGGAGATGTTTGAGAATGTGCAGGACAAAGTCCATACCAAATGCAACTCATAGTACAAGCCAAAACCAACAAAATGCAGCAGGCAAAAGGGCAAAGGTACATGTGCGTCTGCTCACATGATTTAAGAACGGCACAAATTCAAGATGAGGAAACCCACAGTTTCTGACTTGAGACAGACTTAAATCTGAAGTTTCTGACTTGAGATCGTTAAAATATCTCCAAGTTCATGATCTCTGATGTGACTTGGTAGGGAAGAGCCCCCTATCTGGCAAGCTGCAGAAGTGGGTCCTCTCCAGAACAAAGCCACACTGGCATGCTCTTATCTCAAACTGTGCCACAAAGCAGGCTGCTTTGCTCAGGTGGGCCAGTGTCATCCAGGAGCTTCCCTGTGCTTTCCCATGGAAGAGTTTTATTCCCATGTGTTATTTCCATCCAGGTTGTTCTGGGTCTCAGAGCAACTTTATGTTCTCAGGTTATTGTGTCTTCTTGCAGAGTTTAATTAATCATCTGAGACAACACTTCTGAAAGCTATCTGGGAGAAAAAAATATTGCTGTACAACCAAAGTGACCAACTGCTTCAATTTGCGTGGGAATGAAGGGTTACCTTGGACACAGAACTTTCAGAGCTAAAATGGAGGAAAGTCCTGGTCAAACCAGAAGTACCAGAATCTTCTCTTTGTTATTTATCCCTTCCCACACTGGTTTTTCTTTTAGAGACTGAGTGGCATACCCAGCTCATAGAGATTTGCCCTCTGGCTGTGATTTGCAGAAGTCTCATGGTCTATGTTTTTAAGATTTTTTTTGTGGGGGGGGAGCGGTAGAGGGGAGAGATCTGAGAACATTCACCACAGTCACTTTTCCTTCCATTCTCCTTGAAGTGTTGCTGAAGCCGCTGATGATTCTAATCTGAAGATTTTGATCCTTGCACTTTGAGGAGGAAGAATCCAAGCAGAAAACATGGTGGATGTAGTGAGGGAAATAACAGTTTTATTATAGAAAAGGGGCTAACAGGTGTGATCCCTGCTAGGCAGAATGGAGGTGCCGCATGCAAGAAAAAAGGGAAGAATTTTTATTCTAGGTCATTTTTATATCATCCTGAACTTGGAGGTGGGGAGAAAACCCACATCACTCCAGTCTCCTCCAATGGTCTCAGGGACAGGGGGAGGATTTGGGGTGACTCAGGCATACACCTGTGCTAATTCTCAGGTACCCCAAGTCCATGTGGGAGGAAATTTGCACTCCAATTTAACTTAACAAAGGATTTGTGATTGAAATGGAACTCTCTGGGCTCAGAGGGAGTAGGTAAGAGAGGGATCACAGAGGCACTCTAAATCAGGCTGTCCAGTTTTTAAAAGTTCTGAACTTTCCCTAAAGTCTAGTCTGCCTCAGTGTCACATTCTACGAATTATTCAATATGACAATTTTTTTGATTATATTTCTGTGTGTAATATATCTGTGAATAATGTGGGCTTGGTGTACTTAGATTGAAACTGGATACATAGAAGAGTTTGAAAAATACTCTCTTCTATTTTCTCAGGAAAACACAGTTATTTCTTTCCTTTTATCTTTCTTCTTCTTTTTCTTTTTTTTTGGTAGGACTGTGGTTTGAACTCAGGACTTCACACATGCAAAGTAAGTGCTCTACTGCTTAAGCCACACCTCCAGTCCATTTTGCTCTGATTATTTTGAAGATGGGGTCTTTTGAACTATTTGTCTGGACTGGTCTTGAACTACAATCCTACCAATCTCAGCCTTCCAAGTAACTAGGATTGCAGCCACAGCACTGAGCCATAGCTATTTCTTTCTAGAATAGTATCCCAAATAAAGGATAAATACAACCTATAATGTCCAGGAAATGCACATGCAGTCGCCCGAGAGTGGAGGGACAGGCTCACCTCTGTACCATTGGTTCAGCCCTTGGTCTTTCACCTGGAGTGGCCTGTGACAAAGAGGCCCAGGCCCAGAGGACGCCATTATAATGTCAAGTCATCTGGAAGCCAGGGCACCTTTGTCCACTTCTAAGCATTGTATTTTAGGAGGATTATTGGCAAAAGGAAGACCTGCTAGAGGAAGATGACCATGTTAGAAAAGGTCTGGAAATTATGGAACTGAGTGAACAACCCACTACAAGTGAGGCTTCCAGATTTAGCAAATAAAAAGACAAGAAGCTCAGTAAAATTTGAAATTTCATACAAAGAGTAAAAAATCATTTAGTGTAAGTGTGCCCTGTACCATTATTTGGAGCCTACATATACAACCAGAGAACTCCTTCTGTATCTGAGAGTGAGTTTTAACTGAATTCTTATATTTAATGTGGCAATCTGAGTTACATCCAGGAGCTTATGGTCTCTTGTTGGGGGTCGTGCATGTACCTGAGATAGAGATGTGACATCACAGTCATGAATATGTATACACTTTTTTACTTGAACAAAGGGAACTGCTTAGAGATACAATTTTCTGAACGTGCTATGGGAAGACTAGAATCAGGCAGCATTAAGCTGGGAGACTTGCCTGCAGGAGTCTCCTTTGGATAGGGGTAGTAATTTTAGTTATCTTCACTTCTTTTTCTTCCAAATAGAGATGAAATAAAATTGACTCTGTTTGTGGTCAGCTTTAATATACACGAGCAGTTACAAAACAGGAAGCTAAGATGCCCTGGAAGTTACTTGCCACATTCTCAGCCCTCCCCCTGCTTCCTGTCTTCTTGCTTCTGCCTTCACATGCTCACTGGTGTGCTCACTGATGCACTGAGTTGAGTGCTCTTCTGACGTAACTCCTGCACTGAGCCCTGGAAGCAATACTTCTTAAGAAGGGAAATCCGCATTTTACAAGCTCTACGTCCATTTAGATAACTGTGGAATGAACTCTCAGGCAGCCTGTGGGTTCAGTGGAAGAAGTAAA
This sequence comes from Castor canadensis, assembly GCF_047511655.1. Lineage (NCBI taxonomy): Eukaryota > Metazoa > Chordata > Mammalia > Rodentia > Castoridae > Castor > Castor canadensis. Next base: position 123,304,281 of record NC_133396.1, read on the forward strand.
ATGGGCCAGAGAGAGGAAGGACTCTTCAAAGGTGACCTGTCATGGGCACAAGCCACTCTCTCACCCTGAAACTGTTTTCTTCACTATTACTGTTCATTCTACTAAAATATGCTCATTGAAGAAGTTGAGAGCTCACAGAAAAGTGTAAGGAGATGACATATTAACATTTTGGACATTTCTCCCTGATTTCTCTCTGAGTACTTTTTTCCCTTTAGAGATAAGTTGGTATTATGTATATCCCCACTCCACAGTTAACAGTATCTCACAAATACTTCCCAAAGTTATAAAAATCTCTTTTATCACTATTTTAGATCAGAATGGGGTCTGCTTTGAATTCTGTTTCAAGGGGAAAGAATTAGCTTGAGTAAGGTCTCATCACCCTTGTCTGATGTGAGATTGACCAGACTTTGATCTGTGAGTGCAGAGGCCTCAAGTGAAGAAGGACCTTTCTGTGCTGCCTCTAACTTGCTAGGCAAGTGTGAGTTCAGCTGCACACTGCATCCAGACTAAGTTGACTACAATCTTTCACAGGTGTTCAACTCTGTTTTTATTACCTGTTTCTCTCTGGCAGTACTGGGATTTGAACTAAGGGCCTCACGCTTACTAGGCAGGCTGTCTACCACTTGAGTCATGCCCCCAGCCCTTTTTGCTTTAGTTATTTTTCAGATTAGGGTCTCACATTTTTACCTGGTCAGCCTGTAACTGGGATTCTCCTCTCTCCATCATCTATGAGATTGCAGGAATGATGCAATTGGCTGGTTTTACTATCCCTTAAAGGCCATAAAACAAACGTCTGTCACATTTACACTTGCTTCTTTGTCCTTTGCCCTCTGTGTTTGTAAATAGTCCCTCTCCTGCCATTACCTCTGTCCTCTCAGAGGTATGTATCAGGAAGGCCAGATGCATAGCCCTACTCCCAGTGAGTCCTGCCTGAGTGCCTCTCTTTCCAGTCAAGGCTTCTGTAGAGTTTTCAGCCCCAAAGGAATAGGGGGGACCACATAAAACGCAGCTCCTCAGTTTGGTGCCTGGGGGTCCTCTAGGAGAGCAGCCCAAGCCAGCTCACTGCCTGCAGGTGTGTTCTGAAACACCTGGATGGGAGCGCTATTTGCTTTTTGTTAACAACTGCAGACTGCTGATAACAGCACCCAGCACCTGTGAGTGATGCATGTGTGGAAACATAACCTCTGAGGAGCTATCACCTAACAAGGCACTTTGCTAGAAAAATTAGGCATGTGCTGTTTCCCTTAATCTTTACAGTATCTCTGAAGTCGAATTGTCACAGTTCCCATTGCAGGAATGGGGCTTCTGTCACCCCAGCGGGGAATTGAGCCCTAAACTCTCTCACTCTAAAGACAAAGCTTTTAGCTACTGTCCTAAGCCTGAGAGCAGAGACTTCAATATTTCCCACCATGGCTGCACCCCACCGTGCCCCACAGAACTGCCCTGCTCATCTGCAAACCAGTGAAATTCCTGGGTGAGCCTGGTCTGGCCTTGGTACGTGATATTTTTCAGTTCTCCAAGTAATTCTGAGGGGTAGCCTAGGTGAGAACTGGAAGAATCCAATCCGTTTATTTACAAATGATGAAACCGAGTGGTGGGGGGAGTTGCCCAAGGCTTGTGTGTGTGTGTGTGTGTGTGTGTGCATGTGCCCATGTGGCATCCATGCTGGGTCCCATGCACGCTAATCACATACTCTACCCTTGAGCGGAATGCCAGCCCCAAGTTTTCCTAAGTTTATGCTTCTATGAGTAGTAGTGTTGGAGTTAGGTCAAGTCCATACATAAACCCCTGTGCAGCCACAGGCACTGTGAGAAATGCTGATTAAAAGCCTTTAGGTGGTGTTTCCAGACAGGTAGCCGCACCCTGCTCCCTTCCCTCTCAGACCACAAGGTGCTATTTCTCCATACTCAGCCCTCAAATGCCAATTTGAACATTAGGGCATTTAGTTTCTGTCTCCAGTGGGTCCTCTCATGGATCACATTTAGAATTTTAAAGTTCCACGGGGCAGGCCTCTGATAACATGGGGAGCAGATCTCAGGATCGAATGCCCCACCTCACACTCAGAAATGCCTCTGTCTCCCTCTCCCTGAATGCTCTGACCTACCACAGTGGCTACATGTTGCTCCTTCAGATTGGTGTACAGCTGTCCCCTCGGTGAGGCTGGGCTGTGGCTACATGACCAGCTCTACATGGCAAATCTGTGGCCAAGGTTCACAGTCTGGACTTAGTTCCTGAGGACCTAATTCCCAGAGGGCAATGGCTGAGTTAGCAGTAGAGGGGTAGAGGGTGGAGAAGGGGGCTTGGTGATGGGCCAGCCTGTCCGCTGGAGGAAGGTCAATGATGGGGAGCAGGTGGAGGTGGTAGGGTATCCAGATATTCTTCCATCTTCTCTGGGAGCCAGTCAGCTTCTTCCCAGCCTCTGCCTTCACCAGGCTGTAGGCTATCTGGGCCATACCTCTCAGGAGGGTGAGCCATTTGGGGGTGCACTTTGTCAGGTTAGTCAGAGCAGAAGGAATGGAGGTCCCCAGGTGTCCCAGGAGTCTGACCTCAAGTCAGGGGACCCATCCTTTGGTGTGGGGGAGTGTGTCATCCTCTTGTCATGCCTTTGCTTGATTTTGTCAGCTCCTGGAGATGCTCACTTAGCCTCCTTCTCTGTCATCCCACTCCTGCTTGTGTGATCCTGGCCTCACTTGGAGCAGCAACCTGTTAGCATGAGGGGGAAATCATGCTGATATGTTTGGAGACTCTGAGAGGAGGGATGGAGGCAGCACCTTGTCCAGCAGTGCCCACACAGAAGAGGTGTCAATATGGAAAACCAACTCAAGAGGCTAAGACGCGAGGAGGATTGCAGCTCAAGGCCAGCCTGAGCAAAAAGTTAGGGAGTCCCTATCTCAAAAGCAAACCAGATTTGGTAGTACACACCATACCAGCTACAAGGGAGGCAAGGTAGAATTGCAGTTTGAGGTTGGCTTGGGCAAAACGTGCAAGATCCTATCTGAAAAAAGAAAACTGAAAGCAAAAGAATTGGGGGTGTGGCTCAAATGGTAGAGAAAGAAACACTGAGTTCAATCCTTAAAAATAAAAGAAGAACCCAGGAGGCACCTGGTGGTGTCTGTTCTAGATGTTTCTACAGCTGCGGTATCACCTCTGGATCCCCAGTTAACGTCAGTGCTCCAAGGGTTGGAACCAGGGCACAAAAGAAAGTTTTGAGCTATTGGGTCTTGATTAGGTTTGAGAGACGTGAAGTCCAGTGTATGGTGGACTCTGGCCAAGGATTAATGAGGGTGGAGACAGGATGTATAGACGAGGTGGGACACCCTCTGCCCTATGTAATGTTTAAGAACAAGAGTGCTGGAGCAAACTGGTCTGAGCTCAAATCACTGGTTACTTGCTGGGACCAAGTTATTGAAAATGGACCTCATCTTATTCATCTGTGAAAGAAGGACAGCCAAGTGTTATCCCCACTGCATTGTAGTGGGCGTTACATGAGTTAATACATGGAAAGGGCTTACTTAGAACAGTGCCTGGGACACCAAGGGCACTCAGCAAATGTCAGCTGTAGTTATTTTAGGCTGACTGCCCGATTTCTCCAAGACCTCAGGCCCAATCTAGTGTGTATGACTTTTTGCTAAGAAGATATTCAGGTTGGGTAGGTGAGGGTGGGGGAGAGGGAAGGGTGTGGAATAGAGTCACCTTACGACAGGTAGCTAGGCTCCTGGCCTGCTTACTGCTGGCCTTTGCCTCTGGCTGGCTCCCATCTGCACCTGTGGAATATACCTGGCCAGCTTTCTCTTTCTGGCTCCTCAGGAAGGACACAGAAGAGGTGACCAATTGTCTGGATGGCTGCAGTTCAGGGCCACGGCAGCTTTACTCACAGGGTAAATACCCAGGGTTATTGCTGGAGCCCACCTTGTCCCACAGACAAGGACTCAGTCATGACTCACTATATTCAGATGGTGCCTGAGTCTTAGTCACCTGGCACCCCCTTCCTGCGATACCTGAGTGACACAGCTCAGAGCAGGTTCTCACCTCTTCTTTTAATCTCTTCTCTCCCTTTCTTCCTTCTCTCTTCTTTCCCTTGCTTTCTATCCCCCCTTGATTGCTCATTGATCAGATCTTGGCTGATGTTTCTGGCAACTTGCATGGTTTGAGCCTGACAGATGGCTAATGGAGACAGTAGCTTCTAATTCTTAGTAGCTCCCACACTTAGCAGAGACATGCCAGGAATGACTGATTAGCAGGCAAAGGAAGGATGCCACCTATATCAATATGGTGACATTTCGGTAAGCTGGGGAAGATGCCTCCAAAAAGACTCCCTCACTGTAGCCAGCTGATACATGAGCTACTCTGTTAGTAAATCCATTCCACCGGAGTCTGGCCACTCTGAGGATTCAGCTATGCAAAAACGCATGGAGGATGCATATGAGTTACTTGTACTTCAGTGTGAATCCTTTCATTTCACAAATACTGAGTACCTACTTTGTGCCGGGCACTTGGAAGGCAGAAGTAAATAAAATAAATGATAAGCTCTGCCTCCTTGGGCCTTACATCTTGGGGAAGCTAGAAAACAAGCATGATAAATAGGTAAATCATATAGTTGGTTAAAGAGTGTTAAGTGTTGCCAAAAAATTAAAGGCGTAAAAACCCACCAATAACGTAGGGTGATGGGTTTGGGTATGCAAGGGGTGGAGGACAGATACAAGGCAGAGAAGTTAGTTGTGATTTTTAAATAGAGTGGTCAAGGTAGACCTTGTTGAGAAGTTCCAATCAGAAGGATGACTTAAAAACTGTGAGACAGGTAACAAAGGTCTTGAGACAGGCTTGGCAGTTGGGAGGCATGGCAAAGAGACCATGTGAAGGTAGTAAGGGAAAGTAGTAGAGGTAGAGAGGCAATGCAGAGTGGTTCTGACCATGTAGGTCCTCACAGACTCTGTCAGGGCTGTGGCTTTGGCCCGCAGTAAGCTTGTGCAGGGTTTTGAGCAGGGGAGTGAAGAGACTGTTGTGTTTGGCCATGACTGGAGACCAGTGAAGATACTCTTGTAAGAAGTCAAGGGCAGAGTGGGTCAGCCAGGAAGGTGAATTCTAGTTACTTTTAGAGGGGAGGTCTAACAGAATTTGCTGGTTGACTGATGTGAATGCAAGAAAAACAGGACTCAAAGATGACTTCGTTTGTCACTTCCCTGAGTGTTCTAATGAGCCAAGGCTCCAGGGGAGATGAGTGCTTTACAGCAGGAGAGTGACAGGCAGGGTGAGAGGAAAGGAGTGCACAGAGGGGAGGCTGAGATGCTCAGGCCGTGTCCCGCCATCTCTCCTGAATCTCTGGTCAGACCCTAACTGAATGTTGGGCACGATTCGAGGCTGCTTAGTTTTAAAGACGCCCCAGAGCTCATGTCTGGCGTCCTAGAATTTCTGAGGGGACTGGATCCCGACTTGGGAAGGACACTGTTCACGAAGTGTGTAGCTATTCTTGGAGGTCTGCGTAAGCAGCTTCCAGAACTTTCATGGGGAGTGTGTGGGAGGCCCAAGAAGAGCAACTGGTGTTTCCCTCCTGTGAAGCTAAACCGCTCCAGGACCTGCCCTAGCTTGTGAAGTCTGAGACATCACACGCTTATTTACCTGGGTTCAGAATGGGAAGGAGAGGATTTAAAGGGCCCCAGCCACTCAGGGTGAGGCCCACCCCACTCCTGCCCTGCTTCCTCTCCTCCTGTGTAGGATCTGGGATTTCGACACCTGCTCTCTTGGGCTGAGTTAATTATTATTGAGCTCTTTGTCACATCCTCTGGTGATGGACAGAGGATGAAAGTTTCCTGGTCTTGAGTTCAGAGAGTTGGAAGTGGAGATGGAGAGAAAGAGACCACCATGTGGGAGGGCTCAAAATTCAGAAGTCTCTTCTCTTCAGGGGACTTGATGGGGGTCTCTCTGTGTTCCATGAGGGCTGCTAAAGGAAAGCTGTTCGTTTTGGCTCCTGATTGCTGAGTTAAGCCACATTTCACTGGAATAATGACAGTGGGCAAGACAAGAAGGTTTTTGGAGTTTCAGTTACACTTCTAATAAACTTATTGTGCGTTTGCTAATTACACCTAAACTTGTGCTAAATTAGAACTTGGGGGTTAGACATACCCAGTTTGAGCCTCAGAATCCTATATTTTTCCCTTAAGAGCTGTCAAACCCTTAATTTCTCAGGCATAGGGCTCTAGTGGTAGAGAACTTTCTGCTTTGGAGACAGATTGGCTGGAATGGACAGTGAAGAAGTCTACTTTAAATTGTGACTTTGGGATAAGGAGTATTCCAAAATTATGCCAGTATAGGCTCTCCAGGACCAAGATAGAGATCAGATCTCTTGAAAAGCCCCCTTACCCAACCTGGAGGGAAGAGTGTCCCAGGAGATCAGACTTTCAACTGTTTCTGCCATTTACAGTGGCTCTAAGCCCAGGAACCCTAAGCCAGGAGTCAGCCCTGCGTCCCACAAAGGCTGCTGTGTTCTCTAGCCTGGCAGGGAGCCAGGGGGAGTCTGCTTTGACTTTCTTAGTCTAGATCTACTTCAGCCTTTCTTTCTACCACCTGTGGTCAGGTCTGATTTCTGGCCCTCAAGGCTGGCATTCCTGCCCAGAAGGGAGGGACTCAGAGGCCACCCTCCCTGCAGCAGGGCAGTGACTCACAGGTAGTTACCTGTCCCAGGGCTCCCTGCCAACCCTGCTGAGGGAGCCCCGAGGCTAGGTGTGGAGAGTTCCTCTGTTCATGCCTCTTAAACTTCCCTTGGCTGAGTTGAGCTTTGACCACTTCCTGATCCTTTCAAAGGACTCCCAAATTCCCCACGAAACTGGGATTTTCCACTTTTTTTTTTCCCTTGAGAGGGGTTTGGTGCTTTCCAGGGTCCTGGATGTTTGGACCCTGGCATAGTCACCTTCTGGCATAGTGACATATCTGAGGTTTTAACACTCTGTATACTCTGTATACAAGTTCTGCCCTTTGTGCCCCCTACCTGATCTTCTGTCCTGGGTGGTCCAGAGCAAGACCCCTCCTGGCCTTGGGGAGTGCTTGGTACCAATTTCAGGGGCCTTCCCCACTCCAGGAGTCCTGGTCTAATGATCAGAAACATTTGCATGGTGCTGTCTATTCGCAGTGCCCCCCTCCAGCCCTTCAGGCCCCCCCAGGCAGGCGGGCACTCTGGTGCGTGCTTCTAGGCCTCTGGGACAGACCCACTTGCCCAGTCCCGTCCTGGGGGTGGGGGTGCAATGACGACAGATGGGCGTGACAGCTGCCAGATTCCTGAGGCCGCCCTGCTGTGGGGCTACGCCCAGTAAGGGAGTCTCCAGAGGTGAGGCTGTTGTTTAAAACCGTGGAGCCAAAAGAGAAGACCCCCACATTCCAGGGGAGCTCTCTGAGCCGATCTACAGATCTACAGGAAGAACAAGGATAGCACTGGACAGGTATGTTCCCTGCTTTCCCCTGCTTTGTGGGGTGGGATGGCGGAGAGAGGCTGTGTTTCTGGGTGCCTGTGGCCTGGTTGCAAGGCCTGATTCACTCCTCCAAATGCTTGGTTAAGATGTCTGCCACTGTTTGGATAGCTCTTTTACATCTGATAAGCACCTCAGTGACATAAAAAAAAAAAAAAGCAGTGTAGATCTGCAGCTGAGCACAAAGGAGAAGTGGAAAGGGTGGGCTGGCTGGGCTCAGAGTGCCTGTTACTGGGGGATTTCTAGCTTGAGTGGGAGTGCAGAGAGAGCACTGTATGGAAATCAGGAGGTGCTTCCTCTCTCAGGTCACCATCAGCACTGGGACCTCCAGCCACATGTCCCCAGCCTAGGCTCCTGACTCTCCCGGGAGGGGATTGGAAAGAATGCTTTTCAAGCATGCGGATAAAGGATGCCCTTAGATACTCCTGTTCTCCTGCCCAGCCAACCCTTGACCTCCACTTCAGTTAATGGAGTGTGAGGCTGTCATTGGAGCAGAGCTAGTGTCTAATTCAAGGCTAAGGGGGACATTACAAGCACAGGATGCAGCATGCCTCCTTGAGACGGACCCACCTCTCAAGCCCCCCACTTACACCTTGTTAATCTTCATTTCTAGCTGCCTTCAGAATCTCTGTCCATAACTGGAGTCATTTTGAGTTTCTTTCAGTTCAGATGAAATCCCTTCTGGCTTTTCTTAAACCTACCAGGCTTACCTCTTTCCCCACTGCATCTCAGTTGCCTAACTAGCCAAGAATTATGGTCATCCTAGCCTCAACCTCACTGGGGCCCTGAGTGGTGTTGGAGACCCTGCTAATGGCTGTCAGCCACTTTGACCTTTTTACTTAGGCTGGGCTAGGTTGAGGCTACTGGTCCAAGCTCTGAGAAAGACCAGTTCTCTCTCTTGAGGCAGAAACAAAGCTTTAGATTTCTAAAGGCCCTGCCCCTGCCTACCCCGCATGCTCTTCATATGGCCCTGTGGTGTGGACAGGATGGATTCCCCTTGCCATCCATTTCAGAAGAGAAAGCTGAAATCTGGGAGGAGATGGAATTTTCCCAGGGTACCCTGTGAGTCACATGCCAGCTGGGACAGGGGTCTGGGGCTCTGGCATTTTCCAAGCTTTTGGCTGAAAGTGTGCTCACTGCTCAGAAATGTCCTCAGTTAATATACTAGCTAGAGACTTCTGAAGAAACAGGAATCCAGAAACAGAAAAGGAAAGGGGCTGGTATGCCCTGGGAGGTTATATCATTTTACCCAGGCTGCTTTGCTCTCTCTGTTCCAGGTGAGGTCCGCTCTGGGGATCCCCTCTCCCATTGACTGATGATGAGATCTCTCCTTCTCCTGTGTTGCAGTAAGTATCCCTTCCCATTCATTCTCCAAGGATCTGGTAAGTACAGGGAGATGATAGCCACAGGCAGGAGAGAGTTTAACAGTGTGAGCACCCTCTGTCACCTTGTAGTCTCTTGGGTTTGGAATGCTTGCCTAATGGGGATGGCTGTGGGAGTTCCCCACTCTTTAGGACTTTCAGGGAAGAGGCTTCTCTGCCTCTCTTGAAAGGCTCCCAAGAGTCTTTTTTTTTTTACTTGAGTTTGTTTTGTGGCTTCCTGAGGGCTTTGCACAGTTTATTTCCCATCCTCTTCCTCTCAGGCTGGTTCCAGAGCCACTGTGGCTTGTGTTCTGAGTTTGCCAGTAAACTATAGCTGGAAACTCATAAATTAAGGTTGGGACACCTTTGTTGACAAAGGAGTAGAAATAACACAGGCCTCTTTCAATGTTCCGCAAATGACTGTGGGTGGCTGACAGAAGACATACTGCAGGCAAAAATAGTTATGGACCATGTCCTGATGGCCGAATGTGTGACTTTTTTTTTTTTTTCTAAAAGTCACATACAGGTGCCACATGGTTTTTTAAGTTGCCAATCTTTCTCCTCTCCTTTTCACATTTGGGGTTATAGGATGTGAACTCAGCTTCTTTCATCTAACAGTCTCAGCCCCACCATTATTACCAGGAAGTGGGGGCATGAGTGAGGAGACGGGGCAGTTTTGCCCATGTTAGCTCCCCTGAAGGATTTTGAGGTGTCCTGCTAGACTCTCCTCTCTTTGTTCTGCACCCCAGTACTCCCCTATAATTTCAGTGTTGCCTGGCTTCCTGTGTGCTCAACAATCCTGCTCCCGTGGGGCCTGCTATCCTCCTGTTGGGGACTTGCTCATTGGGAGGACCCGGTTTCTCCGAGCTTCATCTACCTGTGGATTGACCAGACCTGAGACCTACTGCACCCAGCATGGAGAGGTAGGCCCTGCTTCAATGGTTTCCAGGACTGGAGGAAGGCAGGACAGGATGAGCTGGCCATTTGTTCAGTGGGTACTTACAGTGTACTTGGTATAGGTCAAGCCCCATGCACTGTGGGGAGTGGGAGAGTGCTTGAAAAGTATCAGGCCAGATCACTGCTTCTAAGGAATTTACATGTTGATTGATCAAGAGGAAATGTACTCAGAATTAATGGAATAGGTTTTTCTTTCTTCCGCTGCATAAAGTGGGAGTCTTTTCTTAGCTCCTGGGCATGGAAAAGGATAGTTTTTCCTTCTTTTCCTTTCTTTCACTCTCTCCATCTCTCTCTCTCTCTCTCTCTCCTTTCAGTATTGGGGTTTGAACTTAGTTCTCTACCACTTGAGCCACATCTCCAGCTCATTTTGGTTTTATCTTTTTCAGATAAGGGCTCATACTTTTTTTCCCAGGACCAGCTTCATACTGTAATTCTCCTATCTCATTTTCATGACTATAATTCTAGCCATGCACCATTATGTCTAGCCTAAAGGATGGCTTCCAACTCTTGGTACAAATACCCATCTCTTAGGTTTATAGTCTCTAACATGGCATCTTGGGTGGGTAAAGACAAGGCTGGTTGCTCATGGGAGCTGGGATGTGTGCATTGATTGGTGTTCTTACCATGGCATGACTTCACTTGTGCCACAATCCTTCTGTTGCCACCATACTTTTAATATGTGTTGGAGTATAGGTAGACCAGAGCTCACAGGAGAATATATGACAGTAGGCCATAGTTTATTGTGTATGTTTTGCTACTGTCATGTGTAAAGAGCCAATTTACTTATCTGTTAATCTTGGTGGTCCGTATTTTACCAACCCAGGTTAGGTGGAAAATATTCAGACTTGGTAAAAGATATAGATTAGTGCTTGGAGGTTATCAGGGAGGGCCAGAGACTCAGTTGATAAATTGGAAAAGGAGCTGAAACAAATCCAGGAACTAAATGCTTTGGGCTATATCTATTAATGTTGCCTATTAGGCAGTTGGCCTTTCCATAGAGCTGTTGTACTTTTTCTTCCATATTGCCTCTGAACCTTTTTTTGTAGGAACTTTGGTTTTCTTTTCTTCTTAAGTACATGGGGGTCTTTCTTTGTTATTTATTTTTACCAAAGTTGAAATCACCAAAAGTTTGCTCACTATCCTGGTGCCTCATTTTGCTGCCCTCAAAATAGACTTGTACAAGGGAATGGGAGAGGAGTGGTTCACCCTAAGTCTCTGCAGCCTTTGGGGGCAAAGAGAGAGGGAGGGAGTGAAGGTGAGTAAGAGAGATTGATTGTCATGAAGGAGGCTTGGGTTGTCAGTGATTTCCCCCTTCCAGGCTGCCCTTGTCCCTGGAAGGCGGTATTTGATATGGCCTTTGGGCCTCACTGCCCTTCCATTCCCCAGTGTTCTTCTGGCTATTTTTAATCACAGATGGTACTGGTAATGACTTTGGATATGCGGAGTAGAGATGCTGTGGTTTCTGCATCTCACCCACTTGGATGTGGGAAATCCCATTTGACAAGATTGGGTAAGGTGAGGACTCCCTGTGGGTCCAGATTACTCCATAGCATTAGGGAATCAGGGGACCTGGCATAATTAAGCTTTCTAGGCCAACAGCGATTTTAGCTGCCACTCCTCAGTTACTCCCTTCCCCCAAATCAAGTGCCATTGAGCCTATGTCTGAAGGTTTCTGCTCATTCTCTTCCTCAGGCTGACTTGCCTTCTAGAAGTGGGAGCAAAGGAAGATCAGAAGCCCCCATGTTGGCATACATGCTTACTCCCAGACGTGTCTAGACAGCCTCTCCCTTGCTAGGCCTGGGCTTTTGGCATCTCCCTGGACTGCTCTCTGCCTCTCTCAGCTGTCCCCACGAGCCAAATCCCTTCTCTGCTCTAAGCAGCCCCCTGAGAGCAAAACTGGGTGCTTGCAAAAGAGAAGTCTGGACTTTGGCAACCTTGGGGATGAATAAATCTTAGCTATTTTTCTACTGTGAAAGCTGAGAAGATTTGGTCTTTTTTCTTTTTCTGCAAAGGGAAATAAATCCAGGTAGCCTTTGGAAAGAGTAGGGAATAGGGGCACGTTGGGGTGGTGTGTAATTTCAGGTCTACCATTAACTTGTAGTATGACCTTGGCCAAGAGGCTCTCTTCCCTCTTCCGTGAGTGTTGGCCGAGGTGGTCTTTAAGGTCCCTCCTTTGCTTTATTCTTTAGGAATGAGCTGATTGCTGGCAGTCAGCATCTCTTCTCTGCAATTCACCTCTCTGCTTGTTTCATTTCTCTTTCCTTCTCCCTTATATGCCTAACTTTCTCTGAGCCCACAGCTTCCAACGGTGAAGGTACACACTAAAGCCATAGAGACTCCCTTTTAGTCCTCTGTGTGGACGTACCCTGAATCCTTTCTGGGGGATGTAGTGGCTATGTGATAAAAAGTAGGAATTCAGATTTTTGCTGTGTTGAGTTCTGCTTTTAATCTTTATTTTGTTCTTAAATGATATTAAAGGTAACTATCATTTTTAAGCACACATTATGTGTTGAAGGCATCATACTAAGAATTTTAAATGAATTAATTGTTATAATACCTCATGAGAAGCTCTTGTTATTCCCTTTAGCTATAGGAAAGTTTTGGGTGTGTGCTGAATCCTATATTTCTGATAGAAACATTTAATTGTTGGGTTTCTTAAGTGGAGAGGAGGAGGTATACTGAACATCCACAGCTGGAAATGAGGGTGGCATGAGGAAGAGCTGTCTTCCTAGTGCCTACTCCATACCTTTTGACTCCTCACCCCTCTCTACCAGCTCGTACTCCGTGTCTGACCTCCCTTAAGTCAAGGCCCCTGGTTAAAGCCTCTGTTCTATTTCCATGCAGGGGTGACATGGTGGGCTCTGAGCCCAGAACAAAATCACCCAGTACCTGCTGCCTGCTGCTGATGTGGCATGAATGAAAGTGCAGTGACCTTTGGACAGTTCTGTCTTACTCTTTCCCCTTCCCACCCCCAATTGTAGCCAGACTTCACAATCTGAGAATTGCAAGAGTCCTGGGGACTCCTTCTAGTTCCAAAATTGCCTCTCCTAGCTCCTGACCTCAAGAAGTGGCTCTTTTTTTTTTTTTCTGTAGACCAGACTTAGCCTATTTGTTATTTCTTCTGCCTAATTCATTCTCAGTGGCCGTGTCCTATTGGCCTCAAGGGCTTGCTTCTGTGGATTTTGGATCCACATTGCATCCCTTGCCGCGGACATTGGACTTGGCCAGATTTGCCTCACAGCACCTCCTTTTTACCTCCCCAACTTTACTCTTCTGAGCCTGCCTGCTTTGATGAACCATTAACTATCTGGGTTTGGGTCTAGGCTGTTCTTTACCAAAAAGCCCTGAGGCTGCAGTTCTAGCCAGCCTGGCTTTCTTCCTTCTAGCTCTTGGATAACTTCTGGGTTAGCTCTCTGCACTGTTATTCCCTCAGTCTCAAGGCATGAATGAAAATGTGTGTGACTCCTCCCTATTCTCATTCACCTCTGTGTATCCCTGGGCCTCATATGAAAATGGAGCAATGGTAGCACCCACTCCAAGGGCTTGTTGTAAGGTATGTAACAGTACGTGCAAAGTGAAGGCATGGTGCCTGGCAGATGCTAACTGTTCCCTCTGGTCCTGTCCCCTCCTTGCCTCTGGTGGCCATGCAGACCCCATCTGCATATTATACTCCTGAACACTTCTTCCCTGGTCAGGACACACACTCACCGGAAGTCAGTCCATCCTGGGGCCAGCCTACTCTGCCTCCAAGATGACCCCTGCTAATCTGATCTGTGATCTGCAATGGGTGACGGGAGAATCCACAGGAAGTCACGGTCAGTGCAGTCGCTCTGAATTGGGGGTGAAGATTCTTTAGTTTTGGTCATGGTCCTGACACTCAGAAAAGGGCTCTGAGCTTGTGAAGATCATGACTCCTCTCTCTACCACCATTTCCCCATTTAGGAAATGAAGGAGTTTGGTTAGTTGGTCTTTTCTGTTTGCTCAGCTCTGTTGTCTGCCCATTTTTCAGAGACGGCTGGGCTATGTGTACAGCTCTGGGGTTCCACAGTGTCTCTCAAAGCCAGTGCTACAGGGGTTGAGCCACACCCTTCAGTGTTCCCTGGCTCATTTTTCAGAATCAGGGGGTTTTGTGTGGAAGCTTTCCAGCCATGGTCTTTGCTTGAGACATTGTCTGTGATGTGGTGTCTGCTTCAACAAATGCTCTATTTATCTCCAATTCCCTCTCTTTCTAGGGGAAATTTAACTACCCAGTTGTCTTAATAACAGTCTTACACAGCACATTCCTCAGGTTAATTAACTATGTAAACCAAACAGCTGTCATTTTTATCTCTTGCAAAGAAGCTGGGTGCAGTAGCCAGTTGGAGGCTCCCTCCTCCCCAACATATACACAAACACATGTATGTAATCTCACACACACCCATTTGTGCCCACACCAACAACTATTGCTTTCTTTGTTTGGAAATTGTCTGCTTTTTTGACCTCTAGGAAGGCTAATGTGTAGGCAGATGTGTTTGCATACATACTGTACTGTGATCTCTGATTTCTGTCCCTCACCAAAATATTGGATTTCCTGTTTCCTAGAGCTCTGAGAAGGTTTAAAACTTCTAAGGCTCCCACTACTGGGGCTTACTGTTTTGGATAATGCAATGTTGAATTTCTTGTATTAAATGCAAATCACTTTTAGCAAAGGTACTGTGTCAACCCATGATTAACCATTTATACCTCAGCAAGGGTTTATTTATCAAAGTCTTAGCTATGACTTTTGCAAAAGGTCCCAACAGAGTAAGATCAAGGATAAGTCGTTATTGAGGAGATGGAAGAAGATAAAAAGGGTTATTAGAGAGTGGAGAGAGTTGTTATTAAGAGAGAAGGAAAACTTGGATTGGTAGAATCCGAGACTCTAGGGTCCTGGCTGTTCTGTGCTAGGAACTGGTGTTTATAGGACTAAAAGGAGAGAGGAGAGGGGAAAGCTATAATGAGAAGGCTTAGAGACACCTGGATTGCCTCATAACTTCGTTGACCTGACTTCTCACCCCGTTGCTCTTTGGGAGAAACCTCTGGGTAATGCCTTGCAGGCTGACCTTGCTTCATTCCCGGCCTAGGCCCTTTGCCTATGGTCATGGCAGGACCTGTAGAAAGCCATTGTTACTGGTGGAAGCTGAAGAAGTTCCAGACACACAAAACAGCTCTGCATTCAGGACTAGGGGATACCTTTGTTTTTGAAAAGGTCAGAGCTAGAATTGAGGCTGCTTTTCTCAAGGTATGGGGGCAGAAAACCAGCTCTAGTTTCTGCAATTTCTAATGGTTCCCAAGTGACCTCTATGTTCGCAGTTAGGTTTGGAGTCAAATGTCTTGGACAAGAATCCTTGTTTCATCCCTTCCTATCTTGATGGGCTTGGACACATTTCTTAAGTTCTCTAAGACTCACTTTCGTAATCTGCTCAATGGAGATACTCACCATTTATAAAATGTAATGTACCTAACACAGAGATTTTGGAGGGATAAAAATGAGATAATATTTATATGCAGTGCTCAGGAGAGAGGCTGGTATAGTGTAATCATCCTTATGATCAGCTTTAGAAAATGACTTTTCTGAACTTGATTTGGATGGTTAGGGCTGTGGTAAGTTAAGAATTTGTTGAAGATTTCACTTCATGATAAGGAAGAAGATGAAGTTGAAAATGGTTCAAAACACTGTGCCCCTTCTCCTACCCATATCTAGTAGTAGACTCTGACTTTTGACCTACCTTTACCTACAATGTCCATTGACATGGTAATACCAAGGCTTCTGGAATCTAATGTATACTTTGCTGACCCAAGGCCTAGAAGTCTCAGCAAAGTACTCATTAGATCCATTTCCGACTGCCCTCTTTGCTGGGAAGAGACTTTCCCCGGCACAGAAACATCTGGCCAATGTCTTCTTTTTCTCTTGCTTCCTTTGTATACTTGCTGGGAATGTCTTAACTTCTGGGCTGATGATAAGCTGTTAAGGGTGAATTCTAATAGCATGTTAGAACAGGCTGGAACTTCATTATCTCATGAACCCTGCATTTTACCAATAAGACAGCTGATGTCTTTTCTTGAAGGCCCCTGGATCTTTGTTTGTTTGTTTGTTTTGTTTTGGTCTTGGCTTCCTTCTTTTGGCCTTGACTGGTGGCCATGACCCTGACTGTAGCTTCTTAGATGAATGCAGGCAGCCCCCTGGCTCACTCATGGGAGAGAGCTGTGTCATATATAACCAGAGCCTGTCTTCCTGGTTCCCCTAGAATTAGCTCTGTGCTCTTCTCAGGCACAGGGCTTTCATTTGTATGTGCCTTCTTTTTCCAGTCCTCTCCACTATGATTCAGGACCCTGCTGGCCCTTGCTCACTCTTCTGCCCTCCTCCAGCTCTCTGGAAGGTGTTGTCTTCTGGTCAGACTGCTGAGCTTCTAGAAAGCTCCAGGAGAAGGCCTAGCTTTTCCAGCTGGAGAGCAAGCAAAAGCCAAACTGGCTGGAGGCCTGACAGGCTAAATTGATAATAACACTGCATCTCTGAGGTAGCACAGCCAGGAGAATGCTGGCCAAATGACCCCAGAGCAGGAGGCAGCTGCAGCCGAGAGCTGCCATCTCTGGGAGAGTGGGAGGCACATGTAGCATGCACGAGAAGATGAGCTTCCTACTGAGATTCGCACACATTCCCCACAACCCCCGCCCCACCACCCCTGCCCCATACATGCATACTACCCAAAAGCACACAAGAATAAAACAGAGAGGGAAACTGAGGCCCCAAAAGAAGAAATGCACAGGTCGTCTTTACATGGGCTTCTGCCATGAGCTACTCTATTTCAGGCCTCCATCCTACTAGTGTGTTGACAAGCAATGCTACTTAAAATACCTGTCTGAAGTCTGTGGCTTAGCTTGCCTCTAAGGACTAGCTAAATCCCTCTGTTAGCTATGTTACTATGATAAGCAACACATAGTTTTGAAGTGCACGAGGCCATCTCATCTCTCCATCAGTGCCTGTACACGTGTGAGGAGCGTGGAGAAGGTGTGGAGGCCCCCAGCTGTCACTAGGAAGACCGCAGCAGGGCACAGGGTAGTAAGTCCAAGCTGAACACTCTGGAGGTTGTAACTTATTTAGCTTTATAATGCTGCCTATATTCTTGAGTATAAAAATTTATATATTCAAGACATAAAAGTTTAAAAATATTAAAAAATAAGAAAGAAGGAAAAATTACCTATAATTCTATTATGCAGAGATATTAGGTTGAACTGGCAACTAAAAACATACAGTTGTCATGTGTGTAGGTTAAAAATGGATGAATATCAGCAGTTGCATATGGTTTCACCTAATGTACAGGTATATATCCTTGCAAACATTTTCCATTCCTTTAAAAAGTATATTTGAGGTTATAACGTATTTGCATGTTTATGCTCAACTTTTTTCTTCAAAAAACATTATAATGTAATCATTTCCCTATGCAATTGATTTTTTTCTCTAAACTGTTTTTTAGTAGTTACATAATATTCCATCATTTGGGAATATCGAGGGCATTTCCGCAGACTGCTCCTTGTCCCATGGCCCAGAGAAAGAGAGAGCCTTGTTCCGGGTGTTATCCTGGCCAGGGAGGACTGGGATCAGCTCCCAGCAGAGCCGTGGGGGGGTGGGGTGGGGGTGGGTGACAGGGCACCCGCCAGAAAGCAGCTGGCCCTTGTTCCTCCTCAGAACATGTGCTGAGTGCAGACAGGATGAAGAGTGGAAAAGTTTGCCCCTGAGGCTGAGCAGAGTGTGGAGAAAGACATGCTTACTGCCAGGGACCAAAATAGGTCTGGAGGGGAGTCCGGACTCCAACAAGAGCCTTGTCTTGCCCAGAAAGGATTATGCTAAATACCCAGGTAATTCAGCCAGGGGCACAGCTACTGTCTCTGTGGTAACTGAGCTGGGTTAGCTAGAGAAGCTGGCCCCTCCACCACACCTCCAAAAGGCTCCTTCTGTCATAGGCTTCCCCAAGGTTAGCTTCAGGGTCAGCACACTTCGGGGTCACTCTTTACCACGCTTCCCAGGAGGTTTGTCACTCAGCAGTTTCCAGGCTGAAGTGAGAGGATACCAGGAATGGAGGATGTGCGTGTGCGTGTGTGTGTGTGTGTGTGTATGAGAGAAAGAGAGAGAGAGAGAGAAAGAGAGAGAGAGAAAGAGAGAGAGAGAGAGAGAGAGAGAGAGAGAGAGAGAGAGAGAGAGGGAGAGAAAGAGAAAGAGAGAGAGAGAGAGAGAGAGAGAGAGAGAAAGAGAGAGAGAGAGAAAGAGAGAGAGAAAGAGAGAGAAATGGTAAGGGATCCTCTTTGGTGTTGAGCTTGTCGATGAAAAGTCATATTGCCTCTTTGACCCTCAGCTTTTTCATCGGCAAAGACGATACTACTTACTACACATGGTTGCTGTGAAATTTAATATGTTTGCACATTGAAATTGCCTAATACAGTCCTTGATACTTGGTAGGCACTCCATCAATTTTTTTTTTCCAAAGGGTCAGGGTCTCACTATGTTACCCAAGCTGGACCCAAACTCTTGGGTTCAAGCTACCTCTTGCCTCCCAAGTAGCTGGAACTACAGGCCTATCACTTACTATTTTTGTTTGATTACCTCCTTACTCCCTGCCCCTGCTTTTTAAGCTCTCTGAGTACAGGAAGGGTCTATTAACAATGTGAAAGAGAATGGCCAGCATTTATTGAGCATTTACTATTTATCCATTCATTATTTATAGGTACTTTCCTTCTTCTTCTCCTCCTTCTCCCTGTCCTTGTCCCTCTCCTGCCTCCTCCCTCTCTCTTCTCCCACTTCTCTCTTTTTTTGTTGTTGGTGGCAGTACTGGGGTTTGAACTCAAACTCAGAGCCTTCCATTTGCTAAGCAAGGCACTTTTCTAAGCACTGGAAATATGGCAGGGCAAGCTCCTGCCCTCATGGAGTAGACACCCTACAAGGGGAAGGCAGATAATAATAAAAAAAAATGGCAACAAGTAACTTGACAAGACGTGCACAGAATGTCCTTTCTTTTCGTCTTAGCACTCTTTTCCAGTTTCTCCTTAAGGCAATCTTATGTACCAAGATTATGTCATTCACAATCTTATAACTTTTTCCCACTCACAACATTTATTTACTATTCCCTTGCTGTGTGTCTGGAGGGACACAAAGGAATCAAATTAAGAGATGACCAATAGCCCTGCTTTGAGCGATGCATCCTGCTGAGTGTATTGATGGTGTCAGTGGATCCCTGAGTTTAGGATTTCCACTAACCAGAAAATCCCAGGATAGCAGGGAAGAAGCTCATGAGAAGCCCCCCACCCCACAACCTCTACCGTATCTCTCACAGTGGCAGATGAAGTGCTGCAAGTGCGACTCGAGACTGCCCCACAATTACAACAGTCACCGAGTGGAGAATGTGGTTTCATCTTCAGGCCCCATGCGCTGGTGGCAGTCACAGAATGGTGAGGACCTGCCAACTACAGGGGCCCAAACTTGTGGAGGCCCCATAGGCTGGGGGTGGCCGAAGGTGCTCATGATCCCTTTGGGTTTCTATGCTATTCCTATGGCAGTGGGGTGTGGAAGATTGGCAGGTGAAATCTTCTAACTCTACATTTGGGGTCTGATAGATGCTGTAGGCAGAGAGGCTATTGAGATTAAAGAGAGTGTGTATGGGGAGAGAACCACCCTTATTTCACTGTATTTTGTTTCTATGGGTGAACACATGGAAGGAAAGGAGCTTTTAGAACAGATCTGCGTTGAGCAGACAGATCTGAAACCCCTACGGTATTAAGAAGCATCAGGTGATGATGGGGAAGGAATTTGGCCAAGAACAGACAGATCTTGAATAGGTCGCAGAAGTAGAAACACACTGGTGCACTCCTCTCCAAGAGGTAAATCAGAGAATCAAGGTTGGAGAATTTGTGACTTCTCGAGCTAGTCTAGTCCAGGGTCTTCTGCAGAGCTGGGAACATGGGAAGTTTTGGGCCTAAAGTTCCTTCTTTTTGTCTTTCTAGATGTGAGCCCTGTCTCTCTACAGCTGGACCTGGATAGAAGATTGCAGCTTCAGGACATCATGATGGATTTTAAGGTGGGATTCTTGGGGATGAATGTGCATAGGAAAGGGGACCCTGAACCTTGTGGGCTCAAGCCATAGAGGAACACTCTTTTTGTCTCTCTAGGCTCCACAGGCATCACATGCAGGGCAGGCCCCTACACCAAGCTGAGATGGCTCTCACTATGAACCTATATTTTGGTGATGGTAGAGGACCCAGAGAACCTTTTGGATCCATCTTGGTTTTATCATGATTGTATATTATCATTCTCTCTGTATTCCCATCCTTTACTTGTCTAATGCAAATATTGATTCTACTGGACTTGATGGCTGTTATGGTTTGGATGTGTCTCTCCACAGGCTTATGTGTTACAGGCTTAGTACCCAGCTGATGGAGTCAATAATTAAGAGGTGATGGAATTATAGAGGCTCTGACCCAGTCAATGGATTAATCCACTGATGGATTCATTAAAAGATGACCAATAACCCTTTTTTGGTCATAACTTGATAGCATTATTGGGAGGTGATGAAACTTAGAGGTAGGGTCTAATTGGAGGATGTAGGTCTTGGAGAGGAGGTATGTCCTTAGGGCTACGCCTTGCCCCAGGCTTCTAGTCCCACCCCCACCTCATGTCCATCATGAGGTGAGCTGCTTTGCTCCACCATATGCTCCCCACTATTGTATTTACTATTACCTCGTGACCACAGCAAGGAAGCCAGCCAATCTTGGACTGAAACCTCTGAAGCCATAAGCCAAGGTAAATTGCTCCTGTTTTAACTGTCAGGTATTTGTCATGGCCGTGAAAAGTCTGACTAACACAGTTGCTTATTACACAGTTGTGTATTCTTGGTATACTCTATTTTAATAACTTCTTAGATCAGATTGAGTTTAACGAACAGCCAAGAACTCATCCATTCACATGAACAATGCACCTGTGGAGCAGCTCTCTTGATGGCAATCCACTCATTCAGTGCTATTTCTTCTCAAAGCACTTTGACATTATGTCTTAGATTAGCCTTTTGAGATAGCCCTGTGGAGGGAATATTTCATTAGTTTGTGACAGGGCAGTTGTTTTCAGAGAAGACTTGATTTTATTCATTTCACAGAAATAGTCAACTAGTCAAGTCAAGTTCGGTTAATAAGAACTTTGATGATCAGGAGGGATAAGATTTTTAAGAGTTAAACTGAGCTTGGAGTAAAAAGTTATAGGACCTAATTTCTTATATGACTGAAAAAGTTGGCTGCAAGAGCCATGCCCTACGAAAAGGTCAAAGTATTTTGAGAAATGCCAGCATGGTTTGAATAGATGCCCAGTTTCTAACGGTGACAGTTTTGAAGGGCAACATTCACTTAGATACTGCTGAATATTATCACCCATTCATTTACTCATTAATTCTTGCCATACGCATATTGAACACTGATTGTGTGTTAGGCTTGGTGTCAGAGGTTAGGGACGGAAAGATGAGTGAAACTAAGTCGTAATCCTCAAGTAGCTTTTGCCACAGCAGGGAAGACAAAGACCCTGTAGTGAGAGTGTTGTGAGAGATTGGTAAGCAGAGATGCTGGTTGAGCCAGGGCATCTAGCTAAGCTGGCCTTGGGCTATGGGAGAGGTTGTAAGAGAATTCACCCAGAGGAAGGTGACCCTTCATAGGCCAGAAATAGCCAGGTGAAGGGCAACTTCATTCCAGGCAAAGAGAACAGCAAGCACAAAGGCCAGGAGGCAAGAGGCCAGGAAGTATATAAGTAGAGTGGGGGCAAGGGAATGCACGAGGGATCTGGAGGGTAAAATGTGTTTATAGCGATAAGAGGACTACAGACTAGTGTGAAATGAATCTGTAGATATGAATGTATAGGGAGGAGCAAGCTAATGGCTCACTATTCATTCACTAAAGGTATACAAAGCACCTACTCTGTGCTAGGTGCTGGGAGTACAACTGTAATTCAAACAGGCAAGGGAGCCCACAGTCTAATGTGTCTAGTGTACTGGTTTTCCACCAAGAGTAGTTTTGCCCTCCCCGCTTCCCTAGGAGATATTTGGGAAGTTCTGGAGAAATTCTTGTTTGTCACAACTGTGGGTGTGGTATTGACATCTGGTGAGTAGAGGTCAGAGATGCTGCTAACCATGGTACGGTGCACAGGGCAGCCCCTACAACTAAGCTGCCCACTCAGAATATAAACAGTGCCAAGGTTGAGAAATTCTGGTCTAGTGAGAGAAGAATAAAAAGCAGGGAACTGACAAATAAGTAATTGGAGATTGTGGTGATATTTCTGAAGGGAAGAAGATGCTGGAATAG
Organism: Castor canadensis; assembly: GCF_047511655.1. Taxonomy (NCBI): domain Eukaryota; kingdom Metazoa; phylum Chordata; class Mammalia; order Rodentia; family Castoridae; genus Castor; species Castor canadensis. The sequence goes on from NC_133396.1 coordinate 123,326,401, forward strand.
GAAATACTGGAGGTGAGCTGGGCAGGTTGTGGGCAAGTTAAACAGGTATAAAAAAGATCTCCATGCCCTACACTGGTGGCTCACGCCTGTAATCCTAGCTACTCAAGAGGCAGAGATCAGAGGGATCATGGTTCAAAGCTAGCCCTGGGCAAATGGTTCATGAGACCCTATCTTGAAGAAACTCATCACACACGGACACACACACAAAAGTTGGAGGAATGACTCAAGTGGTCAGAGTGCTTGCTTAGCGAGGGTGAGGGCCTGAGTTCAAATCCCAGTGCTGCCAAAGGAAAAAAAAGATCTCCATGAGGAAGTAACATTGAAACTGAGAATAGAAGGTAAGAAGGACCTCATGGGGGAGGAGCATTCCCAGTAGAAGGAAGAGAGGTACAAAGGCTCTGAGGAGGGAATGGATTTGATGTGACTTAGGGCTTGTAGGGATGGAGGTGGCCTAAGATGAGGTGAGGAGGCAGGCAGGACTTGGGATCATAGGGTCTCTTTTCTCATGGCTAGGAGTTTAGATTTTATTTGAGAGTAGTGAGTGTGTTAATCAGCTTTCTATCACTAAGATGAAATACCTGAGATGAGCAACTTAAAAGGAGGGAAGAGTTTATTTTGGCTCACAATTTTAGAGGTTTCGGTCCATAGTCACTTGGTCATGTTGCTTTGGTTTTGTGGTGAGGTTGAACATCATAGTGGGGAGCATGTGCTGGAACAAAGCTACTCACATTGAGAGAGAAAGAGGGAGAGAGAGGGAGAGAGAGAGAGAGAGAGAGAGGTGAAAGAAGGGCCCAGGTCCCAATATACCCCTCAAGGGCATGCCCACAGCCACCTACTTCCTGTAACTAAGCTCCATCTCCTAAAGTTTCCTCTGCCATCATTTGGGGACTAAGCCTTTTGGGGGGACATTTAAGAGCCACACCATAACATTCTTCCTCTGGCCCCCAAAGGCTCATGTCCACCTCATAATGCAAAAAATGCATTCACTCAGTCCATCTCCTAGAGTCCCCAAAGTCTTAACTGTTCCAGCATTGCCCAAAAAGTCTAAGTCCAAAGTTTCCTCTGAGACTCAAGGCAAACTTTTAGCTGTGAACCACTGTAAAAACAACAAGCATACAAAAAACCAAAATAAACCAAGTTGTATACTTTCTACATACAATGGTGAGAAAGGCACAGAGTAAACATTCCCATTAGAAAAGGGAAAAAATGAGGATATAGAAAGGAGAGATTAGACCAAAGCAAAACCAAAAGTCAGAAGGGCAAACCTGAAACCCTAAAGCTCCATGGTAGGCATGTAGACATACTGTGCCACGTGGGCTGTACACTGGGCAGCCCTCCCGCTATGAACTTACTGGCTGCAACCAACAGTGGGTTGGAGGATTTTTGGTAGAGGAGTGATATGGTCTACGTTGTATTTTATAAAGAAATTCTTTCATTATTGTGGCAAATGTGGCCAAGGTAAGAATGAACAAGGGAAAATCAGATGGAGTCTCCTAGAGAAGTATGACAATGGTGGGTAAGGGGGTGATAAGAGGTGGCACTGAACTGGACAGATGGTCCTGGATCAGAATCTGTTTTGGAGGTTGGGTTTATGAACCTGTAGCGCAAGGAAGTAAATGAAATTGCTGCAGGAAGGAGTAGGAACACAGTATGTCGCATGTCACTCAAGGAACTTGTGTTCTATTTTTAAGCCAGTGCAGATGACAGTGGGTGTCACAATCAAATAACCGTTCAGGAAGATCTCTCTGGTGAACTGAAATAATGGTTTGGAGGACCAGGGCAGAGACTGTGGCAAGAATTCAGATTCAGCATTATTCTAGCCTGAATGAGAGAGAGAGAGGAGAGAGGAGAGAGAGAGAGAGAGAGAGAGAGAGAGAGAGAGAGAGAGAGAGAGAGAGAGAGAAAGAGAGAGAGAGAGAGAGAGAATCCAGAATCCAGGGGGAACAGAATCCTGGGGAAGCCCAGTTCTGCAGTTGGGTCCCCCATGGGTAGGATAAACTACAGTACCTCTCCTCTCCTCTCTTCAGTCACTGAGGGCCCCATCCTGTCTGTGTCTCTGCAGGGTCCCATGCCTGCTGGCATGTTGATTGAGCGTTCCTCAGACTTCGGCAAGACCTGGCGGGTGTACCAGTACCTGGCTGCTGACTGTGCCTCCACATTCCCCAGGGTCCGCCAGGGCCAGCCTCAGAACTGGCAGGATGCTCGGTGCCAGTCCTTGCCACAGAGGCCTAATGGGCACCTAAATGGGGGGAAGGTAGGTAGAGGGAACCCTGAAAAGGCCAGCACAGGGAGAAATCCCCATGTACATACAGTCATGCGGACTCAGGTTGTAGTTTCACTTCTTTTTTCCTTGGCTGAGGTGTGTGCAGAGCAGCTCTCAGGGGAGGGAGGCTCAGAGTGGTGTCTTCCCTGTGGGTGGCGTATCTTCTGCCTCCCGTTCCAGCAGCTTTTCTTGGTTACACCCTTATCCAAGTCAATTCTGTCCACCTGCTCAGAGCCCAAGACTTTTTCCCAATTTGTGGAGGATTGAAGTGAAAATTTTCTGGAATGTGCAAGGGAAGTCACATCTAATGAGTGGTTTCCTTAAAATTTTATAAATAAAAAGCCTAGTCAAAATTGGAGTTGTCCAAGGTTGTGTGGACAGAGTGACCACTATAACCATACATCCTTGGGTTATAGACCCTCTCATTCATCCTGGGGTAATGGAAAATTATCATATCCTGAACCATCATCTGTAGGTAATATATCTTACCAACATTTTTGACCCAGGAAAAATATAAGTTCTTGGGATACTTATATTTTCAATTGGAGAGAAGAGATTGGACAAGGATGTGTGTGTATACCACACACACACTCCTAGGATCCTCTGATCATCTGCTCGCCTGGGACAGGTGTCAGACCTCATGTTCATGGTTCATCCCAGTTTTGAGTTGAGAAGGGCCTTGGAGTACCACAGGAGGGTGGGCATAGAATGGAAAGGAAGTCACTGCTGAGCTCAGAGCAGATTCTAGTTACTGATTAGTTCTTCCTTTTTCCCTCTCTGTATAGGTCCAACTTAACCTTATGGATTTAGCATCTGGGATTTCAGCACCTCAAAGTAAAAAAATCCAAGGTCAGTTTGGCTATGCCTCTTGCTCCTGGGACTGTGAGTGGGGAATGAAACAAATTGGAACCCAGGTCATGGAAATTTCTGGTTATCCCTTAGATTTTCAACAGGGTTGAGATTCACTAGTTGCCCTATGTACCCTAAAGTGATATTGTGTGGAGAATGCTGTCAGAAGGTTGGGGGTTGGAGAGGATGAATCTTGATATAACATAAAAAGTGAAGGCAAGAAAAGAGGGCTAAAGATTTTTTTCCTAGGAGACTACTTACTTCTAACTTCCTTCTTTATTTTCCTTTCCCTCTTTGCCGTTGCCCCTCAGAGTTGGGAGACATCACAAACTTGAGAGTCAACTTCACCAGGCTGGCCTCTTTACCCCAGAGGCGCTACCACCCACCCAGTGCCTACTTTGCTGTGTCCCAGCTGCGTCTGCAGGGGAGCTGCTTCTGTCATGGCCATGCTGACAGCTGCGCCCCCAAGCCTGGAGACCCTGCAGGACCCTCCACTGCTGTGCAGGTGATAGCCCAGGGTGTGGAAGGTGGAGGGGAAGGGGCAGGACCAGGAAAGATCAAAGATGTTCTTGAACTCCTGCGAAGCAGGTTATTCAGCAAAAACCAAAATGAATCTAAGTGAATGCCATTTCAAAAATCAGAATTAGGTAATGTTTCTGCAGATGTGCTTTGTGGTTGAAGATTCTAATTTTCAGTTGCATGCAAGTGTATGTGTGGGTGTTGAGGAAGAATTTAAGGCAAGTCTCCTCAATCCCAGTTATACCTTGTAATTATAATGTGTGAATTATTATTTGCAATATTATTATTTGGATATGAAAATATTACTATAAATTTTACTTTCATTGGGACCTAAAGCTACTTGACTGGGCCTCCACCTCTAATATCCTGCCTGAGTTGACAGTCCCTGGGCTGGGATTCTAAAGTCTCATCTGATGGTGAGATCTGGGCAAGCGAGCCATCAGTGTTTAGTACACATATGAAGTCTACATGGCCCAGTCCAGCCCAGTCAGATTCAGTAGGGATGGGCGGGGTGGAGAAGCTGAGTTAAATTAGCTCCCTAGTGGGTCCTCTGTGAACACAGACATGAGGTCCCTGAGTGGAGGAGACAGAGCCTTAGGTGAGGAGGCACAGGGGCCTTTCCTTTGCCTTTTCTAGGGCTTCAGTTCTATCAACATATGGGAGCATGGTGTTGGGCCTAGTGATAGAGGGCCAGAGGAAATCATAGAAGGCAGGCTGAAGAGAAATGAGCAGCAGTTGGCTCTGTTCTTTCCCCTTCAGGGCCAAGTCCTGCCCCAGGCTTCAGAGGGGGCAGAGGGAGGCCCATTTGGAGACCAGTGTTCTATGAGGGCTTATAAGACAAATTCCAAGAGCCCAAGACTGAGTAGGATGGCTGACCTGTGAAGAAGGTTGGGTGCTGATCCTTCGGTGTCTCAGTGACATTACTGATTCCGTTTAAGTGGAAATCAAGTTGCAGCCCTGACTTCAAGTCCTCCTGGTTGTATGGGTGGACAGTGGGATGTGGAAGAGGTAGTGAGTCACCTAGTCTTGGTGGGCCTGCAGTCTGGCAGCACAGTGGAATCATGGATGTCTGGGCTGTGTGCCCTGAGGGTGGGATCAAAGTAGGACTGAGCATTAGTATTTTGAAAAATGTTCTTCAGGTGATTGATTGTTAAGTGCAGCCAGAGTTGAAATGGAATTAGAGAGACCCAAGAGGCCTCATGAAGGAGATGCCATTCTAGCTGGAGTTTCTGGGTAGGATTTTGCTGATGAATACAGAGAGAGGGAATTTTTAGACAGGAAAAACATCAGAAAAGGCCAGAAGATGGGAAAAAAGTAGGGCTTCTACAGGGAGCAGCTGGAAGTTCTGCAGGGAGTAGGAGATAAGAATGGAGCAAACATGGTACAGATCCTTGAATGCCAAGCTGAAGGTGTTAGGCTTAATTTGGAAGGCAGTTAGCACACAATAGCTATTCTATTTTTATACTTTAATGAGTCTAGTAACAATTCATCCTAAGAGCCCCATCAGCCAAACAACTTAGTCACATGTTGCTGGGATATTACTCCCCAGAGAGTCCATAGGTCTTCTAGAATTCCACCATCAAGGGTGTGAGCACCTTCCAGGTGTGTCAGGGACTGGGTATGGGGGGGGGGTTTGTCAAAGTGCAAGGAGTGCGCTTGTAAGATCCTTGCTAGAGGAGCAGTTCAGGTACACACAGCATACTCACACACATTCTCACACGTGTGTGTGCTAACATACAGAAAGTGATGACAGGCAGGTGAGCTAGTGTTGCAGGAGCTGGGTGAAGGCTGGAGCACCCAGGGATAGTGTCCTGGAAGGGCTGAAGTCTGGGTAGGGCCCTGAATGATGGGCAGAGAGGTCAGAGGGGAGAGGGCAGGTCCACCCCTGGGGCTCTCCAGTGTTAGTTATTCTAATGACCCATGGCCCCTCTCCCAGGTCCATGATATCTGCGCCTGCCAGCACAACACTGCCGGCCCCAACTGTGAGCGCTGTGCACCTTTCTACAACAACCGGCCCTGGAGACCCGCCGAGGGCCAGAACCCCCATGAATGCCAAAGTAGGAGCCTGGAACCACTCCTTCCCTGTAGTGACTGGGTTGGGTACTGATCCTTCTTTGTCTCCGTGACATCACGTGGGACACAGAGGGGGTCTGGCTGTTATTATCCAAAGGGAGATGAAGTTGTGACTCTCTTGGTTATGTGTGTGGGGTGAAGAGATTGGGTGTTGTCTCACACCCCCACTGCCTCTACTTCCTCTTTAGCCAGTTCTGGAGGGGCCAAGGATTGGTCTCTGCTGATGCCACATGGCTTTCATGGTGGTGTCTCCAGAACCTTCTTCCGGCCCCTTCTACTGTTTCAGGTATATTTGGTTCCCTGTTGTCATTTCACCTACTTCAAATGGCCCTCTGGATCAGAGCCTCCATTTGCACAGCCCACAGAGAGACAGTGACCCAGCACATCTGTGGTGGCTGTCGGGGAGGGCTGTGGATTGACTTTTCAAAGGGCTCTCTCTTTGGGCCAACATGGCCCCTGTTCTTAAGTGCATCCCACACTGGAGTCAGAAGGCCTGAGTGCCCATCCACCTTGCTTTCTTCTTGTTATGCAGCCTCAGATAGTTACTCAAGTGTCCCTTGGCCTCTGTTTTGCCATTTCCCTGCCTTGGGCATTTCGCAGAGTTGTTAGTGAAGTGACTGCACTGCATTGGTGCCTGTTGCATAGATGGCACTGGTGCTGGTCAGAGGTCAGCCTTGGGACTCCCCTTTTCCAGGGTGTGATTGCAATGGGCACTCGGAGACCTGTCACTTCGACCCAGCTGTGTTTGCTGCCAGCCAGGGGGCATATGGAGGTGTATGTGACAACTGCCGGGACCACACTGAAGGCAAGAACTGTGAGCGATGTCAGCTGCACTATTTCCAGAACCGACGACCAGGAGCTCCCATTCAGGAGACCTGTATCCGTGAGTAGTACCTTTTGGGACGCAGGTCATCTTCCATCCATTACTCCCTGTTTACTGTGGTGACAAGAGAACACATGTCCCTGGGGACACAAAGGCTATCAGGAAGCATGAAGATTTGGTCATGGGTCAAGACTTGTGGGGATTGTTTTAACTTGCCTATGCACTACTAAGCCAGTCACTTAACCTCTTGGACCATCAATCGACAAGCCAATCAATGTAATCTTTCTTTTGGTCATAGTAGAGGAAAAAAGTAGAGGACAGTTCCTGTCCTTGGATAATATAAAGCAAACAGACATGAAACAGAAGGATAGAAGCATTGTGTCCATGCTTTTGCCCTTACCCTGTTGTTCTAATGTTTATTTTTCTATTTTCCCCAGCATCCAGCACTCCCTATGGCAGGGATTATGTCTTCTATCCTCTGGCCACAGCCCACTGACTCACAAATCACTGATGTTCAAGAAATGTTATTGAGGGTGGGGGATGGTCCAAATAATGTACACACATGTAAATAAATGCAAACATGATACCTGTTGAGACTGTTCCAGGAATCAGGGGAGAGGGGATAAAGAGAGCAGCAGAGGGGTGAATTCAAATATGATATATTTGATACATTGTAAGAACTTTTGCAAATATGCCAATGTACCCCCACCCAGCACAACAATAGACAAGAAAAGAAATATTAATTAAACATATGAACGGACTGGGATGAAACCGTGAGCGATGTTTAAGGTGCCTACAAGGCTGCTGGGTTGGTACAGGAAGAGCACACGGGACTGAAGCAAGTTGATTGAGGAGGGTTTGATCAGGAAAGACCTCCAGGATGAAGGAGTCAAAAGTGTTGAAAGGCAGGAAAGAAGCAGGGAGCAGAGAGGGGAAAGCTGGGTCACTTCCTGCGGATATTGTTTGTTTATGGGAATGAACTTGACTTTGACCCCTCTCTCCAGCAGTTACTTGCAATGTGATCTTAAGTAAGTTCTTTAATATTTCCAAGCCTCAGTTTCCTTATCTGTACAACGATCGTCACCTTTCAAGGTTATCATGAAGATTGCATAAGGCACCAAAGCCAGTGCCTGGTTCAAGGCATGTCTCATAGTGCTCAGTAAATAACAACAAAGTATATCTGTAGTACTTCCATGTGCCAGCTACTGTCCCATCTGGTTTATATTTACTCATTATTTTCCCATTTGACACGTTAGGAAACAGAGGCACAGAGAGGTTAAGTTCTTGCAGAGGTTGGCAGGTTGAAAGCCCGTGGTGGAACAAGGATTTGAACCACAGTCTGATTCCTAGAATCTGATCTGAACTTTCAACTTTACTTTATTCCTACCATGATGGTTGATTTCGGCTCTCAGCTTGCGAGTGTGACCCAGATGGGGCAGTTCCAGGGGCTCCCTGTGACCCAGTGACCGGCCAGTGTGTGTGCAAGGAGAATGTACAGGGAGAGCGCTGTGACCTGTGCAAGCCCGGCTTCACTGGACTTACTTATGCCAACCCACAGGGCTGCCACCGTGAGTAGAGGCCCCAGCTTGTCATGGTGTGGGGCAGGCTGCATGGGGACACCAGCCTGAGGCTTTCCCAGATCACAGAGGGACCCCCTCCCCACCACTTCAGGGTAAACAATGGGGATGTGCCTGGCATTGCTTTGCCTGGAATTCTGATTTCTTATTTTCCCCTGCACTTGGAGGCGTGCCACTGCTCTCCAGCAGGTGGCAGCACAGGCCTGGGCTGAGTGTTGGGACTGAGTCAGCCAGAGCAAGGGTGGGCAGGAGAGAGCAGTCAAGCTGCCAGATGGTTGGGAAGGCACAGTGGCCATGAGTCAGCAATGTTATCCAGAGGGAATGGCCCTGGCCAGTGCTTTTCCCTCCCTCCTAGACATGTGTCTTCTGGGGCTGAGCTTTCTGTGGGGTATCTGTCTGAGCCCAGCACCCCTCCCTCCCACAGGCTGTGACTGCAGTGTCCTGGGGGCCCGGCGGGATATGCCCTGTGATGAGGAGAGTGGGCGCTGCCTGTGTCTGCCCAATGTAGTGGGCCCCAAATGTGACCAGTGTGCTCCCTTCCACTGGAAGCTGGCCAGCGGCCGAGGCTGTGAACCATGTGCCTGTGACCCGCACAACTCCCTCAGTCCCCAGTGCAACCAGGTATGAGGTGGGGGTGGACCCGGGGACCTTCAGCAGCAGAGAGCTCCTGTTTACTGATATCTCTGTCTCACCATCATGCAGCACTCTGGTCTTTCCATAGTCGGTCAGGCCTGTGTCACCTGATGTCCCTCTCTCTGTGGCTCTCAGCCTTGGGCAATGCCTTGTTCACCACACCTTCTGCAGAGTACCTCTGGGCCTTGACCTCGAGGCTGGTCTCTGCTCTGGGAGTCCTTGTTTTACAAGGCTCACCTGTGCTCCAGCCAGCGAGGACTGGATTCTGTGTGTGGAGCAGAGGTCCAGACAGGACCTGGTCTCCAAATAGCAGGGCAAGATAGAGCCTGAGAGGACGGGTTCCCTGAGGGTGTTCTCCCCTGCTCAGTTCACAGGGCAGTGTCCCTGTCGAGAAGGGTTTGGTGGCCTGACGTGCAGTGCTGGAGCTATCCGCCAGTGTCCGGATCGTACGCACGGAGATGTGGCCGTGGGATGCAGAGGTGCGTGCTCTCTGCTTGGGAGAACAAGCGCGTGGATGGGTGTGAGGTGTGGGAGGAGAGACACGTGGTGAGGACTGAGGTCTGTGATATGATCGGACATCCTGGATTAATACGTGTGGTGTCAGCCTGGGCGGCCCCATGAGTACGGTGTCCCCCACACTGCTTGGCTTCCCCACGCTTAGGTCAGTCTAACTGCAGGCTGCTCCCACGTCCCCACATAGGAGGGTTGCCTTGCTTGTCCCTCCCTGAGAAAGAGCATTTCCTACAAGCAGCAGTAGGAGTGGAGGTCATTCATTCCCTCCTAATGATGGAGAAAGTGAGTCCTGAGATGGAAAAGATGCCACTTTCCAAAGAGTCATTTTGATGTAGTGACAAGATCATGGTATGCAGACACAGTTTTGATCTCATCACTTCCCCTTTTTAGACTCAGTTTCTCCTCTGAGGAAGCACACTGTATTCCTCCCTTCTTTGAGGGAGGGAGCAAGCACTGGGGGTGTCTCAGTGGTCTCATTTATAAAAGTGGAAAATAAACATGGTGAGCTTAGGCTGGGTGTAGTGGTCCCTTCCTATAATCCTTGCCACTTGGGAGGTAGAGGTAGGAGGATCAAGGTCCAGGATGGCCCATGCAAAGTGTGAGACCCTATCCAGAAAATAACTATAGCAAAAAAGGCTCGGGGCACACACAAGAGTAGTGGGCTCAGTATGGTTGCAAAGATCAGATGACTTCATGTGAGTGTGACTAAGATTGTGCCTGGCACATGGTGGGCTCTAGATGCTTTCTGTCAACAGCATGGCTTTTGTTTCCAAGTCACACAGGAGGACCTCAGGTCAGACCTTCTTTTTAGGGAACTCCCCACCAGATGCCTTCATCTCCCTGGCCCCTGTCTCTGACTATTATTTCTCCTGGCTCTAGCCTGTGACTGTGACTTCCGGGGAACAGAAGGTCGAGGCTGTGACAAAGTCTCGGGCCGTTGCCTCTGCGGCCCTGGCTTGACTGGGCGTCGCTGTGACCAGTGCCAGCGAGGCTACTGTGACCGCTACCCGGTGTGTGTGGCCTGCCACTCTTGTTTCCAGACCTATGATGCAGACCTCCAGGAGCAGGCTCGGCGCCTTGGCAGTCTGCGAAATGCCACTGCCGGCCTGTGGTCCGGGACAGGTCTGGAGGACCATGGCCTTGCTTCCCGGATACTGGACGCCAAGAGCAAGATTGAGCAGATCCAAGCAATTCTTGGCAGTACCTTGGTCACAGAGCAGGAAGTGGCACAGGTGGCCAACGCCATCTTCTCCATCAGGTAATCCCTTGCCCTGCCAACCAAGTGGGAGGATTATGCTACATGGGTTCATGAAAGGGGCACACGGGTTCTTACTGACATTCATGTGGTCCACTGCAGTTCTTAAGGCGTTTTCACATGTGCTCTTTGTTGATGTCTGCGACAATCCTGGGAGGATGGAATGGCAGCTTGTATTACTTCTGTCTTGCAGATGATACAGGCACAGTTAGGTGATGACAGAGCTCCACAGCCACTAGGGGGCCAGGAGCCCAAACCCAGAGCTCTTTCAAGTGCCCTGTGCTGCCTAGGAGAGTCAGCTCTGGATTAGTCACCCTGGCAGAGGGGGAAGGGTTCTAAAAATAGTTCCAAATTTGCCTTTGGAATGGAAGCAGTCTCACCCACCCCGTCCCACGAGCAGAGGTGCCTTCTTAGTGAGATGAGGTTCTGGAAGCTTCTATAATTAATTTGCACTGGCAGACTGGCAGTGCAGAGCTCTCCAGGTGTGTGGTTGGCAGCAGAGCAATGGCAGCCTGAGAAGCGTGAAGTCCGAGTATCTGTCACTTATGGGGCTGCTAGGGCTTCTTTGGGGGGGTTCAGTAGAGGAACCAGAATGAGTGTTGGGAATCGTTCATTCGTTTATTCACTCCACATGTGTTTTAAAGCATCTAATATGAGTATATGGTGTTGGGGATAATAAAATTAATATCCAGAGGCTCAGGTGGGCCTGCTGACATGTAAACAGTGAAATTAGGTGGCACATGTTGTAAGAGAGCTAAACCTTCCCACAGAATGTAATTCTGTCAGGCTTCACAGGGGAGGTGCCTGTTGACCTCAAAAAATTGGAGTCTGTCCATAAGCAGTTAACTGGGAATGTCAGCATGGAGTGGCAGGCCATGAAAGGGTGTTCCATGCCTGAGCCCAAAGGTCAGGGTCCTGAGGCTCCTTTAGGTGGGCATAACTGGTGGGCAGGAGATGGGGGCTGGAGCTCAGTGGGGTGGTGTGGGCTACAGAAGAAATGTGGGAGCCACTGCTGTACCCGGGTAGCTGAAGTCAGCCTGAAAAGAGCCAGGAGGAGCAAGGCAGGCCAGGGTTCCTCGCTGGGGAGAAGGGGGAGGTGGAGAATTGGGAATGTTAGGTTCACAGAAACCAAGCAAAGAAAGCATTTCATGCACCTGCCTGCAGAGTGATGGAGGGAGGCCGTGCAAACTGACCTAGTTCTTCCCTGCCTCTGCCCAGCAGAACCTCTGCAGCCCGTGGCTTCTCCCATCCTTTCTCCACGGGCAGCTGTTTTTCCTGAACTCAGCAGTGGCTCCTCCAAGAGGAGGCTGGAGTCCCCTCCTATATTTTAGCTAATGCTCTTTTCCCATCTCAGGCGGACTCTCCAGGGCTTGCAGCTGGACCTACCCATGGAGGAAGAGATTGTTTCGTTCCCTGGAGACCTGGAGAGTCTGGACAGAAGCTTCAGTCGCCTCCTTGTTATGTATCAGAGCAAGAGGGAGCAGTTTGAGAAAATAAGCAGTGCTGACCCTTCAGGTGAGAGAAGGGGACATGGCCATGGTATGCCCCGCCCCCTCTCCTCTTCTGCTCCTCCCCACTGCCTGGTGTCCAGGGCCAGGGCAAGCTCCATCCACACTCTTCTTCCTTCAGGAGCCTTCCGCATGCTGACCACAGCCTATGAGCGGTCGTCCCAGGCTGCTCAGCAGGTGTCCGACAGCTCCCACTTGCTGCGCCAGCTTAGGGACAGCCGCAGAGAGGCAGAGGAGTTACAGAGGCAGGCCGGAATGGGTGCTGGTAGCCCCCAGCTCTCCACCCTGAGGCTACAGATGGCTTCCTTGCCTGACCTGACACCCACCATCAACAAGGTGACTCAGGGCATGGGAGTCTACTTCCTGGAGCCCCTGCCCAGGTTGTCACACATCAACTGCTGCCGCGTGTTTCCTATTAGGACAGACCTGCCCTAGTGAGAACCTACCTGATTCATCCTGACCCTTGTACCCCTCACTGTGTGCTCAGAGGTTGCCAAGGAAACACATTTCTGGTGCCTGGTTGTCATGGAGATGCCTGGCTGTTTGTTTCCTGGTGTGGGATGGGAGTGGTTGTTGAGGAGCCTCTTTGACACCCCCATCTCTCTACAGGTCTGTGGTGGCTCCAGGCAGATGGCCTGCACTCCAGGAGCATGCCCTGGTGAGCTGTGTCCCCAAGATAATGGCACGACCTGTGGCTCCCACTGCAGGGGTGCTCTCCCCAGGGCTGGAGGGGCCTTCTGGATGGCGGGGCAAGTGGCTGAACAGCTGCGTAGCTTCAACTCCCAGCTCCAGCAGACCAGGCAGATGGTAGGTCCAGTGGAGGTGGGGTGGACACAGGTAGAATGAGGCAGAGGGCACAGAGCCCTTCAGGCAATTCAGAGCTCCTGCTTTTACAGTGAGGAGAGACTAAAACTCAGAGATAGTAGATGACTTGCCTGAGGGCTCCACACCAAGTGCAAGATAGAATTTGGAGATTGGGCTTTTTTTTTTTTAAACACAACATGTACACCATTCTTCTAGGGTCAAACTGGGTTGGTTACAAATGCTTCATAGATAGGTGTTAAGGTAGAGGGTGACTCCACAATCCTGGGGGGCTGCCGAGAGGCCCCTTGGGGGTTGTCCCCCTTTGTGACCCATAGTGTGTGTCAACAGATTAGGGCAGCTGAAGAAGCTGCCTCTCAGGTCCAATCAGATGCTCAGCGCCTGGAGAGCCAGGTGAGCACCAGCCGCTCCCAGATGGAAGAAGATGTCAGACGCACACGCCTCCTCATCCAGCAGGTCCGGGACTTCCTCACTGGTGAGCTGGTCTTGCGTCCCCTCTGTTGATGTTCCTGCTCCTGCATGTCCTGCATTCCCAGGTCCAGTTCATCAGCCCACCTTCTGCTGCCCTCATCTGCATGTCTGCCACCACCCTTTGTTTGGCCCACCCCTCCCTGCCTGCTCCATGTGATCCATTCTCCATCGAACAGCCTGAAGCCTGAAACACCTCTTCAAAATATATCTAAGTCTGATCACATTGCACTCCTGCTTAATATCCTTCAATGGCTTCACCTTGTTCTTGGATAAACTCCCAGGTCCTTTCTTGGCCTACGAAGTCTGGCACCCGTCCATCTCTTGGTGTGACCTTGTGCTCCTCTTTCCTTCCCTCACTGGATGTCCTTGAACATGTCAGACTCTTGCCTGCTTCAGGGACTTTAATTTGCTCTTTGCCTGCCTGGGATTCTTTTTCCAAGGCTGCTGTGTCTTGTCCTCCAGGTCTCAGTTATAATGTCACCTCCCCTAGAGAGGCCTTTCCTGACCTCTTTATCTATGGACATCCCCTTTCCTTCCCATTCTCCTTTGGAGTTGTAACTTCATGGCACTGCTAAGTCTCTATGGTTCTTGGGTTCCTCTGTGAATGTGCTGTGTGTCTCCCCAGGAGACTCCAAGAGGGCAGGGATGGTTGTCAGTCTTATTTACAGCTAAATCTCCAGCACCTAGCCCAAGGCCAACCCAGGAAGCATCCCACTCTAATGCAATGAATGGATGGACGCTATTCCCCGCCCTTGCTCCTGGAGAGTGAGACAGGACTCAGGGGCCATGTACAACTTTGGCAGCTTCTGTTTTTCTTTGCCTCATCTTTCCCTTGCAGACAGGGATGGTAGTATTTCACAAGTTTATTCTGAGGATCAAACGGCTGATGTAAAAAGTGCTTTGAAAAATTAAAGGTGCCTCCAGAATGTGAGTTGATATTATGAAATTTCTGGTCCCTGCCAGGGAATTTGCTTGGCTGGGAGCCCAGTTAATATGGCTGAGGGTTTGGTGTAGCAGTGACTCTTCTTGCTACTATTGCTGTGGTTTTGCCCCACACAGGCCAAAGCTCTTTCCTGAGTGTAGATAGCAAGGCCAATGACTTGCTTAAGGCCATGCGGTCCCTCTGGGGGAAAATGTTACTGGAGAAGCAGGAAGATGGTGCCCAACACATAAGGATGAAGGGACAGGCCAAGGTTTGGGGATCAGACTCAGGCAAGGGCGGCTTGTCCCCAAGTCAAGCCCAGGGAGGCTGAATGACAATTTATCCTGTATTAACCTGTCCAGGGCAAGGGCCTCAGGGGTAAAGGGGGTTGGGTTTCTCTCCTTGTGGGGCAGCCCAGGCTCACAGGAACATGCAGGGAGTGGTCAATCTCACTCATGCTGCCTTTAAGGTCAAGTCCTGTGATGGGTCCAGGGCCACAGGGAAGGAGCAGAGCCTGAGAGAGACCTGGCCATGGGGAGAATCCATGAAGATTCTCACAGTACTGTAACAGTAGGCTCTAGTCTCTGAGACCCGTTATCAGAGGGGCCTGTGGTGCTGACTGCTGTTGGCATGCAGGGTCACAGCAGGCGAGGGAGAGTGGCAGGTCTACCGGGGAGGACATTAACATTGCCTTTACTAGTTCTCCAGATGGAATCCATCAAACTAATAGTTAGTGTTTATTAAGTTCACAATAAGTGTGGGGCACTTCTAAGTGCTTTGCATGTATTGCGTTATTTAATCCTGGGTACCTGAGCTAAGCACTATTATTATTTCTATTTTGCATATAAGGAATCTAGACACAGAGAGGTTAAGCAGCCTGTCTAAGGGTATCCAGCTAGAGGTGATGCAGGTAGGACTCAAGCCCAATGATCTTACTCTATTGTCCACAAACTACATTATTGCCTCATGGTATGGACACAAACACACACAGTTTGTTAATGTTTTCCTCTCTCTAGGTCCCCCCCCACACACCTCTTCTGACCTGGTTAATTCCTGCTCATCCTCTGAGAAGCCCCCGAAGTTATCCCACTCTCCTCCAGGAAGCCTCCCTGGACCTGTCACCTGGGGGAGGTGCTCCTCCAGTGCCATCCTCGCACCTGGGCTTACCCTGGACTTTTATTCATACATTATTATGCTTCCTTGTTTACAAACCTGTCTCACTAGATTTTGAACTTCCCAAGCACAGGGACATCATCTAATTTGATTTTGCAGCCTTAATTCCTCGCATGCTGTTGTGCGAGCAGTAAATATTTACTAAGCCCATTCTAAGCCTCAGAAGACCTATAACTGAATGTATTGCAGACCCAGCCTGTGCCTGCAGCT
This sequence comes from Castor canadensis, assembly GCF_047511655.1. Taxonomy (NCBI): domain Eukaryota; kingdom Metazoa; phylum Chordata; class Mammalia; order Rodentia; family Castoridae; genus Castor; species Castor canadensis. The sequence goes on from NC_133396.1 coordinate 123,342,012, forward strand.
GAAGTTTTCTGCAGAAAACAGGAATGCCAAAGCAGGGCAGTGATAGGCTCATCCTTGTGGTGGGAGGCTTTCTGGGGAAGGTGTTTATTAAACTCTGTTTGGAAGCAGGACTCCAGGTTAGAGGTGTGGCTGATGTCTGGGTGGGCAGGTGTGATGAGCCCTCTTAGTTAAACTCAGCTAGTTTTGTCTTGAGCTTCTGCTGTGTGCTGCTGCAGAATGGCCGGAGGGACATAGCAATGGCCAGGCCTGTCTCCCACCTGGCATGGGGAGGGGCTGGGGATGGGATCTAGATAGCCAGTTGGTGAGTACACCCTCTGGTAGTGAAGCATGGGCAAATCATCTGGGTTAGTGCTTCCTTCCCAAACACTTCCATACCAGAGAAATCTATAAAAGCAAATAGGGAGACATGGGGAGATGTCATCTCTGTACTTCTGACCTTACTCTCTGACTCAGTATTGGTTTGTAAAAACTCTTGCTAATTGATTATTACATGTCACACCTTTAGGTCGGGGATCATTAGTTCCATTTTATAGATCAGGATGGGACCCTGATCACTTGACTGGTCCCAGGTGGCTTGAATAGGAAAGCAAAACCTGGATCTAGAGAGCCCTGTCAATCATTCATTTACTCTTAAAACACCAAGGACCTCCGAGTGCCCGGCACTGTGCTGGGGTCTGCAGAGATAGCTGTGGACAAAGCCCACACCCTGTTTTCATGAAGCTTACATTTTAGTGGGAAAAGAGACAAAACCCAGATAAACAAGGCCAGTGTTCCCATGTGGGTGGTGTTAAGTGCTGGGGAGAAAGATGAAGCAAGGATGGAGAATGAGGAGGCCCAGTCTAGGGTGAATGGAAGATGCAGTTCTCCATTCGATGAGAAGGTGACATTCCTGCAAAGAATGATAATCCTTATCTGCCTTTGCAGACATGAGCGCTCAACATGGTGTGCAGAGAAGGGGTCTTATTGCCAAGGAAGCAGCTCTAGTGCCTGGTCACTCCCCCCAATTTGGGGCTGATTATGTGTATGCTGCAGGCATTGTTCAGTACCAGCTGCTTGGCACCACCTCCTCCTCCGGGCCCTGCAGCTTCCTGTGGCACTAGACACTTAGCTGCCACAGCTGTGCTGACACTCCTCCTCCCCACAGCACTGAGCATAGGACAATCATTCTCCTACAGCATTTCCGGAAACTCCCAGAGAATCAGCGTGGCCCCTGAGCACTGCTCAGCCTGGAGGGGCTGCTGGTCCTGAGGGAGGTGAGTGGGCTTCCTCAGTCTGATGGATGGATGGCTGTCTTCCAGATCCTGACACAGATGCAGCCACTATCCAGGAGGTCAGTGAGGCCGTGCTGGCCCTGTGGCTACCCACAGACTCGGCCACAGTTTTGCGGAAGATGAAAGAGATCCAGGCCATCGCAGCCAGGCTCCCCAACGTGGACCTGGTGCTATCCCAGACCAAGCAGGACATTGCACAGGCTCGCAGGCTCCAGGCTGAGGCTGAGGAGGCCAGGTATGACATGGGCCCTCAATTCCTCCCTGCTCGGGATTGGGCTGATGCTTTGCTTCCCAACCCTGTCATTAGGAAAGGGGTGTAGAGGGTGGAATACAGAAAGAGGTGCTTATCACGGTGGGGGATGGTGTAATCTGCAGAGTCTGGATTACACTTCACTCACATGACCCTGTGTTCCATATGGGCAACTGTGCCCAGAGGTGTCTCCAGCATCACTCACTGAGCATGTCTGCTTGGTGGAGTTCTGGAAGTAAGAGCTGCTGAGCATCCCTAATACTCCCCTTGCTCTTATCTTGGCTGGGAATGGTATTTTTCTGGGGGTGTGTGAGTTGAATCAGACACTCGTTCATTCACTGTTCACTCATTCTCTCTCCCCTTCTCCTTCCTCTTTAACTCACTCAGGAGCCGAGCCCATGCGGTGGAAGGCCAGGTAGACGATGTGGTTGGGAACCTCCGACAGGGCACAGTGGCACTGCAAGAAGCTCAGGACACCATGCAAGGCACTAGTCGCTCCCTTCGGCTTATCCAGGACAGGGTTGCTGAGGTGAGGTTTTATGACTTCCTCCCCTCCATATTTGGGAATGAACAGATTTAGGCATGAGGGATAGAAGATTCCAGAATGTTACCCAATTGGAAACTGAGCTGGAGGTCTAGAAAAGGCCCGGCTTGGAACCTTGGACTGTTCTATCCATGCAGAAGGCAAGGGTGGACTCTGAGATACGGCAGGGGTGGAGTCAGGCTGGAGAAGGAGGAGGCCTGGATGTCAGTGAACAGGAAGGTGTTTGGGAGGGGACCGTTGTGAAGTCCTGGTTGGAGAGATATTTTTATTGCCTGAAGACTGGGAGAAAAGCTGGGGGAAGAAGACCACTTGCTGCTATATCCCCAGATTCCTCTCTCTTTCCACAAAGGTTCAGCAGGTCCTGGGGCCAGCAGAAATCTTGGTGATGGGCATGACAGAACAGCTGGGAGGCTTCCGAGTACAGATGGAGGAGCTCCGCCGCCAAGCCCAGCAGCAGCGGGGACAGGCAGCCCAGGCCCAGCAGCTTGCAGAGGGTGCCAACGAGAGGGCACTGAGTGCCCGGGAGGTACAGAGAGTGCAGAGTTAGCCCAATGTTGCATAGTCAGAGGGGGGTCCTGAGCAGGATGGACTTTGCACACTTTATAAGACCATGGGCTCTAAGTCACATGGAGTAACAGAACCAGAAGTGGCTTCTGCATGAACCCAGTCATAGCCAGGCATCTGAATTCCATCATGGCTGCCTCTGGGGTAGCTGGGCCAGGGACATGGAAGATGTTCTAGCTCAGATGCTCTCCTTTTACAGATGAGATTGTGACTTGTCCCCAGGCTCAAAGCTCATTTACAAAGCACATCTCTTGACACCTGATCTGGAGTTTGTCTCCTCAGTCCCCAGCTTGGCTAGACACTCTTAGCTTAGACAGACACCCTGGGCTCCATCACAATCAGAATTTGATTAGAGATCAAAGAGCTGTTCTTAGTGCTTCAAGTGTGCTACCTGCTTCCTCCAGGGTCAGGAACAGGCATGGGCAATTTTGGTTGCCAAGTTGCCAAAAATGCTCTTAAGTGACACCTTAATATTCACCTACTGTTACGGGGTTGAAGTGTGCTTGAAGTGAGGTGGGAAGTGACAGAGCCTAGAGATGGAAGGAGGGAGATCCAGAATTTTAAGACATCACCTGGGTTAGGCAAACCCAGCCCTTTAAGGAATAATAGGAGGCACCTTATCGCTGTGCGCTGATTTGAATGATGTCAAGTGCTTTAGCCACAGGTTTTTGGGATGGATGATGGTGGTGACAACACTGAGACTGGTCTGTCTTTTCCAGGGATTTGAGAGAATAAAGCAAAAGTATGCAGAGCTGAAGGACCGGCTGGGTCGGAGTCCCATGCTGGGTGAGCAGAGCAGCAGAATCCTGAGTGTCAAGACAGAGGCAGAGGAGCTGTTTGGGGAGACCATGGAGATGATGGACAGGATGAAAGGTGAGGGACGGCTGGGTGCATGGACCGTTGGGCATCCCTAAAGGCTGATGGTCCCCTCCCAGGGCTCCTGAGGCCCATTCTTTTTGGAGCAGCAGTGCTAAGGCAGTGAGATCAATCGGAATTTACCTCTCGTATGTGGGGAATGCAGACCTGTTCACGTGACATGGCATGGCCTACGCTGAGAAAGCTCACAATTCAGCTGAAGCCATTTTCCCCATTACCTGTAAGATGCATGAAACTCTATTTAACAACACAAGGTGGTCTGTGATAAGGGATGAATAATAAGAGATCTAGGGGTTCAGAGAGAAATGGTCAATGAAAGAAAAGTTCAGAAAGATAGAATTTGAGGTGGGCCTGCGAGGAAATGTAGGCCCACAAGAGCTATGAGGAAGAGGAAGGACATCAAGACACGGGTGATGAGAAGGAATGAAGCATACTCTGAGGATGGGGACAGGATTCATCTCCATGAGAAAAGGGGTGATGAAGAACCAGTGGGAGAGAAGTAGCATAACTCCACATGGTGGGGTCCATGTAGCTGGGCTCCAAGGCCCAGATGAAGACGATAGATTTGCTCCTGCTGATGTAAGGAACCATCCAAGGTTTTGAATATGGTGGAGGCATAATAGTAGCTTTTGAGAAGGTTCTAAGGTTTCCTCAGAAAGAGGAGTAGGGGTTTCTAGAAACCAGTTAATCACTAGTATTTGATGATAGTATTGTTGAACTAGAGAGTACAGTGAATGCCATAAACTTTCTGAATTTAGCCAGAGTGGTTGTCAAAAATCTTACCAGGTAACCAGGTAGACACCATAAAGACGGTTGGGTTGGTGGGTTCCTAATGAATAGATGTGAGGTTATGGCCACCTCAAAAATAAGGCAAAAAGGACTGACTTTAAGGAAGTAGCCCAGTAACTGGTTCAGTTCTTGACCACTGATGCTTTGAATAAAGATAAAGAATTTGTTTATCAAATCTGAGGGTGACAGACAGTCAATACATCAGAAAACAGACTCATTATTCTAAGAGAATTACAAAAGCCTAGATGGGCTGAAGCCAACCAGACCAGTTTAAATAAGAAGAAGAGTTACCCTGGCCATGTTTGTAACCCACAAATACAGCTCAGGTGAGGCTGGCTTCTTAGTGGCTCTGTCACTGCAAATACTTTATAACTGGTAAGTGATAGGCAAATACAAGTTGTTATTTACCTGAAAAGGACCCAAGAGTTTTGATTAACTGCAAGCTGATTATAAGCCAGCAATGTCTTGCTACTGCCCAAAGCATTAATAAATACAAAGAAGACAGAGTAAGGGGAGTAATAGCTCAGGGGTGATCTTAAAACGATTTAGCACCTGGCATGCCATGTGCCACCAACCAGGAAAGGCTCAGCTTGTAGCATTTACCCACTTTTAGGAATTTACCTTAAATTGGAGGATAATGGGGAGGATACAGAATAGCAGCTTTTCCAAGCCAAAATCCTTCCCCACTTTCCCGCCCTAAAATGCGACTCCAAATAAACTTTGCCCTACCCTGGCCATCCTGTTATCACCTCCAGTTTAGACATGAAGGTCTAAGGGACTCCAGAGCAACCCAGTCCATCCTGTCCCCTAGGGACAACCTGAACTTTGTCAGGAATAGGGAGAGGCATGCACTGCTTTACGAGGCTCCAACTTTAGGCAGCTCTGGGTATTTGAAAAGTCTTCTCATGAAGCCAAAATCTGACCAATTCTTGCTTCTATCCATGTTATAGAAATATATCTGCCCTGTTCCCACATGATAGTCCTGCACACTTCTGAGGCTTTATTTTCTCCAGGCTAAAACATCTAGTCCTTATCTGATATAATTTCTGGGTCCCTCCCTTCCTTCCCACCCTGGCCACCTTCATCCTGATGTATGAAGGCTTGCCAATATCCCTTCTGAAGATGCAGTAGCCACCCTTTGAACACTATCCACCAGCAGAGTGTACCAGAATTTTCATTGGGCTGAAATCCAGCCAGTAGGCATCCACATGGACCTCCATGCTGATAAAATATTGAAACATGCCAGGCGCCAGTGGCTCACGCCTGTAATCCTAGCTGCTCAGGAGGCAGAGATTAGGAGGATTACAGTTTGAAGCCAGCCCAGGCAGAGTTTGCAAGACCCTATCTCAAAAAAAACTCATCACAAAAAAAGGGCTGGTGGAGTGGATCAAGATGTAGGCCCTGAGTTCACACTCCACCAAAAAAAAACCCCAAAACCACTGATGGGATGGTAGCTGATGGGGTCCAACAGCACTGTGTCACAAAGCTTGGTGTGTTGCAAGTCTGCTTGTTTTTCCTAAGAGTGGGATAGGGACTGGAGAGGTATGTAGCCCCTGCCTCAGAAGCCCACTCCTCTCGAAGGGATTCTCCTGTTGGTGCTGCTTTCCAGATTGGGGGTGGGGGAAGAAGGGGGGACTGAGATTCATTCCTCCTGCCTGTGTTCCTCTGCCTCAGACATGGAGTCGGAGCTGCTGCGGGAAAGCCAGGCTATCGTGCTGCGCTCGGCGGACCTGACAGGGCTGGAGAAGCACGTGGAACAGATCCGTGACCACATCAATGCGCGTGTGCTCTATTATGCCACCTGCAAGTGATCTCCAGCTCCACCTCTGGCCCCATTCATCTGCCCCCTTTGTTTTTGATGGGCAGGTGGAGCTTTTGGCTCCAGGAGGCTTTGACGTCACTCATAGCACAGTCCGGACCAACCTAGATGTGCAGCTGCTAGGATTGCTTTGTGCCACTGCTGAGCCTGCGCTGAAGGGAACAGCACATTTGAGGGACAGAGATGCTGATGATAGGCATGTCATTATGACCGGGAGCTCTCAAGTTGAGGGAGCTGGACTGGGTGATGTCCCCAGCCTTTGTCCTTCATTGTGGTGGAATCCTGGACCAACACAAAAACTGAACAGAAAGTGGTGTACAAGTGAAATACATAATAAATGTCTTTGGAAAGGAACCTGGAAGTCAAAGAGGGAAAAAGGTCTGTCTTTCCATTAAGTCAACTTTTGTACTGTTTCTGCCTCCATGTGGAATTCCTATGAGCTCAAGCCCATGGTTGCCCTGCTCACTCAGTTCAGCTTGCTCAACACCCGAACCTAGAGACTGGGCTCCTCCACCATGGGACTGGATGGATTCCATCCATAAGAGACCAGAGTAGCAGTTTTCACCTTTGTGTAGCAATCCAGCTTCTCATTTATAGACAAAGAAATAGAAATTCAGAGAAGGGAAGTAAACGTGTCCAGGTTCACACAGCTCCCAGCGGTGTTACAAATCAGCTGGTTGGGATCCTTTTGTTCTACCTGGATTCTCTCTGGGTATTATGATAGGCAAGTAGAAGCTCTTATAGTTATCCTTGAGTGCCCAAGGCCTAGGGGATAGACTGGCAGGTCTAGAAGTTTACCGCTCCAAGCCCTGAGAGCTTGGGACTATTGCTACAGATTTTAGAAGCCAGAGACTTATGGCTGGATGCACCCAGGTTGGTGTGCTTTAACCACTAGCACTTGACAGTTATTGTAATCCTGAGCTTCTAGCATCAGTGAGAGGCAGCAGCAGAGGACAGTACCTGCTAGTGTTATAGCTCCTGGGCAGGCCTTGGGTGTTGGGACTTTCACTCCTATAGGAGCTAGTGTTACATATCTTGGGCTTAGGCTGTTGGGACCTTTGACCATTTTAAGGCTTGGCAGCTCCCTGGAACTCTTCTAGCTGGAGTTTCTCATCTCTGACTCTTCACAGCTTTCTGTTTTCTGCCTTCTCTTGCCTTCTATATACTTCTGCCATTCTTTATTATCTCCACCACCTCTGCTACTCGTCAATTCTGCCTGCCCACTTTCTAGGACTCGTAAACTATCTTACTTGCTACTACTGCTGCTGCCACCACTTCAGTCACTTTCTCTTTGTGTTACCAGCTCAGCCTGCTCTACTAATGATAAGATCACAAGTAGGCAAGAAAAGACCACTCAGAGAAGCTTTTTATTGGGCCTAATGTCGCACCATCAAGGGGCAGCACAGGAAGGTATCTCCCAGATGACATGAAGAGTGAGCCAGAGGGTGTTTGCACCAATCACAGACCTTCTGCTGAGCCATCAGGGGACGTGTTCCTCCTCTGGTCTGAGTGAAAATGGCTGCTGCTGTTAATGGAGGCTTATGATGGCCAAAATTCTGGGACAAGTTGTTTGAAACGATTGTGGCTGCAATAGTACCTTTTGGAGTTGGAGTTGTGCCTTGGCAGCAAACAGCTGTGTTGGCAGTGTGGCTTCCTCAAGGTAGCCATGGAACGTTCAATGCCATCAGGCTGCCATAGGGGCAGTTTGGCCAGTAGCCAAAGAGGGGCTGCTTGGTTGATGGTCCTCTGCTCAAGGCAGCTGGGCACCAGGGAAAGGTCTAACAACTGACCACTGGGGAGTCAAATTTCCCTGGTCTCCAACATGTTAGCTTATTTAAAGGAAAAATAAACATTACAAGGGTTATTTACAATAAAGGCCTATAATTAGCAGTAAAAGTACTTAATGGTACTGTATTCTTAGCCAAGTAACGTTGGGAAGGGTTGAGCCATTTTATCTTTCTCAGAGGCAGGATGAAGACTACCATCTATATCTCTTGGGATCTCAAAGAGAAGTTGGAAATGAATTGTGGGTTTGTGTGTGCAAACATGGAATGTTAAAAATGCTGTGTGCTAACCATGGCTATGTACTAGGCATTTTACCTACATTGTCTTTGTTGTTGTTGAAACAGGGTCTCAATATGTAACCCATTCTGGCCTTGAACTCCTGCCTCAGCCTCCTGAGGGCTGGGATTACTTATGTTTATGGCACACCCATGTGCCATACAGTAATGACTTGATCATCGTTATTAACCATTTTAGTTATTTATTTATCAAGTGTGGTGTTGAGCACATCATCTGCATTATCTCATGATGCCACCTACAGGTGGCACTGTATATTCCCACGAGACAAATAAGGAAATCAAGGCACAAAAGGCAAGTAACATCCAAGATCGCAGATGTTGGAGGTGAGGCAGAACCAGACTTATACCCATGCACTTCAAATACAGTCATTAAAAGAGTGAACACTGGAGCTAGATCTCTGGGCTCCACAGAATCTACTCCAAAGGATTGTCATGAATTATGTAACTCATGTCACTAGATGGCTGGCTCACTGTAGGCTCCTGATACACGTCAGGTATAAAGCTGTCCATACAGAAGTCCCTAACCCTCTTCCAACTTTGAAAGAACCAAATGAAGCCATGTAGAGAAAAATATGTCCATTTTATTGAGCACAACACTGAGCATGAAGCTGGAGGGGGTGAGGGCAAGAAAATTGGGAAGGACAAGGATAATGTACCTGACCTTCAGGAGGAGAAAGGGGAACAGAAGCAGAAGTAGAATTCCTGGCTGACATGAAAATAGCTTCCAGTGTACTTAGGGGTGGGTACGGAGGGGGTGTGGCCAGGATGGTCCCTAGTATTGGATTTCTTTCTATTCCACCTTTGAAGATGTGACACAGCCTTTAGGTTGAGGCAAGGAGGGAGTGCTCTGGGAATGAGCTGACTGGGTCTCAGTGCAGTTGGGAGCTAATCCCAGAGAGTAGAATTAGAGCTTTTTGAGTACTCCCAGGCAGATCCTGGGAAGTGGCCTGGCATTCATGCAGATGGACAGATAACTACAATAATGAATGAATCCAGTCTGGCCATGAGGCCTGAGGCTGGAGAGGCAGGAGTGAGTGTGTGCAGAGCGGGGAGTCTGAGTAGAGTTTCCATATGGCTTTGCTTGGAGAAGGTGGCACAGCCTGGCCAGCCCACTAAGCTTTTCAAACGAACAACACAGAACCAGGTGAGCGCTATCTATGGATACTGCATGGAGCCAAGGCAGCTAGGGTATAGGACATAGAACAGGCAGGTCAGGGAGACCTGGAAGCCAGCGGATGCTGTTCCTCCTGCCCATAGCTTCAAGGAGACTCCAGGCCTTGGGGCTCTCTCCGGGGCCTCCTGTGAGTATCTGCCCCAGGTGGCAGCTGGCTGCTGCTTCTGAACAGAACTTGCTCTGCCAGGCCCTGCTCCATTGTTCCCCTTCCTCCCTCTGCAGGGTAGACACCAGGGTTGGAAGGGCAGAGAAGAGTCAGACATGTCTCCTGTGAAGGGAAGTGCTCCATGTGAGGGTGGGGCGTCCATCTCCAGCCCTTCAGGCCCATCATTTAGGCCAGGGACAGGGCTTTCCCTCTGGGACAGAAGTTCCTCCTGAGTTCTATGCTTTGGTCCCTTGGCCTCTTACCTGAAAACTGCAGTGACACAAGCACAGGCTTCAGGGATCACATAATGAGACAGACCCCAGTCTGCCCTGTTCGGCAGTGGGAACTGCCCCCTGCTTTAACTGGCACCATGACCTCTGATTTGAAGTTCCTAAAAAGGAGATCAAGCAGTGACCTTGAAGTATTTGAGGAAGGGAAAATAGCTGAGGGGTGTTCTCTGTGCCTGTGCATCCACCCAGCTCTCCCATCCTGACATTCACAAATAAAAGACACATTAGACAGCTATGGCCTCCTATTCCTTTCATCTCCCAAACAGATAGGCTCTGGCAACTCAGTGAATCTAATGGTTTAACCACTTTTCTTAGGGCTTTTATAATCTCTGCTGCTCCACTAAATTTTATAAGCACCTCTGTGAGGCAGGTTGAGCAATACGCTTCAATCAACCCATTTCACAGATGAGCAAACTAGACACAGAGATATTCACAGACTTGTTTGTGGTCTCATGGCTAGTGAGTGGTAGGGGCAGGGGCCAGAAGCTTTTCCCTCCCCCTGTCCCCTGTCTCTCAATCTAGACTTCTTCCTACCTTTAGAAGAGCTGCCTAGCAGTGGGAGAGACCTTTTTTGAAATTTCTTTTAGTGAGTTGGCTGACTTCCTACAGATCAGGCTGAGCAAGGTTAGGTTTTGTCTTTGCAGAAAATACGTACTGCTTTTTGTTGGTCTTTTTGAGGAGAGTAGGCTCAGAGCAATAGGAGGAACTTCCTTTGTTCCCAATGTTCAGACAACTGGAACAGCAGCCGCAGGGCCCCGTGGCCAGCGGCCCCTGATGCATGGGTACCAGGCTGCTGCTGATGCGCAGAGAGCCATTGATCAAGCAGTTGAGGGACCTGCCGCCGGGGGCACTGGGCTGGGAGTTGTGTTGGCAGGGCAGCTGGGGCAGCACAGCGAGGGGCACAATGGGGTCCAGGGCAGGGGCTTCGGTGATGGTGATCTCAGGGGAGCTGGCTCTAGAGGCTTCTGAGGCTGGGGGGACAGGAGGCCTGTTCTCCACTTTTGGGCGGGTGCTGGGGCTGTGCAGACTCATGTGCAGCTTCCTCATGTGATGCACAACGGCTGCGGCATTGAAGGCTTGCTAAGGAGATAGAGCAGTTCTGGCCTCTGCAGCCTCATAGGGCCGCCCGGCTCTGGAAACCAAGGTGCCCACTTCTCATTTCAGAGAGGACACAAGGAGCAATATTGCCTGGTGGCATGCCCCAAGGGAAGCCTTCCACCAGCTCCGCCCCTGCCCTTCCTCCTGGGTCCCAGAACAACCCACCAAGCCCTGGAGAGCACAACTTACCCTCCATTTACTCTTGGCAAAGTTCTTCTGGATCTGGAGGCTGACAGATGGATAGATGTCCCGATGGAGGGCTGTGTTCCCGTCGATCCTGTGGATGCAGGAGGGGACCCTGTCTACTGGGTGGCTGTGGACATTCAGCCTGGGGATGGGCAGGGCTCTGTGCATACAGGTCCAGGTCAAAACTGAGTAGAATGCCCCAGGGGAGGGGTGATTTGCGATAGGAAAGGGTTGGAATAAGGGCTTCTCTGTCACCCTCCCTGGGCATGTCATAGGGTGTTTATGCTTTGGAAAAACCAAACACGTTGAGATCATGGTTGGCAAATTATGACCTGGGGGATGGGAGGGGAATTTACACACTGTCTGCACCCTCCCCACTGGAGTCTGAATCCAGGGTTTCACACGTGCCAGGCGAGTGCTATACCACCTTAAGCCACATCCCCAGCCCCATATCCTCTTTTGCAAGTAAGGTTTCACCGGAATGCAGTCTTGTGTGTTCACTCAGACAAGGCATTGCCTGTGGCTGCTTTTGAGCTACTCAGCACTGCTGAGAAGTGGCAACAGATATAGTATGGCTGGCAAAGTCTCAACATTTTACTATTTGACCCTTTACAGAAAATGTTTACAGACCCCTACATCACTAGGCCTGTGTCATCATTGTTCTTTAGCTCGAAATCTTGCTCAGAAGCCAGGCCCCCTGGAACCTTCCCTAGGGAGCCATCTGATACAGCTGCCTCCTTCTCCTTCCTTTAACCTCTTATTCACCTGTCTGTAAGCATTCCTCAGACATGTGCTGTGTGTGCACAGTACTAGGACAACTACCAAGGGATCCAAAGAAATGAGAGACATGGGCCTTGATCCCTAGGAGCCTGCAATCTGGATGTGTGATGTTTCATTCTGTGGGCTAGAGAAATTGACTGTAAGCTAATAAAGAGAAATGGAGAGGCCTGCATGACGTGCAGGAGTCAGGAGCTCCAGGGAAGGGATCCAGATTCTAAAGGATTGACAGGGAAGTCAAGAGATAGAACATTCCTGATGGTGAAAATGGTACAACTCAAGGTATAGTTAGGAAAGAGCTTGGTGTATGGGGTGGAGGAGGGCAAGAAGAGAAGTTGGAAATCCTAGGAGATGAAGCTGAAGATAAAGGGTTAGGCCAGATTAGAGAAACCCTGAAGGACAAAGGAATCTAAATGTGCTATGGTAGGTAATGAGGAGCTATTAAAAATTCTTGAGCAGGAGAGTGGTAAGGTAAAAAAGTGTTTCAAGATTGCATTTACCTATTGTTGATTGGGATTACTCTAGTCCCTTCACATGGAACAGGGTTTGATCCTAGAGTAACACGACATTCTTAAGGACAGAAAAGGGTGGCCTGTGAGTAACAAGAACTGAGTGTTATACCATATAGGCGCTGATATATGTTGCGCTGAATGACAGGGCCCTACTGAGGCTGTTTCTGGAATTCTCTGGACAATTCAGCTGCCGTCCTTAGGTTGGACCCGCTTGATGAATGTCTGCATCTTCACCTGGAGCTGATGAACAATTGTGTGCTCTGTGGATATCTCAGCAAAGACTCAGGACAAGCAGTTCCAGAGGATGGCCACATGAGCAAGTCAGCATGACTCTGGGGACCCCAGATAAAGATCTAGAGTCCACCCCATTTCTCACTCACCAGGGGTGCCGCAAGGCCTTCTCACAGGTGTACCGTTCATTTGGGTCCTTTTCCAGCAAGTGGCAAATAAAATCCTTGGCTAAGGGGAGCAATTAGAGACATGAAAACTAAGGACCAGATTTCATGACTGATGGAAATTCACTTCTGGGCTGGTGGGTGGCAATGAATACATCTAGCTAATCTTCCAAGGAAGCAATTTTAAGAGTCTTAAAAGAGAGAGAGAAAAAAATCCAAACCACCTAACAACTATCCACCATAAGCCATCCAAGATGAGAGGCTCTAAGCAGCCTCACCCACACAGCACTGCAGAAACCTTGAGAGTCACGAGGCACCAATGTGCCTGTACACCACGTGTGCGTATGTGTGCTGATACACGAGCCAGCACCAGAATGTGGGCACACGTGTGAGTGCTGGCTTGTTCCAGCTCAAATCTCCACTTACCAGGCCCAATGAGCATGTATGATTGCCTTCTTGCATACTCAGACATTGCACTTTACCCCTGGTTTTGCTACTCTTGCCTGGAACCCTCCCCTCTGCCTGACTCTACTCTCCTTGTTTCTTCTCTAAACTGCACCCCGCTCTCCACCTTTCTGCACAGGCATGCTGTGGTTCTGCCTCTAGGAAAACAAACACGCGAACCCTAGACACAAATAATTTATCTGGTCTTTGAAGCATCTGAAAATTTCTCTACTTTCCCCAGCAGCTCATTCTGTATTATCTCCAGGGACTTGGAAGAGCCAGGACTATCATCTTTTGTTAAGAGCTTTTCTCCCGGCTGCCTCTGCCTTGAGTTTGTGACCTTGCCTTTCACACCTACTGGCCTTACCTGACTCAGAAATGTCATCCCAGAATGGAGACTCAAACTCATAGTAGCCCTCTTTGATCTTCTCAAAAAGCTTAGACTCGGTTTCTTCATAGAATGGAGGATACCCACACAGCCTGCAAAGGTACAGGAAGGAGCCATGCTGCTGAGATGTCCCATTCTCCCGGGCCAGCCTTTTTTCTCCACCCCACCTTCCATAGCACACACAGGTGGGAAACCTGCAGTGTGATCAAAATGTGGATCTGCCCGATTCAGGGATGGCCGGGTCCCATAAAGGGTATGTATAGGAGGCAAGTCCTGAAGAGGCATCCCCGGAAGACCCCTTTGTACATTCTGCCTTCAAACCCCCACCACTTCTCTGTACTTCTTCCGACCCTTGGTATTTTGATGTCCAAAATATCTTGAAGAAAGAAAGTGAATGTTTACTTAAGTGTAAATTTCACAAAGGATTTATCTGGGCTGTTTCGTTCACTATTATTTGCTCTATTATTTAGCACCTACCCCAGGGGTTGACTCAGAGTAGACAGTCAATGAATATTTGTTGAGTAAATGAATGAATGAGAAAACTATCCAACAGAAACTGAGGAAATAGAGAGCTGAATCCACACGAAAGGATAAGTGTCTGATACCAGGGTATTTTCCTAAGAGCCAAGTTTGTTATAGGTGAGGACGGATGGTGGGGAAGAGGCGATGAGCAGGTGAGACAAGGAAGAGCCTGAGGGTGTGGAGGCACAAAAAGGAGAGGCCCTGACCAGCTTCATCCAGGTCATGGTTCCTGTCTTGGGCTGATGTCACCAGGGGAGAAAGCTAAGATGCAGGAGCATCAGGTCTACTTGATTTCCAGGCCTGACTTGGTCTGTTGCTTTTCCCTGCAGGTTCCACAGAGGGACGCAGCACACTTATATATGGGGAGTGGGAGTTGGGCACAGGAGGAGGATAGGCCAGGTGCTGAAGAGTGAGTGCAAGCTAGGGCTCTGCTTTTGTTACTTGGTAGAGATGAGGACAGAGGAATTCTTGGAGCCTTGTGTATGAGTAAGCTCATGTGTGTGCATGTGTGTGTACATGTGCTTGGGAGAACTAGAAGATGGGGAGGAGAGAAGAAGGGTGAGGAGGCGCTGAGAATTCTCAGGGGCTGGTCCAATGCCAGCTTCTACTCACAATATATAGGTGATGACGCCAATGGACCAGCAGTCCACAGCCTTGCTGTAGGGTTTCTGGGCCAGCACCTCTGGAGCTGCAGCAAACCAATGGCAGAGTCAGGGCTGGGGGCAAGAGAAGAGGGCTATGGGGTGGGGGCTGAAGGCCAGCAAGAGGCTTAGAGAGGACAACAAAGGTAGCCCAGAAGATGGAGGAGTTTCTATAAGACTGAAAACTCCCAAGGGCAGGGCTGGGTTTCCCCTAGGACAACTAAAATTTCTTGTGAGAAGATAATATGTCCTCTCCACAGAGACCGTGATAGGGTCTATGACTCCTCCATCAGACTGGATATCTCTAGGACTCCATACCCCCATCACACTAACTACTCTCTGAAAACAGAGGCTGTGTCTCTCCACTCAGGTGGGGAAATTCCCCAGGGCAAGAGCTGTGTCTTTCCTTTTAGACTGAGAGGTCTTCAGGGTAGAGCAGGAGTCCCTGGAAGACAGGGGTTAGGAAGCTCCAGAGAGTAGGCCGTAACTTTCTTATCAGACTCTGGGTACCTTCTAAGGGCAGGGGCTTAGTCTGCCCCATCAGGTTGAGCTCTCCATGAGAACATGAGTCACGTCTTCATCTGATTGGGGTCTCTGGGGCAGTAGAGAGTGGCTTTCTTTATGTATCCCAGAAAACATGGCGTAATACCCAGTAGATCTCCATATCTTTTGGGGAGTAACTGACTTCCCTTTTAGGGAGAGAATAGCTCACTCTCTGAGTCAGGGCTCTGCTTTCCACTGTTCAACTCCAAACACGTGATGATTGGCTAAGAGGAAAGGGGCAGGAGTGGACATTCCAAGTTTCAACTTCTTCCCCCATGGATCCCAGGAATGCTTTCACCAGTACCCTTCCTATTGTCACCTTTTTGAGAGCCCTGGAAACCCATAGGGTTTGGGTTTCCAGGGCTCTCAACTGGCCGAGATGGAACACCCTGTTCATCCACGGTTTCCAGGGCTCTCAACTGGCCGAGATGGAACAGGGTGTTCCATCTCGGCCAGTTCCCCAGAATGCTTCCTAGGTATATATTTGAGGTCCATATCTGGGTTCCTTAGTCATAAACTCCTTGTGCTCCAGCCTCCTAAGAGGTCTCCTCTAGAGTGGTGATCTTTTCTCTGGCCCTTGGCCAGCTGAAAACACAAAAAAAGGCAGGAAGGGTATCTTCTGAAGTGATAGTCAAAGTATGGCTGAAGGCTATGGAAGGGCTTTAAAGATTAGGATTTGAAAGCAGTAGGGGTAGTTCCAGAGATTTATAGATTGGCCTTAACCTCAGCAGTGAATGCTCTACCTGGGTAGCCCCTGAAGTTGGACCTTGTCTCTGCACAATCACCCTACTCTGTGAATTATATCCATGGGGTTGAAAACAGTCAACTGGTCAACTTCTCAGATGCTCTCAGACTCACCCACATAGCCTGGGGTCCCACAGGCTGTCGACATGACACCACTCTGTTCCATCTTGGACAGACCAAAGTCTGTGATCATGATCTTTGAATTCTCTTCAGGGGTGAGGTACAGCAGGTTTTCAGGCTGTAAGAGAAGGAAATATGGAGTACAGGATGCAATCACTTAAAACACAGAAATGTATCCTTCCTCCTGATAAATAATTTCTTAGGAAGCTAAGCTCTGAGCTCCTGGTTTCAATGCCAAGTTCATTTTCCCACTCTTTTCTCCTCCCTGTTCCCTTACTCCCATACCCCAGACCTCTGTGTCTGACTTTGCTCACCTTGTAATTTCCTGCCACTTCCAACTACCCCAAGACTGTCTGTTCACCCTCGGTTGATTGTCTCTTATCTCACCAAAGCCTATTGCAATGACTGGTACCATGTAGACCCTCAATAAGTATCTCAATAAGTATTTGTTACACTTGAGTTTGACTGGCTGGGTTCACTAAATGTATGGATTACTTAGACTTCCTAGTGGGATAAGATGTAGTGAAGGGAAAAGGCCAAGGTACAAATTAACAATGATTGTTTAGTCACCCAAGGCTTGTTTAGGAAATCTGAGAACCAAAGAGACCTTGAGAATTCAACTTGTCTAACCTTCTCATTTTAGAGAGGTCGACTTCTCATGACCCACACAGCTTCCTAAAGGGTCACTGTCTATTTCCCATTAAGCACTCTTGCCTTGATACCTTTAAGTCTCTGTGGACAATGCCATTTTCATGGAGGTATTTCACTGCTGACAAAACCTGCTGGATCACCAGGCTGGCATCTTTCTCTGTGTAGACACCTCGCTCCAGGATCCGGTCAAAGAGCTCCCCACCGGAGACCCTGAGGGCACAGGGGCAAGAGCAGGAGTCCAGTTCTTATTTCAGGTGAAAGGAATGCAAACATGTCTACTCAGGAGCCATGCGAAATACAGGTGTGATAGAACAGGCACGTTCCTGTGGACTGTGATTTGAAGGGTGTAGGGAGGACCACTACAGTTTCAAAACACCTCCTCTGGGTACATGGAATGATATCACTAGGGAGTCATTTCTTTGAGCCAAGCATTGACTTCTCTGTGGAAGTTTCCTTTAAAATACAAATGCCTCTGGTTGTCATTGCACAAGTTGCCAATAATCCCTTACAGTGGACACATTTCTTAGCTGTCTTTCTTCCTGGTCTAGGACACAGTAAACCATGATGAAAGAAAGAAGTGATACTTGGGCAAAGTTGGAATAAATGGCATGAAAATGAGACCAACTGTGTTGGTCAGAATTTCTTTCCTCATTTTGGAAAATTAGGCTACCTAAAGTTGGAATTTCAGGTAATGTCTTGGAATATTTTGAGACTCAAATGGTATAGGATCTCAGGTCTTAGCAGTGGGTTAAAGACTGACCTTCTATCTCTTGAACACTAGCTACACTATTTTCACCTAGGTTTCTGGTCAGTATTGCAACATCTAAGTGCTGGAGAACTCACTATGACAGATTGTTTTATCTTTTGACATCTTCTTAATATTAATAATATTTCTAGCAGATACCAATTCCACCCACTGGGACTAAACAGAACAAGAAAAACATTCTTTTACATGAATCTTTTTCAAGTATGCAAAGCCAGTAGAATGCTCTCCTGAGGCCTTCCTCCTTTCTCTTTTCTGGGATAAACATCTACAGACTATTTCAATCATGATTCAAGGTTTCCAATCCTCTCACCATCCTCAGCCCTGGAGTGGTACTCTTGGGAGAATTGGTGGCTTCTGAGTGACATATAAACCTGCCTGCCTCCTTGCCCTCCATTACTCGTCTGAGTAGCTCTGTGCTAATCCTCTTGAATTGACATTCTTAAGGTGCTACATGGTCTTTGTTCACTCAGTGCCACTCTGGGCCCTCCCCACTTCATTTCCTTGACTGTCTCTTTACTGGGTGTCAGTGATCGGAGAATTAATCAATTACTCAGACACAAATTAATGTATTAAATTATCCAAGGAACTGGGCGCTGGTGGCTCATGCCTGTAATCCTAGTTACTCAGGATACAGAGATCAGGACAATAGTGGCTCAAAGCCAGCCCAGACAAATAGTTCACGAGACCCTATCTTGAAAAAAACCTAACACAAAAAAGGGCTGGTGTAGTGGTTCAAGGTGTAGGTCCTGGGTTCTAATCCCAGCACCACAAAAAAAAAATCCAAGGAATCAGTCTACAAGTCCAAAATCACATTGCATCCAGCTACACTGAGATCACAGAGTTGTATGTGTGCATGTGAGTATATGGGTGTGTACTTATAGATACTGAAGAAATGTCTTTGGGTGAAAGGCTGAGCTCTCAGGAGCACTGACCAACCCACACAGCAGTCACTGTCAGCCAGAACTCTTATTTGGATCTGATGACATGTAAAGACCTTTCTAATGAAGTACTATTTCTGTCTGATAGAAGGACACACAGGGGCTAGGGGCATGGCTCAAGTGGTAGAGCACCTGCCTAGCAAGTGCAAGGCCCTGAGTTCAAGCCCCAGTACTGCAACAATAACAACAAATGCAACAGAACTTGTTTTTAACATCAAGTGAATTTCTTTTGAGAAACTCTTTCTCGTATTGAATTGAAATCTTCCTAGCTGTGGCTTCTACTCCTGTAATAACTTTACTCTGGAATGATGTTTATAGGTTTACTATCCACTTGACAGAGATGAACTGGTCAAAATGGACCCAAGATGTGGTACCTTGTAGTTCTGGCGGCTCACACTCTGCATGGCCCCTTCAGTTGCTGGGTTGTGGGGAAACCTGAGAAAGCTCCAGGGGAGGGGTGGGACAGCAGAAGAGCATGGAAAACTATTTTCACACTTGTAGGAAATATTTCAACAACGGGTAATCTTGTATCAATAATCAGCCCTGGCATTATTGCTCAGCCTAGAGGCACGTCAACCATAAAAGAAGTCAGCATTTCAAAGCCTCTTGAGGAAATTCTTCAGTTTGTCTTTTAATCACCACTGACCAACCTCCTTTGGGCCTCCCAGGCCCATGGAGGAAGTGTTGAAAAATTACTATTCCAGGGTACTGTGAAAAAACAAGGCAGACACGATTCCTGTGGTATGTCTTAGATCAACCAGGCTCTATGGAGGAGATGGGTCACCTTACACTTACAGCTGCATGACCAGGTAGTAATGAGTGGTACTCTCGTAGATGTCCTCCAGGGTCACAATATTTTCATGCTTGATCCTAGGAAAAAGTAAGTGACATGCTTCAGATGGTCCGGACAAAGACTGCAGACCCAGTCCTAAAGTTTTTTCTGGAGCGTTTTTATGGCAATGTTTAGAGGGACTGGGTTCTTGGGAAGCCTTCCTAATAAGTAGGCTGTCACAATATAATCTCAGGGAAAAGATTTCCAGAGTGGTATTTAACCTGCATTTATTGAATGAATATTGATCATCCTGCTTTCAGAGAACAAGCATTTCACTGTTACTTCAGGAATTTCATTAAGTTTTATCAAGAGATAAAGATCTGAGGAAGGGCTGGGGATATAGCTCAGTGATAGAGGATGTGATTTATATTTGCTAGGATGTGAAGCTCTGGATTTGATCACCACACACACACACCTGATGCAGGCTAAGGACATACCCAACAGCTGATTATTCTAAAAAATGGGTATTCAGATTTTTTTCAGAAATATCACATGAAGAAAATACACTACAGTAGGATGGGCTTAGATTAGCTGAACTCCCTCTTTGGAAAACATGGAGGAAGTGTTGAAAAATTATTATTCCAGGGTACTGTGAAAAAACAAGGCAGACACAATTCCTGTGGTATGTCTTAGATCAACCAGGAGCTAATTTGCCTGTGAGGAGACGTTTGATGATATTTTTGATTGTTGTTATTCATGTCTGAGGGTGTTACTAGCATTTAGGAGGTGGAGGAAAAAAATGCTTCTAAACATCCAATCATGCACAGGACAGTCCACTACATAACAAAGAACGATCCAATCCCAAATGTCTATAGTGTGTGGTTGAGAAACCCTGCCCTAGGTTACTTTTGTGTATGATCACTCAAAGACTGAGTCAAACAAAATAATCTTATTAGCCAAGGGGCATGGCTTTGCTTTCCAGGCAGCAATTCTGAGCATGCCTGCAAAGGCAGACAGTCTCCAGGAAGTTTTACTCATGGATCTGCAACACAGAGGTTAAGAACTTAGACTCTGAGTCAGTTGGGCCTGGGTTCAGATTTCGCTCAGGCACTTACTAACCTTAGCTGGCTTTCTCCAATCTCCTAAACTTCATTTACCTTGCCTGAAAAGTACATATCTCTTATAGGGTTATATCAGGATTAAAAGAGAAAGTGAGTGGAAAAATGTTTAGTTCAGTACCTCATGGATTACAAACCATATAATCAATAATAGCTATCTAATTTAGGATATTTAAAAAAACTACAGACCTGCTGCACTTGGTTGCTTGATGGATTCAACTCATAAGCAGGCAATGCTAACATTAATTTGTTGACTAAACACTCACTGAACAAACATCTACTGTCTATGCTGTTGATAAACTACAATAAGAATGACCATCATAGTCCTTGCTTTCATTAGTTTATAGTCCCTGCCTTTCTGCCCTAATCTCCCTGGAGCCCAAATCTATCTCTCCAGTATCCTACTAGACACTTCCATGTACAAATAGGTAGAGAGCTACATTCAATGTGTTTCAACCAATTTCTTTCTATTTCTGCCAAGCCTACACATTTGCTCTCTATCCCAAGCAATTGTATGCTTTCCGTGTTTTCTTGTTTGTCTGTTTTCTCTTTCTTCTTTTTGTTTTTGTGGTGCTGGGGATGGAACCCAGGGTTGTGCACATGTTAGCAAGCTACATTCCCAATAGCAGTGGCATTACTTTCTATTAATGGGCACATGCTCAATCTCAGAATCTTTTTTGATGCTTTTCTCTTCTATACTCTTATTGGTCAACCTCAACCCAATCACTTCTTTCTCTGAAACATCTCTTGCATCCAGTTGTCTTGTCTCCACATGATCCTGCCACTACCTTGTTTTCTCATCTCATGCCTAGATTATTGTGAAAGTCTTACAATTAGTCTCCCACTCTCTAGGCTGTTTTCTTCCATCCCATCCTACTGAAAAAGGATGGCTATAAAATACTAATCTGCTCATGTGACTCCTTGCTTAACATCCTCAGGATGACTTCCCTTTGCCCACAGAATAAAGCCAACATTCTTTATTGTGACACATAAGATCTTTTGTAATCCCTTGTTCCATTTCACATTTTACTTTCGTTTCCTGTCCTTTAATGATTCTACATAAAAGTTTACATTGCTCTTAGCCTGAATTCCCTTTCTGCATGATCTTTTTTGCCCCCACAAAATTCTACTCATTCATCAAGGACTTTCTTCTCTGAAAAATGTGACTAATATCCCATATTCATAAAACACACATAGGCAAGATGATTCTTTATCACCTCCATGTTCTGCCTTCTGTTGGTGCACTTTACATTGAATGGGATTATAGTATGTTATGGACACCTCTGTCTCCACCAGGAAAATGTGAGCTCCTGAGGGTGAGGAATTTTGTGTGCCTCATCCTTGTGGTCCTGATCCTGTGTTAGTGGGCCTGACTCTGTTGGTATATTGTAGGAGTTCCAAAGGTTTGCTATAACAGTCTCTCTGGATACAGTTTATGATTTGTTAGTGCAACCATCCATCATGATGGCTACATTAGCTTTGGATAAAATTGGGGCTAATTTTCAAGTCTTATGCTACTCCTTAATTACCGATTCTTCCTGATGTTGACGATCAATTGATTTTTATTCCTTTGGGCTAATTGTTCTCTGGCTTATGTGCACAAATTAGCTCTCACACTAGCGGGTTCCCTAGTCAACTTGCTGGTAAAAAAAAATAATTCAACCAGGACAGGTGTCTGATGAAATTTAGCTGATTGACCAAACTGACCCATCAACTCAGTCAAAGGGAGAAATGTCTTTGGGGGTGGCAATCCAGCCCATGGTCTCGTGAAGGTAACTTGTGAAAGACATGTTGTGATCCCAGAGTCACACCCAACAACCCTGAGACACACTTACTTTTTCAACACAGCGATCTCGTTCTCCAGGCTGCTGTCTCGGAAGGCGGGTGACTTCTTAATGCACTTCAGAGCAAAGAGCTTGCCAGTCACCCTTTGCTTCACAAGAAACACTTCTGAAAAAGCTCCTCTGAAAGGAAGATGCCAAGACATAAGCCTTAGTTCTGACTGGCTAGAGAACATTCTGGAAGCAAAATGAAAGTGTAGATAAAAGAAGATGTAGCTGACAATGAGTTTCCATTGTCATTGATGGCCTGAATGAGCTGTATTGATGACAGGATCTATCTGACATGCCAGCATGCTCTTTCGTGCATAGATCATGAGGGAAGGAAAATATCCCATTAACGACCCAGGGACCAGGCACATGCTTTTCCTGCTCCTATAATTTGGGAAAAACCCCAGAGTGTTTCAGCTGTGGTGATTTCTTCACTTGGCAAACCCATTAAAGAAAGGCCAATGCAGAGTCACTTCACTTTACTTCTAGCATGGTGCAATCGACCCACTGGAGTGGCAGTGGCTATAGCACTGGGGGATGACTCGGGTGTAATAGGAGAAATTGCTGTGGCAGTTTTCGTATTTATCTTTTTAAACACAGGGTCTTACTATATTGCCCAGGCTGGCCTCAAACTTTAAGCAATCCTCCTGCTTCAACCTTCCAAGGAGCTGGGACTACAGGTATGTCATCTGCTTCTGTCTGATCATCACCCTGAACCAATTTTCAGAGGACAAGGAAGCTAAGCATCCTTTCATTCATTTGATTTGTATCTTCATGGACAAAGAAAAGACGGTGCAGCAGCTTCTGGGACAGAATTTCTATGGCAGAACAGATGAAATCCAATGGGAAATGAGGGCAGGGTTCCAAATTACAATCTTCTTAGTTTGCAGGGGTCCTCTGAAGACCAGACCATCAGAACAGCAGGTAAGCTAAGGGTAGATGCATGTTATAAGCTCTGCTTTATGGTTGACAAGTGATTTAACTTCTATATACCCAGTTTCCTCATCTGAATGTGGGAGTATCAATAGTATCTGAGTCACAGGGTTGTTTAGAAGATTCAATGAGTTAACATCTGTAAACTGCACAAAAGTATTTTCAACATTTATTTATTTATTTGCCATAGTGGGGTTTGAATTCAGGGCTTCATGTTTGCTAGGCAGGCATTCTACGCTTGAGCCATGCCTCCAGCTCTTGACAGCTATTAAACTATATATGTTAGTTATGGTTATTATCATTATCGAATACCGTTAGGGAGAATACCTTGTAGTACAACAGGAAACAGAAACTAAAGGACGAAACAGCTGAGTTTCCTTTCCCTTGCCCTCTGGATATTCTAGAATGAAGGCCTGAAGCAGTCAAGCTTTTATAAGGACTTTAAAAATATGCATTAGAAAATACTTGGCATTTCCTGTGTCTGGGTTTCCTGTTTTCCCAGCTGTACTTGGAACTGAGTTAATCAGAGCCTTTAGACCTTGCTCTATTCATCCATTCATTCACTCATCCCTTCCACCAAGATTTATTGAGCACTTCACTGATTCTTAAATACTGGAGATGAAAAGGTGAGCTTGTAGATTAGTGAAGAACAAAGCAAGGAAGCGATTAGCACTTGATCTTAAAAAAGCTATCAGCCATTCAATGAATGTTTGCTGAACTCATGGAACCTCTCCACGTCAGGCACTAGAATGACTATTGATTTAGTTTATAATTGAATGTGAGAGGTAGACACATATAGATTAACAGCAGCATTTGATGAGGCCACAGAAAGTGGGCACTTAATACAGTGTTCACTGGGCAGTAGTTGGGTAAATTGTGCACCGCATAGTCCCAACAGATGGCATTCACCTTGGGGCCAGTGTGTATGTTACATGATAATCCAGAAGCAGACAGCATGCTAGAGGAAAGGGCACCTTTTTCTTAATTTGTACAAAGAAACCACTTGGGGTAGTTGAGGAGCATATAATAAACACATCATGTCCTGAGTTGAGAACACCCCGAGCTTAGTTTTAGAGGGTGAGTTTGTCCAGTGAAATGAGTTGGAAATATTTCACGTGGGAGTTGGGAGGAAGTATGAGAAAAGGATGTGGACCAGCAGGCTGGGGTGGCACAGCCGGGGTGAGAGTAGTCCAGCACTATTTGTGAAGGGTGAGGCAAGGCATGATGGCAGATGGATGTGGATGAGAACTGGGTCCTAAGCCTGGTTATGTATGGAAAATGCACAAAAAAAATTTGTTTAAGAGATGAATGGATGGATGGCAAGTTTGGACCAAGACTAGTTGCATTTTCTGCTCTAATAGTTCTCCATTCTATAGGGAGCCAGGGTGGTGGCTGATGGTGGGTAAAGAGGACTAAAGAGAAGAATCTCCTTCTGTGCAGTGTGAAAGAAGGAGGCAGGGACTTAAGTGACATGTTCTCTGCTGTGGACTACTACCTTTGCACAGTTCCCTGTGGCTGCCCTAGGGTCCTGGATGGTGTGTGGCATCTGCGTAGGTTTAGACAAAAGTAAATTCTCCTGGTGTGCTCCACAGGAGTAGAGAACTGGGAAGAAGAGTCCTTTGTCATGGGGTTCTGGTGAATCCTGATTCAGGGGAATCTGGTCTTCCTAAAATGCTCCTCTCTTTACCACACTGTGGGATTTGGAAGCCTGGGGTCTACCTCCCTCCTGAGCACCACAGAGGCACCTTCTCGTTGGTCTGCGTTCAGCCCTAACTGCTCAATAGTTGTGGCTTGTATGTAAAACAAATACAGTTGTCCCTAGGCACCCTTGGAGGATGGATTCCAGGACCTCTTCAGATACCAAAATTGGGCAATGCTCAAGTTCCTTCTATAAAATGATGCAGTTTTTGCCTATAGCCTATGACCATCCTCCTATATGCTTTAAAATCTTCTCCAGGTTACTTATAATACCTATTGCAATGTAAATCATTGTTATAATTATTATTCATTGCTTAGGGAACAAGGACTGGAAAAAAATCTGTACATGTTCAGCACAAATGCAATTTTTTTCCCCACAGTTTTTAATCCTCTGATGATGGAGCCTGCAGTTGTGGAACCAAAGGATGCAGAGGATGGAGGACTGGACAGGGAGATATTAACAACTTAAGGGGTGGGAATGATGACACTCATTGTACTATTATTTCACTTTTCCTTGTGTTCAAACATTTTCACAGTTCAAAGAAGGAGTCATAAGCTCCCGGATGGCTGATAGCCCTCTAGGTTTAGATTTTTTTTCGCAGTAGACCTCACTGAGTTTCATGAGGGAGGGCACATCTGTCTCCTGACAGTCCTTCTAGCAGGCAGTGGACATGCTCTTGTCAATCTGGGCGTCCTGCTGCCTGTTTTCCTTGACTCTTTGCTTCTATGAAAAGCTTCTTCTTGAGCCACTCCTGTGCTGGCAGAAGCCCTTAATGGAAGTGCTATTGCCTAGAAGACCAGCACCACCACCGTGATCCTCCTGTGTGTGCAGAGCACAACATCCTGCCTGTGCTTGGAGGACTCAGAGGTCTCCTCTCAGCCATGCTTGGAGCCTCTCTGTCTGCAGCGAGAGTGTGGGCATCCATCATCATTATCTGAGGTCACTGCCTCCCAGACAGGGAAGAGGGGAGCAATACTTAGACAGAATTGACCAGAAGGAAAGCTTGCCTGGATGAACAACTCACTGACCACTCCTCACTGCCCAGGCCCAATTAGTACCGGCTAATTAGCTTACCAGCTGGGGCTCTGAAGGGGTGATAGTGATAGTCTCTGTGTCAGAGACTATAACCTCCTGGGGGGACAGACAGGACTAAGCTGTCTCAGGTCTACCAGCCATATAATCACTGTCAAGGGGCAAGCACAGACAGCAAAGGCTTGTGAGCGTTTGGACCATGGCACAGCCAAAGCACTGAAATATGGATAAGAGAGAGGGTGGTGGCAGAAGTGACTAGGGTATGTGTAGGCCATCAGCTCTCTGGGACTCAGAAGCCCCCTGTCTTCCATTTATAGTAGTCAATGATGTTGGCCTGATCACTGGAGCAGGAGGAAAAAATGAGGAAGCCCAGGAAAGTTCTAAAGTCACTGAATTTCTCGAGGTGCTCTCCAATTCCTCTCTTCTGTGGCCTGGGCAAGAATTCATAAGTTGGTGAAGATCTAGAAGTATGGTCAGGTCCGCTAGAGGTGGCTCAGAATGACCAGGAACCTGGGGGAAATTCTCTGGGTGCCACTCATCCCCACTTTCACCCAAGGGTACCTTCTCCCACACCACCCATTACCCCTAAGGGTGTAAAATTCTTCCCAGTTTTCTTAGATCTATTGAGAATAGGTCCTAGTAACCTCAGTGCACTTCATCTGTCACAGCTGACCCAGAACAACTCTTCACCTCCCCACAGTAGGTGGCCCAGTTCACCGGATTTCCTAGGCCAGTACTTACGATCCCAGCACTTCCATGAAGATGAAGGTTTTCCGAATGTTGGTGGTCTGTTTCTTCCAAGAACTGCAGTCGTCTTCTTCCTTTCGACCCATTGCCTCCAGAGTTGAAGCTTCTAGGGATGCTTTGTTGGAGGGAGAGATGGAGGAAGAGAAGAAAGACAAAGTCTGATCAAATAATTGCTCGAATAAGAAATACATCACTTATGTAATGACCAGAAGGAAGGATTGGGAGCAAAACCTGGACATGACAAAATAAGAGTATTCTCTCCACTTATCTTTTAAAATTACTACAACAAATTTATCGAATGTCTGCTACATGTGCATTAAGCTTGCTACACGCTCAGCAGCAGAAACCCTGCTTGTAACCTATGCCTTCATTAAGGCAATGGTGCATACGTGTGTAGGTTAACGTGTGAATATCCACCTCGAGGAGCCATGACGTGAGCTGAGGTACTTCCTGTGTTGCCCAAATGATCACCAAGATGTTTATTCGGTCTTCAGAATCAGCTTTGCTCCTTTTTGTCATCACAATTGTTCTTACTCTCAACCTGTTGTGGCTTCAACGAATGAGCATTTACCATTTCCTCTTCAACTCCCACAAAATCTTGCCCAGTGTTGGGTAAATTTGAACTTACACGTTAAAATCTGAATTGAATTGTGCTTTAACTCTGCATTAGAGTAAAGTTCTGTGGCCATTCTTCCATGCTTGTCAGAGATTTACTTATTACCTGTGATTTTCCAGGTGCTGGGTAGGTAATAATGGACAACACAGACAATGGTCCTGCCTTCCTGGGGCTGCTAGGCAAAGGCCACTGGCAATGAGCCAGCAAACTCACATGTATACAGTTACAAAGTGTGGGAGAGATCTGAGCATGTAGAGAGACAAACAGGGGGTGTCTTTAGATAAGGTAAGGGTTCCTGAGCAGGTCTGATGTCCTAGTTAGGCCGTCACTGGAAATTTGTGAAGGAGCAAACTAAGCAAAGAGTACATGAAGCTGCTTTTTGGCAGAAGTAAGAAAACACCAAGGCCCAATGGAGAAAGCCCATGGTATGCTCCAGACACTGAAGGGACAGTGTGGCTGGGGCACAGGAAACTAACTCTGCATGGCAGGGGGTGGTGATGGTGGTAAGAAGGCAAGGAAAGGCAGGCAGGGCAGATGAAACAGTCTGTACGGACTCTGTTAAGAGTCATTGGGTTTTCTTCTGAGATAGGAAGACATGAAGGACCTTTAGCAAGTGAGTTAAATTGCACCATGGATGTTTTAAAGAGCTTACTGATTTTTGGAGAAGGGGGTGGAGGGGTAAGAATTGCTGCACGGAAAATGGACAGATGTATAGAAGAGAGATGATGGTTGCTTGACCCATGGTGGTGCTAAAGGGGAGAATGGATGGTCCTGGGATGTATTCAGGCAGACCAGTTATTTACGGCACCAGGTGATGTACAACATGGTGGGGGAGGAGGTATCTGGGGGTCTGGGATGACTGCCATGTTTCTGGCAGCAGCATCTAGGGCAAGAGTCTTTTGCTAAAGTCAAGAAGAAATACTACAGAGAAACATGTCTTTGGGGTGGGGTGGAGTGGGGTGGAGGGAATCTCTGTTCCTTTGGGTACTGTGCCCTAGCCACTAGTTATGACAGTAGGGTGCAGGGCTGAAGGGCCCCTGGGTATTTGGGAAGGATGAGACACCATTTCTGCCAATGCCCTCTTCCCACACTCCTTGAACCTGACAGAGAAATAGGAAGATATGTCTCCTGGTTGCTCCTTTTAGGCACTGTCCTCTGCCCCTATTTAAAAAAACTGCCAGTAGAATCCTGGAGGCCTTCTAATAGCCTCAGAGTGAAAAGAAAGTGTGCTTCCACAATAAAGCATCAAGTGAAGAACAGGTTTAGAGGTGAACCTGAGTTCGAATTCCCCCTCTGATAGTTACTGGTTATTAACTTCTTGGAATCAGACCAGCACAGTTTGCTCTGAGGAGGATCAACTGTTAGAATAGAGGGATATCTTTATCCAGATGCATTCTGCAAATTCTGAGCTCCAAATCTCCTCACTTCCACTCACATCTTGTCATCTGGAGGGCAGCAGAAAGGGGAAAGGGGTGGTCTCCATGTGGATTTGTGTGCTACACCACATCAGTCTCAGCTTAACCGAAGCAGTCTCCAGGAACAGCTTCTTACTTGTAGACGCACTACGCTGAGAAGGCTTGAAGAAGGCAGGGGATCAAGGCAAAGGGCTGGACGTTTCAAGGGACAAAATGGACAGAGACAGAGTGGGTTTGTGCACCTTCTTCTCTTTCTCTCCCATCCTTGAGCAATAGCACTGCTGGCAGCCCAGGTGAGCATCCAATCAAGAACCTCTCCAGACCATCAGCCTTGCTCCTCACTGTTGCCTGCTCTCCGGGAAGCTCCATTGCCTCATTAGCAGATCTGTACTCTCTGTTCCTTCTTTCCCATCTCTTAAATAGCTTTAAAAACATAATATTCTTAGCCTAGGCGAGGCCATAGAAAACATCTTTCCCGCCCACCCCTCCTCCCATACACTGAATAACAAGTTAGTTTCAGTGTGATGTAGAAAATGCAAGGAACCAAATCTGACACCTGCCAGGGGCTCTTTACTCCTGCCTATCCAGGACCTCAGAGAGACCTTCCTGAGGCCCCTAGACCTGGGGCAGGGGGCGGGGGGTGGGGGGGCAGGTGTAATGACTCAGAAAGGACATGCCTATGTGCTCTCATTGTATGCTGCTGCTTTCTCTTACAGTCCTCCCGACCCCTTGACTTCTGCAATCTAGCCCTTTCAGAGAAAAAGAAAACAAATTCTGAGAAGCTCAAGGCTCCAATATCATTCTTATTTGCTTCCAAAGCACTTCCTGCTTCGCTCTATTTCCGGTAACAACTTCCATTGGATTTCAGAGCTCAGGAGCAGCCACTAAAGAATTCTCTGAGATTTAGAACTGATTTCACATTGATGGCTCAGGAGACACCACAGATATTGACATTCGTGGCTGCTTTGGGCCCCTCACTGTCAGCAGAGCAAGACTCACATGAAAAATCTGCAACACTGGCTCCTGGCAAAGAAAATAACCTTACTTGTGGTACTGTCTTTGAATTATAGAGGTAACACTTTTTCATTCCAGAAACTTTATTAAAACAAAGTACCTCCTGCATACTGACTGAACTAAGTATAAATAATTCTGCGATACGAGCTTGACCCTGAAAGTGTCTTCAATCAAGTTGAAAAGACTAAATAAACAACCAAAACTATAGGCAATTGCTTAAAGGACAGGACTGTGGTTATGCAACTCTGAATCCCTGGTGCCCATTATCTTGCCTGGCACATTCTAAAGGTGCAGCCTACTTAAAGAAAGATACAGCCTATGTTAAATACTGGCGTAAGTAAGGAGGAAGGTGGTGCTGGAGAGTGGGTTTGTCAGGGAAAGCTTTGCAGAGGAGCTGGACTTCAGGTGGGATTGGAAAGGTAGGTGGATGCATTTTTTAAAATATTGCTATAGAGAGGAACCTGAAGCAAGGAGACCTGAGCCCTGGTTCAGAGTGGTGACCTCCTCCAAAGACCTCACTATGAGGCTCTGCCTGTGACACAGCAACAGGGAGGAACAACAGCCATAAAAGGCACAATTGTCCTGGCTTCTTGCCATCTTCATCACACCAGGGACAGAGTATATGGGGCCTGGGGTGGGATCTGGCCAGCAGAATTTCCCTTAGACACCCAAAGAGGCCCTCCCTGACCATTTTAAGTCAGGCCACTTTCTCCCCAGACGTTCTGTTCCCAGTTTTTAAATGGTCATCCTGGGCTTTTGGAGAAAAATTCTGCACCTGGGGAGGATGCTACAGAGGGAGAGACTCTTCCTAAGGGGCAGGCAACACAGCCTCGGCATGGACGCCATCTCTGAGTACTGCCCTTTTTGTGCTTCTAGGGAGAGGCTGTCTGATTCTTGGTGGCAGCCAACCTGGCTATTGATGAGGTGCTGGTGAGTGATGTTTGGGCCACAAGCCCAGAAGCCATGCGGCCTCCATGTGCCTCTCCCATGGGGCTTCATTGTCTCCTTCCAAAGCTCCAATTTGTCCCAGGGGCAGCACTAGACCCAAACAGAGCTCTCAGGCAGATGAGGGGTGTCTGCAGTGGCCTCCTCAATGCTACCACATTAACCCAAGCACCAGATCACTCCATAAACTCACACTTTCCAGTCCCTCACTCCTGTCTCCCTTGCTCCACAAGGCTTTCCTACCAAAAGTTTCCTGTTTGGAGTCCAGACATTTAGGACCCTGCTCTGAGGTGCATATTAAAAGAATCAGTGTTACCTTTCTATTAAGATGTCTTGGAGTCCTGGAAGTATCACACTGGAATCCAAAGACACTTAGCCCAATCCAATGTATGTACAATGTGGGAAGAATAATAGTGTTTCTAAACTAGCCCTGGGCAAACCAGAGAAGATGGGGGCAGGGAACCTTTGAGTAGCATCCTTGTAAACATAAACCCACAAATAATGGCTCTCAGTTCTACCCACACATGGAGCCCCCGTGATTTGTGTGTGTATTCTCATTTGGTGCTTCTAAGCAAGGAGGTGTGACTCACTCTGGGGCATAGTGAGCAAGTTTTCACAGGCTTCCAGACTTGCCTGGCTCTTTTCCTGACCTCAGAGGAATCAGGTCACACGAAGACTTCTTTAAACTGTCCTGTATTCCTTGGGAACATGACTCCATCAGGCCTGTGGCCCCTGGGTTGTCAGTTAGATCATTTTTAATAAGAATGTGCTCGCTACCTCCCAGCTGGGACACACAAAATCATGGAAATACATGTGCCATTGATTTTATAAACCAGAAAGCTTTCTTGTTCAGGCTCCACAATTTTCTGAACTCTGGTCCATATGGGTTTTGCATAACCCTCTGGATTGAGAAGCAAAATAGAAAGAAGCCAAGCTCTGGCTCTAGTCTTGGCTTGGTACCCAGAAGTTGTGCAGCCCCAGGCAAATCACTACACATCTCTGAGTTTCTCCTTGGTAAAAAGGAGAGGTTGAACTAGATTAGGGTTCCCGGAAGTTTGTTTTTTAGACCGTAAATCCCAAAAGACTCTGTGAGCAAGGTGGATTTGCTGCCTCTCTGGTCTCCTTCTAGGAGATTCATGGTTAATATTAGCTTATTAAAGGGTATGAGGACTGTTAAAGACTCTTGCCCAATGCAGTTTAACCTGGTATTTCCCAAATTTCATGGATGGTGAAACTCTTGCCTTTCCTAACACCCATTAGCAGCCAGAGATCTGGAGTTGTTCAAAGCATACTTTGGAAAATGCACACAAGGCCATTTCTAATGCTTTGTGTTTCTTCATTTTTTTGAGGAATGTATGAAATTTCCAACAGTCCACTGCCACCAGTCACAGACCTGCCCTCTTCATGGTGTCACAGGCATGTGGCTGGGTCTATGCAGCTGTCAGAACTCACTTCCAGCTCATAGGTTGCAACCCCATGGCTCATTAGTCATCTGGAACCCAGACCCAGACCCAAAAGTTTCCTGGAGACTTCCGCTGGAGAGAAACTCCAAGGACTGTTTCCTCCATTCCCTAGCCCTCTTGCCACTCTGCATGTCAGTTTGTGTTCACAAAATAACTGAGGAAGAAGGCTTTTCAGTTGCGCCTGAGGTTTATTTTAGGTGCAAACCCACATTTCCACATTTAAGTTTAACCAAATCACTTCTGGTGGTGACAAGCCAGAATTCATGTGTTGCTTAAGGTTTATCATGTGCTTTTCATAGAGGAAATGACGAGCATTCTCCAGAGCACCCCAGGGTGGCTGATGTATAGGAGACAATGGAGACAGCAGGGTATGCCACTTCTTCAACACATTGGGCCTCAGTATTCTCATCTGCTGGATGGGAATAATGCTCCTTGCTCTATTTCTCAGCATTCTTTTTGAGGTCTAATGCATCAAGGAACATGAAAGCATTTTGCAACCTCCACAGTGCTATGCAGTGGACCCATGCTATAGGCACATGAACTAAACATCAGGCACTGGGGAAAGAGCAAGAAAAGCAGATAAGGATTCTATCTATCTATATATCTATTTATCTATCTATCATCTGTCCATCTATGTATCCGATCCATCCACCCATCCATCCATCTATCTACCTACCTATGTTTTTGTTGGTACTGGGGTTTGAACTTAGGGCCTTGCACTTGCTAGACAGGCACTCTTCCATGTGAACCGTACAACTAGCCCTATTTTTTTTTTCAGTACTTGGGACTAAACCCAAGGCCTTGTACTTACTAAGCAAGTGCTCCACACATGGGCTACACCACTCAGTCCTTTTGTTTTTGAGATAGGGTCTCCATAACTTTGCCCAGGCTGGCCTCAAACTCACCGTCCTCCTTCTGTCTCCTGAATAGCTGGGATTACAAGTGTGCACTACCCTGCAAAAATCATTTCAACAGGGGTGAGCATGACAGGAAATAGGAGTCTATGGTTCCCTGAGCTTACCCCAGTTCCCACATGTCTCACACAGGGTAAGCATTTCATCTCACTGAGATGCTAAAGCATTGGAAGATACATTATTTTCCTACACCATGGCCTTGAATGCAATCACTTTGGTCTTCAACTGAGGAACCACAGATCTGTGGTGACACAGGAGTCAGCTTTGCCATGGGCGTGAGCTAGTCTCCTCTCCATTGGGGGCAACTTTCTGAGTCCTTAGGGGTAATGCTGACTCTATGACACACCCTCTCATGCAAAAAGTGCCTCCTCTAACAGACATGTGGCTCATTCATTACTATAAATGTCCCAGTCGGGCACTCCACTGTGGCTCCCAGAAGGAGAGAGCTAGGATCTGTACCCTGTAGGCAGTGAAGAGGGAGGGAGAGCCAGGCTGAACTAAGGCCGCTGCATCAAGAAGCTCGGAGTTACCAGCCTTCCCTCTGGGGACAGGGCTTGACACTTAACCACAGGTTGTCCAGCCCTCTGGCCCCCACTGGCTTGTTTTCTTGCTGGCAGCTGCTCAGCGCGGGTCCCCTAGCCACTGACCATGGCAGCGCGCCTGCAGTTGTACAGCCAGGCACAAAGCCTGTTTGCAGACTCAGCCGCTCCTCCTCTCATTCATGCTGCAGCTCATTCACTCTGCTGGCTCTGGCAGGCTGCGGCTGGGTGCCGTCACTCGTCACTCGCACGCACTCCGTGTGGCAATTTATTTCTGGCCGGGTGTGCGTGTGTATGGGGGAGAGGGAGATAGGGAGGCGTTCTCTTTTTAGAAGGGGATACTTTTTCTCTTCCGGCCTGAATTGCTCCCAGGCCTTGTAGTCTAAGCGGCTGTGGACTGAGCATTGCAGGGGGAGGAGGCACTTTGCACCCATGATTTTGTTTAATGCCTCACCGCTACCTTTCCAACTAACACCGTTGTATAGGTCACGGATGAAAATGTTCAGAAAAAGAAAAGCCCAAATCAAACAGATAGTAAGTGATTGAGCAGGGCTCGGAGCCCCAGCTCCTCAACTCCTACAATCGTTCTCATTGTCACTATACCAGGTAACCTGTTGCCTCTTTCCTGGAGACGGTTGCTGGGATGTCACTCATCTCCACCTTCCTCCTTATGATGCTATCATGCAACCCAACATCTGACTGCTTTCCCTGGAACACGTGGCTTGAATGATCTGGAAAAGCTGAGTCCCTGCAGCACTCAGATACCTCGGTATTGAGACCAGAAACCATATCTCCTGCCAGAGCCTCAACTGGCTCCAGATCAAACCCTTTCTTACTGGTACCTCAGGCTTTTCCCAAAGTTTTGCCCCATGTTTTTAAAGAGTATTCTTCACACACACACACACACACACACACACACACACACACACACCAGAGTCCCATGGAAATATCACTGACTTTATCAGAGGTTCAGGACTCAAAGGTTACCCCCAAGTGCATACCTCCAGACAAACTATTTAACCTCTTTGAGAGCCAGAGATCACATCCCCACAAGAGTTTACTACCTAATGGGATTGTCCTCAAAATAATGAGTTAAGAGCACATTATCACCTGTGAAGTGTGTCCCATACAGGTATTACTAAGCAATTTGTGTCATGGCCTGTTTTCATATGTGGGATTCATTTTTGGCCCTGGTTATGCTCTGTCGATAAGAATATCAGGGGCTCTGTTCTGTCTTTGGTCTGATCTGGAAAAAAAAAATCATCTCTTTACCCAAGACGGAACCTGCTTGATCCTATTGGTCATTTGAAGAGATTTTCCTCATGAAAAATGTTATCTGCTTCCCGAGCAGAAGGCTGACCAGGCACACACTGCAGCCACCTCCGCGAGCCTCAGGGTTAAGGTTTGTGCGTCAAAGTTACGTGCAGCTAAGGGGCCACAGTGCGGGGGCGGTAGGGGTGGTGAATCCAGACCTCCTCTTCACATCTTTACCAGGAAATTAAACCAGGAAAGTTTAAAGACTCCCAGGAGGCCAGATGCGCCCCTGGGGAAGGTGAAGGCGCTGTCTTGTGACTGACAGCGTAGCGCGCCTGTGTTCTGCATGGGAACGCAGCAGCCAGCCGGGGCAGGGGGCCTGGAGCCTGTGCGGGGACCCAGCCCGGCCTGGGGGCCTGAGGCTGACCCTCCTCCCGGGGGTGTGCAGAGCCACGGGCTGTTTACAATCTCCGCTTAGCCCACAGCGTCTAACCCTCCCAACAACTCACAGAGGTAGGCGGAGCGGGCATTTCCCCATTTGACAGATGGGGTCAAAGAGGTTAGGAGATGAAGGGTGAGCAGGAGAAAGGAGCGTTAAGGGAGGGAGGTCTTGACACCCCGCGGAGGGACCGAACCCCTCCCCAGCACTGAGCCAGGAGCATAGACATATACTGTCCCCACGTCCTTACCCAGAAGTCAGAAGGTTCCCACTGGACCCAGCCAAGGAGTGATGGTCAGATGGCTCTCCAGGGAGGTCCCACCCCGGCCCCCATTCAGACTTCTTTTCCATGCAGCTACAACTTACCCTTGAGACCACAAGAGTCCGTGAACATTGGAACTGAGGCTGAAATGAATTCCCAAGTCTCACCCAAAAGTGGCTCTTCAACCCACTCTTATGCTCTGCGTGCCCCTTCCTCCCATAGGCAAGGTAATTCCCCCCGTCCACCCCCTAAGCTGAGAACAGAAGCAGGTTCATCTCACCCAGGGACTCGGAAGAATTGTGCTGGGCGGCGCTCCCACTCCTGCTCCTACAGGTCTGCGGGATTAGCGGCTCCAGCTCTTTCACAATAAACCCAATTAAAGGGGAGGAATGCAGGGGTTTTCTTTCCCAGGACCGTAACCAGGCAGCCTTAAAGGGGAGTAAAAGTAGCTAGGGAGGCTTGTATCTCTCCTTCCTTTCCTCCTCTCTGCTTTCCCTCCCTCCCATTGAGCTGTGTCAGAAAAATGCTTGTTTGAAGGAGCCCTTTTATGCTGAGGAGTGTGCGGGTTTGTGTATGTGTGTGTGTGTGTGTGTGTGTGTGTGTGTGTGTGATTATATGTATGATTGTGTGTATAATTGTGCTTTGCATTCATGTGTGTAATGGAAAGACATAAGGGAAGAATGAAAACCAAAAATAAAATGTCCAATTGTAGCTTTACTGTGGCCTGAATGGGATGGTAACACAAAATCAGAGAAGTTTTCTAGGACTGCCTGCCTCAGTTCCCCCTTTTAACCATTCAATTGCTGAAGTATGTTGTCTAAAAACACCTCCTCCAGTGATAAGATGTCTACATTTGCTGGCTGAAGCCCCTCAGTGTGCACCTAACCCATTCTCTTTTCCAGAATGGGGAGAGATGCCCTTGGATGTCCTACAGAAAGCCCCTAGATTGGATGGCCCCACTTGATATCTCTGATGTAGCTCCCTTCCTTCAGAAGCTTAGCATTTTGACTCCCATCTCTACCAGACTGTCCTCAACTCTGACCCATGAGACCCTAAGAGACCACGCCTCTGCTGGAAATTATGGAAATTCTGTTCCCTTTCTTCCCTTCGCTTCATTTCTCTGCCCTGTCCCTTGACCAGGATGTCACAGTCTTTATTTTAGCTTCTCTTGGGCTGGGCTGCCTCTTCAGTGCAGGTTACTTAAAGACTTTGACTTCCATTCTGCTCTCTCCTTCTCTAACCTCTGCTTAATGATCTCCATGCACAGAGCCTGTAGCCAACTTCCTGAGAAACTCCCAAACCAATGCCCCTATCTGGGTTGTCATCCCAACCCCTGACATCCAAATGTCCACTTTCATGGTCAAACTAGCCTGAGTGTGTTATAGCTTTCTTCAAACTCACTCTCCTCCTGGGTTTTTTTATGCTAGGTTAATGGGCTTCCATCTTCCCCCAGGCTCATCAGGAACCCCAGTCTTTTCTTTGTCTGTGTTGTCTATACACTTTCATTTGTCCCTTTGAATTCACTTTTAAATTGTGCCTTTTATTTGATATCATCTTTTCTGAATAAATAACATTCATCTAACTCAACAATAAGAACTGTACTAAAAAACATACATCGAGGTGTGTCATCCCACTGCAATACCCGTTTTCCTCTTGCACCTGACTTTGTCCTCTACAGATGGCCACTTTTATTAGTTTCTTGTGTTTCCTGGTTTTTCTTTGTGTGAATGCAAGCAAATAAGAACATGTGTATCTCTCCCTTTCTTACACAGGTGGCAGTGAGGAAATTCTGTCTTTTATATTTTCATCTCTGCAATCTTCCATCAGCATCTCATCCTCTTTGCAGGTACTATTGGGATAGGATAGGCTCTCCTAGTGCTGCAGTAGGATGGTTTATGTGGCTCTGGAAGAAGACTTCTGGGTTGGACTCCTAAGTCTTCCATTGGCTGGATATGTGGTCTTGGGTAGATGACTTAATCTCTCTCTGCCTCAGTGCTCTGTCTATAACATGGGATAATTATTGAACTTATTTTATACACTGGTAGGGTAAAATGAAACAGAATGCAAGTTGTTTAGAATAGTCACTGGCACAAGGCAAGCAATCAATAAATTTTGGCTATGACCATTATCTCTCTACTATGGTCCGAACAATTACATCCCCAAACTCGTATGTTGATACATAATTACCAGTATAATGGTGGCAAAAGGTTTAGTCCTTGAGAGATGATCAGATAATGAGGGTAAAGCCCTCATGAACGGAAATAGTGTCTAGAGAGCTGCCTTGCTTCTTCCACCATGTGAGGACACTTTCATAAACCAAAAAGTGGGCCTTCTCTGGCACTGAATCTGCCGGTGCCTTGGTCTTGGACTGCCAGACCCCAGAGCTGGGACAAATTATTCCTATTGTTTATGAGCCACCCAGCTTATGGTATTTTGTTATAGCAGCTCAAACAGACTATGACGCTTTCCAATTAAACTTTCATTCTTGCTAAAATTATCTCAATAAAGGACATTGCTTTACTTCAAAAACTCACCTACAGGATAAAATCTAAACACTGTAGCCAATCTCTGAAGAATTCTAGAATCTGGCACAAAACTACTCTTCTTCCCCAATATCTTTTCTTCTATCCATCTGACAATCCAGCCATGCCATATGAGACACTGACTTCCAACATGTTACTGCAAAGCTCCTGACTTTTGCTCATCCTGATTTCTTGTCTTTCCCCAGTTTGCCTGTGGAAATTTCATACATTTTAAAAATCCACATGAAACACAACTTGATTCAGGAAGCTCTGATTCCTCCTGCTTCCCTTCCTCTGGGATGTTCCCCAAACTCATTGTCTACAACTTTCCTTAGCTCTTCATCTTTTTCTGCCTTAAAACTTAGTTTGCTTCCACTTCTATCTTACCACTTGAATTGAGAGTTCTCTAACAAAGGAATTTGGCCTGAATTTCCTGCCTATTCTTCTCCTTTCCTCAGGCCTCCTCCGGTGCCTGGCTCTGTGAATGTATATTGGACCTGATAGGCTCATCAACCCTCAGCAATGGAAAGGCCTTTGACAGTCATTGTAAGTAAATAAGATATAATTTGCTAGTGATTGGTGCACATGGTCAGTACTCAATAAATGCCAACCTTTTTTAATGTTGATAACAAGAATAATAGCATATTATTGTTACTAGTCTAACTTTGCACTTACTACGCACATTCTCTGGGCAGAGCATCCCTGACTAGTCTCCAACCTTCTCTGACTTGAACACTCTGGAGCTGGGGGTTATCACAGTCTGAGACAGCCAAATCATGCATGCCCGTGGGCATTGACACATCTTACAAAGATTATCTCCACAAGAGTTAGATTCTGCCTCTCTGATGTCTTCCCTACAGACATACACTCATTCCTTAGAATATTTTTCAAGTGCTGACTGTGTACTAGGCATTGGGAATATGAAACCAGACCCAGATCCTACGTTCATAGACTTTCTACTGTCCAAGTCCCTGAATCATCCCATTCTGCACTTTGTAACATGCTCTGATGAAAGGGTGAATTGAGCAGGAGTCATCTGTTACCATCAGTCCACCAGAATCTTCCTCCTTCTTCCTTCTCCCTCCAATCCACCTGCATGTTATTGGTTTTGGTGAGTCACAGGGCCAGAGATGAACTCTCTGTGAGGGAAACAGAAATAGCTTCAGAAGTTTTGGGCACTGGAGGAAAAAGCATTACCTCCTTATGCTGAGGTCAGAAGCCAGGACTCCCCACAAACACTGATGGGCCATAAACCAATCATCAGTGGCCCAGAGTGGGGCAGAACATCCACTGTCCAAGTACTGGTGTGAGGAGAAAAATTAAGAAATGTTTCTTCAGGAGGTAGAAGAGAGCTTTTGGCCTCAAAACACATGCACACATATACACACACAAACACATACATGCACATCACACCTGCGGTTGTAGTTTTGTCTAGTTCATATTC
Source organism: Castor canadensis (assembly GCF_047511655.1). Taxonomy (NCBI): domain Eukaryota; kingdom Metazoa; phylum Chordata; class Mammalia; order Rodentia; family Castoridae; genus Castor; species Castor canadensis. The sequence continues at coordinate 123,381,497 of NC_133396.1, forward strand.
ATGACCTTATCTCTAACTTTCCCACAATCAGCAATTCAAAGGGCTCAAGAGGTATAGTGGCTTAAGTGATGGTGTGCCTGCATAGCAAGCATGAGACCCCGAGTTCAAACCCTAGTGCCACCAATAAACAAACAAAACAAAAACACAATTCAATCAAATATTTATTAAAAATCAACAATGTGCCCAGGAGATAAGGTAAGACTAAAACATTGAAAACAATTGGTGACTAAGTCATAGCTAAATAAGGTATTGTTCCCCTGCAATGGGACTAGGGGGAGATTTCTGTGGGCTGGAGATACCAGGAATGATTTCATAGAAGAGATGGAATTTAGTCTGCAGTTTAAGGATGAGAAAGACCAGGTTTGGGAGGTGTCAGTGGTGGTGGTGGGTATTAGGGAAAACAAGGAGGTTAAAATATACAAAACCATTGCTGAAATGGTGAGGCAGCCTTGCAAGTGTAGGAGGCAAGGCTGGATGGACAGGGAGTGAGTGAGTCAGCAGCCTGGGTGAAGGCTTTGGGCTTGGCTCAGGAGTCTGTAAGGAAGGGAATCTAGGAAATCAATGGCGGTATGACTGAAATGGGGGAAAATTCGAGACTGGAAAGTCAGTAGCAAGGCTTTTTAGGTTGCCAACACCTGAGGGGATGAGGGTCTAAATTGAGGTGGTAGCGGGAGTGAAGAAGAGAAAAGCATGACTTTCAGGAGTTGCCAGGGTCTTTGAGGGAGCATATTCCCCTCAACCAGAACAATGGTGAGTCTGAGCTTATCAAGTCCTTTGATTCACAGGTGACACTGGCAAAAGAAGTGGCCATGTTAGAACTAGTTACTCACCTCCATGGCTCCCATCTGGTTCTGCTTACCCCTCCAGGCAAACAAAATAAGGGGTCCTGTTAGAGTTTAGTGTAAGAAAGAGAAAAGAAAAGCATGGTTATGCAGACAAAACAATTCTTCCTGTGTTTTCAAAATCCTATCTGACCTTGGTTCTACATTGTCTTTTACTCTTAATTAGATCTCTACATTGTACTTTGTGGACAGCCAATAACAAGACATGATGACCTGCCAGGAAGGAAAAGGGAAATGTAAGTGAAGAAGTAGAAAGAAGAATTAGCCGGATGAAAAGTCAGAGAAACAAAAGAGCAGCATGTGCCATGACCCTAAAGCAGAAAGGAGCCATGCTACTGAAGAGATAGAAGTGCAGGGAGAGCAGAGGGTACAGTAGCCCCAAATGCAGCTGGTGAGGTAGGAAAAGAAGCAGATTCAAGGCCTTGAAGGTATGATAGGAAGGATAGCAAGAAGGGAGAAGGGGCCACTAAAGTGATATACAGTATCATTTATTTGGTCACACATTTTCACTTTGAGGTTGAATGATAGAGGATAGACTGCCCTCTTGATCTCCTTGATGGAAATTATAGGAGAGTAGAGAAAGACTGGCACACAGACATAATCAATGCAAACCTTGCTATTTTCGTATTTATTTGTTTTAAAATGTAAGACACTAGACTGGTAGTACTCCCAAAAATGTATATTTGACACTGTGTTGTGGATCATATTATTTCTGCAACCTGTTTAGTGCTCATCTTCTTATTCGAGCTGGATGTTTAAAGTCCCCTCCTTTGAGCAGCCTTCTCTGGGCCCACAGGCACAGTGGAAGACCCTTTCTGTCCTTCTGCTCTCACATCTCTGCAACTGCATCTGCTGGGGTCAAAATGGCTCTGATAGAAGTCCCTTTAGATAACAAAACTCTCTGAGGGTAGGAACCATGCTTCAAAGATGTGGATACTACTATCTGACAGAGAGCACATTCCACAAAGACCTGGAAACATGAAGAACTCAATAAAACCTAAGATTGAGTTTTATGGTATGTCCTGAGTTTGATACCATGATCTGAGGGAGGGCGGAGGAGCACAGTGCATAAGTACGTGGGCTTACCATGGACTGCCCCTGAGGACACAGGATCCAGAACACACAAAGCAGCCTATTTCCTCTTTGTGTTGCATCATCTAATTTATTTAGAGTCTGCAGAGAGCTGGGTGTCAGGTGGGCCATTAAGTCAGATCTCTGGTTGGGTCCTGGAAGGAAAGCATCAGCCCTTTCCACCTGTACTTTTCTTCTCTTCTTTCCCATATCCTTTTCATCCTATGTACTTTTTCTCTAGATTTTTTCCACCTTCTTCCTTAGCCTCTGCCAAGTTTCATCAAATATTTGGCTGTCTCTAGCTCTACCTTGGGTGAAGTGGGAGGTGGCATTGGATATGACAGGTGGAAAATCTATACTGCAAGTAGATTTTTACTTAATCTTCATCTCATGTGTTTACTGTGTGTCCTCGTGCTAGAACAATCCATCACCTTGGCTGCATGAGTCCTGTTCCCAAATGACTTCAGCCTGGAAGATACTGTGTTCTAGGAACAGGTGGAGCGTAGAGTATAAGCCCATCACTCTGGGCTTCTGGATTTGGCTATGACCTAGCCTGCTTCTGCTTCTGGTCCTCAGCAGAGGTTGTAGGACCTTTCTTCTCTGTGCCTATCATTATCTGCACACATATTTTCATATCCACAGCTGGGAGAATTAGCAATGATTCTCCAAGGCTATCAGTATGTGACCTTGAAAAACCAGTGGGAGGGGAATCTAGAGTACTGGGTGGCCATGCATATCACTCACCTCATTTAAACTTTATTATAGCTATTTACAAAGTGTCTGATTAAGCAATTTAAATTTAATCTCCTTAATCTGTTTCTTCCTAATCCTCCAGGGAATGAACAAACAGCAAAGAAAATGGCCTAGGAAGAAAAATGACAATGGTGAGAATTCCCCTAAGGAATTTAGCTCATGTCATAATGTTTACAGACAGTCCTGGATTCAACTTGGGACTGGGACTTAGGTGACCTGGCATCTGTCTCCATAACATTGCTATTGGCTGAGAAACCAAGGAAGAGGCTAAATCTCCATTTCCAAGATCTTCCCTCTCTCATCTGTTAACTGGGTTAAAGAAATCAGTCTCCCTCACAGGTCTATTGTTAGGGTCAAATAAAAAAGGAAGACATATATTAAACATCAAAAACAATGCTTCATGTATCCCCAACTGAAATCACAAGTCTATCTACCTCCAGGAGTGGCTAAACCCCCTTGGGCAGAGTGATTCTGCTTCAGGATTGCTCTTGGCTTCTCTGGGGGCTATCAGGGCTCCCATACTCCTAAGAGTGAGTTGCCACTGCCCTCTAGTGACAGTGTCTAGCAACAGGCCCAGAGGTGCCTGTGTTCTCTCTAGCTGATGGGAACAGATCACTTTCTTGGTAGTCCTATTTCTGCCTTCCTCAATATCTTCTGTATTTCTGATATGGATGGGGACTACTGCTTCTTTTCTTTAATATTTTGAAATCCAATAAATACATACCAGATGTTTGTTATGGATAAGGCAGTGTGCCAGGCACTGAGTTTTCACTCTCTCTTCCTTCTACTTCTCTCTTGGGCTTCATTTCCCTCAAGAGGGGAGACCTCAGGCCATTCACTCCCCAGAATGTCTACCTTCTGGAAACTTCCCAGGGATGATTACTGAGCCACTTCTCCACCTGTGAAAATGACTCAATGGGACCACAGGGACTTCCTGCTAGTCTTCTCTGTCCCCCACAGTGCGCAGCACAGAGCAGGCATGGAGTAAGTATTTTGGAAAGTTCTACTGAGTGAATAGTTGAGTTTTATGAGTGCCTTCCCTGAATAGAACCTGAGATGCTAATATGTGAATATCTCTTTGGGAGTCATTGGAACCAAGAGGTTAAGAGTCACACATGAGATGAGATTGAATTTGGGGTACTCTATTACTAGCAGTGTGATCCTAGGCAAGTGTCTTGACATTTCCGAACCTCAGTTTCTCAGGCATAAAATGGGTAAATGTGAACACTTCCTTTAGCCATAAGAATTAAATGAGATAATGAATGTGAAATTCTTGGGAAATGATAAACACTCAGGAAGAGGACACTTTGCAGGGCAAGAATCAATGTGAGACACTAAAGGGATCAATACAGCCAGTCAAGCAGCCCAGGACAGCTGGGTGAAGGCACTAGACATGGGCAAGGTAGAGGCCATGTCTGCCTGGAGGGCAAAGAGGGGTACATGTGAATTCACATCTCTGAGCCAGCTGTCTGGGACAGAGGCTCTCCATGGATAGTGAGGTCTCAGCTTCCCATCCGATGGTATAGAGGTGACAGGTACTCTCCCCTCTTGGGATAACTTTATTTTCTAAGAACGGGCACAATCCTGAGTTCTCTAATACTCCAGGAATTCTAAGGCATACCCTGAAAGGATACTTAGAAGTGGAAAAGTGGGGGGCCAGTGAAGAACAAAACCTTTCCTTAATGATGGGGTTAAGAAGGTGACAACCAGGAACCATGCACAACTGGAATGCCTAGGACAGATAACTTTTTGGGGACATGTTCACCTCCAGGTGGCTCCGGGGACAGTAACAACAATAAAACCCTTCTTCCAGTTGTCATCTCTCTTCACTGCCTCCCTATCCCCTATGAGAGATGAACCCCTCTCGTTGCTGCCCAATTTTCCCTTTCCCTTACCCCCTTCCAGGTTTTCAGGAGAGCAGGTTTCAAGGTCCTAGCAGCTGTATCACCTAAATGTTCCCCTTGTTGGCCATTGTTCCTGAGAGGGAGCATTTGCATAATAGAACAGACAATAAGAAGAAGTCAGCAGAAATATCGACTTCTGAAGAAGGAAACAATAGCTTGATTTAGATACTAGCTCTCTTGTCTCAGTGTTCTCAATATTTTGGTCCAAATTTGACCTTCACGGATGGATTGAAAGAGCCCTGTGGAAGGAGGGACTGTGCTCAAGGGCAAGGTGTGTGGGCTGAGAACAACGGCCGCTCTTCTTTGCATAGTGCATGGAAAGCAGGCACAATAGGCACTCCAAATCCAAGGCGAGTTCCTGCACTTTCATTCTATAATAAAGGCGGGACCACAGCATGGGGACAGAGAGCAGGCTAGCATGGCCACTCCTTCTTATAGATTGTTTTGATCTCAGCTTGCAGCATTTCCAGCCCCTTCCCCCAACAGGTGGGAGGAAAGCAGAAAGAATGTTCTGTACAAGTTTTTCAAGACCTTGGGAGAAAACAACCAGCCTAAAGGATTATAAAGAGACAAGGGATTATATCTTTGCAGGGGTCCCAAGGCCAGAGTATTCAAAAGCATTAGAAAATTTCTGGTTGATCTTGGGGCATAGAACACCCTCAGTCAAACTATTGAAATCAGACCCATGTTTGGGGGCTAGATCTGTGAGGGGGTGGAAGGGAAAGAAGAGGAAGAAGAGATTCTATCTTTTCCTGGACTATGGAGTGGAGAGACTATGGAGTGAGGAAAGGAAAGGCAGGTGTGTTCCTCTTACAACTCCAGCAAGCTCTTCAAGTGCAGCCTTTGAAACACGACCAGGCCAGTCATTGTGTATATTTCTTTGTAAGCTCAGGTTGGCCTGTACCCCAGCTGAGAATGAGAAGATTGAGGGGCTCAATATTTGAAGTGGGTGGTGGCAGGTAATGACTGCTGTACTAGCAAGTCTTCATGTCCCAAATTTCATGCAGGAGGTGGGGGGTGGGCATCACAACTTGGGGGCACAGGACAGGAGTGGGGAGGCTCAGAGAAGGCAGAGCCTCATGCTTCTGCATGGGCTATGTCCTGTCTAAGTGTTCCCTCCTTTTGTGTTTAGAGGATTCTTAGCGATGCTTCAAGAACAGCTCCCCTCTCATTCCACTATGAATTCCTTCATAGCAAAATAATTTACTCTTCCCCAGGAGACAGGAGAAGATCTTATTTGTACTTTCATTATATTCAAAGTTTTAATTATGAATTGATTTCCTTACATTTTGAGTCCTTAGAGTAGAAACTGTGTCTTTAGGTGCCTAGCTATGGCAACTAGTAACTTACTAGTTCATTAAACCAAAGCACATTAAGAGTCAGGAAGGCAGACGGGCATGCAGCAGGACTAAGTTTTGGTGGGTGAATTCAGGGCAGGAGCCATCAAGGCAAGACTGCAAGCCTAGGGTGTAGGTGGAAACAAAGTGAAGTGTCCTTATCTCAGCAGAATTGGGCACTGGAAAGAGTTCTAAGGCAGCACAGGAATCTGGGTTTGAAATCAGGCTCAGGGAGGAGATTTGGTTGAGGAATCAAGACAGAGAATCAGCACAGAATTGAGTTTTGGGACTGAGAAAGGCTGGATGCTAATAAAGACCCATGAACATTGAACTAAAGCTCCTTCATGGAAGACTGTCCTGGTGACCAAGCTTGGGACCATGCTGAGTCTGTCACAGGGACGTGGAACTTAGAGTGGTCAAAGTTCCAGTTGAAGGACTGAGCCATGAGCCAAAAAGTCAGTGTGCCAGACTCCTGACCATTGCTTTGTTCTCATTTCACAAAAAGGAAGCCTAGACAGAGATGTCCAGTCTTCTAACCAAGAGCAGGGTAGCACTCATATTTGATGGGGCCCCAAGAGAATGTGCCTCATGCCACCATGAGATATTAGACATTTTGTGCACAAAGTTTGGAAGTGGAACTTGCAGCAGAGAAGCCAATTCACCCTCCGGGCAGTTGTTCCTTGCCCTCTGTGTCTCATAGAACCTTCTTCCAGCTTTTATTTGTTTGTTTTGGGTTCCATTTTTTTTTTGGATGGCACTGGGGTTTGAACTTGGTGCCTCATGCTTTCTAGGCAGGTGCTCTTACCAGTTGAGTCATTCCACCAACTCTTCTTCCAGCTTTTAAATCCTGGAACTGTTTGTGGTTTCTCTCTTCACACAGAGAGCTTGATACAATTTCTCCCTCCAGGGCAAAACTCCTGGGAGAGATTCTGCTTTTATCCCGTGGATTGGAGTAAGGTGGGTGGGGTGTGTGTGTGTGTATGTGTGTGTGTTCACTCAACATGAAAAAAATTCAGTGAATTGAAAAATACAATCACTATAAATCTCAACAAAAAGGAAATTCAGATCCTAGTGCCCTTTTGCAGATTCTTATCCCAGAAAATAGGTTTTCAATGTACATTTGAGTCCTGGTTTGGTGATTTCACATGAACCGCAGCTTTGGTTTCTTCATCTACAGCATAGGAAGAATAATGCAGTTTTGATAGCATGGGGTCCTTATGACTATGGTGGACTTCTCCTGTAGTCTACCCAGCAAATGCACTCCCATCCTGCCATCCTCCTGTCACATGGCTCTAATGGAGCCACCATATCTACATAGAATCCACCCCTGGCCACAAGTCAGGCAAGGAGCAAATCCATTCAATTCCATTTTGCTACCAAATGGACTTCAAATTTATTTTTAGAAATTCTTTTCAGATTCCCAGGACACCATGGATGTTGAAATTGTGGACCATGGACTGTGGAACCTAAGATAGTTAAGTCTAGACATGAAGAGGAAGATAGCCTTGAAACAGGGTTGTAAAACATGGTAAACTGTCAATTAAAAGCTGTAACCTCGGACAGAGCTGTGAGGAATTGCTCATTAGAGCCATGCAAAAGTTTGGGACCAAGATGAAAGGCACCATGCAGAGATAAGCACCCATTCCTGCCTTCCTTTGTCTCCACTTGTAAATAAACTTTCCAAAGCAGGCCTCCCCTGCTGTTCTTATCTAAACCTTAGGTCTCTAACCCACTACTAGCCCTACTTTATGGGAGAGCACATTCCTTGTAACCTGATACCCTGCACTGCCTTTTAAATATCCTGTGAATCCTTTGTTTGGGGCTCAGACACGGGTACACGTCTGGGCCCGCTAGCATAAAAATTAAAATCTGAGTTCTCCACTCCTCTGAGTGTTGCTTGGTTTCTCCTCTGACTATATTGCCACAACAAATGGAGGCCCCAGCGAGATTCCAGCCCACTGGCCCCTTGTGCCACCAACTGGCGGCTGGGCTGCATCAGAGTAGGGAGGGACACGGGACTGAACGAGGTGGTGCGCCACCCGATGGTATTCTGGGTCCTCCTTCACCTGGGTGCCCCAACTCTCTGAGCAGCCTTGACTCAGCTTGGACTCCAAGGAGAAGTGGACCAACTCATCTGGCCATCTCGTCTGGACTCAGTAAGCACCACCCCCAGGGAAATCAGTCCTAAGTCAGGTCCCGTCCCACTGGACGGAAGGGGAGCTTGATCCACTCCCAGGAACCTCCGAGAGGAGTTCCACAGGTCTTCAGTCAGGTTCTGTCCCACTGGACAGAAGGGGAGCTTAATCCACTCCCGGGAACCTCCTAGGGGAGTTCCACAGGTCAGGCACTTCTCCCAGGGGGGCGGGGAGGGGGAGAAGGAAAGTGTTATAACTTTGGTGTGAATGTGTATGTGTGTGTGCGTGAATTTGTTTAAAGCACAGGCAAAATTTAATCTGCTCCTGGAATTCCAGCCCATTTTATGCGTGCTTAAATTGACAGTTTTTCTGGCATGCTTAATTTATAAAACTTTTTGTGTGTGTATGTAAACATCTCAAAATGGTTCTTAAATTGATACTATAAGGTTAATATGATATTCAAGGAAAAAAAACCAGGATATTTGTTTTAAAGATCTTTCTTATAAACTGCTTAGGCTTTTACATTTAAATATGTAAACACCTTAAGGACGATTCTTATTATAGAGTAAATGTAAAAGTTATTACTCTGTTCTACTGCTACCTTAAACAACAACAACAACAAAAAACAAGCTTCCAAACTTATTTCAATCAGGCCTTACTAGGATGCAGACACTCAGTTGTTAACACTCTGGCTTAGCCAGGAAGGAAAAAAAAAAAGAGGCTACAGTCTGCAACAAAGTCTTGGAATTTAGGTAGTTAAAATTACCTTAGCCTGTTTCATTCTGTCATAAATAAAATCTGGGATTTAATTCTCTCTTATAATATATGGGTCTATTAACAAATGAGTTTTCTATAAATTGCTTTTATACAAAAAAATAATTTCAGGGTTGCTTTCTTTCTTGTTTTTTTTTTTCATGCAAATATAAGGCTCTAAGTTAAAAGATTTTATGAGTTATTTTCAACAAGTAACAAAATATATAAAAGGTATTAAGGATATGGTTTTTTCAAAATAAATAAAGGGTTAAAAAATACTTTTAGATAAAGAAGAGGATAAAGACCAGCTCCCCAGAGGATACAAATAAATTGTCACAAAGATACAGAGTAAATTGTCATAAAATTATACAGCTTATAGATGGTATATAACCGGTTAAAGTTAACTAAAATCCAGTTACATTAAAGGTTTTATAACTTCAAAGTTTAATGTACTGATGTTAAACTAAAATTTAATTCTCTAAGCTCATAACAACAAGGCTACCTTAAAAATATTATATTGGTCTAGATAACATTTACAAAAATTGTCTTATAATGGTTTTGTTTTGTCAAGATAACTCAAAAAAATTTTTGATACTCCAGGTTAATCCATAAATTTGTCAAGATAACAGGAGTTTATTAAAACACAGAGAGACAAGAGGCAGCTGAACACAGGGAATACTGCTGCACTGATATGAGGGTTAAGACAGATTTACTTATGTAAAGCCAAAGTGCACCCCCCAGATAGGATAAAAGTAAATAAATAAATAAATAAAAACTCCAAAAGGAGCACTACACTGGAAGTCAAGATCTCCAGTTTTTATTAGACATAACAGAGTGGAGATGTTAGTCCTACTCCTTCCACATGGCAGGTGGAGGAAATTTTTCCCTGAGATGACCAGATTGGGGCTGTTATTTTAGAGGGGGTTCCATTGACTGCAGGTTGATGGGATTCTGCTATATGTCAAGAGCCATCTGTTAATGTCAACAATCTGGGATATGATTTCTTATCAACATCTGAGCCATGGTTCTTGGCCACTATGTTTCCTAACTTCACACTTAGTCCCCATAAATATTTACCTGTGTTCTCTGGTAATTTTTGTCAGGGTTTTAACTACTAAGGTAACTGAGTCATGTTCATTTAAGAGTTGGTTTATGTTGGGGTTAACAATGAGGAAAGCCATGTTAGGACTAGACCCTTCCCCTTGCAGCTGGCTCACCTTTGTCATCCTGGATATATGCCAGGGACAGCTGGGCAGACAGTGACTTTCCTGGTACTTTTCCACTAGCCCCCTATGTCTAGCCCAAGCCTATATATGGCAATGGGCTCTTGCTGTCTTGCTGGGGTCCCCCTCCACAAGGCTCCTGCCTAAATAATAAACCTTGTACCAGTGTTTCAGCTGTCTCTGTGCCTATTCCATGCCTCTTAGTTTCTAACAGTTATGTAAAACTTTCTAGATGACCTCATGGTTAAACAACTGTTGTCTTGGATGATTCTAATACAGTTTGTACCCTATGCTAGTTTGTGACTGGGCTGTTTGGGTTTGCTAAAACTATTCTTTCCCCCTACAACTGATAAAAATCTAAAGTTTTACTTCAAGAGCAACAACTAAATTAATATGTGTATTAACCTCTATAGAGTTGTGATGCTGTTGCTGGTTCCTGTGTATTAAGTATATTTGTATTTTCAAGTATATCAAGTCTTCTACAATACAAAATTTAGATAAACATGGTAACAAAAAGTTAGTGGTACTGATGTACTGTTCTGTTGGTTGCTAAATTGTCCATCAAAATTTTAACCATGGCTCTTTTAAGTTTTTGTCATTTCAGTTCTGATCCTCCTGGGACATTTATAATCAAGTCCATAAAAATGACTCTAATGAGTGCCTATGTGTCAACCAAGCTAACTACTTAGATATCTGCTTTTGTTAGATTTTGTTTTGTATTGTCCTTGTCTAAAAGTGCACTGCCTAAGAGCCATTCCTTCTAAGCCTCTTTGTTGCTTAAATTTGGCCAAAAGGGTCTAGTTGGCACTGACTCCCACCTGATCTGCTCATTATTCCCTCCCAACATGGGACTGAAACCAAACAAACAGAATCCAGGAAAAAGCAGCCAATCCAGAAAGATCTTCAGTCTGCAGCCATACCACCCTGAATGCACCCGATCTTGTCTGATCTTGGAAGCTAAACAGGGTCAGGCCTGGTTAGTACTTGGATGGAAGACAGATCTTCAGAAGAGACTGTTCGGAGACTAACAATTTGGAGACAAAGTGGGGAATGCCATCAAAGTTCCAATGGGGTCATTGGTGCCAGACCTCTGAAAGATAACCAAGGCCAAGAGGATTAAAGAAATGGTTCTTATGCATGTGTGGCTATCTGACATTAAAGCTTTTCCAGACACAAACTCATATTTTTAGACAGGGTCTTCTACTTAAATAGAGACAAAATAACTATTTTTACTGGATCTAAACATGTCCTTTAATACTTAAAGATGATGTTTTTAACTTTAAAAAAAAAAGTTTTCTTGGACATATATACTGACAGTATATTGTTGCCAAAGTAATTCTACTGAGTTAAAAAAAAAAAGGAGAGATATGATACATAAAAAAAAATTAAAAAGAAACTACTCCAACCCAGTTGTATGGGTCCCCATCTAGTAATGTTGGCAGCTCTTAGGGCTGTTGAAGTTACAGGAGTCACTCCCGGGACACATCACTCCTGGATAAAAGGACAGCCGCCCCTGCAGAGCCCAATGTCTGACAGGCTCTCCATGATTTAACTAATACCCCTCAGATTAAGGTTCCAGAGAACTTCACAACAGCATGCCATCACTGGAGAGATCTCCAGCCCTGCCCCAGCCACATCCCGGAAGCTGGTTGGTCAACGCACGGCAGAAGCCTGAGGATTCATCCACCAGGACACAAATGTATCCTCTTCTCTGTCACCCATACCTTATCCTGCTGATTAGCATTGTGCAATCTGTTTACATGAGGACTGGCTGTCACTGCTCCCCAAGATTGAAATGTAAGCCAGAGATTACTGCTGGCCTTCTGTTATCTCCTCATAGTAGGAAGCCTTACTGCTGTTTGGTGTTATCTGTAGCCCAGACTCCAGTCTCAGGCATGATGTCTCTGATGTGTTATTGCCTTCTGACTCTGCTACATTTTAAGGTTGTCCAATTGGGAGGCTGGGATGACTGCTCGGCTTGCATAAGGCTGCTTTCCTTCCAGGGAAAACTAAGGTATGCCTTCACCTTTTATCAGTATCTGTCACTCGTGTACAACATATCAATCTCTGAATGCACCAGGAGAGGGACAATTTACTATAAGGAAAGCTGATAGCCTAACTGGGTTGCAAAAACAAAGACATTATAGGGCATATGGGTTGCTGGGAGAAAGACAGGGACACCTTAAAGTCATAAAACAGTGGAGGAAATAAACCTCCTTGTGCCACCCTACCCTTCTACCCCACTCCCATATCAGTTTACTAAAGGGAGAGCCACAGATCTAGAGAGGCCACCCAGAGGTGATTACCTAGGTGGACCTGGGCCAGTAAAAGACATTGATCTGCCACCACCATGACCCCTGTTAAGGCTTCCTTCTAGGACAGGAAACCTTAACTTGGAATCTCAACTGTACAGCTACTGCCATTAGATGTACAGTTGACAGGCTATGGTGCACCAGCCTGGGATTCTTCCTTGTCTGAGGGACCCTTGCTTACCAGTACTTGCCAGCTGACTGGAAGGGCATTTGCACATTAGCATTCCTCACCCCTGATAAACATCAGACAATCAGACACCCCCACCTTTAATGGCTCATGTGCAGTCGAAGAGAGCTATCCAATTCATACCTTTATTAATTGGACAGGGGATAATGACTGGGAAAGGACCAGGCATAGGAGGGACTGCCTCATCAGTCGCCTACTATAATCAATTATCTGTGGACCTAACAAATGACATAGAACAAGTGGCTAGGTCTATAGCGACCATGCAGGACCAGCTGAACTCTCTAGCATCAGTGGTCCTCCAAAACGAGAGTGGGTTGGATCTACTCACTGCCAAGAAGAAGGGCTTTGACTTTTCTCAAACACAGAGTGTTGTTCTGTGTAAATCAGATGAAAATAGGCAGAGATACAGCTGACTCCATTATCTGGCCTCTCCTTATGTTTCCATTGGCACTTGTGTTTGCATGTGCCTTCTTAACGCCATAACTAACTTCATCAGCTCACAAATGGAGGTGATAAAGTTACAGCTCCTGGTAACACAATATAGGTCTTTGGGACAAAAAAAAAAAAAAAAAAAAAACCTTAAAAGATTATACTAAAGTCTAGTGTTGATGCTTGTCCACAAGTGGAAAAAGCATCAAAAGGGGGGAATGAAGAGGAAGATAGCCTTGAAACAGGGTTGTAAAACATGGTAAACTGTCAATTAAAAGCTGTAACCTCCGACAGAGCTGTGAGGAATTGCTCATTAGAGCCATGCAAAAGTTTGGGACCAAGATGAAAGGCACCATGCAGAGATAAGCACCCATTCCTGCCTTCCTTTGTCTCCACTTGTAAATAAACTTTCCAAAGCAGGCCTCCCCTGCTGTTCTTATCTAAACCTTAGGTCTCTAACTCACTACTAGCCCTACTTTATGGGAGAGCACATTCCTTATAACCTGATACCCTGCACTGCCTTTTAAATATCCTATGAATCCTTTGTTTGGGGCTCAGACACAGGTACACGTCTGGGCCCGCTAGCGTAAAATTAAAATCTGAGTTCTCTACTCCTCTGAGTGTTGCTTGGTTTCTCCTCTGACTATATTGCCACAACAGACATATGTGGATCACACATGCCTATCTTTTCTACAAGAAAGTAAATTCTTTGAGGTCAGGGATGATCACCACATCTAGGGGTCCTGCAATCACCTCAACTTTAGCAAGTCTAAACTGTACCTAAGTGAGAAGTGGGAAATACAAAGTAGGGAGTATGCACGGTTAAGGTGAAGTGAGGTACAAAATGGACATGATGTCTTCGTCTTCCTCACCTCTCCCTCTGCCTATCTCCTCTGTTCTCTTCTCAGGAATGCAACCTAGGAGTCTGAACCACTTGCAATTTCCTGACCTACCTAACCTTTCCACATCCAATAAATGTCTGAGTCTTGCTGACGTCGCTACCTAAATATTTCTTGAATTCGCCTCTTCTCCATCCTTTCATGGCTTGACTGGATTACAATCAAAAGCCTCTGAATTGGTCTTTTTTTCTCTAGTTTCATCCCTCTTCCATCCCCATTCTTTACTTGCCTTGTGACAGTGATTGATCAGTAATGCAAATCTGAGCATATTGCTCTTGTTTAAAATCTTCCTGTGGATTTTTATTGCTTGCAGAATCAATCCAAGCTATTTGGCACAGCATAGATCTGGCTCGATACACTGACTATACCTTGCTGTTGCATGCTTCATGTACTCCATCATGCAAGGTGGGTTAGAATACCCACCTTGTATTTCTTTACCTTACAAGCCCACCTCAAACTTTACCTTGAGCAGCCTTCTCTCTACTGGTGAGGGGAGTCCCATGGCATCCTATCACTTTTTTTATTTACTCTATCATTCTCTTTATCATTTTGCCTTGAGAATATCTTCTTTTTCAGGGGATACCAGATATTCAGCTAAACTGCAAGTTTTCAGGGACTATGTCATATCCATCTTTGTTACCTTAGTTCTCAGTGTGTGATTGGACTTCAGTAGATGCTGAATGAGAGAAAAGTTCTTACACATCTGGTTTCATCTGGAAACTGGTGAGGTAGAGCTGCCAGAAGTCTATTTGCCTGGATGTTGAGTAGCCCCTGGGAAAGAACCTCAGTGTATTTCCACTGATGATCTGATCCCACAGAAGGTACTACTGGCCAGAGGGCAAGAGTTCAATTTGGTGGTTATTACTTGAAGTCATCTTTGGCTCAGTGCTAATGTGTGCTGTCCAGAAGAAAAAGTGATTCTAACTAAAAGAAGTTTGTTTCAACACACCCTATAGAGCATTACGACCCAAGCAGCACTGCCATGGGCTGCCTCTTAACATTTCCATGAAGGGGAACGAGCCATTTCCAACCCATTTCCCCTCATTCCAAAATTGGCCTTACATAGCAGTGTTGGTGCTGAGAAGGTTCCAGACATTGGTGGGAGTATGTAAAGGACTCCCATCCATGCAGCAGGGAAGAACTACAGAGCTTAGGACAAAAGCAAGTGATACCAGAGTGACTTACTAGAGAGAATTCCTGAGGATGATGGAGCAACAGCCCCAGCAGAGACAACAGCTCTGCAGCACTACAAGGGCTCAAGTGGACCGGAATTGCTAAAGGGTAGGCATGAGATGCCTCTAAGGATTCACACAAAGCCTTGGGGAATGTGGATAGGTGTGGCCATGCAGACCTTTGATTCCAGCACTTGGGAGCAGGAGGCAGGAGGATAGGGAGTTCAAGGCTTTATGGGTTACATAGACAGACTCCCATAAACATTCCTTTCCACCCCCAATTTAAAAAAAAGGATCTTGGAGCAACTTTGGAGAAAGCTTTATGTTCGGTGTGAGTTGGAGATAAAGAATGAGGGCATTTGAGTTGCGACCCCTAGTAAGATTATCTGTTTTGGTAAGCTGGAAGATTGGAGAAATTAGATCTAAAATCTAATTAATTCATGATGTTTTTGTCTCTATATCTGGGGCACTGGCATTCCCATCGGGTCTGGCAGGTGACTTGGTGGTTGGGGGACGGCATATATTCCTGAAATGGGTTTGGATTGTGACCCTTCAATGTTCAATATATTGGAGTCCTAACCCCAAAATGTTAGGATTTCAGAATGTGACTATACTTAGAAGCAGGATCATTGCAGATATAGTTAGTTAAAGTTTAGATGAGGTCAGACTAGAGTAGGGTGGCCTCTTAATCCAGAAGACTGGTATCCTTATTGAAAGGGGAAATTTGGACACAGTCATAGACACAGAGAGAACTCCATGGGAAGATGAAGGCAGAGCTGTTAGGCCCAGAATACCAACGATTGTAAGCAAACCACCAGAAGCTAGGAGAGAAAATGGGAAACACTTGGGAACATCCTAAGTCTGCCTTTGCTGCCCTCTCAAGGCATGACTTTGCTGACAGTGTGAAATCCTGAATTCCTGTTTTTTCATTCTCAGGCTGGAGTCAGCCTGAGGTTACTCTTTAGGCACTATATGTTTGCAACATGCTTTATGTGTCAAGATAGCTAAGATGTGAGATGTTATTGTCTGTTTTGCAAAGCACTGTTCCCACTGCTAGTCCATCTGACAGGCATTTTTATGAGGAAGGAAAGATGTGTTTCATGCCTTTAACCACCTGGAGATTTGAACAGAAAGAATTGTTCTAGTCATGACTCCATGGAACTGTGCCTTTAGGAGTACTAAGCACATCCCTAAACTGGTTGGAGGTCCTTCATAATACAGACCAACAACGCAGAATAACTGATGTGAGTATGCAATTAGTTCCCAATTATCCCTCTCAGTCAGGTGGGTTTGAGTTGTCAGTAAAAATTGTGAATGTTGAGTGTGTGTGTGTGTGTGTTTTGAGATAGAGATAGAGATATATATATATAGAGAGATTGAGAGATAGAATGACTGGCCATGTATCTTTGATAATGGGTACTCAAGTTGAAATAGTATTTTCAACTTGACTTGAAAACTATAGTGTTTCAAAATCATTGCCAAGGAGATTTTGAACTTTTATTATGAAAAATAGGAAATGAGAGGATTATAAATACCAGGGGAGAAATCTGACATTTTGAGGCCAATGACTGACTCCCTTTGATGCACTAACAAGGACCATTGAGTATACTGTGTTTTGGGTTAAACAGATCCCTCATGATGAGATGACATTCCCCTAGAGGTTTCAGCAATGACCTTGAGTGCTGGCTGAGTTGGAGCTCATGTTAGACTACTGCCCTCTGCTGGCTGCCCATGGCTCAGCCAAAGCCTCTGCTGCTAAATCCTACCCATTTTACTAGTGAGGAAAGCCAAATTTATCAAATTCAGTGGGTCCAGGCAGAAGTTTTCTATACCATCCTTCAATTTCATTTTTCCCCTATCTTCTCACCTCCCAATTTCTCGTGGGATGGTGTCTTCAGTGAGACAGAATAAAGAAGTAGAATTTTTATTGGGTTTCTTATTGAAGTTAGGGGAGGCTGTCACCATTAGTAGGAGAAAGGGGTAGTGTGTGTGTGTGTGTGTGTGTGTGTGTGTGTGTGTTTGTGTAGTTGTTTCAGCATGAGAAACTGTTTCTTCTTAGTAGTGCTAAGAATTATGTCACCATCAGTAGGAGAAAGGGCTATTTTGTGTGTGTGTGTGTGTGTGTGTGTGTGTGTGTAGTTGTTTCAGCATGATGATGTCAAGTAAGAACCTATCACTGGCTTTCAGGGTGGAGTGAGAGGAAATGACAGATCTCAGGGCAGGGTTGCCCAGCTTGCAGCATCTGTACAGGTGGAACAGAGCCCAGAGGAGAGGATGGGGGGAGAAGAGGGTAGAAAGTGAGAATGAAAAGATTCCTGTATAACATGGAAGGCAATTCTTTGAGAAAAATCAGGAAATATTTTGACCCACTCACTTGATCTCTGATCAATTACTAGGAATACTGTGCTTTTTTGGGGCCGGCATACACTACCTAGCTGGACTTCCAGACATTTCTGGGGTATCAGTGGGGGACCTTAAAGACCCTCAATTGGAACTGGATTTTAACATACTCAACTTGAACCAACTTCTTTGTGTATCAGTTGAGCTACTTGAGTGAGCATGATTTCTCTGTAGAACTGTTTGTATTTATAATTCTTGGGTTTGAACTATTAGCTTATCCAGAAATCAGGACTTCTCACTATACTC
Organism: Castor canadensis; assembly: GCF_047511655.1. Classification (NCBI taxonomy): domain Eukaryota; kingdom Metazoa; phylum Chordata; class Mammalia; order Rodentia; family Castoridae; genus Castor; species Castor canadensis. Next base: position 123,399,160 of record NC_133396.1, read on the forward strand.
TTCTCCCCTCTTCAGAATTGGAAGTAACTGCACAGCAATGGAGCAGAACAGTGTTTAAAAAGCATAGATTCTAGCATTGCACTGATTGAATTACAATTCCAGCTCTCTCTCTCTCTCTTTCTCTTTCCCCAAGACAAGCTAAATAACTGTACTTTGCCTCACTTTCAAAATGGAGGTGTAAAGGGCACTTACCATATAAGGTTGTGTAAGGGTTATAAAAACACTGAGAACAATTCCTGGAATACATAAGCACCCAAGAGTGATCTCCTGTCTCCTTCCTTCTTCTTCTCCTTCCCCTCCCCCTCTTCCCTCCTCCTCCTCCTCTCTTTCTTCTCTTTCTTCTTCACTACTCTATGACCAACCTTTGAGAGTCTGAAAATGTGTCTTCACTGACCACTGTCTCATTTGTATGTAATTATACATGTTCTTATGAGCACAAACAGATATTCTGGGATGGTATGACTGACAGTATGCATTCACCAACATCCAGTTCACTTCTAGGAACATGGAGGACTCCTGTCTGGAGCATAGGTAGGCCATGTGAGTTGTTTAGGTCAGTGGAGGGTGAGTGTGATTTTGTGATCTTGTCTGGTAGAGACAGATAAAAGTCCAAACACAATTCTTTAGTTCCTTTTCTTTGGTCATAGCAACCAAGAAGTTCTTCTATTCCAGAGGCTGTGGCTGTAATGTGGTGGGCAATTTTTGGCTTAGCTTCTCCAGCAACTACATGGAGTAGGACTGCACTAACTCATTCCATATTTAGCATCAACAAAACCCAAATGTTTGTATTGAAAAGTCACCAAGATTCAGAAGCTGTTGCCATAGACAGTGAACCCAGAGTTTCCCAGTCTGGTCCCAGGGAATTACCTGGAAGGCAACTATGCTCACCACTATACCACCAGCACAGGCCCAGGGAATTACCTGGGAATATTTTGGAAATGCAGATTCTCAGGCTTCAAACCCCCCTCCCCTTCCATTGAATCAGAGGCTGAGGGTGGGATCAGCAATCTGATTTTAACAACTCCCCTAAGTGATTCTGATACAGCTCAATTTTGAGAAATAGCCCCATACCTGATCTCAAATAGAACAGGTGGCAAAGGTAGGCCTTAGGAGAGGAATCTTCATCTCAGCTTCCAGCTACCCAGGGACCTGGCATTGTGTGGGATGATCCATTCTGCTCTTCTGCTTCCCATTGGTAGAGAAATTTAAACATCAGCTACCTTGGAATATTTAACAACATAGCATACAGAGGCCTAAAGTATTTACCAAAGTCAACAAACCACCTGGAAATAAGTTCAGTTGTTTCTTTAAAAGATGAATGCTTTTTAGTTCTCAGGTATGTCTGAAACCATCTGGTTTATTGCACTCTTTCTCGCCTTTGCTTTATAGTCTCTCTTTCCCCAAGGGAAAGAGGACCCTGATTTCACAGAGGAAAGTGAGGCCCCAAGTGATCAACTCATCTAGAGCCTGGAGATGTAGCTTTGCAGTGAATAGCCCTAGTGCTGCCCCCTCACCAGCCGATACTCAATAAATGGTAGCTGAGCTAACATTGCTTAATTGAGCTTTGCTTAGTCTCAGTCTGGTGCCCATTGTTGGACTTGGGTGGGTCTCAGCAAAACTAGGGAATGGGTTTGATAAAGGGTAGATACAGAAGGGACAAAGCGTAGTGCTTGGTAGGAACAATCTGATCCAGCTTTGCTGGGCAGAGCTGTCCTAGAGACGTGAATGCCTGTGGTCAGCAGAGGGCAGTATTGCATCAACAAATACTTCAACCACTTTGCTGTGGGGCCTGCTAGTGGAAATGACTGAGGCTAGAGGGTCTGTCCATTTGAGGAACAAAACCAGCCAAAAAAAAAAAAAAGAAAAGAAAAAAAGAAAGAAAAAAGACATCTCTATACCTACCATCTACACCAAACATTTTTGGTATAATTCTGTCATTTTTTTTTTTTAATAAAATGTTGGACTTCAAAGGACGGAGCCCAGTGCTGTTCCTACATCAGCCCTGCTGCTGGACAGTTCACCTCTTTGAGGCCAGACTATAGCCACTGCAGGCGGTGGTCCAATCTTCAGTAAGCATCTCATTCTTGATGTCCATCAGATTCTTACTGCTTGGAGATGTGCCTCTGACAGATTCCTCCCTCGCTGGCTCTCTTTGTTTCCTGGCCTTTCCTTCCTCTTTCTCCTCATTCTTTCCTCTACCCTCATATCTGTGCTTGAGTACGGGTATCTTAGCACGGTCGAGTACCAGGCACAAATGGCGCAGGTATGAGAGACACAGCAGATCCCATCCGCTAAGAGCTTGTTGTCTTGGGAAGACAAACTCCCAGAAGCAAATCTTGGAAGAGAAAGGAGGAGAGCACTCATGCTGTCTGGGCCTTAGGATAAAGGGCGACTTTGAATCTCAGACTCAAAGCTTGGCAATCAGCTCTGTAGCTCCTCGGGGCTTGCTCAGAGCTTCCTAGAACACATCTCTTCCATGTCTTCAAACGTAGTGTGAGATTTTTCCAAGGGGCAGTTTCTTGATTTGGCTGGGAGAGGGCAACTCAGCCCATCTAAGAGAACTCAGTGACCTTCCTCACGGGATTGGTAGAATTATCTTCCTCCACCCACAGGGGGCCATTCCGAGGCTGTGTTTGTGACCCGAGAGTGACCTAGAATTAGGTCCAACCTCCTAGGACCACTCAATCCAGAGGCAGGGCTCAGCTAGGGTCTAACTCAGCTTGGTTCCCTGTTCCCAGAAGGTAGCTTAGCCTTCTGGGAAAGAGGCCTCTTTTTACTGCTGTGCTGTCAGAAGCAACCAAGATGCCCCATCAGGAACAGGGTATAGGAGGTGAGCTCACCATTTGCAGTCCTGGCTACACTGGCATTAAGAGATTAATGAGCCTTTTTGAATAACGAATATAGCTTTAGCCAACTGTTGGCAGTTAGTTAGAGCAAAGCCATGCTGTGCTCTGGATCTGTCAGCTGGGACCTCCAGAGGAGCATGACCTCCAGAGGGATGGGCTAGAACAGAAAGGAAGGAGTTGAAATTCTATCTTCTCCTCCCCCCAGGCAGCACAATAGGTCTGTAGTGACCCTGAGCTCACTTTCTTATTACTGTGAGAAACATAAGGCAATGAGGAGACTTAAGAGATCCTGCCTCCACTCGGGACAAAATAGCAATGCTTCTGGAAGTTTAATCTGTTTACAGGTCACCCTGAGGCTTACTCCCAGATGACTGCGATGCTGCTGGTCCAGGAACCACCTTGAGTAGCACGTGTGCGCACACACAGAACACTTCTTGGAGCCTAGAGCACATGTATTTCATTAAGCTGAGATCTTAGCATTTATGATTCACTCATTATTTATTTCTTCATTAATTCAACAGTGCCTACTCTGTGCTAGGCAGCTGGATTCACTTGTATTGGTACAGAGGAGCAAAAACAGCCTGGAATAACCAGAGCCATTTTTTGGAGATGGGGAAGAAGGCTGGAGAAGCAGAGTGCAGGACTGGGTCACACTGGGATGGGCTGCTGTGAGTTTGAAGAGCCTTTTGCTCCTTCTCTCTTGCAGGAAGGCCCTTGTAAGGCTGCAGACACTGCAGGCCAATAGCCAAGGCAGACAGGGAGAGAGGAGTAATGCTCACATCATCTTCTCTTTAAGAGAGAAAATGCATCTTAAAAGCAGTGGGAGCTAATTTGCTCTTCTATAATCAATCACCCAGTACAGAAAACAAAAACACACTCTAGCAAGCCTGGAATGACTGAGAGGAGACACAAGGCAGGCAGGTAGGGAGGGAGACTCTGTGGCAATGATGTTATTCTTTTTGTGGGCTTGAAATGAACCTTGAGGACATAAAATGTGTGTGTCTATGTGTGCATGTGTATATCAGAGGTCTTGTTTAAGTGATGCCAAACTTCTCCCAGTTTTCAAGCATCTCACCCTCTATCTTGCCTTTCTGATTCATATTGGGGGACTGGGGAACCATTTCAATTCAGGCTCCCTGTACTCTTCCCTCTAAGGAAGGAACAACACCCAAATGCCACCATAGAAGCAAGGAGCTTAGATTTACCTCTGTTTTTAAGCTGACTGGCTAGCTTTTGTTTCCTCCCAAGTCTTGATTGTATAGAATGGGGAGAATTTTACTTTTTCTTCTCAGATGAACACTGTGATATACCTTTTATAGGTGTTCTTTCCTCACAGCTCAAATATGTGCCCTGACCAACTCCCTTCCTCACTTGCTCTTCTTCCTTCCCTGTCTTTTCTTCCTTGTCCTCTCTTTCTTTCTTATACATTGTTTTACCCATGTACCTAGCACGATCATATTTTCTAAATTAAAAATTGGGACATAGCTTGACAATTAGCAGACTATTTGAAATATGAACATTTATAGGCATTCTGGGGTAAATGATCATTGTAAATAAACATCTCTCTCCATGTGCTTTTTCCTCTGCCCTTCATCTGCTCTGGGCTATAACTCCACGGCCATAAGACAACTAGATAGGGTCAATGTGATGCCGAATATCCAGATGTTTAGGAATGTCCAGATGGTAGATTTAACGTTTGTATTTTGTACCCTGTGGACACAATTCAGTAAAAACAAATACATAAATAAATAAAGGAAACCTCCACAACCCAATCAGTGAGTTTAGCATCTGACCTTCATAACAACTGGTAGAGAGACTAGTTTCTTTCCTTCCTGTTGGCATTATTTTGGTAGTATGCTGTGTAGACTCTACATAAACTATCTCTGGCCCCACTCTTCTGCCCATTCTTCTAGGAAGGGACCCTTCCATGGAAAGAACACCATGACATGGTTTTTTGGAGTTATAGGGACTATGTAACAGTGAGTGGAGGCCCTGGTCCAGATCCCCATCACATCATCAATCCATTCACATACCCACTTACAGATGTACCCACTTCTTATTCATCCACTTCTCTCCTCCATCCCTCATTCCAAGTTTATTTGTCTCCTACATACACTGTACTATGCCAGACACTAGTCCTTGCCTGCTAGGACTCACAGTTGATTGGGTGAGACAGATGTGCCCCTAGCCATCCCATTGCAATTATAAAACAAGTTCCAGTGCGTTTCTTCTCAGACCCATCTCTGGACATTTTCACCTCCTCTTTCTCGTTTCATGATTCCTATCCTGCCTTCCCAGGTCAGGGCATTGTTTTCTGGGGTTCAGAGAACACCAGAGAAACATTGCTCCTGTAAATGGATCGTCCCAAATGAGTCTGGATGACTGGGAGAAGATGTTTAAACATAGAAGCTTGAAGTGTCCTTTCCTCACCCTTTAAAATTCTTAATTAGGGTCTCTCTATAGAGCAGTACCCCCCACCAGCAACCCTCAGATGAGGTGAAGGGCACTTCATCCCCTAGAATGTCCTCCCTTCACATCTCCACCCTAGGTGGGAGCAGATGGGCAGGGAGGCAGGGCTACGTGTTTATTTCACTTCCAGCTGGTGTCTGGCCTGGTGGGAGAAAGCAACCAAGAGGAGAGAAGGCTTGTGGCTTTTGGAGCTTAATTAAACATATTTACAAAGTCCAGGCCTGGTTAGTCAGTGAGGCACAATGAGACAGAAGTTGGTATCGTATTATAAGATTAATAAACCAATTAAATAAAGACTGTAGCGGACTGGTGGCCCCATTGGGGCAGGAGGCAAGTTTGACAGCTGCTCTTTCCTGATGATTGCCACAAATATCAGAAGCAAAGACAGCCTGGGCTTTCCTCATTCCATGAGAGAATACTCCAGGCTCTTGTCCTGTCTAATCGCTCACACTGCTAGTCAAGTTGTTTTCCAAGCCTGTGGGTCAGATGTCATGTTTAGCCAACTGGGAAGAAAAGAAAACAAAAGCTATTTCTTCCCTTCTAATCCAAAACAAAAACAAAAAAACCCCACCAGTATGAGTCCATTTATTTCTTCATAGGATGCATCATCCTGAGGAGGAATGGAATAGGCTAGGCAGGGGAATTTTGGGAGTCCCTGCAGGCAATCCACAGAGAGGTCTCCCTGGGTGGCTCCACCTCCCGCTGTATGGCAATCTTCTGGAGTGTCTTTGTTTTCCCTTCTGTCAGTGGTAGCACACAACTCCCAGAATCAAGTTACTGTTTGGGTTTTTGCATAGGTTACATTAGATTTAAATGATTCTCCCTCCTCATTGCCTGGGGCATAATTAATTAAAAAAATAGAGCCTTATGCAAAGTCCAATGGAGACCATGCCTTAGTAAAGCAACAACAAAAAAAGTGTCCCTGTTCAGGAAGTGGCAGTGAGAATAAGACTCACACTCTGCTCTTTTCTTGAGTCTCCTTTTGGCAAACCCCTCTCCCATCTGCTCCTGGGCCAGAGCCCAGTGGTTTCTGATCAAAACCATGAGTGAGACAGTGGGAAGATGGGGTCCCCACATGATTGAATATGCCAGTTTGGAGCCCATACCTCCAGTATATCCAAAAGTGTGTTGTAGGGCCTCTTATGGTTTGGATCTTAAATGTTCCCCAAAGCTCCTGTTAAAAGTCTTGGTCTGCAGCTGATGCACTTTTGGGAGGTGGTGGACATTTTAGGAGGTGGTGGACATTTTAGGAGCTAAGGCCTAGTTGGTGGAAGTAGGTCATAGTAGGTCATAGGGGCTGTGCCCCTGAGGGGTATATTGTGAACCTGGCCCCTCTTCTCTTTCTGTTTGTTTCCTGCCCACCATGAGGTGAGCAGCTTTGCTCTTCCATGCTCTCCCCACCATGATGCTCTGCCTTACCACAGGCCCAAAACAATGGTGTCATGTGACTATGGAATGAAACCTGTGAAACCATGAGCCAAAATAAATCTTTCCTCCCTTCATGTTGTTTATTTCAGGTATTTTGTCATAGCAGCAGAAAGCTGCTCTGTAACACAGAGATTCTTACCATTGCTCAACTGTGTCACCTCCGGGAGCCTGGGGCCCTGGTGCTAACATCAACTGACTCAGCTAGCTTTTAACAGCTGTTACACTGCTCTGATTTGGGAGCCCAAGAACACTGAGGGATCTGCCAACTTTCAGAAGAGGTTCTGGGGAGTTTAGTTTTCTTGTTTGCATAAAAGAAAAGAAAAGAAAAGAAAAGAAAGAAGAAAGGAGGGGTTATAGTAATATAATAAAAATCACTTCTCTCACTTAATAAAATTGGTGAAGTGAGGGGAATAATATAGGTGTTCATGGAATACTTAGAGTTATCAGGAAAATTCCTTTCTGGAAAAAAATAGGGAGTGAATGAATCAGATTGACCTAAGTCCTACCAGTTTCCATCCTGGTAACTCTTAGAGTTTCATTTCAAATGGGCAATACTTGAGTCCAAAACAGTGGTTTTTGGTGTCTTAATCATGCTTTGTTATATCCTAGCTGTTTTCTTCTCTTTCTTCTTGGTGGCACTGGGGTTTGAATTCAGGACCTTGTGCTTGCTAGGCAGGTGCTCTACCACTTGAGCCACACCCTTGTTGCTCCTAACTGTTTAATCTTGGAAAGTTTATTTGAGTCTCATTTTTCTCATCTTTAAAATTATGATAATAAGGAGGGAGGATAAAGGAGAATAACAGAGGTGGTGATTCAACTATAATATTTTGTAAGAACTTTTGTAAATATCACAGTGTATCCCCAGTACAAAAATAATAAAAAGAATAAAGTAAACAAGAACTGAAAAAACCCAACAAAACAAAATGATGATAATATAACTTCTACCTCAGAAGATTTTTTTAATTCATTTATTCATATATACATACATTGTTTGGGCCATTTCTCCCCCCTGTCCCCCACCTCCTCCCTCTCCTCCCCATCCCCCCTCGCTTCCAGGCAGAACCTGTTCTGCCCTTATCTCTCATTTTGTTGAAGAGAAAGTATAAGCGATAATAAGAAAGACAAAGCGTTTTTGTTAGTTGACATAAGGATAGCTATACAGAGAAATTTCTAGCATTGCTTCTATATACAAATGTGTTACATCCCAAGTTGATTCAGCTCTAACTGACCTTTTCACTAGTTCCTGATCCCCTTCTCATATTGACCACTGTCACTCTAAGGTTTCTATACTAGTTCCTCTGTAGTGGGGACATCAAATACTATCATGTTTTGGGTTTCTTACCTATCTCCATACCTCCTGTATGTGCTCTCCCCTTATCATGTACCCTAGATCTACAGTCCGCATATGAGGGAGAACACATGATTTTTGGTCTTCTGAGCCTGGCTAACCTCGCTCAGAATGATGTTCTCCAGTTCCATCCATTTACTTGCGAATGATAACATTTCGTTCTTCTTCATTGCTGAGTATCAGAAGATTTTTAAGTCTTGATTAAGATCACTTATGTAAAGTTCTAAACTCAGTGTCTAGTACATAGCAAGTGCTCAGTATCATAATAATAATCTTGATTTTTCTTATTAATAAATGAGATTATGTATATAAAACACCTTGTATATAAAACACCCTGCACATGACAGATGTTCAATAAATAAAGGTCTTTAATTCCTTTCCTTCCTAAATGAACAAGCTAGTCCACGTAGTAAAATCCTGGCCTGACTGGGTTTGCCACTGCTCTATCTAGGGTGGATAGAGCCTGTGACTGTCATACAACTTTGAAAATTCAGCTTTACAGGGTCAATGCTTTTCGTCAGGAGAAAGAAATGCCTACCCAGAACAAAGTGGGAAGAATAGGGAGAGAAAATCAGGAATCCACAGGACACAAAGGGCTGGCACTGACCCCAGGCTCAGGCAGTGCCTTTTGATTTTGCTCATCCACCTCCAAAAACATCTTAAAAATCCATTGAGCTTCTCAAACATTAAGGAAATGCCTTATAATTTTCTCTACAAGTTGAAATAATTTCAGAGGATATAGTTTCAGGGTATATAAATATTGACTCTTTAAATTGAGACTATTATCTCTTATTAAATATACTCAGTGGACTTTAACTACCACAGTGATTTGGTATCTGTCATCAACTCTTTAAAAACTATGGGAACAATGTGTTTCTTTAACATCAGGAAATTTTATTTCATGCCCTAACCTTCTAAACTCATCTTTCTATTCTATCTCTCACAGAATTTAATTCTAATGTATGCTTCTGTGCTTACTTAAGTCTTTTTGGTCTTTTACTGACCAAACAATGTGAGTCTCTGAAATAACATGTATGTGACTGGGATTTTTTTTAAAATTAAGTTTTTAGTTGTGGTGAGAGGAAAAGAGAAAGATAGAGGGTGGATAATATCAAAATACATTGCATTTGTGTACAAAGATGGCACAATGAAAAGTATTGAAAGCTGTAGACTAATGGGGTATTTGGGGAGAGGGTAAGAGAGAGTAATAGAGTGAGTTAATCTGAGTAAATTGCAACATATGCAAGTGTGAAATATCAGTGTGAAACCCCTTTCAACAATGAATATATACTTTAAAATGAAGGACAGGGATGTAAAACAGGCCCTGTTCAGGGCTGGGTACTAGTGGCAGGTGAAGGGTAAATGGAGAGGGTGATGGAGGGTGAATATGGTTGATGTACTTCGTAATATGCGTGTGAAAATAGAACAATGAAACCTGTTGGAATTGTTTTAAGAAGAGGGGAGAGTAGGGGGTGAATGTAACCAAGGTACACTGAAGCATATATGGAAATGTCACAGTGAACCTCCCCCCATAACTAATATTTGCTAATAAAAATGTTAAAAAATTATCTTCTAATTATACTGAAAAACATATAACAAAAGTCACCACCTTAACCATGTTAAGTGTGCAGTTCAGTAATTTACACTTCCTGTAGTCAGAAATTTTAATGATAATTCATTAAGGTTCTAAATGTTAAAATTACTTCTTGAATGAATGACCTTATTTGTGTTATCAGTGTACAAATGTCCAACTAACAAACATGCAGCATAAATTTTTGTCAATTCTAAATTAAACAAACAGTAAAAATTTATAGGGGCTACAGTTCTTAATGAGATTAGTGTGATCCCCCAATAAGATAACTTATTGCTAGAATGAGAAAGGATGCAGCGTCAAGTCTATCCTTTATCAAAAATTTATTTTGTTTTTATAGATGTGCACACTGATAAATCTTACATGAATAAGTTGATGGGAACAGAAGGTATTTTATTATGGTAACTTCATCAATTATTTGAACCCTGAGTTCAAATGCCCCTAATCACACAATGATCCATCATTGAAAATTATTTTCTCCTTCAATTTTGTTGAAAGAGAAAAAGACTTCCTAAGGGATTTGTTATCTATGAGTAGAGTCATTCACTTTCTCAATTTCTGGTAATATCCAAAAAGCCTTTCCCAAAATTTATTCAGTGATTATTAATTACATCTGTTATTTTTTCACTTAGAGGCAACTTGTCTCATTCAATTTATTAAGAAAGGGCTAGAAATTAAAATATTGTAAATTTCAATACACTTTCCCCAATGCAATTTAAAAAAATGAAATGAATTTATTTTATTACATGCTTTAAACATCTTTTTGTCAAACCCTCCAAGCTCATTCAATTTATGGAAAATGCCTTGCACATAGTCTATTTAGCAAAGCTAGTCTTCCTTGTCAAACCAGTCTGCAAATCAGCCTTACTTTCTGTATGGGAAAGTCTGACTTAAAATTTTAATTCACATCAACATTACAGAATATGTTTTGAAGACTATTATAAAACTGTGAGAAGGATTATTTTTAATCTTATAAAAAAGACTACTGAAAGCACTCAAGACTAATCATGAAGGCTATGATAGAATTGATCTATTTTTTAGTAAATTATAAAAACAAGAAAAACCTATATGCTGTTTCTCAGTAGCTTATCACAAATAAATGTTTTGGGTAGCCAAAATTATAAGTTATTTATAAAACAAGAACATAATTAAAGGTGTGGCAGTTCTAAAAAATAAACATGCACTTTCCTATGTACTGAACTTTAGAACTAGCTTTTGGGAATAATTGTAAGAAGAATCTTGTGTACAAACACAGACATAGCTCCTTTAATTGATTAGACATTGAGATGAACTCTCCAACTCAAAAAAATAGGTCCAGAAGTCAGCATTTAACTTTATTTTTTGATTAATAGGAGGTGTGGGAGAGACAAATTTTAAACATTTTATAAGCTTAAATATCTCAAGATTGATTGTAATTGGACTACATATCTCATTATTTGATAAAACAGATTTTTAACTACCTATTCAAAAGAAACCACATAAAATTTTTATATCTGGGTTTTATTCAGTACAACTTATAAACTTTGGTAGTTCCTACAAGTCCCTTGTGCTTAAAAGAAGCAGTGTTCTAAAACAAACCTTTCCTTCCTTTCTTTCCTTCTTTCCTTCCTTCCTTCCTTTCTTCCTTCCTTCCCTCTCTCCTTTTTTCCTCTCTTTATATCAAAAATTTATTTTGTTTTTATAGATGTGCACACTGATAAATCTTACATGAATAAGTTGATGGGAACAGAAGGTATTTTATTATGGTAACTTCATCAATTATTTGAACTTGGAGTTCAAAAGCCCCTCCCTCCCATCGGAGGGTTGGTACTGAGAGTAGTTGTCTATGTTAATATGTGAGAACCGAAAGCCATTTTAAGCCTTAATTATTTCTTCCAATGTTGTCCGTTTCTGCTCTCCTCAGACTGTCAAAAGCAATGCATTCATTCTGTGACAAGACATGGAATGCAGAGAAGCCATCCTTACCCCCAACTGCCCACACTCTCACTGCCGGTATCCTTCACCATCTCTAACTGAACACCACTTCAGGAAAGCCAATGACTAAGACGGTGACTAAGGTGGTGGCTTTCTCTTAAGAATGCCCGTAGCAGGAAGGCCTGGGAGCCCTACTGTAGGCTTATTGTATCTTAATTCATCAGTGAGAATTCCCACTCCCAAGTGATACTTGTATTTTCTTTTTCCTTCATGCCCTGAGGATCTTACACTTTGTAGATCACACCACAGTATGGTTGGAAGTGGGTGAAGGAAACATCTTTTTTTGTAACACGAGGGAAAGACAAAAAGAGTACAGAAAAGGAAACCCATGGGACATTAGGAAACAGTGCGTGTGCAATTTGAGGCCATGCAATGGATCAAATCAGCCACCACTGTATACGTTGGAGAGCCCTCCTGCATGGAATGTCTTTCTCTGCAACTCATGTACACACACACATTCATAAGCTTACATACTCACCAAACGTTACCAAACACTGCATCCTTGAACACTTTCACACTTACCAGTGCACTTTTAGACTCACCCTCCAACACACTCACAGGCTCACAAACATGTACATCCCCCACACACAGAGTTTACACTCACAGGCTCTCTCATATACATTTACACTCACACTCAGAAACACACATCATATACACTTTTGCATACTCATCCACTGGCATCCACACTCATATCCTCCTGTCCTCACACAGATTGGTGGGAGACTGGGAGAGGTCTTTCATTTGTTCCAGGTCACACAGAACAATTGTGTTACCCACTTTTAAGGTAATCACACCAGGGCACGTTCTCTAGCTCTCCTCACACAGGCCAGAAAGGCTTACTTTCCTTCTTGAGTGATCTGCTTTCTTGTTGAGATGTTTGGCCCTTTCCTTTCCTAAGGCGATAGGTGCCAGCTTATGGCAAATATCAAGAATCTGTGGACTGCCCCTAGCTCATCGGCAAAGCTCTGCCTGTTCTGAGGACCACAAAGTGCTGCTACTGCCCAAAGCCAGGAAGCCACCAACACCTGTCTCAGTGGCATAAAGGCCCAGGGATGTATTAAGTTGATGGTTGGCTCTGCCACCACTCATTGGCTTACATTAAACAGGGATAATTATTAGTGTGCCTAGATATACCTGTGGCCCTTGGGTCTCTGCATGTGCAACCAAAGGTATCATGGTTCCTCAAGCAGTCACCTTGCGATATAGTTCCAGGCCTACCCCAGCTGTGTGTTGTGTGCCCTGAAAGAAATAAAAACCTCTCTGGGCTTCCTATCAACCTCTGCAATGTGTGTGAGTGTAATTATGTGTGGATGTGTGAGTGCCTGAGAGAGTGTGTGGTATATGTGAATGTGAGTGTTTTACTAGATGAATGTGAGGCTGTTTCAGAGAGTCTGAGAGTAGGTGACGTGTATGCAGTGGGAGTACGGATTGCACACGTGTTTGGGTGAGTGTAAGTGGAAAGATGTGTACAGTGGATGGTGAGTGTGTGAGGGAGTGTGTGCATGGACACATAGATGGTGGATAAAGGGAGGGCGAAGCAGAAGGGAAACCTTACATGAATTTAAAATCATCTTCTAGTCTCCCAGTGATGGGTTGAGGCCATACAGGACTTTTTTTCTCCTTTCAACAGATGCTTATTTGGTGCTTACAACATGTGTTTGCTGGAGTTTCATGGCAAAGAAGACAAGCCTAGTCTTTGCCTTCATGGAGTTAACATTCTGGAATTCAAATAAGAAAACAGGCTTCTGCGAACTAGCTGAGTGGATGGCAGGGAGAGCTGAGGTCTGAATGTTGGCTTCACCTCAGCGTTCACATGTTGACCCCTCATACACAAGGCGATGGTATTAGGGAGTTGGGCCTTTGGGAGGCAATTAGGTCATCAGGGCGAAGCTATATGAATGGGATTTGTACCTGTATGAAAGAGACCCAAGGAAGCCTCTTGACCCTTCCACCAAGTAAGGATACAAAGAGAAGTTGGCGTCTGCAGCTAGAAGAGGGTCCTCATCAGAACTGGATCCTTTGGCCCCCCTCATCTTGTACTTCTAGTCTCCAGAACACTGAGGAGATTTCCACTGTGTAGAAGTCATCTAGTGTGTGGTAATCTGTTACAGCAGCCTGCAAGGTCTAAGACACAACTATGGGGGTACCAAGAAGAGTCGCCTGGACTGGCAGGACAGGAGGCAGAGTCTTGCTATGGGGCCTCAGTACTGGAGGATGACTGGCTGTAGTAGAGGCCCCTGCTCAAGGCCTGCTATGTCCAGCATAGGAGCCACTACCCATGTATGGCTGTGGAACACTTGAAAACATGGCAAGACCTTACTGAGATGTGCTGTATGTATATAATACATACCAGGTTTGAAGACAGTGTGCAAAAGAATTTAAGTTATCTCATTCTTAATTTTTATAGGGATTGTATGTTGAAGCAATAACCTTTTCAATGGATTGAGTTATATAATGTATTATTAATGATAAGCTCACTTGTTTCTTTCACTTTGCTTCACAGTGTCTCCTAGGATTGAATAAGAGACTCGAGTTCTATTTGCATTGGCCAGCACTGCTCTGCATGATGAGAAGGGCCTGTGCAGAGCTCAGAGGCGGGTGAGGGCTCAATGGGTTGGGGAACTGGAAGGGATATTCCATTGCTGAGCTTGGGGTTTGAGGAAGAGTTGGTGAGAATGAAGACTAGAGAGGTCATGGGCTGTATCATGGAGTCCCCTACCCAGCCCTGTAATAGAATCTGATTTTATCCTGAAGGTTTCAGGAAGAATTTTAAGCAGGGATGTGACCTGAACAAATTGATGTACTTTAGAAATTCTACTCTGGCTTCTTTATGAAAAAACGGAATGAGAAGTGAGGGTAAAACTGAAGATCAGGCAGAAGGTTCTAGCAATGAGAATAGTCCAGGTGAGAGGGGACAGTGGCTTTGTTCTGGAAGTTCAGTGTGGGTGGAGAGACATAAACCATCAACATGAGCAAAATATCCCAAACATCCGGGAGCTATTTCAGCAAGGAACCTCGCTAACATTTGCCTCTGAAACTCACAGAATCAATCCTTAAATCAGATGGATAAGCAGGAAGGAAGTTTTCCTTTCTCTGGAGGTTCTGGTAAAACAGAGGCATTGAATTCTAAACCTTAAGAACAGGTGACCAACAGAAGCTTGTTAAAACAACAGCAGCTTAAGTGTCTCCTGGGATGCAGCCACAAAGCCCACTGAACATGTCTTGCATGTCATCTCTGATGGATGGCTTTGGAGGCTGATCTCCCATGGAATGCTTGGGCCAGTGGCTTTAGGGTCTCCTTTTGCAGAGCCCAATATTTTGGCAGATATGTAGGGGAATGATGGGATAACTGTCATGCTGGCTTCATCTGGTGTGCCCACTTTTCCAGCCCATAGTATAGTAGCCTTTGGCATTTGATGCCCCTAACTCAGGAAATCAGACACTGCTCGCTGGTGGTTCTTGAAAGTCTTCCAATTGCTGATCTTGTTCACTGCCCTCCAATTTTGATTCTTTATTGTGATGCTAAATAGTTTCCTCTCACGTCTCAAACTCTTCTAACATGTCCCCTGTGCTATGGACTGAAGCCAGCACTCCTTAAGAGGTTATTCATTTCTCTCTTCAGTCCAGCCCTCTTTCTCTCCAATCTTATCTCCTATCATTCTTTCCAAGCTTTAAGCTTGGAACACTGGATAAGAGAGTCAGCTCATGTCCAAGGGACACAGAGCTCCCTGCGTAATTCCAGAGCCCACTGGCACAAGGAGAAGGTCAGGCTCCAATAGGGTCTAGGGAATCTGGAATGGCTGATATTTGGAACACTCTGGAGAGCACTAAGGGAGCAAGGTGACAGTCTGTGGGCTGGGGCATGGAGGCAGATAACAGCCCTAGGATGTAAAACTAGCAAAAGCATGGTGACCAGCAGGATACCCAACTTTGATTGTAGTTTAGGATGTGATTGGGTCCTACAGGAACCTGAGGTATGAGAGTTAGCTAGCGGGAACTTATGAGAAGAGTCACATTTCTATGGGTTGGTTGGTCATAGTAGATTGGTTGGAGTGGAAGGAACAGAAATAGTTACATTCTGGGAGACAGTATAGACATTTAGCTAGTGCCATCAACCACAGGGGATATTATGTCCTATGTCTGATGGACTCAAAGGAGTATGGAGGAATTGTATGGGGCCTAGCACTCAGCTCTGGGGCTCTGGATCCCATCTTGGAGGTAGACCCTAGGTCCACCTGAGGGAAGGAGAAAGGAAGAGAGGAAGGGTGAGGTGGAGCCTATTGAACTATGATCTAAGACCATGGATCAACTAGGGGAAGAGGGCAGTTTTGAGATTTCATGAAAAGCAACCAACTAGCTCAATTTAAGGCTCTATCAGTGATGCCATGGACTGGCTGAGTAAGAAAACCTAAGGAATCATATTAAAATACAGCTTCATGGAGACTCTGGCTCAGTAAGTCTAAAGCCATTTTAAATGAGCTCTCAGAGTGCTATACAGCCTGATATGGGAGCAGAGTTGAAGGAAGCAAAGAAACTGACCATTAATTTGGAGTTAGCCCCATGTCTTCCTTTAGGACTCACTTAAGGCATGAAAGCCCATGATAGAAAGTAGTACTGATATGTAGGCAGAAATTAAGGGCAAAATTTTTAAACATAATGTTTCTAGTGACTGTAATTCCCTTTCTTCTGCATCACCTCTATCTGATGTCTGAGTGCTCACCATCTGATTTTGGCATGATGGTTCTCCGACTTTACATGAAAAGAATCACTGAGAGAGCTTTACTGAACACACATTGCTAGATCCCACCCCAGAATAAGCAGGTTTGGTCTGGGCTGGAGTGGGGCCCGGTAGTTTTCATTTGTCACAACTTCCCAACTAATGGGGCTGCCACTGGTGCAATGACACTGAGAACTACTTCTTTGGTGGGACAAAAGTTTTAACAGATGTGTAGCTGGAAACTAGAAGGAGAAGGAAGAGAGAAAGGAACAGAAGAAATCCTGAAACAATAATAACTGAGAACTTCCTAAAATTAATGATGAGTACTCCCTACATCTGGAGTCCAGAGCAGGGCAGATACTAAAACCCTTAATATCTAGGCATATCATACCCAAGCTGCAGAAAACCAAAAAAGACAAAGGGAAAATCTTGAAAGATGCTGAGGTGGGGGAGGGAGGTGAAGAAGAAGAGAGAGGAGTGAAATATTTGTAAAGTGTTAAAAGAAAAACCACCAACCAACCTAGAATTCTATATCCAGTGAACTGTCCTTCAGAAGTGAAGGAGAGGCCTTCTCAGACAAACAAAAACTGAAAGAATTCATTGCCAGTGGAGTTGCCCTTGAAAAAATGTTATAAGAAGTTCTTCAGAGAAATAAAAAGGTCAGAAACTCAGATCTGTATGAAGAAAGGATGAGCACCAGAGAGAGAATAAGTGAAGGTTAAAAAAAAAGTCTATATTTCTTATTCTTAATTGACATAACAGATAAATGTTTGAAGTATTAATAATAGTGGGACTAGGGGTGGGGCTAAGTTTCGAACACTTGCCTAGCATGTGCGATGACCTGTGTTCAATCCCCTGCCATGGAAAAAAGTAAAGTAATTAATAGTAATACTATACAGGGTGATTATGGTATTTAGATAAATGAAATGTCTAGATACACCAATTAAAAGTCAAAGAATGTCAGAGTGGATAAGAAAATATAAGACCAAACTATGTTGCCAACAAAAATTCCACTTTATACATAAAGGTGGGTTAAAAGATGGATGAGGAAAGATAGTCTGGCAAGGTCAGTTCTTAGGAGAGGGTATCAGGTGTTTATAGTGTCCATGAATTCATTAGTGTTTCTTTTCATAGCAATGTCTTTCAGTTTAAGCTTTTTTTCTGAGATGAAAGACTTGGCAACTATTAACAGAATTTTAAGTGAGAAAAGACCTCCTGAGATGGCCACACAGGGCAGGCTAGGTAGATAGGATGGGTCAGTGTGTTCTCACTGTAGTAATTACCAAGAAGTTAAAGACAGGACTTTCCTAGATTTGATTGAGGAATGGGTTTTCCAATGCAAGCTATTCTGCATAGCAGTTTTGGGGCAGTATTTTTTTTTTTGGTGGGACTGGGGTTTGAACTCAGGGCTTCATGCTTGCAAAGCATGTGCTCTACCATTTGAGCCACACCTCCAGTCTATTTCGCTCTGGTTATTTCAGAAGTGGGGTCTTGCGAACTCTTTGCTTGGGCTGGCCTGGAATCGTGATTCTCCCGATCTCACCTCCCAAGTAGCTAAGATTACAGGCATGAGTCATGGGTGCCCAGCTTGGGACAGTCTTGATTTTTGTTCCCATCCCTGGAAACCTTCCAGCTGAGCCAGAGCTAGAAACACACTGGTCAGCGCATTGCCTGGAGGCTGGCCAGTGCAGAATGCAGGTGGAGAGGAGAGGTTGGTGCTGGAGGGAAAAAGCACAGCTGCATCTTGGATTTGGGTTGTTTCTGAACAGGGCACCTGTGCCTTCATCTCTTCAGTGCCCCAGCAACTACATAGAAAATAAAACATTTAACTGGTTGCTTTGTCACATCTGATATTAAACATTTGATTGATGGCTTAGATTGAACTATCCAGGTGTTGGGAATTCTGGAGTTTTAATAAGTGGATGTTTACACATTCATGTCAAACACTCTCGCAGAATGCATTGAAGAATATGAGTTTCATGAAATATGGAAGGCTGCTCTATGTGTCTGTGCATATGTATGTGTTGTGATCCGGATGTGTGGAGGAACCCAGGTCCCCAAGTGCCAGGTTAAACAAAGTGAACAGGTTCCTTTGTTAGGAACTTCTCATGTGAGCAAATGTGCAATGAAAATCTTGACAGACAGGGTGAGGAAAATCACTGTGTCTGCAATGTTTTGTAACTTTATTAAAATAGGAGCTCTTTCTTCTTTACATACAGAATGCCTGTCAAACACCCACCAACATGTTACCTAAGCAATAAGGAGTGACATGTTGCTTTCAGGTGAAAGTCACAGTCTGGGTGACAGTGACCTTACGCTATGACCCTAGACCCTTTGACCTCCCTGAGGTAATGTCCTTGGCTCATCACTTCCATGCTGAAGTCACTCCCTTGTCCTGATGGCTAGTGCTGTGTGTGTTACCTCATACTTGTCCTAGGGAGAAAGCTGGAGGCAGGAGGGAAGTGAGCTTTCCCCCAGTGAGGGGCATCCATGACTTCTACTTGCTTCTCACTGGTCACATCTAGCTGTCATGGAGGCTGAGAAATGTAGGCCTAGGCCCAGGCACATTGCTACCTTGAATTAAGTCAGCTTTATAGACAAAGAGGGGTGCAAGAAGGGATATTGGGTGCAGGTAGCCTGTACATAAACATCCAATTGAGCCTTCCTCTGGGACTAGCGGGGCAATGCTGATATAAATTATTTTCCTACTGGTTGTCAGTAGTTTGTCCTACCTACAAGCTAAATGGTCTTTCTGGTCTCATTCTCTGCAGCTCTGTGTATCTTTGTCTTTCTCTTACATAAATACAGAAAGATACATATATGTAAATATATGTCCTAGATTATTCATACAATATAAAAGAGTGAAAGAATGTTAGAGCAGGAAAGAATTTTAGGTATTGTCAGGTTCAATGACTCTAACCTTGGTAGCAAATTAGAATACCCTGGGGGAAATTATGAAAATATCTATGCCTGAACTTGATCGGTTTAATCATAATGGGGATTCTGCTCAGATACTCTTTTATTCTTTAAAAGCTTCCCACACACCTGTAATCTCAGTATTGGGGAGGCTGAGGCAGGAGGATTACCATTTTGAGGTCAGTTTGGGCTACATAGTGAGACTCTGTCTCAAAAAAACAAAACAAAACAAACCAACAACAAACAAAAAGCTTCCTACTTGATTCTAATCTACAGCCATGGTTTAATTTAAAATCCCTGGTTTTGATCATCATTTTATAAGGCAATAATCTGTGAAATTATTTCTCTCATATCCACACTCCCCATTGTAATATTGGACTGGATTGTTATTCCCTGAGTTCGTGTCGTGGCATAGTCGATGATTGAAAGCGCCAGACAAGCAGTTAAGAATTAAAGCAAATTTATGTCACAGACCAGGAGTTGACAGTAAAGCAAGAAGAAAGTTCATTGAAAGGATAGCAAAGCACCCTGATGGGTGGGATGTAGTGAAAGAGCTAAGCCAAAGAAAGGATGAAGTGCATGAGATTAAATAGGGGCTGACTTTAGGCACCCTCTCCTCTCTACTTTGAAGCTGTAGCTGTAATTGGCTGTTTGATTAACTTCTTGTTGAACCCTACCATCTGGCTGCCCCCATCCTTATCAGGCCGGACATTCCAAGAGGGTCTCGTTAGTCCATCTTGTCTTTGAAACCTGTCATGTACATTTTATGACTACGCTCATTATTCTGGTGAGACCTCCCCCCCCCTTTTTTTTATCTTGGGAAAGTTTGCTGTGTTTCTCTCCTTTTAGGGGTCTGTATCTCATCCATTTAGATGTCTGCCCTTAGGAATGTTTTATCTTGTTTTCCTTGTCTAGGAAGAGAAACTACTGGGGCTCCGCACCTGTGTGCTAAGCTGGTTTCTCAGTCTCCCTAAATGTTTTGCTTTTAAGTATGCCTTCCTATCTTCTTTATCCAAAATAAAGTTGCTTCTGCCATCTGTCCTTTTACATCCCCAGGTTATTTCTGCCATTTTTTTCCTTTACATCCCCAGGGTTGCCATTTGTTCCTGGGGACATTTTTGCTATTTTATTTCCCTTCACACTTGTCTGCTTACAATTAGACCATAAAACCCATAAGAATAGGAATGGTATCTACTATCACTAGATACTCCCAGAGTTAAGCACAGTGTTGGCGCAAAGTTAAGTGAATAAATGAATGAGTAAAACAAGGCCCAGAGAGGGGAAGTCACTCATACAAGGTCACGCAAGAAATACAAAACTTTTGTCTCTTGATTCCCTAATCAGGAAGCTTTCAGTTATTTCACCACTTCATGGTTGGGTGGTCAGACCTTGGAATCCTTTATTCCAAAACTGGTAGATGGTTCTTAAGTTCCTAGAACAGTGCGTTATATGCAGCTGTAATTATTGGTGAGCCCTGGTTGGGTACCGTGTCTTATTTCTTCAAGTGTCACCACCGCCCACCACACTTGACACACAATGAATGCTAACAATGAGTGCTAATAGTGAGAAGTAGGGTGAAGAGTGGGGGAGAAGAGCCCCCCCCCCCCCCCCGCAGACTCACGCTTTGGAAATACCACTGCTTCCTTTCTGCGCCTCTCTTGCTAAAGGCCACTTTGCAGTTCTTCAACCTGTTCCTACGGCACTCTAAACTTGGACTCTACATATTCTCTAGCCGGTTGCTCAATTTTAATTAGCTGTCTGGTTGAAAAGTCCTGAAAACTAATTTACAGAAAGGTGTTACTGACTGACAAGGTTTAGTGGATATACCTCCCTGGGATCTTTGCTGTAACTAGAGCCAGTATTCAAAGGAAGGAAAGTCTAATTGTGAAAATTTAAGGATAAAGGAACAGAACTCTCAGGGGTGATGGGGTGCAGGCAGGGTGGCCTTCCTGGAGGGACCATCATCGTCTCAATCAGAGCTAGGAAGCTAGGGTGGTCATCTTTGAAAAGCACCAGTAATGCACCCCTGGAGGTCAAAGTCTCAAGTCTGTGCGAGCCGGAGGTGACTTTGAACTTGGGCAGCTCACTTGGCCCAATCATCAGTGGTATTGGAGACCAGCAGCTCCCCTGAATCCTGATGAGGGCTTGGCACAGGAACTCAGATCCACAATGGTCAAGCAGGAAGAGCACATTAGTGCCCTAGGTGGATTCTCAATAAATGTTAACTCTCTCTCTTCTCTGACAGGGAGGGCTCAGCCAGCAGCCCCAGAGGGAACAATTAGGTTGTTTATCCAAACCTCAGCCACTTTGCTATGTAATTGATTTTTCATTGAGTGTATTTAGGAGATGGTTATTTACATGAATGCAGGCCCACCAGGGATAGGCAACATCTGACAGTAGGCAAAGGGGAAGGACATGGATCAAAGGTGCTGCAGGAGGAGGGAGAGCAGAAGGGGAGTGGCGGGCTGAGAGTTTGACACATTTGGGCCAATTATTAACCCTGGGAGCCCTGGCCTTATTTTAAAGGAGAGTGAAATTTAGATCCTAGCTGGGCTGCTGTAAGGATTGAACTAACCAATGCTGGTAAAGCACCAAGAGCTGAGCCTGCAACGTCACATACGTTCTCTCAATAGGTCCTACCTGTTATTACTATTGTGACTGTCATGGCTGATGCTTGGGGACCTTCCTAAGCAGGCCTCAGCACTTGGCTTAAGCCTGCTCTTTTCCCTCTCGTCTTCCCCTAGTTTATCTCGGTTACCACCATCTTGCATGAATGCCTCTGAGATTTAGTCTGTAGCATCTTTTTTTAAACCGTAGTTATAAGCCATGGAATTTTCTTTCCACCTCTATTGAGATCCAGAGTTAGCAAACTGTGGGCCTATGGGTCAGTTCTGGCCCATTGCCTATGTTTGTACAGCCTGGGAGTTAAGAATAGCTTTCACAGTTTTAAATGGTTGAGAAAACCAAAAGAAGAATATTTTGCAAATTATATGAAATTCACATTTCAGTGTCCACAAATGAAGTTTTAGTAGAACACAGCCACACCCATCATCTGCATATTCTCTATGACCGATTGTGCATTGTAACCACAGGGTTACATAGTTGTGACAGAGACCCCAGGATCTGCAAAGTCAAAGATATTTACTGTCTGGCCATTTACAGGAAAGTGTGCTGGGCCCTAATTCTGAACTTCTTACAGGCAGGCAGTGTCTGCCATTCTTATCTGAATTCCCATAGCACTTGGCAGAATGTTTACAATCCAGCAGGTGTCTGGATTAATATTGTATTTCAGGTTGAATATTCCTTTCTTTCTTCTTTTCAACTGCAAATGTGTGTAAGTTATTCACACCCTGGCTCAGAGACAACTCAAACCACCCTCACCTGGCCAGAGACCACCCATGCCCACCCCACTCATCAGTTATTGGTTGGGAATCACTAGGTTCTTCCCATCGGTTACTTAAGTTTTAAAAGCAGCTGGAAAAGAGAAAGACTCTCTGTCTGCCCCCAGATTCCACCTGATCCCACCATGCTCCCTTTTGTAATTCCCTTCCTTAACTTTTAATAAACTCCACTTACAGCCACGTGTCCTGCTGTGGATTCTTCCATGTGGGACACAAAGAATTTGGAAATCTTCTGATCAGAGACTGTGCCATTGCCATTAGTAATTTCATACTTACTTATTTAACATATTTATCAAGTGCCTACTACTGACCAGGCACAATTGTAGGCACTGGAAATACAGCAGAGATGGAAACGAGCAAAACTGATTCTGCGGTCATTGAGCTTACTCTCCATATGGATGGGGTAGGCATTCTAAAACAATGAATAAGCATGTCTACTGAAAAGAATTTAGATGGGATTAAATGCTAAGGGGAGGAAAAAGCAAGGATAGGGGATAGCACTTGCCAGCTTTTTTGGGGGGAGGGGTTGAGTTTTGGAATTTAAACAGAGAGGTGAGAAGAAGCCTTTCTGAGAAGATGACTTGAACAAAGACTGTGGGAGTGAGCCCTGTGGATTTTGGGGTAAAAGGGCATTATAGACAGGCCCCTTGTAGCAAGACTTGTTGCAACCAGTAACTCCTAGGATTGGCTGGGAGGTGGTTTGTCCCCAAATATTCATGAGCCGGAAGCTTCATCTCCTGTAAGTGCATAGTAAGTCCAAGAAGCAAGAAGCAAGAAGAAGAGAAGTATGGGTGGTGTGAGGAGAAAGTAGTAGGAGAAGGAAGAGAGATAAGGGATGGAGAACAGGGGAGGATAAATTCTGAAAAGCTCTTCATGTCATCATGATGGCTTTCACTTTTACTTTGAGATGGCAAGTCATCAAAGAATTTTGAACCCAGGACTGAGGATATTTGATTTTCATTTTACAAGTAAGAAAAGTGACTTTATTTGTATTTTTTCCTTGTAATTTTTTATTCGGATATATTCGTTGTACGGGAGAGACTCATTGTGACAATTCTGAATAGGCTTACAGCGTACATTGGTTAGATCACCCCACCATCTCCTCCCCACCCTACTTAAAACTATTGCAGGAGGTTTCTTTGTTTTATTTCATATATGAAATCTATCAACCATATTCCTTCACTTTAATCTCTTTCATTCACCCTCCCCTCTCTGGCAAGTACCCTCCCTCCACACACTGTATCTATTTTACAGTCCTGTATTTCATTATTAATATCTAAGTTGATGTTCAAAGTGTTTCTCAATGTATCCCCAATGTGATTTTAGGAAAGCCAGGTGGTTCATGGTTATACAAACATTGAAAGGCAAAGGTAGGATTTGAACTGAGGTTTAACCTGATTCTTTCCACTATCCTCTCAGCCTTCTGAGCAGGCACAGAGAGGAGCCTCAGTAACTTTCCATTAAATGAGCTCAAAGTAACTTCTGGGACTTGGATAAAGGAGTAAGCCGGCCAGGCCACACTCAGCCCCATCTGCTCAGTGCTGCCTGGGTGCCGAGAACTGTAAGTGACTGTCTAAGGCCTGGCCGGCAGGTCCCTTCTGTTTCTCTTACCCTTGCACCAAGCCATACAGTGGCCGAATGACAAACATTAATTAAAGCATGAGGGAACAACTTAATTAGCTCCTAACAGTCACATGCTGCCAATTAAACACCTTGATGACTAGTTTACTCTGGAGCTTAATTAGGTATTTCTCAATAAATCTAGCCCCTTGCCTCCACCTGTCAGTTTAGGAGCCAAGCCTTTTCTTGGATGTGCCCTCTCTTACTTGGGGCAGGGGGGGTGGGTGTGGAGTGGTTGGTGGGAGAATAAGTGAAATTGGATATTAGCCTCTCCTAGGATTATTTCATTGTCCTGCTGCGCACTTGGAACTTGGTGCAAATTACTGTGCAGGTAATATTTCACTCCCTGCCTGAGCTTCTTCCATACTTTTGGCAACAGGAGCCTCTGAGATAGAAAAACTAATGTGCATTGTGACTTTCCCTTTCTGTGGTTAATGTCTAGTCCCCCTCTTTGGTCCCTAACTATCAGCTGCCTGAGCACAGGCTAGCCTCTTAATAACTGCAGAATTGAATTTTCTATGAATGCCGGACCAGAGTTTGACAGTAGCAAGGGGAGAAAGCTTATAGTTCCTGCAAATTCACCCTAAATCAACAGAACCCAGGTGCTTCCACAGACACCGGACTGAACTGGTTGATGGAGTAGTGGCTGCCAAGGAAATGATAGTTTGTGCTTGCCAGTGACAAGAGCCCTGAGCTCAGAGTGGCAGTTTTCCAGGAATGTTGAGAAGCACAGACATCTCCCAGGGATGTTGAGCTACTTTGGGAAGGGCCTAGAAATCCAATCAGTAAGGGAATGGATGCAGAAATCTAGAATGCTTCCTGGAGCCTTGGCATTACTTGGGACTGGGGACTGGGTAGCATAGTAATCACTGGATCTTAAGATGAGCTGCTGTAAAACAGAGGGCATAAGCCACTTCTGTGTTGCTCCACAGACCATCGAGAGGCCCAGAGTGAGCACTGTGCCCCTTAACCGTTGTACTTCGTGGTATGATGCTGCAGGCTCTCCAGTTCATAGTTCTTACCATTCTTCCATAGCTGCTCGCATTTCTTCCCAGTTTACAGGCCATAGCACTTTCACTACAGGACCTCAAAGGCATTTGGCACTTCTCTCTCTGAGAGGTGCAGTTTGTGTCCTTTCTCCTTGAGTCTGTGCTCTGTGACTACTTCATCAACAGATTACAAGGGAAGCAGGGATGTGCCAGTATCCAGCTCTGGACCTTAAGAAACTGGCAGCTGCCACTCCTTCTCTCTGGGGACACTCCCTTACAGATCCCAGCCACCACTCTGCAGGGAAGCCAGCAGGCACTCAGACAAGCGGGTGCAGGTGTTTCAGCTGACAGCTCCAGCTGAGGTCTCAGTCACCTGCCAGCACAACAGCCAGACACACAAGCAAACCTTTGGGTGATTCTGTGCATGGAGTAGAGAGAGCTGTCTCCACTGACCCCTGCCCACGCTGCACTTTTGTGAGCAAAATCAACACTTGCTGTTGTTTCTGGCCCTACATGTAGGGTGGCTTGTTGGCTAACTGGAGCATGGGCCAACTCAGGTTCAGAACCGGGCCTCAGAACCCGTCCTAAGTGGGGCTGTCAGGTATTTCTGATTCTGCAGTGAGTCAGGTGTTTCTTGACTCACTGCCAGGCACATAATGGTGATTCAGGGTATTTGCTGAATCAATGCAATACCTGTTCCAAACATGAAAATGGACCCTTGCCTTCGTCCTGAGTCCCAGTCTTTCTCCAATCCTCTAGTTTAGGGTTTTTAAACCTTGATTTTAACAATAGGATCCATTTTCAAATATAATTATAAGGTATTTGAAGTACATAAAAAAGCTCTATGGAGGGATTCAAGACAGGGCTTTTGGCCCTGCAAGCTTGACCTCCCTACTGGCTCAAAGCCAGCGTCCTCCTTCATCTGACCTTTTGCCGGGGGTCCTGATCTTATGTTCTGTCCTGACCAGTTCTTTCTCCTTTTGTAGCACCATGGGTTGGACCTGAGCTAGTGTAAGTGACAGCAGAGTCCTTGTTGCCCCTAGGGGCCCATGAACTCTCTGAGGAATTAAGGTTCATCTCTCAGCAGGTGAAGGTCAGGCACCCATTGGGACCCTACAGAGAAATGAGGCAGGCACTCCCTTTGGGGGAGAGATTGGCCTGGGCTTGTTGTGATCTGCCTGGCCACAGTGAGGGAAGGACAAGGATGGAGAGCACTCTCCACCTGTGGTCAAGAACAGCACTTAACAAAGATGTCCAGACGCACCAACCACTGGCTGAAGCAGAGACCCTAGGAACAGACACTTTCGGGGAGGAAGAGGCTGATGCTCACCAGAATTAGGTGTAAAAGCAAGCTTGGAAGGTAGATGTGAATCCTTGAAGGGACAGCAGGGCACACTTCAATTTTTCCTCCAGGCCCATTGGAGCATGGGAGGCAAAGCCCTGGACTTGACTTGAGGTTGAGACTGAGATGCGGAGTAGTGGAGGGGTGCTGAGAACCACAGTCAAGGGCAACAGACATTGGAGAGGGGAGAATGTGGTGGGCCTGGGGAGGAGGACCTGCAACAGCATGACTGGATCTCAGGAAAATAGCTGATCAGAAAGTTTGCTCCCCATGAAAGACCCAAGGGCAGGAATGACCAATGTGGGGGGCACCTCGTGACTGGTGACTGGTCCAGAGTGGAGCTCTGGGAGGCTCTCAGTGTCTTCTTGAGGCTGCGGCTTCAGGGACTGTAACTTCTTTGGACAGTCAGTAGGATATAATAGGGGAAACACTGACCAGGAGCCAAGAGGTCTGGCCTGTCTGATTTGGGAGCCAGCAAGTCATTTTAAGCCATTTTGGTTTTTTGCACTTTTCATTTCGTTATCTATAAAATGAGAAAGTTGATTGTTACTGATTGCCAATTCCTTTTGTTTCTAGAAATTGCATGATTCAATTTGGTCCAATGAACACATATGGGACAGGCAGAGTGTTGGGCCCTGTAGGTGCAGGTAGACTAGATGCTCTCGATTCCACAGGGACCACACTGCACTGGGGAGTGTGCATATCCTATGGGGAGCAGCTAGGATGTGAAAGAAGAGCAGAAGACATCATCCAGTTATTGGTTAGGAACAAGTGGTAAAGAGGAAGAGAAAAACCAAAAGTTAATTTGGAGGTAAAGCAAAGAGATCTGGGGGTATGGAGAGGTTGGTTCCAGGCTACAAAGCAGAGCCAGGCGGAGGCAAGCAGCAAGGGGTGTACACTGTTTGCTCTTGGCTGTTCTGCAGTGTTGGCCTGTGTGAACAACAAGAGGGTAGGAAACACTGTCCCAGGGACGTCTCCTCCAGGGACATCACTCAGACTGGCTCAGGAGCAGAAGTGCTCAAATCCATTGCATTTAAAAAACATTTTTAAAGCATTGATTTTTTAAAAAAGAAAGACAAGAGAATCAGAAAACAAATAAATGATTCATAAGGTTAAATGCCAATAATTGATATATATTCTTCTCACTACACAGAGAGAGAGAGAGAGAGAGAGAGAGAGAGAGAGAGAAAGAGAGAGGAGAGTGAGAGAGAGAGAAAGAGAGAGGAGAGAGAGAGAATTAATCTGTACTTCTCTCACTTGGCAATATATTTGAACATGTCTTGTCAATAAATACAGATCAACATCTTCATTTTAATGGCTTCATAATAATTTTATTGTGTGAACATAACATAAATGATTTAACAGTTCCCTATTGTTTGAACTTTAAATTTCTTTCCTTTTTTATTTTGCTATTATAAGCAATGCTATGATGAAAAAGTTATTAAGCATAGATCATTGTACACTTACCTAATTATTTCCTTGAATATGACAGTTTTTACAGCTTCTGATGGAGACTACCATATTACTCTCTAGAAGATTTGTTCCCAGTTATTCCAAAAGCGGTTATTTCCCATCCCTGTGCCCACACCAGGCTCTATAATTCTTTTTAATCTTTGCCATCTGAAAAGGAGAAAGGGCATATCATTTTAAGTCACCTTTCATTTATTACCAGATGTTGAACGTTGTTTATGTTTTTAATTGCCACTTGTGTTGCTTCTCTCCTGACTTTCTTTCTCATATCATTGTGCCATTTTACCCCTTCAGTGTATATATTAATTTCCTGGGACTGCCATAGCAAATTGTTACAAACTGGGTGACTTAAAACAACAGCACTTGATTGTGTCATAATTCCGGAGGTCAGAAGTTTGCAATTAAGGTGCTGGTGGAGCTGTGTATAGAGTCCCTCTTGCCTTCTTCCCTCTTCCTGGCTTCCAGAAGTTGCTGGCAGTCCTTGGCTTGTAGCTGCATTACTTCAATTTCTGTCAATGTCTTCATGTGACTGCCTTCTCTCCATGCTTGTCTGTGCATCTCCAAATCTTCCTTGCATAGGACAGCAATCACTGCATTTAGGTCATTCTCTGATCCAGTGTCTCTCCTTTTTTTGTTTTGTTTTTGGTGGTGGTACTGGGATTTGAACTCAGGGCCTCACACTTGCTAGGCAGGTGCTCTGCTACTTGAGCAGCTCTGAGATCAACCCTTTTTCATGTTGAGTGTTTTTTGAGATAGTGTCTCACGAACAATTTGCCCAGGCTGGCTTCAAATTGCAATCCTCCTGATCTCTGCCTCCTGAGAAGCTAGTGTTTCCAGCATGAGCCACTGGCTCCTGGCCCCAGTATCTCATTTTAACTTGATTATATCTGCAAAGACCCTATTTCTAAATAAAGTCATATTCACATGCCCTAGTGAATTGAATTTTTTGGGGTGTGTGTGTGTGTGTGTGTGTGTATGTGTGTGTGGGCACAGTTCAATCTATGCTAGTGTTTTTTTTCTTTAAGCAATTGGTAATAGTCATACTTCACCTTTTAGGTTCTTTGACTCACACCTACCCCTCTGCATTGCCCAGGAAAATAATAACTTGGATTGAGAAAAGTGGCTTCTTATGGCTAGTCACAGTGTGAGCCATGAGTCTTGTGGGTCTTAGTAGCTCCTGCATTAACTTTCTGGAGAGGAAAGATGGTGCTGACTGGCTCCTGTCAGCTATTCCAGCAGCAGGACTTCAAGTCAATTTGATAGGTGGGTGATGCCCAAGATAGGAAAGTGGCTGAACCAGCAATACCTCTCTCTGAGTCAAAATAGGTGAATGGATGACCACTGGGGTAGAGAAGGAGTCATCTAACTCCACTGGGACTTTTTGGGCTTCTAATGAAGCTCATTTGCTAAAAATTGTTTCTTAGAAGCAGCCTGTATTTTCTGTCTGACTTCTCAAGGGTCAAGTATTGTAATTGTAGTTTAGTCATGTGCTTGAAATTACACTGGCCTTGAATGGATCAAGGTCATAGTAAGATATAGAACTCTGCTCTATCTGACCTCTGCAAGTTCCTTTCTTAGATGGGTAGGAGGATGAAGAGGAATTGGCTCAAATTTCCAGATTAGTTAGGTTGGATCAGTGGTCTAGTGGGGAGCTTTCCTAGGTCCCCAAATCTAGAACCTTTTCTTCTTTAACCTTGCCTCTGAGGAGGGGTTCTGCAGTCAAGACAACATGGGACTCTTAAGAGGTTCTGGGTCCCTGAAAGTGGGAAGGGCCTTGTCCAGGGTGGTGAAGGGACAACATGGCAGGTAGTCTGCACACTAATGGGCCTGAGGCAAAAACCAGTGTGGGCAGCTCAACTTGCATCTTTTACTGGAGTGGCATGTGGTGTCAGGGTCAGAAGAGAGAATGGGGATGGAGAAAAGTGTCCCCATGCTCTCCAGGAGCTCAGGAAAGAATACCACTGTCATAGTGGCTTCTGAAGTCAAATGCCTGCCATGAGAAAAGTGCTGGAGTTGAAAACTCCTGAATTTAGGAGAAAATAGAGTTCTGGGTTTGAGTCCCAGCTTTTGATTTATTAACTAAGTAGAGTGAGTTTGTTGTCGTGATTTCTTTATGTTTCAGTTTCTGTTTTATAAAACTGAAATATATCTTGATGAATTGTTATAGGATAAAATTAAAATAATGTATGAGGAAACGTCTACTGTAGGGTTTGGCAATGGTAGATAACAAGTGAATCTGAGCTTATTTCTTTCTGATGGATACTTTTCATCCTATTTTTTAGGGGACAGGAGACAGTTTTACCATGTAGCCCAGGCTAGCCTCAAACTCATGGTCCTCCTGCCTCTACCTCCCAATTATGCTAGGATTATAGGCATATGATATTATGCCTGGAAATCTTTAAAAAATACTATTTAATATGATTTGAACAATACTGTTGAATGTTTTCTTAAGGAGATTCTGCCATCCAGTTAGTTGAACCTCTCTCTCTGTCTCTCTGTCTTTCTCTCTCTGTCTCTCTCTCTCTCTCTCTCTCTCTCTTTCCCTCTCATTCCATCTGTCTCATGGTACTGGGGTTTGAACTCAGGGCCTTATGCTTGTTAAGCAAATGCTCAACCACTTTAGCCACACCTTCAGCCCTTTTTGATTTACTGTAATTTTCAGATAGGGTTTCCCATTTTCCCCTGGGCTGGCTTTGCACCTAAATTGTCACATCTCTGTCTTCTGCCAGTTAGTTGCATCTCTATAATTCCACCTGTCAGGTCCTTTGGGACACATGAGGGCCTGTTTTGATGGGGATAGCTCAGCTCTTGGAGGGCAGATAGGACTGGCTTCTTGCCGGAGTGCGTGGACTGGAGGTGAGAGACACAGAATAGGACATAGGACAGCATGGACAACACTTTGCTCTCCCTTGGGACACTTCAGTCACAGGCTGCCAAATTGCCCTTGTAGGCAAATGGGGACTTGAACATCCTGGAGGATGCTACATTCCTACATGCAAAGAATATGGGACTGAAATGGTCAACATGGGAAGCAATGGAACCCTAAAATCCAAGTAGATATTGAAACAATTCATCAATTTGAAAGGGCCATCCAGAAAGGAAGAATCCAGGTGGGAAGACAGAAGGATGGTATCCAAGGAAGCCAGAGGTTTATGGTCAGAGTAGGCTATGACTTGAGATGGTATCTGCAGAGGTGTTTCACAGTGCACAGCAGCCTTGGGCTGGAGAAAGGAGAACTGGGTGGGGTGCACTAGGATTTTCCCTACTATACAAAATCTAGCTTGAATCCTCACCTCCCAGACTGGTTTTAACCCTTAGGAATAAGAAGATATGACTACCAAAGCTTAGGTTTCAAATTCCAGCTCCCTTTTCACCCTATGAAGCATGAGTAGAGGATCTTCTGCCACAGAAGGAGTTACGATCACTTCAACAAGCACAAATCAACCTTGCTAGAAGACACTTCACTCCTTTTGAGTAACTCCTCGTGGTGTTGAAGTAGCCAGGAGCTTTACTCTGGGTGGCTAAGACGCTGTGGCCTTAAACTTAGCTCCTAAGAGCATCACCCCCCTCAAAAATTAGACTTTTGAAGGATTAGTTGTTTTCATCACCAGAGGAAATGAGATACCATAAGGACTACCTTGGTCTTCTTCCCAAGGGGTTCATAATTTTGTAGATTAAGACTCTGAATTATGTGTATGGGGGTGGAGGACGCTGTGCTGTGTGTGATTGAGTATGTGATTGATTTGATACTGAGAATAAAACTAGGTTGAATAATAAGAAAATACAAGCCTCAGAGGATTTCACATAAAGCTTTGAAATCATTGTTGAATCATAAATTAACACCCATAACGAGAGCAAAAATTTACCCTGAATTTAGGACACTGTTTTTTAATTTTTTTCAACTGAGTTTAAATGCTTTCCATAAATCCCAAATATTTGGGGGTTGTAAAGATGATTAAACACCTGAAATGTAGTTCCCTGGGACATAAGAAGAGAAAATATTAAGTACTTTCTTAAACAAAGTCCAGGAGTGAGGACTGAGTTATGGTTCCTTTGAATAGTGAGACTGTGCCTTCTCCACTGAGGTCAAAAGGAAATGAGGAGAAAGGAAATCAATAGGAAAACGACTCTCATGCTTGAATCACCAGGCGCCTGCTATTGGTTTTTATAAGTAATAGTAAAGTGATTAAAAACATACTAAAACCTTGAAACAGAGTCTGGGGGAAGTAGCCTGGGCAAAAAGGTCCTTGATCTTCACTATTTTTCTGGCTTGGTGCCCCCTTCCTCCCTTCTTTCATCCATGCCTTAATGCTGCTATGATGCTAAAATATTTATATTGTGGATTGTCTTTTGAAGAGAAATTGTGCCTAGCCATGCAAAAAGACTGCTAGCCCTTCCCACAAATACTGAGCCATGCCAGTTCCAGAGCCCAGAACGCTGATCTGGTGTTTCTTGTACCTGCCATAAAAGGTTCCTTTCCTACAGCCTGATATCATTAGTCATGAATCAAGTGGTCAAGCCACTACTTTTTAAGTGTTGGTTCTTAAATTCTATTCTTTGATGTGGGATGTCAAGGAAGAGTGAGTTGGCCTCTTGACACCCAAACATTTTTTTTTTAAAAAGGTTTTAGGGTAATAATGCAGATTAGAACCTTATTATCCTTGACCTTAGGAGAAGAGGACAATTGGGATAATTGGGACGTGTAGATAAATTCTGAAGCTGGCCTGCTGTTCCAAGCAGGGATTCCTACATCCTCCTGGTTTGTGCTTGCTTGGATGAGCTGGATTTATTTAATCTATTAGAATGGATGGACACCAAGTATGGACTTAGCACAATTCTAGGTATTGTAGGGTCAGAAGGCACCAGTAAGGATCTGACTTCTACAGTCACTCCCCCTGCAGACTTGAGTTGAAGAGGAACATAGTTAGAGTCTTGAAACTTTAAGGACTATGAAATTGGTCATGTTTTCCAGTTCACAGATTTAGGCAGAGAGCTCAGGTCAGGAGAGAGAAGAGAGAGGAGTTCTCTCTCCAGCTTGGAGAAACCCCCTGCGGTGGTTGGGAGGAAGAGAAGGACCAGAGTTGCTGTTAAGGGTTTGGTCTTTGCCCAAAGACAGGTATTTATGTGCTCTCTGGATGCTTAAACTCTGTATTTCTGATGGTTTTCCTGCCCCTATGCCCAGTTTCTCCAATGCTAGTCACCTAACTTGACTCCTATTCTGGTTCCTTGGAAACCTTACCCTGCTTCTCACTGATTTGGTGGACCATTCCATGACTCACTGCTTGAAATCTATGGATAGTTCTTGAATAGTGACTGCTTCTTACTGCCTGAGCCCTAGATATCATCTTGTACTTGTGTTCTTTGTCCTGTGCTCTGTCCCTTGCCCTTCCCTTCTCCACCAGTGGATCTGTGTCCTGAGTTATGTCTGGGGTCAAAACAAACATTAGTATTGCACTTTGACTTTGTCCTGGAGGGAAGACACCTCTAGACTTCACCTCTACTGGTGGGTCAGCGTTCTCAGACCCTCATCTCACTTACTCCAGTGTGAGGTCCTTAGCTGATCCTTGATCAGTTGCCTTTGTGCTTCTCTGATTCATCAAGGTAAGTCTGAAACCTGTGTCCTGTTTCCAGAGAGTCTGCAATCTTGGTAGATAAACAAGGAGGACATAAATGAAACAGACAGAGAAGATTCCAAGAGTAGAACATAGTGTAGTGGTAGGTTATGTGATATGACACAAAATAGAAAACAGAGAAGACAGAGTGCTAAAACCAGGAAAGGATTCAGAGAAGAGCTAAAACATGGGTTGGACTTTGAGGATGGAGAAGTCAGCGTTCCTGTTCTGTACCCTAGCTACAAATGCTCTGTGCTCACTTGGGAGAAAGAGAGTCTTAAGGTATATGGATGTCAGGATCCCCAGGTTCTATAGGCTATGTGAAC
The DNA here is from genome assembly GCF_047511655.1 of Castor canadensis. Classification (NCBI taxonomy): domain Eukaryota; kingdom Metazoa; phylum Chordata; class Mammalia; order Rodentia; family Castoridae; genus Castor; species Castor canadensis. The sequence goes on from NC_133396.1 coordinate 123,433,209, forward strand.
ATCAGCAAACCCTTTTGGAAATTAGATAGATAAGAAGGTCATAGTCTCCTCTAGATGGTCATCAAGAGCTATTAAGTAGGAAAGCAGTTATTGACCAACAGATATTAAATCTTGGCTGCTTGTCCACATTGGTAATGATCATAATGAAATCTACTCTCCTGCCAAATGGATATGGATAAAGTTTTAGAAAATGAAAAGAGGATGCAGCTGGTTTGACAGGGAGCTAGAAGTGGCATCCATCAACAGTAGATTCTCCATTCTTAAGTAAGGTTTCAGGAAAGTTAACTGTATGCTTCAGCTTCTTCCTCGGGTTGGTAGAATTCTTGATCCTAAAATCTTACTGAGAAGTGGATCTTGACTCTGCTAATAAAATCAGTTTCTCAAAGTCCAGTCTTTTGAAATGAGAATGGGATCAGTGGTATAGTCACAACCAATCAGATAGTGCCATCTAAATTTTATTTGGGAGCTAATTCCCAAGGCTACAGAGGTAGGACTCAGGGTCCTGTGCTGGTGATGTTAGCACTATGGCCCTTAGTATCCAGGGGTCAGCAGTGGGTGCTGAAATGTCTGCTTTCTGTGGAGTGAATTTGGCTCTGCATCTTGTTGCACAGTTCCACTCACCCCAGGAAGTTCTGTAAATAAACCAACATCCTTCTATGTTTTAGTTCAGAAAACAGAAGACACACCAGGCTTTTCAACTGAGATATTTAATACCAGGAATTGGATACATGAAAAATTGGAAGTTGAAAAGCTGAAAATCCAAACAAGGAATGGTAAAGCTACTTGAAAGCTAACAGTTGCAGAAAGCTGCTACTAACCCTAGGTCTATAGTCATAGTGAAAGGAGGTGTTATTTTCAGATCCTAGAGGCAGGAACTAACCAATGTGACCTTCAATCAGGGGCTTTTTTGGTGGGAGGTGGAGCTAAGGAGATGTGATCATAGTGAGAGTCACAGCCTGAGGCAAAGAAAGAAAGAGAAAAAGACACTGACTTCCCCCCCTGTCCTTTTCCAGACTGCAGAACCTACGTACAAGCCAACAAGCAAGGAGCCTCATTATTCCCTGCAATACCAGACAAAGCAGGGGAAAGGAGGGGAATGAAAATGAGATAACACGTAAATAGCAGCCCTCAGTTTGTCCCTACTGAGAGTATTGCTGGCCAATGCTGAAAGGAGACATAACCAAAAGAACATATTGAGAGACTATTTACAGAATGGGTATTTCTTATGTCAAGTAATATTCTGAAAGGAAAGAAACAGATACAGAGCATCATCATGCTCTTCCATGTCTTCTGTGTTTTGTTTTCCACTATATTTCATACTCTTGGGCTGCATGGCCTTTTCTTTTAGCCTGGACTCCTGGGGGTGTCTGTAGCTTTTGTGTCAAGGTACTAATAATAACCATCTCTATTTGTACATTTCCAGGCCTTTCTATACTTCTCTTAGTGCCTTGACCTTGAGGATTTTGTCCTGCCAACTGTTTGGAGTGCCATAGTTCATTGTGAGAATAAACTAAGGAACTCTCAAGTCAGTAGGTGCTTGACCCCAAACTGGAAGAGGGCCAAACACTCTTTTCTGAGTCTGTCTGGAGCCACCTGCAGCCCCAGAGATGAGAAAGGCCTATCCTTGGATAGAAGAACCCATCCTTACAGCTTATGACCCTGGGCTTTCAACTTTTAGAGCTCCTTTTTATTCATTTTTACCCTGAATTGAAATTCATCTTGATAACTCCATCAGTGAACATTATACAACTCTAAATATGAGGAAGAAAAAAATGTATAAGTAAATAAGTGAATGAATGAATGAATAATGGCTACTATGACAACGAAGACATATATTTCATTATGTGGCCATGTGAGATAATTGTCTACTAACTCCCTTCTCTTTCCATTATCCCTGGAAATGGCTGATGTAAATAACTGTCTTGCCCATGGAGGAGGGAAGAGGACTGGGGAACCCAGGAGCCCAGAAGCTTCAAAGATGTAGAAATTCTGCTGGTAGAGAGTGCTTCCTCACTATTCTACAGGGATAGCCCAGGGACCAAGGATGGTGCAGCACTGGCTTAAGCCTGGCCTTCTGTCCTTACACCTATGTCTCCCAGTCACAACACGGGCCAATCAGACTGGCATGGAAAATTCTGCTGGGAAAATGTGAAAGCTATGACTCTTTTCTTTAAAATGATGGTTTCTATGATAGGGAAGGCATAGGGACTCATTAACTTTAATATGGAAAAAGAAAATAAAAGCAAGGAGAGACCTAGTTCATAAATTCTGTCATTTGTGTATGACTTGCTGTTATGAGTAGACAAATGTTTGTTCCAATGATAAAGTTCCAGAGCCTTGTAACTTGGAAATGGCCAGGTCTATATTTAGGGGCTTTCTTCTGCCTCCATCTACTTCTCTACAAAAGCCTGCCAGTGTGTGCGTGTGTGTCTACACACACACACACACACACACACACACACACACACGTCATACACGTGAAGTCTCTTTTGCCAGCCCCAAGTCCTCTTCCAGCTGCTAATTTATGATTTTTCTTGCTTTAAGTCTGTTCTGGCTGATGGTAAAGTGACTAACCTCCCTCTGGAGATATTTGGAAAACTTCAGGAAGTTAGGAAAGACCAGGACATGAAATCTGAAAAATAACAAGGGATGACATCTGGTTGGATGAATAATGGGGGTAGATTGACCCTGAGCAGCCTGCCAGAAGCTAAGAACATATGCTCCTTAGGGGAACACTGTCATCACATCTCCTGGGTGGCCCATTTTCTTCTCCAGAGGAGGTAAATGAACATAGGACTGACCTGGCATTGCCTCTGGAAAAAAGTATTTTTTTGACCATGGTCCAGGCTCTCAACTTTAAAATTGGAAGCCCCTGGAGCCAGAGTCAGAGGAGGAGGTGGGATATGAGAGCCATGAGAGCTTCCCAGGAGCCCCACCCAGCTGATCTCTTACTGCAGACATTTCTTTTTTTTTTTTTTTTTCATTTTTCTTTTATTATTCATATGTGCATACAAGGCTTGGTTTATTTCTCCCCCCTGCCCCCAACCCCCTCCCTTACCACCCACTCCACCCCCTCCCGCTCCCCCCCTCAATACCCAGCAGAAACTATTTTGCCCTTATCTCTAATTTTGTTGTAGAGAGAGTATAAGCAATAATAGGAAGGAACAAGGGGTTTTGCTGGTTGAGATAAGGATAGCTATACAGGGCATTGACTCACATTGATTTCCTGTGCGTGGGTGTTACCTTCTAGGTTAATTCTTTTTAATCTAACCTTTTCTCTAGTTCCTGGTCCCCTTTTCCTATTGGCCTCAGTTGCTTTAAGGTATCTGCTTTAGTTTCTCTGCATTAAGGGCAACAAATGCTAGCTAGTTTTTTAGGTGTCTTACCTATCCTCACCCCTCCCTTGTGTGCTCTCGCTTTTATCATGTGCTCATAGTCCAATCCCCTTGTTGTGTTTGCCCTTGATCTAATGTCCACATATGAGGGAGAACATACGATTTTTGGTCTTTTGAGCCAGGCTAACCTCACTCAGAATGATGTTCTCCAATTCCATCCATTTACCAGCGAATGATAACATTTCGTTCTTCTTCATGGCTGCATAAAATTCCATTGTGTATAGATACCACATTTTCTTAATCCATTCGTCAGTGCTGGGGCATCTTGGCTGTTTCCATAACTTGGCTATTGTGAATAGTGCCGCAATAAACATGGATGTGCAGGTGCCTCTGGAGTAACAGTCTTTTGGGTATATCCCCAAGAGTGGTATTGCTGGATCAAATGGTAGATCGATGTCCAGCTTTTTAAGTAGCCTCCAAATTTTTTTCCAGAGTGGTTGTACTAGTCTACATTCCCACCAACAGTGTAAGAGGGTTCCTTTTTCCCCGCATCCTCGCCAACACCTGTTGTTGGTGGTGTTGCTGATGATGGCTATTCTAACAGGGGTGAGGTGGAATCTTAGTGTGGTTTTAATTTGCATTTCCTTTATTGCTAGAGATGGTGAGCATTTTTTCATGTGTTTTCTGGCCATTTGAATTTCTTCTTTTGAGAAAGTTCTGTTTAGTTCACAACTGCAGACATTTCTTAACACCAAAGAGACATTCGGATCACTTTCCATGGTGTAGTTTGAGTCCCTGTAACAGCTTTAGGGTTGCCACTGGGCATCTAGTCAGAGAAAAGGTGCATATTTTAAGGGTAATTGTTTACCCTCTCTCTGTCTCTATATTTTGTGTGCAGATGTCAGTGTGTGTGTGTATGTGTCTTTGCTCCTCTTGCACCCTTTACCTTCTCTCTCCTCCTTCTCTTCCTTTCCAACCTCATCTATTTCTTTTTGTTGCTTTTGTTTCTCTGTCTCCTTCTCTGCTTTTGTCTTCTGTGTCTGTCTGCCCTTTCACATGGACTCTCTCTTTCATTTTCTCTGCTCAGGTTTCTCTGTCTTCCTCCTCAACTTGGCTCTCATTTCCTTATTGTGCTGGGTTGAATCATATCCCCTCAAAATTTGTGTCCAAGGTAGGAGTATGGCTCAATGGTAGAGCACCTGCGTAGCATACACGAGGACCGAGGACCTTGGTTCAATCCCCATCCCTAGCACTGCATTACTACTGCTACCACCACCACCACCACTACTAGCAACAACAACAACAATAATAATAATAATAATAATAATAATAATGATAATGATTCATGTCCTACCTGGAACCGCAGAATGAGATCTTATTTGGAAATAGGGTCTTTGCAGATTTCATTAGTTAAGATGAAGTCTTATTGGAGTAGGGCAGGGCTTAATCCAATATGATGGGATCCTAAAGAGGAGAAGAGACACCAAAGCATACAGGCCCTGAGAAGGTCACATGACTATGGAGGCAGAGGTTGGAGGGCTACTCTAAAGTCGAAGAGCACCAAGGACTGCTGGTAAAAAATAGAAGCAAGAAAAAGGCAAGGAAGGATTCTTCCTTGGAGCTGTCAGAGGGAACATGGCCCTGCTGATAGGGGTTTTGGATTTCTAGTCTCCAGAAATGTGAGAGAATATGTCGTTTTAAGCCACCTAGTTTGTGATACTGTTTTGTTAGCAAATGGATGCAGTCATCATTAAGTTCCTGTATACTTCTTTTCCCTATCCACAGCCTGGTTTTTTTGTAGATGTAAACCAGGATACTTTTGGCATCAGGCCTCAGCTGGCTCTTTCCCTTTGAGGGCAAAACTTATGTCCACTGGACTCACAGCCCAATTGCCAGGCAGGTTGCTTCTCTTCTCGGTTGGGGTTTGTAAATATTTCATGAAGGGGATGTCTCTTTATGACCCATCCTCCCAGGTGAGTGTGCTCTTAAAGAACCATAGAAAAGCTAAAAAAATCTGTGTTTTATTTCTCCCTGAGGCCCTGGGCAAGTCTCTTAACCTCTCTGTGCTCTCAAGTCTGTACAGATAAGGTAAGGAAACAGTTTTTATCTCGCTCATGTCTGAGACTGTTGTTAATGTTAAAGAGGCCCCAGAAACACTGCAGAGAATGCTGTGTACATTGACCATCATTTACTATACAGATTTAGGAAGCCAGGTGAAATAAATATTTATGGCCCAACAAAAAGGTGGCTGGGACTTTTTCCAATATTATTTCATTGGTTCTTAAAAGCCGCCTACCAAGTGGGTAATTCCCACTTTTAAGTGAGGGAAAACTGACTGATTTGAAGAGATGTGAAGAAATAGCACTTGCATAAGAAATGGTGAAGGTCCTACTTAATCCCAGGTTTCCACATGCCCGATGTACTAGATTATTCTAGTACATTACACTGTGACCCTCTTATTTGTTAACTTATTATTTTAAATGACATGCTTCCTTCCCACCTTGAAGTATTTCTCCGATCCCGGGAGAAGCTACTAACTCCATAGAATCTGGTCCTGTATGTAAGAAGAAATTTAATTTTCAAGTATGAATATTTAACCACCTGCCCAGAAATCATAAAGGCAACATTTTGATGGAACTGTTGATGAGAGGGGACTGCAGCCTATCAGGAGATGAAGGATTTGTAAAACTAAAGTTTTAACCTTTGAAGGGGAGGCAGAAAATGGCATGTTATGGTTTTCAGTCAGGAGAATAGGGAAGTACAGGTTGATTAAGAGGGGGTGGAGACTGACTGGATAAAATGTTATGGAAGTCCCACGTAGGACACGCCCTGGTCAAGGGACTTTGGGGTGGGAATGTCATTAGAACCCTCTTTCTGTGGTTAGTTCAATGATAAAAGAGAGTGTTTGCACAGAGGGGAAGGTCCCCAAGCTAGTGAAGGTGCTGTAGAATCTGTCCTCAGATAACCATCTGAGACACCCCTCTACTTAAATCTTCATACTGACAGACTGCATCTCATGAATGGGAGTATAGCAAAATGCATTATGGGTAGGGACACGGTCAGTCAAAAAAAGTTATAAACATCCTCTTGCCAATCAAAGCTGTCAATCATAAGAGGGCTGCCCCTCTCAGCCCCCTTTCAGCACCCCTCAACCCCCATTTTGTCTTTAAAGTACAACACAGACAGAGAACTGGGGCCTTGAGGGTCTTCACTCAGGTCCACTTCTGTTTTATGCAATAAATCTGCATCTTGCTTGCTACTTCTGTGTGTTTTGTCCAATTTGGTGTTCAATTTGACAAGAATCTGGAACATTCACAACTAAGAGGTGCCCAGCCTTCCCCGACACCCAACACCGTTAGTGTGAATGTGTCTCCAAAGCTCATGTGTTGGAAACTTAATCCCATGGCAACAATGCTGGGAAATGGGGCCCAGAAGAGGTGGTTTGTGCAGTTTCATGGGAATAGGTTAGTTATTGCAAGTGAATGTATTATTTTTCTTTCTTTTTTTTTTTGTGGTACTGGGGTTTGAACTCAGAGCCTTCACCTTGAGCTGCTCCATCAGCCCTTTTTTTGTGAAGTTTTTTTTTTTTCCCCAAGATAGGGTCTTGCAAACTATTTATCCAGGCTGGCTTCGAACTGCCACCCTCCTGATCTCTGCCTCCTGAGTAGCTAGGTGTGAATCACTGGCGCCCACAAATTTGTTATTTTTCAGTCCTCTCTTGCTCCCTCACTCTTACCCTTTCTTGGCCTTCTGCCTCTCTCAATGGGATGATGGAGCACAAAGACCCCCACTATATGCCAGCACCATATTTTTGGACTTCCCAGCCTCCAGAATCATGTGCCAAATAAATTTCTTTTCTTTATAAAGTAGCTGTTCTCAGGGATTCTGTTCTAGTGGCAGAAAATTGACTAACACACATTGTATTCAGAAAGGAGGAAGGATAAAATTCAAGAATCACAGTGGGCTTAGAGACTGTGCAATCTGGGCTTACCCAGATCTGCATAGAATGACTATGTAATGTGTGTGGTGTGTATGTGTAAGAGAGACAGAGAGACTGTCTTTCAAATGTTAGGTATCTTCTAAAGATGAATAGCTCGAGAAATCACCTTTTTCTGCCCATCCTAATTTCTCTATTTTCTGCACATCTCCCTACTTGCCGAGCCTTTCCTTTCACTCCAGAGGGATGGGAATACCAGCTCTGTCTTTACCTGGCACTGCCTCACTGCTGAAGGGGCACACACTTTCCTTCCCTCCTTTAAGTCCCAATTGTGTCTTCCATCTTCCCACCCTGTGTGTGATTAGGGTGAAGAAAAGCTCATAAAAAAGAAAATCAAACTTCGGGTAATTACCGGCCATAATTTGTTTATCTTTAAGAAGCCCATATTGGAGGAGCATTACTCACTCCGAGGATCCTGCAAAGGCAGATGCATCATTTATACTGAAGTATATTATCTCCTGTGATATTTATGATGAAATGAGTTTGCCAGCCATCGTCTATCAGGTCATAAACATCTTACTCAGGCTTGAAAAATGGCTTTTAATACGATCTTGTTGCAAGATTGAGGTGGATGCATGTTGTGTGACTTTCTTACCTCTGCTGTTCCTAGGGATAGAGTGTGTAGGGCTGTGTCCTGAGTTGGAGCAGCATTCCTTTGCCTCATTTATTCCCCCTGCTCTCAGTCCAGTAAGAGTGGAGGAATTTTAAGGCTAGAGCCTGTATCTTAATCATTTTTGGTTCAAGGATTGTGACTCCATGCATTCCTAAGGAAAAAGAAAAGAAATAGTTGTCCTCACTTGAGATAATTTATTCCTTATCACATGTATTCAGCCATGCATTTGCTCGGTCATTCAACAACTACATATCCAGAATGGTTGTGTGCAAGGGACTGTGCTAGGGACAAGTGGGCTAAAATGATAAATAAGACATGGTTTCTACCTTCAAGGAGCTTATGGTCTGATATTGAATCTCAGAGAGAAATGAAAGGTACACAGAGGAAAAACAAAGCCATAAATATGCTGTGTTTTGAGAATGAGCAGATTGCTTCTAGCTGGAAGCACAGGCAAGAGTAGGTATTTGAATAGAATTGGGATGAATGGAGTATTAATTTTTTTGTTTGCAAGTAAATTAAATAAAAACTAACCTAACTTCAATAATAGAAAGGGATCATAGGAACCAGATGGCACTACTTCACAGAATCCACAGAAGGACTTAACAGGTCTCAGGCAGGGCGGGAAGCTGACATCCCTTGGGGCCTTGTCATGGAAACTAGGACACTGACACTTCCCTTTAGAGCTGCCCTTGTCATTATGATTCAGATTTTTTTTTGGCAAAACCTTCAACTTCCAGGAGATACAATATGGTAAGCCACCTGAGTGTTGGAAGCCCAACTCTTGAACTAATAGTTATGGCCAGAGGATTTCTCCCAAGGAACATGGTTTCTAAGATGCCTCTGACCAGTGAAGCAGTTGAGAAAGGTCAGGGATTGGACAGCCCCTACAGGCAGAGGCTCCTACATGGGCAAAAATTAGAGGTATATGGAAATGGTTGGGAAAGACATTCCAGATAAGGGGATGCACAGGTCTAAAAGCCTCCCCACTGACTGCCTTAGCTCCCATCTGTTTCACCAGCCTTGGGTATGGTCATTGTTTCCTGTGGTTCCTTTCCAGATGGACTTAGGTATGAGTGTGGGCGTGTTTGCCCCTGTGAGCATGTGCAATTGTGGTTATATATGAACACATGTGCAAGTTTGAGCATGCATGTGAGTGTGTCTGATCCAAGAGTGTGCCAGTATGGTGTGAGCATGTGTGAGCATATGTGCTGTGTATGAGTGTAGTTATGTGTGTGCTGTTTTAGTCTCTGCTTTGGGTTGGGATGGGGAAAGCTCAGTCAACAGCATGGTCCCAGTTTTTGTACTGCTTAAAGGGGTTGTCTCAGCATGGCTTCTATGAATGCCTATGTGAGATGAGTTTCTTGTCTTCCACCTGAGAAAATTACTAAATTACTAAATGTTCTCTCTTGTTAACCTATCTTCAGATTGTCAGCCCAGACAGTGGAGCAGAGCAGGGGAGAAAAACATTCACCCTGCAACACAGCAATTTCTTTACGTTCAAACCCAGTAATTTCTTTCCTACAGCAAGAGTTCATTACCTGCTCTTGAACTCTCTTTTTGTGTACCTTGTTATGATAATCCCTGGGCTGAATATAGTTGTTTTTCTCTCTCTTCCCAATCACCTCTTTTTCCAGGCCAAATAATTCTGGTTCCATCCACTCATTGTGGCCTTCTTTTCCAGCACGGATGGCACTTAGCCATCCTCCATTTTTTCTTGCTCACTCTTCTACATGCCCTCTGAAGGCATAAATTGCTTATGAAAGAGGACTTTGTTTCCTTCTCTCTGAATAGGATCAAATAGAGGCACATAGCTCTTAGGGTAATCTATGTCTCAATAGAGCAATTGTTTGCTAAGGCTAGTGGGATGAGATGGCAGGTATGCGTAGTTGCATAAAAATCCTGGGTGTCCTTCCAGGCATGAAGAGTGTGTCCTTCCACAGTGGCACCAGGGAGAAAGAGTGCTGCCTGTGCATCTCGTTGGACTTTCATTGATACAGGAAATATTTGTGGTGTGACAAAACACTTGAGTTCCACACAACCCCCATTGCTATATGGGAGAGAATAGATTTCTTCCCCATTTTGCCAAGGCTTTTTACAAAGGAGTCACCTGGCTCTCTTGCTGTTTTTTTCCTTCACTGAAGAAAGCTGGCTACATGCACATCACAACCCACACTATCCCAGCAGCAGAAGCCTTGACTTTTTATCAGCTAAGTTCATTTGTAAATTATTAACCTTTCAAGAGGCAATATTTGCTCAGAGCCTGCTTTCCAGCCATCTGGAGCATTGGTGCTGTGTTGGGAGATTGTGGGGTAGGACAGTGTGGAAACCTGGAGTTAAACGAGAAAGATGACACTTGCTATTGTTCGGGAGGTAGAAAGTTCCTGCTCCAGCGAGAGAGGAGGATTTTATTCACCAGCAGCAGAAACTGCACAGTGTTTGGGCTGGGAAGTAGGGTGGCGAGAACACAATCATCTGTATGGTCTCAACTTTCTCAATGCCTTATGGGGCTTGTCTTCCTCCTGAGAAAATTACTAAAATTACTAAATGCTCTCTCTTGTTAACCTATGTTCATATGTGTCAGCCCAGGCAAAAGAGCAGAGCAAGGGAGAAAAATACCCACCCTGCAACACAGCAGTTCTTCATGTCCAAACCCAGTACTTCCTTTCTCACTTGGGGCAAGGAGAGTAGCCATGGCAGAGTCCACGTGGGAGCAAGTAGCTCTCAGTGTCCGTGGCCACACTGAGAGTCTATTCACTCTGCCCATGTTGACCTTACCATGCCATTCTGAGGTTTCTCGGGCCAATGCATTTCTTGGGATAAAATGAAGCAGGGAGTTCTGGATAGTACATTAAACACAATTCCACAGTATGGAGCTCCAAGTAAATGGGGGACTTTACACCCCATGTCAAGTTGATTCCTTTGCAAGTGTACCCCATAAGACTGTTGATACTTTATGAGCAGAAACTGTGACTTAATCATCTCGGAGTCTTCAGACTCACACAGGGCCTGGAACTTATCAGGCACACAGTCAGTGTTCTCATGATCAAAGAGTCAGTTCTTATGAAAACAAATCTATAAGTCACTCTCTATATGTTCAAGTACAATACAGTACAGTAAGTATGCTACAAGTCAGTTATTGAATATTATATGTTACCATAATTTCCAAACAATGATCTGTCAGTGGCATGAGTAGAGGAGTTTTGTGGAGATTCCCTATGAAATATTATTTCTCTTGCAGGTCACCATCATCTCGCTGAGCAACTTGAGACTGAAAATGACCCATTGTTTCTCTTGCCCAATATACTATTTGCTGATTTGGCAATATAAGGTAACCAAAAAAAGGAGAGAGTGTTATGAGGAAGGGTATTAAAAGCAAACTGAAGTTATTACCTTAACTTTTACTAGAACTATGAACTCAACACTGGAGAGTTGTACAGCATGGTGAAATAACCAGTGTCCTTGGTATTGGTATTGGTAGACTTGCCTTTTAGCTGCAGCCTTACTTCAAAATATGTACCTTGGGCAAATGACTTAACAACCCTGAGGCCCATTTCCTCATCTGTAAAACAGAGATATACTATTTACTTCATACGGTTTCTATGAGGATTGGGTGAGTTAATATTTGAAGAGGACTCAGAACAGTGCTCAACTCACAGGAGTAACTTAGTAAGAGCTATCGTCATGTCATCATAATCATCACCACCACCATCATGAAGACAAGTGAGAAAATGTACCTTGGGGATCTTGCATATTCCTGGTACATAATAAGGACATAATAAATGATGGCTAGTTAGTGCCAATAATTACAGTTAGAAATGATAAGTGAAAAAAATTTTATATAAAAAAAACCAGAAGAACTTGAGTTCCTGGTAATCAAGGTCAGTCTACTCCAGTAGACTACTCCAGTAGACTCCAGTTTACTACTGAGACCCTCTATTTCTTAAAAATAAAGAGAGAGCAAGAAAGAACTAACATTTATTTGGAACTTATGTTGTACTAGTTACTGTGCTAGGGGTTTTACAAGCATTTTTCATCTGTAAACAAATAACCCTAATTTTACATATGAGTTATTGAAAGCCCAGAGCTTATGTGTCTTTCAATGGTCACATATGCTAGAAGTGGTAGAGCTGAGATTTCAATCCAGATAAGCCTGGACTCAAAAGTCAAGCGTGTGCTTCTTCTACTTTTCTGGGTCTAGGTCAAAAAAACAAAAACAAAAAGTTCCCAGAGCTCTCTGGAACTCAGGGCTGTTCTTACTTTCCCTGTGTATCTGGAGGCAGCACATCTTGGCACAGGCTGAACTTTTCTATTTCCCAAAAGAGCCATCTCAGGGGGAATGACTTGGAGCACAGTTCAGTAGACATACATGTGACTGCAGAATGCCAAGTACCATGTTATGATCTGCACTTAGATGATGGATGGGTGGAGTGGCAGCTCTTGAGGACAACTCTCAATCCTAGAGAAGCCAATCACATGTGGTCAGATAAGATTAGTGTAACGAGTAGAGGGCAGACATGTGCATAGGAGACTGCAGGAACACAGATGAGGACACTATGGGAGCCTGGATTTGGAAGAGGAGATGCCAGAACTGAATGTTGAGAGGCTACTGAAAACCAGACAAGGGAAAGTGGGAAGAGGGTTGAAGAAGAAGGAGAACAGAGGAGAGGGACAGCCTAGAATTTTGGGTGAATTGAAGGCCATTTAGAGTCCACGGGAGGGAAAATGCAGCATAGAAGTGGGTGGGTATTGAGTGCAGGGGTAGGCAGGGCCAGGGCTTAGAAGTTCTCGTATGAACATTTGGGAATTATGACTTTATCAAAGGCTGGCAGAGGTGGAGAGGTTGGAGTTGAGGTGAGCTGGGCTGGAGGTAAAGGGACCTGTTGGGTGGCTATTGTACAGCGGAAAAGAGGATGATGGCAGTGACGATGGGAATGGGGATAAAGGCAGAGTCAGGAAATGTCAGGAGGCTGAGTTTTCAGGACTTGCTGGTTGACTGAATGTGGGAGGGAGAAGGAGAGGATCAAGGATGATTTCCAAAATTTTTGTTTTAGATAACTAGGAAAATGATGGTGCAATTAACAAAATATTAACAGGAAAAGAAGGCTTGGGGACATTGTTATGGGTGTTGAATTTTGTGGGAGACCCAAGTGAAGAGGAAAGTACAGCTGGCAGTGTACCCTAAGGCTGAAACCCTAAGGAGGTGGTCAGGATGGGAACTTTCACTTCCTCTCAGCCACATCAAAGCCCAGAAGTTAGCAATGGCTGCAAATGTCTCGTCCCAATCCCACTGGCCTCACAACTTCCATACTCTCTATTTGCACATGCCATAGTTTGGATCTTAACTGTCCCTCAAAGGTTCATGTGTTAAAAGGCTTGCCCCCTTTAAGAGGTGGGGCCTAGTAGGAAGTCTTCTGGTCACAGGTGACATGCCCTTGAAGGGAATTTTGGGACTCCTGCTTCCTTTTTCTCTTTTTTCATATCCTGGCCATGAGGTGAGTAGCTTTGCTGTAACACATGCTCTCTGTCATGTACTCCCCACCACGATGTGCTATCTTGCCACAGGCCCAAAAGCAATGGGGCCAATGGATTGTGAACTGAAACTTCTGAAACCACCAGCCAAAATAACCCTTCGCTATTTAAAAGTTTATTTTCTCAGGTATTTTGTTACAGTAATGGAAGGCTGATGAGCACAGCATGTTATAGCCGAATGCCATTGTTCTGTGGAAAACCAAATGGCTTCTCCTGAATCCCCACTCCCACCATGACAGTCTTCCCCTGTGCCCTTGTTTCTGTTGCTTTCTCTTTTTGAAAGAACATCACATTATATTCACCCAGTAACTTCTTATTCAGTCTTCAAGATGCAGCTTAGAGTTTGAGGATAAATTATCTACTAATAGTTCCCATGATTTCCATCGTCCTCAAGGCTGGTTTTGAAGAATCAATGGTGTTACATCAGTAGACTCTGAGCATCTTTGAGTTTTCTTATTCCGTCCTTGACCAGGCTTTTTAAAAAATCTTTTTCTGGGGCTGGGTGCCATGACATTCACCAGTAATCCTAGCTGCTTAGGAGATGAAGAGCAGGGGATGGTGATTCGAAAAAAGTTAGCAAGACCATATCTCAAAGAACAGGCTGGATATGGTTCTATGTACCTGTAATCTCAGCTAATTGAGGCCAAGGTAAGAGGACTGCAGTCTAAGGCCAGCCAGGGCAAAGCACAAGACACTAAAAAATATCTAAACCAAAATGGCCTAGGGGTGTGGTTCAAGTGGTAGAATGCTTGCTTAGCGAACCCAGGACCCTGAATACAAAATTCCATATCACCAAAAAAAAAAAAAAAACCAACCCCAAAATCTTTTTCCAGGGACTGCAAGTTCACATATGCAAGCCCAAATTTAGTGGCTACAAACAAAGAAGCTTCCCTTCCAGTGGGGTCCTGCACAGGGCACCCATGCAATCCATGTACCGTGGTTTCTCTACCATTGCACTGCAATTTGCATTGGCTTATTGAAAATCAATTGCAAGTCAAAATGACAAATTCACAGAGAACACTGCTATTTGGACCCAGCAGCTTGGGAAACAAAACCTTTAATGGTAGAATCTAAAAGCAAAATTAATAGAAAGGAAGGAAAGGAGGAAGGAAAGAAAGAAAGGGAAGGAAGGAAGAGGAAAGGAAGGAAGAGGAAAGGAAGGAAAGAAGGATGGAAGGAAGGAAGGGAAAGAAGAAAGGAAGAAAGAAAAGAAGGGGGAGGGGAGAAAAGAAAGAAACAAGGAAGAATTTATGTACCAGACTTTGCACAAAATGCTGTTCATCTGTAGATTCATTCAATCCCCACTTACCAAGCATGTGCTGTGCTCTCTGTTGCAGATATCCTAAGTCTTGACAATACAAAGATGATAGGCACTGAATCAAATTTTGCAATGCTTACACTCTAGGTGGTGGGGCAGACAATTACCTAATGGGTACATAATGGAATTACAAAAGGCTATGGAAGCATAGAGCAGAGAGCAGTTTTCTCTGGCTGGAGAGAGGGGTAAGTCTGGAGACACGGAGGGCTGGTGGGAGTTTTTCAGTAGAGGTGGGATGGAAGAATATTTTAAATAGAGATCAGCAGGAACGAAAGCATGGGAGCATATACATGCCTGTATGTTTGGGGATTACTGAATATGTGGGCACAAAGTGACTCCTATTTTCCAGAGCCCAATAGACTAGCTCCCTGAATATTTACTTTCTTTATTAGCTTTTAATAATTAAGCACCAAGAAAGTAGTTTTGATTGTCAGCTTCACTCTCGGGGTTAATTAGATATTTCCAAATAACTTGCCAAATGCTTGCTTTTGTCCCAAGCTTGGTTCCCCCTCACTTTCTCTTTCCCCAAACACTGATTTCTCAGGAGAGCTCTTTTGAGAAAATTGACTGGAGCTAATTATTCCAGATAATTAAGATCGCTAAGCAAAGCAATTTAATTCTTTCTACTTCTTTATTTTTTTGAGAAATGTTAATGTCTGCATAACATGCCATCAATAAAACTCCTTTTAAAAGGTTAAGTTGGCCAAGTGCAATATTGAATTGAGAATGACTAGAATCAAATGAAATCCAGTAAAGATATTTAGCAGAGTAATGAAGTTTACTCGGGAACAAATGGCTTTTCCTTATCAGAGTTTGCTTTTACTTGAGGCAGTGCTAAAATAAGGAAGAACTAAGACAACCCAAGCAAACTGCATTAAAAGAAGTTTGTTTTCTATGACCTCCCATTTACCTCTGGGCTTGCCTCACACCATCCACAGCCCCTCTCCTCTCTCTAAGTACATGGTTCTTACAATTTACTCTGACACCCTTTTCCCCTTTTCTCCTCCAATGGTGCAATTCTCTCAAATGTCCATGAGATACAAATAGGTGACACATAGGTCAGAACCCGTATGACTATTTGGGGGGAAAGTAGGGATGCAGTGTTGAAAGCAACTTGACTTTGTTGACAACATTTAAAGCTTTGGAAACTTTTCCTAGGTCTGCATTTCTGGCTTGTAGAAGCCTTGCATCCCTTCATAGCAGCAATCCATTGGAACAGGCTGGCAACCGTCTCCTGTGAACTTCAATTGCCAGCACCCTACCCATCTTCCTCACTCAGTATCTGTCCTGCTTGGTCTTGTAGGCTTTTAGATTTGAAACCCATAATGAAAGCTATTCTTTCACTTTATCCTTTTCTTATTAACTCAAACATGCGTCATCTCTTCTTGGACAGATTTTAATTTTGTGATAAAAAAACAATCTGATTAAACAAATCCATTTACTTAGAATAAACGACTGATAGTCTGCTTAATCCCACTAAGGACATGGAATTTTTGGGTGATTTCACAGAGATCTCCAACTGTTAATATTTCGGGCCATGTGCCAAAGGAAGTGAAAAGCACGGGGTAGCAGAGGAGGTGTGTGTGTTAAGTCAGTCAGGTTTCCCTGGGTAGCAGAGGAGGTGTGTGTGGTAAGTCAGCCAGGTTTCCCTGGGTTTTCAGTTACAGGGCCCTTGAGTAGAGAGAACACGGGCTTTGAACTCAACAGAGCTGGGTCCATGGCTGGGCTACCACTTGTCTCTGGTAACCTTCACATAGTTTCTCAACCTCACTTTCCATATCTAGAAAATACACTGTTCCTAGGATTGTTGAGAGTCCATGCAGAGCTGGTATATGGAAAGCATTTGAAACAGTAGCTGCCCAAAAACTGCTACTGTCTCCTCTGCCACCTTACTACATGGCTCTGGGGACACACAATCCCAGTGTTATCCAAATGGCTGTAGAATCACTGCCTCATTGCTTACCTACAAAGTATTTCAAAATAAACATCAGAAAACACATTTACTATTAAAAGAGTATGTACTTGAATTAGATGACTTGCCAGTATACATAAAGAGTATAGTCCTGGCTAGGAATTGAACATGTCATAATTCACCACTCATTCGTTGTTTGGATCAGTGTACCCATTTATTCAACAAACATTTGTTGAGGGTCATCTTCACCAGTTTGCACTAGGGTATGTTGTGGTAAGAAACAATCCCAGCCCTGGGTGTCTTACAATCAAATGCTCATTTCTGTTCTTATTGCTGTGGCTTTGCTCCTGTTTCAAGCTCTGTTCTAGTTTCTGGAATCCAGGATGAAGAAGCAACCCTTATCTGAGTCATGCTGTTCTCATGACAGAGGGGAGGAGGGAAGAGGGAAATGATACAATGCCTCTTGAAGCTTCATTTTAGAACTGGCAAATGCCACTTTTACTCAGACTTCATTGGCCAAAACAAGTCACATAGTCATGCTTGCTGTCAATGGGCAGGGTCCCAAGGGAAGCACCACAAGTCACAGACAATGCAGAAGAATGGCTCCTCTTACAGACAACAGAGAAGCTAGATATTTAGGAATATCATGCTAAGTGCTGGGCATAAAGGGGTAGATGAAAGATGGACCATTCCCTCAAAAAATTCAGCTTAGAGAGAAAGATGGACATGCCAACGACTACAGTACAATATAATTAATTGCTCTAACAGCTCACAGTGAGCATTGTTCTCAGTAATTTACATGTATTAAACAGTTTGATCCTCTTACAACTCTATGAAGCAGGAACTGTTATTATCTCCACTCTGTTTCATAAGAGAGGAACAGAGACACGCAGCAGTCAAGAAAGATTAGAGCCAAGATCACAGCAGCAGTAAGTAGCAGAGATTGGCCTTGAACTTGGGTTATCTGGCTCAGGAATTTCTCTCCCCAGCCATGGCACTGCACTGCCTCTCTGGGTGGACAACAGGGTCTTAGAGGACTCCAGGGCACAGGATGGGAGTAGGAAAGTGGTAAAAGGAAGTGTCTGGGGCACCTGAAAAGTGAGGCTGAGGAGGGACCAGATCACAGGGGCTATAGCTTTGTCCCTATGTCCATAGAAGGGGCACTTAGTACAGATTTGGGACTATGGATTTTTAGCTCTTCTTCTAATGGGATTGCCTTTATAGCAAATGAACTCCCTGTGTGATCTTGTTTTCCATCCGCTTCCGTGTCTCCTGTGGGCAGCAAGTGGGATAGGGGCCTGAAGACCCAGCTGGGGGTTGATCAGAGAGGCAGCTAGTCTGAACAGGTTGCAGTATTTTCTGCTGGATACCACAGGTCTGCAGCAACCTGGAGCATTTTTGTTTTCCCTAAGAAGCAGGATGTCGGCAGCTTTATTTTTCTCAGGGGTACAGTGCTGAGCGTTATTTATTGTTGTGAGTCTGAATTCAGTGGTGTCTTTTTTTTTTTTCCTATTTCCTGCTGACAGATGATTTGCTCTTGAACAATTAACAGAGTTAAGGCTTCTCATGGGCTTCTGCCAGGCACCCTTGGGAGCTCAGGAGGAGAGCGGCTTTCTTCTTGATCCTATTACTGCTGCCCAGTGTAGGGAAGGATTAATTAACCTACCAGGTTTTGCTTCATTACCAGGAAGAAAGAAAAGCAGTGATGGTGGAATTCAAACATCACACAGGCAAAGGATTCAGGACTTGGCACCTTACAAGCATTTCTAGGTGCAGTGGCAAGCGGACAGCTTTGTGCAAGTCACATGCTCTCCCAGCCCTTGTTCCTTTCTCCTCAGGTCCACATTGCAACTCCACAAATCAATGGCCCACTGTGAACTAAACCTGGCAGGAACCAATCAGAAACAGTCCCATGGACCCTCAGAGGCTCCCTGTCTAAGAGAAACTGGGGAGCAAAATCATACCTACTTTCCAGGGTTGTTGTGGGAATGATCTGCAGTGCCATGTGTAAAAGAACTCTGAAACTAAGCATTAGGCAAATGTTGGTTTTTACCATTTTATTGTCTGATATTTAGGCATTCAAATAATTATTGAGTGCTTAGTAGGGCAAAAGACTATACTTGGAGCTGATAGTTATGCGAAAGAATTTGGAGGTGTTGGCTTTTTTGTTCAGGAAGGTCTACTGTGACTGAGCAGTTAAGACACACGCAAAAGAGATTAATGACAGAGTCAGGGTCTCAAAGACGGTTCATCTCTCATGCACACCTGGGCTGGTTACTACAGCCATCTGGACTATTGTGCTGAAAAGGATTCAGAGTCTCTTTCTAGGCTCAGTTTAAAAGGATATTGTGGGAGATGGGTAGTGAATGCCATAGTATCAAGTTGGGCAAGTGGTGATTCAATGTACTGGGTTCTTACAATGCCTGGTACTGAGTAACCAACTGAATGATAAAAGTAATTGACTCCTAGTAATTAATCAAAAGTTAGTATCCATTGTGGGTGTGTGTGGACAGCAGCCAACATAGAGGAGCTAAAAGTCAATCTTAGCCTTTAATGGTGGGTAGAACTTCAGTGGGAAGGGAAGACTATTTTCGAGTGAAGAGTATGGGGTAGAAGTAGTAGATGGGACAGTGTGAGGAACATTATTTAAAGCCAAGGTCTCTTAGAGGGGAGCCATGTGGCTTGGGTCATGCTTTCCCTTTGGGTCTCAGAGTTTTCATGTACAAAATTATTAGCTTGTCCTGATGTTTAAAAATATTCTTTCTAATTCTGCAAAAACAGTACATCTGAGTCTGAGTCTTTACTAGGTTATATTTCATGGAACAGTGATCCCATGAGCTGTTCTGTGAAAAACAAGTTTCATAATCAAATAATTTTGGGAATCTGAATTCCATGTACTTGTTGGTTTGTATCCCCCTCCTTTCATTCTTTCTTGAGTACACTCTGGTTGGTCCTTAGAGTTGATGCTTGTTTCTGTTACAATTGTTACTGTGATGACAGTAAAATTGGGAAAAGGCAGGTTCCATAGATTTTTCAAAACAAAAGTCAATAGGTCTTGGTGACTGATTGCACATAGGTAATGAAGGAATGGTTCAAAGCAAATATGAAAAATGTTTCCAACTAGAAAATGGGTAGGATAAGCCAGGGTTTTATTTATGGGAAAACAGAAATGGAGCCAGGTTGAGGGCAGGTTGCAGGGCTGAGGAGGGAGAGTATCATTGTACAGATAGGTGCCTCATGGATGGCAGGAAGTGATGCGTCTAGATTACTCACAGCTATAGAAGCTTATTGCAAAGGTATAAGAAAGGATGAAGGAGGAGGCTAGGGAGAGATCAGCAGCAGTAGCAGCAGTTACTAGAGAAACCAACCATCTTAACTTGCCCAGGATTAAGAATTTTCTCAGGTCACAGGCTTTCTCTTTAGAAACCAGGTAAGTTCTTGGCAAAGGGACTTGGTTGTTCTAATAGGATACCAGTTTTCATTATCCTAGGATGGACAGTTGGATTCATAATCAAAAGACAATGTTTGGCACCAGCAATTTTTGTTGATCTTCTGGACAGAGTTTTAGCTCTAGTTAGTTGCCTGTTAGGTGGCTGATCTCTCCTGTGCCTAGCACATTAAGGGCATCTTTATCTTGTCCAACATTCTCTGGTCCACTCAGCTACAGCTGGGTAACTTTTAGCACCACCTGTTAATAAAGGATGCTGAGTGAAATAGGAAAAAGCAGACAGTTACCATATACATCATATTCATTAGATGGAATGAGGCTTCATGGATTCTTCCCTCAGTCCAACCAATACAGAGGAAAAATGGTGAGGTCTTTCCTCAGGCTGACTTTAAGGGAGGGTGGAATATTAGGTGGAGAAACGTGGGGAAAGATTTGCACTTGAGCTAAAAAAATTCCTGGGTATATATTTTTTAAAGCTTGGTCAAATTCTGAAGAAAATTACTAAAGGAGGACTCAAAGGAGGTATAGAGAGGGTTGAGAGAAGGCAAAAGTAGAGGAGAAAACAGAGAGAAAGGAAGAAAAAGGCCAGAGAAGAGGAAGAAGGAAGAGGAGGAGAAGAAGGGTGAGAAGCAGGAGAAGAAGGAAAAGGAGGAGAAGGAGAAGGAGAAGAGAGGCTTGTTACAGGCAGACCGTTCTACTCCCACCTCGCACATTAGAATCTTCTGGTATTGCAGTTGAAAGAGTGAAGTATCTGACAGCTCCTGGTTCCAGTTTCCCAAATTGAACTCTACTGGAAGTTATAGGTGCAATAGATTTAAGGAACTGTCACATTAGACAACTCTTCACATCCCAACAAATACGTATTTTGCAGTGCAAATATCATTTCACAGAGAAGCAATTCATCAGGGGTGTCTGAAGCTGGGACCAGCCTGACCCCCGAAGGAGGTGCCAAAGCTGGGGAATTAGGAGACCTTGTCTTCTCTGAACTCCATTGTCTGATCACTCATAAGTGGCCTAACTTCTCTATACTTTGTTCTTCCAGCCTTTAAAAGGAGACAATGGCCCACTGTCTTCTTGTTGGAAGAAGCTGAAGAGAAGAATTACTGAGCCGAGGGAAAAGAGGCAGTTTGTAGCCTGCTCTCATGAATACACACAGGCACTATGTGGTCTAGCAACCACAAAGGCCTTTCCTTCCTTCCTTTTTGGTTACTCAGGATTTCTAGTGTCCCTGGGTTCTCAAATGTCAACAAGAGCCACTCAGCTCACCTTAAGGATTGTGATTTGACATACCAGTGCCAAATAACCATAAATGCCTCCCTAACTGAGTCATAGCTTGGCTCCTGAAAGCCCAGTAAGGGATGAAGTGTACTTGCTTCCTAATGTCATTGACCCGAGGTTTTCTTGTGACCTGGACCTGAAGACAATGATGAAGGTAGAAGTGACTGGTTAGCTGCAGGCAAAGTTAAGTGTGGAAAATGAGACCTGTCTTCACCAATCCTGGAGAACTGAGTGACAAGAGATGGGACTGCTAGGCCTTAGTAGTGTGTGTTAAAAGCAATCACACTTTGTGTTAAAGGGGTCAAGGGGACCCAAAATGTACAGGAACAGTGGCTGGGAGCAGTCAATAGGCACATTGGAATGGGAGCACTGGGGCAGCACTGCTCAGTCAGAAGACATTGCAGACACTCATTAAAGGCAGGCCATGAACTACAACTGGAAATATGGGATATATGTTAGGAAGATCTTCACATCTTTCTCTGTGAGTCTTACCTTTGGATTTATCTACCTGTTTATCTTGAACAGGTCCAAGACTGCAATGAGGTACAAGTACCATTAGGTGGCGATATATGAATGCCCTTTTCCTCACGGTCTTAAAAGAGCAGTACGGTGGATTTGTCTCCTAACTCAGGCTCACCAGCACTTCATCCAGGCTCCCTACATCTACAGAACAATTTTAGTGCCTACTGCCTGAGGTATGTGGGGGTGGTGTGCGAGCGTGCGTGCATGGGCATGCATACGCCTATTCACTCTATTTTTACTTCAATGTTAGTGACCAGCAAATGAGGCTTCAGGAACACAGTGACAGCATCTGACCACTGGGGGCCATGCTGCATATGGATTGCCTCTGTCTTCTCTGTTTGATCTTCACCGAGGGAAAAGAATTAATTTAGATTTCGAGAAGCCCTCTGTGCAGCCTACTTTAGAACAAGCTCACATTTCCACAGAAGATGCTGAATCTCCCATCCCTTTGGGTCTCCTCATCCCTTTACCCTAGAGAGACTGGTCTCCTCCTACCTACATTTCTTTGCCTCTGTGCTACAGTTTTGTGCCTGGTGAGACCATCTGTTCTCTCTAGCTCCTTCTCTGGGTCTTGTGCACCTTACTTACCAGTATTGTCCCCAAGTACAGAACTTATACCAATCTTCTATATTCCTATGGAGCACACCCATTGACAAAGGAGCAAACCAGCCTTTCTCTGCTTATCTGGGGTGCAGTAGGGATCATCTTGAGCGAGGCTGGAGGTGGAACAAATTTTTGTTTATGAGTTAAAACAAAGGCAATATGTTGTTCCAAGAACAGTGCCTCTGGTGAAAGAGATACTTAAAAATATTGAAGAATTAGTTCTCTTTGCCTTTGGTGTCCACCCTGTTACCAATGTATATGATCTTCTGCTAGTTTTAGAGCTCCAAACTGAGTGCCAAGGGAAGCATTTCTCATGTATTTCTTCAATTCCTAGCTGAGGTAAGGCCCGGCTTGCAAAACTCATGGCTCTGCAGTAGATTTTACCCAATTAGAGATCGACTAGTCACTCTTCCCCACAAACACAGACACTATGAGAAATGACATTCAAATGTGTAACACGTCCACGACTGTGCCCAGGTCAGGCACAACTTTCTGTGAGGCCTGAAATGCCATTCTTTTCTTTCCTGTGTGAAAAGACATAACAGAACACAAAAGTGATATCTCACAGGAATACTACTGAGTCTTGTCTATTTTATGCAGCTACAAAATTTGAAGCTATTTAGTGTATTAGATAAAATCGGAACATAAATGACTAGACTAGGAAGCAAAATAAGGAAAAGGAGAGAGACAACACCCAGTGAGTAATGGGGCTCAGCAGAATTCAGGCAATTCAGCCACTTAAGAGCAGGAAGGTGAACATAGAAAAGGCTTTGATGGATGGATGAATTTTTTTCAAGGTATTCTTTTAAAAAAATTTTCAAGGTACACTTCAAATACCATAAAATTCTCCCCTTTAAATCATGCAATACAATGTTTCTTGGTATATTCACAGAGGTGTGGCCATTACCATAAACTAAGTCCATAAACTAAGTTTAGAACATTTTGTCAACCCAAAAAGAAACCGCACATTAATGAGCAGTCACCCCATTCCCCATTCCCACTCTCCAGCCTGAAGCAAACACTTATCTACTTTCTATCTACATAGATTTGCTTATTCTGGACATTTATACTAATAGAATTATATAATATTTGATCTTTTGTGACTGGTTTCTTTCAGTTAGCATAATATTTTTGAGGCTCATCTATATCATAGGAGGTATCATATCTTTATGTTGCTTCAAATATTCCATTTATAGATACCCCAGCTTTGTTTATCCATGCATCTGTTGATGGACCTTTGGGCTTTCATTTTTTGGGTATTATGAGTAATGAGGTAATGAACATTCATGTACACTTTTTTGTGTGTGAAGTTTTAGTTTCATTTCACCTGGGTTTATACCTAGGAGTGGAGTAGCTGGGTCACATATTATCTCTGTGTTTAGCTTTCTGAGAAATTGTCAGACTGTTTTCCAAAATGGCTATATCTTATTATGTTCCTGCTAACAATGAACAAGGTCTCTGACTTCTCTATGTCTTTGTTATTGTCTGTCTTCTTGATGGTAGACATCCTGGTGGGTGGGAAGTGGTCTTTCATTGTGGTTTTGCATTTCCATAATGATGAATAATGTTGGGCGTCTTCTCAAATCTTTACCTACTTTTTAATTGTTTTTGTTTTTTTTTGAGTGGATGGATGAGTTTTTGAGGGGCAAAGTAAAGGAGCAGAAGCTTAGATGTGGAAAGGGAAGGGCACTCATAAAAATGGTAGTAAAGAAGATGGGATTCATAGCATAGTATTGCAGAGGAGATGTAAATCTGAATTTAACAGAGATGACTGCCAACCATCTCAAATTATCTATTGAGGATAACAATGGGATAAAATGAGATAAAGGGCCAGTGTTTTCACATAGGATGAGTGTGAGCAGGAGCTGATAACATTGCTGGCATTGGGGTCTAGAATGGGAAGTCACTGTCCTAAGAGCTCTGTGTCTGATTTAATTGTCCTAGCCATTCTAGGACATCCTAGCCATTTTTCAGATGGCAGGTGATAGTCAGAGAAGTTAGGTACCTTGTCCCAAGTCACCCAGCTAATAAATAGCAAAGGAAAACTTCAAACCAACACCTGCCAGTCTCTGAAATGCCATGGGAGCTGCACAGTTCTGTTTGAGAGAAAGCCAGAAAGAAAAGTTTGGGGCTCTTGTGGATTTTATAGTGCATTGGCCACTTAAAAAGTTTTTGCTTCATTTGGAGTCACTGGAGAGCTGTTCCTATTTTTGACCAGGGGAGACTAGGAACTATGTTTTGAAAAGACAAATTGGATGGTTTGCAGTAGGGGAAACCAGAGGCTGAAGGATATAACCTATCCTGTAATGATATCCAGATGAAGAAAGAAAAAGAGGCCAGAACTGAGGAGGTCATAGGGAACCAAGAAGGAAGACTAATACACAATGGAGTATGGAACCATTTTGTGCCAGCTCATCAGAACCAGTTTTTAAAAGTTCATTTGGAACTACTGTATGATCCAGCAATACCACTCCTGGATGTATATCCAAAGGAATGTTAGGATACAATAAAGGCACTTGCATACCCATGTTTATTGCAGCACTATTCACATTAGCCAAGGTATGGGACAGCCCAGGTGCTCTACAACTGATGAATAGGTTAAGAACATGTGCTATATATATAGGATAAATGGAACTGGAGGTCATCATGTTAAGTGAAGTAAGCCAAGTTCAGAAAGACAAAAGTAGCATGTTTTCTCTTATATGTGGAAGATAGATTAAAAAAACACATATACAAATACAAACATGATTGTATGTATATATGTGTGTGTGTTTCAAAAACTGGGACTGTTTGAGGAGAATGGAGGGGCAAAGAGGGAGAGGAAAAGAGAATGAATACATTGCATTTATGTAGGAAGAAAGCTATTAAATAATAGAGGTTGGAGTGGAAAGGGTAAGGTAGAATAATGGAAGGGCTAGAGTGATCAGACACAACATACTCACTGGTGAAATGCCATGGTAAAACTTTTTTGAAAAATGAATATACACTTAAATAATGAAGAAAAGGAATGTAAAACAGGTCCTGTTGGGGGAAGGGTACTAGTGGAAAGAGAAGGATGAATGGAGAGAGTAAAGGAGGGTGAATACGGTCGATGTACTTTATATACATGTATGAAGATACAGTATTGAAACCTGTCAAAATCATATTAAGTAGGGGGGAAGGGGATGAGGGAGAATGATGGCAGTGAACTTACATCATAAACATATATGGAAATGTTACAATGAAATTCCCTGTTTTAAAAAGTTAATTCAGCCAATACTTAAGCATAGCCATTATTACCAATGAAATTACATAAACTTACAGTTAAAAATTTTATTTGAAAAACAAAGATAACATATACTTAAGATACTTTCAATTATTTGACTACATTTGACTGTTATCTATGTTTCTGATGCTATTTTCATCATTTTAATGTGTGGTGGGCATTCTGTAGGGTGGAATAGTGCATGACTGCACATGGCTTTCCAAGGTCTAATGATGTCATGTTGGTACTTTGAACTTGGCCATGGTGGGGTATTGATATCATGGAATTCAGAAAATTCTGTACATTAGAGCTTTTCCTTTTAAGGATGCCTATTGTTGAACACTTACCAGCTCACCACCAGGGGGAGAGATGGCGTGGAGGCAAACTATGTACAACTGGGAAGGTCCACATATGTCATGCAAAGGGAGACCCAAAAATGTGGTGTGAAGGATCCTGGTCTGTGACACATGCCAGGAAGTGCTGGGTGACTCTGTATAGGTGAGGGATGTGACTATGGAGCAATGGGAGAGATAAGCCTTGGTAAAGGCTGGCAGGGAATGCTTCTTCATGGAGTCAGGTACAGTCAGCCTGGCTTTCATATCCACAGGTTCTGGGTCTGTGAATTCAACCAACTGTGAACTGAAAACACATGGAAAATTTGCATCTGTACTGAACATGTATAGACTATTTGTTGCTCATTGTTCCCTAAACAACACTCACAATTGCTTACATAGTGTAAGATATAATGGGTAATAGAGCGATGATGTAAGGAATATGGGAGGATGTGAATAGGTTAAATGCAAATGCTATACACCATTTTATTTAAGGGACTTGTACATCTGTGGATTTTGGTCTGTGTGAAAGGTTCTGGACCCAGTTTTCCAGGGACACCAACAGATGACTGTATCTTTCAGGGTGTGATAGGTACAGGGAGGGTGGTGAACACTGGACATCTCATCTTTAGTACATCACCTGACTTCTTCAGCCACAAGTTGTAGTGGGGACTTTGCAGGGCAGAGACTGAGTTTTATCCATGCTTGGGGTTTATCTCACAGAGTCTGCTGGATGCTGAGTAGAAAGGGTTCAAACTTAATTGTTTTTGAGAGTTAAGCAGGGACTATCGAGCTCCATGTTTCCTGGGCAGTTAAAACAAACAAACAAACAAAACCAAAAGCATAGTGAAAATCTTTGTGAGTGGCATGTGTAGTAGGAATCCAATGCCTGTTTGTAACTAACTGTCTGATCTTTGTCAAGCTAGTCAACCACCCTAAGCCTCAGTTTCTAGAATCATCTGTTAATTCTGAACATCGGACATGATTTTCCTCAAGTTCTATGAGCCTTTGCCCTTCACACCACATCTCCTTGCTGTCTGCTCACTTGCTGGACAGGCTTCACTAAGTTCCAGGGTCTCTGCTCCCAAGATGATAATTTATGAAGCAATCATTCATCTGGACATTACCCATCAGGTGGAAAGGAGGGCCTGTGATCCTGTCAGTCTGAGTAAAGGCAACACAGAAGGGCTCTATCAAATGAAATGAGACGGATGGATGGCGGGCTTCCCAGTGCCAGGGAAATATTGATTCAGGCAAATATATGATCTATCACCTGAATATCTTGGAGGCTGTTGCAGAGAGACACTGCAGAACAGGAGTGTTTCCTACACAGTGAAGGATGGCTTTTTGGTGCGCATCACAATGAAAAGTGATGCACGAGCCCAGCCCCACTCCCAGAGTCATGCATTATGGAAACGCTGATTCTTTCATCACCACAGGTAAGTGGAGAAATGTACAATTATGATTCTAATAAAATCAGAATAAGAGAGATGATGGCAGCTTTTCCAGGGATCTAGAGTTGCCTAGGACCAGACAGGGTGCAAGACTGTTATTGGACTTTCTGAAAGTTGCCTGTTAGAGGAGTTTCAGGGTACCTGCTGACGTCCACACTGTTTGACTATTCTGAGAGTCAGTGACCACCCAGGTGCCCTCTAGCAGGCCTTAGATGTGCAAGTTAATTGAAATTACTGGTGGAATGATGTTTATCACATTGTCATGATTTTATACTCCCTCCCCTCTCTGTATTGCCATTGTTGTCTAAAAACACCCTGCTTTATCATGCAGGAACTGAAAGCAGGAAGCTTATGTGACACACAGAGGCCATTCTGCTGTCTGGCAAAGGAGCCAATACCAGAATTCAGACTTCCAAAGTAGTCCATGCATGACTTCTACAAGACACAGTTTTTGAAGCACACTACAGAGACAACTCGACTTGGAACCCTCCTGTGCCCCATTTGGAAATCTCCAAGGTGGCATTTCATTCAGAGCAGTGTTAAAGGAAAAGCCTGTTGTTTTCCAGCCTTCCTGCCACAGACTTGGAGCAGGCTGCCTCTGGGTTCCAGTCCTAGCTGTGCTTCCCTTTCTGTGTGTTCAAAGTATTTGATATAATTTCTCAGCCTGTTACTCCACCATTAAAGTGGAGAGTGGTTCATTCAGCAGGTGCTAGCTGAGCATCTATTACGTCTCAGGTACTGGTGATAATAATGCCCACCTCACAGATATTTTGGCAACAATTAGGTAAAATGAAGATAAGCGGGATTCTGAGCACTGTTCCAGCTGAATGATGAACATTTAGCTACAATTAACGCGAGTAAGTCCCTATATGTCCTTATTTCTTCCTTTAACAAACATTTACTTAAGGACCTGATATAAGTCTGGGGGTTTAGGAATGAATAGAGCATAGTCCTTCCACTGAAGAGCACTACTTTATGGCACAGGCCTCCTTCGATTTGAACCCTGCCTCTGCTGAAGGCTATGAGGTTTTGGGCAAGTCTCATAACATCTCTGAACTTCTTGAAATGGGGAAATAATACCCACCTTACAGGATTATGTGAGGTGTCAAGATTAGACATGTAAATGGCCAGCCCAGGTGACTGTCATTACTAGTAGCTGACTATTAGACAGATAAACAGGTATTTCTGAATGCACTCTGAGTGTGCTAGAGGGAACAAAAAGCAAAGGACCAAGTTCAGAGAGCTGGTCCTCGATGGATTTATTGCTTTATGCAAACTGCTTTGCATAAAAGGAAGAGAAGGACTTGGGATGTAGCTCAGTGGTGGAGTGCTTGTCTAGCATGCACAAGGTTCTGGATTTGATCACCAGCACCATAAAACAAAAAAGAGGAAGAAAAGGACTGAAATAGAAGGAACAGAATTTGCCAAGGCCAGAATATGCAAGGAGGGAGACAAGCTCTGTGTGACTGGAGGAAAGAAAGGACAAGGAGGGGGCAGCAAAGTGAGGCTGGAAAGATGGGGCAAAGTAGCCAAAGAACCTATGAGACACTAAGGAGTTTGTTTTGTAGGATTTGGCGCTGAGGAGCGATGGTGGATTCAGCAGGGCCTGTACTGGGATGGGAGAGCAGGCTTTGATTACCTGCCCATAGGCTGCCTTTTACCCCACTCCACTCATTCAGCTAAATGCCAGCTGTACCTCTGAAACCGTCCCTGTATTGGGGTGATGAGATTGGGGCGACCCATATTGATTATGCCCTGTTTTACTGGTGGCTCTGATGAACATCTGAATTCACCTCCCATTGCAGAAAGAAGAAAGACTCCCAGCCTGGCTATTTGACCTTTACTTATCTGAGCTCAGTTTCAGAAGTGTCCAGGTTGCAGAGGAGACTTCAAGGCTGTGACAGCATCCTGTGGTATGGGTGATACCACCAAGCAGTCTCCCTTGGGTGGGAAATCAAGAAACAGGAGAAAAGCAGACATGAGCCCAAACTCCTCCTAGGCTGAAAGAGTTAGGACAGTTTCAGATCCCTCGTGTTTCTTCCTGTTTGTCTTTCATCTCCTTTGTTTATTGGGCATATCTTGAGGGCCATCTTTCTGTGCTACCTAAATGACAATTGTTTGCTAGTTTTCCCTTGGAGATTTTAGCACTGTTGTTAACTTGTCAACAGGTTTTCCTTCCACTTTAATTACTTTTGCCTAGCAGCAAATGGTGGGATGTGGTCACACTGATTTCTAAATCATGTCGCCCCTCTCAGTGACTGTTTCATCTTTCTTGGAGACCTCCATGAGCAAAAGTCACATTATTGGTGTGGTGTCTATGCTGATTCCAGTTCTGCCCCTCAGCATACAAAAAAATCTACCTCAGGCAGGGAGCTCCTTTCTTTGCTGCTTGTGGGAGGGCATGAAGGGATGGATGTTAAAGTGCCCACCACCAAGTGTAGAACTATCCTTAGGGAGCCGAGAATCCAGGCCCTAACCTTAGAAGAACCTCTCGCCTCTCTCCTCTCTCCTCTTAGGAATAATCTCCTTTGTGAAATGTAGAAAGGAGATGAAGTCAGCTAGCATCAGCCCTCAGATAATGTCCTCAAACTTCTCCTGGATTTCTAAGGAGACCATGACCTTACAACCCAGCTGTATCCTCCATGGGAGTAAGGTCTTTTATGACCTTCCCCTGATCACACATAAGTAGATAGCAGTGTCTAGCCCTCTGGAGACAAGGACACCAGCTTTGTGGGTTGATTCTACTGTTAACACTTACCCAGTCAAGCTAGTTTGTGTTCCCTGTTAAACAAATGCTTTCAGGACACAATGCTTTCACCCACAGAGAGCCCTTGTGGAGGAGGACAGCCTGTCCACCACACTCAGGTTGCACTTGCTGGGTAGGTGGCTGCCTCTGTCCTTGCTGCTTCTGCTTGCTTAACTTTTTTTCCTGGCTTTCCTGAGAAAGATAGTAGAAGATGATGCATCCCATTAGATGTTGTGGCTAGAGAGAGGGAGGGCCCTCGAATTAGTGTCTGCTTATACTAAGTAGGCGCTTTACCACTTGAGCCACACCTCCAGGCAGTATCTGCTTTTACTAATTGTCACCATCTCTTCTTTCGTGTGTGTGTGTGTGTGTGTGTGTGTGGTGTTGACTCCTGAAATAAACCATGTGTTTTGGAGGACAGGGATGTGTGCTTGGTATGCATACTGTTAATAGGTAGTAACTGTATGAAGTCAGATAGTCATTATTTTAATGGTCATTATAGTTTCAAAGCTTGTGAAGGTAGATATGATTGCCAATTTACAGACAGGGAGAAAAGATGAAGTGCCTTGGCCAGGGTCCCACAGCTAGTAAGTGGAGGATTGAGGATGTGAACCTCATAAGATCACTGGACAAAGCCAGTGATCTTCCCACTATGTCAGCCCACACAGCATAAGTGCCAGGTTTCCCAGCTTCTGGAATAGGCCTCTAGGCTGTGTGCTTACTAAAGTGATTGCATGTCACAAATTCTTGCTCCTGAACTTGGTGGCTTCCTTCCTTTCCTCATCAGTCCTGATCACAGTGAGCAGGCAGAGGAGAGTGTGCAAGGAGAACAGGTGGCTGCAGTTGAGTGTCTGTGGACAAAAAGCCTGGGCTTGAAGTCTGATAGTCCCTGTTTTCCTCACCTAGTTAACTTTGATTTGACTTTGTATCAAAGATGTACATGCACATAGGAGCAATCTTTTCCAAAGGGACTCCTCAGTTGAGCTATAGGATCATGGAATAATTTGAGTGATATTGTTCTTGGTTCTCCCAAGGATGGCATGTGACTGATAGCCTTCTGGGTGCATTTTTAATCCATTATGTACAACAGGTGTCTTAGGACAGTAGTTTTCAAAGGGGAGTGCGTGGGTATCAGAGACTCTTTCAGGAGATCTGTGAGGTCAAAGAGCTTTTGTACTAATTGTGATATCATTTCCTTTATCACCATGCATTGATGGCGTTTATGCCATCAAATACAACTTTTAAGTTGTGGTGTGTAAAACTGTGGGTACCTTGGCATGAATCAAGGAGCAACACTAAAATGTTCCAGGATCCTATATATATATTTACCACCCAATGTTTGTTGTAAAAAGAAAAAAGAAACCATGTTGGTTTTCCTTAAGAACTCTTTCATGGCTTACTTTGTGTGGAAATATAAGAATTATTCATAAGGCACTTCTGCTGCTTACCAAAGTACCATGCATGTCTTAAGGAAAAGTAGTTGTGTGATTGTTTGAGTGATGGACTGAACTTTGTGCCTTTTTGGGAGAATTTTTACTTGAAAGAATGACCGATAGGCAAGCTATCATTATTCAGGTGGTGTGGGTATTTGGCAGGTATTTTCCAATAAGTTCAGGAAACTGGCTGCACTCAGCCAGTTTCAGGAAAACAATGAATAACATTCTTGCTTGTGCTAGTGAAAAATTAGAATTTTGGAAATTTTTGTCCAACACTGTGAGCCTGACAGCTCCCAAATTTTTAATACAATTTTTTGATGAGGTTGGTGGTAGTATTAGTAATCATGATTGTTTTTGATATTTTATAATGAAATGTGTCAGCATTTGGAAGAGCTATATAATTCAGTGACCAAGATTTTCCAAATGGCCAAGGCATATGCTTATAAAATTATGCATGGGTTATAAAACCACTCAAAGTGCATGGTAGATTAGCAAATTTTAATGTCATGGAGTACGTAAAGTCCTTAGATACAGTTTCAGATTCCACATTACAAGTAACTTTTATGGGACAATTATTTATTGCATTTTGGTATAGAATCAAAGAATATCCATAGTTATTAGAAAAGGTTATTGAAATCTTTTTCCCTTTGTGTGCTTGGATTTTCTTCATTTATTTCATAAAAAGAATAGATCCCCAAAGATTGAATAAAGAAAGATATGAAAATGTAAATATCTCCTGTTAAGTAGGACATATAAAACATTTACAAAAATGCACAATTTAGTCTCAGTAGTTTTTGAAAAACATTTAAAAAATTTGTTTTAATAATATACGCTAGACTTACTACTATTATTTAAGATATATATTTACAATTTAAAATTTTTCTATTTTAATTTGCATGCAGTGAATATCAATACATGTAAGTCAATATAAACTGGAACTTTTTGGGATGCTTAATGACTTTTAAGAGTATAAATTGTCTTGATATAAAAAAGTTTAAGCCACTGCTTTATAGCATTAGGCTCAATTCTCTCAAAGACCCCAGAACTGTACAGTAAAAAGTTCTACAAGAATGCTTGGAGAAAAAGCTTTCTGAAGAAGGATATATAGGAAGTAATTTTTGATAATTTGGTGTATTATAATATTCTTATTATATTTTCATACTTAACTCATAGTTTTGTTGGGTATAGCATTCTTGGTTGAAAAGACTTGCCTCCAGAATTTTGGTGGATTTCTCAGTCTTTTAGCTCCTGATGTTGCTATTAAGAAATCTGAAGCCATTTTGGCTATTAATCCTGCATATGTAATCTGTCTTTCCCCGTGCCCCACTACTCCAAAAAAGATTCAGAAAGATTCTTCTTTTTTTTCTAGTGTGCTCTGAAACTTTGTGTTTATAAGAAATATATGAATAGGCCACTTCTGTTTTGATGGGTATTTGGTGAACCCTTTCAATCTGGAAACTCACGTCTTTCAGTTCTGGGAAATTCTCTTTGTTTCATGCATGCTTTCATGTCCTTGGTGGTCTCTGTCTAGAATTTCTTTCATTTGAATATTGGGTCATTTGGACTGATTTAATTTTCTTACCCTTTCTTGCTACAGACTGAATGTTTGTATCTTTTCAAAATTATATGTTGAAACCCAATTCCTAATGTGATAGTATTAGGATGTGAGGCCTTTGTTAGAGGATGAGGTCATGAAGCTGGAGCCCTCATAAATGGAATTAGTGCCCTTTTAAAATGGGCCCCAGAGAACTCCTTCACCCCTTCTACCATGTGGAGGTTATGGTGAAAAGATGGCCATCTATGAACCAAGAGATGGGCCCTTACAAGCCATCAAATCTGCTAACACCTTGATCTTGGACTTCTCAGCTTCCAGAATTGAAGAAATAAACTTTGTTTCTTAATAAGCCACCTAGTTTATGGTACTCTGTTGTAAAAACCCAAATAAAGACATTTCTCTTCTGTTTTTCCTTTCTATTCTCTTCCTCTTTTTCTTTCTCTTCCTCTTTCCCTGTGATTTACTTTCTAGGATATTTCCTCAAAGTAACCTTTGAGCTCTGAACACTTAACACTGAATATTTTATTTTTGCAAGTATCTTTTTAATTTCCAAAGTCACTGTTCTGTTATCTTAATTTCCCTTTAATTATATTACTTCTATATTGTGCATAAGTCTCTCCTATTATCTTTCTGAGAACATTGATGATTTAGAAATCTTTAAAGTTATTGTTTTCCTGGCATTGTCCATTTTCCCCATTTCTTTTATTCACTTTTTGATTTTGGTGTTTATCTTTCCCAATAGAGAAGTCCTCAGATGTTTAGGAATCCTTGGTCATTTGCTTGTAGTTATGAATGAGCACTAAAAAGCAAAATGAAATCCCTGAGCACATACATGGGGTTTCTTGACTACTGGCCTTTTTTATAAGGTGCTCAGGGTAGGACATTTGTTGAGAAACCCCTGGTGAGAAAATCTTTAGCTCTTTCCTTTTGAGGTAGCCAGATTTTTCACTAAACTTCTCTCAAGCATCTTCCTCATAGGCCTGGGTGCAAGCATTCTAGAAACTGGAAGGACAAAGTGGAAGGTCACAGTGCACTGAATATAAATATTTGTTTTTTGCTGTTTATAGTATGGCCCCTACCTTCAATACTGGTTGGTATCTATCACTCCAAAGACCCTTCTATTTTACTGTCTTTAGAGATTAGATCTCTCGTCTCTCTCTCCTCTCAAGACAAGTTATCTCAACCAGATACCAGTGACTTAAGCCTGTAATCCTAGTAACTTGGAAGACTTGAGTGTTATGGTTCCAGACCAGCCTGGGCAAATAAAGCAGAGCAAAATGTACTGGAAATAATGCTCAAGCAGTAAAGCACCTGCTTTGCAAGTGTGAAACTCCAATCCCACCCTGTGGAGAAGCATCCAGACTGTGAAGAAGAGAGGTTGCCCACCACTGTGTCCATCAACTTGGAAGCAGATCCCCCAGCCTTATGAAGATTGTAACCCCATCCTACAGCTTGATTGCAACTTCCTGGGAGATGCCAGGCCAGAGACACTCAGCTAAACTGCCCCCAAATTCCTGAATCTCAGAAACTGTGTGAGGTAATAACAGTTTGTGGATTTAGGCTGTTAAACATTGAGGTAATTTGTTACATAGAGAAACATAACTATTTCAGGTGATCTACTGAGAAAAATGGGTGCATGGAAAAATCCTACTACTTTCTTTGATCTACTTAAATGGTGGTTGTTAGTGGCACCCTCTAATGAATCTTGGACCCATCTTTATGGAAGGTCCTTATTTAGGGCCCAGAATTCCCTGTTGAACAACTCTCTATATTTGTATATTTCAATGATCTGGTGCTTGTTGAATGGCTCTGACTGCAACCTCAGGTTGGATCTTCCAGTAGATTGAAAAGCTCTAGCTGACACTGAGTTCAAATTTCTTTAGGGTATGCAAGGGGACTTTCCTTCCCTAAGTTAAGAATTACAAGGATGCCTCATCTTAAAGATCCTTTCTCTAGAGGAAAAAGTTTGTTAAATGTGTGCTCCTGAGGTCATGGTCATCACTACTGGTTGCTCCCTTTGAGGGCCCCAAATGACTAAGGTCTATGCTGGGCTTCTGAGGCAGAGTGGGGAAGCAGGTGAGTGCTCAGGTTTAAAGGCTGGATGTCTTTTCTGACCCGGGTGTCATTTCACCTCTCTCAGCCTCAGTTTCCCTACCTATAAAGTGGGGTGAACAGATTCTTAGTGTTTGCCATAGGCTGAGTTCTTACACTGGCTGTTGATAAAGAGAAGTCAGAGTAAACCTACCCCATATATACCTCAGCTCAGGCCCTGTGCATAGTCTGTCTTGTGATGGGTTGACATAAAAATGGGCTGAATCATACTACCCATTTTCTTCACAGGGTTGAAGGGAGAATTATATGGGGCAAGGTATTTAGCACAGGACCCAATGAATAATAAATGCCCTATAAATGGTGAATGTTTTGAGTGATTCCAAGATGGCAGCTAGAGGGAAGAAGCAGAAAGCGTGCCTCCTAAAGTAAAATCTTGGAGAGACACTGGAGATACACCTTACAGGAAAAACCACCGAGAAGAAGCAAAACTTTGACTCCTCCACACCTCCAGCCTGTGCATAGCATCTCCACTTCAAGTTAAATGGAGAAACCAGGAGGGCCCCCGGGCCACCACCAGACACCAGTGCCCAGACGGCTTGGGAAGAAGTCAACAAGGTGAGCTAAGCAGCACACAGTATCCCACAGACAACCCTGGGCCAGATCAGCATAGCCCCCTGGACAGACCAACCCCCACCCAGGGAAAAAAGAAAAAAAACCTGAATAATAAGCAATAACAATAAAAAAAGACACGTAGCAAAGAGGGCAGGGCGCCCTGAGCACTGAAGAGGAGAGAAAGGGAAATCCCTCACAACAAGCCCGCTGGAGAAGGCAGGAGCAGCGGCACACGCCCAGCAATCAGAAGCGGGAAAGCTTGTAAAAGTGGTGGTGAGAGGAAAACTCCAAAGGAGAGGAGGAAGACCCACTTCCCACAGGAACTGTAAATAAACCCACAGGACTGACTGGTGCTGTGTCACCTCCCCCAGTGTGCTTGGAAAGGGGAAAGGTTGTAGCAGTGGCAGTCGCACCCAGGAGAACTCCAAGTAAACATAACCTGTGGGGCTAGGTGAGTGTTAAGCTCACTCCTGAGATCTGCATAAATAAAGCCTCCAGCAACAGCAGGTTGACAGCAGCAGGCAGGTGAGCTGCAGCCTCAGATAGCCATTCACAGAACTGTCTCCAGACTTTTTTTTTTTCTCCCTACCTTTGATGAGACAACAACTGAACTACACTTACATGCTGAAAAACTTACTGAAACTGTATTGCCTTTGAACTTGGGACACTTTGTGGTGTTTTTTTTTTTTTTAGTTTAGTTTGTTCTGGCTTTTTTTAGTTTTTTTCCCCTTTGATGAGACAGTGACTGAACTACTTCTGAGACACCATCTCCAGGATTGGAGAATGAGGGACTAACACCAAAATTATTAAGACTGAAACTATTGCATTTGAACTTGGAGATTTTTTATTTACTATTATTTTTTTAAATTTTTTTCCTCAATCCTCTCTCTGTCTCTCTAATGCCTGTTCAGCTTACTGTTGATTAGTACACTATCTCTCCCTGTTTATATCTTTGAAACTTTTTTTGTTTGTTTGTTTTGGGTTTTTTTGTTTGTTTACTTGTTTTTCCTTCTTTCTTTAACTTCTTTGCTTTCCCTGTCCTCTCACCCTTCCATTCCAAATATCACCATTGTTATTATTACAAGCTAGAAAATACTTAATTGCACACAGTACAGGGACAATAACAACACCAAGGGAAATGACGAGAAGACAGAAAAAACAGGGAAACCAGTTTCCCCACAGCAAAAAATTAGTACAGGAACCAGAGAGAAATGAAGAAAACAGATACTCAGATCCAGACTCCAACAAAATGAAGATAAACTATGACAAAGAACCCAATGAAGCCCACAAGAATAATCTAAAAGAAGACATAATACAGGTACTCAATGAGAATTTTATAGAGATGATACTGGATGTGGTCAACCAAAATGTACAGGAGACACTCAAGAAATTCCAAGACAACAAAAAAATAGAGAACTTGAAAAAGCACAAGAAGAAATAAAAGAAACCATAGAAGCACTATATAAACACCAAAGTGAAACAAAGAACAGGATCAATAAAGAGATAAATGAACTCAGGATGAAATTAGACAATATTAAAGAGGAAACAACTCAGGATATGAAAAATCTCAGAAAAAAGAATGAAACAGAACTGCAAAACAAAATGGAAGGCCAATCCAGCAGAATAGAACAAACAGAAGACAGAATCTCAGAACTCAAAGATGAAATGGTAATTAAAGGAAAAACTGAAGAACTATTAGGTAAACAACTCAAAACCTGTGAAAAGAAAATGCAAGAACTCACCAACTCCATCAAAAGACCAAACCTGAGAATCATGGGCATCGAAGAAGGAGACGAGGTGCAAGCAAAGGGAATGCGTAATATATTCAACAAAATAATAACAGAAAATTTCCCAAATCTAGAGAAATCCATTCCCATACAGATGCAAGAGGCCTCCGGAACACCAAACAGACCAGACCAAAATAGATCTACCCCTTGACATATTATCATTAAAACAACAACTACAGAGACCTGAGAAAGAATATTGAAGGCTGTAAGAGAGAAAAAACAAATAACTTACAAAGGTAAACCCATCAAAATCACAGCAGACTTCTCAACAGAAACATTAAAAGCAAGAAGAGTGTGGGGTGAGATCTTCCGGGCACTGAATGAAAATAACTTCAACCCCAGGATACTCTACCCAGCAAAACTATCATTCAAAATAGATGGAGCAATAAAAGTCTTCCATGATAAGCAGAAACTAAAACAATATGTGACCACAAAGCCACCACTACAAAAGATTCTTCAAGGGATTCTGCACATGGAAAGTGAAACCCAACATAACCATGAAAAGGCAGGCAGCACCAAACTACAGGAAAAGAAAAAGTAAGAAAGTAGAGAGTAACCTCAACTTAGGTACATACAATCAAACCTTCAAACAACTAAGACAACTAAATGACAGGAATCACCACATACCTATCAGTACTAACGCTTAATGTTAATGGACTTAATTCACCCATCAAAAGGCACTGTTTGATGAAATGGATTTAAAAGGAAGAGCCAACAATTTGTTGCTTACAGGAGACCCAACTCACTGACAGAAATAAGCAAAGGTTTAGGATGAAAGGCTGGAAGAAGATTTACCAAGCCAATGGCCCCCGAAAACAGGCAGGAGTAGCAATACTTATCTCTGGCAAAGTAGACTTCAAACCTACATTGATCAAATGAGATAAAGAAGGAAATTCCATACTAATAAAAGGGGAAACAGACCAAAAGGAAATAACAACTACCAACCTATATGCACCCAATGTCAACGCACCCAATTTCATCAAACATACCCTGAAAGACCTAAAAGCGTATATTAACTCCAACACAGTGGTTGTGAGAGACTTTAACACCCCATTATCATCAATAGATAGGTCATCCAAACAAAAAACCAATAAAGAAATCCAAGATCTAAAATACACAATAGATCA
The DNA here is from genome assembly GCF_047511655.1 of Castor canadensis. NCBI lineage: Eukaryota > Metazoa > Chordata > Mammalia > Rodentia > Castoridae > Castor > Castor canadensis. The sequence goes on from NC_133396.1 coordinate 123,472,109, forward strand.
AATGGACGTACTTGATGTCTACAGAACATTTCATCCAACTTCTACACAATATACATTCTTCTCAGCAGCCCATGGAACCTTTTCCAAAATAGATCATATCCTAGGGCACAAAGCAAACCTCAGCAAATATAAGAAAATAGGAATTATACCATGCATTCTATCTGATCACAGTGTAATAAAACTAGAACTCAACAACAAAAGTAAAGACAAAAAACATGCAAACAGCTGGAAACTGAATAACTCATTGCTTAATGAGCAATGGGTCACTGATGTAAAAAAAGAGGAAATTAAAAAGTTCCTGGAAGACAATGAAAAAGAGAACACAACCTACCGGAACCTATGGGACACAGCAAAGGCAGTCCTGAGAGGAAAGTTTATAGCCATGAGTGCATATATTAAAAAGACTGAAAGATCCCAAATTAATGACCTAATGATACATCTCAAACTCCTAGAAAAACAAGAACAAGCAAATCCCAAAACAAATAGAAGGAGAGAAATAATAAAAATAAGAGCTGAAATCAATGAAATAGAAACCAAAAAAACCATACAAAGAATTAATGAAACAAAAAGTTGGTTCTTTGAAAAAATAAACAAGATCAACAGACCCCTGGCAAACCTGACTAAAATGAGGAGAGAAAAAACCCAAATTAGTAGAATCAGGAATACAAAAGGAGAGATAACAACAAACACAATGGAAGTCCAGGAAATCATCAGAGACTACTTCGAGAACCTATATTCAAATAAATTTGAAAATCTTAAAGAAATGGACAGATTTCTAGATACATATGATCATCCAAAACTGAACCAAGAGGATATTAATCACCTGAATAGACCTATAACACAAAATGAAATTGAAGCAGCAATCAAGAGTCTCCCCAAAAAGAAAAATCCAGGACCTGATGGATTCTCTGCTGAATTCTATCAGACCTTTAATGAAGAACTGATACCAACCCTCCTTAAACTGTTCCACAAAATAGAAAGGGAAGGAAAACTGCCAAACACATTTTATGAAGCCAGTATTACACTTATCCCAAAACCAGGCAAAGACACCTCCAAAAAGGAGAACTGTAGGCCAATCTCCTTAATGACCATTGACGCAAAAATCCTCAAGAAAATAATGGCAAACTGAATTCAACAACACATCAAAAAGATTATTCACCACGACCAAGTAGGCTTCATCCCAGGGATGCAGGGGTGGTTCAACATTTGAAAATCAATAAATGTAATAAACCACATTTACAGAAGCAAAGACAAAAACCACTTGATCATCTCAATAGATGCAGAAACAGCCTTTGATAAGATCCAACATCATTTCATGATAAAAGCTCTAAGAAAACTAGGAATAGAAGGAAAGTACCTCAACATTATGAAAGCTACATATGACAAACCTACAGCCAGCATTATACTTAATGGAGAAAAACTGAAACCATTCCCTCTAAAATCAGGAACCAGACAAGGATGCCCACTATCTCCACTCCTATTCAACATGGTACTGGAATTCCTAGCCAGAGCAATTAGGCAAGAAGAAGGAATAAAAGGAATACAAATAGGTAAAGAAACTGTCAAAATATCCCTATTTGCATACTATACGATCCTATACCTTAAAGACCCAAAAAACTCTACTCAAAAGCTGCTAGACACCATCAATAGCTATAGCAAGGTAGCAGAATATAAAATCAACATAGAAAAATCATTAGCATTTCTGTACACTAATAATGAGCAAACTGAGAAAGAATATATGAAAACAATTCCATTTACAATAGCCTCAAAAAAAATCAAATACCTGGGTGTAAACCTAACAAAGGATGTGAAAGACCTCTACAAGGAAAACTATATACTTCTGAAGAAAGAGATTGAGGAACACTATAGAAGTGGAGAGATCTCCCATGCTCATGGATTGGTAGAATCGACATAGTAAAAATGTCGATACTCCCAAAAGTAATCTACATGTTTAATGCAATTCCCATCAAAATTCCAATGGTATTCATTAAAGAGATTGAAAAATCTACCGTTAAATTTATATGGAAGCACAAGAGGCCACGAATAGCCAAGGCAATACTCAGTCAATAGAACAATGCTGGAGGTATCACAATACCTGACTTCAAACTATATTACAAAGCAATAACAATAAAAACAGCATGGTACTGGCACAAAAACAGACATGAAGACCAGTGGAACAGAATAGAGGACCCAGATATGAAGCCACACAACTATAACCAACTTGTCTTTGACAAAGGTGGTAAAAATATACGATGGGGAAACAGCAGCCTCTTCAACAAAAACTGCTGGGAAAACTGGTTAGCAGTCTGCAAAAAACTGAAACTAGATCCATGTATATCACCCTATTCCAATATTAACTCAAAATGGATCAAGGATCTTAATATCAGACCACAAACTCTAAAGTTGGTACAGGAAAGAGTAGGAAATACTCTGGAATTAATAGGTGTAGGCAAGAACTTCTCAATGGAACCCCAGCAGCACAGCAACTAAGAGATAGCATAGATAAATGGGACCTCATAAAACTAAAAAGCTTCTGCTCAACAAAAGAAATGGTCTCTAAACTGAAGAGACCACCCTCAGAGTGGGAGAAAATATTGGCCAGCTACACATCAGACAAAGGACTGATAACCAGAATATATAGGGAACTTAAAAAACTAAATTCTCCCAAAATTAATGAACCAATAACATAATGGGCAAGCGAACAAAACAGAACTTTCTCAAAAGAAGAAATTCAAATGACCAAAAACACACATGAAAAAATGCTCACCATCTCTAGCAATAAAGGAAATGCAAATTAAATCCACACTAAGATTCCACCTCACCCCTGTTAGAATAGCCATCATTAGCAACACCACCAACAACAGGTGTTGGCGAGGATTCGGGGAAAAAGGAATCCTCTTACACTGTTGGTGGGAATGTAAACTAGTACAACCACTCTGGAAAAAAATTTGGAGGCTACTTAAAAAGCTAAACATTGACCTACCATATGATCCAGCAATACCACTTTTGGGGATATACCCAAAAGACTGTGACACAGGTTACTCCAGAGGCACCTGCACATCCATGTTCATTGCGGCACTATTCACAATAGCCAAGTTATGGAAACAGCCAAGATGCCCCACCACTGACGAATGGATTAAGAAAATGTGGTATCTATACACAATGGAATTTTATGCAGCCATGAAGAAGAACGAAATGTTATCATTCCCTGGTAAATGAATGGAGTTGAGGAACATCATTCTGAGTGAGGCTAGCCTGGCCCAAAAGACCAAAAGTTGTATGTTCTCTCTCATATGTGGACATTAGATCAAGGGCAAACACAACAAGGGGATTGGACTTTGATCACATGATAAGGCGAGAGCACACAAGGGAGGTATGGGGATAGGTACGACACCTAAGAAACTAGATGGCATTTGTTGCCCTCAATGCAGAGAAACTAAAGCAGATACTTTTGGGCAACTGAGGCCAATAGGAGAGGGGGACCAGGAACTAGAGAAAAGGTTAGTTCAAGAAGAATTGACTTAGAAGGTAACACACATACACAGGAAATTAATGTGAGTCAACTCCCTGTACAGCTACCCTTATCTCAACTGGTAAAAACCCTTGGTCCTTCCTATCATTGCTTATACTCTCTCTTCAACAAAATTAGAGATAAGGGCAAAATAGTTTCTGCTGGGTATTGAGGGGGTGGATGGGAGAGGGAGGGGGCAGGGGGGTTGAGGGAGGGGGTAGGGGAAGGGGGCAGAAATGGTCCAAACATTGTGTGCACATATGAATAAAATAAAATTTTTTTAAAATGGTGAATGTTTTGATTACAAATGACAGACTAAGACTGCATCAGAGACTAGTGTCAGGTTACAGATCTGTTCTGATTAGTTGTGTGAGTTTGGGCCAAATTTTTTATCTTTCTGTGTCTTAATTTCCTCATTAATAAAATGTGGGATTGGGCCAAGTCGATATTTTCTGAGGTGGATCTATAGAGCTATTTGCATCAGAATCAGGTGCTTTTTTTTTTTTTCTTATTTGCTTGGTAAAATAATGCAGATTTCCAGATCCTCACCTGCCCCACCCAACCAGAATCTCAGTGTGAGAGTGGAACTCAGGAGTCTTTTACTGGGTTCCTGAGAAGATGCCTGCTGTACTCTGTCTGCTCCACAATCCTATGACTCCATAAAATGGACTGAAGTTCCAGTGGCTTGTCAAGAGGAACTTCCCACCAGGGCCTTTGGGTCCTGAGACCAATGATGGAATATCATGTGGAAATCTTATTTCACATGAATTTTCCACCAGGCAGTTAAAATTTAAGAACTTCTTCCCTAGTCCACTGCTGGAAACCCGTAACTGTAAAATAAATGTACTTTTTCTTATGCCCACAGGGGGTCAGTGAAACATTAGGCCTTTCTATTTTTTTTTTTTTTGTATTAATTTCAGAACAAAAGAATTTCAGACAGGGTTGAACTAAAAGTGAGATGCTTGCTAATTACAAAAGGTAAGCCTTACTTACTAACATACTTCCCAGGTGAGTGTTTGACTTTCTGTGCGACCCAAAATTCAGTAGTGCCTAGCTCTTTATAGAGGAAGATACATTAGCTTTCAGGTTCATAAACTTTAAATTCACCAATAGGATTTTTAAAAATAACTGTCCTTGGAGCTCTGGGAATCTTTTAAGGCAGAGAAAATTCTCTTCTTTGAATTTCTCCAGGGTGCCTCCTTACAAGAGTTCATAATGTCTGATGTGTTGTTCCGTGTGCCCATCCGCTGGACCTGGGGCTGATTAGCCAAGCTTTGATATGTGCTAATGGAGGCTCAGGGAGTTTATACACCTTACTGAAGACACACCGTGGAGGAACAGAGATCAGGCTTGGGACCACCATGTCATCATCCAGAGCCCTTCTTTACAATATAGGATTAATACCATGGGTGCTCAAGCCAAGTGATTGCGTCATCCCGCTCGTCTTTTATGGCACTTTTGATTGGAGCTAAGCGGTTGGTCTTTTCCCTACCTCAGTTCATTTTTCCTTCTTTTAGAACTACAGCAACCAGGTGAGAGTGGAAGAAGTTGGATCATCATGTGCATTAGGTGTCTGCATCCCCTTCCTGAGCTTTACCACTGCCCTGACATAAGCCCCTGGGCTCATCCTTAGAGCTGGCCACACAGCTGCTGCCTCAGGTGACCCTCTGAGGCTGCAAGGCTCTGAAGTTCTCCCCTCATTCTCTCTCTCACTGCCTGCAGGTGACTTAATGACTGACACATTACAGTCTAGAAAGTGCTGGGCTGTAGGATTTAGCAAGTGTTAGACACCTGACTCTAAGTGAAAGATCAGGCTGAACAACACTGATGAGCTCGTTAGTTAATTAACCAGCTTGCTTGCTGGGCATTGCATGAGGAACTCCTCCATGCCCAGCATTTTTCTGGGTCCTAGGGTTTCAAAGACAAGCAAGATGTGAACTCTGCTATGAAGGAAGTCAGTTTCAAACAGAGGTAAGAAATAAAATCAATGACCCTGATATCCTGTGAAAAGGGCCATGATGGGTGTACACCTGAGAGGATATAGGAACACCAGCAGGAAGCCTTTCCTACCTGGTGGGAATAAGCTGATAAATGTCATTTTCCATGCATCCTTGAGAATATCCCATGTATGATTTGTGGCAGGGCGACAGACAAGGAGAGAATGGAAAGCTTCTTTGCAGACAGAGTGTCCTGCTCACTTCCTTACAGGGCTCCTGTGGGCTGAAGACTATGACTGCCCAGCCCCATTGGACAAGAAAGTACATCTTCAAGTTCATTGGTTCGTTGTGGAAAGGGGTGAGGATTGCTAGACTGAACAGGCAAAGCCTTCCAGACTGCAGAAGAGGGTTCTACATCACCTGCCATTCCTGAACCTAGGGTTCATGGTCAGAGTGGAGGTTCTGAGTGAATTCTGAGCCCAAGTTCCTCTGAATCCATGGACAGGCACATGAGGAGAAGACCATGTTCTAGATTGCTCTAGATTGCTCTAGATCCTTTGGCAAACACATGCTAGGGTTGACTAACAACTTCTCTCACCATGCAAACCTCTCTTCTTCACTTTTCTTTTTTGCTTTCTTATTGGGTGACTAACTCATCCTGGTTTGCTCAAGGCTGTCCCAGTTTAAACCTTGTATCCCAGGCTGCCCTTGGTGCTGGGCAAGTTGGGACAGTTGTGCCTTCTGTAGTCCCTCCCTCCTTTCTCTGCGCTTCCCACAGCTGCTTTTCTTTTCTTTTTTTTTTCTCTTTACCTGTAAGCATAGATATTTTGGTCATGACAAAGGTGATGTTTCAGCCCTGCAGCAGGTCTATTTTGCAGGGCTTGCCTATGCACACACTCTTCTGGGAGAGTTCCTGCTTATATCTCTCTGCTGTTTTTGAAAACTCTTTTCTGTAGTGGATGCCTCCTCTTTCTGGCCCCAGACTTGATTAGGACTCAATTCTGTATGGCAAACAGTGACTGAAGTTGACTAGGCTCTAGTCAGTACTTGTTCTCTGTCTTTCTGTCTGCCTCTCTTTCTTATCTGCATTAATGTGACTCCAGAGAGAGGATGTGATTGGCTTGCTTTGTCACCACAATGTGGGAATCCCCCAACTGGACAGAGAGAGCCAGGCTAGCTGAGGGGAGTCAGCTTTCCGGGTCTATCTCTCTGGGTCTACGCCCAGGTTCAACTGATCTGCTGTGTAACAGGGACAATTTCTCTAGCAAAACCTACTGCTAGTGCCATGCAAGAACCTTGATTCCTTACGGCTTTCATGACAAAGCACCCCAAACTGAGTGATTTAAAACAACAGAAGTTTATTTGCTCACAGTTCTGGAGCCTAGAATCCAAAATCAAGGTGTCAGCAGGGCCCACTATGCTTCCCCTGATTTTCTGGATGGAATTTTTTCTTGAAGTCCCTCAGCTTGCAGATACAGCACTTCAACCTCTGCCTCTGCGGACAGAATGGCCTTGTTCCTAAGTCTCTCTGTTTCTGGACTCTTCTTTCTTATCAGGACACCAGTCATGTTGGATTAAGGACATCCACTTGATCTCTTCATAACTAATCACTCCTGCAACGACCTTATTTCCAAATAAGGCCATGTTATGAGGTTTTCTGAGTTAGGATTTCAGTGTATGTTTTTTTTTGTGGGGGGCACAATTCAATCTATAATAGCAAGCAGCAGCCCTCTCTCTCTCTCTTTCTCTTTCTGTCTCTCCCTCTTTCCTTTCTTCCTTTCTCTTTTGTCTTCCCTTTTCCCTTTCCTTCCCTTCCCTTTTCCTTACACTCCCCCATCTCCAGACCTCTTTAAAAGGTGGCCATGTATGCAGCAGATACTAAGGTTTCCTACAGCATTCCTTCAGACCACTTAATTAGCTTAGACCACCAACAGAAAGCACTCTCCTTCTGTTGTCTTTTTTTCATTGTTTGCTTGTTTTCTTTCTTATATCTGGTCCTCTCTTTTTCACTTTTCCATTCCCAATTCCTTTCAAGCCACTGCTTCCAGTCCCCAATATACCTTCCTTTAAAGAAGGGCTTTTCTCCCACAGCTCCAGGACTTACCCCAGCCCTATCTCAGCTTGAGCCACTGCCTGGGAGTCATTCTTTTTATAGTCAATCCCAAGGATCTATAGAAGGGCTGGGAGTGGAGGTGATAGCAGCAGGAGGATTCCATAGAAAATAAGATGTCAACAAATAATGAAGGTTCAATCTGCCCCCAATTTCTTCTTCATACAATTTTTTGAGGATAAAATTATGGTAAAGGAAAAATATGAAAATTATAGCTCTAGGAGTTATCGTTAGAGAATGACTCTGGCCATCAGGTGGAAGTCTAAACTGAGTGAAGAGTTGTTCAACTGGAGAGTCATTATTGAAAAATGGGGTAAGCACTCCATGTTAGCACTGGTCTGAGACTTTAGAAATCACTCCTTCAGCTTACTCCTACCCTTGTGAGCTATAGGGGGAGACAGATTTCCAGGTTCCGTAGCCGGATCTATGAAGTAAGTGGACAGTCGGTGGATTGACAGACAAACAGGGGCATATGCTTACTATTTTAAATATCATGCCTGTGAGGCATCATAGGGAAAAAAGTGAATATCCAAAAACGTGATGACATTTGATAGCTACAGACGTTCTAAATAGGTGAAGGAGTGGGAACACAGGGCACCTACGGGACAGAGCATGATTTTTAGGAAGAATGAATAGACCCTTAGAAGAACACATGGAACGGACATATGGCTGTGACAAGGTTTGTCTGTGTGTGCTGTTGACTTCTCGTGTTCTGTAATGAGTCTGTCTTCCCTGGTCAATGAAACTCCCAGGGATGAGACTAATGGTGGTTCCTTTTGGAGGAAATGTCTTTAGGCAGGAAAGTGGAGTTCAGAGAAAGCCTGTTCTTGCATTTGCTGTTTTTCAAGGGCTTTCAGCTCAAAATGGTTGGTGTAGTAATGCTGTATGTCCTGAGTGTCTTCACAGCTATGACTGGGGGAGGGGGTCATTCTGAATTTCAACATGAATATGTGGAATTCCCTCCATTCCACACTTCCTTTCCTCCTTTAAAGCTAACAAAATGGCTAACATGAAAAACATACACTTGTCAGATGTGCTAATGCAGGGCCCAGAGTCCAGTTTCTTTCTCTTTCCCTTTGTCCATTGCTAAAGACTGAAGGAACTCTTTACATTTTGAAAATCTCCAAGTTCTGATCCGAGTCATAAGTTTTAGATAAAGATGAGGCCCAGATAGGAGCAGTGGCTTGCCCAAGGTCCCACGGTGATTGTTGGCTGAGTGCCCAGTGGAGCAGAGCTTTCCCATGGTGAGGGCAGTGCGTGGGCCTCCAGCCAAGAGTAGAACAGGCTTCCTCTTGCTTTCACGTCCATCATTCCCATCCCTTGGCCAGGAATTCTAAGCTGTTGCTACTCCACCCATCCTACTGTTACTCATCCTTCAATGTTAAACCCAGGCAGTGACTCTTGTGGAATCTTACTCAGTTGCTCATGACAATTTAACTCTTGCCATGTTCCCACAACCCTTCGCCATCCATATCAGAGCAGTTCTCACCTACTACTGTGTCAACTTGTCTGTGGGTAGTCACTACTGCTTCTTATTAGCCTGTAACCTGCCTTGTTCCAATAGGATTTCAGAATGACCTTTTTTCTGCTGTTCCAGAGGCTCAACTTTATGACTCCTGTGCTTAGCACAGTGACAGCACATATGCAATTGGGTAGAAATTGGCTTATATTCTAGGCCAGTGAATATTACATCATTTGAATGCACATTATGTCATTGAGGAAAGGTGTTAGCATTTAAATTCAGATTCCAGATGTACAGGTTGGGGTTCCTGCTTCTGCATCTAACAAGCATCCAGAGGATACAAGTGTTGTGGGTACTCAGAAAGCATTTTTGAGTAATGCAGGAGAGAAGATCGCAGGATGCCCTGCCTACCATATTGATAAAGGACAGGAAAGCAAGGAGAAAGGTGGGCATTATTTTAAAGGGTTGTGGTCACATCTAGAAGGGTGACCAGCTGGGATTCAGAATGAATCTTAGAGAAATGTCTCTGGCTGGTGATTCTTATCTGACTGAGGCTCAGCAAGAAATGGACTTTTAGCTTTGTTTACTTTGGCAAAACCCAAAGCCACCTGGAAGCCCTCTCACCATTCAGCATGCTGGAACTTTCAGAAGGAAGATGCATTGGGAATTGCTTACCAATACTTTGCCACATTTGGGCAATAATATACATTTTTTTTTCAAAATGTTAACAGGTATTATTTGAATAGATTCTTACAGAGAGGTACAATTTCCACTGTAAAGATGATAAAACTGAGACTCCTTCATACACTGGCAGGTCCAGGGTAATTCAAACCACAGGGCATTGATGAAAAGGATATGGCAATTACATCTTGACCACCTCTATCTAACACTTCCTCCTTTGCTGTAGCTTGTTTTAAGGATGATCTTCCAGGAAGATTGGGACCTTGTCTGAGTTGTTTGCCATCAAACCCTTAGGATCTAACGTGTCATGAATATTGCATGAATAAAGAGTTTCACTATTGGTAAACTGTTGAATAATAGGGGAGCAGGGTGACAGAGAAAGAGTAAGTAATAGAGAGGGTTAATCTGATTAAAGTATGATATATACATTTGTGAAATACTAAGGTGAAACCACTTGAACAATCAATATACACTTCAAAAAATGAAGGACAGGAAGATAAAAATAGGTCTTGTCTGAGGGTGGGTAGCTGGTATGGAGAGGGTGAAGCAGAGAAAATATGGTGGATGTACTTTGTGTACACGTATGAAAATTGAACAATGAAATTGTTCTAAAAAGGTGGAGAGAACATGAGAGAGAATAGTGAAGGGAGTGAATCCAGTTAAGATATATATTGAATGTATTCAATATATACCATAGCTATGTATACCATACAGCTATTATATGCTAATAAATAAAAACAAGAATAAAAGAGTTTCACCATTGGAGGGTCTCCATTTATATATTCTGTCAAGATGATGGGATTGTGTTCAGCTGATTACAATATACTCCAGTGAGGTCAAGGCTGTGGATTTGATTCCCCTAAATAAGTGACATGGATTTACCCTGTTTCCACCCATGCTGCTAAGCAGCCTTCATGAAAATAGGGTCTAGTTGTGATGTAAGAGGTTGGGTGAGAATATGGTTGTCTTTGCTGTGAACTGCACTTGGCAAGGGCATCTTTATCCATGAAGACAATATCATGTCATAGGCATGTTGCTGTATTACCCCTTATCACAGATGCTCCAGGTCAGTGCATTTTCTACTACCTGGTGAAGAAGAGCTGTCTCCTACCTATCCAAGGCCCACAGAGCCTTGCTCACTGGAGGAGTCAGGAGGGAAAGGTGGACTTGTTTCCAATTCAAAGAGAGCTAGATTCTCTATTTGCCTTTGTTCAGCCCTTATACTTCCTCTGTTTGCTTTCTTGTGCCTGGTATAGGTTCCTCAGAAAACATTCAAAATTACCTCTCAGAAATGACTTACCTCACAAAAGAGTCAACTAAACTGCAAAGAAGACCAAGAAACACAGAAAGGAAATGGAATGGATAGTGTTATGGTTTGGATCTCAAATGTTCTCCAGGGCTGGGGATATAGCTCAGTGATAGAGCAATTGCCTAGCATGTGCACGGACCTGAGTTCAATCCCTAGCCTAAGCACCACACATACACACATGCACATGCACATACAATGTATGAATTCCATCAAATGTCCTCCAAAAGCTCATGGGTTGAAGACTTGGTCCCCAATGCAGCAGTATTCAGAGGGGGGCCTTTGGGAGATGACCTGATTAGGAAGGCTCTGACCTCATGAATGGATTAATCCATTTACAAATTAATGGGATAATTAATGAATTAATTAATGGACTATTAATTGATGAGCTGCTGGAAAGCAGTGGAAACTTTAGGAGGCAGAGCCCAGTTGGCGGAAGCAGGTCATTGTTGGCATGGCCTTGAAGGGTGTATTTCATTCCCAGCCTGTTCCTTTTCCTCTCTTGCTTCTTGGCTGTCATGAGGTGAGCAGCTGTCTTCTACATGTGCTCACTGCCATGATGTTCTGTCTTACCACAGGCTCAGAAACAACAGAGCCAAGGGACTACACACTGAAACCTCTTAAACCTTGAGCCAAAACAAATCTTTCCTCCTTTAAGTTGATTTTCTCAGGTATTTTGTCATAGACAGAAAGCTGACTCACACTGGACATTCAGCCAGTCTCTGTTAAAATTGCCAAGAAAATTTCCCTTACATCTAACCTTTTACTAGATTGTTCTATCCATGCATTACTATTTAATGTTAATATTAGTAATAATAGCTAGCATTTATCAAGTACTTAGTACTCAGGAATTGTGCTAATCATCCAACATATATTAATGTGTCAAACCCTTGCATTAATTTATCAAACCTTATAAGGTAGTCACTGCTTTTATCTGCATTGCACACACAGAGGCAAAGGGTGATAAGGAAAATGAGTCAAAGGGAGATGAAGTGAGTCATCCCATGTTGCATGACTAGAAATTGGCAGAGCTAGGCTAGAATGCAGACTTGTCTGATTCCTAAGCTACTGCGTTAATTGATACCTGGCTTCCACTTGCTAGGACCTCTTCCTTTGCAATGTTCTTCTTGAAATTTCCTCACTTTCCTTGTTTCTCTTTCCACCACTACTTGTCCTCCAGCTACAGTCTGGTGAGTAGATTTACATGACTCCTGCTTTTCACAATTAGGGTTCAGCATCAGTCCTTCACCAGCCCTTGACCCTCACAGCTTGGTATCATCTACTGATGTGCTGGCCAGGCCATCCCTGCATTCAAGTACACAGCTTCTGGCTTATGGTCTCTCTCAGCCAGCCATTTCTGGCCATTGGGCAACTGTTAAGTCCATGTGTGTTCAACTTCACAGCTCAGTCACTGCTTTCCCCATGGAAGTTCACTGCAGTCTCTCTCAATGGGACATCTGGATCTTGCCATCAACAAGGAACATTTTGCTTCTCTGCCTTCCTTTCCTATAAATTCCTTATAAAGCCTTTCTCCACCTTTCTAGGTCATTGCTCCCTCCTTGACCTCATTTTCCTTTCTGTATAACCTGTAATCCATGAGCAACTATATTGTGAGTGCACCAAACGAGTGGTACTGGATAGTGTCATGGGGCAGAAAAGGATCTGGAAATGGAAGTCAGGGGCATGTAAGAGGGAATTTCTTTCATATCACCTTGCTGAAGAACAACTGTAATCTGGAAATAGTGAAGAAAATTATGGGACATTTTGAGCTCTAAACTTTACTCTGTCTAGGTGAAGTTTTACGAGGAAGAGAATCTGGAAATCCTGGTCATGGATCTGGTCTTGGCAGTCAAGTGTCTCTTAGGATATGATCTTGCAGATCTTGTAGACCACCTTATTTGAAGGATCTAAGGGTCCTTAATAAATGGCAGACTCTCAGCCTTACCTCAAGCCTCCTGATTCAGAGTGTTTAGGGATGCTCTGGGAATCTGCATTTCAAATGGAATTTGGTGAGATTTTTATCGATTTTAGGGTTTGAGGCTCATTGAGTTAGGCAAGCCAGTTATATCTCCTTCAGAAAGAGTTAAACACCTCTATCACTTCCCACTCCCACTCCATGCCTTACCCCAACTTGGGTGGAATTCAGACTTGCCAAATCAGTTGTGATTTTTTTTCTTTGAAGCCCCTTAAAGCTAATTCTACTCCCTTCCCTGAAGGGCCTACGGTAGGACAAGCATACTTGGCTCAAGAACAAACAGAAATTCTACCCCAAATCCTCATCTACTTTCTTCTTGCCTCCTCCCTGTGCTGAGAAAGGCTTTAGTCCCTCCCTTCCATGCACTGCTGAAGAGGGAGTCTGAGTGCTAGGGAAACTGATTAATCTGCAAGGCAGGCATCAAGAGACAAGAAAAATCAGTCTTTTATAACTTTTTAAAGCCTGCCTCAGGGAGAGAACAATAAACCAGGACTCTTTGTACTGTTAGGATCTCTGTAGTTCCTTATCCATGTTGAGATAAATCAGATCAATTAAGTGCACCTTAGAACATAGGATTTCTGGTTCTGCCTGGTGTGTCCTAAACAGCTTTCTGCTACCAGGGTCTCAACAGCCTGAAAAGAGGAGGCCTTGCTACTCATTTGGGGGACAACTAATATCTATTGTTTGAAATGGTGCAGGGTTTGAACTCAGAGAACCTGATTCAAGTCCAAGCTCTACACCTTACTCATATATGACCTTTCTCAAGTCATGAAACCTCTGTCTCTATTTCCTTATCTCCAAAAGGAAGAGAGGCCCTGTCTTTCTTATCTTCTGGTAGGGCTTTTGAGGACGACCAATGATTCTTGCTTTGAGATGGGTATAGCTGTGAACTGTTAGGAGCAGTGGTTGACCTGAAAAATACCCCAAGCACACTCCTAGCCAAAAGCAAGAGACCTGGTAGGCTTTCAGCAGTTTGTAGAGATCATTGGACACCAGAGTGCTGCCTTGCTTGCAAATGCACATCCAGGGACTCTTCCAGAGAGTCAGGGGTGCTCCTCACAGCTCTACTGTAGATGGTCCTGGGGCCTAGGGTATCCCTTCTAAGAAGGAGGAGGTGAAGATGGCTCAATGCCCCATGAGACATAAGGAGATCTGTGCCTTCCATCACTCTCCATGGCTTAGCTATAGAATTTGAAATTACATCATCAATTTGAGTAAGAGGTGCTTGTTACTTATTCAACTTCCCAATGGTTTCAAACACACTGAAGTAAGGTTTGGGAGTCAGGCAGGCATTCTCTTCAGATTATTGTATTTTGGTGAACTCTTGACTTAGCCTATGATCTGGGCCTATCCTCCCCTGGTCTTTTCCTCATCAGTATATCTCTGCCTTGGGTCTCATTATCCAAGTCCACAAGCTGGGAATTACGTATCTGATTAATTGCTTCTGAGGTGCCAGGGCTGACACAGGCTGTTAGGGTCTTACTCCTTCATGGTTTTAGTTTTAGGGGGCTCACTCTTTTCCTTGCCTGAAGAAAAGCTTGTTGGCTAGAATTTCAGGAGCCATGGCAGGGGCCCAGCTAACACCATAGAGGATCCAGGCTACTTGGTTGTTGGAGAGGATTTCTCCGTAACTAGTAAACAGGAAGCAACTGTATCCATCATTCCCACCCAAGCTGTATGAGCTAGTGGCTCTTTTTTGATCAAAGATCTCATGTCAATCTCCCACTTAAAATGTTTCTGAGGTTTCTCTTTATGCTTGGAATACAAGCTAAACTTTTTGCCCTTGCCTCCTGCCCTGTCCTGACCTCACATACCTCCAACTCTTCCTGCAACACCAAACTTTCTGAAAGGTAAAAGAAGGAAGTTAAGAAGGTGAACATGGTTGATGTATTTCCTATACAAGAATGAATATAGAATTCTTAAGCCTGTTGAAAACACCATAAGAAGGGGACTAAGATAGAAAGGAGAAAAATAGGATGAACCAATTCATCCTATATAACACATATATACATGGAAATGTCACAATGAAACACCCTGTATAGCTATCATAAACAAACAAAAATGTTATTTATTTTCCACAAAGTGGAGAACAAGAAAGCAAAATAGGCCCTGTCTGGGGGCTGGTACGTATGAGAGCGGGGAGGATATAAGGAAAAGGTGTAGGAGGGTAAAAATAGTAGAAATATTATGTACACATGTATGAAAATGGAAAAATGAGACCTGCTGAAACTATTCCAGGAATGGGATGAGAAGGGATAAAGGAGAATTATGGAGGGGGTGAATTCAACTATGATACATTATAAGAACTTTTGTAAATATCACAATGTACCCCCAGCACAACAACAACAACAACAACAACAATAATAATTTAAAAAAACCCACTGGACTTCCTGTTTCTCAGACATAGCTAGCTGTGGCCATGGCCATCCACCTGAGGCCTTTTACAATGACCATTCCTTTGCTTCTACTCTCTTTTGTTTCTGTTTGTCTGGGTAAGTTTTTACATTCTATCAGGTCTCTCCTTATCCACTACCACCTTGGAGAAGCCTTCCCTGACTCCTCAGTCTGTGTTTGCCTTTTTCTATCACAAGATCCTTCATTTGTTTTCTATACAGTGCTCACCATTCCTACATTTTCTTATTTATTTCTTTATTTCTGTCTCTTTCCTTTAGAATAGAAGATGGAGATCTCTAATTCATGTCTATAGTCCATGCTTTCAGCACAGTGCCTGGCACATGGCAGGCCCTCTGCAAATACTTGCTGACCAAACAATTGTCACTATAGCTACAGACTCTAATCCCAGGCTAATTTCTTCTTACTAACTGTGTATCTGATTCTTCCTTTGTTAAGTGGAGATAATAAGACAGACTTTGCAGGATAGTGAGTATTTAACAGGAAGGAGTATGTAAAAGTACCTTGGACATAGGAGAAGCTTGCTAAACACATACATATACGCAGGCACACATACATTTGCCTTCCTTCATCTTTTCCTGGGCCTGACTCTGCCACTTGTGAGTCCCATGGCCTTAGAGAGTCATTTTCTTTCCCTGGGCTTCATGAGAAATAGGGACTGTCACCAGGTTATCTCACAGAAATTTCTATCCCAGTTTGCTCTCCACTGGGAAGAAGGAAACCAGGCTTCTTTTTTCCAGCCACATGTTCAGAAAGGCTTCCCTGAGCAAAGGCACAGAGGCTCTGCTCCTGCCTAACTGGGCATGGGGTGGGGGCACTTCAAAAAAGAAGCCAATGAAAGGGACCACCCTTTGAATACTAAGCAGGATCTTAATTTTTCCTCGAATTGGCAAGCTTTATATTATGAGTCTGCTGTTGGCAGGTGGAGGGTTGGTGGAACCTTGATGGAAGCTGAGTTAAATACAGCTGGAATTTACAGTGGAATAAAAGGTGCCAGATTAATAGGGTTTCTTTTCTCTGAATCATAAATTGGAAGCCCTGGTTCCTGATGGGCTACTAAATCTCCAGCGCCAGGGGGTCCTTGCTTGAGAGCATGGGAGCTCTCACTGGCAGCCGAAGGTTCATTCAAATAATGATCTCACCACGGGCTTTGCCCTGCAAGGGGTACTTGTCTGAAGGGCAAATGGACCCACCACATTTACATGGTGACAACAGCATCTGAACTAGCCTCTGAACACTGCGAGGGGGACATGTCAGATTTGTCCACACCATCCCAGAGGATGGGGCATTGGATGGCAGGCAAGTGTATTTGAGCATGCTGTGCTAAGCACTCCTCTCTTCCCTTTTGTGGATGAATGCTGAAGAGAGATAGAAAATGGTCCAGGGCCTGTGACTGCTTAGGGCTACTCATTTGAGCCCTATGGACATTTTCTATGGTAAAACACCCTCTGGCATTTTAAGAAGCAGGATATGGGTACACTTCAAAGCACGGTGTCTTCACCTGCTTGGAGATGGGTCCGAAAAACAGAGAAGAGGAGCTAGCTTAATCTGATAGTTCCTCATGGCTCTCTCTAGCCTGAGACTTCTAAGAATGACATTAAAAGACAAAGAATCTGTTTCATTTGATTGTTCAATCACTGACATAGGTAGGATGTCATTTTAGGAATGAAGGAACCAAGGTCCAACAAGAGTAGGTGACTTGCTCACGGCCACACAGTTCAACAGCAATAGCTGACAACAAACCAATTCCTAGCCAAATCAGCCTGTCTGGTTGCTTTCAATCTCCTGTAGTCACTATCTATGAGTAAGAATAAGGATGATGGCTAAGAGGATAGGAAAATGGTGATGGTGCTGTATCTTGTCTTCTTGCTTCCACCCGTCTCCAGGGAGAGGGAAAACAGCCTGTGAACTGTGAGGGCTGAAATGATTGGACCAGCATAATCCCAGAGTAACTGATTAAGAGTTGTAAACCTATTAGTGCTTTTATAGGACTTAGAATTATGATCATTTGGAATCAACACAGCCTTGTAGCAGCCTTGGATTTCAGCTCAACTTTTTTTTTTTTTTTACAGAGAGTAATGTCACATTTCTATGTAGCTTTCCTACTGATGGGAATTCAAATCTCAGCTTTAAAAAAGACTTTCCACACGCCTCTCACTCCTCTCCCCTCTGCCTTAAGCAGTCTCTTCAAAGAGGTGTCTTGAAGATCACCCAGACAGCTTACACAGCTGCCTGTCTAGGCTTCCAGTAGAATCCCACCAGGCCAATCAGTCCAGGAAACCAGAGAAAAGCAGTGGAGGTTGGGGAGATGTCCTGAGGTTGACAGTTAAGTGGGTCCACCTCAGGCACCAGCTCTGATGATATCTTTTATTATTTCCCTGGTGGCTTCTACTGCTTTCTTGGCTAGCCTTGGAGCATGCCCAGCCCTTCTCTGAGCTAGCAGTCATTAAGCTGCTTTGGCTAGAGACTCCATGAACATGCAGCTGAATATTTATGTCCAACCTGGGTTTTTTTTTTTTAATGTCAACAATTCAACTTACTTTTTGGCTTTTTCTTTGCTGCATTAGGAGAAGTCAATTTCTCTTATGGACAGGAAGGTGACCTTTCTTAAAATGAAATACAAACATTTTTCCTGCTAGCCATTATGCTTCTGAAGACCAAGTTCTCCTTATTCTAAAGCAAAAGGAAAATTCCTTCTTGTGTATGTATGTGTGTGTGTGTGTACATGTGCATGTGCCAGGATAGTGGTAAAATAATTCAGGA
This sequence comes from Castor canadensis, assembly GCF_047511655.1. NCBI lineage: Eukaryota > Metazoa > Chordata > Mammalia > Rodentia > Castoridae > Castor > Castor canadensis. Next base: position 123,490,266 of record NC_133396.1, read on the forward strand.
TGGTATTAACATTGCATTCAGGGATTTTATGAAAGAGAATAAATAATAATTGGGGGTAGAAGGCAATGTGGAGATATGCTGGATTATAGGAGAGGCTGAGAAAGAAGGAAAAAGGAAAGGGATATGGTACCAGGAATTGTATTTAGCCTGGAGTGGAGGTGAAAGTGTAGCAGCTACCAGGGATGCCAGGCGTTGGGAACAGAGGACCACTGTGGGATACCACTTGTGTTCCTAGAAAGTGGACTGGATCAGGTCATTTACACAGACAAAGTGCTTGGTAGTTCATCGGCGGGGACGGGGGGGACCGGGGGGGGGGGGGGCATGATTTGAAGGAGTTAAACTGATCAAACAAAAGTCCCGGGGTATGAGTCATGATTTCTCAAATATGTGACCTCCTCATAGTTGATAGAATTTTTTAAAAAAAAAATTTCTGGTGTGATCAAATCCAATTGTAAATGTACAGATGAAACTTACAACTTTGAAGAACCCAATAGCAAATTATTTTATGAAATAAAGAATCCTTTGGTCATGAGCTGAGATTGCCCCATGATTTAACTTAAATAAAAAGTCAGGAGTGAAGCTCAGTGGTGAAGCATTTGTGAAGCCATGGGTTCAGTCCTCAGCACTGAAAAATAAAAAAGCTGTACAAACCTGTAATGGTTTGCATCTAAATGTCCTCTGGAAGTCCATATGCTAATGGCTTGGTTGCCAGCCTGTGACTCTATTGGGAGATGGGTGGAACCTTCAGGAGGTGGTGCCAAGTGGGAAAAAATTAGCTCATTTGGGCTGTGTCCTTGAAGGGGCTATGGGGGCCCAGCAGTTCTGTTTCTCTATTTTTGAGCTGCCATGAAAAGAGCAGCTTTTGCTCTACCACACATTCCACACCATGATGTTCTGCCTCACTGCATTCCCCCAAACAACAAATCAAGTGACTATAGACCGGAACCTCTGAAACAGTGAGCCACAACAAAACTTTCCCCACCCCTATAAGTTTATTTTCTCAGGGCTTTTTGTTTCAGTGACAGAAATCCGACTAATATAAAACTCACAGCTGTTAGCAAATAGGTTTTATTAAACCTAACGGGAAATACAGCCACTTTTTATCTTCTCCCATAGAGGAGAAGCAAGAAGACCTCCCAGATGAAGAGGATAGAAGTTGGTGTCCTGGAGAGCTTTCTCAGCCTCTCGCTTTTACCCACATTCAAACTGGAATCAGTTACGTCACAAGTAAGACCATACTGTGGTTAGTCATCTGGTCATTCTTCCATTTGTTGTAATAACTCCTTGCTTAGAATGGATGACCACTTGAGGAAAAGATCCACTGGACCTCATGTGACTTTGGTTCTCCAGCACATAGAATTGGCAGATAGCATTTGGCAGATAGCAGGTGCTCAGTAAATGTTGACTAAGTAAATGAATATTTCTCAGCAACTATTAAAATGCCTCTAGGGGTAAGCAGTTTACTATCTCTGGAGGCAATATATTCTTTTTGTAGATCTATCTCATGACTAGGACCTTGTTGAAATTGAGTCAAAGGCAGACTTCTTATGAATTTTCTCCGTGGGTCTTACTCTGGAAGAAAGTAAGGGAGCCTGTTCCTTCCTTCTCTTATTGTAGCTGTCCTATTTCTCCAGGTGCTTCTGTTTTCATCAACCAGTGACCTCATACTTTTCCTTGCTTATATAGAACTTGTACAGTAAGTGTTAAACTCCCAGGGTCCTTTAGGGGTAGGGCAGAATGGTTTAGGTCTTTCCTTCCCTCCTGACCTCACTGAAATGAACATATCTTAGGTACCATCCTTCCTCAGCCAGATTCTATTGTAGAAATTAGCTAGAAGAGAAGATAGCTCTGTGGGTAATATTATCAGTGGTGTTTATTTTCTTTTTTACAGTCTCTTGTTACAATGGAACATGTTTACAGTGAGAATGTGTTATTTTAATAGTCAGAAAAAAACTATAAAATTATTTCTTTTATGAAAGATAGAAGTTGGCAATCTGGTTTATAATAGAGTGTTGATGAACAATATTGGGAAACTTTATCAACTATCTAAATACTAGGCACTGAGGTAGATAATAGAGCTGAACAAAAACAGCCTTTCTTTTACATTGTGTTTCCCAGTTTACTTGCTCAAGCAATTTCTCCTCATAAAAAAGAAAATGCCTAGGTTGCCCGGGGAGAAGCACTTGATGAAGGGCTCCAAAAGTGACCTGGGAGAGCAGCAAGAAACTTTTAATAAACAGGTGTCCAACAGGGGGTGAAGAAGAAAAATCTAAATCTAAATACGCACAGATAAGCAAAAGAATATGTCTCCTATGAGGAACTCCCACAGGTTTGAAGGGCCTGGGAATCAGGGAGAGAAGCAGGGAAGGGCCGAAGCTGATATAAGGGGAACTGGGGTGTGCGTGTGTCAAGTTTAGACCTTATTCTACAGGCAGGTAGGTACCTGAGGATGATGGGAGAAGTGACCAGGGAGAGAGCATTAAAGCAAAGGCAACTGATAACTTTCTCCAGCTCTTTGTCAATATAAAATAACCTTGCTTTAAGGAAATAAGAAAAGAGTTTATTCTGAGTGAAATCTGAGTGACCATGGCCTGGGAACACAAATTCATCATACCCTGAGTGACATGTTGTCCCATGGAAGAAGTTACATGAATTCACAGCTGCAGAACAAAGAAGGTCATAAATTTATACATTTATATACATTGGTGGGGAATCAGGTAGATGGGCCACCTATGGAAATCTTTTCCACTGGTTTCAGATATCATTTAATAGCATTCTTAGCTTTAGGGTTGGTGGAGGCTAGAGGTCTACTAAGCTTAAGGGTTACCCATTAGTCATGAGAATGTTAGGTCAGATTCAGAGGTCAAAAGTAAATGGCTATTAAAGGGACTAAGAGAGCAAGAGTTAAGTTTGGTTCTCAAACTGCATGAAACATTGCAGGTCTCTACAGTTCTGATGTTTTGCTCAACCAAGGTCAAATGGCATGCAGGATCTTGATCTTCAGTGGTGGAATTTCTGGTAGTGTGGTGGTTAGTAGGAAAGATTCTCTAGGTGTGGGAATAAGAGGGATAGCCTTCCATCCTTTAAGTAGTACAATATAAGAAATAGCAAGCCCCATTTATTCTATTGTGCTACCATAAGAAACAGGTAAAATAACTGCCAGAGTTTAGGAACTCATATTCTAGAACTAATATTCCTAAAGTCAGATCTCTATTCTACTGCTCATTAGCTGGGTGATCTTGAGTCCTTTGAGACTCGATTTCCTCATTGGACAGTAATCACATCTACCTCATTGTGTTGTTGAGAAGATTAAATGCATCAGCACAAAGGTAGCTCTTTAAGCCATGCCTGGCTTGTTATTATCAGGTATGTTTTATTTTCTCATCTTTGTGCTGTCTAGGAGGGAAGAAAGGCCTAATGGGATTTTGAGCTAGAAGTAGCATGCTACCATCACTAAAAGTTTGTGTGACTTGGGCAATTTTACCTCTACGAACCTCACTTTTCCTCTTGGAAATGCAGATGATAATAATTCCTACTGTACAGTCTTATGGAGATCAAATGAGATGACAGATGCAAAAGCACTTTACACATTGTACATTGTCACATAGCAGCTACTAGATTAATATTCACTAACAGTCTTACCATAAAGAAGGCAGAGATGAGTCTCCCTATTTAGCTGAGAAATTAAGGGCAAAGGGACTCAGTAATTTCCCCCAATTCTCCTATGATTCTCGGTTGGGTCTGGCCACAGATGCTGTGTCTGCTCTCAGAAATTTCTCCATACTGACCAGGCCAAGTGTGCTCTGCCTGCTACACCCAGACTACAAATCCACATAAATCAAAGCAAAATCCTGGGCTAGCCTCCTCCTGCCACTTTGCTGAGTTCTAATTGCCTCTTACATCAGAAATAGGAATAATTAAACAGGAACTTTATTTTAATAGATCCCAGGTCAGGGTCAGCATTCTGCATCCTTGGTCAATTTTCCCACCAATTCTTAGTTACTCTGGGGAAGAGGAAAATGTCCTAGAGTGATTCATTTGCATCAAAACCACTATAATTTGTAAGTAAATAGCATTTCTTTTAAATGCAAAGAAACATCCTTGAGTTGACACAGAAGACTGTCTTTGATTCTTCAAATAACTACAACCCCTAATGTTCTGGAAATAATCTTTCCTTCTCTCCAATTATACCCCTCCCAGGAGGAGCCCTCTTAACCCCAATTCAAAATATAGCCATTAAAGTTTTCTCTAGTCAGGGGCAGCTCTCTTTGCCTGTCAGGGGACTTGTTTGAGGAACAATTCTCAACTGGACAGACACTGAGAGTTGCTATCCAGTGCAAAACATGCGGAACAGATGAGTAAGGCACTATCCCAGGTAGGAAGTTCACAAGCTCTACAGAACACAAAGCTGTAACACATATAACAGAAGGAAGAAAGGGTGTGTTAAGAGAGCTGCAAAGTCCTGTATGACCTAGCATCTGAACTGTAGCAGTCCTATAACGTAAATCAGCCCCATGACATCTTAGGAATGCTGAAGTCCCTGTGACCTGTGGAGAAGGAGAAGTAGAGGAACCAGCTCTGCCAGAGGACCAGGAAGTACAGGAAGCCCATGTGTGCCAAGAACAGACTTTAGGATTCCACTACAAACTGTTCTTTAGGTTAGGGAAAGCCATATACATACACATATATATTCTAACACTAGGGGCGCCCGGATTCCAGACCCTGCTGTGAGTCTCTCTGCTCAGCCTTTCCCCATCAACAAAGTTTCTTTCCTGCCTGTAACTCCAGTGCTCCAGCCTCTTGTTCTTGAGAGTGTTCTGAGAGCAAGAACCCATTAGTGCATCAGTCGATTCCCCAGTGACATCTTGGTAATCCAGATGGGACCCTCTTCTCTCCAGGGTGAAAGGTCAGTATTGGCTGTGCCTAATCAGAGACAGTCTGCTGGGAAGAGACCATGATTGTCTGGCACTCCTATGTATTCTGTCTACTGGAGAGCCCCCTTGCTGTGGAGTAGCCCAAAGCAGAACTTTCTGGCTGCCTTCTCCTTCTGTCGGTAGAAAGGTTTCTTTTGAAAGTGGAGGGGGAATTTCTTCAGCCCACTAAAGCTTCTGGCAGAATCTAGCGCATCCCTCCTCAGAACGCAATGTGTTGAGCCTGTCCCAGGGTTCATATGGGACTGCCCTACTGCCATGTGGGTGAGTTTGAATCCCTCCAGCTGCCAGTCTTTTTCTCCTTCTCTCATTTCTGCACTACAACCCAGTGGCCCTTTTGTCCCTGACAACACTGGGTGACCTTCCTCAGGGACATATGGGAGGACTCCATGCCTTCATTTAGTAGGGAGATAATAAAGCATCTTTGCCCTCAGGAGGTTCTCTGCCCTTTTCGTTCCCCGCTTTTCCTTGGATGACATATGCCCCCCTGACTGAATGCCAGTTTTAGTGGGTTTTACAACACCTGACCAAGCACGGTCCTCCCTTACACCCCCACTGCCACATCTTTTTCCTTTAGGACTGCCCCAGGGAATGTACTTGCACTGTTGTTATGGCACATGTCACTTGGGTTTTCTCCCATGGCTGTCCCCAGAGAGCACAGGAGATCATATTTTCCTAAAACACACCCTTTTCTCGCAGTCTTCTCCAGAAGACACTGCTGACCCCAGTCTCACCCAAAAGCCCCCTGGCCTTCTGTGCCCTTATGTCTCTCAATGAGTCCCTCCTCCAGTGAGTTCTCTTTGAACTGGACGGCTTCACTAACTGGAGACATTACAAGTACTTGGGCTTTAAGGCTGGCAGGGTCACACGTGGTTGGGGCCATGCCGGTGGGGTGACTGCAACGCAGAAGGCCTTTTCAGCTTCTCCCTTTGTTTTGGTCACAGATGGCAGAAGGGACAAAATGGAGAGAAGAGGATGCTCTCCCTGGGGAGAGTTCCTTATCAGGATGCTGATAAATAGGAACGCCTCCTCCATTGTAGAACACATATTGTTTTCCCAGATGGGAACTTCCTCCTCTTGAGTTCTGGTGGGGTCTTCCCTTGCCTGCCTTCTAAAACGTTGGAAGGACATAGATTCTGACAACCTTCACAAAAAGGCTTTGATTTTCTTTTCCACTCAGGTCTGGGCCCCAATATCCTCTTGGAAATCAGGAAAAATGACCTAAAGATGGGATTTTTAACTACAACACTATCCTCCAGTTAGACTTGTTTTGCAAGAGGAAGGGCAAATGGACAGAAATCCCCTACATGCAGCTGTTCTTTTTCCTTAAAGAACATCCCCAATGGGTGAAACAGTGTAAGGAAGGTGCTCAAACCCTGACCACAGTTTATAAAAACTTACCTAAAGAAGGGGATACCTCTAAGACACCCCTAGTTGCCCTTAAGAAAGCCACTTCGTCCTCTCTGCTGGTTCCTGGGGGGAGGGGCAGCCATACAGAAAGAATCCATGTCCCCTTCAGATCAAGCAACCTTAAGGAAATTAAATGGGACTTGGGCAGCTTTAGTGATGACCCAGACTGGTACATTCAAGCCTGTATTACTGTTATACAAACTTTTGAACTGGCTTGGAAAGATGTCATGCTGCTCCCAGATCAAACCCTCACTTCCCTGGAGTGGCAAAGAGTCCTTGATCAAGCCACTCAGGCTGGCAATGGTTATCACCTACAAAAGTCCTCTGTTAAGGCTGCACCCCAGAAGTGGAAGCCGAGGACCCTGGAGTCCCCACTGGGACCCAAGTGGTTCCCAGGATGGATCCACTGTGCCTCGAGGCCCCAGTCCTTGGGGAAGGTGAAACAGGCCAATGGGTTATTCAAGTGCCACCTAGCCAAACTGGCCCAGGAAACACGTCTCCCCTTGGCCCTTCTCTGGCTCGGAAACAAGCTGGGTATCACTGCTTTTGAGTTTCTTTATGGCCTTCCATTTCTCACTAATGACCTCATTCTGGACGGTGAAACAGCCAGACTTACCTCCCATATCCCCCAGCAAGCTAAACTCCAACAAATCCTAACTGAGTTACACCAAGGCATCTCTCACACTCCTTCTTCTTCTCCTCCACCCTTTTGTCCTGGTGATTTGGTGCTTGTTAAAATTCCTTACATATTCAGAGAGCCTTTGGAGCTTCTATGGGAGGGCCATATTGTGTGCTTCTTCCCACCCTAGCAGGAGTCCAAGTGGCTGGACTGGAATCTTGGATCCACATCTCCAGAGTCAAGTGCTGGATTTCCCCTACCGACATAGCCACCATTAAACCTGCTCCTGAGGAGACTCACTACTCATACAAGCCCATCTCAGATCTTAAATTTCTCTTTAAGAAGACTCTAGCAGGAAAGTAACTTTTGTCAGATCTCCTCTCATACCTCTTCATCACACTCTATCTCACTCTAACCATTGTTCTAAACATAGGCCTATGGGTGACTTCTCCCCAGGAGTAGACCTGCCTATTCTGTGGGGCTCTAATTTTTGGATTCCTGTATCTGTGTTCTCTCCCACCCATAATCCGCCTTACGTTATAAGATTTGTATTTCTTTTTCTCCCCGTTCTAATGGGACAGGTCCTTTACCACTATCCATGGGCCCCCACCATCAACTACCTGGCCAAAATTACTAATCTCACCAACTGCTGTGTTTGTCCCAAGGATCTCTGGGCACAAGATGGGAGTTGGGGTTACTGGACTCCCATTTACATGCTCAATTGAATCATTAGGTGACAAGCAGTGGTAAAAATTATCACCAAGCAGACTGCTTCTGCCTTAGAATTACTGGCCAGACAACAGATCCAAATGTGTGCTGCTATATGTCAAAATTGCCTGGCCATAGACTAGCTTCTAGCTGAGGAAAGGGGTGTATTTCCATTCACACTGTTGCATCAAATTGATGACAATGGACAAGCAGTAACAGACATTGCCGCTAACATCAGAAAAATCATTCATGTCCCCATACAAACTTGGGATGAGTGGAAACGTAACAATTGGCTTGGCAGCTGGTTCTCATGGCTTTTCCCTCTCCTGGGACCCATTGCTGTTATCGGAGCTGTCCTGTGCTTTGGTCTATGCCTCCTTAACCTTCTCTTGAGTTTCATTTCTTGTCACCTAGACTCCATCAAACTCCAAATATTACTCTGCACCCACTCTTACTACTGTGGACATTTGCACACCCCCTCAGGCTTAGACCCCTGCCTCCTGTTGGGGACCCTCTTTGCCCCCTTTCATCTGGAAGTAGCTAAAGACTGGATCTTGACATCCCATCTCCCTAATGGTAGTTAGGGATCCAACCCATAGAGGGGACTTGTAGCAGTTCCATAATATAAATCATCCCCATGACATCTTAGGAATGCTGAAGCCCCTGGGACCTGGGAGAAGCCAAGGAGCCAGCTTGGCCAGAGGACCAGGAGGAACAGGAGGCCCACGCATGCCAAGAATGGACTGTTCTTTAGGTTAGGGAGGAAGCCTCCTTCCTTTCCAATACTTGGGGGCACTGGGTTCCAGACCCTGCTGTGAGTCTCTCTGTTCAGCCTTTCTCTATCAATAAAGTTTCTTTCCTGCCTGTAACTCTGGTGCTCCAGCCTCTTATTCTTGAGAGTGTTCTGAGAGCAAGAACCCACTAGTGCATCAGTGGATTCCCCTGTGACATCGCAACCCATGACAGAACCTAATGGGGATATGAGGAAAGATGTGGAGAGAAGATGGCTGTTTGGTTGAACCTCAAAGGCTGATACAATTTCTCCAAGATAATTCCTGACTGTCCCTCATGCCATACATCACAAAGCCTGGGTCCAGCTGCTCTATTCAATGCTTAGTCTTGTATCATTTGAGTTAGAGGGCATCACTTCCTCTGGGTGTCAACCGGAACTTTGTTATTTTAAACAGCAAAGTTATCTAGTTAATTGATCCATCCAATTAACTAGCTTGCTCTTTTCTGGCATTTGTTCCATACTCTCTGTACCTCAGTTTTTCCACACTTTAAGCAGTTAACTGAATCCTAAGGGAAGATGATTTGATAGAAGATCAGAACTAGGAATGGATTGGAATCCAGGCTCTGGCTCTAGCCAATTGTGTGACCTTAGGAAGTATCACAAAATCCTCTGAACTTTATGCTCACCATCTGTAAAACTGCAGTGCTGTGGTCTGAATGTTTGTGTCTCCTCTCCCACAAATTCATATGCTAAAACCCTAACTCCCAAAATGATGACAGAAACTGTAACCTTTGAGAGGTTATTAGGCCATGAGGCTCTGCCCCTCATGGGGTTAAAATGCCCTTATGAAAGAGGCTTGAGAGATACCTCTTGCTCCTTCTACCATGCAATAAGACATTGTAAAGTAGAAAGTGAGCTCTTAGCATACATGGAATCTACCTTGATCTTGGACTTCCCTGACTCCAGAACTGTGATAAATACATTTCTGTTGTTTATAAGCTACCAGGTTTATGATATTTTGTTATAGCAGGCCAAACAGAAAATTCATATCGAGAAGAGGGAGTGCTACTGTAATGATTATCTAAAATATGGAAGCAGCTTTGGAACTTAGTAGTAGGTACAAGCTAGAAGAGTTCTGACTGCATCTTACAAAAAAAGCCTATCTTATGGCTATGAACATGTTATTGAAAACTAGAGGAAAGGTGATCTGTGTTATAAAGTGGCATGAATTTGGGTTAATTGTGTTTATTTCCTAATGTTTCATGGAAGATAGAATTTGTGGGCAATTAAATTGGTATTTAGCTTAAGCCATTTCTAATCAAAGTGTTGAAGGAATAGCCTGGTTACTTTTGACTATTTATAAAATGTGAGAAGAGAGAAGTGACTTAAAGGCAGAATTGTTAATCAAAAGGGAAGCAGACCTTAAAATCTTGAAAATTCTCAAGCTGTCTATATCGGAAAAAATGAGAAAACTTCTTCAGGAGATAATACAAAAAGTGTGGTAAAATTTGATAAGGAAATTAATATAGGTCAAGCATATCAAGAAAAGCTAGGACCTATTCAATAAGATAATGAAAGGACTATTGAGCCATCTAAACTGAGGTGAGAACCCATTTTTCAAGACAATGAGAGGATAAGCTCAAAGGTACTTCAGAGCTCATGAGGCTGTCCTTCTCATCCCAAGTCCAGAGTGCAATGGCCTGTGGGACAGAAAAAGTTGAAAGGAAGAGTCACCCACTGACTAGCACTGTCTCACATCAGGGACTCTGCTCCTTGCACTCAATTACCATCTTTGGGGACTTGGTATGGTGTGTGCCACCATAGGTATCTCCATCCACATTCCAAGGCATGCCCCAGAAAGCCAACATGTCTACACAGAGAATGACTGTGGGATTGGGCTACTGCACCAAGCACCTCCTAAGGCAATACTTGGTGGATCTGTGGAGATTGTGCCAGCCCCATGACCCTGGTCTGACAGAACTACAGGCATTCTCATCTGGCCTGTGAATGCTGCAGGCACATGATTCCAACCCTTGAGAGCTGTAATGTGGGGTGAATACAGCAAAGACACAATGGCCAGACCATTGCTCCAGTAATATTTTTTTCTTTTTTGTGGTACTAGGTACTGGGATATGAACTCAGGGCCTCATGCTTACTAAGCAGGTGCTCTATCACTTAGGTCATGCCTTCAATAAACCCAGTAGCTCCACAATGTGGAAATTCTACCCTAGTGTGCCTAGAGGTCAGAGCAGTAAGTCAATAAGGATTCTTCTGCAGACTTAAGATTTAAAGTTCTTTTCCCTGTTGGACTTTCTCAATAACTGTCACTCCTTTTTTCTTTCTTCTTTTTCCTTTTAGGAGTAGGGATGTTTGTCCTGTGTCTGTCCTACTGTTATAATATAGAAGCGTATAACTTGTTTGATTTCACAGACTGGTGACTGGAGGAGAATATGCTTTAGAACAAATTGTACCATCAGCTGAAGTCATATCTGATTAGGGGATATTTGTGTATATCTTAAAATTGGAGTCCTATGTTTCCTTAATTTTTTATTATTATTTGCCCCCCCCTTTGTGATACTGGGATTTGAACTCAGGGCTTTGTGCTTACTAGTCAAATGCTCTACCACTGGAGCTATGTCTCCAACCCTTGATTTAGTTGATATTTAAATGAGACTTTGGACTATAGACTTTTGAGTTGATGTTAAAATAAGTTTAAGACTCTGAGACCTACTGAGATGAAATGAATGTATTTTTCATGCAAGAATGACTTGAACTGGGTAGCAACTAGGGTTAGAATGCTATGGTCTGAATGTTTGTGTCTTTCTAAAATTCACATATTCAAACCCCCAAGTGGTAGATGGTGGAGCCTTTGGGGAGGAGATTAGGCTGTGGGGGTGGAGTCCTTGTGAATGAAATTAGTGCCCTTTTAAAAGAGGCCTAAGAGAGACTCCTAACTCCTCTACCTTGTGAGGACACAGCAAAGAAAGTGTAGTCTGTGAGCCAGACAACTCTTACCAGTTGCCAAAACTGCCAACACCTTGACTTTGGACTGCTTAGCTTCCAGAGCTCTGAGAATTAAATTTCTGTTGTTTATAAGCCATCTAGTCTATGGTATTTTGCTATAGCAGCTTGAATAGACTAGGATAACATCTGCTTCTCTGTTAGTGGGAAAGAGTGGTTAATGGATATAAAAAAATTAGAAATTGCTTGATAAAAATTTGTTTTCCCTTATGCTTTAAACCACTATCTGTATTAGATCATGGAGGAGATCACAGTATTCTATGCCAAAATATGCAACTCTAGTATAAGCAATTATTCTGAGCTGAAAGATAAGCAGACACAGAGAAGCTGTCTGATTTCCCCCTATCTACCTGAAAGAGGAACACAAGCCTCTGATAAAAGTGGCTCCCACTCACTTCCCATACTAGGGACAACAACCTTATCACTAGAGATGAAATGGTACTGAAAATAATTTACATAAAAACCTCACCAAATAGCCTTTATCTGTATGTTGCCCATATGTTTACCTTTTCATAACTACTACCCTAAAAAAATACAGAAACACTTTTCTTTTGTGTTTTCCTTTGCCACTTCTTTACAAAGTTGTTGTCTTTTGTTTAAATGGTGTAAAAGACACTAAATCTACCTATTTCTTTGGGGAGATTTCTCTTATCTGAAGCCTTCCTCTGCCATGTAATACTTAATTTAAAATAAAACCTGTATGATTTTCTTCTATTAAACTTCCCTTTGTTTGTTCTGTATGCCCAGCTGCTGAATGTAAGAATGTAGTGGACAATTTTGTCTTCCTCCATGTTATTTCCTGGGTTTATGGAAAGATTTTTTTCTAGTACTTGGAAGTTAGTAGATAATAAGTCAAGGCTTCCTGACTGAAACAATTACTCGATCACCTCTATTTATACAAACTTTTTTTCCTACTTGGAGCATTGGCACCTGAATCCCTTTTTCCTCCCAAAATAACATGGTTAACTGCTATTAATTATTTTTAAAACAGCCTCAAGCCCATTCCCAGACTAGACAGTTGTAGTAACCAATAGGGAAATGAGGAATGAGGAGAATGAAAAGTCTTATTTTTCTGAAGTGCTCAAAAAGAATCACTGCTTTTTCCTGGGAAAGACTGTACTTCCTTCCCCCGCCCATGGCAGTTCTGACCATGTGAATTGCTTTGTCTAGTGGAGTGTGAACAGTAGGAGCATCTGCCACTTTCAGGAAAGAGTTTTAAGAGTGAATGTATAGATGACTATCGTCTCATCTATCTGGGTTACTATAGCAAAAGTAACTTAAACTAGGTGGCTTACAAATGACAGAAATGTATCGTTTGCTGTTCTGGAGCCTGGGAAGTCCAAGATCAAGGTGCAGGCTGATTTTGTGTGTGGTGAGGCCCATTCTGCACAGACAGCACCTCTTGCTACGTCCTCACATGGTGAAGGGGTGAGGGATCTCTCTGGGGACCCTTTATAAGGGAACTAATCCTATTCATAACAGCTCCATCCTCTTGACCTAATCACCTCCCAAATGGCTCACCTCCTAGCATCATGATGTTGGGACTTACAGTTATAACATTGAATAGGGGGTAGTGAATTGGGGAGGATACTAATATTCAGACCATAGCAGCCATGCTATATTTACTTTTGTTTATAGCAGCCTTATTCTTCCATCTACTTGGAAACTGGGGAGAGACCATTAGACAGAGCCACACAGCTGACCCATAATGCACTTCTGAGTGAGAAATAGACCTGTGATGTTATAAGCGCCTGAGATGTCTAGGCTATTTGTTACTTCTGCTTATTCTGATGGATAAAGCATATTGGCTCTTTTCCCTCTGCTGTGCTATCAAGCTCTCTTCTACCACCCTGATGATTACATCAACTCCATGTAATACCATTTTCCAAATCCCTATCTCAAGCCACAGTTCTTACCATGTGTATAGCCTGCTGGTACCTCAAATGCAGCATGCACGGAACAAAACTTACTATATTCCTTCCCTCCAAACCATTTCTTTTTACATCATATCTTTCTATATCCATGGAACCAATTAGAGAAGTCTGAGATGTCACTGAGACCCTTCTCAAACCTCTCATCCCACTGGATGTGAACCTGTGTCCTCTACTGCTGAAATGTTTCTCATGTCAGTTTCTCTTTTTAAAGATCCCAGTTACTAATCTGCTTTCCCATTGGTCACCTCAATGCTTGCAAAAGCTCTTCATCTGATCTCCCTGCCTTTTGACTCTTTCTTGATTAATCTATCAATTTCAACATTGGCAGACCCTAGGGCAAGAATATGAATATAGATCCAAACATGGACTGTCTAAATATTTATAAGTTATAAATCAAGTTAAAAAAAACTTGCTGAACAGAATATATTCTGGCCTCCTGTCTTAACAAATATATTTTTGTATCAACCTGGAAGCCTAGATTCAAATTTAAAATATTTGGATTCCTCAGAATTACATGATGGAATACTGTAATATGGGAGAGCTCCCTCCTGCCCCCCAACTCATTATCCATATCCCTTCTTTTCTCATCCCCAGCTCCATCCCACAGCACAAAAGACTTTGCACACACCAGTGAGAATTCTGAGAATGCATGTGTAAGATTTATCTGTACCCCAAACAAGCAGCCAAGCCTTGGCCACTCCTGGGCCTTGGGGACTACACCAACAGCAAAGTTTATTCTTAGTATAAAGGACTAGGGTAGATGACCATTTATACCATGGAAGCAGGTTTGGAACTGATGTGGATGGAATTCCAGGTTCTGGGTACACCTGAGCATGCTCTAGAGGGAAAGACACAGGTTGTGTGCTATCTCCTTGTCACTCCATGTAGTTTGGCCCTATGTTTATCAGATGAAGAAGACAAGAACTTTCCTGAGGGTGGGAGGAGTGAATGGGCAAATAAATAACATTGAACTAATCTCTGACCTTCTTTGTTTGCATCTCTCAGGATGACACTATCTCTCTACCATTTTTGACCCTAGCTGGAGAACCAAAGGCAAGGTCTCCTTACCAAGGCATAAGCATCACAAATCAGGAGGGATCCCTGTATGCTCCGAAATGATCCCTTATCATTCCAAATTCTCCAATAGGATGTAAATTTTGATAAGAGCAGGTCACTATCTGTGAAGCTTTGCTTTTGGATGGAGGAATTCATGGAGTAGTAGACAGATATGTCTTTCAACTTCTTATTACGTTAGTCTTTCCCCACCATGCAAAGGTGATTTAACAAAGCTTAGTGTGATGTGGCAATAGAACATCAAAGGAAAATGGACAAGGGTGGGAAGGGGATTTATTGTCCAGGTCCCTGTTCCTATAAGGAAAGTGGATTATCTCAAACACCTGACAGCACAAGGAATCATGTCTGTTGCTAAACAACTTTTGTGCCCAGCATCTCCTTCCTCCCTCCCTCCCTCCCTCCCTCCCTCCCTCCCTTCCTTCCTTCCTTCCCTCCATTCCTCCTTTTTACCCTCCCTTCCTCACTCTCTCCCTCTCTTCTTTCTTTTCTTCCTTTCTTTTGGTGGTGATTGTGGGGGTGGTTTGAGAGAGGATTTCACTTTGTATTCCAGGCTGGTCTCAAATCCTTCTGCCTTAACCTCCTGGAATTGGCATTCCAGGCATGCATCACCATACTCTTTTAATTCTAGCACCACAATCTTTTGGGATAAACACTATCATCACCTACATTTTTCTAATGAGTCTGAGTTGCTTTCACTGGAGCTCTTAGCTTCATCAAGACAAGCTCAAATCTTTTTCTTTCTTTCTTTTTTTTTTTGTATTGTTCGAGGCCATTGAATTTCATGTAGGCATGTTCACATTTATTCAACTTTCATTTATATTAGTTAATGACCTACACAATCTCATCTCATCCAAATGGATATTAGAATGTGGCATAAAATATTAGTCTACATTACAAGGAAATTTGTTCGTACATATCTGCATCCTAAGGAAGTGCCCAGAGGTAAATAGAAATGAAATCAGCATTTATTTAAAAACAAAGCTGTTCTCTATTGACAATTGTTTTTATAAATCTAGGTGGAATTAATGTTCATAAGATCAGAATAGATATTGCTTTGCATTTGAAGAATCTTCTTTGGAGCGGTGTTTGAATCACTAACCACAAAGCAAGCCTCCCCAGACAACCCACACTGAGAAGCTGTTTCAAGACAGAGTCCTAACAGTTGAGGGTAGCTCAAGCTGCCTAGGCAGCATTGGATTCCTACCAGTTTGGGAAAAATGAATCATTTCCAAGTGACACAGACGAATCAACTAGCGTAGATCCAGGTTCTGGAACCAGCATTAAGGTGTGGCTCAGTGGTAGAGCGCTTGCTTAGCATGCACAAAGCCCTGGGTTCTGTCCCTAGCACCACAAAATCAGAAGCTGAAGCCAGGAGATATGGGGCTGCTTGAAAACTGAGTGGGGCCACCTCAGAAGGAGGTAAATTCCCTTTCTCAGGGTAACTCATTGAACAAGTGTTTAGTGGAGTGACATTTGTGTAACAGGAAAATTAGGCGGCCTGGGATGCCTAGAACCTGGATTAAAAAATTTGAGTGTTTTTCGGCTATAAATAGTCCATTCTAATATTCCAGTGTTTTGTAAAATAAATTTACTATTTTCTACATGTGCCTTGATGTGAAAATGTGGAAACTCCTTTGAGAGCAAATTGTATGGTGGCACTTTGGTAAGAAGGAAATCATGGTCCAGAAGCACTCTCAGGTAAAGTTGGGACATGAGACTTGCAAGGCAAACATTTAACAGGAGAGACAGTGCCTAATTCCTCATTGTAAGTTTATTAACTAAGTATAACACTCTGGCTTATAAACTTCTAGAATGTCAAAGTTAGAAGAGGCAGTTAGAACATTCCTGTCTGACTCCATTGGAGCTGCTGCAACAAAATGACATAGACTTGGAAAAATGAGACCTGTTGAAACTGTTCCATGAATGGAGGAGGGGGGATAAAGGAGGATGATGGAGGGGATGAATACAGCTATGATTTATTTTATATATTGTAAGAACTTTTGTAAATGTCATGATGTACTGCCAGCACAACAACAACAATTAAAAAACAAAAGAAAGTTAACACTAAAACAAAACAAAATGACATAGACTGAGTGGCTTATAAAAAAACAGAAATTTATTCCTTACTGTTCTGAGGCTGGAAGTCCATTATTAAGGTGCCAGCACACTCAGGTCTGGTGAGGGTCTGTTTTCTGGTACCTTATGGTAGAAGAGGCTAACTTTCTCTCTAGGGCCTCTTTTATGAGGGCACTAATCTCAGTCATGAGGGCTCTGCTTTCATGGCCTAATCACCTCCCTAAGGTACCACCTCCTAATCCCATCACCATTGGGGGTTGGGTTTCAGCATATAATTTTTTTTTGTGGGTGGAGACACAAACATTAGGCCACAGCAGATGAGGAAACTGAGGCTCAGAGGATTTTACTTGGGAGGCTGTTCACAATGGGTTCTTCTCAGGTATAATGTGAGTGACTAGAAAGATCAAGAAAGAAAATGAAACAAACAAAAACAAAACAACACATTTCTTCTACTTCTTTTCTACTGTCTCACTTTGTAGTGTAGGCTGCCCTTGAACTTGTGATCTTCCTGCCTCACCCTCCCAAGTACTGGGATTACAGGCATCCAATGTCAAAAGGGAATATTGTGGGGCCACCAGGACCTTAGTTTGTTACTGCAGAGCAAGGGGAGATGAATTATTGAAACACTGGAGTTTAACACACTATTCTTACTAATAAGCGCTCTTAGCTACAACCCCCAAAGTTCCACTGGATATCAAGAGAAGGTTCATAATGACACTTAAGTTTGCAAAGGCTCCCATTTTGAAACTGCAGCCACAACACATTTCCCACGTTATGCTTAACTCATATTTAATTCTGACACAGGACAAATATGAGGTAGAGAGAACTTGCTGGTTTTTTTCCTTCACTGCCAGAAAGAAGTGTTGGTCCATATTGTTTTTGACACAGTGCCTCAATTAGGCCTTAAAGAATAGGTAGTACATGCTTGATGAAACAGGAGATGTTACACTGATCCAGGGAGAATTCAACAGCTCGGTTTGAGGTTTAAGTTTGATGTTCCCCCACCAGGGACCCACCAGTCACAATAATTACATTGCTGTCTTCTCATAATATGATTTATTTAGATGTTGCTTTATGAATTAATTCCCTCTAATTGCTGCTCCTCTCGCTGTAAATCAAGGTTTCTTACTTTCTGTAGTACTACGAACATGATCCTACAGTGCAGTAATTAGTCCAATTAGGAAGCAAGGCAGATGTGGAAAACCAATTAGTTTCAGGAATATGTCTGTGCCTATGTATCCCAAGCACTGTTCAATTGAAATTTAATAGCAACTTAATAAAACATTGTTTTATTCATAAACCATCTCCTCCTTCCAAGCTCCCATTTGTTTGTTTATCTGCGCATTTCTAAGGGAGCCAATGCCAACTTGCTTCATGCTTGCTGATTCTCTTTGTATGCAGAGATTATTATTATTTTCTCCCTGTGGTTGAAGCCAAGGGCTCCCTACTTGGAGAGGGAGGCAGACTCCAGTGGTTTGGGGATAGGATGAAGTTTTGGCATCATAAGGATGACCTCCTTATCTTAAGTGTAACCATCACTTGACCCAAGGTCTGAAACCAGGAGATATGAACACTGCATTTTACATACACACACACATATGCAAATGTACATAGATACATGCACGTGTATATATATATGCCTCCCCTTGGACGCACACATGCATGTACACACACAGACACTGACTCCTAGTCATTATCCTTCAAAGAATACCTATGCCCAATCTCCCCTTTTGTAGCTAACAATCTCACTGGGTCTTCTACTACCTGTGCCTGAGTATGACTCCAGGAGCATCCTGCTTCATAAGGTTTACTCAGTTGGGAAATTAGAATAAAATGAACTATTGACCCATGGGTCCAAATGATAATAACTTATTCCAGCAAATTCAGAAGTATTAGCCCACAAACCACCAACAAAATAAAAGGGTTTAACAACACAATTAGCTTATGCTGTAACTCCAGGGAAATTACCGTGTAAAACATCAGCTAGTTACATGCGTAGATAAACCATTTAAATGAATATTAAAAGAAATAAGGGGTTTATATTGCTCCTCAATTTATCTTAGGGTCTGGGGGTGAAGCAGGGTGCCCAGAATGAGAAACACTGATGCTTCTTTATTCAGTGAGGGGCAAGAGGACACAGGAACCTCCAGGGTGGGCAGGGGCCTGGTAATTCTCATTAAGCCTGTAGTTCACTTCTCTCTACAGAGCAGAAGGCAGGAGGAACCCTATTTCATTTTGTCTAAGGAGTATGGGTAACACAGAATCTCAGAGAGAAACAGTGCAAAGAACCTTCTATTTTACAGAAGAATCTGAAGCCCAGAGAAGGGAGCTGGCTTTCTTGCCCAAGGAGACAGAGTTAAAATTAGCTCAAGGGTCTCTTGACATGCCACACCATGTTCTTTGCTGCCTCTCTTTGGGGAACAAACCTCTAGCCCCAGAACATCTATGAACAAGAGTTATTAAAAAAATCTATCACCAAACAATCACAGTAACTGAAAATCCCTATTCACTGCTCAATCTGATAGGTAAATTACCAAACTTTTGATTTATGTAACTCATTATCATCGCACAGTCGCTGTGGTGATATGCTCCATTTGTCTCCTTGATCATTATGTGGTTGGTTTTCTCTATGTCCTGAAAGCAAGACCTTAATAATAACCAGCAAGGGTAATACAATTAGCAGGATGTGGCATTACTGTGTGCAGTCAACCCTGTCAGTGTGTGTGCACGTGTGAGGATGTTGGGAATAGGAGAGCGTTGGGGATGCTCAGTGCAAGGGGGGACTAACCTGTCTTTAGGGACCAGAAACCCCCTTTGTTTCTCAGCTAGCAGAATTCTATTTAGATCCTCAGATAGTCCCATTAGGTTGTTACCTGCTGCCATGTGTGAGGCAAGAGAAGAGGTTAAAGTGTCATGTGGAAAGGAAGAGAGAGGATTGTGGTAAATCTGTGGTGGATTTCAGAAGATGGCTGCCCTGGTGACCTGAAGATGAGGCCGTTCATCCCAGCTCACAGAAAGTCATTATTGTTCTTCTGATTGTATCTCTCTCTTGGGGGACACTGTGACAGGGCTCAGGTTACAAATGCCCAGCCACCCTGGAGTAGATGATGCACCAACCTCAGCTGACTGAGGGACTTTAAAACACAAGCAGGAGGAGCAGAACTGCTTTCACTGCCTTTCCCAGCCTCTCTGGGGTGGAACAGTTATGGGGATGGAGTGTGATAAAAGCAATTCTCAATCAAGCCAATATCATTTTTAAAGTCAGACTCAAATCAGAAAACTCAATACAATTTAATTTGACAAATGCTTACTGAAAGACTTCCAACGGTTATCGTTATTATTGTTAGTACAAATTAGCATATAGTGTACTGGAGTGTATGGATTCTTTAAGAAGAATGACCCAGGGTCCTGGTCTCAGAGTTTACAATCTACTCAGGTACAAGTAAAAGGTCCAGATGCCTGTGAAACAAAGTAATTATGATAAGTGATGCAAGACGCATTCAGTGAGGGGTTAGAGAGTGATGGAGGGATGATACAGCTTCATACTTGAGCTGTATCATGAAGAATGGATAGGTTTGGCACAAAGAGAGATGAGGTCACTTTATGTGTGTGTGTGGGAGAGTTCTCCTGCTAATTTAGCCCCAGAACAGCAGAGGGGTATGAAGGTGGCTGGACAGAATGTGAGGGTTGTGGAGTCTGCCTTGAGTTTGGTGGGCTGCTCAATGACAGAAACCTGTACCAGAGGACCATATTCTTGGGACTTTCTCTTTTTTATCCTTCTTTTCCTTTAGTTATTTTTTGGATGGGGTTTTGCATTTTTGCCTGGGGTTGGTCTTTAACCATGATTCTCCTACCTATGTCACCTGTGTAGTTGAGATTATAGACCTGGGGACTTTTTCTAATACAGAGACTACGCCATTTACCTATCCCCTCTGGTCTGCCAAATGATGGTCTTGGAAAATGAAATACATCAACCCTTTGCAATGACATATTTTATTCTGTGCTCTTCACAGAATAAAATATGTCCTTGCAAACACCCACCCTGTGCAGTCTTATCTACAATGGCAATATTGAATTATTTGTGAGTCCAAAGACTTGTAAGCTATTGCTGTAAGGTAAGTTTTGTAATAATAGAACAGCATAATTTTTCTCAGTTGCTAATGGGGGGTGGATAATAAAAATAAGTTATTTAAGGTCTTTTTCAGGGGCCCCATGGGAATAATATGTCCACCCTTCCCCCACGAGTCTGTTACTTGGAGTGAGCAATGAAGCCAGGAGAAAGGCTCCAAGACTCCTTTGCAGCTGTCCCCAGGGCTCACATTGATTGTGAAGAAGTGCCTTTGGGGCATCTGCTTTCCCAAGCAATCAATGCAACAACACGAGTGAGAAATGAGTAACAGCAACTGCTTAGCATCCATTCTTTCTTGTAATTAATACCACGTGGCTACATGGACAGCCGGCACTGTCTGGTGAGAAATGCTCATTCAGGGAAACTAAGCAACAAACAAACAAACACATAAAGGCGTGCTTACACATAATTCTTGCAAAATGCAAAAGGGAAAGGGCTTACCTCCAAGCTGTCTACAATGGAATTACCACCGGGGGTTTACGTTTGGTCTTTTTTCTTTTCCTCTGAAAAAATCAGCTCATATATTTTCTTGCAACCAAGACAAGCACTCTCTTAATTGTTCCATTAAAAGAGGTGTTGAAATGTTACTAATTGTCAAATGCAATTAAGTGTGGCAACATGTCACAGGTAAATTAACGAGAAGAAGCCAGGTGCTTGGTGGGGGTGGTGCTAGGCATTCATGTGATGGGGATAATCATTATCCTTCCTGGAGGTGACTCCTGTTTGCCTAACCACAGAGCATCAGGCACCTGCACTGCACTGGCCTCTGATTACAGCTTTTAAGGGTGTCTGACTCATCAGTGACCATTTGCTGTGAGTGGTGGTTTTTAGCTGCTCTGTCTCTCAAAGCTGATAGTGATGTTGTTACAGAGAGTGTTGGGAACTTAAAAAGGAAAAGACAATTATTACCCTTGAATAACCCAGAAAAAGGGAATGGTATTTGCAAAGAATCTGGGAGACCTACCCTGTCACCCTTTTGGTGCCATGGCAAATTGTCCACGGGGATACATTGTGAGAGCAGAGTTCCTTCAAGAAGAGAGACAATGGTAAGCCAGAAAATGCAGAAAGCAGCTCGGGCGGGGGGGAGGGGGAGGTAAAGTTGCCTTATGGATGTACTGCTGTTGCTTTAGGAGGCTAGTGAAATTTTGCATTCCTTCATTTTATTTCACATTTATTCTTCCCACATGCTATGTCCAGTGGCACACACAGAGCATAAAATGTGACCTAAGACCTCTGCTTTCATTTTCAATTATTTTATCTAGATTAAGCACACACATTTTCAACTTTGACAGTAGAGACTGGATTGTTTCCTTCCTTCCTTCCTTCTTATCCTTCTTCTCTTTCTTGCTTTCTTTTTCTTTTTTTTTTAACCTCCAGCACCTAGCACATTGCCTGGCAAATATTAAGTATTTAATGAATAAACATAAATAGTTAAGCAAGTTGGAAAAGGGAATTGCTTTGGGGGAAGAGGATACTAAACTAGGAAGAAATGATACAATTGCATGAGGATGGTAGAAGAAAGAATTAAAAGGCTCTGAGAAGTGAGCAAGTGAAAATGAATAAAATTTGTAATGCTGGAAAATGTATTACATGCCTAGCTATGTTCCATAGAAGGTTCTAGAGGAAATAATGAGTACACTGTTGAGAGAGGCACTGAGGAGGTCAGTACTGGTTCTTCTTTGTAGGCCAGGGCTGATAGTAGACATAGACCCACTAAAAGCAATGGCCATGGTGGTACACTAGTGCCTAGGTGGCAGTACTTAAATGCCAGAAGCTAGGTGGGTGAAATTATCATAACTAGCAATAGAATTATAATAGAACCCAGGGACACCTGACCTTCAAAGAGTTATGGAGATGTTAATAGAACACAGAACCCCTAAGGGCAAAATACATGGGCAGCCAACAAGAGTAATGTTTAATCTGTACAAAAAAAATATTAAGGATGGATGATTAGAAGGCTGATAACAGTTACTCTAAGAAAATGTCTTGATTCCTTGCTCAGTTTTCAAGTTTGAGCCAGTTTTCAGATCTGGAACCCACTGACTGAAAGAAAGGCTGGGTTCCCAGGAGAAAGGACTCTAAATACCATAGTGAGTGTGTGCTGTATTGAGTCTACCAGTCTTTGTCCACAGGGAGTACATCCATTTATTCCACTGGGAAAAGGGAATACTCAAACATTTTAAGGATTCTAGGGCAGAAGAACTGAGTAGACACTGATACCTGGAAAATGGAAGAGCTATTGTGGCCATGCTGATATAGTGGGGGCATATGGAGACTAGGTAATAAATGGAGGTTTGGCTTGGATCTGGCTCATAGTGGGTCCAGTAGATCTGAAGACCCAACCAATGGCGGTTTCCCTGGTCCCCACATGTATAACTGGAATAGAGGCATTTGACGGTTGGCAGACCCCTCCCTTAGGCCTTTTGCCTAAAGGTGAGAGTTATTAGAGTGGGAAGGCCACAAGAAAGCCTCAACTCTGGCACCATTCCCACTCCAAGCCAAGAGAGGAATTCACAGTCATTATCACCTTCCATTGAGAATGGCAGAAAATTAAGCCAGTGGCCTTGAAGAACTAGAGGACAAGATGATCTTTATCCATTTACTTAATCAATCCAGCATTTGTAGAAATAGACAGGTCCTGAAGGATGACAATGCATCCTCAAAAATTCGACCAAGTAGAAGATATGATTGCAGCTACCATTTGCTACAGTACATTGACTTATCCTCAGGTACCTTATGTGCAGGAATTGACTGGCAAGTGCATTCTTTTCCATCTTTGCCAAAAAGGACAATCAGAAACAATTCGTATTAACTTGGATTGAACATTGGTATATATTTTTAGTTTTGTCCTCATACCCTTCCATCTCCTGTCATAATATTGTTCAGAGAGACCTGGGTCATTTGGATATCCCACAGAATATTTACTGATCCCTTATATTGATGCCATCCTGTTAATCAGACTGGATATGTAGATTGGAGGTTTTGGTAAGCCATATGGATTCCAGATGGGAGAGAAGTCCTACAAAGATTTTGGGGCCTTTTCATTAGTAAAAATTTTAGGGATTCATGATTAAAGCATGCTGGGATACCTTTTCCAAAGTAAAAGGCAGTTTATTGTATCTTGCATCTCCTACCATAAAGAAGAAAGCAGTGCCTTGTATAGATTCTGGAGACAGTCTTCCACATTATGGGAGACCATACAGCCCAAATGACAGGTGCCATAAAAGGCTGTGGGTTTGAGCAGGGTTGAGCATAAAGAAGGGCTTTCAGTGATTGAGGCTGCTTGGGCTACATAACCAGGTGACCTAATGAGATTAGAAGTGCCACTGTTGGGAAAAAAAAAACTGTAAAGTTTTTAGAAAGTGCAGTGAGAGAATCACACATAGACTGGGATTCCGGGAGAAGGTCAAGGCACCTGTAGCAGAGAATTACATACCTTTTGAAATAGCTTATGAGTTACTACTTCTCGGTAGGAATGGACTGCTAACCATCAGCCATTATGTAACCATGCACCTGGAAATGTCCGTCAGGAGATAGGTTTTATCTGATTCACTAAGTCATAAGGTCAGCTTTCCTATGATGGAGGTGATACATCTAGAGTCAGGCACAAGCAGGACCAGAGGGTACAATCAAGTATTCTAGACCTCCTAACCTTGGCCATGGTTGCATCAGAGCTTTTCCTCAGCTCACAAATGTGCTGCACGTAGTATCCCTGTGACCTGCTAATGAAGGAAGAAATAGCCCTGTTTCAGTTCAGGGCTGGGTGGCTTGGCATTTTTCACAGCTGAACTGTAGCTTCACTCAGGGGTGAGCTTACAAGATAGTGATGAGGGGAAATCTTCATAGTGGAAAAAGCTAAGGAATTCTATTTTTACTTTATGTGTTTAAAAAAATAAAATGGTCCAATGTTTGGATATATATTAATTCATGGCCTATGAGGATGGGTCAGTTGGCTAATGAGCAGCTAGAATAGAGAAAGATTGGAAGATTGAAGGCAAAGAGGTATGGGCCAGTGATATGAGGATGGACATAAGAAAGGGGGCCTACAGCGTGAGGTGTCTATGTCATGTTTATCCTATCAGAGCATATTCTACCATGGAATAGAGATTACAGAAAACTTGTTTAGGATCTGTTATTGGCTGCCTTTGTGTTGGTACAATGAATCAATGAATGCCACCATGCTGATAGTGATGAAGGATACGTACAGGCACAAAGTACAAATTCCCAAGACTGGTTTATCTAGTACCACTGTCAAATGAGCAACCTGCTAGCAATAGAGAATAATATTAGGCTCACAATTCAACATCATTCCTCAAGGAGACCAACTGGCTCCTTGGTGGCAAGTTGAATACGTAGGATCTCTTCCACTTTGGAGGAGGAAGCACTTTAACAGAAATAGACTCATATTCCAGATATGGATTTGCCTTTCTTTCCAACAGGATTGCAGCCAGAATCACTATTAGGAGCTTGCAGAATATCTAATCCACTGGTGCAGGATCCTATATAACATGGCATCTAGTCAAGGAAAAAATTTACAGCGAAAGGGGTGAGCTAGTGAGCCCCTGACCAAGGGATCTACTGGTCATGTCACATATTAAACCACTTAGAAGTTATTGACCTGTTAGAGTGAAATGATCTACTCAAGGTACAACCAGCAGTAGTACCCTCTCAAGAGAGGAGGCGCTATTGCTCAGGAAACAGTGTATACTTTAAATAAAAATTTTATACAATGTTACCCGTCTAGTAAGTAGAATTCAAAAGCATAGGAACCAAATGGTGGAAACCAGAGCCCTGCTTTTCCTGAACCACTTGAGGAACATATGTTTCTCACTCCCACAACTCTGGGCTCTGTAGAAGCTTTAGTTTCCAAAGGGGAAACACTGCTGCCATGGGACACAGCGGGAGTCCCGTTGATTGTAAACTATTCTACTTTGGTACTTCAGGTTCCTTGTGCCTATAAATCAGCAGGCAAAAAAGAGTAGTTGCTGTTTTACTTGGGGTAATTTACCCTGGTCAGCAGAAGGAGGGAGAACTGCTGCTACTCTGTGGGAGTGAGGACTACGTTTGACATTTAGGTGGTCTACATGTGCTCCTCTTGATACTTTGCTCTCTTGACTGGTTTTAGTAGGAAGTGGACAGGTTTGGTAACTCTGACCCAAGGATGGTACGGTGACCTCAGGAATAATGGCCTGGCTCATGTCATCAAGGAAGAAAGATGTCAAGAGCAGTACAGTTAGTAGCTGAGGTTGAGGGATCTATAGTGAGTAACATAGGAGGGAGCTAATGTTAACAGTTGTCCTTCTAAGGCTGGCTACAGGAAGGTGAATATGGTAGAAATGTTCTGTGCTTATGTATGAAAATGGAACAATGAGACTTGTTGAAACTATTCTAAGAATGGGGCAGGGGGATAAAGGAGAATGATGGAGGGGGTGAATTTAGCTAAAATATTATTGTAAGCACTTTTGTAAATATCACAATGTACTCC
This sequence comes from Castor canadensis, assembly GCF_047511655.1. Classification (NCBI taxonomy): domain Eukaryota; kingdom Metazoa; phylum Chordata; class Mammalia; order Rodentia; family Castoridae; genus Castor; species Castor canadensis. Next base: position 123,516,386 of record NC_133396.1, read on the forward strand.
CAGTACAAAAATAATATAGTAATAATAATAATAATAAAAGAACAAAGACAGCTACAACGGTGGTAATGCAGTTCATTCATTCCATGAACCTTCTTCTTTCAAGTCCTCTCTCTCCAAAAAACAGAAGGGCTCACTAGGATCCTGGAGGAGCTGTTCCTAGATCTTGGGTGAAGAAGTGAATCCAAGTAGTCTGAGAGGTGAGGGGTGGAGTATGCTGTGATGCTACATCCGGAAACCCTCTCAGGAATGGAGGACTAGTTCCCTGCAGCTATTGTGGAGAACACTGCCAAAAGGTGACCTTCAGCTGTTTGTTCTTTGGGGGGATGGTTTCAGCTTGGGAACACTTCCTTGGCCAAGGTAATGTCCTCTTCTGGGGGCAGCCTACATATGATGATTTACCATACTGAGGTGAATAAGGCTCAGCTTATTCACCCCCAATTCAGCATAACTCTGAAGGACATCTGAACTCCAGAACATTCTGTGGGCGTGTTGAGGCTTTCATTAGGACTGCATCATATTTCAGTTTCTCTTTCTGCCCAAGTCTGTTTCCCCCCCCCCCCCCTCTTTCTTCTGCAGGCATTGAGCGCATGAGCAAACCTTAAATGATATCTAAGACTCATGGCTTGCTGAGAAACTCTATTCAATATCTATTTTGCAAATTCCACCATAATTGGAATACCCCCACTCCACCAATCCACATTCCTTGCTGCCTATACTAGTTAATAGGTTAACATGTTCTTTAATCTTATAATTTGTTGTATGTCTTACCCTGTGTTTTCAGGCTTTGACCAAAATGCCATCACCCAGGAAATTTCCCTGAGTACACAGTTCTTGGCTCTGATCCATCTTTAACTGTGGGTTCCAAGCCCCCTTCTTCTACTAGTCTGCATTCTCTGTCCCTGTGTTTGTTGCATTGCAAGGCAGAGACTATTTGTGAGTCTGACACTCTCCCTCTGTGATGAGGTGACTCCTAGGTGATGGGGATGGAATCATGCCATTTTTTTTCTAGCTGTAGTACCTAATGCCATTCCTGGTTCAGCATAGGCTCTGAACTCTGTTTATTGCAGAATGAAACATATAATTGGTTTTTACTGCTGGGAAAATCAGGATAGGTAGTCTGAGCACAGTTGTTGTCATTGTTAATTATTCTTGGGTGTGCACCTGTTTATTGGATTTAAGAGAAAGCTTCCTGATATTGCAGAGGAAGGACTTTGCAGAGGAGGGACTCTTTCTTCCTATAGATACTGTTGCTGTAATGATCTTTCTTTCTTTTATTTTTTTAAATTTTTATTAGCATCTATTGGTTGTCCAAAGGGGTTTCACTGTGATATTTCCACACATGAATATAATGCATCCCTATCAAATTCACCCCCTGAATCATTCCATCTCCTTCCTCTCTTCTTAAAACAATTTTAACGGGTTTCATTTTTCTATATTCATATATGTACATAAAGTATTTCAATCAGACTACCCCCTTCTTTCTGCCCCCCTTTGATAGTACCCACCCCCAAATAGAATCTGTTTTACATTCTTGTCATTCATTCTTATGGACTAAATTTCTCATATGAGAGAAAACCTGCAATATTTGTCTTTTTCAGTCTGGCTTATTTAGCTTAACAGAAAGTTTTTAAACAGAAGTACAAATGGCTAATAAATACATGAAAAATTTTTCACCATCTTAACCATAAAGGAAATACAAATAAAAATATCATTGAGATTCCTTCTCACCTCAGTCAGAATGGCTATCATCAAGAAAACTTACAACAACAAACGCTGGTGAGGATGGGGTGAGGGGGAAGAAGCCCTTATTACACTGTTGGTTAGAATGTAAATTAGTGTAGTCACAATGGAGATCAGTATGGAGGTCCCTTAAAAAGCTAAAAATAGAACTGCCAAGTGATCATGCTATACCACTCCTGGGCACATATTTGAAGGAGCGTAAGTGAACAATCTCTCCCTTCAGTAGGAACTTGGTAAACTCACTGCAACACACATGTGGAATAGCTGGGCTTGGCCTTAGGCAAAATTGAGAAGCAGCAAACATTTGTCTTTAGTTTTTACCATCTATTCTCTATAGTCTTTCCTACCTCCAGCACCCCATTACCTCGCTATTTCACTCTCTTCATAAAACTTAGCTCTGGGAAAAAGCTGATTTAGTCATTCACAGCATGGTGTGACCAAGTCAGTATGTTCTCTCTTCCCAAATTATTTGCAGGATTTGTTTGTTTGTTTGGATAAAAAAAAAAAGAGTCTATAGAAGGTCCAGGGAACTCTGTTTCTCCACTTCAAGCATTTATTTTTGTTTCAAATTACAAATTCAATAAATAGCATGACTATTTGATTACTGTTTCCCCTGTAAAGAGAGTAGGGCTTTTATATCCAGCATGATATCTCATCATCCAATCTTGTGTGTAGTAATTTATAAGCAGTAATGAGTATAAATTTATATATCACTACATACCTGTAAATATAAGTAAGTTTAGAAATAATTGTTGAACAGCTGGGAATGTGTTTTAGGGGTGAGAGAAACAGTTTCACCCCATAACTTCCCACTGAGTTTACATCATCTGATCCTCACCCCTCACATCTGCCTCTCTCCCATTTCTGACCTGGGCTTCCCATGTTTCTTGAGGAAGGATAAAAGCAGGAGTGAGAAGACTAGGAGGGACTGAGCACAAGGAGTGTTGCTAATCCATTGGCCACGGGAAGGAGGCATCTACTGGGAATGTCTAGTGGGGTAAAGAATGTTAGAAAAACAGACATGTGGAGTGCTGCACCTGGGGAGTGCCTTAGACATCTTCTAGCTCATGGAACTGAGACAGAAATTTCTTTTTTCACAGTCCTGGAGCCTAGAAGTCTGAGGTCAGGTGTTGCTGGCTTTGGTTTCTTCTGAGGCCTCTCTTCTCAGCTTTAGATGACTGTCTTCTCTCTGCCTTCACATGGTCTTCTCTCTGTATGTGTCTGTGTTCTAATCTTTTTTTTTTAATAAGATTACTAATCCTGGGTGGATTAGGACCCACCCATATGACCTCATTAAAGTTTAATTATCTCTCTAAAGGTCTGATCTCCAAATATAGTCACATTCTGAGCTATTAGGAGTATAAGACATCAACATGTCAAATTTGGGGGAACATAATTCAGCCCATAACTGTTGTCCAGATAAACAGGTAGTATAGATAGCTCAGAAGTTAAACTCTATTTAAAATGAGTCAGTCTAAAACTGTTAAACAGCACAGGATGGGGGAAAAGGGTTAGAAAGTACAGTAGAAGGGGATTACACTGACTTAAGCACAATGCATGTACAGGTATAATACCAAGGCAAAAATCCCACTGAATAACAAACAGACACCCAAATGATGAAGGACAAGAATCAAAAACAGGTCAGGCTAAGGGGAAGGCACTAATGGGAGGGGAAAGGTAAAAGAAGGAAGTGAAGAAGGTGAATATGGTTGCTGTGCTTTCTATATAAGAATGAATATAGAAGTTTTAAACCTGTTGAAATCACCATAAGAAGAGGATTAAGGTAGAAAGGAGAAAAATGGAGGAATGAGCCAGTTTGGGTTATAATACATATACATGTGGAAATGTCACAATAAAACTTTCCATGTAGATACCTTTCCATATAGATACCTAAAGAGGACAGGAAGGTAAAACAGATCCTGTCTTGGGGTTGGTACCAGTGGGAGGGGAAAGATGTAAGTAAAGGGTGTAGGAAGGTGAAATATGGTGGATATATTATGTACACATGCATGAAAATGGAAAAATGAGACCTGTTGAAACTATTCTAAGAATGGGGGGGGAATAAAGGGGAGTGATGGAGGGGGTGAATTTAACTAAGATATATTGTAAGTGCTTTTGTAAATGTCACAGTGTATCCCCAGTACAATAATATGATAATAAAAGATAAATAAATAAATAAATAAATAAATAAATAAAATGAGTCAGTCCAGATTTGGAATTCTGACTTTACAAACTAAAACCGCTTAGGTGAATTCTTTAATCTCTTGGTATCTGAGTTTCCTCTTTTGTTAAGTGGAAATAAAAATAATTATAACAGCCCTGCTTAATGAGATGATAGATGCAAAGTACAAATAACTGTCAGTAGTAGTAGAGCTTTTTTGTTTGTTGTCCTTGTTATTCTAACTAGCTTCCTCTCCTGTAGGATGAGATTAGTAGAAATGCCCCCCTGCATATGTGCTACATATGATCATGCATTGGATGAATTGTGAAGAGCCAATGTGTTGCCTGGCACAGAGCAAGATCTCAACAAGAACTGGTTGTGGTCATCATCTTCATGGCATAAAAATTCATTTTTCCAAGGCACTGGTTCTTTCTTTTGTATGACGGAGTAGATTCTGATGGAGCAAAACTGTTCTTACATTTAATAAGATGCAAATTGTCTTGTTGGGGGAGCTTTTAGAAGGAAAAGCCACCTATTTTATACAAGAGCTCATATTTCAATTATTAAAACCTGAAATAAAGCAATTCAAGAGAACATGCAACTTATAAAATTATTCCATTAAAGGGAGGTGGGATCTGTATTTTGAATTACATAGTAAAGAAATGTTCGGGTTCAATGTGGGTGATTAACCATTTGATACCTTGTCAGGCTTTGACAAGCCCTCCTTCTATTTTTTTTACCCCTCTCACTATGTCTCATGTAATTAAGAAATGGTGCTGAGTTCTTGTCATCCACCATTAAGAACTAGTCACAGATAGTTTCATAACATCTGCTTCTTGCAACCTTCTAATTATCCATAAAAATCTGGCAGAGGGACCTGACAGTTAATCTGGAACACAGAATGTGAATGCAAAATAGGGTGTTTTGCTTGGAGACATAAAAGGATGGCATAAAACAGGTATTTTCTAACCTCCTGTTTGGCATGCAGCTATGTTGCCTGTGTGAATCAGAGTTAGGTGCATGTCTTCTTAATAAAGTCTCACTTTCAGGAAGCATCTTTTGACAAAAAGAGTGTGGGTCAGGAATACACTAATGGCACTGTGTCAGAATCTGCTGTCATTTGCTGCCCTGTGACAGGATGGTCCTTCCAGTCCATCCAGATGCAGTTACCTCCCTCCCCTTATCTGTAGGCTTTGAGTCACCCATGCCCTGGTGGGAAGAACTGAGGGAGTCTTGACTGAGGCAGGCACTTTGCCTCTAGCAAGATTGAGTCTAAACCTCCTATTGCTGTTTCTTGTCACAGATGCCTTTCCTGCTCCACCAGCGTGCTTGGCTTTCTGACTCATTGCCTCCCTTGATTCTGGGAAATGCATCTTCCTGAACGTCTATCTTGTATGTGCTTAGTCTGTTAAGTCACTACTTTATTCTGACTTTTGGTCACAGGGTGTCTTTCCTTTCATACCTATACTTCCAACAACAATTGGGACTCATGGATGATTCTGCTGCTTGATTCTGAATCCACAGATGCCTGCCTGACCATTTGGTTTGAGAACTCTACTTTGTGGAGCCCTGGTTCTTTGGGGCCTTGTAGTCTCATGGCTCTAACTTCACAGTCTTGCCTGAGCTCAGCTGCCCTGCTGTCTTTCATTTTCTCTGTGTGGTAGCAATAGAAAACAAAACAAAACAAGCAAATAAAAAGCAAACTTTCTTCATCTAACCTCTCAAGTTCAGTGGGTGGGACTGAAACATCAAAGTGATGAAGGGCAAATTAGCAGGAGAAAAAAAAACAGACTTAAACAAATAGGTATGCACAGAAGTTTCCAAAGAAATGTGACTCAAACCACAGATTTGAATTTGGGGCTTATATACAATCTTACACAGAGTGATGAAGTATGGAGAAGAGGCTAGGCAAAGGAAAGGAGGTCTAGGGGGAGGTGACCAGGAAGGAATTGTTTTATAAAGGTTGATCAGTGAGGTTTCCCATACAGATGAGTCATCTCAGCTGGTAAATGTTATTTCTGGAATGGTTTTCTTTCTGGTGTAGGAGAAGTGGAGAATGCCTTCAGAAATGGAAATGTCTATTACATCTAGGAAGAGAAATTTAGGCCCTGGTTTTGGGCAAATAAAGAGAGGGGGGGGGGAAGCTTTTCCTGCATCTGCTGTTTCTCAGTTGTCTTCAATTTAAAATAATTACTATGCCAAATTGGCCTATTTGGGGTCGAATACTGTGGCCTTCCATTATGCTAAGAAGTGTGGGGGAGAGGCTGGCCTTTGCATCTTGATTGCTCTAATTCTTTGCTGCTCAAAGTTTAGTCCAAACACCTTAGAGACATCACTGGGAGATGCTTAAAAACACAGACTTTCAGGTCCTGCCCTGCAGCTACTGAGTCAGACTCTAGTTTTACAAGATTTTCAGGTAACTTGAAAGTACATTAAAGCTAAAGCATTGTCAGTTAACTAATGCATCTTGGTGTTCAAAATTAGCATTAGAGTGGCAAAAGGCAAGACATAGTTAATAGAGTCCCCTTGTATGAGGCATAGAGAAGTTGTTGCCATTCTGGCCAGGGTTTGACTCAGAAAGGAAGGAGCCTGGATCTAAGTGTATTAGATAAAGCAACTGGGCTTTAAGCTAGGCCTTCTAGAGGGCAAAGGGGAGTGTTGTGGGTTTTTGAGGGGAGGCCATTAACAGTTGGATTATAATGCAATGTGGCATAATGGTACAGTAAGGAAATATAATTGATATGGTTTTGTTATAAAATGAGGCACTTTCTTCGTTCAAGACATTCTTTCTTGATCAGTGGCAGGTGGTCAAAGGGGAAGATAATAAGAAAAGGAATTTGTTCTGGAAACGTTTTTATTTTCTCCTTCACTCTGCTCTTTGCCCCTTTTTAGGTGAGAACTTCCTGGTGCTGGCAACTGCCAGGAGAGTGTTCAGTGTACTGCAGCCTCAACCCTCATACTTTAAAATCAGCTGGAGGCCTGTATGAGGGAGTGGTGATGTGAAGCCAGGTGTGCAAGCAGTCTGAGTGACATACAGCTCTACTCACATCTCTGAAAGGTCTTGGGGAAGAGGATCCAGGCTGCACATGACACTCCTTTGGTCAGAGCCACCCTTCTCTGGAAATCTCTTTAATGGGACCTACAGAATATGGCTTCAACACAAAGGTGTTCCCCCAACTTTGAGCTCAGTGCTGATGCAATGTCAGACGTGCCACAGCAATGTCACTACACCTCCTCCTTGGTCATCTGTTTCTCATTTCTTGCTTTATTATTTCCTAATCATTCAACTTTTCTTGTGTGCTCAAAACTAATATTTTTTAACTAGCTCCTCACCAAAAGTTTCTTTTTCACCAGTACTTTTTACTTTTCCCTGGGGGAGAAATAGAGTAAAATTTGAACTAATACTTAGTCTGGAAAGATTGTTACTTATTTCTGATTTGTGCCATGCCTATTTCGAGAAAAAGAAAAACCCTCCAGGGTCCTACAAGATGACATATATATTGAATGTAAAGTCAAAAAAAAAAAAAAGAAAAGAAAACTCACCTAAAACGAAGGTGATTGGAGGAGGAGATAATTGCGCTAAAAGCTAAGGCTGATTGTAGTTGTGACTAAATTGCACAGTGAACTTGATGCTGGCTTTCCAAAGGTGTGCTTCTGGTTAAATGCTCCAGGTGGGGACACTAGACAAGCTCCTCAAAGATGCTTTTTCTTGATACTAAGATGACAATAATAAATAATATTCTTGAGTGTGTAGACTCCCTGGGCACTTGCTAATTCCTTTGCATGCATTATTTTATGTGTCAGCTTTCGTCTCTGTGACAAAATACCTGGGAAAATCATCTTAAAAGGAGGGAAGACTTATTTTGCCTCATGGTTTCAGAGGCTTCAGTCCATGCTATTTGGCTCCCATTGTTTTTGGGTCTGTGGTGAGGCAGAGAATGGTGATAGGAATGTGTGGTGGAGCAAGCTGCTCACCTAATGGTAACTGGAAAGCAAAGAGAGAGAGAAACATGAAGGACTAGGGTACCAACATCCCATCAAGGACATACTGCCCCAGTGACCTAACTTCTTTCCATTAGGCTCCACCTTCTAAAGGTTCCTCTCCTAGTAGTCCCACAGGCTGGAGACTAAGCTTTCAGCATATTACCTTTGGGGGATACTATAATGCCTTGTCTAATCTTCACATCAATGTTAAGTGACAGGATAGAGAAATACTCTTAAAGTGTGAATTCCCGAGCTAGAGAAAGCATAGGTGTGGATCTCAGCTCTGCCACTTACAAGCTGTGTGATGTTGGGCTAGTCCCTTTCCCTTTCTCATTCATATAACCAAAAATATCCATCACACCTTACAATTGTTAGAAACATTAAATGATTTAATATATACAAAGCACACAGTGTCTGGCATTTAGTAAGCACGTGCCATTATTATTTCTACTTGACAGATAAGGAAATTGGGTCTTGGAGAGGTTAAGTGGCTGACCCAAAGTCCCATGGCCAGATCAAATTGGCATCAGATCTAATTTGACCCCTCTTAACCACTCACAAGCTGACTCAGAAACTTCAGGCTGCTGCTGGCAAACACTTGGTGCAAACAAGGAAATTCTCAGGATTAGCCTTGAGCAGTTAATGTTCAATTGCCTTTGGTGAGAGTTTTTCTCTTATGGATTATCTTTCAATGGGGACTTCTCCCAGCTGTTGGGTTTGGTGAGTCCTCTGGATGGGGTCATGTTTCAATATGACTCTAAGTAAAATTTAAAAAATGAGGAAGTTGTATTGCAAGTCATAGAATTTGTCTATGGGTTTGCTATATTTATACTTAGCTTCCAATCTCTTCTCAAATATAATTGAGCACAGCCAACACAGCAGTCAGCGTCCACCCAAAAGTCCTCTTTAATATCACCTCCCCAAGGGGGAGGCTTGCCTTGTTATTCACATCTCAGAGTATGTACAGTTCTCTGTTCTGGATAGTGATGCTTAGCGGGTAGTGTGTGTAGGGGGGTATTGAATGTGTGTGTAATTCCCCTACTTTCCACCAGGTGTCCCACCCTCCCCTACTATCTGACAGGTAGCGATGAAAAATAGCTTTTACCCCTTCAAAGGGGAAAGAGGATTTGTGAGAGGTGGAGGGATTGCAGAGAGGAAAAGGGGTGCAGAGAGGAAAAGGGGTGCAAAGAGGAAAGTCTGTCAAGACTTCCGGATACTGCTTCTTGTCTCCAGACAAAAGAAATTTTTCGTATTGCTTTTCTTTGATGCATAGGTGTCGCTCTCCAGAAAGCCAGGTCACTCTCTGCAGTTTAGGATGCTTCTGTTTCTACTGAAGAACTCTCCAAGCCTGAGGCTCAGGTTGCTGTCTGCAGCCCTTGGCTGCCTTAGGCACTCCTTTTTCCAGGGTCTGATTAAAAGGAGACAAGGAAGTCCCTGCCTCTCCTGCCCTCAATAATCCCCAAATCAGGGGAGGTCAAAAACCAGTGTGTGACGGTGGCACTAACTAGCCCTCCTATGAACGTTAACCTGATTTGTCCATGTTATTAATATTACTGTTGCAGAAATGCTTCTACTCCATTCTCAAACAAGATGGTCATTTGCCTCTCCTGGAGGAAGGAGAAAGAGAATTTGAATGCACTGACAAAAAAACACTTTAAATTCCAAAGTGAATCTCCCATTCTTTGAAGGTGATGAGCTCCTATTCAGTCGTCAAGTTCACCTTCCTTCCTCCCTTCCTTCTTTCTTTCTTTTGGAAGGTCACACACACACTCACACATCAGGAAGGCTTAGGATCAGGAAGGCATACAGTCTTTCTCTCAGCTATTGCCATCTGCCCTGGGGCTCTCTGGAGTATCTTGTCCAGCATTGTAGGTCACTCCAGCAGGCTCTGGACATTTACCATAGCCTGAGGTATCCAAATGGATACAGTGCATTCTGTAAACTTGTGTCCTGATTGCAGGGTTATTCTTCACCCAGAGATCTGCTGAGAATATGAGTGAGATGTTTTCAGTTAGCACCATTTGCAAGGCAGCAACATGGACTATTGCCCCCACAAAAGACCTTGATAACAAAGACCACAGTGCTGTGGGAGTTCCTAGCTTCTGTATCCACTACCTCATTATATGCACAGCTTTTAATATTCTGAGAGTTTTTGCCAATACACATTTCCTTGTGTACTGGGAAACTGGAGCCTGGATGCGATGTATTATTGATAGGATTGTAATTTACTCCTCTTGGGTTGTATCTACAGTGTATACCATTAGCACAAAATATTAAATTACCAGTGGTTGTATATATTTGTCTATTCAGAGTTGACTCAATGCTATTTGCTTTTCTCGTCAATAAAAGATTGTGAATACAGAAAGCAGGGTAATATTATTTTTTGTTGTTGCTGTTGCAAGGGAATTTTGATTAAACCATTTTCTCTTGTTGTGTTTTTGGCAAGCCATGCTTTGCAATGAGGACACGAGACATAAAAGAGTGGGGGTTGGATGGGAAGATGGATGGGCAGTTGCTCCAGCTCTCAGCACACACGGGCTTCCCTGGCAGCCTGCTCTGGACCAGGCACAGGGTTTGTGCTCCCACAAGAAGGGATCAACAATCTGTGTGCCATGGTGGGAGGACATGAGCTGCTCAGATCTCAGTGCCAGAAACACAGAGCTCTAGGTCTTTGCTGAGAAGACAGTGCTTTGGAGTATGGTGGTACAGCCCTTCCTAATCACAGCATCATGACCTAGCTGGTGTTTGACAGTCTACCTTCTGGTCACTGTTATTGGCCATTTTCCTGCTCCCTCGTGAACCAGGTGGTGCAGAAATACACAAGCACACTTCCTTCTTCAGAAAGATTCCAGGTCATAGGGCTCAAACGAAGCCACAAATAGAAATGTCACATCATGTCTGCCTGGGGTGACCCTGAGGCTTCTTTCTGAACCTTGAACAGGAGGTATTTGCTGGTTAACTAGCTCAATACTGCAACCTCCACAATCTGCCAATCAAGATTCACTACATAATTTTTATGAGTAAACGGGTTTTCAAAAAAATGTCTCTGGCTTGATCTCCTCATCCCTTTATGGGGGCAAGAGTGACAAGCACTGGGTTTTAAATTCAGATTAACTTGAAACAGGAAGACATTTTGGAGAAATTCTTACTCTTTTTGGTTCCTGCCTCAGTCTGGGAGCTCTTCATTTCCTGGGAGGGATTATCAGGGAAGGAAGGGCTGGGCTGAGGTGGAGAGGCCCATTCCTCCTCAGAGATGGTGTGTGGGGGGCAGGGGAGGACATAGCAGGAGGGAGGATCAGGAATGAACACTGGAACAAGGGCTTAGATACCAAAGTGACAGGAACCCATCTGCAAAGCTAGAGTGGCCTTTATTCAGGGCTCCTGCAAAAAGCCACTGGGCCAGAGGATCTGCTGGGCTTAGCTGCCTGGGGCACATTCTGGAGGTGAAAACCGGTTTTTCTGAAGACTGTCAGGCAAGGCTTTGTTCAGTGTCTGCTTTTTTAGCCAGACTGGCTCTCTGAAGAAGACCCCTTTACCAGAGGAAGGGGCAATCAAATAAAGGTTGCAATAGGGTAGCCCCTTTATAACTGGACTGACTTCCTTTGGACTTGGGGACCCTCTATTGTCCCATACCTTCTCCTCCCCTAAAAAGAGATGTAGAGTTTTAAAAAAACCAAAAAACCAATCCCACAGGCGTGTAAAGCCAATGAAATCAGTGCTAAATCATAGACCCTGACAGCTGAGAAGTATTATTTGTTTATTTCCTCCCAGACTTCTGTGGAGCCTGGTGTTTTAAGCATATGTCTTGGGGACCAGACACTCATATAAAGGCAATTACAATTGGTGAATGATTCACGTTGGATATGACATTTTTATGTGTCAAATATGTTTAACTGCATTAACCTTTGCAGAATTTACACCCATGCTATGAGATATATCTTATACAGCATTGGAAAGATCTGTAATCTGCATTCACTTAAATCTTATTTACATTTATTTTATTACAATATAAATGGGTTTTTAAAAAATCTTAATAGAGTTTTTTATCCCCATTCTGCAGGTCTTGCTGACCCTGGGGAGCCTGAGGGCCGCAGGGTCTTTGCTGATTGTAAAAAAGAGTCCCAGCCACCTGCCTGGGGACCCCATGGAAGGAGGGAGCCAATGTGGACTTTCCAAGCTCTGATCTCTGATTTAAACCCCAAAGGGAGGTGGCTCAGGAGCAGGGAAGATGGCATCTGACAGCATAAAGCACAAACGCCAAGGGAGGCTTTTCAGCAGACTGGCAACTTTTAATTTTTGCAAGTTACAGAAAGTACACATTTCTACGGCATCAATTTTAGAAAATATTAAGCAGTTCCCATCTGCATTGCTTTTTCTGATCTGCCCATCACCATCTCTGTGCAGCAGGACATGCATTCCGGATATCTCCTTCAGTGACCACACTTCTCACAGGGTGTTTCTGTTTTCCAGTCAGCGTGACCGTGCTGCTGTTGCTGTGGTGGCATTGGTGGCAGCTCCATGCCTCCTGAGCTTCACTCCACTGGAATCTGGTTGGCACGAGACAGACTCCGGTGGAATGAAGGACGGGAGAACACACGGATTGTTGTGGGGTCTTTCTCTCAGAGGGTGGGCTGCAAGCCGTCCTGGTCTCTGCACACAGACTTGTTGCTTGGCTGAAGGTTTTCAGGATCCATGATTCACAGCCTTGGGAGATGCTAAGATCTTGACTATTCATACCCACCCCAAGCTCACATTCTCCAGGAAGGCTATGGAGAGCTGGCTCACCTTGCACAGGAAGAAATGATATAGTGCTGGTACAGAAGGCTCAGGGGCTGAGGATTCCAGGTTGTTTGCTGTTCAAGACAGGTCCATCCCAGACAGTAGCCATCCCAGACAGGTCCTTGTGGAGTCTCCTCTGTGTTTACCTAGTTGGGATGCTGGCGGTCCTTTCCCACTGTGTGCGTCAGACCTGAGTGGTTGGGGCTGTCTAGTTCTGCAACTGCTTTAGAAAAATCCAGCTACACTGGGCTTGCTTACCAAAGTGAGGGAATGCAGGCGCATGGGCATTCCCCTCCAAAGGCACAGTGTGAAAGGCAGGCACAGCAGTTTGCAGGCCCATTTGCTTGTGAAATCAGGAAGAGGTAGGCAAGGAACTGCAAAAGGTGCAGAACTCCTGGCTTGAGTCAGGCTCAGTCCTGGAAGCTAAGTAGACCAAGGAGGGTTAAACTCCTTGGTCTCACCCCCAAAGACTTATCTAGGAAGGCCAGGCTCCCACAGCCCTATATCCTTTTCCAGATCTGTCTAAAAATGGTGAGCTACTTATCCATGAGGCTGGGAATAGGGCATGAGGGAGGAAGAATTAAACTTGACTTTCAGAAGTCGAGTTAAACAGGGAGGATGCAAGCTATCTGCAAGTTTTCTGTCCTCTTTCAAAAGAAAAGACCACTAAGCAATTGCTTGGTGTTCTGGCTTCTTCCCTGTTGTGTTGAGACACGTCTGCGGTTCAGCTTAGGCCCCATAAAAGGCTGCTCTCAGCGCTGACATGCAGACTGGGTGGGTGTGGGCAGATGCACCTTGTTGTTTGGAATACTTTCTTCCTGGGGCTTGTCCTGACCTGATGTTGGGAGGTGTATCTAACAGCCTGGCTCCTCCTTCCACATCCACCCTCCTGGGCATTGCACCTTTCTGAGGAAGACTCTGGAACAAAAGCTTGGGGTCTTTAGTTGTAATTGTAAAGCATCTTCCTCTTGGTGGACACAGGGCTTGCTGAGAGAAGTTCAGTTTATCCTTTCCCGCTCAGCATTCTATGGAATGTTCACAATTCCCAAAAGCGGGAAGGAAGTATGTCGCTTGTAAATTATATAGACTACACAAGCCCTCACATTGCCATTGACCCATTTCCCAGGCAAAGGGAAGAAAGACACCAGACTGTTCCATTCCAGAACTCTGGGATGGAAGAATTCTTTGCCTTCTGTTTGGATTTCAACTCAACTCTGAAAGCAAAGGGGTCAATTATTCTCTGTTCAGACCCTCATTATCCCCACTCTTACCATCCCAACATTTACAGTGCACCAGATTCTCCAATTCCTCAATTTGGAGTGTGCAGAAAGTGTTGCCCTCACGTGGGTCCTAACCCTCCAGGGTGTACTTCAGAAAAAGGCTTTGTTAACTGTGAACGGCCATGCAAATGACAGATACTATCGATATTAACTCAGAAAAGGTGGGCCCACTGCTTATCTTGTACCTCTTGCTCTACAGACCTGCAGCTGCTACAAGGCAGAGGCAAGAAAAGATGACCTGGCACCTGTATCAGGAGGCTTGATCCACTCTGGACCCCAGAACTAGAATTCAAGATTCCCCTGCCCAATATCTCTTTGCCAACATAGTCACCTGACTTGACCACTCTCAGAGTCAGGTTGGGCTGGAGAACAAATGATGCCTTATGCACGTGTTGGGTTATAGGGTAAGTTTCAGCTAGTGACTGCTCTCCTGTCCCCTCATTGTCCTCAGGACTGTGTCCCAAATGTCTTCCAAAAATCACCTTGGACATGAGAACCACAGAAGGGAAGCAGGTCTTGAATTTTCCATGAGGGCTGCACCCTGCATTCCAGGACAGAAAAGCCAGCCACCCTGTTCCTCTCTTTGAGTAAATATTCAGGAAACTGGACAGACACAACTGTGACCTCGGTACTTGGCTGCCCAGTACCACCATACTCCACGAGTTTCATTATTACCAAGATTTTCTGCCTGGGATCCTAGAAATCCTCACGAAAACACAGAAGTGCCCAGGGATTTGGTTAAAATGCAGCAGGTTCAGCTGTTTAAGCCTTGGAGGAAGTCAATGATTGACTTCCAGTGAACACAGCTTTTCCGCTCTTCTCTTCCGGCCCTATGAACCTCATGCTCTAGCCACTCAGCTTTGGTTTTCCAAAGCCCCCAAATCCAGAGATTTCAGACTCACCTGTAAGTATGAGAGCGTGTACCTTCAGACATCAGGGCCCAGCTTTGCATTTGATGCAAAATAATAAATCAGTTTTTGTCCTAAAATAACGCAGAAGAAAAAGATGGTTGGCGAGTCATGCGGCTGAGAGGAAGAAAATGAATTTCAAGTGATGGAAGAGGCTTTTGTCCCCAAAGGAAGAAGAAACCAGTAACACTTACTGTACAGAGTGCCCAGTTCAGCAGACCTGTGCAGAACAGAAATAGTTCCTGGGGAAAGGTAGGATCGATCCTGAATAGTGCATTTCTCCCTTTAAGAAAAGAGAATAGAAAGAAGAGGAAAGTGAGATTGGAGGAGAGGGGACTATAAAAGGTAGCTGGAAAGGAGAGAGTTTGGAGTGCAGTCAGGGATTCAGTTGAGTTTTTAGAATAGAGGCTGGCCACAGACAATGAAAGAGAGAGAAACTGGTTTTTCCAAGGCAAAGGTGAAGGGGGACTCAGCCCATTGCAAGGAGGTGGTACTAGTTTCACTCTTTATTTATGCACCTCTCAGCAAAGCTTCTAGTTACCTGCCCAGCCCAACCAATGGAGTGAGGGCTTGGCTGCTGGCTCCACCTCCCAGAACCTGCTTGCACCTCTGGGGGCCATGAATGGGGAGGCCGTTTGGCACACAAACCTTGCTTTCTTATTGTTCTGTGAACACCAGAAGAGGAGGCAAAAGGGAGGCGAGGTTTTTGTCATTCCTGAGAGGGAGAGACCTGCAGGTTATCTGAGCCTTGCACCTAGGAGCTGACCTCCCAAAGAAGGGAAGTGGGGAAGGGGAACCAGCAATCTCATCTTGGCTCAGGAAGGTGTTGTGTGTGTGTGTGTGCGCTCTTAAGCAAGAGTGTTCTTGCACAAGTATGTAAGAAGTAGGAATCGATGTCCTTTTGAACTTTTAGCAGTGACCTGGGATCCTAGCTCTACTCGATGTCACAATGCACTTCAGGGATACAGCAGAAGTCGGCCAGCCCATCCAGGCGGCACTATAGAAAGATGCCTGGGGGTCAGAGCCCAGGCCTGGCTGGTGGCTTATCCTGCCTTTTAGCACTGAAAGACTTTGCTGCTTTTCTCCTGAGGAGCAAGTGTTTTTTTTTTTTTTTTTTAATAACCCAAGAGGCTTTGCAAGCTGCTTCCCTTCCATTCCTTAAGGGGAGGGCCTCTACACTGTGTGAGAGGAAGCTGGAAAGAGACAAAAGGAATTGCGGAAGGAACCAGCAAACCATGAGGTTGGTCTATAAGACACTGGTTGTTTTACCCTCCCCATCCTGCTCCACTTCAGTTTTCCCGCCACTCCTCCATCTTCCCCTCTCCTGAGTTCTCCCTCCCCAGCGTAGCCCAGGTGAGGAAGGGGCGTGGAAATCACCTTAGAACCTTAGATGTAGTACATTTTGCCAAAGAGCCTGGCCTGCCTAGGGTTCGTTCTCTAGGAAAACTCCTGCTAGGCAGTGAAAGCAGAGTCCTCTATTCTCAGGGAAGGCAGGCAGTAGAGAATCTGACCTGCAGAACCTCTCGGTACAGTCCTGTCGCACAGCCCTTCATAGAATCCCATTCCACCTCCTCCAGATCTCCTTGGAAATCAACAAAATCTCTTACCAAGCACAGGGCAAGAAAGACTTCCAAAGGCACAGCTCTGTCTCCAGTTCACACAGCCAGTAGATCACCTGATCTATTGGGGTGTGCTAACCCCTGTAAGGGCTCCTAGAACACATACTCCCGCTGCCTTCCCTGATCCTGGTGGGCCTGGTGCTTGCCCTCACTGCTCTTCCCTCTTCCTGGAAGATGGAAAGTTTCCACTGAGGAAGGGGAAAGACCAGTAGAATCCCAAGGAGGAGGGCAGTGGGGGCTGTTTTCCATGGGGAGTTTTCTGAGGCATTGGGGAGCTCAGGCTCCTCTGAAAACTGGGTCCAGCTTCTTTGGGCTTGGCCTCAGCTTGTTCATTCCACAGTGAGTAGTGAAAAAAGAAGAGTTCCTAGCCAAGATGATACACACTTGTATGTTGGAGGTTTTGTGCCCTTTTCCTTCCTTTCCTACTCCCGCCTCTGCCTTCTTTCATGTATTTCTTTCATTCATTCACTCACTCGCTGTTTCCCTCCCCACCTCATTCTATGAGGGGCAACTCTGTACCAGGTGAGCTTATCTTTGAGAAGGTGCCAACCTAGATATTCACCTACACAATTAGTTGCCTCTAGAAAGAAATTGTCAACTTTGGTCTGTGAGACTCAGGGAAAGTTCCACAGAGGAGACGGTGTTTGAGATGAATCTACAAGACGAGTGTGGGCAGGAAGCTGCAAGGAAGGCATCCTCATAGGAGTTTAGAACCAGCCTAAGGTATGAGGAGAGACAGCTGGATGGAGAAGGGCCACCATCTTGTGTGGGCCTCTGGATATTGTCTTTATGTATTGAGGTGTTCCAGTCTTGAAGCAGAACATGAATGGACCAGAACTGTTTTCAGAAGTAGGCATAGGACTCAGAGGCAGTTTATTAACTTTGAAGAAGGTGACTGCCCCCAAGATGTGGGGGAAATGAGGGTAAGGAGGAATATTTAGGGTCAAAATATAAGCACAAGTCCTTCTAGTCATCTTCTCTCCTCCCCACGCATCCTCTTTGACCTCTAAATTTTTCCAAAAAAAAAAAAAATCTAGTCATTCTGTATTGACTGACACACTAGGCAGTAGTCCTCACTTCATTTACCATCATCCAGGAGGCTGCTGGACTGGCTGAACACTGGGTTGTATGATCGGAGGGGGTGGAAAGCACATTGGGGTGACTCTGCTGGAAGCTGCCTGTCCCCCAACCTCTCAGTTTAGCTCTTTGTTCCAATGTGATCTCAAGAGACAGAAACCCTGGATGTCCTTCCCCTGTGTTACTAGTTCCTGGTGTCTAAGTGACATTCATTCCCAAAACTCCTTGGGACTATGCTGTGCTGGCCTGAATGTGTTTGTAGGTAGAGAACAATGGGAGTGGAGGGCAGTTATGGGAGGGTTTGCAGGCGGGTACAGGGCTTCCTTCTCTCCCCACTGAAGAATATACAGTGTAGCAATATTTGTTCATTTTTTCCAATCCTGAGCTTCACTTTTTTATTTCATGTACTATATGCCTCTTGGTCCTCATTTCTTCTTCCCTTCAATGCACCCAAGCCACAGTTTCTCTGCTGTTAGAAATCTTTGGTTCCCACATGTGTCTTTGGTTTCTAGAAAAAGTCTGTCATTCCCTCTGCTCAAATTTCTACATCATACTGGTGGTAGAGTTCAAGACAAGTCTCTCTTGAATAAATAAATTTTCTCATTGAAATTCGTAGCTTCCCCAGCCTGCCTCCCACTGTACCTGAGGTCCTCAGAGAGGTCTATTATGCCAACTGCAGTTACTTCTACTGAAAGGGTCCTAAAAGAGAAGTTTCTAGTGATTCAAATACCCCCTACTGCACAACATTGGGAATGGAACAGGAAAGACAATGGGACATAGGGAGACAGCATGTTACCAAGAAGTGCTGGGAACATCAGGGCCATGCCCTGGAGGGGACTCTTGGGCTGCCTATAGACTGAGTCTTTGTCTTTAGCTTTCTGCTCATCCTAGGTCTCTGCTCTGCTCCATGAGCTAAGGAGCAGGGAGGAGCTCTCCTTGAGACATTTCTTGGCTAGGAATCAGAGTACAGAAGTGTGCATGCTAGTTCTTCTGCCACTGACAGGTTGTGCTCTGTGACCCAGAAAGGAACTACACAAATATAGAGTGGGGAAGGTGTTTTAGCACAAGCATAAATAGAAAAGAAAAACAACCAAACAACAAAAAAAACAAAAATAGGGTCTGAGCTTATTCTAAGCTTTGTGGGACTCAACAGTGTGATGTGGATGCTAAAAGAGCAAGTTCTCTCTTTGTTTGCATTATTTGAAATATGAAACTGGCTGGGGATGTAGCTCAATGATAGAGTACTTGCCTAGCACGCACAAGGTTCTGAGTTCGGTCTCCAGAACAGGAAAGAAAAAAAGGAAGGAAAGAAGGACAGAAAGGAAGGAAGGAAAAAAAGGAAGGAAGGAATGAGATAAATAAATAAATAAATAAATAAATAAATATGGGTGGTGACAGCCCTTATCTATACTAATTAGATTATCCTTGGTTATTACATTCAATTGTGACCTTCACATTTTTAGAGGGAGACAATACAAACCTGAAAGTGAGAAAGAAGCTAGGCAGTGGTGGCTCACATCTGTAATCCTAGCTACTCAGGAGACAGGGATCAGGATGATAGCAGTTTGAAGCCATCCCGGGCAAATAGTTCGTGAGACCCTATCTTAAAAAAAAACCCATTGCAAAAAAGGGCTGGCAAAGTGGCTCAAGATGTAGGCCCTGAGGTCAAACTCCAGTACTGGAAAAAAAAAAAAAAAGAGAGAAAGAAAAGTGAGAATGGAGAGAGCAGGATCGTGGTGCACTTGGAAACAAATCACCTTGGTGGTGGTGGTAGTAGTTGGGATTAAGAAGCAGGGAGTTTATTTTAAAGAAGTGATATGGGAGAAAGGTGGGGGCTAGAATAGTATGGCTGCTTTCAAGTTCACAAACACATGCCACATAGAAAAGTTAGTTGTTTGTCCTGTGTGGTCCCATGGAGTAAAACTAGAGGTAATTTCCTTTCGTGGCACCAGATCCCTACAGTGGTATCTTTTTAGAAACAGAACACAGATGACAAGGGCAGGCAACAAAAGAAACCTGATGATTCTGGAGTTAATACAGTCTCCTGAGAGGCTGAAGTCTTCCCCCCAAGGAGCAAGTGAAAGGAGTCAGCAGCAGTAGCAGCTCCCACCAGCTGGTGCAGGACAACTGTCTGTACAGATGGGGCCAAGGGCCTGACCCAAGACTACAGCAAATCCAGCCCCTTCCTCCCAACTTGAATATGCACTTTATTGTTTCTCTTTAGTTGCTTTGTCCTGTATAAGTGTTGGGCAGCCAGAGTTGAGTTTGTGTTGGCTCTGCACACTGACTGTTTCCTGAGGACACAACCTCACCCCACACATAATGTCTGTGACCTGGGCGTGCCTGTATAGTCATCAGACTGGAGTTAGTAGCTCTTGTCTTTTTCTTTCACTAGATTGTGAGTTTCCTTGAAAACAGGGTCCTTTATTCTTACCACCTAGAAAGCCTTGGTAACACCACAGATGCTCAGGAAACATTTCTTGACTGGGTGACAGGGAAGAGACTTGGGGTCTGCTTTTGTGCCCCCTTGCCTTTATGCCCACTCCAGCATGGATTGGATCCAATGCCAAATGTTCAGGATTTTCAGTTCAATGTTTGTTTTCCTGCTGTGGGCGACCTGACTGCCCATCACCCACTCCTTTGTTCTGAAGTGGGGCTGGAGGCCCCTTATTTCCTGAGATGGGCTTATTGGAGAGCACAGAGGGAGTGAGGCAGGCTGAAACCTGCCCTGTTTACATTCTTTTCTGCTGGCCCCTTCCTCTCAGGCTACCTTGGTCTTTCAGCTGAAAAAGACCCACAGGGGGCCCACCCACCTCTCTGCTGAAGACTGAAGAGGGGGCATAGAGGGCGTTGTAGGACTGGACAGTGAAGTCGGTTGTCGTTTGGTCTCCGTATTTATTAGCTCTTATGAAGCACCACGGGCAATCTCTGAGTTTCCCACAGGAAATTGTGATGGGGGACTTCTATCTCCACAGAGAATACCTGCTTGGGGTTTTATTCTTGTAAATTAGCATGCAAATACTGCTATCTTAGGAAAGCAGAAGGGTTCAGGAGTATTCTTAATAAAAAAGGTTCTCATAAGCTGAAGAAGTTCATGTGAGGAAACCCCCAGAGGGAGGTCCAGAAACACTGAACTAGAGAAAGTTTGCACTTTCTGGCACTGACCCAGGGCTCTCAGGATTTGGAAACTTGGAATGTGTAAAGAATACAGAGGAAAACCTGGTGTCATGTGTTAATTTGTATCTTCTCTTAACATTTATGAGCAACTGGTATGTGCCAGTTACACTACCAAGTACTGGAAATAAGAGATGACAAAGCTCCAAGCCCTCAACCCTAGGACTTTCTTGTAGAACAGTGAGGAAGGCAGCATGAGAACAAGTGCTACCAAAATAAGGGTCAAGTGTAATAGCCCCTTCATCACTGGTAGGAGCTGAGAGAGGAGCTTTCCCTGCCTCGGAATTTAGGAAGGCTTCACAGAGGAGGTTCCACCCACCTGAGCTCTGAAATGCAAGAGCAAATGTACCAACTGGAGAAAAGAGAGCATCTGTGAGGGGAAGTGGGGCTGAGCAGAGATGGGCAGGGTTGAAAAGAAAACACAAGTTCTACTCTGGACCACTGATTACTTCCTGGGGGGTCTGGAATGAAGGATGGAAAGAGGTTTGAAGGAACCCATCCTGCCCAGGAGGTAAAAATTCTAAGCCAAAGTCTTCCTCATCGGCATCTCTGCAGGATGGATCTACGCAGGTAATCGAGTTTGGCAATCTCTGTTGGCTGCCTGGCTGCGTTTTTTTGTATGTTTCATGAGATGCCAGTAAAATTTGCTAAATTAAGAAGGAAGGTTGGCAAGAGAGGGGCAAGTTTTAATGGGGAGAAAGTGGTCAGTGAGTCTGTAAAGGGAGGTGGAAAGGCTGTGAGGCCACCTGGCTGCTTAGCTCAGCATGAGGGATAGGGGGAGGACTGGTGTGCGTGTGTGTGTGTGTGTGTGTGTGTGTGTGTGTGTGTGTGCGCTTCTGTGTATTCACATGCACATGTTTATGCACACAGCTAATTTTCCACTTAGTATTTTAGCCTGGCTTGACTAATAGCCAGAGAAGGGAAATTGATTGGATGGGCAAAATGTCTGAAGTAGAAAGAGAGGGAGACAGTCAGCTTGTTGCAAAATTTTTGTGTGGAAGTTTTGAACAAACTCTTGCTGAGCCTATCAAGGGGCAAACAGTGCCAAGTTTGGGTCTCCCTGCTCATACCTGCATCATTTAGACAAAACAATTAGAAACCAAATTGAGGGATCATTCTGGGGTACAGAGCACAGGTCTCTGCTCTCAGAACACATTAGGAGCTGCCAGCTCGTCCATCTTGCTTGGCTGAGTCTTGGAGAAGCAAGCTTTGCTGCTGAGTTCAGCAGATCTGAGCAACAGAGCAATAAAACAGTCGAGGAGCCCTGTTGCTGCAGCAGAATGGGAGAATCCTACAATTTAATAAGCAGGACTGTGGACTGAGCAGTTTGTAGGTGATGAGATAGCCAGGTTGGGAGAAAAGCTTGTGAGGAGCTTGGAGTTTTGGGACACTGGCCTCGCTGAGGTGGGGCTGGGAAATAAAAGGGCCTTTCCCAGGGCTGGGAGGACCTTTGCCTAAACATTTTTAGCATCATTTGAAATCAGGATGCAGAAGGGCAAGGGAAAGGACACTCATCATTTTTTACCTAACTGGAATGAACAAGGTGTGGGGCAGTGAGACCTCTCTGGGATCATGGTTGTGGTGAGGAAAGGGACTTACAGACAACTGACTTTGGTTTGAGCCCAGACTCTGTTAATTGCTGATTGCTGATTGTACAATTTAGTCTTCACAAGGACTCTTGATACTTGGCTTCCTCATCTATCAGAGGTATAACAGGTAGTTAGAAACTGTTTCTGCGAAAAGCACTGACTCTTACTTGGACCTACAAATATTCTGCTTCCATTTTTCATCTGCCTCCTTTGCTCTGAGCCATTGTCTTCTGTGGTTACCTTGGATTCCGGAAGGACAGAGTGTATGGATAATTATGGCTCTTGTGCCCCTAGGCAAAAATGACTTTCTTATCATGAGTGACCACAGCCCCTACCTGACCAATTCTGAGATGATAATCAACCTCATCATACTTTGATCACTGGACCTTACCTTTGACTCTACACCTTTGATCAGGACTGCTTAACTATGCATACATCTCACGACAGGCCCCAGTTCTTCCTCTATTTAAACATGTCTGTATCCCACAGATGGGCTGAAATACTTACTCTCCCTCTTCTTGGGCATAATTAGCGTATAATAAATCCCTTTCTCTGACCTTCACCACTGCTTATCTCTCTAATCGGTGCATTGAGGTGAGTGTCGAGACCTCACAGGTTGGAACCACCAGAGTGGGCCTCTGGCATAGGACTCCAGTTACAGACATGAAAATAATGACTGGATAGCACCTGGGAACATTCCCCCTAAACTCTGAAGAACTTCACAATTGCCATGAATGGTTATCACAATTGAGATTCCAGAATGATAAAATGCAGAATTTTATGGACCCAAGAGCTGCCAGATGTGCTTGGATTTTGGGTTCAGAGCTGGGTGCTGAGGACCTGAATGGCATTCCTCAGTCCTTCTCAACCCAACTGGGAGGCAGATAGCACCTGGCTAATACCTGCTGCGGGGGTTGATGATTTACATTTAAGGAGACAGTTGGCCATTCTTTTGTTAAACATGTTGCTGACTTGAAATTGGCCCTGGTGGTAGTACTTACCCCATGGTGCAAACCAGGGTGCTCCTGAGAGCCAGTTGTTAAGCGTGTGTTAGCACACCTGACCCCACCTTTCCCCTCTCTACTGGTTCTCCACATTTTGGAGACTTCCCTGCCTGCTTTGCTATCCAGTAACAAACACTCAGCACGCTGAGGTCGGGATTGCTGAGAGCCCTTGATGGCCTCTGGTCCCATACCCCAACTCCAGTCTCACATGGCTACCTTCTGTTCCTCAGAGATGCAGCTTTCCCAGTTTGTTCTTTTGGTTACACTCCATCCAGAATGTTCTTTGGAAGCTACCAAAGCTTAAAACACTACTCTCTTCCCGAACTCCCCTCACTTACTGTTCTCTGACCACACCCCTCTGGGATCTTTCTCGCCATGGTTCTTCTTCCCAGTGTGGCTAAGGTGGGTATCTTTCTCTCTGCCAATGGGCAGAGCAACCCTCAGGGGTCAGGGTGGAGTCCACTAAGTCACTTTGGTGCCTGTCTGACAATTATTATGCTAGGATTTTCCTCACTTCCTGCTCCTGTATTCTTCATGGCACTAACTTTTTAGAGATGAGGAAAACCGAGGTGAAGCGGTCTGTGGAGGTAACAGAACCAGTACATGTCAGAATCTCCATTTGGAAAAAGGGTTTTCTGACTTCTCAGGCCATCTCCACCCCATTATATTTCCAGATTCTCAGCCACTTCTGTCATCCCACAGAACCTAGTGTACTGCCCTGCCCAATGGCAAGGTTAATACCTGTTTGATGAATTGACTCAAACTTCCCTTCCTTCCAGTCACATATTTTGTCACAAAAATGAGATGGGGATTAGGGAGGAATTATAGCGTGAGATTACTTCTACAAAATCAACCCATCCTCAGTGAAGCCCTTAGAATATTTAACCCAGAAGGCACAATGCCTTGCGTTCTCCTCAGAGTGGAGCCTTCAGTTGTCATGAACACAGTTGAAAAACTTTCAAAAAGGAAGAGACATGGCTGTGTATGCTCAGTAAAAGAATATTAATTTACAAAATTTGCCATTATAATGTTGTACATATCAAACTTTCCAAGTTTTAGTCTCTTGTTTCTATTGTAGCCAACAGAAACAGTAATTTAACATTTTCTCAAACTTGAGAAACCCAGGTTCGTATAAGAATGGAAGATGAACAAGTAAATAGTCTCTTTTGCAATGAATGAGAGCTATTTCTAAAAGTTTCCTTTGTAGTCTCAAACTTAGAAATTTAAAACCTAAGTGTTCCGTTCTTACCCCATTTCAGAAAAACTATTAAAAGTTAGCAATGATAAGAATTTAAAAATGAGAATGTCTTATTTCTCAACAAATCTAGTGCTTAATACCGGATAAGCCCATCCTTATTTTCTAGCCAGTCTAAAAGGAAATAAGAGATACTTCCCCTTTCTTTCTTTTTTTTTTTTTTTTCTGAATCCACACGAGAACCAACATACACAGTGGCAGAGAGGCATTCGTTCACAGGTTGTTCTATGATGGAAAATCAAGAGCTAGCTCTGTTGTGCTTTCTTTCCCATGGAGGTTCCACCAGGACAACAGTAGGAGAAATTACAGGTTTACCTCTGGCCAATGTTTTGAGAGCTGCAGTGTTCCTATTCTTTTCCATCTAAGCTCTGATGTGTGCAGACTCCCTATAATTATGGTATAATTGGATTTAACTATAGGGGTAGAACTAGTTTTCATCTGAGTTCCCTCAAATAATTTGTTGCTTATTAGAAAAAAAAGGGTATTCTTGCTGGCTGTAGGGGCGTGCACATCTGGCTCCCCCACTCTCACTCTCCAGGATAGAAGAGAATTGCTGGTGTAAGCTCCAGCAATTTGGTGGAGTTGGTTGAATCACAGTGCCCTGGCTCTGAGCATTCCAGGAAAATTCACTTTTCCTGAAAACCCAGAGAGGGTCCTAAGGTAAAATACCCTAGTCCCTCTTACTTGTATGTTTAGGACATTATTTTAAATGTATAGAGTTTGCAAACTGGGGGCCACAGTTTGGTCATGGGCTTCTATGATGTTTGGAGTTTTTATGAGTTGTGTGGCATAGACATAAGTTAGGTGATTTCACATAATAGTCTAGATTCAGTTCCCTCTCAAAAAGAAAGAAATCTCACACTCTGCTGGACTTGACTCTCTAAAGGTCCTTTAGAGGAGGGAATCAGCTTACCATTTATTTCCCTTCCAGTTTCCATTCTTCATTTACTTAACTTTCTTGATTCAACTGGCTTGAAATTTGTATCCCTGCCTTTTTCTCAACCATCCCCACCCTCCTATCTCTCAGTTATAGGATCTCATCTTTTATTAACTGCAGTGTGATACAGTACAAAGACTAGTCTTCTGAGTCAGAGAAACATTTAAATTTCGGCTCTGTTGTTCACTAGCTGTGTTACTTTAGATGAATGACTTAACATTTGTGATCGTTGCAGCGGTGGCGGGGTGGGGGGGGATGTCCCAGTACCATCTTTGGTAGACAGTGGATGTTCAATAACTGTTAGTTTTCTGTTCTCTCATTATGCCTTAAATGGAAGCCAAGCAATGGTATTGGTACCAATCAATGTCATAGACACCTTGGATGGAAGGGCACCTGTGGAGTTTGTTTTATTTACTTCTCTATCTTCAATTTAACTCTCCCACACAGGCAAATGCAGAGATGTGAACCCTCTTGCTCAAGGTCACTCAGTGAATAACAAATAAACCCAGGTGTCCTGGGCTCTCAGCCCAGTGCTCATTTGGCTCTGAACAGTCTGCCAGATCCACACGGACTCTTTTCAGCACAATTGAAGATGGAGTGAGCGTGGGATTTCTGTTGCTTGGGGCTTGACAAAAAAGTTACAGACAATGAGTAGTTGGAACGTCTGAAAACAAGCATCAGGGAGTGACCTGAGTTAATCACACAGTTGTTGCAAGATATAACCAGAGAGTTAATAAGCTCTGTTTTGCCATTTCACTCTTTAATGAGGCAGTTTATGTGGGCTTCACTTCACTCTGCCTTACCTTCCTTTTTGTGGTGACTATGTTACATAGGTGTGCCATCTAGGTTGGTGCTGTAATCATCTCTGGCTCATGCTTTAAAGTGAAGTGAAATCAAATGAAACAGCTGATCAAGGCTCATTTCCATCCCACTACCAGGATCCTTTATGGGTCATGCGGTCAGTAGGCGCGTGTCTTCATTTGCAATTGGCCCAAGCGATATGGTGAAATGGAGGCCAGGCAAGGTTTTAGACAATAATTCCATTTTCTCAATAGGTAATTCAAACTTCCTGTGGGTTGGCAATTGGGAGAATTAGATTCTAGCCTACACCCTCTACCAAGGACCTGTAAAACCCTGGACAAGTCACTTCATATCTGTGGTCCTTAGCCTTCTCACTTGCCAAGTGATGGGCCCAGAGAAGATGGACGCTAAGGCTCCTTGCAGTTCTAAAAATTGCAGATGAATTTTTTTTTTTTTTTGAGATAGGATCTGGCTAAGTGGCTCAGGCTTGCCTCCAACTCATGATCTTTCTGCCTAGCCTCAGTGTTTCAGTTACAGGAAGGCACCATCATCTCTAGCTTTGTTTTTTTTTTTTTTTTTAAAAACAACAGAACTTTATTGCTCACAGTTCTTGGGAAATCCAAGATCAAGTTGTCAGGAGAGTCAGTGTCTAGTAAGGTCCTTTCTTCATAGATGGCACCTTTTACGTGTCCTCAAATGCCAGAAGGGACAAATCAGGTGTCTCTGGCCTCTTTGTTTTTTTTTTTTTTTGGTAAGACTGGGATTTTGAATTTGGCTTTGTGCTTGCAAAGAAGGCACTCTTGCCAGGGGCCAGTGGCTCATGCTTGTAATCCTCGCTACTCAGGAGGCAGAGATCAGGAGGATCGAAGTTTGAAGCCAGTCTGGCCAAATAGTTCACAAGACCCTATCTCGGAAAAAAACCCACCACAAGAAAGGGCTGGTGGAGTGGCTCAAGGTCTAGGCCCTGAGTTCAAACCCCAGTACTGAAAAAAAAAAAAAAAAAGCAAGCACTGTACTGCTTGGACCACACCGCCAATCTATGTTGGACTGGTTATTTTGGAGATGGGGGGGGTCTCATAAACTATTTGCCCAGGTTGGTCTCAAACTGCAATCCTCCTAATCTCAGCCTCCCAAGTATCTAGCTTTGTTTTTTTTAAAAGTAGAACTTGAGCCTCCTTGAAGGTTGTATGCTTTGGGAAGGACCCAAAGCTGATTTCAGACAGATGGAAGGAAAATTTAGGTTGCTGGGATGGGTCACATAGAGGCTGGGATGAAGTAACAGAATCTGTGGCATGCTGTTTACAATCCTTGGGGATCCCACTGGATTGAATGAAGGCCAGGCTGCTGAATCCATTTGAGCTCAGTACCCCTGTACTGTCAGGTTCCATGGAGGTAGGTGATGGTGGTAAGGCAGGAAGTAGAGGGTTTGGCAATCAATTCCATCCTTAGGTTTACGGGCTGAGCAGGGCATCCTTGGGAAGTGAGCATCACTGAGACTTACCTCCCTCATAGATGTACATGTGGGAAGATTGTGTGTGAGTCAGGACTGAGATTTTAACAAGATTCATTCTTACCCATTAGTTCAGGTCAGACAAGAGATGGGAGTGTGGAGAAGTGTTGATGGATTTCTCCCTCATCATTGACTGAGTGGTTTCCAACAGAGTATCTCTGATTCTCTAGGGTTAGTGTCTTTTCCTGTGACTGATACGGTTCTATTCTCTGGGTGTATCCAAGTCTTTCTGGCTTTAGCCAGAACTGGAAACAATGAATGGATATTGATTTTTTGACATGCAACCTTGATGTTGGCTCAGAACCACCATGCAGTGGAACTCAGAGTTTCTCCTGTTGTATATGTCCTATCAGGATTCTTAGAGTTGCTTGAATAGCACAGGAAGTTAGCAAGACCCTGTGGAAAAGGTTTGGAATTGAGCTGGGCTGGGTTGAATTAGTCATGGTTCTGGTAGGAGGAGTCTGAACCCAAGTCACCCACTCCCTCCCTTGCTTTCTTGAAGATTTAATTCATATTGCACCCTCTGGATGATACTGATAGCGTTCCCTGGTTCCTCTGACCACTTGGATCATCATCTATGACTTATTTCTCTCCTTCTGCATTGTTACCCTACCACTGCTGCTGTGTGGCTTTCTTCATGTTTTCTTTTCAATATACCACAGCCCATGTTGATCTTTTTGCTCTGACCTATAGCTGTTATGTTTGTGCCCCTCAGTCTAGTTTTTAATTACATGCTGTTTTGTTTTGCCTGCTAATTATTTCACACGTATTAGTTGCCTCTTTACAACCTCTCTGGATGGTTGAGTCTTTGGGGTCATAAATCAAGTCTTCTGCTTTTCTCAAATAGCCCCTGGTCCAGTCTTGCAAGCCTGACAATCAGTGTTTGATCTTTCATGTTCACAGTCTTTGTATTAGAGGCAGTCTTCATGGGGACTGTCCCCTGCCCTCATACACTTCCCCCAGCTTCTGCTTTGCTTCTACCAGTGATAAACCTTCCCGTACAGCCGGGCCCTGCAGCTGCCTTAGCATGCCTTCTGCAAATCAGCTTAAAGTAAGCAGTCTGTAAGTGCCCTGGTGAGTCAGTTGGGCCCCTCCCTGGAGACAAGGAATTCTGAGGTCTTGTAGGCACATGCCTTCCCATTCTTGGAATCATTCCACAGCCAGCCCTAGTTCTGCCTCTGGGAACACTCCTTGCTTTTACCTTGCTCAAGTAAGCTTCTTACTTCCTCTGATGGATGCCCTGACTTGTTAGGTGGAGATGGCATAACAATGCTTTCCTGGTGGGGAGAGGTAGGTTGTCTGCCTACAAAGAGCTAGGTCATTGTTGGACTCTGGTGGGTTTACCTTGGTAAACCCCCAAAAAAGTAGAGAAATCACTGAATCATGGTGTTTCTGAGGTGAGCAAGAATAGTGAAGAGGAGCCCAGAGCTGTGATTTGGCTTAGCCACTAATTTGCTGTGTCATCTCATGAGAATCATGTACTCTCTCTGACTCGAACTCCTTTTCTATAAAGTGAGGTTGTTAGATTTAAGTGGCAGCTCTCAAACTTATAATAACAAAGGAACCCTTGTATCAGATGAAGTCTTATGATGGACTCCAGTTTCTAGAATGGGAAGATAGCATTCTGGTCAAGGTAGGTGTACAGGACTCTTGGTTTCCTCCTTGTCTTTCACTTTATCCCTTGAACTATCTGTCAGAACTCCCCAGAGACACAGTTTTAAAAGCATTGAGAAAGATCATTTCTATGGCTCCTTCTAACCCCAGATTCTACACCTGTGCTGGTCAGAGCATTGTCCTTGGGCAGCAGCAAGCACCTGGAACTTTGTTAGGTGGGCCTTTTGGGACCTACTGAATCAGAACGTGCAGTTTAGCAAGATCCCCAGGTGATTCATTCAAGGTTGAGAAGCACTGCTCTGTATAGTTCTGTTACCCAGAGGCAGATGACAAGAAGACCAAGGTGGCATTAGGCCTTTCCTTGAAGTGTATTAGGCCTGGGCAATTGGAGTTGGAAGTGTGGACCACATCTCTTGCCTTCTGATGCCTCAGTGTATTATTTGTTGTTTTCTGGATAGGGAAGCAGCCATGGGAAAGAAGTAGGCTGCTTTGTTCTTCAGCTCAGCCAGAGCGGGAGGGAGATGGGGCACCACTGGCGCCACTTGGCCCTGCAGAATTTGTTAGTAAATGCTGGAGATGCCATGTGGGAAAGGGGAACAGAACATGTTTCCAGTTTGGAAATGCTTACTGGAGATGACTTATTTGCCTGATTCTGTTAGGGCTTTGTGTTTCCCAACAGATGTCTCCTCCCCCATCCTGCGGGATCCCTATTCTCGCTTCAGCACCTGGGATCTGACAGCTGGCTCAGACTTAGAAGACCTATATTTTTGTCTAGCATTGGCCTTTTCTGGAGCTCATCTCTTGAGTTTCTCTACTTTTGGAGGCTCTCATTTTCTGTGTCTGTAACAGCATGGTAAACCTCACAGAGTTGTGAGAAGGAACTGAAATATACAGAAGCGCTCTGTAAATTGTAAAGCGCTAAAAACTCAGGGATATTTTTATGTCAATTCTGATCTTTAAAAATCTCCCAGATTTTAGCTTCAGCTGGACCTACTTAATTAACAGTGCTGACCTGAGGCCTCAAACACTTCTGAAGTCAACAGCTGGTTTCTTGAGTTAGCCTAAGCTTGCACCTGGTTCTAGTTTACTTGAAGGTTGGGAGGTCTGGTTGGCTGTCCTCGTTTGTTGTTGTGCAGTATTGAGGATTGAACCCAGATTCTTGTGCTTGCTAGGAGAGTAGTTTACCACTTGAGCCATGCCCAAACCTTGTTTGTGGTTCTTAAAAATCTTTGTCAGAACTTGATTAATTAATTGATTTTTTAAAAAATAGTATTTTGTAAAATTAAAAAAGAGTAAAAAGTAAATCTAAAATTATTCATATTGAGAGTTCAAAAATAGCCAGGTACTTATAGTGACTCACACCTATAATCACAGCAATTTAGGAAGTAGAGATCGGGAGGATCTCAGTCAGAGGACAACCTGGGCAAAAAGTTAGCAAGTCCCCATTTCAACCAATAAGATGGGTGTGGTGTTTTACACCTGTCACTCTAGTTACACTGGGGAAGCATAAGGAGGATGAATATGGTCCAGGGTGGTCCTGACTAAAACATCAAATAACTAAAGCAAAAAGGACTAGGGGTTGGGGCATGGCTCAAGTGGTAGAGAACCTGCCAAACAAGTGTGAAGCCCTGAGTTCAAACCCCAGAACAGTCAAGTAAGCAAGTAAGTAAGTAAGTAAATAAATAAATAAATAAATAAATAAGAATTTAAAAAGAAAAGAGGCTAGGTGTAGTGACTCACACTTGTAATCTCAGTTACTTGAGAAGCAGAGATTAGGAGGATCTCAATTAGAAGCCAGCTGGAGCAAAAAGTCTGTCCAAAAGTTAGTGAGAACCCATCACAACAAACAAGTAGGGCAGAGTGGTTCATGCCTGTAATCTGTAATCCCAGCTACACAAGAGGAATAGGTAGGATCACAGTAGAAGAAACTCGAGACCCTATGTGAACCCAACCTGAAAGCAAAAAAGATTAGAGGTGTGGCTCAAATGGTAGAAGACTTATCTAACAAGTATAAGACCGTGAGTTCAAACCCCAGTACTGGGAAAAAAAGAAAAGAAAAAATGCTTTTATTCCTGTTATGGCCTGTACTTGGAAAATGCTGGGAGCATTTTTAGGAAGAATTAAAAAAAAAAATTTTGGCTAGAATTTAGGATGATACAAACCTGAATCAATCATGAAGACGAGCTGACTTTTTTTTCTCTTTTATTGGTTAGTGTTCTAGTAGCTATTTCAGAGGAAGACTTCTGGTAATAGTACATTATGTTTGTTCTGTAGGCAAGGATATTGGGGCAATTTTATATGTTTAATGCTTTTTTTATATCATCAGAAGAACTTAAGTGTCATTTAATAATAAGACTTCTGGGATTTTCTTCTGATTTTTCATTACTTCTCTCCTTTTTCAAAATCCAAAATCTTCCTCAGACAAGAACAAATTTTAGCCTCAAAGAGTGGCTTTGGTTTGACATCTCAATGTTGGGGATTTATGGAAGTTTCTAATTCAGCCCGCAGCCACAATCCCACATAGCTTGATTGTTCACTGTGACACCCCACCCTTCCTTCCTCCTTCCCTTGCCTTTCTTCAGCCCAACCCCTGCCATTTCATTCCACCTCACTTGGTAATAGTGTTCTTTCACATAGTTCCCACAGAGGTTCTTTGATCTTAGAAAACATATTCCCTTGGGGAACTGCAGTGGACCCAGGGAGAAGCTCTCGGCTTGTTGTGGTGTGGCTACATGCACTTTCCAGTTAGGTGGGGGGAAATCCCACAAAGGGTTAGGAGGATGTTAAAGTTCTTAGGATGGAGCTAGGTCAACTTCTCTTAAAAAACAGTTTTAAAAGTTACTGAACTTTCTTCTATTCCCACCCTGGGAAATCATTCTGGGGAAGCTGGGTTTGGTGGTGGTGTTCAGCCAAGTCCAGTGAGCGCCATGCATAAAGCCTACTTCATCAGGCTCTGTGGGAAGGGCTCTCTTTGGAAGGTCCTTCCTGTGTCATTGCAGGGTGGAAAGTGAGTCTCTCCACCAGAACATGACATAACATGTTTTTCTGATGTGAGATCCAAGAACTGTTAGGAAGAGAAAGAAAGCCTGATAGAGTTCATTGTTGTAAGAGAACTCCTTTCTCGTTTTTTAACTTCCCCACCAAGGAGAGGGGGGTGGTGGGGAAGAGGTGTCTTCATTGGGTTTCACAATCTTCTCTCTCTGTCTGGACTTGCTCAGAAGCCTTGGAAGGGGTCAGATATTTTTGTGGGAAGGTGGCCTTGTGCCTTTTTTTTTTTTTTCCTACAGCCAATAGGCTGTAGAGACCCCTGTGTTGAACTAGAGTAGCTGTGCTGGTTCTGAGGAGGGGAAGCAAGCTGCCCCTTGGAGGGGGAACTAGTAAGGGAAGGGGCTGGTGTGTATGGGGGCAGGGTGGGCAGGAAGGTATTGTAAAGGAGAAGGATAAAAAATAAGCCTTTTTGGAAGGTACCATGTTGATGGGCTAAATTATTTGCTCTGAGAGAAGGCAAATATACAGTTCTGAACTGGAAGATATTTCTCCTGGATTTGGGAAAATTCTTTTGATCTGCAAGAGAATTTAAGGTACAGGAGAGAATAAGAAACTTGTCAGGCTTTCACTCTTTTAAAACTAAGGTAAAAGGCACCAATTAAGTAGCTAGTTTTTCTTTCTTTCCTTTTTATTTGTGATACTCTGATAAGAATTTGTCAACATTTTTATTCATCTCGGCTCTACATCTGATTGACTTAAATGATTAATTATGTACCAAATTTTCTTGATGTCTAGATTTGTAATTAGTTACCCCTGCTAATTTAAAAAAATTGGATAAAAATGTTACATGTCTGCTGAAATTGAACTACCTGTATCTATTTCATCTAGAAAATGACTTCAATAATGTAATATGCTATTGACTAAAAGTTACTAAAGATTAAAAACTTCAAAGAATCTGCCTGCAAAGAATTATAGACCCAGAAATTCAGTGCTGAAGGGGACATTAAAGACCATTTACCAGTGGGTCTCAACCAGAGCGTTTGGAAACGTGAACGTTTTTTGTGAACTTTCACAGTGACAATGACTGAAGGGTACAATTGCATTTGGGGTTATGAAATCAAGAAGTCTACAGAGTGTCATATAGTTCTGTGCAGCAAAGAATATCCCTGCCCAAGGAACAACAGAGCCCTGCTTAGAAATTGAGTTCAGCTCATCATTTGAAATAAGAAAATACTGAGGCCTGATAGTCCCCAGGCTGATAAAAGAGCAATGAGTGGGGCTGATTTACATGTCTGTCTTTGATGTGATTCAATTTCTTTTGTTCTTTTATAACATTCTTTCTTTCTTTTTTTCTTTTTTTTTCTGTCAGTACTGGGATTTAAACTCAGGGCCTCACACTTGCAAGGCAGGCACCACTTGAGCCTTACCCTTAGCCTTTTCTTTTTTTTAACTTTAGTTATTTTTTTAATAGGGTCTAGCATTTTCACCTGGTGCCAACCTCAGACCATGAGACTTCACTGCTCTTACCTATGCCTCCTGAGTAGCTGGGTCCACAGCATGTACAATCACATCCAGCTTATATGTTGAGATGGGTCTCATTAACTTTTTGCCTGATTTGTCCCTGAGCTGAGATCCTCCTGATCTCCTAGTAGCTGGGATTACAAGCTTGAGCCACTGTTACTGGCCTCCCACATGCCAAAATCAACAGTAGTTCCGACGTTTGTGTGAAGAAACCTTCTTCATTATATAGCGGGTGTTAGTTTTGGTACCTGGATATCTATTTTCATTTCATTTTTATCCACCAGGGAATACAAATAATCTTCTCCCAACCAAAACCAAACAAACAAACAAGCTTTAAAAGTGTAAGAAAAGCAATAAAAATGACCAAGAATGGATGGACCAACTGTTTGAGGAAATTGTAATGTAAAGTAATGAATGAGAGACAATGGGAGCCCAGTGGGAATTTAAGTTCAGCTTCCATCAGGAACAAGGAAACCCAAATAAGAGAGGTTAAAACACATGAGTTCAGGGTAGGTGGGAAGACTAACATGGAATCATATTGAATTAGATCATAGTCGTCCAGACCAAGTGGCTGCATCTTAAGCTATTAAAGATATTTGCAGATGAAGGCCCAACATTCTTGTTTTCCACAGTCATGAAGAATAGAAAGCTTCCCAGAACACTAGAAACAGAAAAAAAAAAATCTCCTAATTTTCAAAAAGAAGGCAAGAGGAGCTTGCAAAGTTCCTTCTAAGAGAACTTGAGGGTGGCTCTGACAAAACTCTTCCATAGTACATGAAACTCACACATCAGGCATACTTAGAAAAGACCGAGGTGAGCTGTAGTCACCTGTGTGCTTACTGCTCCCACAAAGTCACTCATCATAGACTGACTGCACTGGCAAGTCTGGGAAGGTCTGTAAAGCTAGACTATCTTGAACTCCACGACTTGTTTGACAACGTGTTCTCTATGCTAATAGGTAAGACTAGGATCATTGGGTCAGCTGACATTCCAGTTACCAGTATTTCCAAGTTGATTGAGTTTATAAAGTGTTGATAAGAGATTGGTAAAATTTACCTTTGCTTTAATCGTATCTTACTCATTATATAAACCAATAATATGAAGGAACACCATAACAAATATGATTTCCAATTTTTGTATGGCAGAGTCATATGGGGTATTATTAAAAATGATCTCTGTAGACTAGCAGACTGGGCCAAGTTTAAGAAGATGAGATTTAGCACATATAAATGGAAGTCTGCTGCACTGAAGTTCAAAAAAAAAATCAATAGTACAACCACAGAAGGGGGAGACCTGCTTTTGCAGATGCTAATATTGAAAGGGAAGGGGGTTTTTAGGTGAAGCGCTTTTTTGTTGGACCACAAGCAAAAGATGAAACAATAGTATGTGGTTTCTACGAAAGTTAATGTAATCTAAGATGTATCTAGAGAATTATGTTAGGTTGATGAGGTACTTGGAAAATGCATCATATAAGGGATGATTAATAGATCTTAGACTGAAGAGGAAACCACTAAAAGGTTTCCTTGTGAGAAAAGGGAAGAGGATTTACCTTGGGAGGACTTAAGGTCATAGAATAAAGACCAACCAACAGAAGTCATAAGGAGACAAATTTTAGTTGAGTATAGAGAAAACTTACTAGCAGTCAAGAAGAAATGAGCTTACCCTCACGTTCATGGCACCATTATTCATGACAGCCAGAATGTAGCAGTAATGTAGGTACTTATCAGTAGATGAGTAGGAAAACAAAATATAGCACATACATACAACAGAATGTTTTACAGCCTTGAAAGGGAGGAAATTATGATATATGCTACAACATAGATACACTTCAAAGATATTATGCTAAATAAGATGAGCCAGTCATAAAAGGACAAGTCTTGTGTGATTCCACCCATGTGAGGTGCTGGCAGGAGACAGGAAATACAGGTGGTTGCCAGGGACTGGGGGAGAAGATAATGGGGAGCTGTTGTTGAATGGGGAGACTTTCAGGGTGGGCAGATGAAAAAGTTCTGGAGATGGATGGTAGTGATGTCTGTACAATAATATCACTTAATGCCTGGCACTGAACAGTAGACTTAAAATGATAAATTTTATATTATGTATGTTTTGCCACAGTTAAAAAAAACAAATCAAGGGTTCTACTTCCTATAAAATAAGCCTAAAAATAGAAGAAAATGCCATGAGAGGTACTGAGTATCTTGTGACTGTGGGTTTCTAATCAGGAATGGAACAATCTCCTGGGGGCATGCTCTAGAGGGAATTTCAGGATGAGAAGGGATCAATCCCAGCGCTTCCAGAACATTTAGAACTCCACATGAAAACAAATGCTCACTCTGTGCCACTTGGGCCAGGACACTTACTCTTTTGACATTGACATACACGAGAGTATATTCATATATATCGTGCATACAAAAGGACATACTTTCTAAAATTCCTGCATTTTAGTACACACTGCTTAATGAATAAATTAGCCTCCAAGTTAATCATGGGACGTTGCAGAATCTTGGATGCTTCCCAATCCTGCCATGTGTCTTTCCCTATCATATCACCTCTTCCATACCTGTGCTGACCACTTCTCAGACTTTTGTGATGACCTATTGCTTGCTTAAAAAAATAGCCTTACTACTTATTATGCATCCCTAAACAATATAATTTAGTTTTTCCTGCTCTGAATATTATGTATATCATATGCTGCTTTCATTTGTTACTTCCTTCTTTAGTTCATTATGTCATGAAATGCAACCACATTGATACATGCACGCAGCTGTAATTAATGTATTTTCAATAGATCAGAGTGTTCTCTTGGGTGCAGATGCTACAATTTATTTATCATTTCTGCTAATGGTGGACATTTGGGCTGTTGCCAGCTGTTAGTGTTCATAGACATGGCTGCTAGGAACATTCATGTGCCTAATTTCTTGTCCTCACACCCAAGAGTTGCTATAGAGAATATAACTGGGATCCATAATTCTGGGTTGTAGGGTCTACACAGCTCAAATTTTTGAGGTGATGCCAAATTATTTTCCCAATGACTATATCAATTTCTATTCCTGCCAGAAGTGTGGGAGAGTTCTTGTTGCTTTGCATCTTATCAAATTCAGATTTAGAGAAAGTTGTAAGGTTGGAACCTAGTTCAAATGTCTCATGATATGGGAAAATATATTTGGGTTGCACCAAGAAAAATGTATATTCCAAATCACTGTATGTGTTTCTTTGAGTTAAGTAGCTTAGTAGAGGTAGACTTGAAAGTAAGAGCACACAGCGCCAAATATCCCTCAATTAACTGCTCCCTTTGTCCTCACCTCCAGGCTTATGGTACATGTTCACCAAATACTAACTACCTGTGTTACCAATGCAGTGGTTTTGTAAAGGACTGTACCATTTCAAAGAAAGACATTCCAAAGCAAGACATCATTTACTGCCTTGTGCTGCAATTTGGGGAGCCATATTGAATGGGATTGAAATGAATGTTCTTTGAGAAGATATTATAGGCCTCCATAGCTTTAGGTTATGGAGCTGACAGGCTGACTTGGACTCTCTGTAACCCTAAATAAGTTCTTTGATGCCCCTCCCCTGTAACTTTAGCTACCTCCCCTATAAGGTGGGCTGTGGGAGATCAAGTTATGGAGGTGAGATGAATCATGTAAAGTGCTAAGCTTAGTCCATGGTGTTCAGTGTATAATGAACGTTGCAGACTTTATTGGAATCTCTGTCCCTGAGGGAGTAATTTTATCATGGCTTCCAAGATCATATAAGCATGCATTTGCTGGGGGAGAGGAATAAGACATGACCTCTTTAGAGCCTCTCCCCACCCCTCAAATACGCATATCCTTGGGAATTTTCAGCAGCAAATATTTAAAATAAGCTCTGGTTTTACTCTTCATCAAACCAGAAGTGAGAGCAAAGCCAGGCTTTTTTTTTTTTTTCAGAAAAGAAATTTATCTCCTAAACAGGGTGATTTTACCCTTTTCTTTAAATACTTTAAACTCATGAGGGAGAGGCACAGCATACATTATCCATCAGAATGAAGCATCATCCAACGCTGCCGAGTTTCATTGACTTTAAGATTGCCCTCTGAGCTATAGGCTTTTTTTTTTCTTTCCCAGAGCACAGTTAGCAGGGATATTTTTCTTTAAATGGCCCCATTTCATTTGCATTTTTAAGCTTTCACTGCAGAGAGTAGAAGCCATTGTAAATGGTTCCAAGAAGGTGGCTGTGATTTCTCCATAGTCTGAGCTGCCTGCCTGAAGCTTCTGAAATTGAGTGTCAGCTTCCCTCAGAGTAGAAAGCTATTACTTCATATTCGTGCATGCGGTTTGCCGCTCTGCTCTGGGTTTGATGGTCTCATTTAGCCCTAGGCATTCTCTAGCAAGGATTCATTCTCCCCAATAAAATTAAATATCACCTTTCTCCCCCCACCTCTTTTTTTAATAAGACATTTTCTTGTTTAGGCTGAAGCGAGACAACGTGAGAAACTGTTCTCTGATTCCTTTTATTGCTTCTTTTAGACAAGGAGGGTATAGAAAAAAGGCAAAAGAGGAAGAAAATGTACAACTGGAAATCTGAATAGGAAGCCGTAGTGAGATCACAGATCTCTTTGATTTCTTTTAAGATAGGCTAGCAAGATATGGAGTGAGTCTGGAATGTTTGACAATGTTGTAGAACAAGGGACCAACTGACCAAATTATCTCTGTGTTGATTCTTGTGTTCACACCATTTACCCCTAATTAGGGGTCAAAGTCTGCAGTGAAGTCCACAGGGCCACCGTGTCCATGGGTCTTGATACCTCCCAAAGCACTTCAGGAGGAGGAGCCTTGGCAAAAAGTGCTTTGGAAGATGAACAAAGAGAGTCTGTGATAAATACAGAGTTATCGTGAGAAGGTGGAAGCCACGGTGCCTTGATTGATAGTGCTCTTGAACAAAACAAGCTGGAACTTTGACAGATTTTTCTGAAATCTGCTTTACTATATAGACAGTCTAAATTCACTCTGCGTCCACGTTTGCAGGGTGTTTTTACAGAACCTGGAAAACAATTTACTTGAAAATGCTTCTTTGATAGGGCAGCCAGCTTTCTTGGGCTGCTTACAAAAGTCCATTGACTATCTACTGTGTCGGTGGAAATGAACTGCTAGGAGTTTTAGTGTGAAGGGGACTGGAGTTTGTGTGGTGAGGGAAGAGAAGGTAAAAAGTTTCACTCCTTTCTCCTGGATCTTGAGCCCAGCTTTGTGGAAATTTTGAAAGAGACCTAGCAGGGGCATCTTCTATTTGTCTCTCTCCTGGTTGTCACAGCCTATGTGGCCTCCATGGAGATGTCATTCATTGTTGTACAGATGCTGTAAAGAGGATAGCGGCCATCCAATCTAGCAGAGTGCCTCCTCCTGAGACTCTGTCATCTCTGGACAGACGGAGGAAGAAGAGTGGCATGGTACCAGTGCTATTCTTAGGTGTTCTTGAGCTGTCCTGGCAGGGCCTCTGTCAAGGTGAAGTGGAATCCCAGAGCCCAAGTCAGTGACTCCACCACAGCCACCAGATTGCTCCCAAAAATAATTAGCTTGATTTTTTCTTTCTTTTTTGGTAGTACTGGAGCTTGCACTCAGTGCTTTGCTCTTGTTAGCCAGGAACCACTTGATCCATGCCCCTAATCTTTTTGCTTTTTATGCTTTTTGAGGTAGGGTTTTGTGTTTTTGCCTGGGGTGGCCTTGGATGTCTACCCCCCTACTCATGCTTCTGGAGTAGCTGAGATTACAGGTATGTACACCATGGCTGGCTTATTTGTTTAGATAGGTTCTTGTTCTCTTTTTGCCTGGGCTGACCTCAAGTTGCTGTCCTCCTTTCTCTGTTTTCCTGAGTAGTTGGGATTATTGGCTAGTTTGAGCTTTTTGAAGTTTCTCATTAGATACTTCACGTAACACCTATTTGTTTTCTCAGGTGACTTGCGATGTTCTATTGCTCTGTACTTCAGTTCATCTGGCCCAGCTTTCACTAAAACATTTATGCCTATCTTTCAGGACCCTAGGGAAATGCTAACAAGGGCAAACAGATCACTTAAGTAAGTTAAGCAAATCCTGTAGCCAGTAGTGGGGAGCTGAAGGTCCCATGTGCAGGGAGTTGAGCCCTGTGTTTAATAGGTCTTCAGAGGTTCTAAGAGCAGTCTTCCAAAGAATCCAGATTTTTCTATGAACTCTCCTGGCTTTTAAACAGTAAATAATAATCCCATTATAAAACACTTAAGTCAAAAGCATGCTTCTTGCCAAATAAAACCTGACTATTGATCTGACTTGTCCCATTGGCCCCTGATTTGTGATTGCCACCCTGTATTTCCTTCTCACCGAACAATATCTAGTCATTTTCCCTGTTTATGGAAGAGATCAGCATGTATACCATAAGACTCTCCTTCTGAATCCCTATTCTCAGCCTGGGCTACCTTAGGCCTCATAGGAACAGCATCCCGACGTCCTCATTCCTGCATCTTCTCACTTTTTTCCTTCACATCCAATCAACCTAAGTCACACATCTGATGGACCTCTTAAGATTTGTGATCTCTTAGGTCATATCCCAATCTCTGACCACAACCTCCTACCTATCTTTTTACTTCTTTTATTCAGTAACTCACATTATTCATCTATTGTACTTAAAGACTTCCAGACTATTCACCTCTCTGTCTACCTTCTTCGCATCTACAAGCCCCTCCTCAAGCTCTCTCCAGCTTCAGCCTCTGTCTTAATATTGTTGCTGCATTGGTTTTCTTTCATGCTTGGTTGGCCAAAGCTCAACCTTGTAGCTAATTAATATCAGCCTACTCTACCAATGTTGCTGTGTGTCATGGAGAAGCACACGTGAACTGTAGATAAATTTCCCTACAACCTCGCGGCTCCTAGTCTGCTGCTGTTGAGTGTTGCCCTACCATGGGCCTGTAGATCTTTAGTTGATTCTCTCATTCTCTAGATTGGCTTTTTTATGCCTTCTGTACTCTCCTCTTCTCAAATGTTTGACCTTGTAAGC
Source organism: Castor canadensis (assembly GCF_047511655.1). Classification (NCBI taxonomy): domain Eukaryota; kingdom Metazoa; phylum Chordata; class Mammalia; order Rodentia; family Castoridae; genus Castor; species Castor canadensis. Next base: position 123,557,329 of record NC_133396.1, read on the forward strand.
ATTGACATTGCTTCCTTCTTCACAGAGAAAATAGAAGTCAAAGATAGGATATCCTCTCCCCTCAACTTGCTGAACCAAACCTATAAATAACCTCCATCTGCGTCCATTCCTCCCTCCTTCATGTCTCATCTTCTGGAAGCACAGCCAAACCCTGACTAGCTCATCCCTCCACTTGTCCTCTAGAGCTTTTCTTTCCCAGCTCTTTAGCAGCCTACCTCGATCAATTTCCCCCTCTCTTCCCTGACATTTACCCATCACTCTCTTGGCCTCTTCCTATCAGCAGTTGAACATGTTCAATCCTTCCATACTGTGTATCTAATTCCTTTATGGTCTCTTGGCCCTTTTCAGTCATTGCTTTCCCTTTAAAGACACATCTCTCTCTCTCTCTCTCTCTCTCTTTCTCTCTCCATCTCCTTCTCTACTTTACCTACTATTTTCTATTCTACCTACTGCAAGCTAGCTTCTACCCTTATCACACTACTGAAATTGCCCTCAGCAAGGTCATTGATGGCTACCTTGTTACTGGATCCAAGGGCAATTTGTAAGCCATCATCTTCCTTGACCTCTCTGTAGTAATTGATACTGTTGGGTTTTCCCTCCATATTGAAAAACTTTTCCTGGGCCTCTATGACCACATACAGCAGCTGGATTTCCCTACTTCTTTAGATCCCCTTGTGGGCTTCTCTTTCTCTGCTCACTACTAAATAATAGAGTTGTCCTGTCATCCTAGTCTTATTTGTCCATGCTCTTGGGGTTTTCTCAGTATTGATTGACTTGTCGGGAGATGTTGAGACAGTGAGGCAGGTAGGGTGTGCATTTTGTAATGGAGAACATTAAAAATGAGATTGGTCAGGCACAATGGTACCAGAGACTGAGAAACTAGAGAGGAAAAACTTGTCTTGCTGAAGTTAGCCACAGGTGAACCCAGCACTGGATCTAGATGTTAGTATTTTGGATTCTAGACCCTTCCATCCTATTGTGCAATAAAGGCTCTCCATAGCCTAGATTCTACATCACCAGATTCAAACAACCATAGTCCAAAAATATTCAGAAAAAAATTATGTGTAAACTGGTAATGTATGGGCCTTTTCGCTTGTCATTTCCTAAGCAATACAGCATAACACCTATTTACATATCATTTGCATTGTATTATAATGTGGAGGATGTGTGTAGGTTATGTAAAAATGCCATGCCATTTTACATAAGGGTCTCGAGCATCCATAGATTTTGTTATCCGTGAGGTAGTGGAACTCTAGGAACCAATCCCTCATTGATATTAACTGTGTTTGTCTGTCTTTGTCCTGGGTTCCTGGGATGGAGCTGCTAAATAAAGCCTTGGAATTACCCAAGTGATAAGAGTGTCTTTGTCATCCATGGTGAGTCTTGGACCACACCTGGGTTATGCTAATGAGGTGACCCCTAGTAAGCCCCTGTGTAGTTTCAGAATGGGAGCTGGTTATGTTATGATTAAAGAGTTGGAGCTCTGAGTCACATCAAAGTGGTCCAACCTCCAGGAGAGGAGGGGGCTGGAGATTGAGTTTAACAACATGGCCAATGACATTTTATTGTAATGAAACCCTGAAGAAAATTCTGAATAAAATTCCTGGTTGGCGACTACATCAGTGTGCTCAAAGGGTGGCACATCCTGAGTCCATGAGGAGAGGGCATGGAAACTTCACAGTCAGGTCTCCCCAGACTGCGTCTTTTCCTTGGACTGGCCCTGATTTGTATTCTCTGTGATAAGGCTTTAATCATAAGCATAACACTTTCTTGAGTTCTCTGAGTTATTTGACTGAACTATTGAACCTCAGGGGACTGGAGGAACCCCTGAATTGGGAGCCAGTTGATCAGAAGTGTGGGTGGCTTGGAACCTCTGAGCATGAGGCTGGTGACTGAAGGAGGCTGTATTGGCAGGGGGACTGTGTGCCTCACCTGTGAAGTCTGCACTAACGGTTGCATTGAGTGTCAGTCACACTGTAGTAAGAGCATCTTTGTCATCCATGATGAGCCTTGGGAACCATACCTGAGTTATGCTGATGAAGTGACTCCTGGTAAGCCTCTATGTGGTTTCAGGATAGGAGCTGAAGAAGGTGAAGGTGAGTGCCCATCACTACAAGAGTCCTGGTTACAGAATGGAGAGCACTGAGTGTCACATGGGATTGAGGCAGAACTAACTTTATTTAGCAACAGTGTCTCTGTGTCTTGGAGTAGAATGATAGTAAGGGGATTTAAAAAAGAGACAGAAAGATTGGTCACTTCTATTTCTGGTTCTATCTTTTTTTAACAGTTTTTGCTTTTGAATTCTTGAATCTGTCCCTCAAAAATTCTAGAATATTGTGTATTTCCAGGCTAAAAAATATGACTTTTTCTTTTGTCCCCTAGAAAAGTCAGAGAGCAGCCCTTGGGGATAATAATGACACCATTTATACTGTACTCTCTTGTAGTTAAAATTGTGTCAGCCATTTTGACCCCTGATAGGATTTATGGTGGCTTAGATCTCAGTTGGAGAAATGAGTTTCAGGCAGCAGACAGGAGGGAAAAGATCTCAGGCTCAGAGCATATTATTTTAGAGAAATGGGGAGAAAATTCACTTGAGCTTTTTTTCCTTTCAGTTGTAGAATTTGACTGTGCATATTCTATTATCCCTGTCTACACTCTGATATTACTGTGCTGCTTTGCATGGGACCCTGGGTAGTTCTATTCTTAACAACCATACAAGTTCCCATAATGCACCCATGTTCTCCTGTGTGATTGGTCACCATCACTGGCTCAGTTCCTTACAGATCCTCAGTCTATTCCTCCCTCCTACATTTGAAAATCAGAAATGTCTCTGTGTTACAGATGAGGAAACAAGCTTAAACTGGTTCAATGTGTTTACACAGGTGGAATGGCACCTGCTTCAAATGCCACAAAGATCAGAACCTAGGCTTGTCCACCCTACCACAGAGTGCCTTTTAGGGGTAGGCACTGAACCTAGAGCTGGAGAAAAATACTAAGGAAGACCCTGTTCCAACCTTTTCAAGGAGCTTATAGTCAAATCAGAGTAACTGACCATTAACTTCTGATCATGTGCTGGTTTGGAACAAATGCCAGTGGAATGAAGACTTTAATTAAATACATAGCCTGATGTTAAGTCTGAAAAGATGGTCAAGGAGGGTCCCCAGCAGCATCTTGGGTTAGAGATGGCTTGCCTCTACTTCTCCAGGCTTCTGATCTTGTGTCTCACAATCTAGTACAATGATTTATGTACAGTGGGTATTTGATAAAAATTCCTAGAATAATAGGATTGATGTCTAAAAGTCTTACTTTTAGTTCAAACCAGCCATTTCTTGTCTCTGAGCACAATTCTTACCACCCTCTCCCTCAAAATCTGATTCTTAAAGAAATTGTACTTTGGAAAGATTTGGCTCCCCAAATCCACTACTTATTTTTATAAAAATAAATTTAAAAATGTTTGGAGCCCACAGTGACTGTTGGTTTGTGTAACTAAGTGAAACATAGAGTTTTAACTTCCCAAAAGACAGTAGTCAAGTAGGTGGGGCTTGGGTGAAAAAAGGACATGTGGCACACTTTCCTTATGTAAGAATTTATAAGATTTACCATGGTTTCTGGTAAATGCTGACATAGTTTGGCCCCAGGCTCTGCAAAAGCACTAAGCTGCTTTCTTTCTGATATTGTTAGCCTTTCATAAGCAAGGGAGCGAAACCTGGCTGGGTAGGGCAGGAGAGTGGGTGAGCACAAGGTACTAGTACCCAGCTCTTTCCATCTCATTTCCTCAGTCATATTTGTATTTAGAAATGATTTGAAAGCATTCTGAAGTTTCATTGATATTTACTGCATTGTTGACTCAAAACTCTGAGGGTAGGGACTGGGGACATGGCTTAAGTGTTAGAGCACCTGCCTACTAAGCATGAGGGCTTGAGTTCAAAACTCAGTACTGTCAAAAATAAAACAAAAAACACTCTGGGGATAGACCTTGGTGATTGTCCTCCTCTTCCCATTGCCATCCCACCTCCATGTTCACAGGACAGAGTTTGGATAGGGGATTCTTAATCAATGCCATTGACTAACTTTGACATCTTCCCCATGTACCAGACACTTTATAGGACAAATTCATGACTACAAACATGTAACTTTCACAGAAACACGACAAGGGAGATAATTGTTATCCCCATTGTACAGACAGCAACACGGGGACTCAGAAAAGTGAAGTGATAATGTTCAGCTAGTAAGTGTTAGGTTTCCTTATCATCCCAGTGTCTTGGCTTCCCATCTAGGAATTTTTCTACTTCTATGAACCTGACCTATTTGGGCTGGGGAAAGGTAGTAGCAGAGTACAGACTAGTGAAGCGATAATTCTTCCTGGATTGGACCAGTGAAGCTTGAGGGGAAGACACTGGACAAAGGTATTGAGGTTTTAGAGGTTTCTAGATAGGTTGTGAAGGTATAGAAAGCCTCGAATTGATTTCACTGGTTAAAGAAGTGGGCACCAGGCTTTCAGGATGCTCATGCTGACCTTGTTCCATTCCAGCAGACCAAGCAGAGTAGCCTGAGGCTCTTCTTTGTACTTGGAGTTTGGGGAAAACTCAGAGTAAACAGTTACATAAAGCCTACTTGAATTTGTTTTTATAACCCATAAAACGTTAAGAAGAGTTGAAGGATACGAAGAGAGAAATCAAGGAACTATAGGTGTAGTGGCTTGTTTACTGCTGGCTTCTTATTTATGGGGACTGTGTCTTCCATTTGTCAGGCTGTAATGATAGTAGCTTTTATGAGTAGGCAATTTTTTTAATGAACTTGTTCCAAATGTGTATTCCATTCTTGGCGCTCTCTGTGCTCTGAAGCAGCTTTATAATTATTGCCTTTGGTAGAATAGTCAGGCTCTCTCTAGCTTTTATGTAAGCAATTTCCTTGGTTGCCTTTTCCTCTTTTTAGCTTTAAATAGGTAAGATGAAGGGGTGGAAAAATATAATAATAATAGCTTTTCTTTAGAGTGCTTATTATATGCTAGGCATGATCCTAGATGTTATGCATGCATCTTTTAATGTTACCCTAACATTGGCTGATTTTAAGGTATTTTTATAGCCCCCATTTTACAGATGAAGAAACTGTGGCTCACAGAAGTTGAACAAACTATGTAGCATTAACAGGTTGTAAGTGGTGGAGATAAGATATGAATATTGGTCTCTGACCTGTGTGCTGTGTAGGGTGGACTGGAAGGGCTGCTTATGTCAGCGTACTCTCAGGTAGAGCTGGGGATGGGAGGAGGACCTCAAAACATTCCTTAATGCTGGGGAGTCATTTGCCATGTTGCCCCATGAGAGAGATGTTGTAATTAAGTGCCGATGGCTCAGTAATTATAAATAATTTTCTGGTTTTTCGTTTTCATAAAGGAAAATAGAAAGTTTAGAGAACTCCCTAAACTTGTTGCTACCTATAATAATGCAGCTTTCTGCCTTGGCAAATGACTACACCATTTATCCCAAAGCTCAACATCTTTTCATATGGTAAATTAGTCTCATCTTGGTGACAAGGATTATTACCATGCTGTGCAAAACCCTGATCTCTTCCCAATTGGATTGAGCCTGCTTGTGAGTTTCTGCATCCAGAGCTGTACCCCTCCTCTCCACCCCTGTTTACAAGTGGGCAGGGCTAGAGAGCTCTATCATGGCACCCATCCGCTATAGGAGCAATGAAGGCCACACAATGGCTTAGACCAGCTCTAAGGTCTGCTGCAGCTCAGATTTCTGCTCCACCGTCTTTTTGCTCTGTTACTTTGGTCTAGTTGTTTAACTTCTCTGAACCTCTGTTTCATTAGTAAAATGGAAATAATAATATGAAAAAGTCTGACATTTTTGTTAGGACTAAATGATGCAGGTAACAATGAATGACTCAATACATTTTAGCTACTGTCTTTATTCTCTCAGTTTCTGTCCACACTCCAGTATTAGGAACTATTACCAACTTACTCTTAGTATCTTGTTTTATTTTTAAACAGTGTGCAAGGGATGCCAATAGTTAGGCTGTCTCTATAATCCTGCCTTTTATTGAACTGTTGTTTTCCACATCTCTGTATGGAACAAACATGTAAAATGAGCAAAGTTAGCTTTGGAGAAAGTCTCTTTCATCTCCCACTCCTTATATCTTTCTCTTGGTCCCCTCACACTTGGTGCCCTCCCGCTAAACCCTGGCTCCACAGGGGATACTTGGACACCCAGATCTTTACCTCTTGATTAGGACAGAACCAGGTCCTTTACAGAGATGGGGAAATTTGCTCAGTTTGACCCATGAGTGAGTGTGTTTCCCTCCAATTAGTTGGAAAATCGAACTTGATCTGTGAGGAAGGCAGATTTATAGGCTAAGCTGATACATTACTGCCTGAACTTTGTTGTAATAAAAGATGAAATCACTCTAGTGTGGGATTGTGTGGACATCAGGTTAGATTCTAAAGACTGAGTTTCCCTCCAATTTTCAGAGCCTGAGTGAAGCATCCAGAATGATCAAACAGCCTTTCATAGAAGATAAAAGATAATTTGGGGAGCTGGGGAAGAAGACTGTTGGAGTGTTGGTTTTTCTTTGCTCTCCACTCCACCTCCTTTTACTGAGTTGTGATGATGCTTCTCTGGTGGAAAATTTACTGTTCTGGCTAATTTCCAATAAAAGTAGATTCTATGTCCTCAGGACTGATGGCCACCAACTCCATAGAAAGGCTGTTTCTCTCTGCTTTGCTTCTGATCTTTCCTTTCTGTGCCTCTTTTGCTGTTGGTTTCGTTTTGTTCTGTTTTGCTACACCATCCTTTCTGCACCTGTCTTTTGCTCTCTGTTCCCTACTATCTATATATATTTTTTCCTGTGTCCTTTCCCCTCCCTGGGTCTTCCTTTCTTTTTCTTCATTCTATACCTGCTTTGCCAATGCATTTCATTCTCTGCCTTATCTGCTTCCCTTCCCTTCGTGATCTTATTTTTGCCCTCCTCTTTCCCTCTTTTTCTCCCTCTGATTCTGGTTCATAATATCTTGAAAGAACGTTTGATAACGTTTGCCTGACCCTGCCTGACATCCTGCCAGTGATTCTCCTCAGGCAGCTTTTGATGTGGTCTGTGTGTGATTGATGAAAGCTGCTCCATTTGCTCTTCAAAGGTCTGTTTATGGAGAGTTTGGATGCATCTCCTCCTTGAGAGTTCACTTTTTTTTTTCACCAAAAACAAGTCCAAATTACAGGATAAAACCAGGGCCCTTTCCATTTGTTCATCATCTTCACAGACCCTTTAATGCTCACAAGAGAAGGATGGCCTTGTACACATCCTCCTTTAAAAACTATTCTCTTTCCAAGAATTCTCATGTCTGAGATTTTAACTGACAAAGGAAGGACCTTGGGGGTGAACTTTAATTTGAATGCAACCGCTGTTAGCCCAAAAGAGAACAGTGAGATTTGGACTCTGGGTAATAAAATAGAAGAAAAATGCTAATGCTGTTAATATCAGAATCTGATCAGGTTAGATACCCTGGCTACCCAGGATATGGCCATCATGGGATGAGAGAGGCTAAAATTTAAAGCATCATCTGCAGTTTCTGGTTCAGGAATGAGCAGTGGTTCCAGTTATTTCCAGCACTCATCACCCTGGGTCCCCAAAGAAGATGAGATACATTTTCACCTGGCTAGATTCCTGTAGAGCTGTTTCTGTTTTTCAGCCTAAGAGGAGGATTTATGTACCTGCACTACACACCTAACACATTCAGCTATGTGGAAGAGTGACGGGCAGAATAATCTGTACACGTTCTTTCTAGTTCTTAGTCTCTTGATTCTGAGAATCTAATACTTTACATATGATAAATATGTTGCAGTGGGAAGATTGAGTTTCATGCTAAAATACCTGAGTTTAAATGCAGATTTGGATAATTACACGTTGAATGATCTTCAATAAATTTTTTAAAATTTGTTTTTTTCAACAGCTTTACTGAGGGATAATTTACATATCATAAAATTCAGCCATTGCAAGTGTACAGTTCAATGATTCTTAGTAAATTTATAGTTGTGTTACAATCACCACAACCCAGTTTTATATCACTTTCTATAGTCTTTTTTAACCTCTATTTTCTTTCATCATTTAAAATCTAGACTTATGTGGTAGATGGATCACAAAACTGACCATAATTCTTCAACCCATCACAACATGGCTTTGTTGCTCCTTCTGTTGAGAGGGGCACTGATTTCCCTTGCCCTTGAATTTAAAACTGGCCTTGTGACTGGCTTTGGCCCATAAAGTATGATGTTAGTGCCAGTGAGCCTAGACCTCAAAAGGCTGGGCCTGTTTCCACTCGCTCTTTGGAAGCCTGCTGTCTCCATCAAGAGGATAAGTTTTGGCTAGCCTGCCAAAAAAAGTAAAATCATGAGGGGAGAAGCCCTGGTCAGTCTGGCTGCCTTAGGATAGGCCATCTTAGATCTGCTTCACCTGCCTGCCTCCAAATGAACACAAACATGGGAACACACTTCACAAAGATCAGAAGAGCCCAGGATACATTTTAGGATTGGTCCCTCAACTTACAGACCCACAAGAAATAATAGAAGGTTATTGCTTTAATCACTAATCTTTAGGATAGTTTGTAAAACATCATTATTGTGGCAATAACCACAATAATGGATATCAGTTGACAATGGGCTCTATTTTTTAAAGGTATAAAAACACTTAGTACTCTGTTTATCACATAGGAGGTGTTTACTATATTTAAAAAAATAATGAACATTTACAGAGGCCCTCGTATATGAAGAGTACTATGTTTGGGGTTGTAAGGGATACAGATTTGAGAAATGCATGCTATAAATCCTTAAGGAGTAACTTTCAATGGGAAAAAGAGATACTCATGAAAACAGCTATAATGTAGGACTGTCTGTCCCTCTATTAGAACATTTATGTTAAAATAGTCTCTCCATTGTATGTAAATAACTACGTTCTTCTTTCCTTGGCATGTTCCAAATGTGTTTAAGGGATATGGTTTATTGAAACAAACCCCAAATAGCATATTAACCAAACTGAACCATATTGGTATGTCCAAGTACAATGTTAGCATCCACAGGAAATAGTCTATATGGTAAGCTGGCCATGAGAAATGTTTTATGAAGCCAAGGAAACAGGAAGGAAACAGGAAACTAGAATGAGGGTTAGAGAAGAGAAGAGGAGAGAGACATGAGTGGAAACACCTTTAACTTCTATGACTGTGACTCTTAATTCTAAGGGTGACTGAAAAACAGAATATGGCCTCCAAAATGTTCTAGAGGTTTGGGAGACTGGGATTGGGTTGGAGGAGAGGAGGAAGGAGTGGGTAGACAGGACCTCTGGAACCAGAAGTCCTGTGGTTGGTTAATCTCATGTAGGTTCTATGAATTCACCCATCATCCCCAGGGGACAAGCCATCTGGAGAGTCTGACAGTATATAGCCCTTGCTGTGTGACCATGGGCAAGTCACTTTCCCTTCCTGGGTCTTGACCTAGGTGATTTCTGAGATCTCTTCTAATTCAAAAAAGGGCTATAACTTCAAGTCTAATTCACCCACCAGGTTGAAGGAGGAATCAGGGCAAACCTAAGTAGAGGAGAAGGTCTTCTGATAGCATGTGTGGACTTTAGAAGATGGAGCTATTCAGAAAACCAAAATAGAAGTGAGCCCAACAAATATGTGAACCTTCCCACTTCTCCATCGAATTTATAGAATCTGACCCTGTCTGTCCTAAGGACTCTAGAGGTTCTGGATGCTCCCTGACCTGTGACCTGTCTTGGATGAGCTCCTGGACTCCTGGACAGGCCTGTTGACTGCAGCCTCCCTTTCCTCCTAGAGCAAGGGTATCCAAGGCTTTTCTTAAAATGAACTTAAACTTGAACTAGGGGCTATCTAAAGGAGGATAAACATTCTTAGAGGCCTGGTGAGAGGGATAGGGTGAGAAGCTGGTATTTTTCCCCAAGCAGCAGAAAGCTCTCACAGTCTCACAAGTGACTCTCTGAAGCTGGGGTTAAAAAACAGTCTATTCTAGTCTGTTTTAGGATGACAACTGTCAACAATCGCAAGGAAATTTCTGGGACACTTTTGGGAAGAAAGAATTCTTGTCAATTCCTAAAATACTCCTGGGAAGCCAGAGGTGCCTGCCTAGGCCAAGTCACCAGGGGGTGGACTTCCCTCTCCTGCTCAGAGGGCCTAATTCATGACTTTGAGCTTTCAAATCAAGCCCAGGGCAGTGTTTCTCCAGGGAGCCAACTTGAAATTGACAGATATCCCACAGTGAAGTCATTAGGCTTCCAACCACAGGGGGCTTCTGTAGGGCTGGAGGCTGCTGTCCTCCTGTTAGGATGGCAGTAAAGAAGAGGCCACATGGCCCAAAGGCTGCTGCTCTCCCAGAAGCTAGGCCCAGGGATCATGTGTGAAATGTGACTACATTCCCTTTCTTTTTCATCTTAAAAAAGGAAACAGAGTATAAACAGAAATCTAAAGGTTATTGTAGTGCCGTTCTCTGGTCTGTGCATTCCTTTCTTCTTTCTTTTAACACCATTTGCTTCTCACTTCTGGCTCACTGGATGCAGAAGTCCTGCAGTCAATACAGATCATCCATACTATATGGTGTAAAGCAATCTTTTCCTTTGGCTCATGGATTCTGTGGTGAGGGATTTGAACAGGTCACCACACTATTGGCTTATCTCTGCTCCACAAAGTGGCCTCAGTTGGGAAGACTCAAAGGCTGGTGTGGCGGATGGCTGGGACCACCAGAAGGCTGATCTGTGACTGTCAGGCAGAGACCCACACATGTCTACTCCATTTGTCTGAGCTCCCCACAGCATGGTAGCCTCCTCCAGTCAAATTTCTTATACAACAGCTCAGGGTTCAGAGTTCCAAGTGCACGTATACCAGGGAACAAAATGGAACCTGAAAGACCTTTTCCACCTAGCTTTGGAAGTCATGGAGCGACACTTCTGCCATATTCACTTGATTACAAGCAAGTCAGAAGTAGGCTCACACTCAAGGCAAAAGGGAGATGGACCCTCTCCCGAGGACAGTTGTCAAAGCATTTGTGAACAAGTGAGTTTTCTTTATTATTTTTAATCTTAATAGACTTTTTAAAAGCACTTTTAAGTTCACAGAAAAATCAAGTGGAATTTTCTTTCTACTTCCAGCCCCCAACATACCCACAACCTCTTCTATTATCAACATCCCCCACAAAATGGTCTTTCTGTTACAGTTGCTGAACACACATTGACACATCATTATGCCTTGAACTCCATAGTTTTATGTAGGGATCACTCTTGGTTTTATACAATCAGTAGGTCTGAACAAATGTATAATGACATAAATCTACCATGATAGCATCATACAGAATAGTTTTGCTGCCCTAAAAATCCTCTGTGCTCTGCTCTTTTGTTTTACAACCACCTCAAGAGTCCGTGTTGTCAAATTTAAACATGGACCCACCATTACTCTCTGTTGGTTTTCTTATAAGGAGCTCACTCCCCTTCATCTTTTAGATCTTGCCATACATTTTAGCTGACTGTGGGGAAGTCATGAAGTGCTTCTTAGTTCTTTGGTCGTGACTGAGTTTAAAAGTGGCAGGTGGGAACTGAGGATATAGCTCAGTGGTAGAGCATTTGCCTGGCAAGCATTAGGCATAGGCCCTGGTTTTCATCTCAAGCACTGAAAAAAAAAAAAAAAAAAGCATGAATAAAAGGTGTGGCAGGTTTTCTGGGGGAAATCCTCCTTCCCCCTCCCCTAACAACCTAACATACACACTCCTCCCCAGTTTACCACTATACACAGTCTGGTCTGTGAATCCCTGGGTGTGGTTTTGTACCATCTTGTGTATCCTTGCAGAATGAATTAAATGCTAATGACCCAGACCCAGGCTCAGTACAGATCTCTCTCTTGGTATTCCCTCCATGCCAAGCTTTTGACTCACCATGCTTGCCTGAAATGGTTTGTCCTTCATAGGGTGACTTAGGGAGAGAGGTTGTGAAGCATGTTCTAGAAGGCATCAACCTGCTGTGTCCAGCATAGGGCCTGGCACTGGGACCATGCTTAGTGAATGATTGTTGAATAAATTAGCCCTGGGTTAGAAGTGTCCTGGATGACTCATGGGCTCTGATTCAGTCTGATTCACGAGAGGATCTGGAGGGCTTTTGACCAGTGGAGAGGCCTGCATGTTCTCAGAGGGGCGAATGTGTGTTGGGGAGGTGGGGGAGTGTGCTCATGTGTGGTTTGGGGGTTTGAGATTGGGTGGGATTGTGGGTTAGTGCCAGCAACAAAGACATAGCACAGTATAGTGATTCCCCAGCCTGCTGCTACTCAGCCCCAGTTTCCTGTCACTCACAATTGAGACTTTACTGAACACTTTGAGCAAAGACTCTTAGTTTCAGACTAGTTGTTAAGGTTCCAGGAAGCTCAGACCCATACTGCTTCTTCTTTTCCTCCCCAAAGAATATGGATAAACCATCAGAAACTCTGGAGTTTCTGACCTTACTTGAAAGGATGCATTTATAATAAATAGGAGAGATCCAGGCTTATAGGGTCAATGAGAGAAATGACAGGAATAACCTAATTGTCAGTCAATCTAGCTAGCTAGAGATATTAGATTTCCAGGAAAGCTTTTAGAAATCATCTGTTTATGTCTCTTTTAAGAAAAAAGAGGGATGAGATCGCCTTGTATTATTGTGTGATGAATCAAAATTTTTTTAAAAAGAAAAGAAAAAGATGGGTTTGCCTAGCATGTACAAGGCCCTGAGTTTAATCCCTAGCTCTGCAAAATAAATAAACTAAATATAAAAAACACACAAAAACCTTACAGGCTTTCTTGCAGTGAGGAAGCTGCTGAGGTTTGGAGACTATCTCCATGGAGAAAAGGGACTGCAAAGTGACTTCAGGAGTCTTTAGTGTTCTGAAATGAGCTTGCTTCATTTCTTTTTCATCATTCCCAGTGCAAACCCCAGTCCTGTGTGTACTAATTCTCTGTGTCTATGGGTCAACATTGTAAAACAGTACAAACAACATCTCATTGAGACATGAATTGTGATTTCCAACCTGCAGATGAGAAAACTGAGGCTCAGAAAAGTGAATTAAATTGTCCAGAGCACACTGCTAACAAGTGGATGAACCATGAGCCCTGGGTCATTTATTCCTATAAGGCATATGCAAGGATACATATTAATCTATGGAAAGAAAAAAAAGATGAGTAAGATGAATTGATTCTGGTTCACAAGGAGTTCATAGTCTAGGTGAGGAAGACAGTCAGCCTGTGTGAGCAGTGCACTGATAGAGCTATCCAGAGGGTAATAGGATAGTGTCAAGACAGGACTCTACTGCCATTGGAAAGGATCAGTGAAGGCTTCCTGGAGAAGGTGATGTTTGAACTGAGGGTTAAGGAGAAGTAGGAGTTAGCTCAGTGAAGAGAGACTACAGCAGGAGAGGCCATTCCTGAAAGTGTGGGTAGCATGGTAAGGCATGGAATTAAAATCAGCAAGGAATGTAGATCTAGGAGCAGCTCTGTGTCACACTGAAGCTGGTCTGGGTGGGGTTTATCTGACTTCAAAATGCCAAGCTCTTCCCACTCTGCTCTTTCCTCTCACCTCATGGATTCTGGATGGCCTGCCAAGTGTGATACTTTATGGGGACCCCCTGGGTTCCCAGATTTCACTCTTTAAAAGTCCCTATGGACTTCACAGAACTTAGGAAACTTTTACTAGAACTTCTGCATTATGACTTCTTAGGAAAAGCCCACTTTTTTGGAACCCCTCCAGGCTTAAAAGAGATCAGGTGGTAGCGGTGCCATGGCAGTTGACTCACCAACTACAAGTCAACCCATCCCAAAATGTTCTGTGGCTGCCTCACAACATTTTGAGAAAAGTAGGCCAGAGATCACCAGGAAACACAATGGCTCTTGGGTTCACTGCCACAAGCAAGGTGTGGTGAGTCAGAATGAATCAACAGTTACATACACCAACAGGTCTAGCTGGCAACAGATAAAGATATTACCTCAGTAAAGACCAGGGCTGAAAATGGGCACTGTCTAACTGCACCAAAACTCTATTATGCTCTTTTTTCTTTCTGTAGATATGGTGGCAGTGGGCGGGGGAGGAGCAAGGAGGCAGAGACATGCAATACATGCATTTAGGTTTCTAGTAACTAAGTAAACAGATACTTCTTCTAAAGGATACTCTCCAAATTGGCCTAGCCATTTGGCTTCTTGATTTCTTCTAAAAGGTCTTCTCATGGAGTTACTTGGAGAAGACCTGTGGATAGAGACTTCTGGGGTTTGTCAAGAAATAATCTTACCCCACATCCCAGGTGGAGTTTCTGTCCTGCTCATAGAAGTGCTGTAGGAAGGATATTTGTGGCTAGATAAGTTAGGGAGAACTTCAAAAGAAAACTTTTCTGGACTTATACCTGGAATCGTAAAACTAGGAGATGGAAATAACCTTTGTCATTTTACAGGTCAGGACATTGAGCTGAAGTTAAGAGTGAAGTGATTTGTCAAAGGTAAGACTTAAATTGGAGATCAAACCAAGACAGAGCTCCATCTTTTGACTTCAAATCCAGTGTCTTTATATACACTGACCTGCCCTCTATGCTACTGTTCTGTTCATTGTCACAAGGCTTAAATACTGTCTATCTTTTTAATGAGCATTTGCTAATTCACTTTTCTTTACTAAAACAAGATAATTGAAATACTGTATTTTATCAATATTTGTAGATTTAGCATCCATCATATTGTCTAATACAGAACTGACACTATAGAACAGAATGGACCTATGTTTTTACCCTGGAGTCTGTACACAGAAACACAATTGGGAACTGAAATCTGGTACATCCCTTTGATTTGATTGGGGCCTCATGGTCCCAGCATATTTGCTTGTTCATTATCTTGGTCAGCCTCTGTTCAAATACAGCTACATTTTCTGGGTTATTTTTGCATTCATAGTTCTTGACAGTTAAATCCACCCATCTAATCTTTGCTTTCTTTCTTTGTTTCAGAAGATTATCTAGCATGTCTAATAGAGCAACAAGTCATGTCCCGTGGCTCCAGGCATGCTATTCCACAGCATACCAAAAATCAACCACAGGTCTTTACCTCTAACCTCACCCATGTCAAGGGAGGAGATGGAGGGGCCTCCTGGGGAGGTGGAATTTATGACTAAATGAGTATGTTCTTTCTTGATTTCGCCAGAGTTCCCCAGAGAGACCACATTCCTGGGTGACAAGGTATAGAGAATTCTGAGGTTAACTCTCAATGGAGCAAAGCCAGTTCAAATATAGGGAAGAATTGCCCACCTGAGGGTTGTTGGAAAATGGAGAAATATCAGTTTGCGATATTAATTCATTCATTTGGGATTGGAAAGGCATTTCTTGAGGATGATCTAGGTCAGTGATATCTAACCTCTTTTAATATGAAGAGCACATTTTCACTTAAAAAATTTTATAGATCTGTAAATAAAAACACTTAGGAACATACTGATAGAACAAATACTTAGTAGCAGACAGAAACTACCATCTTCAAAGGAATTTGAATCCCATTAATCACAACTTTCCCTATGGAATATTCCATATCTGAGCTATTGCTCTCATTCTTTGTGTGTATAGCTCTGTGTCTGTCTTAACCACTGGACTGGCAGCTCTGTGAAGGAAGAATTGCTTTGACTTGCTCACTATTGTATCTTCAGCACCTAGAGCAGTTTCTGGTACAAAACAGGTACTTAGTGTTTATTTGTATAACAAATGAATTATTAGAATTGTGAGACTATGTTTTTGTGTCATGCTCTTTAATCAATTTATGTTCTTTAATCAAATATGGTGCTCCCATGGGGTCCAAAGGACCACAGACTGGAAACCTTGGATTTAGATTTACAACCTTGTGTCCAATATTTTGTGTCATTTCCCTCCTAGGTTGCTTAGTGTTCAGTGGACCACAAACATTGGTCTCTGGATATAGAGATAATTGAGGACTAAAGGCAGGAACCTGGATCAGATGACCTCCCAAAGTCCTTTCCAAAATGGAAAGACCGTAAAGGGGACAGAATGCCTCTCTTTAAAGAAGGCTGAGACTTCCTGACACCCACAGGGACAGGCATGCTGATGACAGCTTCTCTCAAGTGCCAGCTTCTAACATTTGTAGGAGCAAAAAGTAAGTTAATCTCCGGAGCCCCTAGGCAGTCTGGTTGTTATTTCAACCCCAAACAAGCCTGCAAAGGTACTTTGCCTGTTTCCTCTGTCAACCTATTTGTGTATCGTGTTGATAACCAAAATGACACACAGTAAATACTCTTTGTCTTGTATGACATTTGCTGAGAGTGGATATGAGCAGAGAAATATAGGAGTTGAGAGGAAGAATGGTTAGTTTAAAATATGTTCGTGTGTACGTGCCTCTCGAAGTGTGTGTTAACGTTTAGGCACTGACATCTCTCTTCCCTCTATAGACAACAGCTTCTTCTCTTCCTTGTTCTCCCTGCTCCTTTTTATAGTCTTCAACAAAGAAGGAATGATAGTCCAGGTGTGAACAAATCAGGGAGGCTTCCTGTTTAAGATTCAGAAATTCATAGCCTTGAGGAAATGAGTTAAAGAGAGGAGAGGACAGGGCAAGAGAGATGAAAAACAGAATCTTCACCACCTGCTATTTAGTGATTAGCTCCCAGATAAGCAGGCACAGATGCATTCCAGGAGCTCAGGACTTGCCCAGGCAGAGCACAGAGTGAAGGAGGGCTTGGAGACAAGTGAAGCCAGAAGATGGAGGGGGAGGCAGGGCTGCTCAGAGCACCATCTATCAATTTTCTCCCAGCTCCTCTATTTCATGGAGCTTGTAAACATATAAGTCTTCACTTCACCCTCTTTTTCATTACCCTACCTTACCTGCTTTGGTTTATGTAAAGGGATCTTGTGAAGACTAGCTCTTCTACTCACTAGCTGTGTGATCCTGGGCAAATCACGTACCTTCTTAGAGACAAGTCTAATGGTCTTTTTGTTTGTTTTATTTCGTTGCTATTGCTTGAGATGGAGTCTCCCTTTGTAGCCCAGGTTAATGCTGAACTCCCTATGTAGTCCTGGCCAGATTTGAACTCTTGAACCTCCCACCTCAGCCTTCCTAGTACTTGGATTACTGGGTGTGCACCACTATACTGGGACTGTGATTGCTATCTCTTGGGTTTAAATAGGCTAATCCACACATACCAAAAAGCCAAAAACATCGACCCCTAAAAACATCCCACAACATGGAGCAGGGGAAACCCCAGTGAGCTTGTGGGTGAGCCATCTCTGCCCCATTCTTTATGCACATCAGCCAGCCTGTTTGAATAAACCGCAATGGAAAGCAAGTGCTCATTCATTCACTTACTGAGGAGCAGGATGCTCAATTATGGTGTTTTCCATTCTCAGTAGAAAGAGGTGAAAATAATTTCTTCACAGCCCACCCTTCTGCATGTGGCACCTGGGGCCACAAACATGACCCCAGGTTCTGAAGAGAGGGGACAAGAGGCTGTGTACTTGTCAGGATTGCATGGCCTCTTCCCTCATTAGCCTTTCCTTGCTCTCTTTGTTCTTAGGATGTGAGTATTGTGTCCTTGACAACAGCAGTGCGTTCAATTTTTCCAACACGGTGAGGTCAGCACATTGCCTTTTGGCCTCTAGAGCAGGTATGAGCCATCAGGTCTTGACAGATACAAGATCAAGTTACTAATTCACCCTGATTTTCATTTTGCATTGTCTCCCATAAAAAATAAATGTGGAGCCATGAACAATTATGTCACGGTAGAAAATAAATACTCTGGTGATTAAAAACTGGAAATCACTAGCTTTGAAATTTTTCCAGAAACACAGCTACAGATGCCATGCAAACACCAATCAGACATGGTTGTAAAATTCAAACTGTAGACATTGCCTTGTAAAGCATTCACAGATGTAGCAGCAGAAGAAATTCTCACACAGCTTAGACAGGCAAGACTTCTGTTTTCCTTTTTTTTCTTTCTTTCTGTCTTTTTTTTTTTTTTGTAGGTGTAAGGGGGTGAAGAGATTGTGCATCAAACTGTTCATTTCAATATGTAATTTGCCTCAAAGAATTTCTGACTTAATTTATTTTCTCACCAACCTAAATCCAATTCAAAAAACATTTCTCAATGCCTGAACAATCTACTTTTGGCTGACAAGTGCTAATAGGTGCAATGTTACCCCTGTCAACTTATGAGAGCACCCACTGAGCTTGGAGCCACACAGGACAAAGGAAATAAACTCGAGTTTGAATTTATTTCCTTTTAAATTCTCAGCCATCGTAGGACGTGTACAAGATATAATGAGAAACAAATTGCATTGTGGGATTTCTTTATTTACAAAAAAAATCAAGATGTACCTCTAATGCAGAAAAAAATTCTCAAAATGTCTCTCTTTTAACACCTCTTTGTTAGCTTCTTAGATTAAACAAATATTTCCAGTGAAATACAGCAAATATAATCGTTTAATTGTTTCTGAACTCTGCCTCATTTTTTTACAGGAGACCAGCCTCTGCACTTTTTGCTTCCATAGACAGGTAGATTGCTTGAGAAATTTAGTAACATCAGGCCACTTTTAACTAAAGAGTTTTCTTGGGCTGGGGGTGGGGAAGTAGGAGGTGGTGGAGGGGAGTCTGTAATAGGTAGGCAAAAAGAGGGTTTGAGAGAGTGTGTGCACACTCCCTTGTGTGTGTGTAGTTCTGAAGCTGATACATCCATGATCAGGTTTTTTTTTTGGGTACAAGCTAAGTACAAACTCTACCCTGGAGATGCACCCCCATCCCTGCTACTAGACTGAATAAATCTGATGCGATCAAAATGATTGGCCCAACATTGTCTCCTTTCCCCTCTTGATTTGTAGTTAATGAAGAGAATGTGCCCATTAAATGCTAATATTCTAGACTTCGCTGGCCAGTAGGGTCCATAGTGAAGATCGTTTCTTCTCCCTCCAACCCTTGTACAGACTAGTTTCTGTCATGTCTATAAGGCACAAAGTTCAAATGCTTTTCAATTCATTCATTCACCCATGTATATAACAGGGAATATCCCAGTGCCAACTCTATATAAATCAGTCTTCCAGGTGCTGGAGATACTACAGAGAATGGGACAGATGAGGTCCCTAACCTCGTGGGCTTACATTCCCTTGTGAGAAGACAGCTAATAAATGAGATAGTCTTAAATCTCAAGGATTAGCACGGAGATTGAAAAAATAGAAAGAGATAATAGTTAGTGGATGTGTAAGGCACTTGTTAGGTAGGGATATCAGAGAAGTGATCTCTGAGAAGATGATAGGTGGACAGCCAGCTGATGAGGGGCATGACATGCAGGGGAAAGAACTGCATGTTGAAGAGCAGGGACGTTCCAGAACCTGACAAGGACAAGTTGGCTTGATCAAGTGACCAGTCTCAGCAGCACATTCTTGAGGAGGGGATTTTCTTGACTTTTTTGTAAACCAAGTGGGAATTTGTCTTCTGTTGGGAAAGCATGTGAGGATGTGGTGCTTTATGAAGTGAAACTGGAGTGTGGCTCTCCTAGGAGAGGGAGGATTTGCTGGAAAAGTTGAAAACCTTCAGGACTCTGGTCCCACTGTTGCCAGTAACAGGTTATGTACCAATTGGGAAATTTGTTCTCCTCTTTCACTTCAGTTTCTTCTTGAAACTGAAGCTGAATGTTGGGTTGAGTGCTATTTAAATTCTCTTCCAGAGAAGACAATTTCCGAGATCTTTAAGAATAGAAGCTGGAAGTGCATTTTTCTGAAAACCACCATTTTAATTAAGTGGATTCACTTATTAGATCTTTAGGGCCACAGTTGGGATAAAAAAGAACATGTAAACTTGTAGTAACACATGACTAACTTCTACATTCTGAAGGAGCCATATTTGATACTCAGGTGTTTTAAAATCTTGGTTTGATCTGTCCTATTGCTTTAATCGGTAAGGAAGCCTGAAAATAGGCAACCATGAGTAGGCCTGCTTTCCTAGTTGCATGATGTTTTGTTAGTTTAGGGGAGAGGACATCCCAAAGGTATATGATGAAGGGGTGTCACTCAAATGCATATTTTGCACATCCTTACTAGGTGGAAGAAGTCATAATGAGAGACATAATGAGCCAGATATAGTTTTTGACCTCAAAAAGCCTTCTACCCCTTGCAACCTAGACCTATATGCAGCTACTTAACACACAAGTCAGAGAGAAGAGAATGATGGATGCAATGAAGGGAGTGCTATGTATGAGGGGACTTTTGGAATTGGTCCTTAGGTATGATTCAGACTTCAAGGAAGGGCCTTTCCTATGTAGGAGACAGAATGAATAAAAGCCAGGTTCTTACTCCAGGAAGTATATCAGTTTATCTGTTCTCCAATGTGAGGAACTATAAGAGGTTCAAATTTAAACCCAAAAGCTTGATGCACATGAGGCCACAGCTCTTTGGAATGAAGCTACTTTTGGCCCTGTGGTTTCTGGCTCCCACTCCAGAAGAAGCAGAGAACCATCCTTTCCCTCCCAATCCCCCAACCGCACA
This sequence comes from Castor canadensis, assembly GCF_047511655.1. NCBI lineage: Eukaryota > Metazoa > Chordata > Mammalia > Rodentia > Castoridae > Castor > Castor canadensis. Next base: position 123,577,844 of record NC_133396.1, read on the forward strand.
TACAAGAATTTACAGGGGGACAGGGCTGTGATTTTCAATCCCTAAACTTGTAGTCTTTGTGATCGAGGAAATCTTTTCAAGTTATATTTATTTTGGAGTTCCAATTACTTGCTTAAGAGTTAAAAATTAACTTTAGTTTCAGGGTTCCTCATTTTCCTTTTGCTACAATTTCTAAATGCCATTTCAATCTTACTTTCCTCTCTCCAGACATGGTCCTTCATTTCAAACACAACCCTTTGGAAACTTCATTTTTCCTCTCCGCTTTTTGTCCTTAAGTCTTCAACAAAGATGGTTATATGTGTGCATTCCCTCTATTTAGTCCTATCATCCACATGCGTTTGAGAAATAAAACTACACATTTCTCAAGAGCCATTCTGATCTGTTCATCCATGCATCAGGATGACTTTATCTCAACTTAATTACACCTTGTCATTCTCCTCCATGTCCTTTTCATCTCAGCTCTGTGCCAATCAATTGATTCACATTTACTCTTGTTCCATACTTAGATGACGGCACAGAATTCCTATGTCCTGCTTAGTTTATGATCTCTTTATCTTTTTTCTTGACAATGGAAATGTTGCTGTTAAACAAAGTTCTCTTTTATGATTACACTTGTGGCCACATAATAGCAATAATGGTAAAAAGGAATAACTTTTATCAGGTAGTGCTGTAATAGAAGGCTATCACTTCATCAACATTCAAGGCAACCTTCTAAGCAAATTATCCCACCGTGAAAATGAGAAAACTGAGGCCTAAGTAGATTAAGTTGTTTAAGGTCAGTCTAGTGGTAGTAGATAGGAAAACCTCAAACTCAGGACTGCTGAGTGGAATGGTGGCTGTGAAGTGAACTTTGAATTCTGTCCTGGTCCACCTTAATCCCAAGAGATAATCTACAACAAGTGGTCTCAAACACCACTGGGTTTTAGGATTACCTGGGGGGGTGGGGTTGCTTAAAATGCATCCCCATGTTTTCTAATTCTGATGTGTTAGGGCCCTGGGATTTGTATAATTAACACAGAACTCTTATATTATGAATATAGGAGCTGGTGTTGAGAAATTGCCAAGCAAATGGGAAAGCTTCTGCCTAATTGCCTAAAAATGCCTCTTTTTCAGTTACTGTTCATTGTATGCAAATTTTCATTCAGGGAAAATAGTTTGTATTCTGCTTTAGTTCTTCTAAAATATCACTTTAATCTTATTTTAAATGACTGCATTTCTTGAAGAGACTGTTTTATCCCAAAGAGAATCTCATTTCTGATCATTTCAGATAGGCCTCTTATTTTAATTTTCCTTTCCTTCTTTTAATATGTTATCATAATCCTTTTCACATCTAGATTTTGTGTTACAGTGGTGTTTTCTTCATGGAACATTTCCAGGGCTACAATAATGATGGATGTCAGAATTGTATTCTAAATGATAGGAAAACTCAAATAAAGACCCAAATGGAAAATATGCCTATAAATATTTGAAAACACTTCTTTTTGAGGGGGACAGGGTAGTTTTTTCCCCTTTCAACAAAAGGAAATGTTGATTTATACACGTATCTTACAGGATGCATTTTACCATTATTTGTACCATCATGAGAAATATTCAGATAAGTCTTGCTTGTCAGAACTCCAATAGAGGTCAGAGCAGTGGACAAAAAAATGAGTCCAGTTTCGATTTCCTTATGTAAATGTTTTCTCTAGGTATGTCCATTATACCAAATGTAATGGTTCTAATAACCACTTCAGATCCATTTAATTCAATTTCATTCTCCCTGATCAAAAAAATGCAAAACAACAATTTGAAGTACTGAAATTAGCTCTTTTTCTACTACTGAAGGAAATGAGAAAGGTATTAAAGAGATGGGATCTCAGACTCAGCTTCAATAGTGTCCTCATCTCTTTTAAGTTTAATCTTGTGTACTGTACATAGAGTAAGAGTTGGTAGGAAATATGCCTTTGTAAGGCCCATAAAAACTGGAACGAATCATTCATATTCATCCCCTCTTTGGGGGTATTCTTTCTCACCACTTTCAAATATTTGGGATCAATGCAAAGATTCAGCTCAGTTCTCACAAGATTTCAGACTACTGACTTGTAGCTCTGTTTTTTTCATGAGCTCAGACTCTTCCCCCCTTGTACACTGATATAAAATGTAATATTTCACATAAATATCTTCTTTCTATTTATCTATTTAGTCCTGTATTGAGCAAACTAAAGAGGCTGAGTTTTAGACAATGCATCTCAGTCCAGTTGAGCAGAAAACATCCTTTGGTTATCTACATTCTGCTCATGTTGATACTCAGTTTCATTCTCTACCTGGCTCTTAAGGCAACTTGCAGACCTTTACAGGGTTACCTTTTGCCCACTGCTTTCATCTATTGGCTCCCATTTGTGGGCTGTTGTAGGGATTGGCATATTTGTGTTTCCTTTAGAACAGCATTCTTTAAGCAAAGGCAGAAAATGGGGTGGGAATGTTCTTGGTATGGGGGAACTTGGCTAAGCTCTGGGAGCACAAAAAATCATGAAATAGGCTCTCCCTCTCTTTAGGATGATAGGATGATAATGTTCTAGTTAGAGAAAATGGCTTGACAAGAAAAATAGCTTCTGTTCATTGAGTACTTGCTTTGTGCCATCTGTGAGCTGAGTCATTTCCCAAATGCAATTAATTTTCTTCTTCACAACAGCGCTATGAGTTAGATGCTGTTATTCTTATTTTTTAGGTGAAGAATTTGGGCTCCCAGTTGTCCTGGCTCCCAGTGTGTATGTGTTGGAACCAATAGTTGACTCCAGATCTATTTGACATCAGTAGCTCTTCACTACACGCTCCACTGACTGAAAATATAAATAATGGTTGATGACTGAAGAGCAGGAAAGTGAACCAAAAAGGAAATTCATTTCCAGGGTCAGAGGGATTAAATTAAAAGCTTGAAGACTTTATCCATTCCAGGGAGGGTGACTTCTTTTAATGACTTCCCCTTGCAGGCAAAATTCTCTGGAAGAATGCTGTTGACAGCCTTCAATGCATCATAAATAACATCCCAGGTGCTCCAAGTACCCCTTTCAGTCACACTCCTCTGGGAGCTTTGCAAAAAGCCTCAAAATTAACCCTTCTCTGACTGACATTCCTTCTCATTCCTGTCCCTACTGCAAACTCATCATCACTTGCTCATATTGGATAGTTGCTTTGTGAGATCTCTTAAATATTTTTTGTAAGCAATGGTTAGCTCAAATGCATGTTATCTGCACTGAGTCAGGATCTATTGCTTTGATGTACTTAGTTTCTAACAATTCTGCAAAATTTTTAGTTTGTTTGTGGTAGAGAAAGAGCCCCTAAACTTTAGGCTCCTTTTAAGGCTGGGATGTGTTTTCTTTGTTTCTGTATCCTTGAGCCCTCACTGAGTAAAGTCCAGTACAGTGTTCAGAAAGGTTTGATGAACTATATCAAATATGAAGTCATTGTTTGAAGCTCTGTGACAGGGAAATATGGATGACCCATAAGCAAATCACATTTTAGACAGGAAAGACTTGAATGTACGATCAACTAAGGTAAGCATACATATAAAACAAGGCAGAAAAATTAAAATTTCATAGAGGGATGCTAAGTGGAACTCCAGAGGTTGAAGAGATCTGACCCAGTTACCTGAAAGAATGTATCAGAGAGCTATAGATACCTACCAAACTGATCACAGCCCTTCTACATTGGCACCTGGGAGGTACCAGGTTGCTGTTCTTGGTAGTGGTGGGGGAGGTATGAATGGAGAAGCTTTTTACTTCATACTTTTCTAGTTTAGCTGAATGTTTTTTACAATGCATTTATCCTCTTACAATTTAAATAAGAAGAAGCTTCATGGTGAAGGCAACATGCCATTGAGTTTGGAATGGTCTGTGGATGGGTTGAAGGGTGAGGAGAAGAATTCCAGATTGAGGACATAGCACAAAGATCAGCATAGACACAGGCAGACATTAATGGTTCATGGAACCAGAACTAGGAAGGTTGGGTTGGAGTGCTGGGTGTGGATAGAGGAACAGCAGCAGACAGAGAGAAAATTAGAGCCATGTTGTAAGGGTCAAAGATACTATGACTGGGTTCATTTGGTCATTTGGCAGAGGGAGCTTCTCAGGTCTTGTGAGCTAAACAAGTCTCCATCATGTTTGGACCTGAAATGAGCTATCCTGGACTCTGCTCAGGACTTGGGCGTGCACATAAGCATTCTGCATGAACCTAATGGCCAGGAGCTCCTCTGCCAAAGGCTGATATCTCCATGTGCTCCTTGGCCCCCGCTGAATGGAGTCCAAGACAGTGCTTAGGTCTGATGAACTAAACCAAATATGGAGACAGTGTCCTAAGCTCAGGGCCATCACCCAAAGGAATGGTTCAGGGTGGATTTTCCAGGAAATGTGATGGCAGGAGAAGAGCACATACCTTGAATCACCAACAGGTTCCTTTCTGACTGTTCATGAAAAGTCAAGGTGGGCATTCAGTTCTCCTATTTCATATGTGATTCTTTATTTCAAGAAAATAAGACTTCCTCAAATACTTGTTTTCTTACCCTTCTCACTCCTATTTCATTCTTTTCTATTTAACTATGTCTCAAATATAAGCATATACACACATGTATTGTACGCACTGAGGCCCTTCCCCTGCTACCCTGGTTCTGTTGGGATAATTAGGCCAAAAACTCAATTAATTTCTATGAAATATCTATCTATTGCTTTAGCCAATAACAGAATTTTCATCTGCCAGGGGGCTTCATCAGTCACCTCCTGTGGCTTTAATCATTTTCTGTCATTTCAGTTTTTTTGTGCTGTCAAGTCTGAATGCCCAAATCCCCCTCCTCTTGCTTTTGGTTTTAATTGTTTTTACTCTAAAATGGAAATACATTACCTGTGCCTTCTTTGATGCACTTATATATTTCAAAATACTTCTTATAATAAACTGTTTATTTTGCCTACTAAAGACCTTTTAAGCAAGGAAAACCTAGCAGAGAAGTGAATCCCTAAGCAGATATGGTTCCATTGCTGGGCAAGACTAAAGAGGTCTTTGTGCAGTTGATTTTATGTGCAAGCTTGAATAGACCTCAATACCCAGATACAGTATGGGGCTTTGAACTTACTGCTTTGCACTTGCTACGCAAGTGCTCTACCACTTGAGCCATGGCCCTAACCCTTTTTTGTTTTAGTTATTTTCCAGATAGGGTATTGCGTTTTTGCCCAGAACTGGCTTTGGACTGTGATCATCCTATCTAAGCTTCTTGAGTAGCTAGGATTATGGACGCACACCACCATACCCAGCTTGTTGGTTGAATTGTGGTCTTACTAACTTTTTGCTGGGGTGGTCTCAAACCACAATCCTCCTGATCTCTGCCTCTTGAGTAGCTGAGATTACAGGCATATACCATGATGCCTGACCTGCAGTCAACTTGACACTGTGACATAAGAGTGTGTTGGAGAAAGATGGAGCAACCAGATAAAAGTGACTTGTGTGGCCATCATGCTGGTTCATGAGTACTTGTAGCCAGTGTGCAGCTTATTCTTTTTAACATTTTATTTATGTCTCTTTGTGTTTCAGGGTTCTAGTCACTTGTAGCTAAAGCTAATGCTAATTGATACAGTTGGTTCCAATATTCTTGTTTAAAAGAAGAAAGTGAGGTCCAAACAGCTACAGAACTTGCTTAAAACTACATGGGTAAGTGGTGAAGCCTTTTTCTCTGTGATTCCAGAGCTCAGGGTACAGAGTCTCTTCCTCCTATACCATACTTTCTGCAAGTAAGAACAAGCTTTTAAGTGAATGCCTCACCTTTTCTCCTGATCTAAAGATTCTTCTAAGCGAGCCTAGTTTGTTTGAGCTGTTACTTCCTAGAGAGAAATGCAAATGCCTGGCCACTGTCTTGAAATGTTCCAAGCAGACCCCTGACCATTGAGGGACCTGGATAAACTTATCCTTCAATCACCCAATGTTTTCTTAGTTCCTTCTTACAGTACAGGATAGGGTGGATGTCTTGCACGCCCTGTCAGACTGCTAAGCCTGCCTGTCCAAACAAATCTACTCTGCTGTGACTTTATTCCCCTGGCGTGCTGGTACACGTGCTCCCCCACCCTCCCTCACCCTGGGGCTTGGGGCCCTCGCTCATATGAGGAATTGAATGGAAGCAAGTTTTTCTGCCAAGTATACAGCAAACATCCCAGGTAACAAGGAAAGGGTGAGCCTCATTGTAAAGTGTCTTGGCTTCTGTGTGGCTCTTCTGCCAGGGGATTCCAGAGACTTCCTTCAAATGCTGAACAACAGTCTATGCCACAGTGAAAAACACAGTCGTAGCAGAGGAAAACGAGCCTAGTTTTTGCTTGCGTGGAATTACAGGATGCAATATACTGGCTCTGATCTAGTTTACTTTGTGATCTTGAAGAGTGATTCCATGTTGTGTTGAAAGAGCACAGGGTTGGTTACAACTCTAAGTCACATCACTTCTCTGAGCCTCTCACCTACAAGTATTGATTCATTCACCTGCCTCTCCATCCAGCCGTTCTTTCATTCAATTCAGTATTTATTAAAGGTGCAGTTTGCTGGATTCTGAGCACACAAGATGATCAAGATACTTGTTTCCTGCTAAAGAGCTCACCACCTAAGAGGTAGACGTACTAATGCCAAACTATCAGTGGGTTGGACGATACTTGAAAAGGTATAAAAACATAAAGGACCTACATAGAGTCAAAGGATTATTTGTAAGTCACATCTTTGGAATCTTCAATTTCCCTTTGTCTAAGGTGGGAACCCCTGAGTGTACCAAAGGGAGACAATGGAGAAATAAGCATGGAACTGGTGAATTTGCTATCGAGCCTACTGGCTGGTTCATAGATGGAGCATCAAAATGTGAATGTGTAGAGCTGTCTTTGGAAGGCTATGTACTGAGAAGCACCTTGAAACTTTCTATCTTCAAGGGCCTTCTCCAAGCTCAGTATCTAAGGGGACCCAGCACTACAGACTCCTATCCTTATTATTGGAAGATGCCTTGTCATCCTGGACAGAAATTTCAATATTTTATTGAAAGCATTTTGCAGTGGGAAGTCCTTTTTTTTCCCCTTGCTGGTGCCAGCATAATTTAACTTTGATTTAATAGCTTCTTTCATTTACTTGTTAAATTAGGCCTCTCCATCACCTTCCCTTTGGGTTTTCCCGCCTTTTGGTCCTACAACCTTCCATTATTTATTAATGCCCCATAATACATGGTGGAGGCAGGTAGAACACAGTCATTTTACAATGATTTAAGGGGCTTCTGGCAGTGAAACAGCAAGAACAGGAGCATATGCTCTGAGAGGCTCCCCTGTACTTGCCTTTTTGGAACAGAGTTGGATAGTTCTTAGCCATCATCTGTGCAGAACTCCCCTCCCTGCCCATCCTACCCCCCTGGACATTTTCCTGCTCTGAGCAAATTCAAAATACTTGGCTCAAAATGAAGGATGAGTCACAGCTCATTTTTTTTTCCAAGTTCCAACTGCTAGAATGAGCATGCTCCTCAAAGTTGTGCTTAACCTAAAAAGACACTAAGCAATAATTTGGCTTTCCCTCCAAGGGAGGAGCCCTGGGTGGGACTGGGAGACTGCAGAACATTTGAATCTTGAGGGAGTCAATTCTTGAAGCCTGAAACAAACTAGAGAGATGATCCTTGCAATGCTTTTCTTGGAACAGCCTGGAACTGGGGTTGGATTGAGTTTCATGGGGAATGGAATTAAGCTGAGTAATTACAGAGCACCCATGGGGACCTTGGGTTTTTCATGAGTTACTCAAGAATATAGAATGAATCATGTCTGGAACTTCGGCACAATTTTGCTTCCCCCAGGCATTGATGAGAAGCACTTTAATGCACTTCCCTGATCTGGGTTTTATTTTCTTCATCTCTTTGTGTGTGCTTTGGACTACACTAGCATACATTCTGTGATTCAGTGGATGAAGTAGGGAGGCTCCATAGGTGACAGTGGCAGAAGGACCCCCTGGAGAAATACCATGAACAACCTAGTAGCATACAGTTGAAAAGTGGCAGAGCCAGAATTATAGCCAAGCTTCCGTTTTGGTTGTAAGCATGTATTGAGAAGGTTACTGTTTCATCTTTTGGAAATAATAATATATTCAAGCTCTTAAGACAGTGTCTGGCATGTAATATGTTTGCCCTTCTCTTATTAGAGACTACCAAAATTGATACTTGGCCTGAGAGTGGAGGCAGTATTGTATGGGAAAGATCCTTGCAATGAGAAACTTGAACTTTCATGCTGGCTGATTGGGTGACCTTAGAGGAGTTGCTTGGCTTCTCTGGGCTTCAGTATTCTTCTCAGGAAAATCAGAAGGTGGGCTTAGATTGTCTCAAAGATGCCTTCCTTCTGCAACTTTGTTCCTGAGACTGCCTTAGTTGAGGGTAGGAGTGGCTTAGAATATAGAATGGGAGACTATAGTCTGAGGAATGAATTGCCCAAATGGAATAAAGGACTCATGACAAGCTCAAAAAGCTTTAGACTTTATGATATTTCTATTGGGTGATAGTCAAGTCAAATCAAATCAAATCAAACAGGAAGACCTCTGCATTTTGGAAAGTCCCACTTCTTATTGTCTCTTTCCAGGCCCTAGATGTTGTTTGGCACGTACTGCATTGTGTCCCCATTGATCCCCTATCTATCTTCGGAGGCACCCGATTACATTAAAGGTTGGGCATGCTTGCCAGTCCTCCTTCATCCTTGAGTACACTCACCTGGTTCACTGCTCCAGATGGTAACAAGGGCTTTGGAGCATGGGCATTGCCCTCTGGAGACATGTCCTGAGGTTCCCCAGGGGCCCTGGCAGCCATTCTCCATCTGGTGATCTAGAATTAAAGCTCAAGGGCAAGAGAAAGGAGCTGAGATAAACTAACAGCTGGGATAGTAATTCTCATTGCTCTTCCCCTCCATCAGGTCAACTCCCACCTCCAGCTCTGCCTTGCAAGGGTGGAGAGGGAGGAAATCAGTGCCCAAACCTGACCTTTGGAGATCTCCTGTTCACCCTCAGTTCTCTCCTCTGTAGCAAGCCTGACTTTGTGATGACCTCCACAATCCCTCCATTTGCATTTCTGTACTGCTCCAGGTTTGCAATGACATGCTCCATTCCTCTAAGAGTTTTCATTCCTGTGGCTCCAAGGCTAAGGAACTTCAGAGGGCTAGGCTGCACTGTAACTAACATAAATGTGTAATCTGCCTGAGCCTTGCCTCATGCATTCCTTGCATTATTAAACATGGATTAAATATATATGGATATTTAAATGTAATGTGTTATTTTCCTAAATCTAGCTTTACTTGATATTCTTTTGACTTATGCCTTTTCATTGCTCATAATTGTCTCAGGGATCATGAATTACAAGCAGGAAGAAGCTGGAGCTCTCTCACTACCAAAGACTCTGCTATCCCATTATATTTGCCCAAGAAATGCAGCAACAATTCTCCCACCCAGGAAATTACTGCTGGGGTTCTTCATGTGAGAATGTATTTTTCCCCTTCCTAGACAGGTCTTATTCCTTGCCAATGATTAAAAGACTGCGATGGCCAGAGCCTGGCTGATTTAGGGGTTTGTTTCTGTTCTACCAGAAAGCTTGTGTCCAAGGCAGGTCACTGAATAACAGTCTAAGTGCTGATGGTGGTATCCACATTCCATCAGCTGTCCATGTCACTTGTCTTCTATGCTGCTTGGAGAACCCCAGTGAATTCAGATTGTTTTTCTTTTTTAATTATCTAGTTCATTTGGAGGGTTCCTGCCTAATACCTCAGCCCAATGGCAGGAAAAATTTCCACTTATAAAAGTGCTGTGTTTGAAGCAGAGACTATTCAAATTCTTTCACTTTTGTATGCCTCAGTTGCCCCTTCTTTAAGGAACAGGGTGCAAGACTGACTTTGGTTATGTTCAAAGTCTTTGCAGACTCTTCACACTCTTTGCTACTGAGGAACCAGAAGGGGCCATACAGTCAGATGCTGTGTTCTACTTAGCTGTGCAATCGTTTTCCCTGCTATGTTAAAACATGCTCCTCTTTGAGTCTTGGTTACAGTTTTCCATCTGTTGCCAATCTGCCAAATGAACAGGAGATTCTGCCTGTGTCTCCTGTGCTTGTCTGGATCAGTGTAGATACCATGAGCAAGCTCTTGGTCTCTTAGACCGCTCATACCATCTAGCAAGAGCTGATTGTGCACTTTTCTTCCCACCTCCTCTTTCAGTGTTGTCCTTCTTGTTGGTCTCTTAAAATCATCTCTTGTGGAGTATTTGTACCATGGAAACTGGCAAAAGCAAGGTAGCAGAGCTTTATTTGGTTGTTAAATTGACCAGCACACCACTGCTGTAAGCTCCAGAGGGTTTTAATTCCTATAGCTCTCTTTGTATAGTAAACATATGGTAGCATAAGCCTAGTAAGTATTTGTAGATGACCACAGAAGACATAATATATCATAGATCTTTCTTGGTTTGACTGTGAATGAGTTATAATCTCTGTTGAATGCCTCAGTCTTCCAAACCTGCTTCTTTTGTAGAGCATTATAATACTGATATGATTTTTTCTCTTTGGGGACACATGTTCAATCAGTCCCAACACCTTCCATGCCTCCCTGGGCTAATTCTCTCTCTCCTGAGTGCCTTCATCAAGCCTCTCTCATTTAGGAGCCATAGGTGTTATTTAAGGAGGGAAATTCATTTTCCTTCTTCCTCTGGACTCAGGACAATTATCAATCAGTTTCCTCCACCAGAAGAGTTACCAGAGATAGGTGACTCAATTTTTTCAAGGGAAAGATGGAAAGAGGCAGATGTAGGGATTGTGTTGAGGAAGAACAAAACTTGGCTGGACTGACTCCAGCAGGCAGCCCACTTGTCAGCTGGCCTCATGAGAACTCCAAAGAAAAGGAAAAGGCCACATCCAGTGGTCACATTATATATTTCTTGTGTCTGCATGTAATCAGCAACACATGAATCTTATATTTCTTGTGCCTTGGGACTTCGAAGTTTTTTGCAGCACCTTATTCTTGATTGTCCTGTACCAATGCCTAGTCAAGAGCCTGAAGCAAGTAGGCTTTCAGTAAGCATTCACTGAATTGGTGAACAGTTTTATTTGACATCCACAGTTTTCAAAGTTTGGAAAACCATATGGCTGTGGTTGGAGGGCGGGAAAGGTGTTGAAGAGATTTGTCCTTTTCTTGAACCTGCTTTATTCTGTGTGCTTTAGTCAAAGTGGTAACCAGGTCCCTCAAAGGAAAGGAGGTAATTTTCAAGATGTGAAGATGCAAGCATAAGAGAAAGGTTAAGGTAGGAGGGACCCCGGGCCTTTGTGCATTGCAGTTCTGACTTTAAGGGGCCTTTTAACAAAGGGCGTCTGCAGCTCAGGTAAGCAGGGAGTTAAGGTCTGAGGAGAATGGAATTTTCCTTGTGGTCGTACAGACTTGTTTTAACCACAGGAATGAACACAAGATTCAACTTGCTCCCTCAGCTATTGTCTGGAACTCCTTTCCCTCTGGCTGCACCACTGCAGCAGCTGAGGTTTTCATGTGACATTTTTCCAAGTATTATGAGTGTTCTCTGCCCTTCTCTTTATAGCTATTTTGCTTCTGTCCTTCCAGACTCTCACCTCCCCAGCCTTCAAATGCTTTCCAATAAGTAAGGGCCCTCCAATGAGCAGGGTGCAGGCATGTGGAATGGTTTATTTATTTATTTTTAAATGTGTATCTCCTCTCCTTCCTGTGCCACCATCCTGGAACTCCTCTTTACATCCCAAAGTACCACCCTTACCACTCCCTGAATCCCAAAGCCCCGTGCAGAGGCATCTGCAGGAGAATAGGCTAATAACTAGCTAGTATTTCCAACAGCCTCATCAGCACAATGGAAGGACAGGCACATTTCTTCTTGATTAATTATTGTTGCCAGTCCCCAAGAGTTAAGTTTCTTCCAAGCCTTAGTTGCAGGTTTGCATTTTATGGATGGTGAGATTGTCTAGGCTCTTCATGGCTCCCTCTAAGGCCTCTACCTAACCCCAACCATCATCATTCACTTAGATGAATGAAGTTCCAAAAAAGTTACCCCCAAATGGACTCACAGATTGAGGGTAGGAGGACAAGGCTTATTTCACAGATCCTTTTCCTCCTTTGCCTTGATATTCTTGTTATAGCTTTTTCACTTTTCTGCCAGGTTCCTGAGTTCTCTCTGTGCCCCAGGATGACAAATGACAATAGAAAAGTCAGCATGCCTTGGAACTTCAAGCAGGCCAAGAGATCAGTGTTCACTTTTCTCTGCCAATATTGCAGTGGAAAAGCCTTTCTGCAGACAACTTAAAAATTTTTTTTGTTTTAAAGCAGTATTAGAGAGATTGAAATAGATTTCTTTCCAAAGCATTCCCCTTTGATGAGGTGCAAAGAAAAGTTAAACAAAAAGCCAAACTTTGGTTTCAAATATAAGACACCTTTATTCTAATTATAATCATAATGATCCAATGTGTTTGGGATTTCATTATTTGGAATTAGAATAAAAAAGACATCCTGTAATTATCATTGAACTTATCTTGAGGCATAAATCTAATAATTAAACACTTTCAGATTTCATTCAGTGAGTAATTAAAATAGAAAAAAACCTACTGACGATTCCTTCTCCACCTTTGTAAGGAAGGTTTTAAAATTATCAATGGGTTATGGTAGAAATTACCTCAAAATTATTATGTATAAAATATAATTGCTAACAAAATAATAATTTCTGCTATGTATCATCTTTGCTTTTGGTGATCAGGGTGTTTGAGCAGGTGAGAAATGGCAGGAATTGGATCTGAGTGAAAAAATATTTCCTTTAAGAAAGATAGCTGCCTGTGCTCCAGGTCATCAAGAAAGGGTAGCAGGTAATGCGCAATTTTTATGAAAACAGTTCTGATCAGACTTGGCAAAAAAATATTCATCCATATGTTTTCCCCTCTTGGAAGTGGAACCAGAGACTGAGGTTTGGCAGGAGCCAATATTCTAACATCCAGGGGGGAGGTCTTGGGACATAGATGTGCTTAAGGGCTTTCAGCTTCATTTACAGGGCAGAGCAGAAAGAGCACCAAACTTAGAGTCCAACTCATGTGTCTTTGGCTCCAGCTGTGTAGTCACTGCCCTGCCCTGGAGAGTGTGTGTGTGTGTGTGTGTGTGTGTGTGTGTGTGTGTGTGTGTGTTTGGGGGCGGGGGCGGAGGTGAGGAGGAACAGTGGACACAGACTTGGATCCTCCTCTGTAAATTGGGACACACAGCCCTGTGTGTCAAAGCAGACTCTTTATCTGTACCACATAGGGCAGTGGAGGAGTTATTTGGTGTGGGGAAGATGTGTGCTTAGCTGCTTGTTTTTGGAGTTGACACCTAGGAAAGTCACTCCTCATTCTTCCCCACTGGGAATAGAAATCAGGACTTTGGCATTGTTAGATCAGAAAGAGGAGAGGAATGTGGGCTGAGACCCATGTCACCAGCCAGCTGCATGGTTTATCTAACCAGGTCTGCACAGGTCAAGATTTTCTCTTCTCAAGCATCCAAACTCCTTTGATGTTCCTTGAGCGTTAAGTCCCCTGTAAAATGCTGCCTTTCTAGGGATGAATAGCACATAAAGAACAACAAATGAATGCTTCTTGAACATTTGAAGTTACAGGGAGAAATTTAAAATAAGTACGGGGTGGGGTAGGAGCTTTCAGGAAAGGTGGGGGTACGAACAACGTCAACAAGAACAAAACGATGATAGTAACAGCACCTTGGCACTCTACCCATGCTTCTTCATTTAATCATTACACCGATCCTGTAAAGTAAGTGTTTTCTCATTCTGAAGAAGTAACTAAGACCCAAGAGAATAATCGATTAGTCTAAAGGCACCCATGTTGTCGAGATAGAGGCCAGATTTGCTATTAACCATTGCAGAGTTCCCAAATAGGGTGCTCTTTGGGCTGGTGATAGAGCTCAGTGGTACAACAATTGCCTAGCATGCAGAAGGCCTTGGGTTTAATTTCTAGCACTGAAAAACAAACAAACAAAAATACAAATAAAACCTCAATTCAAATAACAGAATTTCAAACCATAAGATTTTCATCTTACTGTACATATACAAGGGACCCACTAATATACAGAGCAACAAGAAACTTAAGAGTTTGATTTTTGGAGGCAGATAACCTGGATTTGTTTATTATTGTTAAACCTTGGCTTAGATTCATTAAACTTCCCTGAACTGTAATTCCTCATCTGTTAAATGGGTATTAATTAATGTATCTACATCATATGGTTATGCAAAAGAAATAATAAAGAGCTTAGCATGATACCTGACACCCAGTACATGCTCAATAAATTCAAGCTATTAATAATTGTTTCTTGCATTAGATCTTGAAGAATGCTGGTAGTTTAAATAAATGAAGGGGACCTCAGAGAATATTGCACATAAGATACTATTTTATCTAGGTCTTGCTTTTTCTTCCTGCTCCCGAAATTTTAGATATTACTTAAGGTTTTGTCAGTGGTTCTTTTTCCAAAATTTGTTTGGACATCTCATCCGTTCATATGATAGCTATTCTTTGATTTATGTAGATAAACCCCAGAGTCTTATCTTTGGCAGTTACCCTTTTTCTAGCCTCCATTCCCCTCTTCTAATTCCTACTGCAAACTTCTCCTTCCTGCCATACCCATCATAGCATCAAAAAGTGCTTTTCTAAAAGTTTGTTTCCTTTTATGGCCCTGCCATACTCTCAGTCACTGAGAATAAGTCCTCTTTGACATCTCCTTCCCCTTTCTCTCATCCAATCAAGATGCAGTTCAGGTCAATTTTATTGACCTCAGAGTTAAGGTTGTTATTTTCAATACAGACAATTGCATTTCCTTCTTAACTGGTTAACAGATACCTCTATAAGGTGCTGTGTAGAGTCAACAGGTTCATCTTTCAGAAGATAATTCTAATGATATCAGCTCATGCTCAAAGTCCATAAGCAAAGGTGCAGAAGGACCCTCAATGACTGCTTGTTGAGTAAAGGAACTAAAGGGTGAGTGTGACCCCTTTCTTATGTTAATGAGAGATGCCCTTAGCAATGGATTTACCTCACTCCCCAAATTCCCCCTTTATTTGCAGAGCAGGGAGGAAGGAAGCTTTTCAACCTCTACTCAAGGAAAAGTTCTGGGACTCAAATGCTCCATCTCTAAATCTTTAGGTGTTCAAAGTGCAATGAACCTGTCTGATAAGCAGAGTCCTCACTGGGCCAGCCTAGCATTCCAACCAAACTCTTCAAGCAGCACTTTCTGAATGAATCCACAGCTACCCCTCAGGTAAGGTAAAAAGGAAGAAAATGCCTCCTCAGAGCAATGGGCAGTGGGCCAGGGGTCTTTGGCAGTAACTTCACTAGGTTCTACTTTAATATCCCTCACTCCCCAATTTCTCATGCCCTTAGGTTACTGCTGTACAGCCTGAGCCAAGAACTCCATGGGCCTGGACCCCATTGCCTAGAATCTCTGTCCACACCTCAGTGATCCAAAGAACAGGGGAAACAAGAGACATGGGAAATTAAATTAAACTGTGCCACCATGAGAAGCAGGAGCTGAGTCACAGATCTCAATGGCACAGGAGGAGGTGGGAGGTCCTCTCTCTCTCTCTCTCTCTGAAGGCTTCTCATTCCATTTAAAAAGCACAATGAAGTAGGACCTCATAACCCCAAATAGAAATGTGGCTGCCAAAGTTTTGGACACAGCCACACCATGTGCTTGTTAGCGGAGTCTGGTGTCAACCCACAGGGAGCTGAGTTTTATGTTTCCAGCAGCTGCATTAACAGAGCTTTTTAGCCAAGTAATATAGATGGACAAGTACCCCTACCACAGATTATGGTGACTGACATTCATGATACCATGAGACCTTGGTATGAAGCATGAAACCTGAGGCAGACATTGTAAATAAAAAATCAGTCAATTTAACCACAATTGTTTTTGGAACCTCTGAGCAGCAAAAACTCAGTAACTGAAATTAAAAAAATTATTTGCAAATGTTGTCACATATGACATAGAGTTAACATATAGTTTTTATTGAAACCTGTTAAAGAAAATAGAAGCGCTTCAATACAGAAAGGAGATAAGGTGGCAAGTAATGAAAGAATTATAAGTAGAAAACAAATATAGTAAAATGCTCAATTTTATTGTTTATCAAAAGACTATGAATTAAAACAATGATGGGATTTTAGTTCAGGCTATCAGTTTGGTAAGGGATGGACAGCTGGTCCTGGTCAGAGTTCTGAGCAGGTGGGATGGCAGTGTCTGTCTCTGCAGGGAGACTGTGAACTGGTATAATCTTCCCACAGGGCTCTGGGCCATGCTTATTTAAATACTTAAAAATAATCACTGCCATTGGTCCAGCAATTACATTTCTGGGAACTCACTCTCAGAAAATATCAGACAAATATACAAATGTACATGAACAAGGATGTCGGTAACAGCATTATTTTCATGCACTGGAAACAACCTAGGTGTTCAACAGTTATAACACAGTATCAGGATAGAACACAGCATAGTCAGTAAAACCCTGGTGTATAGAATTGTATCTGTTTATGAGGAAGGACGACCATGTTATAAAGTGGAAAATGCATTAGGGAATAGTCAGGTTTTCTCTTTTAAAGAACAAAATGAGGTATTTTGAAAGCAGTGATAGTCTGTATTTTCTAATATCATTCTTTTGGTATTTTTTTTTATCCTTTTCCCATAAAATAAGTTTATTTGGCTGTAAAAAGTTTAATATTAAGTCAACATTTTGTGTCAAATTACCACTTCTTTTTTTCAAGATGATGATAGTAGATAGCAATTTAAAAAATAGCATTTTTTGGTATTTTGTAATTTTTCCGTTTGATGTAATCTATAATAAACAAAGATTATTTATGCTAAAAGACATAAGAAATGGTATGTGTGGTAGTCAGAATAATGGTCCCTCCCTCAAAATGTCCATGTCCCAATTCCTGAGAGCTGTGACTATGTGAGATGACGTGGCAAAAAAGACTTTGCAGACACGGTCAAGGATTGTGAGATGTGGAGATGGTTCTGAATTGTCTGGGTGAGCCCAATGTAATCACTGTGGTCCTTAGACGAAGGAGGCAGGAGGGTCAGAGTCATAGAGATCTGAAGATGCTATGCTGCTGATTTTGAATGTGGAGGAGGAGGCACTAGTTTAGAAACACAGGGAACTTCTAGGAGCTAGAAAAGCAAGGCACCAGTCTCCCATCGAGTCTCAAATGGGAACACATCCTTGCTGACACCTTGATTTTTAGCCTTATGAGACTTTTGCTTTCAAAACTGTAAGACATCAGATTTGTGTTGTGTGAAGCCTCTAAGTTTGTGGTAATTTGTTGCAGCAGAAACAGCAACAGCAAATAGCACATTTCCCAGACTCACAAAACTGCTGTCCATGATCAAGGTGTAGTGGTATCTGCTTATAATCCCAGCACTTAGAAGTCTAAAGCAGTAGGATTGTGAGTTCAAGGCTAGCCTGGGCTACATGGGGAGATCTTGTCCCCCCCATATCAAGCAAACAGCAAACAACAAAAACTGCTGCTCACAGTTGGGCTTGCTTGGGGTAAGAGTAACAAGAGGGGAGAGGAACAGCTTTTGGTTTAGGGAGGAGCCTTATCAAGCCAAAATTAGTTAAGGTTGGAGAAGGTGTATGGTTGCCAGGAGACTGGGGTATCTCCATAAGAAGAATCATTACTCCCTTAAACTTGGCTTCAAGAAGTTTTTTAGTTGTTGAACCGTTTCCTTTCCCTTTAAACTCTGGAATGAGACAGATTCATGTTGACTGTGTTCACCTCTCGGTCCCCAGCACTTAGCATCAAGCCCAGCAGCTGGCGAGCCCACGATCACATGGTTTTAAATAGGCAAATTCGTGGAATAAGTTTCAGAAGCTTCTGTCTGCTCTCTGAAGCACATGTTTTTTCTGGAGCAGAACTCAGGGCTGATTTCCTTCTCTTCTCCTGCTGCTGGCATAGAGTTTAAAGCTAGTGTGGCCTTTTCTTCCCACTCAGGGAGTTTTTCTTTTCAGAGTTCAGAAGCTCAGCCCAGGTCTGAGCTGCTGGCATTTGGACACTTTCCCAGTTACATGGTATAGATGTGGTAGTTTACACTTGGTGTGCTGGAGGTGCACATGAAGGCCTCGGTAGGATCTTGATTTCAAATGTCTTAAGAATGCTATGGGATGGTCTACAAATAAGATATCTAGGATCTCAGAAGAGGACTAAGCCCTGACACAAATGCAGGAAAAGGGTTTCCCACTGACTTCTAAGCTCCAATGTCCCTAGAGTCCTTAGATTAACTTTAACTTCTTTCACAGAAGTCTGGAATCCTTGCAGGCATCTGGAGGAGTTTGAAGTGGGATTGGTTTTATGTGCACCATTTCCCCATGGAATGTTTTCAGATCCCTGTGGGGACCCCCTCAAGGGTGTGTAGGGCTTTCACTGCTGCCCTGTGGTAGAGAGGACAAATGTCTGACTCCAAACATAGCATCACTCACTCACCCTGGCTTAAAGTCCTAAAGGCAGGAGGAAGGACTTGCTTGTAGGCATTCTTCCCTGCCACCTCGAGAATGTGGGCTGCCTCGGAAAGTTATGATTTCCTTGCTCAAGTCGTTAGTGTTGGGACAGAGTTTGAAACAGCCTTGTAAGCCAGATTTTAGCTCTGTTGGGGCTAGATTCTATTCATAAAGGTTTCACCAACTTTAAATCTTGTGACTCCATCATCCTTATTTATAGATCGGGTCATATTGTCTCATAGTAGAGTTTGGTCACAAACAGTTAATTGAGTAGAGTCCAGACCAGTGTGGTTGAAGATAAAATGAAAGAATATACACTAAAAGAGAGAATGAAGGATGACTAGTTAGCAGAATAAATCCTCCTGTGCCCTAAAACTATAGAAATCCTAAATCCATGAAGGTGTATAGAATTGCAAAAATTAGTTCATAAGTAACAAGTTGGCCAAAATAGATCCACTTTAGTTCTGTCAGAAAGCAGGGAAACAGATGGAATGTCCTCTATGGCTTCTTCCAGCATCATTCTGGCACTTCTTTCCTCAGTCCAATTTGTCTTTGTTTATACTAAGTTGGTTGTTTCTTCATCTGGTTGCCTCTGAGGTCTTATACCAAGGAGTTGGTAGATCTTGTTAACCAGAGGCAAAATACAGATAGAAGGATCCAGGGAATAATATTTTCAGGTTATATCTCTCCTCCAGGAGCTGTGCAAGGGGCTTTAGTATTTATTTTCTCATGAAATTAAAAATTGCCCACCATGCCCTTCTCACTTCATCCCCAGGAGGGACTTGGGGGATGAAGGGCATGGAACTTGACAACACACTGATTAATCAAAGGTGAACAGATCCGAACCTCTCTGGTATTTTCTCTTCTCTCACAGTTTTCCTTTGCTTTCATCCTAACTACTAAAGCACTGAGTCGAGAGCCTAGGAGTTTTGCCCATACTTCTGACTTAGGGAAATGTTACAGAGCCTTCTTTTACACAAACAAACCTATAATTGGACCTGTAATTCAAAAAGAAAACTACAAAATCAAAATGAATAACTGTTTAACTAAATGTCTAGAAAACATAGCATGTTAACTAACTCAGAAGCAACTCAATTCCTAGTTACATGTGAATTTATTTAGCGGGGGATGTGGATGCATTTTAATAACTTTGATATGATGTGGAATGCAACCTCTAAAATAGCTTCTTTGAAGACCAGAAAAACTTTGCAGGAATCTCTATAGCTCCCTGGAAGGCTCCAGCCCATTTAGAGCCAGTGAGGTGCACCAGGCCTTTGGCAGCTTCTCCTGGGCCTGAGTTCTGAACACTGGGTGGCAGCACGGAACTTCCCAAGCTTTCTGCAGACACTGAATGCAAACCCGAGCAATTCCACCTTAAGAAGGGCCACGCACAGAAGCATGCAAAAAGTGCAGTAATTCTTGGACGTGGCTAATCTCTATAATTCACCTGATTGCAGATACAAGTGACAGCTGCAATAGGGGTGATGTTCTCTCATTCGCTATGTCACTGGCATGCTATTTTGAATCTTCCTGAGATTAGAAAAAGGATTACAATTGCCCCCAGGGCCTTGCCATGTAATTTTTATCAGTCTTGATCTGTGTGTTCCCCCAGGCGATGCATGTACCTCTGTGTGTGTATGTGTGTGTGTGTGTGTGTGTGTGTGTGTGTGTGTGTGTGTGTTTGTGTATGCCTGCATACATATGTGACGAATAGGCCCACGGTGTGATTAGGCTCTTGTGGACCACAGGGCCATGTCTTGTTTTGTTTTATTTATTTTTTAACTACTGGGTCTGTATTTCAGGATTGGTCCCTAACTCCAAGACTCTTGGCTTCTCACTTTCATCCATTCCCTTGAACTCTGGCTTAGCCTCAGTTTCATGGTCATACAATCTGTGTGGGTGGACACTGATGGGAGATAAGAAAAAAGATCACCATCTTTTCTTTAATGTTCTGCTATCACGGCCCAAAAATTCTTAATAATTATTAACAAAGGTTCTTGCATTTCCATTTGTAGTGGGCTCCAAACATCATACAGCCAGACCTACAATGGAGGTGAATTTCAACCTAAGACTTCCGTGTGGTCTATTCTTTCTCAGCCTAATTTAAGTAACTGGCTTGGTTTAGAACTGAGAATGCACAACTGTGGGCTTTTGGTCCAGCATACTTGGGAGCCTGCCCCTCACCACCTCCATGTGGCGCACACATGGTAACTCTCTAAGGCCTCTTCATCCATTAGGAGAGTACATCTGTCCCTGCTTCACAGGGCATGGCAAATATTAAATGTCAGGAGATATGCAAAATGGCTTGGCACACTATAGACATTTGACAAATACTGCTTGCCTTCTTTGCCTCATCGCTCCTGGAAATCAGCATTGATTCTATCCACATCATCTCCTCTGTCCAGAGTAGCCAGTCTGAGTGAGAATTAAAGCTTAGTTTCATCTCAAGTAAGCAGGATTAGTGCAAATATTCAGCCTACAGCCCAAGACCCTGTTTGTTGAAATCATTCCTTCTTTGGTTCCAAGCAAGAGATCATGGTCAAACAGTGGTTACAATTTCTGCATCCTAGGAAAACCTGGCTTTATGGAGATCCCTGCTGTTGAAGAACCTTGAAAGGGAGTTTCTGACTGAGGTATCATCTTTAAAAGACCTCTGGCCCTAATTAGCTTGATAGTTGCACTTTCATTGTGCCTTTTCTTTCAAGGATCTGTAAACACTTGACAAACAACCATTAATCATGACCTCCCAGCTTGCTATCAGATGACTACTGACAGATTCATCTTCTGCTTGGGCAGGGCTGGAAGGTCTTGGGTCCTATGCCTGTGTCTGTTCAGGGCTCTTGTGTTGTCTTGAGCAACTTTTCTGGACCTCAGTTACTTCATGTGTAAAGTGAGGTTAATAAGTTCTGTTTAGAAATTATTCCTATGTATAAATCCTACAAAGATGAAATAGCCCACCATGGAAACATTAGAGAAATAATTTCACAGTGCAAAGGATTGCAGTATTATGTTTTGACAGTTGAGTTCAAGTTTACAATCCAGTGCTACAAGGAACAATATGCTTTTATAGACATGGATATTTCTTGTTGCTAAGACTGGGGTCAAATGTCCAAGAAGCAAATGGAAAATTCCCTCAAACACTGAGATGTTAATTGACTTTATGATAATGCAAACAGTTCACTTACCCATAGCTCACAAAATATTGAGAAGATAACAGAGGCTCAATGAATTTTTCAGTGGGCCTCTTCAGACCTTTAATCACTCCTATGTCAGAGTGATTTTTCCATCCTCTGAAGTTTTATAACTTTCAGTATCTATCATGGTCATGTGGTACTGAGGTCAGGCAAATGTGGCATGAAACAGCTCCCTGTCTTCTCATCTGACAGTAATCTCCTTGAGTGGGGAGGATGGGGTAAGTAGATATTTGCTACCACCTACCCAGCACAGTGTTCTGCCCCAGTGGGCCCCCTACAGGGACTACCAGAGACTGGCTGAGTTAGTCTGCCACTTCCAACTTTGTAGGCTCCTGCAACATGCTTAGGAGTTGTGTAAGAAGAAAATCCTCTGAAGTTCTTCTGTGTGGTCCAAGCTAACTGCTGAAATTTGGATCTTAAACGCCCACAAGGCCCATGTGCTAAAGGCCTGGTTCTCGGCTTAGTGCTATGGGGTGGTGGTGGAGACTTAGTGGGAATCTTCCAGTCATTGGTAGCATGCTCTTGAAGGGGATTGTAGGACCCAGACTCTTCCTCTTTCTGTCTTTTTTGTTTCCTGGACACCGTGTGGTGAGCAGTTGGCATCAGGGCTCGTGCTTTTTCCCACGAGAGGTCTAAAAGCAATGGGCCTGACCAGTTATGATTGGAACGTCTAAACCTGTAAGCCAAAATAAACCTTTCCTCTTTACAAGTTGATTATCTCAGGCACTTGTTACAGTAACAGAAAGTAAGCAAACAGCTTGCACAATCTTTCTTAAAGACATCATACAGGAATGAATCTGACTGTATATTATTGATTATTAAAGACTGATGTTATCTCAACTGATTGTATATTATTGATCATTAAAGACTGATGTTCTCTTTCATTTAATGAAAGGAGATAGCTATTTACAATATTGATGAAAACATGAATTTAGTGTTTATCCTGTAAGTTATGGGAAGAGTAGGAAGGGGTTCTCAAGCTTTCTGTCTCTGACTAATCAATCTGTTACAATAATTAAGGCCACAGTCTTTTTTTTCCCTCTTAATTTAGCCTTTGAAAGGGAGGCCTGTAATCTCATGGCATGAAGTAGCATCTGAGACAAAAGGCCAGATTCTTCTTATAGCCCCAAATGATGAACCGCTTTCAGTAATTTGATCTTCTCACTTCTCATCCTAATTGTCCTCCTTCCTGGAAGGGGGAGGCTGACCTTGACCTGTTCCCCAGCTCTCAGACTCTGCTAAAGAGGCAGCTGACCGAGTCATTGAAATCTTTCAGTTGGGGCAGGGAGGAACAGATCTTTACTTTAGGCTGAGGTTTTTCTGAAAACTATAAAGCTAATGATCCCTGGAAACAGCTTGACTTTACTCCCAAGCTTTGAATAATCTACTTGTGATGGTAAAAACGAAGCCATAGTAAGTCATTTAGTCCATTCCTCTGTTTCTGGGTTGTATTATATATAAAAGTTCCAGAAAAGGTGGAATAATAACCATCCCCATGCTTGATAGCACTTTAGTGTTTACCAAGCATTTTATATACATCATTTCATTTACTGCTTTCCCAAAATACTTCAAATTAGTTATTACGATCTCCAGTTTACAAAGCAAATTGAAGGTCAGAGAGGTTATAGCTGAAAGTCATGCTGCTTACCAGTGCCAGTGCCTAAACATGGTCCTTATCAAATATTCTTTCTACAGCATTACTGTACCAAGCTCTCTGGTAAGTTTATGTTTTACCCAGGCAAGGAATTTCTACCACTGGCTTTTGGTCCCATGGCCTTTAGAGATGACTAATATGACTAATATCTATCTATCTATCTATTCCTCCTTCTACTCTGTTACCTTTGTTCTCTCCTGACCTAATGCAAATAGAGCAACCTAAATTCTATAGGACTAGACCAACATAGAAGGTAGAATTCTCTATCTTCCTCTCCTCCTCCTCGTCCTCTTTCTCAATTGAATTTAGGGACTTGCACATGATAGGCAAGTGTTCTACTACTTGGGTGGTGCCACCCCTCTTTTTGAGATAAGGTCTCTCTAACTTTATCCAGGTTGGCCTTGAACTCGAGATCTTCCTGCCTCCATCTCCCAAGTAGCCAGGTTTATAGGCATGCACCATCACATCTGATTTATACCAAACTTCTTTAGCTTTTTCTTTCATTTGCTCTCTGGTCAACCAGTTCTGCCATTGGACAAGTCATTTGTCTGACGTAAGTTTTTGTCCCTAAAATAAGGGGATGATATCACATATTTCACAGGGTTGTTCTAAGAAGCAAATCAGAAAATGCATGTGAAATGCACACATGGAATGCATTACAAATTAATACACTGAAAAATGTTTTTCCTTATTTTCTTTTTCTTTTCCTTTCCTCTCTGGCTTTTTCACTGTCTTTGCAAATCCCTGAAGTGAGGGCATCCTCCCCACGTATGGGTATATATTGGTAGCCTGGCATTTTACTAGGAAAGGTACTCTATGTTTGAGACTGTAAACAAGCCATGTAGAGAATCCTAGAAACACTTGAGGGCTCATCAGAAGTTAGTGGTCTCTCTGCTGACTCGAAGCCTTTTATTCTTGTATAATCCGTGTGCACCAATTATAGGCCTAAAACATAGCCAGGAGGTGCCACCTAACAGCATTTGATTTATTAGTTTTATTAAACACAGATGCCTTTAATGTGGAGTTGTTTGTAGCCTGTGCTGGATTTCTAGCTACTTTATCGCATCTATTGGCTAATGTATAAATTATCTTCAAAGGACATGGCTTTTGCTTTTTATCACACTTTCTCTCCAACTACCACAGAAGAGGTCACTTGGGAGACCCATCCTTTCACGGCAAGAAAGTAGCCTCGTAGATCAAATGTGTATTTGTTCTGGAATGGCACAGCAGCTAGGCCAGGCCCGGAGGAGATGCTGGCATGGCTTAGAAGTCATTATCAGTCACTCACCCAATGGGCCTCATGGGTGAGGGCTGTGTTAGAAGATGAGTCCAGAGAATAGAGTTGTGGAGTCAGGGACCCCAGTGTGCTAGGAGATGCAACTGACTTGAGGTCAGGCAGGGTTTCAAATCCTGCATTTGCAGTATGCCAGCATCGTGACTTCAGAGGCAAATTAGGGAAACTTTTGGAACCTCAGATGGCTTATCCTTAAAATGGGGTTAATAATAGCTTCCTCCTAGTATTCTTGTAAGCACTAATGGGGTTATCACCCACTACGAGTTTCCTTTTCCTCCCCTTGGCAATTAGAGCCTCAGCTGAGGGTCTTAACCATATGGTTGATGTTGGTGAAGGGACCATTGGTGATGGGAGGTCTTTTTTTTTTCAATGCAGTTTGATGTTTGTATTGTGCCAAGACCTCAAAAAAGTTAAAAGATGAAAATCCTTTCCTATAACTTGTATTAATATATAGCAGTTATCTCATTCTTCCATCTTTCTCTATTGTATGTTAAGTTGCATGAAAGCAGTACCCTGTTTTTAATCCATTTTTGACTTTCTTTTAATACCCAGCATACAAGGCAGGAGGTCAAAAAGTGTTTTTGAGTCAAAATCAAATGGATTCTTTTTTCTTCCTCTCTGATTATTTTGTTTACTTTCTATTTGAGCCCAGCAGACTCAAGAGGAAGGTTTTAAGGGTACAGACTGCTGCTATTAGTTTTTGAGGTCTGGGAACTAGCCTGGCATTTTACAAAAAACAAACAAACAAACAAACAAAAAAACATTGAATGGTGAATTAAGAGACAAAAGGCCATGGCCTCATATGAGTTGACTTGAGTTCTGGCTCTGTTACTTAACATCTTTGAGCCTCAGTTTCCTTATCTAAAATCTGGGGATGATGAGAATAGAATCTACCTTCCAGACTGGTGGTGCAGATTAAATGAACTACTCTATTTAAAACCTTCGCATAGTGCCTGGTCATAGGGAATGCTGCATGTGCTTGTTGCTGTTAGTACTGCTACTATTTCTAACTAGCTGATGTGCAGGGTGAGTTAGGCAGGACAAACCTCTTCTGGCTACAGTATTCTGTGATTTTGATGAATCCAAGGGAATAAAAAGATGCAAGAAATGGGGAGCCAGAGATGCAAGGTGATTCAGAACTTGGGTACAAGAGGCCTGGGGTTGTGTCCATTATCTCTGGTTCTGGCTCTGTACAGGGTGTAAGTGACTTCCTGATGGTGCTATCACAGAGGATTTAAATCTCTGCTGACACCTGACCAGGTATTTGGTGTTTTTTTGTGTTAGATGCTGAAGCTAGTAGATTGAGCCCTGTGATACTCTTAGCAGCCAAGGTCTTTTGGCTTACAGAAATCTAAACTCAAAAGTATGGGGGGAAGGGGGAATTCCAGTTCCCTGAAACTAGTGATAAACTTCAAAGATGAATGTCAAAGTGGGAGCTTCAGTCCCAGGAATGTTTTAGAAAGTAGAAGGTCTAGAGACTGAGGCTAAAACCTATGACTAGAATTATTCAGGTCTTGTTATTCCAAACCTGAGAGGGGAATGGAACTGAAATAGAAGTGGGCTTGGCTGTCATTTTTGGCCTTTGGCACATTCTGTCATCAAATATAAAATAGTTGGGAAAATACGATGCCGAGTGATTGGGGGGCAGTTGGCAGGTGGGGCTCACAAAGCTTCTTGCTCGAAGCAGCAACTGTCTTTGGGATGGATGCACCCTTAAAGGAACAGCAGAACTTGATACCTACAAGGTTGCTGTGGAATGCAGCCCCAGGAGAAACACCTACAAAAGGGAATAGCATTTATGACTTGTGTGGAGGGGAGGGGAGGAATAATTTACTACTGACAAAGGAATGTTTTTCTTCCATCAAAAGTAGAATTTATTGTCTGTGTAATGTGTGTTGTATCCAAATTAAAAAGGCAGCATTTTGTTGGCGATGTTTTTTTCTGCAGCATCCACTCTAGACACCAGAATTATTTAAAATATTAAAATTAACGTTTTTTGTTTTCAGTTAATACAGACCATTACAGAAAATTCATGCATGGAAACATAAGGAATAATTAAAATCTTTTATAATCTGACTACCAAAGATAACCAATTAGGCTCCTGTTGTAATTCCATATCTGCTACAATTTTGAAACATGGTTCAAAATGGCATGCAAACATTTTAATTCTAACTTTTAAATTTAACAATTAAGCTTAAGTATTTCCATGTGGTTAGAAATGTTCATAAAATGATTGTGATGGCTTTATAATATTCTATTTACTTCTGTATTTGAATTTACTTAACCATAATAATGCTGGCAAGCCAACACTTCATATCTCTTCCTACATGACAGATACTGTTCTAAGAATTTTACATATCCTAACTCACGTATTTCCCCAAACAACATTGCAAGGTTTGTACTGCAAATAATCTCTGCTTTACAGGGGAAGACACTGGAAGGTTAAGTCATTACTGGAGGTTGCTCAGCTGCTTGAGTGACGGGCCCAGGATTTGAATCATGGTGGCTACTGCTCTAAGGGCTGCTGGTTACAACTCTGTGTACTCAGCCACTCTATTACTGTAGACATTCAGATTGCATTAATTTTGTTTTTTTAATAAAAGTGCCATAAAGGAGGTTTCCTCTTTTTCTTTACATGTTCAGATTTAGGACCTTGAACCAGGCTATCTCTTCAGTGTTAGGTGTAGGGCCTGCTGGGTATGAGAGAAACAGGATTCTGGAGGGCAGCCCCTAACATGAAAACCAGATTGCTGGTGACACAGTCAGAATTAGGACCCCTTTTCTGATTCTTTCCTTTTTCATTCCACTATTTTCATATGAAAAGACGTACACAAAAATCTTCCTAATGAAGAAAGACAATGCAATCTTTTGAAAGGCTAAAGTCTAGAAGGAGCAGAGATGATGACTTATTAATTTCAGCAGGTTATTTTCCATATTTATGACTTGGATTAGCAGGCATTGGGCTTTTAAAAAGCTTTTTAACGTTGGGCAGGATTTTTGTACCCTTTTTGCTCTGGATTTTTAGTATAATACTTTATCTGAGTAAGGAGACAGGATGAAGGGTGAAGAACAAGTATAGGGGTGGCTTGTCCCTTTCCAGCTCTTCTCAACACTGAGGCACACCCTTTTCTCTGTCCCTGATCCTGGTCTAGCTGTCCACCCACCTCTTGGGCTCCCAGGCCCTCAGAGCTCAGTGAGGTATGATGCCAATGAGGCTCTTCCAAGAGGCTTTCAGGTAAGATATGCTTTTTAGAACCCATCCTCCTCATCTGAACCTCAAGAACTAAGAAGGCTATAAGAAGCCTGATTTTGACCATGGATCTACAGTTCTCCAATTTAGCTTTACCAGCAAAATTAATTTATATTTGGATTTCCCTATGCCTCTAATCCCTATTTCTCAATTGATTTAGAATCTATATGCAAAGGTGCATGATTAAAAGTCCTTTTAAATTCAACTTGATCATTGGGCGCTGGAGACAAAATGAGAGTCACAGATTTCTTCCCGACTTCTGTTCTCTTAAACACTTAAAGGAACAGTCTGAGCACACTCCCCATTCTTCACTCTTTGGAGAGAATTCTACCTTGAGAGAGAAACTACTGGACATTTCTGAGGCTCAATTCTTAAAGATTTCTGTGATGCAGAATTCTGGTAATGAGTGGTAAGAGAGAAAGGGGAAGCAAGCAGGAGAGGGTTGCAATGAAATGACTAAGATTCACTCATTGGGAGGAATGAAAGAATATGGATGGAAGAATTGGGGGAGAAGGAGAAAAGCCAGGAGTTCACCCAGATTGGCTCTTGTATTATGGTTTAGATCTAAAGTGTTCCCCAAAATTCATGTGTTAAAGGGTTGGTGCCCAGTTGGTGGTGATATTGAGAGGTGATTAAATCATGAAGTTGCTAATCTCATCAATGGATTGATCTGTTGAAAAGATCACAGTTTAAAGGGTTATTAGAAGATAAGGCATGGGTGGAAGAAGAAGTTCACTGATACACAGAATATATCTTGTCCCTGATCCCTTCCTTTTGCTATTTCTCTGCGTCCTGGGCACCATATACTTGCTGCCATAATATTCCACCTCATTACAGGCTTGGAAACAGGGAACCCAATCAATCATGGACTAAAACCTCTGAAATCATGAGCCAAAATAAACCTTTGGTCCTTTAAATTATTTTTCTCAGGTGTTTTGTCACAGTGATGGAAAGATGACTAATGCATTTGGGGAAGGGATCCAAGTGTTTGTTGAGAAATTGAGAATATGTGAGAGAAATTGACAATCAGAGGAATGGGCAAAGACAACACCGTAAAGCTTCAACTGGGGACTGTGAACTAACTGAGCCTTTATGTTTTTACTGAAAGAAACTGATAAATATTTAAAATCTCTTAAAAACCCAGGGCGGTTGAATTTCTTTGTATATGACTTTGTTTGTAAGAGAGGTTTATGAGTTGATCTTAAATAATAAATTTGATGCAATATATGTGATGAAATGGAAGTGGCAGAAACCATTCTAAGTGTCCCAAACCTTGTCTGTGTAGCTACTCCAGGGCTGAGGACAGTCCCACATTGAATCTATGCTGTTTTGTACTAAAAATGAGCATCTGGGGGAGACCTCCTCACCGTCCTTTGGTGTGTACTTGTTTGAGACACTGCACACAAATGTCCTAGAGAATAAAGATTGAGGGGTGTCAGCTTGCTCAAGAATAATGCTCCAGTGAAGAGGGAAGGGGGGAATTCCGATATCCATCCTTCAGAACCCAGCCTTTGCATTGAAGCTAAATGCTAGGGTGCAATTAAAGAAGGGTGGGCACAACAAAGAGTAGCTTCATAGGATGCCACCCACACCAGACAACCTCAGGGATTCAGCCAGGCAGCCAGTTTTATTAGATTGCTGGTGGGAAACCTGGGACCTCTTCTAGGTTTCTGCACCTTGGTCTCAGGCACATGTGGCCTTAGTAACTGTCATGTACAACAGAGAGCATTGGCAGACTACATATGGAGACATAAATACAGAAATCTTATTTTGTTTTTCCTCAGTACTGGAGTTTGAACTCAGGGCTTCCTGTTTGCTAGGCAAGCTCTTTACCACTTGAGCCATTTTCCAGTCCTAAAAATGCTGTTCTGTGTTAGCAACAGATTAAGCTGATGAAGTCTTGGCAACAAAACTTAAGTTTACTTTTATGCATCTTCTCCTGATAGGTCAGAGAAACCTTATGGTATTCACTGGATAGAAGGAGGGAGAAACCTTCAAATGAATGTCAGCTGCACAGCAAAAAGTTTTGAAGAAGTTTGGCAGAAGCCCCAGTCAGCAGTTACATCTGTGCTCCTGACATCAGTCTGTGCTATTTGGATTTGAGGCCTCAGCAGATGGACTGCTTGCCACGTGTCTGTTTTTCCTGGCTTCTGTTTTCCAACAGCTCTTGCTATTGGATCAAGTTATTAGCAGATCTAACTCCTGGGCACTCAACTGTTTATCCAGATAGGCGCCCTTACCATACAGTCCTCTACTTATCATTGGAAGGATTGGAAAGGTCCTTCTTTTCTAGCCAAATATGGTATCCCCCTGCCCACCTGAAGCAGGCATGGCTTTGCATCAGAACTGCTGGCACAGAGCTTTCACAAAAAGATCTTGGTGCTTTCTGTGCACTTAGCAGTATATTCAGAGTCAGTTTGCAGAGCCAGAAAACAAGTCCTGAACTCTAGGAGCTGGATGTCAAAGTGGGAATTGGGAGGAGAGAGAAGCATGGTTACTGAAAGACCTTGAGTTCATCTCCAAAGGTATGAACTAAGAAATATACATATAAATGGTGCATACCTGTTGTTAGGGAACCTCACTGGTGGGAAGTACATTTTGTCCCAAGAGTTAGTAGCATGATTTAGGAGAGAACAAAGTCACACATGCATAAATTTAATCTCCACAAGAATTTGCAGAACAGACAGCCTGATAGCAGGTTCCATGGTTCTCTTTGGTTTCCTCATGGTGACATTTAGTCCAGGGTTGTGGAGTCCAAAACTGGCTCACAAAGGCTATCCTCTTGTCATTCCATGTGCAAACACATTATGTCTCCATTTGGGTTGGGTAATTATGGAGACCATAATCATATGGGCCAGGCAAGTACCCAATTGTCCTATGCTATCATTTCCATTGAAAGAAACAACACAAAGTTGCACAGTAATGAGAAGCTGGCTGGTGTAGGGGGTTCTCCATGGTGCTATTGGCAATGACTGCCCAATGGCAGCACAATTCAGGAGGGAGGGCTCAGCTCTTTCTAGTGCATGCTTAAGGCAGGTACTGGAAATCTGTCTGTTTGTGCTGTGGTCTTGGAATTCCATTTCTCCTCAGAGGCTCAGTCGGAAGCCAAGCATTAAATTTTATCTCCAACTCTTTGCTCACAGAAGTTGCAAGATGGATTTGCTTTTAAACCAGGAACATCAGAACATGGGATAGAGAGGGATTGTGAGAATTCCTAACTTTAGATTACCTAAAATACCTGGCAAAGTGTTTCAGATTCTGAAAAAGAGGGGAGTTGACACTTCGCTTAGGTTTGGGGGAAAATGTAGCCTTCTGCATTTCTAAAAAGAAAAAAAGTCTCAGAATCTCACCAGCAGACTTTATATCAACATTTGAAGTTGTGAGAATGAATCAGACAAACACAGAACAAACGTTCCTGGAAAAGCAGAGGGGCTGAAAATGGAACTGTAAAGTATTTTGGCAGTTTGGGATTTTGGAATATTATTAGCACCCTCCCACCCCAAACACCACCAGATAATTGACTGTCTAAATTCATCTGCGATTTGTTTGCCTCTGAGACAAGTGATTTTGAAGCCTATTATTGAGGCACGGTTCCCTTGAAATGTTTCCATTCCTTTTTTTGGAATTGTTGTTGTTGTTGTTGTTGTTAAGAGTAAATCAGAGAGTTTGGTCCATTTGGAGTATGATTTTTGGTTTTAAATCATTTCAGACACCCACCCCACAACCAAAGCTCCCAAGAAAGGGGCCATTCCAGTAATAGACACACAGCCTCATGTCCCAGCCTTGGTACCAGAGAGGGCAGAGATTAGGGAATTCAAGAGAGGCCTCCTTCCTAAATCAGATATCTGCTCCCAGCTCTGTTGGGTACACGGGTTCTTGATCTCCCATCCCCCTGCCAGAAGATGACTTGCAATCTGGGAAAACTGTATTTACTTCAACATCTGCACTTAATGCAATTTTGTGTCATTGAGCCCGATGGACTTTTTGTCTGCTTTATTCTACGATGTAGAGAGCCAGGCCGGCCTAATGCATAGGAGTGATCAAGCAGACCATTAGCTCGACAGATCACATAAAGACAACCTGATATTAAGTCTCCTGGAGTAGGAGGGAAGCCCCAATAAGGTCTGGAAGGGAAGATGTCTGCTTGCATTGGGAACAGAATGGAAACTGAGACTGGGGTACCCCAGTTTCAGGGGCAAAACTCACAATACGCATCTACTACCGCTAATCATACTGCCTTCATTCTGCAGTGGGACTCTGTTGACTCAATTAGGCCACCTGGTGGTGCAATTCAGCTATCATCACTAGCATTTCTGAGCTGTGGATCTTGGCTGGGGAGGAGGCAGTAGGGTGGCAGGGAGTAGAAGGTGACTTGTGGAGGGGTGTTGTAGTGATTTATGTGAGTTTCCCTGTTTGATTTTCTCTTTTCTTCCCATCCTCTTTTCTACCACCTCTATTTTCATTTTAGAAAACTAAGTTCACTGTCTCCACTATCTCAGCCCCTTTGCTTCCTCCACCTGCCTTCTTAGACCTAAATAGATTCCTTTTTTTCATTTGGAAATCACACATTATTGCTATCTATACATTGTCACCAAAACCAATTTGTGCAAACTAACAGGGTTATCAGCACCTCTAAAATGAGATTAAAACTGCTTCCAATGAAACAGATAAAAACCAGATGAATGAAGCTCGCTAATAAGACATTAAAGATAATGACAAGAATCATTAACTGGCATGATACATTGAGCAGTTATGAGGAGTCAGATGCCCAGGACTAGTAAACTAATAAAAAGAATCTACCTTTAATTCCCTTTAGTCAGTGAGATTATAATCACATCAACATTATGCTTTTTTGGTTATTATTTATCTGTGAGAGCAATATTACACCTTTCCTCCAAATTGCTGGAACTTATTAGAGAGAGAGAGAGAGAGAGAGAGAGAAATTGAGAGATTGAGAGACAAAGGTTGCTTTGGGTAGCAGAGCTCTTCTCATTTCAGCTCTTTAAGAATAAAAAAAGGATGCTTAATAACCTCCTTTATGCAGACACCCTCTCATTTGTGTTTCTTCTCAGAGAGGGGCCTATTCATAGCCAGACTGTTTTGCATTACACGATCAGTTAGTCAATTATTGCATTAACATGACACATCAAGACAATCTGAAAATTACATTTCTGCTGGGTAGCATCTTGGGGGTTGGCTGAGGCCACTGCCACCTTGGAGTCTGACTCTTTGTAGCAGGGAGTCCTGGCCATCCTTCAGCTGGTTTATCTTCCTGCTTTGTTTAAATAATGGGGAAGGAACATGAAGGAGAGCAGCTATTTACTATTCATTTAGAATTTTTCAAACCTTACCCTGTTGTAGGTGCAGTTTTCTACTCCAGGAATACAAGTGAATCAGAATTTGGCTCTGCCCTCAGGATCCCAGTGTAGTGGGGAAGGACAGGAACAGGGGTGGGGAAAGGTAAACAAAGGTGATAACAAGTAAACAAGCCCATGTGATCAATGACTGGCACCTTGGGTGCCTAGAAGAGTGAGTTACTCTCTGGAGAAGTCAGAAAAGGCTTTCAAAAAGAGGAACTCTTTGAAGTACCTAGGAAAGGAAGAGTGGGGTTTTGCTAGAATGAGAAAAAGACAGGGCAGAGACGAAGTAGGTGCACAAACAGTCATACACACAAAAAATTCTGCTGTGATGTGGGAAGAAATGTGTGGTAGGGAATGGTGGCCTGGGGGACTCTGGTAAAAAGAGTTTGGGGCCAGTCAGCAAGGACCCAGATTCTATGCTGAGGTTTCCACATTTTATCCTTGATCATTTGTAAGGGTAGCTACACGAACAAACTTGAGTTTTGAAAATATCACATTGATGAAGATGCAGAGAAAGGATTAAAGCCAGAAGAGAAAGGAGTCCAGGAAACCCTGCTTGAGGCATGGCGCAGTGAGAAAACCAGACAGGACTGAGACAGGTGTGTATTTCTACCTGAACTAAATGGCTGTGCATTCTTCAGTAAAATCATGTCTTGAACTGCAATTGCTCATCTGTAAATCCAGGATAGCCATATCTACTTCCAGAAGCTGTTGGAAAGATTAGAAATAATATAAAATAAGGCCTAGGTACCCAGTGCATGGAAAGTATATGTGCATGTTTCTAAGTGCACTACAGTGATCATTCTGTGTTAAGCACGTCTGTGGAAGGGGCTGGGGTAGAGTGGTAGCGGCTGTGGGGTATGTATGTGGGTGTGCATGCACCTTGCTGTTAGAGAAATTGATAAATAAAATAGCATTAAATTATCACATTATGTTGATAACAGAAGGAATGTATAACAAAACATACACGCTCAGATGGAGACACTGTTTCTGTCATTGGTGTACTCTGTTCAATGAAATTGCATGGATTAGACATTTTTGAATATATAAAAAGAGACAGCAAGTTACAAATGACACCCATCTCAGAAAAATAAATATTTACTAAGTAGATGAATAAATAAAACATGAACTGAGGGCAAAAAACAGTGAGAACATTAATTTTACTACTAGTCAATAAGATAAAAAAAATTCGCTTCCAGTCTTTTCATTTCCCTCATCAACTAATATTTTACTCATGAATTTAACATTCAATGAAAAGTATTATGACTCTCTAGATATCCTTGGCCTCTGTATACCATGGGTATAGAATAAGGTGCCTAGTATACAGTGGTGAATAATGCAGGCAAAGCCTTGCCCTGAGCTTATAGTAGAGTGAACGTGGGCAGTTGGGTCTTATGAAGCCTACCAAATGTGTGGGCTCCTCCATTTCCCACTGACTTCACTGTCATTCCAGGTGAGACTTGAATGATGGCTATACATGCAAAGATGGAAGGTAGAGGGCAGTGGGATGGAGGAGGATGTGCCTTGGGGTCACATTCATATTGTTTTGCCTCCTGATGCCACCTCTTATTAGATATGAGAATTTGGGCTAGTTACTCATCCTCTTTAAACAGAAACATCTTCATTTTTATTTTTAAAACATCTTATTAGCATATGTCAGTTGTAAAAGGGGGTTTCACCATGACATTTCCACATATGCTTGCAAAATCCCTGATTAGACTCACCCCCTCCATCATTGTCCCTTATCTCTCTTCACCCCCTTCTTAAGACTGCTTTATTTTTAAAATGAGTACTTTCAGAAGGAGTTAGTAAAATGAGGTATCTACATCATTTGGTGCCTGGTAGGATTTGAATAATACTTTTCCCATGCCAATAGATTCTTTTGTAGACGGATTGATAGCTATGGCAAAGCAATGATCTTTCAATGAACTTACAACTTTGCTATCCAAAAGTTGCTCCTCCTGCCTTCACAATGTGTCAGACAGTCAACTAACTCACTTTTAATAAAAATTGAAGAATCTACTTTTATCCTCTCCAATAGCACTTGAAAATGCTTCCTCTTTTTGGAAGTTTATTAACATGCAATCAAGACCAGACTCAGAAACCTACATTTTCAGAAGGGTAGATCTCTTAAAACTGACAAAGATATACTCTAATAAAGAGAAAAATCTAAAAACAGTATGATTAAAAACAGTTCTCTGTTTAACAATAGAATCTCACTATTTAAGGTACCAAAATAAATGACTTAGAAATGTTAATTTCATTATTTTTACACTCACTGTTAAATTTCATAAACATGTTTAAAAACTCATTATTTCTGAACTTAATAGACATTTTGAACATATTTTTTTGGTAGTGTTTTTCGGCTCCTGATCAAGATTTCTTCCTTGCTTGAGCCAACCTTACAACTGCCATCTTACCTATACCCTCTCCCATCTACAGAGAAGGTAGATTTTTATAAAAGTTCAACACAGCAATGGACTCCAATTTTTGTAGCCAATATATTTGATTCAGAGACCACATTAGAGACATTTACAGACATACATCTATGCTAACGATGACTGTATTTTTAGATATTCTCATTTTTACAGAAATCAGCATCTCTGTTGAATGTACTCGTGTGTGTGTGTGTGTGTGTGTGTGTGTTGAGACAGGATCTTGTTATATATCCTAAGTTAGCTTTGAACTTGAGATTCTCCTGCCTCAAGTTGCCCAAGTGCTGGGATTATGGTGGGTGTGCCAGAATTGTTTTTGTGTTTTTTTTTTTTTTCAGTACTGGGCTTGAACTCAGGGCCTACACCTTGAACCACTATACCAGTCTTTTTTTTTGTGATGGGCTTTTTCGAGATAGGGTCTCACAGACTATTTGCTTGGGCTGGCTTTGAACTGCGGTCCTCCTGATCTCTGCCTCCTAAGTAGCTAGGATTACAGGCATGAGCCACTGATGCCTGGCTAGAATGTATGGTTTTTAATGTGAGCACTTACTACTGTGGTGAAGACTTGGCGTCTTTATAAAATACATTTTTAATATATTTTTGCTTGATCAAGAATGAACTCTCCCTCGAGTTTCCAAGATCTGCTGTTTTGGGAGGAGGATTTTTCTGGAGCACCATGTAGATTCAAGAAGGAAAGTTGCAATGATATGATGGGTTTGAATTATGTTATATTTTTAGCATTATCTCTCTTTATATATGCATGAGCCTGCAGCTAGGGACTCTTTCTCTCTCTCATTTTCTGGGTATCCCTAAAGCAAGATGACAGTCACCAGGGCAGAAGCTCTGAGACACAGGCTATCCTTGTTACATCGGGGGAGAAATTGTCTACCACTTGTCCCAGGAAAACAAGACTTATTCGTGAAGTAAGTTTAAAATCCAGGGAGTAAAAAGGAGTACCTGAATAACTTGCATTATTCAACTTTTTGGAATATGTATTTATTAACTTGAAGTGGGTTTATTATATGGAAGGATATAAGAATTAGTACTATTCAATAATTATTTTCATAAATAGAAGAATTTCTAAGAAATAAAAATAATGTATTAAAGCAAAATAAAATTTCCTTACGTTGTTTATATACACATTGAAAATAACATAAGTAAATAATTATATTTAGCATATTTTTACATGTTTCATATCTTGGTTTTATCATTTTCTAACACTATGACATAGGAATTTTTCAATATGGCTTATTATTCAAGTTTTTTCCATAAAATTGATTGCAATCTCCTTCAAAGTTATATTTTATGAACAATAAATTTTAGAATTGCTGATAAGTTCAATTGAACATTTCATTTTAGTTGAGAAAATATCTCAGGGACTGAGATAAGCTCAGATTATATTCTTTTGGATGAAAACATTCTTAAAACTATTTTCAAGCTAGGTGTCAGTGGCTCACGCCTGTAATCCTAGCTACTCAGGAGGCAGAGATCAGGAGGATCATAGTTTGAAGCCAGCCTGGGCAAAGTTTACGAGATCTTGTCTCAAAAAAACTCATCATAAAAAAAGGACCAGTGGAGTGGCTCAAGGTGTAGGCCCTAAGTTCAAACCCCAGAGCCACAAAAAAAAAAAAAATCAAATATAAATGTATAAATGTTTCATATCAGTTTTTTTAATCTGTTCTCGCTTTTTGCCACTATTTCTTAGAAATCTTTGTAAATCAAAACATCAATGTTATCTACAAAATTTGAAGGTTGTCTCTATTCCACATAGACTATAAGTTAATTCCAAAATCAAAAGTAACTCCATTGTAAGATTCCTTTCAGAGGTCAAGATATTTCAAAATATAATTATAGAATTTCAAACATTACTTACCATCTAGTTTGTCCAGTTCTTCCTTTGTTTTATGGTATTAAATTTCACTATTTTTCTGCTTTCAAGGTTTTTATTCAATAATTACAATTTGCCATTCAGTTTAAAAGCTGAACTGCAGTGTCCTATTGGTTGAGTATTTTGATTAAAGATTTGCAACTTCTTTCGCAATAAGGTTTCATTGTATGATGCTTACATTGATCTACAAAGTAATTCTTTAAAAGTACAAACATTTAAAAAATCTTTTTGTGACATGTTTCAGCATATTAGGGCTGTTCTAACGTTAAGAAAGCACAGACTTGAGTGGCTTACAAACAAAACAAATTTATTTTTTACAGTTCTGGAGGTTGGGAAATCCCATATCAGAGCACCAGCAGATTTGGTTTCCTGATTCATGTATGGACAGATGAATGGCCTTCTTTTTGCTGTGCCTCACATGGTAGTTCTCTCTGGAGTCTACTTCAAATAGGAACTTACCCATTCATGTGGGCTCCATGCTATAACCTCCCAAAGCTTACTTTCTAATACCATCACTTTGGGAGACTAGGGTTTTAATGTATGAATTTCAGTGGGACATAAACATTCAGTCCATGGCAGACAGGAAAGAGAGAGCATGCACTAACATGCCAAAAACTTTCTTTTAAATTCAATATAAATTTTGTCACAAACATTTATTACTTAGCTACCTTAAATACAGTTTCTATTTTGATAGGTAGAATATCAAAGCTTGTTTGGGCACACTTCATGAATAATATATGCCCTACAACAAATTCCAACTAGAATTTTGCTCTGTAGGTTTCTGAGTTTAATTAGAACATTGCTTTTACTTCAATATTGTGCTCTACCAAAAATTTGTAATGTATCATTGCTATAAATAAAAATAACTTTATCTTCAAAGTTAAACTTTTTATCCAGACTTGTAACATTTGTAATGATATTAAATATTTTCCCAACACAGAACAAACTTCTAAAAGTTTTACTTTGTTTTTGTGAATTGTATTTAAAAGACATTATTATAATTAATGAGTTTTCTACTTGGACTCTCTTGACAGCAATGCAAAACAGATGTCATTCTAACTCTTGGTGAAGTTCTCCAGCTAATAGAACCAATACTTTTATAAGCTATGATTTCATCTTTCACACATATTCAAGAAAAACTTGGAATCAGGAATGAAATTAATTTACAAAGCTACCATTGATGCAAATGAAAAGTAGTGCTTTCCAGCATTATAAATGAAACTTCTGCAGATGTGCTTGTTAGACTGACATCTTTGGGAATAGTCATCTTAAAATACTAACTTTTGTGGCAGAAGCTGATATTTGTGTCACCCTAGTGGATGTCAGGTAGATGATAAATGTGCACCAAAAATTTGTGCATTTGAATCTTCATTGCCAAGGTTCTTAAGACATGGACATTTAGTACTTAATATTTCACTTATTGTACACTTTTTAGGTGATTTTCTAAAAAAGAACAAAATAAAATCAAGCATTACCAATCAATACATACATAATTGTAAACTTACATCATACAATAAATAATAAACAGCCCTGAAGAAGAGTATTCTTCTGTTCAGACTACTCTTTCTGTGATTGTGGTAGGAGAGGCAAGTCTCTATTGTCCGCATATATTTTGCATGTTCCAAACGTATGACTTCTGACATTTCCCTTTCTCTCACTGACTGGTAGCTGAAAAGCTTCATGCAGTTTGCATGCTGTTCTTTGGCCACTGTTCTGGTCACAGTGCTGGTGCACTGAGTGGCCAGCAGGGGCAGAAACATGGAATGCCTGAGACCACAGGAGGTGGCTGGCTGTGATACCTACTTTGAGCCTACTTCTTTTAGTCATTAGGCATATGCTGTGCTTGAAAGAATGGGATTGGCAGCCAGTGTCTTGACAAGGAAAGGAAAAGTAGATTGGACTATCACTTGTCATCCGATTTTACTGCCTATTAATCAAAACTCTTTGTTCTACAAAGAAGTACAAAGCAGAAGCTAGTAGTACAAAGCAGAAGTTACCAAACTCATCTTAATTTATATTAATGCTTTGTTAAAAAAATGAAAAGTCCTAGGATGAATGTTAAACTGATCAGACTCCAGGACAATAGATTCAAACTGGGAGTGTTCCAAGCAAATTAGAACACATGGTTTCACAATTAATAACAACTATTTTCAATTGTGTAAATTTCATAATTATTCTGTGCTGGAGATTAAAGAAAGGGTTAGAATTTTAAGGATGCATTTTATCTACCCAAATTAAAAATTAGCAGAAAAGTGCAAACATTAGTCTAGTTATGGGCAAATCTTGTAGTTCTCAGCATTTTTTTGTATGCAAGACACAGGTTTGAATACTAAACAAGCAAGCCATAATTACAAAGCAAAGGTTGTTAGAGTAGCTCTCAGTCTCCTGGTGTCTATTAAGTCATTCACAGTTACAGCTCTGTTCACTTGGTTGCCCTTCAGCACTGAGTTACTTTGTGAGCTGAGTTGTTTCCTGCACTGGTTGTACTTAAATACCCACAAGGCAGTGTTCTCACACTTTCCAGTAAATAAACAATCTTACTGTGCTATCTGTTTGACTATGTGCTATGGCTTTTACCTGTTGCTCTTAGGCATTTGATTGCATACCTTGCTTTATTTATGACAAAGCTCCATCTGAAATACATCCTTTTAACGTCATGTATACTTGTAGCAAAACCAATTTTTATCCATTGATAGCACTTGCTGACATAGAGTGAGAAGAACCTGTTCTTTAGTCTGAACTGATTGGAACAACCCCAACTCTCGTTCCCCTCCTTCCCTGGTCCTATCTAAGCAAATTTATATCACTGGAAGAATTTATATATATCCTGAGGAAACTTATCTCTTCTCAGATGTCTACTTAACCTGTAAGGTTACTCTCAATAGAAGAGATAAAACATAGACTATGAAAGTTAAGTCCTAATAAAGACTTCCTTGATTTTTGCTAATTCATCTCAGAATTTGAACACTAAACTGATATTTCTTATGCTGTATTATTGTATGTGGCAACAGTTTTGGGTCCTGTATATACCTTTCTCTTTTATAAATGCTTAAACCAAGGATCCATAGCATTATAACTCTCAACCTTTTTTTGCCAAGGCACAAAAAATGGTATACAACTGAAGGCGACCAATGTATTGTCACAATTCTGCCACTTCATTCATTTGATCCATTCATTCAACATGTATGAACTGCCTGCCTAACACTTTCTAGTCACTGTGCACAGTGCGTAGAAGACAACTTTTGACCAGAAAGAGTTTTATTGGTGGTAGATATGGAGAGAATCAAACACTTTTACAGAGTGTGCCCATTGTTATAATCACAGAACATTTCTGTAAGGCAAAAATGCCTTGATCTGTAGGAGAAATTTCCATTAGCAATTCACATGGTGAAGGAGTACATGAGTTGAAAATTTTGTCATATGTAGTGGAAGGAGGAGGAGTAGATGGAAGGGCATTCCAACCACAGTCAGAGTCATAAGTGAAGTAATTCACATGGGCAGGTGGGAGCCACTTCAGAGGTTCTGCAACACTGTTTGTTCTCTTTGAGACACTCATTTCCACCCTACTGCATGACTCAATGTGGCTAATTCAGTCTCATCTCTCAGGTTACTTCATCTAGTAGTCCTTCCACGACATACAGTGTGAATTTGGTGCCTTTTTTATGTGCTTCTTTAGTGTCCTGAATTTCTTCTAAGAGCACAAACATAAATTCAAGTTTTAAATGTTAATTTCACCCATAAATTCTAAGTTCCTTGAGGACAGGGACTAGAAGCCCATTTCATTCATGGTTAATGCCCTGTTACCTGGCACAGCCCATGGACTATAATAAATTCTCAGTATTTATTGAAAGAATGAATGAATAAATAAATGTGTGGAGTCAGGCTATGTAAATTGAGAAATAATTTTTTTCCTAAAGCTGACCAAAGTTCTTTTAGAATGTTATTAGCCAAAGCTGTGTGTGCGTGTGTGCATATATGTGTGTGTGTGTGCGTGCATGTGCATGTGTGTATAAAACCTTCCTTTCTCATAAAACTTGTTCTCCAAAGGACATTAAATTTTTTTTTAAATTTTGCTTGAGATGGCAAATGGAGATTTTTTTCTCCCTCATAAGTCCTCATTAAAAAGTTAATTTGAAAGTATACAAAACAATGACAATCTAGTGGCAAAAGTATGGGGAGGGAGGTTTATCTGCAGGGAGATGTCAGCCTATTAGACAGGATGGATGGAAGCATGTTGACAGGTGAAACAGAGTGAGGAAGTTGTTTGGGCTTGATCATTTGTTGGCTGGAGCTGCAGCAGGTATGAAATTGGCCTGCCAATTAAAACCTGGACATGCTTAGAGCTTGGTGTTGGTAAGGAAGGAGGAAAGGAGGGGGAGAAGCAACTGCAAGAAGGTAGATTAATCCAAGGTTTATCCGTGGGAGGTTTTGACAGTTGTGTCCACCTTAATCTTTATGGAAACACCTAGATGTTCTTCCCTAAAGAGGAACTCCCTGGGATAACCACTGGCTCTCCCATTTTAATTCCTGTAGCTGCCAGTGGACAAATCCATCTGTGTCCAAAGACATCAGCCCTCTCATCCAAAAAGAAGCTCGTTGGAAGAACCTATGAGCACACAATAGGTAAAATTCTCTTTATCGACACAAATAATCAGCCTGCTTCTCAATTCTTTACAATAAATAAACAAGGATCCCCAGAACACGAAGGAAATGACAACTTGAATAAGAATGACCTAAGATCAGTGGGAACAGAGTTCAGAACAAAACGAGATTCCAAACTACAAAAGAAAAAAAAAATCAACCAGATTGTTAGGGTGAACAAAAAGAAGCCACCTTAGGATTGGACCCCCTACCCTTGCAGGCAGTTTATTGACATCTCACCACCCACTGGAAGGACCACATCTAGCCTCAAGGAAATGACAAGCCACCACCTCGCCAGGGAGTCCAGAGCTGAGAAACTTATCTACTAACTACCACTTATCTTCTCTAGTTTCCCTGAGTAACTTGTCTACTTAGTTACCTCTTATCTCCTCTAGCTTCCCCTAGCGATGGTTGATTGCACTCTGGAAGAATTTTCCCACCCAGTGGGGTTTCACCTCCAGATGCTCCCCTATATCTACTCCAAGTCTGTAAGCAGCTGTGGACTCCATCTGTCTTGATGGGGTCCCCTGCTGCAGGACTCCTTCCAGAACAATAAACCATGTGCTGGTGTTTGAGCCGTCTCTGTGCCTCTTCCATGCCTCTTTCATTTATAACCCAGATAATAAAGAGTATCTCTTTTTAGAGAAAAAGTTCATGAACAAACAGAAATGTATATCCTGAAAAGGTACAGTTGGGGGACACGGTTGAGCTTGCAAAAATAAAAAATATGAAAACTGCTAATAGTCATCAGCTGAACATAAATTTGTGCTCTCCTTCCAAAATATGGGAAGCAGTTGCTTACCTAGAAGGATATTTTATGATACCTCTTTCCCCTCCCCATTACATCTAGGTGGGGCCAATGGATTGTTTTCACCAATGGAAAGTGAGCAGAAAAAACATGACAATTGCATGTCCATGCTGCTGAGAGTCAGATTTCTTTTTTTCTTCCTGGTTCTGCCTACACACAGGAACTGTGAGACCTTGGATAATAGCAGAGCCAAAAGATGCAAGAGTCCAAATCCTTGAATTTATATACTGAGGGGCTGCTAGTTAACCAGAAACACCTATGTTTAAACACCTACACTAGCATGAAGTAAATGTTTATTAGGGTAAGTCACTGAAATTTGTAGGTTTATTTATTACATAAATAAATAATGTTTTAATAAATAAACATTAATAAATGTTAGCCTAACTAATGTAACTGGCAGGATTTAATTTTAAAAATTTAGTAGAAGGATGGAAGATAAGTTGAAGAAATCTTCTAGAATCTAGAACAATTAAGGAAACAAAGAGAAAATTTAAGAAAGTATAGATGACCCAAGGAATTCATTCAGAAGTTCTACTAAAAAGGATTCAGAAAATGAACAGTATAAAAAAAATGAAGAAAAGAAAATGATCAGGGCCAGGCATAGTGGCTCATATACCTGTAATCCCACCTATTTAGGAGGCAGACACAAGAGGATTACCAGGCATGATAGCATACACCTGTAAGCCTGTAATCCCAGCTACTCAGGAGGCAGAGGTAAACAGATGTAAGGTTGGACTAGATGAAAGTGTGAAACCCTACCTGAAAAATAAACTAA
Source organism: Castor canadensis (assembly GCF_047511655.1). Taxonomy (NCBI): domain Eukaryota; kingdom Metazoa; phylum Chordata; class Mammalia; order Rodentia; family Castoridae; genus Castor; species Castor canadensis. The sequence continues at coordinate 123,621,653 of NC_133396.1, forward strand.
ACCAAAAAGGACTGGTGGCATGGCTCAAGTGGCAAAGCACTTCCTAGCCCTGAGTACAAACCCCAGTAAGAAAGAACAAAAGGAAGAGAAGGAAGGAAGGAAGGAAAGAAGGAAGGAAGGAAGGAAATTGCCAAAAGATATAATAGAAAAAAATTTCACACATCTAAATATTTTCAGATCAGAAAGTATCTATGAGGCCTGAATTAGGTAAAATAATAAAAACACAAATTTAGATATATTCAAAAATTATGAAGATTAAGATTAAAATGAAGAGCCAAAAGCCAGTGCATGAAGAAAAAAGGTTTTATATAAAGGAAAAGAATTAGATTGGATTTCTTAGTAGTATTACTGAATACCAACAAGCAGCAGAGAAATTAATTCAATATTTTGAGGGAAAAGATTTTTCATCACAGATTTCAGGACTTAGCCAATTATTTACAAACTGTGAGTGTAACAGAGTTGCCTCTGGTCATTTGGAAGCTTAGAAATTTTCTTCCTCATATTATAAAAAAATTTCTGACTAATGAAAGTTAGCAGAATTTGTTGAGCAAAACCTTATTTACAAGTTGGGCAGATTCAGAGAACTCTGACCTGCAAAGTGGTCACACAGCAATTTATGGACAGAAAATGAAAGTGAGATTCAGGGACAACTCAATTTGTTATAGCTCACAGATGGCCTTATATGAATAGGGTATGACCAGTTGGCTGCCTGTGACTGGTTGAATCTCAGCTATTGTTGCAAAAGCATATTCTTAAATTTGACTTAAAGTTAACTTGCATTTCCTTATTTAAGGACTCAAGGATGGAGGTGTTACACTGGAACTCTCGGGTGGTGAAGGTCCTTTTTCTGTGCTTGGATAAAAATCAAAGGCATAATTACAAGCTAAGATCAAAGGAATTTTATTTGCAGAGAAGTGAAAGAAAAGGCCTCATTTGTGGCAGGACCTAGGATCCAGTTGTTCCCCAAGTCGGGTTGGACATCAGGTTTTATAGTTTTTTTGTTGCCAGAGGGTGGAGTATGTTTCAGGGTGAAGATTTTGGTGTGAACAGGTGTCTTTTGGGAAGGAGACGGGTGTTTCCTTCCCTAATTAATCGCCATCTTTCGGGAACATGTGGACCTCCCACCGTCTGCCCTTCAAGTCACCCCTCTCAATGATCGCCCTAGCTGCTGAAGGAACAGGGATGATGAGGTCTATTCAGTAACTGCTTCTTTCTGAAAAGGTGGGGGGGCAACAAAGGGGCCCAAGGTGACAGGGCTGATCATGAGAGGGGTTACTGAGGGACCATGGTAGTAAGTCATCTTCATTTCCATCAGCATTTGTAGTTTGATGGATTCTAGGAGAGAAGAAAAAACTTGACAAGAAAGTTTAGAATGCAAGGTCCAAACACAAGTAACAGAATAATGGCAACTATAGGATTCAGAAAGGGAAGGAACCATGTCGAAGAGGGGAGCCAGGAATTTATTTGGTCCCATACCTGTGAGGACACCTGAGTTTCGAAGGGCTGTTCCTAGAACCACTTAGCCTGTTGGAGAATGTAGTTTGTACGTTTCTCTACAATACCTGAAGTATTTATATGCGTAACAGGAAGTATTGGCAATTGCACATATTCTTCCCTGCTTAGCCAAAAGAAAATCTAAGACTGTGGTCCATGAGTTTAAGAAAAACCCATTGTTTAAGTTCAAAACTAAAAACACCACCTTTAAGTACCATAGGACTTATCTGGAGCCAGTAGAAAGAGTCACTTTGTCTCTATGAAGTAGAAGGTCCTGGCCAAAAATAGGACTTTGTGCCTAGAAGGGCTTTAATGCCAGATAGCCACATATGCATAAGAACCACTTCTTCAACCCTCTCGGCTTTGATTATTTTTTTGAGAGGTCTGGCACAAGCGACTCCATTTGAACTTTGACGGTATTCCCCCTTTGTCTCCAAACTGCTTGTCTCTGAGCAGTCTCATCTGAAGATTTTTCCAATTGGACATTTTGACCCTTCCTTATGACAACTAACTTTCTCTTTAAGTGTCTCATGTAAGGGGGGAAGCAACAATCAGGTGAGGAGGTGGGAGTCAGTGCCAACTAGAAGCTTTTTGGCCAAACTTTAGCAACAAAGAGGCTTAGAAGGAGTTGCTCTAAAGATGTGTGCTTTTAGATAATGACAATACACAACAAAATCTAACAAAATAGATATTTAAAAAGCTAACTTGGTTGACAGGTACTTGTTAGAGTTATTTTTTTATGACTTGATTATAAATTTCCCAGAAGGATCAGAACTGTAATAACAAAAACTTAAAAGAGCCATGGTTAAAATTCTGATGGACAATTTAGCAACTAACTGAACAGTATATCAATACCATTAACTTTTTTGTTACAGTGTTTATCTAAATTATGTATTTTAGAAAGCTTGATTTACTGAGAAAATGCAAATATATTTAATATGTAGGAGCCAGCAACAGCATCACAGCTGTCTAGAGGTTAAACATACTACTTAGTTGTTACCCTTGGAGTAAAATCTTAGATTTCCCAATAGTTGAGGGGGCAGTGTCAGTCTCCCCAAATAGCCTAATCACAGGCACATGTAGGACACTAACTGCATTAGAATCACCTAAGACAATAATTGTTTAACCACAATTATGAGGTTATCTAGAAGATTTTACATAAACCAACTCTTAAATAAACTTTTATTTAGTTATGTTTCAGTTATCTAAGTAGTCAAAACCCTGTCAAAAATCAGCAGAGAACACAAGTAAATATTCATGAGGACTAAGTATAGAGTTAGGAAACCTGATGGCTGACATTAATGGATGTCTAATGGCATCCAGCAGGGTTCTGTTGACCGGTAGCCAATGGAGCCCCTCAAAATTACAGGGTCTGCTCAATCTGTCCATCCCAGGACAAGAATGTTCTCCACTTGATGTGGAAGGAGCCCTGTGTTGAGAGTTAAAACACAAGGCCCAGTCCTTTTTAGAACTAACTACCTTTATTTTGTTGACTCTAATAAAGACTTGAGGTGTCAAGATCTCCAGTGTAGTGTTCTTTCTTAAGTCCTTTTTAAATCCTACCTGGAGGATGTACTTTGGCTTTGTTTTTACTTTGCTTTACATAAGTAGATTTGTCCCCATCTACATGTTAGTGCAGCAGCACTCCCTGTCTTTAGCTGCCTGTTGTCTCCCTGTGTCCTAATAAACTTTTTTTTCCCCTACTTGATTGTCTTGGTAAATTCTTGGTGCACCAAAGATACCTGACAGTTATCTTGATAGAACAAAAACCTTTTCTTTAAGACAGTTATTTTTGTAAATGTTATCAAGAACAGAACAATATTTTAAGACAGCCTTTTTGTTATGAGATTAGAGAATTAAGTTTTAGTTTAAAATCAATATATTAAATTTTGACCTTATAAAATCTGTAATGTAACTCTTAGATTTTAGTCAACTTAGTCACTTATATAAGAATTGCTAAGCTTCATCTTTTTTATGACAACTTACCTGTACCCCCTGGGGGAGTTTGTCCTTATCCTTTTTTTTCCCCATTTTTGAGACAATTTTGAGGACAAGCCTGTTTTACATAATCCTTTTTTTCCTATCTAAAGGTATTTTTTTTAACTAGTTATTTGTTGACAATAACTCCTACAGCTTTTTAACTTAGAGCCTTATATTTGCCTGAAAAAACCAGAAAGAAAGTAACCTTAAAATTGTTTTTTTCTATAAAAACAATTTATAGAAAACCCAGTTGTTGATAGACCCATGTATTGTAAGAGAGGAGTAAATCCCAGATTTTATTTACAACAGAATGAAACAGGCTAAGGTCATTTCTTTAACTATCCACATTTTAAGATTTCTCCTGCAGGCTGGTGGCCAGGGTTTAAAATGGCACTTTTTTTTTCTCTTCTCTGAGGTGAATAATAACCCCTGAATGCCTGCATTTTAGTGAGACTTGAATGAAATAAGTTTGAAAACTGGTTTGCTTAAATGTAGCAGTAGAACAGAAGAGAAGCAACAATGTTTTTTTTAACATTGGTTCTACAATAAGAACCATCTCAGATGTTTACATATTTTTATGTAAAAAGCTTAGGCAGTTTATCATAGAGATCTCCAACATAAACGCCCTGGGTTTTTTGTTACAACTGCCATTTCCTCTTTCCCATTTTTTTAAGGTTTTATTTATTTATTTATTTCAGGAGCTAAAGCTTGCAAGTTAGCAAATGACATTGCATCTATATAACATTTTCTACAAAGTTTAGGCTTTTCCCTCCTTTCTGTAGAATAAGTCTAGTTGTAGGATGATGTTCTAGTCAGTGCTTTCCCCTTCTGGCCAGCACTCCTGGTCTCCCAAAGGATATGTAGACCAAGCCTGGGTATAGTAGAAAATGAGAATCTTTTTCCTTAGGCTCTCAGGGTTAAGATTTTTCCAATGCCTTAATAAGCAAGTGAAGGTGAGATCCCTCGAGAATTCGGGAATGTTGTGCTCCCATCCAAAAGAGGGATAGGGGAAACTGGTCATTCTAAGGAGGGTCTCATGTGCCTAGGCATCCCATGGCCAGAGATCTGGCTCCCCCACTGGGGACCACACTCCTTTGGGGAGAAGGTGTCCCTTTCTTCCATCTCCTTCTGCCACTGTCACCCGTGGCCAGGGTTGTAGGGAAGACATTTGGGTCTGTCCGGATTGCAACCACCCTTACCGCTATGACCTTAACCAAGTCTTTGCTTATTATTTTATAACCTGTATATCTAGTCATTTTCCAATTATTAAGAGCCTCTAGTTTAAACAGAATTCTATTGACAAGGGTCCCAGGATGGTCAGGAAGGCTAGCATAGATAGGGGGAGACCACAGGAACATGTTCTGCCAAGTGCTGTATATAGTGCCCACTATATATGTGTCACTGTGTCCTTTTGCATTTTTTAATTGAGCCTTCTTGATGATTTCTCCTTCCTCCTAACCAGAAGGCTGGAATTTCAACTCTAAGGGAGAGAAACCCTGCTCCCATTTGTTTCTGGTGGGAGTCATTATTCAGGCACCTGGAGGTCCTAAAACAGTTGCTTCTGCCTGAAAGGTCAAGCTGCTGGTTGGGCAGAAATATTCTTATTTTTTTTTTCCTGGAGTGTGGTATTTAATTTATAGGAAGTGGGTGGCTTTTTTTTTTTTTTATTATTGTTAGGGCCAGTAAATGAGCCCCTTCCACCAAGAAGTAAAATTGAAAAATATCTAATTCTTTTTTTTCCTCCCTTTGCAATGACACGTAAATAGGGGAGCCAGAAGATGGAGTGTCGTGCGGCGGGACCCAGAATCCAGTATTCCCTCCAGTTGGGTTGGATGTCAGGGTTTATAGAATTTTTTGTTGCCAGTGGGAGGAGCGTGTTCCAGCACAAAGATGTTGGTGTGAACAGGTGTCTCTTGGGAAGCAGACAGCAGTTTCCTTCCCTGGCTAGTCGCTATTTTTGGGGATAGTGCAGTACACCCTTCAGAGGCACCCTCAAACCAAACTTAGTTTTATTTAACACTAAGTTATACACTCCAGCTAATTGCGAGAGCAAAATCAAGGAAAAGAGTAAGGTGGGGTCCATGATAGTGTGCTGCAAGCTAAGAGAATCATAGCGAGTCTAAAGATTTGGCCCTGCTCTTTTATTAATGTTTTTATTGTTGACGTCTGTTCAATCTGGATTTTGGGATGTTTGTATCTCAGAGCATCCCATTCCACACCGAGACTTTTTCTAGAAATTAAAAATCATTGTAAGACAGGTCCAAAGCCACTTCAGCTCTTTCCTCTTCAGAATGATTAGTTTCCAGCCCATCTGAGCCACTGCCAAGACTTGGGACCAGATTTTCTTTCTTTCCTTATTATTTTTACTATGTCTTTTTGATAGCCTTCACTTCTTGTTTCCTGGGTTCAAATATTAGTTCCAAGGTTTTACTTAACATTTTTCCCATAAGGCATAGGAATTTTCATGCAAAAAAGTCCTAGCAGACTCAGTCATTTTCCAGCCTTCCTAATATGGGCATACAAATTAGGTTTCTAGATTGCCCCCTGCTCTGTGTTTTCCAGAGCTTGCAAAACACCAGTTCCGCAATGCTCCAGGGTAAAAATGATTCTGTGGCTAGTGCTTCTTCTTTCCAGTCTCCTCACTTGGAGAGTCATACAGTACATTACCCTGAGAACCCCTGCAGTAAAGAGACTTAATTAACTTTGTTTAGACAGCATTTCCTCAACATAATTGACTGAAGAATCTCCTCCTCCACTCATTTTCTTCTGTAGGGGAGAAATATTTTTTTCCTCACCCATTTCTAGGGTCCTGGATGAGACCCCTATAACAAAAGACAGATTAATAAGAGAAAAGCATATAAATGCATTTAATGTATATTTATATTACATAAGACCCTTCAGAGATGAAGACCTAGAGAAACAGGGAACACTGTATTTTTATAGCTGGTCATGTAGATGTATGAGGGATGACAAAGGGGTCTGATCTAATGGGAATGAGCTGGAAGGAACTTATCAAAGCCAGTGTTCACACTCTCTCAGAGTCTTCATTCCTTTTTCCTGGGCATAAGGAGGATCCTCCCTCCCCTAAAATGTGGTTCTGATGACTTACTGTAGAAGAAGGTCTGAGTATTATTTTAAGACCTGCTTCAGTGGAGAACAGTAAGAGTACTTCCTGCTTCTGTTGTTTTCTCAAATGCCAAGATGCTATATTTTGGGGTGGTGGGTCTTAAACCCTGGCACTACTAACACCTTTAAATATTCCGAGGAACTAGATGCTCTTAGAGCGCATTTTGATAAATGCTATCCTAGCAACAAGGTCTGATCTTACTTGTGACATGAGTTGTTTTTTTATTATAAGCTACTGTGTAGGTCAACATTCTGTTCAGCACCATATTTGGAAGATACAGCCATTGGGTCAGTTTCTGAATTGAGTTCTCCTGTGACCAAGACCCACTGGTATTACTACTATCAAAAAAGGAGAAAGGTGGGGACCCATTCTGTGAACTCAGAGGGTTCTGGATGTCTTGAGCATTGTACCTGAAGATGTATAAGGGTGAAATAAAATCATGTCAAGCAACTGCAAACAGTGAATATCCAAGGGAGCAAGAATATATGGGGTGAGTAGAACAATATGTATGCAGAAGCTTAATAAATATTTTTGATGGTTACATGATGATGATTTAAAACAGAGAAGCTCAGATGCCTGGGATCCCCAGGGAGTGGAGTGGGGGGGAGGGCCCTGGGACTGACAAGGAGATGATCGACTGTGAGCCTGCTCTTGTGTTAGAGCAGCTCCTGGTCCTTGCCTGGTGGCAGCTGTCAGTGCATGGTGTGATCATCCCTGCCTCCTCTGTGGTCTTAGAAGGAGTGTGAAGGTGATGTTAATGGAGGGACTGGGACACTCTGGTTTTGCCCATTCCTTTGAAGCTGAATTTTAAAAGGGAAGTTAAATTAATTAATGCAATAGGGCTTTGCTGCTTTCTTTACAAATCAGGTATTTATGTTTGTAGCACTCTATGGGCACACAACATTTACCAGTTGGTTTTTCTGTTCCTGAAAAGGCAATATTTGTGGTGATTTGAAGTGATTGTGATTGTGGATTCAGAGAGGCTTGTGTTTGAATACAGCTTTGCCATTTGCTGTAAGTGGGTTCATAATTAGCTAGTCAAGTACCTTTTTTTGAGCCTCAGTCTACTTGGCTATAACATGGGCTTTTACCTCCTTCTCCTAATGCTAATGTGAGGATTAGATAAGGCATAGACTTAGTATGCTGCCCGGCATGTCATTACTGCTCAGTAAGTAGTAGCTTTCACGAGTAGTTCATGTGTGATCTTCCAACTAAATTGTTCCTTGAAGGCGTGATCTCTAGGTCTTTAATCTTTGCATCCCAAAACATGGAGCCTTGAACATAGCACAGAGTAATTAACTGTTAACTGACAATCTAAAATTATGCTGACCTGGTTTAAGGGAAAATATGGGCAATTATCCATCTAACCTGGAGACTTTGGTCTCCTAAATGCAATTTTTGTTATGGGCTAATATGGTTACCCGTCCCGATTAATGGCTAAATAATGGCCACATCTATCATTCTTGGAGATTGGGATTCTGCTTTTGCCACCTGTCCTATACAAATGGATCCATTGCTTTTCTTCAGGAATCTAGAGCCTGCTTTCCTACCCTTTGTCCACATGTGCTGGGCAGTAAGGGTAAGAATCAAGCTCCCCACAGGGAGCAAAGTTCTCCAGAGTGATGGCTATCACGATTGAACTGCACAGCCAATTTGCTTCTCAGCTCAGCCTGGGCTGCCTAGAACATGTGTATGAAGTCCTCAAAAGTCTGTTGGTCACCACAACAGTCACATGCATCCACAAAATAGACGACACCAAGAAAAACACGTCTGGATGATGGATTGCAGTTTTTCATTTTCCAGCTGGACTTTTGCATGTCACGTAGAAAGGGGCCCTGGGGACTTGCAAAGCAACAATCAATGCTGTTGCTGATATGCTCACCCTACAGGGGAGTGGCAGGGGAGGGGAGTGTCTGAAAGGGAGGCTTCTGGGAGTCTCCTGGACCCTTCTGCCTGCCAATCACAGCAGCAATGTGGTAGCACCCACCCCCACTCAGTGAGACTTAATGGCCACATGCTGACTTAAAAACACAGTCCCAGGGAAGGCATTAACATTGTGAGCTCAGCTGTGTCATCCCAGTTGCCATAGCAATGCTGGGAAATATATTTTGTGTCCAATGGTTATTTCTCCACACTAATGAAATGGACATTTTTCTTCAGTGAATTGAATCAAAACTAATTGAGTAGTAATCAGCATGGACCCTGAAGTTCAGAGAAATGTAGTCTGACTAGTGCTTTGTAGAAATGCAGAAACCATTAGCTATCTTCAAATGAGATTTTTTTTTTTAATTAGTGAAATCTTAGCAACCTATTACAGGCAAGTGTGAGTATTATTACACAAAATGCTCCTCATTTGTTTAGTGTTGGGAGGGGAAATTTATTTTCAATTAATTCAAGTGCTGTTAGTATTCTGTAGGTTGTTGTACCTTCTCCCCCAATAAATATCCCAAACTGAAGTGCACTCCTAAAAAAAAAGTACATGTACATATATATATATATACACATCTATAAATAATTCATAATTCAGATCCTCAGATATTTTCAGAAAGAAGTACTTTTTGCTGATACCAACTGTTCCTGAAACCCATTCAGCAGTGGAGATGACATAAAGTGATTTTTTCTTTTTTCTCTTTTGTTTTGATACACTGGTTGTCTACATTTTTATTTTTTTAAAAATATTTTCATTAGTATATGCTAGTTATACAGGAGGTTTTGTTAAAACATTTCCATATATATATATATATATATATATACATATATATATATATGTCCTTTTTTTTTTTGCTATATCTTAGAATCACATCTGTCAAATCTAACTGCGATGGAAGAAGCTACACAGGATATCTAAAAGTCATATGGGCTCATCATCTTTGTGGTTTGATATCTTTACGAATTCTCCTTGATTAATCTAATAGTTCTTTTTACTTTTGTTCGGACCATGGGTATAAGTAAAATTGCAGGTTACAAATTAAGGTACTGTCCATATGTTAATACTCTCCTTACAAGAACATCATCTTGTATAATATTATTAGAAAATCTTCTCTTTGAATATGTTCCTAATTCACAGCAGAGAGGCATTTAGTTCTATGCAAATGAGAGTTCCTTCACTTTATTGTGACACATTGGAAAATTTTCCCAGAATCATTAAGTCAGCTGCTCATCAAGTGTGGCCCAAGAAAGGGCTGGGGATAGCTGAGTCCCCATTCCAGAGGCTCTAATTCTTTTATTTATGGAGTCCTCTGGATGTATCTGCGCTCCTTGTGTGCTCTGAGCCCTCTTCATGTCACCAAGCACTCTGGAAGACTAGAGTGTCAATCTTTCCTTTTTGCTCTCTCACATGGGTCTGGATCTACAGGAGGGACGTCCCTGACTTTGGCTTGAGCAGACCCAGTAAGGCTGCCTTCTTGAGGTTGCAATCACAGCGAGAATGAGACAGGTAGGTGAGGTTTGAGGAAAGTGCACCCCAACATTTGGCGAGTGGATACTCAGATGAGCCATTTCCCTGGGGCTCAGTGTTTAATGCTTCCCACCAGCACTAAATTCACATTAAAAATTGATTGTGCCATAATTTTTAAGAACAGCCAGACCTGATGGAGCATGTTAGCATTTCCATGAGGTGAGATAAGGCAGCTGGGAGTCACAACTGGTTGGCAAGACCAGATAGGGAGAAGGGAGGCCACAGAGAGAGGGATTCATCTGCACACACATACCTTCCTCTTTTTATAGCCTGTGGGGCACAATGTGGGAGATGATGCCCTCTTCTGTCACCATGGCAACTTAATTGCATTACACTGGGATTGGGGGTTGAAAGGCAAGAAATGAGAAGTTTGGATGAGTTAGGGGCAACCGAAAGAGGATGAACCTTTGCTAGACATAAACACAATAAGGTGGCAGGGCGATAGAAGAGAGTGGATTTATGGTTTATGACATTCCTAAAATATCTTTATTTAATAATGAAAACTTCATTATCTGGGCCTGGGTTGAAGTGTTGCTGTGGGCCCTCTGAGGATCCCAGCAAAGATCTTTCATCTTGACAGAAGTTCTAAATTACAACATTAGTGTTCTAACCGAGAGGCTGTTATTGCCTATTTGGGCTGTCCAGGGAAATGAGATACATATTGCTGGATGTGGGTTATTGAAATCTAATAGCTTGGAATATTAAAAATGGGGGCTGGGCTGGAGGGAGGTCTTTCTCTCTCTCTTCCTCTCCTCTTCTTTCCTTTTCCATGAGCTGGGGATAAATTAAGTGATAAACTTGGGATGTCTATTGAAGTTTCATTATTTTTCAGGAAAAAAAAGTCATTCATCTTTATTATGGTCCAAGTCATTATTAAATTTCACATCATTAAAAAAACCAACATAAGAAGACCCCTAAAGCTAATTTTCAGATCAACTATATGAACCTCTTATGCCTTTATTTCCATCCCAGGTACCTCTGCCTTCCTTTCAGCTAGGAGGCCTGACCTTCAAAAAAATGTTTGGACTTCAGATGTTTCAAAGACAATTAGGTCTAACTGGCTCCCAGTGTTGATTAATGGTGAGAATTGATAGCTCTTCAGATCATAGTTCAATTTCTACTCTTTGTGGCAGGACAGGAAAATAGCTTACCTGAGCCAGTGAAGTCAGAAGGTGTCATATGGTTGAGCCCAGAGCCTTTCAGTCTTTTCTTCCCTTTGTTTCCCCACTTCCCCCCTCCTTATTGCCCTACCCTCCCACCAACATAAGCACTTTCCTTTTCTGGGGACTACCCCAAAGGCCTCTCTCACAAAAGAGAAGGCAGTTGCCTGTGCAGTTCAATAAAAGAGTGGGTTTAGTATATGAGAGCTGCTTTGTTAATGCTTTCAAGGTAGTTTCTCACTGAAGCTTTACACTTATCTTATGAGATCTGTATTACTATTAGCTCCACTTTCAATTGAAGAATCTGGGGTCTGAGAAAGTCAAGACCACACAGCAACACTGGATCTTGAACTCATTTCTTTTCATTCAAAAGCTCAAACAAGCCGGGCACTAGTGGCTCACATCTGTAATCCTAGCTATTCAGGAGGCAGAGACCAGGAGGATTGTGGTTCAAAGCCAGCTCAGATAAATAGTCTGTGAGACCCTGTTAGAATAGCCATCATCAGCAACACCACCACCAACAGGTGTTGGCGAGGATGAGGGGAAAAAGGAACCCTCTTACACTGTTGGTGGGAATGTAGACTAGTACAACCACTCTGGAAAAAAATTTGGAGGCTACTTAAAAAGCTAAACATTGATCTACCATTTGATCCAGTAATACCACTCTTGGGGATATACCCAAAAGACTGTGACACAGGTTACTCCAGAGGCACCTGCACACCCATGTTTATTGCGGCACTATTCACAATAGCCAAGTTATGGAAACAGCCAAGATGCCCCACCACTGATGAATGGATTAAGAAAATGTGGTATCTATACACAATGGAATTTTATGCAGCCATGAAGAAGAACGAAATGTTATCATTCGCTGGTAAATGGGTGGAATTGGAGAACATCATTCTGAGTGAGGTTAGCCTGGCCCAAAAGACCAAAAATCGTATGTTCTCCCTCATATGTGGACATTAGATCAAGGGCAAACACAACAAGGGGATTGGACTATGAGCACATGATAAAAGCGAGAGCACACAAGTAAGGGGTGAGGATAGGTAAGACACCTAAAAAACTAGCTAGCATTTGTTGCCCTTAATGCAGAGAAACTAAAGCAGATACCTTAAAGCAACTGGGGCCAATAGGAAAAGGGGAACAGGTACTAGAGAAAAGGTGAGATCAAAAAGAATTAACCTAGAAGGTAACACCCACGCACAGGAAATCAATGTGAGTCAGTGCCCTGTATAGTCATCCTTATCTCAACCAGCAAAAACCCTTGTTCCTTCCTATTATTGCTTATACTCTCTCTACAACAAAATTAGAAATAAGGGGAAAATAGTTTCTGCTGGGTATTGAGGGGGTGGGGGGAAGAGGGAGGGGGTGGAGTGGGTGGTAAGGGAGGGGGTGGGGGCAGGGGGGAGAAATGAACCAAGCCTTGTATGCACATATGAATAATAAAAGAAAAATGAAAAAAAAAAAAAAAGTCTGTGAGACCCTATCTCCAGAAAACCCATAGCAAAAAAGGGCTGGTGGAGTGGCTCAAGTACGTCCTGAGTTCAAATCCCAGTATTGCAACAAACAAACAAACAAAACAAAAGCTCAGACACACTGCCCTTGTTTCTTTATGGTATTGTTTCCCACATACGGCAGTGCTAAAATTTCCTCCTGCCAGCCAAATTATTCCTGAATCCTTAGCTGTATCCCATGGAGCTTTGCCTAAAGATGAGCCCAATGTCAGCCACTCCTTTACCTTAAGAGGGCAGAGACCCATATAAATGGGAAATATCACATAGACCCCAGGTAAAATGTAACTGCATGAATATGGAGCAGGAACTGTTTCATGGAGCTCCAATCTCTTTCTAGCGCCTAGAACAAAACAGAACTTAGTTGGTGATTAATAATGTATATAATTTTTATATTATTTTTCACAAACTGGCTTCCTTTGTCATTGGACACTTATATTGGGGAGTACAATTCCAGAGAAACAACAGTGAGGAAGGCAGGACATTGAGGCAGTGAGGGAGGAAAAAAAAGTACAAGGAGCATCGGCTGCTGGACTGGTGCAGCTTTGTGACAGGTATGGCAGGCAGGCTGTGGGTGTCTGGCATATTTTCAGAAGGGGTTAGTGGTTACTGGGTGCTATGGTTTGGCTATAGATTGAGTGTGTTGCCCCAAAGATTCGTGTGGTAGTCCCTAGTGTGGCAGTACTGATAGGTGGTGGAAACTAGAATGAGATCATTAGGTCATGAGGGCGCCATCCTCTAAGGAATTAATGCTGGTCTTGAGGACCGAGTTATTTCTCACAAGAACAACTTGTTATAAGAAGAGCACACCTGTCCCCGAATCTCTCTGGCTTCCTGTCTTACCATGTGACCTCTCCAACATAGGTTCCTGCCATCATGATGCCCCTTATTGTGAGGCCCTATCAGAGGCCATCTTGATAGGACTGCCCAATCTTGAACTGGCAACCACTAAAACTGTAAACTAAATAAACCTTTTTTTTTTTAATAAAGTAACCAGCCTCTGCTATTTTTGTGTAGAAACAGGAAGCAGACTAGCTCACTGTGTTTCCGACAAGAAAATGAAGAAGAAAACTTCAGTGTCTCTTGCTAGCTAAAATCCAACTCACGAATCACAAATTTCCTTTGCACTTCTTGGTGGTGTCACTAGTAGGGCAAGAACACTCCAAGATCCACGCCTATAGTTACAAGTACTTGGCATCTCTTTGTCAGTGCTGCCTAAGGACCCCCTCAATTTGTTGCTGTGGTGGTGACAGCAACAGAAACTGGGCTGTATGATTGCAAGCTGTAGTGGGGGCTGGCTGCAAAATGAGGCAAGTGTGTGCATCTGGGGTGATACATTAACTGAGTCCTGTTCAACGTTGGGTAAGTAAGTGGATCTAGTTTCTATTCCTGTTACAGGCAGGTGGAGTCTTTGAGTGAACTTCCCAGGGTCAAGGCTGACAAAAGAATAAGGATGATAATGACTATATGATGATATGGTGATGAAGCTGACGATGACCAGCACAGATGCTTCGTTATCACCACATGGTGCCAGGTACAGAACTTTGAAGTACTTCAAGATGTGCATTGCATGCTCAGAAATAGTGCCCAGAAACCTACTCTGAGAAGGATTTGGGGCAAGGATGTCTCGTTCCGAGCGTCACCATCCTAACCAGGCCCTCATTGTTTCCATCCTGGATTACCCCAAAAGCTTCATAGACCAATCTCTTTTCTTTCATCTTTTCACTTCTGTTCATTCTTAATCTTTCCAGAACACTGCTTACACTATGTTAGTATTTTACTGTCTTTTTCATTCTGTACCAACTGAAAAGCTTCTATCCTTCAGCCAAGACCCTCCCACACTTCCCACTCAGCTCAACTTTCAAGAGTTACCTTTTTGATTGGCTGACTTCTTTTTTGTCCCATGAATGGTGCTTCTGCTCACTCCAAACAGTAGGTTCTTTTTGTGTATCATTTCTCCTCCTTAGAACTTAACTTTCTGTCTTCTCAACACCTGTCCAAATCTTTTCTTTCCATGAAGACTCAATTCAAGCTTCACCTGTACTGTAAAGCTGTCAATTGTGGACTGAAGGGTTTTTCCCCAAAGTAAATTGACGTCTTAACACCCAGTGCTTATGAATGTGACTTTATTTGGAAATAGGGTCTTTGTAGATGATCAAGTTAAAACAAGATCATGACAGAAGGTGTGTCAGGCTGGCCAAAGTTCTTGGTTCCAGATGAGTGATATTTTTTAGCAAGCATGCTGGATTCTAGTTAGTCACAAGTTACCTGCATTTAACCCTGAATTTCGCTGTGTCCCAGTTCTCAAATGAAAAGCTCTCAAGGGGATTACTAAACTTCTAGCAGATTTTCTAAGACCTGATTTCTTACTGCTGAAGACTCTGTATGTCTTCCAAGAGCTTTTGCATCAGGGCATCTGGCTGAGGAGTATGTGTCCATATGGTGTTGACCTCTTTTCTTGATGGCCCTATCAGTGGCACCAGCGAGAGAGTTGGAAAGTGAAGCAAAGAAAACCCAATAATGTATTTTACACGTCTGCTTTTGGGAAGTAGTCTTGATGACTCATGTGTCAGGCACTGGGCTTGTCTTGAGAATAACACAGGTGATTACACAAGGCATTATAGCAACTGTTGTTTTGCTAATATCTTCCCAGGCTGGCTCAGACATGTGCCTACTTCTGGAGACAGTGTCTGAGCCAGTGTCTGACCTGAAGAACTAGGCCAACTGGACCATCACCTATTCAGTAAGGCCCCAGTGAAGCACTCCTGAGTTTGCTCTGGAACAGCGCCCTCTGCAGGAAGGAGCCACTCAGCTCCTTCAGCCCAGGCCTTCATTTGTACTTGACCAGCATCTGTGCAACAATCCACAAGAAAACCTTTTCCTTTTAAAATTATGTCTCCTGAGATTTGGTTCTGCCTTCTGAAAACCACTTACACAAGTTACAAACTCTCTGTAGAGCTGAGCTTTTGACTCTAGCCAGCTCAGGACATTCGGCAAGGTGTGTTGTCCAGTCCTCTGGCAGTTTTCTGGCATTGCTGTCACAAATGTTAAGAGGAACAATCCTAACATCAGTGGATATCACTTGTGAGAATGACTCCTGAGTGAGTGAGGCTGACTCTGAGTGAGCCCTGGGCTTCTGCAGAGGGAAGAGAGAGGCCAGCCACATAGGAAAAGGCATGATCCAAACTGTTGGGGTCTTCAGTAATATGTGAATGACTCCTTTTTGCCCTAAATTTCAGAGCTATTTCAATAAAATAAAAATGCCAGATTCTTTGGAGGAGATTGAACCTTTATTATTATTATTTTTGAATCATCAAAAAAGAAGAGTCAAATTTATAGGAAGGAGTTTTAAGATTTGGGGAATGACTCAAGTTTGAGTTATATTTTCCAACTACAAGTTCACTTACTGCCTTTGTCACTGATCTTTAATCCAGAGAAAGTAGGGAGATAAGGCAAAAGTCTACCTGCTGGGGTTCAAATTTGGAGATAATCTGGTGAGATGATACTCTTCCCTGCCCGCCCCACCTCCCGCAGTCCCTAGGATTTTCCCTAGTTTCATATCTTCCATAGGTCACTTATTTGGTCATATGGGTTCCTTAATTTCCTCCTAGGCCAGGAGGTAGAAGGTTGATTGAGAATTGGCCTCTCTACCCTCTCATGAGCACAGATACTCTGAATCACTAAGGCTGGGTTCTCTAAGTGTTTATAATACTGTGCAACTTGGTGAATCTTTGCAACTAAGAGGTCCCAGAATATCTTGGGCTATATTTTTATGGTTTTCTCTTTGGGCCATCTCCTAGGAAGTGGAGAGTTGGGACAAGTGGCTGAGTAAAATGAAGGGTAAAGAAATTTCTGCTGTTTAGATGAACCCTGGCATAAATGACTTTTTAAAGCTAAGATCATCTCCTCAATTATTTCTGAGTTAAAGCTGAGACAACATAGGGGTATTCTAAAAAGATGAATGTCTAAGACAAGTCTAATAATATAGGTTGGTTTTGGAGCTGAGTTTTTATCTCTGTTTCCAGCTGATATTTAAATGTGTTAGGTAGTTAATGCAGACCTAGGTGTCCATTGTGGTTAAGTCAATGAGTATATGAAAATCAGGGCTGGCTCTTGTACAGCTATGAGCATGGGAGCTTCCTTTGATTTTCACTCTGGACATCTTTCTGGCACAGACCTGTTGAAAGTGGCCAGCATGAGATTTTGGTGCAGAGTAGGTATCAGTAATCAGATTCCCATATTCTCCTTCCTTCAATCTCAACTGATTAAATTGATGAGATCCATTTGGTCCCTCTTCTACCAGTAACATTACCAAAGTTCACATTCTACTTTTCTAGATCTCAGGGTCTCATGTACACCCCACACCCAGCCAAAAAAAGTTCATGTAAGGATGGAGAGAGCAAGACAGAGTTTCTTTAGAAGAATGCAGAGTACAGCTTAGGTTCTTCAGAAGCCTTGAGTTAAGGGAGGCAAGCTCTTCAAACATTTCTGCTTGGGTCACCTTATAGTGAATCTCTCCATGAGGTGACTCAGAATAGCTAGACAGACTGTGTGCCACTCATTGTCACCTTGAACATGTTGCATGAACTTCCTATGCCTCAGTTTCCTCATCTGTAAAATGGGGATAAATGGTTTCTATTTCACAGAGAATGAGAAGAGAATATGTAAATTAGTACCACAGTATGCATACTAAGCTCTCAGTAAGTGTCATTCAGTGACAGTATTAGTATAGTCATCCTTTGGTATCTGTGGAGAACTGGTTTCAAGATCTCTTCCCCATGGATATCAAATCTGCAGATGTTCAGTTCTCTTACATGAAATAGCATAGTATTTGTGCATAACTTACACATTCTCCTGATTCTTTCAATCATCTCTGGATTACTTATAGTACCTAATAAAATGTAAATACTTATTCTATTATTTAGGGAATAATAGCTCAATACAGGTGTGATTTTTCCCAGTATTTTTGACCTGTGGTTGGTTGAATCAGTAGTTGTAGAACCCATGCATGTGGAGGGCTGACTTGTATTTCAGAGGATGTCTATAACTCAGCTCTAGAAATTCTTTCCTACAGCAGTCTATTCCTTTATGTACACTTTTTATGGACAATGGCATGGGTTTTGTTACAACAGGAAAATGCAGCCCAGAAGAACTTTAAACAACATACCCTTCAATACATTGCAAATATGACTCATTTCTCTAAACTAATTTACACCCTTTATTTAGAGACATGCCTCTTGTGTAGAGCAGCACACACCTGTAATACATATTAGCAGCATCCGTGCAGAAACCTTAGTTGAGAGACAGGAAGCAGCTGAGGGTGCTAATATGAATGGAGTACCAACCATGTGCTAAGGCCTCCACTTATATTATTTTATTAATTCTTTTAAAGAGCTATATAGGGAGTTTATTCTTGTGCCCTTTTTATAGATGAAGACATCGAAGCTCAAAGATCTTAAATTTTCCAACGTTAGAAAGTTGATAGGTGTCAGACCTGTGACTTGAATCAATTTCCATCTATGTTTATTTTTATTAGGTCACAGAACTCTTGGCAAGAAAGAACTTTCTTTTCACAATTTTCTCCTGTCTCCTTTTTGTGACCCTACTCCCATTAACCAGTCCTGGTTTCCCTGAACTCAATGGCACTCCCTGCTCCTTAGAGGAGAAAAATGAGCCTCATCAACTCTGGGACTTGTTCTTTTGGGGTGTGGGAGAACGGCATGATGAACAATAGGAACCAAGGCTACATTGCTGTGGTGCTACTTAATTAAATTAGCTTGAGATAATGGTATACCCTGAAATGGGAACACATCCATTAATGCTGTTATTATTATCAAGGACAGGAATGTCCCATTGAGGATTGATGATAGAATAAACTGTCCATATGCTATGAACCATAAGGAAACAATTGATAGGAAAAATCCTCACCAAGGAACTTTGGATGGGATTGATAATGCATACTCCACAATAAAACACACGCACACACACACACGATAGAGAGGATGTGTGCTTAGCATCTGGTAAATTAATGAACTATGAAGGGACCAAGGCAATAAAGTGAGCAGGTTTCACATTAATATTATAATATGATATGTTTATAGGACGGGGACATTCAAAAGTGATTCCAGCAGCAATGTATAGAAACTGTTTTAATGGTGTTTGTGTTCTGCAACAGAAGCACAGACTTCATTCATCACTTGAAAGAAGAAGCCATCAGAAGACAAGGTTTTGAACTTGGTTTCCCTTATAAGTGGCCTTGTTTTTTTTTCTGTTAAATCAAATAAATCAAATGTAACCTATGTAGTACCTTATTTAGCTATTGACTATTTAGCCAAGAAGGCTATACAGGAAGATATCGGCTTGGCTTCCCTATACTCAAAGGATGCTTAAATAAAATATACATATCTTAATACCTTCCTGAAGCCATAAGCCTGTTCTGGTTCACCAGGGATCCATCTCTGCCTATATGATCTATGGTTTTTATGGACAGAGGGGAGCTGAATGCAGCCAATTATACCCATGGAAAAAATCTTGGGAAGAAGAGAAGTAATATGGGCTCAGAGAATGATTTGCCACTGAAAAGGGCTCCATTAGCCCAGGAAAGGGTTAGAGGGAAAAGGTTCACAGCATAACGGTGCAGAAATGTGCCAGAGAATGTCAGGAAGGACTGTCAAGGGTGAATCAGATGGAAATTCCCCATCTGGAGAATGTTTCTCCTCACAGCAATCTTTTCCAAGTGAAATCAAATAGCTTGCAAAAATGTATTGGGAATTGCAACCCTTGTGTGTGTTTGGGATGAGAGATTATTCAATGATCAGGCAATATGCATAGACTGTGGATGGCTTATGAGTATTGATTTTTGGATTCTGATAGGGCCCACTGGGTTTGCGTTCAGACCCACACATCAAGTTGAGATATTCTCTCTGAGCCTGTTTAAAGAAATAGACCAAGGCCATCCGCTAGTAGGTCCTATCCTCTGCTGTCAAGTTTTAACGTGCCTGGGAAGGTAACATAACACTGGACTCCTCTGTTAGTCTCCTCCAGTGGTTGTGATCAGGTTCAGGGCTAGGGAACTGACCTATGGGAAGAATAGGTAGTGAAGAGTTCGTATTAAATATACTTCATATTTCCATGGAGGGGAATATTTTCTCCATCCCAGAGGAAGAATTACAAGGGGAATATTTCTGGATTTCTACCACCTGTTTATTTGTATTCTTTGTAGAAGGAAGGAGTGGTTTACTTCATTGATGAGAGCAATGATTACTCTTTATCCCTCACCCTTTTTCTCCCCATGCCTTCTCCCTCCCTTTACCTTCTCTCTTTCCATTTACCCTGACTTCTCTTGAGCAGAGAACAATCCCTCTTACTTTATTCCCATGAAATCAGCAGAGAAGACCTCTGTTGTCCCTTGTCATTCAAGTTTATAGTCTTTATTTGCTCTGACCTTTTCATGCTCTGGAGACCTCACCAGGTTAAATATGTCCCCCTACCCCATCTCATCACTGGCTTCTCTTCCTCAGTTTATTTACACAAAGAGTTTTATATAATCCCCAGACAGTAACCCTGCAATGTACATTTCCTTCCTTGATGTCTACTCACCCACCTCTGGGAGCATTGAAGCTCCTAGAAAACTTAACTTCTTCAAATGTTGTCCCATTTTTCAGCCCTGGCTCATCCCATGGTTTGGCTTTTGTGTCCACTGCAGGGAAATAGCATTTTCAAGGTCACAAATGACCCTTTATGCTCCCTTCCATAGGACTCTTCCTTCTACTCTTGACTGAATTTCAACTTGATCACATCTTCCTCCTACTCCTGATAAAAATTCAGTTCTCCTTACTGTCTATGACACCTTGCTTTCTTGTTTTTTGTATTTTTCTGGAAGCTTTCTCCTGGCCCCCTTTACTGATTCTCCTTGTCCTTGCTTCTCTTATGTTTGTGTCTCTCAGGTTTCTGCTCTAGTCCTCTTCCTCTCTAAGTCACTCATGAAGTAACTATGTGTTACTTAAATGCTAGTTATCTTATCAGTGCTGCCTTCTTGCTGCAGGACTCCATGTCCAGGACACTGTTTTAGCCTCCTAATTGTCAACCTGCCTTCACTCTGTTTTCTTGAACCTATTCATGGTCCTCCAGCCAGAAACATCTCACTTAAAATACAACATGTGT
Organism: Castor canadensis; assembly: GCF_047511655.1. NCBI lineage: Eukaryota > Metazoa > Chordata > Mammalia > Rodentia > Castoridae > Castor > Castor canadensis. Next base: position 123,642,545 of record NC_133396.1, read on the forward strand.
TATATCCGACCAGTCCTTAAATTTCTCCAGTGAGTCCCATTGTGTTTGTATAACATCTTTGTTTCTAAATTACATGTTCATATGCCAACCAGTTAGGGCATATGCTCTGTGGAGGCCGCATGGTCAGTTTTGGGGATACTATGATGCCTAGATAAACTCAATCTTCCGCTCACAGAGTTTATTTATATTTAGTGTGAAGATAGTTGTATCAGGGTGCCATAAGTTCTAAGAATGAAGGGTCCAAGTTACCACAAAGGCTGGTGACAGTTCCTCTTTAACTAGAAGCCAAAAGCAAGGAAAGCTTCTCGAGGGAGCCTTGTTTAAGGTGGGGGATGGGAAGGAAGGAATGGTTTTATAATATTACCTGTCATCCTTGCAAAGGGCAATGCTAACTTCTGATCTGTTTTCACATTTCCCCTGCCCCTTACCTCCTGCCCTCCAGCCACAAGGAAACCCTTAGAGGTTCTTGAAAAGGTCATTGCACATCCCTAGTCCTTCTCTGGAGTTAATTCCTATGGATCCTTTAAAACTTTTTTTTTTTAATCAAGCAGCAAAGGGCAGTAGGCTTGGTGGTGAGGGCTGGAGTAGAGTGGAAGAGGACTCAACACCCTTCTGCCCCTGATTTGTGCATCCTTGGGCAAGTCATTCAACCTTGCTGAGCCACATCTTCTAACTTGAAAAATAGGCTTAATAACTGGGATATGAGGGAGCCCAATAAATGGTAGCCCTTTTTCCCACCCAAGTTTTGAACAAATTGAAAATGCAAAAACTTAGTAAGGCAAGTGAACAGCTGAACATCCCTTGTATTAATGACTAAAAGAAAATGGCCACTATGTTGTACCGATTCTAAGATGTACTTCCTGTTTACATTTATCATCTTCGAACCAAGGATACATTTCACAATCAACGGCACCTTACAATTGCTGCTGGGCAGATGGCAATCATGACACAGTTGTTCGTGCCCACACACACATGAACTTGGGTTATTCTTGGTGGCAAAACCAGGCTACTGCACCTCTTGATGTTTCTGTCAATAAACTATTAAGGACCATTTAAGGAAGGAATGTAAGTCCTGGTTGTTGTCTGAAAATCTTCCTTTGACACATCCTAAAAGATAAAACACTAGCAGAATGGATGCCTGCAGCTTGGGAGAAAACTACAGAGCAACATGAGTTCAAAGCTATCTCTCCATGGCAAAGAGGAAAATGTTTTGTTGTAAATCATGGAGAAATATAACTCTGAGCTAAAATTGTAATTCATAACAGTTGAACTGTGAATGTAAATGTTATAGATATATGTTAGCCAATTTATTTTCCTTTCTATATATACAAGAGTAATATGTCATACATATGTATGTTTAAAAGAAACAATTTTATTCAATAAGACTTAGAAAATTCAAAGTGAGAGAACAGAATGCATTGCTTAATTGTCAGAGGTTTTCTTTCCTCACAGTGCATAAAACAATGGTGCTGCTTTTTATTGATGGTGCCTTCCAAGAGATGTGAGAGCAAGTGGGCTTCTACATGTTAAACCACAGCCCTAAGCAGACATCAATGAGCAATGAGAGCTGACTGATTCATTGACTGCAGAGGCAGAGCACAAGTATGTTCCCTGTGAGAAGCTTGTTCCCAAGAAAAGGGAAAGAGAAGAGGATCTGGATTACACATGTCTAATTTGTTTTTCCACACTCACAAGTCAGATTAAGACACTTTTTCTCCCTGAGAGGAGATGGAGAGAGTTCAGAAGCATTAATAGAAGGAAACACCAGGAAGACAGGTCCACCAGTAGTTATCCCATAGGTAAGGTATGAAAGTAAAACAAAATGTATAGTATAAAATATTGGTCCATATCTTCTAGCATTCAGTGTTGCTGATGAGAAGTTTGATGTTCTTCTGATTCTTGTTGTTTTATCAATGAGCTGTCTTATTTTGCATTCCCATCCTTTTGAAAAGACTATCTTTTCTTTAGCCTCAGTATTCTAAAATTTCAGAGAAGGTCTTTCTAGGTATGGGTCTTTAATATTCATTTAAACAGCTTAATTAGAATTTTGTTGAGGATTACATTTTGAGACTGTTCCTGTTTGATTCTGGGAGATTTCTTCTGTTATTTATTTGACAATCTTCTCTTTTTTGCTTCTCTGTTCTGAATTTCTGGAATTCCTCTTATTCAATGCTGGATCTCCTGGACCAAATGTCTGTTTTTCTTATCTTTTACATCTTTTTCAGTTTTTTATTTTTACATTTTTTTCAAGCTGTCCAAGTTTTCAATTTCCAGGTTTCTTATGACTTCTTTTTTAAATAGCATCTTGCTCTTTTTTTATAGATGCAATATTTTCATGAATTTCTCTAGAGACTTCTGGCCAGGTCAGAGGAAGTCAGGGATGTGAAACAAAATGAGTATGGTACTCACAAATGCAACCAATTCTACTGAAGTCATCCTGAATGCTTCCCCTGGTGGTATGGTGGTTTCTGGTATCACGGGCTTCTAGGAGCACATTTTGAGATGGTGACTCAAAAAACTACAGGCTTCCAGGCTGGGAATGTGGTTTAGGGACAGAGCACTTGCCTAGCATATATAAGGCCCTGAGTTTGGTCCCCATTACTGAAGGGAAAAAATGGCCAGGAAATTCTGTTGACTTTATTGGCTCAGTGTACTTCCCAGTATTTTCACATTTATGTATGTACTGAGTAGCTACTGTATGCTTAAGTCTCTACTTTGTCCCTTGTTTGATTCAGCACCTGGATCATAGAATGTACTTCATAAATGCTTGTTGAATGAATGATTTCCTTTTATTGAATTTCAATAATTATTCACTACTTCCCATCTGTAGAATGCAATGCAGAATGCACTGTATGGGTTAAAAACAAGAAAAACAATTCAATGACAAAATAGTTCAAGTCATAGCCAAAGCCATCAGAGATTTTAGGAGAGGAAGTAAATTAGCACATGGGACAAAATTCAAGGGCCATATAAGACAGTAGTCGTGGCAAGTGTCAGGATGTTGACTCTGCATACCGTAACTACTCAGAGAAGGAGGATGTCACTGGATCCCTGAGTATTTGGAGCAGTCTTCAGGGAGGAAGAGATCCCTGAGCGTGCCATGGATATCAGGGGCCACCAATGGCAAAGCTGCATGGGCATGACAACATGAAGGGTGGATCTTCACTCTCTTGACATCCACATTGTGCACACAGTGCTATTTCCCCTGTAGCCTGTAGAGAAAAGGAGGCAAATTCCAGGATATTAAGCATGCTTTGCCATTTACTATTTGGGTGCAATGCTAAAATGAGTGGTTATCATTTTCCCGGCAGGTCTCGTGACCTGTGTCAGCAATGGTTTTGTGGGAATCTGGGCATTCTCTTTTCCCCTCCTGCTCCATTTCTTAAACTGCATGCAAGCCCATTGATTTCCATCTCTTCCATTTATGTTACTATGTCTTACTGTTTTTCCTTTCCTGTTTCCCTTTCCTGGATAATGGTAGGTGGCAGTCTCTTGGACAGGCTCAAACCACTGCTAATTTTCCTCTGCATAGATTTCTTATATTATTCCTACCAAAGCAATTAAATGTTGCTGTTGACATTTTCATTTTGGCTGCATGACAATAAAAACATTCAGATCTCAAGCCAAACACCTGCTCAGGGGATAGGTTACAGAGAAACTTACAGCCCTCCTCACTTTCATTCTTATCTCACACTCCTGGGTTTGCCTTCTGCCTGACTTTAAAGTTCACACTTCTTGGCCTGACACTCACAGCCTTCTATGGTCTGATGCATGCCTACCTTACCAGGATGATTCTTCTCTGTGTACCTTCCCACATTTGGACAAAAATGTTTAAAGTCACAGGATTAATGAAAGGTTTTGGATCAAATCTAGAACCCCTGTCTCTGATTTCTGGAATGAGAGTCCTGATTCCCCATACTGCCTGTTTTTTGTCCTTTCTAGCCAATGGGGTTATCTTTTCCTGATGAGATCATGTAGTTTGTGTTGACTATGCCTCTCAAGGGTCATTTGTTTTTTTTGTTTTCTTTTTTTCATTTTTCTTTTATTATTCATATGTGCATACAAGGCTTGGTTCATTTCTCCCCCCTGCCCCCACCCCCTCCCTTACCACCCACTCCACTCCCACCCTCTCCCCCACCTCAATACCCAGCAGAAACTATTTTGCCCTTATCTCTAATTTTGTTGTAGAGAGAGTATAAGCAATAATAGGAAGGAACAAGGGTTTTTGCTGGTTGAGATAAGGATAGCTATACAGGGCAATGACTCACATTGATTTCCTGTGCGTGGGTGTTACCTTCTAGGTTAATTCTTTTTGATCTCACCTTTTCTCTAGTACCTGTTCCCCTTTTCCTATTGGCCTCAGTTGCTTTAAGGTATCTGCTTTAGTTTCTCTGCATTAAGGGCAACAAATGCTAGCTAGTTTTTTAGGTGTCTTACCTATCCTCACCCCTTACTTGAGTGCTCTCGCTTTTATCATGTGCTCATAGTCCAATCCCCTTGTTGTGTTTGCCCTTGATCTATGTCCACATATGAGGGAGAACATACGATTTTTGGTCTTTTGGGCCAGGCTAACTTCACTCAGAATGATGTTCTCCAATTCCATCCATTTACCAGCGAATGATAACATTTCGTTCTTCTTCATGGCTGCATAGAATTCCATTGTGTATAGATACCACATTTTCTTAATCCATTCGTCAGTGCTGGGGCATCTTGGCTGTTTCCATAACTTGCAATAAACATGGATGTGCAGGTGCCTCTGGAGTCACAGTCTTTTGGGTATATCCCCAAGAGTGGTATTGCTGAATCAAATGGTAGATCGATGTCCAGCTCTTTAAGTAGCCTCCAAATTTTTTTCCAGAGTGGTTGTACTAGTCTACATTCCCACCAACAGTGTAAGAGGGTTCCTTTTTCCCCGCATCCTCGCCAACACCGGTTGTTGGTGGTGTTGCTGATGATGGCTATTCTAACAGGGGTGAGGTGGAATCTTAGCGTGGTTTTAATTTGCATTTCCTTTATTGCTAGAGATGGTGAGCATTTTTTCATGTGTTTTCTGGCCATTTGAATTTCTTCTTTTGAGAAAGTTCTGTTTAGTTCACTTGCCCATTTCTTTATTGGTTCATTAGTTTTGGGAGAATTTAGTTTTTTAAGTTCCCTGTATATTCTGGTTATCAGTCCTTTGTCTGATGTATAGTTGGCAAATATTTTCTCCCGCTCTGTGGGTGTTCTCTTCAGTTTAGAGACCATTTCTTTTGATGAACAGAAGATTTTTAGCTTTATGAGGTCCCATTTATCTATGCTATCTCTTATTTGCTGTGCTGCTGGGGTTTCATTGAGAAAGTTCTTACCTATACCTACTAACTCCAGAGTATTTCCTACTCTTTCTTGTATCAAGTTAAGAGTTTGGGGTCTGATATTAAGATCCTTGATCCATTTTGAGTTAGTCTTGGTGTAGGGTGATATACATGGATCTAGTTTCAGTTTTTTGCAGGTTGCTAACCAGTTTTCCCAGCAGTTTTTGTTGAAGAGGCTGCTATTTCTCCATCGTATATTTTTAGCTCCTTTGTCAAAGATAAGTTGCTTATAGTTGTGTGGCTTCATATCTGGGTCCTCTATTCTGTTCCACTGGTCTTCATGTCTGTTTTTGTGCCAGTACCATGCTGTTTTTATTGTTATTGCTTTGTAATAGTTTGAAGTCAGGTATTGTGATACCTCTTGCATTGTTCTTTTGACTGAGTATTGCCTTGGCTATTCGTGGCCTCTTGTGTTTCCACATAAATTTAACAGTAGATTTTTCAATCTCTTTAATGAATGTCATTGGAATTTTGATGGGAATTGCATTAAACATGTATATTACTTTTGGGAGTATCGACATTTTTACTATAAGAACCAACTTTTTGTTTCATTAATTCTTTGTATGGTTTTTTTTGGTTTCTATTTCATTGATTTCAGCTCTTATTTTTATTATTTCTCTCCTTCTATTTGTTTTGGGATTTGCTTGTTATTGTTTTTCTAGGAGTTTGAGATGTATCATTAGGTCATTGATTTTGGGATCTTTTTAATATATGCACTCATGGCTATAAACTTTCCTCTCAAGACTGCCTTAGCTGTGTCCCATAGGTTCCGGTAGGTTGTGTTTTCATTTTCATTGACTTCCAGGAACTTTTTAATTTCCTCTTTTATTGCATCGATGATCCATTCTTCATTAAGTAATGAGTTATTTAGTTTCCAGCTGTTTGCATGTTTTTTGTCTTTACTTTTGTTGTTGAGTTCTACTTTTACTGCATTGTGGTCAGATAGTATGCACGGTATTATTTCTATTTTCTTATATTTGCTGAGGCTTGCTTTGTGCCCTAGGATATGATCTTTTTTGGAGAAGGTTCCATGGGCTGCTGAGAAGAATGTATATTGTGTAGAAGTTGGATGAAATGTTCTGTAGACATCTACTAGGTCCATTTGATCTATTGCATATTTTAGATCTTGGATTTCTTTATTGAGTTTTTGTTTGGATGACCTATCTATTGATGATAATGGGGTGTTAAAGTCTCCCACAACCACTGTGTTGGCGTTTATATATGCTTTTAGGTCTTTCAGGGTATGTTTGATGAAATTGGGTGCGTTGACATTGGGTGCATACAGATTGATGATTATTATTTCCTTTTGGTCTATTTCCCCTTTTATTAGTATGGAATGGCCTTCTTTATCTCTTTTGATCAATGTAGGTTTGAAGTCTACTTTGTCAGAGATAAGTATTGCTACTACTGCCTGTTTTCGGGGGCCATTGGCTTGGTAAATCTTCTTCCAGCCTTTCATCCTAAGCATATGCTTATTTCTGTCGGTGAGATGAGTCTCCTGTAAGCAACAAATTGTTGGATCTTCTTTTTTAATCCATTTTGTCAAACGGTGTCTTTTGATGGGTGAATTAAGTCCGTTAACATTAAGCATTAGTACTGATAGGTATGTGGTAATTCCTGCCATTTAGTTGTCTTAGTTGTTTGAAGGTTTGATTGTGTGTACCTAACTTGATGTTACTCTCTACTGTCTTGCTTTTAATTAACCTGTGGTTTGGTGCTGCCTGCCTTTTCATGGTTAAGTTGGGTGTCACTTTCTGTGTGCAGGATCCCTTGCAGAATCTTTTGTAATGGTGGCTTTCTGGTCACATATTGTTTTAGTTTCTGCTTATCATGGAAGTCTTTTATTGCTCCATCTATTTGAATGATAGCTTTGCTGGGTAGAGTATCCTGGGGTTGAAGTTATTTTCATTCAGTGCCCGGAAGATCTCACCCCACACTCTTCTTGCTTTTAATGTTTCTGTTGAGAAGTCTGCTGTGATTTTGATGGGTTTACCTTTGTATGTTACTTGATTTTTCTCTCTTACAGCCTTCAATATTCTTTCCTTAGTTTCTGAACTTGTTGTTTTAATGATGATATGTCGTGGAGTAGTTCTATTTTGATCTGGTCTGTTTGGTATCCTGGAGGCCTCTTGCATCTATATGGGAATATCTTTCTCTAGATTTGGGAAATTTTCCGTTATTATTTTGTTGAATATATTACGCATTCCCTTCGCTTGCACCTCTTCTACTTCTTTGATGCCCATGATTCTCAAGTTTGGTCTTTTGATGGAGTCAGTGAGTTCTTGCATTTTCTTTTCACAGGTCTTGAGTTGTTTAATTAATAGTTCTTCGGTTTTTCCTTTAATTACCATTTCATCTTCAAGTTCTGACATTCTGCCTTCTGTTTGTTCTATTCTGCTGGATTGGCCTTCCGTTTTGTTTTGCAGTTCTGTTTCGTTCTTTTTTCTGAGGTTTTCCATATCCTGGCAATTTTCTTCTTTAATGTTGTCTATTTTTGTCCTGAGTTCATTTATCCGTTTATTCATTGTGTTCTCTCTTTCACTTTGGTGTTTATACAGTGCTTCTATGGTTTCCTTTATTTCTTCTTTTGCTTTTTCAAATTCTCTATTTTTATTGTCTTGGAATTTCTTGAGTGTCTCCTGTACATTTTAGTTGACCCTATCCAGTATCATCTCTACAAAATTCTCATTGAGTACTTGTAGTATGTCTTCTTTTAAATTATTCTTGTGGGCTTCATTGGGTCCTTTGGCATAGTTTATCTTCATTTTGTTGGAGTCTGGATCTGCGTTTCTGTTCTCTTCACTCCCCTCTGGTTCCTGTACTAATTTTTTGCTGTGGGGAAACTGGTTTCCCTGTTTTTTCTGTCTTCCTGTCATTGTCCTTGGTGTTGTTACTGTCCCTGTACTGTGTGCAATTAAGTATTTTCTAGCTTGTAATAATAACAATGGTAATATTTAGAATGGAAGGGTGAGCTGAGATGGAAAGCAAGAAGTTAAAGAAAAGGGGAAAACAAATATACAGACAAGAGGGAGAAAGCAGAACAAGGTATCAGACAAGAGAGTTTCAAAGATATAAACAGGGAGTGTTAGTGTACTAATCGACAGTAAGCTGAACAGACATTAGAGAGACAGAGAGAGGGTTGAAAATCAAAGATAAAAAAATAAAAATAAGTAAATGAAAGAAATATCTATATATAAAAATGAATTAAAATAAAATGGAAAATAGAAAATTAAAAAAAAAAACCAAAAAACTTCCAAGTTTATAGGCAATGCAGTTTCAGTCTTAATAATTTGGGTGTCCATCTCAATCTCCAGTCCTGGAGTTGGTGCCTCAGATGTTGTTCTGTAGTTGTCTCATCAAAGGGGATGCATAAAGTAGAACAAAACTACACACTCACACACACACACACACACACACACACACACACACACAGAAAAAAAAAAAGCCCCACCAAGTGTCCCAAGTTCAAATGCAATACAGTTTCAGTAAGTTTTTCGGCTTGCAGGTGTAATTCGGTTGTTCTCTCATCAAAGGTAGGGAGAAAAAGAAAAAAAAGCGTCTGGAGACAGTTCTGAGAGTGGTATCTGCAGCTGTGGCTTGCCTGCTCGCTGCTCTCAGCCTGTAGCTGGCGGCGTTATTTATGCAGATCTCTGGGGTGAGCTAGCACTCACCTGGTCCCACAGGCTTTGTTTGCTGAGTTCTCCTGTGCGGGAGCCTCTCCTACAGGCTTTCCCCTTTCCAAGCACTGGGAAAGGTGCCACTGCCCCCGCTTTGTCAGGCCTGCGTGTTTATTTACAGTTCATGTGGGAGGTGGGTCTTCCCCCCTCTCCTCTGAAGTTTTCCTCCCGCTGCCACTTTCAGAAGCTTTCCTGCTCCTGCTTACTGGGCGGTGCTGCTGCTCCTGCCGGCAGCCATGTTTGTTTACAGTTCATGTGGGAGGTGGGTCTTCCCTCCTCTCCTGTGGAGTTTTTCTCCCTCCTCCACTCTCACAAGCTTCCCCGCTTCTGGTTGCTGGGTGTGCGCCCCGCTCTCACCAGAGGCTCTCCGGCCCGCCCGGCTTGTTTATTTACAGTTTATTTACAGTCCCGGGAAGGGTTCCCTTCCCCCAATCTTCAGCGCTCAGGGCGCCCCACCCTCTTTCCTGTGTGTCTTAACTGTTCTTATTGCTTATTACTCAGTTTCTCTTTTTTTCCCGGGTGGAGGTCAGTCTGTCCAGGGGGCTATGCTGCTCTGGCCCAGGCTTGTCTGTGGGAGTACCACGGTACCGCAAAGCTCACCTGGTCTGCGTCTTCCCAAGCTGTATGGGTGCCGGCCACTGGTGGCCCCGGGGGCCCTCCTCGTTTCTCCATTTAACGTGAAGTGGAGATTCTCTGCACCGGCTGGAGGTGTGGAGGGGTCAAAGTTATGCCTTTTCTCAATGATTATGCCTGCAAAGTGTGTATCCAGCGTCTCTCCAAGATTTCACTATAGGAGAGTCGCTTTCTGCTTCCTACCTCTAGCCGCCATCTTGGAATCTCTCTCAAGTGTCATTTGTATTAGCAGGGCTCTGAATTCTTGCTTAGCTTTTTCTTGGTTGATATTCACTTGGTATTTTCATGTGGTTATGTGGGCTGTTAAAATATCAAAAGATTTCTATAGTGTTTAATAAATAACTATTATTCTGAATCCCTAAGTAAACTGGCTGTACCATCTTCCTGGTTGTTGTGTTCTTTTCTTTGATACCTTCTCATACTTACTTTTGATTTGGGCTTAGTAAGGGACCTCCATGCTCTGGTCCTAAGGCTGGCGTTCTCACTGGCTGATGCCCATGTCGTCCAGATTTTTACAGAATACATTGGTCATGATGCTGCACATGAGTCATCTAAATGCCTGAATAAGGGTCTTTATTTGGAAAACTTCTGGATTTGGGTGATCTCCATTTAAATTTCTCTCATCACAATGGAACTCTGAACATGTGAATGATAATGCATGATTGCTCATGGTGCTGTCCTCACTCTCTTCTTAACCACAGCTTCAAGAGTCTTTGCAACAGCTTTCATTGCTAGTGCATTCCCCAGCTGCCACTCTCTTGCTCCTTCAATCAGGAGCAATGTTAAATGCTGATGCTGTACCTCTAGGCACAGTTGTGTCATTCTTCTTGGGCTGCAGCCCACTAAACTTAAACATCCCATTCTTTAACCACAGATATTTTTTCCTGTGGCTGTATACAGTTGTTCTGCATTTCCACTGTCTACCTACTGTTGCTCCTCTGAGGTGCTAACTGATAGTCCCTCCAATTCTGTGTCCCCAGCTGTCATCTTTTGACCTTAACCTTCCTGAAAGGTGAAGAATACCTTCTTCTCTGTATTCTGCTCTTGGAGGGTCCCCCACAGCCATGTTCTGGGCCTGTAGGATTAGAAGTTTGTCAGTGTCTATGCACAAGCTTTTGCTTTCTTGGAATACATGTGTGCCCCCGAGAGGCTAAAATGAGCAGGTGAATTTTCACCAGCCATAGTGGAACCAGTTCTCTGCTCCAGTCTTTGTGCCATGATGCTAAAACCAGTTCACAATATCAAACAAATCTTCCCTGTCAGATTGGACTGTCTTCCAGGGGTGGGTCCTATCCTTCTCCATTGCAGTTTGGCTTTTAGAATGCTCTTTCTCAAACTCATGCTAGTGTTTCAGAAAAGCCTATTTTTTTTTCTCTGAATTGCCAATATTGAGAACTGAAGTATTTTTTCTTTAAGGAAGTCCCCATTCCCACAAGAACTGGTCAGTGAATGAGCCTTGGGGAAATGAAGTCACAAGCCTCCCACAAACAATTTCTGTTTAGATTCAGCCAGAGATCCTCTCAGCAACTTTATACCTTGTGGTAACTTTCTTGAAAGATAGAAGGCAGCCATTTTTGTTCTAGAGCTGTACTAGAGGCCACATAAACATTGAGTATGATGCTGTTGAATGAATGCATGAATGGATGTAATCTCTGATAGGTGTCTGACAGTAGAGGCTTCTTATTTGGCTGGATGTCATTAGGTTTCAGGGACCTCAAGAGCCTCTTGAAATGATAAGCAAAGATTGTGAGGACTTTTTCTTTTTTTTCAAAAGAGAGTCTATAGGTTTTTTTCCCCACCCCCCAAGATTTTCAAAGAAGTCTTTGTCCCTCTGACTTTAAGAATTTGTTAAAGGTATTTTGAGGGTCCTGAAGTGGTCCTTTTGCTCAGAGGAGACTCTGTGATATTAGCATCACAAGTCTGCCTGAGTCTGGAAAAACATGGAAATAGGTGCAAGGTAGGAGTATTGTAGGATCCATGTTCTTTGAGGAACCCCTAGGGCTGCTCTGTCTTTGAAGAAAGGGCTCAGGATGCTCTACTTACTTGCTGATCAACACCTTCTTTTCCTGGCCTGAGCTTTTTCATGTAGACTCTTCTTTGTCACAGCTGTTTCTTGACCACTTGGCATGTCCGATTCCAGGTTTCTCTGTCTCTCTGCGATCAGTGTCACCATGCATTTTTTTCCCCAAAATGTTTAGACCATCTGAGGTCATTGACAGTTAATGGACATTTCTCTGATATATTTTGAGTCCTTTCTTTCAGAATCACACTTAGAGGGCCCTGTGCATAAAAGTGAGTTAATGATACCTTGGGTTGGAAGTACATTTGAGATTACCCTTCTTAGGTCTTGAAATTCTAAAATCAGGCACTTCTAAATTTGTGATGCCTTTATTAAGCCAGGATATTGTGTAGGTCAAGCTTTCAAAGTGGGACTAAGGATGGAAGTCCTCAGTTGTGGAGAATTTCATAAACCTGATATAATTATAGTGCACTTTTACATGAAAGCTAGCTTCAGCAACATGTAAAGTATCATGACCTGACATCACTCTACCTTCTCTAAGTGATAGGCGACAATTTACTTTTAGAACAACTAAAAACAGTGTAAGCACTCCCAAGTACTTCAGGAGGTGAAATAATCACAACTTTCCTCTTGCAACAATATCTGTTGCTCTTTAGGCATTCATAAAACTTTTCACTGTTTCATTATTGTAGGCGAAGTAGATGGAAAGAAGGGAGGAGAGAAGAAAGAAGGAAAAGAGGCAAGAATTCTAGTCAAAGATCTCAACAGGAGGGAGCTCTTAGATGGAGCCTCTTTTCTTTTCTTCCAAGAGGATGCTATCAGGATCATAAATTACCAACTCTGGGAAATCAGCTTGTCCCTTTAAAGCTATTAGAGGGACCGAGATGAGCTGGATTCTCAAATGAGCTTTGAGGATTACTCTGCCAGGTGGAAGGTGGCTGCCCATGGGGGGAAAGAAAAATTGCCTCGTAGTATATCATTTTGGAGCTGTTCAATGTTAATCCCCAGGCTGATTTAAGCAGGAGGAATTTGAGATAGCAATGGTCAATTGGCTATTGCTTTTTTTCTGATAACAGAAGTTGCTCTCAACAGCAGCTGCTTATCCCAGGTGTGGAGAATGTAAAAGGTGGGGACTTTGGACATGGGCACACTGATAAAAGACTGATGTTGGTGGGTGCGTGGTGGGGAGTGAAACAGGTTTGGGGAATGCAAGCATCACTTGAGACTCCAAATGGAGGGAGCTGCCTCTGTGAGACTAAATCTTGGGAAGGAAGACTAGGCTTGTTCTTGTTTAGCAAAGGGACTGTAGCTTCAGGGGCAGATGTCACTCTGCAAAGGCAGGAGCTAATTTTCTCCCTGAATTAAGGAGAAGATTCATAAGGTCAATAGTGCAAGCTATGCATCCCACTCAGAGGCTGTCCTGGAAGCATCAGTCAAGTCTAGGATCAAGAGTCCAATCTTGACCATTGGCAAATATCTATTTTAAGTTGACCCCATCCTCCCTTGCTGGAGGCAGAAAATGTTATTCAAAGTGTCAGGGAACTTATTAAACTACTAGATGGCAATTTTTTAAAGTTAACTTTTAAAAATGTGTCTGTGGTGTATGAGCTCTGAGAGAATATTGGGATTGTTTTCTGACAGGTGAAAAGTCTAACATAGGCCTTTGGCTGGGCAGATGATTTACAGGCTTCGTCCAGGCTCTCACCTGGACAATCATAATACCCTTGACTGGCCTCATCCTCTGAAGTGTCCTGAATCAGTCCCTCCTCCGCACATCTGTCACTGTGTACTTTCTAAAACAGAATAATAACGAATGCCTTTGCTTAAAAACCTCCAGGGCTCCAGTGTCTATCACCAATGCTGTCCTAGATCTCAGCATGTCCTTATTCATAACCTGATCCAACTTGTTTTTCCAGCCTTATCTCCTATCATTGTTTGCACTGAATGTACTTCCGTACATTAAAAACATTAAAAACCCCTTGTTTATCTGTGAGTGTGTTTTCTTTCATACTTTTACTCATGCTTGCCCCTCCCATCAAAATCCTAGGTACTCCCAGGAACCAGTTACAATGGTGCCTCCTTTGAACAAGTCTCCTCTGGTACCCACCTCTCACCACCCTTCTCAATCCAGGAAGATTTTCTGCTTCCTTTGCTTTTTTCCAAAAATATTTTTAATGCATTTCTTCTGGAACACTTATCTGTGCTATACAAATTTTTTGTTCTTGTGTCTGTCTTCTCCATCCAACTGGGAGACTAGCCTCATCTTTTTATTTTTTTTGACTTCAGCATCTGTAAATAAGTACTGGAAGAGAAAATGAATGAAAGATTGGATGATAATAGAAAAGAATAGAGCACAGACAGAAAAAGGGGTATAGAATTTATAGAGAGAAAAGGCTGAAGGAAGGTCACATAGTCCCCTGTCCCCATCCCTATCTCCCTCCTCTGCAGGCAATTCACACCTACATGTCTTTACCTTCTTGTTCCATCAGGTCTTGTTGCCCTCAATTGCTGTAGTCTGAAGTTGACCCTGCATGACAAGCAGATCAACTCCTAATCTGCCAGAGCCCCAGTTTTTCTGGGACGTTTGCAAGCTTTTGACAGAGCCTTAGGAGAGGAAAACTGTCAACTCTTACTTGTCAGCTCTCTAAACAGCCAGTCCAAGGCTTAATTTGCACCTTGAAATCTCCTGGGGCTGTCGTGACTATGATTGCTGGTTTAGGCCCCTTCAATAGTTTCTCTTAGGGGATAAGTGGGATAGAGGGATAGAGCGTAAAGAATATTACCACTTTATTCTTGCAACTCCAGAAAACAGCTGTGGAGTAGGGGGCAGGGAAGAGGGAACTAGAACTTGAGGAATGAATAGACTGGTTTTACGTTTCATATTAAATTGGAACATTAATGGGGAAGTCGAGTTGGGAAACATTTTAAAAATTCAAAGATGAGTCAGTGTAAATAGCACCATACAAAAGGCAGTAGAAGATCCACACAGGGAGAAGCCTCGAGTGCTAAGCTTGACTCAGTGATAATAAAGGAAGCAGCTAAAGCAAAGAGATCTCTCCTGTCTGCTGAGTTTCTATCGCTTAATCAAAGCTGACTCCAACTACTGCAGCTGCAAAAAAATGTTCCCAACCTTCCATTAATTTCCATACAATAACCCTCTAATGGGGGAGCTGTTCAGGGGAGGAGGGCAATCAATCTGGCCTAATGACACACCCGAGACCTGGGGAAAATGCAAACTTGGAGCAATTTCATGGCAGGTGCAACCTTGGAAAGCATTACCATTTTTCTAAGTTAATTTGTTCCCTTGATATGTTTGAAATCCATATTTGTACTTTAAAGGCCTAAAATACAAGATGATTAAAAAATATAACCGGATTTTTGTAAACCTTTCACAGTAGTGGATGATATATTAGCTGTCTCCATCCTTCCGCTCCCCTGTGAACAGGGACCACTTTGCCTTCTTTTTGCCTTTGCTGTCATCCAATGTGACTGTTGAGTCTCTGTTTGGTTTACTATTTTTAGGTTTTCCCCTGGCTAAAGCAAGTTGGAACCTTTTTGCACTTTGGCTGGAACCAATCAGAAAAATATCAGCTTACTCTCTAGGTGATAGTCCAGATCTCTGAGGAAAAGGAGCATGGAAATCCAGTTCCCAGATTGGTTGCTGGGACACTGCAACATCCTGTCTTTAGCTCTTCCTCCCTGAAGGCATTCCTTCCCAGTCAGATGAAGAAAGGTCCTGAGCAATAGAATGAAATCCTGGTTTGTGCTCAGGATTGAGCGCAATCCTCCTCCTGGACTGAGAAGTCCCTTGACTTCTCAGTTTCTCCCTTGCCTGGAAGCTCCTCAGGACTTGCAGCCTAACATCAACCTTCAACTGTGCACTTCTTAAAGGTCAAATCCTTTTCTCTTAGAGTTTGTCCTGGAATAAAGGGCAAAGTACCTTCTGTTCCACTGAAATGCACATTCTCTCTCTCCCCCTGCAAACACACTCATGATATAATGGTGCTCTGTAGTCTACCCTCTTGCCAAAGGTCCTGTAGACTAGCCCTACTTATGGAACATGCAGGTAATTTCCTTCCCACTTCTCTACTTTAATCTGGGGAAGTCCAACCTGAAAGATCCTTGAAGATGCCTCTTCCCTGTCCTCCAGCATCTTTTCCCATTCCACAAGCAGAAGCTCATGTGGAGTCTTGGCCATCTCTCACTGGTAGGACATTCAAATAACCAGAACCTCACAAAGATGGCATTTCTTTCCTTTTAACTTTAAAGTTTATGGCTTAATCCAAAAACCTTCTGGGAAATGCATTTGCCATTGTATTTGAGGATTGAAGATAACATACTCAAACATCTAGCTCTACAGCTCTATAACAGTGTTTAGATTTCAAGAGTTTTGTGGGGCTAAACTCCATGAAGTGCTCTGGGATTTTGCCTCTTAAGATAAACACAGATCTTCTAGAGCCAGAAATTAGGAAATATTTTTTTTCTTGCATCATCACCAATTAGCTCTTTGGGGTTTTTAATTCCTTGTTTAAAAAGAAGGAATTAATATTTGTCACATACTTAGCAAATACTGTCTTTTCTACCCTGCATTGGTATTATCCCAGCACCTTAGTATAGCAGCCATGAGAATATCCCTCAGAAACCTCTAACTCCAGGGAGCATAGCTAACTAAGGGCCCCAGCTGCTGGACTCTAAGCTCTATTCCTGCATTCATGTTAAGGCCACACGTCCCATTGGGTGGCTCCCAGTCAATGACTGAGGTTGGCAGATCAAGACCTGGGAGATTCTTCCAATTTTATCTTGAACTCCTGAGGGCTCTGCTGAACCTTCATGAGACTTCTTGGTGGTCTTGGACACTTCTAACCAATCTTCCCTCTTGTCTTCTTCTTTTAGAAGTCTCAGACTTGCATCAGGGTCTAGTGGTGCTCTCAATCTCCCTGGCTCCCTTCCTATTTTTGTACAAGCATTTCCACAAATATAATTTCTTCACTACCTTTAATTTCATCTTGTTGTCTATTTCTTAGAGGACCTGACTACACTTATACTTCTAGATGACAGAGAACTGTATCTCCTGGGCGATGAGACTTTGGTTGGTTAAACTCTGTTGGCTTTCAAGAGTTTGGTTAGCATCATCCATTTTGCATTTAAAGGTAAGGCCTGAAGTATACAACAGGTCTAAAGAACTTGTTGAATTCCTAGATTTTTTTCTCTTGAAGAATCTTGAACCTTCCATCTGTGTGCAGAATTCACTTTATTCCAGAAATGTGTTGCCTTTCTACTTCTCAGCATGTGATCTGTGTACAGCACTCTAGGTAACTGGAGTTGACATTTATTGTTAAACTTGCCTCTTGAATCACTCTGAGGGAGACCATAAATGTCTCAGATGCGATTCCATATAGAGCCTTAAAATGGCAATATTATCTATATGTGCAATTATGATTCTCCAATTCCTCTCAAAGATTACAAGTGCTGGAAAGAGGCTGCAACCTTTTTCTTTGGTGAAGTGGGGTGAACAGTAAATTCATACAAATACCTCAGGGTCATGAAAACATTATCCTGGACCAGCTTCTGTGAACTCTTCTTAGACCAACAGTTGAAATAACTTAGATGGATTCCAGTAACTGTAATAGGTTTTCCATCTGGGGAAGCTGGGTATACACAAGTTTTAATGCTATCATTTAACTGGTTGTACACCACCTTTAACCCAATTTTAATGCCTATGCTAGAGGAGAACCACAAGAGTAATTTAGCTCCTCTGTGTAGTTCTTTTCATATTCTGCTACTTATTATCATATGTATGAAACAAGAGATATATAGATAGAACTATGTGACCCAATTTTTATGTTTTTCTTTTGCTCCTTTTCCTGGAAAAAAATAAAGATTTTGTTGGAATAGGTAGCATTTCATCTTGCAACAGATGCCAGAATTTGATCAGAATAGTTGATCTGAAAAGTTTTCATTTATGACTTCTTCCATCCTTCTGGATAGACATAGCTTACTTCTTCATGAGATGAAAGAATTTAAAAACAACGTTCTTTTTCTTATTTATTATCGAAGTATTGCATGTTTAATTTCTGGATTCTGAAATATCATCAGAAAACAACCTTGTTCATTCACTGCTATGGTCTAGGTATAACTTGTGTATTGCCTAACAGTCTATATATGAGGCTTAGTACCCCCCCCAAGGAAGCAGTATTAAAAGGTACTGTGGACCTTTAAGAGGTGGAGCCTAATTGGAGTTTCTTGGAACAAAGGAACATGTTCCAAAGAAGAATATCTTCCTCTGTCTCTCTCTGCTCCAGTTTGAGATGTGACCCCTTGCTTTGGCATGCACCCCCTCCATTGCCATCTGCCACCCTTACTAGAAGTCAAAATAAAACAATAGGGCCACCAATCTTGGATGTGAACCTCCAAAACTATGAGCTAATTAAACATTTTCTCTTTATAAAGTTAGTTGCCCCAGAAATTTTGTAGTAGCACAAGCTGACTAGTACATTCACTCTGAGTGAAGAAGGCATAATAAATGCTGTCTTTAAGATTATTTATCTAGAGGGGAGGTCTGAGTTCCCATGCACTAATTTGTTCATTCTTTCACAAATATCTGTTTAAATTTGATTCAATAAATGTTTGTTGAGTACTTACTATATGCTATGTGCCAGGGATGCTAGAATGAACAAAGCAGACAAATTTTTTAGTCTCATTGAACTAGTGGAAGATGCAGACAATGAACAAACAAATACATGATCAAGTGAATCCAATTACTATCTGATGGATAAACTAGGTAATGTGAGAGAAAGAGAAGAGTGGAAGATGAGGGTAGGGAATTGAGCTTGAGGTAAATCTATAGAAAAAGAGAATAGTAGGGGAGAAGCAGTTTTGGTGGCAGATTTGTTAAGTGTGAGGTGCCTATGTGCTATTTTGTTAAAAAAGTTTGTGAAGGAAGTTGAATGTAAAATTGTAGAGTCCAGTTATAGCTTGAGATCGATGATATGTGGTTGGGGTGGTATTTAAAGCCTTAAAGCTAGATGAGAATTTTAGCATCGTGTTGATGGAGAAGGTAAGAATTTCAAAAGCCAGACTCCAGGCTCTCCAAACATTCAAGAATCAGCAGAGGAAGGAGATTCATCAGAGGTGGCACTTACCAAGGTAAGTGCTGGAGATTCAAAGAAGGCAAGACATTAGCTGTAAGCTCTTTGAGGACAAAAAGATATGTTTTATTCACTTCAGATCCCCAGAACCTAGCACAGTGCTAATCACATAGGACTTCGTTCACAAAGGCAACAAAATTGATTAGAGGAGTGATTCAGAGTCCAAGGATGGGTCAAGGATTCTGATTAACCCAAATCTGGACATATGAGATCCTATTAGAAAAAAATAAATTCTATCCAGTGGGACAGGCAGGGAAGCCATTATAATACAGCATGATTGTTTCTTAAATGGAATTTTGTTCAAAATATCTTACACAAAATATGTAAGGGAGGCACAACTATGTATGACCAAGGCTACCACCAGAGAGTAAATCTTCATTAGAGAGGAGAAGAATGAATTGATTCTCACAAGGCAGACAAGTTAAAGGAGGGCATTTATCAAGATATTGAAGTCCAACATCTTTGTTGTAGAATTTGGTGCCACTGTTTTTTGAATGGAGTAAAATTCTCCACAGGGAATTCTGTACATCTCTCAACTTTGACTTTGTGCTTAGCCCATTTTCTACTAGAGATATCTTTATCTATTTGAAAAATTGATTTAAAGAAACATTTATTTGCTGCCTACTTTATGTACCGTGCTCCTACCTGTTTTCAAGAACCTTTCAAACAACGGAATGAGAAACAGGTGTTGAAAGTCAACTACAAGCCAAGCCAAGACATAAAACATTCTAAACAGAGATTTGAAGGTGTGTTACAGCTATGTATCAGGATGAAGAAATGGTTCTGATCAAGGATCAAGGAAGCCTGCAAAGAGGAAGTCACTTATCAGTGGGGTTTTATAGGGTAGGGGAATGGAACATATTTCAGGTTGAGGGAACATCATGAGGAAGCAAAAAGGTAATAAAATTTTGGTGTGGAAGAAGCAGTGGGAGGCAAATGTCAATAATTAAAGGGATGCTCCTAGAGATTGGTTAAAATGTTGCTTGAAGAAATGTCATGGAAGGCATGGGATATCATGCTGGGCAGTTTTGACTTTACTTTGAGCTCCTTTTTTGACAGTACTGGAGTTTGAACTCAGGGCCTTGCTCTTGTTAGGCAAGCACTCTACTGCTTGAGCCATACCACCAATCCATTTTTTACTTTTCTTCATAGGCAATAGAGATACTGTTTTGCATAAAACAAAGAACTTTTGGGTAACCCCTCAACTACCAAATCATTAGGTGTCAATGCTAGGTAAGGCTGGAAAAAATTCTTACACATAAAGAGAAAAGTGAGAGAATTACATTCTACTTTTCTATTAGAAGGATTTTTATAAATCATAATCATATCTTTTAAGGTCCCACTATGTCTTATATCTAATCTATTAGTTTAGGGATCTTTAGCTGGCATTTTTTATTCATGTGACGCTATGGTGCACAGGGTTGAAGTACACCATAGGAAATGGGGCTTGGATACCAAATCCAAAATAGAAAATTAAACCCTTAACCTGACCATAGGACTTTCGAGTAAGTATAGTGAATTAATGACACTTGTTTTGTGTGTGGTTCTGGGGATTAAATCCAGGGATGCATGCCATGCAAGCACTCTACTACTAAGCTACATCCTCAGTTCCTTAATGACACATTTATCTCTTCTAAATTAAGCTTCCATGAAACCACCAGAGAGAAACAAAAGAACAAAGTGATAGGAGAAAGTGAAAAACAGATGCATGTAAGGTCTGCATTTATCTTATGTTTCCCTGGAATCTGGCACATAGTAGGTAAATAATTTTTAATTATTGAACAAATGAATAAAAACAGTTAGGTAAAATCTTTTGCAACATGAAGAGCTAATGCGGGAGTGATAAGTAGATGTGGCAGAGAGGAGGTGTTTACAACGTAGGAACCTGCAGTGGGGGAAATATTCGGTTGCCTCTCTAGCGCTGAAGTGTATCCTGTTGCTATTGTCAATTCCATTTCTGTCACCCTTATCCAATTCTGTATGCTCTTTAGATCCAGAAACAGGCGTGTTATGTCCTCATGGATCTGCTCTGCCTGCTTAGATACTGTCATCCCTACCCAAGAAGAATGCATTGGATCTGGTGAAAGCTTCATGTTCAGTTTCAGTTCTAAAGGGAGTGGAGCATTTCAAACTGGGGGTCCCAGAGCCTGCCCCCTGGGCTTTGCTGACTTGCTACAGGAAACCACACTTACTGCCAGCTTCTGTGCCCTTGAGTTCAAGAAAGTTGTTGTTCTCTCTGGATGCTACTCTTATATTTCTCATCATTTCCCTACCATTTCTTAAACATATGATTGTCCTTTGATAGTTAATATAGTAAAATTCATACACGATTCTAATTCTCCATTTTAGACGAAAATGGAAAGATACTCTGTAAATGGACAACTGAGTGACATGGGCGATAATGGAGAGAGGCTTTGGTAAGCTGACCTTGGATGCAATTGGCTTGAGATAGCAAAGTCTGATGAAATACATCAGATTTTTCCTTAAGAAACTGCAGCATGGTGCTTATGAATAGAATCTTAGGAAAACAGATCTGGGTTTAAGTTCCTGCCAATCTTAGGTGACTTTGATAACCACTTATCCTTTATGAGAATCAGATCTTCATCAATGAAATAGACATAAAAGGCATATCACTGGAGCTGTGTGCTGATTTATGAGGTAATATACGTAATGGCTAGTATAGTCTGTGGCACTTTTAACAAGTGGGTCTGCATGGAACTGAAAAAAAGACAAAAAAGGACCAAATTTGTCATTGTTCACTTAATATATCCATAGGACAAAGAGACTGATTGTGAAATGAGCATTCAAGTTCTTGGTAGATTAAACACCTGTGAACAGGAGCAGTTCAACAGGATTTCCTACAGCCTTGGTGATATCCTTCAAGGTTACCCATTTTGCACTCCATATACTCATCAACGTAACACTGTGGTAAGCAACTTAGCTTCCAAGTTTTCTGCTGCCTGAAAGAAACAGCTCTAAATATTGGATTCAGTGGTCTGGTCACTTAGCAAGGAGTGTTCCCATTCTCGATTCATGAATCACAATCTTTTAGTTTATACAAGTCACTGTCTTACTTTGATGCTTCCTAGGATAGACTATCAGTAAGACCTCCTTGTGGAATCAGTTTTTTTTTTTTCACAATATCTCCATTTCATGCCCCTATTTTCTTTTCCAGGGATTATTTCCTGTGTCCACATGCCACAGGTTTCTCTTGACACGCTCTCCCACCATTTACCTTGTGCCATTCTGTAGCCAGCCTGGAGTGCCTGCTCTGTACCATGTCTCCGATAAACATAGGAGAATCTGTTGTTTTTAGGCTTCCTTGGCTGTGGAGGAATCAGTGACCCAAGGAAACTCACTGAGCCCAAAACGTCTGATGTCTGGCTTTCCCAGAGTACAAACATATTTGGCTGATGATTCCAGACCTACTTGCCCGAAAGGATTAATTTCTCATGGAATCAAAAAGTTTTCTTTACCCTGGAAGGAGGTAGTTCTCCTGCCTCTGACTCTTTGAGGAGTATCTCTGTAAGACTCAGCCTAGCAAACTTAGCTAAAATTAAAATTCATTAGTTCTATCAAACTTTTTCAAAATTTCCATTTTACTTTCTTATGTGAATAAATGTGATTTGCCAGAGGGTCTGAGATTAACTTGAAGGAAACAAGAAATCCTCCAGGTTCTCTCAAGTGTTGACCATTGTCCCTTTCCCAGCCATTTCGTTCTTTTAAATCTACCAGAATTAGTTACAGATACTGGTTTTTGGGGATTTTATTTTTCTAATATATTTTCCTCAGGGTAAGTCAACTTCTTCACTTATCATTTTTCCATCACCAATCCAGTCTTCTATTAGCTTGGACACAAAATGTTTATTTTTATTGATTTATTTCCTTGTTAGTTATCAGGGTAGGTAGATATTTGATATACTTCCACATCATTTCACATTTATCTTGATCTTGAGGTACTATTAATATGAGATGAAATTTATTCATTTTAGTAATGCAGTTTGTTGAAGTTTTTTAAATAATACACAATTGTATAAGCCACCATTACAATCAAGACAGTTACTATGGATTTTTTTTTCCTGTTGCTTTTTAAAGGTGACTAAAGTCTTTGGAGTTACCACTTAACTTGTAATTAAAGATCTTTTATAGTAAAACATTTTAAGGGAAGTTTTATTTCAAAGCTTTAATCTGGGTGAAATAGTCAAAGTTTTAACATTGGGGGACCTCCAGGTCTGAGCATTTTCTGTCAGCTAAAGGCCATACTTGCCATCTTTATCTGCTGATATGAAATATCTTCACAGATGGCAGGTGTCTTGGGCAAAGACTAATCCACTGGCCTCATGCCCTCTCTGCCCTTGCTGTCTGCCATTGAAACAGTCTGGGTCAGCCTCACAATTCATCTGTGATGCCCAGTCTTTCCCCAGCTCATAAACTGAATCAAGTGTCACAGATATTAGCAGTTTTAGAAAACTGTGCTTTTCAAAAGATGGCATATTCATCTATTCCTGTCAGCAATCCAGGTCTTCATTGAGTAAGTGTCCACGATTCTCTTCTTATACAGCTATATCTGTCTATTATGATCATGATGAAATTAATACAGCAATTATGCCTCACTGGATCTATTTCTGCCCATGCATCCACTAGCCAACAAGCCGTTTGTGTGAATATATGGCTTATGTACGCTAGGCAGCAGACAATACATTTTATAGTGTGATCTAATTTGATCCTTAAACCAACACTGATTTCACATTTGAGTAAATTAGATGATATACCTAAAAAACAGATGATCAATACATGATAGCTTCATAATCGAAAGTCTGATTACCAAGATTAGTCTTCCTCCTGAGTTCTAAGTTAGTTGTATGCTTGTGGTTTTTTTTTTTTTCGTGTGTGTGTGTGTGTGTGTGTGTGTGTGTGTGTGTGTGTGTGTGTGAGAGAGATAGCCCAATGGAGATAGTCAATAGGAATTTGGTACTATGAATCTAAAGTTCAATTGAAGTATGAGACAATGATAACAATGCAAGAGTCATTGGTTATTGACATATGGATGGTCTTAGAAACTAGGCACATAGATGAGATTGCCAATAGAGTGTGGAGAGATGAAATCAAAAGAAGTGATCAGACTAGAATCACAAGACAAACTCTGTCAAGTTCTAACATTCTATCTCCACATGTTTATTTGATTGGTTGTCTCTGTCAACTATACTGTATGTCATTACAGAAAAATATGATTGAACAATCCTAATTACTTGGTTGGTGGAGATCAGGAGGATTGTGGTTCAAAGTGGGCTCAGGTAAAACAATGAGACTAGCCAAAAAAAAAACTAAATCAAGGAAAGTTTGGGGGTGTGCTCAAGTGGTAAAATATCTGCCTAACCTGCCTAAAAAGTGTGAGGCTCTGAGGTCAAATCTCAGTACCAAAAGAAAAGAAAATGTCCATGGCAGTCTCTCTATTACTCTGACACAGTAAGTCTTAAAAACTCAGGGATCTGCTTCTTTCATTCAAGGAAAAGGGAGGACATGCCTTGGTTACTCCTCCTGTGTTACCCTGGACTTGCCTAGGTGGGCTTACTGTCCCACCTTAATCTAATATCCTGCCCAGATCTATGACGTGCATTGCTTCACTCCCCGTTTGCCTTCTCAATTGCTCAGGAAACCTTCCCCTGACTTAAGGAAACATTTTTCTCTTCCCTCATTCAACCTAGACAAGATTGGAATTTGCCATTCTAACAAACGCTGTGTGGAACCCACAGCCCATAGACTTGAATGCACTTAAAAAGCACAGATTTTAGACCTTAATTTTATTGATTTTCTCACTGGACTCTTGATTATTTATTTTTCCTTACAGAGTCTGTTCCCAAACTGATGCACATTTTTTCTCAACACTGCATGCCAGCTCCAATTCAACTGCATGTTTAGAATTTTGGGGGTTCTCCCTCTAACTTGCTTTTGTGAGAGGCCTACATTCATTCTGTATTAGTTTAGGGTTAGTGAGAAGCTTCTAGGTGAGCATTCTTTATAGCTCACACTTTAGGCTCGGGTGGCTCACAAATTAGGCTATTCATCACACTCATCTAGACAGACCCCAAAACCAGAGATAGCTGAATATTTTTTACCACCCCATAGAAGACCAGGACCAGGTAGAGCCATAGTCTTGGAACTGTACAATGGACATAATTAATGTTCATCCTGGGGAGAACTCAGTAAAATGGAGGATAAGGAATAGAAAGTCTTGGGTTATATACTTAGAACTCTTTTACCCTGAGGAAGAATGAAGGGGATTGTGGCTAGTCTTTGTTGATGTTTTATTTTTTAAAGAAAAGAAAATAAATCACTTTCCAAAGATAGTTTAAATGCCATGCTGCCTGGAGGAAGGGCAACCGGCTAAACGACTTCTCAAGGTCTTCCTTAACCCAAGGAGTTTTGTAGTCACTCATCTGGAAAATGTACTCCCTGAGGAAAAATCAGCAAGCTGCACATTTCCAAGTGACAACTCCAAGATCCCACTCCTGGACAAGTGCTTGTGTTTCAGTGATCTATTGCCATGCCTTATTATGAACCCAAACACCTTCTCTGTGATGCCAGAAGCTTCTACTACCAATCTAAGTGAATGTTCATTTCCCTCAGACATATTCCCAGGCAACTTTGAGTGAGTCAAGAGGTTCTGTACTACTTATCTGTCCAGCTGTATAGTATTATTAGCATCTGAGAGAAACAACAGATTGTGTTTATTCATTCTGGCTTAGGGAAAAGGGTGGGGTAGGCATTGGTTTACTGACTCTACATCAAGAATTGGGAGACTTGAGTTTGTATCTGCTTTAGTCCCCAACCAGCTGTGGCATAGGTCTCTGTACCTCTTTGGGCCACGTGATAGAGAGGTTAGGAGTTTGAGTGAAGTCCATGTGAGTCTACCACTTATTAACGAGTGATCTTGCATGAACTACTTGAACCCTTTCAAGTCTGTTTATAACTTGGCCTTCTGTATAACTTTGATAATAGCATCTACCTAATAAAAACATAGTGAAAATTAAGTGGGATAATTTATGCATATTGTGTATTAAATTACTTAGAATTATTATAGGTACTCACTTGTCATTAAGTTAGTTTTATTATTTGTAGAATGAGGAGACTGGGTGAAGAGAGAAGGTCATTTTCAGCTCTGGAGAGTTTGTGAGTCAAATGTCACTTTTCATACAGTGACATACATTTCATCTCTGCCTATTTCCTTCTTTGTGGAGTCCCCACAATCTCTCCAGCCTTGAGGCTGATTGGTATGTTGTCTGCTAAGCTGAATTTCTTCTTTCCCATAGCATCAGGCCCCTCCCATGCCATTCACTCCCCACATGGTGGTCCTGTGTTTGATGAAGGATCCTGTCAGGTCTACAAGTGTACATCCTCCTCCTCCCTGTCCATTAATCCTGTCATGTGCTGAGCAATGGGGTTGCCAAGCCTTCCTCTCCTGTGAGCAATCTGCGAAACTGCCTGACATTTTTGAGTTCCGAAGCTGTTTTTCCCCCTGAAACAAGTCATCTCCCAAGTTTTACATTATAGATCATGCTGGAGCTTTATTTTCACCATCATTGAGCTGGAAAGAGGACTAAGAAATCCCACATTTCCCTCCTCCTCAAAATCAAGCATCTCAAATAAAAACCCTTTTGATTCTTATCTTTTCCATTTGCTCTCCTAATGCTCAAATGAAAATAAGACTTTGCCTTTTGATTTTCACTCTTTTGTCAATTTTCCAGTGGCTGCCAAGCTAAGAGCAGGAGGGACAAGCCTCAGCAACTCCTCATGGGCGAGAACCTGGTGATGGCAGCTCCACCACTGGAAGGACAGTGCCAGTTTGCTAATGCCCTAGGACTAATTTGACTAGTTTAGAATAGTAAAGTTGGGGAGGCAGTCTGGGCACTAAATAGCATGTGGGGTATATATAGATAAATACATATATATGTGATGTGTAAGATCTTCAGAAGCTGGGTTGGGATTCTCGCTGTGCTTTCAGGATAATTTTGCCAATCACTGTAAGAATGTGTCTTAATTTATGGAAAGGTGCTAATAATTTATTGTGTTGACCCTATCAAGGGCATTTGCTATTTGAATGAAGATCACATGAAATGTGTGTTTCATCTCCAATATGTTACTCTAATGATGAAATTTCAGACAGCCTGTTAGATGATTAAGGAAAATATATTTGCTCTGGAGTGTCTCCCTATGTTTCTCAGATCTCATATCACACAAGAAAGGTAGCTGAGCGTATTTCAACCTGATTTTATACATACACCCATGCACACGCATATGCCTTGGGTGAGTTCTCCTTCCAGCCTGGCACTGCCTGTTGTGTCTGTTGTTCTATTACAGAACTGTTACTGAGCTTTTTCTTCCCTTTGAATTTTTGAGATCCTGGTTTTTATCCTTTTCAGCTCTTCACTGAAGGAAAGGAGAAATTTATTTGACAGTTGCTGTTCATGGTTTTAAAATTAAATTGACTCTATCTTTTTGTTTCTCTCCCTCTGAACTGTCTATTTACATATGTTTTCACTGTGTCTCTATTTCTTACTTTACTTTTGTGCCTCTTTCATCTTTCCTCTCCTGGTCTCCCTCTCCCTTCATTTCTTCTGTCTCCTTTCGTCTTTTCTTGTCTCCTCTCCTCTCCTCTTCCCTCCCCTTCCCTCCTCTTCCCTCCCCTTCCTTCCTCTTCCCTCCCCTCTCCTTTCTCTTCCCTCCACCAACACTCACTTCCTTAGTTGGATCTCTCTGGTTTTCATGTGCACAATTCCTCCACCTCTGTTCTATAAACTTTGAGGCTCCAGCAAAATCACTTGATGAACTATATGATGACTGTGGCCCCTGGGAGTCAGTTATTGCCCATGGCTAATAAGGACATTCCTGGATCCTAAAGTCTTCCTCTTTCCTTTTTTTTGCTTAGACTTCAAGTTCCTTTGTGCTTGGCAGTTTCACTTTGGGATTTGTTGACTCCAACCTTGGGAGTTCTTCTAATAGAGAATAACTACTTATAGGCTTGAGATTGAAAATTTTGGCTAACTTTATTTAATTACTTAGCTTGGTAATGATAAAATGTAGAGATGATTCAGATTTTGTGGGGCCTGAAGCTAATACAAGTAAAAGAAGATAAAATTATAAATAAAATTATATTTAGTGTCATAAAAAGAACCCATAAAAGTAAAGAGCCCTGTAACTTACATTTCACTAATTTCATGATAAATTAATTTTTTTTCATTTGAGGTCCTCATTGCAAGACTCTCCTCAGGTATTATCTGCTTTGTCAGAGTTCTTTAATGTGAAGTCCATTATCCATTTGTACTTAAAGATAGCACACAACTGCCATTTGTTTTTATAGTTTTGTTTTGCTTTGCTTTTTTTTGAGTCAGTGTTACACTATATATCATAAGGCCGGTCTCAAAGTCTCTACTTCTGCTTTGGCCTCCAGAGTGTTAAGATTACAGGCAGGCACCATCATATCTTGCTGTCATTTTATTTTTGAGCCATTGGTCAGGCCACTCCATGGCTGTCCTCCCAGCTCTCTTATCACATTTGTTCCTGACTCATTAATTTAGTTCTAGCTTCTGGTCTCTCAGATCTTGATGTTCCCTTCTATGTGTTCTCAAATTGTGTCCCTTGCAAATCCTCCCTTTCTAGCATGGACTAAGTTGCCCTACATTGCTCATATTCAGGTAGAAATTCTCTGTTATAGTGTCAGCCTCCAGGGAACCCAAATTCCATGGCCTGGTGTTTGTGTGTGTGTGTGTGTATGTGTGTGTGTGGTGGGGAGGCTCAGAGTTTAGATATACTAGATTCAGTTCACTGGTTAGAATGGCAGGAGGGGTTGTGGACAGTTAAATATCTTTATTTCCATTTACAATTAGTCCAGACCAATCTCTAGTCTTGGCTCCATCTGTTTCTATAGTCATATGTCAATTCTTTCCACCCTAATAAATAAAAACAACATCCTTTTCTCTTTGCCAAACTTGGAAGCCTACATTCTGACTGGGCAAAACATCTGTGGTGTCACTACAATATCAGTTAGTTCTGCAAGCTCTGAGAGTACGGAAAAAAGGAACCAACCATCTTAAGGATTCTGCATGCTTTCCATGAGGAGGTCACAGAAGGCCAAAAGTGTCAAGTAGCCCTCATGAACTCTGTCTTTAGGAAAATAGAATTCATCAAAGGGTGCCAAGCATGTTGAAGGCTCTCCCAACTTTTCCTTCCAAACATCTCCTGTTAACAGCTCACAGAATATGGTACAAGGAAGCCATTTAGAGCAGGGAAAAATTGTTGATTGGTCACCAATTCAAGTGAGAGACCAGGACAGCATTAGGAGGGAGGGATATGAGGCAAAGGGAGATAGAGAGGAGATGAGAACTTTAAAAAATATCTAGGAAAGACAGTAAGTGGATGGAGTAACTCAGAGCTTGAAATTCTAATCACAGTTTCTTGTAGGACTGTATAAGTAGTCTTGTCTTTCCTGCCTATCTCACCTCTATCTCATCTCTTTTCTAGCCAGGAAAGAGGATGGGAGAGGAAGGATGTACTTCATTTTTTGATAAGATGAGCTATGTTTAATTGGTAAGTTATGTTACCAAATATAGCCTGTGGCAGATCCAAGGTGAGAGCAGGAAACTCCATTCAGCTGGACCTCAAATCTTACAAACTTGGGTTCTACTGCCATCATTGGCAGTGGGGAGAAGAGACAGGGAGCTCCCCAGCCACCTCCCCTTCCCAGTTGGTCTTGCTTTCTCTTTCAAAGAACTGATTTAAGAGGGTGGCCTTGCTTCTCCCTGGTGTTTATGGCAGCGGGTGAGACACGTCTCCTGAGGCTGTGAAGCACTGTAATTCACAGAGCTCACAACATCCAATGGGTGAAGCTCAAATATATAAAACCTGGCTTAGAAACCAAGGCCTCCTGGATTCTAATCAGATGGGCCTGATTCCTCACCTTCCAGTGGCTTTTATGACCCATCCTTGCTTGAGATGACAAAGTTCCTCATTGTCCACCAAAAGGTAAAAATCTGTAAGAGGCAATTCAATTTCACAGGTCATAAAGTTATATGTCCATTTCTTGCACTTCTTCTTCTTGTTTATTATGGTGGAAAACTTCTGAGTTCACCATCAATATTTTGTCAGTGGATAGAAATTGTTTTATCCTACATGTTTCTCCTGCCTCCTGCCACCCTCTCTCCTCACCTTGGCCTTGCTTGTATCTCATTCTATTTCTTACCTAAGATATACTTAAATCATGGCTTACTACTTCTTGGCAGATAAAAGCAGTCTGCCTGTGGCTGAGACTCAGATACATTCTCTCTGGGCAATGAAATTGTAGTGGAGGGAAGGGTAGAAGAAGTAAGCAAAAGTTAGGGGAGCTGCTCCCCTTTCTGAATTATGTAGTTTATTTTTTCTTCTTGGCTCCCCAAATTTTGTATACATAAACATGGTGCTCTTATCATTAGTACAATAAAAAGTTCTAGTATTTATTGTTCTCTTACTCCCATTAAACCTTGTATGGAGGCATGAGTCACAGTGTCAACTTTGCACACGGTACCTTAGAAACAATGTGCTGTGTTATGGGACTTCTTGTCCCCGTGGCTGTGGCTGATTGAAACAAAAATAAATCTCTGCCTCCCAAACAGTCTGCCAACTCTGTACATCACCTGGCACTCACCTGTCCCAGTACAAAGATAACCTGGAACAACAGATTCTCCCTTTCCACTATTTTATTATGAAAATTTCAAACAGGAGGTTGAAGGAGTTATAACTTAAATATTTATAAACTCACCACTAGATTCTATAATTAATATTTTTCTTCTTTTATTGTAGTGCACATCTATCCATCTAGCCATCTTTCTAGCAGGACATGAGTAGATCTTAGTTTTTATTCATATCCAAGTAATTTGCAGATGACACTCCATTAAGAGATAGGGAGCAGTCAGCCTGTTGCTAATTGGTGGGCAGTGCTAGGGCTAGAAGTTTGTGTAGACTAGGAGATAGTGGTGACTTGGTCTGAGACATGGGGAGTAGATAAGTTGTGGATCTAATTTGTGGAAAGGAGGAAATAAATCAGATGCTTAGAGGAAAGCAGAAGCCTTTGGTTGTGGATAGACAGATGCAGAGAACAGCTGCCTCAATTGAGGAATTTTTCCAATACTTGGTTATCATTCTTATGGAACTCAGCTATATTTATTTTAATTTGGGGGTTTGGGATACAATTAGATTTCTGAAGTCCTTAAAAGCCTCTTTTTACTTGAGTTAATTTATATATCTGGAAACCTAAAGACTCCCACTTTGAGCACTGTGCTTATTGTAACACATGTGCTTTTAGCATGGCAAGTGACTGGGGTGGGCACTCAGAGGACACAGTTCCCTCTGCCCAGAGTGACCTGGCCCCATGACCTGCCAGTAAAACCCCTTCTCTTCCTTTAAGACCCACCTTTATGAAGCCTTCTTTGACTGGCTAAAGTAGAAGAAATCAATCTCTCATTTGTGACCCTGGAGACTTTTATATGTACTTGTATTACATATATTTTATATGTACTTCCATTATTGTGCCATGATTCATATTTTATGTATTTTAGCACTTGTAGCCTTTGAATGAAAAGGTAGATAATGTATTAGTTATTTTTGTAACATTGAACTAATAGCCCATTTGATATACAGTAGGTCTGCAATGAAGATAGCAATGTTGCTATGCATTTGAGTTCATTGACATGAATGAACTGGGAAGCCCCTGGGACCTGTTCTGTTAGAGGATTGTGGCAGTCATAGAAGGGCTAGAAGAGGTATTCAGAACACCCCTCAAGAGAGAATCATCCATGAGTGCCATCAGCTGACAGTCCTCTGTCACAGTGTTTGGGGGATTTACCATGGTATTTAAGCTTGAGGGCACATACTTCTCTAATGGCTCTAGCCAACATCTAAGCACAGGTTATGTGTGTATACTGGGGAATAGGCCTTAGCTATTTCTGCTCAACATGGAGTTGGCCAATACTTTTTCAGAGCTACACTGCTCTTCCTAGCTTCTACTTTTGGGACCAATTGACTTGCATTATGTCTGAAGGTCATCCTGCTTATTCCTGCTCCTTGCTCCTTTATTTTTCATAGCTATTATCTTCCAACAAATCTTTTGCAGTTTTAACACTGCCTTGACATCTGTTTCTTTGAGATTCCAAGCTTACATAGTTGTTTCTGGAAGTGGTCCAAAAGGGCAAGGGGTAAGATAAAGTTTAGGCTGAATCCCTGACCACCATCTGGCTGTGGTATGTTCCTAGACAGTTCTTAGCATAGGTGACAGCCCAATTGGTACAACTTTCACTGGCTGCAGCTTTGGAAATTGTTCTAATGGAAGAAAATGTCTTTCCTACTGTGATGACTCAGGCACTGGAAAGATACAGGGTAATGATGCACACAGGACAAGCTTCCTTGACCCTCAACAGTGGGACAAAAAGAAACTGAGGGCAGATAACAAGTAGCCAGAAATTAAGTGCACAGTTCTGGGAGCTTCTTTGGTAGCTTAAAAAGAGTTCATTATCTTTTGTGGTGGATGATTGGATACAGCTGAGGAGGAAATGCAGAATCCTACGGTGTGGGTCATGGAGCTTCAAGTATTGAATGCTCGGCCAAAGGTGCTATAGTAAGGCCAGAGTCCTAGCTGGAAAACTTTAGACCCTGAAATATGGTTATAGAAACAAATGAGTGATGTCATGGGGATTGTGTCTTTGTAGATTCTCCTAAACCCTTAGATTCTGCAGAGCTTGCCTATTGCTCCCCAATAAAGAGTAAATTTCACTGTTTGGGAAGTCACCACAGAGGCTTTGTTCCCACAAGACACCAGAAGCAGCCTGTACCTCTTTTTCCCAGATGCTAAGCCAATTACTAGGGCTAAATTCCAGTGTAACTCAACTGGGAAAAGTATTGAACTTCATAGGGAAAGAAAGGGACTATATCCAACAGGAGATGCAAGAAGTAGCCAGTGTGTATGGACAGAAACCAGAGGAGTAACATGGAAATGAGTAGTGGAGGTGTTCAGAAATAAAGGAGACTTGGGGCTCTGTCTCAGGATATGGTTTTACATTCTGGAAAAAACTGTAGAATGTCAGACAAATGTACTGCAAGAGTAAAACTCACAGAAAACTAAGTTCATGCTGAGCAAAATGGAAATGTCTGAGTTGCTGTAAAAGATGATATAGAGATGATTAAGAGGTTCAGGCTCAGGGGATCGGCTGCGTTGGCTGGGATGTAGTATTAGAGGCCAGAGGACCACCAGAAGATTACGTCCCAGGACAATACAAAGAGCACTTTGTTCGTGAAGGCCATGAACACTGAACTGAGAGTGGGACATAGCATCACTAACAATTTCAGTGGTAACTTTCGTCCACAAGGCAAGGCTGATCACAGGAGTGGCTATTACAAAACCTGGATCATTAGAGAAATGGAAGTAATGGGCCCCCAAACTAATGGGAGGCAGGTGGAAGTTCTTTACTTTTGGAAGCTTGAGAGCGTTACTTCTATAATGACTGGTAAGATTAGAGGGGCAACCAACAAGTGTTGCTTACAGGAAGTTAAGGAAATGGTTCTTGCACCTGGAATCTGATGAGCAAGACAGCTGGGTGGTTAGGAGGGCTGTTTCTGAGTGTTTGCAATCTAAATAGGTTAAGAATGGAAAAGCAAGAAGCTGTAGCCAGCTGCACTAATAAAATGTCACGACCCTTTGCTTGGTTTCTGGAACTGAACCAATTTTCAGACCAGAAGCTATTGAGTAAAGGATTGGTCAAGTCTACTTGAGTAAGGATTCTGTAATGTCACAGAATATATATATATACTGAAGGGATCTTTCCATTTGCTTATATGACTATATACTGAGGGAAGAGGGGAATACCCAAATACTTTGATAAGGTTGGACAGAGTCTGACTTGACTTGATATTCAGAGATCCAGAGTGTTAGCCTGACCTCCCTAGTAAAATGGGGGACACAGGGATCAGGAAATAAATGAACATGGGATTAAATCTTGTTTACAGTGGGTCCATTTTTTGGGGGGGTGATACTGGATTTCAGACTCAGGGTCTTGTGCTTGCTAGGCAAGCTCTCTGTCACTTGAACCATTCCCACAGCCCTTTTGACTAGAGTTTCACTAATTTTTTGCCTGTGCTGTCCTAGAACCATAATCCTCCTATCTC
Organism: Castor canadensis; assembly: GCF_047511655.1. Taxonomy (NCBI): domain Eukaryota; kingdom Metazoa; phylum Chordata; class Mammalia; order Rodentia; family Castoridae; genus Castor; species Castor canadensis. The sequence continues at coordinate 123,676,560 of NC_133396.1, forward strand.
TGCCTCTCAAGTAGCTGAGATTATAGGTGTAAGCCACTGTAGCTAGCCCAATGGGTCCATTTCTTGACTGTCCAAGTGTGTAACTAGTACTGAAATATTTGGCACTTGGAGTAACCTTGACCTGAAGTGTAAGAGCTACTGCTGTGAAAAATGCCAAGTAAAAGCTTCTGAAGCTGCTCCTCACCCAAACCCAGAATAATAGCACTTTCTAGAGTACAATGGAAGAAATTTAATGCCATCTTTAAAGATTTAAAGAATGTAGGACTGGTGGTTTCTATCCTACCTCCATTTAATTTGAACATGGACCCTGAAGAAATCAGATGAATTCCTAAAAACAACTATAGATTACCACAGGCTTACCAAAGTAATAGCACTATGTCTGGTGTTTTGGATATGGTGTTATAGCCACTATCTTGGCAAATTCATTTTTTATCAGAAAACAACTTGTTTACATTCACTTAGAATGAGCAAAAGCAGTCCTTTTCAGTTTTATCTCAGAGATATGCTAACTGTCCTATGCTCACTGATAATATCATATGAAGAGATCTGGGCCATCAGGACACATCACGGGATATCATATTGATCCAATACATCTGTGATATCAAGCCGATCATACAACGTAAGCAAAAGTGACTGCCATGCTGGAGGGCTTAATAATGTAACACACACTAGGGGGTAGGAGATAAACTCTACAAAGACAAAGAAACCTGCCAATTCACAAGAGATTTTAAGGGTCCAATGATTAGAATTGTGCCAGGAATCCTTTCCAAATAAATACAAATTTCTGTATTTTGCACCCCAACTATAAATAAGGGAGCACAATGCTTTGAAGGTTTTTTCCTGGAAATAGCATCCAACACCTACGCATCTTGATCATGCCATGTTCTAGGAGATAAAGAAGGATGCCAACTCTGACTAAGGGCTGGAACAGGCAGGGGCTCTGCAGCTGACCCAAGCTGTATGTGATGAGGACTGCTTCTTGGATCCAGTGATCAAGTAGACCTTCTGGTATTGGAGATATCGGTGGAAGGAAAATATGTACTTTGAAGTTTATGACAAGCCCAGGGGTAGAATCATAATACAGGTTTCTGAGATGATGGAGGTAGATCATGCCTTATTCAGAAGAGCATTGGGTAACTTCTGATAAATAGTTCCTGTTGTGCCATTGGGCCCTGCTGGCTGTGAAATACTGCAAGATGGAACACCAAATGACCATATATCTAGAAATGTTCATCATTGAGTTCAATCAGACCCTCAAAATCATTATATTAGGTGAACCTAACAGAAGTCATCATAAGAATGAAGTGCTATGGCCAAGATTGAGCTCAAGCATGACCAAAGGGCAAGCAAGTTGCCTGATCAGATAAGCTACACTAACACGTGACCCATCATGACTGCACCAACACACCTCCTCCATCTCTGCTTCGTATGTCTCTCAGCTACCTAAGATGACTGCGCTACCTAGGGCTTATTCTTATAATGATGGCAGAGATGCAAGGTGTCATGATCTACCATCCTGGCACATTTTAAACCTAGAGAAGAGACAGAGTAGTGATTCTCTGCTGAATAATAATCCGAACAATTCCATTCTGATCTCTTATTCATAAATATTCAGATTCTTCCCATATATAAAATATGTTCACTGCTTCCCAAGATCCCCCAAAGTTCCAGGAACCATGAAATATGTTAAAATTCTAGGATCTCACAATTAATTTCAGGTTTGAGCATGTGCTTCTTGATCTATAGACCTAGGTATTAAAAATAACAAGATTGTTACCCATCACACACTCAACATTAAATGATTGAACAAGACAGCACAACAGAAACTTCTGCTTTACAAGGGGTAAGAAAAAGGGCACAGAGGAACCAATAGTTATTAGCAGGTTGAAATGTTGCTGGGCTGTCTGACCTTGAGGGTAAGAAACATTCTTGAATTGAGCCCCAATTCTCCCTGGAATAGTGTTCTAGTTTACTGTTGTCTATACATTTTGGTTTCACCATTTTGGACATCTTTCTCTATCCATTAGGCTCGTTTGCCCTCTTGGAAGCTGAACAGCTCATTCAGTCTGATTCATGCCTGTAGAAATTTGAAGGTGCAGAGATCTTACTACATCTCTCACTGGATTCTTCAAATCCAGGCTTGTAACATTTTGTAATACAACTCTTTCGGATTTTTGCAATACAACTCTTTCAAATGCTGTATTGGTCTGTCTGTGTATTCAATTTAGTCAAATGTGTGTATAAAAGTACAAATGAGCCATAAGAATTCTTTTGTTTATTAGCAGACATTAATAGGTAACAATGATTCTTTTTGAAGCACCTTTTTTCTACCTCCCTCACCTCAACTTTATTGGTATTTTTGTGAATATCAGAATTCCATAGGACTGCATGATTAGCTTTTCTAACAACAATTTTGTCCAGATATAAACGCCATATAGAAAACATCTTTATCCTTTGAGGCGTTTCAGTGGAGTGTTATAGCCTTAAAGTCAAATTGAGATGAGACCGTGACTTACTGGAAGCCCCCTGGAATGAGGGTTCTCCCTGAAATTGTGCCATAAAGGTCACATTTTGATTTGATAAGAAAGAATTTCATGTTTTTACCCTGCATTTGGAACTTTTAGACTCTATGTTTTCTCTTAATTCTCAAGCCAGTTCTTTTTTGAACTCATTCCTTTTTCATGATACCATTTTACATACAGACAACAGAAGTCACCTCATATTTCCACATTTTGCCTTAAAATTCCTCAAAGTGGCCAGTTTATTAGGTACATTTTCTGTCTTCTGAAATTATCACAAGAGACATTTTACCAAATGTTTCATCATTACACAGTGCAGGTCACCATTTTTTTTAGCTTTATTTAATAGTTTCTCTGGGCCAGGTCCATATATTTCAGGATTTTGCTAGCATAAGTACCTATTTCTGGGTACAAATTCTGTATCAGTCAGCTATCACTGCATAATAAAACACCACCATATTCAGTGTATATAATAATAAATGTTTACGACCATGCTCACAAATCTGCAGAGCAGCCTGGCTGCTGTCCTTTAAACTGTGTACCTGTAGGTAGATTGGAATGATTTGGCCTGAATCTCCAGCCAGGGTGGCTTTGTTCCTCTTGCCACTTTTCTTCTGGGACCAGTGAGCTACCCAATGCACTGGCAAACCCCCAAACAAACAGGCACACTGCACAGACACATTTTAAGCCTTTGCTCTTATCACATTTGCTAATATTACCTTGGGAAAAACAAAGTTGTGTGGCTAATCCCAGCCATCAACAATGGATGGGAAAATAAAGCCTCTCACTTTTGAAAGGAATGGGGTAAATATTTTCTGCATGATAATCTCAATTATATTCAGTACACTAATTTGGGGAAGTTCTATTAGACTTCTAAGTAGAGAACTTCAATCTGTACATGAGTTTGGATTTCAAGACAGCCTAGCTAAAGATAAAATTTTGAAGTTTATAGCATATTGATGATTTAGAAAGTCATAACACAGGGTTATTCATAATTGGGGCAAAATTTATTCTTTTAATGCTTATGTTAGAGAAAAATGATTGAAAATTAGTAAGATGTATATTCACCTTGAAAAATTAGAAAAATGAAAAACATAAACCAAAGAAAGTCTAGGTAAAAATGATTATGATAAGCACAGATATCAATGAAACAAGAACCAAGGGCACACAGGTTCAGAAAACCAAAGGCCACATGCTTTCTCTCACATGTGGAATATAGACCCAAAGTAAATACAAGCAGGGTTATGAACATCAGGCCACACTAAGGGGAGGTCACTAATAGGAGAGGGAGGGTAAAAGGAGGAAGTTAAGAAAGTGAATATGGTTGATGTACTTTCTGTATAGGAATGAATATAGAATTTTTAAACCTGTTAGGCCATAAAAAGGGGACTAAGGTAGAAAGAAGAAAAATAGAGGTGATGAACCAATTTGGGTTATAATACAGGTATACATGGAAATGTCACAATGAAATGCACTGTATAGCTACCTTAAACAAAAATATCTTTTTTTCAAAAGAGGGGTTGGTGGGAGGGGGTAGGTATAAGGAAAAGATGTAGGAGAGTAAATGTGGTGGAAATATTTGTGCTCTTGTATGAAAATGGAAAAATGATACCTATTGAAACTATTCCAGGAATAGGGGGAGGGAGGGATAAAGGAGGAAGGTGGCAGGGATGAATTCAGCTATGATATACTGTGAGAACTTTTGTAAATGTCATAGTGTATGCCTAGTACAACAATAATATGATAATAATTTTTTAAAAAGAAACAAGGGCACTATAATGAAGACTAAAAAGACCAAAAATTTGTCCTTGAAAAGATTTATACAACTGACAAAACTATGGTGGTGGTTCACCAATCCAAAACAGAGCAGCTCAAATTAATAGTAGAAATAGACAAAAAGGCAAAACTACAAATGCCATAGAGATTAAAAGAATTACTAACAAAAGGATATTATAATCAACTATGTCAACAGAGTTGAAAACAGTACAAAATGGATAATTTACTCATAAGTAGTGTACCAAATATGAATCAAGAGGGAATGGAAAGAGCTGTATAATTTTTATATTTTAAAATGATTAAAAATATTGAATCTGTAGTAAAATTTACTTATGAAAAATATCACCAAGTCCTAATTTTTTCTTAATAAATTGCATCTTTCAAAGAAGAAATATTAACTGGGTGCCCCCTGGCTCATGCCTGTAATCCTAGCTACTTGTAAGACTGAGATCAGGAAGATCATGGTTCCAGGCTAGCCCAGGCAAAAAAGTTTGCAAGACCCTATTGCAACAGAAAAAAGCTGGGTGTAGTGGTGCACACCTCTCATTCTAGCCACAACAGGAAGAGTAAAATAGGAGGATCAAAGTCCAGGCTGATCTGGGCAAAAAGTGAGATCCCGTTTCCAAAATAACCAGAGCAAAAAAGGCTGGAGGTGTGGATCAAGTGATAGAGTGCCTACCTCACTAGTTTGAAGCCCTGAGTTCAACCCCAGTACTACTGAATAAAAAAGAGAACTATAGCTATGTTTACCCAAACTATTACAGAACACAGTCAAAAGGGAACATGTTTCAACTTATTTATAATGTTATTAAAATGTTTTTGTTTGTTTGTGGGATTTTGAAATTTTTGTTTATTTATTTAGTTGGGGGTAACTTTATGTTGCCCTGGATGGTCTCAGATTTGTAAGCTTAAAGAATTCTCCCGTCTCAGCCTCCCTGTAGCTGGGACACCAGGGTGATATTATCAAATATCAGTACCAATAACAACAATAGTAGAAATCATTATTATAGGAGAATATATGTGGACATAGATACAAACATAATAAATACAAGATTAGCAAGTAATAGCTAGTGATGCATTGAAAAAGATACACATGGTGACCAGATCTTTCATGAGAACACTGTAGTGCATGATTGGTTAAGGTTAGACTTTCAATTTCTATAATTCAACCATTAACAAATTAAATGGAAAATAAAAATCATATAGTTATTTCAATAGATGAAGAAGTGTTTACAGAATTACACACTTATCTTTTATTAAAGAAAGCCTGGAAAACTTGGAAAAATACAATTTTTAAAATAGTTAAATGAAATCCACAAAAACTCAAGTAACAATGATATCTAGTGATGAAATGTGAAAATATTCTTAATAACATGAGTAAGACAAGAATGTTAATTCTTACAATTTGTATTTAACATTGCACTGAAAATCTTAGTGCTGAAATTGCAGAATGAAAAGTAGGATTAGAAAGGAAGAAATAAGTTGATTTATACTCTTTCAGATAGATGCCCAAGAATGGGATGGTATGATTGTAAGATGGTTCTATTTTTAGTTTTTTGAGAAACCTCCATGGTCCATGTTGATTTGCCCCATGGTTGCACTAATTTACATCCTCACTAACAGCATATAAGGGTTCCTTTCTCTCACATATCATCAGTGTTTGCTGTTGTTTGTTTCCTTGACGATGCTATTCTGACTGGGGTGAGGTGGAATCTCGGTGTTGATTTGATTTGCATTACCTTCATGGCTGAGGATGTTGAACATTTCTTCACATACTTTTGTTTGCCATTTGTACTTCTTTTGAGAACTGTCTATTCATTCACTTGCCCATTTACTAATTAGATTATTTGTTATATCTTGTTCTTTTGAGCTCTTTATATATTTTTCATAGTATTAATTTGTCCAATAAACAGGTTGCAAAGATTTTCTCCCATTCTGTAGGTTGTCTCTTCATTCTAGTCATTGTTTCCTTTGACGTGCAGAAGCTTTTAATTTGATGCAATCCCATTTGTCAATTCTTGTTTTCAAAAAAATTGAAGTCCTAATCAGAAAGTCATTGCCTATGCCTGAGCGTTCAACTGCTTTTACTATGTTTTCCTTTAGTAGCTTCAAAGTTTCAGATCTTACACTAAGATCTTTGATTCATTTCAAATTGATTTTTATCAATACAATAGAGATAACTGCACACCTGTGTTTATTATAACATTATTCACAATAACCAATCTATGCAATCAGTCTAGTTGTCCATGAACCAAGCAGTGGATAAAGAAAGTGTGGTATGTATACACAGTGGAATTCTGTGCCCTCATAAAGAGGAATGAAATTATGTGATTTGCAGGACCATGAATAGAACTAGAAATCATCAGATTGACCAAGATAAGCCAAACTCAGAAAGACAAAGATTACATTTTTTCTTTCATATGCAGAATCTAGACCTAAATAATACTAACAATAATAACTATAATATTGACATGAGTGTAAAAGGGAGACAAATGGGAGTAGAACCAGTGGGAGAAGGTGATGGGGTGACTATGATCAAAGTACATTATATGTAGTGTGAAAACAGCATAATGAACCCCACTAAAATCTATAAAATAAAGGGGAATAAGAAGGAATACAGAGGTGGGGTTAATTTGATCAAAGTACATTATATGCATGTACAAACCCCCTTTGTGCAATTAATATATTCTAATAAAATTTTTAAACAGCATAAAAAAAGAAAGGAAAAAATAAAAGTGCAATCGTTTACAATTAAATTATCATATGTGCAGAAACACTGCAGTGATCTAATTTTTTTCAAAGAAGGAAGAGAGTTAAGCAAGGATGCTGGATACAAATCAATATACAAAAGTTGCATTTCTATATCCATAAATAAATGCTGAGAAAAATGTAATTTCAAAAAGATATCATTTGTTCTGGCTTGTAGCAATAGAGAAGATTGACTAAAGTAACTTTGCTTCAGATAATTAGAAAATATAGAAAAATATTTTTAGAATTATCCAACTTTAGAAGGAAACAAAAGAGTTACTAAAAGCACAAAGAGATCAATGGGGAGGTAACTCTTGAAACATGAACTGGGAAGGAGATATTTTGGTTTGTGACACTTTCCTATTGTGGCAAATGCCATTGAGCAGAAAGTCACAGTCTTATTGAATTTCTGTGTTAGAGAACAGAATTTGGGACCGGCCAATGACAATGGCAAAAAGGTGGAAAATTAAGTGAGAAATCCACAGAAGGGTGAGCCTCAAAATCTGCATCCTTGGTTGACTGTTAGCTCTTCTTGCACAGGGAAAAAAAAAAAAAATCTCAGAAAGAGATGTAACAAATGTCATGGGGGGCATACCTCACACAAATAAACAACAGAAGCTGAAACAATGGAGGATTTAAGCTTCTATCCATTGCAGAAAGACAAAATTTAGTGTTTTGGTGCAGTTTAGTTAATAAAAATCATTCTTCACAGGAAAATAATAGAATCCAGCTTCTATACATTTTTCATAGTGCCCAGTATCTATTAATGATCAATATATATGTTCTAAAAATAGTATAACATGAACCATAACTAGAAATTAAATAAGTCAACTCCCAAATCCAAGAATAAGCATGCTGCAAGTAGGAGACAGATTTTAAAGCAGTTATTACAAATATGTTCCAGGACTTAGGGGAAGATATATTCATCATGAGCAGATGGGGAAGATAATCAGATAGATAGAACCTATGCAAAGAACAAAATGGAAATTCTAGAACTGAAAAGTACCACAACTAAAATGAAAATTTCACTTCTGTTAAAACGATTTAACAGAAAATTGGTAATGGCAGAAAGAGTCAACAAAGAAAAAGCAAGAGCAACAGAAATTATACAACTCAAGAAGTAGAGGGAAACATTGAATAAAAAAGAAATGAGAGCTTCATAGACATATGTGGCAATATTAAGCAGTCTAAAAGATGTGTAGCTAGAGTTTCAGAAGAAGAGATAGAGAATGGGGTAGAAAACAATGTTTAAAGATATATTGGATGAAAATGACTAAGATAAAATAGAAAATTCACCAAACATATACCCACTAAGTCATATGTGGAATATAAAAATGTTGATCTCATAGAAGTTGAGAGTAGAATGGTGATTACCAGAGGCTGGGTGAATAGGGGGATGGAGGGATGAGCAGAGGTTGATCAATGGGTACTAACTTATAGCTAAGTAGAGCAAGAAGTTCTGGTGCACTATTACACAGTAATGCGATTATAGAGATGATAGTTACTGCACATTTTCAAACAGCTAGAAGGATTTTGAATGTTTTAACCATAAGTAAATGATAAGTGTTTGAAGAGATAGACATGTTTAATTTGATTTACATATTGCACAATGTACACAAATATCAGAATATTACATAGTACTCCATACCTTTAAAATTTATAAATTTATTTATAAATGAATTTTATGAATAAATTTATAAAATTTAATATAAATTTAATGTGCTGGCTAAAACTAACAAAATGTGGAGAAAAACACAAAAAGATAAACTAACAATTATGGAGTCAACTGAATTTTAATAAAGACAATTTCAGTTCAATGTTAAAATGAATGTGCTTTCAATTTTGCACTGGGAAAACTGGATAAGTTTATGGGGAAACAAACAAACAAACTTAAAACTCTTACTTTGCCATATGAAATAATTCACTAATGATCTAAAATTCAAAGGTAAAGCTAAAACTGTAAAGATTTGGGAAAAAATATATGAAGTTATATTGGCTCTCTGAAGTTAAAATTTTTCTTAGACAGCCATTGAAAACATCAATTATAAAATAAAGCAACTGATAATCAGATATCAAAATTAAACAGGATTTGCTCATCAAAATAAACAATTATGAAAATAAAAAGGCAAGCCACAGCCTTGAGAAATGTAATAGCTCATGCACAGATAAACAATCCTGCAAAACTAGCCTAAGATATTGCATCTTTCAAGAGAAACAGAAAGACAATTAAGGAGACAAGATACAAATTGGGTAAAGGCATTTGTAGCACATAAAATTGTCAAGCAATTAATATTTAGAATCTATAAAGAGCATCTTAACAACAACCCAACTATCCATAAAATCGAGTAAACTACAAGAAGACAAAGATAATCTGATAGGAAAGTGGGCAATCACTTCTCAGAAGTACTAAATTAGGGGGAAAATGTGAACTTCTTCATGTTTTTTAGTGAGAAAATGCTAATTGGGACCATAATGAAATATTTTACATTCCAAACATGGCCAAAAATGAAAAAGTCCACCAAAAAAGTTTAGCAAGAATATAAATCAATCAATACTTTCATATACAGTATATAAAAGTGAAAATTGGTTCCAAAGGTCTCTTTTTTTAACTTGATACACTTAGCTTTTGATTCAGTGACTCTAGTTCTTGATTTATACCCCTAGCAACTCATATACATACCACCAGGAGATTTGCATGAGAATGTTCCTACTAGTACTCTTTGTAATAACAAAAAACTAGAAACAACCGAAATCTCCATCAATGATAGAATGGCTAAATATGTTGTTAAAAAAGTGCAATACTATGTACCAGTAAAAATAAATGAATTGCCAGGTGTATTGATGCAAACTTAAAATCCTAGCACTGAGGAGGCTGAGTCAAGAGGATCTCCAGTTTGAGACCAGTCTGGGCTACATTGTTGTAGGATGCCTCAGACAGAGAGATGGGGGACCAAATCTTTTGGGAAGCAAGTTTATTAAGCAGGAGGGCAGTGACTCAGTGGACTCAAGTCCAGAATCTGAGCCCCCAGAGCGAAGGGGGCTTTCCTTATATGCCATTTAGAGCAGGTTACAGAAATGGGGGTGGGGTTGGACAGCAAATATTTACATTCTCTGGCCCATGGCATCTCAGTAAAATCCAGAATCAGGTTTCCAGAAGGAGTTCCTTCAACACTTTGGACCTAGGGTGGTGCTCTTGGCCGTTGCCAGGGGTTGTTTTTGGCACGCAGATATAACTCTTAAATATGCTGGAGAGCTTGGGGACATATAATGCTGTGCCAAGGTGGTCTCGGGAACTATTTTCCCTGAGTGAGTTCCTTCCCAGAACTGCTTGACAAATGTGGGAGCTAGTGATTCTGGAATTGCAGTATGGCCATCGGCAGACTTCTACCACCCACCTGGCAGGAAACTTCTTCCTTCAGTCTGTTCTTGTGAAGTATACCATGGGTCCCACTCAGATAAGGGGCACTGGAACAAGGCAGCTGTCATTGAGACTGAGGTTTGTCTTCCTGTGAAGGCTGCTCGCTTGGCTTCTTTACCAAGCTTTTTGGTTTCCTGGAACAGCTGTTGTCTTCCCCTTCTGGTGCCTTCGCAGTGCATGACCACTACTTGCTTAGGGGCCCATACAGCTTCTAACAATTCCAGAATTTCTTGTCCACACTTCAAAACAGAGTGGGGAACTTGGGCTGTGAGTTCTTGTCACAAAGTAAGTTTGTCTGCTTCAGCCACCAAGATGGCAGTGTGCACCAGGGCATACAGACAGTGTGGCCAGCTCAGAAAACTGCATCAAGTTGCTTTGATAAATAGGCCACCAGGCTGTGCCAGAAACCTAGGACCTAGGTCAAGACTCCTACAGCTGTCTCCAGTCCTTCATGTACATATAGGAAGAAGGGCTTCATCACATCTGGTAGGCCCAGAGCAGGGGCATTTGGGAGTGCCCTCTTAATTTTTTAAAGGCCTTTTCTTGCTCCTCTCCCCATATCATGGGTTCCTGTACTCCCCATTTGTGTCTTCATGAAAGGGTTTTGTTAAGAGAGAGTAATTGGGGATCCAGATCCAGCAACACCTGTAGCCCCTATACATTTTGTAATCTGTCAACTGGTCTTGGGGGCCAGAATGGAACAGACAGCCTGTTTCCTCTCAGGGCCCAGTCCACGTTGTTCTTGTGACAGGTGAAACCCTGGTATTTGACAGTATCCTGGCAGATCTGGGCTTTCTTTTGTGAAACCTTATATCCTGCCTTCCACAAAAGGGAGAGAAGGAGGCTAATACCTTCCATACAATCCTCCTGAGTTGGTCCAGTCAACAGAAGGTCATCTATGTACTGAAGGAGTGTGCAGCCATGCTGATCATCCAAGAAAGCCTTTAAATCAGACACCAAGGGCAGTCCGAAAGGTAGTGGGAGTGTTGTTGAAGCCTTGTGGCAATTGAGTTCAAGTCAATTGTCCCTTCTTTCCAGTACTAGGACTTTCCCATTGGAAGGCAAAGATGGGTTGGCTCTGTGGGGCCAGGAGGATGCAGAACAATTCATCCTTAAGGTCCAGGCAGTTAAAGAAATTTGCCTCAGCTGGGATAAGGCCCAAAAGCATGTTTGGGATTGGGACCACAAGTTATAAAATGACAGTTGCTGCATTGACTGCACAGAGGTAGTCTGTCAAAATACTTTTGGATCTAAATTTGGGCCTTGTGAGGAATGTAGTATTGCCTCTGGCTAACAGGAATGGTTCCCAGCTTTAATTCTACCACCACTAGAGGTATGTTCTGAGCCAGTTGGGGAAGGGGGGGGTGTCCTCAGCCTATACTACTGGGATCTTAAAGGGGAGCTAAGGCACCTCAGAAATCTTTCTTAGATCCACAGAGTCAGTCACCATTCCTACTCCTGTGCAACCATGAGAGTTAGAATCTTATCTTCAGTCTCTCTCAACTTTAAGGCTGTCATGCCATCAGAGTCAAAAGTTATCCGTGCCCTAAGTTTGCACAAGTCTCTGCCCACCAAGGCCACAGGGCAATCAAGAAGGTAAAGGAGCTCCTGCCTTACTTCATGCTTTTTAAGATTGCATTTTCTGGATATGAGGAAGGGGTGGTGAGTTTGATCTTTTGTGGCCCAGACAATGGCTTTATGTCTCTGTGAGAGAGGGCCCACGGGTTGTGTTACAACCTAATGGGTCATGCCAGTGTCCACCAGTAGGTCAATGGGACAGCCCCCATCTTCATTTGGACCATAGGCTCCTGGGGACCCAGTAGAATGGAGCTCAGTCTGTCCTAGTCCTCCTCATAATCCTCAAAAGTGGACTGCCCAATGATGTCTTCCTCCCAGGGGCTGCTTCTCCCCTGAGCAGGCCAATACTTTCCTTTAACAACTTGGCCTCTGCCTCTGGTGGGTCTTCTGGAGGACCCTAGGCCTTTGGGGACATTCATTTTTCCAGTGTCCTTCCTGATGACAGTAAGCACACTGGTTCTGTCTCAGTTTCTCTCTATGGTGAGGCCATTCTGGGGGCACTGATCACCATCCACAGGGATTGCCTCTTCCTCTGCCATGGCCTGCATGCCAGGGCCCACCTGACTGGCTAGAGCTGCAGCAAGGAGGTCCACCTTCTCTTTCATCTTTCTATCGGCCTCCTGTTTGGCCTCCTGATCTTGATTGAGAAAGACTTTTGTGGCCACCTCCAGAAGCTGGCTGGTGTTCATACCTGCAAAATCTTCAAGCTTTTGTAATGGTTGCCTTATGTATCTCTGGGCCTGCTGACAAATGCTGCATTAATCGTCCTCTGGTTTTCAGCTGCTTCTGGGTTGAAAAGGGTGTACAGATGGAAGACCTCATATATCTGCTCATAAAACTGGCTAGGGCTCTCATCTGGCCCTTGGAGGACTTCTATTGTCTTACTCATGTTCATGCCTTTTCCCTCCTTCCTTCATGCCTCCTGATACTGCTCAAGCTGCTGGTAATCTTGGTCATCATTAGGGTCTCAATGGGGTTCCTCCTTGGGGAACTGGCCCTGACCATAGGCTTGGGCATTTAAAGTGCCCCAGGGGCATGATCTTCCAGCCACTTTAAAGCTGCTGAGGTTATATAGCATTGCTCCTCAGTATTAAATATAGTCAGAAGAAGCTGTCAGCAGTCTGTCCAGGTGGGCTTATGAGTTTAGATGATGGACTACATTAGATCAATCAGAGCCTGAGCCTTTTCTGTGAAGGAGGGGATATAGTGGCACATAAGGGGCCAGGGTCCTCTTGGGGTCCCCAACTAATATGGGTTTCTCTGGCTTTTTACATTTTTCCCTGCACTTGGAAGCTGCAGCCTTCCTGGTTACTGTGACCCTACATGCTTTCTCTAGGTGGGGCTTTAGCCAAATAAGGACAGCATCTGCCATCAATCAATATAAGAAAGCTTATTTGGGGGTCCAGGCTCCCCTAAACTACTTCAAAAACTCTATTGACTATGACCTTATCTAATGAACCCACCAAGGGCCATCCTACACCAAAAGCAGCCCAGTCTATTTTACAGAAGTTCCTAAGCTTAATAAGAGTCAGCTTGATTCTGTAATTTCCATTAAATCCCATTTTAAAGTTCTTAAGCATGTACTCTAGGGGGGTGTTCTTACTCTGTCCTCTTCCCATTCCTCCCGTTACCAGATGTCAAGGCAGAGACAGATACGGAAAGGTTGAGGGTTGTAGATAAGAGGTAAGGAATCTTCCTCTCCGGCACACAGAGAAAACAAATAACACCACTTGCTTCATCCATCTCTGCCGCTCTCCTTGTGGGGATTTAGGTGTCTTAGCCATAGCGAGTCCATTTAAGCCCTGGACCAGAGGCCCTGTTAGGGCTCACCCTGAACTATATAAGTTTGCCACAGACCTGCAGATTGGGATTTTGCATTAGCTTAGCAACTGGGCTACATCTCAGGCTCGCATTTTCATACGGTTTCACATAGCACAGTACTTCTACCCCACTCCCTGAGCCTGAGAGATGTGGTTTCACCCCCAAAAGTGGTTACTAGGGTGTCTTGCTGAGAATTGATCAGACTCCCTTTCTGTCTCCTGAGGCAGGCCTGAATTTGAATCCGGGTTCTCACCAGTCTGATGAGTGGGACTCCCAAGTTGATTACCTAGCCTTAGTTTATGTGATCAAAACTCACCTCCTTGGTTTGCCAGGAGAGAGGCTTCCTCCCCTTGGATCAACATGTCCAGTGGCACCTGGCTGGGGTGTCCCTCTTGGTGGGCTGGGGTGAAAACACCACCCTCTGAATCCTGAACAGGCTCCCAAAAATGTTGTAGGATGGCTCAGACAGAGAGATGGGGCACCAAAGCTTTTGGGAAGCAAGTTTATTAAGTAGGCCAGCAGTGACTCAGCAGATTCAAGTCCAAAGACTGAGCTCCAAGAACAAAGAGAGCTTACTTATATACCATTTAGAGAAGGTTACAGAAATGGGGGGTACAGCTTGTCCCATACATGGTCACATATTAATTCACTGGCTGTTTTAACCTCTGGGGCGAGGTGACCCTCCTCTGGTCTCACCCGAGGTGCTACATTTCTCAAACCTGTTTTTTTTTGTTTGCTTGTTTCACTGTTGCACTCATTATCTCTCATTAGCTCCCTCATTCTCTCATTAACTCCCTTGCCCTTCCCTGCCTTCCTGCCACAACATAGTGAAAATTAGAAAAGAGAGAAAAGGAAAGAAAAAGAAAACCGAGAAGAACTATTCTAATATACAGAAATATAGATAAATCTCTGGAATATGAAATTTGAAATTGAACAAATGAACAATGAAGCAGAATGATACAATGTAATTCTAGTTATGTAAAGTTAAAAAATATGTAAGACTATATGTTCATCTCTCTTGGTAATATTGTCAATCTTATGAAGTTCACGACTATTCTGGAAATGCAATGATATCTGAATCTCAGTTTAAAGAACAGATAAATTATAAATAAATAAATAAATGAATATATATATATATATATAATTATGTATGTATATAATTGTTAGGTGGGATACAGGTCAACATCAGCACAGATTTTATTCAGGAGAAGGAACCTGCAGAGGAGGTCTCCAGCAAGAGGGCCCACCGTCACTTACCTACAGACTATAGGTAATTATAGGAGGGTAGTGGGAAAGTGCTAAGAAACTGGTTAGGCTGGAAAAAATTTTGAGATTGGCTTGTTGCTAGGAGTAAGAGAGATAAGTGTTGATTCAGTCTGGTTTGCTCAACTGACTATTGCATCCCCCCCACCCCATGATAATGGTATGAGGTGGATTTTTATCATTCCTTTGGGCCACGTGTGATTTTTCCAGTAAGTGGTGGGGTGTTTCCAGTAAGCTGCCTGTGAGGAGGAGGAGGGTACGGTTCTAACTTGGCAGTCCTTGTAGTCTAACATGCTCATCCTAATGTATATAATACCCTCATTCTTATCTTGTAGCCCTGTTTCTCCTGTTTTGCCTCACAGTTTCTACTCTCACTTTTCAATGTCCTATAACTAATTACCTGGTCATTATCAGTAAAAGCAACACAATGAACTTAAGAGTCAATTTAACCTTTTCTCTCAAATGTTTGTTTTGACATATCTTATTTTCAAGGTTCTCACCAGTGGCAATGTTGGCTGTTGTTATGAGCTGGCGTGTCAGGATTTCAAAACTCATAGTGGGGTGGAGGCTTTGAATTCTTGATCCCAAAGTATGTATCCCCTTTAGCCTCATGAAAGTCTTTTTTGGGTGGTGGGGTGGTATGAGGATTAGAACTTGGGGCTTTATGCTTTCTAGGCAAGTGCTCTACCACTTGAGACATATCTCCAGCCCTTTTCTCTATTTTTGAGATAGGATCTCATTTTTTGCTCAGTCCACCTGTAACCCAGTCCTCCTGTTTTTATGCTTCTCGCCATTGCTGAGATGGCAGATGTATACCACCATGCCTAGTGACTGAGATGGGTGTCTCATGAACTCCCTGCCTGGGCTGGCCTTGAACCAGGATCCTCCTGTTAGGTAGCAGTTAGCCATGAGTGGTGGGGATATTCAAGGTCTCCGAGAGAAAAACATTGTCATCTTCTGCATTCCTTTTAAAATTGAAAGGAACCAAAGACACTTAGGGAGGAAATGAGGTAGGATAAAGAGATGAGAAGACAGGGAAATTGTATAATTTCAGTAAATTTTAAAAGAGCCAAACTCAGACATTGGAACAAGAAAGTAAAAATTAAAAAGCCAGAGCAGCTAGCTCCTTCTATCTCCTTTTAGATGTTAAATTACAAGAATAGGGAGAAAAAGATCCTATCTACATAGCCTTCCTTTTGATATGTTAACAGGTTGCAAGGCTCCTTGGAAGGGTAGTGAGACAGAGAGAATGAAAACATGTCTATCAAAAGAAAGTCCTAAAACATACCTAGAGTCCCTGTGTTTTGAGTAGGACTAGATAGCATCTCCCTGTTTTAGCACCCATTGTAGTCATCCAGACCCATTATCTTAATAATTAGAGGTTGCTAGGCATGATCCTGTGTATTCCTCCTGCTCAGAAAGCATAAGATTAGAGATGAGGACTGCCATTTTAAATATTTACTGTCATTTCCCACATGAGGAGCAGAAAGTGTTTCTCCTCCCCCCTATTTCTCCCTACGTTTATCCTGTTATACTAAATCTTTTCCTCATAAATTTTCTATCACTTTCACTACATTTTCACATTTTACCTGAATTCTTCTCTCAATGGATTCAAGAACCAAGGTAGGTAGTTGTGCTAACTTTCTGGTAAATCTCTTAATCTCAGCCTCCAAAGTAGATGGGATTACAAATGTGAACCATTGGTGCCAGGTTACAATCTTTAATGTATATCCTCTATAGGTAAAGTCTACATGGAAAATGGAGTGATAAAAAATCATTTACATCATTTAGACTATTCTAAGGTCAAAAAAAAAAAAAGATGGGTTGTAACTAAATATCCTTATATCCTAGATAAGGAAATACAGGGTATCAGGATATAAAGGAATTGTCCTGGATAATAAATGGGAGGGAAACATAGGTCAAGCTATGATAAGGGCTGGTATGGATCATCTGAGTTATGTCTTCTTAATAATTCTCTCTCTGTCTCTCTGTCTTTCTCCAGTAAACAGAATGAGAGTAGCATGCAGAGACCACTGCTTGGGCTCTACATGGCATATAGCTCAGATGATGGTGAAAAGAAACCAGTGATGGTATCAAGTGATGGGAAACTACTATGAGTGAGAAAAAAAGATTGTTCAGCTTTGATTTTTCCTTTTGACTTTTCTATCTAGGCATGCGACCTTTAAGCATAAAGAAATGGAAAACACATAGCTAAGGAAGAATGAAATCCCAAGAAAGGGTTGGTGCTTATCACAGAGAAGCTTGCTGCCCTCAAAGAGTCAAGAGAAGCTGTTGTCCTGCATCCAGAACCAAAAAC
Source organism: Castor canadensis (assembly GCF_047511655.1). Lineage (NCBI taxonomy): Eukaryota > Metazoa > Chordata > Mammalia > Rodentia > Castoridae > Castor > Castor canadensis. Next base: position 123,694,000 of record NC_133396.1, read on the forward strand.
ATCAACTAGGCATGCTTGAGAAGTATGACTACTTTATTGAAGTTCACAAGCAATAATGAAATGTTATGAGTTGACTACAAGCTGAATATAAATCAGGCATAATAATAGACATCAAAATGACTAATGCAATCTTATGCTGTGCTGACAGATGTGTGATGCTGAGACAAAGGAAGTTTAGCCCCACTCTGTTTATTTCTGGCATTTAAGAGAAACTCTGATAAGCTCAAGCATGCTCAGAGAAGATTAACAGATTGTGGGAGCAGTAGAGGCAATGCCACAAGATAAATAGTGCTGGCTGTAATCATGGAAAAAGACAAGCCTCAGCCACAAGGAGAGGGCCCACGAGCTGTCTTTCAGCATTTTAAAGATTGTGAAGTACAAAAGTGATTAGACTTATTCGGCATAGCTTCAGAGGGCACAATGTTAGGGAAGGAAATTTTCTTCAGTATAAGGAATCTAACAGTCTCTTAGATTTATATACCATTGTGTATCCCACATATATTCCAATGTGTGGCTATTTACTTTAGGAAGAACTCCCAAATAATTGATGAGGCCAGGCAGGTTTAGTCTATACAGAGACTAACGAATCACACTAAACCAGATGTACTCAAGATTGTTTCCAACTCAGACTGTGAATCAGCATAGAAGATCTTCCAAACCAGTTCCTAAACTGAGAGGGAAGGAGGAACAGAAGCAAAGGCACTTGCATTAATTCATCCTGGTCTGTGTCCACCTATATTTTTCGAAGAAAAAAAAAGCTGAGAAGATAAATCTATGTTCATCATATGTGGAACAGGCAGAAGTAGGGATCTCAGTCTTTCAAGTATCCAAGGGGGTGTTGGCAGCCTCTTTTCTGGAGATTTCTGCCTTGGGAAGAAAGACAGACCACATGAAAGCTATATTTCACATTTGGCTCTGCTGCTTTCTTTCTTTTAAAAAAAAATCTATTTTCGTTAGAGAATATCGTTATATAAAGTTAGGAGCTTCATTGTGATCTTTCCACACATGCATGTCATGTGTTTTGATCATAGTCACCCTCTCTACTACTTTTTTTACCCCTACTACCAACCCCTCTTTTTAACTTTATTGCAAAAGTTTTAAAATGAGTTTCTTCATGACTTTTTTAGACATGCATACAATGGACTTTGATCATATTCTCCCCCTCTCACTTTCTAAACTGACTTTGAGGAAGTCATTTTCACTTTCTGAGGCTGCAGTTGTCTTTTCTTTTAGATAAGACTATTAGATTCTGTGATCTTTGAAAGTTTTGGAGAACTCAGATTCTACAATTATAAGATTTTATGAAGGCTTTGTGGATGCTTCTCTTCTACATTCTATCAAAAGATAATTGATGCTAAATTCTGGTCCCTCTTAAATTATGGTAGCAGTGTAGCTTCTGAATCTTTCCAAAACTCACCTTGAATACCAAATAAAAATTAGAATAGTGCCAGAATATATATATCTGTATATATATATGTATATATATATATATATATATATATATATGTATATATAAATGATATATTTAAAAATACTAGGTGAAGCCATGGTGGTATTTACCTGTAATCCTAGCACTCAGGAGGCTGAGACAGGAGAATTAACAGCTCAAAGCCAACCTGAGCTACATAGAGAAACTCTGTCTCAATAAAACAAAGCAAAATAAAATACTAGGTAGAAAGCCTTCTACGCTTTAGATTACTGGTAGGTGTGGTCAAAACCACATACAGCAATGGTACTTAAAAGCAGCCATTTGGGGTGTGGTAATTGCAGTTGAATAGGGTAGGATCACTCAGTGGTTCAGATGGCAGCACGGTGGAATATGTGATCAGAAGACTTCCAAAGTTTGTTCCACATGGAAGAATCCATAGCAGGACATATGGGTATACATGGAGTTTATTAAAAGTTAGGGAAGGGAAATACAAAAGGGAGCATGGTGGGCATAGGTGAAATCTGCAGGTAGAGAGAGAGTGCTCTTCTCTTCTCTAGGTGCTTTTAAAAATTTATGCTAATCTAGGGGAAAGGAGGGACCAAGTGATTTCCATTCAATAATCAATGAGTGGGAAGGGGTGTGGTTGGTTCCCAGGCCAGGTGAGGAAATGCCTGTGCCAGAGCACGGTTAATCTGAGATGTAATATTAAATTTCTTTGAGTCCTGAACTTCCCTAATTTTAGCCTGCCTCAGTGGGAGGTGGGGTAGATAGGGAAAGGGGATAGTGGACTGAAGTGAAAACCTCTGACAAATCCTATAAGCCAGGGAACTCAGAATCACCTATAACTCCTCAAAAGGAGAAGGCCTTATGTGGAGTGAAATCTTTGTGGACAAATCTGAAACTACCTATGAAACTAGATGTCCTTATATGCTCTGAGCTGCAAGTGGAGACAAAAGCTTGCATGTTGCCTCAGCAAGAAATTGAACAGTTCTGGAGCAGAGTAAACCCTGAATAATCTCCAAAGCATCCAATCAATATCCCTTTCCAGAAGCACAGAGTCTTATCCCTAGGAGACTACTGTTAGAGCAGACAAACCCAACAGGGCAGTTAACCTGGATGACTGATGTAGTAAGGGTAGGGGGAGAGCATGCTGGATCCAAAGGAAGAAGATTTTAAGAAGGAACATAACAGCAAAACATCTAAAATTCATCTAAAAGTGAGTGTTTTGGGAAATAGAGGCAAAAAGGTAGAAAAACCTTCTTGGCAAGACTCAAGACTGAGAGGCAGATGGGATGCATTTAGAATTCTTCACAATAACAAGGGAAGAGAAAACTTCTTCCTAATAGCCTTGGAAAAGCATCTATTTTAAATATGAGACACATAGGGAAAAGAAAAAAAATAGTGTAATATAATAAAAGGTTATTCTAAGTAAAAAGAGATAATGAAACAACACCAGAAAAAAATGTGAACACAAAGCAGACAAAAACTGTAATGTGCAGTCACAAAATGAGAAAATAAAAAAGAAATTAAGGAAACAATGGACACCTTGAAGGAACAGTATAAATTAGAAATATAAGAAATAGTAAAATATTCAATGGTTGTGAAATGAGACCTCAAGAAACTTGGAAAAGAGTGATTTTTTTAAAAAAAGGATTTTAGACAGAAAGACTAATAAGCAGAAATATGTGGGACAAAAGATACCATGGAAAACACAATGAGAAAATTAGAAGATAGAAATGAAAAATGAAGGAAATTGAACAGAAGGAAGGAAAAGATAAAAGGATTTGACAGAAAACGAGAAGAAAAAGGTAACAAAGAAATAATACAAAAGAGAATCTACCTAAGAAGCCTCTAATGAAGGAATAGTCAGATTTAAAATTATAAATCAGAAGAAGTTTCCTGAAGTAGAAGTTTTAAAACCTAGATGTTATTTTAAATGGGAAAAAAATCAATCCATAACAGTTAACACTAAGGAAATCTTAGTAGAATGACTCGCCTTTGAAGACAAGAAGAAAAACCCTTTGGGAATTCAGGCCAACAGATCAAGTCATTTTAAGGAAAAGAAAATAGAATTGAAATCATGCTTTTCAACAGCAATGTTTTCTGGTAGAAAACGATAGACATATTTTAAAGAGATTGAAGAAGAGATGGAAGTCAAAGGTTGTATGAGCCATTTAAGAGTGAAGGGTACAGGGTTATTACTTGCAAGATATCATTGGAATGTTTTGCACATAAACTCTGTCTGAGAAATTTACTAAAGAATAGACCTCAGATAATCAATAAATGATTCTAGAAGATTCTGTGCAAGTTCTCAAGAAGTGTGAATATATTTAACTATAGAACCATAACTTAAGGCCTGGGTATACAGCTCAGTGGTAGAGTGCTTTCCTAGCATGCTTGGAGCCCTGGGTTCAATCCCCAAGAAGAAAAAAAAAAAAAAAGGAAACAAGGGTAGAACTCTGAATTTCAATTATAAAGAATACACTTTCTTTTCAAATGCATTTGGATCATTTACAAACTTTTACCATATACTAAAACAGAAAAGCCAGTTAATTTTAGAAAATAAAAATAATAATCCAGCCTTTTTTTGACCAAAAAAAAGAGAAAGATTCAGTTAAGCCAGAAGTGATTAACATATGATCAAAACCCTTTGTCTGGGAAAATGTAAAACAAAATTGTAGAATTTCTAGAAGTATAACTAATAATGAAGATATTTCATATTTGGAAAGCTCAACCAATTTTTATTATTTATTGCTTTAGATTTTAGTAAGAAAACAATAGACTTTAGTAAGATAGCAATATACAAGCTCAACTGATAGAAATTAATGATCTTATTAAATACAAACAATAGCTAGCTAAAAGTTTTAATGAAAGAGACAACTTTATAATAATAACAACAACAAAATACAAGGAATGAACTTAACAAAATGTGTAAAACTTATATAAAAACTTGTATGTTTCTAAAAACTACAAAAAAGAGATAAAAATAAATTAAGAGCTATACTAATAGAAAAGATAAGAAGAAAGGATAGCTGTAGTCAGTACGGTAAAAAACTCAAAACTGTTGATTAAAAGTGAATAAAACTTCCTTCTCTACATTTTTATATGATTGAAAATTTTATAATAAACTAATTTAAAATAGTTAATCCTGGTATTAAAAATAAAGATATTTAGGTCTATCTCCATGATATCAAAGCACACCTAGATAATTATATGAGTTAATTAAAATGATTTGATTAAATTTTTACAGTTGGACTTAGTTAAGTTAAATCTCTTTGAAATCTCTACTTATTAGAAAATTAATTCTGTGTGAATATTTTGGGCACTTTAAAGTCAGAGCTATTTTTCTCCACTTTCCAACTCTGGCTATGATGCCAAGTGAGGAGTCTTATTTCTCCTTCTCTCAGCTTCTGCTAATTACATACGGTAAGTGGAGAGACAGAAGGATGACTCTGCAGCCTGCTGGAATTTTTGATAGAAGTGCTTCAAGTTTCTGGGCTGGACAGGACCTTCTCAGAACACCTTACCCTGACTCTGGCTTCTAGATGGGGTGGTGTGGAACTCATGTGCCTTTCAGCTTTTGTTTGTTTTCCTTAAAAATGTGACTATGAAAACAGTTAAGCCTGCTCAAATAATCTTCAAAAACAAATTCAGACCACATTCCATGTTTATCCTCACTAAAAATTCCAGATGATCAATTTTACTTTTTCTTGGAGCTAATGCTTAGCTTACTGTCTTGAAATGATAAATGCTAAAGATGTCATCACCTTTAACACAACAAACCAAGACAAAACCCAACCTCCTCACCATGGTGTCCTGGCCTTGCTTTCTCATTCTCTAAGGTGTAGCTCCAATACACCTTTTTCACTGATTTTTATCTTCTGTAGTGCTGCTGATTTCCTATAATCTAGACAAAAAAGAACATTATAACATTTGTTTAATGTTGTTCAGTTCACAGAGTAAGTTTTTCAATTTATTCTGCACTTAACCCCAACAAAAGCCCTAACAACTACACATTACAAACCTTCATTATTTTAAATGGGTAAAATGGCCTTGGAAGAGCTAGAGTTACACAACTTCATAAAACTTATGATGAAGCCTGAATTTTGATTGTTAAGGTCTGTGTTCATCCTATAATAACCCATTAACACAAAACTATATACTTATCTTCTACCCTTTGGCAATTCTCAATTGCATATCTTGATTGTGGTACCAGAGTCCCCATCTTCCTCTCCAGCCAAAGCCCTCAAAATTCTACCCATCCTTCAAGGCCTAAATATGAAATTTTTCTTGATCACTTGAAGCTTGTACACTGTCTTTCTGCCCTCTGAGTCAGCAGTGTTTTAAGGCACTTGCACATTCTGCCTTGTGCTCTGTATTTCTAGGCACACTTGTCTTATTGGGCAAGGCTCTTGTCTTGCTCATCTTCACGTCTTGTCACGTTGTAAGTACAGTAGCACATAGTAGGTATCATTCTTGACAAATGTTTGGGCAACTATATGGGCCTTTGCTTAATACGATTTAGAGACTTGTCTTCTTTTTGGAAAAGTTCCTTCCTTATAACAGGTACTCACATGGTAAGTAGAAACCATTTTTATAATGAGTAGACAGATTCATATGAAGTATAAAATAAAATAACACAGTAATGGTAATGATCAGTGACATCATAATAATAGTAATCTTATCACCTTGAATGACAAGGTTCTTCCCTTTCAGATTGTAATAATTTATATCAGTATCACTTATTTTCCCAATATGCCTGCAAAGGATTTTTAGCATAGTGCTCAGACTCATAGTTGTGTTTGAGCGCCAGCTCCTGCAATTATTTGGGTAAGCTGTATAACTTTTTACAATTTCAGTCACCTCTCTACTTCTTTACAAAATAGAGATAATAAAATGACAAAATTTGCAAGTTTATTGTGAAGAATAAATGAGGTGAAGTAAGTAGTAGATGAAGTTCTTGGCACAGCATCTGTTAATTGTATCATTAAATTGTACCAGAGGTGATTGTTGTTAATGAAGAGAAGACATTGGACCTGTGATGATTAAGGAATTTGCTTAAGATGCTATAATGACAGCTACCTAAACCTTGAGATTTTTGCTTCTTGGATGACTTCCTTATTTCCCACCCTATCCCATTCCTCTGCCCTTCACTGTCCGCTATCCACCTTAACTACTCTAATTGAAGGATTTAGCTGGGCTTTGTTCATAGTTCCTGAGAGCCAGCCTCTGAATCCTTCAAACTTCCTAAGGAAGTTTGCTATTCTTGGCACTCCATGGTAGGTTCTGTCTCTGAGGTGACTCATAATGGAGCCCTGGGTAGTTTTTATTAAGGAAAGACTCAGGAGGGAGGCTGATCATGCCAGAAAGACCAAGTATGAGATTAGATGACTTGGGCTTTGACTTATATCAGAGCAACCTCTAGGGAAAGGAGGTAGACTGGAGATTGAGTCACATGACTAATGGTTTATTATTACACCATGCCTATGTAATGAATCAGTCATTGCATATGTCCAATTAAATCTATGGACATTGGGTTGGTAAAAATCTGTATTGTTACCCATCAATGTGTCAGGAGGGTGGTGAATTCCGACTTGATGAAGAAAGGACAAAGGCATCAGTGCATTTGGTTCACTCTTTGACTTTTCTGAATGTGTCACTCTCTTGGACTAGTTCTCATTGCTTTCTAACCTTTTGCTAGACTACAATCCTAATCATAAATATAGGGCCTTCCTGGATTCTGTAATTTGTTCTAGCAAATTATGGAATGCTATGGAATATGAGAACCCCTGGAATTTTAGCCAGTTCAGGAATGAGGAAGGCTCTGGGTAGTTAATGTCAGAAACCATTGCAGTCCCCGCCTTCACTAAAGAGCCTCACCAGGATGATCAGGCAAACATTTTATAATCTCAGAGTCACAAATGAAATTTGTTTCAAATCTGTGATTTTTTTTTCTGGTGTTCATTTTGGACACAGGTGTTGAAATGGGGTCACATTGACACTATATTATCTTATCACTTATCATATTCACTTTTAAAAATCTGTGCAAAATAATATTTGGTACTAACCTATATAATACACTCTCTTCTTTCCAAAATCCTTTTCCTAATCTCCAAATTAATTCATCTGCACCATGAGAGGAGGAAAGCAAGCAGAGGTGTCCACGTGAGGCACACAAGAGGGACATTCATGAGGACAGCTGGAGTGCATATGCTGGGCTCTCGGCCCCCTGCTGGGGGAATAACTCCCTTGCCAACAGCATGGAAATCATAATTAGCACCCTGTAGTGACTTAGGGCTTCAAACCCACCCAAATCTATTTGCAGCGTTTCACAACTTACTGAGAATAGCATCTCTCCATTTAGGTAGCTGTCTCCGTCTGCTGTCTGCTCTGTTGGCCCTAATGTGTTTAGATAGATTCTTCTTCCATGAGGCAGAGCCCAAGTTCATTAGAATCATGTGTTCTGCTTCAAAAATCTCCCTTAATCTCCCTAGGTGCACTTCGGGCTTTTCCAGTTGTATTCACTAACCTTGGACGTGGGTATTTAGGAACAGTGCTAATGTTCTTAAATTGGTTTGCAGTCTCTTCTCCTGGATTATAGTGGCAAGCAAAAGAAAGAAATACCAATTAAGCCCCAAGAACCATTTTGCAAATGCTCTTTCCCTTAAACCAGGGGATGTCTGACTGTGAACCCAAATGGAAAAGATGCAGGATGGTGCTGTGATGCGTTACGCATGTTGACTCTTTCCTTTCAAAGAGATCTAATCTTTTGGAGTGGGCATTAGGTAATGTTTTGAATGTAGTATTAAGGGCCACAAAAGATACTTCATCCATTTTGGATAATAACACGTTGGTGCTTTAATAACGCTCGTCTTAAAAGGGTACTTGTTATTCATTATGCGTGGAGCATAGCCGAGCACTACTTTCCATTAACCCTTCTCTGAGCAAAAAGCAGACAGTTTTTAAATCTTTCTGTTAGAAAAGCCGGCCTCAGCCTGGAACTTGAACTTGTTTGGATATGAGGGTGACTTTGGGTGCCACAGGAGAACAATGGTGAATAGTTCCTCTAGGAAAGGAACTAAATATCTTGGAGACAGGAATAAAAGGTAGATTATTCTGCTAGCAATCTTGGATTTTTTTGTACTATGTGAATATATTAGCAATTCAAAACACAAAAATATGTAATTAAAAAGAAAGAAAAAAGGTATAGCTTCCAGGGAAATAGTCTGGCCATTCCTCAAAGAATAAACAGAATTATCACGTGATCCAGTTATTCTACTTCTGCGTATATACCCAACAGAGACTCAAGTAGATATTTTCCCATCACAGTCACATTCCTAGCAGCATTACTCACAATAGCCAAAAAGTAGAAGCAACTCAATGGTCCATTAAAACAAACTGGTGCGCACACACACACACACACACACACCCCTATACCACACACGAGTACAATGTAAACTTAAAAAGGAAGTAAATTCTGATGTTACCTACGGTGGTCAGATTCTTTTCAGAAACTTTATTGGCATATATTAATTGTACAAAATAATGGGTTTCATTATGACATTTCCATACATGTACATAAGGTACTTTGATCTCATTCACCCTCTTATCATCCTCACTTTTCCCCCAAGGGTCCTGCTGGGCCCTTCCTCTTCCAAACCGTCTCTCTTCTGTTTTCATGTATTTTTTAAAAAGCTAGATTCTGCACATGAAAGAAACATATAGTATTTGTCATTCTGAGCTTATTTTGATTAACATAATGATCTCCAGTTTCATCCATTTTCTTGCAAACAACATGATTTCACTCTTTTGTACAGCTCAATAGTACTCCATTGTGTATGTATACCATATTTTCTTATCCATTCCTTTGTTGATATGAACAATAACCTGGTTATTGTGAATAGTGCCACAATAAACATAAATGTGCAGGTATCTATCTCTTTTATATGCTGACTTTGATTCCTTCAGGTATATACCCAGGAATGGTAGAGCTGGCTCATGTGGTAGATCTGTTTTGAATATTTTGAGGAACCTCTATACTGATTTCCACAGTTGCTGCACTAATTTACACTTCTACCAACTGATTATAAGGGTTCCTTATCCCTTTGCATTCTCACCAGCATTTGTTGGTTTTTTTGTTTGTTTGTTTTCTTGATGATTGCCATTTTCACTGAGGTGAGACAGAATCACAATGTAGTTTTGATTTGCATTTCCCTGATGGCCATTTTTCTGTTAAATTCATTTGTTTACTTGTTGATTGGATAATTTACTCTTTTTATGTTTAATTTTTTTGAGTTCTTTATATATTCTTGATATTAATCTCCCATTGGATGAACAGCTGACAACGGTTTTCTGCCATTCTTTACATTGTCTCTTCATTCTTGTAATTGTTTCCTTTGCTGTACAGAGTTTTTTATTGGATGCAGTCTCATTTGTCAATTCTTGCTATAATTTAAAAAGTTGGACGCCTATTCAGAAAGTTGTGCCTGTGCTTGTATCTTCAAGTGTTTTCCCTGATTTTCTCTAGTAGTTTCAGGTCTTACTTTTTGGTATTTGATCCATTTTTAATTGATTTTTTTAAAGTACAAGAGATAGGAATCTAGTTTTAGTCTTCTTCATGTGGATATCCAGTTTTCCCAGCACCATTTTAGTTTGAAGAGGCTGTAATTTCTCCAATGTATGTTTTTGGCACCTTTGTAGAAAATCAGGTGACTGTGACTTCATGGGTTTATTTCTGTGTCCTCTCTTCTGTTCTGTTGGTCTATGTGTCTGTTTTTGTGCCAGTAACATGCTGTTTTTGTTACTGTGCTTCTGCAGTATAATTTGAAGTCAGGTACTGTGATACTTTTAATATGACTCTTTTTGCTCAGGATTGCTTTGGTTATTTTGGGTTGTTTGTGCTTCCATATGGATTTTAGAATTTTTTTAATGTCTAAAATGCTCCCAACTTCTGGGTGGACAGCAAGTGCTGGGAGTGGCAATACAGAGAAGAAAACCAAAATATAGAACCAAAAACCGATTTGATCACTTGCAGTTTTTCCTTTGAATTTTGGCCAATTTCTGTTTCTCTTAAATAAAAAAGCTACAACTTTTTTTCCAAAGTAAAAAAACAAAATTTATTATTATTATTTTTTAGCTCTGGGAGGAATGGCATTGGAATTTTGATGGGACTGTTTTCCTGATTTTTTCTCAGCATGCTAACTATTGTTATATAGAAAAGCTACTACTTTTTTGTATGCTGATTTTGTACCCTGCTACTTTGCTGAAAGTGTTTGTCAGATCTAAGTTTTCTGGTAGAGTCTTTAGGGTCTTTTAAGTATAGGATTACATCATCTGAAAATAGGGATAATTTTATTTTTTCATTTGCTATTTGTATCCCAGTTATGTCTTTCTCTTGCCTTTTGTTCTGGTTAAGAATTCAAATAGTATATTGAATATGAATGGAGAAAGTGAACACCCTTGTCTCCTTCTTGATTTTAGAGGAAATTATTTCAGTCTTTCCCCATTCAGTGTAATGTTGGCTATGGGTTTGTTGTACATAGTCTTTATTATGTTGAAGTATGATTCCTCTATTCCTAGTTTCTTCAGGGATTTTATCCTGAAGAGATGTTGAATTTTGTCAAAGGTTTTCCTGCATCTGTTGAAATGACCATGCAATGTGTATTTATGTGCTATCTTATTGATTTGCCTATGTTGAACCATCCTGGAATAAAACCAACTTCATCATGATGTATGATCTTTTTAATATGTTGTGAGATTTGGTTTTCAAGGGTTTTTGTTTATTTATTTTTGTTTTGGTATTTTGAAATAAGGTGTTGTTATATTGCCCAGGCTGGCCTGGAACTCACTATGTAATCCACGCTCACCTTGAATTCTTGATCTTCCTGCCTCTAGCTCCCAAGTGCTGGGATTTCAGGTGTGAGCCAGATAGTTTACAAGAAGTTTTAGGATTTTTGCATCTATGCTTATCAAAGAGCACCAAGGGTTTTTGTTGTTGTTTTATCCTAGTTAGGTTTTAGTATCAGGATAATAGTTGCTGTGTAGAATGAGTTTGGAAGCATTAGTTCTCTTTGTATTTTATGAAATGATTGGAGAAGATTTGGTGTTAGTTTATTTATTTTATTTAAAAATAAAGGTCTAGCTGAATTCAACAGTGAATCCCTCTGGTCCTGGGTTTTTATTTGTTGGGAAACTCTTTGCTACTGCCTTAATCACATTGCTCATTATAGGTCTCTTTAGGTTGTATGTCTCTTCTTTGTTCAATTTAGGTCATAGAAATTTATTTATTTCTTCTAGATTTACCAATCTATTGGAATTAAAATTTTTTAAATATTCCTTAATGATCCTTTGGATTTTAATGGACATATTGTAATACATCGTTTGCCTCTTAATTTTTTTAAAAAATTTTTTGGCTTGTTTCTCTTTGTCTTTTGGTTAGTTTGGCTAAGGGTTTGTCAATCTTATTTATCATTGTGAAGAAACAACTCTTTGTTTCATTGATCCTTTGTATTGTTCTTTTAGTCTCAATTTCATTAATTGATGCCCTGATCTTTATTATTCTCTCTCTCCACTAATTTGAGTTCAGCTTCTTCTTATTTTTCTAAAACTTTAGGTGCACCATTAGGTGGTTTATTTGCAATCGCTCTGTTTTTTTGAAACGTAGGCACTCATTGCTTTAAAATTCTCTCTTACAATTGCCATCACTGTATTCCAAAGTTTCTGGTACATTGTGATTTTATTTGAGTGTCAGATTCTTAGAAATAACAAACAGAATGGTGGCTCCAGAGGTGAAAGAGAAAGGAGGATGAAGAGTTTGTGGGGAGTTAGTATGGGAAGCTTGAATGGAGAGTTTGGGAAAGAAAAAAGGAAGATGAAAAAAGTTCAGGCTATGGATGGTGGTGATAGTTAAAGAACAATATGAATATATTTAATGCCACAGGACTGTACACCTAAAATTGTTAAAATGATAGATTTTATATTATATATATTTTACCACATTAGAAAAAGAAGTAAAAGCATGACATACATGTAGTCTTCCTCATTGATTGCTACAGCCACACACTCCTTTCCATCATGCCTGGGAGGCAAACTCATGATTTGTTACTTTTCTCTTCCCAAGGCCTGGTAAATACACTTTATTCCAAATGGTAATAAGTGTTTTGGCTAAAAGTAAAGTTGGGATTAGAGTAATCACTTGTGTGTGTGTGTGTGTGTGTGTGTGTATGTCTGTTGGGAGGAGGGTATTAGGCATATTATAAAGAGATCTTTGCAAAGACACTATGCTTTTGACATGTTTGAAGAGTCATCCTACTGCAGAATGGTAGTATAAACTTCATCTACTGGTACTTCCAGTACCAAATGCTATGAGCTTTGCTCTTTAAACCAAAAATTTCCTATCTGTATAAAAATATAAGGTAATAACAGCCTCTATAGAACATAGAGATCATGTGTATTTATCCTGCACGGTCCCTTTTGTGGTTTCTCTACTTGCGAATGGCAATGGGTGGTGCATTGGGACACAATATTCTGATGCCAGATAGGTATATTGCAATTCAACCCAATCTTGATACTAAACTGTCCAGCGTTACAAGGACATTGGAAAAGTTAAGGGCCAAGATCCCAACAGACTGTCTTTTTGGTAGATGCCAGCGAGCTGCAAGTGGGATAGCACAGGCTACCCATGTTTCTACCTGATTGGTTATAAATTCTGAATTTCCCACAACCCACTCAGAGTTCGATTATTTGCTAAAATGACACAGAACCTAGAAAACATCATGCTTAAAATTACTGTCCTATAAAGGACACAAACGAATAGGCAGATGCAGAGACACATGGAACAAGGTTATTGGGATGCCCCCAGGGCAGGAGCTTCTGTCTCAGTGGATGGAATGAAGGTATACCACCTCTCTGATCACTAACATGTTCACTAGTTTTTATGTAGGGTTTCACTAAGTAGACATGGTTGATTACATCTTCAGTCACGTGATGGAACTCAATATGCAGTTCCTTCTCTCTCACTGGCATTTGAGGGCAGCTGTGTAAGTTCCAACTCTCTAAGTCATGTTCTTGTTCTTTCTGGAGTGTCCAGTTCTTCCCTTAGATAGTAGATGGCTACTATCTAAGTAGCCATCCTGAGTCATCTATTAGCATAAACTCAGATATGGTCAAAGGAGGCTTCTTGTGAATAACAAGACACTCCTATCACTTAGGAAATTTCAAGGATTTCTGAAGGCCTGCTATACCTAGGGACTAGACATATTCTTTATTATATCCCAGATGGCAATAATGCTATCTTGATTTCTCCACCTAATGCTTACATATGGCCATATAGTTTGCAGTGTTCTATCAAGGATAGAAAAGAAATCAGTTTTTCCAGCTCTCAGTAAAGAGACGTCAGAAAAGTAAAGCCTCACTGTGTTGCTGGTTTAAAATACATGTGCTGAAGTAATGTAATTCTTATCCTCTGCCTCCCTGGCTAATGACCAGCCATGGGATATGAATAAGAAGTCCTTAAATTCAGCCCTTTTTGCCTGTGTTCCTGTTAGTGAGCTGTGGGATCACCTTCTCTCTGATACCTCTTTAAGCATAAAGCAGCTGTTTAATGCAATGTTTTCATCTGTTCTTTCCCCTTTTTTCTTGGTCAGTGGATTAGCCAAGATTGATTTTTCTGCATGGCTGGGGAAGGCCTAAGGTTAAAAGATAAAAAGGTAGATTCTTTTTAAATGTAATTTAGATTTTTTCCCCCTGGCATGTGTTCTAATATCAACCACAGATTTACTTCATTGTTCCAGAAACACCTGGGCTCCCTCTATAGCTGTCAAAGCAGGGCAAAGCTGGCTCCCAGCACAGCACAGCTGGGGTGGTTCAGGCAGAATCTGCCATTAGATTTTCTTTCTCTCTGCCATTTTTTCCCTTTTCCATTCTTTGTTTTCTCAAATTCTTTATGAAAAATATAGCTGGATAACATTCTAATTTCTTTCTACTCTATTGTTCTTCAGGTCACTGTATATTTATCTTTTGCAAACTAAAGAGCGCAAAGGAAAACTATTTCTGAATCTACCAGATACAAGAAGAACCAATCAATTCAGCCAGTAAGCCTGTCAATTCAGAGGAACACCATTGGCATGAGTGGTGCTATGGACAAAGCAGGCACTTAATGGACTCAAGTCTCCTCTCTTTGCTAGGCTTCTCATTTGCAGCAAATAGATCCTGTCCAAATGTTGTACCAGGTGTGATAAATAAGCCTCTCCAGCTCTGGGTAGCTCTTTCCACTTCCTCTTAGAGTGCATTCCAGTCATCTTCTCTATGCTCAGTTTCAGCAGGTGGTGTCTTGTTATAACTGGATACTTCCTGGCGCTTGAGGCAAAATGGAAGGAACAATGGTAGGAAGGAAGTGATGAGAGGAAAACATAGTCAGAGAATTAGAGATGTGGGTGGAATGAAGGGATGGGAACTGATATTCAATGAATGGTGCTAAGCAGGAAAAGCATTTTTGGAAAAATAAGAGTGAGACCAGGGCCACTTCAAGCTAAGCAGTGCTTAAGATAGTATCTTTTTTTTTTTTTTATTCCTATGTGCATACAAGGCTTGAGTCATTTCTCCCCCCTGCCCCCACCCCCTCCCTTACCACCCACTCCACCCCCTCCCTCTTCCTCCCACCCCCTCAATACCCAGCAGAAACTATTTTGCCCTTATTTCTAGTTTTGTTGAAGAGAGAGTATAAGCCATAATAGGAAGGAACAAGGGTTTTTGCTGGTTGAGATAAGGATAGCTATACAGGGCATTGACTCACATTGATTTCCTTCTAGGTTAATTCTTTTTGATCTAACCTTTTCTCTAGTTCCTGGTCCCCTTTTCCTATTGGCCTCAGTTGCTTTTAAGGTATCTGCTTTAGTTTCTCTGCGTTAAGGGCAACAAATTCTAGCTATTTTTTTAGGTGTCTTACCTATCCTCACCCCTCCCTTGTGTGCACTCGCTTTTATCACGTGCTCAAAGTCCAACCCCATTGTTGTTTGCCCTTGATCTAATGTCCACATATGAGGGAGAACATATGATTTTTGGTGTTTTGGGCCAGGCTAACCTCACTCAGAATGATGTTCTCCAATTCCATCCATTTACCAGCGAATGATAACATTTCATTCTTCTTCATGGCTGCATAAAATTCCATTGTGTACAGATACCACATTTTCTTAATCCATTCGTCAGTGCTGGGGCATTAAGATAGTATCTTAAGCCATTTTCTTACACTGTCTCAAAATCTCAGACACCTGTGGCCCCAGGAAGAGGCAACATTGTATCATAACATTGTGTTTATAGGGGCACAAGGGGTGTAGGGCACAAGACAGGTATCTGCGCTCTGCTCCGCCATCGCTCTTCTGTTTCCCTCTCCTCTTTTCTCTGTCCTCTCCTTCTCTTTTTCTCTGTTTCTTTCTTTCTTCATTTAGTAATTTGTATGATTGTAAGAAACGTTTGAGTAATATTTACTTCAGTCACCATCGGAGTTAAATTCAAAGACTTGACTTCAATGCAGACATTTAGCTAACTGACAAAAAAGAAGGGAGATTAGTCAGAATTCTCCTGGTTGCAGGTAATAGAAACCTATCTTGACTAAGCAGAGATGAAATGAAATTTATTGGGGCCTTAATGAAAAAGTCCAGGATTACACTAGCTTAGATTCTGTGTTAGCTTTCTTGTTGTTGTGACAAAATACCTAAGCAAAACAATGTGAGGGAGTAATGGGGGGTTATTTTGGCTCATGGTTTCAGAGGTTTCAGTTTATCATGATGGAGAGGGTGTGGTTGAACAGAGCAGCTCACACTGTTACCAGACATGCAGGATCTTTCCAGTGGAAATGAAACCAAGCCAGAGAGAGAATGAACATTACAACCAATGTTTAACTCAATAAAGGGAAGTGGGAAATTGGGATCAACACTGATTGAGAAACATCAGGCTGGACCCAGAGATAAAGGAGAGAGTGGAGTTTTTATTTGCTTGCAGTCCCAGCACATGGAGGAGTTGGCCAAAGTCCCAAGGGAGTTCTGTTGGTTTGGGTATGGCTTTAAAATTGTTTTATTTTATTTTATTTTTGGTGTACACATCCCAGCCTTGAGGATGGGCACTCAGTTTGTTCCAAGGGATGTCAGTCTTCCACTGGCATCCCATCCTGTTTAAACACTCTGATCTTGTAATAAGGATGGGCCCCTCTAGCTGTTAAGAAAATTCCTGAGAGAGGAAGACAGAAAGTGTATACACACATATAATCATTTTGCTTTTAATGAGTAACACATTTAAAGGGCCCAATTTGCTTATTGTGGAGTTCTAAGTCTCATTTAGTTTAATTTTGGAGACATTGAGGTAGACATATCCTAGTTTTATTGACTTACTGGGTTTGGAAGCCAATAAGATTGTTTAGGAGAGTGAGGGGGCAGGAGAAAACATATACTATATTTAATAGGTATCAGGCTATGAACTAAGGCAAAATTGCTTGAAAAGTAAAAAGTAGGAAAAAGGACACATAACATTTTTTAATGGATAACATGTTTTGAGACTTTTGTATCTGCTTCAGTCTTTTATCCTCTCAGTCTGTCTTAACATCATGGAGGTCAGGAATCAGAGAAAGAGAGAGAGAGAGAGAGAGAGAGAGAGAGAGAGAGAGAGAGAGAGAGAGAATACCTACACTAGTGGGCCTTCTTTGCCCTTCTATTCCATTTTGGCCCTCAGACAATGGGATGGTACCACCCACAAGGACCACTAGGAAGGTCTGCCTTCCTTAGTTTATTCTTAGACATATCCAGAAGTGTGCTTTACTAATCTCCTAGGCACTTCTCAATCTGGTCAAGTTGACAATCAATATTAACCATCATAATTCTATCCTTTGTGCCGTGACACCCACACATATTTCCTTAACCATAGCATTCCACCCCTGGCCCCCACAAGGATCATGTCCATCTCATAATGCAAAATGCATTTAGCTCATCTCCAAGAGTTCCATAGTTTTAGCAGTCCTAGTGTTGTTCAAAATCTCAGAGTCTTCTCTGAGACTAGAGGCAAACTCTTATCTCTGAGCCCCTGTAAAATCAAAAAGAAAGTTATACATTTCCAAGATAAAATACACAGAACAAACATTCCCACTCCAAAGTGAGGAACAGCAGAATAGCAAGGAAGGATCAGATCAAAGCAATACTGAAACCCAGCAAGACAAACATTAGTCCTATAGCTCTGTCTGGCATCCATGGAATGTGGAGTTGAATTGTGAGCTCCCATAGGCTTGGGCAGCCCTGCTCCTAGGGACCTTGCTAGTTGTAGCCCTTTAATGGGCTCTTTAGTGAGCTGGCTCTGCTTCCTGCTTGCAGCTTTCCCCAACAGATGTTCCATGTTCCTGGCATGTCTAAATTCTGGGTTCTCCATTTAATTTTACTCTCCACGCTCACAGCTTAATGCATTGTCTTCTCAGGGGCTGCCTTCAGGGATTCTGTCTGTGCTGCACACTGCCTGTCTGCCCAGGCTTCTTTTTGAAATCTTGGTGAGAGCTTCCATGACACCAAGTTTGAAGATGTTCCTTTTGGGGCAAATTGCAAGTTTTTCAAATCTTTCTGTTCTGCTTTTAGTTCCTAGTTCTCCCTATAAGTCAAGCTAAAAGCAGCTAGTACTACCCATGACACAGGCTGAAAGCTGGATTGCCTTGAAATTTCCTTTCTTAGAGAAATTAGTCCATCACCTTTAAACTAAGTCTCCCACAAAGTCTCAGAACATGGATATGTTCTTTGCTAGAGTGTAAGGTAAATGGCCTCTGGTCCAATTCCTCACTGAGTCCTCATTCCCATCTGAAACCTCATGAGCATAGTCTTTAACTGTCCAATTCCTGTCAGAATTCTGGCCTTCTGAGCTCTCACAAGAATCACTTATTAAGTTTTAATTACAGCATTCTAGGACTTCTGCAGCCCTCATCAACAAAGCTTTCCAGATTCTTTCGAGTTCCAAAGGCTCCTGAACCACATAGTCAGGAATAGCCACAGAAACAAATCTACTTTTCAGCACTAATTTTCTGTGTCAGTTACCTTTCTCATCACGATAAAATACCTGATGAAAACACTTAAGGGATTTTGGCTCATGGTGTCAGAGGTTTCTGTACATCGTGGTGGGAAGGGCATGGTGTTGCAGAACGGCACACATGGCTACGAAGTAGAGAGAGAATTACCACTCTAGCAAGATTTCTCCTTTTTACCCTTTCATTCCATCTGGGCCCCCACACCAAGGGATGGTGCTGCCACATTCATGGTGAGTCTTTCATCCTTAGTTAATCTCTGGAAACACCCTCACAGACTCACTCCCAGGTGTGCTTTACCCCCAGGTGTGCACTCCTAGGTGCTTCTCAATCCAATCAAGTTGACAACATTTACTATCCTATACCCTGGAGCAGATGTGTCAATAACTCCAAGTGCTTTCTCCCTGCTCTTCTCTGTCCCAACATTATTCTTAGGCACATTTTCTATCAGTATGGAAAGACATCCTCCAGCATTTCCAGACTCGGCGTCCATCATTTGGCACCAAGAAAAGCTCAGGATGGTCTGTCACTGCATCCATTTGCGTCAGCTCCCTTCTTGGGACCCATTATTGTGCCAGGGAGACAGGGTGCTCTCGCTGATCATGCTTTGGTCACGTGCTCACCCCAGGAGCCAGGAGTGGGGTCAGCCCCACCCAAAGAAACAGTCTGAGAGTGATTAAAAACAGATTCTGCTAGGAAAAATATGAGTCTTCTACATAGAATAGGAAAGATTCTGGCAGGCAAAAACAACAGATGTCCACCCCACATGCCAATACGAAGCCAAAGTCATAAAAATGAACCAAGAACCGTTATGTACCAGTTTCTGGAACAGTCCAGGAATGGGTCAGATTGATGAGGACTCAAGGTTCAAATGACAATTGCACAGGACACATTTATAGGAGACTCTCTCTATATATACTGGGGTTTGAATTCAGGGCCTTACACTTGTAAGACAAGTGCTCTATCACTTGAGCCATACCTCCAGACCTTTTTGCTTTGAACTATTTTTCAGCTAAGGTCTCACATTTTTTGCCTGGGTCAGCCTCAGACTGCGATCCTCCTACCTGTTCCTCCTGTGTTGCTGGGATTACAGCTGTGCACCATCATGTCCAGTCTGTTTGTTGAGATGGGAATCTTGCTAACTTTTTGCCTGAGCTGGCCTCAAATCCTGATTCTCCCAATCTCTGTCTCCCAAACAGCTGGGATTACAAGTGTCTGCCACCATGCATTGCCTTGAGAGTTTCATTTTTGATTGATAGTTCAATGCCTGGCTATTCCTTGGTGTTCTTGAAAGAAATTTACCCTTTTTCAGGCTGTTCTATAAATACCCTGTTCTATAAGGGAATCCTTTTGTAGAGTTCAAGTGTATCCTGTGTTTATCGTTTTCATCCTCACAAGCTTTGGTCATGTCTTCACCAACCTTACCAGCTTCCCACACTCCTATACGTTTTTCTATTAGTGCTACATAGTAATCAGAAAAGGCCATTGCATTTTCATTCTGGTGAGCATATTCATTGAAACAGTCCTCCTCTTACAGACACAAGACCTGGGGGCAAGAATGGGAGTCTAATAAAGTAGTCTAGCACATTAAGAAGGAAATTAAGGAAGAAGAGAGAAAGAGTAAGGTTGCATCTACCAAAATTTTAAAACGAGAGAAATTGCTCATTAGAAGAGCAATCTTTATTTAAACAGCTCTCAGAATTAGTGGTCTCATCCATGTGCCAAGTGCTGACAAAGAAAACACCAGATCCCAGATCTAGCACAAAAAGGGAGAGTAGAGTTGTGGGCTCAGACGCTGAGAGGACTAATTATCAAAACCCTGTCTCCATTCATGGATATCAATCCTGGCAGGCCACAGTAGCTGCTGCCAGTGGAGAGGAAGAAATTACCCAGGCTGACACCTCCAAATAATTGATAATTTGCCAAAGTGAACAAATCAAGCAAGATTTAATTGTTGGCTGGGACTGCCACCCAGGAACAGCAAAGTATATAATTGCTTCAGCATTCCACATGGCTTTGCATACATTCCCGTCCTCCTCCTTTCTTTTCCCAAACCAAGTATAATTGTTTAATGACATTGATGAGGAATAGACTTGTGACATTATAAATGACACTTATGACAGAACTGTCAGTTGGTGACAGCTTGCTGACAGCCCCAGTGAGAAATTAATCATTTTAGATGCTTTATGATTTGCTCATTTAATATCACAAATAAGATTTTGCTCTCTAACCACATGTAATCTCTTCTCTACAAACTCCCCCAGTCTTTCCCCATTGACAGCTTTTTAAATGTTTTTTTCCTGCTCCTGTGCTGGGAGCTGGTTGGGTGAAGTCTGGGGTAAAAATTGTTGTAGTTCACCTACTGGGGAGCAGCTAGAAATTCCTGGAGAGATTTGCACCTGAGCAGAGTCTGAATTTAGTTTTTCTCACTTGCCACTTGTTTAAGGAAGCTTTCAAGGGGAAAGAGCTAACCTGTTGGGACTGATGCAAATAAAGATAGAAAGCTAAGAAAGCAGCTCAGCTATTTTTAGCTGGGTAATGGGGAGTAAATGGGGCCACCCTGTGATATGCTAAGATATGCCTGCACTCATTTCTGCCTGGAACTCCCACACTCTCTGCTGGGCAGACATCTGTTAATTGCTTTCTGTTGGACTTCACTTTGACATTTGAAGAAATGGAAGGAGACTGCCTAGCCTTTTTTTTTTTCTCCCTAAGCCATGTCTCTGTGGAGTTTGGGAGACAGGGAGGAAAGGAAGTGAGGTGAGTTTGAAGCATGCTCTGTGCATGGGTTTGTTAAAAACTTCAACACAGTGTGCCTAAGGCACTTTGACCTGGATTTTATTGAAAACTCTGTGTGAGGCTCCAGATAATCAGAGTCACTGAAGTTTTTTCTTCCACACTGCCTTGGCCTGTGCTCCATTTAATCACAACACATGGTTAACTTTCTCTCAACCCTGCCATACATTTTACTAACCTTGTAAATAGATTCTTAAGATACAATAAACTTTCCAATTTATAACAAAAGATGTTCTTCATCTCGTCGTGCATGCATCGATGCCTTGTTGATGAAGGAGCTCCTGTTGCCAAGCAGCGGGAGACTAATAATCAAGGTTTAGGGGTGAAGGTAGTAGCTTCATTGGTATGTAATCTTTTCTCTGCCTCTTTATCATCCAGGCACTTAAGTTTGCCAGCACCCAATTCCATTTGGGTAGGTTGACCTGTGTAGTGTCATTAATGGCCATGAGGTGGCGACAAAGGCCCTCCTGGCCTGATAATTGAATGTTGACTGTTGACAGTGACTAATACAAGTAAAATGGACCTGCTTTCTGGTATAACAGTTTTGATTACAAACTTGCTGGATGCTAATCACCTGGAAGACAGCATCATATGTGCTGTTTATGCACTAATGTATTTATCTCTGTAACAATCCCATGAACTTCACAGAGGTTATGGAACTAACTTGACCAAAGTCATATACCTAGTGGTTGGCAGCATTGAAGTTTAACTCCACCTCTGGGTGATGACAAAAGCTGTGATCTTAGACACTGCATTATACCCTATGCGTCCACTCTGGAGAAGCTGAATGGTCAAAATTAATGCCTCATCCTGAGTCCTGAGGCTTTCTTCATCTCCATAAAACAAAGAAAAGTGGCCCAGAAAAAGCAAACTTAAGAAGGTACATAGCATCTTAGAGTTGGAAAATTCCAGTACAGGACTCTCCCTGGCACAAAACCAAAAGGGGATCATATAGTCTCGGGTGGACCACTGATGGGACAAGGTTGCCAAATGCAGACAGCATGGATCACGTCTCTGTCTTCCCATAGTCACCCTCCTTCCAAGAAGAGAAATTCAGAAGGAGGAAACAGCAAACAATTCATAGCTCCATTGGATAAAACAATTTGAGACGTCTATGTCAGAATGACAGCTAATTTTATATATCAACTTGACTAGACCATGGGGTGCCTACACATTTGGTCAAACATTGTCTTGGGTGTTTCTGAATGAGATTAAATTTGAGTCTATAGACTGAGTAAATCAGATTACCGTCCCTAATGTGGAAGAGACTGATACAATCATTTGAAACCCTGACTAGAACAAAGAGGCTTGACTCTTTCTGGACTAACAGGGACTTTCTCCTGCCTGATGCTTTTAAGCTAGTATGCTGTCTTTTTCCTGCCTTCAGATACAGCCTTAAACATAGGCTCTTCTTGACTTGAGCCTGCCGGCATTTGTGCTGGAACTTATACCATCAGCTCTTCTGGTTCTGTGTGTTGCCACCTCTAGGTCTTAGAATCTACAGCCTCCATGATTGCATGAGTCAGTTCCTTAGAGTAAGTATCTTTATATGTATATGCTAGATTACCCTCCTACAGTTACATATGTGTGTATAGATATATGGATATATACACATGTATACATAAACATGTACATAAACATACACATACATATCCTATCAGTTCTATTTCTTTGAAAAAACCCTGAGGTCAACTAAAAAGGGGATTCTATATTAAAAAGCAATAAACCTTGCATCCCTGTTATATCTTGTGCAGTGGTTAAGCATGGGGAGGGGTTCTGTTTGTAGATGATCTGTGTTTTAGTGCTGGCTCTGCTCTGTTCTGGCTATTTGTCTTATGTGGAAGCTTCAATGTCCTCATCTTTATGATGGGAATAATTTTAATTGTAAATAATCATATTGGGGGTAAGTACAAATGACTCAGATGCATTTCTCAGCACAGTGTTGGCAATTAGTTAAGTGTGTATTAGTTTTATTATTCATTTTTTGCTTCCAGGGCCTGAAACAGAAAGTTTTTTCGGATATAGAAAAATTGCTAGTAGTCAGTTATTAGTAATTTTGGAAAAATAACTTATTCCACCTTTTTCCACAAATGAAAAATATGTAGAGAGAAAAAGACTATAGCTCTCCTTTTCTTTTTTTTCATTTTGGAAGGGATATGCAACATCAAAATGGTGAGAGAGAAAACTGCCAAGAAGTGATTGCAGGTCATTATAACTGAGCTGGGGGGGGGGTGGTGGCAGGGTGGGTCAGTGAGGAGGCACTGGTTAGCTTTGGATGCAAGGCTTTGGTTGTTTGGTCAGAAAATGTCTCAGAGGTAGAGAGAGGAGAGGGTCCTTCCTCTGGGAGTCCAGCTTCTAGGAACAACAGTTATTTCTCTGTCACAGTTCTTGGCTTATTCAAGCAGAGAAACAGTGGAATGCAGATTGCCAAGGGAAGACATTTTTAGGAGGTAATGAACATGGTTTTGCTTCTTGATTGACTGGATAACCTGTTTAACCTCCTTGAGTTTTGACAATTATTTCTTAAGGAAGAAAGAGGTCCTCTGATAATGTCTCTAAAATTCTCTTAGAAGCACCTGCACCTGCCACATATCATCTGAGGGTAGAGACTTGAACATGAATGTTGAACATCTCAACCAACCAGTGCCTCTTCCCCAGGGCCTAACTTTTTCCCTTGCTCTTGCTTCTTGAATGCTGCTGTTGAGTTTGTACATTCTCTATAATCTTGTGGCTTGGCTGACACCTCTCTGAAAACAACTACATAGGTACACAATTCAACAATAAGCTTTTTCCACCAACATGTCTAGAACTCTGTGTTTTATTTATTTTTTATTCTAAATACTAGCATATATTTATCATACAATGGGATTCACTGTGATTTTTTTCATACATTTATACATAGTGCATGGATTGTGTCTACCCACCCTACTTCTACCGTCTTCTCCCTATCTTCTTCCCTTCTCAGTCTCTAATAATCTCTCTTCTACTTTTAGGCCATATTTTTTTTAATTTAGAGAAAACATGTGTGATACTTGTGATATTTGTCTTTTTGTGTCTGGCTTATTTTCTTTAATATGATGATCTCAAGCTCCACCCATTTTCTTACAAATGATAAGATTTTATTCTTCTTTAAGACTGAAAATGTTCCATTATGTATAAATATCACAATTTCTTTATCTATTAATCTGCCAACACGCATCTAGGTTAATTCCATGTCTTAGCTATTGTGAACAGTGCCGCAGTACACAAGGGTATGCAGATATCTCTTTTGTATGTTGACATCATTTCCTTTGGCTGTATATCCAAGAGTGGGGTAGCTGGATTATGTAGTTGTACTAAATTTTATTTTTTTGAGAAACTTGCACACTATTTTCAGTGGTGGCAGCACTAATTTATGCTACCACTGATGGTAGGAGGGGATTCCTTTTTCTTCACACCCTCACCAACAATTTTTTTATACTAGTCACAGCCGGATGCTTTTATTTTAATCATTGAACTTCCCGGCTGCCTTCAAACCACATTTCTGTTGGAGGTAGGACTCCTTGTACCTCTGGGCTCCTAGGTGAGAAAGTCTGAAATCATGTATAACTCACCTTTCTCTTCATTAGTTCTTACCATGGCATGCTTCCAAATGTCTCTCAGGTTCACCTTTCTCTCTCTCATTTCCACTATGTGGTGTTTAATACTGCAGACCTGATGCCTTTGACCACCTTCTAGGAGTTCTGTTTATCATCTATCTTTTGTCAAATAAATCTTCTATTTTTATTTGTTTTTGTTTTTTTGGCAGAACTGGGGTTTTAACTCAGGGTCTCAAGCTTGCTAGGCAAAGACTTCTACCACTTGCGCCATACCTCCAGCCCTTTTTGCTTTATTTTGTTTTTCAGATGGGGTCTTCCACTTTTGTTCAGAGTGGCCTTGGACACCTCTGCCTCCTAAGTACCTGAGATTGCAGGCATGTACAACCACATCCAGTCTCAAATCAATCTTTTACAATGCTCTTTAGTACTTACCCTTCCCTGGCTCAGAACCCAGAGATACTTCTCACTGTTTTCTCCTCATATTATCCTCCCTTTCTTTCTATTTGATCATTTCCCTGTATTTTCTGTCTTCAATCATCTAGGCCTCTTTCTGTCCTTCACTTCCATTAAGTTCCCTCCAGCTCCCCTGCCTTTGTTTGTACATTTAGCTGGCATATAATGAATGTGTCCAGGCACAGGGTTCAATGCCCGATCTTGACCTCTCCTGCTCCCTGCTGGCATTCTATTCACCCTTTACAGCTCTCTAAAAACACTCTCATGCCTTATCTGCATTCTGATTCCATTTCTTTATTAGAGCTTGAATTTTAATTACACAGGTGATTTGATCAAGACGTCCTTTTTAAAGTGAACATGGTGGACAAGGCTCAGGTTCCCTTTGACCACTTAGGAAAGTCAATCCTGCTCCTTCCTTCCCCCCTTGCCCAGGTAGTATAGTTAACTTCATGAGGGGTAAATAGTATACATCCAGATGTTTTTGACATCTGTATATGTATGTATATGCACATAGAGAATTGGTAGTATTTATATTACATGTGCCCATTTTTAATATCAATGGAATTATGCATGTACATTTTGTAAAACTGCTGGGAATCTCTCTGTGTCAGCCCACTTGGATGAATTTCTATAACATCACCATGTATGTGACCCTTGACTCTTTGGTGGCCATGAGATTGTTTCAGGGATTTATGTCCTTCACAGAACACCTTGGAAGACACCTCCTTTGGTATGTGAACAAACTGTGTTCTTAGAATCATACACTGAAATGGGAACCAAACTGATATTTACTGAATGATCCCCAAGTGTCAGTCATCAATATAATTTGCACAACAAACCTTGAACTTGATATTACCATTCCCATTTAGATGAGCAAATTGAGACTTAAAGAGGAACTGTGAGTCAGGTTGGGATATTTTTGTTGTTATTGCAGCGTTGGAGTTAGCCCTGCCACAGAGCTATCTCTCCAAGTCATGCATCAAGTTTTTAAATCAGGTTAAAGTTCTTGTTCCTACCAGTTTCTTATGCTGATCTCTTTCCCACTAATTGTGCTGTGAGTACCACGATCATAGAAACCATGTACCATATTTATTTTCACCCTTTCCTATGTCCTGGTTACACCACAAGTCTCAATAAAATTTGATTGGTTATTTGGTAGACAAATTTGGGCTATCTTCTTAACTAGCAGGATATTTTATTTAGGTATTTTAGCAACAATAAGAAGATGTTAGCATCCTAGAGAAGCTGGTTAACATGTTATTAGAAGTTAATTCATATTTTAGCAGATAATTCCTAATTAATTTGCTGTAGTTATCTTGTTAAATGTCAATTAAATCTCTTCACATCCCTTACAGGTTTCTGCTATTCATAAAATGTAATTATGCAGCTATTGCTCATGTACTTTTTATTGCTTATACAATCTACCAGTTAAATACAAGTCAAAAAGATTTATCTTCCAAGTTCTTAATAACATCACTAAATGTTCTAATTAATAATCAATAATCCATTTGCATAATTAATTGGGGAAAGAATCCTAATGGGCTCAGGCTGGAACTTTTATCTCCTGTAGCAATCCTAGCTCAGAGTGGAAGAGTTTATTTGAGCAACTCCTATTCTTCCAGGGCATAGGAAAGTTCTGGGATTAGCACTACTGATGGGAGTTCAAATGATTCTGCTGGGAAGTCCTTATTTACATTGTTCCTTAACAATATGTAATGTAAGTGTCTCCATGGAACATAACCTGGTTGTTGGATATGAGTTTTCACTGACAGGCTCCCGTGACCAAAAAGAAGTTACTTCATTTTCCTCAAAGGTGATTTAATTTTTCTGAATCTGAATCCTCATTCTACTTAGTGCAGAAATTTAATCCAGTCACTTTCAGGGAAACTTAATCCTAAGTAGTGTCTTTCTAGGCAAATGAGGTTAGAATTCGGTTATACTATAAATGATTTTTAGCTGGGAAGGAAGGTGGTTTACACTGTGCCCTGCCACAGTGTCTTTTGGACAAGAACTATTCATTTCACAGGGTCCACCTGTGTTGGCCCTAGGCTGTCATCCATAACATGAATTTCTGCTCTTCCAAAGAAAGCCCTTCCACATTGCCCCTACCTCAAGGTGTTCAATTGTCCCCTTATGTATCAACCTCATTTATTGACATGCTTAAAATGCTAATTTGTTTTCCAAATGATCAATCAAGGTTGGAGCTCAATGTTCATTTTCTTTGTTTTGACTCTCAGGCTCCTGTGCACTGGTCAGCCCTTCTTCACCCTCCTCACCCTTCTCATGAGTTTGGAGGGGGCTTTCTGTGGCCCTAGAAAGACCAAGGGCCAGTAAGGGGTCCTTGCTTTGCCCCAACACACCCACACAGCCTCTCCAGTTTATTGTTCACATGTCAGAGGCACAGGCAATGCTGAGGGCTGCTTTTCTAGGTGAGGCACAGCTCTTTTCTCTGTGACCCAAGAAAACCCAGTGGTTCTTGTTCTGGTTCTTTCATCCAAATTGTCATGGGGTAGTGAGACCCACATCTCCAATTCTTGGATTCCCCTCCAACTGTTTTCTCCCTTTTCTTTATATGTAGGGGACGTGATTGGCAAATTCTACACAGGCTAATTCCCTTTCTTACATTTTCTTACATCAGAAATCTCAGCACTTTGTCTTAGAAACTGACAATGCAGCCTTTTTGCTCTCCAGCCCTGGGGTTAAAGGTAACCTCTTGTTGGCAGCCAGAGCAAAGACAGTCACAAGCAAGGGCTAGAAAAAATAATTAGATAAGTAACATCTCAAAGTGTTTCTCTGCCATACCATTATCATGTCAGAACCAAGGCTGTAGATGCTGGGATATCTGGAGTTATCTAATGTTTGCTCCAAACAGAACCAACACAAACCAATGACACAGAGGTAGAGAGGTGACACAAAGTTCCCAAGAGTTCTATGAGGTGAGATTCAGCCATCTGTGGAGTTCACTCTTTTACCTAAAGTGAGAAAGGTGAAGAGTGGATCCCTGAAAAGGACTTCCGGTCTCTGACAAGCTTCCTGTATAGTAGAGAAAAAACACTTCTCTGATTATCTTTTCATTCCAATTCTCTGGGTTCACTTAAAAAATAAGTTTATATGCTTGGGGCTGAGAGCACCATATTCCAATGGTTTTCAAACATGCAGAAAAACAGGGATTTAAAATAAAATCCTATCATTGTTCACTGAACTACAAATTGCAGCTGGTGGAATAGAACAGAATAATATTTTGATTTGGAAGAGGAAAATGGCACCACCCAGGCACATCGTGATAGCTTCTCAGCAAACTTGTGTGTTGTAGACAGCACTGCAAGGAAGGGCACACATCAGATCAACCAGACGTGTTTTCACCCCACTGAAAAGCTGATCACTTTTTCATTTTCCACAGTGTCTGCCCCTTCTGATTAGCAACACATGGAATTTTATACCTTCATTCCTGTTTATTCTTCTTCCTGTCTCTTGTCACAGAGGAATTGCCTTTCCACAGCAACCTTTCTCACAGAGAAGGGGCTGCTTCTGCCCAGGATAAGAGACTTCAGATGAAACAAGATTCATCTATCTCACAAAGCGAATCAGCACACTGGACAGTAGTCTGAGATGCCCCCCCCTGCCCATCCCCTTCTAATGATCACCTTGTCTACTTGTTGTCTTCTGACAAGATGCTCTTTATCTCAATCAGGAGAGGTCCCTCCCTCACCTGGAAAGTCTCCAGGGAGGAACACTTAGTTTCCTGCTATTGACTTTTACAATGTCATTTATTTGAAATGTTTTATTTCTAATTGAAATCATTCCTGATGCCTTTGTGTTTCTTCCTTCTTACATGCTTACCCATAAAAAGTTTACGAAGCAGGTAAAGGTCATTTGGGTGCCGTTTTTTCCTTCCTTCCCCTCTTTAATGCACTGTGCTCTTTCAGTCTCCCAAGGCTTTCTGGGTCTTAATTGCCATAGAGGAAAGTAGATGGATACTTTTCCCCACTAAGACATTGACTACTTGCAAGATAAACCCTAAAAGAAGAGAGTGGTGCTTAATACAAAGTGTTGAATTATTAATGATGACATTTCAGGATCCTCTGAAAGGGAGATTGAGGTTAGGGTGAACTTTGCCCACATCAAATAATCAAATAATGTCGTACATGTAAGATCAGCCATCTTTGCTGAGCCAAGGAAGCCAGTATGAACTTCAGGCCACTTTGGTCAACTTAGTAAACATGTATGAGCCTCATTTTCCCTATCTGCAAAATGGGGATAATTGGCATACTTCATAGTTTATTGTGAGGATTCAACGAAATGAGGTAGACAATGCACTTTCCACAATGTCTGCCAGGTGTATTGTTCTTAATACAAACTGGCTATTATTATTGTTACCCATGGTTACTTTTTATGGATTCAATCAAAAGATTTTTTCAGATAGGCTAGTGGAATGCTAAAAAGTGCCAGTGGGGAGCACTTACTCTTTCTACTGATATATTTGATAAATATTACTGTGTAACCAACAAATATCTTGCTCCCCAGGATAGCGTAGTCTGAAAAGAAGCAAAGGAAGGGAGGAACAGCAAAAGTGAGAGGCTCCCTGAAGCACGATGGGAGTGACTGCTCAGGTGAGCAAGAGCAAGGACCATTCCCCTATCCTCTGCCTGCTCTAAAACCCTTTTGTGGTTTTCATTAACTTGTGCGAATGTTGGCAAGAGCTGGGGGTTGGGTTGAACCTGTGCAAACACCACATCTTCATATTTTATATTTCCAAAGACTGACCCGTATGTAGCCTCTTTCATTCTAAAATAGAGGTTTGCTTAGCACACAGCCAAGTAGATAGACAAGTCGTGATTTTGTGAAACCTGGAAGAATTATGAACTGTAGCAAAAATAGACAACTAAGGGACAGCTGAAGCATATTTTCCTTTCCCCTTGATATCAGTAGATATGTGCATCTTCAAGCATCACAGAAATCATCACCTACTCCATATATTTTCCTCTTTTTATGGTTTTTATTGGTATAGCAACATTATTCAAGCAAGGCACTTCCATATCCCCAGCCAATTTCTTTTGCATCTGTGTTTATATTGATGCTATTCAAACAATGATCCTCCACTTCCCCTGTCAGTTTCTATCGTGCATTTCACATATTATGAACTTATTTAAACAAAAATCATTCTCTCCGGGTACATTTCTTTCCCATCTGTTTCTCCCTGCCCCATACTATCAATTCTCATTTCAAAGCAACCTCGTAATATCATTTATTGTTATTCTCTCTTGTTTTCCTAAGCTGCTTTTATAACATTCAGAGTGGAAAAGATGGTGGCTGGGAAATATAGAACATTACTGATTTGTAGTTGAGAAGGCGTTTCTTACTCAAAATATTTCTAAAAGGGTTCATATCAATTTTTAAGAGCGATGAGCGCTCATCAATGACTACAAGTTATGTTTGTAGGGTACGTTAGAGTTATTTTGTAAGTACACTTTCATTAAGTATCATTTTTGGGGTTTTCCAGGGGAAAGGTAGCTTGTTATCCAGATTATTCTAAATATACAGATTTTTGGCAACATATTGTAGACTAAATACTCAGATATTTGGCTGAATTGTTCACCCTTCTTGTAAGTGCTGATAGAGTGGAGACAGAGTTAATTGTCTTTTAGGATCAACATGGGGGTCAGGTGGAAATTGTTCTTATTTTATGATATTATTTAAACATGGTGAGGTGAAGCTGCCTTGAATATGAGTGTATTTTAGCTTAGTAACATTACCTTATGGTTTCCATTAGTCCAGAGATTGTGCTCTGTTTCCCAGGGTTAGGAAGATCTATGCAAACTCTTTCTAAACTAGGTGTCGATACACTGATTCCCACATAAATACGATGACACTGTGAGAAGAAATTTATTTTCATAATCTGCCTACAAAGGATAAATTTCCTCTTTTCTCTGCCAGCTTTGCCCAGATGAAAGATCCAGAGCCTTCTTCATGCTTCTGAGGTCAGTGGGCAGAGAGTTTTGAGGAGAAATAAACTTTTTTGGTCTTTGAAGAAATGTCTGTGGAACCCATACTCTGGAGATGACTTCTAGAGATTAGTGCATCCTGCATGAAGTTTCTAAGACAACATTTACAAATGTGCCAATTTTTTTCCCACTGGAAAGACAGATGGGGCAAGCTAATGTGGTGTCATAGAATGCCTACCCTCGAAATGAGAGATGCTTTAAAGATTTAGTGGTCCTTTTCAAGGTTTGTGGGCTATATTAAAATTCATGCATGTGGGAAGAACAATAGTGAGGTGTTCGTTGGGTCTGATTCTTGAGTTGTACTTTATGGGCTGACTCATATCGGAGATCTTCACTGTACTTTTTTTCTGGCTAAAGAAAGTGAGAAGCTTCCAGTTGCTTTTCATCTGTTATGGTTTTATAAGTGGGGAAGAGCCCATAAGTCTCTTTTACAGTTCATTACAACTGTGGAACCTTATTAAGTCAAAGGAAATTTCTCTCTGGGGAACGCTTAGAATTAGCAAGGAATAAAATCTTTTGGGGGTGGAAAACACCCTTTACATGTTACAGAAAACAAAACCCAAACCCCCAAACCTGTTCCCTAATACAATTCCCATCAGTATCAAGATAGCCTTTTCCTTTCTCAACTCATCCCCTATGAGTTTTATTTCAATTTGATTTCTTCTTTCCTGCCCCTGTTTTCTAGCCTCTTGAAGTAGATTTTCTTTTGGTCTCATTTTAGTTCCATAAAAGTATTTACTTTCTTAAAGTTGGAAGGTTCAAAGGCAAAGTGTGTTTCCTTGAGTTGTAGTTACTTGAAGTTCCTATGTCGTTCTTCAGAGAGACCAGATCAGCAGCAAGGCATCCTCAGAGAGGTGATCAACCCTTCTTACCACAAGAGGCTGGCATGCTGATATTTGTTTATGAATAGATCATCCTGGTCCCCTCTTATTTAAAATAGCTTCTTTCAAGGCCTCTGAGGTCCATAAGTTTGACTTTTTCTATTGGCAGCTCATGTTACTTGTTTATACTCAATCTTGACTACAGTCTGGCAGCTACTCTCCTGATCAAATACTCTCACATAGATGAAGATAACGGAGTTTTACAAATCACAAGGTTGTGATTTGGGGTTTCTCCCTAATGTACAGTGGTTATCCATAGGATTCAGCCCAGAATATGGAGGCCTTTTGCAGAGTTTCTCAGCACTGGATGGAAAGTTAGAATATCTACCTGAAGTCTCCATATCAAATCTTTACCTGATCACCTGGACATTTTAAAAGTGTTTGAAGATGCTCTAGTTTCAGGCAGTCTTCACATCATCATTTGAATAGGATCTTGTCATGTGCCTTTCCTAAATTTATTTTGAGGTATAGGGGATGGGGTAGGGTAAAATTCTGGTTTTGGAGTTGAAATCATGCTTTCAAATTGTCTCTCTTGTGCTAATCAGTTGTGCTCTTTGATAAGTCACTTAGTGGCTCTGGGCTGATTTCATGTTTGGAAAATGCAAAAATGGAGCTGAATGGCCTTGGAGAAAGTTCGGACCTAGACAAGAATAGTTTTAAGTTGATTGTCCTTAGATTCAGAAATTCATGCTCCTTGTTGGGCTTCAGAATTATCGGGGTGCTTTATTGAAGGTTAGATTTCTGGGATCACCCCAACAAATCTTATTCAGTGGCTTGGGAGAAGAGGTGAAGCCAACTGCATTTTCATCAGTACATTTGGCAATTGTTTTTACATTGGCAATTCTGACACGCAAAGTCCTCTGCCAAATGTTGAGAAACACTATCTGGGAAGTATAATTCAGAGTCACATGGAACCTTGCTTTTTCCTCTCATCACAGCATTCAAAAGGTCCTTGTGGTACACAAAGGGAAGACTTTGTAGAGCCCAAATGTTTGAGATGAAAACACAATCTCACCAAAGTATAAGTAACAGACATGAGTCCTTTACAGAGTGGGTTTTGGTGGGACACAGGGAAACTTGAGGGCACTGAATAGCTTAAGGAGACACCAAGAATGGAAAATGGTGGAGGGACAGGCAAGGCAACTCAAAGACAAACTTCACTAACTTTAGGTTTTTGCTCTAAGTTGTCTTCAGAGATTCAAATAAGGAATTGATGAGAGTTGGGAGATATAGAAAGGAGTCAGTATGAGTGACTAAAAAATCACGTGTGTCGAAAGTTCCTGGGTGCATTTTCTGAAAGACCCACAAGTGAGCAGTATGTGACTAAGAGACGGTGGTTTGTTCCAGCAAGTACCCTATGGTGCCTGTCTATGTCTGGAAGACACAGAGTTATTTGAATATGTAGCATCTATGGGGGTGATGTGCTGGGCAAATGTGTTTATGTGTGGAAGGAGAGAGAGAGAGAGAGAGAGAGAGAGAGAGAGAAGGAGACAAAGAGAGAGAGAGAGAGAAAGACATAATAAGACTTGCAGGAGAGCGAATGGGGCTAAAAGCAGTTCAATAACTCTGTCCTACTATCAGCTCCATTGGTGCAAGGGTAAGAGACTGAAATTAGCCTTCAATCTGGTTTATTTGTTGCTATCTAAATTCCAATTCATTTTTTTGTCAAGCCAGTCCATTTGCATGCAAGGTGTCTAGCTCTAATCTACTTTGATAATGACTTGGGTAAGCAAGTTGAAAATTTCTTACTCTTCCCTAAGGCTCAAATGAGGAAAAGAAGGATAGCAAAATAGCCTTTTCATGATTAAACAAGGAACAAAATTACATCATGTTTTTATTCTCATTTTTTGCATGTCTCACAACTTTGGAATCTGAACTAGGCTTGGCAGGGACATAGGCAGGAGGAAGTGGGTGACTTATTTCTTGAATTCAGACTTCTCTTTATCATGAATCCTTGGAAATGCTACCCAGCCAATTTCTACATTAAACAAATACAAATTAAATGAGAGGAACATTATTTAAACTCCACATAGCCAATATCCATTAATAATCAAGATTTGTCTGAACCTAAATCTATAGACAGCTTATCCATCTTTTCCCTTAATCTTTCTTTCTTTCCTTTTCTTTCTTTCTCTCTTTCTTCCCTTCTTCATCGTCTTCTTCTTCTTTTTTTTTTTTTTGGTGGAACTGGAGTTGAACTCAGAGCCTCATACTTGCTAGGCAGGTGCTCTCTGCTTGAGCCATCCCATCAATCTTTTTTGCATTTCTTTGGTTTTTGTTTTGAGATAGGGTCTCATTTTATTCCTCAGGCTGGCCTGGATTGTGATCCTCCTATTTGTGCTTCTCCACATAGTTGGGATGATAGATAAGTGCCACCATGCCCACTATTGGTTGACATGGGGGTCTCAAACTTTTTGTGGGTGCTAGCCTCAAACTTTGATCCTCTCAATTTCCAACTCCTGGGTAACTAGAATTACAGTTGAGCCACCATTTCTGGCCTTTTTTTCCCTTTAAATGTTTGATTCTTTTTTTCAGATTTATTCTCAGAGATATTTAATTCTTTCAAGTAATTCAGTAATTCATGGGATCACAGTGGCATGGCTGAAATGACACATTTTCCTATAAAAATTTAACCACACCCTTTCAACACCAATTCATTTTATTTGGTTCTGTTCCATTCTGTGCTGTTTTCCCTCTTGCTGCTTCCTAGAACTCACTAGAGTCACATCTGGAATGTAGAATCCTCTTTGAAAGCTTGGATCTCTTACCAAGTCTCCATTTTGAGTTTTGATGACCTGAGCTCAAACCCTGCAAGGGTTTAATTCCTTTACCCACTCCATTATCAACCCTCTTCCTTCCTCCCAGATACTCACTTACATGGAGTGAATGGGGTGCATTAAGAGGCAAGGGTCTGGGCAAATGGCCAGTGTGGGGACAGCACCAGAAGCAAAAATAGAAAGGAATGACTGTCCAAGGAAAATCTTGAAACACATGAAAGTGATTTAATCATTCTTTTCATCAACATTTCTCTTCCCTTACATGACTCCTTATTAACTTTTCCTTTCCCTTTTTAACCACCTAGAGCATACATAAATAGATTCCTGTGACCCTGGAGTCTTTGTATGAATGTATAGGCTCTATATCTAGAGCCATCTAGAAGGATATCTGTCTTGCCTTATCCAGACATAGCCTGCTCTCTCACTTCCTGGGTAAATACTACTTAAATCCAGGGAACAAAGGGTTAATATGTTCTTTTTTCCTGTGGGTCTTTGAAATTTAATAGGAAACTTCAGAACTGATGCAACCCAAAGGAGTGAACCTCTTTGGTGGACTTTTAGGCATCACAGTAGGAAATTTTTGAGCTGAGCATCTGTTCCAATTGTTCTATGCCATCATATATGTCATTTCTACTTTGTCCCTCATTAAAGCCAGTTCTGGCTCTGGATTGGTGAGAAAGAAATTCTAAATAGGTATGTTACTTGAATGAGTGACCCCATTCATTCATTTATGCAGCCCAATAACCACTGTTCATTCATTTAACAGATGTTTACTAAGCACTTACTATGGTTGCAGATTGTATGAGGAGCCTGGGATATAAATGATGATGAATAAGGCAGTATGGCTGGCATTGACTTCTAAGCAACCAAAGTTCACTTTCTGGCTTCTTCTAGACTAGGAATATTTGCCAAATCAATTCCATCTATCAAAACAGTAAAGAAGAGGAAGAAGGAGGAGGAGGAAGAGCAGGAGGAGGAGGAGAAAGATAACACACACTCGAACTTAATCCATGCAGCTCTCTCACCATGGCTCAAGAAGAAAGGGTTTGGAAAAGCAAGATAAATACTTCAGTCAAAGCAAGCTGGCTGCTAAGACATATTTAAAAATCAAATTATCATTTTAGTGGTATGCGTCGTTTCCATATCAAATGATGACATTATTGGCAAATACTAGAAGGCGACACAATTTTGAGTGCTTAAAATGTCCTAACAATAGACGAAGCTGTCTTAAAGGGACTACAAAACCACTCTGCCATCTGGCACTTTCTCTTCCCATCCCAGTGGGGATAGATAGGGATGCGGAAAAATTGTGTTTCCAAGTAGTAAAATGAAATTGGCTCCCACATTGAGGATACATGTTCAGGAGGGCTTGTGCAATCATCTGACATTCTTCTTACTATGACTCTAAAGCAATGACTTCGTAAGCCAGAGTCTTACAAACATAATTTTTTATTATTACTAATCGACAGTTTTTGTGTAGAAAACCTAACAGAAGACAAAGCAAAGAATAGAAGTCATTGAAAAAAATCTGGAACCAGCTAATATTAATATTTCAGTATATATCCTTCCAATCATTTTGAAATTCCTATGTTTTTATGTTGTGTGTGTTTTCAAAGCAAAACTGAGATCAAATGTAATTATTTTTCACTTAATGGAGGGCTGGCTTCATGACTACGTAGCCTCTGTGCTGGGCTTAATGCTATGCTGGTGCCATCACGATATTCTTAATTTTATCTTTGAACCTGTGTTTTGTAAGTAAAGCCTGATGGGACTCGTGCAAGTAGAGGGGCTCCATGTAATATGGGTAACTCGTTCTTGCCTCCCTGTTTGTATACAGAGTTCACAGTGCTTCATGAACATGGAATTCTGATGGGCCCACAATGCAAGGAATTTTTGTGAGATTGAAAATTAGTGCAAGATAAGCATGTCAAACCAACTAAATGCTTACATTCCAAGAGGCCACACATTTCCTCTGAACCAGCACTTGCTTCTAACTCAGAAGGAAGACAACAGTGTTTTAAGAAACATGAAAACCAAGATATCTCATCATATCCTTTCTTATTCATGTTCTTCTCCTATAATTTCCCTGTATTTCTACCTGAAATGATGACAGAGAAGGAGAGGGAAAAAAGGAGCAGTCTTTTCTTACTCATCAGTAAGCCAAAAGCAGAGGATATTGTGTGTGTGTGTGTGTGTGTGTGTCAATAAGTAAAATAAAAACAGTTAAGTTCATTATGTGCAACAGTTCTACAGTTCTGGCAAGAAAGAAATACATATGTGTATAAGAACTTTAAAATAGGGACTGCATAATTTTAGTGATTCTGCAAATGAGTTAAATGGTTTTATTTGCATTTAAAACTTACATTGCACAGTAGAAAGATGAATGGTACAATTCATGGTAATAATTTGAATTTATAACTTTTATTTACTTAAAACATTAAATAACAAATAAAAATGTCATGCCAGGTCAAATGCAAGGAATTTTTGTGAGACTGAAAAGGAGTGCAAGATAAGCATGTCACACCAACTGAATGCTTACATCCCCAAGAGGCCACACATTCCCTCTGAGAGACCATTGAAGAAAAGGAGAGTTATTTTTTCCCTGCTTAGGGAACTCTACATCATCACTTTCCATTGAACCCTGCAAATTATACAGCCACTCTTGATTGATTGATTGATTGCAATCATGTTTTTGAGTCATTAAATATAATGTGTCATTTATTTACTTATATATTTAACAGTTTTTGAAGAGCCATTTTAGATTTATGGTGAAATTGAGCAGAAAGTAGAGAGAATTCCCATATACACCCACAAATGCATAGCTACCCTGTTATCAACATCCCCCACAGAGTGGTACATTTGTTGCAATGACCCTACATTGATACATCACTATTATCCAAGTCTAGTTTACACTGGGATTCACTTGTGGTATTTTGCATTCTATAGGTTTGAATGAAATTATGGCACATGTTGACTATATAGTATCATGCAAAATAGTTTCATTGCTCTATGAATCCTCTGTGCTCCATAAACATAATTTTAAAAGGTGATTACTAAAATCTGCATAGTAAATGGCTTTAATGGGTGAATTTATTTAACATACCTCTTATAGTTTCTGGGATACTTAGATAGCTTCCAGTGTATTTACAATTAATTGGGTATTATGATATAGTGAAATCTCTGAACATAAATCTTTATTTGCGCACATGGTTATTTCCAAAAGGAAATTCCAAATAGGATTTCTAAGTGAATGATTTTTAAGGATGTGGAGATCTAGTGACACATTGCTCCAGGGAAAGTGACTTAAGATTTTCAACTTAACATAGCAAGGTCAGTCAGTCCTTTATCTATCCATATCCACTATTTTGTCTTTGGCATTTTTCCTTCCCTTTAGTAATTCATCAACAATTCCTTCTCTGTGCTAGGCACTGAATCAGGAAGGTACTGGGGCCAAATGCTGAGCAAGATCAGACTTGCTTCCATGAAACTTACAGTTAAGTGAGGTCAGCTGTTAAGCAATCCCATAAATGCCTTATTTACTTACAGACTACAATGAGTTTCTTGAAGGAAAAGGACCAAACATGTGTAGAGCATTTTAGACCTGAGGACTTATTTGAAGCATCAAGAAAGGTTCCTCATGGAAAATCATATCTAGGTACAATTTGAAGGAAGAGTAAGAATAAAGAGGAAAGAAGAAAGAAGCTAGGAGCATCACAGATGGGGAGGGCCTGCCTGAACAAAGGCCTGTGGCAGGAGGGGACAATGGCACAATCTTGGAACCTAAGGGCAATGTGGCTGGAGCACAGAAAACAGAATGGAGTGTGGAGAGAGGTGAAACAGAAGGGGTCATCATGAGTTAGTTCGGGGGCCAGCAAACTGAATTTCCTAGGCCACATCCAGCCTGCTGATTGTTTTTACAAATAAAAGTTTTATTGGAATACAGGGATACTTATTTGTTTGGTGTCGTCTATGGTTAATTTTGAATTCCAATGGCAGTGTTCAACAGTTGCAAGAAAGACTTTGTAACAGAGACCACAAAACCTAAAATATTGAGTATGCCCTTTATAGCGCAAGTTTGTTGACTGCTGGTCAAGACCATACAGGCCTTGAAGTCTGTGACAAAGTGCCAATCTTTACCCCAGAGGGTTGGAGGCTATTGAAAGATTGAAAGGAGTGGGCTGCTTGAATTGACTTGGACTTTGGAATGGATTGAAGGGGGCTGAGAATCCAGGTCACCAGGGAAGACCAGCATAGTGTCTAGGACGTGGCTTTATAGATGGAGACTGAGAGACACTTGGGAGGTTCAGCTGTCCTTCACTGTGATGGGCGAAGGACAAGGCATACAAATCACCCCTAGGTCACTTAGTACAGCTGCATGGACCTTGGTAACTATCACAGGACATTTAGACATAGGAAGGCTAGAAAAGGTTTATTGGTACCTTTGGCAGGTACTATGGAGTTCATGTGAGCTGCCTCTCATATTCAAGAGGATTTTGAAGAGGCAGTTGGATAGATGTCTGCAGCTAAGAAAGGTGGAGAATATCTCCCTGTTATAATTTAGCTAAAAACACGCTTAGTGTTATTATACATTTTGTATTGGGTTTGTATTTGCCACTGATTTTTCAATGCAAAGAACATTTATCTAGTGTCTATGATGTGCTAAGCACTTGTGTGTTACTGCAGGGGGGAGGAGGGATACACATAGGAATAAGATGGGCTTTCTGCTCTCAAGATTACACATACTACAATATAAAGCAGCTGCTAATGGATCATATTAGAGTTGAGCAAAGAAAAAATGCTACTGGAGCAAACAGCAAAAATAAAACCCCAAGTGATGGGGGAAGCACAATTAATTCTGTTGGGGGTAAGGACTCCACTAAGGACATGGAATGGGAGCTTGAAGGATTAAGAGGGCTTTGGATGGTAAAGGAAATACTCAGAAGCTAAGAGAACAGTATGAGTGGAGAAGCAGAGCTTAGAGAGGATTGCAGCTGCCCCTGGGTAGTGGGTTGTTCTATTCTCATGAAATCTGAGCACCCTTTCCTGAGCTCTGACTACCCTAATGTTTGGCACCACAACTCTGCTTTGGCTGACTCTAACCTGATATTTCTTGTAAGCATGCAGGGCTTCGCCACCCATATTGTAATTAAGAGATCTTATTTGACGGATCTCTTACTCCCACAGCAGAAATGATTAATTACTTTCTCCTTTGCACTGTTATATCACTTTATCTTTTATGCTAAAATTGCCCTTGTCACACACTATTGGGGTTAAATACTCATGGGTCTCTCTATCTGCCAGGCTATGAACTTCATACTGGTTGCTTGTTCTGTCTTCTACATCTTTCGACTCCTAGTGCCCACAGCGTGTATGCATAGTAACAACAGCAGCCGACGACAACGTCCATGGAATCAAGTTGAACAGAAGCCAATAACTTCTGGCTCCAGTGCTGGCAGTTTGAGTGATCTGATGAAAAGTCCCAGACTACATGCTGGTGAGGACTGGGAGCAAGAGAAGAAATTGAATTTGAATAATTGAATTTTAAGAAGCAGGCATATGCTTCTGCTGTAACCTCCCCACACCAGACAGCAGGGCCCAGATGCAAGTCAAAATGCATTATGTATTTAATGAGTCTCCTGGGGTTGACATCTGAGATAACAGGAAGAGAAGGCAGGGATTAGCATCAAAGTAGCAACATCTGAAGACACTTAGGCGATGGTGAAAGGTCAGCGCATATCGTTAGATATTTAGTCAACCTGTGCTAAAGACAAGTGGATATGAATGAGGGTGTGTGGTGTGTGTGTGTGTGTGTGTGTGTGTGTGTGTGTGTGTGTGTGTGTGTGTGTGTGTGTGTGTCTGTGTGTGTGTCTGTGTGTGTGTGGTTTAGAGAGAGAAGAAACTAACTGTATCAGTATCTCTTGGGGTTACAGAAGTTGAATGTCAATTCTGATTGTCAATATTCATCCATGGGATTTGAACTTGGGAAGAACGAAAGTATTTTTCTTGGAATATCAAGCATTGTATATCACTATCGCCTCAGGTTAGGGACAAAGAAACTGATCTGATTTTGTGAAACCAAGAGGGGATTACATTATCAGAAAGAGGGGAGATGTCTACCACCTGCCTTTGCCAAATGCTTTATCTTTTTTAATACACCCCCAACAAAGCTACAAGTGAGGTACCAATATGTATATTTTCAGTAAGAGAAAATGGAGGATCAGAGAGAGTGCATAATATCCTTACTATCACACTGCTGAGAACAGGAAGAGTTAGGATTCAAAGCCAGGTTTAACTAATTCCCAAAGCCTTTATCACTACCCTTTCTTATCTAGGAACCAGAGAGGTTTATAAAACTGATGAACAATCCTCCTGCATAGATACTTGAGTGGTAGAAGGGTGGAAGGGAAGAAAATATAGTGTCAGCATGATATGGACTCATTGTTAAAGAAAGGAAGGAAAATAGCCTAGATGAGCTCTGGTACCTCCTTCAGCTCCATGACATTCTTCCAAGAAGGCCAGAAGTTTCCTCTGTCCTGGAAGAGCTATAGGTATAATCTAATGGTCTTAGCCCTGCCTTGTAGACTCCAAGCAAAAG
Source organism: Castor canadensis (assembly GCF_047511655.1). NCBI lineage: Eukaryota > Metazoa > Chordata > Mammalia > Rodentia > Castoridae > Castor > Castor canadensis. The sequence goes on from NC_133396.1 coordinate 123,735,555, forward strand.
AGAGACGGAAGAGAGGGGATAATGGGAAGGTGGGGACATCAATGACATGGAAGGGTGATGAAACTATAGTTACAGTGTATGACAAATCATCTTCATGATCATTTCATGTGATGCTTCCATTTTACGGATAAAGTCCAGAGACTAGCTCCAGAAAATTTGTTTTAAGAAAATAAGTTTATTCTTGTGCTCCTTCTAGAGTCCCTTTCTGTATATTTGCATCTCTCTGGGCATTTCTACTCCCCCAATAGCACATAGGCCTTATCATTTTTAGAGCCTATCTCTCAGTTTTCAAATCAAAGACACTGATAAGTCCTTAACATGATACTTCCTATAAGATTTTCCATATTAAAAAGTATCTGCCATTAAAAAGTGATATATTCTCATAAAAATTTTACAGCATGCCTAAAATTAATAAAAGAAAAAAATCATTTTATATTTCTCTATCTAGAAATAACCATTCTTAAATTTTTAGTGAGGCTTTCTTTTCAGTCTTTTTAATTTATTTTTTATTGTTGTCCTGGATGGTGGTACATTGTGGCATTTATAAAAGTTCCTACAATGTATCAAATATATCATACTTGAATTATTCCCTCCACTGTGCTTCTTTATTGCCCCTCAACAGTTTCAACAAGTATCATTTTTGCATTTACATACATGTGTGCTCATTTTTTGTGCCATATTCACCCTCCTACCCCTTTTCCTGGTACCCTCCCCCCTCCCACTGGTGCCAACCCCCCCCTAACCTGGGCAAGACCTGTCTGGGTCTCCTGTTTCAGTCTTTTTTTAAAACACATCTTTGTTTTTGCATTGCTCTGTAAAACTAATCAAGTAGGAGAGTTTGGAGCTCAATTTCAGGCACAGTGCATTTGTGTTTGGCTCTGTGCATGCATATATATTGAGTGTGTGTGTGTGTGTGTGTGTGTGTGTGTGTGTGTGTGTAGAGGAGGGAGAGGAGGGAAAGAGAGACTGGGAGATAGTAGTACATCCCCCACCCCCTATTTTGTGGGTGGCTGCCTTACCTCTCTGCAACTTGGGGCTGTGTATTTTTTCCCCTTGGCAAGGCAGTGCCCAGCAACCTCACATACTTTGCATAACTCATATTCTTTGGGTATCACTTAGATGGGGACTATGTGATCAAATGGTGGCTTAATAATCATGATGTCTATTTCTGTTGATTCTACTAAAAAAAACTGCTCAGAAAAGAGGAAGTAACAGAAACAAAAAATATATCAATCAAGAAAAGTCGGACACCTTGGGGAACTCATCAGTGCCATTTTGTCACTAGTCAATGACAGGATTGAGAGCTCAGGAGCTAAGTGGCTGCATCTTTGGCACTCTTGGTCCAGCAGGAAGAAAACTCTCTGGCATCAAGCTGGAATCCTTTGGGTGTCAGAGCCAGCCAAAGGAGCAAACTTCCTGGATTGAGCAGGGCACTTTCGCTTCCATGCTCTGCTCTGACACTTCTGAGCCTTTCCCCAGCAACCAGCTGTCTCTCTGTCAACCCCAGTGTTTCCTGCCTCTCATGCTTTCACTTGCTTTCCATCACACAAAAGAGTTCTGTTAACTCTGAAGCCTTTGCAGTAGGCAGTGAGATCCTGATGGTTAGAGCCCCCATTGGTGAGAGCATCCCCCTCAACCCTCCCTTCTCTTGGCCAAAGCTGCCGGTGACTGTCTGGGGCTCCAGACATTTTTAAGATCAAAATCAGGGAGAGAAATATCAAATCACATTTTGAAGCTGCTGCTCAAGCTTTGTCTGGAGTGCAGAGACACTTCCCCATCCACAGCCCCAGGCTTGGTCTGACCCAGTCTTTTATGTACTTACACTCCAGAACATTTCCAAAAATATACATCCACTATAACAAAAAGTCATCAATGCCAGTGTTCCCTAGCGGGAAGAGCCTATGAGTGTCCTGTAATCCTTCTGCTTCGAGGAGAGGAGTTTAGCTGCAGGTTACAAGGGTAGGCACTAACCTCCTGCTCAACATTCATCTGGATAAAATGGAGCCCTCTGGGTAGAATGGAGCCCTCTGGGTAGAATGGTGCTCTCTGGGTAGAGTGGTGCCCTCTGGTTTCTAATGCTCACCCTTACTGCTTGATGTGACCTTAGACAAGTTGCTGAACCTTTCTGAGTCTCAGTTTCCTCAGCCATGAGTTGGGATTGGTGGTATCTCCTCACTGGGTTTTTGACAAATAGACTAGCAGCATATGCTTAAAGTATATGTTTGTGGATACAAAGCTGTTGTGCTACTACCATGCCTTAGTTATTGCTATGTCATCTCTTATCTGAAGTCCTTCCCCATCAAGCATTCTATATGACTTGTCCAGCATTGCATATGGGAACCTATAGATTTACAGTTGTGAGCAATAAAATATCCGACGGGTGCCTTAGCGATTGTCCCATCCTATGAGCACAGTCCTGCTGTGAGGTGGGGAAAAGGTGACTTGAGGGACTTGCAAGGTGATCTTCAGAGTCCTAAGAAGGACATCATGCTTCCAAAGATTGCTGTTCTGACTGTTGCCTGAACTCCCAACACTACGAGTTCCTTTCTTTCACCTAGGAACATAATCTCTGTTACAGAAAAAATGCCCCAGAGGGGTGGTACATTGACAGGCATTTACCCTTGCATATGACTAGGCAGGATGCTGACTGATAGAAGGGGAAAAAAAAAAGAGCTCAAGTTTAAAAAAAATCAAAAACTGGTTGTTGAAGGTCTAAGACTCATAGAGTCCAAAAGCCAGGGGTTCTGAAGACTTACTTACCTCCCTGAATTTTAGGGATGTGTCTCAGGTAAGGCATATCTACTTTCTCTTTCTTAGTTTTTGCAATGAGATTTTTTTTAGACAAACAGTGAAAAAAATCCAAATGCCAACAGTGTGCATGGAGTTTAAGCTTTATGATAGGAATGCCTTTCAGCAGTTTGGTTCTTTCAGCTTAGCAATGGAGTTCCAGGAAGAGGTCTGTGTCTCTCATACCCAGCACAAAATGACAAAAATGGACAAAAAGAAGATGGTGGAAGAAGGTAGTGTGGGGCAAATGTGGAGGTTGTCAAGATGGGTGAGCCCCTGCCAAAGGTCAGAATCGTGCTGGCCCTGTGGACCTGGAGTCCTGGATTAGAGGTGTTGGCTCCAAAGCAGTGAGAAGGCACTGGGGGACTTAGTGGGAAGTTGCTTGAATTCCAGGTGGAATCATTTAGACCTGACATGTTAGATAAGAATAAAGTGATTATTCAATAAATATGTATTATGGGCTCACTCAATCCCAGGCATTGTTCTGTCCCTTGGGACAAATCTGATTAGAGATGCCAGTGAACCGGAAGGGAGAGTGTATAATCTGGGTGGAGGAAATTTTACCTAAACAGAAGGCTGGGAAACCACACGGGATGCTTCTGAGAGTGAAGACCTAGTCCTACATGGTGACCATAGGAATAAAGAAGAAGAGAAATTCTGAAGGTTTTTTTTTTTTCCCCCCAAAGCATGAATCAGCAGGTCTTAGTAGTGGACAGATGTGAGTGGACTCATGATGTGAGATGTGTCTTTCTCTTTATCCTTCCGCTGAGCTGACGAACAACAAAAATCCCTGACTGAAAGGGAGAGGTTCCAAGCCACTGAACCTGTTATTTTGAGCTAAGTCTCTGGGGCTGTGAAACTCTGGGGACATGTCTCTTAATCTGCAAACGAATGCCTTGTTCTTTAGCCATATTGGTATCTGCAGTGCCTGATCTGGGTGCAGTAAGTGGACGCATGGGTTAAGGAAGAACTCAACGGAGAGGAGTGCCTCAAAGTGGGAGGACTCAGGGCCACCCCAGAGGACACCAGCTGTGATCAGTACATGGAGTATGAGTAAGAGTTACACATGCAGAAAGAAAATTCTCCAGGTGCAATCGAGCCCCAGAAGCAGAGAGGGGAGGATAAATTTAGCCCGTGGAGGGGGCAGAAAGAATTGCCTGATGAATCGTGATTTCTTATCGATGACTCATGTATTCAGCAAACGCGGTCTGTGTCTTGTCTGATCATCCTCAGAAGCCTCTGTTTCCCCTGAGTGGTGGCAAAAAGACTGTTTAATCTACCATGGTTAAAGAGTTGGCTCATTTTGTTAATTTCGATATTCCTTTGAGGAAATGCTCAGAATTGGGGGTAATACTCATTCTCTCCTATTTTTTCCTGCTCTTTACTAAGATAGTGCCTGGGGTGTAGTGGGTGGGAGAGGTGAACTCAGTTGGCCTCAGGATGGCACAATGACAAACATTTATATTGTACTCAAGTCCCACTGGTTGCTGGATGCTCTGCTGGCTCCTGGTGATGATGCTGTTGGCTGGTGTCACTCTGGGTTTAATTAAAGTCAGTAACCCTTCCTAGTTGACTCATCACCCAGTCTCCACCAGGCCCTGTTCTGGGTGGTAGAGCCCTTTTTTTCTGTCTCTGTCTGTCTCTGTCATTGTTCCACCTTCCCATTAACCTCTGCTCCTCTCTCTTGTCACAGTGAGCTCCATGGTAGGCCTGCTGGACATCAGCTCTGTGGTTTTTCCTGTCTTACTGATAAGGCTGAAGGTGGGTGCTATAGGAAATTTTGGTTCCCATCTGTGTCACTGAAACTCAAGAAGGCCCAGAAAAGCTCGGTTGCAGGTTATGTTTGTGCCTCACTGCTCCCAGTTCAGCCAGCAAATCATCTCCCAGGACAGAGCTCCCCACCCTGGGTCCTCTGTAAAGTAACTGCCTTCCTTCTTAGCACACTGAGACTCAGGGCTTAGCTGCCATGGGCCAATGGCTTCCTTCTCCAGACTAAGGGAGACTTCCATGAGCTGGGACTGAAGGGTTAATTCTGACTAGACTAAGAAACATCAAGAGATTCAGATGCTCAAAATAGCATCACTTGTCTACTTGTCTAAGTTTAATTCTTTCATATTCTTCTGTAAAAAACACTCTCATCATCCCCACCCCAGGTGGTCTTCTGGAAAGGGAGGTGGGTTGGGGAGAGAGAGAGAGAGGAAATAAGGGAGGGAAGGAAAGAAGGGAGGGAAGGAAAGAAAGAAGGAAGGGAGAAAGAAAGGAAGGAAGGAAAGAAGGAAAGAAGGAAGGAAGGAGGAAAGGATGGAAAGAAGGGAGGGAGCAAAGAGAAAGGAAGGGAGAAAAGAGGGAAGGAAGGGAAGAAGGGAGGGAGGGAGGAAAAGCGAAGGAAGGGAAGAGAGGGAGAGAGGAAAAAAGGAAGGAAGGGGAGAGGAAGAATATCCGTTTGAAGCATATTAGAAGTGTTTAATAAGTTTCTATCTTCAAAACAGCCCTGTGCCTTCTTGCAACTGATGAAACCAAGATCTAGAAAGGTTCAGAGATGCAGAGACCTGAGCCCAAGATCACAGGGTTCATAGGATCAGACTTGGAACTTAGTCCAGGTCTTCATTTTTCCACTTCCTGTTCTTCCCAGTCCATAACAGCAGACCTAAAGTGAAGACCAAAAGTGGAGCCCAGGGAAATGAGATTAGAAGGGAAGAGCAGGGCTGGAAAGGGGGCAGAGAAACTGAGAATGGATGGGGAGGATGGGGGTGCATGGGAGGTTTGTGGGGAGAAGTCAGAATGGGGCAGAATCAATGTTTAAGGGTAATTCACCCATCCTAGCAAGGCTGCCAGAGGTTTCTTTCAATCACACCCTGGGATAGCTCCTGTTGGAGAACCTCTAAGTAGAGTGGTTTCAGACAGGTTTCCTCCTGGCTTCTTCTCAGTGAGCCCCCTGCTAATGAACATCCTCAGCAAACAGCAGGGCCATCTGCACTCCCCAGCTCTCTTCCTCAATTGGGGGCGGGGGATGGATCAGGGCTAAGAGACCCTCATGTCTTGCTCAGGGACCCTCGCTGCTCCTCAGCCTTCCCAAGGATGACCTGTTCTGACTGGTGTTTTTTGCTGGCACCTTGATGCTGCCAAGGAGACAAGTACTATATAAATGCTAAACAGACTAGGCTGAGCCTGTCCACAGGATAAATAGACTGTCAGTTCCTGCTGTCAGTTCTGTACCTTTCATGAACACAGACACATCTCCCAAGAATGGGAAGACGCTGGTGTCGCCTGTCCATTTATTTCTGAGATTTGCTCTCAATCTTGGTAGCAGAATGTTGTGCTCTGTTTTTTTATTGTTTTATATCTTTTTTGTATTATTGATTTCTTTTTTTTCCAGAAGGGCTTTATGGCTTGTTATTTTAATTTCCTGAATTCATATTCAGAAAACAGGATGCTTTTCTTCTGATTGCTCTTCCAACATAACAACAGTAATAACCATCATTTGTCTAGTGCTCTCACGTGAATTATCTCATAAAAATTCATTAGACCTGGACCCAGATGAAATGAATTCCTGTCTTGATTTCTCCTGCCTACTTGCTGTGTGACCTTTGGCACATGGCTTAGCCTCTCTGAGTACTGGGCATCAGGACAAAGGGCATTTGTACAATGGACATCACGACAGAGCTGTCCTTCCTAGCACAAAGGCTTGTGCAAGGAGTAAGTAGGATAATTAATATGAAAACTTGAGGTAGGTATTGATTTTTAGATGAGAAATTTGAGGCATGGAGAAGCTAAGTGGTTTGCTTCAAGTGCTATAGGTTATAATCAGCAGTGACTATATATAAACACAGAGCTGGTGACAACGGGTGATCCATCTGAGTGGCGCCTGAGTGTTGGGCAGATGGACATGGAAGCAGATATTACAAAATACACAAATGATTTACTAACACTAGCCACTCTTCTAAGAACTTCATTGTATGAAATCATCTAACCTTTACTGTAAGCCTATAAGGCCACCATCATCACATTTATTTTATGTGATTAAGTCATTTCTCCAAGGGCACAAGGGCTAGTATGTCAACATGGATTGACTGCAGGACGGGTATTGTTAACCACCTCCCCATCCTGCCCCCCTCAGGTCATACCCCTTCCAGGGCTATTCAGGACAGTGTGGAGCTTTTTCCAAATCAGCGCTGGAGGATGTTGGGACCCAACTGGTCTCCAGGAGCCTTTCAGAGAAAAAAGAGGGGTAAGGACTGGTGTGTGGAGACATGGGACCATGTCCCTCTGGAAACGCACCTCAAGGTCTGTCCTGGTGCCTGACTCTCTCTTGGAGGGCTTGTTACAGCACAGAGCACTGGGTCCCACCCCAGAATTTCCCGGCTTTGGGTTTGGGAGAGATAATTTACATTTTTATCACATTCCCAGTCCACGTGGATACTGGTATCCAGGGACGTTTTGGGAAACACAAGCCTAGGAAGCAGAAAAAAGTAAGCCGCAGTCCCTGGTCCACCTGTTTGCCAACTCACCTGCATCTAAGGAAGATGTTTGTCTGGACCCTAGAAAACCTAACGGTGCATTCAATGGGTCCTTGTGAAAATGTTCAGTGCCCAGGATATCTGGGGGTGTCCTCCCTGGGCCAACGCGTACATCGGGGCTCCCGAGGGCCAAGAGCAGTGGGCTGAAGCCCCGCTGAGACTAAGCAAATAGCATCAGCCACATGCAAAGGTTGTGACCAAGCCCCCCAGCCCTCCCAGACAGAACCTTTCCTTCAGCTGTTGTTGTTTTGTTCTGCCGCTGCCCTCTCATCGCCTTGTACTGACAATAGTCGTAAATAACCGCAGTGTTGTAGAGAAATCATTTTAACAGCAGAGAGTCAAATAAATACATTAGACCTGACAGCTTAACTACGCGGAGTCCATTTGGATGCGGTGGCCAGCTGCTTCGGTGACGTGCGGTGCGCGCAGCGGCCACGAGAGGGCGCGCCGAACTCATGTTGAGGGAGACCCACAGCGGGCGCCTTCCCAAACCCACTCAAACCCCGGCGGCCGCGGGGGGTCCTCGCCTCCCCGGAAACAAAAGCTCTGACTCCCATCGGCGTGGGAAGATCGTGCGAACACCTGCTTCCACTCCCCATCCCTCCAAAGCGTGCAGGTTTTGGAGGGAGTTTGGGGTTACAGTTGGGATTGTGGTTCTGAGACCTGGCACTCTGGGGCCTATGTCACCTCTAGCGGTGGCAGAGTCACCAGTCACCGCAGTGACAGCAGACGCTCATACATGTGTCACTCAAGCACCCCACATTCTCCCAGACGCTCAGGGCTTCTCTTTCTTCACCCTGGTTTTCAGTGATTGTAGCTTCCGCATAACCCCTTAGATGAGCGTTTACCTGCCTTGCTGTGACTGTGACACACAGTCACTGTCCTCTGGGAGATGGACCAGCCAATGGATCCGCCCCTCTGCAGCCCTTGTGTTTCCCCCTGTTCCGAGAGGGGGTGGTCTGTTCATTCTTCCAGAGTTCTCACAGCAGACAAACATAACCAAATGTTATGGTGCTAATTGGTAGAGGTTTGATTTTTCTCTTCTGTCTTCCTAGATTCCAGACTTCAAACTCCTTGTCAGCACAAACTCCATCTTATTCTCTGTGAAAACCTTAGAACCCATCACAATGCCAGAGCTTGATTAAAGGTGACAAATTTTAGGAACACTTAGTAGCTGTCTTTGAGTCTGTGGTCATGAGGTGACTATTTCATGTTCTCTAAAGGGAGTTTAGACTACAGCAGGTCAGGTATCAGGAAACACTTCTTGACAATAAAGTTATTAGATGCTATAATGAATTCCAAACAGAATTGTTTTGCCCTTGGGAGCATTTGGGAGCACAGCCATGTCATTGCCACCTCAGAGCTGACAGTATTTCTCCATTGCTGTAGTGGAGTCCATGGTGGGGTGGTCACCCATGGGACTGCCAGTCAGCACTGGTGTTTTGGGGAGGATGGTATGACCATGTAGCCAGATCAAGACACCTCTCCTTCAGGCCCAGTTACAGCATATTGGTTGACAAATCAGCATCTCACTCAAGCTTCAATGCCCCATGGTCATATGAATTGTTACCCAGTGGACACCTGATACAACCTGCATGAATCCAACTTCTTCCTCAGGCATTTTGGCACTGACTAGGTAAGAAGTCAGACTCTCTTTGAATCTCAGGATTATAAGATTGAAAGTAGAGGTGTTCTTAGAAGTCATGTTTTCATCTTCTATAAGAAAAAAGCAGAGAAGACCTTTAAATAACACACATATACCATGCAGGGGGAGAGAGAGAACGAGAGGAGAAGGGAATACAGTGCGGGAGCAAAACTCTCTGCTTCTGGTTGTTTCTGAAACCTCACATACACTCTCTTCTTGACCTCCCTGAGGTACTTAGGACTTACATAATAAATGCCTCTGAAAACAATGCTCCCCTCCTCACATACAACCCAAGCTTGAGTCAGGTTACGGTTATTTGCAATCAAAGGAACTTGGCTAATTGTAGAATATATAGCAGCAAACAGTGAAACCTCAACTAACCCCACTACTCCAACTTCCAATATGGTTCATCGAAATTGATCATCCTCAGAAAGAGGCTGCACAGTTTTCTGCTTTCATGCTATATATGTGTGTCCTCTCTGACCAGGATCCTGAAGGATTCCTTTGCTTCCTTCATCCTCTTAGAAGATGTCCCTGCTCTGCCAAAACTGTGGCTGGCAGTCAGGGCAGATCTATTTGTTCCTGTAGCACTTCACTTGGTCCTCTAGACCAGGTCTCAGCTATCCTGATTCCCATGATGGCCGACACACTCTCAGCACAGGAGCAGTGTTTGTGCAGAGAGCAGGAGGCTCACAGTCCTGTCCAGAAGAAAAGTAGATCCCAAAAAATTCCTTGTGGTCAATAGTTCCCAAAGGATGGGGTGGTGACAAGAATGTTTCATGTTACAGAGTGAATAAACCTGGTGAGTATTTCCGTCCCGTTTCCTTCTTTCTCCCCACCCCCCTCCAATTCCTTAATTTTCACCTCTTTCTCCAGCACACATCAACACACACACACACACACACACACACACACTTCTTGCCATCTTTCTTTTGGTGCTGTAGCATGCCCGGTGTTCTTACCTCATTATCTTCCAAACTATTGCATAGAGAGCCTCCTCCCAGCTCTCATTGCCAAAGGGAACCCTTCAAATCCAAGGCAAAAGAGAAGAGGAAAAGAACAGAGGAGGGAGTGGACAGAGGAGGTGAGAGAAAAAATAATATCCTATTTCAACATTTTGCTCTTTGCTGTGGAAACTTCTGGAGGCATCAACTGTACAATTTGTATGTTTCGTATCATGTCAGCTTCCTTGTGGGAGTTTCATAAATTGATGATGATAACACAGCATATTTCTTTTAAGTCCTTAGACATTCAGTCTTTATTGCTTTATAAAGTCTGCTCGGGGCACAGATGAAATGAAACTGGTGAGATTTTGTTCTGTCCATTCTGCAAATTCTATCACAGAATATGCACCTGCTATGCAACTTGCTTTCTGAAGTGGAGAGTCATGTTGTTAACGGTACCTGAGATCAGTCTGGGGAGGTCCAAGACAGAGGGTGACCTGGTTGTAGAGGGAAGGAACTTGGTTAAAGGTCGTTCTAGAAATGTACCCATGACTTTCAAAAACCTCATCTGCAATTAGGAGGTTTTTTTTAAATGCTGCAAAATTCATTTTCCTCCAGCCCTATAATAAAATATATGCAGTATATAAATAACAGGCTTCTAATGTGGAAGTCATACCATTCCTCTGCTCTATTTAATTATTGGAATATAGTGGGTTTTTTTTTCCACAGCTGAATAACTGCGCTAATAGGAATATTACACTGATGGACAAACTCACTCTCCAAGACAATGCATTTTTGGCTTTTTTGTTGATTTCATGAAATACAAATGTGTGTCATTTGTAGTTCACACCAAAAGACAATGAGTCCTGCAGTACATCATTACCTGCCTGTGGGGAGGCAGGCTCGGAACTCCAGAGTGGATGAAAAACCTTCAATTGTTAATGAAGGGAATCAGACATTTTCAGACTAGATTAGAAAACTGTGAAGCAGATGAAAATAATCTCAGACAAGTGGATTTGCAGTTCTACCCACCTTCAATCCCTCAAAAATACCTCCCTCCCCCACATTCACATATATTCAGGATTCATTCTCTCTTTGAATGAACTAATTTATTCTTCAAGTACAAGGGTGACTTAACTCATACTGGCTGTATGCAAATGACAAGATGGAGTTGATTCCTTTTTGTGAGGAGAGAACAGACCAGACCCCTATGGTGTGAGCAAACACGGAAATGCTGTGCCCATGGTGTCCTACCCCATGGCTTTGGCCTTTCAGCTGCCCGCCTCCCTCCATGGTGGAGCAGCTTCAGGTCCCAGAGAGACTGAGCTAAAGTGGTGCCTATCACTTGTTGAGTACCTTAAAATACTGTCACTCGTTCCAAGGCCTTGTGTAGCAACTGTTTTCATATAGAGTGGATGCAAATGGATCGGCAGGACATTGTGTGTGCATTGTTCATCAAAATAATGAAGTTGCATTATGGCTGGGCTTGGTGTGGATGTACATTCACTTGTCAAATAAGATCCTGCATGCAAAAAAGCTTTCCCCACCCTACGGTGCTTTGTAAACTATAAAATGCTGTAGACACACGGGTTTGCCATTATCAGCGTTGTGATCGTGAATCCCTGAAGGGCAGACATTACAGCAGGCAGACCCTGGGTGCTCTCAGAGGTGCAGGCTGGGCTTGAAATCAGAAATGAGCTTGAGATTTACTGATTTTATTATAGTGAATAAATGCTTGGAGACAGAGGGGGATCGTTTATGACTGCCGTTAATATCTTGCTTGGAAAATGCACGTCATTTTGCCTGCCATCTAGTGGCAGGAGAATAAATTTGCAATTTCCTCAAGTCTCTAGGAAATGACCTATGAATTGTCTCAGAGAAGGGATGGCATGAGGAATGAAGAGCTGCCAGTAGAAGCCGAAGGTGCAGTGAGTGAGAGAGTGACTGTCATTGCGTCCTGAGCCAGCCCAGGGGCCTGACTTTGGGTACCACCGCAACCTAAACTGGCATCGCCAGTGTGTAAATCTTGAAAGCTCTGTGGGTCATTTAGACATTAAGTAAGAGTAACAACAGAAATGATCCGGCTAATGATGATAATATTAAGAAGCATAAACAGTTATAATTATAATACCAGATTGCTTCCCCTGTTCCTTTTTGGGCTGTGATTAGTAAGCATACAAAGGACTGAAAAGGGAGAAGGAGGATGCCCAGGAGGTGGTGAGTAGAATGTAAAACCCTTCCCTCCCTTAATTCTTCATTCCAGAGAGTGCTGAATTACAGCTCTCTCTTTGGAACATGGCAGCTCCTGGAGACAGGAGACCGCATCCAGTGACCTCTCTGTTGATCCAGCTCTATGTTTGGCTGCAGGCTGCCCTGTCTGCTGGCCACTGCTGCCAGCTCTGCCTTCTCTCCCTGTGGTGGACAGCAAGTCCAGCAGCATATGTGAGCTTCCTGGGAAGTGTCTGGGTAATCATTTGTGAGATAGTATGGTGTGGATATTTGTGCTTTGTAATTTTCCATGTGATAAGAGCATCTTTTGTTATATAGCAAGCCTCTCTCAACCACCTGACTGTACATTATTGAGGGGGCTCCTGGATAGCTTCAGGATGGGGAGAACCAACATGCAGTTAGAAGTTGGAACTTTTAGCCTTCTCCCGCACTCTTTAGGGAGGGGAGGGACTGGAGATTGATTTCAGTCGCCAGTGGCCAGTACTTCAATCAATCATGCCACCTAAATGCTACCTCCATGCAAACCCCAAGTGACCCAGTTCAGAGAACTTCCAGAACAATCCATGTGCTTGGAGGGTGGCACACCCCAGCACCATGGGGACATAGGTCTTATCTTGGGGTCCTGCTGGAAGTTATCCCTCTTCATTTGGCTTTATTTGTATCCTTTATAACAGGAGTTGGTGTAAGTAAATGTTTCCCTGATCTTACGAGACATTGTAGTAAATTATCAAACCTGAGAGGGGGTCATGGACACCCTTCCCCCATTTATATCTGGCTGGTCAAAAGTACAGGTAACACCCTGAGGCTTGGGATTGGCAGCCGAAGTGGGGTAGCCTCTGGGACTGAGCCCTAACCTGTAGCATCTGCACCAACTCCTAGAAATTAGTGTGTGAATTGAATTGTGTTGAATGATACTCAGTTGGTGTTCAGAGAGTTAGAGAATTGATTGGATTGAGAAAAAAGTCCCCATATATTTGATTCAAAAGGGTTGTGAGTAAAGGCAGTCCCTACTAAAAGATAAAAACAAATGCAGGTAGGGCATTTGCTTGGATATTTAAAAATCCTTTTTTGTTGTTCTTGCAAAACATGGCTCTTGTTGCAAAGAGAGTAAGAGATGGTTTATATTCAGCCAAATGTGAGTGACATGGCTGGGGAACATGGATTTAGGTTACCCTGAATGACATACTTCACTGTGGAAGAAGTTATATGAACTTTTACAGTAATAGAACAAAAGAAAGCCATAAAAAATCAAACTGGGACCAAACTGGAAGCTTCTTCCCTGCTGGCTAGAATTCATCCTGCCACCGAGTCCGCTGCAGGCTGCCGGGGGAAATTATATCAACAATCCTGCCTGCTCTGCCAGGGACCTCATGTGTTGCCCCATTAGCACGCCCTGTCAGATGAACCCCCCTGTGCAATAGTGACATAACTAGTATGGGTGCAACCAACCACATTCCAATTAGATTTCAGGGCCGCTTCACTGGAGGAAACACCTGATTGGTGCTGTAAACCTGGACAAAAACCTATGGTTGGGAAAGTCATTGGCCCCAACAGGGAAGCTACTGCCATTGTTATGTACATTTTGCTAATGTTTTCTTTAACAAGCCTTTAGCTACTGAGTCCCAGGACCAGTTCCCATTCACCTGAAACCTACAACAATGAGGTTTCAGAGTACTCCTTCAAGGTTACCTACATAGACCCACCATCTGCCACAAGATGATAGCTTGGAACCTTGATCATCTGGAGAATATACAAGTACATTTAAAGGAGCAGGGACGGGGGAGGAATCCCCACAAGATTGCTGTTGCTGCCAGCCACAGTCAAGAGGAACCTCTTCTTGCAGTGGGCAGAGACCACGATGACAACTGACAGTGAGTTCAACTGTTGGTCTTTCAAAGTTTCACCAATAAACCATGTGTGCCAGGACTTTTAGCCACTACCACAAGATGGACATCATCCACAACTGGGACCTCTAAAGCAGACTGCTATGTTGTTTCAGTCTACCACCTCAATCTCAACCATCACCCCTAACAAACAGCAAAGTAAGAGGTGGACCCACAAGGCCAATGCCCCTTGTCAGCAGGAAGTAGTTTCTGAAGAAAGTGATCTAAGGCCCTCCTCCCTTATAAGATTGTAAGGGTCCTTACTTCTTGAGGCTAGAATGATATAGAAGTTAGGCAAGGAATTAGGAAATCTGATGGATGAGGACAATGGCTTGAATATTGAGAAGAATCACATCCTGGACTGCTGATGTTAATGGAGTGACTTGTGACATACAGCAGGTTTGTGCTGACCCAAAGCCCCCACAGCTTGTGAAAAATGACAGCCCCAATCTGACCATCCAAGGCCAAGGAGTTGATGATGTAAAACCTAGTCTCCAGAAACTAATGACAACTAGCAGAGTTTTCCAGACTGACCACTCCCATGTCTACAGACCCCATTAAAAGTTTGAGGTCTTGGGACTTCCAGCACAGCACTCCTTCTTTACTAGACCCACTCTTCCATCTGGAGAGTGTACTTCTGCTTTGCTTTCACTTTGCTTTGCATTAATAAAGCAGCTCTTGATTAAGTGCCCCCTGTGTTCAGCCTTGAACTCTTTCTCTGATAAGACCAAGAACTTTCTAGCCCCTGTACAACATGGTGACCCAAATCTGGTGACACAGTAAATGATTATTAAGGGGACTAAAAGTAGCCCAAGAAAATCTTGGCTTCTGATCTGCAATATTGCATATTTCTACAATATGAAGTTCTAGTGAGTCAATCAGTCTGCAGGATCTTTAACACAGATGTGGTTTCTTCAGAGAACTTTAGCTCACAGGTTAATAATTTAAATAATGAATTCATTAATTAAAAAATCCTTGTTAAGACCTAATGTTTATTGAGTACTTGCTGCATACTAGGACCTCTGCATGCATGCTCTATTTTAGGTAATCTGGTAATGACCTTACAGTGTCAGAACAGTTACTATGCCCCTTTTCGTTTACGCATGGCCAAGTAGAGGATTCCAGAGGTTAAGAAATTTGGTGATGAAAACAAGATCCAAACCCAGGTAGTACACACTTCTCCTTTGAGCATACTTCATCTTTGCACCTAGTGGACTTGTCAATCTTGTACAAGCCACTGACAATCAGACAGAATTTTAGGGCAAAGAACTTTAAAAATCACCTAATTCAATTGCACATTCCAAGATAGAACTTTTTTTCTACAGTACTGGTTTCTATACACTGGCATTTTTTCACTGGCTGTGTTAAAATCAATTTAAAAAAATCAACCAAACAAAGCCAAAACAAGGAAAACAAATTACATCTTGAGACCCCACCCCTACCTCATTCAACCTCCACCTGCCAACATTCTGCTTTAGGGTCTTGCACTGAGGCATAAGGATTTATATTAAAAAGCTTCCCACGTATTCCTGAAGCTCTGCCAGGTGGAATGTCCATGCTGTCCAGCATCTCAATGGCACCAGGAAGGAAGGAAGGGTAATAAACAGCTTGGGACAAGACAGGGCTTGAATTGTCTGGGGGCATGGAGGAGGAGAGGGCAAGCGAACACAAGATTGTATAAGAGACTGGTTGGCTTTCAGAAAAAGTCAGGTCCATTTTTCTGAGGGGGTGGGGAACATTAGCAACCATTTCTTTGGGTTTTCTGAAAAATGGAACACCGAGCAGAGATGTACCCAGAGCTAGTGCCTTGCTTTTTCTCCCTTGCATGTGGTCTGAGCAGATAACTTGTTGTTCAGGCCGATGTTAAGCGCTTTAACTGACCTGATTTTTGTGCTTTTACTTTCAATTGATGCAGGGAGCAGCCCAGTGCAGGGCCTGCTGTAGCATCCTTTCCTGGCTTAATCTCATGGGCACAGAGATGAGGCTGCTTCTGGGATGCTCAGGGGAATGAATGTTAGAGAAGTATAGGCAGCTGGGAATTGCCCAAGTGGGGCATGGCTGATAAGAAGCCGTATGCCTGCTCTCCCAGAAATGGACTACCAAAGATGGGATGCCTTAAGGTCACTAAGTCCCATGGAATTTGATCCCCCCTCTCACCTCCTTGGGTTGGGAAATGACATGATGCTGGGTCCCTGCTTGGCTTCTGGCTTTCTAGAGGTGAACTTGTGATTATTGGAAGACCCTGGAGTCTGTGTGTAGCTAGAGTCTTTGCTTCCCATTAAAGGGAAAAATTTATCTGGCCAAATGAATCCACTCCAGACTATTCAAAAAGCAAATGTCCTTTAGCTATTTTGTGTCTGATGTTTGTCTTCCTGTATATTCTCTCTTATCTGGGGACTTTGTGGATTTCTAAAAAATCAATAGAAGAGGCTGAAAGGAAGTTAGCACGAGCTACCCATAAAAGCCACATTAAAGACAGAGAGGGAGGAAGAGAGAGAGCAAGAGAGAGAGAGAGAGAGAGAGAGAGAGAGAGAGAGAGAGAGAGAGATTGAAAGAAAGAGAGAACAAACAGAACATTTACCAATAAACTCTATGTGCCTACCCCTGTGTTAGGTATTATGATAATACAAAAAATATAGGCAAGCTTAGCTCTCATGGTCCTCACAGGTATTTGAGCAGGCAACACAGCAAAGAAGCCAAAAGCATGTGCCTAATCCAAAGGACCAGGGTTTATGTCTTAGCTCTGTGCCTTAGTTACTGAATAACCACTTACTTCTATACTGAGGACCTCGGTTTTCTCTTCTGTAAACTGGGATAAACATCTTTGTTATCCATGAGAGAAAAATGAAGTTACATTCAACATGAAAAGCTCAAGTAAACAGTAAAGCAAAAATGGTTATATGTGTGGACACTTAACTTGACTTCATGAAAAGGAAAACTTGTGCATGTAATAAACTATTACAGATAAGTAAAAAAATAACAAGAAACTGGTAAGCTGTTCTCAATTGATCTCATAAAGGCTTATTTCCCAGATATATAAAAATTTCTACAATTTAATAATAAAGTCACAATTTATCTTTAAGTAGCTCAACTCAATGTAAAATGGTACAGAGGATAAAAACAGGTAATTCACACACAAAGAAAGTGAAAAAAATACAAAGGGCTCCCTTGAATACAGGAAAAGATACTCAATTTTATTCACAGTAAGATAAAACCAAGTTAAAATAAAATTGACATTTGTTTTAAATATTGCTTGAAAGTTTGAGAATATACGGAGTTGATGGGGTATGAAAAGCATCTCCATTTTACAGTGTTGGTGAGCAGTTTGACAAAAATATATCAAAATTGTAAGCATGTATGGGTATGGTATATCCTTGACTCTGCAATTCTAATTTAGAATTTTATTCTATGCTTGTATTCATGCCAAAGGTACACTCGTATGCAACATTGTCCATACTGAAAGACTGGAAATAATATGAATGATCTTTAGTGAGTGACTCTTTAAGTAAATTGTGGCATATATGAATAATGTGACAGAATGTCACATAGGATTTTAGAACCATTTCTAAAACATATTAAGTAAAAACATCAAAGTGTATACGCACATAAATACTATATGTAAAAGTGAATGCACATATAGTTGACCTTCCATGCACATAGGTTCTTCATCTGCAATTGAAAATATTCAGAAAAATTTCTAGAAAGTTCCAAAAAGCAAAATTGAAACTTGGTGTATGCCAAGCACTGTGCTTTATCCACATGAATGAAGTGATGTTTAAATAAACCCTGTGGTTACTTTCCACTGTTTCATAGCTCTTAACTTTCTCCCTAGCACTCATATTTGGGCTCCATTTGCCTTGCATCTAGCTCACGTGCCATGTAGCTAGGCCTATGATAGTTGTGTCTATATTGGACTCATACAGAGCTTTTGTCCTGTCATTCCTTTAACAATACAATATAACAACTAGTCACATTATATTTGCTATTATAAGTAATCTAGAGATGATTTAAAGTACATATGGGGGGCTTGCAGATATAGCTCAGTGGTAGAGCACTTGCCTAACTTGTTCAAGACTCCTGGGTGATCTCCAGCACAGGAAAAAAAAGACAAATAAGTAAGTACAATGTACATGAAAATGTACCTACGCTCTATGCAAATACTAAGCCATTTTATATAAGGAACTTGAGCACCCAGGAGCCAATCCCCAGAGGACACTGCAGAGCAACCGTACATGTTTTTCTATATATGTTATCATTTGAGAAAAATTAGTTTGTTTTTGCATAGAATACTTGAGATATACTTAGGAAACAGGTAGCATTGATTATCTCCAAAAAGGCCTGTGGGATAGTTAGCAGAAAAGGTTGGGAAAAGACACTTTTATTGCACATGTACTTATTGGATTTTGTGATGCCAAAGTTTCTGAAGTCAAATACATCTTGTATTGTCCTTTTGGAAAGATTTTTATGAATTTTGTAACATATACACTCACCAATTTGATGAAGATTTATGGAGTGCTACTCTATGCCAGGCATTATTACAGTGTTGGGTGATGGGCCATGACAGCTAAGATATGTATATATGGCACTCCCAATGTATCAGAATCTACTCAAAATGTTCTGCTTATACTAATTCATTTAAACTTTGCAATGGTCCTATGAGGATATGCTGTTATTATCATCTCCACTAAACAGAGAAGGAAACTGATCCACCAAAGCTAGCTAGTAAGTGACTGAACTGGGCATTTAAGTCAGGTGGCCTTTTTTCTAGAGTTTGTAATCTTAGATTGTACCAGGAGAGGCTACATAATTTACATGGCCCAGTGAGAAACGAAAATCTGTCACTAGTTCAAAATTATTAAGAATGTCAAGATGGAAACAAAAGAGCATTAAACCAAGTGTGGGACCCTCCTGAACATAGGATCTAGGCAACTGTAGAGGTCACACATCCACAAAGCCAGCCTGGTTAACACTTCACTCACTGCCTCCGAAGATGTAGGAATGGAAAGGGGTGAGACATTTCATCACCCATTCAAAAGGTCACTGCTGACATTATAACAAAGGACAAGTTAATAAGAGAGGAGAATGACAAGGTTTTTTCGTCAGTTTTGCATGCACAGAAGCCTTCAGAAACAAAGTCCAAACACCAAGGGAAAACTGCTTATGTCTATGCATAGGTTTGATGAAGAATATACAGCCCTTTAGAAATGAGATTGGATAGAGGAGAGTGATCTAATGCTCATAGACTGGGGGTGGAAGGTAGGAAAGTTGGCCTTGCTCTTTTTGTCCTTTCTAGATATGGGGCAAGACCTCTCTGGAATGAGTTTTCAAGGGGGGAAGAGAGCGAGTGGAATGATGTTTCTAGGTTTTGATAAAGAAGTTCTAGTCTCTGACCATCTTGGGAAAGAGGAATTCTGGTTTTTATGACTCACTTTGGGGAACAAACAGGGAAGGCAGGAGAAGGTCAGAGAGAGTGCTTCCAACCTTCCTTAATTCAAAGTACTGAACAGACAAGTACCATACTTCAGGGACATGGTTTTCTGAACTCCAAAGAAGGTAAGCCTGGCCTCAGTTCTCATGGAGCTGACATTCAAATTGGAGAGGGCAAGTAAGTGATACATAATAAATAAATGATAAGATATCATGTCCTGGGCAGAAAGATGCCAGTTCAATACATCAGAGTGCTAGGAGCCCAGAAAGATTCTGCAGTAAGGATATCTGTTTGACTTTGTTGGACCCAAGGTTTTCTTAAGTTATTAGACTATAGAATCTTTCATTTAATTCAGTATTTAAAATTTTTTTCTGCTGCATACTCTCACCTTCTATGAACTAGACTTCTGAGAAACTCATTTGGGCAATTGTGATCTGAATGAATTCTTTTATTATAGGCATGGAAGATCCAAACCCCAGAGAGAATGAGGGGCTTGGTCAATGTCACATATGACTGGCTGGTGGGTGCCAAGACTAGATACTAAAAGACCCTCTCCCCTGTTTTCTAATATGCCAGGAATAACAAAGGCATTTGCAACTTACCCCATGTTCATACATGTATTTTATCAGTCAGAAAGACTCTGTAAAGAACCAGTTAGTGTTCAGTTGCACTTTATAGGTG
Organism: Castor canadensis; assembly: GCF_047511655.1. Classification (NCBI taxonomy): domain Eukaryota; kingdom Metazoa; phylum Chordata; class Mammalia; order Rodentia; family Castoridae; genus Castor; species Castor canadensis. The sequence continues at coordinate 123,755,669 of NC_133396.1, forward strand.
GTCCAAGTTTTATTTCTCATTGTTCAACCATTCTAGAATATTACTTTCCTCATTTAGTAAGACCCTTTCTGTTAAACACCTTCTTCTTTTCTTCTACTTTTTCTTGTTTTCAATTCTAGACCACACATGTACCCAGTGTTTTCTGAAATGTAAGTCAGCGTTGCACTTGATACCATCTTAAGAACTAAAGCTTTTACTTCCAAAATAATAGGTTCCATTAAAAAACAACTGTATCTGTTAAGGAAAGAGTGCAATCTTTGCATCTAAAACTAGAGGCTTTGTCTTCTTTTGTGTGTGTCCTGGCGGAGAGCAAAAGCACAGGAAAATATTTGCAGAAGGCTAAATTTATTCACTGTTAGAAGGACACACATAGAAGAAATTGTGCCATGGGCCCTTTAGGTTGTTGAGATAGTCACATTTTCAAACCATTGGTCTAATCGTAAGTTTTGCCTTCAGAATCAATTCTTTGCAGCCCTGGCTTCTTATTAAAGGGGTGGACTTTAGTCTCTTCATGTTGTATTCAGATCAACTTTTTGACTGAAACAGTGATTTTTCTTGACTTTCTTTGATGAATGTTTTTGTTTGCATTGACCAACTCGACTGGCTGTTTTGGATTCACTGAACTCCGTGTCAACGTGCTGAGGCAGCTGAAGAATTGTAGAATTAATTTTTTAAATGGTGGTGAAAGGAATAAGACCTTAAGCCGGAATCCGTGCTTGGTAGGCTAAAACGGATCAATTTCTCTGTCCCTAATTAAAACAAGCCACCAAATACAGGAGCAGCAGAAAATCCAGGGCTTTTCCTGGTGATGAATGCGACCAGCCTGCAAATTTCTCCTTGCTGGGAACAGAGATTTCATGTGCAACAACAGTTAAATAGAAAAGCTTACTGGCAATTTATGTTTGGTAATATGCATGTATCTACTCACCACTCAGACCCCTCCTCTCCCTACCTCCATCCCAGGCAAAAATGCCCACTGAGATTAAATCAATAAAACTAAAAAGGAAGTTTCCTTCTTCACTTGAGTCTTTGAAGGGGTCCATTCTTGGCTGGTGAAGGGGTAAACAAATATGGCAGGATTTCTACTCTTTTATATTGTTGAGTTGTGAAAATCTGCACAGGGAACCATCTGCTTTTAAATTGAATCCTAGCTTTCCATCAATTAGCACTATAATTTGAGATGTAATGTAGGTTAATTTCTGATTGATCTTCAATTAACACTAGTTCTTAATCATTTACTTTATTTCAAATTCATTTTCCCCTTCCAGATATTCAGGGAGGTTGCAGAGTGACCTTCCTGCTTTTGAAATACTGATAGCTCTTTAGCATGAAAGAATTCACATTCTCTCCAGTCTCACTTTACTCGCAAGTTAGTAAGAACTCAGGTAAGGCAAAGTTGTGAAGTGTGTATAATTTTATTTTCCAAAAGAGCATCAGTGAAACTGCAAGGAATACCTCATCAAATGCAAATATGACTTTATTTTTGGGGAGATGGCTTTTATTTATTTATTTTGCTGTATTTAGAATTTTGAGAATTTCCACAAAATAAGTCACAAAAATCACTCCAAGGACCCCAGAAATGGCACTTAAAGGAATTTGGAGATTATGCAAAACCCCTTGGCTTGTTTCCTAGGACACAGACTCATTAGGGTTTCGCAAGATCGCAGAGTCCTCTACCCCATACCTGCCCCTTGGCAGGGCCGCCCATATCCCTGCCAGATGGCTAGTCAGCTCTTCCTCCTTTGTCACCATTACATGAAAGGGCAGAATCTCCCGCATGAGGTTGTTAGTGTGAAATTCTGGCAGTGGAAAAATATTTACCAATTGACAGAAATTCAGTTTCTTGTCTGGCAGTCTATAATGATGCTCAATGCTATTGATAATTTTTATATGGCTTATGGAAGTGTCCCATTGTGGTAAGTTATTTACTTTTGCTTTTAAACATTTGACTCATAGGAAATTTGTTATATCATTATTGTGCTTCAGAAAAAACATATAACTGGTTTTACAATGGCTATCATTATAGAAATAGGATTGGCTTAGCAATTGTTTCTGGTATGGCCAGCTTATTGGAAGTTGTTTGTATCATTAAGCAAGGAATAGTTTTTTACGAAAAAATGTTTGACTTTTCCTCTTTATTTTTTTCTCCATTGTATATGCATCACAGCTTCTTTTATTAGTGTGCTGTTTTGAAATCAGAACAACAAAGGTCACTTTACTAGTAAGACCAAGTAATACTTGCTGCTATAATAAACAAATCTACAATCTCTGAATACAATAAAAGCTTGTTGCTCACTCAAGCCATAGGCCAATGACACATTTTTCCTTGGATAAGATCCTGTATTACAGTTCTGTATTCCTCCAGGGCCTTGAAATCTTCATTCAGCTTAGCATATAAAGAAGGGAAAGAAGGAGATCAAATACAGGAGTTTTTAATGGGCCTAAAATGTGGCATCCATCATTTCTTCATATGTCACATAGGTCAGACCTTGTTACTTGTCACACTGAGTGAACTGCAAGGCTGAAGAAAGTGCCATCCCCTCACAGGCTTGGGAGAAGCAACAGGGTTGGTGAACCACAAGGCGTTCCTGCCACAGGGGCTGCGAGCCTTGCTTCCTCTGTACACTGGACCTTTGCCCTTAGAGACTTGTATGTCCAAAATGGTTTCTGGAATTTTTCTTTTCTTTTCTTTTTTTCTCTTTCTTTTGCAGTGCTTGTAGAGGCAAACCAGGGTTTTGTCCATGCTAGGCAAGCATACTCTACCACTGTGTTACATCTCAAGCCCTTGATTCCAAGAATTTTTATGGAATGTATGCTCTTGTGATTTAATGGAAAACAACTGAAGAGGAGTAAGAAGGTTTTGTTCAGTGCCCTGGGCTCTAGGGTATAAACACTGTGCAATGACCCCTGTGGGAGATCTATCTGAATTAAGGAGTCCAGTGGGAAAATTATTGGAGAGCAGGCATTGATCAGGGCTTGTATGTTTCTCTTTCCCTCAAAGAACTACACTAGACCACAGATGCCACTAGAGGGCACCGCGGGCACCATGCAGCCATTCCACCCTTAAGTGTGCCAATAACGTAATAGTAGTTAAAAGTGTTGTGAAGGGTGAGGAAGACATCAGATCCCTGGCAGCCTTGCAGTTACTAAGGAGACTGGTCTTACTGTAAAGAATGAACTGCCATCTTAAAAGAAGGCCTAAACTTTCATAATCTTGAGCTGGAAGTCCTGCACCACTTCAACCACATAGTAGAGAACATGACCCAAGAAACTAAGCCCCGCTGTGAAGAGTTGTTTTAATAGGGGAGTTTGCTAACATTTTACAGGCATTATTTATTTTATCAGCTTGGTTACCTCAATAAACTGTGAAGACATCTTCTTTACTGATTGTTAGGTTCCCATTCCCAACATGTACAAAGGGCTGCATGTATTCTTTGAAATTCCACATGTTTTATTGCAGTAATAACAATAAAATATTAGATGACAGTTACTGATCTAGGTGATGTAACCATCATGTGTTAGTCAGCTTTCTGACACTTATGACAAAATAGCTGAAAAAAATCAATTTAAAAAGGAGGAAAGGTATGCACATATGAATAATAAAAGAAAAATGAAAAAAAAAAAAAGTAAAAAAAAAAAAAAAGGAGGAAAGACTTTATTTTAGTTCATGATTTCAGAGATTGGCTTCATTGTTTTGTGTCTGGCAAGGCAGGACATCATGCATGGTAGAGCACAGTTACTCAGTTACTCAGAGTAGAGAGAGTGAGAGGAAGAGGATAGGGGTCTCAATATCCCCGTCAAGAGCACACCCCATAATGACTAGCTTCCTTCTGATAGACCCTACCTCCTAAAGTTTCTACTACCTCCACATAGTAACTCAGGCTGGGGATCAAGCTTTTGAGGAATATTTAACAACCAAACTGTAACACACCATAGCAACTTTAAGAATGAAGTACTGTTATAATAAATATTTTAAATGAAGAAACTGAGTTACAAAATGAGTCAACTTCAGAATAGTGTTGAATTTAGGCACAAATACTATTTTTGGTTTAGAAATCTGCAACATGCTTTAGGAATGTATTTTGAAAGAATTTGTGCATTCTTGCCATGGATTTAAAGCACTTTGGCATCCAGCTTCACTTCCTGAGGAGGACTATGTTCATTTCTAGGCAACCACTTCTCTCTGGGGCATCCTAGCACACCTGTCCAGGAACCAGACAACAGAACTGATGACATCCCCTTACTAAAAGAGTTCTCTAGATGTTTCAGAATTCTCAAGCTACCAAGACATTATCTATTTACCTCCATTCTCAGTATGTATGGTCTTGCTACTATTTGGAACAGTGAGCAAAATAGCCCTCAACAAAGGATGCTTTGCTTTCTTCCTTATTGGGCCTAGGAGATAAAGGGTGGCATTGAGGCTTGCTGCTGTTATACCTAAAATTTAGTGATGTTAAGTGATGTGTGATAGTTAATATTGATTGCCAACTTGATTGAATTGATAAGTGTCTAGGAAATTAGTAAAGCCTACCTCTGTGTGTGTCTATGAGGGCATTTCCAGAGGATTAACCTGAATGTGGGCAGCACTGGGCCACCCACATTTCTCCCCCCTGCCCCCAACCCCTCCCTTACCACCCACTCCGCCCCCTCCCTCTCCTCCCCCCTCAATACCCAGCAGAAACTATTTTGCCCTTATTTCTAATTTTGTTGTAGAGAGAGTATAAGCAATAATAGGAAGGAACAAAGGTTTTTGCTGGTTGAGATAAGGATAGCTATACAGGGCATTGACTCACATTGATTTCCTGTGCGTGGGTGTTACTTTCTAGGTTAATTCTTTTTGATCTAACCTTTTCTCTAGTTCCTGGTCCCCTTTTCCTATTGGCCTCAGTTGCTTTTAAGGTATCTGCTTTAGTTTCTCTGCGTTAAGGGCAACAAATGCTAGCTAGTTTTTTAGGTGTCTTACCTATCCTCACCCCTCCCTTGTGTGCTCTCGCTTTTATCATGTGCTCATAGTCCAATCCCATTGTTGTGTTTACCCTTGATCTAATGTCCACATATGAGGGAGAACATACGATTTTTGGTCTTTTGGGCCAAGCTAACCTCACTCAGAACAATGTTCTCCAATTCCATCCATTTACCAGCGAATGATAACATTTCGTTCTTCTTCATGGCTGCATAAAATTCCATTGTGTATAGATACCACATTTTCTTAATCCATTCGTCAGTGGTGGGGCATCTTGGCTGTTTCCATAACTTGGCTATTGTGAATAGTGCCGCAATAAACATGGATGTGCAGGTGCCTCTGGAGTAACAGTCTTTTGGGTATATCCCCAAGAGTGGTATTGCTGGATCAAATGGTAGATCGATGTCCAGCTTTTTAAGTAGCCTCCAAATTTTTTTCCAGAGTGGTTGTACTAGTCTACATTCCCACCAACAGTGTAAGAGGGTTCCTTTTTCCCCGCATCCTCGCCAACACCTGTTGTTGTTGGTGTTGCTGATGATGGCTATTCTAACAGGGGTGAGGTGGAATCTTAGTGTGGTTTTAATTTGCATTTCCTTTATTGCTAGAGATGGTGAGCATTTTTTCATGTGTTTTCTGGCCATTTAAATTTCTTCTTTTGAGAAAGTTCTGTTTAGTTCACCTGCCCATTTCTTTATTGGTTCATTAGTTTTGGGAGAATTTAGTTTTTTAAGTTCCCTGTATATTCTGGTTATCAGTCCTTTGTCTGATGTATAGTTGGCAAATATTTTCTCCCGCTCTGTGGGTGTTCTCTTCAGTTTAGAGACCATTTCTTTTGATGAACAGAAGCTTTTTAGTTTTATGAGGTCCCATTTGTCTATGCTATCTCTTAGTTGCTGTGCTGCTGGGGTTTCATTGAGAAAGTTCTTACCTATACCTACTAACTCCAGAGTATTTCCTACTCTTTCTTGTATCAACTTAAGAGTTTGGGGTCTGATATTAAGATCCTTGATCCATTTTGAGTTAATCTTGGTATAGGGTGATATACATGGATCTAGTTTCAGTTTTTTGCAGACTGCTAACCAGTTTTCCCAGCAGTTTTTGTTGAAGAGGCTGCTATTTCTCCATCATATATTTTTAGCTCCTTTGTCAAAGATAAGTTGCTTATAGTTGTGTGGCTTCATATCTGGATCCTCTATTCTGTTCCACTGGTCTTCATGTCTGTTTTTGTGCCAGTACCATGCTGTTTTTATTGTTATTGCTTTGTGATATAGTTTGAAGTCAGGTATTGTGATACCTCCTGCATTGTTCTTTTGACTGAGTATTGCCTTGGCTATTCGTGGCCTCTTAGTTTCCATATAAATTTAACAGTAGATTTTTCAATTTCTTTAATGAATGTCATTGGAATATTGATGGGAATTGCATTAAACATGTAGATTACTTTTGGGAGTATCGACATTTTTACTATGTTGATTCTACCAATCCATGAGCATGGGAGATCTCTCCACTTTCTATAGTCTTCCTCAATCTCTTTCTTCAGAAGTGTATAGTTTTCCTTGTAGAGGTCTTTCACATCTTTTGTTAGGTTTACACCTAGGTATTTGATTTTGTTTGAGGCTATTGTAAATGGAATTGTTTTCATACATTCTTTTTCCGTTTGCTCATTGTTAGTGTATAGAAATGCTAATGATTTTTCTATGTTGATTTTATATCCTGCTACCTTGCTATAGCTATTGATGATGTCTAGAAGCTTCTGAGTAGTCTCTTTGCTTCCTGACTGTCTTGATGTATACTTTCCTCTGCTGTCCTCTCCCTGCCAAGATGGACTGAATTCTCTGAAACCATGAGCCAAAATAAATAATTCTTCCCTTTAAGTTTTTGTCTCAGGTATTTTGTCCATACCTGCAGAAAGCTAACTAACCAAAAACTGGTACCACAATAGTGGGGCTGTTGCTGTGACTGCCTCACAATATAGGCTAGAATCCTTTGGAACTGGTCTACGGGGATAATTTAGAAGAGCTTGGAGAAGTAGGCTAGAGAAAGCCTAAAATGCTTAGTGGGTGATTCTGGTGGGATCTCAGAAGACCAGAATGCTGACAGGAATGCAAAGAGTGAAGTTTAGGCTCATAAGATTTTAGCCTAAAATGAGGTCTCTGTTCATGTTGCATTGTGGCAAAGAACTTGTCTACATTTTGTTCATGGGCTAGGACTTTGTGAGAAGCTGAGGGTAAAGGTGATTGACTAATCAGGTGGAGAAGTTTCAAGCTGTCCAGGCTTCAAGCTGTGGCGTAGTTATTGTTGGCTGCTTTCGCCATGTTTACAGTAAGAATTCTGAGCAAAAAAATAGAGTGGGGATGTTTGAAAAGCTTGCAACTTGTCCAGAAAACAAGCAGGTATAAAACTGGGGTCAAGAAAATGTGACTGTTGAAGAGACTAAGGCTATTTTTCAAAAAGCCAAGTACTTTGCAATCAGGATAACAGGAAAGATGCTTTGAGGGCATCTCAGGAATAGGCCAGACCCTATCCATTGAAGGCTCAAGGATATAAAAGAGTAAATCAAGTCAAAGACTGCTTGGAGAAAAGAGCTCTGGGGTGCTTTGCTGGCTACCTAGAGAAGTGTTTCTCTGTTCAGTTATCCAAGCACTCAGAGGTTACTGTAGCCATGGTCCTGGGGTCCCAGATACTGCCCCCATTGATGGCAGACCTTGGTATCACCATGTGATGCTGGTTTTGCAGGGTCATAAAGGCGTCCACCCAGATTTCAAAGGAAGGCCTAGGAGGCCACTCCATATGTGTCACGGTTAGGATCTTTGCAGGCAGCCCCTGGAAGGAAAATATTTGAAGCTGTGAGAGTAAAATCAAAGATACAGTGGAGACTATAGGAAGTTGAAGATGCCAGAAACATGGAACGTTTGCTGATGAAAGCCATAGATAATAGGTGGAGCCAGCCCAAGAGAGAGACCATGTGAGTTGTAAACAGCAAGTAGTGGGGCTTTCCAAACTCTTCAGAGCTCACATCATGGCACCATGTGTCCTGGATGCCTGACATGTATAAGCAAGATTTAATGCTGGTCCTGCTGGGTTTTGGTCTTGGTTTGGTCTGATGCTTCCTTGCTATTCTCCTTTTCTTCCCTTTTGAAATAGAAATGTTTACTCTATGCCATTTCATGTTGGTAGTATGTAATTTAAAAAAAATTTTATAGGGGCTCACAGCTAAGAGTTTACCTTGAGTCTCAGAAGAGACTTTGAAAAATGTTGGAAGTGTTAAGACTACGGCAGTCCAGAGATGGAATGAGCACATTTTGCATTATGAAATGGAAATGAGCCTTTTGGGGGAGCCAGGGTGCAATGTTATTCTTTAAGAAGATGTGTCTGAGCATGAAGTTGACAAGGGGTGCACTTGTGATAGTTAATATTGGTTGTCAACTTGATTGGATGGAGAAGTGGCCAGAAAATTAGTAAAGTGCAACTCTGTGTGTGTGTGTGTGTGTGTGTGTGAGAGAGAGAGAGAGAGAGAGAGAGAGAGAGAATTTACAGAGAGGATTCACTAAGTGGTGGTGGGGGGATTGCTCTGAATGTGGGCAGCACCATCCTGTAAGGATGGGGCCTGATGGAATAAAAGGAAAAAGCCTTTTTTTTTTTTTTTTTCAAACAGGCATTCTCTCTCTATGTTTCCTGGTTACCATTTTGTGAGCAACTCTCCTCCACTATTCTCTTCCCACCATGATGAACTGACCCTTCTGAAACCAAAATAAATCTTCCCTCCCTTAAGTTGTTTTGCTCAGGTATTTTGTCACAGTGATGAAAAGTCTGACTAATTACCATGTGAACTTCACAGTGCCTATATGGGTGAACAGCCTGGGAAATGGCTCATTTGGTTAAAGAAAATCCTTGCTCTTAGTTCTTCCATTAGCATTTGGATCTTAGTCTTTAAGAGGACCACAGGAAGCATCACTTACTCAAATGACCATGACACCTGGAAATGTAGCCAAGAATAGGCAAGTGAAGGAGATGCTCTCTATGAAAGAGAGGCCACCAACTGAATTCAACAATGAGAAGAAAGAAGACAGCACCCAGGCAAAGCAATAGTCCTCACAGAGAAGGCCTGGGAATCTCAGGGACACACGGGGCTCCCTTGCCTTGGCATGGACACTTGAGAGTGGGCTCTGCTTACTTCTGTAGGATGACAACAAGGAAGGGAGGCCAAAAGAAGGATGTGACCGTATTATCAAAGCCATGTTGATTTTCCCTCTTTATTTACTATAACCAGTGCCTTGTCCTTCTGATGCCCTGATTTTGATACCAAGATTTGGTCTTCCTACAGCAAATGATTCAGTTATAACACTAAATCTCAATCTCTCTCTCTCTCTCTCTCTCTCCCCCTTTCCTTTTCTTTTGCTAATACATTTTTTTTACCCTTATAGGTGAGCATCTCTAGGTTTACCACTCACTTTGACTTGAAACATTTTTTATTTCCTTTTATCCAAGAGGCAATCAACCATTGAGTAAAAAACAAACTCCTCTGAGTATATAGTGTTAAAATGTAAAGGAATTGGGTTATGAAATCCAGGATTAACTATCCCCAGGTAAGTAGCTCTCAGTTGAACACTTATTTTGACAGAGTATGTATGGAATCACAACAAAGCAGGTGTGGCTGCTGCCAGGTGAAAGACAGTGAAAGATGCAGGCTTGTGCAGGATTTGACCTTTTACAGTGAAAGTGCAGTTTGACCTCTGACATACAGGAATGTGAGATAGAGCTAGCCCAGAGGGAATTCATTTCCCACTGGGCCTATCACAGTGCTTGAACCACAGTGAACACTTAACCCCTGAACACTTTGAATGATTTGGTAGAAGCTGGCTTTTAGGATGAGAACAAAAGGGAAGGGAAAGGAGATGGGAGGCAAAGAGTATGGGAAAGGCAGGTTCTTGGATTTTGAGATACTGTGAGGTGCTTGGGGTAGCAGAGGTTGGTACATTTTGATTGCTGAGGAGATGAAACACCTGAGTTGGAGGACAGAGGAGGACCCCAGAAAGCCAGTTAACCTCCAAGTCTATAAAGGACTTTGTAAGAAGTTGAAAGGGTAAGACCTGAAAAAGGTTGTCTCCTCCTAATCCCATTAGTAGAGAACGAGAGTATTTTTACAGCCATAGATTTTAAAAAGCGAAAGGTAAGACACAGAATTTTTCTTTCCCTCTTCACTCCTTCCCTTTGGTGTGGGGGCTGAGTGAGAGGCCTTGAGCTGGCACAGTCAGAATAACGTGCAGGAGCAATAATGAGACTTTCTCTAAGGACTGATTTGTCTGCAGAAAAGAGAAAGTTGTTAGGTGGCCATTGTGAGAAGTCTCCTCTTCTCTTAACAATGGTGCTGATGAAGCTGCGAGAAAGTTCTTATCAGGAAGAAAAGCCTCCCAGCAGTAGGAGAAGGGGAGAGGGGGAGAAAAATTTAAAAGGCTACAAAACTCAAAATCATCCTCCTGGCTCCTTGCAGTGGAGGCAATAGGGGATGCACACTTCCTGAATGCCAAGTGACTTGACTGGTCAGTCAAAAAGAGCCTCTAAAGAGAGGTGCTAATAATGATGAGAGGAGGGGTGGCAGCAGTTTTTCTCTCACAGCTTTTAGGAGGGAACAGCAGGCTGGCTGCGTTTAAGCTGTGGAATTCTACATTCCTCAGGTTTAACTAACTGTCATAAAATCTTATCCTCTGGCCTTTACCTGTGGGACTTTCTAGTGTCAGGTCACCTGTGACCCCTTCTTTCATTGGATTAAGGGAAGAAAAAATAAATTCATAGATCTAGTAGAGTCTTGACAAGACTCTGGGCCCTATTCTTCAGGTTACAGACACCCAGATTCTGGAACAATAAATTTTCTGAGTTTGATAGAAAGAAGAAAGTTAAAATTAATTTTGTATCTATTAAATTTAGTTTGATGTCTTACTGATTTGTACTCATTTAATCCTTATCACCAACCAAGACTATTAGTATTTACTACTTGATAAATGGACTCTGAACAAAATTCCAGTGACATCGCTCCTTGTCAAAATGCTTCATTGTCTCTTTATACTTAAATTCAGATAGACTCCATCCTTTCTCTATGCTGAGCACCTAAGCTTTCACAGTATGGAATGACTTGCTTCTCTGCTTTAAGTCTCACTATTTGAATTCATGCATCTCTTGCTTCAGTGTAATTGAATTGACTCCTTGATGTTCTCCCATCAAGATCTCACTCCTCCATCTCCATGCCTGGCTGATGGGCTTCCCTTCACATAGAATGTACTCCTGACGTCTCCTGCTCTGCTTCCTTCATATTTTGAAATCCTACCCTTGTTCAAAGCTCTGTGAATTCTTTTCCTTCATGTAGTCTTCTCTGGAAATCTCCCTGTCTTAGATGGCCTTTCCTACTTTTCTTTGTATTATAATCATTTATTTTTGTAGCTAATCCTTTCTAATAAAGTGTGAGTTTCTCAAAGGCAGGGACTGTGTCATGACCATCTTTATTTCTAAATGACTAGTACATAGTAGTAGGTGGATCTTTTCTTTTCTTTTTTTTTTTTTGGTCTTGGGGTTTGAACTTAGGGCCTCCTGCTTGCTAGGCAGGTGCTCTTCCACTTGAGCCATTCTGCCAGACCTGTTTTGTCATGGATGTTTTCCAGGTAGGGTCTCGTGAACTATTTATTTGCTTCAAGCTGGCTTTGAACCATGATCCTCCTGATCTCTGCCTCTTGAGTAGCTAGGATTACATGTGTGAGCCATAGTAGGGACATCTTTAAAAAGGAGTCAAATTGAGTTTTCATTAACATCTGGATTTCCAATTTTGAAGTAATGCGAACTTTCTTTTGCTGGTTCTGAGTTGTTTTGGAGAACAGTTTCATGGGAAATAATTGGATTTATAAAGACAATTTTCAAGTGCTGGTGGAAGAATACTGAAGGAAAATCAGCCACTAGCTGAGATCTTTGTCAGGGATAGACAGTTGAAGTGGATTTGGATTATCACTTTTCACTTCTCTGAGACAAATTATTGTATACTTACCAATGCTTAGCACTTTCTTAGTTATTATACATGGTTAGCTTGCTTAATCTTTGTAACATTCCTTTGAAGGAGACATATTATTTCCATTCCATAGTTGAATAAACAAAGGCAGAGCAAAACTAAATTACTTGTTTAAGGTTATATCACCAACAAAGATTCCAGTTCCCATACTGGCTCTAAACTTGTGGACTAACCAGCTATACTATTCTGTCTACTGAACTTGAGCTAGAGGATTCTCTAGGTCAGGGATAGCTAGGGAAAGCATACAAGATAAAACCCTGTGTTAAAAAGGAAAATTTAAAAAGTCCTTTAGATGTGAACGACCTCTACAAGGAAAACTATAAACTTCTGAAGAAAGAGATTGAGGAAGACTATAAAAATGGAGAGATCTCCCATGCTCATGGATTGGTAGAATCAACATAGTAAAAATGTCTATACTCCCAAAAGTAATCTACATGTTTAATGCAATTCCCATCAAAATTTCAATGATATTCATTAAAGAGATTGAAAAATCTACCGTTAAATTTATATGGAAATAAAAGAGGCCACGAATGGCCAAGGCAATACTCAGTCAAAAGAACAATGCTGGCGGTATCACAATACCCGACTTTAAACTATATTACAAAGCAATAACAACAAAAATAGCATGATACTGGCACAAAAACAGACATGAAAACCAGTGGAACAGAATAGAGGACCCAGATATGAGGCCACACAACTATAACCAACTTGTCTTTGACAAAGGTGTTAAAAATATATGATGGAGGAAAGACAGCCTCTTCAACAAAAACTGCTGGGAAAACTGGTTAGCAGTCTGCAAAAAACTGAAACTAGATCCATGTATATCACCCTATACCAAGATTAACTCAAAATGGATCAAGGATCTTAATATCAGACCACAAACTCTAAAGTTGGTACAGGAAAGAGTAGGAAATACTCTGGAATTAATAGGTATAGGCAAGAACTTTCTCAATGGAACCCCAGCAACTAAGAGATAGCATAGATAAATGGGACCTCATAAAACTAAAAAGCTTCTGCTCAACAAAAGAAATGGTCTCTAAACTGAAGAGAACACCCACAGAGTGGGAGAAAATATTTGCCAGCTACACATCAGACAAAGGACTGATAACCAGAATATATAGGGAACTTAAAAAACTAAATTCTCCCAAAACTAATGAACCAATAAAGAAATGGGCAAGTGAGCTAAACAGAACTTTCTCAAAAGAAGAAATTCAAATGGCCAAAAAATACATGAAAAAATGCTCACCATCTCTAGCAATAAAGGAAATGCAAATTAAAACCACACTAAGATTCCACCTCACCCCTGTTAGAATAGCCATCATTAGCAACACCACCAACAACAGGTGTTGGTGAGGATGCGGGGAAAAAGGAACCCTCTTACACTGTTGGTGGGAATGTAAACTAGTACAACCACTCTGGAAAAAAATTTGGAGGCTACTTAAAAAGCTAAACATTGATCTACCATATGATCCAGCAATACCACTCTTGGGGATATAGCCAAAAGACTGTGACACAGGTTACTCCAGAGGCACCTGCACACCCATGTTTATTGTGGCACTATTCACAATAGCCAAGTTATGGAAACAGCCAAGATGCCCCACTACTGACGAATGGATTAAGAAAATGTGGTATCTATACACAATGGAATTTTATGCAGCCATGAAGAAGAACGAAATGTTATCATTCGCTGGTAAATGGATGGAATTGGAGAACATCATTCTGAGTGAGGTTAGCCTGGCCCCAAAGACCAAAAATCATATGTTCTCCCTCATATGCGGACATTAGATCAAGGGCAAACACAACAAAGGGATTGGACTTTGATCACATGATAAAGCGAAAGCACACAAAGGGAGGTATGAGGATAGGTAAGACACCCAAAAAACTAGATAGCATTTGTTGCCCTCAACACAGAGAAACTAAAGCAGATACCTTAAACTGAGGCCAATAGGAGAAGGAGACCAGGAACTAGAGAAGAGGTTAGTTCAAGAAGAATTAACCTAGAAAGAAGGTAACACACATGCACAGGAAATCAATGCGAGTCAACTCCCTGTATAGCTATATTTATCTCAACTAGCAAAAACCCTTGTTCCTTCCTATATTGCTTATACTCTCTCTTCAACAAAATTAGAGATAAGGGCAAAATAGTTTCTGCCAGGTATTGAGGGGGTGGGGGGGAAAGGGAGGGGGCAGGGGTATAAGGGAGGTTGTGAGGGAAGGGGGAAGAAATGACCCAAACATTGTATGCACATATAAATAAAAAAATAAATAAATAAATAAAAATAAAAAGTCCTTTAGTGATGAAATAGATGGATAGCAGGATGAAGTAGTATGTACTATACCTGTTGAGCTTTACAACACTTGAAACAATTTTGATTATTACCAGATCTGAGAGTGACTGCTCTGTTAGACATAATATAGATATGATAGTTGGAAAACTTAAGTTCCAAGTCCAGCTCTGCCACTGACCAGTTAAGTGGAGGTTAAGCTAGTTATGTATACATGGTAGCTTCAATATTCTCATCTATGGAATAGATGAGACTCTATTACCATAGGGGTTAAGAAAAGGCATAAAATGTGATTATATGACCATAGGAGAGGTGAAATGACCACCATGATAATTGGGACATTAGCAATTAAAACACTCTTCGAACATGTTTTTTAGATGTGCTCTCTTATTTTCCCTAGATATGAACAACAACATTTGACAAAACATCTTATTTGAATCCATAGTTATCTGTGTGCAGGAAGTTTTCCTGACCTGAACATAAGCTTCAATACCTGGCATCCAGAGTGTCCTTGTCCTGCCCCATTCTGTAATAATTATCAGTAGAGGAGTCTTGTCAAGATAGTACTGGGGCTGAGCAGGAGAGGTGAACGTATAATCATTTTTCAGAATGAAAAATGTTTAGTAACTTGTCTGGGACCATGTGATTAGTTAGTGGCAGAACTAGAGATCAGAGCTCAGAGCTTGTCCTTCTGTACTGGGAAACTACAACTTTGAAGGGAATTGTCCTGGTCCAGGGGAGAGGTGACAGTCTAGAGATAGATGAGATTTGTTTCTTCCTATCTAGAATGTCCTTGAATCTCTGTACCTGGGTTACATGTTAATGGCTTGGCAAGAACTTGAAAATTAAACTTGTGAGAGCCATCACTGTTATTTCACCTTTGGGTAATTATAGAAGCTGTCAAAGGTTTTAGAGCTGACATCCAACCTGACCCTTTCTCAATGACTCAAAAGTGGCATTTTAATGAGAAATGTGGTGTTTTTTTTTTTAAACAAGAGATTTTTATGGAGAAATAGACACTGAATTTTACTGCCTGTCCAGAGGATGTGAGTCAGAGGGGAGCAGAGCCTAGGCTATTGGTTTCTGTTTCTTAGTCTCAAGAAAGTCTTCTGTTTCTGTGTCACAAGAGTCACACAGAGGGAACCCAGGAACTATCACTCTCATAGAGCTTCATGCTCTAGAGTGCATTTGAGTTAATCAAATTACCAGTTCCAGTCAATCCTGCTTCCTTCTTCTCTGAGCCTGGTCAAGGGGAATATTCTGGGTATCAGTACTGAGCTATATTTAAAAAAAAAAAAAGATATTTGTATAAGCTAAAATTCACCATTTTAAAATATGCAACCAGTGGCTTTTTAATATATTATGAAGTGTAACAATCACGACTTTCTAATCCTAGGACATTTTCATCACTCCAGAAAGAAACTCATATCCATTAGCACCCATTCCCCCTCCCCTCATTCCCAGCTCCTGGTAATCATTAATATATTTTCTGTTTCTATTTACCTCTTCTCTGTATTTCATGAAGATTTAATATTACACATCACTCTTTCAGTTAGCTTCTTTTTTCAGTTAGCGAAATATTTTCAAGTGGTGAAGTTGGAAGGTGTGGTTCATAAGACCACTCTCACTTCTGATACCAATTGCAAGTTTGGCGGTCTCTAAGATAGCCAGGTTTGAGAATTCATGAGAAGAATTCATAAAACTACTGAAAGCCATTATGCTCACAGTTGAAGTTTACTACAACAGAAGGAGAAAGAATGCAATTAGCAAGGAAAGATGTGCACAGGACAGAGTCTAGAGAAGTACCAAAGGCAGAACTTCAATTTATCCCCTCCCCATGTGTCATAGGCAGTGTTACTTTCCTCATGTCAGTATGTGATAGGACCCATGGAGTACGACCAACCAGGCAAAGTCACTAGCCCCTTGGTGTCCTGGTCTTCGTTGGACTTAATCATGTAAATCTAGTTTGCTGGTTGGCTGATGTCAGTCTCTAGCATATCTAGAGTTCAATATGCCAAAACTGCCACCATCAATTATGTTATTAGTATCTGGCTGGTGCAAGCCTCCCAGGCAAACAAGGACAATTTTATCAAGCAAGACATTCCAAGACATTAAATATTACCTCCCAGAAGATAAGGGCAAATGTCAGATCTTTCTTTGGGTGAAGTTAAATTCTTTACTATGTAAAAGTTCTTCAAGGTTGTAACCTTTATTAGTATTTATTTTCCTTTTATGGTGGACTATAATATTCCATTGTATGGATTTACCACATTTTGTTTATCCACTTATGAGCTGATGGACAACTTATAATAGATTTTCTCCATGTTTTGGCTATTATGAATTCAGGTGTCCTTCCATATCCACAGGGAATGGATTTCCCCATCCTAGGATTCTAAAATACACAGATGCTTCTACATAATATTTGCATATAACCTCCCGTATATTTCAAGTCATTTTTCAATTACTTCTAGTACCTAGTACAATGTAGATGGTATGTGAATAGTTGTTATACAATATTTTTTAGGGAATAATGGCAAGAAAAAAGTCTGTATGTGTTTGGTACAGGCATAACCATTGTAAGTGGTACATGAATAAGACTCAAGGTGAATAAGAATCAAACAGTATGGGCTAATGAGAAAATGAGGCTCTGTGACACTACAGGAGGCTAGAGCAGGTTGCCTGCACACCACTTCATTCATTTGGGTTCAACATAGTCCTTGGCATATGGAAAAGTCAAGTTTTGCTCTTTGGAAATTTTGGGAAGTTTTTTTTCCAAAAATTTTTAATCTGTGTTTGGTTGAGTCCTTGGAAACAGACCTTGCGGACATGGAGGGCTGAGTGTAATGCTATTGTGAATGTTTGTGTGTGAGTTTTTCTGTAGATCCATGTTCTCAATTCTATCAGATACATGATGAATTGACAGTAGTTCTATGTCTAACTCAGGATCTATCAAACTGTTTTTGAAAGTGGTTGCACCATTTTACACTTTCACCAGTGGTGACTGAGGGCTCCAATTTCTGCACATCTTTGCCAACACTTGTTACTTGATTACTGTTCTTTATCAAAGTCATTCTAATGCTAATATCTGGCATCTCACTGTAGTTTAGTTTTATTTCTCTAATCATTAATGGTGTAAAGTCAAGTTTTAGCATTTATTGCTGTACCTTCATTAAAGAAATGCGTATTCAAATTCATTTCCCATTTGAAAATGGGGTTACTTACCTTTTATTTTTGAATTATAAGAGTTCTTTATGTATTTTGTATACAAGTCCCTTGTTAGGTATATGATTTGCATACATTTTCTCCCATTCTTTGAATTGTATTTCCACTTTCTTGATAGTGTTCTTTGAAACATGAAAATTTAAAATTTCAAGTTACTTTTTAAAAATAAATTTTGGTTTTGTTTTGATGTCATACTTAAGAAATCATTGCCTAGTCCAGAGTCAGGAGGGTTTTATGCCTGTATTTTCCTTTAAGGATTTTACAATGAGGTCTTTGATCGATTTTCATATCACTTTTGTATGTAGTGTGAAGTGGCAGTCCAACTTCATTCTTTAACATGTGTCTTAGCACCATTTATTAGAAAGACTGTTCTTCCATTGAATTATCTTGGCTTCTTTGTAAAAATTCAGCTTAACATAAATTTAAAGTTTTATTTCTAAGCTCCCAGCTTTATCCCATTGATGGATGGGATTTTTTTTTTTTTTTTTTTTGGCTATGTTATGTTAGCACCACATAGTCTTGATTACTGTAGCCCTGTTTTATTTTGTGTTTTTGTTTGTAGTGTTGAAATCTGGAAGTATGAGACCTCCAACTTTATTTTATTTTCTATGTTTGTTTTGTCTATTCTGCGTCTCTTGAAAATTTTAGGGTAAGTTTGTCAACTTTTGCAAAAAAAAAAAGTCAGCTGGGGTCTTGGAAGGGATGGCACTGCTTCTGTAAGTCAGTCAGGGAAGTATTGACACATTGACAGTCCCCACATTTATTTTGATCTTCTTGAAGTTCTTTCAATAATGTTTTGTAGTTTTCAGAATACAAATCTTATAATTTTATTAGTTTATTGCTAAGTATTTTACCTTGTTGATATACTATAAATGGAATTTTTAAAAATTTCATCTTTGGATTGTTCATTGCATGTGTGTAGATTTTCATCATCTTGTGTCCTATAATATGGCTACTGGAATCTGAGGTTCCTATTGCTTATTCACTGTTATATGGAAGACAAGGGAGACAGAAATTGATGGAGGGAATGAGGTTTATTCAAAGAAGAAGACAGAAATTGAGGACACTTCCCATCTCAAATCTCTATTTCACAGAGTTTTAGGGTATAAAGAGTTTTTGTGGAGATGAAAGGAGAGTACAGAGAGACAATGAGCAAAGTTGTGTCTTCTTTCCTTTTCTCTGGGAACATTCAAACTGGAGTTTGCTCTCCTGTAGCTAGTTAGTTAGAACCTTAGGAAGAGCTTCTCTTCAATAAAAGGATTAGGAAGGAGTGGTAGGCAAAAGAAAGGGGGGGAGGGAAGCGGCAGTTTTAAATGAACCCCTATTTTATAATATTTATTAAATTGCTTTCAAATACTGTATGTGTTTGTATTCCTTAATATTTTTTATAAAAAGATCATTTTACTTCCTTCCTAATCTGGATAATTTTATTCCTTATTATTACCTAATTTTTCTGGTTATAATCACTAGTACAATGTTGAATAGAGATAACAAGAGTGGACATCCTTTTTTTGATAGGGGTAGTTATTGTTCATTTATTTGTTTGGTGTTATTACTGCAGCATACCATAGCCTTTGTTTTACATAGTGTTTGAAAAAGAGTGCCACTTGTCAGTAGCAATTATTTTTTAAAGTTTTAAAATATGGCTACCACTTCATGAAAGGAGGTTTACTTCCATGTGTCTGTGGGTGTTTTTTGTTTTTTTTTTTTTTTTTTTTGGTATTTTGAAATACTACATAAATTTACTTTTTCTTCTTTTATTTTTATTGTTTTTACATTTACTTACATGTGTATACATTGTTTGTGCCACCTCCCCCTTAACCTCCCACTTCCCTCCAGGAAGAACCTGCTCTGGTGGACATCCTTGTGTAGAAACTGGTTTCCTAATATTAGGGGGAAACATTCAGTCTTTTATCACTAAGTATAATGTCATTCATTTTCTTTTGATATCCATTAGAAGTTAGAGAAGTTTCTATTCTTAGTTGCTGAGTGGCTTCTTTTTTTTTCAATCGTGAAATGGTGTTGGACTTTGTTAAATGATTTTTTGGTATCTATTGTGATGATCATGTGTTATTTTCTATATTCCATTAATATGCTATATGAGACTGAGTTTCATATTGTGAGCTAACTTCGCATTTCTGAGACAAATATGAAGTGAGAAAGAATGGAAGATACACTGTACATATAGCACAGTGCTATATCTGTCTAGGCTTGAGTACAGAACAGTGCAATTTTACTTTTGTAACTAGGCTTGATTCTTCCTTAGAGAGAAACACCTCAATGATTCTTGTTATAGGACAGTGGCAACAATGAAATAAGACAACCTTTCTTTTCCAATTCCTTTGGAGAGAGAGAGATTGATGGAAAACGATGCAAACATCTTCCTGGCACAGATGGGCAATGCATTTTGCTTGGGGCAGTTCTGGCTGACCTAGCACACTGGAAAGAGTTCCAAGAATCACATCAACAATGCTTTAGCAAGTGAAGAAGTTGGCTGGGAAAGGAATAGCAACAGGAACTAAATATGGACTGGCTGGCTAATCTCTGATGGGGAAACCAAGATCTTGTGGGCAAAATGCTACAGGGAATTTGCTTGGACTCAAAGGGATAGCATGAGACAAATGTAAGGGGAAGGACTATTGGGAAGAATACCTTGCACCAATGGATTTGCAGACCAACTCCCTCCTTTTCCTTCTCTGAAAATTATGCATTCCTCATGGCTGTTGTACATGGTTGTTGTATGTGCATTTCTAGTATAAGGAATCCAAAAAGACAACTTGAGAATTGCCTGAAGAAAGCCTACATAGTGTGTGATAAACTAAACAGATGATATGAATGCCAACACCTAAGCTTCTTCCCAAGTTCATGTACCTGAAAGGGTAGACACCATGTGAACAGGTCTTTTCCACAAAATGCTGGAGTCTGTAGGAGAAGGCTATGACTTTTTGTCATTTTTGGTTTTGCTTGCTGAAAGAATAGTAAAATACTGGACATTATCAGCTTTATTTTTAAGTCCGTGAACTTATTGGGTTAAAAGAGACTTCAGTAGTTCCTTTACCAAGATAAGGAATCATTAACATGATGATATGTTTAAGTTTTTCTTTTCATAATGGATTCAAGTTGACAATGGATACTATTTTTAAGAAGAAAAAACAATGCAGCCCTGTTTGTGTCTTCATCAGTTTGGCTGCTACAACAAAGTACTGTACAGAATAGTTTACTTATAGTGAGAGTTCTCTTCTAGGTTGCAGACTGCTCATTTCTCTTTGTATCATCACATGGCAGAGAGTGAGCAATCTCTGGGGTCTCTAATCCTATTCAAGAGGGTTCCACCCTCCTGATCTAATCACTTCCCCAAACTCCCAAAAGGTCCCACATCCCTAGTACCATCACCTTAAGAGTTAGGATTTCTACAAATGAATTTTGTTGGGGTTATAAACATTCAGTACACAACAGTGAACCCTCCCACAGATTCTCTGAGACATTTTGGGGTATCTCTTAAAATTCTGCCACTACCAGTAGGCAGGGCTGATTCCTGGATCCATCACAAATATCTAGGAATTAGTTTTTGATTAAAAAAAAATTTTTTTTAAGTTTTATGTAACTGTTTTTGGTTATTGATGTTCCCCAAGTCACTGTGACTTTTATAAAGCAAGGTTATGACAATTAGGCCTGTGACTTAGGCTTTTCCAGGACTGGGACCACTGGCTTAGACCTTTAGCTTTTGGGAAGTGAGATGCAAGGTGAAGGGAAGAGACAGAGAGCTAGAGCTTCAAACCTTACTGCTAGTTCCTACAGCTAGAGGATCACCACTTTCTAAAGGAAGTGAAAGCTTATACTTGGCTATTTATGGGGAACACCTTTTCAGTCTGCTCTTGAAGAAAAAGCCCCATTCTATTACTCTGCAGAAATGGCTGTAAACATTTATGAATCCTGAGCACTCTGAGCACAAGGTGGGAAGGGTGTTCAGAAGCAACTTGCTCACTTGCTAGCATACTGCAGGCCACTTGTAAACACTATCTCCTTGAACATTGGGCTCACTTCATTTCATTTCCCGCTTCTCCCTTTGACTTATTCAGAGTTTCATCTAAGGCCAACTCCTCCTTCCAAGGTGATAGTATATCAGAAGTTAAAGGGTTGCCCTGCTCCATTTCTCTTCCAGCATCCCCATTCTGTGAACAGGGCCTGTGGTCTTGGTGCAGGGATGTATTCATGGCCCTGTGAAAGGAAGGCAGTTAATCAGGAGGTAACCAAAGTCCTTTGGAGCAAGAAGTATGAGACTGAATGACATGTATCCAGCCACAGATGTACTAATTTAATTTCATGCCCCTAACATCAGCTGCTCCTCTCCACTTAAAAGGAACATTTGCATCCATCTGTCATCATCTCCCCCTTTCATTTTAAAATCTCTTTGCTCCCTTTTCTTTCCCTCCACTTCTCCTCCATCACAATTTGATGAAATAATGGGACACATTTAAAATCCAAACTCAGGCAATTCAAATTCTGAACCAATGTGATTTTGTTCCACTCTAAGTCAACCTCTAAGGATGTCTGGGGAGTGGAAATCAAGGGGCCAAACAAAAAGCAAGTGAGAGAGGAAAGATTTCGAATGCAAATCAGCCTCCTCAGCCTATTTGAAACAACCTGCTGTGAACTGGGCTAGAACGTATGGCCCATTAGCACCTTGTTAGGCTGTCAGAGCTGAAGCAGCTGAACAGGGCGATAAAGGGGAGGAAATGTTGAGACCCTTTGGAGCTCAGCCTCAGCTTTTTCATATTCCACCCTACCCACTTCTGGGACCCAAAGGGCTGGGTTAGTGAGAGTTGCTAAAGAGAAAAGGAAGGTAGGAGAAAACAACTTAATTCAACTTGTTAAGTGGTACTCTGTCATAGCAAAAAGGTATGCAGAGGTAAATTTATGTTATCCAGGTTGGGGGGTGGCAACGGGCTTTTAAAAGGGGATCCCAATGTACTTGTTATTTCCTGCTTCATTATATATCTATTTGAGATTTAGCAAAAACACAAAGGATATTAAGGATTGCATGGTGAAATCTCAGAGATTAAGTCTTAATCTTCACAGGACAAACTTCAAATATAAAAGACATGGTTGACATGCATATTCATAGACATTCCCCTGCAAATGCTTTTAAGGATGCACTGGTTGTTTCAGGATTTGGAGAGAGGAAAGCTTACTAGAATATCCTTGATCACTTCCCTTGACAATGCTTTGGTTGAGAGCTAGGGTTAGTGACATTATCTCTAACACCATGACCTGTAGGTTACAGAAAGATCGTAGGTCTTCCTGGTGACACTATTTATTCTTTGATATTAAAGATATTAGACATTCCATTACCAGGCATTGGGAGTATTTGCTTCTTTTTCATCCTAAAAATGAAAGCAGTTATCTGATTTAGTATAAAATAAACTAGAAGAGCCTTACTGACTTTAATGGACCATAAGAGATGGGATAAAAGAAATCTGTGACAGGGTTTCACCAAAGGTTTCCTTGGGATAGGGGTACCTGTAAGGCCAGGCTTAATGAGCTTGGAACCCCTCAGGGTCAATAACCTTACAAATTTAGGACTTATGAGCAGAGAAACAAAACAATACAATGACCATGTGAGTAGAGGTTGGGAAAAGGTAGTTAGTTACTAGACAATCTGTGGTTCTCCCAATGTACCCTGATATTTTCAAGCCAAACTTCTCTGAAAGCATTTAAAAATCTTTCTGCTGTCATTAGCAGGACAGTTTTAAATACTTTTGTTTGGAGCAAGAGGATAGATTTCATGACCACTGCCTAAGGTCAGCAGAATGTTTGTGAGTTCTCAGGTAGGCTTAAATGCCAACAAGAGATAAACAATCCAAGGGTATTTGTTATAGTTTTTATTTCAGACTGGAGATGGAGATTAGGATTTACAATACAAGAACAATTCTTTTGTCTCTGTCAGGATAAAAAATGAGTAAGAAATAACCATATTATACATCATTTATAAAAGTGCAAAACAGGTGCAAAAATTTGCAGATTTTTAAATAGTGCAATGTAAGTGCTAAACGCAAACAGTCTTTGGCTTTCATTCCTAAGGGAGCTTTCTCCCACTTCTTTCTATAGGCAGGATCCCTGAGCCTTAACTCGACATCCAGCTTTCCTTAAGGGATATGGAAATGTCCCTGGGACAGCTGTGCTCTGCTGGCTAAGGAGCCCACAAGGTTAATGAACACCCACAAAGACTGAGGTGGAGAGAGAGCATCCTTCACTGGATGATTAGCATGCTAGCATTCTTTCCTCAGTGGTAATGATGGTCAAGAAGGTGCCTGGTGATAGAGGGGAGAATGGAGGGAGGGGTGCTGCTTCTTCTGCCTCAAACGCTTATTAAAATTCATTTCCATTCAAATAGCCATCCTCTGATTTTCATCATCAAATAAGCACACACTGTACATATTTAACAGGCAGGAGACCTGGGCCGAGTTCATGTCTTTTTGAAGTGAAAGCCTGTTCTCTTAATGAGTGTCCACGCTTATCTCTGTATGTAAATTTCTCCCCTCTCCTCTTCCTCACCCCCTCCACCTTATTGCTACCTCAGTTTTGGGGATCTTTGATGGGCAGCCTAGAAGCCATTATAATGATAATTCATGTGGAGCAGAATGGAGTCTCCTCATCTTGTCTAGCTCATTATGAAGGTGAAGCCCTCTGGAGGGCAGGCTGGCTGGGAAAGAACAGGTTTAGTTATTTTTTCCTCTACTAGAGGCAGAGGCAGGACAGAAGTGTTTTCCTTACTTCTGTGGGCCACGGGTATTTCTCCCTCTAGAGCTGGCCTCTACGCCCAGGTATGGTGATTGCCTCTTGGTGCAACTGGGAACTGCCATCAGTTGGACAGTATTTCAGCTCAGGCATTTCTACACTGAGCAGCTGCTGGAAACAGCTGGGCCTACCCTATAGTTGTCAGGGAGAAACCAAGTGGTAAATGTGAATGTATTGAGCAGCCATAAAGGGTTTGTGTGATCTGATAATTCAGAACAAAAGAAAGATATTGCCCTCTCTTGTGGTGTGCCAGGTAGAATCTGGTAAGGCTTATTTTAATTTTTTAAACATAAGGAACACACAAAAAATTACTTGAAGGCTTTGGAAATCTCAGAGATCATGGTCAAGAAGTATATCGAGGGCTAAGGTTGGTGGCCCATGCCTGTAATCCCAGATACTTAGGAGGCAGATGTAGGAGGATTGTAGTCTGAGACTGGGCCCAGGCAAAAAGTGAGAGACCCTGTCTGAAAAAATAAAGCCAAAGGAGTTAGGGGCATGGCTCAACTCATAGAACACTTGGGCAAGAATGAGACCCTGAGTTCCAAAAAGAAAGAGTATCAATAAACAGCCATATTAGCAGGTAAGAATTCTATTAATCTCAGGGCAAGATTTTGTTTTCTAGCATGATTCACTTTGTAAATTAGCTCGGTATAATTAAAGACCAATCAGGGAAGGATAATAAATAGCTTTCTTTTATTTTCTTTTTGTTTTTCTCTCAATTGTCTTAGTAAAAAAAACCAAAAACCAAAACAAAACAAAAAAACCCACCCCTTTTATGTCTAACATAACTGAAAATCTCATGGGCTGAAAACAATCTTTTTTTTTTTTTTTTTTTTGTTCCATCTGCAAAGAGTCCTGATAGGGAGAGTAGTGAAATAAGTTAGTTTTATAAAACATATGCCGAAACAAAATATAAAATAAGTGAGATTTTGGGTAAAGAAATAGAAAATATTTCTTGTTCAGAGTCTGGTTCTTGTGATTTCTTTCTTCTGTTGAAACATATTGTGTCTCCTAATTTTAGAGACTTGATTATTCATAGGAAGTTCATTCTGGTGAAAATGGCTCTGTGTTTTTCAACAAAGAAATTGGACAAGTTCAGAAAGTTTTCTAATCTTCTCATCTGACTACCGAGAGAAAATAGTTGGCCCCAGGATTCTGCAGTGCTTGCTAGGAGTTCATTCCTAATCCTAGGGAGATCTCAAGAATTACCTGGTCCAGCCTAATTTAGACGCCAAATGACCTGACAATATCTGGTTCTTTATTGCTTTAGTCGTATTGTTTTTCACTTAGGGAATGCCACTCATGGCTTGTTGAACACTAAGAATAAAGTAACATGGATGTCGAATTATTAGAGTAGCTGTTTCAGTCTCATCAGTAACAAGATTGGCAAATGTTCCTGTTCTTATCTGTAACAAAAACTAACTAAAGCACGGTGAAGGATTCCAGGAGAGGCAATATGGATGAAACCATTTATTAGATTTACAAGAGCTGAAGGAAAGGGCTAAGGATTTTCATCTTCTATGCTTTATTGAGAAAAGGACCAATGACTCAGACTATCAGGACAGCATCTCCAAGGCAGAATTGAAACCTTCAAGTAAATAAAGAATATGTGTATATATTTTAGAAGTAGAGGGATCAAAGGCAAAAGTAAGAAATGCATGTGAACCTCCAAATACATTGGATGGAAATGTCTGCCACATTCATGCAGCAACTGTAAATAAATAACACTGTAAATAAATATCTCATTTCAGAAGGCTTTTTTTTTAATAATAATAATTTTATTGAGCTATAATTCACAGACCATATAGTTCATTCTTTACAGTGTATATAACTCAATGGCTTTTAGTATGTTCACAAAATTGTGCAAGCATCATCACAGTCAATTTTAAGACATTTTTATCATTTAAAAAAAAAAACATATCCATTGGCAGTCATTCTCCATTTTCTCCATCCCTCATCCCCTCAAGCCCTAGACAACCATTGATCTACTTTCCATTTCCTTAGATTTGCCTCTTCTGGGTATTTCATGTAAATGAAATTATATAACATGTGGCCTTTTGTAACAGGCTTCTTTCACTTAGCACAATGTTTTCACAGTTGATCCATGATGCTGTATGTATCAGTATTTCACTCCTTTTTATTACCAAATAATACTCCATTGTATGGTTATGCCACTTTTGTTTATCCATCATCAGTTAATTTGTTTATCCACTACTTGACGATTATAAATAATGCTGCACAAATTCTTGTGTGGAAATGTATATATTTCAGAAGGGGTCGAATTTCTGGGCTCTATAATGTTAGTTTTTCTTTTTTTTTTTTTTTTCCTTTTTCTTTTATTATTCATATGAGCATACAAGGCTTGGTTCATTTCTCCCCCCTGCCCCCACCCCTTCCCTTACCACCCACTCCGCCCCCTCCCTCTCCCTCCCCTCAATACCCAGCAGAAACTATTTTGCCCTTATTTCTTATTTTGTTGTAGAGAGAGTATAAGCAATAATAGGAAGGAACAAGGGGTTTTGCTGGTTGAGATAAGGATAGCTATACAGGGCGTTGACTCACATTGATTTCCTGTGCGTGGGTGTTACCTTCTAGGTTAATTCTTCTTGAACTAACCTTTTCTCTAGTACCTGTTCCCCTTTTCCTATTGGCCTCAGTTGTTTTTAAGGTATCTGCTTTAGTTTCTCTGTGTTGAGGGCAACAAATGCTAGCTAATTTTTTAGGTGTCTTACCTATCCTCACCCCTCCCTTGTGTGCTCTCGCTTTTATCATGTGCTCATAGTCCAATCCCCTTGTTGTGTTTACCCTTGATCTAATGTCCACATATGAGGGAGAACATACGATTTTTGGTCTTTTGGGCCAGGCTAACCTCACTCAGAATGATGTTCTCCAAGTCCATCCATTTACCAGCGAATGATAACATTTTAAAGATTTATTTCTTTTCTCTCCATTGGAAACCAACGCACCAAACATCAGGTGATATTAGGCAAAATTATTACTTGGGTCATGTGAGATGCATGTGTGTGAATAAATAAAAGTAAGAACTATGTAAAAGAGAAATAAATACTTTTCAATTGAAAAACTGCACAAGAGAATTCTCTCCTTTTGACAAAATGGTATTATTATAGTAAGTCAAATTGGCTGAAAGAAATCTTTTCTGTGTTTGAAAGTGTCCTGGGCACATGTGTGTTTGAAAACTAGGTAAATCTAAAGGTGTTTTCTTTAGAACATTGACAATTTGAAATTCTCATATGTTCATTCAGGGTTTCATATTTTTAGTGTAGACACTGATTTCAAAATCTGGTTTTGGCCTATATTCCATCAGACACAGCTGGGTTCAGGCCCCACTTTGTTATTTACAAACTATGTGATCTGGGGCAAATTTATTTACCTTTATTTTAGCTCAGTTTTGTCCTTTATAAAACAGGGATAATAATATTCCTTGGTGAAAAAATAAAACTTGAAAATTAAATTAAAGCAGTTATTTCAGAACTCAATAATAAATGTTGACTGTTACTATTTTTTAGAAAAATGAATGATGGAAACCTGAACCATTCTAGAGGTGAGCTATCTTAAGGTAAGAAGGGGCCAAGAACCAAGAGTTCTTTAGGAGTGTCTGATCATTGTGGAACACGGAGGCTAACATTTTAATTCCATTAAAAAAAATACCCAGTGAGATTCAACTTACACATTCAACACTCTCCCGTAAACTATATTCAAGTAAGGAAAGTAAGAAACGTACACAATTTCTTTTGTTCTAAGAGAGAAACACTCATTTATTTAACAAGCATGTACTGAATACCTGGCAGATAACTGTTTATGTGGTAGAGATTCAGCAGTGAGCAAAACAGATGAATTGCTTTACTTGGTTGAACTAGGAACATTTGAATGAATGTTCTTTGCTTTTGGAAGAAAAAATTCTAAACTTTATGATGACAAGTAGTAGTGATTTCTGAATAAATATCTTTAAGTCAAAATGCTTCGCTTACCTCTATCCAACAACCATAAAATTGTGATCCATTTCTCAAAACTACAAGATGATTAGAGACAAAAATTTTATAGACAAAGAGATAAAATCTTAAGGAAAAAAGTGTACACTTCACTGTGTTTCCAGACTCATGCTCATATCCATTAAGCTTTTCAATTTGACATAAAGATAATAATTTTCTCTATATATCCATATCTGTATTTATATCTTTCTCTCCATCTCTCCATGTAAGATTCCTTAGGAATGGTATATCCAAGTTAAGTTATTTCATAACTGAGAGTCTATATTTTATCTAACTTGACTGCTTGGCACATTTCAGCTCCTACCCCTTTATTTCCACTTCTAGTTTATAGCAATGTACTTTTGAACAATTTCTCCATAGTACTGAAAACCCTTTATGTGACTGAAATGTATCCAATTATAAAATAGTTCCTGTAAATACTGGCGAGAGCTCTATCAACCTGCCTGTGGGAACAAGGTAAAAACTTAATGTTAATGGGTCCTGCCACTCTGCTCCTAAAATACAAAATTATTGAGTTAAAGACAACACAATTATTAGCAAATCTGGTGACATCATGAAATGTTAAAGTATTTTGTTCATTGGACACGCACATTTGTCCTTGGTCTGCCTGAAGGCTTCATGTGTCCTAGGTGATATTGATCTTCATTGAATTTTAAAATCCCAGCAGCAAAAACAAACCAGATGCCCTCCTACCCACTCACAAATGAAGACGAATGCATGCGATTGTCTTTCAGAACTCTCAATATTCCAGACTGCAATATGCAGTGAGGATTCCCCTGCTTGTGCAAAAAGGGAGTAATGATGTGTGTCCCCATCCATAGTCCTAAAAAGACTGCCTTGACTTCAGATGTTAGATAGCCATTCCTAAAGTCAGTAGTAAACATTAAAGAATGTTTAAAAGCATGGTTCTGGCGTAGTGCTGTTTTCATTTACAACTATTTTTCACAATGCTGATTTACTAAGAGTGTCTTTTTAATTACCATCCTCTCGCCTCTCTCTCTCTCTCTTGATTGACCTTGGGTCATGGGAAGAAAATGTCAGCATTTGCAGGGGGAAAGGAACTTGTATTTATTAAAGGCAGATGGTTGAACTATAGCTACAATTTATCACTTCCTATTATAAAATCTTATTTCATAAAAATTACAGTTAAGATAAAACAAAAGAAATGACTCTGCAGGCTAACTAATTAAGAGAAAAATCCTATAATTTACCAGTTTACGCTCATGGAAAATACTGATCTGTAAGGGCCTAACTATCTACCACCCATTGTGTGGAATTATAATTTGAAAACTGATAACTAAGTAGTATATGAAGGACTTCAAGCGCCAGAATTGTACAGCACTAACAGTTAGGATTGGAATTCCATGAAAAACATTGACAGTGGTGCTGAGATATGGATGAGGTATTGAAGTTCATGTGCCAGCTGTTATATATCTGTTGTATTTTTATCAGTATCAGTATGAAGAAGAGGGTTAATGAATTGGGAAGGAAATCTGAAGTTTGGTATTTTTGAAATTATTAAATACAATGACTTTACATCATCTTATATCATAGCCACCTGAGCTCTTTCAGAATAGGTTCAGGGATTTCTCTACATAGTGGAATTTAAGACTAGAAAATAGGGTAGGTATAAATTTAAGATTTCTGGTCTTGTATCATAAAGTGATTCATGTATCTCTGGCTCTATGGAAAAACAAAATAAAAAATATCTGCAATTCTAATGTGAAATATATTTGAAATTTGTTTATTATAGAAAATAAATTGCTAGGATTTGATATATAGCAAATTCTTCACAGCTGTGACTATCCAGATAAAAGAACATAGGAATGATAATTGTAAGAGAATGCTTCATCAATTTTTGTGAATTAGTTGATTTATTAAATGATATACATTGAGTTTTGGACAAAAGATGTAGCAAGCCCTCTACTACAAATGTGTTTTTATTGTTGCTCTTGCTGTTTTAATTATTTATTGTTATCTTTACAACAGATAGGGTCAACGAACTCATCCTCAATTCAATAAACTCAATTTATGAGTTAATTATGATCACCAGAGGTTCTTGGAAAAACCTCTTTCGTTTTCTTCTTTCTCTTCATCTCTACCCCATTATTTCTCAGTGAGTAGTTTTTGTCTTACTAATTTTAGTCTAAGTTACAATATTTTAAATAAAAGTTAATTGTGATAAGACATAAAGTTCTCTCTGCATGATCTAATAGTGACAGAAGGTTTTCTTGAACTCAAAAAATAGAAACATATCAGAGAGATAGCCAGACCTTTAATCTGGAATCCAAAGGATAAAGTAGCATCCTGTTTGCATATGTGAAAATGGGAATAATAGGAACTATCTCAGTGTGTGATGAGGATTAAGTTAAATATCTGCAAAATGCCTGGCATTTGGTGTGCACTTTAAGAGAATTGTTTATTTTTAGTTATGTCTCTATTCTACTAAAAATTTTTAGGGGGGTTGCTGCTGGGGATGGAATCTGCTCATGTTAAGCACATGCTCTACAACTGAGCCAAATACTAGCCCTCTTACTCTTCTTATTTTCTCAACGGGACCAGAATGGACATGGAGATCTCGAAAATTCTGAAGTTGGTCTTTGAGTAAACATTAGAGAGTAAAGCATTGTCTTATTAATCTACCCTTTCTGAGATGAAA
The DNA here is from genome assembly GCF_047511655.1 of Castor canadensis. NCBI lineage: Eukaryota > Metazoa > Chordata > Mammalia > Rodentia > Castoridae > Castor > Castor canadensis. The sequence goes on from NC_133396.1 coordinate 123,786,654, forward strand.
AGTTAACCTGGTCTTCAAGCCCAGGGAGTTCTTGTGTTTGATCCCACTTTGTTTATGTATGATTTTTCTCTTGTATATATCTCTGATGCCTTCTTCCTGAATAGTGAATGCACTTTCACCATGCTCAGTCAATCATGGGTCCGGAAAGCTTCTGTACTCATCTCAGGGCAGAAGTTGTTACCTAGAAGTGCTGAATCCAAAATCTGCTGAAGAGAAGGATTCCAGCTTCAGGGTATGGCTAGGGACGGAGCTCAAGTAGAGTGCATGTTCGAGGTCCTGGGTTCAATATGTAGCACCAAAAAAAAGAGCAAAATTTCAGAGTTCAGGATAACCTCTATATTTTGTCTTACCTATTTTTCTTTCTGTAGTGATGAAAGACACAGGCATGTCTAGTTTCTGGCTGGAAACTTACTTGTAATCCAGGCTGCCTTCAGCACTCTATGTGTCCCTGTTTTCTTGAAGGTATTGGGGCTTGAACTCAGGGCCTTATGCTTGCTAAGTGGAGGCTCTACCACTTGAGCTATACCTTTAGCCTTTTTTGCTTTAGTTATTTTTCAGATAGGATCTCACATTTTTGCCCAGGGCTAGCCTCAGACTATATTCCTACTACCTATCCCTCCCAGTAGCTGGGACCACACGTATATGCCACCACTTCCAGTGTATTTGTTGCGATGGTGTCTTGCTAACTTTTTTCTGGGACTGGTCTTGAGCCACAATTCTCCCGATCGCTCCCTCCTGAGTAGGTGGCATTACAAGCAAGAACCATTGCACCTGGAACCTTGGTTTTCAGTTGGGAGGCATCTTCTTAAATTTGTTTTATTCCTTCCAAGTCATAAAATCTATGAGCATCTTTGTTCCAAGTCTGGGTGGGTGTCTCCCTGTAAGTTTCAATATATATTGTGTACAGATTTAAAATTTCTCATTATCTTTTTTGTTGGTTTGTTATATTTCTACTTCTGTTTTGTTTATATAGGTAAATAAAAGTGACTAAGCTCATAAATAATGTGATTTTTTTTTTTTGGTGGTACTGAGGTTTGAACTCAGGGCTTCACGCTGCAAGGCAGGTGTTCTACCACTTAAGTCACTTCTCCAGCTCCATACATAACATGGTTAATTACATACTAATATTATAATTACCTCTGTCTCAGGTAGATATCCAAAATTTTTGGATGTTTGCACTATAACTCAAGTGATCTGAGGGGAGTATTTATAACTTAGGTGAGTTGAATTATTAGTTTGATCTAGATGAAAGTTGCATATCTGTGTTTTTTGCATGTAAGCATTTTTCCCCAGTAAATATTAGTCAGCATTATGTAAGATTTGAGTATGCTAGCTCCATATTCTGTAGTTGTATACAAAATGCTATACAATTCCAGTCCTCAGGAGGCTGAGGTAGGAGGATCTCAAGTTTGATGCCAGTCCTGACTATACAGTGATGCCCTGTCACAGAACAAAACAAAAAAGTAAACAAAAACAGAAAACATACAGATTCATATGCCTTTACCAGATGAAGTTCAAACTTTGGTTTGGTAATTATTTCTTTTTTCAGGTCTTTGTTCGATCTGTCCACAGATCTGGATGGATGGCACAGAGGAGCGAAAAGGAGGGAAGATGGTTCATAGTCCTAGACCTAGGACTAATGTCACATCTGGACAGGAGTCTGCTGAACCCCATATCCTCTGGGTCCGTTCTCTGATAAGCCAGCACAGTAATCATGCACAGTGTGGGAATCATCTTTTATTCTACACATTCTCTAGGACTTGCTTGTGGAGTTGGAGGGTGAAAATCTTGTTTGTTTTAATATTTCAGAAATTCACTTGTATTGCAAAGTTGTTTTGAATAGTCAACTGTTGAATCTTTGGCTACCCCTGTGTGCAGAGTAAGAAGATAATTGCTCTGATCCCAGGGTGAACCATCTGCTGGTACAAATTGCTCTGCTATCTGCTTCATTGAAACACTTGTGTTTGTTATATTATGGTGAAATGCTCATGAAACGTGGTTTATACTAAGCTATGTTCCTGGAAAATTTGATTCTATAAATGGGCAGAAGACTTTTAATTGCAAAGGCTCTTCTCTCTCTTTAGACTTCTACACTGCTTTGCTGACTTGATCTAGGGCCCTGGAGAGCCAACATCTTGTGATAGTGGCTGATTATTGATGCCTGGGAAGATACAGCAGTGACAATCCAAATTTATAGCACTTGTAATGGATTCTGAAATCTCTTTCAAAAAAACAGCATTCCTGAGTTCTAGAATCAGGAAAAATATGTCTTGTTATTATGATACAATTCTAAAGGTCCTGTTGATGCTACTATTAGAGAGATCAGTGCCTCCCTCTCAGCTTTATACTTGTATTATACTATTTTATTATTACACAAGTTAGGGCAGACTGTGATTTGATCAATGCCCATCCTTTACATTCTTTATTTTGGTGTGTTAACACGTGATTAATGACATGTGATGTCATATTTTTTCACTTGTTTCTCTCACATGGATCTGCAAAATGGAACAAGAGGAGAAAACAATGACTTAAGTAGGGAACCAGTAGAGTGGGGCTTTCAATGAGCAAGATGATGTTAACATTTGGAGGTGGATTTCACAATTCTCCAGGCATCTCTGTTGGATGTTCTGGAAATAAGAGTGGTGAAAGACAGAGACAGTGTTGGAACATTAGCAATTTCTTCCTATGTTAATATATCTTACTCAGGAGTGAACACATCTAATGCTAATTTACTTATCCATCTATAATTTTAAAAGACCTAAAACAAAGATTCAAAAACATTGGCAGTTTTGCTCAGACTGAATATTCCAATGAGTTCTACCACCTGAGGCCTATTGACACAGTATGGATATTAGGCAACCTGGAATCACCAAGTTGGGCATCTCCCACCATTATCCTTATGATCCATGATGATTGGCACACACCAACTATTTCTTTGGGTGGCATGACTTTACAAATGATATATGCAGATTCTATATACAAGGCTGAGAGAGAGAGTCAGTCAACCCAGCTTCAAACAAGAAGTTATGTATGTGACCAGTGAGAGCCTTCTATCATTCTCTGCTAGGCTAGACTAGACAGAAAGGAATTTAGATCCCTGCGTGGTAAAGTTAGTTTTAAAATCCCTCCTTTATCTTCTGACCTGTTTTGGACAGCCAGGACCAAGAGCAGAGCTATTTATTTGAAATATCTCTTCTCTCTCTCTTCTCCACCCTTCATCAGTTTGATTCCCTTTTTATTATCATTATTTATGTTTTGTATAACTAGAAAAATAATTTGTCATGGATTACATCTTATTTGCAAGAAGCTCTAGTAAGATGGCAACAAGGCATGCACAATATATCATAATTTAGCAGCTTCTCTTGTAACTATACCGAAGTAATGGTGGAAAAAATACATATAAACAACTCTGAGGACAGATTTTGAATGATCCAGTAATTTTGATTTATACTTGGTATTTGATGGAACTGTATTAGCAGTTAAAGTCAGTGGCTAAATGATTCCCAGCACAAAATGAGCCAGAAATACAAAAGAAGCTTTACAATACACAATTGAGAGTGCTGAGCCTCCCGGCTTAGATTTCCAAAGTGCAGTGTAAATTACAGGCCTAGTTGTCACTTTTAACTAACAATTCTTCCCAATATGGTCTAGCTAGGTTATTTTTCCACTATTCCTTTATGAAACAGTAAATGCCAGCTTAATTCCATTGGCTTTTGTAAAGCAAATTGCCTCATCTCTTATATCTACTGCAGAGAAGGAGTGAATCTCCCAGCTCTGATCACAGTAAGTTGCACTCAACAAACAACATGAGGAGCCTGGGACTGGTTAAAAATGCTGCTCAAGTCTGTTAATAGCATGGGGCTCTGGTCAGCTTGAAGTGATTGTGGTCTCCCTGAGTGCTCTTGCTGGTAGGACTCTCATATTCCTCTGTTTTCCTGCTGACCCACTATGCCTTCCAAGACCCTGATGGCCACTTCCTCTTTACTTGTTTCCTATATGTTTTTTCTTATCACAAAGAAGAAAGAAATGAAATCTTTGTAAATCAAAATCAAACACTCAAACCAATATTAGTAGAATGGGGATGAAAATCCAAACACCAATAAAAGTTTCAAATCTAACCAAGCAAAATATTAGGTATGCAGATCTGGCTCTGCAGTGACTCATAGAGACTGATTTCTGTTATTTGACTTGCTAACTACGGGCAGTTTTTGTGGTTTTGAGAATTGAATCCAGGATCTTGTACATGCTAGGCAAGTACTCTACCATTGAGCTACATCACCAGCCCATTTAAAAAAAATTATTTTGAGATAAGCTTTCACTAAATTACCCAGGCTAGCCTCAAAAAACCCATCCTTTTGCCTCAGCCTCCTAAGTGGTAAGATAAGAAGTATAGGTCACCACACTCAGCACCCCGGGCAATGTGATTGTGTTTTCACAGCATTATTTCTTAATCAGAAACAGATCCCCAAAGACTAGAGTTGTTTTGAGAGAAAGAACATCCAAATGTGAGGTCTCTGATCCTGCCAGGCTATGTAGGGAAACCAACAGATTTACACAAATGCTTCGGGAAACTGTATGACAGCAGCAATGTGGAAAGTCTTAATCAAGTGTTTGGAAGTGAGGCTGGAGGTGTGAAGCCCTAAGTTCAAACCCCAGTCCTGCTAAGGGAAAAAAATTTGGATGTGGAATGAAAATTTTCTTCCTTTAGCCTATCCATGTATAGAATATAGTCAATACTTACATCTACCTGTTGGTTTTTATTGCTATATTTTGAATCAAAGCATACAACCTCTAATACTACCATTATTATTTAAAAAGAATTGTTGTAATCATTAAATCACTTATTTACTCACAAAATATTTACTAAACTTTTACTTTTGTTAGGCATCATAGTTGGCCATTAAGGATATAAATGTGAACACTGATTGGCCACTGTTTTTACAGAACTAAGGCATAGTGAGAAGGATAGACATGTTGGTAGACTATTAGGACCACAATTATCCAGTAATATGCACAAATAATAGACAGGAACCAAGAAGCTTATAGACCTTGAAGAGAAAAGAGCCAACTGAGAAAGTTAGGAAAGGGTTTCAAGAGCAAGTGGTGTTTGAGTATGTCTCTAAAAGATGCCTAGAAATTTGTAACTCTTGGGAGAGTTGTAAAAGTGAGGGTGACAAGGTCTGTGGTCACCACTCAATCAGGAAATTTTATTGAGCAATTATTGTTTTCAGCATGGCTAGATGAATGCATCATACCAACACAACTCTGTTATTTACCATGTGATCTTCCAGCCAGATATCTCTTCCAGGACTTAAAGAAGTGAGTAGCACTGTGGGGCGGGGAGGTGGATTTTTGAAGTTCATTACCTAAAGGTCATTTGGAGAACAAGATGAATGTGATACAGCCCCTTTGGAAGTGCATCTTCTACTGAGCTGCCAAAATGCTGCCATTTAAGAAGACACTAGCAGAGTTCTACTTTTTAATTTCTCTGCTCATTAAGCCTTCACTTCTGAGGTGTGAAAATGACTCCAGGCTGGTAATAAACTGCTGGAGAAGTCATTATTTTAAAAATGATCTTGCTCCCAAAGGGGATGGAGTAGTACAAAGCACAATTGCTCCAAGATCAGCTCCTCTGTAGGACAATGATTGTTCAAATGTTTCAGTTATCATAAGAATAAGAAAGGGCTGTCTAGTTATAGTGAGAAAAGATGAAGCGCAAAGTATCCAGACCTACTCAATAGTCATAATAGCCTATTTTTAGGGGGAGGGGAGATGGTACATTTCGATGGGAGAAATTATAGTATTGTTAGCCTGTGTATTATAATGCAAAGGAAATGGAAAAGCTACAGAAAGGACCTACGGAGACAGAAGTCACTTTCACAGAGTTTGGTGGTATGAAAAAAGGGAGGAATACGTTGGAATAACAAAAATGTTATTAATAATAATAAAAAGACCTCCTGAAGCAGTAAATGTCACTTACCATTATTTTCAAGAGAACTCAGTCCTGTGCAGACAGGACCTCTTTTCCACAGGAGGTTTATTCTGCCTCCAAATTAGTGAGGGGCAGAAGAGTTTCTCCTTGTGGATACTTTCCTCAGGCAGTGAGTTCCAGACCTTTGGGGCATTTTGTACACTACACTGTTCTACCTTTCTCCTTTTTTCCCTTCCTCCTTTCTGTTCCTTCCTTTCTTGTTTTCACCCAAATATTTGTTCAAGGCTTGTGGTTGCATCTCTTCCCGTGACATTACTACTTGCAATGCACTCTCTACATTCCTCATTAAAGAAAGTGAATTAAGACATGTTAATTTTAAGAAATTTTTAAGCATGTGGTAGAACCAGTCAGATAATCAGAGAGCCCCTGTGTTGTTGTATACATGGCATTTGGGGGAGTAGAGAGCAAAAAACAATTGCTTGAATGTGGTTAAATCATTATTTTAAGGCGTCTGCTTTTTATCCACCATTTTTAAAGCCTGTGAGCAATCAGCCCCCTCTGCTTGAACCATGTGAGGAGCGTGATTAGTGGGAAATTGAAATAGTCAGTGAATGATGCAGGAATAAGGTTTCTCTTCAGGAGGCAATCTCTTCTCTGGAGATGCAAATTCATTCAGTCATCTCACTTCTGGCCTGGAGCCAATGGATTTCTAAGGGGAAGAAATAAGAGTTAAAAAAAAATCCATATGCAAGGTTCTTCGGTTTTCTCCTGAGATTATTATTTACCGCCATGACAATTTGGTGACAAGTTCTCACTTCAGAATCATCAGAGACTTGGCCTTCATCTAGGTTTATGGTCTTTTGCAAACATAGCACTGATATTTTTCAAGGCATAAAAGGACTAACTGACTTTTTTGGTAACTGCTCTGGGATTCTATGGTCCAAACAATTATAAGTAGCTTCTTACAGCTCATACCTTTATATTATATGGTCAATTTCTAGGTGATCAGTTATTCCTCAATATTTTGACAATCAATACAGTCCCAACTGGGAACTAATGAGAAGACTAAGTTTTGTGGATCTAAACAGGATGCAAAGACATCTGCATAGCAAAGAAGAGGTTATTTGCAAATTATGTATCTGGTAAGGAGTATCCAAATTATGTAGAGAATGCCTACAATTCAATCGCCAAAACGGCCAAAGGATTTGAATATACATTCCTCTAAAGAAGACATAAATCATCAACAGGTATAGGAAAAAAGATAATCAAAACCACAGGGAGACATCATTTCACACAATAGAATGACTATTACTGAGACAACAACAAAAAAAACCCAAGTGTTGGTGAGAATATGGAGCAACTGGAAACCTTGTGCATTTTGCTAGGAATGTGTACCGTTGTAGCCACTGTGGAAAATAGCACACAGGTTCCTCAAAAATTAAAAAAGTAACTATTACACGATTTGCAAACTTATTTCTAGATATTTATCCAGAAGAATTGAAATCAGGATCTCAGAGAGATGTTTGCATTCCCATATTCACGACAGCATTATCCATAATAGTCAAGATAAGGAAGCAACTTAACTGTCCATCAAATGACGAATGGATAAAGAAAATGTGTTGTATGCATGCAATGGATATTATTTAGACTTAAAAAGGGAAAAATCCTGTCATATGCAGTAGCATAGATGAAACTTGAGGACAATATGCTAAGTGACGTAAGGCAATTACAGAAGAAAAATACTGTATGGATCCACTTACAGGAGGCACTAAAAGCCTCAAAGTCATAGAAGCAGAAAGTAGAATGGTGACTGCTAAGGACTCAGGGAAATGGGAAATGGAGAGTTATTGTAAAATGTACATCACAACTGTCACACAAGATGAAATAGTTTTACAGATCTGCAGTACATTGTGTTTAGAGTTAACAATAATGTACAGTACACTTAAAATTTTGTTGATAGGATAGATCTCATGTGTTTTTTTGTAACCACAAAAATATGTATAAAATTTAAAAAATAGAGCACAAAGTAAAGAAGGGAGAAAACGCGGTGACTATAACAGGAGTGAAGTAGTGTATGTTCTCTTCCTTTTTGCTTATATTGATGAATAAAGTTTGTTGCCTAGGAAATTTGGCCAATAGAACCTTTGTAAGCTTATTGGAGTCATTCCAAGAGCTTTACCAAGCTACTACCACCAACTTCATCATTACCATCTCTACCTGCACTGCCATCAATTCAGCTTATCACCACCACCACTGCACTCCCACCATCTTTACCACCTCCACCACCATCTCCACCAGCTCAATTATTCTCGTAATTTATTCATAAACCAGTAAGCAAAAGTTTGTTCCTCTATTCTAATGAAGCATTCACACATTCCCTCTAGTACATTTTTATTTGGGACATTTTAGGTGATCTTTTTGTTATTTACTTAACATTTTTATTTACTTCATTTGTAAAACTAAATGTGACTTTCAAAAAACCATAAAGGGTAGAACAGTGAAGTTTCTCTTCCATTCCTGTCCTGGAGTCACCTTCATTACTTCTAAGCCTTCTCACTGAAAGCAGTTTGCATATACTTCCAGAAATAACCTAAAAACGTACTGTATAACCAAACTCAGATTTCTCTTTCTCTTTCCTCTCTGACTCTCTATGGCTCAGTCTTTCTGTCTGTTAATATATGCAATCTTTTAATACAAATGTTAGCAGACTGCATGCACTAATTCTTTCTTAACAATGTGTATTAGATGTCATTCCAAGAGTACATAAAGATCTTCTTTGGTCTTTTTTATATTTTTAAATTAAATTTTAGCTCTTACATTGATTCTTTCACTCTGTTATTGTGGCATTTTTATTGTATCTGCTGAAGGATGCTTACTTAGCTCATTGATTTTCAATCCTTTTACTTTCTCATGTAAACAATTACAGTAATAAATTCATGTATCTTTTCTATTAGTTTCATCCCAGGTCAATATATTATGTATTGTTTTGCTATTTTTCAGTAAAAATATTTTAAAAATTCTATTATGCTTTATTCTTTGACATGTTCAGAAATGCGTTTCTTAATTTCCAAAATAGATCTTTTTCAAATTATCTTTTTATTATTGATTTTTGGCTTAATTACATTGTGGTCAAAGAACATATTATGTAAAGTTTAGTTCATTAACGCTTTCTGATATTTACTTTATGCTCCAGTATGTAATTATTTTTAAAATGTTCTCTGTATATTGAAAATAACACATATTCTGTGGCAATTGGATGGAGATTTCTACAAGTATCTGAGTATAAGTTTACTCATTTTGTTAAAATATTTTATTCTTTAGTATTTTTCTTATTTATCATTTTGTTGTAGTTATACCTTTTTTGCTTTATTTATTGGGAGATCATGTTATTAGGTGCATGCATGGGTAAAATCATTATATTTTACTGCTTGTTTTTTGCTGTACCAGTTCTATGTTCATCCCTGCCCCCCACCCTTATTTTGCTAGTTTGTATTGACTTTTTCCTTTTTTCATCTTCCTTCCTTCCTCCCTCCGTCCCTCCCTCCCTTCCTTCCTTCCTTCCTTCCTTCCTTCCTTCCTTCCTTCCTTCCTTCCTTCTTTCCTTCCCTTCCTTGCTCCCTCCCTCACTCCCTTCATTCCTTCCTTCCTCTCTTTCTTGATTTTTTGAGACAGGGTCTTGCTATCTAGCCTAGGGTGGCCTTCAACTCATGATCCTCCTGCCTCAGCCTTCTCAGGACTGGCATTATAGGCAGGCATTACCACGCTTGACTGAATTGACAATTTTTTTCATTATATTTTTTCCTTCCTACAAGTGCAGATGTCAAAAACATAGTTTCTATTTTTTCATTAAGGGGCCTTAGAATTCAAACATTCTTATCACTAAGGCTAAGATAATAGTAATAATAATAATGATAATAATAATGTATCTGTACCTATGTTCTAGATATTTCAAGAGTCTTGGAACATTTTAGTGGCATTTCAACCTCTCACAGATTATTTAGGTCTTTCAGTGTGTGTTGCTATCAAGCATTTTAATACTGTCCTTTTTAAAACCAGTAACTCCACTAGGCAGGATTATTAATGTTTTATGTAGACCATGTTCAAATGCACTTATCCACATATTTACCACTTAATTTTAATTTTCATTCCTGCTTACCAATCAGATTTCCATATTATCCCTTTTGTATATCTTCCATCTAGGCTCATTTTTCTTTAGAGATGTCTGCTATTTAAATTTTCCTGATAAACATTTATTTTGTTTCCATTCTTCAAAGGTACTCGTTCTGAGGTGTAAAATTCAGGATGGAAGTTATTTATTGCACATTGAAGAATTAATTGCACTGATTTTTACCTTGCATTGTTATAGGTAAGAATTTCACCTTTCAGTCTTACTGCTACTTTTTTTGAAGGCTGTCATTAAATATTACCATTTTTCTTTTAAAAGCTTGTCACCTGCTCTGTTAAAAAGTTTTCTATGGAAAATTTCAAATCTATATGAAAGTAGAAAAGTAGAATAATAAAACATGTTCTATTATCTATGTACCATGTACATTTCTCCATCTTTGATAATAACCAACTTGTGCCAACCACGTTTCGTCTATAACCTCATCCACACACTCCTTTGCTGTTTTTCTTGCAATTTATTCATGGAATGAGTGGGTTGTTTTCTCTGTAACATTTCCAACATTTTGAATCTTTCTAGTTCTGTTTATTGTGTAAATTTGTATGGTTATCTATATCTTGTGTTTCTTAAAAATTGGTCTGAGTGCTTTTACATTTCCCCTTTCCCTCTTGTTCTATGCAGTTTCACAATAATATGCGTGATTATTTCTTAGAATTTATCTTGCTTAAAACGTGTAGGGCATCTTAAAATATGGATTCATGTCTTCTCTCAATTCTGGATGATTCTCAGTCATTATTATTTTTAAGCTTTTTTCAGTTGCTAGCCTTGAGTTTGCAGTATGTATTTACAATTATTCCAAGTCTTTTTTTCAGATAACATTATACTACTTCACAAATAGTGCAAGTACCTTAGAATAGTACACCCAGTTTTTCCTTTCAATTCCTTGTAACATTTCTGTTATTCAGTTCACTGTAATAACTGAATGATTGCTGCTATTATTATTTTGAACAAACTGTTATTTGTTAGTCAGCTGAGAAAAGGATGAATAAAGGATTATATTTCATTTATTCATTTATTTCTTCTCTACTACTCTTTTCCCTTGTGTAAACATGAATTTTTGATCTATATGGTTTCCTCATAAGGAATTTCTTTTAATGTTTTTTTTTTTCAAGGAGAATTTTTCTGGTGAAAAATTCCTTCAATTTTTGTCTATTTTGGAAAATATTTGTTTCTCTTTCACTTCCTTTTTTATTTTCTTCTCTTTTTTTTTTTTTTTTTAAGAAAAGGTCTTATGTAACCCATGCTGGCCTCAAACTTGAGATCCTTCTGCTTCAACTTCTGGCCATGTGCACCACCACACTGGGCTCCTTTTTATTTTTGAAGGATAAATTTGCTGGTTGGTTAGAGAATTCTCCTTTGGTGAATTCTTTCAGCATTTTCCCCATCAGGATGTGGAAGATTTCTTTCTAAGGGCCCTGCACCCTGAAGGAGTAGTGGTAATTCTTCTCTGGCTTATGTATATGTATGTGTAGGTGTGGTGTGTGTATGTGTGTGTGTGTGTGTGTGTGTGTGTGTGTGTGTGTGTGTGTTTATGTTTGCTTATATATGTATACATGTGCTTATGCTTGCATATGTGTTTCTGTGTTATATATGTATTTATGTGTTGTGTGTATGCTTATGTATATATGTGTGTGGTGTGTGTGTATACATGTGAGTGTTTATGTATGTGTGTGTATAAAGGGTTGCCCCACAAGACTTGATCAGGACTTGAGTTTTCACTTTCTCTCTTTGTATCAGTACTATCCATCAAATTTTAGATCAGTTTTTTAGCCATTTCCTGTTGATACACTCAGAACAAAAGCAGCACAGAACACCAACTTACCCCTCTGAGTTCCCAACTGCTCCTCTATTTTTAAGTAGAGGTAAAAATTCTGTATCTTTTATGCTTAAAAATATTTTATCTAGCATTCGATTTCAGTTTTCAGTCAAAACTTTAGTCCAAAACACCTAGCCTGCTCTTTCGTGAAACACATGCCCCCAGCATTTCCAAATTGTGCCTTGATTACTCTTGTGGACTTTTGTTCAAAGATTTGTCAGTTCAACCCTAGTTTTCTTTCTTTCTTTTTTTTTTTTAGAAATGCCAAAAGCTCATTTCCAAGTCTCTTGAACTCATAAGCCAAGTCTAAGCCACCTCAGTCACCATGAGTGTTTATTCTGATTCATTTTGCTGGTTCTGGTCCTTGGCAGAAGGTGGAGTGGGGTGGCATGTATGATCCTGGAGGTACAGAACTCTAAACTGTTCATTCGCACATCTAACCTCATCCTCTCATCCTCTTTCTACTCAATACTCCACTGGGGATGCTTTGATTCTTGGAGTCCTTATTGATTTTCCAGTTCTCCTTCTTACTTTAAACTTGTCTTTTGGGGAATGGAGGTATAGCTCAGTGGCTTAGCAGGTGCAAGTCCCTGGGTTCAGTTCCCACCACTAAAAAGTTATCTCTTATATGAGGTTAACTCTTAAATTCAGAGTGTTCACTAATTTACTACTTTTTCTTCCATGTACTAGACTGTAGTCTAGATAGTCTGGATCCAAAATAAAGCAATTCTACTCTAAGCAAAATCACCTTGTCAAGTCACAAACAAATAACATTTGTTGCAAGCTTATTTGCATGCTAAGTGTTTTACTCATCTTGCTGAACATTTGCTTACTTTTTACATTTACTTATATTTTTGGGTATTTTGAAGATTAATATTGTATGTGAAAGGACTCTGACTTAGCTTTGGATGCCATAATAAAATATAGGCTGGTGGCTTAAACAACAGAAATTAATTTTCTCCCAGTTTTAGAGAGTAGGGAATCTGTAACTCAAAGTTCCAGCATGGTTGGTTTCTGGTGAGTGTTTTCTTCCTGGCTTTAGGATGGCCACTTGCTCAACAAGTACTCACCTGGCTTTTCCACAGTGCTGTGTGGGAGACAGAGAAGGAGAACAAATTCTCTAGTGTACCTTCGGGTAAGGCCACTGATCTCATCATGAGACTCTCATCCTCATGACCTCCTCTAAATGTAATTACCTCCCAAATGTCCCATCCCTAAACACCATCACAACATGTAGATTTGGGGAAGAGAGACTCTGCTCATCCTAGAATCTCTCTAACAGATTTTGCATGTATCAGTTATAATCATCCCATCTGCCCCCTCCCCCAGAAAAAATGTTCCTTATCTCTTTAAACTAGTTTGGATCTTCAGAGGTCATTCAATCCAAAAGTTTTCTTTGCACAGATAAAGAAACTGAGCCTCAAAGAAGTTAACCTTTTCAAGATCACATGGTTAACTTTTTTAAACTTACAGAAAGTTGCAAGAATAATGCAGAGAGCTCCTGTAACTTGGATTTTCCTAATGTTCACATCCCATGTGGCCATATTATAATGATTAAAACTAGAAAATTAACACTTCTCCTCATCCTATTAACTAAACCATAAATTTCATTCAGATTTCACCAGTTTTCTCACTATTTCCTCCTTCTAATTCAAGGTCCAATTCAAGGTACCACATTATATTTACCATTATATCTCCTTAGTTTTTTCCAATCTATGACAATTCTTTATTATTCTTCTGTCATTCATTCATCACTGTGGCACTTTTGGAGAATTCTGTTTAAGCTATTTTATAGGATATCCATTCCCTTTTGGTAGTGCATTGTTTTCTAATGTTGAAACTGAAATTCTTCATTTTTGGGAAAAAGTACAGTGACAGGTAATCAGGTCAGGGAACACATAATGTTGATATGTCTTGTAACTGGTGATGCTGATCTCAATCACTTGGTTAAAGTGGGACCAAAAAAATCTCATACTGTAAAGGTGCTACTTTCATTATCATCAATACACATTTGGTGGGTGATAGTTGAAGACTAGGTAAATATCCTGTTTTGTCAAAACTTTTGCCCATGAAGTTTAGCATCCATTGGTTGCTCTCTATTTATTTTACCTTTTTGAGGCACACTTCTCTAGAGAGAAAAAATAGTGCCAGATTTTTGCATTCTCTCTGAGGGACCAGGGTGATGATATGGAGTAGTTTAGGTTGAAATCAGAAGAGAGTTTTGATATATGAGTTTGAACTAGTGTAGAAATGTGTGTTAGAGTGGAGCATAACCTGGAAATAAGGATCAATAGTATAGATGAAATCCAGATGCAGCTGCAGCCAGAGTTAAGACCAGAATGGCTCATTAGCAGAGAAATAAAGGAAACTTGGAGAAGATACATGGCTTAAAGGCATATGCAATAATACAAAAAAAAAAAAACCCTCTTCAACTTGGATATATGGGCAGAGGGTGAAATGTCAGAAGGAATGATTAGGGTTACCTAAATGCTACATGTAGCATGCTAAAGAGGGTACGATGTTTGAGAAGAAGGAATATTGTAAAGGTTTTGGCAGAAGTTCATTTTAGGCAATCCACATATGGCTTTGTAGTAATAGAGATGCAATTTAAGCACTTATTGTAATTATTTATAGAGGATTGTTATTATGTTTTATCCATTAAGAGATGAGGAACTGGAGCCCACTCATCACTGTTCTTATTTTGCTTGTTTTTAGCCACATCCTTTATTCCTTTCTTCTCTTCTTTTCCTTTCCAGTCTCAGAGTGGGTTATTCATAAATAGAGTAGTTAAAAAAACAGCAAAAAATAATTCTCCTCTTCACCTCCTCCTCTGGATAAGGAATCCTGTGTTCAGAGAAGTAAGGGGATTGTTACAGTGTCTATCATTGCTTCCAGCTTTCCCTTTTCTTCTCTGCTAGAATAGTTGTTGGAACAGGCCCTACCATCTGTTGAGGAAGTACCTTGAAGGTTTAAGAGATTTATAAAGGGACTAGAAGAAAGGAAGAAAGGCATGAGGAAATAAGGGAGTTGGGAAGGAAGGAACACAAATCTTCTCAGTCCAGACCTTTGACAGGAGAATGGTCAGGGAGCCTTAGGAAGAAGGGTACACATGGCTGTCCTGTGCCAAGTCACAGGATTCAAAGAAACAGGGTGGAGAGCAGATTGCCAGTCAAGGTGATACTAACCTTATGGCCTGGGAATCCCTTTATAATTTTTTCTCTTTACTTTTGTGATTATGTGAATATAATGGCCTTAAGTTTGACAGTGGAGAGCAGGACTCTTTTGTTGTATTTTTGAAACACATAGGTCGGTGTGTCAGTTTTCTATTGCTGCTTTAATAAATTACCACAAGCTTAGCTGCTTAAAATAACACAAATTTATTATGCTATGGTTTCTTTAGCTCAGGTTCTTAAATGGTTCCTGTGAGAGTAAAACCAAGTTATATGCTCCTCAGGTTGTAGCCAATCCATGTGGTTCCATTTAATTCCATGTGGTTGTAGGATTGATGTCTCCATTAATTGCTGGTTTTTGTTAGGGGTTGTTTTTAGCTTTTAGAGACTTCTTGCTTCTTTGGCTCATGTCCTCTTTTATCACCAGAGCCAGCAATGGCAGGTCAAGTCCTTCTCACTCTTCAAATATCTCTGAGCTCTCAGAGCCTCATTTTTCCTGTCTTTTGTCCCATTTCTTTTAATGACTCTTGCTAGGGAAATTGCTCATCTTTTAGGGGATCAAGTGATTCGATTGGGTCTGCCTGGATAATCCAAAAGAATCTCCCATTTTAAGGTCTGTAACATTAAATTAAAGCTGCAGTGTTTTTTGTCATGTGACATAATTCAGTCACAAATTCTAGGATTTGAGCAGAGATATGTTTGAGGAGACTATTATTTGGCTTATCAGATTCAGATAATGTGACAGGAAAGGTTTAAAAGAGGATAGGGGAGGAGATGTAGGGGCAGAACAAAACCTGGGACATTATCTGTAGCAAGCGAAGAGAGGACATCACCTTGATGAGCTTGGGGAATTGTGAAGAGCAAGAAGTGCAGAAGTGTTGGTCCCATGAGTACATGAAAGATGAGCACTAAAAACCAGAGATGTCCAGCTGGAGGCAGAGATGGTGGAAGACCATGTTGCCCTCTGAAATGTGGCTGTTGACTATGCTGAGGAAGCAGTGGAACAGGGAGTGGGGTTGCTGTTTAGAGTACTCAGTTTGCCTGAAGAGTGTGTGTGTGTGTGTGTGTGTGTGTGTGTGTGTGTGTGTGTGTGTGTGTGTGCATCTCTAACCCCAGAGAGGTCAGCTGCAGTAGAGAAGGTGGGACTTGAAGAATACTGGAGTGAGTGACCTGTCAGTTCACAGGCATAGCTTTCTGGCCATTTGTCTGCTTTCCTGGCAGTTTTGTGACAGCCCTTCTAGTCTCTGCCTGTCAACACCACTGACCCTGTTGGTATCAGTTTCTGAGTAACTCTCGCATACCCCTATATACAAGCTGAATCCACTCCCCATGTTCTGTTTCTTCCTAAAGGCACCTCTGGTGCCACCCTGTCTTTGGAAGACAGGATGTCAAGCTTAAACCCCTCAATGTACTAGATTTTCATGTGTATTTCATCACATCTGCTCAGCCCACGTTCACTCAGACACTACTGGGGCAGCCAACTTCACATAGGTGCAGCATGTTTGCTTGCTTTCTGCTTACTATCACCTACAACCCTTGTGAGGATGCTGCAGAAATTAATTGACATCCACATACACAGTTTAGAAGTAGGCAGGAGTTATACCCCTGAAATAATTTTTGACCAATGAGAAATGGGAGCTTGAGATAAATGGTCCTTATTTGCTTCCCTGAGATGGTCATTTCTAAAGTCCATTCTACACTAGCTTCTCAGAGGGGCCAATTGTCTAAAAGAATGACTAACTTCATAATGCTCGGATGTACAGGCTTTTCACCCTTCCTACTTTTATCCTCCCTACTCCTTGGTTTCTGTTTTCAGAAGTCACTTCCTAGAATAAATTACATGCATATGAGCTCTACCTCAGGTTTTGCTGAGGTGTGTGCCAACTATATTAGCAGGTGAAGCTGAGGA
Organism: Castor canadensis; assembly: GCF_047511655.1. Classification (NCBI taxonomy): domain Eukaryota; kingdom Metazoa; phylum Chordata; class Mammalia; order Rodentia; family Castoridae; genus Castor; species Castor canadensis. The sequence goes on from NC_133396.1 coordinate 123,803,664, forward strand.
AATCCTTAGTCAGGACCAGAAATTTTTTAATAAGACAAGGCTTAGTATCTGAGCTATGATTCAGAAGCCAAGCCTAGGAGAAAGCCCATAGCTTCTCGTACCATGACATCTGGCTCTTGGGGAGATACGTGGCTTGGTAATGCCCTTTTAACAGCAGGCCAAGTTGTAGACAACTTGCTCGTGTAAATAAAAAAGGCGAAGAAGCATAGAGCTGGCATTGTACTGGCATTGCACACAGCTTATATGGCTATCATGAGGAAGTGAAATAGAGAGCCTGTGTTATATCCATTACTAAAATGAATTAATTGAAATATTTTAAGCCCATTTTTTGGAATAAAAATGGCAGAGGAATAGAGGCATGGTCCTCATACATTTTTTTGTCAATGTATACTTAGGCTGGGGATGTGGCTCAGTGGCAAAGCAGCTGTCTAGCATGTGGAAGGCCCTTGGTTTGATCCCCAACACTGCAAAATAAAAAATATGTTGAGTCTGTTAGGGGAATGAAAGTTCTTTAGAGATGCTTGAAAGGCCAGAACACATAAGGCTAGTATAAAAACAAACACATCACGACTGAGGAGAAGGACAAGGCTGTGAATAAAATGTATAGTTTTAAAGTACCATCTCCATTTCTTTCCTGCCTGTGAGACCTTGTTTTCAAGTCTTAACACATTTGAACTGTTGTTTTCTTATCTGGAATTTGGGCAGAGCAATAATTATTTCTGGTGCTGTGATTTAAGAATCAAATATAAAAAATAATATATATAAACACAAATTATGATAAAGATATAGTAAGAATTAACTATGTACCAAGACTTCCCTCAGCCTAGGGAATATAGAAATGAATATGATGTGGTCCTTTGGTATGGTCCTCTAAGTGGTGAAGACACAGACAGGTGCACATATAAATATATAGGTGAGAATTCAGCAATGAATGAAAGGAAAATATGAGAGATCCAGAAGAGAGCAATATCAGTTTTCTTGGTGTGAGGGAAATGATAAGTTGAAATTTAAGCTAGAAGATTCGAAGGTTTATTCAGGTACTTCAAGAAGTGAAATGGGAGGTAGGAGGCAAGGACATTCCAAGAAGATATAAGAATAGAACCAAAGGCATATGGTGTGTAAGTTAGAAAGAGAATGAAGAAAATAATAAGCTTGTTTGGGACTTGTTAAATTCAAAGTTACGCAGGGCCCCCAGAGTGCTATTATTCAGTAAGTAGCTACAATTAGAAGTCAGAGACTCAGGTGAGGGAATGGAACTGGACATAAGGATTTGGAAGTAATTTGCATGTACATAATTGTTGTATGAGAGTGGAAAAAGTGCTCAGAGGAAGTGAGTGTGATGAGGGAAGAAATAATTGACTCAAGGACAGAAACCTGTGGAATACCAATATGTAATGGATAGGGAAAAGAAGTTGAAATAGTAGGTTAAATTAAAAATTTACACTGAGACATCAAGACACAATGGATATAAAATACAAATCAGCTACCAGATAGATCCTCAGGCAGAAATTTAAAAGTAGGGAGTCTGAGAAATTTATGCTAGCTCCATGTCAAAAGAAAAATGCAAAAATTTCTGTGCAGACTGATAGAAAAATTTATGAGCAGGAATTTTTGGGGAAAACTTGTTTTTGTGATTCATATTATTTCTCATTCAAGTCTTGTGGGAGGAGTGTCAAAAGGGATTACTAGAAAGCTAGGTATGTAAACCTTATACTTAGAGTAGGAGAACCATCAACTGATATCTAACAAATGCCCAGAGAATCATAAAGTGAGAGAAGCCAACAGGACTGGCCTATGGATGCAGTATGATAAATTACTACATTTCCTTCAGATGGTGTGTCCAACATGCGTGGTTCTAGACAAGGGATATGGAACTCATTGTGAGTATAGTGCCATTTAAAAAACTGCCTTGAATAAGAAAACCTTGTTAACTGGCTTTCCATTACTGGAGTGAATAATCAATTTGTAATAATAAAAGGGTCATATTGATTCACAGTTTTGGAGGTTTCAGTCAATGATCACTTGACTCCATTGCTTTGGGCCTGTGGCAACACATCATGGCGAGAGCATGTGGTAGACAGAGCAAAACTGTTTACCACATAGCCAAGAGTAAAGGAAAGAAAGAGAAAGGGACTGGAGTCCCACAGCCCTCTTTGAGGGAACATTCCTAATGACCTAAAGACCTTCCACTATGCCACACCTCTTAAAAGTTCCACTGTCTCCCAACAGCACCAAGTTGGGAAGAAAGTCTTTAACATATGGGCTTTGGAAGACACTCAAGCTCTAAATGGTGGTAAAATCATGTGCCAGAGAGAGTCCTAGCTTAAGGCTTCAGTAGAGAAGCCTCCAAAAATCTCACTAACTTGCTCACGAGAGGAAGACTCAGCTTTACACTCCTGCCACTAATTGAACCACCTTAAGATTAGTTAGAAGACAACTTTTACATTCTTCTTCTCTCTTCCACCTGCCACAGTTCAATCATGAAAGATTAAAAACAGCAAGTAAGAGACAGTTAAGAAAAAAAAAGAGCAAAAGTAAACTATAACTCATTTCTTTCAATCATGTACTTTCCATCATGCTCCATTCGGGGATAAGGAGGGGAATAGGGGATTATTCCTTTAAAGGGTTATAACTTTTAATGAAAATTGAAGTGCCAATTGGTGTATAGAGCTAGGAAATTTTAATCTCCAAAATGAGATTCTATGTCTTATATCATTCTTTGGTTCTATTTATTTCCCAAGAGTGTTAAAATTTTCATCCAGGAATATGGGAAAGATATCCTCCAATGAAAAAAGTATAAATGAACAGTAGAATATCTCATAAGTTGTAAATTTTCAAGGCTTGATATGAAGAAGATTCAGACAATAAAAAAAGGAGAGACTAAGAAGCCAGAGGAAAAGAAGTCAATGAAATTAGAGTTGAGAAGGAAAAATAGCAAAAATAGGGCTGGCACAGGAGGCAAAAGTTTCCATCCTAAGAGTGATGATAACCTGGATGAACTATGAAGTCATAGTGTTTTTCTTTAAGGCTATCAGAGATTGGAGGTATAGTGGTATACCAAATGGATTAAATCTATGAAGAAACCTGCCCTTTCTAAGAAAGAAGACTCTCACAGCTATTTTAATTGCTGGAGGCATGTTGGATAAAAGATTAAACCAACTCTAATGAGAAACTTGTCTGACTGATAGTGAACTCTTCATGGCTGCATGTGGACTGACAGGTCAGGCCAGAATTTTGAAGTCTCAGTCACACAGTTTGGGCATACTCCCTAATACTTTCCCATGGGACTCTACTGAATGCATCATGGCAGATCATAAAAGCTTGGGGATTTGGCAGAAGAACTGAAGGAGATTTCTCCCTTGGTACATGGAATCTTTTCTAAGAACAAGGGAGGGTATACCCTCCAGCTATAGCTGGGCAAAGGGTAGAATTGCTGACAAAGTGTCTTTGCATTAGAATGGAACTTTGCCTAGTACAGTATAGAGGTCCAATAAATGGTGGGGACAGTCCTATAGAATGGATAGATCTTTCAAGATTCAGAGAGCCAACATTAGAGTTGGAGAGCAAAGGAGACTTCTCAATGACCACAAATGCTATCAATCATACAGTGAGAGATATTCTACAATTTGGAAAGACTGTGCCGGGAGATATCTACAGATATCATAACTGCACAGACTCTGAGCCTTGCTCAGGGGAAAGACTTGATTCCAACCTCAGAATAATTGAAACCATCAGTAAATTGAATGAAACTGAATTTCATTCTGATTTGTGCCAAATCCCAGATCTATCTTAAGTGCAGACTATATTCACTATACCTCCAAACTCTTATCCTCCTGGCATAGGAAGAGGTATACATTTTTCTGATGATCAACATATTTTACTTTACTCTTTACTATCTTTTTACACATGTTGTGCTGCATAAAATAAAATTTTAAAATATAGGAAGAAGCTCAAAAATGTAAAGTATAACAAAAAGCCAATAGAAGACCCATAGATGGTCTAGATATTAAAATTTGCAAATAAGGGCTTTAAATGAACCATTATAAGTATATGAAAATATTTCAGCAAATAAATGACTTGCATAAAAAGGAATTCTGTGGAAGTATTAGAAATGAGAAATACAGTACAAAGTAAAGTTTTTGTTCAATGACCTGGAAACAGCAGAAGAAATTTTAGTGACTTAGAATATATATCAATAAAAATATCCAAACTAAAAATCAAAGAGAAAAAAAATTGGAAGCAAATCAAACAACTACCAATAGTGTCTGAGACCTGTAGGAAAATATCAAAAGTTCATTATATATATTGTATATATTATATGTATATATATTTACATAGAACTGAAGTCTCAGGAGAGGAGACAAGGAGAATAGGGCGGAACAGAGAAATATTTAAATACTTAATGGCATAGTTTTTCAAAACTGATGAAAGACACTAACTCACAGATGCTAGAAGTTCAGCAAACTATAGTTGGAATAATGGCAAAAAAATGACACAAATGTGTAATAATAAAACTAATGAAAACTATATGCAAAAATGAAATCATAAAAGCAATCAAATAAAAGTAATAACATCATGCACTGTGGGGTAATAATAACAATGGTGACCTACTTCTTATTGGAAATAATGAAGGGAGAAAGTAATGGAACAACGTTCTTAAAGTGCTGAAGAAGAAAAAAACATAAAATTCAAATACCCTCAGTAAAATTATCATTACCATTTTTTTTTCAGACAGATAAGAACAGAGACAATTCTTTAAAAAGCCTGAATTAAAGAAGTGATACACGGTATTTATTTTTACCCAGTCAAAATCTTTCTTTTCAAGAACGAGTGAAGAATACTATAAGAGAAAAATAATTAGTAAATATGAAAAGTCTTTCCCTAATGGGTAATGACATTTTATGCAAAAGATGTCGGGTGAATGTGAAGATCTGACAAGCGGTCTGATGTGTCTTGGGGGATTGGGGCCAAGAATTAAATTTGGGTGGTAAGTCTGACAGCAAAAGTGCAAAGGAGGCAATTTATATAGTTAGGACCAATATGGCCATGCCTGAAATAAAAGCTGAAACTGGTTAAATGAAAGGATATTGATCAAATAGTATTTTAAATGTAGTAGCATCCTACTTCTTACTGTTAAAGAAGAGAGTTACAAATATGGAAAGTGGGGAGGCCATAATAAATTCTATGGCGTTGGGTTGGATTTTGAGCTATTGGTGTGAACTCATGGTTTTATGTCTGTATTTGTTTATCTATCTACCTATCTATCATCTATATAAAATACATATATAGATTGAGAAATATAAATAAATAAATAAATATGGGTATATATATATATATATATATATATGCACATACACATATTTCCAAACTTTGCACACTGAGAAAATAGAATCAATGACACTCCAGGAGTAGTGGACACACCTACATCTTGCTTCTATTGCTACTATCCACTAAAAGAAACCAGGACTTCTTAAAGAAATATTTGGTTCTGTACTTCAGTCATGGAAAGTACCAGATGAATGTGTAGGCTCTTCATGTGCTGGAATGTAAGGTCCAAGATTAATCAGGACATTACAGATGGCTATGAGACTGCTTATTTGAACTTCTACTGACCAAATCTGGGACAATTTGAACATTAAATAGCGAGTTATGACACATTTCACAAAACAAGAATCCATAATTCCATACTAATATATATGAAGGGATGAATGGAAGAGAAGGGAAAATTCTATCGTAGAGTAGAATGCCAACTAATAAATGTTGAAGTCATTATAGTCATAAAAAATCATTATTTCTTCACAATCATAATATTAAATGACTCAGGAAGGAATCATCAATAGATACTAAAACTAGTAAGTTAAAATTTGAACAGGAACAAGATACTTACATGTTGTCAAATCATCTCCTCACATATTACCTATTAATTAATAAGTACTAATTAACTTTGCAGTGGAAAATACCTGGTAAATTTCATTTTAATCCAAAGATAAAAGTAAACATAATAAGTAATAGGATAAGTATATATTCTGTACTACCTGACATTTTTCACTGGGAAGAACATAGCATCACTTCATCATATTACTTTTGTGGTATATTTATATATGTAAATATACACATACACATATATGTATATGTATAACTTGAATATAATTGCAAGGACACATCAAACATCCAAATTGAAGGTTCTTCTACAAGTGGCTGGCTAAATATGGCAAAGAGATTTTTTAAGAAGCAGCTAGATGAGCTGATAGCTTCATCTGTTTACAATTTCAGTTCAATATAGAAATGGGAAGCTTTCAAGGGGGTCAGACGAAAGAGGGACCAGTGAGCCAGAGTAGGCAAGGTTTTCTAAAGGCCCCTCTTCTCTTCATGCATTTTGTACATCAATTAGGGACTTGCTTTATTGTTCATGAGCTCTTCCTTTGGGACAAAAAACACTTATGAGAGTTAAACCTCATATTATCACCTTATTATAAATATCTTTAATCAGATAATTAAATTGCTTTCTTTTGAACACTATCTCAGAGTCACCAGCTGATTTTTTTCCCTTTTTAAATTAAATTAATTTTGGGTGGTGGTAGTAACTTGGATTGTGTGTCATTTAGGAGTGAAAGCTTATCCAATTGGAGAGTGGGAAAGTTTTGGATAGCTAAAGGTCAGCTGAAAGGTGCTGTTCCCTGTAAAAGTGAGCAAAATGGGAAAAAAGAAAGGACAGAAGGCCCAAACGAAATGTTGCTTTCTTGAGTTTTTGTGTGTGTGTGTGTGTGTGTGTGTGTGTGTGTGTGTATTCAGTTATCTGTATTCATGTCCTGGAAAGTCACCCAAATGGTCATTGCCCTTGGGAAGAAGGTAATTATCAATCCCTTGAAGAGAACTAATGGCCAGTCAAGATAGTATCCAATGAATAAATGGTGAAGTTGTAGCAGTCCCTTAGATCAGAGAAAATCACTCTTATCCAGGAGGGGCCACTGCCTTATCAGATACACATGCAGCTGAAAATTTCATCCTTGTCCCAGAAAAACTGCACAAAAAGCCACAATTCTGTTTGTTCTATTGTTTCAGAAATCTTTCTCCCTGTGTTATCTGATCACCCTAAGGCCAGTCCTTAAAAGGTACACTGTCCCAGAATGATATCTGCGACACTGAGATTTCAGATAAGTAAAAAACAAAACAAAGCAAAAACCTGGTTCTACAGTCACTTAGTAATGCTTCCTATAGGTAGCCTGGAAGAGGGAAGAGATAGTCCTCATCAAACAGTCCAGGAGAGAGAAAAAATGTTTTATAATGCTTTGTTATGTCCATACAGCTTTTAACTCCATTGTCTTCTCAGATTTAGGGAGAGAGCATCTTAGAATTGCTGTGGCCTGGTCAGTTATCTACAAATTTGTTGTCTGTATTGTTTCATGTGACCCAAAAGACAGAATAAAGACCTATAGTTATATTTGACGGTTCCAGCAATGCAATTTACTAAATGAGGCTGTCATAAATGCTCTCATGCTAAAGAGATTCATGACAGGATGCTGAGGTTTGTAGAATAAATTTAAGAGTCACTTGGGCATGTGTTAGGGTGACCAGCTCATCATTATTTGCCCAGGATATTGCTGGTTTTAAGTTCCATGTCTTGAACATTTCAGGTCCTAAGCAAACCTAGCCAACTGGTCACTCACCCAGCAGGCCAGTCTCAGTAATTTGTAAAGCTTTTCCAATTCTAAAATCCTTTTATTTTCATGCTTACTAATGTAAGTCCAGTGATGCTTTCAAGAACTCTGGGCTTGATAGAATAAAAAATAATGATGATGGTGCTAACTTGGTGTAGGGAGCAGAGTGCTGGAGAGGGAATTGGTGGTTCTGCCAATAATCAACTCTGTGACCTTGGGGGAAAAATATCTCTTCTTTGAGTCTTCTTTTTCCTCCCAACGAAAAGAATTCATATGGATGTCTTATAAGATTTTTCCCAACTCTACCGTTCTATGGTTGTTTCTTATGAATATCGAGTGTCTCATGAGACTTGAGAAGCTGCTCTTGCATACCAATTCTCCACTTACCTGTGTGTGTATGAGGGGGAGGGGGGGAGGAAAGCAAGTGAGTAGAAGGAAAAATAGGTCATAGAAAGGACAGAAAAAAATTAGGAGAAATTCTGAGCTTTTATTCCAAGGAAGTAAAATGAATTGGTTTACCACTGTAGAATTTGGCTTATCAGTAGGTAACAAGCCAAATCCCATTTCCCCCACCTGTGGCCCAGAGAAGAAAAGTAGTGTGTCCAAGATGTACAGGAAATTAGCAGCACAGGTAAGCAGTTCTGTGCTGTTTCATATCTTCAGGACTGTGCTGTTTTCTTGCCAGGTTGAGCTGCCAATGAAGGGTCTTTCAGTAAAATGACTGTTCCTCTCTTCTTTCATTTTGAACCAAAGAGGGAATTATTGTGTGTGATTAAAGCACAACACAATGGGCAGGTAATAATTTTCAGGCTCCTGATCTTCTTCCAACTCATTGTCCAACCCTTGGCATTGTTGACAATTTCAGATATGAGTTAACTACAGCAAGGGGAAGTCAATGCTACACCTTAAAAATTAATTGTTCAAGTACTAGGTCATTTTAGAGTAATGCACCGTGAAATTATGTTATTCTCCAGAAGAATTTCCATAAAGTTTAACATGCCATGACACATTCTTTTTTCATTGGAGTTAGTTTTTTTTTTTTTTTTAAAGCTACATAAAAAGAATCTGTGGAGTCCAGGAGTGTGTGTAAACCTTGCTGCAGACAAAGCAGGACGTGTTAGGCATGGAATTCAGAGCGAGTGATGTTGCCTGGTCACTGCTGAAGGAGATCCTATTACCGAAGCACATCCCATAAAAGCACAGTCGGGCTGGTATCCGTGGAGGCAAGCGCGGAAGAAGTCATTAGTCTTGGTGCTTTTTTACTGTTATTCACACTGGGATAATGAGATTATTGGAATATTTTTTTTTTCCTAATGAGAATGAGACAGAATACCTTGGTCTCTAAATGATTTAGTCACAGAGGGAACACATTACTCTTCCCTTGATTGCTGTCAAATGCTGGAAAATTGGAATATTATACTGATATTTATCATGATGGGCAATATTTTTCCTGCCTTCTCAGTGTCAAATGAGATGGGGAAAATATTTGTCTGAAAAGTGGTCTCTTTTACAAGGTTTGTAGAAGGGAAGACAGATGAAGATTCAGGATAAAGCACCAGGGGCCAGAGGGTTAGAAGGGGGATAATTGGAGGATGGCTTTTTGCTACTTCTTTTTTTTTTTTTTCCCTCCTATTTGTAAAACTATTCCCTTGTTTTAATTTCTTACAGATTTCTCTTCCAGTTAGCTCACTAGTGTTTAGGGCTAATTAGACATTGTTTAGATTCAGAATAGAAGGTTAATTTCAAGGGGAAATGGGTTTGGGTTGGTTTGGAGGTCATTAGTGCTGGTAGTTAATTTGTGTTTCTTGGGAAGGAATAACATCCTGGGGATAGAGAACTCTTTGCAGGGGAGAAGAAGGTTTTTTTGCTCTTATTCTCAAAAATCTTTCACCTAAGACCTGTTAGCTCAGATTATGGAACCTGGACAGACTAATTGGTGGTTTGGTGTACTGAGATTCATTTCAGGTCATAGGTGACTTCGTAGTCAAGGCAGACAAAGAAATGCTGAATTCTAACTCCTGGTCCTATCTCATCTTCACACTCTTCCAAAAATGACACAAAATAAGAAAAAAAGTGAAATATTTTCTATCATCATGTGCAACGTCACCATATTTCTACATTATAACCAGGAAACTTGAGTGTTGTCAGTGTAACAGGCTGGAGAAACTTACTGCACAAGCATTGGTTCTGTGTCTTACAGATGCTACTTTCTGTAGGATTTTTTCAGAGGTCCTGATTTTTTTTAACCAGCATGTCAATTGTTTGTTTTTCAAAAGCACACAGACAAAATTTACCACAATACTTTTAAATTATGCAATTCTTTAATCATATTTGATATAAATGGCTTGATCTAATGTTTATCTTTTTTTTTGAAATGCAAAAAAATTTTAATTTCTGAATTAGAATGCTGCCTGTTGGAATTCTAGAGGTCCTGGTTTTATAAATAAGAAATTCAGGCTTACATCTTGTGGTCTTGATTCTGTTAGTTGGGGGCAAGGGTCTATTCATATGTGTTCACAGCTTTCCAGACCTTTGCTTTTGAGAGCTAATGAATGTTACCAGCTTTGTTATTGTGGAAGAGAAGACAGTTTCCTAGAAGTAAATTGACTTGCCCAAGATAACACAACTAGTAAGTGACAGAGCTGGTGCCAAATCTGATGGGATTTACTTGAACCTAGATCCCTGTGCTGTCTTAACTCCTCAGTGATTTGGGTTGTACCTGTGTCTATTTCCTCACTTAATGATGTGTCTGTATGTAGTCAGTAGTGAACAGTCCTTGAGCATTAATTTGTATCTACTGTATGCCTAACTGTGAGGCTCTCCAGGCATAAGCCAGGGAGCAACCAGATTTATTGCAGAGACAAACACACAGTCATGGGCGTAAACTGTTGTTCTTCCAGATTAAGGAGATGGTTTAAACACAGGGCCGTTGAGGAGAAATAGATGTTGAAGATTGTATGGAAATGAATAAGACACATGACTGTGGCTGCAACACTAGGTACTCTTTGCACCTAGATGCTTCTGGAAGCAGTTTTACATTTCAATATCAACTCATCTGTCACTTTGTATTGCAGGTTCTTTTGAGAACAAGGACCTACCATAGAAAAATTTTCTTAGTGCTGAAAGGAGGGTACTCATTTAGCTTAGATGTGATCACATTCGAGCTCCTCCAGGAAATTTCTCCTCCTGGCCAAGAAACTCTCCTTCTTTGAAGCTCTAATGTGTACCTCAAAAGTAACTATAGTGATCTCCAGCTTGTACTATTGGTACAAGAAGGTTAGCCCCTTCTGAACTGTATGAAGCATGACGGCAGAAACATACATCTTGTTCATCTCTGTGTCCCACCACTACAGATTTCCAGAGGGCCTTGTGTTAATGGATGCCCAATCTATTTGTATATTTGTATTGAAGCAATTAGCAGGCAAGAAATGCCACAGAGAGGACCACCAAACATAGTGTATGATCCTCTACTGCCTCCTGTCACATTCCCTGTTTTTGTCTCTTGACACTTCTTTCTTTTCCTACTTTGATATCCCTCTAGTTGCATCTTTTCCTTTTTTCATCTCCTTTTCCTCCTCCTTATTCCTTTTGCTTGCTCAGAGTCACCAATGGGAACATTACTTAGCCCATTAGTGGACTTAACAAGATATAAGTAAAAACCATATTTTTTTTCTCCCACTTTTATAGCTATTGTAACACAGAAAACCTAACTTCTGGTTACCCAAATATGTGTACGGTTTACCCTACCTATGAACCAAGCAATTCTGCAGCAGATACCAGCTGAGTGTTCTATAATTTAGTTTTCACACTTCCTGGATAAAGTGTCAGATTCCATAGGTTGGGGGTGAAGGAGTTAAATGTATGCCATCTGAAAATATTCTGAATTATTAATTACTTAAAGTTGAAATCAGTGGAGGAACTGTAACTTCAGAAAAGGCCATTTGGTCAATCTTCCCTTACCTGCAGCAATCCATAAACATCCTTCAGGAGAGATGTCCTTCACATGCCAAGGCTAAAAAACCCCTTGATCACCAGGGACTGGTTATTGAAACTGTAGTGATCCTGAATAAACAAACTGAAGCTTCCTTGTCTTCCTCTGTCTTCTACATCCTCCACATATATCTCTTAGGTGTCTTAACCCCTAGAACTTACTCCTCTAGTCCAAAGAGCCATTTGTCCTGCTATTCCTTCACAAATGTGTTGTTCTTCATCTAAAAAGCATAAAAGCATCATGCTTTGGCCATTGCTTTGGACTTCACTCTCTTGTGAAGATCTCCATGTACAAGTAAATTTAATAAAACTTGTGTGCTTTTCTTTTCTTAATCACCCTTGTATTAATTTGGTTCCTAGATATAGTCAGAAAGCCCACCTAAGAACTAAGGAGGGCTAGAGGGATCTCTCTCCACCTTCAAGGGCTCAGCCCATAGACTTCTTCCCACTTCAGACTCTAAGTACACATTGTCTTGTGTACTTCTGACAGCCTATAAGTTAGGTTCCCATGACTCTCTCCCTGGGTTCTATTAACTTGCTATAGTGGCTCATAGGACTCAGGGAAATACATTACTTACGTCTATTGTTTAGTACAAAGTATGTTACAAAGGATGCAGATGAACACAGCCAGGTAGAAGAGAAGCATAGCGGGCAGGAACATGTAGCTTCCATGTCCTTCTCAGGTGTATCCTTCTGGTACCTCCACCTATTCAGCACTCCAGAAACTTGTCATATCTTCTGGGTTTTTATGAAACTTCATAATGTACACATGACTGATTAGATCATTGACCACTGATGATCAAATTAACCTTAAGCCCTTAGCATTCCCTAGAGGTTAGGAAGTAGGGCTGAAATTCATAACCCTCTAAGTGCTGGTCTTCCTGGTGCCTAGCCTCCTCCATCTTCCCGAAGCTACCTGGGGGGCTGCCAATTGTCAGTAAACTCATTAGCATATGAAAGACACTCTAATTCTGGAGATTCCAAGGGTTTTAGGAGTTGTGGGCCAAGAAAAGAGAAGGGTCCCAAGACCAAATATCTATTTCCCAATATCACAGTAATCTAGGAATCTAGGATCATTTTGTACTAGAATTCAAATGACTTCCTGGGAAGTGAGGGATGGTGTATTCTAGTCATGCTGAGTTAGCTATAAGATAGCTTACATCTCACCCCTAGTAAAACCACTTATTTATAACTTATCAATGTATTGACAAAGTGGGAAAGCAAGATATCCTGAGGTGAGATGCAAATTCCAAAGAGGTGAACACTAATTGTTCCAGTGATTGTTTATTTATTGGTTAGGACATAATTACTCTCTTTGGGGGTCACACATTTGCCTACATTTGTTATGTGCTTGTGGCCTTGGGATCAGGGCCAGGGCACAGTGTGGTCAGTGAGACTCAAAGATGCAAAATATTCAGCAAAAATTTCCCAGAGATGGTGGGAGGCCCTTTTCCCAGAGCACTCTATGAGGAAGCTTAGATTCTGATCCAGCTCTGAGGTTTTCTTGGAATTCCTAGTGGCCCAAGTGATCATAAAGGCAAATGGAGAAATGGCTACATACAGAGCAGATGGATAGGACTCTTGTTCTGGGAAATTAGCAACAGGGCTCCGCATTCAGAGACTAGTAACAAGTTTTGCCATGGCCTGTCTCTTTTATTAAGGAAGGACCTGAACCTCCATAATTTCATAGCTAATGATGAACATCTGAAGGGCAATGCAGGGATATTTTGAAAAGAGGGTTTTGACTCCTGTGTCTATCCAGCTGCAGAAAGATGTCAGATGCTGTTCCTGATGGATAAGCAGTCATTTCGTGGCAGCCTGGCTGAGGGCATTCTGGACCCTTCAGAACCTTTCCCCATCCTTGGGATCAGGGAAGATGAAACCCTTGGAGCTCACATGCCACAGTCTTCCCTGTCAGCTTCAAGATGGAGACAGAATAGGTCTGTGATTTTTCCAGCTGAAGCAGACTTGCAAGGGTCAGTACAAAACGGGAAACCCAGTGGGCCTAATCTGTTGGCCACATTAGCTGGCCATCCTGGCCTGCCTTCTGGGCTCTGCAGGAGACAGGGGTTGGAGGTGGGCTGAGTTTTGTTCACACTGCTGTCTTACACGGCTTGTGGCTCTCCCTGAGAGGATGAAGAGCTGATCCAAGGAAATGGCTGAGCTTGGGAGAAATGGGTTTCCACCAAAGCAATTTGCCCAATTTTTTTCTTTATTTCCTTATCCATTTTTAAAGCAGATGTAGTAAAAGTGCTGGCTGGACAAAACTCTCATGCTGCGTGTTTGCTTTTTCTTCCCTTGATTGTTCGTAAACCTCTCTAGGCACTTCATCTCTTTGACATGGACTGGCAGAGAAACCGAGGCAGTCTGGATTCCCAGTTCACCCCAGTGGAGGCTTTGCCCACTTGCTGGCTGCTGTGCTTGGCCAGCTCCAGCCCTGCAGGCCCCAAGCTGTAGGCACACAGCACCAGATGGAGAGAGGGAAGGCAGACCCAGCGAGAGTGCTCCAGGAAGAGGAGCAAAGGCCCAGGAAGAGAAAGCTCATGCCGGACTAGTTGGACTAGAGCCCAGCTTGGAGCAACTCCCCCACTTTTGGGGAAAATAAAATCACAAATGAGAACAGCAGGGGACCAAGAACCAGCTGGAGACAAAGGGGTGTTAGCTTTCGGGTGGGGACTGTGAGACTAGGGAGGCTCTGATGACATGTTCAAAGTCTGGCCTGCCTCAGACAGCTGCCACTGGAGCTCTAGGCCTGGAATGTTGTCACAAGCCCAGCAAGCTAGGCTGTTTGCCTTAGCCTGGGACCAGAAAAGACTGATGAGAAAGGGAAGCCTTAGGCTTCCTTGTGCCTCCCCATCTTTTAGTCTTCCCTGTCCAACCCTACTCACTTAGCACATTGAGACCAAAATCATTTCCCTTAGGCAACTGACAGCAGGAGGAGAAGGAGGAGAGGATAGGGTGGGGAAGGAACAGAAGGAGGAGGGGAAGAGGAAGGGAGATCAGAGCACAGCTTTTCCTTACCACCCTTACACCTGGGACACTAACTCTCCACCAGCAAGGAGGATTATGAGCTCTCCAAATTTCTGAACATTGAATAGAAACAGCAATCAGAAGCAGGGGGAAGAACTCAGCCTGGATGACCCTGCCCTGTTGGGCATGGCACTTGCTCAGTTCCATTCTTGATTAGCAAACCATCCTTGCTTGCATTCCGACAGGACTTTTCATCCTGAAAGATCATACTGCATGCTCCAAGTCAGAGAGCTTTTTCCCTGCTGCCTATTACTGCACAACTCAGAAGATTAAAGATTTCTTCTTCCTCCACCCTTTCCCACCCACCCCAGGAACCAGAGGAACATGAAGTGTCATTTAGCTATTTCTGTGCCTTAACTGGTGATCATCTCTTGATCTGACTTGAGGTTTCCAATGCATTTTCCTACCTGGATGAAGAGAGGCAGGGCTTGAAAAAAGGAAGTATGCCAGCATGGGGAAAAAGAGTGAGGCTCTCTCTTAATCATGTCATGTAATACACATGCACATAAAATCCATTGTGCCTATATAGATGTGCAAACATATCTATGTATAAATGAACCTTTTATATAGCACTTCAAATATTTGTATAATGCTTTATATTTTAAAAATGAAATATTTCTACATCAATTACCAAATTTTTTATGACTCACATGGCAACCTTGTAACATATACAACATCATAATTCCCATTTTATAGATGAGATTATAAAGTTCAGAGAGGTTGTAACTTGTGTCTGAGGTCCCACAACTAGAGTGGTATAAATGAAATTCAAATCTAGTTTTCTTTTTTAAATGTAAAATTTCATGTTCTTTCTATTACATGGTTCTGTCTTACAGATATAATGTGGAAGAATGAATGTGAGAGTCCCTCACTTTTACCTGGTAATGCACTAGAGACTATTTAATTTAATTCTTAAAAAAGTCATTCAAGATTGGAATTATTGATTTTCAGTATGCAAATGGTAGAGCCAAGATTTGAACTAAGATCTGTATGACACTATAGCAATACTCTTTCCATAACTCTGGGGAATGGACAAGGTGACAATACAGAGCAGTAGGGACACAGGAGTCCAAAGGAAATCTATAAGCTTTGCTATCAAACAGAACTGGGTTTGAATTCTATATCTATCACTTCTCAGCTCCGAGAACATGGACAAGGTCTTTAGTCAGTTAGAGCCTGTTTTTGAGCTATGACAACAGGCTCTACAATGACCATCTCAACTTGGTGCTGATGAGGATTAAGTGAAGGATTAAAGGCAGGTCTCCAGCATGTTCTCTGACACATAGTAGGTACTCAATAACTGACACCTGTGGACATTCTGGCTGCATTTTTCTCTATTTGTTCTGAGATGTTCTTACATAGACCTAGCAGCCCAGGCAGATCAAGACATTGTCTATGTAAGAACTGGACATTAAGATCCAGAGAAGGACTTTTGAGATTAGACTGTGACTCTATGGGAAGCAGCAGTAATCCTGCAGATAGAGAGGTCACGAGGATTATAATTCTTGGTGTCTCTTTTCCATGCCCAAATAGCGAGGAAGGATCTGGAAGAGCAGCTCATGCAAGCTTCCCATGTCATGTTGCATTCTAACTGGCTCCACAGAGACAGTGCCAAGTCAGCTGTCCCCTAGCTGGCCCCCTATTCTGTGAGCATGGGGTGATGGTAGTTCTTCTTTGGTTTTTCCTTCCTGAATGAAACAAAAGAGAAGATTAGCTGCAGTAGTAGACACTGGGCTGGGAGAAATTCTACTATAACTTTTTTTTCATCCCAATCCAGCATGAACCTTTCTGCCCATTAAATGACAGAAACAACTGAAAGACGAGCTTAGTTTACAGAGTAAGACTGCACCCCACCTTCTCTTTGTGGACGACATACAATCCTTTAGAAGATTCAGACTAATAAGAATTTCTGTTTCTTTTTAGTACTTTGTATTAGAAATTATGTTTTGCCTTTTCTGTCTTGAAAAAAAAACAAAATACCCAATTGCTTCCCTAACTCCTCTCTCTGAAACATACAGGCACTCAATTTCTATGTCTTTCATATTTTTTTCGTTTAATGCGTGTAACATCTTAATAATCCTAACACCAGGAGTGGAGAAATGAAAAAGGAAAGAGCATGACAAAATACTTCTGGGCCATTTTGGAATTAGTGATATTTTTTGAGAGTGATCAATTACATTACTTAACTTGAGAGTTCAGATTATAAAGAGAAATATAATTAGTGGCAAATTTGCTGAGATATATAAAGACAGATAGGCCGCCCAAGGAATGGGAGCTCATCAATTTCTCAGGTTCCATCAGGAGAGCAGTTGCTTGACTGCAAGACTCCATTTAAGTGAGTGGATAGCAAAAGCAAGCTTGCTCTGAGCATTGCCAGTGCTGAAGGAAAGAGCATCTGCTGAGAATCAGCAGGTCCATGTCCATCTGGTCTACCATGATTAACAGGCAATTCGCTGATACTGCAGGTGTCCCTATTTCCTCCTCTGTACAAGAGGGCTTTTATAGTTTGGATATGAAGTATTTCCCAAAAAGGCTCATATATTGAGCACTTGGTTGCTAGCTGAGGGCAATATTTGGGGGAGGTTCTAGAAATTTTCAGATATGGGGCTTACCTGAAGGAAGTAGGTCACTGGGGGTATTTTCTTCTCTCAGGTCCCTCATCTCTCTCTCTCTCTCTCTCTCTCTCTCTCCCTGTTTCCTTTCTGTCTGCCATGAGGAATGTACCCTCCTCCATCACATGTTCCTGCCTCCATGATGCTCTGCCTCACCACAGGCCCAGAATCAATGATGTCAAGGTCTATGAGTAAAAACTCTGAAATTATCATAAACCAAAAATAAATGCTTTTTCTCTTTAAGTTGTTTATGTCAGGTATTTTGTCACAGCAATGAAAAATCTAATACCGGTGCTAATTCTGTCTATCCTTCCTGCCTTCCTTGTAGCTGTAGGAAGGCTTAAAGAAACAATAAGGATATGGCTTGTTTTGAAAATTAAAAGCTTTCTATTCATGCAAAGGAAGATTTGGACTATTACTGCCACTTGAGCTGGATCTTCCAAAATAGGTAGGTTTTGACTTTCTGGAAAGAGCTATGAGGGATATCAGTTCAAGGCTACAGTACAGATGATGCATTGAGCCCAAACACTACTTTGGCTTCAGCATATGATATTTAATAGAAGAGGAAAATATTATATCCAACATGTGAGCTGGAGAAAGAATATGGAGGCTGTGAAGTTTGGGCTTTTTCCCAAGGCAGGCACACATACTGCCTACTGCCTGGTTCCATCAGGAATGATGAAATCTAGGCAGCTTTCCAGAAAGACAAAGCTGGAGGTATCAGGTGGAAGACATTTGCATGGATGTGGGGGCCATTGGTTAGGAGATTCAGTTTAGAAATACAGGATGTCTACACTGGGGAATTGAATGTGAACAGGTAGCTGTTGCAGGACAATTGCTGGCCAGAAGTCACAGTACTGACTGAAATGCCCAGGGAGGAACAGGAACAGGACTCAAAGATTTCAACAGTAGGAGCCTGGGCTCTTGGGTGGAAGGGCAGGCCAGTGACAGAAATCTAGAATGCAGGTTGAGGGCATTGTGGGGTGCAGATGAGATGCATATATAAATACAATACTGCTAATGTTGATTTTAAGGTGCTAAATGAGACCTCCAGCTAAAGTTGCTGTTTATATGGTAAAAAAATGCCAGGTTAGAGTCTGTGAGCTGGCTCAAGGCATTTGGAAATCATTAGGAAAGAGGAACTTTGTGGAGAAGATGAGAAGACAAGAGAAGGAAGGGGAGATTTTTCAGGAAGTGAACTGAAAAATGAGGTGGTTCTTGGCTGGTAGCTTGTTCACTGCATTTCCTGCCTCCCTTCAGCAACTTCTTACCTTTTCTCAAGGGCAGGAAGGAAGGAAGCAGTGTTCTTCCTTCTGTGAAGAAGCAACTTACTGTGCCACAAGGTTCTGAGGATGTTCACCAAGCCTCATCCAAACACTGGGTGCTACTTGAAGGACAGGACTTATGGGCCTTGTTAGAGCTCACTAAAGCCATGGTCAGCCAGGCTGGCTTTCAGAAATCTAGGATATTACTCTGAAGCTAATTAGAAGTACTCGAGGATCAATACAATAGTTTTGACTCCTTGTGTCTAGAGCCAGAAAATTAGTCCTTCTCTGAGAACATGGATGGTCTGTGTGGCTGCCATGTTAATAAAAAGCAGCATTCTTGAGTGTTGCTCAAACCAGTAGCTTCTCCATGTGGAGGAGCCATCACTCTGAGTGTCTCTTCCCTGAAACAGTCACTGGCTCTAAACTGTTATAGGAGGGAGGAAGCTAATTGATGCAACAGATTGGAAAGCACAGCCACACAACTTTCCATTCAGTAGCTAAAACCTCCACCACTGATTCGCAATGCTAAAAGTGGTATCTTTGCTTTAGTATCTCTCTGTGTCTGGGTATTATTGTCACTGTGTTGTTTATGCCTGTGCATGTGGGTGAATGTTTATTTTTGAAATCTCAGACACACGTTTACAGGAGGAGTATTGGTATTTCAGAAGTCATTGATATTTTGGGTTATTATATGCTAGGGATGTGGGTCATTGCTGAGCAACCGGACAAAAACATTATCAGGCTTGCCAACCTGTTTTCAAGTGAGATGTTCTAAAGCAATATTTATAGCAAAATTATGACCTCAAGGCATCTACATGGGATCCATTTTTAAATCTCATTTTTTTCCCTCTGAATCCTTCAATCTAATTAGGCTCACATCAGTATATTATTACGGAGAGTAATCATTCCTTTCTTCTAATAACATTCATGGATAATTTTATTTCTCATTTCCAGCCTCCTTCTCCTGCGGTGTAATTAGTGTCTTTGGCACCTCGTGATGCTCAGAATGAGTTGCAGCTGCTAATTGCTAATTGAAAAATTAGAAACTCAGTTAGAAAAAGGATCTAATTAAAATGAAATTAGATAAAATCCCTTCAAACCATCTCCCCCTCTTTCACTTTTCTTTGTTTTTCTTTTTCCCTTCTGCCTTCTTTTTCAACCACAGAATTATTAGCACTTGCAAAATATGTGTAATTGCTGAAAGCCAAATACCTTTCCGTAACAGGCTATACAATTGCCTTTATGCAGCAGCTACAGAGAGGTTTATGGCAATTGAGTTAAATTTCAGAACTTGGGCTTTCTTGCTGTTCCTATGAATTCTATCCAATGAATAAGCTCTCCAGGACAAGTGTGTGGTCAGCACTCTGTGTTTTCCTGAATTTGGAAGGGTTACTGCTGGTCTCCTGACTGTGAGCTGTAGGGAACCAGTCACTTCTTGATGCAAATCTATTCCTACCCTTTCCTATATTGCATCCTCCCACCAGACAGATAATTATCTAGTAAATGCTCATCGCTCTAGGAGATACAAAAGTAAACCAAGGTCCCTTATGTCTCCAAAGTACTTACAATCTGTTGAGAAGTCTAGACAGATAGGAATAGCAGACTAAGAGAATATGTAATCAAATACAAAATAGAATTTCAGATATGTTATATTTACTTTAAGACTTCACTGTTTATGAGCACCTTAGTACATGCCAAGCATTGTGCTAGACCTGAGCACAAAAAAAAATACACACCATATAGCTCCTACCCTTAAGGAGTTCATATCTGGACATATGTGAATAAGAAATGTATAATATTATAGGATAAAAGCAATAACAGCAAACATACAAGTTATCAAATTAATGGAGAAATGGATGATGAATTATGGTGAGCCAAGGAGAGGACAGAGGATATTTCATGTCAAGGAAGTGACAACCCTGAAGGATTTCACAGGATAAGTAGGAAATCACCAGGTGCAAAAGCATTTCAGATAAAGAAATCTAGACCTCTCCCCCACCAAAAAACAAAAACAAAAACAAAAAAAGGGACAGAAAGCAATATAGTGACTTCTGAGAGTACAACTGCTCTGACATTTTTGAAGCTTAAGTTGGGAGGTGCATGGCAGGAAATTAGGCTGGGAAAGTGGGTAGGGGCTAGATTACAAAGAATCTGGTATGCATCAGAAGTTTAGACAAGTGAGAGGTGGGCTCAAATATTTGAGGGAAAGTTTCTTGATTTTGCATGGTGAGAAAATATTCTAGATAATAATATAGTAAAGCAAAAACTGTAATAAAGTCCAGTTTTACTACAACAGAGGGAGTAGCTCAGATACATACTAATACATACAGAAAAATCTAGTGAGTTCAGATTGTAATTTAAAAAATCAGGCAAGGGGATTTATTTAAAAAATAGGAATGATCGCTTTCACTATATGCCTTCCTTTGTAGATATACAATGACTCTCTTTTTCATTGAGGCAACTAAGGCTCAGAAAGCTCCAATCATTTATTTACCCAAAGTCACAGAGTTAATTTGAGATTTAGAAGGATTTCAACCCACATTGGTCTGACTCCTGAGGCTACTGGCTCCCTGCTGCCCAGCCTCCCCACCTTCTGCTCACTACACAGGCCGGGGAGACAGCTTATGCTCTGCACAGCTGGCAAGTGCACGCCTCCTCAGTACAGGGCTGCCATAGGGACTGGATCTTGGCATTCTGTTGCCTTGCCAGGCCTTCCTGGTCCAGCATTAGAGACAGCCACTAACTTAATCTGCAAGCTGGCGTTTAGGGGAAGCCATTCTATTTTTAAAGAATTCTCAGTCAACAAAAAGCAAGAAAAGGAATGATGAAAGGTTCTGGACTAATGGGCCAAGCAAATACCTCCCCATCCATGTGTGCTGTGAGAGGTGACAGCCAGAAATGGCTAGGCTAATACCAGGAACACATTCGACACTAATTTAATGTGTCTGGAAAATTCTGGTAATCTATTTTCTGCTTTAGGTATTGACTGCCCTCTGAAGACATAAGTATAAATGTTTTGTTTTTCATAATTTATTCTGTTCCAAAAAGGTAACAGAATGGCAATTTAATATAAGATTTGACTTCAAGAAGTCCTTCTTCATTGCTAACTCACATTTTTCATGCTGCAACTCAGTTCACTTCCCTCGAGTGTATCACAACGAAGCTTGATGCTTTTAGCCAACCTGTATCTTCTTGAATAATTAAAATGCTCTACTTTGTGCATGATCAAACATGCCGGAGTGGGAGAGATACGGAGTAGTGGTTTAGCCTGTCACTTCTGTATTGGACTATCTGGATCCAAATTCTAACTCTTCTGATTGTTGAAGCTGATAAATCTATTGCTTAAGAAGGTGACAGTACTTGCAGGGATTGGTGACACTTAAGTGAAGTAGTACCTAAAGTGTTTGGCACATGTTAGACACACACTTTGCTCAATAAATGTTAGCTATTATTATTGCTGTTTTTGTTGGGACAAAAGTAGGATGGCTGGCCCTGTTTATAACAACCAGCACTGTGTCTGACAGAGGCTGAGTCCTCTGTGCTTATGGCTTGGTTAAGCCTGAGTAGCACCAATTCTTTGCCTGATTTGCTGCATGTCCCTTTTAGTCATCTAAGCCACATGCTACTTCAGTGGAGTGAGATATACTAAATGTATTCTAAGGTCGGAAGTGACATACTGGCAATCTCTTATTTGTTACCTATAGAAGGAGGCTGAACTGGTAAGAAGGAAGGATTGGGAACTGGATGGAAGAATCTGCTTAAATCCAATGTTAGGAACAGGTGCCAGGGCCAGCTCCTTCAGGTACAGGTGTGGGTCCTCTTATGCTTCGCCATCCTTGTTGGTCTCCTGATTCTCCTTTCAAATGGTACACTGGGCTCCTCTGGGAAATTCTTGGGAGGATTTTTCATCCTGCTATAACTCCCACACTTCTGGGGAGAGGTATTTTAACGAGTAAGTTCATAAATAAAAACCACGAGAAAATTAAATAAATTACTATCTCCCAGAAAGGAAAGGTAAATGAGAATTTCTTACACATGCCAATGTCCTCTGAAAGGTGTATCTTAAAAATAGCTCCTAAAGTCACTCAAGGTGAGCATTTATGGATTATAAGTTATCCACAAATGCATACAATTCAGTAGCCCTTCCCTCAAATTTCAGGAAATAGATTGGGTAACTTGGCTTTTTACTAGACCGTTCCTCTGTTCAATACCTTTCTCTTTTCCTCTTACATGAAGCTTCATTGCACATCGATGCAAAAAATATTTCAGTGTGACAGTCAAACACACAGACAGGGAACTATCCTGCCTGCCTCTAAGACTCTAGGCTGTACAGAAGGAAAGGAAAAATTGCACATGAGTAAAGACGGAATGTGAGGCACACCCATATTCAAAGCATAGCCCTGTTGGACAGGTCAATTCTTCAGGGGTTCAAGTTACTTCCACTTCAACATACCCTGCGAACTGCAGCCAAGATGGCAAAGCTATTGCTATTCTGCATCATAGCAAAGGGATTTTCAAAGAAAGGTGAGTTGGAAGGATTCAAGGTGAAAGTCACTGTCCGCTGGCGGAGCTGGCTGTTTGCAGGGAAGGAATTCACTAGAGGATAAAGAGCGGCTGGGGGCTCTAAGTCCTTGATATGGCTAAGCTTCCCATTTCAGAGAAGCAGGTCATCCTAATTATCTGTCATGTCACCCTGGCTCTCCATAGACTCCAATAGTTTCCTTCTCTGAGTTTTACAGATCCATTTATAGTGGTGGAAAACTCTTCCCATCCCACCATTCAGAGATTCTAAGAATAAGAGTAAAGGTGGTGACCACTAGAAGATTTTTCCTCAAGGACTTTTGACTATGTTAATATGTCTTCAGGAAGGCAAATGCTCTAACTCAGTCCCCGTGATACCTTTTAATGAATAGACCTGCATTATGTTTTCTAACCCCCTGGGAGGGAGTGTTGAAAATAGAGCTGAGGGCAAACCTGCACAGGAGGGATAACACAGTGAATTATGAGACCTGTTTGAATATAGGATTGTACAGTATTGTCCAAGGGGTACCAACATCAAATATTCTAATAAAGCTGCACTCTGTCATGTCCAAACACCTGGAATTCTAATGCATGGTAGAGGAGTTGTCATACAGAAGTCACACAGGAATATCACCAGGGAGGCCAGGCTTTTAGGCAGCCTGATAAGATAGATGTTGATGAATTCATCAGGTATAGAGATTACTCCTCAGCTTTACAATTTTGTCAGTATCCATAATTTATTGGGGAAACTCACACTCACCATCAATAGTAATATCAAAGTATTTCTAAATCATATTTATTGGCATGTACTAATTGTAAAAAGGGGTTTCATTGCGATATTTCCATATATGCACATAATATACTTTGATCAAACTCACCCCCTCTATTAGTCTTTCATATCTTCCTTCTAATAGTTTTTAGCAGGTTTCAGTTTGCTATTTTCAAATATATATGTGATTTGCTTCAGTAATACCTTATCACACTCTCCTTACCTTCTCCCCTGTCCTACTGGTTATCTGTCAATAAGTGCCCTTTTTACATTCATGTCATGTTATCATTATTGCTGTTTTCAGGTCTAGATTCCATATATGAGCTAAAAATGTGACATTTGTCTTTCTGAATGTGGCTTATCTCACTTAGCATGGTGATTTCCAGTTCCATCCATTTTTCTGCAAATGACGTAATTTTTTTTCTCTATGACTGTATAATACTCCATTCTCTCTCTCTCCATTCACTGGTTAATGGACATTTAAGAACATTAGAGTATTTAATATAACTGTACCAACTGTGTGTCCTCCACAGTGCCAGGGGATGGCAGAGTCCAGTGCGGGGGAGAGAGTGAGTTCTTGGGGAGATGAAAAAGGCATTATTTTTCTTTGAAGCTTTAGGGTCCAGCTCCATGCTGGGCCCCTGACACTGTTTGCTGGATAGTAAATGACTGATAAATGATTTGTTGCCTATCTGGCTAGCTGAGTGAATAGATGGAGTGGGTATAGATGGGTGGAGAGATGAGAAGCAGGTAGAAGAAAGAGTAAGGAAATAGTCATGGCACTATTGGAAGGCACTATGTGTCTAGCATTGTGCTTAATACCCTTACCTACTTTCACCACAAGCCCAGGAGAATGACAAGGTTGTGTTTATCATCTTACAAATGAGGAAATTGAAACTTAGAGGAAGGTAACCTGCCCACAAACACCCAGCTAATAAATGGTAGAGCCAGAATGACTTTATCACAGACTAAGGCAGAGGAGGAGGACTTCTGCTACTGCACAGTGGGAATGAGAACTTCCCAAGGTTATACTGCATTTGTGTTTTCGGACAAGCACAGCCTCCTGCTTTGGACCAGCTGCAGGGGAAGCCAACTAGTAATCAGAACTGTTATTGTGGAGAACAGACTCAGAGTGAAGACGTCTATGTGGCTTAAAGTTTTAACCTTGACCATTGTTTCTATACCTGTACACATCAGGGCTATACCTACCAGGTGTCTTCAGAGCCTTTTCTCTCCTGGCCAATGCTTGGATGGATCTCTCTATTTATGTATATTCTATGTTTCCATTGCTTGTTTTTTATATTTACACCTTCCTGGATATCAGACTCCCTTTAAGACCTTTTGAAAAGTTTCCACTCTGTTACATATTGTATAGAATTTATAGTTATCAAGCAGTTCTCTTGTTTTCTTTGCTTTTTAATTCCTGGGGCGTGTCTCAGTACCATCCATCTAAAATTAATACTAGGTAAGTGGTGGGAGTGGATAAAGGGAGTGACCTGCTCAGTCGATGGGGAAGAGTTTCCTGGTCTCAGCTTTACCCCCATATTCTACCTGTTGATTGACTGGATTAATGTCAGGCACAGAATCTTGTATCCATCAAATTAAAGTTGATTTTAAAGAAACGTGTCATGGTTTTTAAATGCTCTACAAAGTGCACAGAAGACAGGGTTTTGCAGCTCTTGAGGTGTTAGGTCTGCTGTCTATAACCTACTCACTCTGCTCAAGACTATGGGTTTCTATGCTGGTATGCCCAGGCTGAGTGAGTCTCTGTTTCATGTCTTATATGCCAGAAATATGCTATATATCATATAAATGACTCCTCAAGTGAAGTAAGCAGACTCTGTATGGACACATTTCTTAAATCCACATGCCTGCTTCCAATTAGTCTATTTTGACATCAAAATGTCCAAAATTACTGTGTATTCTGGACGCCTGTCAACCACAAAGTTAAGCATAAACTCTCTCTGCTGTACTAAGACTTTTGTACACTCCCTTTTTAACCTTGGAGGTAAATTGATTGTGCCACCAGATCAAGGGAAAACTGAGAGTGTCTTCTGAGAATTTCTTTTCTCCCAATGAGGAAGGTTCATGAAAATATGACTACGATAGGCACAACCTAATGGATGAGATTAATTTCTGCAAAAAGATAGGAGCTCATGACAGAGATCTTTCCTTCTGTGCCCTTCGTCAACCTCCATTGTGCATCCCCCCTGCCAACTTCTGTGGAAAGCCAGAGAACTAACCAAGGCTGGCTTTACACAGATAAATAGGTCACGCTTCTTTCATTTTCCCCCCATATTTTTTCTATTTCTGGGTAATGCTGCATCCTATAAGCTCTCCAAGTGCTTCATTTTCTGCTTATTTTCTGTTTGATTTGCCCCCGTCAGTGGCTAGCAATTTCACTGGGGCAGCTTAAAATTACTTTTAACAGTTTCTTTTAACTCATTTAAAAACACCTCCCCTTCATGCTAGACTTGGCTTTCTTCTAAACTAATCTCTGTGGTAGCAAATTAAGGTCAATGTACATTAAATATACCACCAATCAGAGTTTATAATGAGAATCCTTCCAGTTATTAGTTTTGTTTTAAATTAACTAGAATGATAAATGCGAGGGACTCAGAGTATTGAAGACCATGCACTAAATTCTCCCAGCTGAGAACAGGAAGGGAATACATACACACAGAAGGTGCGCTCCATGTTAGCACGTCAGAAGGATGCTGCCTTACAGGGAAGGGACACTCCTCAACCTATTGTCTGGTTCTGGATGGTCTTGAGTCTAAAATTGAAGGACCCCAGGGTCAAAGTACCAAATGGCGACTCACAAACAAAATGCCTAGAATTTAAACACTCTACAACAAGCTAATACTGTTTAGCAAAGACTGTTCTAAATGTCCACATTGACAATTACATCCAAGTAACAACCTGATGACCAGGTTGTTTACATTTAGGATTCTTGCACTCTGGATTCTCAAAGTGGTCTCCTGAACATGGTAGAATGGGGACTTGGGAAGTCCTGGACCCTGCTATTGGCCCCTTTTCTTCTCCTTTCTCCCTGTACCACCATGACTCATGACACATCCAAGCTCTATCCAACCTTTGCCACCAAACCTCTCTCTTGCCTTCAACTTAGGGGTGGGGATAGAAAGATCTCGGAAGAGTCCTAGCCAGGTGCTGCAAATAACCTCCAAGCTGATGGGCAGGGTGAGGGTGAGTATTGAGTTTGGTCTAGATAGACCAGATAGGATGGCACATAGACTTGGCGGATTTGTCCCCTCAGTCCTATGGACTTCTTAGTCCCTGGGGTGTGGAATAGTCAGAGGAATGTCATATTCAGGGTAGAGGTCCATCTTGTGGGGTGAAAAGATAAGTTTGATGTTAGAAACTCAGAGAGTTTGGATCAGGGAAGTTAATATGAAAAGAATCAGAGCTGACATGAAATTATTACTTTGGGGATATTTCTATCTTATTTTTATTAGGTAGTTTCCATTATAAGCAATAACCATTTTATTAAATTAATAAGCATTATGCACTCTTGAGAATTCTCTTGAGTCATTGAGACTGCTGCTGCTTTAAATAGACAAAATAATCTGCTACTGTGTAGCATCCACTTCTTTGCTATACCTACCCCACACATAGCCCCAGCAACACCTGTAGGTACGGATATAAATACATACACAGACGGTCAGAGACAGGCTCTGATTATGTGGAAGTATGACCACATAGTAAATATTTCTGAACTGGACGAACCCAGAGCTGAGGCTAAAGGAAGGGAATTCATTTGCCGGTGTTTTGTTGTTTACCCTAATTCCTTCAGAGCCAAGACAGTGGTCACTGTGAGTGTGAACATGATAATATAGGAGCCACTAACAGGCTCAATTCTGGGGAAAGAGAAGTTGTGGAGTACTGTCTCTTAACCAGTGACTAACTGGGACGATTCACTAAGAATGTAACTTTTCTCCTTTCTACCTTAGTCGCTTTTTATGGTAAAAAAAATAGAGGGTATGAAACAGTTTGGGTTATAATACATATATACATGGAAATATCACAACAAAACACCCTGCATACCTATCTTAAATAAACAAAAGTGCCTTTAAAAAAAAACAGACAACAAGAAAGTAAGACAGGTCCTGTCTTGGGGGCTGGTAGGAGGAGGGAGGATATAAGG
The DNA here is from genome assembly GCF_047511655.1 of Castor canadensis. Lineage (NCBI taxonomy): Eukaryota > Metazoa > Chordata > Mammalia > Rodentia > Castoridae > Castor > Castor canadensis. Next base: position 123,831,677 of record NC_133396.1, read on the forward strand.
AAAGTGTGTATGAGGGTGAATGTGGTGGATATATTATGTACTCATGCATGAAAATGGGAAAATAAGACCTTCTGACACTATTCCAGGAATGAGAGGGAGGGGGCATAAAGGAGTATGATGGAGGGGGTGAATTCAAGTATGATATACTGTAGTAATTTTTGTAAATGTCACAATGTACTCCCCAGTACAACATTAATATGATAAAAAAACAAATTAACTTTTTTCTCCTATGGTAGAAAATTTCTGTCTACTCTTGGAGGAGGTTTGCTAATCAGAAAGAATGAAAGTGCTCTCACCTGACTCTAGAGAGATGAGATAGTCTAGAAGTTTCCAGGAGCTGGCCCATTCTTACTTCAAGAGGAGAGAATAGTTTTGGTTTTAAATTCAGGATTATAGAGCTAACATTTACATACAGTAAAGTAAAGTGCATCAAGTTTAAGAGTACAAGTTGATGAGGTCAGACAATATTTACAGTCATTCCAACCGTGATATTGACCTTTTTCACATACCACAAAGTTCTCTTCTACATCACAATTTTTATTCGTTCACCAATTGATGAATACTTGAGTCATTTTCCAGTTTGGAAAACATGGGACCCTACCTCCCCTACCTCCCAAAACAAAAAATGAAGAACAGCATCTCCTGATATTTGAAAGCTGGCCTGGCCATCAGCTAGGAGTATTTGTATTATTCTGTTGGATATAAACACTCTCACAAAAAAGAAGCCTCAGATAAGGTTTTTCTGAGACTATGACAAAATGAAACAAAGCAATTTCCTAAAATACTTAATGTCCCTTCTGGGCTATAATGAATGACTATTAGTACTTTACTGATTACAGATGCATGCCGGTTTGTCCTCCCCATTGATAAGGTTTATTGAAACACTCTGTCATAGAATTGCCTCTACTTTTTGACAGCCCCAATGTACAGTCAACCCCTACTTCCTTCAGGCTACCTCCCCCCAATCATCTAACCAAATTCTAAATCCTATAATAGTTTCTATTTAATAACTCTTACTGAGACACACCAAGGTTCCCATGGTATGTGTCCTCTTGCACAACAATGAGTAATAAACCCAACTTCATGATAGCTATGTTCCTGGGGAGTTTCGCTGGGGGGCTATCACTTTAAACACTCACAAGTCTGTGTATACATGCTTTCCTTTCTTTTGGAGGAATCTAGGAAAGGAGTGGTTCATTGCACTGGTAAGTGTGTACAAAACTTTGTGAGACACTGCAAATTGTTACCCATAGTGATTGTAACCTTTTATATTTCCACCAGCAATGAATGGAGGTTTCATTTGGCTCACAGCCTCCCTTGCACTTTGTGTTTTTACTCTTTTAAATTTGGACACTTCATTTGGTGTTCTGGTAGTTCACTGTGGATTTAACTTTCCTTTTCTTATTGCCTAATAACATTGAACATCTTTTTTTTGTGGTACCAGAATTTGAACTCAGGGCCTACATCTTGAGTCACTCCACTGGTTCTCATGAACTAGTCTCATGATAGAGTCTCATGAACTGTTTGCCTGGGCTGGCTTTGAACCAGGATTCTCCTTATCTCTGCCTCCTGAATAGCTAGGACTACAGGCCTGAGCCTCTGACGCCCGGCATTCTTTAATGTGCTTATGTGTCTTCATATACTTTTTTAGTTAAATTACCTTTTTCATCCATTTTTCAAATTCAGTTGTTTGTCTTTTATTGCATCATAATAATCGTTGGAGTTCTTAACATATTTAGGATTCAACTATATTTATCAGCAATATTTTTCAAATATTTCTCTTAGAGTTTATGTATTTCTTAGAAATCTATTTTGAATAGCAAAAGTTTGAGGAACAAATTTAAAATTTGGTAATAACTTAAATTTTTCTTTTTGTGGTTTGTACTGTTTTATGTTCTAAGATGTTTTTGCTTAGTGTAAGGTCACAATGATTTTCTTCTTTTTTTCTAGATGTCTTCAAAATCTTATATGTACTTTATGCCTGCAGCATATTCTATTCATGTTAACCACATTTTAATTGTTCAATAGTTCCATGTGAATAGTGGCCACCACATCGGATGGTTCAAGACTTGAGATATATCAATATTATTGATCTTTTTAAAGAACCAGTCTAAAATTCTTTGATTTTCTCACTTTTGTCTTCTTTTCAACTTTATTTATTTCTGATCTTTTAACTTTTAACTCTTCTGATATTTGGGATTTAATGCTTTGTTCTTTGTCTAGCTTCTTAACATAGACAGTCAGAGAGTAGATTTGAGAATATTTCTTTTCTGTAAAGTTTTAACCACAAATTTTGATGTATTTCTTTTTCATTTTGATACATTCAAAGAAATATTCTGATTTTTCCCTTTGATTTTTTTCTTTTACCTATGTGTTGTTGAGAACTGTAATTTTGGTTTCCAAATGCGTTGGGGTTTTCTAGATAGCTCTTTTTATTCACTTCTATTTTTCATTCTATGGTCAGAGAACACATGATTTTAATTTTCTTTTATTTATTATGATGCTGGGGATACATTGCAGAATTTACAAATGTTCTTGCAATACATCAAAATGATTTTCTTAAATGTATTTAATGCATATTTCATAGCTCAGATTACGTTAATCTGGAGAATGTTACATGTGTACTTGAAAAAATGATTATTCTATAGCTATATTCTATAACTGTCTATTGGTCATGTTTGTTGACATTGTAGTTTAAATGTTTTATTTCTTTTTTTTTTATTCATATGTGCATACAATGCTTGGGTCATTTCTCCCCCCTGCCCCCACCCCCTCCCTTACCCCCCACCCCCTTCTTCTGCCCCCCACCCCCTCACTACCCAGCAGAAACTATTTTGCCCTTATCTCTAATTTTGTTGAAGAGAGAGTATAAGCATAATAGGAAGGAACAAGGGTTTTTGCTGGTTGAGATAAGGATAGCTATACAGGGCATTGACTCACATTAATTTCCTGTGCGTGGGTGTTACCTTCTAGGTTAATTCTTCTTGATCTAACCTTTTCTCTAGTTCCTGGTCCCCTTCTCCTGTTGGCCTCAGCTGCTTTTAAGGTATCTGCTTTAGTTTCTCTGCATTGAGGGCAACAAATGCTAGCTAATATTTTAGGTGTCTTACCTATCCTCATACCTCCCTTGTGTGCTCTTGCTTTTATCTTGTGATCATTTCTTACTAATACAAACCAATAGAAAAAATACTAATTAATAGTATTTCTACTATTACTAGTATGTGTGTGTAGCTAGCTGTTCTATTAATTACTGAGAGAGAAATGTTGAAGTGTTTAAAGATACTTGTGAATTTATATAGTTGTCTCAGTACTGTCAAGCTTTTGCAGCATGTATTTTGAAGTTCTGATTTTCAGAAGCACACACATTCAGAAAAATAATAACTTATGAACCTTGACTTTTTTTTTTTTTGGTTTAAAATCTATTTTGTTTATTTCTTGTTTAGTTTTACATATTTTTTTTTCATTTTTCTTTTATTATTCATATGCGCATACAAGGATTGGTTCATTTCTCCCCACTGCCCCCACCCCCTCCCTTACCACCCACTCCGCCCCCTCCCTCTCCCCCCTCCAATACCCAGCAGAAACTATTTTGCCCTTATTTCTAATTTTGTTGTAGAGAGAGTATAAGCAATAATAGGAAGGAACAAGAGTTTTTGCTGGTTGAGATAAGGATAGCTATACAGGGCATTGACTCACATTGATTTCCTGTGCGTGGGTGTTACCTTCTAGGTTAATTCTTTTTGATCTAACCTTTTCTCTAGTACCTGTTCCCCTTTTCCTATTGGCCTCAGTTGCTTTAAGGTATCTGCTTTAGTTTCTCTGCGTTAAGGGCAACAAATGCTAGCTAGTTTTTTTAGGTGTCTTACCTATCCTCATCCCTCCCTTGTGTGCTCTCGCTTTTATCATGTGCTCATAGTCCAATCCCCTTGTTGTGTTTGCCCTTGATCTAATGTCCACATATGAGGGAGAACATACGATTTTTGGTCTTTTGAGCCAGGCTAACCTCACTCAGAACGATGTTCTCCAATTCCATCCATTTACCAGCGAATGATAACATTTCGTTCTTCTTCATGGCTGCATAAAATTCCATTGTGTATAGATACCACATTTTCTTAATCCATTCGTCAGTGGTGGGACATCTTGGCTGTTTCCATAACTTGGCTATTGTGAATAGTGCCGCAATAAACATGGATGTGCAGGTGCCTCTGGAGAAACTGACTTTTGGGTATATCCCCAAGAGTGAACCTTGACTTTTTAAAATCACTATTATCTATTCTTCCTTACCCTTGCTTTTATTTCTGGTTCTGCATATCTGGACTAATGCAGCAATTCAAAATCTCTTTTCATTAGTTTTTGTACATTATACCTTTCATTATACCTTTTTCCTCCTTTTGCTTTTTTCTGTGGTACTAAGAATCCATCCCAGGACCTTAGTCCACTCAGTTAGTTCTACCCTTTCATGTTCAACGTGTCTGTCTATGCTCAAGGAAGACTTTATTATATTTATTAGCATAAATTAGTTGTACAAGACTGAACTTCTGGGTTTTTTGTTTGTTTTTGGTGGTACTGGGGCTTTAACTCAGGGCCTCATGCTTGCTAGGCAAACACTCTACCACTAAGCCACTCTGCCAACCAAGAGTGCACTTATTATAGACAGAGTATAATTGGGTCTTGCTTTTAAACCCATTTTTATAGTTTATATCTTTTAATTGAAATATTTGACTCATTTACCTTTATTGTATTATTGGTACAGTTGTGTTTAAGTCTACCATCTTGCTATTTCTTGTCTACTTGTCAAATCTGTGCTTTGTTCCTGTTTTTTTCTTTTCCTGTCTACTTCTGGATTAACTAAATGAAACAAAACACTTTGAGCTTATTATCCACAATTTTTCATTGATCATTCCAGAATTTTAATATAGTTTTACCACATCACAATCTACCTTTAGGTAATATTAAATAACTACATGCGTGGTGCAAAAATCTTATAATGCTGTCATTCCCTTCCTTCTCTTGGCTTCTGCTATTTTTGTTATTCACTTTACTTTCACTTTTTCTAATTTTTAGCTGGACTGGAGTTTGAACTCAGGGCTTTGTTCTTGCTAGACAGGTGCTCTACCACTTGAGCCACAATTCCAGTCCTGTCATTCACTTTACTTTTACTTATGATTAAAGCCATGCAATACATCATTATTATGTTTACTTTAAGTTGTCTATTATCTGTTAGAGAGCTTAGAAAACAAGATGAAGTGTTCCTTGTTTTTAAGCCAATATTTATCATATAGGTGCTATTCACTTACTTAATTTTCATCTTGAAAATGCTCTTATGGTATTTCTTATAGTGTACATCAGCTGGCAATAAATTATGACATCTGTTGATTGTCTACTTAAGTACATTTATCTGGATATAAAATTCTAAGTTGATAAATTCTTTCAATGCATAATGCATGTCATTCAATCACCTTCTTTTAATTATAATTATTAGCACATAATAACTGTAAAAATTAATGAACTTCACTGTGACATATCCACATATGCACATATCATGCTTTGATTGAGTCCACTCTCCCTTCCACTCTTTCTTGCCCTCTCCACCTTCTTCTTTCCACAGACTCCTTCCCCCTCTCTAATACTCCCTCTTTTATATTCATGTCATGTTTTTATTTTGTTTGTTTGTTTCCACATATGAGAGAAAGCAGGCAAAACTTGTCTTTCTGTGTCTGGCTTATTTTGCTTAGCATTATGAACTCCAGGTTCATCCATTTTCTAGCAGATGATCTATTACTTTCTACTTGTATAATTTCTGGTGCTGTGTCTACTGTAACTGATCTTTATTACTTTAAAAATAATGTGCCCTTTCTCTTTGTATCTTCTTTTAAGGTTTTCTCTTTAACAATTTTCAGATATTTCATCATGATGCCTCTTGGTGTGATTTTGTTTTTCGGCTTCAGTTTCTTCAAGCTGGTTGTATGTATTGTTTATATTGTTCTTTGAGTTTGGGAAATTTTCAGATATTATTTCTTCAAGCATTTTCTACACCTCTCTTTATCCAATGGGGACTGATACACACCAATATAGTTCTATAAATGTTGCTGATTTCTTTTTGAAACTTTTTTCTTTTATACTTCATTTGGATAGATTATATTACTCTATCAACAAGTTTACTAATGTTTTCTTTGCTTTATCTAATCTGCTCTTAAGTCCGTCCAATGTATCTTTCATTGTACATATTTTATTTATCATCTTCTACCAACTAAATACTGCTCAATAATTTAAAAAATGAATTTCTATTATGTGCATTAGTATGGGTGACTCTCAGAAGCATTAAGCTAAGTGAAAGAAGCTGTACTCCAATGCCCATATACTATGATTTCACTTGTGTGAAATTATAGAAAAGGCAAAAAACAGTGGAAGAGAGCTATTCATTTGATGGACACTAGGAGTAGTTCAAATATTGACAGCAAAAGGGCAGAGAGGAACTTTTGGATGTATGAAATGATCTATGTCATAATTGTCATGGCAGTTATGCCTATAAACATTTGCCAAATCCATTAACTTGTATTCTTAAAGTTGGGAAAAGAATGGTGAAAATCTTGGAACCACTCTAGTTTATCTCTTTTCTCTAGAGTCAAGTGAAAATATTCTCATTCCTTCGGATAAGGTAACCCTCATGAACAGGGAGAAGTTTACTAACTTCTACATCTGCATTTCAAAAACTGTGTTTGGAAAAAATATTTATATATGCCCACACATGTATTATATATAGTAAAACAAAATGCATATATATGTATATATATATATGTGTGTGTGTATATATAATGTATGTATATATAAATATGTAATACATATATTTAGATAGATAGATATACACTTCTGTTCTCATTATGCTCACGTTGTTCATTACCTTTTTGAACTTACAAAGAATATTTATGATAGTTACTCTTAATACTTTTGTTGGTTAATTCTACCACCTGTCATTTCTGGTTCTATTTCAAATTAATTGAATTTTCTCTAGTTATGGTTCATATTACTTCTACTTTTTCACACATTTTTGATTGAATGCAGATGTTGTGAATTTTTTGTATGTTGGGATGTTAGGTTATGTAGTATTATTTTAAAGAGTGTCACATTGTACTCTGGCTTGCATTTAAGTACTTCTGATCAGTTTGACCTTCCTATCTTTTCCTCTTGAAACTTCTAGGTCAGGTTTAGAGCAGCCTTTTGTATAGTGCTAATTTAGTTTCACTACTAAGGCAATTTCATTTTGAGGACTTTATTGAACGTCCCATGTATTAGGGGTCTTTGTACTATGGGTGATGTGAGAATAAACTCCCATCCCCATTTGTGTCTAGAAGTTAGTCTACTTTCTGCTTTCTGGAGAGTCTTTCCCAGTTTTCAGTGGTCTTCTTTAATGCTTACTCATCACAGTACTTGCCCCAAAACATGAGGGGATCCACCTTCATATATTTGGGACCTTCCCTGTGATTATGTCTTCTACTATGTTCTTCCTGCAAATTCCAGTTACCTTGGTCTCTGTAAACACCCACCTTCATCTCTTCAGTTCAGAAAGGCCATCAGACTGATTGGATTCCATTTCCTTGGGCAGTAGCCTGAAAACTGCTTCCAGGCAGTAATCTCATGCAATCATAGGGGCCACCTTATTTCTTTCACCTTATTTGTTTGTATTTTATGACTCACAGTCTGGTGCTACCTCTGTTTCAATGACTGAAAATAAATTTTTCATATATTTTGTCTGTTTTTTTTTTTCTGGGGCAGGAGTATAAATCTGAGTATAAATCTGGTTCCAATTTTTCCATCATAGTCAGAAATAGAAGCCCTTGGTACTAGACACACTGGACAATTTACCCCTTTTGAAACTAGGAAAGCATTTCTAATTTTAGCTCTATAACCTTAGTTGTGTTTTTAAAGTTTAATTGCTGACAGTTAACAAAAATAATACACAGACCTGATCCTTGACTTCTAGCAGATGTAGGAATTAAACTTGACATTAATATTAGTACTGGACAATGATAGTGTTTGTGTGATCAGCTTTCTCTGTTATGCTATTAATCTTTTTCTGATTGTCAGTAAAGACCTATTGTTGAAGTAAATGGCAAGAACTGGCTAAAAGTCTTAGAGAAATAGAAATAGGGAAAGAATATTGAATTTGGAGTTTTCAGCATATGGGTTCCTTCTGTGTGGCTGTGCATCCCACTGAAGCAATCTGGAAAAGCTGAGCCTGGCAGACTTCATGCAGCATCCTTAGTAAGGGCGTGGCAGCTGTGTTTTGCAGAGCAGTCATCACGGCAAGTGCCACAGTATGAAGGAAAACATTGTATCTTCACCTGTTAGGAGTTCTGAGATCTTTAGGCGTTCCACTTTACAATACCCCAATCACTGGTTTTGCAGGATGACGGGAGTGTGAAAGGTAAGGGTCTCCTCATTTAATTCTATACTCAGAGAACAGACTAGGGTATATGCAAGAAAGAAGCTTGCTTTAGAGTTGAGTTGGGATTAGTATCTTTTTCATCTTAAAGTACCTAAAACCATCTTAAGTTGCAGCACAGGGTGGCAATAGAGGAATGAATTAATGTAGGAGGCTTGGGCTTAGGGTTTTCTCACTCAACTTTTCTTACTTTTATAATTAAGCAAAAGGTAATCTAAGAAGTTCATTATTCCTATTGAGAAGTTTAGAAATTCTTCTTGAAGAAAGTAAGCATTTATTACTTTCAAGCTTGAATTTTTCATATCCCTTTATATTTCTAATTGTTTCACAAAATGTTTGGGCCTGCTTGCCTATGAATGTATTTTTGCTTTAATCTACTAGTTGGTGAGTTATTTTACGATTATGTCATATATATATCTATACATACACTTTGGAAAGTTTCTTCTGAATTATAGATTGTGCTATTTTGCTTCATTTGGATAATAAGAAAAATAGATCTTTGTTATGCCTCATTATGATAATTTATAGGACTTATAGTCTCATAGTAAAAAAGTTAGGAAGACAGAAAACCTTATCAAGAACCACTCAGCTAAATAGCAAAGAGAATGAGAATGTATTCCAGGATAGACTATAGTTATGACAACCAGGTATTATATCTTTGGCAGCCAGACAATTGTCTGCTACTCCTCATCCAGGTATTCTACTGCTACTATCATGACATACCTTGGTCTATCTCTTTTTTTGCTTCTCTCTATGGATTGACTCACTCTTCTCTCTTACTCATGGTTTTTGCTTTTTTATGGCTTTACTTTTATCATAGTTTCTGCTTCCTGCCTTCTTTCTACATGTGTATCCTGTTTTTGGTTTTTGTCTATTTAATATTTCTATATTTTGGTCCTACATTCATTGAACTGCAATCTAGGCTGCTGATCAGATGGATGCTTGGAGTAGTTCTCATTCTTGGTCCAATAACTTCTAACTACATGGCAGGAGTATGCTGTACCAAACTGGTGGCCAATTCATAAGAAACCACCTAAAAGTGTTCTGAGATGCTTGAAAGCACTGAGAAGTTCCAAAATGACAACCATCAATGTCAGTCATCTTGTGTTGTCTACACAATGTAGAGATGTCAACTAAATTATTGTCGAATGAGTAGATGAATTAAATAACAAATACATTCTACTCTGAATGCATGAACACTTAGCTAAGAAATCCTCTCTGCTTCTAACCTACGTCCTCTCTGTTTCTTTGTATTTCCTCTTCTCTTTTCCACCCTTGTAACTCAATCTGAAATTGAGTTAACAATGCCAGGTAGAGCCGATCCTTTATTTTTGAATGAAGTAAGGTATTTCATTTTCTGTAGCATCTTATCTTCTGGCGGCTAAGTACCTCATTCCTCTTTGCTTAAGGAGAACTTTATGTAAATTCCCCAAATCCAGTGCCTGTGCATAGGAAGTGCTTAATAGCAGTCAGCTATTCTTCTTGTGGTTGGTTTATCATTTAGTCATATCCAAAAGTTCAAAATTACTTTAAAAATATTTTCCCTTTCATTTCAAGAGGTCTTCCTTGTTTCTATGCCATCAGTGGTATTAGAGACAGTAAATTAGGTAAGCTATTCATACGAAGGAGATTGTAATTCATGTCCTCGTTTCATAAGATTTTTGGTTAAACAAGGAGTTAAACTTAATTTTGTATCAAATATGAGTTGAGTAAGGTGCAAGTCTTCCATGAATATTCAGAGTTAGGAAAAGGCAGTGGAAAATACTTATTCTGGCTGATTTGGCTTTCTCAGTTCAAGCACTGAATAAATCTAATCAATAATGTTAATGTCAAGTTTAATTTCTACAACTCCTAGAAGTCAAGGACCAGGATCTGTGCATTATTTTTGCTGATAACCCTCAGCAATCAAACACTTGAAAGACACGAGTAAGTTTATAGAGCTGAAATGACAAATGTTTCCCTGTTTTCAAAAGCGGTAAGTCAATAAAGGCTGGAGATTCTTGGCTGTTCTAATTGATGAGGCAGAATGAAAACACACATACTTTTCCTAGATGGCTTTGTGGGCCCCAGATCCTCTCCTTGTCTCTTATCAGTTGTGTAGTGTAAACTCCCTCCTGCTTGGAGACAGTGGGAAAGTCCGACTTGTTACCAGATGGAGCCAGGCTCTGGAGCAGTTATGACTTCTCCTGTACTAGTCCCCCTGCCTTCCTTGATTGTAGTGAACACTCCACAGGCAAATGTCTGCTTGGCCCTTCTATGCAGCAGCTTGCTTTGGGACATCTTGCTCACTAGTTATTTTAGCAGTGTTTCAGCAGGCTGTGCAGCCAAGCAGAAATACCACACTCTTTGTGAAAACCTGAGGTCAGCACAATTTCTTCCCAGGGAAATTATAACCTTTTTGTGCTGAGATTGGTATGTGTGGGTTAGAGAAGAGCAGAGGAAAAACTGTTTCTGGGGTCCCAAAAGCCCTTACCTCTTTTCAGAGAGAGCACCAGAGCTAAGATCACAAGTTCATTCTTGGCAGAAAGGCAGCCTCCTATTTCTCTAGGCCCCTAACAGAATGCAGAGCTTTTCACAAGTCTCACTGTCAGGAACTTTTACTTCTAAGTGACATGTGCTTTGGGTTTCCTAATGTCTTGCTCTTGTTTCTGTGCCTTTTGTGTGCTCACCCTTTTGCATGGAATGGCCTGCCTCCTCTGGACCAATTCATCTCCAGCCTCAAAATCTCAATTCTTCAAGAAAGTCTTTTGTAAACTTTACCATTTATGTACATCCCTTGTCTACCCACCAATTCCAGATAGTTGAAGTCTTTCAGAACCTCCTGTGCTTGCCTTCAATATGGAGTGCACATTTGACCCATGTCAGAGTCTTCTGTCCACATGTCTGTGTCTTGCATTGGTCCAATAAAGCAAGGATCATATTTTATTCATCACTGTGTCTTGAGAGCTCAAGGTTCAGTTTAAAGGTTTTTGAGTCAGAGACATCTGGATTCAAACCCATTCTGTCTCTTACTCTCTTCATGAATTTAATTTCCTTATCTAAAAACTGAGGACAAGAATCCCTTGAAAGCTGATGCAATTTTAAATATATATATTCCTTAGTTTTATATATATATATATATATATATATATTATAGGGGCATATTTTTTGCAGAATGAAAATTGTCTGAGTATCATGAACCCTTTTGAAAGAAAAAAAGAATTCATAAAAAAAGCTACTATATACAGGTTGAAAGAAATATATGAAACAGAGGAAGTCATGGATAGATATAAACTAGACAACTATTTTGGTGACATAGGGTCTGATTCTAAATATCTAGATCTGCCAGGTCTCTCATGGTGCAAGCTAGCAACCTTCTTGTCAGTCCCAGGCTGCTTCTCCCCTGTTAGCTTGATCCCTTCCTTCTCCAGTACACGGCCGTCAGTATTTACCTGGGATTACTAGGTTTTGAGGTGTCAGAATAAGGTTTATGAAGCAATGATCTTTTCCTTTTGTTCTGGTCAAAGCTTATGCCATATTACGTAGACCCAGTCTCTTTCTTATGAGACTTGGAATGGTTCTATTTGTTCAAATAGATTTCTGTTTGCACAGAAATGTGTTAATCATATAAGTCTATTTCATGTCCAACTTTCCTGAAGAAAAACACTGACAAAACTTTATTAGTCCATGATAACACTGCTGAAAATATCAGCTTAGATGCAAGAGTTCTGAGGTGGGAAAGGCGATAGTAGCTCTCAACAGTCTGCCTCTTTACATATACACTTAGCAAGTAGTCTTTCACATTTCTGACAGCCAGATTTCATTTATGTGCACTATTTCTCTTAACCTTTCCAACATGTGTGATTATATTATTGCCATTTTGTAGATGAAGAACTAGAATCACAGAGGTAAGGTGACTCACCCAAAGGCTCAAAGAGAGTAAGTGGAAGAGCTAGGACTAGAACCCAAAACTCTGTCAAGCTCAGCTTCTTTCCCTCAACCTCAGCAGTTTCCCCAGCATAGACACATACTTTAGCGCAAAGAAGTACAAATGCTGAGATCTAAAACAATCCTTAATTTTATAACTTTGGCAGAGTCCTGGGATCACCTATGAATCTGGCAAAAACTATGGCTCTTCCTGATAGAATAAATGGATGTATGTGTATCACATTTTGCATCTAATTTCTAAAACAGGGTCCTACGTCCTAGCAATAAGTCAAATGTTAAGAGTTCCTGATCTAGCCTACCACAGAGATAATTGCTATATGCCAACTAAAAGTGAACTTAAAAAAAAAATTTCCAGAAAAGAAAGAATTCTCAATTTGGTCCAAATTGTCAGTTTACTTATGAATAATCCAATTTCAAGTGAGAGGGAAAAGCAATATTGAGTCACATAGTACTAGAACCCTGGTATTTCAAATCTTAGTCTAGTTGTATTTTTTTACTCAGTGGGGCTTCTTATACTCAACTGTGCACTAAGAAAAAAAAACTCACTCAGGAAAAGAATTAAAGCTAAAGTGAGAGAAGGAAAGGTTTTTAATTATATAAACACCAATTCCCATGCTCAAATTACTGCTGGCTGTGAAAGCCCTGGCCTACAGAGTGAAAGCCCTGGCCTACAGAGTGAAGGCTGAGCATGCAGGTGACTTTTTCTCCTCCAGGTGTTTATTAGTCCAAGAAGCCTGAATTCTTAAGGCACCTCATTTACTAAGGAGCAGTTTAAACCTACAGAGAACCTGTGACATCAATATTCTAGCCTTCCCTCATGCCCTGTAGATCAATGGCCTGTTCTTATCTGACAGCATCTACTGACATATTTCTCTGAGATCGAAGAAGGAAGAGAAGAAATTGCAGCTAGGATTTGCAGCTGGCTGCCATATCGTATTTTTATTGAAAGGCCTTACTGTTCCACATTGCCTGGATCTTCCAAATCCATGTAGTCAAGAGTCTCAGTCTGCATGGAAAAGTAATAGGAGGGTCCTGTGAGCAAGCTTCCACTGTTCCATACCAGTTGGCTTCTTACCATATTGGAATATCATCTTCAAGGGCTCTGGCTCTTATCCTGGCAATTATTTATTTTTATTAGAAAAATAGGCAGAGGAAATCTATGCCATGTATAAGTGTAGATTCATACTAGACTTGTCTAGTGTACCTACTCCTTAGGATGGAATACATTCACTGGTAGATTCAGGTTCCATAAAGGGAAGAAAAATACATGAAGTTACACAATAATTTTGTATAATTACTCAAAAGCACCTCTTAGGGAAAATTGGTTTTATAAAAGTGTATTAAGTATATGCCTGGGACTATGATAGGTGATAGGGTATAAGATGATTAAGATTCAAGGCATTTATATATTTATTTCTTTATCCGTCCATCCATCCATTCAGACATTCACTTCCAGGAAACAAATTGTTCTAGGGGCTCAACAGGAACAGACAAGAAGTGAATGTAGAGCAATTTAAAGTATCAGGAGGAAAGGGCTGTTAACTTGAACTTCAAAATTGAGTAGGAATACCCTGGAAACATGAGATTGGAACAGGATGAGAAGGGTATTCATTCCATGCATTGTGACGAAGATACACTGACATGGAACCATGTCAGTGCTAGCATGATGAGTGCTATGGCTTGAATGTTCCTTCTAAAATTCAGGTGTTGAAATTTAATGGCCAATGTGATAGTATTAAGAGGTGAGGCCTTTAAAAGGTTTAAGCCATTAAGGGCTCTTGTCTCAAGAAAGGAACCTTGTAAGAGAGACTTCATACAATTTTAGGTTCGTCTCACCCTGTGCCTTCAGCCATGTGAAGATACAGCATTTGTCCTCTCCAGAGAGTGCAGCATCAAGGTACCATTTTGGAAATGTCTAGTATCCCTCAATAGACAACCCAAACTGCCTTGATCTTAGGTAGTCCAGTCTCCAGAAATGCGAGAAACAAGATTTTTCTTTTTACAAATCACCCAGACACAGTATTTTGGTACAGTAGCCTCATGGGTTAACATAATAGGTTCAGAGAATTGCATGTGCTTCAATATTGTTGGCATAAGGGATGTGTAAGGGAATAGTTGGGGCAGGGATGGAAGAGGCTGGAGAATTATTCAGAGGCTAGATTACAGAGAACTTTATGTGCTAAGCAAAGGAGTTTGAAATTTATCTTGAAAACTAAGGGGAACCATTGAAGGTTTTTAATAGGGGTGAGTGGCAGGATCAGAGTTACATTTTAGATAGTTTACTATGTCTGCAGGGAGGATGATATATTGGAAAGGGGCCAGATTGGAGGTTGGAGGATGAGTTAAGTGGCTATTGCTATAATACTTATGGGATACTGAATAAAGTAGTTAAGAGTTCTTTAGGACAGGAATATATTTAAAAGATACATAAGGTAGGATATAAAAGACTTAAATTGTCTATATGTATGGATAAAAGGGAAGAAGGAATCAAGGATCATGCTTTGAGAAATTTTTGGTATGGTGGTGCCATTCATGAGGATTGTGAATATAATCAGAGCAGGACATGGTAGAGATAGTGACAAGAGACAAAACAATTAATTCTTTCGAGGATATTTTGAATTTAAGATTGAAGGAATATTGAGGTTCTGAAACGTATAATGGTTGACTTTCACAGTCTCAGAATAAATTTGAGCTGAAAATACAGATTTTGAATTTATCATTACTAGTTATATATAAGTGAATTTAATGAATCTAAAGACTGAGAAGAACAAAGGTTGAAGTCCATGAAAGAGATCACAGTGCTAGAAGAATATATGGAAAACAATGGTTTCAACAGAAGCCAAAAGAGGAGAAAGTTTTTATGAGGAAGAATTCTACAAGGTTAAAGGTCTCAGGAGATAAAGACAGAGAGGTTGGTGAGATGGGAAGCTTTGGTGTTCTACTGTGAGCAACTAATCAAGACAATCACTTTTAGGGGGAAACTCCTATAGTAATGCACCTTCAAAGTGTTCTTTCCTTTTGTTTAAGTTAAACCTTTTCTGGAAGAAACTTAGCATGTCCACAGAGAAGTTCTTGTCAGCCATGATTATGATGCAAGCTGAGCATGCTCAAAAATGCTCCCGTCTGCCATTTTAACCTTTTGAACATGTACTCTATGACCTTGAGCTAAACATGCCCCAAAATGTCTGCTATGTTTTCTTCTTGAACTATGACCTTAAACTGAGCATACTGAGTAATGTATATCTTAAATTGAATCAGGGCTCAAGAATGTGCCTACCCCTCAAGTGCTTTCTTATATAAATATGTTTAGGCCCCACTCAATGAAATACCCATACCTCCTTTGTTGGAGCAGGGCAAAACTATTGGAATAACTGAAGTACTTTTTACCTGCTGCAGGTAATAATACTTTTTCCATTCTTTTATCTTCTCATTGTGCTTACTGGCTTTGTACTCACCAAGGGGAGAATCCATTTTGTTTGGTTATGCTACGAAAGATCCATATCAAGAGAGAAGTTTAGTTGAAAGCCATATTATAACAAGATGGATGGTGAATAGTAGGAATTGGAAATAGAAGAAATGAAAATTACTGGTATAGACAATATATTCAAGAAAGTAATAAATGGATGAGGAAGGTAGGAAGATTGGGCAAGATGGTATGTTTTAATCTGCATTGTTTTATTTTGTTTTCAACTTAATGGGAGAACCTGGAAGGTGTTTATTTGCTGAAGAGGAAGAATGATTATAAAAGGAAGAGCAGAATAGATAAAAGAGAATTGATGGAACAACATCTATGAGGAGGTAAAATATGAATAGAGAAACCATGTTTTGACAACAGACAAGAAGGAAGGAGTAGGTACAGATAGAGGTAAGTGTATGGGTGACAGGGGAGGAAGCTGAGTTAGATGCATGGTGGCTCTGATTTTCAACATAGTGATATAAGCAAGGTCATATTTGAGGGTGACTGAGGAGACATCACTCAGGGGTCAATTGGACCCAAAACTAACTAGGGGGAACTTTACAGCAACATTGGAGGCCCAACTGAGATGACAGTCTTGAAGCTGTAGTGATCCCAGGGTGTTCTGCAGAGTCACCAGCTTGGTACTGATCACATATTAGTCAGCAGGCTCCCCTTCCACAATGTCAGAGAGCAGCTGTGTGTGGCAGGTGACACACTGAGAAGGGAGGCTGAAGATCCAAGGTCTTCAATCTGAGACCAGACCACATCCTAGCTATGTGACCAAGGGCTAGTAAATTTATTCTTTTAGCCTCATTTCCCTTATTTACAAAAGGGCAATGATTGTGTACAACAGAGTAGTCACTATGTATGAGAATTCACCCAGATAATTTTTTAATGATAAGTAAAAATGATGGACTTTTTCTGAATATGAAAAATGAATACAGAACCTTGTTCACTGTTTGACACAGAATGAAAGTAAACACAGGTTGATATAGTTGAAATTCAAGTTGAAAATATGCTGAGCAGAAGGGACTTTTGAGATTAAAGATGAAGGTACAGGAAAGGTTCTTCTTCCTTTTTTTGTTTTTCTAATGGTATGGGGTTTGATTCAGGGTCTTGTGATTGCTAGGCAAGTGCTCTGCCACTTGAACTATACCTTCAACATTTTTGGTTTTTAGGTTTTAGTTTTTTCAAATTTTTGCCCGGGACTGGCCTGAACTACAATCTTCCTACCTACAGCCTTTTGGATATCAGGGACTGGAAGAGTTGAGTTGGAAAAACTATCAAAATTAGAAGGCCATCAGGAATAATATAGCCCCAAAATACCACCCCTTCCCAAACTTAGTTCCATTTTACAAGTGAGGAGACTGACACTCCAGAAAGGGGGGGTCACTTGCTTGGATCACAGAGTAGGTGGCAGAACTGTCCTAGAACAAGAAAAAAATGACAGAAAACCAGGATGTGGTTGGTCAAAGTCAAGAATGATGTACTATTGTAATAACTATTAATATAAAAATAATTTCCACTGGTATTTACTATGTGCTAGTCTCTGTGTTAGTCCTTGTATATTTATTATTTTCTTTTTATATATACAAGAACTCTATGAAGTAAGCTGTAAACTGTAATGGACATTTGTCTGTTAGTGCTTTCCTTTAAAAAAGTATAACTGATCAGAACCTGAATACCCTTCTTATGTTTGAAGATCTGCTGCTATTACTTGTGGACAAGTGACCCTTTCATAAGCATTGAAACTGTCAGAAAGAAAAATGTCTACAGATGCAGGGTCTGGAGCCAGACCAGTTTGGTGTTTAATCAGAGCTCTCCAATACCAACTGCATACATTGGCTAAATTTCTTGGCTTTTCTGTGCCTCCATTTCCTCATTGGTGAAATGGGGGTTAAAGATTGACTTCACAGAGGTCTTGTGAGGATTAAGTGAACTAATATGAGAAATATAGAAATGTGCCTGGCACATAATAAATACTTAATAAATGACAGGTAGCATGATCATTTAATTTTCTAGACTCCTTAGCAGCTAGGGCATGTGCTTATCACCTAGATTTCACCATCAGATGACTGATTATGTCACACAGTAACAAGAAAAAGTGGGAGCTATCAAAAATACCAAACTAAAAACAAACCAAAATGAAAAACCCTTCTTAGTATCAGTTGTTGTAAGAGCCCACAGAAGCAACTATGTTGAGTTTCTGAACTATCAGTATTGAAACTGGATCTTTGGTGTTTCCTATAAACTTTCCAATATCCTTTCAACAAGCTTATTTTCTCTTTAAATTATCACTGAATGTCAAATGCTTCCCCCTAAGAAGCTGGCTCATTAAAGAAACATCATTATGTTGGATTTTTAGCAATTAAGATCTTTGTTCATGATCAAGTAACTAGTGTGTAGTGAGACTAGGATTTCAATACAGGTTTTATCATCCTAAATCCTTGCTTTTGAGTACAATGCTATTCTGATTCATGGTGTTTATGAACATGAGCAAGTCATTGTATCCACCTTTCAGTATAAGAATCTCCCAAATATCACGCCTAGTTGGTAGTTATCCACCTCTGTTTGAACTCTGTTCACAATAGGAGAACTGTTACTCCTCAATTTTGTCCATTGGCAAATACCTTTTTTGGTGGTCATTCTTTTTACACACACACACACGATGGCGGATAGGAACTACAACTGTTGATAAATACTGTTATGTTAGTTTCTTAGCACTGCTGTACCAAATTGCCACAAAATGACTGGTTTAAAACTATGGAAATTTATTGTCTCACAGCTCGGTAGACTAGAAGTCCGAAGTTAAGGTGACAGTAGTGGAGGCTCTGAGGGATAGCATGTCCCATTCCATGGGGGCAGTCCTTGGGAAGTCATTTGGAATTCCTTGACTTGTAGCAACATCATTCTAATCTCTGTCTCTATTGTCACATGGTTTCCTTCTGCC
The DNA here is from genome assembly GCF_047511655.1 of Castor canadensis. Taxonomy (NCBI): domain Eukaryota; kingdom Metazoa; phylum Chordata; class Mammalia; order Rodentia; family Castoridae; genus Castor; species Castor canadensis. The sequence goes on from NC_133396.1 coordinate 123,850,454, forward strand.
TGTATGTCCATATCTCCATCTAATTCAGCATGACTTCATCTTAACTTGATTACCATGGCAAACCCCTTACTTCATATAGGATCTCATTCACAGGTTTGGGGAGGGGGACTTGAACATATCATTTTGGGTAACACAATTCAACTCACAACACTGGTGATAAGCAAAATCAACACATGAAATTATTTCCTTAAAGGACATATGAACAAAGCTATGAAAGAGAAGACAGATTGGCTAAGGTGAGGAAGAGGCATCTAGGAATATGGAGGAGCCAGGGCTTGTAGGCAGATCTGTCTGCTGGGGGTTGGACCTGCATTGGTTGAGCTCAAACTGCAGAGCTTAGAAAAGGGTCCAGCACTGTCAGATGCAAAGATTAAAAGCATTACCATCACCTTCTGGGTGCTCTACCAGAGTACTGCCACAAGAATTTTTTTTCAGGCCAGTTTAACAGTTTGGTTTCCTCTACTATACATATATAAATTTTAAACACATATAGATTCATGCTATATGACATATATTTATTTGTATTGCTTTCATATTGCTATTTTATCTTATATTTACAACTCATATCAGCAAATATAGATCTACTTTTGTCATTCTTCTTTTGATCTGCAATTAGTGTTTCCAAGTTTTCTACCAATGAAAGCACATCTAAGTTAACAAACATATTAAAAAGGAATCATTGTACATATAAGCTGTATTTATTAAGAATTGATCCTGGCAAGTGGTGATAATATGTTAGAGGGTAATGCATTTTAAAATTTGTTAGATAGTACAGCTTTATAGAAATTAGCTTATCAACCCATTCTCTCACAAACAGCACATTGAGAGGCCATTTTTGGGTAACTTTATACACCCTAATATGAATCTTTTTTTCCTTTTGGTGAGATTGAGCAACTTTTCTAATCTTTCTTGGCTATTTGTTTTCTTCGATGAATTGCCTATTCATATTTTTTATATTTTTATTGGTCTATTTATCGTATTCTTAAGAGTTTGAAGTTGTAATTAATAAATTTTGAATGATCATTGCAATTATTTTCTTATAGTCTTTTTAAGTGTTTTTTTCACTACTTGTGATGTTTTGAGGATAGCAGTTTTAGAGTTTCACACAGTTACTTCTGTATTTTTTCACAATTCTGTGTTTTCTACTGATAATTTTGTAGCTTTAATTTTTACATTTAGTTCTTTGATTTATACAGATTTTATTATTGTGAGTGATACAGGGTTTGGACGTATTTTTTCCCAAAGAAGAGCTACCGATTTCAACTCCACTTATTTAATATTTTATATATAAGGGGATACCAAACTATGGCCCATGGGGAGTTTCTGCCCAATACCTGTTTTAGCAAGCATCAGTTTTCTTGGAACAGAGTTATTCGTTCAGTATTGTCTATGGCTGCCCTCACACACCGTGGTGGAGTTAAGTGGTTGAAATAGAGGTAGTATGCCCCACAAAGCCTGAATTCTTTGCAATCTTGTTCTGTGAAGAAAGTTTTCTGACCTTGCATCCCCACTACTCTGAAATACCTTGTGGTGTACACTGAATGTCATTTTGTGTAATGATTCATTCTGGGTTCTATTTTGCTCCGTTGAACTCCGTATCTATTCTTGGGTCAATGCTATCTCATGCAATTATAGGCTTATAGTATGTTTTGATATTTGAAGTGGCAAATACCCTCTTGAATTCATTTTTCAAAAATTTCTTTGCTCTTTTGAAATGTTGTTTTACATACAATTGTCCCTTTGTATTTATGGATTTGGCCTCTCTGGATTCAACCAACCACGGAAAAGTATTTTTTAAAATTGTATCTGTAGTGAGTACCTAAAGACTTCATCTTTATTCCCTAAACAAGAGTATAACAACTATTTGAATATCATTGACCTTATAGTGGGTAGTGTAAGTAATCTAGAGATGATTTAAAGTACAGGGGAGAATATGTATAGGCTATATGCTAATGCCTTCCACACAGGACTTACACATCTGCAGAGTTTGGTCTCTGAGGGGGTCCATGAACCAATCCACCATTGATGCCTGGCGACAACTGTACAAAATTTAGACTCACCATTTCAAATTATATTTCTTTTTTTTTTTTTGTGAGACTGGGGTTTGTATTCAGAGCTGTCTGCTTGCAACACAGGTACTCTACTGCTTGAGTCACACCTCTGGTCCATTTTGCTGTGGTTATTTTAGAGATGGGATCTTGAGAACTATTTGCCTGGGCTGGGCTCAAACTGCAATTTTCCCAATCTTAACCTCCCAAACCTTGCCAAATTCTAAAACAAATGAACAAACAAAACTTTTGTGATTCTGATCAGAGCTTCATGAGTTGGTAGTTCTGGGGAGGATTGACATCTTGGAAATATTAATGATTCTTCAGAAACATGATAGATCTCATCATTTATTTTAGACTTCTTCTTCCTCTAGGGAAGTTTGTAGTTTTCTTCTACAGGTCTTGCATATTTCTTATTAGACTGTATGCATGTATTTAATAGATTTTTATTGCTATTGTATTTTGGACCTTTATAATTTTTTTGGTAATCAATACTACTTTGCTATTTGTGGGGAATGTAATGGTAGGATAAGGAAGTTCTCTGTTTCCTACCTATCTCTTACTGCAGAATAGAAAGGAAGAACATTTAGGGAATGGACATAATTTAAGCCTGGTCAATGAAATGTTACTACCAGGGACTTTTGTTTTTAATTGTCATTTTTGAGACAAGATCTCATTGCCCAGACTGGCCTGGAACTTGCTATGTAGCCCAGTTTGGCCTCGAACATGTGATCTTCCTGCCTTCATCTCCCTAGTGCTAAGATTGCAGGAGTACACTCTCTTGCCTGGCAAGGGACTTTATTCCCTTAGTGAGTAATAGAATAGATCAGTGAGAGACTTTTTGGTGTGGTAGCTGCTTGAAGGCCAAGTGTCATTCAGTGTCATGGCGGAGAAAGTCCTGGGACAGATCAGCCAGCAGCATGGCAGCAAGTATCCAGTGGTGATGATGTTAAGTAGTAGCATGGTTAGTACATTGCCTTTGGCATGACCTTGGCTGCACATTGCCTGACTTGGTTCTGCCTAAACCTGTTCTCCCAATCAATTCAGTGAGCTACCTAATACCTTTCTAATGAACTTTGTTTCTGCCTATGATAACCAGAATCTGCTTTTGTTGTTGATATTCAAGAACCCTGACAAGAGTTCACATTGCATTAAAATGTATAGTTAATTATTTTTGATGCACATATAATCCATTGATTTTTTTTTTACAATAGTCTTAGAAGTCAAGGTAAAATGCATTATTTTTTTCATGTCATTCATATTTAGTGGATTCTGAAGCTGTAATAGTCCCGAGAGTTCCTGGCTATGGAATACCTACTCTGTGGCAAATACATATACTCTTTTCTGTATTCAATCTCTGTAATGATCTTGGAGAATTTGCATTTTTATTTCTGCATTTACGAATGAGGAAATGGAGTTTTAGAGAGATTAAGTAACATGTCCATGGTTATGTAATGAATCAGGAGTGGAGCCAGATTTTGAACTTGTGTTTGTTCCTAAGCCTGTAATCTTTTCAGTTCATCAAGCTGGCTTTCTTAAAGAAGCGTTGTCTTTTAAATATTTACTTCAGAGATATGCATATGTAATATTCATCACCCTTTTTCTCTAAGAACACTGACATTGTCCCAGGTCTTCACGTTAGACCTCCAAGATTTGTTCAGATCATCCTCTTTGCTCTCTGCCACCTTGCACCAGTAGCCAGACACATTTTGCTCCATTGTCCCAAAAACATCACTCCCTCCCTCCCTTTCTCTGTTGTACGTATTTGAATTCTCTACCATCCCTTCTGTGAGTCCTCTGATTCATAATGTTCTCGTTTCCTTCTCTGAACTTCTGCCGCAGAGCTTAGTTCCACTCATTTGGCACTTAAACTTCCACGGCTTTGCATTTTTATTGGCTTTTAAAGCATGGCTCCCTCATCACCCATACAAACCTGCTCTGATCCAAGAAGGAAAAATTTACCCTATTCTTCCCTGACATCCTTGTAGCATCATGTTAAATGGCTCACCTGTGTTAACTAATGCCATTAATAATCTTCAAGGTTCTGAGGTCTTAAAAAAAGTTAACCAAAGTTGAGTATGGTGGCACGCCTGTAATACTAACAATGGGAGACAGAAGCTGGAGGATCTCAAATTTCAGGTCAGCCTGGACTACATATCAATACCTATCTGAAAAACAAACAAACAAACCAAACTAACCCAAAAAACAACAACAAAACCTATTGACTTTTATATGAGACAGTTCAACTTGTAGGTGCTTTGTCTGGAGACCATGTTTTTATGGGAGTGTTTTTCTGCTTCTGTCTGTATTTGAGATTTGATGAATGTATTAGAAATGCTTAAGAGATGGACTGTGACCAGCTGTCAATCCTACCACCATGAGACATATGGGAGAGGCCATGGGCAGAACTACAACTCAGGGCAGCCATGGACACTGGGCAACTTGCACAAAAGCTCTATATAGTTTGCAGAGCCTCTGGGTAATGGGTGTTGTTTAGAGCAGGAAATACTGGTTGTATTCAGTGTGAAATCATACTCAGAAATCAAGACCTTGTTATTGGTGATGGTTTTTCCTTCTATAAAAATCTTCACAAAGAAGATCAATTTCACATTGATCATGTCCTCTGAGAAATTTATATTTACAAAAACACAAGAACCATGGGTGTGTCTAAGTATTACTGATTTTAGTAAATCACTTAACTTTTAAAGCAATTTAAGATTTATTGCTTAGAAAATTTAGAAAAGAAGAGGGGGGGGGTGATGAACCAAGTCCACCACAGTCTGGAACTAGAAGGGATCAGTTCCAAAGGACCATCCTTGACCCTTTTTATCCTGTACTGTGTATTCCCATCCTGTATCCTGCTCCCTCCATAAGCTCTGCCACATCTCCCAGTTCCCCATACTTCTCAAACTTCCTGCCACACCACAGACTTTCTTTACTAGGTGCCCAAGTCCTCTCTCTGTTGTGATAAAGTGAAAGGAAAATAGGACCTTATTCTTTTTGGTAAAAGAAAGTTTGGTGTTTTAGTAATAGATATTATTTGAAAAATAAAACAAACCAGATTCCACAAAATGAGAGCAGAGGTATTCTGCAAAACACAGACATCTTAGCATAATTTTATATGGAATAGCCAAAGACAAATGCACATTATTCAGAAGTGATTTAGAGACTAGTTTCTTTTGTTGCTGTTGCTATATAACCCAGACTGCCCTTAAATTCATAATCCTCCTGTCTCTGCCTCCCAAATGGAATTAAAGGTATGTACCACTGTGCTTGGCTAAGGACCAGTCTCTTCATTTCTAGTAGCCTCTCTCTGGAATGGATACTAAATCAGGATGTTCAGGTTTCTGGCCTGGCTTAGATTTCACATAGCATAACTTTGAGAAACAAGAGTCCTTAGTGACTCTTCCAAACCCCACGTTTAGGGCCAGTTGCCTTCAGGTCATTCTGTGTTGGAGGTTCTTGGAGAGGAGAGGGTGCCTTTCTATAGGCTTCAAGGATGCCTTTTCCCTAATCTTTCTCTGTGATCTGCTGAGGAAGTGTTTCCCACTGAATCCAGTTTTTACAAATATCTCTCAGGACAGCAGAAATTCTGACACTGACTTTCAAGCCATTATTTTCCTTTTTCTAGAGGTTTCAGTGGCTTTACTTTAAACTCTAATTTTGCCTCTGAAAAATATTTATTTGCCTGAAACATATTCATCAATACCATTAGGGTTGATTCTACCATCTAAGTTAATATGCTGATATGGTGTCCTAAAGATTTATGCCCATATTTTCCAGGCATGAAATCGGGATACATGGTCTGACAAGGTGATAGAACATCTGAAATTGGGACTGACCTAGAAAATTCAGGACATGGGGCTGTCATGCATAATGGCAATGTGGCCTAGATAACACATACCATTTTTCCCTGAAGCCTGTCTGCATCATGACAGCTTCATTTGATGGCCCCAGATAGCCTGTCTCTTTCTGTTTGGGGTCACCCAGTTAGTAAATCCCCCATTTCCTCTCAGAGGGATGAATCCAGTGTTCAGCTTATTTGTAGCTCAGGGATGACTGACAAATTGTGTACCCAACTCCACCCACTTCTAGAGGTCAACTTGGCTGTGCAAGAAGTGTGTGTGGGGGGCGGTTTACAGAATCTCTGGTGTCCAAGGGAACCAGTCTAACCATCCTGAAACTCAAGTATGCAAAGCTGGCAAGCTTTCCTTCAGCCTCTTTGCATAAATTAATATACATGGGGAGGGGGTGGTAACTCTATTTGGGAGATACAGGAAAGGAAGGAATTTTCTGCACCTGGGAAAGAAAGAGAATAAAGTTGGTTGTGGGGATGTTTGTATTTCTCATGTCACACTGAGTTGAGGAGCTGGAATTGATATTTGGGGCAGAGAGAGTTGCAGGGCTAGGTTTCTTGGGAAGCTTTGTGAAATTCTGTGCATGAAATTTGCTGCTTCAGGTCTAGGTGATAAAGTAGAGGACAATTTAGGAAAGGAGCGCTCTATACTTCTGAAGCTCAGTCACCACTGAAGTCTTAGCTCCCCATGCGACTGTATTGGAAAGAGGGTCTTCAGGGAAGTAATTGAGTCATAAGGTGGGGCCCTGAATCTCTTATTAAAGAGGAAGATCAGCTCATTGCTGGTGGCTCATTCCTAGAAATCCTAGTTACTTGGGAGGTTGAAATGGGGAGGATTGTGATTCAAGGTCAGCCAGGGCAAATATTTCAAGAAGATCTCCCCTCCCCCCATCTCCAAAATAACCACAGCAAAATGGACTGGAGTTGTAGCTCAAGTGGTAGAGCACCTGCTTTGCAAGCACAAAGCCCTGAGTTCAAACCCCAGTCCCACCAAAAAAAAGTAGATGAAGATACCATGGAAATCTTGCTCTCTCCACTATGTGAGGGCACAGGCACAGCAAGGAGGCAGCTGTCAGCAAGCAGGAAGAAAGACATCACCAGAAACCAAACCTTGCCAAATCTTGATTTCAGGCTTTTCCACCCTCCCAGACTGTGAGAAGGCAACTTTTTGTTGTTTAAGCCACCCAGTATTTTGTCATGACAGCCCCAGCAGACTAAAATAGAGCCCTTATCACAGACACATTTGCCTCTTTAGAAGGAGCTAGCAACCAAATTGTGTGGGATAGAGAGCACAGAGGTTCAGTGCAGTTGTATCCTGCTCTGCCACTCACTAGCTCAGCACCCTTTAGCAAATTATTTGACCTCTCCATGCTTTGCCTCATCTGAAAAATAGGTCTAATAATTGAAGGCTAAACTAGCAAATATACACTTCAAGTACTTGAAGCACTGGCCTGCAGAAAATTCTTGTGAAGTGTTTGCTATTATTGGTGTTATTTTTGATTTTTGTTGTTGCTATAGTTTAATGGAATCGTTTTTGAGCTCATTGTGCATCTTGGTGGAACTCCCCCGGATAACTTGCAGTAAGTTTTTAGAGGGAGACTGAGGACCTGTAGTCATTCAGTTGATAACATGGTCTTTGCAAATTTGGATATAAATATTAATGTAATCTCATTCATACCATAGGCTGATGAGGCCAGTGAGCATCAGTGTACATAATTACAGTTTTATAATGTTCCATGCAGCAGGAACTGCTAGTTTCTCACTGAAGTCCTTCCTCTCCTTCCTGAGCAGACAGTCTGTGGTGCCAGGCTCCCTTGCTGGGAGGTGTGTCTGTCTGATAGAGGTCCAGCCAGTGGGAGGTGACAGAGATGTTGTGCCTCACTTCCAGGCTTGGCCTCTAAAAACTTCCCAAGGGCATCGTGTGCATTTCATCTTTTGGGTAGCACATATATCTCTAAAGAACACCACCCTCATGTTAAAAACGGCAGAGCCTTCTTTAGTCAGGCCTTGACAATCGCAACTGTTTATTCAACTAGCAAGAAATAAATTTTCTGTGTTTTGTCTTGTACATTTTTGAAGGGTTATTTGCTACAGCAGTTAGTCTAATACATTTCAAATAACATAGACCTCTCTTACGCATATAATACCACTTTCATGTTTTTTCAAAATGGTTATTTACTCATAGCATCATAGATGTAGTTATTATTATGAATGAACAGGACTCATGAGATTCGATCAGAAAGTACTTTTATATTTATTTTCTACTATCCCCTAAAATCTGCTCAGTGGTAGTGGCCCTTCCCTCCCATGGATACAAACTAGGGTGACCATGTGCCTTTTCTGGTCACTTCCATAAAATCTTACTTAAGTTTGCAAAAATAAACTCTATCTGGTACTTAAAAATGCCCATTCCTGTGTAGTAACTAAAGTCTTCAATGTCATCAGAACACATTTCACTTTTTTGCCTCTGCTCCTGCTAGGGCCATGCCGCAGATGAGTCTCCTGCCTGATGGAAAGATGGAGTGGTTAGTTTCTTCTCCATATCTAGCTGACTCTCCTGATTAAAATGGAATGTAGAATAGGGGAGGTGGCAGGAATGCAAGAACTGAAAGAGGAGCAGAGAAGTCCTTTCCTTACAGATACCATTAGGCTCAAGAGAACTTCCTATCTGTGCTTTCTTTTGTGAAGCTCTTTTATATGTTCTTTGCAGACTTCCCATCATTGATAGTTTCTCACTTCAATTTTCTTAATCTGAATGTGCATGTCTTTATTTATGGTCCTTAAAAAACCATGATCCATTCTCAGATTCTCTCTGATGAGATCTCAGAAATTTTTCTGGTGAACTCTTTGGGAAAGCATTTTTTAAAAAAATCCAGTTCTGACTCTCCCTTTGGTACCACTAAAGCACATAGCCAACTTTTCTTTTGTCCTCTAGATTTCCAGAATGAGAGTAAGCAAGTAAGCTGTCAGTTCACTGTGTAGCCCCTCAGCCCCATCCAACCACAGGGATACATATTAAGCCCAATGAAGGTTCCCATTGCATCCTTCTCTCTTGAAGTTAGGTGATGGTCAAGAGGAGATACTGTTAGCACTGCTATCTACTAAAAGATCTTAGTTACAAACTTTCTCTTCTTTTTTTTTTTTTTTTTGCAGTACTGGGGCTTGAACTCAGGGCATTGTGCTTACTAGGCAGGCACTCTACCCCTTGAGCAACTCTACTAGCCTTCCCATTTCTATTCTCTTGAGCCTCATATATCCTTAATGTGGGCATGGGAGCAGGTGTTGAAGAATCATGACTTTGGCTCTAATCATTTCCTCTGCAAGTTTGCACCTTGATTAAATATAACTGAATCTGGTGTCCAGTCATAATTGTAACTCAGATAAAACCTTCAATTTGACATTTTTCCACAAAGATGTTATCTAAGCTAGTATGACACAAACAAGGGCAGTAAGTTCTGAGTTTTAGGATGTAAGCATCTAGTGAAACAATGAACAAAAATCAAGATTTGTTAATTCATTTAACAAACATAAATCTACTAAATAACAACTTCAGAAGGAGTTACTAGAGGTAGAGTAAAGTAAAAAAATGTACATAATCATTGTCTTTTTAGAACTTATATTCCAAATAGGAAGACCAATATTAATTGAACAAGCAAACACAGTAAGTGATAATTGTATAAAGAAATATGATGTGGTATCACAAAGGAGAATAAGGGAAACATCTGATGTGGATGGAGGGTTTGTGCAGAAAGTTCATTAAGAAGTGAAGATGGCTAGGTACAAATTTATGGGAAGAGTATGCCAGGGAGAAAGAAGATCTTTAAAGTCTGTGAGGCTACAAATTGTACAGGAACTGTGAAGAATTGAAAGAAGAACAGAGGCCAATATTCTCAAAGAAACCCACCCAGCCATGCAGTGCTGTGGTAGCCATATAGAATGTTTTGGATTTTAATCCTTAAAGCAATAGAAAACCATTAAAGGACTTTAAATAGGAGAGCGACAAAGTCAGATTTGTGCTTCAAAAAGGACACATTAACTCCTCTGAAGGGAATGAATTAGGGCCCAGAGTAAGCCTAGAAGCAAGCACATCTTTGTGGTAGTCCAGAAGAGACATGCTTTGGACTAGATGTGACTATGGAGGTAGATGGAAAGTAGATGGTTCATTTGGGACACATTTGGGAGCTACAAGAAGAGGGACAGGGATTGAATTGGATGAAGGAAAGGGAGGTGTTATGGATGGCTCCCAGGTTTCTGGTATGGGCAAAGAGTGAATAGAGATGCCATTTACTGATAAGGTGAACTCTGAGTAGGAGCAAATTTTAGGTAGAAGAAGATAACAAGTTTAGTTCAAGACACGTTGAATTGAGGCATCTATGGGACCTCTAATCCAATATGCTAAGTAAACAGCCATATAGTGAATGCATAAATCAGGAAAATCATATGAATATTTTATATATATATATAGAACATAATTCAGTTATAAAAAAGGAAATACCACTGTTTTCAACATGGAAAATATTGACAGATATTAGGTAAATTGAAAAAAATAAGCACAGAAAGACAAATACTGTCTGATCTCACATGTAAAAACTAAAAAAGTTAAACTCATAGAAATAGATGGTAGAATGATGGGTAAGAAGTATAGGAAATGGGGAGATGTTGACCAAAGAGCACAAACATTTATTTATTAAAATCAACAAGTTCTGGGGATCTATGTGTAGCATGGATGGTGATGGATGTGGTAAATAATTTTATTGTGGTAACCATTATACATTGCACACATTTACCCAATCATGACCATGGATACCTTAGATATATACATGTTTATTTGTCAATCATATTTTATAATGAAAATATGAAGTTATTGCCAAAATGCAGAAACTAACCAAAACATAGCCTTATGCATGCATCTAGAATTCAGAAGAGTAGTATGAACTGGAGATGTATGTGTGGGAGTTGGTGACATGCAGTTGTCACTTAAAAGTTGCATAGAGGAGGAATAGCCAGCGAGATGAGCAAATATATATATATATATATATATATATATAATCAAATATATATATTACCAAAGCAAATATATCAAGAAAGACATGAGTAACTATTGGATTTTGAAGAGATATCATGTAAGAGAAGGAACTAAAAAGTGTCCACTGGATTTCACAATATGAAAGCCATTAGTGACCTTAGTAAGAACATTTAGGGGAATGGTATTGTCAGAAACTGGAGGAAAAAGAGCTTGGAAGAAACATTACTGAGTAGGTAACATTTATTCCAAGATCACTTACTGAAATTACAGAGTTCATGATAACACAGGCAGAATGTGAGATTGAAAAGCACGTGCACATATTTTAGGAATCAGACACTCAGAATGAAGCCAGGGCCAACATCGAGAGAACAAAGAACAATTTAGGGTAAAAAGGTTGTCAGTGATTCTTTAATGAAATCACAACAGTAAACTGAAGCCTAGAAATGTCTTTGTCAGGGTTGCATGACAAAAGAATGACTGAGTCAAGATTAGAGCCCTGTTCAGTATCTGAGTCTGTTGTCTACACTGCCTTCTTGCTCTGCTTATTCTTGGCAAAAGATGCAAGAAGAGAAGTATGGTTCAGTTGTCAGGCAGCATCTGACACTTCCAACCAGAAGAAACTCATTGGAACAGACGTAAGTGACCTATAACTCACAACAGGCAAGCCAGGGGCAGAAATAATCAAGCCTCAGCCTCATAATTTATCAGCACCTGAACATCCACTCTGTGTTGCCTGTCTCTTTCAGTTGCTCGGGCACAGGCCACACAGCTCTCCTTCAGTCCTCCAGTGGCAGGAGGACTTCATAAATGACATTTGATTATGCTCAAAACAGCAGCCAGGGGCTGTACACCAACTTCAATAAAGACGGCAAACACTAGCGATCTTCATAAAACATGAGAGCCCTGGGGAATGAGTCGAAATCTTAATGTAGAGATCCACAGCCACTAAGGCAAATGACAGCAAAATGTGAACAAATTGCAAAACCAATAATAATAAAATTCCTGCTTATGCTGTCTGTAAGGTGTCAGCTCTTCAATATCACCCCCAGGGAGCAAAGCCAGCTCTCCATGGGGTCAGTGGAGGTGATTAGAAGCCTGCTTGTTGGGCTTCTCAGCTGGAACCCATGGTTGCTGAAATAGCTTTGTGTTCAATTGAGTTCTAGCCCTCTAATCCTGCTCTTCTGCCTGGGGGAATCCTAGACAAATGTAGCCTTATTCCCAAGCTAGGAATATTCCTTGAGACCCACGAATCTTGATGTTTTTTGATTTCTCAATTATGACCAAGTCTTGAATGAATTTTTAGAATTTTAATGCTAGAAAAAGCCACAGAGATAATTTAGCTCTTCCCTCACTCCCTCTTCACACAAATGAAGACCCAGAGAAATGCAGACATTTTTCCCAAATCACATCACTCTTGACACTTGAAGTGGAATCTGAGGCTCTGAATGCACAGTCACTGCTCCTAGGCAGATGCAGTGAAGGGGAGCTTAGTATTAAATAAGGAACTAAATATAGGTGCATTTTTTTTTCCATTTTAGGGGAATCACAGCATTTATCTCAGAGAAAGTTTATTTTGTTTAAGAACACTCTTTAATACTTTTTTTTTTATCATAAAAGGCACAGCCTTGGGTCTCATCTAAAATGAGGACGTTCAGTTGTCTGTATAAAACTACCTAAAGTAACAGTGTATTCTCCCTAGGGCCAGAGAGATTGCTTTGATGTGTTCTGACTGGGAAGGGGGCTGAGATCGATGTAACTCCAGAGTTGATTTCTGGTGGGCTCTTTGCTTGGAGCCAGAGGGAGAATGGACTAGACTGAGTGAGGATAGATTGTGGAGTCTGAAGATCCCCATAAGGAGCACTGACCCCTTGAAGTAGAGGTGGCTGCAAACCTTTACTAGGCAGAATATCTGATATCACTGACATTATTCCCATTAACCTTCACTAAAAAGGTTTGTCTCACAGCACAACATAGTATCAATGGCGTTGAGTGAAGTGCAAGCCAAGCAGGTGAGCCTCTGTGCAGAGAAGAGGACAGCAGTTTTCTTATACCTCTTCCTTCCAGATGTGGAAGCCTAGAAGTGACAGCAGGGTCTCAGGAAGAGAGAACTGAGTCCCAGGACTCTGACAAGCAGGTGGAGGCTCCAGGGAGCAAGAACAGGATGACCAGGGGTAGGAAGCAGCAAAGAAGAAGGCTGTGATGGGAGCCACAACACCAATCCTACTGGGCTGGGAATGCCAGAAGGGGATCACAAGTTTGGATTGGGAAGTGGGAGAATCTAGATTTTGCCTTATGAAACTAGAGACGGCAGATGGTATCATGACCCTGGCTTTAGGTGCTTTTGTTGGTCATTTAACCATTAAACTTTACTGTCCTCATGTTTACATAAGTTCAATTTATTGAGCAAAGTTATTTCTCTGGCTCAATGTGGTAATGTTTTAAAAATGCCATAGAAAGAACTTGTCATTATTTAGCTCTCTTAGTATTTCTGCTCCATGGTCACTCTCAACCCCAAAGTCAATCTGCCAGCATGAGTGTAGTAACTGTCAGCTCTGTGCTCTGGACGCCATACATATCACTCAGCTGCAAGATTGGTCCAAAGAACAGGTGAGCAAAGGGGCTGGATATTGAGGTGATTCCAGGCTCACTCTTTCTCAAAAATCTGGCACTTTTTTCATCTGTCTTTCTGTTTAGAATTTTAGAATGAAAGACTGAGAAGCTGAAATTTCCCCTCTTCTGTATTTTGAAATGAAGACCCATAGATATCTTCAGTATAAAAATGGGGAAGAAAAGCCTGGCCATTCTCATCACTGGTACTGGCATATGGTCAAAGGAAGTAGGGCGCACTAGAAAAATGGAGAAAAAATAAGGAGCCAGAGAGAGAGCACACTTCTTACTGGGGGTTCTCTAGAGATGGTGAGAAAACATCAATATGTATTTTGAGCTGTGTACATCTCATTTTACTGTTTAAAGGAAAATAGCAGGTCTAGGCCACAAGGGGTCCAAACAGAGAGAGGGGACCTTAGGGTATACACGTACTCAATACTGTGACCTTCTCAAATACAAACATTCTGGAGATGAATAGTTTATGACTTCTGCTGGTGCTTGAGATAGCTTCATAAACGAATGAATTAGGTTTGGCCACAGTAAATACCAAGTGTACAAAATGTACAAGCCCAACAGAAGAAAAACGAGGGAGGGGAAGCTGCCAGATGGTATTATAAGAAATGTGATTATTTGTCATTTGTAGTCTGTGCAATGTATACTAATTTTCATGTTGTCGTTTGGATCTAAAGAAAGAAAAAGTTTCCCGCATTTTATGGAGGTTACTGTACTTTACCCAACATCCCTTCCTCCCATTTTCATTAGTAGTAATGTAACCCTGACTTTCTTGAGAGTGACAGTGAATCCTGTTATTTCCCAGCACCTCCTCGCATATAAGGGTAGCCAAAAGGAACAGTTATGGCCAGTGAAATGTAAAAGGAAGTCATTAGATGATTCTTTTGGGAAGGGTCTTAAGGGGTACAGATTCATCTGGTTTTTGCATATTTCTATTTGCTGACTCTCTTTCTACCCTCCTCTGGGAGGGTAGAGGGTAGTGATGTGGGAGGTGTAGTGGCTACTCTGTGAGCATGAGGATGACAGTCACTGAGGTGGCAGTGTAGGAGCCCAGGGCATCTGGTCCCAGCTGGTATCTTTAAGGCATTGTGTGGTTCACCAGCCACCATCCTTTGGACTTGTTTTTGCAATTTGTAACCGCTTACTATCTTTGGAAATTTATTTGTTGAAGCCCAAAGCAATTCTAACTGAGACAATGTGCACATGGAGAGAAGTTAAAAGAAGTACCCAATACATACAGCACTTTCATTGTGGCTTCCTCTGAGGAATGGGATTTTCTTCCATCCTAGAATCCTCAGCCCAAGACAGCAGTACAAGAGGGATCAGCTGTTTCCCTCTGGACCTTTACTTCAGGTGACTCCTGGAATGAGAGAAGCAAGTGCATTGTAAATCTTCTGGTTTATCTCCACAGTAATGGAAGGGGGAGAATCCAAGTTTGTGTTGCAATCCCATGCTGGACCCTTGCCTAGAGAAAACTTCAGAAAGACAGTCACACCTTTCTGAACAGCTTCATCAACATTATTAAGTATTTTCATGCTAAAATGCAGGAGGTTCTCCACAAAATGCAGAGAGATGAGATGGGATCCAGAAAACTATGGAACTGTCCAGACAAATCACCAAACCACAGACATCTGTATATGACAACAGGCGCCAATGGCTCAAAATACTTGATTATAAAAAACTACTAACTGAAACTTCATTCAATAGAACCAGTTACTGCACCTATGTTGATGCTAACACTGTTTCCTATAAGCTGCTATCAGGTTGGTGAAGTCTCCATGGCACTTCTATGTTGACATGAGAGAAGGTGACTGGTGTTTAATTTTGCAAGTTGAATCATATTTAAAAGAGCACAAAGGATACATGCCAGATACAGGGAAGGATATTTTTTAAAGTGAATCAAAGCCTCACCCCCACTTCATTTAGTGTCTGCCCTCTTATCAACTTACATATTTACTTTCTACATTTTTAACTCTTAGAGCTCTGGTTGCCTTACTATAGGCATGTTATTGACAATTATTGGTTGCCCTTAATAACAGGCAGAGAAGACCCATCAAGCACCAAAGAAGACACCAGTAGTTGAGTAGTTAAGGGAGACATTTGTTGGTAAAGGAAGCAAAAGCAATTGTGGAAAGCTTTTATGAGCTTTTTCAAACTGCCTGGAAATGATGCTTTCCTTCTGACTGTTAGGTTCAGACTGAATGACGAGGAGAAGGTAAATACACTAACAAATTGTTCTCCAAATGTGGCTGCAAGGTGACTTTTTTCAAAAGATGCATATTGGAGATAAAATGAGGTGACCTTTTGATGTTCTGCTCCCAGTCAAGATATTATGATTTGCTTTATAACAAACAGCACCAGAAGTAGCATCCCTGGCGACTTCCTTAATGTTGCCTTCAGAAATCTAATTTTTAGATCTGATGGGGACCCTCTAGAAAGGGCAGCCGCCATCTGAACAGCCCCCTTTCTCTAAGACCTTCACATACACATGACATACAAAAAGGGAATTAAAATTGATTTTCAATGTTTTGGCAGCCACAGGAGACTCCAGTCCCTCCAGCAGCATTTCCCAGAGAAGACATTACTTATCAGAGCTGGTCAGCATCACCAGACTCTCAGATAAATAATTTATACGGAGAACTAATAAAATAATGGAGTACTTCAAGGAATGGTAATAAGCAGGCAGAATCAGGGTCTCTTGGGGACACTTGACAAAGGCATGTATCTATAGGCTGGGTGTGCTACTTCTGTGTAATTCCCTTCTGCCCCTACTCCTTCCCTTCACCCACAGAAGGCCATTTTCTGACCACTTGTACTTGAACTTTGCATAAATACTCCCTGTACTTTAATGACCAGCTCAACTCTCTTTTTGATAAAGCCTTTTGTGCCTCTCCGAAGTTCAAATCTCCATAGTACTTTTGTCTGCATGACTTTTTTGCTACCCCTTTCAAACAGCCATATGATATCCCCATGTTTGCTATTTTATTTATTTATTGCTGGTAATACTTAGATTGTAAACTCTGTTTTTAAATTTTCTTTCATATGTGTTTGGTTTTTTTTGTTTGAGATAGGGTTTAATGTATAGCCCAGCCTGGCCTAGAACTCATAATGAAGCGCAGGCTGTTCTCGAACTTGAGATCCTCCTGTTTCTGCATCTCAAGGGTTGGGTTATCGGGTATGTGCTACTGTGCCTGGTCTAGATTGTAAGCTCTTTAGAGGCAGGGAGACATGTTGAACAGGCTCTGAATTCTGAACAGTGTAGAGCTTACTGCTGCAAATCTTCTAGTTGCATATGTTTGTTTACACCTGTGGGGCAAAACTCCTTTCAAAGAATCATTTCTTCCATTGTGGACTATAACTGGTGACTGGAAGTCTCGTATTGAATTTTTGTAGCAATTTCAAAGGCAAGAGTTGTTTTATTTTTGAGAATACATATAATCTAGGCCCAAGGGGGGAATAAGTTCTTTGGAAGAAATTAGTTAAGAACAGGGGAGACTGTGTTTAATTTTTTAAAAAAAATATCCTTTTTAGAAGGAGATCTTTTTATTCCAGTTTGCCTGTAGGTCAATGAAACGGCATCAGAGAGAGCAGACCCGAAAGGCAGAAACAGGGTAGTGGTACCCAAGTGGAGCTCCATCTTTGCCCATGAGGAGGGCTGACTCCTTTGTTTGATGTCTGCAATGACAGGGTCTCTGAATCCTTGTCTCTTACCTAGGGATCGTCTTCACTCAGCAGGGATTTTTCACAGAATCTTCAATTCGTAGAAGCAGTTATAAACATTTCCCTTGTACAGCCGTGAGCTGGCCTCCCTCCTGTGTCTTCCCATCTTCTTTGCCTATTTAGGAAATCCCAAGGCCTTCGGTAAAAGCAGGTTGTCTGATGCCCCAAGTCCTCTCATACTCTCAATCCTTCCAACCTTCCCACCCTGGGAGCCCTCTAGACCCACACCAGAAACACATAGTTCTGCAGTTCTTAATCCATGGGGTTTTGTCTTCCTGTGAGCACTAACAGACCCCGTAATCCCATATATAAATTTGTTGTTGCCTAGCACTAGAAAAATAACAGCATCCAAAAGTATATATTGAATGGGAAGAAATGTGTAGCACATTCCTACTTAGACTCTCAAATTGTTTGGGAAAATGGAAAGAGATGGTCTTTGGCAATGAAGGGACTATCAGAAAATTTACTCTCTAGAACTTTTAAAAGAAGAAACAGTAGCATTTGGTCTAGAACAATTTAAAGGGATTTTTTTTTTTCTTTTGGTGGTACTAGGGGTTGAACTCAGGGCCTCACACTTGTTCGGCAGGCACTCTACCACTTGAGTCACTCTATCTGCCCTTTATGTGTTATTTTTGAGCTAGGATATAGCTTTATGCTATAGCTGGTCTGGGCCATAGTCCTTCTCTTTGTGCTTCCCCATGTGACTGGGGATTATAGGTACACACCCCTGCACTCAGCTTTTTATTGGTTGAGATAGGGTCTAACAAAATTTTTGCCCCAGTTGGTCTCCATCCTCAATCCTCTGATCTCAGTCTCCAAAGTAGCTAGGATTACAGGTTTGAGTCATTGTGCCTTGTTAGGAAATCTTTCTCAAAAGCAAAAAAAAATAGAATTATCAAGCTCATAATTCTTCCTCTTCCTTCTTTTTTTAACCAAGTAAAGAGAAGCATGGTTGTTTCCATTTAGGTAAACTCTGTTTTTGGACAATGTGAGGCTAGATTGTTTCCTTGATCCATTGGCAGCCGTAGTTGATCAGTCTACATGATTTGCAAAGTAGAACACAACCTTAAAGCTGGCATCACAGGATAAATAATGAGGACAGTCTGGGGATGAACATTTAAAACTAATGAATTGGCATTTTTGTGGCTGGCATTTTCTGAACAGAGTTTCTCATTCTTTCTAGAAAAAGTACATCCTTAATGACAAGTGGGAATAATATGATCACATAGCCCCAACATGTGACCCTGATTTACCTAGGGTTGGGGTATCATTTCCTTAGGAATAGAATGCCTCAGATTCACTTTGGTTTGGTTTAGTTCCTGAGGATTAAGATCTAAGTCATAAGCATTTCATGATTTTCCTCATAATTGCCAGAAGAGTACCTCATATTTGCAGTATTTTAGGGTTGTGTTATTTGGCACATATTATTAAGTGACCTCTATATACCAGGCATTATGCCATGTGTAGAGGACACAAGAAGGAGAAGACAGTTATGATTTCTGCCTTTACTGAGTTTACATTGTAGTTGGGCAGAAAATCTTAAATATAATGAAAACAGTCTAATTCTACCCTGTATCAAGGGCTATGAAACCAGTAAGTAAAGCTGTATAATAGTGAGATACTAAGCTGCTTCTTTGAGCAGAATGAGCACAGATGCTATCTAGGAAGATGGCATTTAAATGAAAGCTTAATTTGTAGGAATCAGCAGTGAAGCCAAGGCCAGTGGACTCACTGCTACACCCAGGCAACACCATTCAGCTTCCCCCTCCCCTGACCATTGGCTAATGCAGGTGGTGTGTATGTGGGTGGGGGATCATTGTCTTCCCTTGTAGATGGCTAAAGGTTCCAGGGTTAGAGCAATGGAGAGTGTTACCAATAATGGATGGTGGTTTGAAAATATTTTAGGGATGTTGAGGATCCTTGAGGAGAAAGAAGGTGTTTAATAGTATTGACAATATCAGCAAAAAAGAAGTGTGAGTAGTGCGAAAACCAGTTGTGACAGAATAACTAAGGATTTCCAAATGTCCAGGTACAAGTCCCACCCAATTTCTGGTGTATTTGACATGTGTATTTTCCTATTCTGAGAGTGTGTCTGTAATGACAACAATAAAGTCAGTGCCTACAGGAAGGGATGGTGAGTGACAGATGAGAAAGGGGACAGGGAATTGGATCATGCAGGACCAATTTAAAAGGAACATCACTACTGAGCTCTTGCAGATTCCAGAGGATTGCCTAGTGCTGTCATATTTAAAAAAAAAAAAATCAAGAGAAACTAAATACCTGGATTTTCATGTGAAATTTATTCATTCTCCAATGTTAATACTAAGAACCAAAACACTGCAATAAACAATACCCCTTTGTGGACTATGTGAACCACCTATTGCACTATCAGTTCAGGTGTGAAAGTCATGTGCAGGTGAGAATAGGGCCTATTTTTCCACTGTTTCCACTGTTTTCTACTATTTTTCCCTCTCTACAGTGTCTGGCACCTGGATGTCTCTAATATGTATTGGTGAGTGGATAGCTGAGTACTCCTCCCCTAACCAGTCATACCAGGCTCACCCAAACATACCCAGTTTTCTATTATCTTAAGTCTTATAAGGCATCAATTTACAAAAAGAGGTCAGGATAATTAATTTCCTCTTCTCCTTTTTGGAGAAAGAAATTCTACTATCTGATTTCTCTCAAACTTAATCACGTACTCAAACACTCCCAGATTTCTGTGAGTCAGACTGAGTTTACTAATGGATCCTGGCCTTTTCTGTAAAGCAGCCATCAAAAAGTAGTTATTTTTTCCCCAGTCTGGCATCTCAGAGTGTTTTTACCAAATGTCTAATTAATTAACCCTAATTAATTGGAATTTAAAATCGTTTTCTAAACCCACAGTAATGTAAAGCTGTCCTCTCTCATTGGTGGAAAGTCTTACATTACCATTAAGACATAATATTCTTAAAGCAAGCTCTCATGAAGACTATGAAATTGTTCAAAGAGAAAATCAGGAGAAATTGTCTTTATCAAGTGGCACAAAACTATTTAGATAGAATTACTTTGTCAAGCCAGCTTTGAGCTAAATTATTCTTTTGTAAGAGTTCTTTTTTTGCTTTGAGCATCTTTTTTTTTAATCTGTCCTCTTCCCCTGATTCTTATAAGAAAATCAATATTTTCTGGAAGAACAGAGATGAGAGCCTTTGGAGAGCTCCACCTCCTGTTTGGTACAAAAACATTAATAAATGTCACTAGCAAAGTTGGGTACCAGGGGAAACTGGATGACCTCATGAATATATTTTCTAAAGAGCTTAAAATGTCCATCTTGTATATTATTTGTCTGTTAAAGAGTCTAAGAGCTATTGATCCCTTCGACTTTTGCAAAAAGCAATTTAATTGCACCAAAAGCTCTAAGTATGTATGTGGACAGAGCAGTGCCCACTCAAAATGGCTTCTAAATGTCCGTTTCCACAATATGAAGAGCTGGGCTGCAGTAAGGATGCCCCTTTGCAGGGGAGATAGTATCACTGAGTCTATTATAGCAAAATAAGAGGAAATTAGTGCTGCCTTTGCTTAAAATGGTATCATTTTATAGCCCTGTTAAGATTCATCTGCTGATAAAAATTGATTTTTTTTATTCATTGACTGTCATTGCAGGGCTACCCTGATCTTCTAAAGAGGCAATCTTCAGACACTGTTAGCCATCGTCACTCACTTACATGCACTCAGTGGTAGGCATGGTGTTCTAGAACTGCATATAGCAGAAGGGTGTTGTGTGTGAGAAGCTATGGCTAAAGAGCCAGGTATCACTCAATCTTAAGTGATGCTTTCTTACCACTGCCAGATACCTTCTGGGGGAAGCTGACTCACTTATTTCACCTACTTGCTACATATCCCCACTGACACAATGTTCTTTTCCTATCTCCAGGGGTAGTGGGAAGGTGACAATTAAATGCTCTCGAATTAGCAGTGTATTTTTTTCAAATTGAGGCAACTTTAGGTCTAAGCCCACAATTTTCAAGGCATAGAAAGAATACTTTTATCCTTCAGAAATTTCAAAGTGCTTCGACACAGTTGGTTCTGGCTTTGTTGCTGCCATCTAAGAAGCAACGAAAGTCTTTCATCAGCTCTCAGCTGATGGAACTCAAGGCCCCTTCTATTATTGTTCTTATTTATACTGAGATATTTTTATTGTGATGCATATTGAGGTCTGAATTCTTTTCTTATTTTAGCGGGGGACTGGAGTTTGAACTCAGGGTTTGCACTTGCATATCAGGCACTCTACTGCTTGAGTCACATTTCCAGTACGTTCTGCCAGGTTTTTTTGGAGATGGGGTCTCGCAAGCTATTTGCCTGAACTAGTCTCAAAGCTTGATCTTCCAGATTTCAGCCTCCAAAGTAGTTAGGATTGTAGGCATGAGCCATGGGCACCCAGCAAGGCCTGAGTTCTCAAGGATCCAGTAACATGAGGAATCAAAGCTACTTCGTACCACAGTGGGAAGTGTACAGCACATCCACAGTGGGAAGGGTATAAAAATCAGGACTGAGAAGATCTGTTCTTTAGTTTCAGTCTACCGCTGGTTAGCAGTGGGATGAGCCATTGAGCCTGCTATGGTTTGGGTATGGTTTTGTATGTTCCAAAGGTTTTATGTGTTGGAAGCTTGCTCCATAGAACGTCAGTGTTTAAAGGTTCTTTAAGAGTCAGATCTTTAAGGTCCCTGGAAGTGATGTCCTCAGGAGCGATTGTGGGACCTCAGTCACTCTTTGACTTCCTGTCTTATAATGTGATCTTTACCTCTCACATGAGTATCCACTTGTGATACATCTTCCACGAGGAACTCATTAGAGCTGAGATGATGCTGGTGTCATGCCCTTGAACCTCTAGAATTGAGAGCTATATAAATCTCTTTTCTTCAGAAATTACAAGCTGCAAGTATTTTGTTATAGTAACAAAAAACCTGACCAAAACAGACCACCTGGAGTTTTAAGTTTTTCTATCTGTAAAATGGACATAATAAAATGGTAAAGATAAAGCACACTGTGAGTCATAAACAGAAAAATCCTATTTACAAGATAGATTAGTTGTAAGCAAATATTGTAACTTTGGGAAGAGTTTCCTACTGGTTCCATTTGGATCTCACTCATGTGCCCCCAAATCCATCATTGGTCCTGGCTCAGCCTCTTGTTCTAAATTTCCCTGATAAGTTCTTTCACTTCTACTACTTCCCTCCACCAACCCCAGAATGAGTGTGAAAACTTGTAATGCAATCTTTCCTTCAGCAGGATGAAAATTTTTTGTACTATCTGGCTTCCATTTTACCAAGCACATGTATTATCTGTTTCTGCAAACATTAACAAAAGCAAGCCTAGGCTTCATTATATTGTGCCCTAAATACATGGATGTGGTCTACATTTTTTAAAAAGGGTCCTGAGTTAGTAGTCAAATGATTTTACTTTGTATTCTTGGGTCAGCCTCTTTGTCATATGGTAGATTCTTTATCACTGATCTTGCTCTGCTGCCTTTATATTTGCTGCAGCCTCAACAGATTCCAAGTAGCTGCTGTATACCCCTGTGTAATCTCACAGGTAATAATGTAGTAAGGCTGGGCAAAGGTCGCTCCATTCACAAATTCAGTGCTGGACGAGGACAATGCTTTCCTTTTGTATAAGGGCTTCTAGTTTTCTAATACACTTACGGGCACACCCAGCCAAAACAGGTTTTGTTCTAGGTGATCAAGTGATGTGGAAAATTATACTCTCAGTTCCCCAGGCCCTAGCTGGTGCTTGGCAAGAATAAAGCCAAGTCATTTGTTATTCTGATGTTGAACTCAAAAGAGTTGTGATCTCCCATGGATTCTTCTAATTTTCCATTATTCATTAATTCATGAAAACATCTTTAAACATAGGTATTTCTTTTCTAGGCTGCACTACTTCCATAAGGTAAATATTTCTCAAATGACAGTCTGATCACTGCTTAAAATAGCAATGTCTCTTTCACCCATAAATTCCTTGGTGTTGCTCCCAAAAACTGTTCATAGCTGGCCTGGAGTCCACCTTGCAGAACCATCTTTTGTCTTTCACATGTCCTTTAACACACCACCTGTTTCCATTTCCTATTTGCTCTCTTATGCTTTTATTCTGAGACTGAAATATTCTTTTGCATCTTGCCTGATGACATAATCATAGTCATTCTTCAAAGTCCAGATTGAATGTCACCTCCACTGTGAAGTCCAGTGACCCCTCCCTCTTGTTACAACTTGCTTATAATACCGCATCATACCCATTTTTCTGTAGTTCTCTCTTTCCAGGGAAATTTCCCAAGGGCAGAGTCACATCTTATTTATCTGGGTTTTCCAAGAGCCTAGTTGAATGGCACATAGTAGGTGCCCAATAATTCCTTAAGAAGAGAAGTAAGGAGAAGAATCAAACATTGAGAAACATTGCCTTTTCTACTGGTTCCAATTCTACTTTTTAAAATTCAAGAGTTAGCCCCTACCTCATACTTTACCTTGGTGGATACTTCATACAACACACCATTTTTCACACTCTGTAGTTTTTTAAAAAGGATTCAAAACACATCCCCTCTCAACTTTTTTCTTTCCAGATGGTTCTAATCTATCTGATTCATTTTCATACATTGCATCCTGTTGATAATTTTAGTTGTTTTCTCTGGAGCTTTGCAGTGTTACTTCATCATTTATAAAATGAGGACAGGTTAGGCAGCCTGAGCTGAATCCAGAAATCCAAGAGTGGAAGATTTATGGTTTATACAAGGGTGCAAGGATGTTTTTTGTCTTATTACAATATCTTCTTGCTCCTAAAGGCTCAGAGGCTCTCTTCAGGGAATGGTAACAATGTCTTCTGATCCCCTTGCCAAGTTCTAATGATCACTCAGAACCCAGTGCCCTTTAAATATAGGTGAACTTTCCCCCCTAAAGTCATTGCCTTGTTCTTGTTCATGTCAGAATGTACCTCTGCCTCTGACCTCCTCATGGTTACTTCTAACATTTTCAGAAGTACACCATAAGAATCTTCTTTTCCCCTGTGAAGAAATTATCTGTTACTTGCAGACTTGGAGATTTAACTAGATATTTCTTTTTCTACTTCATTGCCTAAAATTTTAAGTAAGAGTGATCAAGAGACTAATATCTTGGTCATCCTACAATTAACATTTCATCCCAGAATGCCCATTATTTCAAGTTTTTTATTCCTGAATCTATGCCAGTTCCCTAGCTTTGAAGAAAAAAAAATCTCTTTAATTCTGCAATGTTTTTAGAAGAAAAAAAAAATCTACTTAGTGTATAACTTAATCAATTGAAGGCTTTTTGAAGGTAGAAATAATTGCAACTCCTAATACTATTTTACTAAGTTCTAGCTTATCTATTAAGAAATACCACAAGAATTAGATAGCTGGGTCAAGCTGGAAAAGAGTAGATCTAGCTGCTGGTAATAGCCAGAAATACATTGATTACTGCAAAGGTCAGAAAGAAAGAAGAAGAAGGAAATGAAAAATGCAAAGTAGTGAGGTCTAGTGTTTACAGAGGATAGAGATGGAGAACAGGGTTATCCAGAGACAAATAAGGAATACAAGGGTCTGGGGAAAACAAGTGCTCACAGGTCCAAGGGCTGATGGGAATGAACAAACAGCCACAGAACAAGATGTATTCACTTGGTAGGGAGGAAGTTCATTCAAGAATGGTTGTTTTTAAGAGCTGGGACTTCCTTTTTAAGGGCCTACATGTGGCCTAAATGCATGGATCTCTAAGGCTGACTTTTGAAGGTATACGTTTCTTGAGTAAGATTCTAATAACACTGAAACAGTGCTATTTTATTTGAAATTTGCTTCATTTACTCTTCAGCGATTCTTTTATTCTCCAACCAATAGATACTTAGTAGATACCTATAATTTGTATTGTACAGAAAACAGTAGAGATGGAGAAAATGGAGTGCTTCCTTTCTTTTAAGGATCTCACAATCTAGCAGGGTGGATAAAGCAACTTTGAAGGTTGGATATAAGACAGAACAGAATAATTCCACAAGAAAGACAAAACCAAAAAATTCTGTATACTGGCATTTCTGTTAAAAAAGTCCTTTTCATCTCTGGTTGTCAATATATGGCTTAACTTTCCCAACCAGATCAAAATTTGTCCTGCAAAGTCTTCTCTATTATTTCCTTCCATAGACTTTTGTTCATGCCTGCCTTATGGTATGGCATGTCTTGGGCATTTATGGGGATTCCTATTTCCATTCATCCTCAATAATTTTGGATAGTTCTAACTTGATGTAATTGTATATATTTTAATAGAATTAAATTTAATATTGTGTGGTTTAATATTTAAATCTTGCTACTTGTTAGACTACATGTTCTGGCCTTGACTCTGGTTGGAAAATGTGATCATTGTGGGTAAGGTCAAAGGAAGAGACCACGTTAAACAGACAATATTTTTATACCAGTGTTTAAACTAGCATTAATTCTGAGTGATTGGCCAAAGTTTACTCTGACTATGGCATATCAGTTGTTAAGTATTTTGACAATCACTCTTGGTCCTGGAAATGTGGATTAGGTTCAGAAATGTAGAAAGTTATATTCTAGGTTAGGAAACAGGGACTCAGAAGGGCACATCAATGGTTCTCCCACATGTCTGCCTAAGTAAAACGATTCTGCAAGCTCAAAAAATCCTCCTTATCAATGTAGCCATTCTTTGGCATTTATGTTTTTTGTTTATTCTGTTGTTCAATAAATATTGAACACCTTTGTGGCAGTGACTACTTATTGTTTACCAAAACCCATTTCTTACTCCTGAGCATAGTATCCATTTCTCTGTCTCCTTTGCAATTAGTGTGTCCATGTGACTAGGCTCTAATATGACATGGCTAGGATTAAAATTCACAAAGTACCATTAGAGATCACCACACCAGTGTAACTGATTTAAAACAGACTACTATTGTGCTAGACTCTATGCTACATGTTAATATTTAAAGACTAATAGACCATGGTTCCAATCGTATAATTTCATAATACATTTTCATCTGAACTTTGGCTAGATGTTTTCTGGATCTGTTGATTTTCTGTAATGTTTTTTGAAACAAAGTGTACATGCATTATTTGCTAGCTCACTCATTCACTTATCCTATATAAAATATTTATTAAGTTCCATTTACTATACATACTTGTCCTGGAACCTGTGGGGGATACAATAATAAAACTGACATGGATTGTGTCCTCAAAAACTCAAAATACAGAAAATATCTATCCGGGTATTTTCTTAATAAAACTAAGGTAGATATTTCATTTCTTCATGTTGCTTTTGTCCTGTGAGAGTTGAGCATCAGGCTTGGAAGAATGGCTGATTCACTGTCTAAGACACAGGAAGGCATCCTTCATGATCTTCTTGCATTTGTTTCAGCTCTTGACTCATTTGGAGATCCTGTGAGCCAGTCTACATATGACATGGGCCTCCACCAACATACCAGAGATACAAAGGCAGAAGCAAGGACTGTAAACAATGTACAATGCTCTAACTCCCCCTTCTTCAGGTTTCTAGGCTGTAAGTGTTTTGGGAAACTTTGTTCAACTTACATGCATCTTTAATATATAATAGAGGAGTGGTTTTCAAACAGGTCCCACCATGGCCAAAGATAAAGAGGAAAGTGCTCCAGGCAGAGCCCCAGTAAGAATCCTTAGGCCATCTGCTACAACTTCAACCAGACAGTTTTACATCTGACTGATTTATGTATTGGAATTCTGCATATGATTCTATCATTAGAAAGATTTCACTTCTTTAAAATAGATTAGATGATCTAATGAGTTGCTATTTCAAAATACTGCAGGGACCCCAAACAAATTAACAAAGGCATCTTCCTAGCAAATCCCAGACTTTGAGATCCAGAAGGTACTAGAAAAGTATCAAACTTCTTTGGAGAGAGTAGCTTTGGTTTGTGATTCACTACATCATTTGGAAAGTGCATAGAATCTCAGACTAGACCACATCCCCTCTAATCCATAAATTCCCCTAAGAAAGCATTTGCCCCCATGCCTTGCAAACAGGTGATCAAAGTTTGTTTGTAGAATGAAAAAAGGAAAGAATAAGAATTAGTCTTCTATATAATGGATATGAAATAAAAAGCTTAGAGTGGTGGAGGTTTTGACTCAAGGTCACACAGTAAAACAAAGGCCTGATTAAGGGAAAACTCTAGAACTTTTATCACTGGATTATGTCATGTTGACTCCTAAACAGCAATAAAAATGTCTACACTTAACATCTCACTTCCTATTCTTTCTCTGTCTCCATATGCATCCCAATGATGAGACAATCCAAGTTCCAATTCAAATGACCACTAATCTTGACTTTCTGCCATTTCTACTAGAACAAGATTGTGACAAAAGCCCCTCTCTTGTTTTTCTTTCCTCCCCTTGCCAGGGAGCACGGGGAGCCTGTTCAGCAGCAGCAATGTCTGTGTATGCTGAGCAGGGGACTAGGAAGGCAGTTTAAGAACACACCTGTGCTGGTGTTAGTTGTTCTACTTTCTCCTTCCTCTGTGCCTTCTTTGCATCACCAATGCTGTTATTTATGGAATGCCAGCATGTTTCTTTTTTAATTAAAAGTAGGAAAAATTCAGCCTTGTATAAGAACAAGAGTGATGACTCAACAGGACTGCTCAGTGCCAAATGACTTCCTGTAATCACATCTATAGCAGTGTTTCTTGCAGAAGCAGGCTTTCAAGATCATAGTGAGTCTGCTCCCCAAAATGCCCACATGGCTCATCTCTAACACAGCCCCAGTTGCAGCTGTGTCCATAGTCTCAAACTCCGGCCAGGAGAACTCAAGCTGATCGAACCTTGCTGATCTATGAGCAAAGAAGTTGGGATAAGCTAGCAGGGATGATCAAATTGTCTTTTAGGCAATCTAAATATTAGACTTTTCTGGCACTGTAACACATCAGAGAATCATTATTTTTAAGACTCTAAATTACCTTGAACCTTATCTTTTTTAACTCCTCCCTATTACTGATAAGAAAACTGAGACCCAAATCAATTTGCCAAGGAATTATTGACCTTTGACTCTGTAAGAATTGTGTTCAGTCTATTTGGACCAATTGACTTTTTCAAAGTCCCACAACTTATTGGTGACAAGCAGAATTTTTTTTGAAAGGCAGAATTAAAAGGTAAGGGTCTTCACTCTCATTTAAAGTCTTTCCTCCTCTGTACAAATCTAAAGTTTGGGTTATTGTCACAACTATCTTGCTGTCAGGAAATTCTACACTGGGGTGTGTGTGTGTGTGTGTGTGTGTGTGTGTGTGTTACCTGTGGGCACTTAGCTAGGAGAAGTATATTGTAATCTAAAGTAGACCCAGTAAAGAGGGCAGGCACTGGTGTTTAATTAGGATTCACACAGGCCTAGTTGACCTGGTCCTTTTACCTATGGTATAACCAAGGCTCAGCTTCATAATCATTTTTGAGATTTGCATTCTTCATATAAAATGTACCTGTCAAATGTTTACCTTTAATGAGTATATTCATGGAGTCTCTACTATGCCTTTTTAAATGACATCTTGTGACCTTGCTGACTCTGGAGGGACCACCCCCTGCCACCATGGTCCATTCCATATCTCACATACCTAATTACCTTCCTATTGGAATCTCACATTCCTAGTTCTTATTTCCCCCATCCCTATCACCTCAAGGCCAGTGCCAGCCCTTCTTCCCCAGAATTCACTGAAGAACCTCCAAAAAGCCAATCCTAAGCTTTCTTTCCCTGTCTAACTAGTCCTTCCCAAAGAAACCCTAAAAAAGGCTTTTGCTCATGTTTCTCTTCATTCCTTCTGCCTCCTGACTGCCTTTGGTGCTTTCTTGTGTATCCTCAGTGGTGTGGCAATCCTCTTCTTCTTGGGATATATGAGTAACACACTTTGTTTTTCTTTTTCTTTTCCTGCGGTACTTACTGGAATTGAACTCAGGACCTCACTTTACCACTTGAGCCATCCCCACAGTCTTTTTGCTTTTAGTTTTTCAGATAGTGTCTCATGCTAACTTTGCTTAGGCTCTTCTTTAACCAGGATCCTCCTACCTCTACTTCTTGAGTAGCTGGGGTTACATGGCCCACCATAAACTATTTTGAAGTTGTCTGCTGATCTGTTGTCTTTAACATGCCCGAATAATAATAAAACCTATAGTTTTATTATTACAGGGTGCTTTTCACATATAAAGATTCTCAATAAACTCCTTTATATAGCAAGACATATTGATAGACTATGTGGGAAGTTCCTAGATATACAGATATGAATAATACCTACCTCCTCCTATCAGGTCCTAATTATAGCACTAAAATAGCAACCCATCAGAAGTGAGGGTGGGGGCATGGACTTTTTCTGTGATGAGTAGAGGAAACAGTTTAAATGATGGAGCAAACAAGGACTCAGAGTTTTCTTACTATCAGCTCAGCATGGGCTTTGAGTGGCAACCGTGGGTTCTTAGAGGGAATGAGACTTTGGATTTTGACCCTGGCCCATCTGCAGCCAGAGGAAATAGAGCATGCTTGGTTGCTCTGAAACAGTCCCCTTGGACACTACCTGATGCTCTGGGGGTTTGTTTGTATGGTACTTAAGACTAAATATTCATTTCTTTTTTGGCCTTCATTCTACATTCCATATTCATTTATTTTCAACAAACAGCTTCAGATTCCTCATTTTTCCCCTTAAAGCTTACAAATAAATTTTTCTGTCTTGCCTTTCTTGCTACATTTACATAAAAGCCACACTGAAAAATTTATAGCAGTAATGGAAATCTTGGGGAAAACAAAATGCTCAAGAACAAACGTCACCTTAACCCTTTGGTACAGAGCAGTGGGTGGTGGCCATGCAGGCTCTCAGTCTGGACAATCACATGGAAAGAAGTCACACCTGAACATACCCAGTGCACCTATAAAGTGCTAATATTGTCATCGATTCAGGAGGTCCTCATAATTCATTCACCAAGTTATTTTAGTCAGCATTTTCATGTTATCATGGAAGTAAATATGGATTTAATTGTGAAGTTTTGAAGCAGTTGTGTAAATTCTGTGAAAGTTTACTGTTTTAAAATAGTGAACAGCTAGAAAAATGGCTTAGAGCAAAATATGATTTAATGGAAAATCTGAAAAACAATATTTTATAAAGACAACAATTTAACAACTTTGAAATATAGTGCATATAAAATAAGAGACAAAATCATTCCTCCTTTTATCCAATGAACATTTGATGAACGTCTACTATATGTCCATCCCTCAAGCTACAGAGAATTCAAAGCCCTCACTGCCCCCAGGGAATATCCAGCCTAGTGCTCATGAATAGAAAATTGATACTAACAAACCAGATAAGTTAGTAAAAATTGTGTTTTTTTTTAAAAAAAAACAACTTATATCATAGCATAAACATGAAAATCTTTGAGCACATGAATTTCCTAATACTCAGAAATAAAAGAATTCTTTAATTTATTGCCTGTTTGATAAATAAAGATTTCTAATTTTCGATTGAATCCCCTTTCATTCAGAGACATGATTTGAGCCTTTGTAGTCAATCCAATCACACACACTGTAACGACCATGACAGCATCTCTGCCAAGCCTATGTTATGAAAGACAGACTCAATTAGGCTTTCCTGACATCTGTGACATTGTTCTCAGTCAGGCTGTGAGAAGGACATAAGCAGTCTCTGTCATCTGCTTACTTCAAGTATTCCTTTCTTTAGGCAAGTGGGAAGGGTAAATATAAGATTGTGAAAACCCTAAAAGAGATGTGAAATAATGGCATCTAACCGCTCTGCCAAAAATCATCACTTTTTTTTTAAAACGGACAATATTTAGGACTTTACAGCTCAGTTTTCCCAATCTGCCGTCTTTCCCTATTTTCTCTTTCACCCAACCCCCCAGAGATTGGACTGTGCTTTTCTATCTAATCTAGCCTCACTAGGGTTACAGAGCGTTGCTCCCACCTAAGGGTGTGAGATAGGACTTCTGTGCTGTCCTTTGTCTTCCATGCTGGGGATTGACTGCAGGGTGTAGTAAGGAGTAGGTAGCTGGACAGCTACTTAAGCAATAAGTGTCTGAAGAGCTTTGAAACACTCCAGAAAATGTGACCAAATGGATATGTAGTACTTAACAGAGCCCCTTCCTGGGATGGTAGTGAATGTGGATGAAAGGAAGACGACTAAGGTGCTGGGATGAGCATGGACAACAAACAGACTGTTGACACACAACTTTGAAGAAAAATGAATGCATTTGATTATAGAAATTTTGTTTTGCTTTATGGATTCTGCAAGCCGAGAATCAGAGCTGGGTTGTCCAGGACAACAGAGTAGAGACTGCTTGCGTTGTCATTAGTTCTGCTTCTCTACACTTTCCAGTAGGGCATTCAAATTCTCCTTTATGTAAGTGTTGAAGAAATATTTTAATACACTGACTCCATGTTTTAATCCATTATCAACCATAAGTTGAACATGTGCAGCAAGGTAGTCTTTCTGTGTCCTCAAATAACATGAATTTTAACTTTCTAACAACGAAAACAATAACATGACAAGGGTCATGAAGTTAAACTGATTGAAGATCCAATTGCTTATAATTGACAGAGCCAGGATTTGAACCCTGGTCTGACTCACATCCGAGACTCTTTGGACACATCTCTCAGTGCTGTGCAGTCTTCAAATGCAGCAGCTTGTCATTCCTTTCAAAGCGCCATTCTCTTTCATTGCCATTCCTCTGCATGTGCAATTTCATGTTCCTCGAACATACTCTCTACCTAGTCTATCAGATTGCTGTTACTTGTCCTTGAAAACTATCATCAACATTTACTTTTCATAGGAAATCTTCACATATTGCAGTGGATATTCTTTCTCTATTTCTCCCTTATGGCTTCTATACTGTATCATGTTTGTGTGTGTGTGTGTGTCTCTGTATGCCTGCTCCTCTAGGGAGCTGTGAGATCCTTGAGGCTTAGTTAGTGTCTTTTCATATCATTGGCTTCTAGCACTCAGCCTTAAGATACTAAAAACTCCAAGAACGACTACTGAATGGCCCTTATGTCAAGAACCATCATCTCCCTGAAGTCTGGATGCTGAGTTCTTTGAATTAGACCCTCTTTTACAGAGAAGGAGCCTCAATTGGACTTTGAAATTGTTTTAGATATCCAGGGACCTCTCAAAGACCACCTCTTCCACTACAGTCAATTGTGATTCTTAGAGCTATCTTGGACCAAATACCATTTCTACTCTCCTTGGTGGGAGCTCTTATGATATGGTAGAGTGGATTGGTGATGCATTTGACAGATCAAGACCTTTAAGAGATGAAACTCATTGATCTAGCTGAATGCACTCAGATAGCAATGCACTCATTATTGAGCTTTCCTAAACTCAGAGATGGGTCTTATTTTTATGGTTATTACTAGCAAGAACACAGTGCATCATATTTTACAAAAGTGCTTTCTCATACATTATGTTGGTTAAACCTCACACTAACCCTGGGAGGTATGTAATAATATTATTACATTTTTTCTCTTCTTTTTCCTAGAAATATACTACAGTGAAAGATCATGGCACCAGAATAAGATAGACTTAGGTCAGGATCTCACCTCTGTCAATTACTTGCTGTACATCTTTGAGCAAGTCAGTTAACCTCTTTGAGCCTCAGGATACTTAAGTAAGAGGATAGTTAAACTATACCAAATTGAAACTGCCATTTGATTCTATCATATAAACTGCAGAGATGTTTTAATCTTGCTGTAAAATTGAAATGGAAAAGAAATAATGCTAATGAAAATGGGAAAAATTACAAATGATTAAATTGTGCAATATGGAACATTGATCAAGGAATTAAATTGGTTTAATGGAGTTCTCTGGAAAAGTACTTTTTCCATAAAAGTTTATTGATGTTAGCATAATTTTTCTTAAAATATATGTATTTGAAATGTAGTTGGAGGGTCAAAATGGGGTTGAAATGGTGAGTACAAATAGCCTGGCCCTGATTTCATCGTAGTAACCATAACACCTCTTAGGGAGCACCATTTCAAGTGTTTTACATTTAACCACCATAAAAGTCCAGGAGGTTGGGCTGTCATAGGGCTCCATTTTACAGAGCAGGAATCAGGTCTGGGACATATTGAGTATTATGTTCACCATGATTGCCTTCATCATTACTTCCATCTTCTTTATCCTCATTATCTCAATGCCTCCATACTGATTGATGTCTTATGGTTTTTCAACCCCATCAGAATAAATTTGTTTAGAGTTTGGATGATGAAACTTCCCAAAGGTTCATGTGTTAAAGACTTAGTCCCCAGGGTGATGTTATCAGGAGGTGATAGAACCTTTAGGAGGCAGAGCCTTGTGGGAAGTCATTAGGGCACTGGGAGCATGCCTTCACAGGCAATTATGGGAATGTCACCTCTTCCTGTTGTTCCCTGGCTTATGAGGGAGTACTTTTCTTCACTATATGCTCCTGTCATAATGTGCTACTTTGCCAGAGGCCAAAAGCCATCAGGCCACTCAATCTTGGACTGGAACTTCTGAAATGATGAGCTAAAATAACACTTTTCTCCTTATAAGTTAATTATTTCAAGTATTTTTATAGTAATTTGAAGCAAATTAATATAAAATTAAACTCATTGCCAGGATCCTTGAGGCTCTGCCTTATGTATTCCACAGCTTATTTGTTGTCTTTTCTTCCCTCTTCCCCATGCTCATCTGTACCCCCTGCAGTGCATCCTGCTCACAGCAAGCATACCCGCCTTATGACCTTTCCAGCCCTGCTTAAACCTGCTTTCTCTAGATTGGTACTGGTTCCCTTTACCTCCCAGGGAGGGTTTTTCTGACACCCTGTGTCAAGTGCCTACATCATCTTGTCATGTATTTACTTATGCTGCCTTTTTCCCTTTCATGGAACAAAAGTGAAATTACATATCTTTATTATTTATTTATTTATTATTTGCTTTCTGATTGAATCCTTCCTTCCCCCCCTCCCCTCTTCCCTTCCTCCCTTCCTTCTTTCTCTTCTTCCTCCTTCTTCTTCTTTGTCTATCTCTTTCTCGCTCCTTCTCTCTCTGTCTCTCAGTCTCTCTCTTTTGTGGTGCTGAGCACTAAACCCAGGGCCTTTCCCCATGCTAGGCAAGAATTCTACCACTGAACACACCCTAGCCCCTGTCTTTCCTATTAGAAAATAATTGCCATGAGGGAAGGGACTGTCTCTATTTTGCTGTTTGTTTTATCTCTAGGTCTAAGACAATGTCTATCACATAATGGGTAATGAATAATACTTGAATGAATAAAGAGATAAATGAATATGATGTCTTCATACACAAATATACGTTTCTAAGAGCTTAAGTTCTCTGCTTCCCATTTGCTGACTTGCCTAAAAGCCCTAATCAAGAGGTTCAAGAAGGTATACACCAAAAAGTAAGTCTTTCCCAATGTCTGCCCAGCTTTACTTTGACCATGGAAGTGCCCCAGTTATCTGTTATTCATGAAGGGACTCTTGATCCAATCTTTGTCTTCACCAGCCAGTGTTCTTCCTTTTAGTCTTAACCAGCCACCTTGAGAATAACAAAGCACAAAGGTACTCGGCAAGAGTCCTTTAGAGTGCCACTGTGTTTTATTTGCTTAATGGGTTTTTATATAAATATGGGAGCGATTTCTGCTGGCCTGTGGAACATGTAAACAGCCTGAGCTTCTAGAATGACTGGGGAAGCTGCAGGGGCTGGCTTCTCAGTGGCCCTCTTTGTAGCATCAGTCCCCAAACTGTAGTTTGCTGCTTTACAGATTCCTGATTTCATTCTTATTGACAGACAGTGCAGGCTTCATGGATGTAGTGTGTTAAGTCTCCCAAGTGGAAATTTATCTCAGTTGAATAACTAGGAAGTTGGATTTACATGACTGGCAAAAACAGCCACCTTTTTTCTTCAGATTAAAAAAAACTAAAGGAGATTATGAACAAGATATGTAAATGTACATGAAGAGAGATAAAATTGAGTGAGAACAGAAAAAAAATCAAATATTGACTAAAATCAAAGTAAAATATTGGAAATAGCCTAAGATCTTTACTTTTCTGAGCAGGATAAAAAGTAAGAATTTGTTTTTTTAAATGAGTGGCATTGACTTGGAGAAGAAGAGGCTTGGTAGAACTGCAAAACAGCTTAGTGATCTTCATTTGGATTTTGAAATATTTATTTATGTAAGTGAAATTCTTAAGGGGAGAATAGAGAAGGGCTGCAAATCAAAGATCCCCTAAGTCAACACAAGAAATGGAATCCAGGTACTGAATGAGATTTGGGATTTTATACCATCAATTGGCATTTTAAGACGGTCCCCTCTGACCTGGCCCATGAGTTGTACTTTATTTATTTATTTATGTTATTCATATGTGCATACAATGTTTGAGTCATTTCTCCCCCCTGCCCCCTGTCTCCCTCCCTTTCCCCCACCCTCTCCCTCTCCTCCCCTACTTCCTCCCTACCAGGCAGAAACTATTTTGCCCTTATCTCTAATTTTGTTGTAGAGAGAGTATAAGCAATAATAGGAAGGAACAAGGGTTTTTGCTAGTTGAGATAAGGATAGCTATACAGGGAGTTGACTCGCATTGCTTTCCTGTACATATGTGTTACATTCTAAATTAATTCTTCTTGAACTAATCTTTTCTCTAGTTACTGGTTCCCTTCTCCTATTGGCCTCTGTCACTTTAAAATTTCTGCATTAGTTCCTTTAAATGTGAATTAGATCTGACTGATTGTGTGCACATCCATTGAAACGACTTTGGGTCTTTCAAGAATCCACCAATACTTTGTATCATAAAGCAGCCACTGGGTGGGGCCAAGTACAGAAAAACTGAAATGAAAGGCAAAGAGGACACCTCTCAGGCAGTCCAGGAGGCTATAGTAGATATGAGGAATGGCACCAGAGCTAACTAAGGGGTGTCAGCCAAGGAGGAACCAGCAACACACTGGACAGTTAGATAGATGGATGAAGCCTCCAGGTAGAAAACTTGTAAGAAATAACCAAGTGACAGGAAGAAAGACTTGGAAAGGAGTAGAGGTGGTCTGGCTATTTCATTGTAGACTAATCTTGCAAATGTAGGTATCTTTTTTTGGAATTTTCCAAAACAATGAGAGGAATAAGTTTAACCACTACTTTTTTCAAAGCTTCTTGTAAGAGGAAGGCTATCATACATATGTATGAAAATGTTGATCCAAAGTGAGTCCTATATCATGTAAATGTCACATTTACCATACACGTCTCCACTTTAAGTTAGGATTTAAGCATTGATGGGGATGGCTATTGCATATTTCACTGGCTTAGTGTATAAAATTATTATTATTTTGTGGTGCTGGAATCAAACCTAGGGCCTCATACGTAATTGGAAAACATTGTATCATAGAGTTCCAGACCCTCAGCCCTGAAATTGTTCTTAAAAAATGGTTGAACTCAGGTCTACATGACTCTGTTTATTATTTTGTTTTCTTCTATTATTTTTCACACCTAATAATTATCTAAAATCAGTTTTTGGAATGAAGCCTAGGATATTTCTTATCATATTTAGATTCAGAAAAAATAATCCTATGTGCCTCCATTTTATAAAGTTTTTACATGTGTTAATATAGCATTATTGATGGGAAAAGTCACGAAGGAAAGTATTTAATCTGGATTATGTGTGGCTGTTTGGTGTGTGGCAGGAAAAGTAATCTTCCTTCTGTTTTGAGGTTTGTATTGAACATGTCAAAATTGTTTCTGCTCCTCCACCTGAAACAAGATATTAATCTGATTATGGGTTAGATCTTTAAAATGTCCCCCCAAAGCTCCTGTGTTGAAAACTTGATCCCCAGTACAGCAGTGTTCAGAGATGGGGATTTGCACGATAATTTGCTCTTGAGGATTCTGACCTCATTGATAACTTAAATCTATTGACGGATTCCTATCTTAATGGCCTTGGGAGAGGTGCCAAAAAAGTGCACTTTCTTTGCTACCATGGCAAGTCTTCAGGAGGAGACCAGAGTAAAAGCACAGAAGAAAAAGACACTGTGAGAAAGTGTTCATGTGGCCCTTTAGGAAGAGAAAGAGATACTGATTCCTAGAACTGCATTGGTTTTGATAGAATGGAACAAGTTTCAGTTCAAATTCACATATACAGAAATATCTAGTATAATCATTGTATTAACTTATAGTGGTTTCAGTGAGTGTATTTTCCTTATAACTACCCCCCACCACCACCAATAAAACTAACCCTAAGCAAAACAGAGGTAATAAGTGCAAAGGCCATAAACTGTACGTCTTGCAAAGCAGGAAATGTAGGCCCCAAATTTTAATCATGTTTTGTGATAAGAAAACTGGTTCCTGGGGCAATGAATCCCCATTCATGACTCACTGAATTACAGTTACTTCAAAGATGTATCAGTTAGCATTCAGGCAGAAAAGCAGAAATATTCTAAGTATGTAGTAAACAGAGGAAATTTAATTCAGGGACTTGGTTACAAAATTATTGCAAGGTTGAAAAAACAAAAAGGACAAAGGAATTTGCTTATAATTGCATGGAGTGATTATAGGGAGCAATTGTTGAATCTTGGGCTGGAGGAACAGAATGGAAGGTGGTGTTGTGCAGAGCCCAGGTGTGCTTGTCATTGAGACTGCTGGAGCATGCTTTGCTACTGAAGCTACTGTTAGAACTTCTAGCAACAGTATGCAGGGACCACAAAGAATGACTTTTGTGAATCTGACCTGTATGAACTTAACAGTCTATCTGTCTATTGGGCCTTTTCTCCGTGATATGCTTTCAATGGAACCATCAGCACCTGGTGCCCGGATGCTGGCAGGGAAGAATGACTAGCACAGAGAAGACACCAAAGATCCTTATGTCAATATCATCCCTAAGGATTAAGGCACTCTAATATTTTTGTGACCAATTTCCTGCATTAAATTCCATCTGCTTTAAATGTCTATATTGGTTTCTCTTTTTCTTGCTGGAAAATCAGTTACATGCCTCCCAAATTATTATGGCTCAACAGAGACTCACCACTGGAGATTCACTGACTTAGCAAAAAAAGTTTTCTTGCTACCAAAAACAGAAGGAAAATAAGGCTTAACTCTAACAAATGTGAGCGTGAAGTTTGCTAAGTGGAAGAGACCTCTCTTTTGTAAATAAGGCACTTATTGAGGGAGCTTTAAGTTTGGTGATGGATAAATCTTCTTTCCTAAGTTATATCATTACCAAGTGTGGAGTGACTAAGTAGATGGAAATTGATACATAGCATGTTAATCTTCCTTACCACCATAACTTTTACATGGGATGTATTGAGCAGCAAAGCCAGGTCAACCCACTAATCTACTGCTTTTGAGAACCGGGCTACTGAGGCTACATGTGCTCACCACTGCTACTGCTGTTGGAATTGTGCTGCTCAAGAAAGAGGTAGGAGACTGCACTCACCTATATCAACTGATGCTTCTGTTAAAGGTATAACAAATAATGGTTTTGTTCTGCCTTTGTTCCACCTTCTAATGTCCCTCTCATTGCACATACTGGAAGAATCTTTAAGCTGGGAAAGCTACCTGGGAAACATAGTTTACAGGCTTGTTCCTCAGTATTGTGTTACAGAGGAACTCAAAGAAGGGTACAAATAGAGCTGAGAGCCCAGGGGCAAATAATTGACTCCAGAGATATAACAAAACTTTTGTTACTACTTATAAGACATTGATATTTGGAATGTACAGCTTTTTGTTATAGCAGTCTACTACATAAAGCTGGTTGCCTTACTTCCTACCTAAAATGCTATCTTTTGTCAGTTATCCAATCATCCATCACTATGGTTGAATATACACACATGTTCCCTCTAAAATTCATATGTTGAACCACCAATAACAGGTGTTGACAAGGATGTGGGGAAAAAGGAACCCTCTTACACTGTTGGTGGGAATGTAAACTAGTACAACCACTCTGGAAAAAAATTTGGAAGCTACTTAAAAAGCTAAACATTGATCTACCATATGATCCAGCAATACCACTCTTGGGGATATAACCAAAAGACTGTGACACAGGTTACTCCAGAGGTACCTGCACACCCATGTTTATTGCAGCACTATTCACAATAGCCAAGTAATGGAAACAGCCAAGATGCCCCACTACACAATGGAATTTTATGCAGCCATGAAGAAGAATGAAATGTTATCATTTGCTGGTAAATGGATGGAATTGGAGAACATCATTCTGAGTGAGGTTAGCCCAGCCCAAAAGACCAAGAATTGTATGTTCTCCCTCATATGTGGACATTAGATCAAGGGCAAACACAACAATGGGATTGGACTTTGAGCACATGATAAAAGCTTTAGCACACAAGGGAGGGGTGAGGATAGGTAAGACACCTAAAAAACTAGCTAGCATTTGTTGCCCTTAATGCAGAGAAACTAAAGCAGATACCATAAAAGCAACTGAGGCCAATAGGAAAAGGGGACCAGGAACTAGAGAAAAGGTTAGATCAAAAAGAATTAACCTGACATAAGAATGATTAGGAGGGATTCCAAGATGGCGGCTAGAGGTAGGAAGCAGAAAG
The DNA here is from genome assembly GCF_047511655.1 of Castor canadensis. Taxonomy (NCBI): domain Eukaryota; kingdom Metazoa; phylum Chordata; class Mammalia; order Rodentia; family Castoridae; genus Castor; species Castor canadensis. The sequence continues at coordinate 123,890,261 of NC_133396.1, forward strand.
CAAGCCTCCTATAGTGAAATCTTGGAGAGACGTTGGAGACACATTTTGCAGGCATAATCACTGAGAAAAGGCATAACTTTGACTCCTCTACATATCCAGCTGGCGCAGAGAATCTCCACCTCACGTTAAACGGAGAAACCAGGAGGGCCCCCGGGTCCGGGCCACCAGTGGCCGGCACCCAGACAGCTTGGGAAGATGCGGACCAGGTGAGCTTCGTGGTACCGCAGTTCTCCCACAGACAAGCCTGGGCCAGAGCAGCATAGCCCACTGGACAGACTGACCTCCACCCGGGGAAAAAAGAGAAACTGAGTAATAAGCAATAAGAACAATTAAGACACGCTAGAAAGAGGGTGGGGTGCCCTGAGCGCTGAAGATTGGGGGAAGGGAATCCTTCCCGAGACTGTAAATAAACAGGCCGGCCTGGCCGGAGAGCCTCTGGTGGGGGCGGGGGCGCGCACCCAGCAACCAGGAGCGGGGAAGCTTGTGAGAGTGGTGGAGGGAGGAAAACTCCACAGGAGAGGAGGGAAGACCCACTTCCCACGTGAACTTTAAACAAACATGGTGGCTGGCAGGAGCAGTAGCACCGCCCAGTAAGCAGGAGCAGGAAAGCTTGTGAAAGTGGCAGTGGGAGGAAAACTGCAGAGGAGAAGGGGGAAGACCCACCTCCCACATGAACTGTAAATAAACACGCAGGCCTGACAACGCGGGTGCAGGGTCACCTTTCCCAGTGCTTGGAAAGGGGAAAGCCTGTAGCAGAGGCTTCCGCACAGGAGAACTCTGAACAAACAAAGCCTGTGGTACCAGGTGAGTGCTAAGCTCACCCCAGAGATCTGCATAAATAACGCCACCAGCTACAGCAGGCTGAGAGCAGCAGGCAGGCAAGCCACAGCTGCAGATACCACTCTCAGAACTGTCTCCAGACTCTTTTTTTTTCTTTTTCTCCCTACCTTTGATGAGAGAACAACCGAATTACACCTGCATGCCGAAAAACTTACTGAAACTGTATTGCATTTGAACTTGGGACACTTGGTGGGGCTTTTTGTGTGTGTGTGTGTGTGTGTGTGTGTGTGTGTGTGTGTGTCTGTGAGTATGTAGTTTTGTTCTACTTTATGCGTCCCCTTTGATGAGACAACTACAGAATAACATCTGAGGCACCAACTCCAGGACTGGAGATTGAGACGGACACCCAAATTATTAAGACTGAAACTGCATTGCATATAAACTTGGAGGCTTTTTGGGTTTTTTTTTTAAATTTTCTATTTTCCATTTTATTTTAATTCATTTTTATATATAGATATTTCTTTCATTTACTTATTTTTTATTTTTTTATCTTTGACTTTCAATCCTCTCTCTGTCTCTCTAATGTCTGTTCAGCTTACTGTCGATTAGTACACTAACACTCCCTGTTTATACCTTTGAAACTTTCTTATCTGAAACCTTGTTCTGCTTTCTCCCTCTTGTCTGTGTATTTGTTTTCCCTTTTTCTTTAACTTCTTGCTTTCCATCTCAGCTCACCCTTCCATTCTAAATATTACCATTGTTATTATTACAAGCTAGAAAATATTTAATTGCACACAGTACAGGGACAGTAACAACACCAAAGACAATGACGGGAAGACAGAAAAAAACAGGGAAAACAGTTTCCCCACAGCAAAAAATTAGTACAGGAACTAGAGGGGAATGAAGAGAACAGAAACTCAGAGCCAGACTCCAACAAAATGAAGATAAACTATGCCAAAGGACCCAATGAAGCCCACAAGAATAATTTAAAAGAAGACATACTACAAGTACTCAATGAGAATTTTATAGAGATGATACTGGATAGGGTCAACCAAAATGTACAGGAGACACTCAAGAAATTCCAAGACAACAAAAATAGAGAATTTGAAAAAGCAAAAGAAGAAATAAAGGAAACCATAGAAGCACTGTATAAACACCAAAGTGAAAGAGAACACAATGAAGAAACAGATAAATGAACTCAGGACAAAAATAGACAACATTAAAGAGGAAAACAGCCAGGATATGGAAAACCTCAGAAAAAAGAACAAAACAGAACTGCAAAACAAAACGGAAGGCCAATCCAGCAGAATAGAACAAACAGAAGACAGAATCTCAGAATTGAAGATGAAATGGTAATTAAAGGAAAAACCAAAGAACTATTAATTAAACAACTCAAGACCTGTGAAAAGAAAATGCAAGAACTCACTGACTCCATCAAAAGACCAAACTTGAGAATCATGGGCATCAAAGAAGGAGAAGAGGTGCAAGCAAAGGGAATGCGTAATATATTCAACAAAATAATAACGGAAAATTTCCCAAATCTAGAGAAAGATATTCCCATACAAATGCAAGAGGCCTCCAGGACACCAAACAGACCAGATCAAAATAGAACTACTCTACGACATATCATCATTAAAACAACAAGTTCAGAAACTAAGGAAAGAATATTGAAGGCTGTAAGAGAGAAAAAACAAGTAACATACAAAGGTAAACCCATCAAAATCACAGCAGACTTCTCAACAGAAACATTAAAAGCAAGAAGAGCGTGGGGTGAGATCTTCCGGGCACTGAATGAAAATAACTTCAATCCCAGGATACTCTACCCAGCAAAGCTATCATTCAAAATAGATGGAGCAATAAAAGTCTTCCATGATAAGCAGAAACTAAAACAATATGTGACCACAAAGCCACCACTACAAAAGATTCTGCAGGGGATCCTGCACACAGAAAGTGAAACCCAACTTAACCATGAAAAGACAGGCAGCACCAAACAACAGGAAAAGAAAAAGCAAGACAGTAGAGAGTAACCCCAACTTAGGTACATACAATGAAACCTTCAAACAACTAAGACAACTAAATGACAGGAATCATCACATACCTATCATTACTAACGCTTAATGTTAATGGACTTAATTCACCCATCAAAAGACACTGTTTGACAAAATGGATTAAAAAGGAAGATCCAACAATTTGTTGCTTACAGGAGACACATCTCACCATCAGAAATAAACATATGCTTAGGATGAAAGCCTGGAAGAAGATTTACCAAGCCAATGGCCCCCAAAACGGGCAGGAGTAGCAACACTTACCTCTGACAAAGTAGACTTCAAACCTACATTGATCAAACGAGATAAAGAAGGACATTCCATACTAATAAAAGGGGAAATAGACCAAAAGGAAATAATAATTATCAACCTGTATGCACCCAATGTCAACGCACCCAATTTCATCAAACGTACCCTGAAAGACCTAAAAGCATATACAAATGCCAACACAGTGGTTGCGGGAGACTTTAACACCTCATTATCATCAATAGATAGGTAATCCAAAAAAAAATCAATAAAGAAATCCAAGATCTAAAATATGCAATAGATCAAATGGACCTAGTAGATGTCTACAGAACATTTCATCCCACCTCTACACAATATACATTCATCTCAGCAGCCCATGGAACCTTCTCCGAAATAGATCATATCCTAGGGCACAAAGCAAGTCTCAGCAAATATAAGAAAATAGAAATTATACCGTGCATACTATCTGATCACAATGCAGTAAAAGTAGAATTCAACAACAAAAGTAAAGACAAAAAACATGCAAACAGCTGGAAACTAAATAACTCATTACTTAATGAAGAATGGATCATTGATGAAATGAAAGAGGAAATTAAAAAGTTCCTGGAAGTCAATGAAAATGAAAACACAACCTACCGGAACCTATGGGACACAGCTAAGGCAGTCCTGAAAGGAAAGTTTATAGCCATGAGTGCATATATTAAAAAGACTTAAAGATCCCAAATCAATGACCTAATGATACATCTCAAACTCCTAGAAAAACAAGAACAAGCAAATCCCAAAACAAATAGAAGGAGAGAAATAATAAAAATAAGAGCTGAAATCAATGAAATAGAAACCAAAAAAGCCATACAAAGAATTAATGAAACAAAAAGTTGGTTCTTTGAAAAAATAAACAAGATCGACAGACCCCTGGCAAACCTGACTAAAATGAGGAGAGAAAAAATCCAAATTAGTAGAATCAGGAATGCAAAAGGGGAGATAACAGTAAACACCATGGAAGTCCAGGAAATCATCAGAGACTACTTTGAGAACCTATATTCAAATAAATTTGAAAATCTAAAAGAAATGGACAGATTTCTAGATACATATGATCATCCAAAACTGAACCAAGAGGAAATTAATCACAAAATGAAATTGAAGCAGCAATCAAGAGTCTCCCAAAAAAGAAAAGTCCAGGACCTGATGGATTCTCTGCTGAATTCTATCAGACCTTTAAAGAAGAACTGATACCAACCCTCCTTAAACTGTTCCACGAAATAGAAAGGGAAGGAAAACTGCCAAACACATTTTATGAAGCCAGTATTACACTTATCCCAAAACCAGGCAAAGACACCTCCAAAAAGGAGAACTACAGGCCAATCTCCTTAATGAACATTGATGCAAAAATCCTCAACAAAATAATGGCAAACCGAATTCAACAACGCATCAAAAAGATTATTCACCACGACCAAGTAGGCTTCATCCCAGGGATGCAGGTGTGGTTCAACATACGAAAATCAATAAATGTAATAAACCACATTAACAGAAGCAAAGACAAAAACCACTTGATCATCTCAATAGATGCAGAAAAAGCCTTTGATAAGATCCAACATCATTTCATGATAAAAGCTCTAAGAAAACTAGGAATAGAAGGAAAGTACCTCAACATTATAAAAGCTATATATGACAAACCTACAGCCAGCATTATACTTAATGGAGAAAAACTGAAACCATTCCCTCTAAAATCAGGAACCAGACAAGGATGCCCACTATCTCCACTCCTATTCAACATAGTACTGGAATTCCTAGCCAGAGCAATTAGGCAAGAAGAAGGAATAAGAGGAATACAAATAGGTAAAGAAACTGTCAAAATATCCCTATTTGAAGACGACATGATCCTATACCTTAAAGACCCAAAAAACTCTACTCAGAAGCTTCTAGACATCATCAATAGCTATAGCAAGGTAGCAGGATATAAAATCAACATAGAAAAATCATTAGCATTTCTATACACTAACAATGAGCAAACTGAAAAAGAATGTATGAAAACAATTCCATTTACAATAGCCTCAAAAAAAATCAAATACCTAGGTGTAAACCTAACAAAAGATGTGAATGACCTCTACAAGGAAAACTATACACTTCTGAAGAAAGAGATTGAGGAAGACTATGGAAAGTGGAGAGATCTCCCATGCTCATGGATTGGTAGAATCAACATAGTAAAAATGTCTATACTCCCAAAAGTAATCTACATGTTTAATGCAATTCCCATCAAAATTCCAATGACATTCATTAAAGAGATTGAAAAATCTACTGTTAAATTTAGATGGAAACACAAGAGGCCATGAATAGCCAAGCCAATACTCAGTTAAAAGAACAATGCTGGAGGTATCACAATACCTGACTTCAAACTATAATACAAAGCAATAACAATAAAAACAGCATGGTACTGGCACAAAAACAGACATGAAGACCAGTGGAACAGAATAGAAGACCCAGATATGAACCCACACCACTATAACCAACTTGTCTTTGACAAAGGAGCTAAAAATATACGATGGAGAAATAGCAGCCTCTTCAACAAAAACTGCTGGGAAAACTGGTTAGCAGTCTGCAAAAAACTGAAACTACATCCATGTATATCACCCTATACCAAGATTAACTCAAAATGGATCAAGGATCTTAATATCAGACCCCAAACACTAAAGTTGATACAGAAAAGAGTAGGAAATACTCTGGAGTTAGTAGGTATAGGTAAGAACTTTCTCAATGGAACCCCAGCAGCACAGCAACTAAGAGATAGCATAGATAAATGGGACCTCATAAAACTAAAAAGCTTCTGTTCATCAAAAGAAATGGTCTCTAAACTGAAGAGAACACCCACAGAGTGGGAGAAAATATTTTCCAGTTACACATCAGACAAAGGACTGATAACCAGAATATATAGGGAACTTAAAAAACTAAATTCTCCCAAAACTAATGAACCAATAAAGAAATGGGCATGTGAACTAAACAGAACTTTCTCAAAAGAAGAAATTCAAATGGCCAAAAAACACATGAAAAAATGCTCACCATCTCTAGCAATAAAGGAAATGCAAATTAAAACTATGCTAAGATTCCACCTCACCCCTGTTAGAATAGCCATCATCAGCAACACCACCAACAACAGGTGTTGGCGAGGATGCGGGGGAAAAAGGAACCCTCTTCCACTGTTGGTGGGAATGTAGACTAGTACAACCACTCTGGAAAAAAATTTGGAAGCCACTTAAAAAGCTAGACATCAATCTACTATTTGATCCAGCAATACCACTCTTGGGGATATACCCAAAAGACTGTGACACAGGTTACTCCAGAGGCACCTGCACACCCATGTTCATTGCGGCACTATTCACAACAGCCAAGTTATGGAAACAGCCAAGATGCCCCACCACTGACGAATGGATTAAGAAAATGTGGTATCTATACACAATGGAATTTTATGCAGCCATGAAGAAGAACGAAATGTTATCATTTGCTGGTAAATGGATGGAATTGGAGACCATCATTCTGAGTGAGGTTAGCCCAGCCCAAAAGACCAAGAATTGTATGTTCTCCCTCATATGTGGACATTAGATCAAGGGCAAACACAACAATGGGATTGGACTGTGAGCACAAGATAAAAGCGAGTGCACACAGGGGAGGGGTGAAGATAGGTAAGACACCTAAAAAATTAGCTAGCATTTGTTGCCCTTAATGCAGAGAAACTAAAGCAGATACCATAAAAGCAACTGAGGCCAAGAGGAAAAGGGGACCAGGAACTAGAGAAAAGGTTAGATCAAAAAGAATTATCCTAGAAGGTAACACCCATGCACAGGAAATCAATGTGAGTCAATGCCCTGTATAGCTATCCTTATCTCAACCAGCAAAAACCCTTGCTCCTTCCTATTATTGCTTATACTTTCTCTTCAACAAAATTAGAGATAAGGGTTTCTGCTGAGTAGGGAGGGGGTGGGGGGGAGAGGAAAGGGGAGGAGTGGGTGGTAAGGGAAGGGGTAGGGGCAGGGGGGAGAAATAACCCAAGCATTGTATGCACATATGAATAATAAAAAAATAAAAATTAAAAAAAGTAATAAATAATAAAATTCATATGTTGAAACTTAATCCTCATTCTGATACTATTAAGAGCCAGGGCCTTTTGTAAAATGATTAATTCATGAATGCTTTGAGTAAGATTAATACCCTTTAAAAGAGGTTTCAAAGAGTGGCGTGGCCCTTCCATTTTTTCCTCCATTTGTGGACACAGCAATCCTCCTCTCTGTAGGATATACCAACAAGGTACCACCTAAGAAGTGAAGTGAGCCCTTACCAGACACCAAATCTGCTGGTACCTTGACTTGGACATCCCAGTGTTCAAACTGTGAGAAATAAATGTATATTATTTATAAATCACTTACTCTAAAGTATTTTGTTATAGCAGTCTGAAGGGACTCAGACACCTGTCCATCTGGAACTCAAGGCAAAAATCCCATGCCCAACTCTCAGGATGGACTCTGCTGGGTCTGAGCCTGATTTTCGATTAGTTTTTATCAGTGCTGGGTTTATGAATAAGAATGTGACCCACTCTGGTTAGTGATACCAACCAGACAAATTTGCAGGTGTAAGTTCTTGCTCATTCATTGTGAGAATGATGATAAACCATTCTTTCTCCTCCTGTCACATCTGTTCAAAAAAGCAAGTAGCTGTGCTTGGTACTAGAAACTATTCTAAAAGCATGGAAGGAATTAGAATTGAACTTGACAGTGTACCTGGCCAAACAGATATGGAAAGATCTGCCAACTAATCCTCAAATCCCATACCACTTCCTTATGTGAGCTAACACATTTTCTTGTTTTTAAACTGATTTGACTTGGATTTTTGGTTACCTACAGCTGAAATTACTACAATAGGTACAAATATATTCAAGGTTATCATCCTAATAATGTCTTTTTTTTCCCCAATAAACTACCTTTGGGAGATAATGGGGTAGAGTTACATTTAAGAGATTAGAAAGTCTAATGTCTTACATCTATGTGACCATGACCCATTATATCTCATATAGTGGTTAAAACAACAGCACCAAAAAAGGTAAGTGCTATTCTAACAAATTTGGGGAGAATAAAGAAACCATGTTTATCTGAGAAAATGTTTACTTGAGAGTTGGAATAGCATTTTGGTATGCTTTCTTTGAAATATGGGAGACAGATTCTTCCACATGGTTCTAGAGGATGTCCCTAGGATAAAACTGGTTAAATTTATATAGGGAAAAGTTTCAGCACATTAAAAATGTACTGAAATAAAATTAAAGTCTATGGTTTTCCAAAAAATGGGTGGGACTTCTTGTAGAGTAGGAAGTAGATTCCCGTCATTGGAAATATTTAAGCAGAGATTGATCAGCCACTTCGAGGGGTTGGAGAGGAGAGTCACATTGTGGGAAGGGATTAAAGAACATGATATCTGAGGGCTTTTTATAAAATTGCATGATTTAACTCCAGTTGTACTCCTATAGAGCCTGTGAGCAGACACAGTGCCTAGTCAGTGTCCTTAAAGATGAATTGCCCACAGGCAGCTCACTTTCTTCATTACATCAAGTTTGGGGTTGCTAATACATTGTATACTTCAGAAATGTTTTTTCTTGGGGAGAAAGTTGAACTCATTGATCCAAAGTGAGATTTTTAGATTTTTATTCCATGAGCTCTCATTAAACCCAATCTCCTTGACTATTCTAGAAGTGGCTGAAAGCTGGATCAAACCACACCACAAATGTTAAAGGGTATATGAAAAGCCCAGACAAAGTAGTGTCCACACAACTTACCCCAAGAAGCATGGCTGGAAGTGAGCACAAGAGTAACAATTAAAATATCACAGGATGAGCTGTAGACCCAGAGAGTAGAGCTTCTTTGTCTAATGACCTTCTCAGTGCGATAGCAAATACAATAGGCTGGCCTCATAAATCATACCTCCAGCAAACATCCACGGGGCAGGCTTTGACACTGTTTGCATATTCAAATGTCACCGGATCATAAGAGGAAAGACAAAACACATTCTCTCTCTCAAAAATGTCAGCATGGCTGGATTAGAAAAGATAATTTGGAAGTACTTCTAGACAATAATTACCTCTGGCACCTATCTGCAGTGTACTTAATGAATGGGAAGAAGGTTTTTTTTTAATTTTTAAAAATTATGATTATTACAGTAATTAATCAGCTGCTCAGTGACAGCTTCCTTGAAGGAGGAAAAAGAAAGGCCATCTTGCTTCTGTAGGGCACCTTGTTGATTCCACATCACATATGCAAAACAAATCCTATTATTATTAGCAACAGAAATGCTTGCAGAAGTAGAATTAGCCTCAATTTCCTAAATAGTCAGGAAACTCACATTTCACAAGTGAGAGGAAAAAAAAAGTCCTAATCCCAAATGCTAGATGGAAAAAAATATTTCAGACTCTTTCAGCTGTGCTTGTTAAACCAATCTCTTACTCTTAATTACATGCAAAAGTTCCCAGTTCTAATTATGGACCTCGGGGAAATAGCCCATCTCCCCAAACCAATAACGCCTCATGTTAACTTCAGCTCTTTTGTGCTTAATATCTTATTGCTAGATTTCAGCTTCCCTAGATGATCTGTAAAGTTTAGTTTTCACAGTGCTGCTCAGAGCAGGGGCTAGGAAACCTCATTTTTCCCCGATGATTCTTTTGTAACATTTCTTGCTACTTGAGTACAAAATCTTCTAACCTAAAATATCTACAGCAGAGTAAACTCATTGCTTCCACCCAGTTGTTACTTCCTTTCCGTAGTTCATAGCCTTCAGTGACTGCATTAAAGGCCTTTGAAGTGGTGTGATTGAAGCAGGCTTGTGGGGACTCCTTGTCCAAAGTATGAAGGTTGGGGTGGAGTTCCCAGAGGTCAGCTAGCCCAAGTACTTTCCCAGTGTTAGGCTTGGCTCCTCTCAACATTCTGAGACCAAGCAGAGCAGAATAAAACATGAGCTAGTTGGGAGCTTAGAGGCAAAGACTGTGAGCACCTGAGGGGCATTGGAGAATACCAGTGTAAAGCTCTCACTTTTCAGACCTGGAGGCTGGAAGGTGAGTGAGCATGGGCTAGGAGTTCACCACTCTGGTTCTGGGTCCTTCTTTACCTCTTGTGATAAATAATTTTTTTTTTTTTGCTTTATAGATCTCAGTGTCTTCACCAGTAAAATGGGAGTTACACAAATTACCGTTCAATGATTTTGCTAAGGAAAAAAAAGAAAGAGAGAGAGAGAGAGAGAGAGGTAAACAAATGTGAATGATTCTCTTGAAGAGTAAAAAATCAAAAGGAATTATTTCTGGTTGGTTTTACAAACATTCCAGATAAACACTTCTAACATTTAGAGGCTACGTATGGATAAATATGATCATAAATATCTTAGCAAAACATACTCTGAAAATGTTAAAATAGAATTCCAAGATGGCGGCTAGAGGGAGGAAGCAGAAAGCGAGCCTCCTATAGTGAAATCTTGGAGAGACGCTGGAGACACACTTTGCAGGCATAATCACCGAGAAAAGGCATAACTTTGACTCCTCCACACCTCCAGCCGACGCAGAGAATCTCCACTTCACGTTAAACGGAGAACCGAGGAGGGCCCCCGGGGCCGCCAGGGGCCGGCGCCCATACGGCTTGGGAAGACGCGGACCAGTTTACTGTCGATTAGTACACTAACACTCCCTGTTTATACCTTTGAAACTCTCTTGTCTGATACCTTGTTCTGCTTTCTCCCTCTTGTCTGTATATTTGTTTTCCCCTTTTCTATAACTTCTTGCTTTCCATCTCAGCTCACTCTTCCATTCTCAATATTACCATTGTTATTATTACAAGCTAGAAAATACTTAATTACACACAGTACAGGGACAGTAACAACACCAAGGACAATGACAGGAAGACAGAAAAAACAAGGAAACCAGTTTCCCCACAGCAAAAATTTAGTACAGGAACCAGAGGGGAATGAAGAGAACAGAAACTCAGAGCCAGACTCCAACAAAATGAAGATAAACTATGCCAAAGGACCCAATGAAGCCTACAAGAATAATTTAAAAGAAGACATACTACAAGTACTCAATGAGAATTTTATAGAGATGATACTGGATAGGGTCAACCAAAATGTACAGGAGACACTCAAGAAATTCCAAGACAATAAAAATAGAGAATTTGAAAAAGCAAAAGAAGAAATAAAGGAAACCATAGAAGCACTGTATAAACACCAAAGTGAAAGAGAGAACACAATGAATAAATGGATAAATGAACTCAGGACAAAAATAGACAACAATAAAGAAGAAAACAGCCAGGATATGGAAAACCTCAGAAAAAAGAATGAAACAGAACTGCAAAACAAAACGGAAGGCCAATCCAGCAGAATAGAACAAACAGAAGGCAGAATGTCAGAACTTGAAGATGAAATGGTAATTAGAGGAAAAACTGAAGAACTATTAATTAAACAACTCAAGACCTGTGAAAAGAAAATGCAAGAACTCACTGACTCCATCAAAAGACCAAACTTGAGAATCATGGGCATCGAAGAAGCAGAAGAGGTGCAAGCAAAGGGAATGCGTAATATATTCAACAAAATAATAACGGAAAATTTCCCAAATCTAGAGAAAGATATTCCCATACAAATGCAAGAGGCCTCCAGGACACCAAACAGACCAGATCAAAATAGAACTACTCCACGACATATCATCATTAAAACAACAAGTTCAGAAACTAAGGAAAGAATATTGAAGGCTGCAAGAGAGAAAAAACAAGTAACATACAAAGGTAAACCCATCAAAATCACAGCAGACTTCTCAACAGAAACATTAAAAGCAAGAAGAGCGTGGGGTGAGATCTTCCGGGCACTGAATGAAAATAACTTCAACCCCAGGATACTCTACCCAGCAAAGCTATCATTCAAAATAGATGGAGCAATAAAAGTCTTCCATGATAAGCAGAAACTAAAACAATATGTGACCACAAAGCCACCATTACAAAAGATTCTGCAAGGGATCCTGCACACAGAAAGTGACACCCAACTTAACCATGAAAAGGCAGGCAGCACCAAACCACAGGATAAGAAAAAGCAAGACAGTAGAGAGTAACATCAAGTTAGGTACACACAATCAAACCTTCAAACAACTAAGATAACTAAATGGCAGGAATCACCACATACCTATCAGTACTAACGCTTAATGTTAATGGACTTAATTCACCCATCAAAAGACACCGTTTGACAAAATGGATTAAAAAAGAAGATCCAACAATTTGTTGCTTACAGGAGACTCATCTCACCGACAGAAATAAGCATATGCTTAGGATGAAAGGCTGGAAGAAGATTTACCAAGCCAATGGCCCCCGAAAACAAGCAGGAGTAGCAATACTTATCTCTGACAAAGTAGACTTCAAACCTACATTGATCAAATGAGATAAAGAAGGACATTCCATACTAATAAAAGGGGAAATAGACCAAAAGGAAATAATAATCATCAATCTGTACGCACCCAATGTCAACGCACCCAATTTCATCAAACATACCCTGAAAGACCTAAAAGCATACATAAACGCCAACACAGTGGTTGTGGGAGACTTTAACACTCCATTATCATCAATAGATAGGTCATCCAAACAAAAACTCAATAAAGAAATCCAAGATCTAAAATATGCAATAGATCAAGTGGACCTAGTAGATGTCTACAGAACATTTCATCCAACCTCTACACAATATACATTCTTCTCAGCAGCCCATGGAACCTTCTCCAAAATAGATCATATCCTAGGGCACAAAGCAAGTCTCAGCAAATATAAGAAAATAGAAATAATACCATGCATACTATCTGACCACAATGCCGTAAAAGTAGAACTCAACAACAAAAGTAAAGACAAAAAACATGCAAACAGCTGGAAACTAAATAACTCATTACTTAATGAAGAATGGATCATCGATGCAATAAAAGAGGAAATTAAAATGTTCCTGGAAGTCAATGAAAATGAAAACACAACCTACCGGAACCTATGGGACACAGCTAAGGCAGTCTTGAGAGGAAAGTTTATAGCCATGAGTGCATATATTAAAAAGACTGAAAGATCCCAAATCAATGACCTAATGATACATCTCAAACTCCTAGAAAAACAAGAACAAGCAAATCCCAAAACAAATAGAAGGAGAGAAATAATAAAAATAAGAGCTGAAATCAATGAAATAGAAACCAAAAAAGCCATACAAAGAATTAATGAAACAAAAAGTTGGTTCTTTGAAAAAATAAACAAGATCGATAGACCCCTGGCAAACCTGAGTAAAATGAGGAGAGAAAAAATTCAAATTAGTAGAATCAGGAATGCAAAAGGGGAGATAACAATAAACACCATGGAAGCCCAGGAAATCATCAGAGACTACTTTGAGAACCTATATTCAAATAAATTTGAAAATCTAAAAGAAATGGACAGATTTCTAGATACATATGATCATCCAAAACTGAACCAAGAGGAAATTAATCACCTGAATAGACGTATAACACAAAATGAAATTGAAGCAGCAATCAAGAGTCTCCCCAAAAAGAAAAGTCCAGGACCTGATGGATTCTCTGCTGAATTCTATCAGACCTTTAAAGAAGAACTGATACCAACCCTCCTTAAACTGTTCCATGAAATAGAAAGGGAAGGAAAACTGCCAAACACATTTTATGAAGCCAGTATTACACTTATCCCAAAACCAGGCAAAGACACCTCCAAAAAGGAGAACTATAGGCCAATCTCCTTAATGAACATTGATGCAAAAATCCTCAACAAAATAATGGCAAATCGAATTCAGCAACACATCAAAAAGATTATTCACCACGACCAAGTAGGCTTCATCCCAGGGATGCAGGGGTGGTTCAACATACGAAAATCAATAAACGTAATAAACCACATTAACAGAAGCAAAGACAAAAACCACTTGATCATCTCAATAGATGCAGAAAAAGCCTTTGATAAGATCCAACATCATTTCATGATAAAAGCTCTAAGAAAACTAGGAATAGAAGGAAAGTTCCTCAACATTATAAAAGCTATATATGACAAACCTACAGCCAGCATTATACTTAATGGAGAAAAACTGAAACCATTCCCTCTAAAATCAGGAACCAGACAAGGATGCCCACTATCTCCACTCCTATTCAACATAGTACTGGAATTCCTAGCCAGAGCAATTAGGCAAGAAGAAGGAATAAAAGGAATACAAATAGGTAAAGAAACTGTCAAAATATCCCTATTTGCAGACGACATGATCCTATACCTTAAAGACCCAAAAAACTCTACTCAGAAGCTTCTAGACATCATCAATAGCTATAGCAAAGTAGCAGGATATAAAATCAACATAGAAAAATCATTAGCATTTCTATACACTAACAATGAGCAAACTGAAAAAGAATGTATGAAAACAATTCCATTTACAATAGCCTCAAAAAAAATCAAATACCTAGGTGTAAACCTAACAAAAGATGTGAAAGACCTCTACAAGGAAAACTATACACTTCTGAAGAAAGAGATTGAGGAAGACTATAGAAAGTGGAGAGATCTCCCATGCTCATGGATTGGTAGAATCAACATAGTAAAAATGTCTATACTCCCAAAAGTAATCTACATGTTTAATGCAATTCCCATCAAAATTCCAATGACATTCATCAAAGAGATTGAAAAATCTACTGTTAAATTTATATGGAAAAACAAGAGGCCACGAATAGCCAAGGCAATACTCAGTCAAAAGAACAATGCAGAAGGTATTACAATACCTGACTTCAAACTATATTACAAAGCAATAACAATAAAAACAGCATGGTACTGGCACAAAAACAGACATGAAGACCAGTGGAACAGAATAGAGGATCCAGATATGAAGCCACACAACTATGAGCAACTTATCTTTGACAAAGGAGCTAAAAATATACGATGGAGAAATAGCAGCCTCTTCAACAAAAACTGCTGGGAAAACTGGTTAGCAGTCTGCAAAAAACTGAAACTAGATCCATGTATATCACCCTATACCAAGATTAACTCAAAATGGATCAAGGATCTTAATATCAGACCCCAAACTCTTAAGTTGATACAAGAAAGAGTAGGAAATACTCTGGAGTTAGTAGGTATAGGTAAGAACTTTCTCAATGAAACCCCAGCAGCACAGCAACTAAGAGATAGCATAGATAAATGGGACCTCATAAAACTAAAAAGCTTCTGTTCATCAAAAGAAATGGTCTCTAAACTGATGAGAACACCCACAGAGTGGGAGAAAATATTTGCCAATTATACATCAGACAAAGGACTGATAACCAGAATATACAGGGAACTTAAAAAACTAAATTCTCCCAAAACTAATGAACCAATAAAGAAATGGGCATGTGAACTAAACAGAACTTTCTCAAAAGAAGAAATTCAAATGGCCAGAAAACACATGAAAAAATGCTCACCATCTCTAGCAATAAAGGAAATGCAAATTAAAACCACACTAAGATTCCACCTCACCCCTGTTAGAACAGCCATCATCAGCAACACCACCAACAACAGGTGTTGGCGAGGATGCGGGGAAAAAGGAACCCTCTTACACTGTTGGTGGGAATGTAGACTAGTACAACCACTCTGGAAAAAAATTTGGAGGCTACTTAAAAAGCTGGACATCGATCTACCATTTGATCCAGCAATACCACTCTTGGGGATATACCCAAAAGACTGTTACTCCAGAGGCACCTGCACATCCATGTTTATTGCGGCACTATTCACAATAGCCAAGTTATGGAAACAGCCAAGATGCCCCACCACTGACGAATGGATTAAGAAAATGTGGTATCTATACACAATGGAATTTTATGCAGCCATGAAGAAGAACGAAATGTTATCATTCGCTGGTAAATGGATGGAATTGGAGAACATCATTCTGAGTGAGGTTAGCCTGGCTCAAAAAACCAAAAATCGTATGTTCTCCCTCATATGTGGACATTAGATCAAGGGCAAACACAACAATGGGATTGGACTATGAGCACATGATAAAAGCGAGAGCACACAAGGGAGGGGTGAGGATAGGTAAGACACCTAAAAAACTAGCTAGCATTTGTTGCCCTTAATGCAGAGAAACTAAAGCAGATACCTTAAAGCAACTGAGGCCAATAGGAAAAGGGGAACAGGTACTAGAGAAAAGGTTAGATCAAAAAGAATTAACCTAGAAGGTAACACCCACGCACAGGAAATCAATGTGAGTCAATGCCCTGTATAGCTATCTTTATCTCAACCAGCAAAACCCCTTGTTCCTTCCTATTATTGCTTATACTCTCTCTACAACAAAATTAGAGATAAGGGCAAAATAGTTTCTGCTGGGTATTGAGGGGGGGAGCAGGAGGGGGTGGAGTGGGTGGTAAGGGAGGGGTTGGGGGCAGGGGGGAGAAATAACCCAAGCATTGTATGCACATATGAATAATAAAAGAAAAATGAAAAAAAAAAAAGTTAAAATAATGAAGAACTCTTGTTTATGTGTGTGCGTACTTTCTAAGGAGAAAGTTACATTTTTGCACTTTTTATGTAGCCAGTATTTACTATTTTGGACATAGTAGGTGATCAGCTTAGTATAATTTACTGAAATGAGTGAATGACCCTTTCTGCTTGTTCTTCTTTTTAATTAACTATCCATACCTTACCAACTCAGACTTCTCTCAGGATTCCACACATGGCTAGCCCTCACTGATTTCTCCCTTGTCTGAATTAATGAGTCCTGTGCCTAGAGCCAGCACTCTGCAATCTAGAGACAGACTCTTGATTATAGACAATTTTCTGTTGTAATCTGTTTCTCTCACGTGTTTACTTTAGCTTCTTGAGGAGACTGAGTTCTATAGGGGAAGGAAGGGGCTTTGTGTTACAATTCTCTGATAGGACCCTCAGCACCTGGCACTGAGATTATTTCCAAACAGGAAATCAGTCCAGCTGGAATTCAATGATTGCTGCTGACACTACAGTCTTCTGTAAAACATATGCTTATATACATATATGGAATCCATTGACTATATTCTGTGTTAAGCATTTGTTTTGCCAACTCTTAGGCAGGTAGTAGGTGGCAGTTGACTGCTAAAAGATTTCTGTTCTAGGAGACAGAATGTCTCTGAGTCACGAGTAAAATAACATATCAAATAAAGCCAAGAAATTTGAGTAGAAATCTAAGGTTAGTTAGCAAATGAGAAATGGCTGGGTAGAAGTTAGCAACCTGATAAGGCTTTGACTTAAAGACTAGGATAATTCTAGCTATTTCTGTTTGGGTAGTAGAAGATCTCCAAGAATTAAATACAGCTCTTTCTGTCTTGGATGGTTAGAAGTTATTGGTGTAAAAATTTAACTTGGATTGGGGCAAGGGGTATAATGTAAGTCAACAAATACATAATGAGTTACTAAAACTCCAATTTCCTTTTGTTCCAAAGTAACAAAAGGACTACAAATAAATGCACTACAAAAACAGTAAAAAATGTTTGAATCACAAAAAATATAATAACCAGAAATAGTCAAAACATACATACAGCAACAAAACAAAGCTAATATTCAAATAAAATAAAGATCATTTAAAATTGGGGCAAATAGCCCCAAAACTTGATAGAGAAATGTAAAAAAGACATGAATAGATAATTCATAATGATCCTCAAGTAATGAAAAAAATGTTCAAGCTTGCTCATAGTGATAAATCAATTAAAACATCTTTGCAATACTGATTATATGAGCAAACATTTTAAAGTAAGACAATACATTCTGCTATTGAGGTTGTAGGAATACAGGCCTCTCATCTCCTCTGGAGGAAAATTTGTCAAACCCAACAAAACTACATATGCACTTGCCTTTTGATCAACAGTAGCAGAGCTAGCAATGCACTCTGAAAATTTGCCTCCAATAATAAAAAATACACATACAACACTCAAGTTATTCATTGTAGCATTGTTTGTAATTGCAAAATAATGAAAACAACCCAAGTGCCTGTTCATAGGAGAGTGCTTATAAAAAGTACACACAATGGAGTGCAACACAAATGCTTATAAAAAGAATGAGGAAAATCTCTGCAAGTAGATATGGAGTGATTTCCACGACGTGCTATTAAATAAAAGAGCAAAGTGTGAAAAAATGTCTCTAAAATGCTACCCTACCTGTAAGAAAGAGGATGTAAAAGGATGCCCACCCACTTACCATTTGTACAAAAGAAATAAAGAAGGATAAGTCACAAATTAAGGAAATCAGTTACCTACTGGGGGTCCAGTGTAATTTCCTATAATTCTAAATTTAGTTTAAAACAAAAAATTAAAAATATAACTATCATTAGACACTTACCTATCCCATTTTGCCCTTTAGCCTCCTGCTTCATCAAATGAGGTGAAACTCTACTCAGCTCTTTCTTTTCATTATCTTGTCACTTTGCTTTCAAGATACAACATTCCTGCTTTTCTTCCTTGCCCCTGCCTTTCCTTTTTTGTCTCCTTCATAAATGCACCCTCCTGAACATTAGAATTCTTTAACCCATAATTCTTTTTTCTTGTCTCATTCTCTCACTCTATACATTTTTTTGAGAAATCTTATCCATATTCAAATGTTCCACTACCTGAAAATCTAAAAGACTCACAGTTTTCTATTTTCAGTTTCTTATTTGAGCACTATCTATATGTACTTGCAATTTGCATTTCTTTATGACCCCTCAAACTTAGGCCAAAAGTAAGCTCATGATCTAGTACCGCCTCCTTTGGTGATTTAAAATATGTCATAAACTATTTGATACGCCTTAAAGGTGAGACCTAATTCCACCTGTGTGGTTTGGAGTTAGTGACTCACTTTTAATGAAAGCAGACATGGCAGTGTGTGAGTTCAGAGAGTAGGTAAAAAATGCACTTCAGCTTCCCACTTCCTCTCTCTTGGGGCACTTGCTCTGGGGAAAACAGCTTCTGTGCCCTTTAATGTTAAAGCCCAAATGGGATGGAAGTAAGGCCTCCAGCCAATAGCTATGTGAGAAAGTTTATTCCCATCAAGCATTCAGATGAATGCAATTCGAATCACCATGTTGATTTTTATGTAGGAAGATATCCTGATCCAAAGCCACACAGCCACCTCAGAATTTTTACTCCTCAAAACCTGACAATTTTTATGTAATAATATAGTGGGAGATCCCACCTCACAACTAAATAAACAACCAGGTTACCTTCTAGTGCTCCATCTTTTAGCAAATTACTCATTTTTCATCATTGCACAGCCAGAAAAAGAGGCATCATTATTGAAAACTGTCTTATTCATTTCCGCATTTGAAATCCATTATTAAAACCTAATGTAAGCTCCTGGCTATCTCTCAAATGTGTTCACTTATCTTTCATCTTTGTTGCATCTACACTAATCCACACAACCTGTATTTCTTTGCTGTATAGTGTTGTAACAGCCTTCTTATTCTGATACATTCTGCACATTACTCTCAGGATACAATCTTTTCAAAAACAGTCACTAATCACCATTTCCAAGGGAATCCTGACATGGGTCCCTAGGTGACAAGAACATTTCAACAAAAAAACAACAAAGAAAATTCACTGTTGGAAAAGTAGCATCCCTAAACTGTCCTGAACAATCTGAAAGGCCACCATTTTGGAATGGGTGAGTGGCCTTTGACTAACTTGATTGTTATCACTATTTTAGATTTTTAAAAAATTTTCATACCCACACATTACTTTAAAATGTAACACATTCTCATGTTTTAAAAATTTAGATAATGCATACATTTTTAAAAGAGCAAGAAAATCATTTCTAATTCTACCATCCTGAAATTTGGGCTTATTTCCATCAAACTGTATATTAATATAATTTTTTATTCCACTTTTTTGCTTAAGGTTATAAGATTTTTCCATATCATTAGGAACTCTATGTAAATATCATTTTAATAGCTGTTTAACATTCTATGATATTAGAAATTTCATTTTGAAATTTATCTTCT
The DNA here is from genome assembly GCF_047511655.1 of Castor canadensis. Lineage (NCBI taxonomy): Eukaryota > Metazoa > Chordata > Mammalia > Rodentia > Castoridae > Castor > Castor canadensis. The sequence continues at coordinate 123,910,297 of NC_133396.1, forward strand.
TGCCTAATATCAAAATGAATAATTTTCCTTTTGAGGGGGTATGGGTTGTCTATCTCCATGGCTTGATGATGCTTGGAGGTTCCTATTAAATATGTAACAAAATTGTCTTTCTTTCTAGCTGTGGCCTCAGTCCAAAATGGAGCAGACTTTCTGCTTGGCGATTCCAGCACTTCCTAACAGCATTAACTCCTTGAGGCTTCTAAAGTTAACGCACACTTGGTTTTCTAGTGGATAAGCCAATAATGCCTCTAGGATGTCATTCAGGTTAGACACCCCCTAGGGAAGGGAAGAAGGGAAGGCAAGAAGCCCAGAGGTAGCTGTGCTAAAGTATGCAAGCACACATTTGGACCTTAAAATACCAAACCTTACTGCCTATCTTTTCCTTATAATGTGTAGTGATTAGTAATCCATAATTTATGGCTGTAATTAATTCTTCCTTTATCATGGAGAGAGACTCACTCAAGCACGTTGCTCCAACAAAGCTCAGATACCCTGCTCCGTTCAACCCCTGGATTTCCTTGCTGGGAACTCATTTTGCAAAACCCATTAAGCTGGCAGAGGATCCAGAGCACTAGAAAGAGAGGCATGCTCCCACCCTCATTCTACTTTAGTCCCAGGAGAACTAGACTAACAGTAAACAAAGCTGACTGTGCCATTTAACAGAAGCTACATCTCCTTCAGGAGAACTGGTTTTGGCCTAGGAATAGATAAAGCAACACTGTAGACAGGGCATGGAGAACGGACATTCTGGACTCCTAAAGCTTTGATACAGCACCCAGGAGGCCAAGAGAGGGTGGCAGGAAATCAGACAGCTCTCCAACGCTACTCTCTGGCTGTTGTAGCTCTCTGATGCATCACTTGGTTGGCTCTGTCTGACCTTGACCAGCTGCTAACTAGATCTAGTGAGTAGATCCAAGTTAATAAGGATTTTAAAGAGGGTCTTTTCCACAATCTGGATGGAGCCCTGGGTAACCAGAGACAACACTGTTCTGTGATTAGAACCTGAGCCGAAGAGCCTTCTGACTGACACCTTCTCTTTTTGTGTGAATGAAACTGCTTTACATTCATTGGGATTTATTAAATACTAGGGATTTATTACTTCATTGAATACAGCAACTCACTGAGGTGAAAAACACTATCGTTAACTAGAGTGGATGTTTCTGATGGCAGGGCTTAGTTTTGTTCCCGACTGTATGGTTTAGAGCAGGTGCTTAATCAGTACTTGTTGAATGGACAAACATCCATTCTTCACATGACAGAGAGCTAATAAGTGCCAACAGGAAATTCACAAACTCTTTCACTCTGGTTCCAGAGATCGCACTTTTAAACAACACGCAACTATGTGTCCTTAACCTCTGCAGAAGTTTGGTTTTATTTCAACAAATTTATTTGGTTTTATTCAACAAATGTCCTCAAAATATTTTTTTGAGTTCAAGGTGTAATGTTGACACCAGGTGTTAATTACACTAACACAGAATGAGGCATGAGACAGGTGTAGCTGGTGATTGATAAGTGATGCCATTATTATTGAAATGATCAGGGCCTACCTGCATTGGAGACATTTATTTTTCTCTACCCTTGGCCACCCTTAATGTTCTATGTCCCCTTTCTTATGACAGGCTTTGTCAGCCTTCAGATACCTTCACCCACAGGTCAACGAAAATGACCCATCTTTCTAATCACAAGGACAGATGCCCTTTCTTACCACCTCACCTCTGTTCCTTTGTCCTCTCTGGTTCAATTTAATTTCGTTTCTTTTTTTGATCTGCAGATTGATGAAAGTCTCTCTTCTTTTCCAAGCTTGCCTGCATCCTAGACTGTGGCCTGGGTGGGCCACGTGAGAGCAGCGCCTGCAGCCACAGCCAAGAGAGGCGTTATTTACATATTTATTAGAAATTCTGCCCTGCTGGCAAGAGACACTCACTTCTGACTTTAATTCCGATAAGTAAACAACCCCATTGGCAAGGAAGAGGGGGAAAACAAACCAGAGTAGTTTGCACAAGATAATACAGTAAAGTAGAAAAATATCCGTAATGCAAAATCATTTGCAGTGCAAGGCAAAAAAGAAAGTGAGAGAGAAAATCCATCTCCAAAGACCAGCTTAGGTTAAATACTCCAAAAGAAATAATTACAAAGTAATTCAATTATATTTTGTATCAGTTTCCTCACAGCCAGTGGAATGACAATTAATCCCAGGGTGCATTTTTTTCTTTTTTTTAATACTTTGTGGTTTGTTCAGAATTGCCCTCTAGCAGTTAACCACACTCAGCAATCCTCTGGCTGATTGTGTCTCTCTGCTCTTCCTCATTCATTCTGGCCTGATAACGGCCCACACTAGGGAGCCATTCTGCAAGTTCAACCTTCTCTGACCTCTCTCTCAGACTGTCCAGCATCCTAACATTTTGCTTAAGTGCCCTCATGCTTTCCCTCAATTATATTGCATTGTGAGAATTGCAACAGTGGGGGAGTTTAGCATCCTATGGCTTTCTCTTAGCATCCAAAACTGAGCCAACATCATCATCCCTGTGACAACACAATGGATTAAATCCTTCTCAGCATTGAATGTCTAGCTATCCCTGGGAAAAAAAAAATTACATTTTAGGAACATTAAAATGGACTGACTTTAATCCACAATAGCAAAGGAAGCAAGAGATATGGCTTAAATCCCACCTGATGTTCTGACCTGAACTTACTCTACAGATAAAATCACACTGAATTCTTTGCATTTCTATAGCTTCTTTCAATCAGGGATTGCAAGGTAGTTTACACACAGTAATAAGCCTACAACCTTTCTTTGATGCTGCTTCCCGCTCCAGGAAAGGTTCATGCATAAGAAAACTGGACAATGATGGACAGAAAAAGACTGGTCCAGGCAACCTTCCCAGCTATTCCTGATGGAGAGAGAACACAGGCATTTGGGCTGCAAGACTCAACATTAATGACAGAGAAAAACCATTGTACTTCTAAACTGCAAAGGTACCAGTAAAAAAATCAAAATAAAAAATTGTGAGACAGGGTTGTGCTTTGTTCTTCAATGGTCTGGTTGACCAAAGGGCATGTGACCCCAACAATTTAAAATGAAAATTATTTCTTTTATCAATATCACATATCAATTCCTTCATAGTGATCCTGATGTTCATGGAAAAGGTGTGTCCTCAACAATGAGATATTTCCAAAATATTATCCCTGGATACAGAAATTAGAGAGACATATGCTATAACTCAGAAAAGTGGGATTATAGAAAACAAAAGAAAAATCTCAGTAAGCTAAATAAATCTGTGTCCAATGATAATAGCTGCAAGCTGATGCAGTGGCTATTGTAGGGTAGGTGTTGTACTCAGTCTTTTTTATACACCAACTTAATGTTCCCAACAATAGGACACAGCCAGTGATCTCATTTTTAGACAGGCACAGAGTATTTAACTTTCCAAGTCTACTCAATCAGTAAGGGGTAAATTTGGAATCTTAACTGAAGTGGTTTGATCCTAGAATCCACATGAGGTATTCTAGAATATGACAGAGTACATAAAGTATACATTCAAGTGTACTTGGGGCAGGAAAGGGAAGTGGGTTCAAATAGGAATGGTTAGAAAGGTGGCTGGAAATCTTGCTTAAAGGCACAGAGTGGCTCCAGCTCTCAGAAGAAAATTGTTGGAACTTCAGATTCCTGCACTTCCAACAGAAGAAAGGCAGTGTCCTATAATGCTTAGGACTGCAGGCATTAAGCTGGACTACTTGAGTCTGAATTCCCAGTTCCAGTCTGCCACTTTCTAGTTCTGTGCCTTTGGCTCCTATGAACCTCCATCTCACCTGTCAAATGTAGGTAACAGGTACTGTCTCAAAGTGTGGTGAGAATTGAGCCAATGCACATAACCCACTTAGAATAGTGCTTAGTGCTTACCATATGAATTTTAATATGATTCACGATTATTTATTAAGTCCTCCTGGTGAGGTTCACCTACAAGCCCCTATATCTTCTTTTTTATTCCACAGAATTGGATTAGTCTTAGTGTGATGGTGGAGCATGATAGGCACAACTTTTAGGGGTTCATTCCTCCCTGGTTTTTCTGGCTTAGTCAGACTTACATTCAGAACACACCCTTTTATCTCTAAATACCACCCAGATACCTTATTCATATGTTAAGTCTTATAAGGGAGAACTGAGCCTTTCATCAAACAATTGAAGAATGTAAGAGGCACACTTCTGTGACAAGGGTATCATGAGTACTGGTGAGCAAAACAGGGCACTTTCTTTTCTCATAAAGTTTGCTGCCTAATAGTAGACAGACTAGTAAGTGTTCACATAAAGTCAAAACTACAATTGTGGTGAATATAACAAAATAAAATTGTAATAGATAGGGGAAATGCCAGAGGCTAGCAAAACAGCAGCCTATGCCACATGGGAGAGAAAATATTGCAACTAAGTTATCTGATGGGCAGCATGGGACATTGCAGAGAGGGACAGGAGATAAGGAAGTCTGGGAAAGATGAGACACTATAGATGTAGGCAGCAGTCAAGTTATAAAGATGTCAGTATTTTCCTGACTGCAAATGGAACCACTAAATGAATTTAAGCAAAGATGACAGGTAGGATTTTCTTATTAAAAATTATTCTACTCTTTTAAATCCAGTCTTCATCATACCAGTAGTCAGCCATTTGGATAAGTATTTGTATCTCTGAGTGCCTCATGTTCTCTCTCAAGTTTCTTTCTTTGTTCATTCTTCCATCAGCTATTATTGGGTACCTGCTCTGTGAGAGAACACTTGGCTAAACTGACAGCACATGAAGACAATTAATATAAACGTGGTCCAGCAGGGAAGGCAGATTAAAAAGGCAAATTATAATACAGAGGATTGGTGCTTGGAGAAGGAAAATCAGAAGGAAACTAAAAGGGGCTGTCTAAATCCTGTTTTGGAAGAGGGAAAGCCTCAGGTAAAGAAATACATGGGTTAGTCCATGCATGACTAATATGAGCTTACTAGGTTAAAAAAAATAGTGGGATACAGTTATTGTGGAAAATGCAGAAAAAAAGGTAAAAGTTATCAAATCATACACAATTCTTCAGCTCAGATTCTATGAAAACTAATGGAACTATCAATTAAATTAAAATTTTTTATTAGCACAAATTAATTGTACAAAGGGATTTCATCATATTTACATACATGCATATAATACACTTTGATCAATTTTGCCTCAACAATATTACTCTTTCTTATCCCTTCCTTCCTCCCCAATCCTTTTAAAACAGTTCTTAGTGGGTTTCATTATGATATTTTCATGCATATTTTTTAAACATAGAAATTTTTTAAATATAGAAATTCTCAGCTTACAAATGCATTGTTTTAATGTTTCAATAGGTTTTAAGGAAAAGGCTTACAATGCAGACCACACTTTCCCAGAAGAAGAACATTATGACAGGGTTCCAGATTTGAAGGCCAACTTGTAATGGTTTACTTAAATATATAATGCTATTTAAATATATCTATATAATAGCCTATGTAATTTACACATTATTTTATTCATTATTGAAGGCTATGTAACAAATTATCCCAAAAATTAATGTCTTAAAACATACACTTCAGATTTAATAAGCAGGCTTGAAATCTGGGCACAGATTAGCTCAGTCAAGGTGAGAGCTAGGGCTCTTGTCCCATCTGTGGACTTGACTGGAAAGGGATCTGTTCCAAGCTCGCTCACATGGCTGTTGGCAAGATTCAGTTCCTCAGCAGTTGTTGCACTGGGGCCTTAATTCTTGGCTGACTATTGGCTGGAGGCCACTCTCCAGTCCTCCAATGTATCTCTCCATGGGGTACCTCAACACATGGCAGCTGGCTTCCATCAGAAGGAGCAAGTGAGAACAGTTAGACAGAAGGCAGAAACAAGTACCTAATCTGTAAAATGACTTCCAATCAGTTATCCTTCATTTTAGTTACTGGTAAGGAAGGCTAGATCCATTGTACACCCAAGGGAAGATTGCACACAATCTTGTGACTTCTAGGAGGCAGGGAGTACTGGGAATCCTACAGAAGAAACTTGCTTGCACTCTTTCTCTCTCTCTTTGTTTTTCTCTTGGCCTCACTCTTGCTCAGTGTCTATGTATATCTATATGCCCATCTGTTTACCCATCTCTCTCTTCCTTTCACTGTCTATCTATACAAATAGCTACAAATATATAAGCTTCCCAATAGAAGCCTATCTTTTAAACAAATGGTTATGCAGAAGCCCTCAGTGTGAACCAGATAGAAGTGTTTGTTGCTACAGAGATGAGGCAGAGTGGCAGTGAAAGCTAGACCTGCAAAAGTCTGCAGACAGTCTGCAAATTCCTAAATACTTGAATCCTGATATTATTAGCACTTCTCTGGAAATAGGGGGTGTGTCAGATGTCATTCTATCAAACAGAAACATGATTCACTCCACAATCTTTGGAGCTCAGAATTAGTATACATTTCAACTTTGAAAAAGGTAGCATTAATTTTGGCATTGTCTTGGTGCCATTTGTTGACATTTTTTCTTTCCAACTCCTACTGCTTTGTTCCTAAAGAAGTCCCGTGCTCATGGTACTCCAAGTCAGCCCACTCTAAATACCAAGGGGCAAATGGCACCAGGCTGTTTAATGTAATTTCAAACATAATCTGTACTCAAGCAGGTATCCCAGTAAATTATGTTTTATTTGAGGAAATAATGTCCAGCTAAACAGAAATACTATCCCCTTTCCATAGAGTTAATCTAGACTTAAGAGTTGTATATTTATGAGTTACCTTGTGTCAGATTAATTCCTGTGGGGTTAATCATAAAAGAATGGCTGGGATATGCACTGAGGGTTTTTGAGGCAAGAGGTGTTTTAGGAAGGAAGGCAGTTTTAAGGACAAAGAAAGGAAGTTTGTGGATACACATAGACTTTTTTTCAAACGCTTTGTTTTTTTTCTCTTGGACTTCGGAATCAGATATTTTTCCTCTCTTGTTTTTATATTTAATTCACTTTAATTATCCCCTACTTCAAGTTATTTCTGAAGTTGTATATACCACTGTAGTCTTACACACAATATTATGGTGAAAAAATAAACACAGAGAAGTGTTCACATCTCCCTTTCTACCGAGACCTGTATGGGGCTGAAGCATCATTTTCAGAGAGATGATAGCATGATAGTCACAGGCAGCACTGAACAGATAGGTGCTTAATGGGGCCAAATGAGGAGGGAGGAACAAGAGGTAGAGAGATGCACCTGTCATATGGATGACTCAAAAGCAGCTCTATTGTTACCTGTCCTGTCAGACAGGACTCATCCAGAAAAGCAGAACCAGTAGAACATATGGATGACCATTGTTTCCACTAATCTCTGTTCTCTATCCAAGGATGCAATCCAGAATACCAGTTTGCATTTTGGTATGCTTAGTCTCTTCCAAGTTGTGACAGCTCCTGTGCTTTTCCTTCCTGTCTTTCATGGTCTTGACACTTGAAAAGTATCCATGATTTGTTTGGAAGAAAAGCTCTCAGCTTGGGTTTGTTTGATGTTTTTCTTGATTCAGTTGAAGTTATGCACTCTTGGGAAGGAAATCACGAGAAGATGTACCTTCTTATTAAATCATTGTATCAGTTATGTGATATTAATAAATCTTATTACTGCAGATGTTAACCTTGATCATGCTGTTAAGGTAATTTCTACTAGGATTCTTCACTGTAATGGTTTCATTTTCCCCATTGTATTATACTAAATGTTTGTGGGACAACAATTTGACACAGATGGCTTTTCTGAAAAACAAACAAGAAACTAATTTGGTAAAATTCATTCTTTTTAGAGAACAACTCTATGGGTTTTGTTAAATATACAGATGGACTTTGATAAATGAATTTATATATCTATCACCATAGTTGCATACAGCCCCCATATTTTCTTATACTGCCTCTTTATAGACAATTGCTCCTTACACCATGTAACCCCTTTCTATTTTCCTTCAATAGAGTTTTCCTATTCTCAGAGTATTGGACAGTTGAAATCATTCAACAAGGATAATTTTGAGTCTTGCATCTCTCACTTAGCAAAATACATTCAAGGTTTATCCATATAGTCAATATAGTTACTTATGGCTATATACTATTTCATTGTATCAATGTACCACATCTGGCTGAAGGGCATCAAGATTGTTTCCAATTTTTGATGACTATGAATAGAGTTGCTAGAAATTTTCATACACATGTTTTGCAGGGACATATGTTTTCATTTCTTTAGGGTTAATACCTAGAGGTATCAGAAGGTAGGTGTATGTGTAATTTTGTAGGAATTGCCATGTTGTTTTCCAAAGAGGCTATAAAACTCTGCAGTCCCATCAGCTGTGTATTACCATGCCAACTGGTTTATATCCGTGTCAACATCGCTATTGGCATTTAAAAACATAATCCATTATAATAGACATGAGGTAGTATCTCATGGTCTACTTAATTTGCATTTGACTGTGATTAATGACATCGAACATCTTTTTGTTGACTTATTTGCCATCTACATATCATCTTTTTTTGGTTAAATGTCTGCTCAAATCTGCTGCCCAGTTTTAAATTGAATTGTTTGATTTCCTATTGCTGAATTTTGAGAGTACATTTTTTATGTATCCTGGTTAGAAATTTTTTTATCAGAAATGTGATTTGCAAATATTTTCTTTAATCTCTGTCTCTGTCCTTTGCAAAGCAAAAAATTTTAATTTGATGAAGTATAATTTATAAGGCTTTTTCATTTATGGACTATGCTTTTGATGATGTAACTAAAATTTTTTGCCTAATCCAAGTTCATACAGATTTTACCCTGTAGTTTGCTGAATGCTTTATAGTTCTACATTTATGTCTGTAATCTACTTAGAGTTAATTTTATGTAAGGGACAAGATATAGGATAAGATTATTTTGCATATTTGCAACTGTTTCAGAACTATTTGTTGAAAATACTATAGTTTTCTTCTTCATTTGCATATGTTCCATGATGAAAAAATTTTTTGTGTGACTCTATTTACTTTCTCACTCTATCCACTGATTGGTGTGTTTCTATCTCACCAGTACCACACTGTGGATTTATAGTAAGTCTTGAATAAAGAAAAATGTCCTCTACTTTGGTATTCTTTTTCAAAATTGTTTTGGCAATGCTAGTTCCTTTGCTTATCCATATATATATTTTAGAATCACCTTGACAATATTTACAAAAGTTTGTGCTGGGATTTTATTCAATTTATGCATTGAATTGGGGAGAAATGATATCTTGGTAATATTGGGTTTACAAATATATTAACATGTGTCTCCCTATATGTAATTAAGACTTTAAATTCTTTCTTCTATTAGTGTTTAATAGTTGTTAGCCTATAGAGCCCACACATAATTTTAAGATTTATAGTCTCAGGATTTTTGATGTTATAATAAATATTACTTTTAAATTCAAATTGTTAACTTTGTATTTCATGGCCTTGCTAAACTGTTTCATTGAGAATTATTTTTGTAGACTTCTTTTTAGGATTTTCTACATAGACAACCATGACATTTGTAAATAGAGATGGTTTTATTTCTACTTTTGATGTGTAAATCTTTTACATTTTTTCTTGCTTTATTGAGCTAGCTGGGACTTCCAGATGATGTTGAGAGAGAAGATTATCTTACTCCTGATAAGAAGGAATTAAAGTTTAATTTTTTATCATTAAGTATAATACAACTGTAGCCTGGTAGATGTTCTACAAACATTTTGTCAGGTTAGAAAAGCACTCTTTTATTTCTAGTTTGCTGAGAGTTTTGCCATAAATGGAAATTGAACTTTGTCAAATGATTTTTCTGCATCTACTAGTGATTATAAGGCTTTTTATTCTTTTCCAAGTGTATTGATTTCTGGTCTTATTTTTTTTAATATTGTCTTCTTGCTATAGGTTTAGTTTCTTCTTCTATTTCTAGTTTCTTTTTCTTTTTTTGGACTGATGGAATATTTATTCCTGGCTATATTTATAGCATCCACTGGTTCAGGCTCAGAAATCACAATGCAGCAGACAGATGGGGCAACCTCTCTCTAACACTGCTGGGGTTCTCTGGTGGTCAGGCTGTCACTGTCCCTGTGTTTTCTTTGTTTTTTTTTATTATTATTATTCATTTATTCACATGTGCGTACATTGTTTGGGTCATTTCTCCCCCTTGTTCCCCTCCCCCTCCATCTCCTCCCCCTCCCACTCCCCTTGCTTCCTGGCAGAACTTGGTTCTTCCCTTATCTCTAATTTTGTTGAAGAGAAGACATAAGCATAATAAGGAAGACAAAGCATTTCTGCTAGTTGAGTTAAGGATAGCTATACAGAGAGAGATTCCTAGCATTGCTTCCATGTACAAATGTGTTACAACCCAAGTTGATTCATCTCTAACTGATCTTTACACTGGTTCCTGATCCCCTTCTTATGTTGACCTCTGTCGCTTTAAGGTTTCTGCATTAGTTCCTCTGGAGTGGGGACATCAAATGCTTTCATGTTTTGGGTTTTCTACCTATCCCCATATCTCCGGTATGTGCTCTCCCCTTGTCATGTGACCCAAGTCCAACAACATTGCTGCATTTGCCCTAGATCAACGCCCGCATATGAGGGAAACATATGATTTTTGGTCTTCTGAGCCTGGCTAACCTCACTCAGAATGATGTTCTCCAATTCCATCCACTTACTTGCAAATGATAAGATTTCATTTTTCTTCATGGCTGACTAAAATTCTATTGTGTATAGGTTCCACATTTTCTTGATGCATTCGTCAGTAGTGGGGCATCTTGGTTGTTTCCATAACTTGGCTATTGTCAATAGTGCTGCAATAAACGTGGGTGTGCAGGTGCCTTTGGAGTAACCTGTGTCTCATTCCTTCAGGTATATCCCCAGGACTGGGATTGCTGGATCATATGGCAGATCTATGTTTAGATTTTTAAGAAGCCTCCATATTTTTTTCCAGAGTGGTTGCACTAGCTTGCATTCCCACCAGCAGTGTGTGAGGGTTCCTTTTCCCCATATCCTTGCCAACACCTGTTGTTGGTGGTGTTGCTGATGATGGCTATTCTAACAGGGGTGAGGTGGAATCTTAGTGTGGTTTTGATTTGCATTTCCTTTATGGCTAGAGACGGTGAGCATTTCTTCATGTGTTTTTTGGCCATTTGAATTTCTTCTTTTGAGAAAGTTCTGTTTAGTTCACTTGCCCATTTCTTTATTGGTTCATTAGTTTTGGGAGAATTTAGTTTTTTAAGTTCCCTATATATTCTGGTTATCAGTCCTTTGTCTGATGTGTAGCTAGCAAATATTTTCTCCCACTCTGTGGGTAGTCTCTTCAGTTTAGAGACCATTTCTTTTGTTGTGCAGAAGCTTTTTAATTTTATGAAATCCCATTTATCCATTCTTTCTCTTAGTTGCTGGGCTGCTGGGATTCTATTGAGGAAGTCCTTGCCTATACCTATTACTTCCAGAGTGTTTCCTGCTCCTTCCTGTACTATCGTCAGAGTTTCGGGTCTGATATTAAGGTCCTTGATCCATTTTGAGCTGATACTAGTACAGGGTGATAGACATGGATCTAGTTTCAGTTTCTTGCAGATGGATAACCACTTTTCTCCTCAACATTTGTTGAAGAGGCTGTCTTTTCTCCATCATATATTTTTGGCCCCTTTGTCAAAAAATGAGGTGGGTATGGTTGTGTGGATTCATATCTGGGTCCTCTATTCTGTTTCACTGGTCTTCATGTCTGTTTTTGTGCCAGTACCATGCTGTTTTTATTGTTATTGCTTTGTAATATAGTTTGAAGTTGTGTATTGTGATACCACCAGCATTGCTCTTTTTGCTGAGTATTGCCTTGGCTATTTGAGGTCTCTTGTGTTTCCAAATGAACTTTAGGGTAGATTTTTCAATCTCTGTGATGAAAGTCATTTTTCTTAAGGTAAAAGCTTGTAGCATTTTATGCTATATATTTCCAGGTAATCACTGTTTCAATCATTACATTTCCCACATTTTGAGGTATTGCATGTTCACTTTCATTCCCTTCAAAATATATATTTTTTTTAATTTTTGAGATTTTTCTTTGCCCCTTAGGTTGTGTACAATTGGGTTGTTTGGTTTCCAAGTATTTGGAGATTTTTTAAATGACTTTGTATTATTTTACTCTAGTTTAATATTGTTATTATCTGAGAGTAGTTTGTATGATTTGTATTCTTTTTTACTAGCATGTGTTAATTGTACAAATGGGTTTCATTGTAATATTTTCATGCATGCATATAATGTGCTTCAGTCAAATTCATACCTCATTACTCTTTTTTATCCTTCCTCCCACCTTTTAAAACGTTTACCAGGCTTCATTGTTTTATTTTCATACATAGGTGTAAAGTACTTCAATCAAATTCACTCCTCTTCCCCTCTCCTTTCACCATCTTACACTCCTGGCATTCACTATTTCTCTTTCTCAGTCTGACTTATTTTACTTAACATGATGATCTCTACTTCCATCCATTTTCTTGCAAATGACATAATTTTATTATTCTTTATGGTAGAATAATACTTCATTGTGTGTGTATACCACATTTTCCTTCTCATGCATCAGTCGATGGGCACATGGGTTGTGTCCATATTTTTCCTCTTATGAATAGTGCTGCTATAAACATACATGTACAGGTATCTTGACTGTCTTCACTTCACATGGTATATACCCAGGAGTGGTATACCTGGATCACATGTTAGTTCTATTATTAATTTTTAAGGAACCTACACACCGATTTCCATAGTGATTACATTAATTTACATTCCTACCAACAGTGTATAATCGTTCCTTTTCCCCTGCATCCTGGCTAGCACTTGTTGTTTGTTTTCTTGGTAATATCCGTTCTGATTGGGGTGAGATGGAATCTCAATGCTATTTTGATTTAATTTTTTTTCTGGTTAAGTATATTGAACATTTATTTATGTATTTATTAGCCATGTGTGCTTCTTCTTTTGAAAACTGTTCACTTTATTTGCCCACTTGTCAACTACACTGCTCTTTTGGTGTTTAATTTTTGGAGCTGTCAGTATATATTCTGGATATTAATCCTTTATCTGATGAATAGCTGGCAAAGATTCTCTCCCATTGTGTAAATTTTCTTTTGATTCTGATAACTGTTTCCTTTGCTATGCAGAAGTTTTTTTTAATTTAACACAACCTCATTTGTTAATTCTTGTTCTTTTTTCCTGAGCAATTGGATCCTACTCAGAAAGGTGTCATTTATGTCTATATCTTCAAGGATTTTCCTTATGTTTTCCTCTAGCAGTTTCAAAGTCTCGGGGCTTACATTAAGATCTTTGATCCATTTCGAATTAATTTTTTGTACAAGGTAAGATAAGCAGGTCTGTCTTCAGGCTTCTACATGTGGATATCCAGTTTTACCAACACCATTTGTTGAAGAGGCTATCTTTTCTTTGGTTTATGCTTTTGGCGCTTTTGTCAAAATTCAGATGGCTATAGCTGTGTGGGCTCATTTCAGGATCTTCTATTCTATTACATTGGTCTTCAAGTCTGTTTTTATGCTGATAGCGTGCTGCTTTTGTTCCTATGGCTCTGTAGTATAATTTGAAGTCAGCTATTTTACTACCTCCAGAATTGCTCTTTTTACTCAGGATTTCTTGGGCTATTTGGAGTCTTTTACATTTCTGTATGAATTTTAGGATTGTTTTTTCTATTTTTGTGAAAAACGACATTGGAATTTTGATGGAGATTGCATTGAACCTGTAAACAGCCATTTTCACCGTATTGATTATGCCAGTCCATGAACATGGGAGGTCTTTCTATCTTCAGGTGTCTTCTTCAATTTCTTTCTTCAAGCTTTTATAGTTATTATAAATGTGTTCACCTCCTTAGGTTTATTTCTAGATATTTAATTTTTTAGGTTATTGAAAATGGTATTTCTTTCTCCTCCTGTTCATTCTTGATATCATTGATTTTTGTATGCTGATTTTTTTATCCTGCTACTTTGCTGAAAGTGTTTATCAGATCTAAGAGGATTTTTTTTTAGTGGAGTTCTTAGGATCTTTTAAGTATGGGACCATATCATCTACAAACAGGATTAGTTTGACTTCTCTCTTTCCTATTTATATCCCTTTATTTCTTTCTCTTGCTTTATTGCTCTGGATAAAAATTCTAGTATTATATTGAATAAGAGTTCAGAAAGTGGACACCCTTGTCTTGTTCCTAGCTTCAGGGGGAATGATTTCAGTTTTTCACACTTAGTACAATGTTGGGTTAATATATATAGCCTTTATTATATTGAGGTATATTCCTTTATTCCTAATTTTTTTCAGGGCTGTTATCATGAAGGGGTGTTGAATTTTGTCAAAGACTTTTTCTGCATCTGTTGAGATGATCAAGTGATTATTGTCCTTGATTCTGTCTAAGAGCATTATCACAATTATTGATTAACATATGTTAAACCATCTTTGCATGGCTAGGAAAAACCCAACTTGATAATAATGTATGATCTTTTTAAGGTGTTGTAGAATTCACTTTGCCAGTATTTTATTGACATTTTGTGTGCCTATATTTATCAAGGAAATTGGTCTGTAATTTTCTTTATTTTTGTCATGTCCTTTACTGATTTTGGTCTTATAGTAATACTGGCTTCATAGAAGAAGTTTGGTACTATTCTTCTACTTTCTATTTTATGGAATAGTTTGAGGAACATTAGTGTTGGTTTTTCTTTAAAAGTGTAGTAGAATTTGCCAATAAATCATCCTATTTCAGGCTTGTCTTTGTTAGGTGACTATTACTGCTTTAATTTCATGGTTTGTTATTGATTTGTTTAGGTGGTTATGTTTTCTTGGTTCAATTTCAGTATGTAATATGTACCTAGAAACCTATCTATTTCTTCTAGATTCTCCAATATATTAAAATCTAGGTTTTCCCTAATGATCCTCTGAATTTCATTGGTATTTGTTGTGAAATCTACTTTCTTATCTCTGATATTATTAACTTGGGCCTTTCCCCACTTTCTTTGGTTAGTTTGTGTAAAGATTATCAATGTTGTTTATTTTTTCAAATAATTAAATTTTTATTTCATTAATTCTTTTTCATAAATATTTTTATTAGCATATAATAGATGTAGAGGGAGATACATTGTGATATTTACATACATGCTTACAATATATCTTAGTTGGATTTACCCCCTCCATCATTGTTCCTCTTCCTCCCCTTCTTACAACAATTTCAACAGGTTTCAGTCTTCTATTTTCATATATATTTCATTAATTCTTTGTGTTGTTCTTTTAGTCATCACTTTGTTAATTTCTGCCCTGATCTTTATTATTTCTTTTTATCTACTGTTTTTGGGTTTGACTTGTTCTTGTTCTTCTAAGATGTTGAGGTATATTATTAGATTATTTATTGAGATCTCTCTGGTTTTTTAACATAGTCACTCATAGCTATAAACTTTTCCTTTAGCACTGCCTTTGCTGGTTCTGGTAAGGTTGTATTTTCATTTTTACTTGGTTATAGGAATTTTTTGATTTCCCTCTTTATTTCTTTGATGATCCATTGATCATTCAAAAGTGAATTATTCAGTCTTCATGTGTTTAAATATTTTCTGTAGTGTCTTTTATTTTTTATTGTAGTTTCCTTTGTAGTCTGATAAAATATAGGAAGTGATTCTAACTTTCATGTATTTATTAAGACTCCCTTTATATTCTAAAATATTATTTATTTTGGAGAAATTTCCACAGGTCCTAAAAAGAATAAGTATACTCTGGCTTTTGGGTGGAATATTCTGCTGATGTCTGTTAAGTTCATTTGATCTACAGAGTCATTTAATTCTGAAGTTTCTGTGTTGATTTTTCATCTGAGTGGCCTATCTATTGGTGAGAGTGGGGTATTAAAGTCACCTACTATTATTGCGTTGGTGTCTATCTGAGCTTTTATGTCCAATAGTGTTTCTTTTATGAACCTGGCTATGCCAATGTTTGATGGACATATGTTTATAATTATTATATCCTCCTGATGAATTATTCCCTTAATCATTATAAAGTGACCTTCTTTGTATCTTCTACTAATTTTGGTTTGAAGTCTCCTTTGTCTGATGTGAATATTGCTACTCTTATTTGCTTTTGGACTATATTTTTCTTGGAAAATCTTTTTCCATACTTTTACTATAAGCTTCTGTTTGTCTTTGTCACTGAAGTGTGTTCCTTGTAGGCAAGAAATGGCTAGGTCTTGTTTTGTTTTGTTTTGTTTTTAAATCCAGTGCATCAATCTGTGTCTTTTGCTTGAAGAAATTGAGATCATTAACATTCAGAATTATTATTGAAAGTTACATAGTAATTTTTGCCATTTTGTTGTTTTTATAGTATTTGATCCTTCCCTATTTGTCTTTTGCAAATGTTTTTATCTAGCAATATTTATTCTCTCCCATGTTTTCATGGATGTGCTTATCTTCCTCTTCTCTGTGTAGGATTCCTTTAAGTATCTTCTGCAGTGCTGGTTTAGTGGTAATGAATTACTATGGTTTTGTTTATCAGAGAAGGTTTTTATTTTTCCTTCAAATTTGAAGGACAGCTTTTCTATATACAGAAATGTATGGTGGCAGTTATTTTCTTTTGTGCCTTGAAATATATCATTCCATGCCCCCTTGCTTTTAATGTTTCAAGAAATCTGCTACTATTCTGATTTGCCTTTATAGTGACTTGGCACTTCTCTTTTCAGCTTCTAATACTCTTTCTTGTTCTGCATACTTAATGTGTAACTATATGATGTGGAAAGGTTCTATTCTGGCCTCATCTGTTTGGAGTCCTAAAACTTCTGGTAACTGAATTTCACATCTTAAGATCTGTGAAGTTTTCTGCCATTACTGTGTTGAATATGTTTTCTGTGATTTTACCTTTCATTTATTCTCCTTCCTCTATGCGCATGATTCACATGTCTTGCTTTTCCATTCATTCTTCTTCATTTTTTAAATTTATTCTCATCTTATTTTTCTAGTACCTTACCTCCAATCCCTGATAGCCTGTCTTACATTTGTGTCAGTTTGTTAGAAAGAATTTCAACTGAGTGTTTGAAATTTGACTTATAGAGAGTTCATTTCCAAAAATTTAATTTGATATTTTACAAAATTTCTGTATCATTATTGAATTCATATCTTGCATTGCTTTCCTTATTTCATTCAGCTATTTATTTGCATCTTCTTTGAATTCAGGTAGTTCTTTGTCTTCTCTTTGAATTCACTGAGGTGTTTATACATGTCCTCTTTAATTTCATTGATCATTCTTACCATCTTTCTTTTGAGTTAAGTATTTGAGATTTTGTTCACTTTACTATCATTCAAAGGCTTTATTGTGGGATTTCTTAAGGTGCCATGCTGCCTTGTTTTTCATATTTCTTTTGTTTCTGCATTGAGATTGTCTCACTTGAGTTCAAATCATTGGTTGGAAGTTTTAATCACCTGAAGCTTTCCAGTTGAGTTATTCTCTGTCTTCTGGCTGGATTGGGAAGTAGCAGATTTTATGTGCTGTTTCTTGACACTGGTCTGGGGGTATAACTCAGCCATAACAAATTCACCAATTCAAAACCCAAACCAGACATTTACACAAAGTAAAAAATAACAAACACTAATTGGAGACATTACCTACACTCCTAATAATGTCATATATGAAAGGTCCTAGTGTTTTTATATGGTCCCTTAGAGGTTTAAAGAAAAATATGTGTAGGATTTAAAAATTAAACAGTAAAAATTAGGCAGGGGGGAAGGAAACAAGAAGAAAAGATGGGGAGAAGGGGATGGAATATTTGGGGTGAAGGTAAATGAAATAATATTGTGAGGACATATAGTTTAGTTATTGCAGAGAAAGATGTTATAGTCAGAGATTGCAAAGGATAAAGAAAAGACAGAAAATGAAATAATCAAAATCAAAAGAGGAGGTAAAATAAACTACCAACAGAAAATGTATAAGAAATAGAAAGAATAAAATTCTATATTTCTTCCTTATTTTCCTGAGGTTTGAACTCAGGGCCTTATACTTGCTAGGCAGGCACTTTACCACCTGAGCCACTCTGCCAGCCCTTCTTCTTTCTTGAGGAAATGAGTATTTGCCAGCTGAGCTCCATCAGTGTGGTACAAGTTCTCTTCCAGTGCCTGGCCCTCAATGTGGTTCTGTTGTAAGAACAACAGAACAGGAACAGGAAGAAGGTCTTCCTGTTGTGTTTACTCACATAGACCCTCTGGGCCTGGGGTTTCCTAGGATTCTCCTTTCAGTGTAGCTTTAGTGTGGTATTCCATGGCTGATTAAGGCTCTAGACAAGGAGCAGGTGCTGGAGTGAGATGGGACCCTGTGGAGTAGTAGAAGGGACTTAGCTGCTCTGGGGGTGGGATAGTTATATCCTAGTGCAAGGTTCTGGTGGGGGTAGGGTGGATCCAGGTTCATATAGTAGCAGCTGGGTTTGGGAATGGAGTGGCCTCTAGACATAGATAGTGGGTCAGAGAACCATCTGCCAAGTATGCCTATTCTCACTGCCCATGCCTTCCACTGTACAGAGGAACCCATAGCAGCTCCAGTTTATCCAATGTGAGCTTTTCCCTACTTTAATGTTTCATTTACAGTGTGGCAGGAAAATCTCTCTCTTAACATGTATATTTTGGCTGGGTAGTGGATTTAGGGATATTGCCTGTGTTCCTATAACCAACCCTATGTCCTGGGCAGGAACTCAGGTGCCAGGAGTCTTCTACCTGACTAGAGCAAGGCTTGGTAACCTCTAATCAGCCCATCTTTCAGAGAGACTTGAGGGCAACTGTATAAATGTATACATTTATACACTGGACTGGGTGGTAGGTTTAGGGATGTAACTGGTGTTCCTGATGCCACCTTTTGTCTTGAGTGGAGGACCTAGGCTCCAGCTGGCTTATGTTCAATTTGCTCTGGCAGTCTCTAATCAGCTTGCCTCAACAGAGACACTCAGGGGCAGTTGTATGTACATATACCCCTAGGTGGGCAATGGGTTTGGGAATGTAGCTGGTTAGCTTATTCTTGCACCCCCTTTGAACTGGGTGGGTGACCCAGGTACCAGCTGTTTTCCTCCCAACCAGAGAAAGGCCTGGTGAATTTTGATTAGCCTGTCTTGCAGAAAGACCTATGGGCAGTTCTGTATATGTACATACACTCTGAGCTAGGTGGTGGATTTAGAGATGTAACTGGTTAGAGGGTGTCTCTGCTGGTCTTGCTAGTTCTTGCACTCAGCTTTTGCCCTGGATAGGGGAACATAGTTGCCAGTTAGCTTCTATTGAGCTGGAGTAAGGGTTGCTGGCCTGCATTTAAGTGTCCTGGGTACAAATATGCTGGGGGGAGGGGGTTGAGTTGAAGAAGAGAAGATCAGGTCCCTCTTCCAAGGGGCTGCTCTGGCCTCTTCTCCAGCAAAGTTTTCTCTTTGTTATCTTTTATAGATCTAAAGTTCAATATATTTTTTGTAGCCACTGGCTGTCTATACTTTTACAGATGTCCTCTCCTGGCTTATTAACTTGACCACTTTTTCTTGTTGCCACCTACCTGAGGTTTTATTTCTGGTTCTTGGAGAGGCAGTAATGTGGTAAGTGAATACAATCCACCATCTTTTTTCAGGATTTTTATTCTTTTGAATTGTTGAAATTTATTTTGTGAGCTGAATAATGGTCTATCTTGGTGAATGTACCATATATACTTACAAATTAAAGTGGATTTTGTTCTTTTGGGGTGGAATGTTCTATAAATATCAATTAGATTTAATTGATTGATAGTGTTTTTCTGGACCTCTACATTCTCACTGTTTTATTCTCTATGTTCTATCAGCTATTGAGAGAACAGTGATAGTCTCCAGGTAAATTGTGTTTTTATCTTTATTTATTTTCAGTTTCACTTGCTTTTATCTCATGTATTTTGCAACTCTGATGTTATGTTCATATACATTTAGGATTGCTATGTCTTCATGGAAAAGAATGCCTTATTGATTCCTTTGTCTTTACATAATGTCTCTTTTTATCCTCAATAATGTTTCTTTTCCTGAAATCTGTTTTGTTTTATATCAAAATAGATATTTTAGCTTTTGTTTGGTTAGTGTTTGCATGGTACATTTTTTCCTTTCTTTTTACTTTTAATTTAGATATGTCTTTATATTTAAAGTTGATTTCTTGATGGAAGCATTCAGTTGGAGCTTTCTTTTTGATCCAATTTGGCAGTCTTGTTTAATTGATGTATTCAGGCATTCATATTTCATGTGATTATTGGTATGATTGGATTAAAATCTACACTCTTGCAAACTGTTTTCTGTTTCTTCCATCTGTTCTTTATTTCTTTTACCTCTTTTTCTGCCTTCTCCTTGGATAATTAAACATTGTTATGATCCCATTTTATTCCCTCATTTGATTTATTATTTATGCCACTTAAAATACTTTAGTGGTTTTTCTAGGGTTTGAAACACACAACCTTAATTGCATAAACTTTTGTTTGTAGAGAATATTCCATACCTAAATAGGGAAAAAGATGGAGAATCAGTGAGTTTCAGTATAAGTTGCTATAACTCACATTTATTGAATGTCTATTATATACCAGATATTATTCTAAACATTTCACATATATTGATTCATTGCTCTTAGTAAATGGATGTAATTGTTATCCTCATTTTACAAATAAAGAAACTGAAGCAGGAAGTCATTTCTTGTGTTATTTTTCTCTATTATCAGAGCAAAATGAGTAGATTTCAGAACTTTCCTCATAAGCAGCAGGTCATAGCTGCTGTGGTAATAACCTAAAAAACTGACCATTGGAATTTTGAGACTCAGGCTTTCAATTACATTTTTTGGATGACATTTTCCCCAAACATACTAATCGAAAATGCCTTCTCAAGGGAATGGGGGTTTCAGAGAAGAAAGTGATGGTTTGCTTCCATTTCTACACTGCACTTTGTAAATCATGTATTTTTAAGTTAGTGCTATCATAAAATGATTGCATTTTTAATCACTTAATTTTAAAACTGAAAGCTTCCTTGGATATCATCCAATATTCTCATTTTGCTGATAGAGAAAATGAGGCCCTAAGAAATTATATGTCTTGCCTAATAATTAGTGACAGAGTCAGAAATTGAACCCAGTATTAAGCCCCCTCCCCAGAGCTCTGCTAAACTCCTCTTCTGTGCTTCTGTACTATTTTATGCACATGTCTTACCATTGAACATATCACACTGTGGCTTATTTTTCCATTATAAATTAGAATCTCTATTAATCTTTAGCTTGCATGAGTGGTAGCCTCCATTCTCATTTGACTTGGTATCCTTAGTAACTATCATAGAGCATGACACATTGTAATCACATTAAAAAATATTGGTTGAATGAAAAGCCCACCAATTTTTTGTCCAGTTCTGAACTCCATTCTTAATGTCATTTAATGTCCCATGAAACACAGGAATCCTCAACATTCTTCCAGCCTCTAGGAGGGCGAATCACCATCTCAGAGCAAGACCTTGAACCTCTCTCATGTAGAAATCAGGGTGATCACAAGAATAGAGGAAGCATATCAGGACTTGACTGCATTCACTTCTGAATTGTCTGTACATCTTTCTGTCTAGGACACAAATCAGGATGTCTCTTGCACTATGATTATATTCAAAGACCTTGAAAGGAACAATATGGTGTATGAGCTGTTTATTGTGTTGCTACAGCCTATCCCTCCAGTTAAAAGACAACCACATAACAGCTCTTTGTAGTTTCCAGCGTAATACCTCCTGGTGAATAACCCTCACCTTTGCTCATTCAGCTTCTTCCATCAGATATATTTTGACAACTTCTGCCTGGTTAATGCTTCTTTTTCTAAAACTGTGGTGTACTTTTGTGTGAACTTCTTGCCAGAAATGATGGCATCTTGATAATTATGGTGACTCTGGTACTGGAAGGGGGCCTGATCTGATGACATATTGGCTTTACTTTTAGAAGGTAGTTACAGATTCAGGCTCTGGGACTCAAATTCTGGCTTCCTTACTCACTCTGTGCCTCATTTTCCCCATCTTTAAAAAGATGCAACTTTAAAAAAGTGAAATTAATAGTAATTACTTCATAAGTTTGTTGTAAGGATGAACTTAGATAATGTATATGAAGCACAGCAAGTGTCTGGCATACACATAGTTAACATTTAGATATTTCCATCCTATTCTTACTGTATCATTGTTATCATTATCATTAATCACAATATCAAATTAAAATGTGGAAGAAGAGTTACAATTACTTTTCATTTCATAGTTTTAAATGTTTAGTCTTTTTCAAACAACTAGGCACGTGGGAGTCGTTAACTCTTTAAACTTAACCTTCTTTAGGCCACCTGGTCAGGATACTCAAAAAAGAACTTTTAATTTTCAGCTGAAGACTGGAAGGAAAATTAGATGAGTTTTATGTCTGTCTCAGGTAGGACAAAGGAGCAGTTTGACTACAAATCTGTGTTTTATAAAAAGAAAATCTTTGTAGAGTAAGTAGAGAAATGTTTGCAGCTCAGTACCCAAGAAGCCCCAATTACTGGGCTCTGTGAAGGACACAGAAGTGTCAAAGGGCTGATGGAAAACAAGCTCTCAGATGTTGTTTCCAAGACCTGCTCAGTTGGAGCAGAACTCTAAGGAGAAGTGGATGATATTCATCACCTGAGAGCTGACAGGTAGCTCCAGGGAGCCTAAAGATGAGCTCCTATAGTCTGATGGGAGGTTAAGTACTACTGGAGCAAGGTGTAGAGAGAGGTTACCTTGGGAGACTGTCTCTTGTTTTGCTGCATCTCCCAGAGAGGCTTAGATTATCCCTGAAGATACATTGATTTCCTGTATATCCTTACCATTAGTCCAGAGCCTTTGGGAGGGAGAGACATTTACTGTGAGCAATGAAAAACAGAAAATAAGAGTAAAACAATACCTGAACTGACTTCATGGAGATGAAACACAGATACCTAAGGAGGAGTATGTGAGGCCACACTAAGTCCTGGAGGGATGAGATTTTCTAAGGCTGAGTGGGACCATTGGGCTTCAGGGGACCATCCAGCACTATGGGGTTCTCCAACATTGCCCCTTCTTAGTCATGTTCTACTTTCTATGAGAGAGAAAGACAGAGAGAGGGAGAGAGAGAGAGAGAGAGAGAGAGTCTTGTTGAAAGTCTTGGTGTATTTCAGGATAGAAGAGAGTGCAGAGGCAGAAAGTAGGTGAAAAGGGAGATGAAATCTCTTGGCCAAAGTAAATTTCAGTTTCTTGCTGAGTTTCAATTACACAAGCTTTTCCTGAACCCTGTTAGTAGTATCAAAACTCTGCTATCATTCTTAAAGCAGTAGAAATCCTTAGTAGTTAGTCTGCCACATTTGAGGAGAGCATTTACTCCCAGGAATATTTAGCTAATATGGATGATTACAAAAGCCCCCAAGTAGATCACATTCACTCAAACTTTTTTTTAGAAGAGGTGATGGGCAGGGGCCCTAACACTTGAGTCGTATCCCCTGAATTTTTGTTCATATTTTTGAGATACTGTTTCCCTTACCTTTGCCCAGTCTGGCCTTGAACTCACAATCTGATCCTTCTGCCTCCATTTCCTGAGTAACTGGAAATGCATGTGTGTGCCACTCCATTCCTCTCTCCTCAGTCCTTCAATCACAGAATAAACAGTTTATAGGCATACTGAAGTATGTTTTTCTAGCTCCAAGTTTTGACATCAGCCTTCAGTACATGTTCACTAAGTAAGTATTGGATGAATGAATGGCATGGGTGATTCTCTGTGTGCAGATTGTTTTCAAGTATTGGAAAGGGATGAGATTAATAAGAGGCACATTCTAATCAATATGGTAGAACATGAAGAAATGGGATATTTCCCAATCTGATCCAAGTACTGAACTAGATAGAAATAGGCTTTCTCTTCAAGTACATGTTTGATTTTGAAAGCAAGAAGCGTGAAAAAAAAAAAAAAAGAAACCACAAAATCCCAGAATTGAAAAGGAAATTCAAAGCCCGAGTAATAGAATAGAAATGTTTGCAGGGATATATTTGTCAAACATGAACTTAATGGTGGGGATGGGTATCAAACCAAAGGAGAACTGAACTGTGACAGGACCATCATGGGTGAGATGACAGTTCAGTCACCGTAAGTTCATTTTGTTCAGTGATATGAGAGAAATATTGATTTTCTTAGATTTGGTTAACTTTGTGCATTAAAATGATAAAGATAAATAACAAAAAAGGAAAAAGGAAATGGAATATTTAACTTCTTATCAAGAAAGATGATAGTTACAAGTACATATATATGATAAATTACAGTACATTTAAATGAATTATATTCACCTATGAAAAGGCAGATTGCAGATAAAATAACTCCTGCTATATGCAAGCACTCTTAAAGCCTGACATTTAAGAAAAAGATACATCAAACCCAGAAAAATGCTAATCAAAAATAATGTTAGGTGCTTTAATTGGCTTGATGTATCAGGTTTTAAAAATATGAGGACATTGTAACTATAGGGAAAGAAGATTTGGTTGTTATTTTTATGCTCCATTGATTTTTCTGGAAGAGAGATAACAAAAAGAGAACGATAACTAGTAATATAAAATCCAGTATGAAATGCTAGAGGGCTCTCTTTATCCCACATAGAAGACCAAGTCTAAAATTTAATTTTAAGTATAATCGAGCTCCAAAGGTTAAACTCCTAACCCAGGCAAGCCTGCATGCTGGGGTCAGGACTCTGGTTAGATACATGACAAATGAGTATCCAGATTGATGCATCTGAAAAATCCTGACTCTCCAAACTCTCCTGACCCTATAAACTTTGAAAGTCCCTATCTCTTCCTTCTTGATTGATGACAATGTACCTTCCTCCCACTCCTAGGTTTTCCCTTCCTCTCCTTCAACTAAGAAGGCCAATAACTAGGGTGAAGTCAGAACATAACCTGAACATACTAAATTCTGAAACATTTGGGCCTACAGGAAGGGGATAGGTACTAACCTACAATGGAACTGCAGGTTCACTAGCATGTACCAGCAGGAGATAGGTAAGTATACGTGGGACTGAGTGTGTGACTGCTGGATCAAGAAAAATGAATGTAAATTTAGATAAAACAGATTTTATAATATGGGAACACATTATAGGAGTATAGGTATTAACACCTTGGCCAGAACCTCTGAAAGAGTTGTGATCAAATAGGAATAATGGCTCCTAGAAACATGGAAAAATGGTGTTCTATACCAAGTGAAGAATAAAGGCCAGAATGATGACAGGAGGTAGAAAATAAGTTAAAAGTTTCAGAGAAGTGAACAATAAGAGTGGATATATGATATAAGACCAGAAAAACCATTAGATGACTGTGTCTCATAGGAGGGCCAAGAAGATACATCATTTACCAGAAGAGTAAGGAATGTACTGATAGGAAAAATATCAGCATTGTGAACTTCAGAAGGGGCTGTCTTCTATAACTCAGGGCTGATCACAGAAGTAAGTTCATTAATACATAGCAAAGGTCATGCTAGGACACCCCAACCCCAAACATTGGAAGCCAGGGGCAACATTTTCTACCCAAATAAGAGGATCAGAATTATTATAATAAAGGGCAAGAGTGGAAGGAAATTCAAAAGGCCTGACTTTTGAAAAGTTATGGAGATGATTAATAGGACTTGGCAAAATATATGGGCAGACAAATAAAGTGCTGTTTTGTCAAATTAAAAGACTTCAGTGATGATGGCCACAAGTCTGAGAACAATCATTTCAATATATTATAATCTTCTGCTTAATATCTAGTTTTCAGAATAATATCTTAATTAAGAATAATACCTTAATATCTAGTATTCAAGAAGATACCATGCAATATTATGACAAATGAACATGGAAATAGTGCCATAAAACCTTCCCAAAGAGCACTACTGCCATTCATTGGGTAATAGCTCTGAAAAGAAAGAGGAATAAACAAACATTTCAAGAACTGATGGGTATGGGGTCCAAGACATGTCATGCATGCATGTCATCATGGTCCTTCTGTCAGAGTTGAGACCTGGGAGAACTAATGCCAATCCACAGAGTTTCCATTGTGTCTGTGAACCCATTCAGTTTATAAGTTATAATTGAGATAGACATACTTAGCAATTGTCACAACGCCTATAATGGGTACTCACCTGAAAGATAAAAACTTTCTTTCTAGAGAGAAAGAACAAGTAGAAATCTATGAAAGTACCTCATCTCTAACCCTCCACCCCTTTTTCAAGACAGGAAATTTAAAAAGAAATCATTGTTCATTACAAATGTCTGAAATTAGTGTCACATTTAAAGTCTGTTAAAGGACACAGGAATAATGGTCTCCATCTGTCTACATTTAGTTCAGCAATATGATTCCTGCAAAAACCAGACATATTTATTAGAGTGGACTGTTGCAAACACAGCCCAGTAGGACACCTAATGGCAGATAAGGTATCTTTGCTAGAACAGATTAACCTGGCATTAAATAAATTATATGCAACCATTGACCTAAAAAATACATTTTTTCACCCTTAGGAAAAGGAGAAATGTGAGAATTTTCATTTGCTTAAAACAGTTAACAAGATACATTGTGAGTTTGCTCCAGGGCTGTGCTAACTTCTCTACCCTTTGATAAAATATAGTATGAAGAGATGGAAACCATCTGGACATCCATGCAGAATATCACATTTGTTCAGTGCATTGATGACATTGTGTTAATGGAACCAGATGAGCAAAAAGTAGATGCTAGTTGGGGGATTTGTTAAGAAGCATGTGTTCCAGACAGTTGGAAATAAACCCTATGAAGATTCAGGGTCTGCTGCATCAGTAATATTTCAGGTGTCTGGTGTTTATAGAATGATGAGAATTATCCTTCCTCTTCAAGTAAACTACAAATTATTGAAATTTGTATGCTCAGCATGAATAAGGAAGCAAAATGCCTTGTGGACGTTTTTGGGTTATAGTGGCAGCAAATTCCCTATCTGGGAATACTAGTTTGGCCTGTATACCAGATAATATGAAAGGCTGCCAGATTTGAATGGGGCCCAGCTATTAGCTCCTATCTGGCCCTTGGACAAACCATTCTAAGAGGTCAGCAGGTAAGAACATGCATCACCATCTTGGCAGAATAGAACAGGTTACTCTTGTACTGTGAGAGCAGAGAAATGTATTTATCAGCCAGATGACACATTTGAGTATCTTTTAGTTCTCCTATACTGTATTTTGACAGTAAGTCAAAAATGCAATAGCTCTGGTCTGAAAAGGTCCTGATAACCAGAAAAAGAGAATTAGACCCCATATGGATGAAGATCTGGTTCATATCACCAGGTAAGTTTGGAGACCACTAGATATGGTACCTAATAGTAAGTGTAATTTATAATGTGTGATTAGAGAAGGGAGATGAGGACCAATTATGTCCTTGAGATAAGCAACAAAGATAGGGACTGTAGTTTATCACAATAATTTTTTCTTTTCTAAGTTTTCCCACTGGAATGCTAGAAGAGCAACTCCTACAATCCAAGCAGCTTAAGGTATGGTCTGTGGTGAATACAACAATATTCTGCCAGAATCTCTTCATTATGAAGGATTTACTCCCCAGCTGTTGGGAGTGCTGATGGACGCCCTCTAATGGAAGTTTATGGAAGATATCACTTACTCAAAAAAAAAAAAACTGCCTGACCCCAAATCACACTTCTTTCCAGTGCAGCTTACATTCAGTGATTGATCAGGCACAGTGTATAAAGTCCTGGCACCTGTAGCTTAACTTGGGGGGTAACACTGAAGGACTCTGCCAGTTCCTGAAGTCTTTGTGGGTCATGTAGGTTTTTTACCTCTTACCCATTAATCACCACCTTAGTGTCTGCTACCCAGAGAGCCCAAACTGTATCAAACATTATATATTGATAATTCAACGGAAACTATAACTATCCTGAGCAACACTATGTACGTGCATATATTATAAATACATAACTGCTGCCGTATAAAAAGAAATATAGAAATATATAATGTTCCTATAAAGATTTTAACACATTTTAGAAATTGATAAAATCAAAAATTCAGTGGAGTGACTCAAGTGGTAAGAGCCCCTGCCTTGCAAGTGTGAGGCCCTGAGTTCAAACCCCAGTTCTGCCAAAAACAAAACAAAATTACCCCCCAGAAGGATAAAACCATATTGCAGTCAAAATATTAATTACTATATGAAAAGACAGAAATGATAGGTAGGCACATTATAGACATTAATGCAATTAATCCTAATGTTACTAATATTTGACTAAGTTAACTAGTCTCATTGTTGCTTTTTGTAAACAATGGTATTTGTGGAGCCAAAAAAGAAATGTAAAATAATTTGTAATAATTGTAATTATTTATAATTGTAATAAACACCTAGCTTTCATATTTCAAAAAAAAAAAAAGAATTCAGTATAAGCAAGGATGAAGATTTTAGCAGCATAATGGCTATCTCTTAAGTGACTTAAAATAATGTAACATAACATACCAAGATATATTAGCTATAGTCTCATATCAAAAGTATAAAAAAACACGTTTTCTGTATCATTTTTAAAGTTGACTACATATTAGTTTATAAAAGGTCAAAACCTTCTAAATAATTGGTACCATACAAAATATCTAATCTTATTATAGTACAATAAAATTAATATAATTGGGCCTTTTTAAATTTTTTCTATTAAAAAACAATTGAATTAATGATAAAAAATTTTCCTTGCAAAAGGCACCAGAAATACACAATTTTTGGAGAAATTTTACTAAAAATCTGTGAATAAACAAAGAGAACAAACTACCTATCATGTGATAAAAATGAGACAGAATACAAGAAATGAAATTTATTTATCCAGCTTCACTACAGTATTGAAAAAAAGGGGGTAAAAATCATGTGGGCTTCTCAATGGGCAAGGAAAAATATTTTGTAAAAATCAAAACCTATTCATAAATTAAGGAAAAAACTAGTACATTAGCAATAGAAAAGAACTTCCTTAACTTAATAAAGAGCATTACCCTAAAGCCACAGAAAATCCCTTACATAATTTATGGTTAGATTCTAGAAGAATTCACATTAAACTCAAGACCAGAAACTGTTGACTAAAACCACTTCTCTGTACCAATTACTGGAAGCCCTAGCCAATTCAAAAATGCAATAAAAAGAAATAAGTGATATAATTATTGGAGAGAAAGGGACACAATTGTTATTTGCAGATGGTATCATTGTTTGCATACACAATGCAAAAGAATCCACAGACAAACTATCTAAAATTAAAAAGTTCAGGAAGTTTGCTGAAAATAAGATCAACATACAAAAAATGATTAGATTTTATTTAACAGTAATTGGAAAATAGAAAACATTACTTAAAAAAAAATCCCATTCACTATTGCATTTGAATTTACATGGGGCCTAGGGAAAACAATCTAAAAAAATGGTATTTAAAGGAATAAAATTATAAACTATAGAAGGTCAAAAAGAATGCTGATTATGAATGTGTGAATTTAATATCATAACCTCTACTATAAATTTCTCCCCAAATTGATGAACAAATACGATGTAATTCCATTAAGATCCCAACAAACTTTTTCCCAGGGAATTTTACGAACTTATTAAAAATTTTTTGTCTATGAATAAATATTCAAGAATATACAGGACAGTTACGAGAAAGAATAAGAAAATGTACTCTCTTGAATATTATTTTAAATAAATTAATTTAATTATTTTAAACCTGTTATAATTTAAATAGTGTGGTATTTTGCAGGTTTAAAAATATATTAACTAGACAGACTTGAAAGTTCAGAAACAGACACGAGAGTGTATGGGAACTTCACTTATGTGAGAGGTGGACCCACAAATCAGGATCTTTTGAAATAATTAGTTATCTGTATAGAAACAAAGATAATTACAGAGTTTCCTCTCTATCAAAACAAATTCTAGGTAGATTAAAGGCTTAAATTTGGTTAAACTAGTTAAAAATATAATATAGGAGGACTTTATGATCATACAGTGAACTTGTGATGAAAAATGTTTACCTACATAGAAAAAAAAAGGACATGACATAAAATTGTAAGTTTACATTAAAATTTGAAATACTTGTATGTCAAAAGTTAACAAAGCTCAAAGACAAGATTTTGGCAAAATACATTATAGACAAAAAAGCTATCCAGAACATATAAGCAGCACTTGCTCCTATAAGATGATAAAAAGCTAACATTTTTAATCGCCTATTATCCACCAGGATCTGTTCTATTAGTTAGTATTATTAAGTCTCTTAACATTTATAGTAAAGTTATTTTTTTTCTCTACAGGTACAATTAAAAAAAACTGAACCACAGAAAAGTTAAATCACACACCCAAATACACAAAATGACAAATTTATATTTGGAGCTTCTGTCATCAGCTCCAAAACATTAGCTTAAAAAAAAGAAGACAAATCATTTACTGAATAGCAGGCAAAAGATTTTAATAAGTTATTCATAGAAGAGAAAGCCATAATTTTCAATAAAGATGAAATTCTTCCCAACCTCACTAGTCAAGGAAATGCAATTTAAAACCTCAATGGAGTTTCTCACCCATCCAACTGATAAAATTAACAAAAGTCCGAGAAATATCAAATGTTGACCAGAATTGACAAAAATAGGAATTCTAAACTCCTGTTGCAGGGAGCATCAATTGCAACACAAACTCGAGAGAGCAGTTGACAACCTGTAGTACACTTAGCACAGCACACCTAGTGACTCAACAACCTCACTTCTAGGTGAAGTCACATGCAAAGGAAGCATGTGTAAGGGTGCCCAATGCACTGAAAACTACACAAACATTCGGAAAGAGTTTAAGTGAAGGGAGAGAGAAAAATAAAGTGTAGTCTATTCATAGGATGCAATGCACTTTGGCAATTAAAATTAATGAATTAAATTTATAAGTATCAATGTAGATCGATGTAGATGCTCCTCTAAGAGTACACTAGTGAGTGAAAACAGTGTTATGCCAGCCATATAGATATGTCGATATGATACTGTAATTTCTAGAGTAAGAAAATATGTACATTGTTTATGGTATATTTATATACATATGTACACATACATAGTCAAAGTAAAAATATATGAAGGGCAGGTTACAAACTAACTTCATTGCTTCTTGTGCAGAGGAAGGGCATTGAATGGGATTGCAGAGGTATACACAGGCAATTTAGTCATATTTTTAATGTTTTATATATGGTGTGCATATTGCAATTTTAAATTCTGATGGCAGGTGCATAGACTGATTACTCTGTATATTTTAGTATATTGTTAATAATAAAAAAGTAAACAAAAAAAGATGTTGAAGACATAGTCCTTACTCACGAAGTCACCTCTATTCATTCCGCTAAGTAAGCAGTATCCCGTTAAATAATAGACACAAACAAGAATAATTCTTCCTGCCTACCACACTTGCATTCTGTCCTCTGGGTCTTTGCATTTGCCTACAGTCTGAAGAAAAATCAGAGCTGTAAAGCTCATCTAAACCCCTCACAGAACAGGTCAGAAAACTAAGGTTCGTAATGGAAGAACTGGCCTGAGATCAGGGGTTACATATCTCTCATGAGTGGCAGAATTTAGACCTCAAAACTTACAGGAAAGTAAGCACAGACTGGAAGCCAGCAGACCGAATTGGCACACAACAAGGTTTGGTTCAACCTGTACATGGTTTCATCTTTTAAAAGAAATGTGAACATCATGATATACCAGTCGTATACTTACCACAACCCCTCCTACTTCCTATTTTCTTCTGTGGGCACTATATACATTGAAGGTAACAACCTGGCCGTTATTGTGTACTTGTATCTGTGACCTTCACAGTAGAATTGTGGACTTGGGAGGGATCTCAGAGAAGGTCATCTATGTTCCCATCAATTAATTTAGTCATTTCCTGAACTGCATCCCTGACAAGTTGAATACATCTCTGCTTGGACACTTTAGCTTTTGGATGCTTCTCAAGTCTCCACATAGCTAGTGTTCGAACAGCTCTGGCCATTAGAAAGTTCTGGTTTCTAGACGGTATCTGGAGGCAAGATATTCATGCTTGTGACTTCCCACTCATTATTTCTAGTCGAGCCCTTTAAAGGAGCATAAAATAAGTCTAACTGCTCATCTGCAAATATTTGGACAGTTCTTGCTGTTGAATTTCCTCGTTTCTTCTCTAGAATAAACGTGGTCAAATCTCATAGCTCCTCTAGGGTTACTTGGTTTTCATACTCTTGACTCACTTGGTTGACCTCTGGTGCTGCCACCCTGGATACGTTCCAGCTCTTCACTATGGGACGATAAAGAAGAAAGGTTATCACTGTCAACACTTATCATCCACTGCTTAACTCATTCAACTACATACAATCTGAAGAACAGCATGACTTCCTTCCTGCCTACCTCTCTAGCTTCCCTAACACCCGCTCCATTTTCCCTTGTCTTTCTTTCCCTTGCCATACTCACATGTTGTTTGCACTCTAGCAGCAATAAACTATCTGAAGTCCCCTAAACACAGCATGCTGTGTAAAATAATGTAAAATAATGTCCTATGTTGTTCCATAGCCTATTCCCTCAACATGAAATATTTCATTAATGATACTCCCCTGAGAACTTCTATTGGTTCCTCAAAACCCAACTTTAATTACCTTATCTCTATGAGGTTCTCCTGTGCCTCCAGCCCTCTCCCTTTCGTCTTTCACACACTAGTCTAAATAAATCACACCTTCCCCACTTCTGTTCTTCTACATTGCCCACTGGATTATAATATTTGTATTGTTATGTTATAGTAGGAGTACAGTGTGATGTTTACAGAAGTTATTATACCATAGTTGAATTCAGCCCCCATCCATCATTCTCTTTTACTCCCCTCTTTCCCCATTCCTGGGGAATTTTCATACATGGGTACATAATAGTTCTACTACGTAGAGCCTCTTTTACTCTTTCTTTATATCCAACACCCTCCCACTGGTACCAACCCCCAGATAAGAGCTATTTTACCTTCCTGTTCTCTGTTTTTGAAAAAAAGCCATTTTTGTTTGTTTAAGATAGATATACAGGAAATTTTCTTATGACATTTCCGTGTATATATGTATTATAACTCAAAATGGTTTGTGCCCTCTATTTTTCTCCTTTCTACATTAGTCCCCTTTGTATGGTGATTTCAACATGTTTAAAAATTCTATATTCATTCTTGTGCAGAAATTATATCACCCATATTCAACTTCTTATCTTTCTCTTCTATATTATAACCTCAGAAAGAAGGGGCTATGTCTTACTCTTATTTGTAACTAACAGCATTAAGCATAGTGACTGGTATACAATAGGTGCTCAATAAATACTTGATGAATTGAAGGCAACTCTAGGACTTGACACTGGATACTTTGCTGAGATTTGAATTGTCTTAAGGTCAGTTTGAGTTTCCTCCAGTTTCTAATTAGAATCGACTCACTCCAGGACTGGAATTATGGTTAGTTTTTCTTGCTCTCAGAGCACCAAGTCCAATTCCCATTGTTACTCAGATGATTATTAAATGAATAAAGATGATTCAGAGGTATAAGGTGTGTTGTTAGCACATAGAGGTTTTTTTTGCTCTTCATTGTAGAGAAGGAAAAATGTACATACACATGAAGATTAAATTTGTATTCATACATACATACACACAAATATCTGTATATAGCTACCACAATATGTATGTATAAATAAGTGTGGCTTTTGTACATTTCAGCATATATACATCTTCCAAATTGCAAAGAGCACTCCAGCTTATTTGAAGTCCTTCACAATATGTCTGATCTCCCAGACAAAGTTTCTTGTTAATTTCCTTTGCCTCTGTGAATGTATGATTTATTTAAGGAAACTGCCATGCAGCACATTAAACAACATTTGTCCTCGAGGAAAGTTTCCCCAGTATCACAGAACTGACAGACATAGTTACAGAGGTTTATGGAAGAACACTGGTCCAACGCAGAATCCCAATTGCTACTGGGGCTTCTAGTCTATTTCCAGCAGGTGAGCTCCAGCGTCTAATTAGCTGGGGGAAGGGAGATGAGGACAAAAATCAAACAAACAGAACAATAAAAGCTGTTGTCCTAACAATGCTTGTGGTTGTTAATCTTTCTCTCCTTCATTTCCAATTCTCATCAGTTCAGGGGGATTTACTTAGAAACTAATGTAATTAACTGGAACACTTTCTTTCATCTTCCCTCCACTCATCAAAAAAGAAAAACCTGTATTTTTATTGTTTAATCAGTGGATACCAAACATTTAGCCATCTGTTTCCAAATTTTTATACAAGAAAAGACCTTGAGCCATTTTAGTCTGAACCTCTGGGAATCAATCCAAGAGAGAAATGGATCATACCTGATCTTCGCTCTGCAACTTTGCAATCCCAACCCAAATTAAGAAAATCATAAAATAAGCTCCAAAGTAAGGAATGTATAAATTATTAAATATCAACAATTAACATTCGTATCTGGCTTGCAAAAAGGCATCACCCTAGAGCAAGGCCCATTTCTGACCAGCAGAAGGTAGATTTGTTTAATCAATTTTGATAATATTAGAGCTTTTATTCCCAGTTTCCCTGAGCTCAGCATCTTAGGTGATGTTCTATGTTGGGAGGCTTACAAAGAGTGTATATCTCAAATCTGGGCTCATGACTGAACGTATTTTGTTTAACTACATGCATTCATTCAAACAATCAACATACTGAACACTTATTTTGAGAATACAAGTAAGAATAATAAATAAAGTTCATGTCTTTAGCAGTAATGCAGCTAGCTATTTCTTCCTAATCAGCTACCTAGAAGTTGCCTGCTTTTAAATTTTGGCTCACAGAATCTGTAGATCAGGAATTCAGATCTACAGAATTCAGGTGTGGAGGAATTGGCTGTCCTCTATGGTGCCTGTGCCTTAGTTGACCAAACTTAACATTTGAGGGTGACCAGATGATTGGGGACATTATACAAAGGTATATCTGTGTGGCGGTAGATTTTGTCACGGGTTAGGGACATCAGATGTGTCTGCTGGTCAGTGTTCATGTGGCCTTTTCATGTGCTTGGACTGCTTCACTGTCTGGTGTCCTTGGAGTAGTTGGATTTTTACATGACTCCAAAGGAGAAAGTTCTAGCTGTTAAGAGACATTGTAGCCTTTCCCTGCCTTCTCTTAGAAGTCAGACAGCATAACTTCTCTGCATTCTGTTGATTGTATAAGCAAGTCAGAAGCCCAGTCAGGTTCTGGGGAAGGGACATAGATCCAATCTCTTGATGAAAGGTGCATCAAGGTTATATTGTAGGAGAACGTGATATAGGATATATTATTGTGGCCATCTTTGGAAAGGGCAGCCAGCCACACGTAGCTGACAGCTTGTGAGGAAATTATACACGTAAACAAATCAATTAAAGAAAGGATTATAATGTTTAAAAATGGGTTTGTGGAGTGCAACAAAATACTGGATCAATCTAACAGGAAAAACGGGGAATCCAGAAAAGTTTCTTAAGGAAGTAACTCTTTCATTCTTCTATTTTTATTTTTTCAGTACTTTGCATTGCAGAGCATATGCTAGGCAAGCACTCTACCATTAAGCTACATCCCCAGTCTTATTATTATTATTTAAATTCTTAAATTTGAAGCAGGGTCTTACTTAGTTAATCAGGCTAGCTTTAAGATTTCCATCCTCCTCTCTCCACCTCCCAAGTACATGGGATTATAGGCATATGTCACCATACCTGGCAAGGATACTTGTAAGATGTATAACTTAGAGTGTACATGTATACATGTGTTTTGGTGGAACTTGTTGAATTTTGAGTTTTTAAGGCATAACTTACATAAACACTCTTTTTACTAGTGACACATATACTTAAAACGCCTTACATTAAAAAAAAAAGCCCTAAATCCAGAAAACTCCTGTACTTTCTAGTGCCTTTCATAATCTCTTTTCTAGTTGGAGAATGAGCTTGACAGGAGGCGACAGAACCTGCAAGGCGATGTCAGCTTGTTGCAACAAGCAAAAGGCAAGATGGGAATTACAATGTGCCAGGCCACAGCAGGGTGACCAGATGTGTAGAAGCTCCTAAAACCATGAAGGGCCACCAGGAGAATGTGGCCAGACAGGTCTTAAAATGCCTGCCCTAAGACACATCTTTATTCTCACAGAGCAGATGTCACCCAGGGATCATCCAGCCAAGTTGCCATCAGCTTGATGTGTTGTCTGCCCTCCCCAGGTCATGGAACTTGATGATATTGGGGATTTGTAGAGTTTTTCTGGGTAGGTTCCCAAGGGATCTGATCATTTTATGACTTTATTTAAGGGTAAGGTCAATCCTGGCAGCTTTGAGAGGCAATAAGGTAGGGTCCCATGTTCCCAGGTAGGAGGGAGCACAGCATGTGTGCATGAATGTCCCCCAAAGTGAGCTGGAAAGCCTTCTCTGTGCTTTATTTACCTTTTGTTATTAAAGGAGAATCACTGTGCTATCTGTGTTGAGCCCAAGCTTCTAATTCAGTGGAAATGAAATTCCAACCCAGTGTGCACCTAACTTCCCCGGCACAGTAAATCCATTCTTCTCTTTGTCTCTGTCTCATCTCCCTCTTTGTAGTGGAGAGATGTACATTGCACCAATGAAGTCTGACAGTGGGAAACCACTCTGGCAATTTCTGATTGATGTCTGAAGAAATGAATGGAGCGGGCTTGCCTGGAGCATAGACACAAGACAGACCTTGCTTTTATAGGCACTGCTGGGCTCTGGACTTGCTGTGTGCTGCTTATCTATGCATATTCTTTTTCTGTTCTAAAACATAAAGAAAAACTGCCCAGCCAGACGCTCCCTGGCTTATCGCTCCATATCAACCCCAGAGCAATGCAGGTTTTCAATTTCTCCATTTGCAAGTGCAATTGGAAGTTGGCAAGATTGCTCTGTGGGAATAAAAAGAACAGTGGCTCAGACTGGACACCAAAGATAGATTCAGCATGTGTAAGGCAGGGAGGGGAAAAGGACTTGAAAGTCTTCTCTGTCTGATGGCTGAAAAGTCTGGCCAACCACGTTAAGATTTTTATGTCTGCACTTAGACCAGTTCTGTTTCCCTTCCAAGCATTTTCTTATGTTATTCACCTCTACTTGCAACCCTCTCTCCATTTCCCCCTCCCCTATCACACCCTACTTCCCTCCAGGGTCCCCCTTCATCTTTCTAACTCAAACTATTCCCTCAAGTTTCGATTCAATGTTACTGCTTCCTGGAAGTCTTGACTTTCCTTTCAATATTTGATTCTGTCCCTCCTCACTGTGCTTCCTTTGTACCTGTACTTATTTCCAAAAATGCCTTCTTATGTAGTATAAAATTTCCTTTTTTTTTTCTTACTGGGATTCCTCCACTAGACTATGAGGTACTTGAAAGCAGGAAACCTGTTTCCTCTGCTATTTTATTTCTATGCAGCTAGCCCAAATACAAATGCTCAAATAAAATTGTGGATTAATAAGGTAAGAAAATATATACCAGAATTTAATGTATGGGTAAAGCTAAAATGGATTGGTTAAAGAATTAAAAAAAGAAAGGAATAAGGCCTTATATCAAGTTTTTTGTTTTTAGAAGTGGGATTTGAACTCAGGGTCTCTTGCTAGGCAGATACTCTACCACTTGAGCCACACCCTGGCTCTCTTTTGCCTTTAGTTATTTTATAGATAGTGTCCCACATTTTTGCCTGGGTTTGGCCTTGAATTGCAGTCCTCCTGCCTATGTCTCCCATGTAGCTGAGATTTCAGATGTGCACTGTCATGCCTAGCTCTTATACCAAGACTTTAAAACCAAAACTATACTATGTGTTAGGCAGCTTGGGTAGCCATAATACAATACTACAGAGTGGATGGTTTAGATGACAGGCATTTATTTACCACAGTTATACAGGTTGAAATTCCAAGATCATGATGCCAGAAGGTTTGGTTCCTGGTGAGGGCGTCCTTCCTGGATTGCAAATGAACACCTTGTGTTTCCCCACATGGTGGAAAAAACATCAAGCTCTTTGAGGTGTCTTTCTAAAAGATCACTAATTACCCCACCTTCCTGTTCCCATTTAAACCTGATTACCTCCCAAATATCCCATTTCGAAATATCATCCATTACATTAGAGATTAGGGCTTCAACATAAGAATTTGAGGGTTGTGGGGACACAATTCAATCCCTAATACAGTAGCAGAAATGGTGTGATCTTGATGAAATTGCTACATACATTCAAATGACAGCAATGCTAACTTAGTAGAATATTTTTAGAAAAAAATTCTTCCATGTGAACCAAAACTTCCAAAGTATTTATAAGAAATTGACTCTGTAATCCTACTTCTGGGAATATAACCTAAAGAAACTGCTTTAGAATTGAAAAGTTATACACACAAATATAATTCATTGTTTTTAATACCGAGAAACTAGAAACAATTTGAATAGTATAGGAATAGTTAAATAAATGACAATATTATACAATATATTGCTGCATTATACAGTCATTAAAATGAGAGATTTGAGGCTTATTTTGTAACACAAAAATATTTATTATATAATTTTCCATTAAACAATCAAATTGAACCTATAACATGCTTTAAATTATATAAAATTATGCCTTTGAATGGATAAGTTTTGAATAGAAATAAATGAAAATAGGTGTGTTTACCAGAGTGGTTGGATTTTATGTGGTTTTTAGCTTTCTTTTGTGTAAAGCTTCTTTAGTGCTTGAGTGCTACACGCATGACTTTAAAGTAATTTTTAAAATGAAAGATATTGAGAACTGAGTCATAAGGTTGATGGGTTCTTCTATCAAAGCACCTACCTAGGATGAATTTGTTTCAGATAACCTTGACTAGTGAATTTGCAGTCTTAACTTTTCTCTTCTCAACTTAGAAACCTCAAGATTAAATCAGAAAGATCCAGAATCTGGAGTTTTTGATGATTTTGCTCCATTTTCATCATCTATTCAGCCAACCTCAGGTTGGGAGTTCATCTCCCAGTTGTCGAACAACTGTTTGTCCAGACACCAACAACCTGCAAGTTAACAGAGGAAATTATTATATCTCTAACCATGGATAGTCTACTGGACCCAATTTTATCTCTCCCTATTTATTCACAAAGGTATTTTTGAGCATAGATTTCTATCTTTGAAAAAACTTCATTCAAAAAAACAGGATTCTATAGAAACACTTTTGAAGATATTCATTTGAATATAGGACAAACTGACTGACAGCCTGAGAGGTAAGTTAGGATGGTAGAAGATGGTGTCTTTACAGGCAGACAACATCAGCTTTAGGAACAGGACCATGACAAGACAGGAAATCCTTCTGGGTTTCATTCCCCTCATCTGAAAAATATGGCGACTAACAAACACCTACCTTATATGATTCTTAGGAAGACTTAATAAACAACACCTGTAACACTCATTCTAATGTCTGTCACATTGTACCTTCTTCTTTGGTTAAACACATATTTATTGAGCACCTGCCATACTAACTGGGAAGTGTGTAGGAGTGATGCTGGGCTACCTGAGCCAACTGACCACTTCACACAGGCTTCTTTGTGTTCATGACAAAGTCCAGAGCTCTAGTTAAGGCTAAATGGCAGTCAAAAGAGATGCGAATTCAATGCTGAGTAACTGGGGCCCTGTGGAGGACAGTATAGCAACAGTTGACCACTGTATGACCTATTAGGGAATAGGTTCAGACGCTTCATCCCTTAGTCCAGCAAACCATTCATAGGGAAGAGCACTATACCCTGTAAATGAGGCAACAACATTTGCAGAGGCAAAATGTGCAATTAGCAAAATGCAGACAGTTAAACCCATGCCTCATTGACCTAACTTTTTCCCCATTCCGGGATTGTTCTCTGTTTAGTACTGACTCTACTTATGGTCAGAAGTACTTCATCCATCCAGAAATGGACCCAAAATAGTTTCTACTTCTCTAGGCCTCCATCATTTGGAGAAAAAAAGTATCTGTTGATTGCTAAATGATCTTATGAAAGCATGTATTGGATGATTGAGGAACTCTAAGGGTCTTTTTTCCCTACAGATTCCCTGTGTAATTTGAAACAAAGCTGAGTTTTCTGAGTCATTTGATCTTTATCTTATAAATTGGCTTAATAATTCTTTCAAATCCCCATTCACAAACAGTTCCACAAGAGGAAAGAGGAGTACCACCACGGGTGCATGATGAACTTGGAAGAAGTAAGATGCTACTAAGTAGTCTGTAATCCAGCAGGTCTGAGGTCAGAATTCTGGACTTCATCCATGACTACCAAATATATTTATCATATTCATATTAAATTTGTTCTTGGCTGTCATTTCAAATTTGACATTCTAATTTTCAAGACTCTTTCCAAGAGGAAAAGGGGAGAAGAGGTGTAGAAAGAAGAAGAAGTTATTCTAGTCTACTGAGGGCACTTAAATCCATGAAGTCATTTTCTACTCATTTGCTTCCTCAGCCTCCTTTCTACAACATCTCTAGTCATTTTCTGATGAGCTATGTATATCGTGTCTTTACTACTCCCACTGTGTCCATCTTACATAAGGTCTTATCAGTTCTTCTCAGAAATTCAGTAATGGACTCTACATCTACTTTGCCATCTATCCAATTCACAGCAGCCCACTCTTTCTTAATGCTTTTTTTGTCCTGGTTATTTTTTGATATAAAAACTGGTCACTTCCTAGTTCCTCCTGCAACAAATCTGATTTTCTTTCTATGGCCATTAAGGATCTCTTCTTTGTTTTTTTTCTTGTGGGAGTGGGGTTTGAACTCAGGGCTTTGCACTTGCAAAGCAGGCACTCTACTACTTAAGCAATAGCTCCAATCCATTTTGCTCTGGTTATTTTTGGAGGTGGGGGGGTCTCTTGAACTGTTTGCTCAGGCTTGCCTTGAACCATGATTCTGATGTCAACCTCCCCCTGGTGCCTGACTCCTCCTCCTTCTTATTCTCCCTGACCTTTGCCCAATCCCACCACACTTTTGTGCCCTTGCTTACCCAGCAGCTATTGTCTTTTCAGAGTAAATATCTACCTCTGCCCCACATGAACTCTTGGTCTCATCCACCACAGTGTCCCAGAACCACCCCTGACCTGAACTGCTTTCTTGATCATCTTTTACTTTCAAGGTATTAGTTCTGAGGATTCAGCCTTCAGCCTTTTCAGTACTTAGGGACTCTCCACCCCTGGAAACTGAAAAATTCGACAATACCTTTGGCTTCAGGGCCTATACCTTTTAGAGGTATGCTCTTGGATCTGTCACTTCCTGTTCTCTTTTTGATTACTTCTTTGTTATGATTTCTGAAAGTGAGGTGTGTACACTTCGGTCATGCAGTGAGAATCATAAAATCAACTCATGGCAACTTGCAAAATTAATCTTTCTTCAATCGTCCTCTCTACTTGCAGAAGAGGAAGAAAAATTAATTTTATTCAGTCTGAGGTGATGGAGAAAAGTGCAAGCTCCAAGCCTGTAATTCTCTGACCAGAATTTCACTACATTGTGGGTTGGTCTGTGACTCTGAATGGTACAGGACTTCCCACCTGGT
The DNA here is from genome assembly GCF_047511655.1 of Castor canadensis. Classification (NCBI taxonomy): domain Eukaryota; kingdom Metazoa; phylum Chordata; class Mammalia; order Rodentia; family Castoridae; genus Castor; species Castor canadensis. The sequence continues at coordinate 123,951,781 of NC_133396.1, forward strand.
TGGGTCAGTAATTCCCTTAAGGGAACCAGGATTAAGGACAGAGGGTCCAGTTGCTCCCTTTCTCTATAATATCCTCATGATCTTCTTCTTCTCCTTCTCCTTCTTCTTCTTCTTTTGCAGTACTGGGTGGGGCTTGAATTCAGGGCCTACACCTTGAGCCACTCCACCAGCCCTTTTTTGTAATGCTTCTTTCTTTTTTTTTTTTTTTTTTTTTTGAGATAGGGTCTCAAGAACTATTTGCCCAGGCTGGCTGTGAATTGTGATCCTCCTGATTTCTGCCTCCTAAGTAGCTAGAATTACAGGCATGAGCCACCAATGGCCCAACCACTGCATCTTCTTACTCTACGTCTGAGTTCAGAGATCAGAAACATACAGTCATTCCACTTGCTTCCTTCTTCCCCCTTTCCTTAGTCAACCTGCATTTGGGAGCCTGATGGGGCTGACTTAGACTTTGCCCTCTTCCTTGGACTTTTAAACTTTTTATTTATTTATTTATTTATTTATTTTTTTAATTTTTATTTTTTTATTTTTTTTTAATTTTTTTTCTTTTATTATTCATATGTGCATGCAAGGCTTGGTTCATTTCTCCCCCCTGCCCCCACCCCCTCCCTTACCACCCACTCCACCCCCTCCCGCTCCCCCCCCCTCAATACCCAGCAGAAACTATTTTGCCCTTATCTCTAATTTTGTTGTAGAGACAGTATAAGCATTAATAGGAAGGAACAAGGGGTTTTGCTGGTTGAGATAAGGATAGCTATACAGGGCATTGACTCACATTGATTTCCTGTGCGTGGGTGTTACCTTCTAGGTTAATTCTTTTTGATCTAACCTTTTCTCTAGTACCTGTTCCCCTTTTCCTATTGGCCTCAGTTGCTTTTAAGGTATCTGCTTTAGTTTCTCTGCATTAAGGGCAACAAATGCTAGCTAGTTTTTTAGGTGTCTTACCTATCCTCACCCCTCCCTTGTGTGCTCTCGTGTTTATCATGTGCTCATAGTCCAATCCACTTGTTGTGTTTGCCCTTGATCTAATTGGACTTTTAAACTTTTAATGAATGTATGACATAACATTATTATGTTATAAAATAACATTATAATATATAACATAACATATTGGGTGTTGGTGTTGTTTTCCTTTATTCCTGTACACATTTCCCATATTCTGTCCCCAGTGTGGAAGCCAGAATTTGGATTTCCTGTCTCCTTTGCTTCTCCAGCAGCAACTCATGACCTCAATGACCAGATGCACCCCTGCACATGAAATAGATCCACCATACCACCTGGATACAGAAGATGGAAGTGTGCAGAAGAAGTGTGGTTTCCTGGGAGGTGTGAAGACACAGCAGAGCCACTGAGCTCAGACAGCCCTGAGTGCAGGTGTCTGTGCCTCTGCCCCATGACAGTGGGATCACTCTAATGTGCATACTAGTAGTGTGATTTATGAGTTGTTCCTGGAGATAATTCTTTGTAGCCTGATTCTCTGGCTTTTACAGATATTCCATGAACTACCTGATCTGATATTCCTTAATAATTCTGCTTTATGCTAGGGGCATGGTTCAGGCAGTAGAGTACCTGCTCACAAGTGCAAAGCCCTGAGTTCAAACTCCAGTATGCCAAATGTGTATATATCTGTATCTATCTTGTCTTTATCTGTAATATCTATCTCTTTGTGTGTATGTATGTATGTATGTATGTATCTATCTATCTATATTAAACTTAATACTTCTGCCTTAAATGGCCAGAGTATATTCACTCTGCAATATACTATATTAGTATACACACACACACATATCTTTTGACCAAATTATACTCCTCTCCTCTCCTCCTCTTTTCTCTCTTCTCCTCTCATCTATCTCTCTTTTGGTGGTACTAGGATTTGAACTCAGGGCCTTGCACTTGCTTGGCAGGTGCTCTACCATTTAAGCCATGCCCCAGCCCTTTGAGCTTCAGTTATCTTTTGAAAAGGGTCTCACATTTATATCCTGGCTGGCCTGGACTACACTTCTTCCATTTATACTTCCTGTTTATTGGTATGACAGATGTGTGTCACCATACCCAGCTTTTATTGATTAAGATTGGGTCTTGCAAACTTTTTGCCTGTGCTAGCCTAGAACCATGATTCTGCTGATCTCTGCCTCCTGAGTAGCTAGGATTACAGGCACACACCATCACACCTGGTTTGCCCAGATCACTCTTGACTACAATTTATGGGTCTTTTTTGACCCTTGATATAGTCTAACTGGTAGTTTACAAAATACTTGGTTTTCAAGCTTAGTCTTTCTAAGACTTAGGTTCTTGTCTTACCTTCCCAGAGTTTGGGAAGTAGAAGTTTGCACAGGAAAATATTTTGAGACTAATACTAAAATGAATCAGTTCAATATTTATAAAAACATGACCTCATTAAATACTTTTTCTGGGAAAACATGCTTATCTTTTTTTTCTTGAAGGTCATAATTTTCTGTGAAAAATAATTCTTGTTTGTAGTGCCATCAAACATCTTCCTGTATGCTGAAGTTGTAGGTCATTACAATGGTTTAAACTTGATCCCAGTCCCCAGGGATAAAAATGTATTGATATGAAGTTTGATGATGTTATTGTTACCTAACTATATTGTCGGTTGCTTAAGGACTTGGAAGCAAATGTGTCTTTTTTTTTTTTTCATAGTAGAGTTCTGCATACCTCATTAGTTCTTAATGAATACTTATGTGGTTTATTCATACAAATATTATTTCTATGGTGTGGTCAGGTCCTTATTCATTTAACAAGTATATGTACGAAAACCATGTGATAGGCATTTTTCTAAACACCAGGAAGCCAGCACTTAAAAACATAGATTTCAATCCCTGCTCTCATGGAGTTTATAGTCCAGTGATGGAGGCAGACAGTGAACAAATAAATAGGTGACTATGCAATGTGTCAAATGGTAATCAGTGCTGGGAGGAAAAATTGAACTGAGTTACAGGGAGAGGGAGTGCTTAGAAAGGAGAACTGCTTTTCTATACAGAATATTAAAAGAGCCCACTGATGACAAATGAGGACAGACTTGAGAAGATATGGATGGAAGCAATGAGGGTATCTGGGATGTCCTGGTAGATGGAATGACAACACAAAATTCTTTAAGCAGAGATATGCTTCTTGAGTCCAAGGAAAAATCCAGGAAGCCAATATGACTCGAGTGGAATGAGGAAGGTGGGGAGTATTAGATACAAGGTCAGGGAGGGCGTAAAGGAAACTGACTTGCAGACTGTTAGAAGAATTTCTTATTTTGCAAGAAATTTACTCTTGGTAAAATGGCAGATCATTAGAAATCTTAACAAGGAAGTGATTGGCCTAATTTCCACTTTAAAATTTTAATGTTGTATTGAGAATAAACAGAAGATCATGAGGGAAGAGTCAGGGAAGTTAGCTAATTCATTAATAAACTAATAATAATAATAATAACAATAATAACCCCACAAAGAGACAGTGTAGCTTTCATCAAGATAGTAGCTATGCAGGTGGAAAAATATTGCTGGATTCTGAATATATGTGGCCAATAGAAAAGGAGTAGAGTCAAGGGTGACTCCTCCATTTTGATCTGAGTCTAAAATGATTGACAATTATAGGATGATTGTGCAATTATAGGAATCATCAGTCATGAGAGAAAATTTGATGTTAGAGATGAGAGAATTGCTGGAGTAGGTGAGAGGGGGTAGAAAAGATTAGCAAGCTCACAGACAATTCATCTATAAAGACAGAAGGGTAGGACACATATTCAGTGACAGATGCAGGAATGTGGTTGGGAATGCTTTTCTGATGACTTCTGGTGTCTTATTCAAGTGGGAACCAAGGTCATCAGTCAAAGATAAGTGGGGAGGGAGATAATGGAAGTTTGAAGAGAGAGGAAAAAGCATGAAATGGCTACCTATAAAAGTGAAAAAAATGAAAGGATTTTGGAAATATTGTCTCAAAGAAAACACAAGGTTTAGTTAAGATCATGAATATATTCAGCAAAATTATGTGTTTTTTTCTAGACACATTTAAATGTCTACATGGGACTTTTGCTGGGTGATTATGATGAAGAGAAAAAAGAAGAGCAAGTCAAGAGTGTTGAGATTATATGTAAGGGAATGATTATAATTATTCATCATGAAATTTAAGCCCATGCCAAGAAGATAATTTCACAAAGGGATGAGGGATTTTGAAAAGTTTGTGGACTTTTAGATGTAGTTTGGGAGAAAGAATTATTGAAGTTGTGATACTTTAGAATGAGTTGAACAGATAAGAGGCACTATTGGATAATAGATACCAAAATTTGTATTAAGGTGTAGATACATGTTTTGGAATGGCAAAGTCTCAAGAATGACCATGGGTTTGGGTGACTGAGACAATGAGAAAAATAAGTCATGGAACTGAGAGGCTAGGGTATTGAAAATTGTCATCCTTTAGCATACTGAAACCAGGAAGAATTGTGACAGGTTGTTTTAGAAGAGTTATCAGTAATACAGGGACTAAAATTATGGAAGAATGAGGAGCTTATTCCATTTGGGGATCTGTAGAGCAAAGTAGGGGTAGGAGATGATATGATCTGATGGTATGAACATCAAAGCTGGAGAGGAGAAAGAGGGAGATAGTAGACATAAAGGCTACAGGTATGGAAGGGGCAATAAGAAGCATGGAGGACAGATAGTCTGTTTCAAATCAGTATTACCAGTAGTATGGGACCCAGAGTTTTTCAGAATTTTCAAAGTTAATCTACTTGAGAGGACTAAATGAAGACAGTCTCTTCTGGAAAGAGCCAGCAGTATCAATCAAAACAAAAAGTTTCAATGAAGAAATTGCATAAATAGGAAACTTTACTGATGACTCCAGAATCATTGCAGACTGTATCTAGTGCCTTGGAACCTCTGTTTAAATTTTGATGATCAATGTGCTGTAAGTATGTTTAAGTGGCAGCTAATAGAGGACTCCAAATAGTCAAGTTTCTGATTATTATTTTGACAGTGCTGGGCCTTTATCAAATAAAAGTACATAGTAAACACCAGATGCTCCTCCCCTTCCCCCCAACATAAAATGGGAATGGTCTTCGGCTTTTCATTCTAGAAGCATAGTTAGACTTCTCCCCAGAGTATCAAAGCACTAAGAACCTTGTCTTTTCCCCTGGACTGGAGCTGCCAGACAAGATGAAAAACAATCAACTTTCAATTCTCTGTGCTTGTTTGCTTTCTACCTAGAATACACAGAAAAGGCATCTAAGCAAACTTTTGGGTTAAGTTTCAAGAACATCTTCCGATTTCTGCCTACAAAGGATTTGGGAACCAATTGATTCTGGGTCCCAGAAGTATGTTTTTATTATTTAAATCTGGGTGTCTGGCGTCTTCAGAGCAAAACAACCTCAAACATTCAACCCAAGCCCCTCAACCCACCACCATTTGCTAAATGAAGCAAAACACCATAATAGCCTTAATGATGTGGATTTATCTCTTAACTGTTGTTTTGAGATCACAACAAATCATTAAAATCATTAACTCTTCTAGCTAAATTAGAGTTCAGCTCTTCCATAGTGCCTGGCCCATGTGGCTTTTCCCATGACACCCCCACCCCCATGCCCTCACCACTTCTCAGACTTCTGTGCATTATGAACTAACTTCATGCATTCCGAGTCAGAATCTTAAAGAGCTTCATTCCTTCCTTTCAAGCTCATTCCTCCCTGTACCCTAAAGTCACTGCCCTAAGAAATGTATGCAGCGGATAGCTAAGCTAAGGGCTTTGAATGAGTGCTGATTCTGGGAGCCTGCACAGCAGACTGCACAGCTCCGTGGAGCTTTGGCTCTCCCAGCACTCCTGAGAAGCAGCGCTCCTCACCACTAGACTCAGCAGAGGTGAAATATGTGTCTGCAGATGCCACTCTCACAAGGGAGACAAAGTAGAGTTTGGAGTCACTGTCTTTCTTCTTATGTTCATCACAAACTGTGTCCTCAGCCTATTCAGTTCTACAAAAATGGAGGTAAGGAAGCATGGCTTCTCTTTCTAGCCCAAGCAGTGCAGAGGGCAGGGAGAATATGGATCCTGTGGGTACTGAGGAAGTAAATATGGCCTCTCAGACCTATATATGTTAGAGAAGTTTATGTCTATTCTTCTAGAAGATCCTTCTGGAAGTAGGACAATATGGTACTAGAGGAATTTGGGGATGGCCATTTATTCATCTCCCTTGTAGGTAGGAGGGAGGAGGGCCATGTATCATGCAGCAAAGAGCTGCGTCAATGAATTCAGTGCTTGATAAAGATGTGAATTAAAAGGGGTACTAGTAGATTCGTTAAGCTCATTTGGATTAGATGATGCCAGTTTACCTTATACTAACAGCTGAACTAAATGACTGTTAGATAGTCACATATAGCTCAGTGTTGCTCAAGCACCAGGAGATGCCCAATTAATACTGGTTAAATTAAAGACTTTATGTAACAATCTCCTTTTGAGGTATAGGGTTTTCTAAGTTAGACCAAATTTATAAGGTCAGCAGTGTGTCCCTGTGAAATTGGAGCCCATAGGTCCATTACAAAGCTGAGGGATGAAACTTTTTCAAAATTCAATAATTTGAATTCAGGTGCAGACCTTATTTATGCAATCTTTTCTTTGAAACTTTTTGATTTGATTGACACTGGTTTTTCTTGAAGAGACTGTCTTCCTGCAGTCATCTCAAATACATTAACTTTGAAAATTCTGTAAAACTCCAGGTCCCCATGCCACTGGTAACACTACCTGGAGACAGTGAATTATATTTGAAATCTAAGTGTGTATGATTTACTTCTAGTAATGTATATTAATAGGATTGGCAAGTTATTTTTTCTGGGGAATCGCTGGCTTGAATATCTGACCATCCCTGATATACCTGGAGAGCTTGATTCTACATGTCTAAGCACATTCAGAATGGCAGACTCTTCAAGCTGTGCTGGATAAGGACAGTGAAATAGACAGGGTAGTAAAAAGAAACAAAATAAAAAACAAAAACCTGATAGGTGGAGTGGTAAGAAACTCTCAACTTGTCCCCATGATTAACCCATCCCTTCCCTGGCTTGCAGAACTGGAGTGGTTATGAATGCTCTCTTATGTTTTAATTATATTCTGTGAGTCCAAGTGCATGTGTGTAAAAGTCCATTTATCTCCAAATAGAAGAACCTGCTCTAAGCTCTATCTTTCATGCTAGAAAATTAGTCTTTTATCAGGCTAATTCAAGGGCCAAGTGAAGAACTGTAGAATATAAAATCAATGACCTTTTGTAGACAGGCAAAGTCAGGAAGATGAGAAACTCTGAGCTGAGTGAAAGGAAAACATTCAGTTCTAAGTTACTGCTTGTAGGAGAGAAAAATCAGGGTGAATTTAAAGGAAAGGAGTTTCACACACTCCTCCTAGCCTCCAAGAGTGATGTCTGCATTCAGTATGTGCATTGGAGTTCATTTCTTTGGGCTACCTGGCTGCTCTTGCTTCAGCTTCGTTTCTGCTATGGGCAATTACTGCACAACATGGTCTTGCCACCTTACTCCAGACCTCACACTATCTTATCTGTGCTTTTATTTTTAGTCCAGTAGCTTGCAAGAAAGGATGTGGAAAAACAGAGCAGCCAATTTTTGGTCTTTTGGGCCAGGCTAACCTCACTCAGAATGATGTTCTCCAATTCCATCCATTTACCAGCGAATGATAACATTTCGTTCTTCTTCATGGCTGCATAAAATTCCATTGTGTATAGATACCACATTTTCTTAATCCATTCGTCAGTGCTGGGGCATCTTGGCTGTTTCCATAACTTGGCTATTGTGAATAGTGCCGCAATAAACATGGATGTGCAAGTGCCTCTGGAGTAACAGTCTTTTGGGTATATCCCCAAGAGTGGTATTGCTGGATCAAATGGTAGATCGATGTCCAGCTTTTTAAGTAGCCTCCAAATTTTTTTCCAGAGTGGTTGTACTAGTCTACATTCCCACCAACAGTGTAAGAGGGTTCCTTTTTCCCCACATCTTCGCCAACACCTGTTGTTGGTGGTGTTGCTGATAATGGCTATTCTAACAGGGGTGAGGTGGAACCTTAGTGTGGTTTTAATTTGCATTTCCTTTATTGCTAGAGATGGTGAGCATTTTTTTAAAAACTAGCTAGCATTTGTTGCCCTTAATGCAGAGAAACTAAAGCAGATACCTTAAAGCAACTGAGGCCAATAGGAAAAGGGGAACAAGTACTAGAGAAAAGGTTAGATCAAAAAGAATTAACCTAGAAGGTAACACCCACGCACAGGAAATCAATGTGAGTCAATGCCCTGTATAGCTATCCTTATCTCAACCAGCAAAAACCCTTGTTCCTTCCTATTATTGCTTATACTCTCTCTACAACAAAATTAGAAATAAGGGCAAAATAGTTTCTACTGGGTATGAGGGGGGGGAGGGAGGGGGCGGAGTGGGTGGTAAGGGAGGGGATGGGGGCAGGGGGGAGAAATGAACCAAGCCTTGTATGCTCATATGAATAATAAAAGAAAAATGAAAAAAAAAAAAAACAGAGCAGCCATCAACAAACGTACGAGCTCAGAGTGACTATTGTGTGTGGCTGTACACACATAATACAGTGGCCTGTTTTCCCACTCACTCTCTTAGCTTGATCTCTTGCCATTTTCTAAGTGAGTCTGAGCAGTCCCTGAACCCTTCTCCTTTGTGCTGTGATTCTGAAGGAGCCATGAGTGGCGGCTGGGGCTCTGTTTTTCAGCCCAGTTGTTTATACTCAGGGCTCTCACATAACCTAACTGTGTTGCTCTCTGAGAGCCAGAGCAGTGATCCAGCAGCAGCTGTCTGATTCCCTGGTTCAGTGCTTCTACCCTCAGCCTAGGACAAGTGTCACAACTTTCCCTGTCCCCACACCCGCCACTGTGCCCGGCTATACTCACTCCCCTTCAAAGTCAAGAACTGAAATAAAGAAAAATATCAGAGCAAGAGTAAAAGTCTAAGTAATGCATCCACAAAATACTCTTAGCTTCTTCCTCTCACCAGCTCTCAAAGCACTGTGACTTGCATTTTATAGTCCAGGAAACTGAAGTAGAAGAAGGTTAAATGACTTACGTAAAGTCCCAGAGCTAGCATAGGCAAGGCTGAGATGTAAACTCAAACTTACCAAGCTCATAGCATAGGATTTTTGTGTGGCCTATTAAGGTTAAGATCAGATCATACCAGATGCTGGCAGACTTCTCAGGATGAGCTGACCAAATAGGTGTGTCAGTTCTGAAACACACACACATGTACACACACACACACACACACACACACACACACACACACACCACTCTGCCTGAATGTTAGACTTGCCTTCACTGAGGAAATTACCCAAACATTTAGGTTCACATTTGCATACTCATTGCCTTGTTGTGACTCTGCTGTCCTTCAGATGCATAAAGGATCAGGTACTACTCCAGTAATAGGGACCCAACCAAGAAAGGGTTCAGCTGGCAGCGATGACATTGGTTATTACACTTTCCTCTGCCTTATTTGGGTTATTGTTGTTGTTTTGGGCAACAAGAGCAAACAATCAGACCTGGTCCTCATTCTTGAATGGGGACTATTGTCACATCTGTGGTCTCTTGACTTTCCATTCTAAGTCCTTCTTTCATTGAGATAATGTGTTTATGCTCAGAATAGTGTTTGGCGTGCAGTAAGAGCTTACTAAATGCCTCTTTCAGCAGAATCTTCTCAAAATATCACTTTATTATATCACTCTTTTTGATAAATTTACAATGACTCCCTGTCTGCCTGGCAGTCATGTAAATGGCTCCCACCAAACCCCATCACAAACTGAAGCAAGATGTAACACCTTCATGGCTACCTCCTCCTCCTTCTCCTCTTCTCTGACTGGAAATCCTCCCCATTCCTCCATCAAGACCAAAGGTCAAGTTACCAAGGCCCCTAGAAGATTTCCCTTACTGTTAACAGTGCTGTGAGCTTTTCCCCTGAGCCAAACTCCTAGGCACTGACAGTGAGCAATTCCAGCTACTTAACCACTTGCAGTCTTGTTTTGCAATTTAATAATTTCATGAGTAACATCTTAAAAAATGTAAGACCATTAAGTACCAAGGCCATAGAGTAAATGCTTTCTGTAGTATCCAAAGTGTTAGCTCAGTGTTATGAATATAATGAGGATTTTTAAATACTCAAACTATGTTAAATTAAAATTCTGTTATAATTAAAACTTACATATCATATTATTTATCAATTTTGAATGCATGGACTCCTTTTAGAGAAAGAAATATTTCTCATAAACATTCTATGTTTATTTTTATTGTCACTTAATCATATAAATATAAAGCTAGGTATAAATTTCTAACAAAAGGTTTTTAAACTACTATAAATCCCAAATGAGTTTATAAAATTAAATGTAAATAATAGTATAAACACTGTGAAACTCAAATTAACAGTATAAGTTTATTGTGATATATAATGTTCACCATAATCAAGCCACATCTCTTTTGAACTACCACCATTCAAATCCTTTCTAGTTTTTGAGTTAAGTATAAGAACTTTCTTATACCACTTTCTCTTGTTCAGTACACAATATAGCCAAATCTTCATTCTTACAGTGTATTGTCAAGTCAATGGGACCTTATTTAGCAAAATGGCATCATTATTAAGGCTGCTTTTTTTCTTTACATGGACAAATTTACTGTGTGCTGAAATCACTTGGAAATGTTTGAGTTTATGTGGTCACTCAGAATATTGAGATATGCTATGCTAACTTTTTGTGATTATCATTGGAATTACAAATCTGCATAAAATATACAGTAAGGAAACTTTTGGGTCATCAACAATCTAGCTGTAGATTCTACCTGACTAACGCTGTCAACACACTAATGGGGAAAGAATTATTTAATGCAGAGGAAAATAGGATTGTTTTTGTCCCTTTCCATGAGAGACTATTGGTTAGAGATGTATCATCTTATTTTTTCTAGTACTAAATCTATTCTTTAAAAATTATTAATAAAATCAACTTTTTACTGAAAATTTTCTACGATAAGAAACACACTTATCGCAGAAAATTTAAAGATCATTTACAAGACTAGAAAAGAAACTACATTCCCCATAACTCCACCTTTCAGGGGTAACGTTGATGGTCTATATTATAAGTCTTCATCTCCTCTGTTGACACAAAGTGACTACCTCATGCCAGAAATATTCAAAGTATTTAACATACATGGATTCCCTTGCTGTGCATAGCATCCATATAGTGGAGATGCTGTAAATATTCCAATTTTGTACATAATAAATTGAAGGCTCAAGAGTTTTGGTTATATTCAAGCACAAAATTAGTAAGTTGCAGAGCAGATTCTAACTGAGGAAAAATATAACTATAAATAAATGAAATCAAATATGAGACCACACTGATTGCACAGTTTAGAGTAAAACACCACATCATAACAGAAACACATTTTTGTTTTAGTAACTAATAATGTTTGGAGGTTTCATATGGCTATATTCCATTGTAAAAATACATGACATTATTTAACTGATACACCATTGGCAGCCTTCTAGGTAGTTTTAAATCTTTAATGATTATAAGCAATGCTGAGATGAAAGTTCTTGAACCTAAATCTTGGAGCACATCCTTATTTGGGGTAGCATTTTTATTTCTTATGTATTACTTAGCAATCTAAGAAGACAAGTATACAGAAATCTCAGTGTGTTCAGTCTAATGTTGAAAATTTGTTTTTATTCACTGGATAATTACTTGGTTTTATATAATGTTCAAGTACATGTATTTGTTTAGCCTTCAGTCAAAGAAAGAGAGCAATGCTTAACTGAAAAGGAAGCTCCTCTTGTGAGATGTTTCATGATTTTTTGTGTGTATGTCGAGGACTTCTGGAAGTTTGTAAAATATCCCATATTAAAGCACCCATGAAATGGATTCATTTATTTCATAGCTTCACTTTTTTTGTTTTGTTTTTTATGAGACAGTTTCTTATGTACTCCAGTTTAGTCTGGAACTTGCAATCCTTCTGCCTCTGCCTCCTGAGTTGCTGGAATTACAGGCCATCATTTCAGGCTTCATAGCTTCAGTTCTTAAGAGAGAAAGTACTTAAGAAATATTGCTCAGAGAATAGAAAGCAAAGAAAAATAAAATAAATGGAAGAAAACAAACAAACAAAAAACCATTCTCCTATTTTGCTTGGAATTCTTTCAAGAATGCTTGGTGTGAACAGGTAGGTTTTTGCTTCCTGCCTTTGCGTCTTCCACTTTTAACACTGATTCTTTCACAAGGCTCCCTTTCTAAGTGCAAGTTTTCTCTATATTTTCAAAGTTAGTGAGTCCCCAAATAATGAAGGAAACGAAAACTTTGCAGCAGAAGGAAATGGAGTGTGGGTGCTGGAGTTGTGGGGATATGTTATTTGAAACACTTCTTGGAGTGCTGGAGTGTTTGGGAAATTGGTGTTTGACAAGATATATCTGGCTTCCAATTTACTCTGCCAGGAGGTTTTCCTCCTCTCCTCCAACATGTTTTCAGACAGCTGCCAGTTGTATCTTTTCCTGTACACATTTTTCCCTGCATGAAGGTAGAATGGATAATTCTTCTTTCATGAGATTCTTTCCCAGTCTTAGGAAAATCTGTCCTACCCCGTCTCTACCAGTTAATGCTAATTCCTAATAGACTTGTCCATCTTCTATTTTTTAACCCAAAAACAAGACAATTAAACTTTTACATGTGACAGGAACAAAATGTTACTTCAAAACAACAAACTCCTTTAAATCTAGGCTAGGAATTCTTTATTCTAATAATTCATTAAAAGTAACGACATGTAGGGTTGGAGGTGTGGCTCAAGTGGTAGAGGGTAAGGCTCTGAGTTTAACCCCAAGTCCACCAAAAAACCTTCCTTTAGGGGAATGTGGAGCATCTTTTGATTTCCAGATGCAGCAGCAGAATAGAAAGTGATGCTTGTGAATGCCTACTCCATGCAAGGAGATCTGCATCAGCAATTTGATGTAATCTGCCTGTTGGTCCTTTGAGCAGGTGCTAACACCCTAATTTCCAAAATAAAGACATTGGCTTAGCAAGATGGAAATTTACAAATGGTGAAAAGAACTCATTAGGGGTCCAGACAGAGACTCAGACTGCTCTTTCCTCACTGTACCTACCATGTTTTCTTCCAGAGGGTGATAGATCAGAAGATCCCCAGAGAATTTCTAATGTTTAAAGTTAAGTGTGAGCTCCAACTTTCTACCATCCCTCCACCTGGCTGGCCTCTTACTGTACCTGAGGATGGACAGCTCCTCACCAGCCTCTTTATCTTTTTCCCAAAAGCTGAGTTGTACCCCAAGTTCACTAACAGTATGGGAGTTTTTCTCTTTATTCTTTTTCTTTTCTGTCTCCACATGAGAAAAATATGTTTTCCCCTGGAGAAGAGAGAGAGAGCTTTGTAACCATCTGGTCCTATTCCAGAGTCACCAGATTGTAGGCATGAAAAGCTTGAGCTCCCAAGGATTCTTGTGTGGCTCCTACCACCTCAGCCTCAGAGTGCTTGAGAGAGAAAAATCACAGCTTAGGAGGAATCTAGGCAGCTGTCGGCCATAACTGACTTGGGTGAGCAATATGCAGACCTTCTCTGTCTGGGTCACACCCCCATACAGCCGCTCCTCTGTCCTTTATGAGCTGAACAGCTGAGTTTCTGGCCACGTGGACATACAGAAAGCATTCACCATGCTGTTCAGCTGCTAGTGGCAATGTTAGAATTTCTCTCCTACAACCTTTAGAAAACTCTCAACCTGGTCACATCTGCCAAGCTGGCAGATGTGGCTCTTTCTGGTCCAAGTTGGGCAATGGTAATGGATACAGAACATCAACTAATCTTTTCTGGTTACCTTGAGCCAGGCATTGGCACAAGACAGTATTACCAGCAAATGGGCATTTTTGTGCCATTTGTGAAAATTAACTCCCCTAATTAACTTAGTTGTACAAATGCACTCAGGATGAAGACATTAGGATGATTACCTAGAAAATTACTACCTTGGTAGAATCCCCCATGCCTCCTTTTGCTTCTTAAACGTGCCAAGAACAAAATTGCTCTGATGACATTGTCAGATCTCTGAGAGCAAATAACTGATGAATGAAAGAATGATGTCGCATGTTGGCAACTTTAACCCTAATTTTAGCTCATGGATTCTGCTCAGCATGGGGTGGCCAAGAAATGATTTTCTCCTTTCAGAGGGAGCACTGGTGAGGATGAGAATTACTTCTTGGTGCATATTCAAGCACCTTCTCTAGCACCAGGCTGCACAGCAATTATGGCTTAATGAGTTTTGCATCATTTAGGGCAGCTAGGAGGGTACCCTGGGGGTGGGGGGAGTAGTTGAAGGTCTACATCTCAGATACTAGAGGTTCTAAAATTCCATTTGTTTATCCAGTCTATTTTTTTAATGAATCTGGATATCTACACGAACAGCCTTGCAAATATGAAACATTTCCAAACTTTGGAATTTTTTTTTCATTTTTTCTGTGACTACTTCACTCCATTATATCATATGAGTGCGTTACTCTTGAAATAAGATGTGTGCATCCTGAAAATGTTGTTCTATGTTCTTTGTCAGGTCAGCCATGAAGAGAGAAGTCAGAAGATAAAGTGTGAATTTCAGGGTTATTGGTAGATGGAGGTAATGGTGTGTACTCCCTGCAAAAATTGGAAATAAATTGAAGTGTTCTGGAAACTTAAATCGACAGTTTGTAACTCTGCTACACATTAGATTCACCTAATGAGTTTTTATTTTTAATTCCAATGCCTGGGCCCCATTCCAGACTAAATTAGGATCTGTGGGATGTGGGGTCAAGATGTCTCCAAAGTTCCTCAGGTGATTTTAATGTCAGTCAGGCTGAGAATCATCATTCATCCATTGGCATTGTAAATATAAACTCATCACCTATTAGGCACTAGGCACTCTCCTAATGAGTAACGGAGACAAAAACTCTGATTTCACAGAGCTTACATGAGATTAAGGAACAAACAGCATTCAAGGTATAGATGCTGATGGCATGTTAAGAAGAAAAATTAAACAAGGAAGGGGGAGCTCACTTAGGAAAGGGGAAGCATGACAATATTGAAGGGTGTCCAGGAGACACCCTCATGAGAAGGTAACATTTGCATAAAGACCTAAAGGAGTCAGGAGAAGAAGCTCCAGGCAGAGGGAATAGCAAGTGCAAAGGTCTTGATAGTGACATGCATATTCCAAGAAAGCAAGGGCCAAAATAGAGTGTAAACTATTAGTCTAAATGAACAAGATCCACAATTTAGTTATGAGATAACTATTTGTAGGAGTAGACAGACTGTATGTACATGTGTAGCTAATGAATTTGATGATACTCTGAACCATGTGAAAACTATCTGGCTATAATCTTAAGGAAGCAGCTGTAGACATACATAATGGTAGTTTGTGGAACTGACATAAAATGAATTCCAGTTTAGTCTGTTTGAAGAAAGGAGGCAGAAGTAGAAGGTAAGCCAGTATAGAGAATAAAATAAGGAAGTCAGGGAGCACCGATGGGTGCTGGGCAGGGAGGAAGAATGCCTTTGGGTTGTGACAGGTGATAACAAGCATGTGCTAAACATTTGGATACATAAGGGATAGCCATCACTCTCATTTGATGTTCTCCAAGCTAACTTCTAATATACCTAGTTTATAGGGAAAGATATGTTGACTAACCAGTGTGAATGTATAGCCCAGCTATGTGTTATTTCTTACGCAATTGAGATTCTAGGTATCAGGCTAAATGAACTCAGACTAAGTAGATCAGATGTTCTCAGTCAGAATAATCCAGAATTAAACACTAAGAAGGAAAACTGTCTGAACTGTGGATTTTAGACAATGAAGTTTGGACAAGACAAATACTACTTTATGGGCCCTCTCAGGAGTCCCTCTCCTGTTTCTCTAATAGCTGATTTTGCATTGTGATATGATATTTACCTTTTCCATTCAAAGCTTCAACTCCCTGCTTAGCCACTATCTTACAGTTGTTTTTCCAAAGTATAAATGAAAACATTATCTAACATCTATCTCTTAAAGGTAGTGTGAAAATCAGATGTGATATTACAGATCCAAGCAGTTTTATATGTTAAATTGTGTATAAAATAAGACATTTTATTAATAATGATAAGACCAAATACAGGTAAATTGGGGAGCCAGAAATTTGTCAAGGCCACATTGTTTCGATCATATGTATGTGTGTGTGTTAGAGGATTCTATTTTTCTTATAGATAAACTATTTTATTTAAAACTAACTCCGTATAGATACATTAAAAAAACATTTGCAAGCCTAATATACCAAAATGAAAAAATATTGGCTGTTTTCTGAGTATAGAATTTTATCCTTTTCTTTTACATCAACATAGTTTTTTTTTTCTTTCTTTTTTTGTGGTGCTTGGGATCAAACTCAGGACCTTACATATGCTAGGCAAATACTCTACCATTGAGCTACACCCTAGCCCTTGAGTTTCTTAGAACAGTATCACCATTTAGCCTCATCTGGCCTTTAACTTGTGATTCTCCTGTTTTATCTCTCAAGTGCTGAGATTGCCAATGTGGGCTACCACACTCGACTTAGTGCAATTTATTTCCTATATTCTTTTCATATAAAATATAAGTATTAGTATCTATATATTCTAAATATATAATAGCAAGTATTATAAAGATAAAATGATGAAATTTACTTTTAAAAAAACTTCATCCTAACCTTTTATGATACTGTTGAATAAATGGAATGTTTGAGCCAACGTCACTGGTAATGAGTTGGGCAATTGGGGCTGTGAGACATAGTATTCAGATGTCAGTCAAGAAAAATAGAAGCATAAAAGAGTTTTGAAAAATCAGGAGCACATGGCTTGCTTGCCCTTGGAGCACATGCTGAACTGAGAAAGTCATGGTCACTCCGGAGCCTAGGATTCTGTCAGAACTCAAAGATGTCAAAGAGATACATTATGTATGCATTTTTCTTCTTTTTTGCAAATATCCAAAGGGCAAAAGAAAGATGGAATTATAAATGAGATAGGCAATATATCTTCAAACCAGAAAATTAGGCAAGTGGTATAATCTTCTTGACTTCAGGTAAGGGCAGGTCAAAGAAAATTAAGCATGGATTTTCTCATGCTAGGACACAGGCCAGTTTGAGTGAGTGAGAGAAAACAAAACCTCTGAGACCATTCTTTGCCCTATGAGCAGCCTCTGAATCAGTTCCCAAAACCATACTGTTCAAGGCCGCCAGCCAGGAGTCAGAGTTCAGTTCATCAGCTTGCTATAGCAAGGGAGAACACACTACTGGGGATCTGTGAGTATCTCAAAAGGGGCCATTAGGGAAGAATTCTTGAGGATTTGGGCCAGTTAGAATTAACCATGACAACTTGGCAGGGATCGCTTAAGATTCATAAGTTACAAAATTGCTTGTTCAGTGGTCTAGCCTTTAGAATACCTGAGTATGTAGAGAGTTACTGTAAGGACAGTTTTTGTTTCAAGTCATGTAGAATACATGGGTCAGAAGGAAGTGGTGTTAAGAAAAAGAGTTTGAATTTACATGGAGTTCATGAAGTTTTTCCTCCATATTATGGTTTAGTGTAGTTGATATGTTTTATGAGTCATAGTATATTTATGCAAATTATGGCTTCTGTTTCAGTTCCATTTGGGGAACACATTTCATGGGTGAAATAAAGGATAGAAAGCACAGAAAGAAATGGAGGATAAGAAACAGGTACTTGAACCTCCAGTCTGTGCTAAGGGACAATACTTGTCAGTATTGTCAGTATACATCTCTTTGTGTATTTTACTCCTCTTCCAATAATCTCTATTCATCAAACTGTTTTCCAGCAGAACCAATCAATAAACTCTAGGAAATGTCTTGGGGAGTTAAAGTAGAGCTTTCTTCTCATTTCTTTATCCATTAGAGAAGTCAATATTGAACAAAATTTTCCATGTCTTCTCATATACACAAGCAGCTATGTATGACTTGGACTTTATCTCAGTTTCCTATAGATCTTAAGAAATATAATATAATTATCTTACAGATGCCCAATGGGGACTTTTTTTACCCAAATGGTCCTCAGACTTCCTGCTCTCTGGCCACTTTCATCTCTAAGAGACATTCTCTTTATGAATAGTCACTATAGCTTGTATCATCAGCAACATTTCATTTTCCTATCAAATATTTTACACATTGGATCAGAAAACCTGACCCATGAAATTGACCTGGCACATATTTTTGCTTGCCTTTTCCAAAGTTGGCATGAGATATGTTGGAGACTGAGTTATTCCATATTTCTTCAGGCTGTTTCTTTGATGCAAAACATGAGGCTACAACTGGCATTTCTATAGCTGTCTTTTAGATCTTTCTTTAGACTCACAAATACCCCGGAGATATAAAAGATAGTATATAAATCCATTCTGGTCTGGATAAATAAAAGGAAAAGACCAATTTGCCTGAAGTCCTAGTCTGGGAATAGAAATAGGGGCTAGAACATACACTGACTGTCTGATTCCAGTTTCAGGCATCTTAATTTGGCTTCTATACTCTTGTATTTAATACAAAATTGCTATGTTAGGAAATCAGTAAAAAGCCATAAATAATAACCATTCTTGTAAATACTAGTAAGTTGGCCACAAGTGGGAACTGAAGATAAGATACAGGAGAGAGAAAGGCCAAATATGACTGGGACCATGGGCCTTTTTGGAAGGATTTTCATCATGACCTCACCTGACTCACTCACTGTGAAAAGATGGCGACTTCCAAGTAAAGGTGCATCTCTCATTAGATTTCTCTTTTTTTGTTTCATATTTTTTTCTGGTAAAATAACTTCCTTTAAATTCCTTTCATGTTGGGGATTGTTTCAGCATAATATAAATAACATAAAGTGAAATTCAAGAAAACTCTGCAGTAGCAGCCCTTAGTTTTGATTTTCAGTATTCTCAAAGCAGGCCAAAGGCCCCAGAGAAATCATGTTCTACCACACAACTGAGTTAAAGGGGCAAAGATTAGTCAACATAAGGTGGAGGATTTGTAAAATAATTTTAAACTCAAAACTTTGGTTTACCTTGTTTAAAAAAAAAAAAAAACAGCAGCTTCCCAGGGGCATTAATGGAAGGGAGCAATATCTTATGCAGGTGGAAGAGGCCGTATATCCATAAAAGATAGGGTCCTGACCCTACCCTGACTCATAGGTAATCAACAAGATTGACTGAATCTCTATTCTTCTTAGGAATGTTTCCAGGTTGCCCTCTGAAAGGGCAATGCTCCAGCAGATTTCATAGAAAGCCCATCCTTCCTTAGTCTTAGGCAAGAGCTTGGAACTCCCTCCCTTATGGAAGTTCAAGTTTGGGAAATTTCATTTTGTACTTTACCCTTCAAAACTACTTATTGGAGAAAGAATGATTTCAAGTCATTCTTTAAAGAAAAGATGGGGGGGCTGGGCTGGATGACCTCCCATGGACCTCCCTACCCTCAGCACCCACAGATCTTGAATAAAAATTGCAGTATAGGTCAGAAGACACTTGAGTGGGAACCCAAGATCTGAATTCTTCTGCCTGGTTCTGCCATTGGTCACTGAGATACTTGGATAAGGTGCTTCTTCTCTGGGTCTCAGACTCATTATCTATGCACAAATGATCTATGGATTCCCTGATGTAGAAATACTACTTCTAATTTCAATAGCAGTCTTAAAATGTTAGGAGTCTCTGTGTCTTCAAAATACCAAAGTGGGCAATCCAATAATTGTTGTTCTTCTAATATTAGTTGAGCAGATGGATTCCCTGCTCCCTGTTATTTAGAAATTTTTCATCATTAGAATAATTGAGTGGGATGTTGTTTTTATTCTTTTGGCCTCTTGGCTCTCCCTTTGTGTAATGAAACTGCACTGCTATTTGGTGACTGGGCTACTGAGAAGTTCTCTAAGGTGCAGTGACAAAATAGGGGTGGAGTAAAAAGGGCACCAGAATAAAAGTCAGGCAATCTGGGCTATGGCTTGGCTTTGCCAGTAACTAATTCTATGGCCTTGTGCCTTGTCATGTCCCCTCTTCGGGTCTCCATTTCCTCACCTACTAATTGGGGGCCTGAACTTGATGATATTTACAGTCTTCAACCCTCGCATTCTATGAATTCTAAGCAATTCTGTCTCCCTAGAGAGTAAGAGCTGAGTGGAAATCTCATGTCACTCTACTCCAAATGCCACACAATTAATTATGGAATTCAGCAATCAGCTCCCTCCCCTGCTCCCTACCCCCTGCCTGCTTGCATTAATGGCATTTTCAGAGCCTTCTGTTTAGAACATGTCATTCTCAGACTAATTGGCATCTTTCCATCAATGTCAAAATGAGCCAAAAGGGTTTCTTTGCATAGAACTCTCTTAATTCTCCTCTGTGGGGTGGGGAATGGATGTGCCTTCAGCTTCCCATATTCCTCCAGTATTGAAAAGTCTATCCTGACTATGTGACCTTTTATTCCTATGACTTCAGAATGTGTGCTTATCTGAGAAATTCCACCAGAGCATGATTTTTTTTTTGCAATATGTGGTATTTGTGGATATGCCAGGCCAGCTTGTAATCACATCTATAAAAAGACTGGAGTTTAAGAAGGAAAACAAGGGAAGGTGCTCTTTTGTGTAAGGCTCCAATATCATGTAGGGTTCAAGAGCATGGACTTTGGAAGACAACAACTGCCTTAGCTTGAGTCTTTATTTGCCAATGAGTCAGCCACATGACAGAAGGAAATTATCTCTCTGTCTCTTTTCTTATCTGTAAAATGGAGCTAGTAAACAAAAGTACTGACCTCAGAAGATTAAATGGGATAATAAATGCTAATTATTGTAGTGTTTAACATATGAAGTCCTTTAATATTGAAATTATGATGTTTGATATTATTGCTGGCTAAGCAACATTTACTTTGCCCTAACCCCTCAATAGTCAAAGTTTTTATTTGCTGTTTGGTAGCAATTCATCTCTACCAACCCTGTTGACCTGCTGAAGCCTTCATTCTCTGGGCAACTTTGTCATGATTGCTATGGGATCCCACTCATTTTGCATGATCAGTAAGGTGCTTTTCTACTGGGGGAACCCTCCCTTCTCTCAACACTTCCTCCCTACCTTGGGGTGCTTTCAATCCCTGACATGAATAACTGAGCAGTTCACAGTCACCTTTGCAAGGCAGAAGACACTTAAACTCAGAATAGTACGGCTTTAATCCTTACTTCTGATATGCATGCAGTAAGCATGAGACATTCAATATATACATTTCTAAAGCATCGTACTCTACTGAGAGGGAGAGAAATAACCTTCAGTTGTAACTATTTGCTGAATAGAGGTCTAGTATGTGTTAATCATTGTAACCAATTCCATTTTCTTCCTTCTCTGTTCCCTTATCTTAATACCAATAACTTGGATTATGCAGTGTGCAGCAAAAGAAAATAAGACTTTTTCATGCAGGGTAAGTAGAGGCAATTCATTTAATGTGTTTTATCGATTGTACAACACATTTACTCCATAGGTTCAAGACAGCATGTGTCTATGCTTTTGAAGGCAAGTCCAAATCACTTAGGCATCTTTATAGAAATTCAAAATTAAATGGAAATATAACTATGAGACCATCAGCTAAAAAGCATTGGCTACTCATCTCCTCATGAAGGATTCTACTTCTCTCTCTCTCTTTCTCATTTGTACCATTGTTCAAAGCATTGTCCTTGAAGAAATCTTCCTTGGGCCTTTCCCACGATATCTCTTAGAAGGCCAGGTTTTGTAGGAGGCAGTAAAATAGTCACTTCACAGGATTAAATTTAACAAGATACATGATATTAGGAAGACATCACCATGAATAAGTAAATAATTAGTTATAAAACCAAACTATACTGTATATAAAAGTTGCATGTATTTATAAAGAAATAAGACCATGTATTTAATAACACACAAATTAAGTAAACACAATATGTTTGGTTCCCATTAATGGGACAGGATGAGCATTGTGGCAGTAACTTCTGTGAGAACCAGCCAAACAATTCTGGTGACTATTTATGAATGGCTATGTGCACCAGGGATCTAGAGGAGAAACGCAAATTACAGTCAAGGTGAGGAGTCAAGTTATATCTAGGAATATGGAACTGAGTGTCTGTTCTAATAATGACACATGATGTGGAATGGGATGGAATGTGGTTGAAGCAAATGGCTTAAGCTTAAGCTTAAGATTGTACATCATGGCAGGATGACAAAAGCAGACTTCCATATGATCCAGTTGTGTGGCCTGGGAGCAGCTTTGATTATCTCTTATTCCAGAAAAGAATTCTCATGGTGACTATAAATACTTTCAGGAACTAGTTTGCCATGAGCCAGGGGTGGACTAGAAAGAACTACAACAGGGAGGGGGAGGGGACAGATAATGGTGATCTCAAGATGTTACAACTTCCTAGAAACAGATTTGCTTTTTCTTCCTTCTCCCAATTCTTTGCTGAAAGACCAACAGCTGGGCCTATGCTGCATGCAGATGAGGAATTAAGACTTTCTCAGAGGAGAAAGAAAACCAGAAGCAATTCATTTAATGCATTTTATTGATTATACGGTTCATCTAATTCCTGAGTTCAAGATAGCTCATGTCCATTCTCCTGATGGCAAGTTCAAATCATCCTTGGCAACTTTATAGTATCCTTGCCTTGCTCAGGACAGCAGATAATAGAGGAAAGGATGGAGAGTTTCTAGAGGGGGGGCATAATGGAAGGGGGAAGGAACTAAGAAAGACAGAAAGGGAGAGAGAGATAGAAGGGAGGAATGAAGGAAGGAAGGAAAGAAGGAAGGAAGGAAAGAAAGAAAGAAGGCTGTAAAAATACTTAAGAATGGGATTTGGTATTTGAAGGGAGAGGCAGGGCCTAGAAGAGGTCAGACTGCTAGCACAATGTAACCTTTAGGAAATAGGTTCTGGAGCATTCATGGGACACAGGGAGAAGTGTTAGGAAGAATAATCTTTCAGAATATTATTAATAACTTGGTGTCTGTTTCCAACAAAACAGCCCACAAAGGGTCTTATTTTCTATAAGAGAAGATGATGCTGGGAAAAGAGGTTGCGGCTGGCTTATAGATGATGACAGCACTGAGGAAATAAATGGACTTTTCAGGCTGAGAAGGAGCTGAGTGCTTTACAAGCAGCACAAACATGACACCTGCTGAATTTAGCATAGCTCAGGCTCCAGACTCTGCTATAGAGGAGAAACTGGGTACCACCTAGAAAGGAATGAGAGGAGGATTTTTCAGATTCTCCATCAGCAGGGCAAGGGTTAAAACACGAAGCAGTCATTTTAAGGTGCTGACAGACTTGGTCTGCACAGAAGACAAGGATTATTTTGCTCTCAGAGTCTCTGGATTTGGGGTTCTGAGTCTCCCTCAAGGGTAGAAGTTGGTTCCACTGGCTAGTGGAAGGAGCTTCACTTTCTGTGAAGCTGTTGATAATTTATAGGGGCAATGAATTAGATCCAGCCTGCCCAGAAGTCTCTGGGTACCTTAAACCAATTACAACTCTTCACTCCTGTTACAGATTTTAAAATGTATCGTGGATAATGTCAAACAGCATTGAGAATAAGCTTTGGACCTCAAATAAAGCAGCAGTGACCTCCTTACCCTCAATTTTCCCTGGATGTCAGGATACCCCTCTAGAGGGTGAAGGAGTATATAAATTTAATCCAGTTGTTCTTAGTAGGGTTGAATGGAGGGAACCAATCAGTTGTCATTCTGGGCTGTGACAAGCTCACAGCCCTGTCAGTAATGGGCAATGGAGCACAAGCTGCCCTTAGATGCATTGGTATCAACGGAGGAAGAGGAAAAGAGGGTTGAGAAATTCCCACAGAAGCACCTTTCTGAGGATGGTTTGCACACACTGTGAGAGGGAATGAACTGCCAAATCATTGGTGAAAAAGTCCACTCCTGAGTCATCAGTCGATAGATTCCTATTCAGCCATCTTTTTAGAAGATGTCGGAAATGGTTTAGCAGCTATGGTACTCTGCCACTCCCTCATCAGATGTCATGACATGTGTTTGCCTGCAGGAAGGGCAGCATTCTCTCTTTTCATTCTAAGTGTGGTCCACAAAGCAGGAGGGTCAGCATTGCTGGGGGAGCATGTTAGAAATGCAGAAACTGGGGCCATCCTGGACCTCAGGAATCAGAATCTGCATTTTCACAAGATTTTCAGGTGATTTGTAGGCACATGAATTGCCGTTGGATATAATTCTCTAAATATATAGTTTTATTGCAAACAATTCTATAGATGTTCCTGCTGTCACTCAGACAAATGGCAGTAATGTGGCTTTATATAATAGTGAACATAAACTTTTTCAGTCAATTCAGCTGAATGGCGTTACCTAAGAGGAGAACATTAGTTCTCTCCACCTTCCAGTTGTAATTTCCCATGGAAAGCAAATACAAATTGAATGGAAAGGGTATGCAAGGAACATTCAGTTTCTTTTAGGCATTATATTGGGTTTCTTCCAGAGTTATTTTCATGGCTCAAATGAATTATTTGAGCATATGCATGTGTGTGTGTGTGTTGTGGGTTGTGTGTGTGTGTTGCTTAGGTTTACTAAGCATTCTACCAGGTATTAGGCAATTTTAGGATGAAGTAACATGCTTGCTCCCTTTGCAGCATCCCCTTCCTTTTATTTCTTGAAGAAATTATGGTGCACTTTGCCACAGACACAAACTCTGTGAAAAGGTAGAGCAAATAATGAATTAGAGAAAGTAAGCCAACTATCTTCCAAAATTGCCTCAACCCTTCTGTGCTCCTCTTCACCTGTTTCATTTTTGTGTGCCAATTCTTCAGCAGTCCATCCTACTTAACCCACTGTCAGAACACTTAACCCAAGGCAGGGTTTGGAAACACCAAGAGGTAAAGGCAAGTCTATCCTTCCACCCTCATTGTTTATCCACAAGAAACTGGTGGAGCTGGAGGGCTTGCCAGCAGGTGTAGAAGGAAAACATTGAAGAATTCAGAAGCTCGTAAACACAAGCGAAAAACACAGAGCTGGGAGTTCATCTAGAGTTAATCTTTGTGCTCCTTTTCTTTTGATCTACCTCATTGATCCCCAACCTGGTTAGCAATCAAGGTCCTGAGTGTAAAATCTTCTTCCAGTCACATTTATCCACTGTTACAGTCCTGTCTGAGATTCATTGCATTCATTCATTCTTCAAATATCAACTGACTTAGTTAATGAGGTGCTAGTCTGAAATTTCCAAATACAGAAAAATATGTCAGAATCTTGCCATCACTTGCACCTCAGAGTAGTGTAGTGAAATGAGTGTGGGCTTTGGAACCAAAGTGGGTTGGATTTGAATTCTGACTTTGACATGTCCTTGTTGTTTTTGAAGATGTCTTGGCAAGTTTCTTGAACTCTCTGTCTCATTACTTTTGGGTGCTAAATCTTCTCTTAAAAATGAGGTTATAAGTATCTTTAATGTAATGACTATGACACAAACTTCTCCTTTATTAGGCACATACTAGCTGCTTAGTAAATACTGACTAAACCAAATTGAATTTTGAATGCAATTTAAAAATCAATATGATATAGAAAAATGTGAGACCCAGCAGTATTACCATGTAGCTGAAAATCGTTAGATAAATAATTTAACTTCAGGTTTTTTTTATTATATAAGAAAAAATAAATTGGGCAACTTCCAGAAGCTCTAACATATGATTTTTCTCTAGGATTCCATATTTAGAATAATGCTACACTACACTTTTACAACAAATATTCATAATTCATTAAAATTTTCTTGGAGATATGGGTATGTTTATATAGCTATACATTTATTATACATGCAAATATCAATAATACATATTAATTTATAGTAATTTTCTGCATAAAGTTGAATGTTCTCAAGACATTTCAGCAGATTAAAGACACAATATCTTAAAATAAAGATTCCAGACTTCCTTAATCCAGAATTCCCCAATCTTATTTTAACCCCTTAATTTTTAATAAAATGCCTATTAACACCTTAGTTTTTCTTAGCATATTAAACTCAAACTTGCAACAAATCTTTGACTTTCTATATTTTAAAATCTCATTTGTAGCTATTTATAAATGACCACCAAGTTCTATATCATATAGCAAATTTTCTTCTTGCTCAGTTCCCAGGATATGTCACATAAAATGACTAGAGAACAGGTTGGAGTCACTGAAGCTAATGACCCATCCCTGCTGACTCTCTGGCTATCTATCTAGGTGTGCTTTCTTCTAATCGTGCTCACTACCAACAATTCCCAGTGCTGGCATATTTGCTGCCTTGTGGACTCACAGTGGTCTTCCAGAACGATCCTGAGTTAAATGTAAATATTGTTATCTTTGGTTGCCGGGACCTGGTTTAGGCCACTGTTACCAACACTAATCCATTGGTGCTCTGTTAAGAGAGGTGTGTCCAATATTCAACAAGCTCTTTCAATCTTATTGGTAAGAATCTAACTTCTCTGACATGTGAGACATGTACAGTGAAAAATTTAGTGATTTTTGAAATCCTGACATTTGGTCAAAAAAATCCAACATTTTTCATTTCAGGGATGACCTAACAACAGGAAGCTGTGCCACCCCTACTCCTAATGCCAGAACCCATCCTGGCACTCTGTCAAGGTAAACATCTTGCAGTGAAATGGAATTATTTCCCAAGGACTTCTGTTCTGACCTGAGATCACCTGAGGTGAGAAAATGAAAGGCATCTTTTGGAAGCAAATCCTGTTTCTGAGACTGGAGAGAAACTGTTGGGCTGTATGTCTAACTGATATCTTCCCAATTATTCCTTGTTCCTTGTTTTGACATGTATAACCCTGGGGATGCCTCCTAGTGGGAGAGTCACAGAAAGAAGAGACTGTTTCTCAATTCAAATGATATGGGCCTGGTTGGAGGCAAAAAAGTGTTTATTGGCTTCTACTGTTAGCAACTAATGAAGTTAATTTTTAAAGAAGAATTACAATTGAAATACAATATTCATTCTGCAGTTTCCTGGCTCACTGGGATATAAAGTCTGCCAGACTTAGGTCTATGGCATTTACCCAAGGGATTCTCATGAAGAAACCAGAGTAAATGGTCCAAAGATTAAGCACTTTTCAGTAGAAACACTGCAATATCATGTCTGGTGTTGTTCAGTTGTGATTGTTTTATAGCCAGGAAACATGTGTCCAGCAGTCTGAATCAAGCCCTTTTACTTTCAGCATAGCAAATTATAATTATTAAACTTAAATGCCATGTGAAATTGAAAGTGAGGGACAGAATTCATTGCAAGCCAATTATTGATCTTTAAATGAGGAAAGAAAGCCATGACCATCAGGGCTCAATAAGTCTTGCAAACTATCCTCCATTCATTGTAGCTTTTTTGGTCATCAGAAAAATGACAGAGGACTGACTAATAGTGACTTCAGTTTTCAGAGATTGTTTCATCCATCATACTGCTGATTTTACTTTCTCTTTATAATATTATTGATGATCAGTTGGTGGTATTACCCATGATGGATGAAGCCAAGAAAGGCTAGTAGAGAATTCTGTGAACAAAAGTGACATAGAAATGAGCATTTAGGTAGATAGAAAAGTTAGACAATCATTAGATTTTAAATCTTTTTTGTAGAAAGACAAAACTGAGTTGGACCTAATGAGAATTGGACACAGATAAGGCTGTGTTTTGGGGAATAATTTTTTTCTTAGTGACAATGAGATCACACAACAACAATAATAACAGAAGGAAAATCTAAAAAAAAAAAAGAGTGCTGGAGGATCCAAAATGGTGACTGGGACACAGATGCAGACTGCCTGAGCTCTGTGAATCAGGGACCTTGCTGAGATACTGGAGACATACTTGGCTGAGGTAAAGCACCAGGGAGAGCTAAAACTTCAGCACCCTGAACCCCTAGTCTGTGGAAGGCTTCTCCATGTCATGATACACTGAAAGAACAGGTGGGCTGCCACCCCCTGCCAGGCCACCGCCAGGCCATCACCTGCCCACCTGTCTGCCAGTACACCAGCTGCCACCCGCCACAGGAGGGCTCCAACACCACCAGATGCTGGCTCCAAACTTGCCTAGGAGATGCAAGCAATCAGGACTGCATGCTAAAGGAGTAACATCAGCTCTGCTAAGATTGAAATTCTACTGTTCCTGAACTAGGGATTTTTTTTTTCTTTTTTCTTTTCTTTAAGTGTTTGTTTATTTTGTTCTCTGTTTGATTGTCCACCATCAAACAAAAATGGTTCCCCATTTTTTTCCTTTTTCCTTTTTTCTTTATTTTTATTTTTATTTTCTCTCCTGATTTCTTGGTTTTGTTAGTTTTACTATTGTAAGTTAGCTAATACTAAATTACACATAGACAAGAAACAGAAACAGTACCAAGTGGAATGATGGGAAGATGAAAAAGGGATGGAAACCATTCTCCCCCCAAAAATAAATTAGTACAGGATTCAGAAGGAAATGAAGAAAAGGGATACCTAGATCCAGACTCCAACAAAACAAAGATAAACTATACCAGAACCCAATGAAGCCTACAAGAACACTCTGAAAGAAGAAATCCTGCAAGTAATCAATGAGAATTTTATAGAGATGTTACTAGACATGGTCAACCAAAACGTACAGGAGGCACTCAAGAAATTCCAAGACAACAAAAATAAAGAATATGAGAAAACGCATTTAGGAACCCTAAATAAACACCAAAGTGAAACAGAGAACACCATAGAGAGATAAATTAATAATGGACAAAAATTGACAATATTAAGAGGAAATGACCCACAATATGGAAAACCTTAGAAAAAAGAATGAAACAGAAATACAAAAAAATATAGGGGGGAAAAAAAAAGAAATACAAAAAAAAAAGAAAGGCCACTCCAGCAGACTAGAACAAGCAGAAGACAGAACCTCAGAACTCAAAGATGAAATGGCAATTAAAAGAAAAACTGAAGGACTATTAGGCAGACAACTCAAGACCTGTGAAAGGAATATGCAATAACTCACCAACTCCATCAAAAGACCAAACATGAGAATCATGGGCATTGAAGAAGGAGAAGAGGTGCAAGCAAACAGAATTTGTAAAATATTCAATAAAATAATAACAGAAATTTTCCCAAATCTAGAGAAAACTATGCCCATTCAGGTACAGGAAGCCTCCAGGACACCAAACAGACTTGACCAAAATAGAACTACCCTATGACATATTATCATTAAAACAACAAGCACAGGGAATAGAGAAAGAATATTGAAGGCTATAAGAGAGAAAAAACAAATAACATATAAAGGTAAACCCATCAAAATCACAGCAGATTTCTTAACGGAAACCTTAAAAGCAAGAATAGCATAGAGTAAGGTCTTCTGGGCACTGAATGAAAATAAATTCAACCCTAGGTTACTCTACCCAGCAAGACTATCATTCAAAACAGATGATGGAGCAATAAAAGTCTTCCATGATAAGCATAAACTAAAACAATATATGACCACCAAACCACCACTACAAAAGATTCTTCAAGGAATTCTGCACACAGAAAGTGAAAGGAAACAAAACCATGAAAGGTTTTGTTTGGCAGGCAATACCAAACCACAGGAGAAGAAAAAGCAAGAAAGTAGAGAGTAACATTGATTCAGTTGTACTCAATGAAACCCTTAAACAGCAAAGACAACTAAATGACAGGAATCACCACATACCTATCAATACTAACACTGAATGTTAACGGACTTAATTCCCCCATCAAAAGACATCGTTTGGCAAACTGGACTAAAAAGGAAGATCCAACAATCTGCTGCCTATAGGAGACCCATCTCATGGACAGAAACAAGCACTGGCTGAGGGTGAAAGGCTGGAAGAAGATCTACAAAGCCAATGGCCCCCTAAAACAGGCAGGGGTAGCAATACTTATCTTGGACAAAGTAGGCTTCAAACTTGCATTGATCAAACGAGCTAAAGAAGCACACTCCATACTAATAAAAGAGGAAATACACCAAAAGGAAATAACAATTATCAACTTATATGCACCCAATGTCAATGTACCAAATTTCATCAACCATACTCTGAAAGACCTAAAAACATGTATAGACTCCAACACAGTGGTAGTGGGAGACTTTAATACACCCCTATCACCAATAGATCGGTTATCCAAACAAAGAAATCAATAAAGAAATTCTAGAGCTAAATCACACCATAGATCAACTGGACCTAGCTGATGTCTACAGAATATTTCATCCAACTTCTGCACAATACACATTCTTCTCAGCAGCTCATGGAACCTACTCCAAAATTTGTCATATCTTAGGGCACAAAGCAAGCCTCAGCAAATATAAGAAAATAGAAATAATCCTATGCATTCTATCTGACCACAATGCATTAAAACTAGAAATTGACAACAAAAACAACAGTAAAAAACATGCAAATAATTGGAAGCTGAACAACACATTTCTCAATGATCAATGGGTCATTGATGAAATAAAAGAGGACATTAAAAGGTTCCTGGGAAGTTAATGAAAATGAAAACATGACCTACCAGAACCTATGGGACACAGCAAAAGCAGTTCTAAGAGGAAAGTCTATAGCCATAAGTGCATATATAAAAGGTCAGAAAGATCTCAAATCAATGACCTAATACTACAGCTCAAACTCCTAGAAAAACAAGAACAAGCAAATCCCAAAACAAGCAGAAGGAGAGAAATAATTTAAATAATTAAAATCAATGAAATAGAAACAAAAAAAACACCAAAGAATCAATGAAACAAAAAGTTGGTTCTTTGAAAAAATAAATAAGATTGACACACCCCTGGCAAGCCTGACTAAAATGAGGAGAGAAAAAAACCCAAATCAGTAAAATCAGAAATACAAAAGGGGAGATAACAACAAACACCACAGAAATCCAGGAAATCATCAGAGACTACTTTGAGAACCTATATTCTAATAAATTTGAAAATTTTGAAGAAATGGACAGATTTCTAGATACTTACAACCATCCAAAACTGAACCAAGAGGATATTAATCACCTGAATAGATCTATAACACAAAATGAAATTGAAGCAGAAATAAAGAGTCTCCCAAAAAAGAAAAGTCCAGGACCTGATGGATTCTCTGCTGAATTCTATCAGACCTTTAAAGAAGAACTGATACCAACCCTCCTTAAACTGTCCCACGAAATAGAAAGGGAAGGAACACTGCTTAACTCATTTTATGAAGCCAAAATTACTCTCATTCCAAAACCAGACAAAGAAACCTCCAAAAAGGAAAACTATAGGCCAATTTCCTTAATAAACATTGATGCAAAAATCCTTAATAAAATAATGGCAAACTGAATCCAACAACACATCAGAAAGATCATCCACCATGACCAAGTTGGCTTCATCCCAGGGATGCAGGAGTGGTTCAACATGCATAAATCTATAAATGTAATACAGTACATTAATAGAAACAAAGACAAAAACCACTTGATCATCTCAATAGATGCAGAAAAAGCCTTTGACAAGATCCAACACCACTTCATAAAAGCTCTAAGAAAACTAGGAATAGAAGGAATACACCTCAACATTGTAAAGGCTATTTATGACAAACCTACAGCCAACATTACACTTAATGGTGAAAAACTGAAACCATTTCCCCTAAAATCAGGAATGAGACAAGGGTGCCCACTATCCCCACTCCTATTCAATATAGTACTAGAATTCCTATCCAGAGAAATTAGGCAAAAAGAAGAAATAAAATGACTATAAATAGGTAAAGAAACTGTCAAAATATCCCTATTTGCAAATGATATGATCATATACCTTAAAGACCCAAAAAACTCTACCCCAAAACTCCTAGATACCATAAACAGCTATAACAAGGTGTGGCAGGATACAAAACCAACTTACAAAAATCATTAGCTTTTCTATACACCAAAAACAAACAAACTGAGGTGTATGTGGAAACAATTCCATTTGCAATAGCCTCAAAAAAAATCAGATACCTAGGAGTAAACTTAAAAAAGGATGTGAATGACCTCTACAAGGAGAACTACAAACCCCTGAAGAAAGAGATCAAGGAAGAGAGAAGATGGAAAGATCTCCCGTGTTCATGATGGATTGGTAGAATCAACATAGTAAAAATGGCTATACTATCAAAAGCAATCTACGTGTTTAATGTAATTCCCATCAAAATCCCAATGACATTCATAACGGAGAAAACAAATCTACCCTAAAGTTCATTTGGAAACACAAGAGACTGTGAATAGCCAAGGCAATATTCAGCAAAAAGAGCAATGATGGAGATATCACAATGCCTGACTTCAAACTATATTACAAAGCAATAGCAATAAAAACAGCATGGTACTGGCACAAAAACAGACATGAAGACCAGTGGAACAGAATAGAGGACCCGGATATGAATCCACACAACTATATCCACCTTTTTTTTGACAAAGGTGCCAAAAATACATGATGGAGAAAAGACAGCCTCTTCAACAAATGTTGAGGAGAAAAGTGGTTATCCATCTGCAAGAAACTGAAACTAGATCCATGTTTATCACCCTGTACTCGTATCAACTCAAAATGAATCAAGGACCTAAATATCAGATCCAAAACCCTGAAGTTAGTACAAGAAGGAGCAGGAAACACTCTGGAAGTATAGGTATAGGCAAGGACTTCCTCAATAGAACCCCAGCAGCCTAGCAACTAAGAGAAAGAATGGACAAGTGGGACTTCATAAAATTAAAAACCTTCTGCACAACAAAGGAAATGGTCTCTAAACTGAAGAGATTACCCACAGAATGGGAGAAAATATTTGCCAGCTACACACCAGACAAAGGATTGATAACCAGAATATACAGGGAACTTAAGAAACTAAACTCTCCCAAAATCAATGAACCAATAAAGAAATGGACAACTGAACTAAATGGAACTTTCTCAAAAGAAGAAATTCAAATGGCCAAAAAAACACATGAAAAAATGCTCACCATGTCTAGCCATAAAGGAAATGCAAATCAAAACCACACTAAGATTCCACTTCATCCCTGTTAGAATAGCTATGATCAAAAACAACACCAGCAGGTGTTGGCGAGGATGTGGGGGAAAAGGAACCCTCATACGCTGCTGGTGGGAATGCAAGCTAGTGCAACCACTCTGGAATAAAATTTGAAGGCTTCTTAAATATCCAAACATAGATCTGCCATATGATCCAGCAATCCCAGTCCTGGGGATATACCTGAAGGAATGAGACACAGGCTACTCCAAAGGCACCTGCACAGCCATGTTTATTGCAGCGCTATTCACAATAGCCAAGTTATGGAAACAACCAAGGTGCCCCACTACTGACGAATGGATCAAGAAAATGTGGTATTTATACACAATGGAATTTTAGTCAGCCATCAAGAAGAATGAAATCTTATCATTCGCAAGTGAATGAATGGAACTGGAGAACATCATTCTGAGCGACATTAGTCAGGCTCAGAAGACCAAAAATCGTATGTTCTTCCTCATAGGCAGACTTTGATCTAGGGCAAATATAGCAATGTTGTTGGGCTTGGGTCGTATGACAAAGGGAGAGCACATATGGGAGGAATGGGGTAGGTAGAAAACCCTAAACATGAAAGTGTTTGATGTCCCCACTCCAGAGGAACTAATACAGAAACCTTAAAGCAACAGAGGTCAACACAAGAAGGGGATCAGGAACCAGTGTAAAGATCAGTTAGAGATGAATCAACTTGGGTTGTAACACATTTGTACATGGAAGCAATGCTAGGAATCTCTCTGTATAACTACCCTTAACTCAACTAGCAAAAATTCTTTGTCTTTCTTATTATGCTTATGTCTTCTCTTCAACAAAATTAGAGATAAGGGCAAAACGGGTTCTTCCTGGAAGAATGGGGGGTGGGGATTGGGAGGGGCAAGGGGAGAAATGACCCAAACAATATACGCGCATGTGAATAAATGAATAAAAAAAATAAAATTGATTCTAAAAGGAAAAAAAAAGAATGCTATCACACTCTAAAACAGATTATTGGATAAATTGGTTATCCAGTGAAGAATTTGTTGTCAGATATAATTACCCTAGTTTATAATTCTTCAAAGCACAAATTATTTGAAATGTATTTTATGCCTATATGAGGACAGAACTTTATTTTAGGCCATTTATAGAATACAATCCAAAGGCAAAGCAATGCTGGTAATTCAGGAAGATCTGTGTCACTTTCCTCCAACATTTAGTTATTCAATTGATTCAATATTCATTATTCAATGTATTATTTAGTAAGAACATATTATATGTCAAATTCTCTATCTGAATATTCAAGAGTTACCAGAAAAGATATGATGCCTTTTTTAATAGAAAGAGCTACATTATATGATAGGAAGACAGACAGAAATAAGAAAACAAGAAAAGATATCTGGTAACATCATTTAAAGCAGTTAAAAGTTCTAAGAAAATACTAGGTTATATACAGATAAGGTAGAGTTGTCTACCTTAGGTTGAGTGCATGGAGTAGTTTTCAGTAAACAAACACTTCAGCTAAGGGGAAAAAAACCTCTAGCTCTATCAAACACAAATGTCACCTGGTAATGGCACCAAGAAGATACTAGAACCATTTAGACCAATGTGCTTAAGTGTCTAGAGAGGAGAAAACTACCTTTTATAAGAGTATTTGTGGAATATATTCATGGGAAAGTAATTGATATTGTGTCAGTTATGAAACCACTGCTGGGGACACAGAATCCAGCAGAGATTTCAATGGTTGTTTAAAGATGTGATGATCAAGTTGGAGATTTGAGGGGTCTCAGCTACTTAGCCAGGTTCCTCCTGAAATTGTAAAGCTGTGTAAAGATTTAATGCTAAAAAAAAACTTCACCAACCTCCCTGAAAAGCAATTCAAAGTTTTGCTGAGGAGACAAGATTAGAGTTGATCATCTTCTAGAAAATGGCCCCTGGTAGTTCACTGGTCATTTTTAGAGATAGCTGACCTCCAAGGATTTACATTCACCCACATACAAAATGTCCCTCATCACCCCTAATTTCCAATGCTTCTGATGCCTCATCATAGTATGACATTGGTCTTGAGCTTGAGGTATGGAATGTTATCATCTAAATAAGGTCCAGATGTTGATGAGGTTAGTTTTCTTAATTAGGTTTCTCTTGACTGATGACCTATACACTAAAGAGATAAGTTTTTGGCTCTCAACTCTTGCCCTAGCCCACATCTAATGATGAAACAAAGGTTGATAAATACAATAGCTATCTCCTTTAAATAAATAAAGAGATGTAATCATTATATTATAGTCCCTGATTCACTGTTGAATCAGTACTGCTAGTTCTTTGATTAGAATCTGGTCTTACCTTATGAGAGTGGTTCCATGGCACTTGGTTCTGCATTTTATTCATTTTAGTGAGTCAAAGAACTATCCTTGATCCAATGAGAGAAGAAGATTATTAATAACTGTGATATTGGGATGCTTGTTCATTGGACATCTTCAGGGAAGAGTTACCACAGTGGTTTGTTTTACTGAGCAAAATAGGCAGACAACAATTTAAACTCTTAGTGGTAGAGGGCATAGGCTTGAATAACAACATACTCAGAGACATGTCTACTGTGACTTTAAAATAGAAATGGAAGAAAGAAGGAAACCCTTTATTTTTCTATTTGGATTTCTAACTATCCCACAATGTCCTAGGTGCTACTGAGAATGAAAGAAATAATCTGAGCTTTTCTCATAATTATACTCTTAAAAGTATGACCTTTGATAAGTCACTTAATCCCTTGATGCACTATTATCCTAATCAACAAAAGGATAATATAAACTATATATCGCATACAGGTACGGTGAAGATTAAACAAGATGTTGTACATTAAAGGCTCAACTCAATGGTGGGCATTTTGTATCCACTCTACAAATGGTAGATTAAATATATTCTTCAGAGGACATGGGATGAAATAGAGTGATTTTGAAATGATTCTGGAATCCTGTTTTCCCAGATTCAACTTGACATGCATGGTTAATATAAAACAGGTCCAAGATGACGTAGACTGAAAAATTCACTGTATTTGACCATTGTGTTCTTCAGTAAGCAGATGATCTTATTTGTATGGGTAAAGACTGGAATTTCTCCTAAGAGAGAGTAGACTATCATCTTAGGACAAGGGCAATCTTCTGCCAGCTGGAAGCATCTAGGAACTTGAGAAAACCGTAAGCATAGAATTTTCCTGTGGGCTCTGAGGTCCTTCCATCCAGTAGTTGAATAGTAAATAAGTAACTCTATATTGTATAGTAATTTCCTCCCATCACCTCCCAAGTCTTTGGGGTTAAAGGTGTAGGTTGCTCTTAGTTTTGCTGTGGAGTTAAGGGAACTCTCTGTGCTACTCTAGTAGAGCATGGAACTCCCACCCTCATGATCATATCAGCTACAGCCCAAGCAGGAAGAATGGCTCAATTCTGATGGGTACATCTGGCCAATGCAAACAGTAACAGACCCTAAGGTAGCAGTGAAGGTGAGTCACTGCTGTCCAGTGAACTCTCTCAGAGATATCAGAGAAAAGAGCATCCCACAAAATGACAAAAGTTTTGTTAAGTCATCACAATTTGGTTAGAAACTGAAATGCAATCTACCTTCATCCTCAAGAATAGCAAAGTTCATACCACTTATGCATGGATACAATCCTTATACAAATACATTGGGGTTAAAAACTAATTGGAAATTGGACAAAAAACCAAGGTCAGTTAAACAAGCATAACCTGGACTAGTGTTTCTGTTGTATTTATGTAGATAGCTATGATTTCAAAGTGCCACTTTGTGTTTCTGTGTATATGTATGTGTGTACACAAAATTTATGGACTGTTCAAACAAAATCTTTTGTCTTACTGAGCAAGTAGGCAGAAAACAATTTAAACTTCTCTTAATGACACAGGGGCATGAACAAACACATCGGTTAATGTATTGTGCCTTAATATAGAGACATTTTAGGATTATTTTAGTGATGGAGTAGTTCATCTCCTTCTCTAATCCCTGCACACTCACTTATATAAGTAACTAAGTAATTCTTCAGGGCCCATCTTGCTCTTTTCAGATGTTGTATCATAATGTATTAGATTCTCAGAGCTTCCCACTCTATATTTAACTACTTAATATTGATTGTTGATTGTAACTTAAAAGAAATGGAATATTGTTGGGAGAAATCAGATTTTGATAGCCTGTTATATGATTTTAAGTCAATCCTCCTGAAGGTGGCCTAATGTCTCTCCTATAAAGTTCATGGAATTTATGATTTTTTGTGCATTTTCTGTTATGATCAGGTTAACAGCTAACAGTGAACAGTTAACAGCTGATTTAGGTTGTTAAGAGTATTTTGGTTGTTTGCTGACCACTGGGAAAAAAAGATATTTTTATATTTCATGATTAAGTCTGGATTATAAAACTATTCACATGACAAACAGAATGGTTAAGCATATTGTTTAGGGACTGTCATACAATAAGGCAATGTGTACTCAGTTTTTTCCCAGATCCCCTTTGAAAGACACTCTGAACTTTAGTGTAAGCCAGCATCTCATGAATCACAGGTATGAATCCATGCATTGAACTACCCTTGCTCCTGACCTTGTGCACATGTCGGCAGGGAATCCAAAATGCAAGCTGACACTACAATCAGGGAAACACACACCCTGACAAAACTTCTGCCAGTGGAGCCTGACCCCACTTTTCACACCTCTTCCGGCATATGCTACAGGGACCTGTTAATAGTTTGTATTACAAGAGCCCCTAGGGTTATGTTCAAGCTTAGACTTTTCAGGAGATGAAACAAGATTTAAACCATGTATGGGGGTGCTGGGCAGAATTGGTGGATATGTCCTGGAGGAAAATTTCTTAGAAACAAGGTGGATAAAGGGAGTTGGCATTGGGAAGCTATAGACCTAGATTTGGCTTTCCTGCCAAAATGTGCAAGAAGATTTCATTTCATTAGTTTACATTTATCTATACTTCTTTCCCCTGTCACCTATTCCAGTTATCCCTGGCCAGCATAGTTCTCTCCAGGAGTCTCCCTGGGGCTCTGTTTTTTAGTTAGTTACATCCCTGTGTGGCATGATCTAATAACCCCTCATGTTGAGTTGCCTCCAATGGCAGTGTCACTTTTACAGGAGCCCTTAAAGTATGGAAATGATTTCAATATCCAAGAGAATTAGCTTAAGTGCCATTTTTCTGGTTTTAATTCTCATTGAACCCCCCCCACCCATTCCAGTATATCTAATAATCCAATTGCTCACTCGAGTCAAGTGCCACCTGTTCTACCCTGCTGGATGAATAATGGAGTTGAGTTTTTCCAACCTAAAGCAATAACATGGTGAAGGTGAGTTATAATTTGGGGCAAAGGCAATAGGAAAGGAAGGTGGACTTTTGGGTTTAATTGGAGTTAAACAACTGTTTAATTAACAGTTGTTGATAACTGTTTTTATTCTGAATATATTCAATGATTACAGCCCACATTCACACTAAGAAAAGTGCTCCGGAGTTCAGGCAGCAGAGCGCTAGGATTATGTTTTGTACCAGTTGGTCTAAACCCTGTCCTCACCCTCCTTGGCTACTGCAAGCAGATACCAAACATGCTTTGAGTGAAGGGCTAGGGGTTTCCTGCCAAGCAGCTCCAGAGACATCTACAAACCATAATCATTGAAGGCATTTCCCAGAAGGCTTTAGGAGTACAAATCTCTTTAATTAAAATGGGAAAAGCCATTGTGAATGAAGCAAGAGGAGGTTGACTGAGAGTGGAAGGGGAGGGGAATGAAGAGAAGAAAGCAAAAGAGAAAAAGTAATAAATATTTTACAAGTGTTTTCAAACACTGGCCGTCTTAACACCCAGTGGAAAATGCCACTCGATGGATTATATTTTGGGTTGGAAAGTGAGGCTAATTCAACGTAATGAGAGGTGAATGGGACTTCAGGCCCTTATCCAACCACAAGAGACCCCTTACAAAAGAGTCTGCTCTTTCAGTCATTAATTTTTTATGAAGTTTAATAGGCCTGAGCCTAGAGACCTTCTGTGGTGTTGATTAGCTTCATATTTCTCTCATTAATGTAGAATCTGATTAGCTCTTATAAAAAGCATTTCATCTCAGGCCCAGGCACGGCAGCCACATTGTTCTGATATTAGGAATTTCAAGTTTGATTCACTCGAGGACAGGAACATCCACAGGGACAAACACCCTGGCCTCTTGCTGCCACAGGATGAGAGGAATGGCAAGACCAGCTTTCACACTTTGCTGACTGTACTGAGGAAATCTCAACATTTGAACTGGAATGACATTGTTGGAGGCCAGACAAACTGTTACACTTGAAAAAAATAGCTGACTTGATAGAGTAGACAATAGCCAGAATGTGAGTCCGAGTTTGATCAGTGAAGCAAAACTGCTATGAGTGAGGTAACATGAGGGTGTTTTTATTAGGATAGATCTTATGCCATTGTAGGAGCTGGTGGAGCAGCCTGCTGTCCTGCATCAGATATTGGTCTGAAGTTCCTGTAGTCAGCCAGACCAGCTGTCATCAGTAAGGAAAATTGGACCTGGGTGACGGTAGGGACAAACCTGAACCCACGAGGACAAGTTGAAACCCATAGGGACAAATACTTCTCTGTTTCTCACTACTTCCAAACTTGATGTCTTGGGTGACCAGTGGAAATGGCTGTGTCCTTCACAATGGAGCTGTGCATGCACTTGGCCCAAGACAGAGAAATTAAAGAGGGAGATCTAGCTTTTTCTTAAGCAGCTGAGGTCCAGGAGCTTCCCTTCACTAAGAAGGTGGGCTAACAGACTAACAGTAATATAAAGGAGCTACCACAGTGCTAGGGCACTGTGTTAAATTTAGAGAGTAAAAAAATGACCAGTGCTTCATTTTTGCCTTCCAGGTCTCATGATTCTCTATGGTCATACTAACCACGAGCCATCGTGGGAAGGGAATTCTGGGAAATGATCCAGTGTAGTTAATTCTTCACAGCACCAAGCCACACAGCTGGTCCTAAGTAGAACACACTAACTAAGGTGGCTTGATTCAGTGGAGATCTCTTTTGTGCAAATAGAGGACTCCTGACATGTGGCACTCATTGAGGATCCAGTCCTTGAGAAATACTGGGCTAAGTTAGGCTGAAAGAATTTTTCTTTTACTAAAGGTTATAAGGTACCTATAACTATCCATGCCCAGGAACTTTAACTAAAAAAAAAAAAAAGTCAAATATTTCAAAAATAAGCATTTCCTTCCTCTCTTTTTTCTTCTACTTTCCTCAAAGTCCACTTCATTTATTTGCCTCCATGACTCCTCCTTATCCAAAATTGCAGATGGCTTCCTACTTCACCAAGGAAACGGTGGCATTTTGAATATCCCAGATACCCACCACATGCACTCTCCTAAGCACGTCTACGTGCATGCATTTTCCTTCTCTCTATTTGTCTATTCATCCTCATTGCTAAGCCAATACCACCTCCTGATTCTTTCTCTGGCATACATATGAATAAGGTTCTAGTAATTTTCCCAGTTGCACCTGCATCGTTAGTTTTTTCCTCACTTGATCATTGTCATCAGCTTACAAACAGACTATTACCATCTCTCCTTAACAAGATGCAACTTTCTCTGCCAGGCAATATACCTGTTGAAAAGTTTAAGGGCATCTGACTTAGAGTTTTCTAATGGTCTAGATTTTGTTGGCAACATATTCATGGTGAAGCTTAAGTTTTCTTTGTTCTTTGCTTTTCTTGCAAATTGACAGGTTGATCTAGCTTATGTCTGATCCTTTCAGCATGGTGGTATATTCTTTCACCAGATGGTACATAATGTCTATTTGTGTCATTTTTGGTGATGTTGGCACTACTGATTTTCAAAGTCCAGACACATGAAATCACTGGGAGATAGAAAAGAAACCTATAGATTAGAAGAGATTTAAAAGATTTAAATAGTTTTAAGTGAGCAAGGCTGAATTCTGGTGTCTAGTGATGCACACTTGACTTACAAAATCACAGAGAAACACAGGAGGTGATTATTACAGAAACTGGGATCCTGCATATGGGATGGGGACTGAAACAGGTATGTGACATATGGAAAGCCTTCTGGGATAGCTGGAAAAATTTTATTTCTTGTTCTGGGTTGTGGCTAACATGGTGTTCACCTTATAAAAATGCATTAAATCATATATTTTTGTGGGTCTTTTATTTTATGGTTAAAAAAAAAAAGGCTTCTGTCCTTTCTATTTCTAATTCTACAATGCCCAGTCATTCTTGGTTAAGCTAAATCCAACCAGGCTTTTGTCCCCACCACTTCACTAGAACTGCTCTTGGTAAAATCATTAGCTGCCTCCCATTGCTTCATCTATGGTCAAGTCTCAGGCCTTATCGTACTGCCTAACAGTTACTCATTCCTTCTTGCTTGCAACACTTTCCTCACTAGGCTCTTGTAACACACTGCTTCCTGGTTTTCTTAGTCTCCTTATTGGATTCAGTTTGTCTCATTACCAAGTAAAGTTGTAATACCCATGGCCTCAGTCAGTCTTTGGCCCCTTCTCTTCTCTATTGACACCTACTCTGTTGGTGATCTTATCTAGTTCAATGACTTTAAGTAGCATCTATACACTTACAGTTCCCAAATTTATATATCATCAGGTAGTACTTGACTAGATATACCAAATGCCCATTCAACATCTTTACTTTGAATTTCCAATAGAATTCCATTTAACCAATTCCCAACTAAACATATTCTCCTCCCAAACCAGCTACAAATAGTCTTTTCCCTGTTGCAGTTAATGACATCCCCATGCTTCCAGATGATCAAGAAAAATCTCTTAAGAATCATCAAGGACTTCTCTCTTCCTTTGTTATCCCTCATTCAATCTGTAAGCAAGTTCTGTTGGCACCATCTTCAGGAAGTATCCATGATCCAACTACTTCTCCCTATACTACAACCACTGCCTTGATTCAGACTCCAAATCATCTCTCTCCCACCAAAGCAGCGGTTCCTCTTTTCTTCTTGTCTCCCCATATCCTACACAAAGTCTACTCTCAAGGCAGCAGCCAGAGTTAAGCATTTAAAAATAAAAACCAGTGCATTTTACTCCTTTGCTCAAAACTTATCAATGCCTTCCCATTTCACTTATGGTAAAAGTCAAAATTCTTACAGTGGCTTGAAAGGATCCATGTGATCTGCCTCTCCCAGTTACCTCCTGATTTCTTGTCTTACCACAACCCTTCCCCTTCCTCCTTTATCTCGGACATCATAGGCCTGCTTGACAGTTGTTCCTTATTCCCTTTGCAGAAGGTTTCTTCATGCAGATACTCATATGCCCCATTTTCTTTCTTACATTCAACTCTTTGGTTGAATGCTATCTTCTAAATGAGGCCCTTGTTCACAATTATATTTATTTGTACCCTACCTTCTCTATTGCTTCCATGGAATCCATCACCTTTCAATACAGTGTATCATTTTCTTAATTTATTATGTCAAAGGTTTGCTGTCCATCTCTCCACAATAGAAAAATAGTTCCACAAGGATTGGGATTGTTTTTCCCTGATACATTCTTACCATTACTGGATGACTCAATAGGAATTTAGTAATACTTGTTAAATGAATGTTTGTAGGGAAGCTCACCCTAAATTTCTATTTTCTTTTCTCCTTTTGATTAGAAACTTCTTTGAGCAATAGAAAAAATACTTTAGCTCATTTCTGAAAACTAAAGATGAAAATACATTTTAGTCACTTATACAGATGTTCCCATTAACCAATGATTCGAGTTCAATAATGATTCAGTGTATGATCTCTCAGCTTGCTCTTTCTGCAAGACAAGCACACATTTAATGACTGCAGTACCCATGTGCATTCCGTATGAAATGTGTCTAAAAAGGATAAATTAGACATTATGACTGGCTAGCGAGTTTTTCCTAAAATATCATAGTATCATACTATTAGCAAACAAACTTACTTAATTGTTTCTTGTCCTTATTTTTATATAATTTGTGTTTTAATTTGAACATAAACTACCTATATTTTAATGTATTATTTGATATCCTAGTCCATCATAGTTTTTATACATATTAGACTCTGATCAATACAAAATATATCCATTGACTTATAGCAAGCATGTTGAATTCTGTGGACTACAGGACAGATAAAGCCATATTCCTAAAATGAAAGATATATACTGAAAAAATTGATTACAGTGCCTGGCCATGTGTAACTATTCAACCCAGTAACAATCACGCCTTAACCTTTCAAGTCCTTCAGAGATGTCTTCATCATCCCCCTAAGATCGTTTATGTACAAATACAATTGTATTCTACCTCTCTTTGTTCCATTTTCTGTGTAAACTGAGCAATTTTAACTCAAAGACTACCCCAGTCTCACACTTCTCTACCCCAATAGTAGCACAAGTCCCTATCTACAACCCATGGTTAATGGGGAAATCTGAGAACAGAGACTCAGAGTGTCAGCCTATTCTGAGATTTAACTTGAAATTGAATTGATTTGCAAATTTATTTTTTGTTGTTGATCTAGTAAACCAGATATTTAAATGCTGACTGAAATTGTGGAAAAATATTCACTTCCAACTTCTTAAAGCAAAAACTCAAATATTTGCTTCTTTAACAGAGGAAAACATAAGATTTTTCTGTTCATTTTTCATCCTTAAGCTCTAAGGAAAAGAAGAGGCTGAAGGTCTGAATTAGACTCCTGATGCATGGCTATTTAATCTATTCCTGATTCTGCATTTACCTTGCTCTGTCTGGAAAGGATGCAGAATTTGCTATAATGAATGACCTGAGCAATTTCAGCTAATGGCCAGAATTGAAACGTTTGATAATCCCAGGTGAATGATGTTGTCTCAACAGACTGAAGGAGTCTTTTACCTGTCTGACACAATGATAGATGTAATTAGTTAACAGCAATAGTCAGAGGTTTTAGTGGAAGCATTACCAGAGATTGCTCAGGTCATTCTTAATTATGCAAATTCTCCATCTTCTTCAGACAGAATACAAAAAAAAAATAAAAAGAGTAAACACAGCTGGATGAAAAGATTTGAAGGAAACCAGAGGCTGGAAATTCATCAGAGAAGTGATTATGCATCCCTCAGGCTGAGGGATGGAGGAGGAGAGGAAATAGTCACAGACAAAAGCCTTAACTGTGGACAGCTTCCTTTTTTAGTCAAGCCAAAACAGCTGGGATGCCAGCTAAGAATGCTTGTCCTAAGACATATGTCACCTTGAACAGACATGACTGAAGAGGAATACTGTGTGTGGTTTTCAGCCATTCCTAAGCAGCAGGCTTGCTCTCTGGGGAAGGTATACAAGTAAGTGACTTCAAGCATTCAGAAGGAAGAGCCAGAGAATCACGGGGTGCTCGCTATAGGATTCAATAAGAAAAGGAATATGGAAGGGATACAGAAAGAGGGTTCTCTGCTAGCTCTAAATTGGTGGTCACCTTTGAATCCACTGTCCTTTGACTTTCTCTGCCATTCCAATTCAAGACCCTACATGCTTCCACTCTGCTTCCCAGCAAATAGTAACAGCGTGTGTCAGATCTGAGATAAGGTGCATAATTCAACATGGCATCACAAACAAAGGACTGTTTGTATCCGACGTGTTTATTTTTCTTGTAAGGCTTTGACACATCAATGGTTGTCACCCGTGGTTGAGTAAGATCTTGGCATGAAATCAATTTGACGTCCAGCGTCAAGCAGCTTTCTTTAATGTCTCCAGATAAGGCAAGAGGGGCCTTGCATCCTTGAGGAGAGGCAAATGAATGACCTAGGTCAGTCACTCGGGTTTGGCAAGGATCCAGCTGGTCCCCAAAAGTACTCAAGAAAAGCAAGTATGTAGGTGACAACTCTTGCTTATTGGCCTTCAAAACCTTCGGAGTTCAACACTGGAAATCTCTGATTACTCTTGGGGCTTATAAAGAGAGTAGCTAATTCTAGGGCTTGACTTTTTAGTCTCTCTCTTATGGTTTTCTTTTTTTTTTTTTT
The DNA here is from genome assembly GCF_047511655.1 of Castor canadensis. NCBI lineage: Eukaryota > Metazoa > Chordata > Mammalia > Rodentia > Castoridae > Castor > Castor canadensis. The sequence goes on from NC_133396.1 coordinate 123,996,708, forward strand.
CTGTAGTTAAAGGAGGTAAAGCAATAAAAGCAATGAAATATTTTACATTATAAAGAACTCAAAGCCAAAAGTTAGTACAGCATGAAAATATAATTTTAAAGGACAAAAATGCATGACCGGTCACTGTAGGTACAGTGAAAGAGGCAGGAATTGGAAGGAATATTGGTATTATGGCTATGCCCTGGGCTGAAGTCCTGTCTTACCCCTCTGTACTAGCTTTATGGTCTCACAGAAGTCACTTAAGTCCTTTGAGACTAGGATTCCTCATCTGTGAAGTGGAAATTATAATGGCTATTTGGGAATTAACTCTGTTAGAGTTGAGCACACTTAGATCTGCAGGCATATTTTTATGGTGAGAAAAAAATTCAATGTTTCATCAGAGACAAGACAAATCTTTCATACCCCTTATTGATTCTTTAAGAGATATAACCTAATGCTCAATATATTTTATGCAGAAACCAATGTGCCAATGATTAAGACTATACTCCATACATCAAAATTATACTTTCATGTTCCACTTTTATTTATTAAGTCTTAAACAGAAACTAGCCTAATTTAGAGTTTGTTAATGGGTTAACAAAATAGAAATGATCGGAGAAAAGAGGGCTATTTAGAAGCAGTACCCCATTTCCATAAGGAACTATGTCCCAAATGGACATTCTTATTGAGAAATTATCCAAACCAGACTCCAGGGATTTTAACGAAAATTTACACAGTGCTTACTATGCATCTATTCAGAGTGCTTTACAAATATTAAGCCATTGAATCCTTTAGCATACCTAAACTGTAGGTAGGTAGTTAATGTTCCTTCCCAGTTTGCAGATGAGAGAGCAGGAAAGCTAAGGGGTTAAGTAAATTAGACAAGATCCCATAACTTGTGACAGAGCCAGGTTTTGTACCCAGAGAGTCTGGCTCTAAAGTCCATACTTTCAGCCAGTGGGCTGTGCACATTTTCTTCTTATCAACACTTCTCTGTGATCCAGAGTTTGCTTCTAAGTCTACAAGAATCTGAATATGCCATGTTTCTCTAATATTTTCTAGATATTGATGTATACATGAGCCACTGAAGTAGGCATGTTAGATCACAAGTTCAAGCCATCTAGCTACACCTTTAGAAGAGCATTTTTTATATTCTTCTTCCCTACAGATTAGGGGCTAATGAATTGCCTAAAAGTAATGTTGAGAGGACAATACTAGTCTCAATTACCAACAGAATTCATGGAGGAAACACAGGGTAGGAGTTTGTGGCCTGCCATTCTGTAGCACACTGTATGTGTCAGTTGGTATGTGCTTAAAAATCACAATCTTTTTATTGATCTGTTAACTGTAGACTCTCCAACTAGATTACATTTTCTTCCTTCCATATTCAATCCAAAGAGTTTCCAGTTTGGTGTAGGCCACTGCACTTCAGTAACTGTTTATAAAATGCCAGCGCATCCTTCTTCAATACTAAGGTGGCTCATTGCATTGCTTTAGTAAATTTTAATAATAGCATTATTGAGATATAATCTGCATTCGGTTTTAAAGTGTACAATACAGTGTTTTCTAGTGTATTCTCAGAGTAATGCACCTGATAAGCCTCAGGACATGCTACTCTAAAATTTGACACACCAAGTATTTTAATACTGGAGGAAACAGCAAACCTCAGAATCAGGAAGCACTTCCTTAAAGCAGACAATAGATACCAGAATTCCCCTTGTTCTTAATCGCTGAGGCAGGACATAAAATCTATAAAAGTTATTCTCTGACCTTCTCCTTCCCTTCCTTCCCTGAGGGGTTTCACCCCTCATTTGACAACTTCTTCCCTCTTCCTGAAGGGAAGGAATGTTACACAAGAACTCCAAGACGAAGAATCAAAGCAGGCCTTGCCAAATTTCCCATTTGCTTGTCTGTTAATTGTGGTGCCTGAGGATCAAACCCAGGGTAGTGCTATACCTCTTCCCCACCCCCTCCATTTTATTCTACTAGATCCTCTCATTTTCTCCTACAATTTCACTTCCTCTTACTTTATGTTTTTGGTGGTACTAGGGTTTGAACTCAGGGCTTTGTGCTTGCTAGGCAGGTGCTTTACCACTTGAGCCAGGCCTCCAGCCTTTTTAAGATAGGGTCTTGCTTCTGCTCAGTCTAGCCTGGACTGTGATCTTCTTACTTATGCTTGTAGTAGCTGGGATAGCACACATGCTTGGCTACACCCAGCCTTTTTCTACTGAGACAGGGTCTCATGAACTTTTTTGCCCAGGCTGACCTGGAACCTTGATCATTCTGATCTCCACCTCCTGAGTAGCTAGGATGACAGGTGTGAGCCACTGGTGCCTGACTCTGCAATCTCTAAATGACTGTTCACTTATCATCAGACCTAAGCATAAGAATACAGTTTTCCCCATTTCTTTGGGTTTTCATTTCTGAGGGTTCCTATATCATGTGAAACTTATTAAATAAAAATTTTATGCTTTTCTTTTATCTGTCTTCTGTTATAGGGGTTTCCACTGTAAACTTGGTGATGGGTGAGGAAAGAAATCTTTTCTCTCTTACACAGCCATCACCACTATCTAATTTCGGGACATTTTTGTCATTTCAAAAGAAACCTGTTAACAGTTACTCCTTATTTTCTGCTATCTGCAGCTCCTGACAAACACTTATCTGCATTTAGTCTCTATGGATTTACTTATTTTGGCCATTTCATGTAAATGAATCACATAATATCTAGTCCTTTCTGACTGATTTTGTTCACTTAACACAATGTTTTCAAGGTTCATCCATATGAACCTTGTGTCTATATTTCATTCCTGTTTAAGGCTGAATAATAATCTATTGTATTGATGCACTACTTTTTGTTCATCATTTATCAATTGGTGGACGTTTGGGTGTTCATTCTCCTTGTATTTTTGGAAGCATTTTTGAAGAATTGATGTTACTATTTTATACACTTGTTAGAGTTCACCAGGGAAGTCAGGTCATGCATTCTTTAGACCACTGATACGTGACACATACTTGATACAGTAGCATCTGCATCATCTAGGAGTTTGTGAGAAATGCAAATTGTCAAGGCTCCATCTAGATCTATTGAATGAGAATCCTAAGGAGGGAGGAAGGCTCTGCTTTAACCTGCGTTCTAGGTGATTCTAATGCTTACTATAGCTTGAGAAGCACTACTTTAGCTAACTTAGCTCTTTCTACCCATCACATTATAGTAGTTCTTGTAGCTTCTCCCTCCTTGATTCTTTTCAGCCAGGTCCCTTTGTCATATGTCTGTTTAGCCTTCAAATATTTGAAAATAACCAAATTAGCACACCTGAACACTGTCTTCTAGAAAAATATCACAAGTTTCTCGGGCAAGGTATGAAGAGGGGCAGTATGTTATAGAAAAAGGCACAAATCTTTGTTTGTTTTGTTCCATGATGCACCTCTTACTCCCATAATAGTGCCTGGTGCACAATATGTGCTCAGTAAATACTCACTGAATGACTGAGTGACTATCACTGGTACAGTAGAGTGCTACGGTCCATGTATTAGTTAATATACTTCTGGTTGACAATACAGAAGCCCACTGAGCTAGACTAAACAAAAACCATGGCATTTATCATACAATACAGATAGCTAATAATATAGTCAAACTACATTTGTCTTCTTTAGGATAGATGTCAATGTACTATACATGTCTTACAGAATCAAGGAACTTAAGTCAGGGATTAAGTGTGAAGTCTCTCTGCCTCTCAGTTCTTCCTTTCTTCTACATTTGTGATTCTTTCTTCTTAGTTCCCACAGAATTGGCCAGTTTCCATTTCTTCAAAGGATGATTAAACATTTTTGACAAACCTACTCTGCACAACGATCTATACTATTAGTGTCAGGTAACCAAAAATATAATCTAATCTTTGCTGTAGAGTGAGACAGTTTAGGTTAAAAGTCAAGATCTGAACACAAGACATTTAATCTGTAATTCAAGTAATACATGGCAGAAATTAGTAAATGGAATGGACAATAAGTATTATTAATACTTAATAATAATAATAACCTGTGTCATCAACACTGTAGTCAATGGCCATAACTCCCCCCCATAAGGAAGTACCAGTACAAATCCCCCCATAGTGAATACCTGGGCATACTTTCATTTCAGATCTTGTTTCAAAAACCGCTATGAGTACAGAGTGGTTGTTTTTTATGAATATCACAATTCTTAATTAACTGAAATGTGAAATTCTGATAATATCTTTAACCTTTGTGCAGACCTCCTGGTTTGTGCATACCCAAACTCTATTCCTCATTGTGTTTTCTTTTCTTCTACTTGTCTATTGTTCTCCTAAATTTCTGTTGTTAGGTTTTTATGCTTTCTATTGGTGTATTTATTTCAATACATTGTATGCTACATGTTTTTCAAGTCCTTTTCTGAAACAGACGTAACCAACCAAAAAACATAAATTGTCTTGTTTAGTTCATAGGAAGCAGAGCCAAAGGAGGTCTTCTAACCAGTTTTTTCTTGGTCCTTTCTGAATCTTTACCATCTGTTTTTGAGCAGTATGTGAAAGAACAAATTAACTGGGATTAAGTTACTAGAAACCCCATTGCTGACATAATTCCATTTTTCCAACTTGAAAATTCCCTTGTACAAAATAACTTTTTGCTTTTCTATTCTAGAAACATGTTATTTAATAATGTTAGTTGTTGCCCAAATGTCTAGGATCTTTTGGTGGCGTAGACATGATAATAGTTTTGGAGGGCAACCATTCAGCAAAAGTGTTTAAGAAGGTTCCCTAGGAAGTGAATTTGAAAATTGTGAGGAATGCTTTTTTGTTTTGGCATTCTCTTTAGAGAGTTAGCTCAGCTGTACAGAGCATCTGTGTCTGGTTAGCTCAGTTAATTAGAGCACAGTGCTGATGACACCAAGGTCATGGGCTTAATCCCTGGCAGACTCATTGACTTTGTATCTGTGCCTTGGCTGAAGACTGTGTTCCTTGATGTCTGTCTCAAACATGTGGGCTCTGCGGTCTAAGGGAGCCAGCCATTGGAGATCCTGTCTGTATCCGATAGCATCTTTGGGCCAAAGTCTTCCAACAAATACCCACTGGAATGCAAAGGATGTCAAGGTTATCACTTATCCACATCTATGAGTCACGTCTGTCTCCTCTCTCTTTCTCTTTCTCTCTCTCAAACCTAGTACCCTGTTTCTCTACCTCAAAAATGTACCCTAGCCTCAGGAAGAGTTGGCTGAGATTATACATTAGTCTGTGCAGTCCAATCCCACTGCTGTAGAAGTACTCAAAGTACAGACTGTCTTTGTGATGGGTCAGTTATACCAACTTGTCTCCTTTGCATGCAAAGAGGACAGTGCTTTCATTAAAGCAAAGCACCCAGATTGTGGCTAGTTCTTTCTCTGGGTACATACACTCTGGGATCATCAATCAATTCTCATTTGATTCCACAAAGCCCCTTTACTGAAAAACATCCAGGCCTCTCCAACCATTATGACTCATGGGACACTTCTGATTAATACCAATCAGGTTAATGGCTTAGCTATAGTTAATGGTGCCTGCTCTGTAGCTGCAACAACAAGAATTAATAACAAATCCCCCACTCGATTTTTGCAAATCAGAGGAAAGATGCTAAGGGCCTGACAAGCTCTAATCTTTATGATTTAATGGAATCGTGTTAGAGGACAGAGACTGTGAAGATTGGGAAACTGAAAGAATTCTTTGTCACATCCCTGGCTTTAAAGATCTGAGCTGTTTCTAATACTCTGTCAACAGCTCACTGTCATGGGAGCTTTATAGAACAGGACAGCTCTGGTGACAAACCACGTAGAAGAAAGATACAAGAGCAAGTGGTTCATTAGTGCTGCTAACACACGTGAGCTTAATCTCTATGGAGGGGGACACAAAATTTAACAGGCCTCTTATCATAATGAGCTGGAAAGTGTGTCTTTAAGGCATGAGGATAATTCATTTTCTCTCTGCTGGTGCCCTTTACCAATTCAATGTCACAGACACTTTTAAAAAAGCACTGAAGCATTCAGCATTGGGCAGTCCCTGGGATAAGAAGTTGAGGCTTTCTGTAGCAGACTATCATAGGTGACAAGACACCCAATGTCAGGTATTAGCACAACTTAAAGTAGGCTCCCAGTAATTCCTGGAATAGTTAGCATTGGAAGTTTACTTGAGTTAAGCAGCTTTGTTGCAAGATTTGGGGTGACCAGTGCTCATGGGAGAAGGAAGTTGTGCCCGGAGAAGCAGCTGACTCCAAGCTAGAGGCAGGGTTGTGAGCCAGGCAGTTAAGGGGATGAGTTAGAAGTATAGAGAAAGCACTTGGTAGTCAGGATTTATTTCAGCTGCAGCCTCGATGTACAGACTAGAGAGTCCATATCGTATGTTTAGCTAGTAGATCTTATTGAGGGGTTCAGGGATATGGGGAAACTTAGGTCAAATATATGATAATATTATGGATGGTTTGGAGATAATTCCCAGAAGAAATTATCTTTACTGTTGTGAAACAGTTTGTTAATTTTTAAAAAATCTTTCCTGTTACTTTCTTGGTAGCTATACTGTAGGCTACAGAAAAGGTCCTAGGGGCTTATCTTAAACAACAGTCTTTCTAATGAGTTGTGCATGGTGAAGCATACCTGTAATTCTAGCTACTTGGGAGGCAGAAGCAGGAAGATAGCTAGTTCAAGGCCAGTCCAGGCAAAGTTAGTGAGATCTTATCTCAAAAACAAAATATAGGTTGGAGGTGTTGCTAAGGTGATAGAACACCTGCAATCCAGAACCTCAAAAATAAATAAAGTGTGGCATGTGACTCAAGCAGTAGAGTGCTTGCCTAGCAGGCACAAGGTCTTGACTTCAAGCCCCATCTCCACCCCCTAATTATTTCCAACTCAGGATATTATCTGCTACTTTATAAGTTGGGACCTAGAATATGGAGCTAGTTTTCTAGGTTTCTGGCTGTGTTATATCACCTCAATGTGAAAAATCAAGGTTTCTTTATGTCACAAACATTTCTAATGCTATATTTGTATTTGGAGGCAGTTCAGTGGTTTCTAAAGTCTTCTGTGTTCATTTCACACGATTCTCACTAACAGTCTGTGAATGAACATAATTGTTCCTTTCCTACAGGTGACAAAATAAGACATAAAGTAGTTAAGGGACCTATACAAAATCACAAAGGAAATCAGAAGCCTTGGATTTTATTATTTTTTCCAGGGACATGGGAAATAAAGGAAAAGATAGAGAAAATTCAGGCCCTTCTGTGTCCATCACCTCTATCCTTTCCTCTTCTTTCTTGTTCCACAGTCTCGGCTTGGATATGTCTAGCTTTCAAGCTGTGGAAGTTATTGGTCTGGGATAATAAGCCTTGTGATAAGAGATACATTTCAGAGTCACAAATGTCAAAAAACTCAGAAGACACAAAACATGAAAACTAATGCCCTGCCCCAAATCATGAACTGTTTGGACATAATTCTTCATAAAACTGTTAAAAAAAATAAAACAAGTCATTTGGTCAACTTGACTACTCATCCACAGAATGGAAAACTTGTAGCTTAATTGATTTTTCCCTACCATATTCTATGATTTTTGTTATATCAGGTTTAAACTCTTCATGGAACAAAGATGTGACATTGGTAAACTACAAAAAAAAAAAAATGTTTGACAATATACCAGCAAAAGACAGATACTCTTCCACAGCTTGGTAAACTAACATCCATTCTAAGAATGGAATTTGGCTTTTTTATTCCTGTTCATTGACTTACCAAACCAGGAGATGAGAGCACATCTGAAACTTAAGTACAAACCGGAACTATTAAAACTATTAACAATAATTAGTATTTTGTATAAAAGACTCATCCATCCAGCAAATATTTAATGAATTCCTATTATGTACCTAATATATTCTGCATGATTGCTTTTCTGACTGATTCACAGAAATAAAGCTATGCAGAATAACGTAAACCAAGAAATGAACATTTCCTTCTTTCTCAATGTGTATTATCCAGATAAATGCTTGAACACTCCACTTCATCATAACTTGCTGATAAAGAGTTATCTTCCAAGGTCACAGGTGTAAGAATATGCAAACCAAAGCTATGTCCTCCTTGGATGTCCCCCAAGAGAGAAACCCCTGCAAACCAGAAAGAAATGAACAATCATCTGACATGAAGACATTTGCTTTCAGAGGTGGAGGACTAGTGAAAAGCTCTTTCATAACATTTTCCAGGATGACATTAGATCTATGAATTACTTAATTCTCCTATGCCTTATTAGCCCTCTTAGAACCCTTTATAGAGCCTCTAATTCCCAATTTCTAAAGGTCTCAGAATTGGGGATAAAGTGCTTTGGTCCCAATTAGGCCTACGTGTGGCATATTGTGCTGTAAATCTCTACAGTGTATTTACACTAATTATGAACATTAATTACAAGGTAGTCCTGGGAGCTTAATGCCCATCCCAGTCATGTACAGAGCCATGCAGAGTTTAAATCTAGGAAGCACAGTAAGGCAAATCTAGAGCATATGGAATCAAGACAGAGAGAAGGAGACATGGAAATAATCAGGGGGCAAGGATAGCTGACAATGAGACTCGAGCACAAGGAGAGAAGGCAGATATCCACCTCAGTTTGCATAAATGGGGCACAAGGTCAAAACTAAATTTTTAGCAATAGCTTTTGAAACTTTCTTCTTTGAGGTCAGAATTGATTTCAGGGTATCACCATGAAGCTGAGTCTGTGGTTGGGGGTTAAATAATTTTGGCTGTAGAGAAAACCAAGTTCAAGGCTGGGACCAAGGGAGAACTATACTCAGAAAAAAATAACCTATAAAATATTTTAAAATAGTATACAATCATCCATTCCCAAATGCATGTACCATGCTAAGCTCTGTACTGGGTAATAATAGTTCCTATTTACTGTGCAGTTGTAACATATTAGACACCATTCTAAACATTTTACATGCATTTCTATTTTAACTTTCACAATATACAAGTAATATTATTATCCACATTTTATAGATCAGAAAATGGAGGCATATAAAATTATTTAGCTTGCTCAAGAACATTGCTAGCAAGTATCTATAAGTATCCAAGTGTCTTTGGAATTCAGGTTTCAAATCCAGACAGTCTGCAACTAGAGCCTTAAATGAACATTGTTAATCTTCTTCAACTAAATATTAAAACATAAAGGGGGTATAATCTCATCCATAAGGTATTTCTATTTTAGAGAAAAGATTTTATGAAAACTGTAATTAGGAGAGAATAAAGAGACTTGATGGTCAATACCAGTGATCTGTGATAAGTTATTTATATATAATGTTATACTTGAAGCAACCACTAAAAATGCTATGCAAGAAGATAACTCAAAACACACTATAGATGGGCTGGGGTGTAGCTCATCTGCTTTGCTTAGCATGCATAAGGCCCTGGATTTGATTCCTAGTACCAAAAAAGAAAAGCCAAAGGAAAAAACACTATACAATATCCTAGGGCACAAAGCAATTCTCAGCAAATACAAGAAAATAGAAATTATACCGTGCATACTATCTGATCACAATGCAGTAAAAGTAGAACTCAACAACAAAAGTAAAGACAAAAAACATGCAAACAGCTGGAAACTAAATAACTCATTACTTAATGAAGAATGGATCATTGATGAAATAAAAGAGGAAATTAAAAAGTTCCTGGAAGTCAATGAAAATGAAAACACAACCTACCGGAACCTATGGGACACAGCTAAGGCAGTCCTGAAAGGAAAGTTTATAGCCATGAGTGCATATATTAAAAAGACTTAAAGATCCCAAATCAATGACCTAATGATACATCTCAAACTCCTAGAAAAACAAGAACAAGCAAATCCCAAAACAAATAGGAGAGAAATAATAAAAATAAGAGCTGAAATCAACGAAGTAAAAACCAAAAAAACCATACAAAGAATTAATGAAACAAAAAGTTGGTTCTTTGAAAAAATAAACAAGCTCGACAGACCCCTGGCAAACCTGACTAAAATGAGGAGAGAAAAAACCCAAATTAGTAGAATCAGGAATGCAAAAGGGGAGATAACAACAAACACCATGGAAGTCCAGGAAATCGTCAGAGACTACTTTGAGAAACTTTATTCAAATAAATTTGAAAATTTTAATGAAATGGACAGATTTCTAGATACATAAGATCATCCAAAACTGAACCAAGAGGAAATTAATCACCTGAATAGATCTATAACACAAAATGAAATTGAAGCAGCAATCAAGAGTCTCCCCAAAAAGAAAAGTCCAGGACCTGATGGATTCTCTGCTGAATTCTATCAGACCTTTAAAGAAGAACTGATACCAACCTTCGTTAAACTGTTGCACAAAATAGAAAGGGAAGGAAAACTGCCTAACACATTTTGTGAAGCCAGTATTACACTTACCCCCAAACCAGGCAAAGACACCTCCAAAAAGGAGAACTATAGCCAATCTCCTTAACGAACATTGATGCAAAAATCCTCAACAAAATAATGGCAAACCAAATTCAACAACACATCAAAAAGATTATTCACCACGACCAAGTAGGCTTCATCCCAGGAATGCAGGGGTGGTTCACATACAAAAATCACATTAACAGAAGCAAAGACAAAAACCACTTGATCATCTCAATAGATGCAGAAAAAGCCTTTGATAAGATCCAACACCATTTCATGATAAAAGCTCTAAGAAAACTAGGAATAGAAGGAAAGTACCTCAACATTATAAAAGCTATATATGACAAACCCACACCCAGCATTATACTTAATGGAGAAAAACTGAAACCATTCCCTCTAAAATCAGGAACCAGACAAAGATGCCCATCTCCACTCCTATTCAACATAGTACTGGAATTCCTAGCCAGAGCAATTAGGCAAGAAGAAGGAATAAAAGGAATACAAATAGGGAAAGAAACTGTCAAAATATCCCTATTTGCAGACGACATGATCCTATACCTTAAAGACCCAAAAAACTCTACTCAGAAGCTTCTAGACATCATCAATAGCTATAGCAAGGTAGCAGGATATAAAACCAACATAGAAAAATCATTAGCATTTCTATACACTAATAATGAGCAAAAGGAAAAAGAATACATGAAAATAATTCCATTTACAATAGCCTCAAACAAAATCAAATACCTAGGTGTAAACCTAACAAAAGATGTGAAAGACCTCTACAAGGAAAACTACACACTTCTGAAGAAAGAGATTGAGGAAGACTATAGAAAGCGGCGAGATTTCCCATGCTCATGGATTGGTAGAATCAACATAGTAAAAATGTCGATACTCCCAAAAGTAATCTACATGTTTAATGCAATTCCCATCAAAATTCCAATGACATTCATTAAAGAGATCGAAAAATCTACCATGAAATTCATATGGAAACACAGGAAGCCACGAATAGCCAAGGCAGTACTCAGTCAAAAGAACAATGCTGGAGGTATCACAATACCTGACTTCAAACTATATTACAAAGCAGTAGCAATAAAAACAGCATGGTACTGGCACAAAAACAGACATGAAGACCAGTGAAACAGAATATTGGACCCAGATATGAAGCCACAAAACTATAACCAACTTGTCTTTGACAAAGGAGCTAAAAATATACGATGGAGAAATAGCAGCCTCTTCAACAAAAACTGCTGGGAAAACTGGTTAGCAGTCTGCAAAAAACTGAAACTAGATCCATGTATATCACCCTATACCAAGATTAACTCAAAATGGATCAAGGATCTTAATATCAGACCACAAACTCTAAAGTTGATACAGGAAAGAGTAGGAAATACTCTGGACTTAGTAGGTATAGGTAAGAACTTTCTCAACGGAACCCCAGCAGCACAGCAACTAAGAGATAGCATAGCTAAATGGGACCTCATAAAACTAAAAAGCTTCTGTTTATCAAAAGAAATGGTCTCTAAACTGAAGAGAACACCCACAGAGTGGGAGAAAATATTTGCCAACTATACATCAGACAAAGGACTGATAACCAGAATATATAGGGAACTTAAAAAACTAAATTCTCCCAAAACTAATGAACCAATAAGGAAATGGGCAAGTGAACTAAACAGAACTTTCTCAAAAGAAGAAATTCAAATGGCCAAAAAACACATGAAAAAATGCTCACCATCTCTAGCAATAAAGGAAATGCAAATTAAAACCACACTAAGATTCCACCTCACTCCTGTTAGAATAGCCATCATCAGCAACACCACCACCAACAGGTGTTGGCGAGGATGCGGGGGAAAAAGGAACCCTCTTACACTGTTGGTGGGAATGTAAACTAGTACAACCACTCTGGAAAAAAATTTGGAGGCTACTTAAAAAGCTAGACATTGATCTACCATTTGATCCAGCAATACCATTCTTGGGGATATACCCAAAAGACTGTGACACAGGTTACTCCAGAGGCACCTGCACACCCATGTTTATTGCGGCACTATTCACAATAGCCAAATTATGGAAACAGCCAAGATGCCCCACCACTGATGAATGGATTAAGAAAATGTGGTATCTATACACAATGGAATTTTATGCAGCCATGAAGAAGAACGAAATGTTATCATTCTCTGGTAAATGGATGGAATTGGAGAACATCATTCTGAGTGAGGTTAGCCTGGCCCAAAAGACCAAAAATCTTATGTTCTCCCTCATATGTGGACATTAGATCAAGGGCAAACACAACAATCGATTGGACATTGAGCACATGATAAAAGCGAGAGCACACAAGGGAGGGGTGAGGATAGGTAAAACACCTAAAAAACTATCTAGAATTTGTTGCCCTTAACGCAGAGAAACTAAAGCAGATACCTTAAAAGCAACTGATGCCAATAGGAAAAGGGGACCAGGAACTAGAGAAAAGGTTAGATCAAAAAGAATTATCCTAGAAGGTAACACCCATGCACAGGAAATCAATGTGAGTCAATGCCCTGTATAGTCATCCTTATCTCAACGAGCAAAAACCCTTGTTCCTTCCTATTATTGCTTATACTCTCTCTACAACAAAATTAGAGATAAGGGCAAAATAGTTTCTGCTGGGTATTGAGGGGGTGGGGGGGAGAGGGAAGAGGCGGAGTGGGTGGTAAGGGAGGGGGTGGGGGCGGGAGGGAGAAATGACCCAAGCCTTGTATGCACATATGAATAATAAAATTTTTTAAAAAATCTATACATAAATCATAATTTCTAAAAGAAGTTGAAGTAACACAAAGAAATGCAGGAAAACAAACACTAAATCAAAGGCATTTGTGTTAGAAAAAATTAAACTGTCCCTATTTGCAGATGATATATGATCATCTAAGTAGAACATTCATCCCACTGAATTTATTTTTAAAAATCTTAGAACTAACAATGACTTTATCAAGGTCACAGAATAAAAGATAAATATAGAACATAGATGTAAGTCTGGCAAAATATGTTATTCTGATATAGTGAAAACTACAAAATGCTCATGAAGGAAATCAAAGATCTAAGTAAATGAAGAGACAAACCATTTTTATAAATTGCAAGATTCAGCATAGTAAAGATTCCAGATCTCCTCAAACTGATAGACATGATTAACACAGTTCCTGTTAAAATTCCAGCAGAATAGTGATGAGTTGCAAATTTAGGCAAGAGTATTCTAAAATGTATATGGAAAGAAAACACACACATGCAAAAAATGCAGCCCAAAATCATTTTATAAATGGAGAATATGATGGGAGGAATCATGATATCTGATTTCAAAGATAAAGCAATCTAGATTGTGCGGTTGAGGGAGATACTTAGATCAATAGAAAAACACAGAAAGTCTGAAAATAGACAAATATAATCAACTGGTTTCCAATAAAGTGCAGAAGCAATTCAATGGGGGAAAGACAGTTCTTCCAATGAATGGTACTGAAGAAGCTGAGCATAGAAAGACAATGATCCTTGACCAAAACCTTGCACCTTAAACAAAAAATTAGCTCAAAGCATACTATGGAAATAAAAGTAAAACACAAAACTATAAACATGTTTAGAAACAAATATAAGACATTGAGATCTAGAGCTAGTTTTAAAAAATTCACATACGTAGCATCAAGAACATGAACTGTAAACAAAAAGTAACAAATTGAGCTTCTTCAAAATTATAACTTTTTGCTTTGTAGAAGACCTTGGTAAGACGATGAAAAAGCCAGCTAGAAGCCAGGAGAAAATACTTCTTAAGCACATATCCATCAAAAGGCTAGTATCTAGAATATAGAAAAAACTCTCCAAGTGAAACATCAAAAACAGTCCAAACAACCCAATTAGAAAATGTGCTAAAGACAAAGTAAGACACCTCACTGAAAAGCACGTAGAAAATGTTTAGCATCATTAGACATGAAGATAACAAATCAAAGTCATGATGGGATATCATAGCACATCTATCAAAATGACAAATTAAAAATAATGAAAAAGAAAAAAATTAATTAAAAATAGTGAAAGTACCAAATGCTGGTACGGATGTGGAGAAACTGGATCATTCATACGGTGCTGTGGGGACATAAAAAGTGATAATGACCATTCTGAGAAAAGTTTGGGAGTTTCTTTTAAAACTAAACATCAACTTCCCTGTATAGTCCAGCAATTGCATTACTGGGATTTTTATTTCACAGAAATGAGCATGTAAATTCACATAAAAACCTCTACTTGGATTTTTATAGTAGCTTTAGTCATAAAATCCAAAGACTGGAAGCACCCAGATGTCCATCAATGTCAAATGATTAAGTAAACTGTGGCATATCCATACATACCATGGAATACTACTTCACACACAAAAAGGAACAACTATTAGTACATGTAATGATTTGGATGGATATGCAAAGAATCATACTCAGTGAAAAGAGCAAATCCCAAAAGCTTATATAGGTCATACTTGCCTTTATGTAACAATCTTGGAATAACAAATTTTATAACTAGGGAAAACATTAGTGGTTGCAAGAGGTAAAAGACAAGGAAATGAGTAAGAAGAAAGTGGTATGGATGTAAATGTGCAGTACAAACTATTCTTACAGTGATGGTGATGCTTTTATTTGACTGCTTCAATGATAATATTGTGGCTAGGATATTGAACTACAGTGTCACAGATGTTGCCATTGGAGAAAATGAGTAAAGTGTACTAGTATTTCTATTGCTTCTTACAATTGCAAGTGGATCTTTAATTAACTAAAAAATCTAAAAGCAATATTAGTTTTGTTAGAAAAAAAGGCATTGATGTGAAAAATTCACATAATCTTAGTTAAGTTTATATTTATTTAATAGTAATGTACTAATGTGAATTCTTAGTTTTGACAAGTGCACCATAATTATTTGAGATGCTAACATTAGGTGAAATTGGGTAAAACATAAATGGGAACTCTGTGTATCATGGTAACTTTCCTGCAAATCTAAAATTATTTCAAAGTAAAATGTTTAAAAATAGATAACTATAAAGTTTATAAAGGTGAATTCATAAAATATATAGAAGCAAAATGTATCCAACAATTCCTTGAGGGATAGAAGGAATGGATACTTTCAGTTGTATAAGAAGTGGCCTAATATTTTTAAAAGTAGACTATTATATTTAAAGGTTAGAAACTACAAACCCCACAGCAAACACTAAAACAAAACAGTTATAGCTTATCAACCAATAGTGAAAAGAAATAGAATTTAAAATAAGACTGATTTAAAATAATACAGTAAAACAAACAAAACAATGAACAGATGGGGCTCAAAAAGAAAGCAAAGAGTAAGATAGACTTAATGGTCAATCACATCCATAACTACATTAAATGTAAATTGTCTAAAGCCCAATTAAAAGGGCATTGATTGTTAGAGTGACTAAAAAGTCAAGACACAACTCTATATTGTCTGTAGAAGACTCATTTAAAAAGAGAAAATATAAAAATATAAATAAAATATGGACATGTTTAAAGGGAAAAGGTAGATAAAGGTATAACTTGAAGACATCAAAAGAAATTTAGATGACTATCAGACAAAGTAATCTTTAAAACAAGGAATGTAGCTAACTGTTGGTATCTGTGGGAGATTGGCTCCAGGACCTCTGAGAGATATGAAAATCCACAGATGCTCAAGTCTCACACAAAATGACATAGTATTTGCCTAAAACACATTCACACCTTCCTGCAGACTTTAAATCTTCTCCAGATTACCGATAATACCTAATATGATATAAATTCTATGCACAAAATTGTTACACGGAGCTAGGAGTGGTGACTTACACCTATAATTCCAGCTACTGAAGAGGTACAGATCAGAAGGAATTTGATTTGAGGTCAGCCTATGCAAAAAGGAAGCAAGACCCCATCTCAAAAAATAATCAAAGTATGAAGATACAGTGCATATAATCCCAGCTATGTGGGGAGTGTAGGTATGCAGGAAAATTGTAGTCTAAGGCCTGCCCAGGTTTTCCCTATCCCCAGAAAAGTGTGATGTTCCTGTATGAAAAATAATCTAAAGCAAAAGGAACTGGGAAATGTCTCAAGCATTACAGCACATGCCTAGCAAGCAAAAGGCCGTTAAGTTTAAATCCCAGTAAAACCAAAAGCAATTGGTAATTGTATGAAAAGGAAACATGTTTACAAATCTTGATTTTTAAAAGGGGTTTCAATCCAAGTTTGGCTGAATTCATGAATGTAGAACCCACAGATGCAAAAGGGTATTTTTATTACCAAAATTAAATAGGAGTATTAAATAATGACAAAAAAGATGAAATCATCAGGACAGTACAGCAGCTTTAAATATGTATGCATTACTAATAGAAACTCAAAATATATGAAGCAAAATTATATAATTATAGATAAACCTATAGTTACAGTTGAAGAACCAATAGTACTTAAGGCAGAAAATCAGTTGGAGTGTAGAAAATATAAATAATTTTGCCCACAAACTTGGCTTAAATAATATTATCAATATTGGAATGGAAGAAGGGATATCACTACACATTCTTCATATATTAAGAAAGTATTAGGAACAACTTCATGCTAATGAGTTAAACATACCAGACCAAATATATAAATTACTTGAAGATAACAATTACCAAAACTGGCTCAAGAGAAGATACTAATGTATATAATATATGATATATGGCAATAAATAATGTATATATGTGATTGGTGACATATATTTATATATTCATTGATATTTCAATTAAAAATTTTTTACTAAGAAACCACTATTCTAAGTAGATTTACTTATGAATGCTATCAAGCATTTAAGGTATAATAGTATCAATATTAAATATTTTTTGAATTGTTGTGCTGGGTGTGGTACCTGGTAGTATTTACAAAAGTTCTTACAATATATCAACTATATCATACTTGAATTCCCTCCTCCATTATTCTCCTTAGAAAGTAAAGAAAATAGTTCTTCTCAATTCATCTTACAAGGCCAAACATCTCTCTGTGGCAAAACCAAAGACAATGCAATGAAAAGACTGCAGACAGATACCTCCAACGAGTGTAGATTACACTTTTTTTTGAAACATTGTCTTATTATATCAACCAGGCTGGCCTCACGATGGTGATCCTCCTACCTCAGCCTCCAGAGTGCCAGAGTTATAGGCATGTGATACCATGCTGCCTAGATACATTCTTAACAAAATTTAACTGAATCAAATGGGATAGTAAAAGAATAATTCCTCATGATCAATTAACTTGGTCCCCTGAATGTTAGGATTTTTAACACTCAAATAGCAATACGTATAACTAATCTTATTATAGAACAAAAGAGAAAAATAGCATGATTGTTCTAATGGATGTAGAAAAATGCATTTGTTGGCATTCAACATGCACAGATCATGAAAGTGTAACCCAATAAAGAAGATGGAAATATCTATAAGCTAATAACAGTCATTACAAAGAACTTACAATTAACTTCATTTTTAATGGTAAAATATGGCAGATTTTCCCGCTAGGATTAGACACAAGCTAAAAATATTTGCTTTCACCACTTCTTTTAATCTTATACTACAGCAATAAGAGAAGAAAAAATTAACGAATTTCATGCTGGAAATAAAAATATGTAACTAATTTTGAAGATATGACTTTATCCATACATGATTTTATTCATATGTAATTCTAGGAAAGGCAAACTCTCACAGTGGCAGAAACAGGTGAGAAGGTCCTGGAGCTAAGATAAGGAAGACTGACCTGGGAAGAGGCATAAGGATAAGGGAATTTATCCAGATGAAGAAAATGCTTTACATATTGAATACTGTCAGTAAACTGTACACTTAAAATGGATACTTTTTGATGTAAATTACATCTCAATAAGTTAGAAAAAATGAAAAAGTTGTGTCCTTAAATACCATACATACACAAATGGAAAGTAAAAATTATGAAAGAGTATAGTAACAGCCCAAAACAGTGACATAAAAATAAATCTTTCAAAATATGCATAAATATAGCCAGGTATAAATAAAGGGTAAAATTAATCACTGATAGAAATGTAAATAAATGAGAAAATAGACTATATTTATGAATGGGAGTAATCAATTACATGAAGACAAAAATTGTTCCCAAGTGAAAATAAAATTTCAAGGCAATTCTGTCTAATATTATAAAAGAGAGTGCTTTGAAAAAGTTGCTGAACTAATGCCAAAACGAATACAGGAAAACAAAGTACACTCACTCTACATGATTATCAATACTTATTGAAAAAGATAGTAGATAAGAGTGAGGTATTTGTGCAAGAATAGTAAATAATATCTACAAACAGCATACATAATTAGAAGTAGACTCTTGCCAAGGTGGAAAAAGCATATGGCAGAGATGTCAATGCAAATCACAAGAGAAAGCAGCATCAACAAATAATTCTAGGATCACTGGTTATATATGGAAAAAGTGATATCTCATTCCACACCATTCACAAAAAAGTCAATTCCAGGTATATCTACAACTTAAATGCAAAAATAAATCAATTTTCAGAAGAGAATATAGAAAAATATCCTTTCTAAATTTGCAGTAAAGAAATAATTTACCAAACAAGGCATGTACAACAAACTGTAACAGAAAACATGGACAAATTTGATGACCTTAAAATTAAAATCTCCCACACAACTAAAAAAAAATCACAAAGAATATTAAAGAAATTTATGACATATAAAAACTAGTGACTAGAACATAAAAGCACTCTTTTAGAGTAAGAAAAAAACAATTCGGTAGAAAAACAAAATACATATTTGAACAGAAAATTTATAAAAGCAGAAATATGAACTTCCAAGAAACATACGAAAAATAAGTTCAACCTCATTTGTATTAAAGGAAACATAATTAGAACCAGAAGGTGCAAATTAAAACCACGAAGTGGGGAAACATGAATTATCATTCAGTGCTGGAGAGTATAAAAATTGGCATGTTGGAAGGCAACTTAGCATTTTTAAACTCAAGGGCAGGCTGTATAGCTATCCTTATCTCAACCAGCAAAAACCCTTGTTCCTTTCTATTATTGCTTATACTCTCTCTACAACAAAATTAGAAATAAGGGCAAAATAGTTTCTGCTGGTTATTGGGGGGGGGAGAGGAAGAGGGTGGAGTGGGTGGTAAGGGAGGGGGTGGGGGCAGGGGGGAGAAATGAACCAAGCCTTGTATGCACATATGAATAATAAAAGAAAAAAAAAACTCAAGGGCAGGAATACTTTATAACTCAGTGACTTCACTTCTGGAGAATTTCTTACATTTGGTGCCCATGTAGCTGTGTTTATAAATGCTTATTGCAGCATTGTGTTTGGGTAGAGAAAAACTGAAAACAATTTAAATATCATCAAGAAAAAAAGGGATAAATAAACTGTAGTGTAGTTATACAATGGAATGCCTTGCAGACAACAAAACAAATTTAATGTGTCTATAGTGATATGAATTAACCTAAATATGTTAAGTGAAAAAAAGCAAATTGCTTACAAATAATACAGTTCATATACAAGCTGTACATACAGATGCAATTTATATACATTTACAGGTACACAGAGCAATAATGCATATTGATTAGAAATATATGGTTGTATAGACACAGCAAAAACATGTTAATTATATGCCATCAACTCCAGACTAGCGATAACTATGTGATAAGAAGGAAGGTAAGTAAAATTGAAGAGTGATGGAAACTTTTGGTTGTAGTCTAACTGTAAATTTCTTTGAAAATAAAAGTGATAAGGAACAAATACATTAATATTGATAAATTTTGATGTGTTTATTAGGTTTCTTATATTAATTTCAATATTCTTTATTCATTCCAAATTTTTCTTAATCAAAAAAAAACGAAATTGTGAACTGAGGAGGTCCTTTGCATATTCACTTAGCCTGGTTTGGGAAGAGTCTGCTTAGAGGTCAAGGAATCTGAATTTCAGTGATTTGAAGGTTATATTCTTGTCTTAGAATTGAGTGTTGGTGGTAATGGCTGGTGTTGCTTGTTTTAGGACTTCTTAAATCCACACTCTCTCCTTAGCTTTGCCTGCACCTCTGCAAACACTACCTGACTAAATGTCTGGGTGGAATGTGAGTTTTCTACCATGATCCCACCTGTTGCATCTGTGGGACTGTCAGTCAGAGACATTGGCATTTTCATATATTTTATAGAACACAGGTAAATTGACTGGAAATCTCTGTAGATTCTAGGAAAGCCAGTCCAAGAGAACAGCTTCTCCTACTGTATTCTCCTGACCGTGCAGAGCCATTTTCTCCTGTCTATAAAAAGCCAGACTGGAGAAGCAAGTTAGAGCTGACTTCCCAGCTAGTGTCTTTGGGATGGACTCCCAACCCTGTCCTTTTAAAGCTGAGATCTTGGGTGAAATTACCTACCCTCTCTGCTTCTCAGTTTCCTCATCCATAAAATGGGACTACAGTATTTATCTCATAGCCTTGTTGTGAGGGTTAAATGAGACTGTGCATGTGACAGGGGCTCTGAATAGCCAAGTATAAGCACTTGACTAAGTACTAGGGACTTGACTTCTAGCTCTTGCTAACTTGGACCTGCTCTGAGAGTGGTAGTTTCTCTTTTCCTCTCTCACTGGATGTCTTTGTCTCTGATCAGCCTGATTGTCTAACACCTTTATACAGAGCATCCTAAAGGAACCCATGTTGTAATAATAACAAACAAGTTAGGAAGAATTACCCTCCCATATCTTTTGTAAATGTCGACAGGTTCTATCGTTACATTACAATCCCAATTAAAGAGAAATTCCCCACTAAGCCATAAACCTAAAATGAAAAAAACCCTATAGGGATGCATAAGCCTCTTCTATGAACAAAACTGCTATTTATCCTTTTTTTTTTTTTTTGTCACTGCTTATGTATGCTCAAATCCCAGTTGAGCCAATCCTGCAAGCTGATAAAGAAGGAAGGAAAGCTTCGGCATCCATCGGTGGGTCTGTCAAGACTTTACTCTTAATGAGTCTCCCATGGATTTGATTATTATTGGGTATTAATTATTAATGATATTTTCTGCAGGAGGCCTGAAGGGGCTTCTTTCCCCTCAACCTCTATTTTGAACTGGAATTAAAAAATAACCAAAAATCTCTCCCAGAGGAGTGGGAAGGAAGAAGAAAGGAAAGAATCAAAGGAATCCCTTGCCAGTCTTCACCACCAGCTCCACTTGATATTCTGGGGCTGTTCCCATAATTAAGTGTGGGGAAGCAGATTTGTGCTTGCTACAGCGTCCTCCAGCTGTAACCCCTCTCTTAAAACCACAAAGGAGAAACAAAGCATCCTTCTAGCTGCCTCCTCTCCCCTAGTCTACTATCCCCTTCTAACCCTATCTTTTTTGGCGATTATTTTCCTCTGATGATTATGTTAATTTTGATGGCTTCCTAATGATCAGAAATATTTGGCAAATTAACATCATTTAACTTTCCTCTCCCTAGGGGGCAAGAGACAAGGAGGGGGCTAAATGGTGCAAAACAGCTGGAAAAGGCAAGAGTGAAAAATCAAAATTCTGTGCCAAGCATGTCAATGGGACAATGAAAGATAGCTACCCAGGAAAGCCTGGAGAAAAAATTAAAGCCTGCTTGAAAAAATAGTAATAAGTCTGAAAGATCAACAACAGCATCCTGCCCCACCAGGCATGACTTTCTCCTTTTTTCACTGTTGATGGTCCATATGTTGCATTTCTAGCAGTGTTTTAAACATGATTACACCTGTCAGCATGTCTGGGAGGTAAAGACAGAGCAGATGTTGAGGCTGGTGCCGAAGGAAGGGAAAAATCCACCTTGTCTAGAAGGAAGCGGAATGTTCCTGAGCATCCAGAAGGGGTCCTTCCTCCTCCTCCATTGTCATTTCCCTTTTCTATAAGGCAGTGGTCCCTGCATGGTGCCACAGATGGAGAGATGGAATTTAATTTCACTGGCATTCAATCAAAACAGAATAATGTGTTTAATATCCCTGCCGTGTAAGTGAAAGGGAGAGATTCATGAACTCCTAGGAGGCAAGGGATTCTAAACAGTGCTTTGATATCTTCCTTGTACACATAAACGTAGAAATTACAGTGGAAAATATGACAAATCCAGGCTAAGATCTCCACCTCCTCCCCCATGTTGCTACTTGATGTTTAAGTCTCTCTGACAAAGGTATGGTACTCACCAAGAAAACAACTGAATTAATACAAAGGTAGTCCAGCACCCTGAGATAATCCCAGACTTAACCCAGAGGGTGATTTGGCCATGGTGTCAAGGGAAGAGGGAAAAGCTTATGATTGGCAGTTGTACTAAGTAGGGAAGAGCCTCACAAAGGAAGCTACTAGAAACTCCACTTCAAGTTTCACTTAAAATCCAGTAGATAGTAATCACGTGGTCATAAAATATGATTATAAAATAGTGATAATCCATGATAAAGGGAAAGAAATCTGGAAATAAGTATCCCAAAATGCTGTAAGAAGTTGAGTTAGGTAAAATTGTGGGTAATCACTGTCTTTTACAATTTTCTAATTTTTTCTGATGCAAAAGCATATGCATATATGTATATTTACGCATATGTATATATGTATATTTATGCATACTTATATATTATAATGGTGGATGCATGTGCACAGTGTATGTATCTGCCTCTACTTTGGATCTACATCAGAATCACCTTGGGAACTTGTTAAAAATATGGATGAGTCCTGCTTTAGAGCTCCTGAAATAAATAAATAAATACATAGAATACACTAAAATTAAAAATATTCATCCTCCCCTAACCTCCAGATCTGTTTACTTGTTATGGAGTTGTCCATCAAGCCATTCCATCGTATCTACATTTATTTGTATTGGTGTTCAAGCTTATTCCAAGAGAACACTCTACTTTCCATATGATTGTCCGGAAGACTTTTTGTAGGCATGCATAAACTTGATGCTTTTAAAGAGGTTTGAACTCTGTACTTTTTTTTCTTAGATGTATTTTTTTTATTGCTGGTGGTAGTACTAGGGTTTGAACTCAGGGCCTTGCTCTTTCTAGGCAGGTGCTCTACCACTTGAGCCCTCATCACTTGGAGGTGATTTTTTTTTAATATCTGAATAAGTATCTGCCAGAATCCTAACTTATTCTCCATTTCTCATAGATTTATATACATTTCTATACTCACACAGCAAGGAAGTATCTACATATACACACATACAGTCGCATCACTGTTATGTAAATTCAGTTATTCAGTAAAAAACAAATCAAAGTTAATCAAATTTGTGGTTGATTGAATAAACCATTTGGGAGGATTAAAAAGGCCCTGAACTGACTATATATCATTATTAGTCAAGAGAGTGGAATCAGTTAATATTGAGGATGGCAGTATGCAGGTATAGAGGCTTCTTTCTTATTTTAACTCTCTGGTGACAGAGCTCAATCATACAATAGGGTTCTCTCTGGTTAATTTCTGTAAGTCTGGTTAATAATGGTAATTATATAAAATAAAAGAAATATCTCTTGGTTACAGTGTTGCCTCAGGCATGGTTTATTATACACACACACACACACACACACAGACACACACACACAGAGTACACATCAGTTTTAGTTCTGGAAACTGCTGCCACATTTGCATAAAAATGTGGTGATCCACTGTAGTGTGCTTTCTAAAGACACTGTCAGTGGGGTTCTGTATGCTCCTCCCTCACCCACTACTTGCCCAGCTAACTGCACAGTGCTGCAAGAAAAATGCCAAGGCACTTCATTCCATTTTTTTGTTTAAGCAAGAGCTATTGAGGCAGAGAAACCTGTCATTTCCCCCACCTTCTGCGTACGCCTCTAAATGACTGATGCTACACTGAGTCCACCAGCTCGTCTGCTAGCACTGCCAGCTGTCCACTCTGGACCTGAATTGGCTCCCAGAGCAAGGGTACAGGATTTCACAGCTAATTAGATGTCATCTTCTTCAAGAAGGGACCACCCATGTCTCTGCCTATATGTAAAGCAAGCCCTTTGAACTTGTCTGCTGCCCATTTTCTCACAGCTCAATCCTTTCTAAATAGGCAATGCTAATTCACAAAAGCAACACTTTCCATTGACTAGCTCTGTCCACTTCTTGGAACACTTTAACAGCTATTATGTCATTCATCTGTTATTGTGCTTGCAGTGCACACTAGTCGTGGCAATTCACAGGTAATTCTGGCGTAGCCTTGGAGACTGGTAACTTCTCAGGGTTAGAATAGTTTCCTCAATCCTCTTAGAGTTCCTGAATGACTCTGAAAGACAGGAGATTAGCAGGAGAAAAGGATATACATTTTTTAAATATGAGTTTTACATGACACAGGAGCCTTCACAAAGAAATTATAACTTTTGTTACATCAAATTGTATATTATTCTGACAGGATGGAATAAGAATGCACAGTCATGGAGAAATGTGACTGGATGAAAAGGATGATGCAGTGCTAATAAACTGTGGAGGAATTTAGTAGATTCCTCTCTGTGATATCTAGACTTCAGAGGAAAGGATTTTCCTTTCCTCCAGGTAGACAGCAGGCATCTTTCACTGATGGGGATGGGTCTTATGACCTGCATCCAGGGAACATCAGAAAATCTTTCCTAGCTTTCATGACATGCTTTGGAGGGAGAAGGGTGAAAACGGGTCAAAGAGAATTTCCTGCTTCTGCAGTTTTCTCAAATTTTCTTAGCCTGAACACTCAGTATGTCAAGGTGTCATATTTTGGGTAACATGTTCTGAGCCCCATTAACAGCAACTCAAGACCTTTAGTGAATAAAAATACCCCCCCTTTATCTGTCTGACATCCAGCTGAAATAAGTAACTATTCAGTCTTGTCACCACCATTTCTCCCCTGGTTTGTGTAGTACCTTGACCCTGTGATGCTCCAATACTCACAGCAGGATCCAGGTAACCCTATCTGTACTTTCAGCTTTACAGGAAATGCCAAGAAAAATCTTTCCTTGAGTAATGGTGAATATAAAGTTTATGCAACCATTGACCAACATGGAATGTTTATAATCTGTCTGTTGCTTAACTCTTATATTTCATTTAATATGCGGAACACCCTTTGAGTGGGTGTGTCTATCTTCATGTCAGAGGAATGGAAACTAAGGTCCAAGGTCATGTGATTATAAGCAAAGAAAACAGCATTCAAATGTAATTCTTTCTGAACACAAAATCACTGGCCTTTTCCTTAAATTTCTGGATGCTTTTCCTACAAGGAGCTACTGATAAGTGCAGAATTACTTTCCTTAAAATCCAGAGAGAGCAACGCTAGTCGTTTAGGTGATGGTGGCTGTATCCTAACCTGTTGTTGTGCCAGGTCCATCAGTCATATTGTTATATGAGGTGTGTCTCTGCCCCCTGCAACACTGTGTATTATAGACAACTTCAATATCTTACTTATTCCTATAACTCCAACAAATAGCAGAGTCACTGGAACATGGTAACTATCCAATAAGTGTTTATTGAATAAATGTAGAAGTGAGTAAATACATCCACCCTAAGTCTTTGAGGGATGAAAATTTGAAATTCTTCCTTGAAAAGCAGATGTTCACTTGTTCAGGGCCATCTGAACCCCATGTTCTTAGTTTCACACCCCATCAACATCACTCTCTGTGTCTTTCTGGCCTCACTGAGCTAGCAATAATCTTAGAGCTCCACATAACCCATAACTAACATTTATGGGAAGTTGTTTCCTATCTTCTCATGGCCTTAAGAATCATTCTTCTTCCAAGATTTTAGGTTTCCCAAGCACATGACAGCGTTCTTTCACCTATTGAAACCCAGACTTGTGATAAATCCCCAATATTCCTCAAATTGTCCATGATGAACAAAACAGGTTTTCTCCCACTTTGTCATAATCTGATACTTATGAGAATAAAATATCACATGCTTGGATGTCATGGCAGTGTCAAAGCTGATAGAAAAATTTTGAGATACTTTCTCTCAATTTCTATACTTACCTCCTCTGACTAGCTAGGAATGGTGTATGGGTTGATGTCGGTCCATAGACCACACTTGGATAAGCACCAGCATAGTTCACCAAATTCACATTTTCTCTTTAAAGCAACAGTGCCCGATACAAATGGGATGCAAGTCACATATATAATTTCACAATGCCTAGTAGCTGCCTTAATAAAGGTAAAAAGAAACAGATGAGATTAATTTGAATACTATATCTCATTTAACCCAATAATCTTCTGAGTATTATATATTCACAGCATGTCTTCATTTGGATTAGTCACAATACAAGTGCTCAGAAGTCACATGTTGCCAGTGACTCCCATATTAGACAGGGCAGCTCCAGAGGCCTCACTACTACCACATCTATTGACTCTACCTTGTCATATTTCACTGTTGCTCTGTGGAAGATCTCTTAGTTATCGCTAAGCTTCAGAAACATCCAGACTTGCCATGACCACCGTATTCAGTGTCAGGCAGTCTCCTAGAATTGAAAGTTCTAGTAAATAAGGGACAGAAAAGATATAGGCAATAATTGACAAGAGGAAAGATGCCCTCACACACAGGAACTCAAATATGCAATTCAGCAAACCATTCTGAGCCTCTGTAAGGTGTTCAGCATGAGTACTAGATGGGTGACCTTCCTCCTGCTTGTTGGTCTCTTGTGTAGTTGGAACCACTCCTTTGATGCTAAAGCCCCTATAATTCTTTCTAACAGAGAAAAAAGAAAATATCCTAAATCTATAGGGCATCCTCAGTACAGCACTGGGCCAGGTTTGCTCCTACTCTTACTTTGAACTGCCAGATCTTCCATACTTCTTCCTCAGGGATTTGATTTCTGCCTGAAAAATAGTTTACTACACTTGGACCTATCTGCTTTTAATACTCACTCCCAAACCATCTAGATGTAGAGCTTTTTTCTTGTAAGACCTCTATATTTTACTATCTTTGTTTCTCCTTAAGAACCATCCTGGATGTTGTGAACTTTGACTGAGGATGCAGGAAGCCTATCCATTCTCTCTCCTGCAGAATAGTTTCCAAGTTTTATTCCTATCATTGGACTTAATTCTTGGTATCCACTTCATAGTCCAATCTTCACATGTTTCCTGTGGCTTTGCTTTACATGTGCTCTACAAACGTAAGTAGACCCAGCCTTCCATTGCTTAATCCCCAGTTATGACAGTTACTATCAATAAGAAATATCTAGAATAGCATAAAGCTAACATGGGTAGAATGACTTATGCTTTAGTGACTCATATTTAGACTAAAAAAAACCCATGTTATTAAAAAAACCAATTAGCTATTAAAAAAATCTTTGCTCCAAGTTCCTTTTCCATTTGCAGCATAGAAGCAGTGACTGGTTAGCATCTGGGTGTCCTCGAGATATTCTGAGCATTTCATTCATCATACATGACATTTGCATATTGCAAATATCATACTTTATGCACATGCCTTCCAGGCTAGTCTAGAGACTATGATTGCTGCCTAATCCTCACATAAATCAATGCACCAGGGAGTGCACTTCTAAGCATGGGGAAAATCTAGGATTGCTCTGCCTTTAGACTCTTCCTGGTATCATCTCATTCTCTTCACATCCAAAGTAGATTCAATGCCTTCGTTTTTCTCTTATTTCTTGTGGCTATTAAAATTCTATTAAATATTTGTGAATATTATTTTATACCATCTGCATATTCTCTAAGTTGTGATAGTGACAGCTGCAGTTACTTGTACGCATTTTCTGTGCAGGACTTTTTTTGTGGAAGAACAAAACCTTTCCTTCTTGTGACTGTGTATCCAAATAGAAAGATGGATTGTTTGTAAATCTATTTCTCTTTCAAACATTGGCTTATTTGTTGACGAGACAGAAACAGAAGATGTTGAAAGAGGGAAGGCAAAAGGATTTGATCTCAAATAACAAAGTGTAAGTTTGCTTTTCCTCATTTGCCTGTTAATCAAAGTTGACCTTACAAGTACAATTAGACCATGTTCTCCGTTTTGGATCTGAGAGCCTTCAGGATATTTTCCCCATTTCACTATCATTCAGTCTGTCTCCTTCTACTGTATCTAGGCAGAGTAATGCATGTAGCCAGGCTCATCCCTTCTTTCTTACACAAGAATGACTCTCATTAAGTTTCATGAAGGTGTGAATTAGGGTAGGAGGCCAGAGAAACTAGGGAAGTCATTGGCTTGTCATTGGCAACATGTTTGTTTTGAGTATCACCTTATACATCATACAAATATTAAATACTTGTAGACTATACTTAGAGTGTGAGCAGGCCTATGCTCCAAGGAAGTTGAGCTAGAGGATTGTCAACTCCAAGTGCCACATAAAGAACCAAGACCTTATAGGCTTTTGCTGGTGTCCCAGATGTTAAGCACCTCTATAACTGCTGGATTCTCCCATTCCTACTTGCCTTTCTCTAATAAACCCACTGGGAAGCTTTCACTAACATTTAATGACTGAAGTCATCACCCTGATGTTAGTGGTGGGAGCTGCTATAGTTTATTTCTTGGTATTGATAAGGAAGTGCGTTTTCTTCTGATGGGATGTGGTAGGAAGATGGCGCCACTGTCAACCTAAGTTTGGTACTTCTTCAAACATATAGTTCTTGCTAAATTTTTCCAGAATAATTTAAAGGCAATATTCTTACCACTAAGTGCATAAATTTTCTTCTAAAGACACACAAGTCTAGTTCTACATAAGATGAAACAGTTTAGCTCTGTAGCAAAATACATCTGTATTTTGCTAGAGTAGCATATTGCCTTTGACTTAGACTCACTGCCATTTCATATGGAACATCTCTTAGCTAAGAATGCCTTTTTCTAAGATACCTGTGATAAATGGTTCTATCTCAAATAGTTGCCCTCTGATGTCCATATTTCTCCTCTGATTTAGGGTGAGGGTGGGGGATATTCTATTAGTTAGTCCTGCCACCTCTTTGTTGGTAATAATTGTAAACAAAGGAAGTGAAAGCTAGGAAAAGACAAGGGAGATACAATGGAGATGAACAAACTAGAAGTAATAATTTTATACATATTTACATTTACAGATAAAAAACTGAGTCAAGTCATATCAGAAACTTGAACCCTCTACTTTTGTCTGGTGACAGCAAGTGGCTGTCTATAACTGAGGGGATTCTACAGCCAGGTTGTACGATTTTGATGGGCACTCATATACTTTGACACAGAGTTGTCTTCGAAGGAGTGAAAGCCATATATATTACTGTGCCCTGGAAAGAAAATAGGAGTAACAATCATCTGGCATGCATGGAGGTTCTCTTAATTTCACCAACCTAAATTAAGTAAGTCATCCAAAGCTTTTCCCACAGAAGTAGCTCAAGCAGTTTCAGCCTTTAATCTGTGATTACATTTGGGAATTAGGAACTAATAACCTCCAGTGGTTCATCCTTCAATTTAAGCAAGGAAACAGCAAAGCCCATGAAGGTTTGGGATGAAGGTAAGCCAAGGAAAGAGGTGCCTATGATGCAAAATTTAAGGAGATGGTGCAAGAGTAAATGAGTGAGAGGGTCTCCTTACATCTTACTGCCTAAGTACCTCACTTGCCTCACCTATGTCTCAATTCTGCTTTCAAATAAGGAAAAGAAACTGTTCTCCAGACCAGCGAGGTCTATTAGAACAAATATGATCAAATGAATAAAAATCAACTTGTATGTTTTATGTAGTCAACCACTGGATTTGCTAATTAAGCTTCAGCTACTTTTTCTAATTTATGCAAATTGATAATTTGATAGATTGGCATTAATTGGTAACACTTTAAGCTGGTAAGGCTTAAATGTACTTTATTCTGTGTCAAGAGACATTCAGCCCCTTGAAAGGACAGTGAATGCAATGAATATTTATTGAACATTTACTAGGTCAGACACAGTAGTTGACTGACCTAACTGCTGTTGCTTATTCCCTTTGTCCTGTGCTAATGATAATGTCTAAACAGGTCAGATATTTTCCCAGACTTCTTTGTAGCAAATGGTTACAGTGTGACACAGTCTGTCCCATGAAGCCTAAGTAGCGATCTAACAGTTCTTAGATAGGGCTGTCAGACTTAGTAGATAAAATACAGGACACAGGATTAAATTTGCATTTTAGATAAGCCATGAATATATAGTATAAGTATGTCTCAAATATCACATAGGAAATATTTATCCTAAGAACTTACTTTTTACTTGACACTTAAATTTAACTAAGAGTATTGAATTTTGAAAGCCTTGTTTTTAATTTTTATGTAGCTTACACCATCCCCTCCCCTTTCTTCCTGTTATAAGGTCTCTCCCCTTTCTTCCTGATATAAAGTCAAAGTACAGGTGGGTCCATATCCTCAGATTCAGCCAGTCCTAGGCTGAGAATATTTGCAAAAAATATTGTCTACACTGAGCATGCAAAACCTTTTTGTTCTCATCATTATTCCCGAGCAACACAGTACAACAACTATCTATATAGCACTTACCTAGTATTAGCTGTTATGAGAAATTTAGAAATGACTTTACAGCATGCAGGATGCTGTACATAGGTTATATGCAATAGCACACCATTTTCTATAAGAACCTGAGCAGCTCTGACTTTGATATTGATGCTCGTGGATGGCTGTAATTTCAGAGATGTTGAGAGAGAGCCCAGACATCATGAAATAAGGTCAATAATATCCAGACTGGATTATTTGCTTTAAGACAAAAAATAAGCCTCATATACATTTAAGTCATAATTAAAAGAGTTTTCCATCATGTACAGAAAATAATCTCTCACTGACACATCTGTTCTGTGCCAGTTTATACTTTTTGTACACTTTGCCTCATTTAAATATTTATAACTACTTTACAAAGTGGGCATTATTGCACCTGTTTTCAGATAAGAAAACAGACATTCAAAGAAACTAAGTACCTTTCTCTATGCCTTCTAAATGTAATGGTCAATGTTTATTATGTACTAAGCAGATGCTTACATGCATGCAGTAACTTAATCCTTCCAACAACTGTTGAGAAAAGTACAATAGTCATTTTCCTCATCTGTCCATTTACAGATGAGGAAACTAAAGCAAAAGAAGATGAAGAAATTTACTGAGTGCAACAGAGCTGGATTTCAAATCGATATGCTGGAGTTTCAGGTCCTGTACTAACTCTGCACACTGGCCAGCCGGGAGTAGAGCTGGCATTTGTACCAAGGCTCATGAAGCTAATGTCAATGTCCTTTCCATTGTATCTGCCTCGCTACTGACCCAGGTAAATGAGGGAGTACTGTATTGGCCTGTTAGATTTCCAAAACCTTGTCTCTTTAACCCTGATTACTAATTCTGCCCTTATTTCTCCTTCCCTGTAGTTTCTAGGTTGTCCTAGAATCTGACACAAATTCTGGCTTTAGACAACAGGTATGAAAATTGCTCAAGAGATTGGCATTAGGTGATTTCCAGTGTGCCAAGAGCCTGGTCATTTGTTCTCCTTGTTCTCAAGAAGACATGCTCAGGCTCCATTCCACCAAATCACCTGGGGAAGCCAAGGTGGTTTCTTGTCTTTCCCTGTATATCCTTCTTCAACTCAAGTACAAATCTCCAGCCTGCTGGGAGCTCATGCTTTCTCTCTATCTGGCTCAAACTAATCATCTTTTAGGATAACCTACTTTCTTGTTTCATCTCTGTCTCACTGGCACATAGCTATGCTCTCTATCTGTTGAGTCTTCTTGAATTTCCAGATACCATTTTGTCAGCCTATCCTGCCTGGAGTCAAATTCCTCTCATGACGAGCAAATGCCTACCTCCTACTTTTGCCTGGACAACTCTTGGACAGAGCTTAGGGTTTGCTTTACTGCCCATGGACAGACATTTTATTTTAGCAGAGCATAGATATGTTGTTTTTCTAAAACAATCCCCAAAGTCAAGAAGGTACACACTTGGCATTCTACATAATAAATGAGAAATATATTTATTCAACCTTTGTTTTTTGGGTCACCATTCATTGAAGTAATAATGACCTCAGTGTCTTGAAATAGAAAGACTCACTGTTCTCTTACAGAAACATTATTTAATTCACCATTTCAAAAAGAAAAGCAACATTCAGAGTGAGAGTAATTAAAATTCTTTAATCTCTTTTTAAAAAATCATATCAAACCATTTACTTACCTGAGCTTTTTTCAATTTCCATTGGAGGTCATCTCTTATGATTTTCTATACCCTACATAGATTCAAGTTTATGGCCTTCCTTTTCATAATCAGGTTGTGACCCTCAAGTATGGACAGAGGAGTCTGGTGGTGGGAAACCATTATCTCTTTTGTTCTTGAACTGCTCTCTTGGTGTGCCCCTGTTTGTAAATATACAGAACCACACAATGAACAAGTCAAATTGGAAGCTTTGGAAAATGTTTCCTGATTTCATCTCATTTCCCAGCAAAGCAATTGGTGGTACCATTTTAGAAGTAAATGAGGTCTGATTGTAGAGAGATTATCTTTGCAGCATCTTTACCCAAGCACTATTTCCCCTAGTAGAATCTTTAAAGGTTGACTTCCCTGGTGTTTACTGAACCCCTTTATCTAATCATAAAATTTTTGCATTCAGTGTGCTTTCCCTGTGGATTTAAACCAAAGCATTGTGAGCTCAAGATAGGCAAGTGAAATTCTTTGCTTTCACAGAGAACTACTACATCCATCTTTAAGAAAACCCAGAGATTCCAAATTTCCTCTTTATTATAGAGTCCCCAAATAAGATTTTTATTCTAAAGAAAATTATAATACCTTCTCATAGTGTTACCAATAAAAGGGTAAAGCTTACTAATTTTTAATTTCCTTAGTGTTTTCTTTCTAAATGAGGAACAGATTGTGGAAGGAAAAAATTAGATAATCATAGTTTGTTGCTAGCTGCTTTGTTAGCACAATCTATGCCTGAGATTTTATGAGATCTGGCTTATAAAGTGCTGGTTGATAAATGATTCAATATTTAACCATGATTTACCTGTACCATGTGGAAGAAAATTATGCTGATGGAGCTGAAATCACCAGAACAGAGATTTTTACATCCCATAGAATGTGTCAACACAGTGTTGCATGTGAATCACTCACTTGGGACATAAAGTGTTCTTCTTTTTAAGATCCAGGATTATATCTCAATATAAATGGCTGATGGAAGTAAACAAAATGAGCCCAGTGCACTGCCTGGTGACATGTTGTAATAAAGATCAGCAATGAGGGATGGAAAGGCCCCTCTGCCATCTCTAGATGTCAAAGAAGTAGATTTCAAACTCAGTGGGTGGCATGAGCTTGGAAAATAGAGAAACATTCAGACCATATGGAAATAAATACAACTTCATGAAAGAAAAGATAAGAACCAGCTTTTCCTCTTTAAAGAAATGACTCACAGAGGGATCATGATACCTGTGCTCCTTCGGAGGGCTCACTACCTATGTATTTATTTGAAAATTTTCTTCACTTAAATTGATGAGACCCAATCTGTTACAATTTAGGAAGTTTCCATCTGAGACTGCTTGTATAGACATTGGAAAGGTGGTATCTGTGCAGAGGTAACTCAAATTAGCACAGAGAATTGGCAGACTAATGCAATTCCTACATTTTACATTGCTTAATTCAGTGTGCTAAAGAAAGCAGACGAGTGTAACTGAAGATGGTTAAGAGTTTTATCTTGAGCTTGCAGAGGGTAGTAAATAGTTCATCTTCTACTGAATCAGTAAGATTTCCTTTGCTAAACAACAAGCTGTACAGGTGCAGAATCACTAGCATATCCTATAGCCCTTCTACCACTCAGCCCAAAGTAGGTTTGTAATAAATAGATGTGTGTGTGCGCGCACGTGTGCAAGCCCATTTGTGTAGGTATGTGTGGCTTGGCTGCTTAGAAAACAGGAAATTTCAGAAGTAACAAGGAGTTTGAATAAGAGGTATCTGGAGGGGAAAATGATAAAATGGGAAGTAATTGCTGATCTTGTTACATAGGGAGCTGGGAAGAATGTCCAGGGTCCAATTTCTACTCTCGTTATATTAATCTCAACTCTTGGACAATCTTCCTGGGCCACTATTCTGACTTAAGGCCAAGCTACTATCTTGTGTGTTATTAGCCTGATGCATCCGTGGCCAAAAGCACAATCTGGCATCGCTTTATCCATTTTCTGTAAATTCCCATCAAGTTAACCAGATTTGCAGTCACAGCCAATAAATACATCATACTCTGGTCCTTTCTTAAGGCCCAGGGCATTTTACTTGGTGTCCAGACCAAGAATTAAAATGAGATTTCAAGCCCCTTAAACTGATTCTGGTTCTTACAGTTAGGCTGACAAATGATATTATTCTTGTAGAATCCAGCAAGTGCCAAGGTCCTTAACCTCAAAATCTGATGGTTTTGGATTTATATAAAGGGCTGAGTTTCCTAAAGGTAATATTATACAACCACCCCGAACATTTGTTTGTCATTGTCTCAGGCTCATTTGGGGCAATTTTTCTTAAACTTTGTGAGATAGCACACAGCTTGAAAATCATAGTGCTCTTTGCATAACACTATGAAATATGGATGCATTTAATTCTAGCATTTGAACTAGGAACAATTTTGCTAGCAGAAAATGACTATATTACAGTTATGCAACAAAAAAATCACAATACATGTGCATGCAAAAACCAAGCTCTTGAGAGTGGCACGATCTGTTGTTTCTGAGTTTTGCCATTAATATTCATTTGCTGCGTGTTCATTTGTTTTGTTGTCTGCCTTACAGACAAGCAGCAGAAATCACAAAAGGTTTTAGAAAAATTTATGGGAGGAAAATTTAAAATTGAAAACATTCTATCCATCATGTGATTGTTTCCTCTAAATTGACAAGACTGTCATTATTCAATTTTAGCAGTGAAAATTGTTTGATCGTAGTATACGGGCCATCCATGATCTTTGGGAAAGGAGTTTGAGAAATACAGATGGGAATCAGTATTATGTAGTTTAAAATTTTGAATTTAGGGTCAGACACATCTGGACTTGAGTCTTGGCTCTCTCAGTTACTAGCTGTGTGGATATAGGTATGTCATTTATGATTTTCCCCCCATTCTATCCTTCTTTGTGATATGGCTAGAATAATAACATTTTAGAATTGTATAGGTTTTAAGTGTGGTTACATTCTTTTAAGGATTCTGTGATTTTTAGCAAAGGAAATAACTTTGAAGTAAATTAAGCAAATAGTAAATTACTGGGGCTTTACAAAATCCATAAGAACTTGAAGAATCAGGTATGGGAGTCTAGAGACTCAGAAGTAGAAAAGAAAATAAGAGTTTCATAACAGAATTTCTAGTCTGAGCATACTGGATCAAATGGAACAGATCTTTGTCAACCTCTTTGACTCTGTTCATGTGTGAAGTATCAGAAAGAAAAGTTCAATTGGCCTAGGTTGGGTCATGAAGTCACTTCCTGATTAGGGGTGAGAAGCATATCTGATTACAGTTTCCCACATGGCTATATTCAGTGAGGAAACAGGATTTCAATGAAGAAAAATGGGTTACTATTAGAAAAGGGAATGAATGGCAGCTATTCCAAAACAAAAATGTCTTCTACAGATGAAGTCTATAGAGTCCCCAATGCCTGGTAGATACTCAATATATAGAATTTGATGTCATCTTCCAACTTAATTTAAGGCGATAAGATGATTCATACTAGGTGCAGTTGATTTGTAATTAAAGATATTAACTTGTAATGTTTTGATTCTAACCCAGTAATATTTTTGTAGCAGTACTAGGGTTTGAACTCAGAGTCTCACACTTGCTAAGTAGCCTCTTTACCACTTGAGTCACCTCCCCAGCCTAATCTAGTATTTTTAAGAATGTCAGAAGGCCAGATTTCAGTGATTTTCCATCTGTCTAGAATGAAATGCATTATTCATTCATGAGGAAGTTTGGAATTCAACTCCTTCAACAGGAATCCAAGGACTTTTAATGATTTTCTCAAAGCTGGGCCTATAGCAGTAGCTGAGATAATATAATCATCCCAATGAACAATCCTAGTGGCTAGACACATCACCATTTCCAAAATACACTTGAAGATCTGCATTTGAGATCTTTTATTGGTCACATTTTAGTTAGCTGAATCATGTGTTCTTTGATGGATCTTTTCAGGATAAGCAAGGTTTTAAAAAAATGCCCTTTTAAAAATCTCTGCTGACTAGAATAAACCTATTAATATCTGAGAAAGTATGGCAAATGTGAACTAATACAATATGGTAATTTCACTGACTGTCCTGGAATGTCTGGGAAATTCTACTTTGTAGGCATACTTTCATTGTTGACTAAACTCTCATGTTTTTCTTTAGCTCCTCTCTCACTTCTTCCTCAGCCTGGTTATTTTGTTTACTAAACTGTAGTCTAGCTTTATTCTTATACTGTTCATATGTGCACCTTCAAGGAGAACTTTCTAACTTGGCTTTTTGGTTTTTTCGAAATGGTAACAATCTGTATTCTGGGGCCAACATTTTAAAAGTAAATGAACCTCCCATTTCCTCCAAATTAGAATTCAGGTCACCATGTGGGAGGAACAGTCTTTTATTGCTGACTGTGACTCTCCCCATTCACCTTGGTGACCAGATTCACCCCATCACCTCTGGAGTACTTCATTAAATCATCAGGACTCTAGTGTATATGGAATTGATTTGATAGGGGACTTGGAGGCCATCAGAGCCACAGGGTCTATATCACTAGTCTTCTTTTTTTTCCTCCTTAAATCAAGAAATGACTTTGGTTTGTCATGACTTACCCATCTGCTCAGAAGTTTGCCCCATTAACTCTTTCAATAATCCCCTTTTTCAGGGCTCTGATGGGATTAAAGTCACATCTCTCCAAGAGGCTAGAGGGCTCCTGGCATTTACCATAATTCACTGGCTGCAGCTGATGGCCAGGGAAAGGAGGAGGGAGGATATCACAGGCTGGAACCATGCTCTGTGATGGCTATGGTGTTATTGAAAAGGTGAAATAGTGGGCTTTCTTGTTCCTTCTTATCTCTCTTGTAAATTGCTTTGATTCTTGCCACCCCTTTCCCATTCTAACCTGATTTAAGAAGTGTGGAAGGTTAGTTCTCATTTTGTAATCTATGTAAGGGGTACTAGTAAGATCTTTCCTTCCATATTTCTTTTCCATGTCCTTGGCTGAAGCCTGATCTCTCACAACCAAAAATTAATTCTTTCATTTTAAGATTTTGAATTTTGTAAAATTTTCAGTAGATTAGCATATTGAGTTTTATGAGCCATTTGTGTCTCATAGGAAATTTATTTTATGCTTCCTAGATAAAAGAATTTCAGCTAGAAGGATTAAAACAGTCAGAGTCTACCAGGCACATGAATGTGTGGGAAAAGATGTACCCAACATTTCTAGAAGTTGGCAATATCACTGAGACAGATTTTTGCCTAGCTTTATGATATTTAGCCCAGAACTGACCAGCCCCACACTCAGATCTTGTCTTGATCTATGTCCTAAAAAAGCATGGCTACCTATTTTAAATTTCTTAAAATCTAACATTTACCAATTACTCTCATCAAAGTGTTCTCCTTCTCTCACTTTCACTTCTACTCTCTCTCTCACTCTTTCTCTCTGGCGTATCTGTGCAGAGTATGATTTCCTTTTCTGGCACAAGTGGGGGAGTCAATTACAAAGATTTCTATAAAAGAAGCAATAGGTACTGCCAAACCACAGATATCAACAGAAGGGCAAAGAATTTAAAAACCAAGAAAGGTGATTTTTCATTTCCAGTCAGGGTGTAGTTACTAATACTGGACTTGCACTCCTGCAATAGAAGGAGGAAGAAGAAAGAAGGAAGAAGAAGGAGGAGGAGGAGAGAAAGAAAAAAAAAACCTAGAAAATTTGGTAAAATATATGAAATAGCTCTTTTCAAATATTCAATAAAAGCAGTATAGGACTATGAAGGAAGGGAAATAAACTAGGTGAGCCCTATAGGTTCCTTGGCTTTCTGCATGAAGATAAGTTGTTCAGCACAATGCAAACACAGGAACACAAGCAAAGCAGAGTGTGCAATCTTAGTGGAATATATAGTAATCAGCATTTATGACATGAAGATACGAATTTGTTGGACAGAGTATCAGAGTGGAGGGAAATACAGGAGAAAGAACTCTGAAAACCAATATAAGACCTCCTTTGAGTTGATTAAGGAGTACTAAGTTGTACATGTGTTCAATAAGGCTGCATACTGCTGATCAGAGAGCAAGTGTCAGGAAAAAACAATGTATGGAGAGCTACAAACTAAAGAATTCCTAGAGACAAGAATACTAGGATTTGTTCAAATTCCAGGCAGCCCAATTAAGAAAACTGAGAGGAGTGACACTTTAACAATAGATGCAGAGTTACATAAATAGAGAGTAAAAGCTGACCTAGGCACATTTTAACAAAGCTTAAAGACTTATCTTTAAAGAATCAAGAGGATTCCACACATTTTACCTACCTGCCAAAATAAAACTCAGACCTATTTAAAGGAAGCCAACAAAATCCAGAAGTTCAAAATGCAATATTTACAATGACAAACATATAGTTAAAAAAATGGCCAGATATGCCAAAGAAAGGAAAATCACAAAAATGTGATCCATAATTAAGAGACAAATTAATCAATAGAAGCATGTCTATAAATGACATAAAGGACAGAAAAACAACTACTATAAAGATAAAACAGACTTAAAGGGAGAAAAGAACATATGGAAGAGAGAAATTAAATATAAAAGCGAACCAAATAGAATTTCTAGAGCTGAGTAATAAAGTATCTAGAATTTTAAAAAAATTTAGTGACTAAGAATAACTGCAGAGTATGCATTGCAGAAAATATCAATGAACTTGAAAACATAACAAGCAAAAAGTACAAGGAAAAAGAATAGACACTGTGAGAAAAATACAATAGTCTCATGTATGTAATGGAATATCAGAAAAAAGAAAAGGGAAAGAAAATGGGTTCGAATAAATAATTTCCAGACTTGAAATTTTATGAACACTATAAATTTATGGTTATAAGGAACCCAGAAAAACTCAAGCAGGATATAATACAAAGAAACCATACCATAGGGCATCATAGTCAGGTTACTGAAAACCAGTAACAAAATTTAAAATACACTGAAGGTAGAAAAAAAGACACTGAAGATACAGGAAAACAAAACAAGCAAGTAAACAAACTGAAGACTCCCTATCAAAAATAATGTAACCCAGTATGCAGGGAATGTAGCCCATTGGATCATGGGACTTGCCTAGCATGTGCAAGGTCATGGGTCTAGCACTACAATAATAATTTTAACAATAATAATAGATACAATGTAATACATAAACATCTTTTAAGTGTTAAAAGAATGGCAACAACCAAAACAAAACTTCAAACTTTATTTGCCAACGTATAAATCTAAAATCAGTGAATATATTTGGCTCAATACATTTTGTGCTTCTATCATAGAATACTAGACTGGGTAATTTATAATGAACAGAAACTTTTTGTCTCATACTTCTGGAGTCTGTGAAGTCTAAGACCAAGGGGCTAGCATGTGGTAAGGTCTTTCTTGCTTCATCCAATAGCAGAAGGGCGATTGGAGAGCCAAAGAGAGAGAGAGAGAGAGCAAGAGGTGGTCAAATTCATCCATTTATAAGGAACTCACTCTTATTATAATGATATGAAAAATGACTCTAACAAGTGCTTATCTGTCAACCAGCACAAACATTCTTAAGCATTGGGGTCGTTTTGTATTTTCCTTGTAAAAACTTTATAAAGTACCTTGTAAAAACTTGTAAAGTTTACACTTCACAACAATTTTAAATTGTCAGTACATCTTCTATGGGACAGACAATTAGATTTAATTAAGCCCAGCCTAAAGACCATTTCTTAAATAAATCTCCTTGTGCTTAATTTGGCCAAAAGGGTCACATTGGCACTGACTTCTGATGTGTTTGATGTGTTACTTCCCCAACTCAGTACAGATCTGACTTCATGGAAGAAACTAAAACTTTCTGGGAGAAGCCACTCCTAAATCCAAGGAACAAAACTGCCTAATTGACAGAATCCTCAGAGACAACTGTTCAGAGGAACAGATTTAAAAGACTACAGTTTAAAAGACCTGCTCAAATGAGGTGACATCTCCAGATCTTCATGGAGTCAAATATGCCAGACCTCTAAAAGTAACCAAAGCCAAGAGATTTAAAAAAAAAAAAAAAAGGCGGGGCGGGGGTGGGGGGTTCTTAGATATGTGCTCTAATATTTAACTCTTCTAGGCTTCTGGCAAATGGCAAACTCATGTCTTTGGATAATGCCTTCTGTTTAAGCAAAGGCAGGTAACCATTTCTACTAATTCCAGATATGTTGTTTATACATACATACAACTCCAGAGTTGTTTATAATCTCTTTTGTGTACTACTTTAAACGGTATCTAACTTCTGCTTAGGGACACTATGAGTCTTCTTTCTGTACAGAACTGACTACTATTGATGTTTACCCTAATTGGCCTGGCACCTTCCCCTTGTATACCTCATTCCTAATGTAGATATTACCCGAAACAATCAGTCCTTAACTGCCCACTACAGTGGCAGTCCAAACAAAGAGCCATCTAAGGGTTAAAAATAGTTACAGGTATAAACACATATAGGAAAAGTAAGCATAGATTGTAATTTTCAAAATGAAAAGTTAGATTCTTTATCCTTCCTGTTACACCTGGCAGTGACCCCTTTTGATTCTCCTGTCAGTGTTCACACTTAGGTCATGCCTCTTTTTTGTGTGTGTGTTTTTTTTTATTCATATGTGCATACATTGCTTGGACCATTTCTCCCCCTTGTCCCTCGCCCCCTCATCCCCCTAGCTTCCAGGCAGAACCTGTTCTGCCCTCTTCTCCAATTTTGTTAAAGAGAAGACATAAGAAATAATAAGAAAGACATAGATAGCATTTTTACTAGGATAACTATACAGAGAGAGTCCTAGCATTGCTCCCATGCTTATGTGTATTACAACCTGAATTGATTCATCTCTACCAGACCTCTTCACTATTTCCGGATCACCTTCCCATAGTGACCTCTGTTGTTTTAAGATCTTAAACTTGCCAAACAGATTTATCTGTTCCAGAGTGAAGGCCTCTAAAATCCAAATTGTGACACAACAGGATGTCAATCTCTGGAGGTGGATGATATTCCTGTGAACAGTCTTGATCAAGGCTGGACAAAGATTCAGACAAAGAACATCATCTGATTAAGTCCTTAGGGACAGTGATAGGAGGGGAACAATATTCCCAATAAGTAGGGTCTACAGTCCCTTGTTAGCTTGGAGCAGATACTGAAGACAGACTGCCTCCTTCAGGGTCAGGGACTCTCCCCCAAAATTTTTTAGAATATTGTCTCTCAGGGGGAAGTTGAGGTAGGTTAGAATTAGGGAAAGATTGGGACTGAGACTCCTCCCTTACTTGCCTTAAGAGCTCCATCTTAATTACAATAAGTTAGAAAGAATGGTAACATCCTCCCTCATGGGTGGGGCCCCTGGGAATTAACATAGGTATATACAGGAGTCTACCTACTCCTCCCCCTGGCTCAAAGGTCAATGGAGCCAGGTAATGACATACCCATGCCTTTCCCCATTCATTGATTATTGGAGAGTAATCATCTGATTCCTCCCTTCCCAGGCTTTAGCACCTGGAGAGGAGAAGCATGCTCTATCTGCCTGCAGATTCCACCTGTGCCCACCATACTCCCTTTTGCATTTCCATTCCCTAACTTTCAATAAACTCCATTTTACAACCACCCCCAAAAAAAGTAGATTTGTGGACAAGAAATATAATTGGAGACAAAAGGATATATTTTACAATGATAAAAGAGTCAATTAATAAAGAAAATAGCAATCTTAAATATGTTTAAAAAACCTGACACTTGCATAATTACAATTGAACATTTTTAGGCTCCTCACTTGGCAATTGATGGGCCAAGTCAAAAGAAAATCAACAAAAATGGAGAAGATTCAAACATCAGTATAGCTACTTTAACTTATACTTACCACGCATTATTCACAAAAATGAAAATAAATCCATTCTTTTACAGTACAGATAAACATTTATCAAGATAGACCATATACAGGACAATCATAGCAGTATTAATAAAGGCTAATTAAATATATTAGACTCATTCAGAGGGTATTCTTAATATAACATAGGTCAGGCCATAAGTAAGAATATTTCTGCCCCCAATATTTGGAAAATAAGAATAGACCTCAAAAGAACATATATGTTGATGAAGAAATCATGGGATAATTAAAATATTTTCAACTTAATAATAAAATCAGAATATATTACAACTTGTGGGAAAATCTTAAAATAGTGCTTCAAGGGAAAAAATCTAATTTTTTTATTAGAAAAGAAATGTCTAGGGTTGGATGCTCAGCTCAAGCTGCAGACTGCCTGTCCGGTAAGCCCAAAACCCTGAGTTCAAGCCCCAGTACCACTACTCCCCCACAAAAAATAAATGTCTAAAATCATCAATCTTCTATAAAAAGCTAAAGTGCAAGAACAGATTAATCTCAGTCAGTAGAAAGAAGGAAATAAAAGTAATATTTGAAATAAATGAAATAGAGAAGAAACAATATAAAACAATCAGTAAAGCCAAAAGCTATTTCTTTGAAAAGGTTAACAAAATCATTAAATGTCTTGTTAGAATAAGTAAGATAAAAAAAAATGAGGAAAAGCAAATTGTCAATATCAGAAATGAATGAAAGTAGGATATCATGACATTCACCAAACATTAAAAAGATAACAAGATACATTTTTTCACCTAATAAATTCTGAGCTGAGCATTTGCCCATGGGAAAAATCACCAGAAAATATTAGAACAACTTTATGTCAAGAAATTAAACAACTTAGTTGAAATGAAAAACAACCTGTCAGACTTACATTACCAAACTGATTAAAGAAGAAACAGAACACTGAAAAGC
Organism: Castor canadensis; assembly: GCF_047511655.1. Lineage (NCBI taxonomy): Eukaryota > Metazoa > Chordata > Mammalia > Rodentia > Castoridae > Castor > Castor canadensis. Next base: position 124,039,933 of record NC_133396.1, read on the forward strand.
CCTTCATCTATTATAGAAGTTGAATTATAGTTAAAACCTTTTAATTAGGAACACTTTGGACCAAATTGGTAGACTATATCAAATACATAAGATAGACACAATACCAATTCCATACAAACTAGTTCAGAGTAGACTTTCTAACTTAAATATGAAGCAAGGCTCAAATGGGGAAAGAACAGGTAAAGTATGTTTAGAGCAAGAGACTATGCCACTTGCCTGTGAAGGACTACAGGTAGCCACTTCTGTTCATGAGTTCAGCACCGACAACTGTAGATACTAAAGCAACTAATAATGCTTTTATTTTTCCTCCTCTCTTCTACCCTTCCTCATTTCCTCCCTCTTTATTTATTTATTATGGTACTGGGATTTGAGCTCAAGGCCTTGCACTTGCTAAGCAAGTGCTCTACCACTGAAGCCACACCCCCTAGCTCTTTTGCTTTAGTTTATTGTTTAGATAGGGTCTTGTGATTTTTTGGTCAGGGCAGGACTCAGATAGCTATCCTCCTACCTCCACCTTCCAGGTAGCTGGAATTACAGGCACATACTACCACACCTGGCCCCTCCCTTCCTCCTTTCTTCTTTTATTCTTCCCCCCTTCCTTCCTTCTTCTGGTGAGAACTTTCTGTTTCTGTTTTCCATAAGATGTAGCATTATGTTGGAATCAAGGAAGACACATAATAAATTGTGATTCAGTGAACAAATGAATGAGTATTGAATTGAGATATAAGAAGAGGCTGGAACGAACTTTTCATTCAAATCACCTGGTGCAATGTTTAAACAAACTAAGGCCCAGGATTTCCACTGGACTATTTTATCTAATTGCTCTGGAAATTGGGTTTAAGCATTGGTGGTTTTACACTTGCTTTTTGTTCTATACATAGCCATTTATCATCTTGACTTCTCTTAGACTTTCCTCATCTAAGGTTGTATGGGCACAGATGTATGTTTGAGACAGGACTGGGGAGTTTGGTTTAAATGGAGATTTGATCAGCTTGAGTTCTTTTAGGACACAAATAGAGTATACATAATTTGAGTAAATGAAACAAAAATGAACAGAGATCCTACAGCTAAAGATCTTTGGCCTTGGGATGAGTGGGCTGTGACAGGTCTGGAAAGCATATAAAAGATGATTATTTTTCTCTCATCTTTATAATATTTCCAATAACTATGTCATTAAACTACTTACACAACATTAGACATGATTTATCAGGGTTAACTAATGAACAATGAAGTGAGAGTCTCCTGTCTGGCCCGTCTGCATGGTGTGCATAGCAAACAGGTGTGGTTGTGTTCATTCTGGATTTCTGCCTGGTACACATGGGAGAGACGTTAGGAGCTCAGAGAATCAAAGAGCAGTGAAAGGGTGGATGTGAATTCTATATAAAAATGCTAGCAACCTGTTCTTCCTTAAGCTTCTTCAACTTCATTCTCAGAATATTCCTGCCCTTGTGTGATTCTCAATAGGTTTAGAAGCAGAGTGCAAAGGCCTGACAGTAACAGCTGTTAATGACTCCCTGCAGATGAAATAGAAGTCAAGCCAACCTGCACATGTGAAGGAGACTATCAAACAAATGTGTTGGTTTCACTCCTGGATATTTGCAGCAAAAAAGTTATCTATTTGCTGAATAATAGTGACTTTTTACATTTTCGTTATGCCATTCTGTCCAGAACTCTAAGATGTTCTCTTTTCTTATTTGTCCTCTTATTGAAAAGGAAGAAGGAAAAAGCATAAATATTTTCTAGAACATAAATAAATATTAGTTTGCCATGTTTTAGCTATGAAAGTCTCATGGCATCCCAGAAAATCCTCAGTCAAAGGCAAAATGGAATGGCTGGTCACCGTAACTTCTCCAGTGCTATAGCTGGCATTATTTGTGTCACGGTAACACAGAACAGGGCATTCCATGAATCAGAGGTAGAAATACCTGTTGTTATTTTAAAAATTGTATGATATAAACAATTCATGCTTTTTAAGTAAAAATTAGAAAGTACATACATGAACAAATATGTATATAGATAAACCCAAAACAAAATAAGAAAACAAAAACCCATCATGGTCCCATCATGCAGATGTAACCACTTTGCATTGCCTAGGAATATAGTTACATTGTATATTGATAGGTAAATTCATATGTATGGATTTGTGGAATTGTGTGTTTGTGTATATAGACACATATGCACACACAGAGACATACACACTGCTATATTTGATTTTCAATCAACCTAACATGAATATCATTTCATGAGTGTACTATATCTATAACTATAATCATTCTTAAAAGCTGTGTTGTGTCTCATTGTAAAACTTTTCTATGCTGTATTCAACCAATCTCCAATGATTGATATATTAGAGATTTGCTTCTTCACAATATACATACAAACAAGATTTTTGCTCTTAAAAATAGTGCTGCAAATGATTCCATTGTCACATATGATTGACAATTGTCTGATTATTCCTAATGATTTCAATGTTCACAAAGTTGCCTTCTAAAAATCCCAACTCTTTAAAAGTGAGTTTACCTCAAACTAACCTTGAGCCAAGCATTTAGGTTTAAGCGATTTATTTGGCAAACCCAGTTAGGAAAGTGAGACAAAGGAAGAGAATCCATTAATAACTGGTGTGCAAACTGGCTCAATTCCACTGAGGACCTTCTGAGACTCTATGACAGATAGGCAAAGTAGGTAGGCATTTATTTCCTTGCATAATCATTTTAGGGTTACTATTAATGAATGCTGGGTCATTAATTCCCTATCCCCTTCAGACAAAAATCACAATTATAACCAGAGAACACCCTTAGGAAAAGGGACACAGGAAACTATCACATTTATGAGAACTACCTATGGGTGATATCCAATATAGCTCAAGAAGGTCCAGGAAGGTACTCGCAGTGTCTGCTTTACTACCCTTCAGTTTCTTGGTTCTCTTTTTTAATGATTTTGCCTCTGTAATATTCCACTTCCTTGTTTTTCTCACACCCCCTGCTACCTCAACACAATAATTCTTTTTTTTTTCCACAGTGGAACTTATACTGCACCACTAGCTACAACCTATTTTCTCTTCATTCATACCCTTTGAGCCATCATTTTCATCCCTAGTCATCATTATAATCACACTCTTGTATATTTCAAATCCTTTCCCTACTTTTGGTCAAATTATATTTTGATCTAAAGATTTATTTTTGATCAAATTATAGTTTGATCTAGAAATTAACAGTTTGACCTAGAAAAATGTCATTCCTTAATTAAATTCAAATTTGTATCTACTCCATACATGCGATCTTCTGGATAACCATTCCATATTACCTTCCCTTAAATCTTTAATGTCTACCTCGATCCTCGTACTAAGCTAATTATCCTACTTCCCATTTTTTAAAGAAACTTAATCACTCAGAAGAGAACTTTACCAGGCTCCCCCAACAGCAACCTTCCCCCACCTCATCAGTTTCTTGAGGAAGCACATGCTCAATTCTTTACTCTTTGCCTTACATCATCAATTTTTCCCTCTTTGGGATTATTTTCATCGGACACAAACATGATAGTATTTCTTCCATCTTAAAAATACCATCTTGAAACTACATGTTTCTCTAACTTTGTCTTATTTCTTTGCTCCCTTTTATTGTAATAGTCCTCAAAATACTCACTTATACTATACTTACCATCTGCAGTTTTTCTTCCTTATGCAATTTTTAAAATCATGTCAAAGTCTGTCTCCAAATCTCCATCAAACTTTTGTAAATGCCAACAATGACATTCATGTTGCTTAAGCCCAATGGTCAACACTCCCTCCTCATCTTGTTATTTTTTAATTTTATTTTGAAGTATGGGGATTGAACTCAGGGCATTAAGCTTTCTCGGCAAACATTACACAACTGAAGTCACCTTCCTGCTCCTAGTCTCCCCTCTTCATCTTACTTGGCTCTAAGTTCCACTTGAGCCAGTTGGTCACTTGCATTTCCTTGATACATTTCTTTGCTTGGCTTCACGAACAATGTAATTTTTTCTGTTTATCCTATTGTCTCTTAACTCTAAATGTGGAAATTTTCTGGGTACAATTCTTCACTATCATTATTCTCTATTTACACTCAATTCCAACAATACTTTTTTTTTTTGGTGGTACTAGAGTTTGAACTCCAGCGTCTCCCACTTGCCAGGCAGGCACTGTACTTAATGAGCCATGTCCCCAGCTCCCCAAAATCCACTCTTTACATTCATGTCTTTAATCAGGCTCTTGACTTTAAGTACTACATGTCTGTTGGTGAGGTCCAATTTATACCTTTAATCTAAACCTCTTCTTCATATCTAGAATTATATACTCAACTCCCATTCAATGATTCCCCTTGGATAGCAAAAAGGCATATCAAATATATAATGCTCAACTGCAACACTGATCTTCTCATCCCAAATTGCTCCTTCCTTAGTTTCTCCATCTTAATAAATAATAATTCCACCCTTCCAGGTGTTCAGTACACAAATCTTGGAGACATCTATATACGTATCTTTTTTTCACATAGTATAACAGATCTATTGGCAAATCTTATAAACTCCACCTCTCGAATTGTACAATCAGGCTGATTCAAGCTAGTATTATTTCTTGGCTACTATCTGTTGTTACAGCCCTCTAAACTAGTCTTTTCTCCTGGTCTGCCCTCTTGTGATGTTTATTATCAACACCAAGTTCAAAATAATTCTTTAACGATTTGAGTTAGATCAGGTATTCTCTCTTTAAGACCTACTGATACCTTCATAACTCACTCAGTAGAAGCTTATAGGACTTGGTACAGTATGAGTCCACATAATATCCTTAATGACCTCATCATCTCCTCCTATCACACTCCCTACTTCACTCCAACTACACTGACCTCCTAATCATACCTCGGTTGGAGCCCATACATTCCCAGTGTGTCTTCTTGCCCTTTCTGATATCTATACATATCTTACTTTCTCATCTAGTTAGGTAAGTCACTCAAATTTGACTTTCGGAGTCTTTATGATTATTTAAAACCATAATCTCTACTCCCTCATGTCCTCCCACTGCCTATCCCCTTCTGAACTTTGTTTTATCTATAGTACTTACCACATGTGATATTATATTTTTAAAATGTATTCAATTACTTTATGCCTCTCTGTCCTGGAATGTAGGTTTTATAAGAGGAAAAATGTTGTCTGTCTTCTCAGTGCCTAGAAGATGTATTCAGTATTTAATAAATATTCACTCAACAAATGATTGAATGAGGACCAGGTTTGGTCTTACACACAGGTTTTGCTGTTTACTAACCACATGACCTGACACACTCGTAAACCTTCTAACTCTGTGTCCTTGTCTGTACAATCAGTATAGGCAAACTTAATTTATGGTACTATTGGGAATCTTCATGTATGTAAAAGATGCTATTGCAACACATGGCAAGGAGAATATAATCAGTAAATACACACTGAATTGAACGATTTTCCCTAAACAGAGATCACCTAATTTCTTGCAAATTGCAAATTTTATTTCTTCTGCATTTCCCATTCTGCTGCTTGCCCTCACATGTTTCCACATTTGTTTCCTTTTTTCTGCACATTTTGCTATACCAAAAGCAATCATTTACCTTGGGTGGCTCAATTGGGCAATGTAAATGGATTGGTCTCCATTGTCAAATGCCCAGTCTTCTTTCTCCTTCCCTCGGTTCCTTTCTTCCTTCCTTCCTTCCTTCCCTCCTCCCTCCCTCCCTACTTTCCTTCTTCCCTTCCTTCCTTCTTTCTTCTTGTCTTCATTGTCTACCTAAATGACCATATGTAAATAATATAAAAGACTAATAGACTTCAAAGAAACTTTCCCAGGAGCTTAAAATTTAATTATAAAGCTAAAATGCACAGTCTGATATGAAGCACAAGTGACTCAGATCTGGTGTCAGCTGTATGCAGGGAATGAATGCTTTAATTATTACAGATTTAGAGAAAGACCTCTTGGGAGAGAAAACACAATCTTAACCCTGAATGATGGATGGGTATATTGTTTAGAGTAATTAATGTTAACTTCAACAATAAACAAAACCCCAAATAACATGGTCTTAGCACAATAAATATTTGTTTACTGCTTACATTACAGCTTGATGGTAATTGAAGGGCTCTTCGTGGTTCTTCAAGTAATAAAACACATGATCTTACAGGTATGCCATCTGTAATTCCTGACCTCCAAGACCACCAGTCAAGGGAAGAGAAGGCTGGAAGATTCTGTGGAACAACCCTATGTCCAGCAATCACTTCCACTTACAAGCAATTGGTCAAAATTAGACACCAGGACTCATGTACCTGCATGGGGGCAGGATGTTTGATGAGAGCAAGGAGTCTCTAGAGGTGCGTTTAGGTGAAAGGAGAGGAAGGTCACTCTAGTTAGGAGATTAACAGGTACCAAGGTAGAATGCCAGGAAATAGCAGGTGGTGTTTAAGGAGAAGGAAACAATGAAGAAGAAAGCCCTGTGGGAGTGGACTGGGGACTGTGGAAGGATTGTAGCTGACTAAATAATGATATTTATATTAGAGCAATATATGCTTGATGTAGAATATTTGAAAATACCCCAAATGGTAAATAAGTAAATAAAATTACTCACCATCTACTATAAAAAGGAAAAAAATCACTCTTATTTGCCCCATCTTTTTTCTATAGATGGTGTCTGTGCAAACACGCATGCATTTTACTTATTTATTTTTATTTTTCCCTTTCCCCCACCCACCCCCCATTATTTATCAGTTTTCAATACATCTCATTATCTCCTCTACCTGGACAAATGTAACATATTTTGATATTGTTGACTCTGTCATTCTCTTTTCCTTTCCCTCCTCCCCCGAGTTCTGTGGAGTAGTTTTACTTTTAAATTTGTGATCACAAGCTACATAAAATTTTCACCTAGTGTTTATTCACTGGATATTATATCTTCAGTATTTACTTATCCTAGTAAATATTGCTGAAGACCTAATTTTAATGGCTTATTTGATTATATATTGATTCTTTCAATAAATATTTATCAAACATCTGGTAGTGCCAGGTACTATAATCAGCTCTCAGTACACAGCTGATCTATCTGCAAATAGATGCATTTCTTTGTCTTCATAGAACTTATATATTCTGGTTGGAAAACTGAAGAGTACACAAGTAAACATACAAGTGGACATACAAGTTCAGGTTGAGACAGAAGTAAGAGAGAATAAATGAGGAAAGGATATTTAATAAGGAAAGCTTCACAAAAGAAGTGAATCTTAAATTAAGCCCTGAAGCATAATTGCGAGTCTATTGACTGAAGAGTAGAAGGAAGAGCATTTCAGACAGAAGAAACAGCATATGTGATGGTAATAAAGGGATCTCCTAGCTATTGGCCTGGATGGGGAGGCCACTGAAAGTTTGTAAGCAAATCAGTAACATAATCCAGGACATGCTTGTAAGGTCACTCAGACTGCTGGGTGGGGAACTCACCAGAATGCAGCAAAAGTATTTTCAGGGAGATATGTTGGGAAGATACTGCAATGGTTCTAAGAAAGAAATGATGATGCTGGTGACTTACAATGGGATGAGAGTGTAGAAAGAAACAGTTATCAAAACAATGGATATATAATTAGCTCAAGTAGATTTAATGCCTTCAGATTTAAAGGAATTTTGTGTGCTTTGTTTCTGCTAGCCTCTAGAATAAAGTACTTTATAGAGTTAAATGCATAGTATTGACTTTACTCCAGGAGCACTACTTGTATTCTTGGACACTCAGGCCTTTTAGGTGTCATTGCGTGTTTTAGAAACATGCGAAAGCAACAGAACATTGTGACCAGTGCCCAAACATGGAGTTGTTTGTTTCAAGGTATGGAACTAAAGAGCAATGATGAACCATTCTCAGTCTCATCATTACCTGTCAAGCAAGAAGATTCCCGAGACTGGCATGGAAATGTGTGGGTCTGTTGAAGAGAGAGAAACATCTATATGTTTGGGATTACAAGTTCATTAATGAAGCAATGGACCTTTGAGAGAGAGAGATTGCATTTCAGCAATTGTCATAAACAGGTTTGTTTACGAGGAGGACTGTGACCTTGTATGCTGACACAACGGCACACCGTATCTTTTGAGAAGATTACAGTGAGTGTAATTCTGACTTTAATGGGCTTTGGGGAAAGACTCTCAAGTAACCAGTATTTTCCCTTTCTCTCTCAGAAGAGTACAGGCAGGGGATGTGTTGGTATTAGCTGATGGGTAAGGTGTTACTTTTAAGCATATCGACATGAAAAAAGCAGAACAGAAATGAAATTTCCAGAGAGCATGCCCTCAAATTTAGAAGGGACTGCACATCTGCAAACACAAGCAGTAGCTACTTTCCCTCTGTGTGTCTCTTTATCCTTCATCATTCCAACTTCTGTCTTTTTCTCTGAGTTTGTTTGCTTCCTTCCTGTATTTTGTGACCCTACCTTCTCTCTTATCTGGCTTTATATCTCTGCCACAAAGGCTATGTAATTCTGCACACTTTAATTAAATAATAATTCAGTGTCTTTTTTCAAGACATTATGTCAGACCAAAGAAAAAGAAACCTAAACCAAAGATTTAATTCCATAGTCCCTATAAATGCAAAGAAGAATTGTCGTATAAAACTAACAATCATCCAAAATAGAGACTTCCCTGGTGGGTAGAAAAGATGCTTTGCAAGCAGACTGTAATTTCTGTAGCACTCTATACCAGAGTAGCTGAACCTAGATTTCACTCACAGCTGCCTCATTGACTTCCTACTATGTACTTTTATAAGAGCTGAGAATCTACTTCAACCTGGAAAAGGCTTTGAGAGGCAGTATTGTCCATTCCTTGCTTAGTAAGATAGATATGCAGAGAGATGAAGAAAAACATGAGACTCTCTTTTAAGTCTTTCTTCAGGGGAAAACAAAGGAATTGCTCTGAACTTAGGAAAAGAACTTAATAGTACTTCACATATGTTAAACACCTACTCTGTGTCAAAGGCTGTGACAAGCCTTATACCCATATCAATTCATTTCACATGACAACACACCTGTGAAATAGGCAATATCATCCCCTGTTTGCAAATCAGAAAACTGAGGCTTAGTTAAGCCACTTGCCTAAAGTCCCATAATTGGCAAAGGACAGAACCATAATTTACTTTCAAGCTTCAAAGTCCACGTGATTGTGTAGTTCAGTGTGAAGTAGTTCTTGACACACATCAGCCACATTTACTCTTCAAGCAGTTCTCCATAGTAGGCATTATGATCACCACTTTAAGAGTTAGGAAGGTTGAGGTTTAGAAGTTAACTGTTTAACTAAAGTGCCAGCTGGGAAGGGTAATTTTGTATTTATAATCAGGCTTATTGAATATCAAAGTACTTCACTCCTTGGAATATTCTTCTCCTTCCTTATCATACCACTTCCTTGTTCTTTACGGAGAAAATTTTATGTTCTTATGTCCAGTATGGTAGTAAAAATGACAGGAGAAATGATCTTGTTTTTCCTCAGTATCAATCATAAAATCAAAAAAATCATACTTATTGTGATTTAAGGTCTAGTGCGCAGAACTGAAAGAAAGGGATAAATAGGAACTGGTCCCTTCCCTCAAGAAGTAATAGTCTTAATTGAGAAGGAGAAAGTGAGCTTTATGCTAAAGTTAAATGGCTTCTCAAGTCAAAAATAGAAGACATGGTATAAAGCAGACTGTGGTGAATAGCTGCAAGAATGTTATAGTTAAAGTACTGTAGGATTTCAGATGAGGAAGAAAAGGGGAGCAATGGTCACTTGCCTCTGCTTAATGCACCTTCATTTGTTTAAATCCCATCATTTAACCCTTTGAGGATTCCTTATCTGTGAATAAATCTTTTGATCTTTCTTTAGGAATATTACCACGCCTTCCAACATTTCTTTACCTCTCCTCCATCTTTCCTACGTGTCTTAGAAATGCGGCATCTAAAAAGCAATTCCACAATATGAGTGAAGAAAATCTGTTCTTTGAGGTTCTGTGTGAGCTGAGCTTGTCCTTTAGACCATGGAAAAACACTTGGGTAATAGTGAAAAACCACTAGGGGTTTGGGGTGAAGGCATGAACACATATCCCCAGCACCTTTATGGTCCCAAGTTTTATCCTTCCCATCCAAGGGACATTTACCTTTCCAGACATTCTCAGATAGCCTCTGGTATTACAAATCTCCTAACCAATCACAAATACCTAGGAATATGTGTATGAGGCAAGATGAAGGAGGAAGACTGGTGGAATGTGAGATTATTGCTGATGGGGTGAGAAATTGGGAAAGACTTGAAGGCTAAAATCAGCAAACTACAGCTGGAAAGCTCCAAAGTAAATCTTACCTACTTTACCATCTTGCCAGAGACCAAATCTGCTGAAAAGTTCACAGCTGTGGAAAAATAGGCACCATTGTTTTATTTTTTAACCTTCAGTCAAATGTCAGACACAAATCCTATGAGATCAAAAGGTTAGGCCGTCATAAATGCCCCATGTCTCTAATTAAAGGTGACAGAGAGAAGAAAAATAGACATGATAACCTTGAGAAATTCTATCTCCTGAACAGATTTTATGATCCATGTTTCATGAAGAGTCACTCTTGTGTTCCTTCCCATTGTCACCTGATAAGTTCAAGACAACTAGTTGCCAGAAGGCAATTCTCTGTGAAGAAACTGCAAACAGCCTCTGATTCATAAATGCTGGAGGATGTCAGAAACTTTTCCAAGAGCCTTTTGTTCCCTTCTCTGGGTGCACTGTGCTCTGTGTTGGGGAACACAGCCACCAGCCCTCACTGCTCCACAGGGCTATTGACAAGCCAGACATGTGACTCACCCATCCAGTAGGAGAATCTAGGAGGCCTTTGCAAAGGACAAGCAGGCATCACACAAGATCTGTAGTCACACCAAGGTGTAGGAAGAGGATTGAAGTGCTGGACCCTGAAGCAAGAGACTGAGTTTCAGAAGATTTGCTATTGTCTTTTAAACTCATTCCTTTTGGGATGTGCTAGTTATATTATGGCACATACCAAAGGGGGGTTGGATGTTTAAGATAATTTCTGCTAGAATATATCAGGAAAATAGCATATTTTAAAAATTAGTTGTTGAAACTATGCCTTCCTCTGCCCAAGGAGGAATGAGTTTACAGGGTGGAGGTAGGCCAGGGAACACAAAGAGAACCAAGTGGTAGTTTCAGTAGAGTTATCCAGACCCTGACAATACTCTTTTTGTTTTGGTTGCCACAGATATTAAGTTTGAACTTTCATGAAGCACATTGTTCCAAATTCAATTTTATATGATCTGTGCTATGAATACAACAGTTGCTCATTAAAGGTTGGATGGATGAATGACTGGCTTGCTTCAGGAGTTGCTAGATATTTTCCCCAAAGTGGTGGCCCAATCAACCATAGCAGGTCATGTTTAGAGACCATGGAGATGACCCAGTCCAGGCATGACAGCAGCAAACTGCCTGGAGGTATATCATCCTAGAAATTATTTCCATCTGAAACTCCTCAAAGCACATCAAAATCTCACACTGGCTGTGCTTGCTGCATTCTTCATCACCCGTGTCCTCGTCTACTTTTGCTCAAGCCCATCTCAAAGCTGGTTCAGTGTGTAATCTTGCTGGCTGTATGATTACTGATGACTGACGGCCATTCACTGAGAACATCAGGTCTGCCTGTAGCCTGGTTGTGCATGGATGCTTCACAATGACAGGACGAAGCGCTAAAGTTTCTCCAGGGACAGCCCACGTTCAGGATGTGTGTCTGAGATACTGTCAGACACAGCAGCCAGGGGACTGGCTACTAGGCACTGATGCCTCCTGTGCATGAAGAGAATCACAGAAAAAAATCACCACGGTCTACTCGTAGGCCAGTTTCCAAGGGCTTCCTGGTGCAGGAGTGTGGCTCCTCCCTCTGTCTGTCTGGCCAAGAAGATGTGTGTCAGAGGCAAAGAACTCCATCTGTCTGACCTCCTTTATTTTGAGTGGTGTTTACATAGTAATTAAATGTGTTATCTCCCGCCAAAGCCCAGCTGGATGCTTTGTAGACATACAACACCCTCTTGTCTATGTCCAGGGATTAAACTTCCTGAAGCAAATATTTGACAGGAAATATGAGGAATTAAGGAAGCAGGAAAGTAACTGAATGCTTGCAGCTTTTGGAACCATCAAAATACTCAAGCTTTAGCTTCTGATGGAAGAATCAGCCTACCGAATTCATAAGTGGGATTATCAGATAGTTTCTTACCACTGAACAAGTTAGATTCAAAAGAATGTTTTATTCTTAGGAACTCTTGACTTTCAGTTGTAAGGCATAGTTCATGATGATGAATATTAAGACTTCAAAGAAAAATATAGGTCTTGACTTGATTTTTTCTGCTTATAACTGAAGAAGAGATTCATCCATTTTTTCCAAATGGAACTGGTTTGGGAGAAAACTCACAGATCCTTTGTGGATCCCACTAACCAACCTTGTAAACTGAAGTTAGTGGGATAAGAGGAGGTGTTAATTCCTGTTGTTAACATCCCCTCTGTCTTGTTTTCCTACCTCCTGCCCTCCTCCCCTGGGCTCTCAGCCTTGGGGCACCCAAGGAAAAGTATCCCTTTTTCATTTGCCAGCTGGGCTGACAATTCTTCAGGAGGAAAGAAGTAGGGTCATCTAGAGTAAACTTCTGATCCCTGCTATTGAAGGCAGTAACAAGAAATGATAGACCTACGGGACAGAGATAATTGGTCTGGTTCAGATGGACCCAGATCACTGTAATTTAGGTCCTTGGTGAATATCAATGGACCTATGTGCCCATTTTGTCCTATGTGTTCTATCACCTTGCTGGGCAGGTAGAAGGTGACTTCCTCACATTTCTTCAGCAAACATATGGATCAATTCTGAGAAGGGCTGACATGAAACCAGTGTATCTCTTTCTTGATCTGATTCTCTTCCTGTTCTTCCTGTCTGGTTACCCAGCAATGTCCTGCCTGCCATTGGTTATTAATGATCCTCTTCTCATTTTGGCCAGTTTCCTAAAATCTTTAGCCACCACAGAGATTGTGTCTCTTCCAGAAATCCTAGTGTTAGTACAGGCCTGTTGCCAATGACTCCTGTGGATATAAGGTCATTAAGAATTATACAATGATAGAGATCACTCACACTGACACTTTAGTTTATAGAATGGGACACAGAAGCCAGAGTGCTGTAATGCATTACCCAAATTCAAATGGATAATTGTGGCTGAACAAAGATGAGACTCTAGCTGTTTTGACTCCCAAATCACTGATGATTCTTATCATTTAATTCCCTATCAGCTCCTTTCGTTGCGTCTGTTTCAAACTCCACATTTAAACTTCTCCTGCCTTCCTATGTTCACTCACTCCAGCACTTGCAACTCATTTTTATCCATCTTGTTTTCTATTCTGTGCCGTGTCCTACCCTGTTTCCTTCTCCCCTTTCTCCTGGCTTTCCTGAATACCAGTCTGTGTTGTTCAGTCCCCTTTAGGAAGGCACACAGATTTTGGTGAATAGAAATAAACTCAAGACACTTTGCCACTATGGCCTGAAGGAAGTCATGAAGAAGCAGTTCTTCCAGGAGATATTTCTAATGTGTCTGCTATAATTGTGGCTGAAATTTTAATATCAAAGGTTAAAGTATCATGGTTTTCCTTATATTTTATTTGCAATTACCTTTGGGAAGAGAACATATCAGAGCCTGCTTAGGGCAGTACTTCCTAACCCAGATTATGCTACTTAGTGGTGCTATCTAAATGTACTATCTTGGATGCCAGGAGTCAAAAAAGAAAAAGATGTATATAAGCAGGTGGAATGGAGTGGGGTGGATAGAGATGAGCCCAAAGGAGAATCAATGGGGAGGGCTAAATAATGTATGAATGAGGTGGTAGAGAGCACTATTTAGAGAAAAAAAAATTTCAAGCTTGAGTGTTCTGGTGTAAATAGAAGGCAGGTGAGGAAGTTTAGGTTCAAGGACAACCAGAAATGGACTGGAGGTGTGTGATAGGAGCCAGGGTAAATACAAGGGCTCTCAAGGTCAAAGTGGTGGTTTTGAGGGTCAGAAAGACTGAAGCAGGACTGCAGTATTGGGCCTCAAAAGTACTTGTTTTCAACTTTCACATTACTTACTTGACTTTGAACACGTAATTGCTCTTGTTTTGGCCTCAGTTTCCTTAACTGTAAAGTGAGATGATTAGACTTGATTATATGTCTCAAGGTCCTGACTTCTATCTCTGTTCAAGCCAAATTCGTTCATACTGCAGTCACCTCGAACAATCTGTCCTGGTGCAACTTCCTTTTGGCTTTAGCATAAAGGAGCTACATCATATCCTTTCACTATATTGAGTAAATCCAAACATCTTTTTGAAGCCTCAGTTTATTGAAAGAGCAAAGTCCTAGGGGCCTCAACCTCTAATGGAATCACTCCTACCATCGCCCCTTCCTTTTCTCTAACTCATCCCCTATCCCTAGCAGGTTGAACTCATTTAACGTGTAAATGATAGCAAATCAGGAACCTCCTGCTGCTTATAATGATAACACTTCCTGTAATTTGCATGATAAAATTCAACTGATTTCAGATAGCATTTGTCAGGACAGATAGGTGACACCATGGCTCCATGAGAGGAATAAATTACCACTTCAAGTTCTGTGCCAGAGCAGTTGTGGATTCGGATTGGTTGACATTCAGCCCCAAACAAAAGCACAAAGGCTTGTCTAATGGAGCAATGAGAAAGGATATCTAGGAAATATTAACAAGTTTCGAATGGTAATTTATGCAAATACACGCCATAACTCAGCTGAAGAGGTTCAGCTTATACCTATAGAAGAGTGCTGCACTAGCCAAGGATTTTATGGAACTGATACTACCTCATTACATCTCAGGGGTTGTGGGTTTCCATACAAATGAGCACTGGAGAGACCTAGGGTGACAATTAGTCCCCAGACCACCTGCATCGGAATCACCACGGGATACCTATTAAATGCAGTTTCCAAGGGCTCTATTCCAGACCCCTTGAATCTGAAGCTCTTAGAATAGGGCCTGAAAATCTGCATCTTAATAAGCACTTTTTCCCAGGTAGTTTTTATATACTCTGAGTTAGACCATCTTTCTGTGTCTAGCCTCCCATGGTCACGACTGTCAAAATCTAGGTCACACCACAGCAGCCACTCACTTCATTGTATGAACTGAGTAAGTCACTTCACTTTTATCAACTTCAAGTTCCTTATTCATAACATAAGCAGCAGACTCAATTACTTCTTAAGTGTTTCAGGCCTTGATTCTTTTTTTTTTGAAACAGGAGCCAACTATGCAGGCCTAACAAAGTATTTGTGCAGGTGACCAGGTAGCGAACTATCCCAGATGGACTGTACAGCCATATCTTTCTGGAGTTCTGCAGCCTCCAAGGCACAAGGAAGGCAGCATAGATCCCCATCCATCTTTGCCTCCCCAGTTTCTGGCCCCACCCATCTCCTTTTTAATCTGGAAGCCATGCTTACTCTACTACTTCTACCAGCGCATTTTACCTAGACTCAAATCTTTTCTCTTATCAATGGCTTAGGGATTTGCAAGCATTTTAAGCCACTATGCTTTAAATTTGTTTTTCTTTTGAAGACTGGCTGTTTCCCACTCTTTAGTGTCTCTTCTAAATTATAATTTGGGTATTTAATTCATTAAAATACATCCAACACCTACAATAGCACTGTTCACCTAGTAGATTCTTAATAAATATTCATTAAATGGGAGAACACAAGACAATCACTTCCTAAAATAGAAAATGGGAGTGGGGAGGTAGAAGGTAGCACTAATACATTTTAATAGCTCAATATTTTAGCACATAAAACTGACATTCATTTACACGCAAGCATGCTCAAGATTTCTACAGGTTATCACATTTATTACTTAATGTCTAAGGGGCAGGTATTCATAAATGCTTTTCACTTCAGGAAATTGGGCTTAGCTAGGATACAATACTTATCCAACTCTTTAGCACAAGGTTTGTTTGATAATATAACCCATAACAGTTCCTTCTCAGTGCTGTATTTCTCAAGGCAGAACCCAGCAAAAAAAAAAAAGTTAACCAACTGTTTCCCTATTTTATTGTTATTCTTTTTTTATCTGAAACTGGTTTCTCCACTTTCTTAAATGACTAAAAGAGAGCTTGAAACATTTTTTTTTAATTGGTGCTAAGCTGTTTATAGAACTAAGGTGGCCAACAGCCAAAGAGTGACTGAGCCATGACCTCGGGAGAGAGTATGTCAAGCCAAAGCCTTCTCCAGCATAGTTGTGATGAAGTACCAAACTCAGGAGACCAACCTACCATGCTGCAGTGTAGGACCTGGTGCAATTTCTTGGGGGCTAATGTCTTCTCTATTCTTCCAAATTTTTCCAGACTGCAATTTTTATCACATATCTCATGCATTTTCTCTAGGTGTTTCCTCCTGCACTTTTCACAATTGCTCAGGTTCTTTTTGCTTTGGGAATGATTGAAATTGAATGTGGCAATGCAAATAAAGGGAAAGCACTCCATAGAGGAATTGACCTGGGCAAAGGCTCTAAGTGGCTCTAACAGTCCTGGTGATGCAATGAAGAAGTTGTACATCCTAAAGTATGGCTTCCCAATTAGTTACTCAGAAACCCCTTTCCTTATTTCTTTCTTCTCCTTTTTCTTTTTTGTCTCTATATGGCTCAATTACAAACTCACCAAGAGAGGATTTCACTATTCAATTGGCCTTATCATTCCTGCTCAGCATCCATCTAGGATCCATCCTGCTCAGTACTCCATCTAGGCCAGTCAAGAGACCAACATTTGCCCATTTGCAGGGTCAGTTTTCCACAGAATAGTTGTGTGCATGGCAGGCCTTCAGTCCTGGAGAGTTTCCTCTGCACTATCTTCTCCTCTTGCTAAGCTGGAATCATGGCCACTAAGCATGTACAAGGGACAGTCAGTCATACCAGAGCTAAAAGGTATCGAGGAAGATATTGGTATGAGTGGTGGTGGTGGTGGTGGTGGTGGTGTGTGTAGATGGGGGTGATGGTGGAAGGATTAGTGAGGAGTGAAGAGCAGGGGGAGAGAACATTATTTAGGCAAAGTGGAAATATAATAAGATGGCCCACACTTGACCAGCTGCTGACCTTTGTATTGACAGGTGGACAAAGAAATTTCCTCTAGGCTCTGAGCCTCCAAACTCAAACTTAAGCCACAATTCCCTTGAATCCTGCCACCTCTTTCTCATAAGGCATCAGGTTGGCAACTGCACTCATGATTTTTATGAGGAAGAAGGTGTCTATCAATGGCAAGAGGCCTTACTAGGACACATGTACACCCACAGCAGCTTCCTTCAGTTTTTCCTAAGCTCAGAGTCATCTTGAGTCCAAAGCTATCTTTTCCTCAGTCCAAATTCTCTGCCTTGCTTGTACTCCATTGCATCTCTATTCTGGTCTTTAGCTTGCCTTTCTTAAGTTGCAGCAAAGCCTGGTTTCACCACTTTTCTCCTCGAATCTTTACTGTGACTTTTCTCTTTGCTCCCCACAGGCCCACTGCCTGGGCTGTCTTTGTTCTTCTCACAAAGGGAGTTGTCAGTATTGAAGGCTCTTTTCAAGAAAACAGAGAGGAGGCTCTTGTTTTTCTAAGTCGCAGTCAGATGCATTATTTGCTCTTCCAGGCATGCGGTACACATAAATAACTCCATAGAGAGTATCACATATTCATGGGCTAGTATGAATGTGGGGGTGGGGTGGGGGAGATGACACAATTCAACACAGAAGGAAAATAAAGCAAAAACGAAGGAGAAAGGAGCAGCAGAAGAGAAAGAGTAGGAGCCAAAGGGATTATGAACTTGGGCCAAGGAGCTATTAGTTATGGTGCCAGAGGCCCCAAGATTTCAGTACCTTGTGCTTGGGTTAGTGTTTTTACTGTCAGGACTTCTCAAGGACCCCCTCAGCTCAAGCTCAAGGATTCAGTGGGTGTTTGAGCACCGTTGTTCAGTATGTTGTACAGAATGACATCCATCAAATGCCCCTTTGGGCTCCTTTTGGGGCTGATGAAATTAGAGTTGTCAGTGTAGAGAGAAGCAGTTCAGCAGAGGCAGTGACCAGGAGGTCAGCCCGAGGAGGTAAAGACACAGCATACAACCTCTCCTGGGCAGTTTTACCAGGTGCCAAGCCTAGTGCCCCAAGGGCAGTGATTTAGCCTTCACTTTTCATTTGTCACCCCTACTTCATTTCTGTCCTTACTGAAGTGTTCTAGTGACAGAAAAATGAGTGAGATGGTCACCTCCCCTGCAGTGGGGGCTGATGCCAAGTTCACACATCACCATCAGGACCAGATTTGGCTTTGCCAGCTTTTTCACACCCTGTACAGCTCCTCTGAACACCCTTAGATGATCTGATTCTGACTGACATAAGCTGTGCTCGGGGACTGGCACTTAGTCCATGTGCAATGCTGGCTCTATGACCACACTAGCGAGCACCACTGACAGGGAGGACAATTAACCAATGCCAGCCACTACTTTTCTTCCCCACAGCACTTGACACTGCCAGCAGAAGGCATTTTGCACATTATTAACAACAACAATTAATTGGGAGTAATCGACTGTGGAAGGAAGTCAGTTGGGGAGGTAGGGACAACCTAACCTTACATTCCTAGGGCCAGGTTCCCAGGTCAAGCAATCAGTGAGCTGAGAAGGAATCACATCTTGAGTTCATGAAATGCTGGTTTGGTAATGGACCCCAAATTGCAATGCCTGACAAATTCTTCCTGTTGGATTTAGCTTATGATTCTGAAAGGAGAGTCATTTCTTTAGTGTGTGAAGCTACTAGTACACAGGTCCACCATTAAAGTTGGGAATGGCATTCATTGTGTGATTTGAGGCCACTTTTATAATTCTACCAAAAGGTAACTTGCCTAGATTAAGTAATAGTTCTTGTAACTTATTGTTGGAGATCCAGTATTTAAGATATTAATTCCTGCTAAAATGCGAAGAGGTTGAGGGAAGAATAGCACCAATGAACATTACGTTAGTGTGATCAGAACAATAGTAATAAAAAGCCAACATTGAGCATGGTGTCATTATCATTGTCACCATCATCATTACCATCACCACCACCATCACCATCACCACCAAGTAGTTAATATGCAGAGACAGTTATTCCAGGCGCTGTTTTTAAGCACTTGATGTGCAGGGCTCCTGTAATCTTCATTACAGTGCTCTGAGGCAGGTATCCCTATTGTCTGCATTTCACAAATGATGAAACTGGAGCTGAGTATTTATGTTAGTTGGCTAAGGCTTCCAGCCGGCAAGTGTAGACACTGGAATTCTATCCAGCAGGGTCTGCTAAATGCTCCAGGGTCCACGACACTAGCCATCCTGTCGCTGGAGCAGAGCAAATAGATAAGTCTTTACTTCAATCCTGTGTTTCTATGACTTTAGACATCGCTAAGGTTGATTCCATATTTATGATAACAAAATACAAACCCAAATGGAACCCAGGGGGCAAGGGGAGTGAGGAAAGGGAGGTGCCCGGTGCAAAATTTAAGGAGGCAACCACTTCAAGGTTATGCATGATTAAACCCTGCACTCGCAATCCCAGGTGTGTAGATACCTTTTTGTTTTGCATCCTGAACCAGCAGGTGCCTTCCTAGCCTCTTAACAGCCTTAGCCGTGGTTGCAAAGGCTAAATGTATGGCCTAGAGTGTGCTCTTAAACACTAATTTCCTTCTTTTTCTTAAGTCTAATGTTGCAAGATACTTCTTGGAGAACATAGTTGATTACAAGAAAGAGAAGAGATCACAAAGACCTTCTGTTTTTGAACTGGGGTATGAAGCAGGAGTAAGGGAATTGGGAGGACCCTAATGACAAATTTCACGATTTAATTAGACCCTGCTTTGCTTCACTCACTTCATGTCTTGATCCTTCTCTGGAACCCATCTACAGCTTTTCTCCTCATGTGGTATAAGTCTCATATCCAATTAGTGGAGAACAAATGTATCTGCTGTCCTCTCAGTTACTGATCCTGTGGGACACTGACAAGTTATGCATGTCCCCCCTACCCCAGCCCTTGTACAGTTACATTAGTTCTCCACAGGGAACCCACATGCACCCTATCAGCAAACGGGCCTCTCACTAAGGGGTATATGTCATGTAAGCAAAATTACACTTCAGAACAACAACCATGGATTAAGGGGACATTGTGGATCATTTTGCCAAATCTTTTCATTTCCAAATGTTGCACTCAAGACCCAGGGGAGAGGAATGGCTCAAGCACTGTCTATAGGTTATTGTCCCCACAAATAAAGCTGGATCATCTGCATCCGTTCTCCTCAATGATGTGGTTCTGGTTTTATGTTGTTTTCTATATCATGAAAACCACATGCTACTAGCAAGGCTAAAAATGGATGCTCCAGGGCAAAAATCCTGCTTTAAACAACTCATCCTTTCCCTTTCTAGAGAAAACTACTCAAAGAAACTTCCAAGATGAACTCACCTTCCTTCCCTGTCCAGGAATTCTAAATTAATCTATCAAAAGCCTTCATGGAAGAATAAACTCTGTGTTCTGCACCTCTTCTTGCTGGATTGGGGATGGAATAAGTGATCTCTCTCTCTCCTCTCTCTCCTCCACATACCCCCATTCTTTGAGGAGGGGCATTCTGTGTTGTGTGTGTATAAATAAGGGTTGATTTTGTGGTAACAGATACAAAGCAGTTTCTCTTCCTGTTACAGCAAATTGCAACATTTTCTATTTCAAGAGGCTAGCACGGTGCATAGCACAGTCCATGATTAGTCTCTAAGCATCTACTTGTCCTCTCCTGTCATCATGCATTCCCAGCACTAGAGCCCTAGAGAGAAAGCTGGGATGGTCTTAACCATACGGATGCTGCCAGCATAGCATGACAATTACGCTTTAAGGGACTATTGCTTTATGCGTCTTTCTCCACCTTCCCCATCTTCCTAATGATGACATAGCACATGCCACTTCTGTTCTCTTTTCCCTCTGGTTACAAACTGACTCCTAGGAGTCTGGTTACTTGCTAACTACTAATGAAGTGTGATCTGATGGAGCCCCCTAACCTTGAGGATGCTCTGATCCACTGAGACCTGGAGCTTTGTATTCAACTGGGTGTTTAAGATACTGTCCTCTTAGGGTTACAACTTTTGAGAAAGTGACAGAGTCAGCATGGACCTCAGATACTGAGTTCTGAGAGAAATTCTTTGCTAATACCATCATCCATCTCAGATAATTTCTCGATCACAGTGATTCAGACAATCCAAGCAGAATTCCAAGCCAAGTAAAATCATGTTCTCTTCTTGGCACCAAATGATCTCAGAAACTGGGAGAATTACCTTTATTCATCACTCACCCAGTATATCTCCATGTATGGAAAGGTATTCTGATAATATAGTTCATTCGGCCTTGATAATCCAAAAACAGTTCCATCAACACTCCTTGTAAATTAACTTTGCAATCACTCTATGAAGTTATTTCTATTATCTTCATATTTTTTTTCATTTAAAAAAATGATTGGGACAAAGTCATATGGTTAATACGAGGCAGGATTGGGACTTAACAAAAACCAGGTGTGTTGATTTCATGTTGTTACAGAGTGACACTAGATGTACTTTCAGATTCTTCCTCAACATGGTCTGGTGCCCTGCTAGTCAAAGCATGGTCCACAGACCAGCAATATGGCTGTCACCTGAGAGAGCTTGCTAGAAGCACAGAATCAGGATTTCAGTTCTCAGCCTGCATTTCAACAAGATTCCCAGGTAATTCCTATGAACGCTGAAGTGGGTGAAACCACTGTGCAATAAAAATCTAGTATGTACTCCACGTGTGATTGTAAATTTTCTTATAGCAACATTAAAAAGTAAAAAGAAGTGGGTGAGATCAGTTTTAACTTTCGTAACGTATTTTAAATCCAAGTATAGAAAGTTTTATCATCTCAACCTGTGTCAATATAAAAAACTGATGAATGCAAAATAGCACTTCATTCCTTTTTTGTACTAAGTCTTTGGAATCTGATGTGTTTGGCACTTTGGCATCTCAGTTCATTGACTCAGTGACCATAGGGACACTGTTGCTCTTGTGCAGCATTCTCAAACTTTAGTGAAGATCAGAATTAATTTGGAAGGCTTGGTAGGTCGTAAGGGTCTGGATTTAGAGAAGAGAAACTATGAGGACTCTGGTACATAGGAGGAAAATAAAATCACATCCAAAATAAAAACATAGGTTTCTCAAGCTGTCAGATGCAGTGGGGAAGGCCGTTCTCTGGGGACTAGAAATAGTTCTCTGCTGGAAGACAAATCGGTAGGCAGATCTGACCATGTGTTTACCTGATTAGGAAAGAACACTGATTATAATGTTACTACTGTACTAAAGATTATCTTCAGAGAGCACAGCCAGACACTTACAGGCCTACTTGACATTTCCCTCACACCATCTTTTACCATGTCTGTATCTTCTTCCTTGAAGACTGCCTTGAGTTTCCCCCTAACCTCCTCTCTCCATTCCCTCTCTTCTGTGCCACAGAGAAGCCCCCTAGTAGGTCTCTCTGCTCAGAGGCTTTTCCTATCCCCAATTCATTCTGCACACTGCCTCCAGAAAGACCCTTTAAAAAAAAAAACCCACTCATGCCTCTCCTTTGATTTAAACAACATTAAAGTTTCCTTTTGCCTTCAGAACAAAATGTAACCTGTTCCCCTGACCTTCTAGGCACTCTGTGACACCCTCTGCCCATTCTCTGGCCACATACATACAAATCTGCCCTCAGCGTCCTACTCAGGACAATAACCTCTTTCTCCTTTTGAACAAGAAATGGATAAGCCCTTTTCTTACCCTCAGCCTTCACACTGGCGGTCACCCTGCTTGGAATTCTTTCTCCTCTGATTTGCTGGGCTAGTTGTTTCTTTCTTTAACTCTCAGTTTAAATGGCACTTCCTCCTAGAAGGCTTATTTGAGCACCCTATGCAAAGTAGCATTCATACTTCTAGTCATCTTTATAGTACTTGGATCATTTCTCTCATGCCACCTAGCAGAATTTGTTATGATATGGTGCTTACTGCTCGAGACTGGTCTGCCT
The DNA here is from genome assembly GCF_047511655.1 of Castor canadensis. NCBI lineage: Eukaryota > Metazoa > Chordata > Mammalia > Rodentia > Castoridae > Castor > Castor canadensis. The sequence continues at coordinate 124,062,984 of NC_133396.1, forward strand.
TTATAGTCCATAAGCAACAAGGGGAAGCAATGGCAAATTTGGATCATTTCATCTTCATGCTAACCCAGCTCAGTGTCCAGCACAGGCTAGGGTAGATCTTCATGTGTCTATTGGTTAATTGAATAATTGTGTCATGTAAATAAATAGCAAAGACACAAGAGTAGAAAAATCTCTTGTACATGCTTCCAATTGCTCGTAGCCATTGTTTGGTAGCAGCAGAGAGAGGGGGCTCAACAGTATAAATATCAACATAGCCATGGTCAGAAACTGTCCAAGAAAACAGAAAAATGGACAAGGCCAGGCTGGCTACACTGTGAGGGTCAATGTGAAGAAGAAAATGTATCATTTACTCATAAGGAGAGGCCAGCTTGTGACACTGAGGGCAATTTTCATTGTCTTTATTTGGGCAACAGGTAGAACCCAATCACTCCTTTGCCATTTTAAATTAAATTGAATCCCATATGTTTGCTTACTATAGAATTTTATTTTTTAGACTCCAGCTATAATTCTGGATGTATCCGGTTTCTTTCTATAGTCAGATCATAGTTATTGATTCACATATCTTTGCTCCTTCCATGTTTAGGTGCAGACAGTATACAATCTCAGGCCAGAGTGATTGCCTCCCATCTAGAGGGGGGGGTTGCTTGAGAAATCCCAGGAGCAGCTCAGCATGGTCCTCCTTTCCACTGCTGCTCATCCAGGCCTGGCTGCAGAGCATCAGTTGGGGGCTTCATTGCCTGAGACATAGGTTCTAATAAATCAGCTGGAATCCCACAGAGGGGCTCTACCAATTCAGCCATTTAGATGTGAGCAGACCAGAACCGGAGCTAACCCATTCTTCATCCTGCCTGGTGCTTCTCTTCTCTGGAGGTGCCTTTTGTTGTGCCTGGACTAAAACAGAGTCCTGGAGCCTGTGCTATTGTGAGCCTCCAAGCTGGCTGTATGTGTGAAGGGGGGGAGGGGAGACACATGTTCGTATGCCTTTGCTCCCTCCTTTCCCTTTCTTTTTTTTATTATCATTAATAATGAAATATTGAGACCAGGCTGCTAATGAGTCTAAACTCCCTCCTGTTAGTTTATTTTTCGCCTTCAGACTGTCACTTCAGAGTAAATTACTTTTCTCTGCATCTTGTTCCAGTAATATCACACTAGCGTGACCCTCCCCCTCCCAACCCTGTTCTAATCTCAGGGTTATTCAGTTTCCCTCACTGCAGTTTGCTAAGCAAGGGAGGTCGTCCCATCTATCATACTTAAGCCTGCACAATGTGTCCCCTCCTGCAATTGAGACATCATTCTTGTTGCACTGAATCGAGTCAGGTTTTAAATACTTACACAATAGACATAGATATAACCCATAAATAAGTAAATAAGTAACATATAGCTATACCTGTATATTATTTCTTGAGTTCTGTAGGAAAACGATTTAGGGACCGTGAGCACAGTGAGACCTGTTTTGGGGGGAGGGAGCCAAATAAACAGACACACTGCATTTACTGCATTGGCCGCATCTGCTCAGCTCTGGCTCCTGTTCATTTCATGGCATGCTAAGCATTTCCTTGTCAATAGGGAGATGTCAGGATGTGAAAACAACCGACATTAAGTGGATATTTTGTGCCAGCATGACAGCAAGTGTTTCAAATATGCTTTTGTCTTCTGTTCAAAGATGCTAAAGTGGCCTTCAAACAGCCACAATTTCTTCAGGTTTCCTCTGCCATCTGTGAATACAAAGATGTCAGTCCTGGCTTCACTATGTTTCATTTCTTTCCTGTTTCTTTTCTCTCTTTCCTGTCTTCATGCTCCTTAAAAATTAGGGTTCATATGCCTTAGTTTATATCCTAGCTTTGCCACCTACTATGTGACCTTGGACAAGTAATTGAGTCTCTCTATGTCTATATGCTGGCAATGACCGTAAATAATTTTATATCTTTATAATGTTTTGAAGACTAAACGTATCGACACACGTGATGTTCTTAATTCAATGCTTCATTGAATTATAGATGCTTGATAGATTTTATAGATGCTTGATAGATTTTTTTTGTCATCTTCCTTTCTTCTTTTGCTCTTCTTTCCTTTTTACCACTAGGAATTCTGACCAATTCTGAAGTCAGAGGAAAGGCTTTCATTAATCATCCTTGTCTATTCTACATACAACAGAATGTTCTTCCACTGTTGTCACTGATATTCACAGTGTTGTGTAGAAACATTAGAACCTGAACAGTAGGGAAAGTGTCAGTAATAGTGATCCAGCACAGATTTTTTTTTTGCCTTAATTAGATTTTTAAAATATTTCATTAAAATATCATTTATCTTGATTATTGAGCTTTCTGGCAACACCTTAATTCTGTGCCTAAATAGAGTGCGTTTTGGGCCTTACTTTCTTACCTTAGCCCCAGCCCTGGCTGTCACAGAGACCAATTATCTTCTAGTCCCTCATCTTTTCCTTTAGGTTGTGTGTATACTCTTGTGACAGTATATTCCTTCTTGATGAAGGGCTACCCTCCTGGCATTGGACATTCAAGGGAAAGGAAGGTCAATTTTACACAGAAAGGAAGATTTCTTTGGATTGAACATGGGTTAAAAGCAGGCATAAAATCACATTTGAGATCTATATGACCTAGAGGTTAGGCTTTCTAGTCTCCCCAGCTGATCCTTGAACTCTTATCTTACCTCCCTGGATAGGACATGAGTAGGGGCCAGCCTGGAGGTGAGGTTATTTATGAACCTGACCCTTGGGTGCAAGATGGTGCCGATGGAAGGATCAAACAACAGAACTCAAATGCTGTAGCTTTTTCTTTCTCATTTCCATCCAATGAGTAAGACTGCCCCTTGGGATTAAGCACATGCTGTGTCCCATGTCCAGGAAGGAACTGTGCAGTATTTGTTCCTTACAGTCCTTTTTGTTTAAGAATAAAAGGGCAACGGTTGGTCAAAGAAGAGGCTAACTGTGCTTGTTTCCAGGATCCCTTGCTAACAGTACCATCTACCATGTTGTCACAGCCACTTCCCCTGAGTGCTCAGGACACCGTTGAAAAATTATGCAATAATTTCCAAGCTTTAAGGTTCTGGGGGTAGTCCTAATGCCTTTAAATATGTCCTTAAAAAGCTACCTTGTATTCAATGTTGAGATGATTCTATCTCTTGCCATCCTGCATAAATCCTGTAGCTAACCCTACCATAATGGTCAAAAATAGGCAGTGTTCAGACTTGATATCACACAAACCACTAAGTAAGCTTAATGATTATTAACCTAATACAAGTCCTTTTCTTTTCTTCTTTTTTCTTCTTAAAATTGATTCTGGCTTGAAGCAAGGTGTCAGTAATGCCTTTGCTCCAATTTGCTCTTCCAATGTTTGCAAATATGCCTGAAGAATAAATTAAAATGTCAAAACTTGAAGCATAGGGCCATTTACTTCTGTAAACATGCCTCAAGGTCTGTCCAAATGCAAAAATGTCTAGAATATTGGTCTTCAAACTTCAGCATGCATTAGAACCACCAGGAGGACTTATTGTTCCAAAATGGTTGGGCCCCACCTTTAGAGTTCCTGATTCAGTAAGTCTGGAGGGAGATCCAATAATTTTCATTTTTAACATGTTTCCATGTGTGTTGGTTGATCTTGGTTGTTAAGTTGACTGGATTGAGAGACACTTAAGAAAACTATCCCTGAGAAGAGAATCAATGGCTACACCTGACCATGTGGTTTAGAAACCTTTGGAACTACTGTGTGGGAGGAATTTGGAAGTTTGGAAAACCAGGCTAGAGAAAGCTTAGCATGCAGCAAGCAGGGCTTAGTGGATGATTTTGATAATGGCTCAGAAGACCAGAATGCTGATGGAAATGGGGACAGTAAAGATTTTGCTGGTGAGGTTTCAAATGAACATAAAGACTCTATTGGGAATTAGATTAGAGGGCATCCAGGTTACACTTTGGTAAACAACTAAAATGTATTTTATCCAAGACTTTGTGGAGGCTGAGTTTAAAGGTGATAGATAGTTTATCTGGTGGAGGAAATTTCAAGGCAGCCAAGTATTCAGACAGTTGCCTGGATATTGTTAGCTGTTTTAAGTCAGATTTACAGTGAGAATGAGGAACAAAAAGCAGCAGAAAAGATTTGGAAAAACTTGCAATTTGGCCAGAAAAGAATGAGAATGTGTGTGTGTGTGTGTGTGTGTGTGTGTGTGTGTGTGTGTGTGTGTGTGTGTGTATTTCCAGTCAAGGACAGTCAATAGCTAAAGAGATTGGTATCTTTAAAAAGAAGTCCAGAACTTTTTCAATGGAACAATAGGAAATATGCCCATCACTGTCTCAAAGGTGTAAAATATATACTCTTTCAAAGATTTTTATTGAGAAGAGAGCCCCAGGGCACCCTGCTTGTGCCTGGTCACCCAGGGGCCAGGCTATTTCTCAGGCGTTCATTTCCGCATATTCAACCATAAGGCACTCAAAAACCACTCAGTCATTGTTTGAGTGGGCCCTGTTACACTCTCACCAGTGGCAGAACTTGATGGTATCCACATTTTATAAGCATGCAGAATTCAAGAGTTATGAGGTCATAAAGGCTTCCACTGAGATTTCAAAAGAAAGTCTGAGAGGCCAAACAGTGTATGGCAACCTTTGATAGGGTAATGCACAGTGAAGTCATGAGAGTGAAGCCCAAGTTGCAATGGAGACCCTAGGAAGTTAGGGTCCTTAGGAAGATTCAGAAATGTGGAATGCCACCAATCTAGGAGGATGACCATGTGAGCTGCAGCAAGTAAGGCCATAGAAGTGGGGCTGCTCATGCCCTTTGCTGCTCACATTACTCCATTATGTGTTCCAGATGGCAGACATACAACTAAAAGAGTTAATGTTTACCCAGTTGTTTTAGTTTGATCCTCCTTTCTATACCCTCTTATATCCCTTTTGGAATTGAAATGTTTACCCTCTGCTGTGTCTTGGAAAGTTTTTTTTGTTGTTGTTTTGTTTTGTGGTTTTTTTTTTTTAACAAAGACTAAGTGTTGAGTTTGCTTTGTGTCTCAGAGACTTTAGACTTGGACTTTTTAGCAATGCTGGAAAAGTTACGACTTTGGGGACTCTTGGAGATGAATTAAATGCATTTTGCATTGTGAGATGGATATAAATTCTTGGGATCCAGGAGTAAAGACTATAGTTCGAATATGGAATATCCCCCCAAACCCAATGTGGTAAAGGCTTGATCAACAGCCTGTGGCACTAATGAGAGGTAATAGAACCTTTGAGAGGTGGGACCTAGTGGCAGGAAATTGGGTCATCATGGGTCTACCCTCAAAGGGGAGATTAGGAAGCTGGTCTCTACCTCCATTTCTTTTTTTGTTTTCTAGATGCCATGAGGTATAAAGGTCTCCTCCCTCAATGATAGTCTGTGCTACCCCAGACTCAAAGCCATAGGGCCAATAGATCATGGACTAAAACTATGAGCCAAAGTAACCTTTACTACTTTTAAGTTTATGAATTCAGTTATCTTGTCACTGTGATGGAAAACTGACTAACATACAAGGTAATGCTGATGCTGCTTATTTGGAGAGCACGCTTTGCAGACTCTGGTGTTTTTTCTGGATGTGTTTGGTCACAACTTCATATTAGTGCTTACACTGGTCATTTGAACTATCCTATAAATTCAGCATAGTGAGATAACGTCTTCCCATTTTTTGCAGTTAGGGTAAGCTATTTTCTTACTCACATAAATTCCTTTCTGATATCCTATTTTGTATCATCTTTTCCCTCCTCTATGCCCTGAAGACTTCTATTCAGTTGTTGGGTAGGGGAGAAAGATAAGAGGAATGAATATCCGCTTCTTAACCACTTTGGCACAGAGGTAGCACCTATCACTGGAAAAAGGGTATGTAAGAGGAAGTGGAAGTGTTTTATGGTGAATATATAGTCCTGTTTGTTATACTTCTCAAGAGTACTTGAAAATTCTATTTTGTTTTGTTAATGGCAATGTCAACTATATCCAAAACTGGTTGTTGTGCCTCGTGTTCCTTGTCTAATTATTTGTCACCTTGGCCATGGCCCATCTCTTCTTTGTAAAGAGAAAGTGCTTCCTCTCTGTGTAGTGGGGATTTGAGGAATTATGTCAGCAAGAAGGAGAAGATATTTGTTATCATTCAAAGAGCTTTGATTCCCTTCTATAAGAACTTCCAGACAATAAAAAGCAATTTGACAATTCCCTTCTACTTTAAATCACCTCTATTTCTCGTACTCTTGTTAATGATGAAAGCATACAAGTACATAGAGAGTGGAAAGGAGGAAGAAAAGAATAAAACTTTTCATGCTCCCTTTTTACCCATTTCACTCCTTCTGTATTTCAATTGTATGAGAACACGAGCATGAACATCTGGCTGGAGGTCAGTTTTTGCTACAATCAGGATTCTGACAAATTTAATGATGTATAACTATGTATGTAGGCAGAGATTCTTAAAATAACCCAGAAACCACCACCTACACACAGACATATCATTACACATGACTAAATAATGTCATGTGTGTCAAGTAAGGTTAAAAGGGAGACATTCACATTGAAATCAGTTTCTTTTCCACACCTGTTCAGAGTTTATAGGGAGAGAATGAATTGCCGTGAAGTCTGGCTATAGGCAATTTTGTCCACATACTTATACACTGCTCCCTGTCCATTCTAGGGTGTCTATTTTCTATATAGAAAGTGTATGTCATTGAAAGCCTCTCCACTAAAGAGATCTTTAGGACAAGGAGCTGGTGTGCTAAAATGTTCAGTAACAGCAAGCTATTAAAGATAGATAACACCTTATACTTTTCCTAACAACTTTGCAAACATTTTCTCTTTGATGCTACAAAATACATATAGAGTAGGTACTAGTTTCCCACAATTTACAGATAGGAAAAGTGACATGCAAAAAGTGACTTGCCAAAGGAACTTAAAGATGGAGAGAGAAGTAGAAATGAAAACTATGTTTCATAAACTGTTGGGAGTAGGCATGTGTTGATGTGGCACAACCCCAATGTTAAGGGACCTCTTTTCACTTCCATCCTATAATCCACCCTCCAGGTATAATCTGTGAAATTTGTGGAGTTATCCCCTATGTGACTATAATAAAATTTGGGTAAAATAGATCCTTTCAATAATAAAATTCTCAATCTATTAAGCCATTAGGTCTAGGGATTTTTTAGCATAATAAGTATATATGTTAGACATGAAATTTATCTACAGTGAAAGTGATGTCAAAATATCATAGATGTCACTTAAGCAAGCAAATTATCAAAGCACTTCCTATCAGCCTCTGCATTCTGAAGTGAATGAAATACTGTTTTAAAAGCTTTCCTATGAATGTTTCTGTCTTTTCCTCATCCAACTTCTTTTCTAAGAACCAAGTATCCAGGTAAGTACAAGTCTGATTTATCACAGAACATTATAATGGTTTCAATAGCATAGCACTTCAGTTGCATTTTCTTTTTTGTTTTCAAAAACACCTTATAATAGTGATTGATAGAACCCATCTCACCATTTTGAATTTCAAGTTACAACTATGTTCCAATCACAGTGCTCTATGTTATCAGATGTCTGGATATATCAACTGTGATGACATCCTGAAAACTGAGTACACATTCTATGGGAAAGTACTTCATTATCTATCATTAGGATTATCAGATGAGGCTCAAGTAAAGTGACATAAAGCAAAAATAAAGCATTTCCTCCTTCCCTTTCCTTTCCCCAGAAAGTGCCTACTTTCCCATCTGCTTATACAAAACTTCCTCAAATTGTTTCTGTACCATAACCAAATGGTGGACCATCTGATACATCGGGGAGCAGGTTGTGGCATTTCCTGTGAATTCCCTGCCCTCCAGCTTGGTTGTAAATGCCCTCTTGGTGCTGACTAACAATTTGGGCTTCATCCAAAGCACTGAGCCTTACCAGCATTATGATTACATTTTTTTTGCACAGTCTACATTGCTACATTAAACTCCAGATGCTTTCTCGCAAGTCACTAAATTAGCATCACACATATTTTGGCCCATTCACATTACATTAAGAGCACAGACTATTACCACCCTGAAAGGTGATTGTGTGTGCATCTCTGCTCCCATCATCTCTTCAGTTTTCATTTTTATGGAATTAAGTTAGGAAAAATGAGGGTAGATGACTAAAGAGGACCCAGTCGTTTATTTGGAAACTATGTCCCTATCAAGAGAAAAAAAATACTACCCTATATCTGTCAACAGATTGACATTTTTTATGAAGTACAAGTGACAGCCTTTAATGTAAGTACTAACAAAATTACTCTTGGAGAGCTTTTTTAGAAAAATAATATATTTTATGACATGAAATATATTAAAATGTCAGTGTTTTAACCAATGTTTATAAAATATATTACAGTCATTTATTGAGTTTATAAAACACATTATGGACTAACAAGATAAAAGATGCTTTACAAATAAAGCTGCTATTATTTAGAATATGCGTCTGATGCCTGAGCTAGACAGGTGGCACATTTGATCTATTTTTAACAGAATGCTGCTACATTTTGGAAGATAATAGATTTGGTCTCAGCAATGGTCAGCATCCATTTAAGAAGAATCATTTATACTTCTATACAAGCACTTTCATGCAAAGTCTTATACACTTTGAGATATTTTGGTATCTACCTAGGAAATTGGTTCACAAATCCAACACTGCAATTACCTGCTGCACTATAATTGCTGTGCACTTAACTGTAACCCTCATTCCACTTTTAGCTCCATGAATCAGGCTGAAGGCATTTTTTATTGTGGTCCCAATACCTGGCTCAAGGTAGAACACATAGTAGGCAATCAGTAAATGTTTGTTGAATCAATAAATGAAATAATGAATGAATGAAGTCTAACCGAGGTCAGCTGACCTATCATCTAATCACAAACTTGAATGGTAGAGATAGTTTATCTATTGGAAAAAATTGGTTTTCCAGTTGTATTAGCTTTAAAGAATCACACAGGCATTTTTAAAATACCCATTATAACTAGAAAGCCAGTTTCAGACATTCAGGCTTATTAGCAAAGGGCATATCTGCTGAGAAAAAAGCCCTGAATTTAGATTGTGAACCTTAGGTCTCCCTTCTGGGGAAGAGTAGATTGCTGAGTGAAAGGACCTTCATGCTGTACAACTTGGGGTGGGGATCCATCTGGCTAATTGATCCTCATATGCATATACCTTTTCTTCTAAATTCTTGAGATGTTTTTGTGCATGGAGAAAAAGAGGAGTTTTGTCTTTTAAAATACCTGTTTGATCTCACAACCCATCAAGTTATCATCCATCTCCCTGCCTTTTCTGCTTCTTCAAACTTCTGGAAACCATGGGTTTCTCTCTGAAGTCCATGTACCCTTGGTTCTAAGAGGAGTGAGACATCATTTCAGCTTAGAAGATATTTCATTTGGTTGAACACATTCAATTTAGGAAGACATTGCAAATGGCCTTGAAGGAGCCAAAGCGGCAGCCTACCATGTTTGGGGTATAAAACTAAACTTGGGTTTAATGGGACTGCAGCTTCAAAATAAAGTTTATTTGAAAATTCAGTTATACTTCAGAAAATTTGAAAATTAGAGAAAATTATAAAGACAAGTAATGTTGCCATACCATAATTTGCCCCCAGCATGTAGCCACTTTTTATATTTTGTATTTCCATTACACAAACACACCCCTCAACTGTATCTGTCCATCTGTAGATGTATACATAATAACAATAACAACTCTGTGTATATATAAACTAACTATACATATAGTTGTTTATTATTGTTTAAAACTATGGTCATACTACTTGTACCATTTTGTATTCTATTTTGTTTACCTAGATTAATTGATAATTAAAGGCTGGGATGAAATTAAAACCCATTTATCAAGTGACAGAGATCCTACTATTGCCAATTTAGAGTAGGAGGAGACCTTCGTAAAATTCAAAAGTAGCTTAGAAATCATTTATTGAAACCTCACCTTTCTTTCCCACTCCATAAATTAAGAAAACAATCATTTGGCTAGCACCACATGTACTTCTTTCTACCTGTGTGCTTGGTGCTTCTTTATATACCATAGGACCAGAGTGCGTGGCAGTGGAGGAAGTACCAGTTTGAGAGTCAGATGCTGGCTCAAGTTCCAACTCAAACATGCATCAGCTTTATGATACTGAGCAACACTTTGTAATACCATTACCATTTCTCCATTAGTAAGATAGAGATAATAATAGTACTAATCTGTAGAAGTTGTAGAAAGTAAATGAGTAAATACATAAAAGGCACATAGGTCAGAATGGCTGACATAGGCCTTCAATCCTAGCACTTTAGGGGAGAAAAGTGAGCGTGAAGGAAAGAGGATGGTGTTTGAGGCTAGCTTGAGCTGCAGAGCAAGACATTATCTTAAAAAAAGTTAGCCATTGTTAATATTAATGATACACATACTATCTGGTGTCAAAGAATATTCATTGATAAGTTTATGGTCATACTGATTTTTTTTAAGATACCCCCTGAAAAAACTATAAATATCAACAATGTGATTTTTTTAATCAACCAATCAGTTAATTGGAATAAAGAATGTAATCGAATGCTTTAATGGATGAAGCATGTAGAATTATGAAAGGAACTTACAACGTGTCTTTCAAATTTCACGGTAGAAACAAAACAAAGGAAGTAGTGTTTATAAATGTAATGACTGTGTATCTAACTGTGACTCTAACCATACTATTAATTCTGACCTGGCTCTTAGAGAGTTACCTATTCTAATGGTCACTGTTTGCTGAGGGAGGGACATTCTTGGAGAAGTTGCATCCCTGGCTTAAGGAGCCTCAACTTGGCAATATAGAGTAACCAGAAGTATAAACTCCTGGCCTCCAGCCTGATGCTATTTCTGTTGCTCAGTGGCTACATTAATGTGACAAGGTTCTGTAGTTTGGATTTGGAAAGTCCCTCAAAAGCCCATCTGTTAAAACCATCCCTAGTTCATGGCTCTATTGAGAGGCAGTGGAACCTTTAAGAGGTGATGCCTAGTGAGAGGTCTTAGGTCATCGGGGGCATGCCCTCAAAAGGGTAATGAAAAGCCAATCCTTTACTCATTTCTCTCTTTTTCTTTTTCATGTGCTGGACGTGAGATGAATTCCACCATATGCTCCTCGCCATGATGTGCTGCTTTGCCACAGCCTCTAACGTAACAGGGGCAACCAAACATGAACTGAAACCCTCAAATTGTGAGCCGAAATAAATCATTCCTTTTCTTAAGTTGTTTACATCAGTACTTTTTTTCTGATCCTAACAGAAATTTGACTAACACACAGGTTCAGAGAAAAGAGAAAAACGTGAGTACTGGATGATTCAGGAAGAGTTTCATGGAAAGGTGGGATTTTGGTTGATCTTTAAGGGAAAGATTTGGAAATGAAGCCAGAAGTGGAGAGCCCTCTAGAGGCAGAGAAAACAAGGGTGGGGGAATCAAACAAAGGATGGGTGGGGTACATTGAGAGAATGACTCAGAGGACAGGGAAGCATAACATACTTAACTTTATGTGGGCAAGCATGTTTGCTCCTAGAATCTCATTTTTACACGGAGGTCCTTGGCAAGGAGCCAAGAGACTTTTGTCCTAAAGTAAAGTGAAAGACAGTAGTATCTACTGTGCTCAGAGCTGCCAGCGGGAAGAACAAGGTTGAACAATGCTATTCTTTCCCCAAGACACAGGGATTTAAGAGTTCTGGAAAATAATGGGCAGAGGTAGAAAGGATATCAGGGTACCAGAATGACGCTGTCTGTATAAATCTCATATGACCTCGTTTGTTCATCTGTCCAGTAGTCATAATAATACTATCTTGCTCATTAATTGCTTTTCAAAAAAATAAGAAAACACACATGCTTACAGCTTTGTAAGTTATAAAGGATTAACATTTTGACTAATAAAATTTCTTTAGTCTTCCTCTTCACTGTCTGTGACCAGCAAACCAAGCCAGCTCTAGTGATTCACCCTTCTTTCTGATGATGGCTAATACAGCTGGGGCCCAACCATGGAACAGCTGCACCACGCAATTGAGGACTTTTTCTTGGAAATCACAGCACAGTTCATGAGTTACACATGCATTGCAGTGACTGATTAAAAAATACAAGATGAAATATTGCAGCTATCAGTAATTCCTGCACATGGCTGACTTCTAATGAAAGGATAAAATTTCTGAGGGAGAAAGAAGAAATGAAGAAAAGTTTTTGGTTTTTGTTTGTTTTTTTTTAATATAAATTTCAGAGGAACACTTTGATATAATGCTCAAAATTTTTCTTGGTCAAATATTTTCTTTTATTACTTTCCATCCTACAATGTTTGTTTAATTTCCCCCTTTCAGTGGGCATGTATTTCAGTTTTTAATTTAAAAAAAATGTTGGTCCTCATTAGTTCATCACACCATTTCATTCCTTATTTGCTAGCTTCTCCTTAGAATTTGTTGTGGTTGTTTTTGCCAATGATGAGAAATATTTTCTGATACTTTGTGCTCTAAAAATTTTGTTCAAAAGAGAGAATATGACCACAAGCAATTTAATTTCCCTAGACTTCAATTTCCATATCTGCCAAAAAGGATGTAATTTCTGCTTCTACTTCCACCACTTAGAAAAAATAATATTACCTCCATTAATATAGCCCTCTGAAATATTTAGTAAAAATATTATTAAAAGTAAAACATCTGCCACGTAATTAATGGGTGTCCTACAACAATGGTGTGAAAGGCTTTGTGAGGCTGTGATAAGCTGTGATAACCTCTCTAACTGCTTGATGAATTTGAAAACAGAAGAACCACTCAGTACAGTGTTCCACAATGGCTTTCTCTTCATCCTTTTTTCTTCTTTCTCTGATTTCTATGATGTCTTCCCAGGCTATTATTCTTTCTGGTCTTTTACCCATACAACCAGAGCTTGGCCAGTCCATTAGTACTCTCTGGGACTTGGGAAACAAAAACCAACAGACAAGACCCTTTTTTTTCTCCTTTGCAAAAGCTCTTGACAGCTTCACATGCAAGCCTCACTTATAGGGGGAACCTCTATTATGAGTCTGAGATATGATCTTCTTATTCACAGTCTTCAAAATAACCTGATGAATAGGTCTTGATTGTCTGTCAAAATAACCTGATGAATAGGTCTTGATTGTCTGGTTGAATCTGGGCATTTAAATAGGAGTACTCAGGAATAAGCCAAACCTAAAGGTTATAAAGCATAGTTCTCCACACTGCCAAATCTGTCAACGACTTCTGACACCAATTCCAAATTTGAGAGTTGTACAAAACCACCCTCAGATTCAATAATTCACTAGAAAGTCTACATAGCTCGCTAACATCCATTATACACATATTCATGTTTATTACAGAGGAAGGAATACATGTGGAGCGGCCAACAGATGAGACACATGGGGTGGAGTCTAAGCAAGTTCCAAACATAACTGTTCAGTTATGCTTAGATGATATCAGCCTCCTGGCATTGTGTGCCAACACGCACAGAGTATTGCCCACCCGTGGAGTTCAGTGGAGCTCTGAGTCCTTTGTGTTTATTGAGGACTCATTATGAAGGCTGAACTCAGTCTTTAGATCAACTGATACCTCATTACCAGAAGCCTCCAGTCTCTTATTGTATGGTTGGCCTTTATGCCACAGTCAATTGCCCCTTCAAGAACACCAGGCAGAGCCAACCTCACCCTGAGTCATTGTACATTAAGCCATTAAATGTGGTCCCAGGAGGCCACCACCAAAAATATCCCTAATCTTGGGAAATTCCAAAGATTTCAAGCTTATCTCTCCTTGGAGCCAAGGACAAATGCCAGACCTCTACTTAGACACAGACAAATTCCTTATCATTCAAGGGGTTAAAAAAATACACAGTGAAGAAATTCCCATTAGCCATAACCATGTCCACTTGCTTCCTGGAGTGACTTCTAGCCCTCACAGCTTGCACTTTATCAAGGGCCAGCTTCATTTATTTTAAATAGGTTATTGATACAGAACTATTGCCAATACCCATCTTGTGTTTAAAACAATATTAAAAATCCTTCTGAAAGGATTTCTAGCAAATCAAATTTTATTTCAAATAGCATTTAATGGTGTTTTTCATATAAGACCTCTTAGTGTTCTGAATAGAATTCACATTTACCTTCAAAAGATCTCACTTTTGAGGACAGTGTTGGTAACCACAAGTGAGTCACTGGAGGAAATGTTTGATGACAAGGATATGACTGTTCTAGATCCAACACAGGTGTTTTCCAAACAAAACATATTGGGGAATAAAATTTCTTTTCTATAACTTTCCATAAGACTTAGAAATAGAAGCAATTGCTGTAGGTTTTGTAACCATGACATTTTATTTGGTTCTGTCTTAACAGTACTTTCAACATCTTAAGAGTGGCCTAAAAGAGTTTTGAAACATTTCTCGGCATTAAGGCCAACGGGGATGTGACAGGGGAGCTCCTTTGGGAATAGAGACACTAATCCAACTATTTTGTCTGCAATACAGTATTCATCTCAGAACTGAGACTGTTTCCTCTGTAAAAAGGAGGCTGTGATATGCATCCACGCATAGCCATCTGTATCTTCACAACGCATCAATTACTTGTACATTCACAGGTGGTGATTGATTCGTGCATGTCCAGGCAATTTGCTGCATTCAGTCTTGTGCTTGCGGATGTGAGTGTATTTCACAGAAGCAAGTTGGGCCATAAATTTTGAAACTTTATCCTCATCTTTGGATAGAGTAATAAAAGTTTGTAGGCTTAAGAAAGCAATATTCCCTGGAACTGCAATATATGGGAATGATGAAACTGAACTAAAATGTACAGTAATCTCTAAGGCCTACCCAAGCTAGAGAGGTGCAAAGTGAGAGCTATAAAGCAAAATTTAACACCCGCCACACTAAAAGTCATTTTCAGCCTCTGACCAATTTCACACAGAATTGGGAAATATGACTAATATCAAGGCCTGATTCCCTAGGGGTGCTTAAGAAGGAGCATGCCAGGAAGAAAAGTGATGGCCCATTGTTAGTTGAACCAATGAGAGGTTGGCACTGGCTTAACACAAAGTGCTACTACCCTCTCCCTAACAGCAGCCTTCCTTCCCTTTTTCTCAAATTCCATCTGCTATACAAAACAAGATTTGCAGCCATCCTTAGACTGTAGAGGTCGGGCCTCAGCACACTCCAAAGCTCTTGCTTTGTATGGACTTTAGCTTGGGAAACAGGAAATAGAAATGTTCTTTCCCATGATGCTCTGTTTACAATGTGCAGTTTACTGTCACTAAGGACATTGCAGTGATGGACAAAGACAAGAAAACAAATGAACAAACAAATTAACCAAGCTGTATACTATCCAAAGAATCTAATCAACACAACCAACCAATCTAAAGCATTCATGACCATAGTTTTGGAAATTCTATTGCATTTTGTTCTTTTCCTGACTAAACTGGATAATTATGTTGAATTTGGGGGCATGACTTTCTTTCTTTCTTTCTTTTTCTTTCTCTTTCTCTCTCTTTCTTTCTCCCTCCTTCCCCACTCTTTCTCCCTCTTTCCCCCACCCTCTCATTCTCCCTCTCCATCATTTCTTCTTCTTCTTCTTTTCTTCTTCTTCTTCTTCTTCTTCTTCTTCTTCTTCTTCTTCTTCTTCTTCTTCTTCTTCTTCTTCTTCTTCTTCTTCTTTTCTTCTTCTTCTTCCCCTCCTCCTCCTCCTCCTCCTTCTTCTTCTCCTTCTCCTTCTTCCTCTTCTCTTTGTCTTCCTCCTCCTCCTCCTCCTCACTCTTGCATTATTTTGCTTGTTATCCAAGTTCAGGAATCTAGAGAGTGAACTAATAGTTCTGTGCCCAGCTTGGCAATCTCTTTCTTTCTCTGCACCATTGACTAAACACACCTTTGATAATGATAGATACAGCCACATGACTGTCCGCTCTGGTTAATGTCCCTGGCTTCTTGCAGGATCATTGCCATGACAGGAACATGTTGGCAAATGGGTGTTTCCACTGAGCAGTGACTCTTAGACTGCGGCTGTGCAAGCAGAGCAAAGAGGAAATATGCGCAATTATCTAGTGGATGTGATCCATGCTGACAGTCAATCTGGGTAATTCAAATAGAAACAACTTCCTTTGCCTCACTGGCAGGTTTGGGGCTTGATTTAGTGAGATCGTTGTTTAACTTTCTTTGCCTGTGGAAATGTAGTACATGTGTTTGCTGGTTAAGTGAGGGTTTGGGGGTTATAACCACAGCATCTGTTAATTTGACATGTAAGCTTCGCTCTGGTTTGGAAGCCCTTGTGTCTAAAATTTAAAGGCAGCAATACATACCTAACTCCCAGCTGTCTGGGAATTCAGACTGCATATGCTCCTTGGTGTTCTAATCTGCCCAGAGAAATAAAACCATCACCTGAGCCAAAGAGTTTGCCTAATTGGATTTTTTTTTTTAATTTTAAGGATACACAAAGTGTATTCTAATGTCGCAGTTGTCTGAGTGACATTGCAAGCTGAGCCAGACCACGTACCTAGACTTGAAGATTTACATTTTGATGATGTTTTTCAAGTGCTGTTTTATCTGGAGGGAAAAAAAAAGCAGTAATTTTAGCAGCTACAGAATTACTCACACATCTGCAGGAAGTCCCTCCTTCTGCCCCGGGCAGCACAGCACAATGGATGGAGCATGAGTTTTAGAGTTGATTTGACCCGGTTCAAATCCCAGCTCCAAAACTCATTAGCTGTATTATCTTAAGCAAGATACCTAATCTTTCCCAGCATCAGTTGCCTTATTTTTAGTGAGAATGACAATCATTTTGGTAACTTCAAAGCTACTTTGGGGATTGAAGTTTATTTATTCAGTGCTCGCTTGCTAAGTATCTACCACAAGGCAGGCACTGTTCTAGGCACTGGGAAAACCTCAATGAGCAAAGCAGACAAAAATCACAGCCATTGTGAAGCTGATAATTTATTGAGGGAGACATCAAAAAGTAAAAGTAATCAAGAAAATAGATAGAAGGTGGGGTGATGGTTATAACCGTGGGAGAAAAGGGACATGGAAAGGGACAGGGAATAGCAGTAGAGCAAAGGGGGGGAAAATGTGCTATGGTGATGGAGAGGACCTCAGTGAGTTGGTGATACATAGAGAGGTGAGAGCAAAGCCTAAGGGATATTGGAGAGGAGGGTGCTGTGCACTGATTTGTGTCTCCACCAAAAGATATGTGTAGTTATAACACCTAGGAACTCAGATTGTACTCTTATTTTGAAATAGGGTCTTCAGAGGGCAATTACATTATAATGAATCCGTTAGTCTAGGCCATACTCCAATATGACTGGTGACCCTATAAACAGGTGAAATTTGTACAGACATGACGGGGACACATGGAGAAGACAGCCATGTGACTGAAGTGACATGTCTACAAACCAAGGAACACCAGGAATTGCTGGTAAATACCGGAAGCTAGAAGAGGCAAGTCTCCTAGAGCCTTCTGAGAAAGCATGGCCCTGCTAACACCTTGATTTCAGATAACCAGCTCCAGAACTGTGAAAGAAAGAAGGCTTTTTAAAAATAAAATATATTTAAATTTTTAATTGATGCATAGTAATAATTGTACATATTCATGGGTACAGTGTGACATTTCAATATGTGGATACGAAGTGGAATGGTCTGATGGGGTAATTTGTATGTGCATAACCTCAAATATTTCATTTCTTTTTGTTAGGAGCATTCAGATTTCTATTGTTTTAAACACTTAGTTTTTGGTCCTTTGTTAGGGTAAGTACAAAGGCCCTGAGCTGGAAGTGTGCTGGAAGATTCAAGGAACAGCAATACCACTGTACCTGGAGAGGCACAAGCACAGAGAGCAAGTAGTAGAAGATAAGGCGAGAGAGGCAAGTTGGGGGGGAGTGTGCAGGCTCTATGGGGTCTTTCTAGCCACCTTCAGTCAGTGCCTTTCCTCTGTATGATAGGAAAAGCCATGAGTGGAGGAACATAATCTGACTTGTATAATAAAATTAGGTGTGTAAAGTGCCTCCTGATTAGCAATTATTATTTTTATTCCTCCAGCCCACTTCACTTCTAATAAACACTGGTTGAAAAGTGGAGATGGCGATGTATTTAGTATTTATTATTTATGCAGCTGTTCCTGTGTGATGTGCTGTTGAGAACTTGCACTTGTATTGATTGCCACCCTTAGAAGTTTACAGTGACAGATAGCTTCACTAGGCCTACACCACACAAATGCTATTTATCCAGGTCCAATGCATGGGAGGATGATTCATTTAAATAAATCTGTTTATTTAGCTCTGATTCTGCTTTGCATATGTATTTCTTTTGCTTTGCTTTAGAAAGATAATGAACCTAAATTGATTTCTACATGGCTGGTTGACCATTTCTGGAAAAATAGAGAAAAGTTTTGAAACATGAGATGAAAGAGCAGTCTTTAGGATGTCCTTGTTTGCAGGAGATGCCTGCATTATTGTCTGTTATTGAATGACAGGAAGGAGAAGTGTTGGGGAAAAAAGGAGATGAAGATCATAAGATGTCACAGAAGTGTTAACTGCAGTGGTTTGGGTTGAATGATGATAAGACATGATTTCATTAATCTAACCTGTATTTATTCAGCAGATAATAAAGGACAGGCATTGGGTAAAATACCAGATATTAAAAAGTTAGCAAAATTTGATCTCATCCACAAATAATTCTCATTGTGTATAAACAAAAAAAGAATAACACATATATCTCCTCTGACATTGGAGAAATCATGAGAGAGGAGGAACGTGGTACTTAGGTTAGATTACAAGGACCCAGGCAGGAAGTAGTTCCTTCCAGCAGCCAGTGTGGGGGACGCCAGAAAGATGGAAACTGGAATGGGATGTGTGATAGGTGAACAGAGCATGCCAGAGAGGATCCTAGGCAGTGCTGTGTGATCCAGAGAAGTCAGAAGGACATCTGGAAAAGGTCTTAACAGTAGTAGAGCCCATACGCAGGGTTGGTATAGAGGGGAATGACTCCATTTCATGGGGAGGGTGGGGAGGAAGGTAGCAAAGTGAGAAGTGACATAACAGTATAAAAAGTAGGGCATATACTAGGGTGAATGCCCTTGGAAGTCAACATAGGAGAACAGGATGGAATGTCTGTTTATAAACCTTGAATAAATGATGGAAATAAAGCAACTTCTCAATTATCATAATGCCATGAAAAGATCACAGTCAAATTCAGAGTGTGAAAGACTGATACTAAGGCCAAATTCACCCTGTGGTCTAGGGTCAGGAAGAGCTTGGTTAGCTATGGGGACGGAAGCAATCTTACGGGTAGCTCAGGAATTACAGGTGTGCCAGCTAAGCTACATGATCCTCACAGAGGAGAAAAGGGCTCTGTGTTTCATTGTGGATAGTGACTGCTGCCAAGCACCATTGTCCTGCCACCACAGGCCCCCAATGCTGGCAAAAAATCAGTGACTGCATGCAAAGCCAGTGGAACCAGGGAGAATGTCATTACAGACACAGGGTAGGCAGGTGCTTAGACCCAACTCAGCCTTGCCCCTTCATTTCACAGAAGATGGGAAAGAGATCCACAAGAGTTACTTGGTTAAAAAAATTTTTTTAAAGAAAGAAAGCAAAAACAAAGGCAGCTACAGTTCTTTTCTGGTCTATGTTTTGATTCTTGATTTAGATTTTCTTCTCTTTTTCTGGAGAGGAGAAAGAGAGCCTTTTAGACATAATCATTATAATTTAAACAATTTCTTGGTTTTCTTTCTGGTGTAGGGAGCAGTCCTGGAAGGTAGAGTCACATGTATACGTGCTGTTAGGAATAAATGGAAACTATCTCAAAAGACTGAACTAGAAATGTCTGTCTCTCTTGGGGACCATGGGAAGTAATAAATGCAGGCCACCTGTGGATCTTCATTTATTTCTTCCTTTCATGCTAAGTAGAGGCACTGGAAAGATTTCTTCCTGTGTTCCCTTCACCCTCCACACAATGTCAAAACCTCTAATGTGTCTATGAGGTCATACTTCCTAGTATTGAGAACTGGCTCTCCTTTTACCAGTAATAGAAACTAGCACAGGAGACTTCATATTCTTGTGCCTCAGTTTTCGTATCTGTGAAATGGGGATATTATAGTGATTACATTGTTCTATTAGATCAATAAAATAAGTTAATGCTTATAAAATTTCCAGAACCATGGCCAGCACCTGTTAAGCACCTAGTATTTCTTTGCTATCAATATCACCATTACTATTTTATGTATGTCCTCACCTGCATGACCTTGGGCAAGTCACTGAAGTCATCTGGGAATCATTTGTAAAAATGAATGACTTGGAAAAAAACAACTGAATCTTTAAAACCTCTCCTGATGTTAAGTTTGGTCCAGCAATGTTGCCATAAAAGTAAAATCAATAATTACATATTCACATGGGCTGCAACATTTCTGGAAAACCATGCTTTGAGGGGTTTAAAGATGAATGTCACTGGTAATTGGAAAACTTTCTCATTTTCATGAATGATCTTCTCCATTTGCTCCTTACTGCTCATAAATCCAAAAAGTTGTCTTGAACTTGAGTTTTATAAAATGTGAGCATTAGTGAAGAAATGCAGATATAAAGGATGAAAACCATTAGTGCTCCTTTTGCTTATTCTGGTTTCATTGTGTGTTTACAGTCTACTGGCAAAGAGAATCCATCTCATTCTGACCCTGACCTTTGCATAATATTTACTGGATTAGAGAAAAACAATCCTCAGAGTAATAAAGATATCTGTGCATGCATTTATTATACACAAAACTGTGCTTCATTTTGGAAAATCTGTACCAAATTCATTCAGGCGAATCAGCCATAACAAGGTCACTGCAGACTTAGCAGAACACCCTACAGATGTCTTTTGTTTTAGCTGGGAGTTTAGCAATGGGATGAAGAAAAAGGGAAGCAGGGAGGTTTATATAGAGGGAAAGACATTTTAGCAGTGTTCAGCTAAAATAAAAATATTCAAGGTGACCTTGGGACCTTGGTAGTCTGCTACATCAGGGCTGGTTTCCCACTCACTATCCTTCTTTTCTAGTTCCTTGGTATTTTGCTCTTTTGTTTCTTGTTCCTTCTTGAAAAAAAAAAAAATCCCCCAGATTCAAACCTCCAGGTTATTGGAGATACTGCCGCAGACCAGTCTCTTGAAATCAGGCCTTACCTCTTGTACCCATCTATGACAACCTCTCTTGCCACCTACCCACCAAGATCTCACAAATCCAGTTCACATAATACTTATTTTATATTCTGCTACCATTTGGCTACTTCTTAGATTATGAATCTTACAGATTTGCTTTTACTTAATAGTTTGAATCAACAGTTCTCATTTTACTGTTCTCAGTCCTCCATCGGTTGGCCTCCAAATATCAAACCAACTTATTTCTGAGAGTTCTGCAATCTGGTTCTCCCGTTCAGTAAAACTCATCTCACGTTATGCCCCAAATACGTGTTCTTTCCCCCAATTCATCATTTCCAGCTATGTACTCAGATTTGCTTCTTTTATATTGGACCTCTTGTGACATCTCAAGGAGAGGTAGAATGCCTCACACCCCAGTGACCTAGGAGTAAGGTGACAGGGAAATTAGAAAACTTATCAAAAATAATGGTAACAATAATAAGCGAGGCTCATTAGCTGAAACAGAAACTAAGAGCGAAAGATGGAAAAGTCACTAGAACAGAAATGAATTGAATTAACTGTTTTAGAATGCACAGATCTACATTCCTTCCATCACCATCTCTTTAATCTTGATAACAAATGAGACACAATTGAGTCTGAGAATAGAAAGTGCCTGTTTGGGGATGAGGAGTGGCTTAAGCTACAAGTGCCTGCCTCACAAGCACAAGTCCCTGAGTTCAAACACCAGTAATGCCCCCAAGTGCCTACCTTTTGTAAATTTGTGACATGAAGAATACCTTTAAAAAAACACACAGAGAACAGACACCCATGTCACCAGATCTTTTGGTTATAAGACCCACTCAGACTCTTTGTCTTCATGCTTAGGTGATGTTATCAAAACAGATTAACTGGAAAGCTGCTGGGTGACCATACAACCATGTGACTAAACTTGAGCTGGAAACTCCAAGCCCAGTTAGGGGACATAAAATCCCCTGGGTGAAGATTACACTTTGAGTTTTAGCCCTTATCCTCTGAAAGCAGAAAGTGCTGGCCTATTCTCTCCTCTTTCCTTTCTCCCTGCTTTGTCTTCATACACTAAACACAATCTGCTGGCCTGCTACCTTGTGTGCTGTGTCTCCCTCATGGATTACCTCAAAATTCATTTGGCTGTTAGTCCAAGGTTTTATGGTCTTGGTGGGCTTGGAAAATTGAGTAGAGCATTGCTCTCTTGTATCTTGGGAAATCTCCTTCCCAGTGACATGATGACCTCCCACTGAGTCCCATCTCCCAAAATCTCCACCACATTCCAACAGCACCACCCTGGGAGCAAGCCTTTAGTCACTGTGGACCTTGGGGGATACAAGCCATATTCAAACTGTAAAATTTATTATAACTTGTACTTCTTAAATTTGTTAATTAGCTCTAATTTAAAATTTTCCAATCATTATTCATACTTTCAAAGAGCAAACCTTTGGCCTTTTGTGACTTCCTTTATTGTATGTATTTAATATTACATTAATTTGCACACTTATCTGTTATTTATTTCTCCTTTATTTAATTTACTATAGCTTTGCCTAACCTCCGGATAGAGTTCTCAAGTACTCATAAAACTATTTTTAATCTTTCTTCTTTTATAGTATTGGCATTTAGAGTAATAAATTTCTCAAGACCAAGTTTGACTGCATTTCACAAATTGATATTTATTTTTATCAATCAGTCCAAAGTATTCTCTATTTCCTGTTTTGACTAGCTAAATTCTTCATTCCTCTTGAAGTCAAGAAGATGCTATATTTGACTTCTATCCTTTGAAATGTGTTGAAACTTGTTTTATGGACCAGCATATACTCAATTTTGGTAAAGTTTTGGAACTTCAGAAAATATATACTAAGTAGAGGTATATATATACATAGGTACAGAGATCTACATATGTCCATCAGGTAAGGTCATTAATCATTTTGTTCAAATCTTACGTCTTAACCTATTTTTTTCTTGCTCTCTCTATCCACTACTGAGAAAAGTGAGTTGTAATTCCAAACTATGTTTGTAGAGTTGTTTTTTTACAGTTTTAATTCTGTCAGTTTTTGCTCTAAATATTTTGATGTTAGAGTGTTTAGTACACGCAAATTTAGAATTGTTTTAGCTTCAAGCTCTTTATTCATTATGAAATTTCTCTTCTTATTTATACTAATGCTTCTTACCTTAATGTTTACACTGTTGGGTATTAATATAGCTCTCCCAGCTTTCGTTTGTTTGGAGTTTGCATAGAGCATAGTTTTCTATCCTTACAAAATTCTTTGATGTATTAAGGAGCTGGATCTTGGTTTTTTTTTTTTATCCAGTCTAATAAGCTTAGCCTTTTAACTGAAATCTTTATTCTTTTAACATTAAGAGTACTCATGATATATTTGAGTTTATATCTATCATATTATTTGCTTTCACGTTGTACCATTGGTTCCTTGTTCTTTTCTCTCTATCATATTTTTCCTCTCTGACTCCCAGTTCCAGTTTGTTTGTTTGTTTTTCCCTCTCTCTCTCACTTTTTTCTTTTGGGGGGGGCAGTACTGGGGTTTCCACTCAGGTCCTTGCACTTGCTTGGTAGGCACTCTACCACTTTAGCCATACCTCCAGCCCTGCAGTTTCTCTTTTCTATCTTTAAAATTCGTTTTGGATTTTAAAAAATGCATATATTATTGCACTGTGCCTTTCATTGTTTTTGTGGTTTGGGAGGGCTTTGGAGCCCTGCTATCTCTGAGCTATATCCCTAGCCCTACTGTGCCTTTCTACTCATCATATATTCCTTTTTTTAAATTTCTTTTATTCATGTGTACATATAATGTTTGGGTCATTTCTCCCCCCTTCTCCCTGCCCCCTCATCCTCTGCCCTCTCCCTCTCCCTCTCTACCCCCTCAATACCAGGCAGAAACTATTTTGCTCTAATCTCTAATTTTGTTGAAGTCTACTCATCGTATATTCCTTTACTATTGATTTAGTGGTTACTCTTGAGTTGAAAACATGTATTTTTGACTTATTAGAGTATGATACAAATTAATTCCTTTATCTCATTCCAAATAGTACTAGAAGCTCAGAACCTTTATTTGATTCCCTTGCTCCTCATTTCATGCTATATTTAGTCCTGAATTTTATTCAGTTTTATGTTAACCTCCTAAAGACATATTTATTATTGTCTTATTCTATCAGTATTTATTCAGATTTACTCACATACTTTCTTCTTTGGTAATGCTCTTTTTTTTTATATTTTATTTATTTTTATTTTTTTACTGTTTTATTATTCATATGAGCATACAAGGCTTGGGTCAATTCTCCCCCCTTCTCCCACCCCCTCCCTTACAACCCACTCCGCCCCCTCTATCTCCCCCCCACCCCCTCAATACCCGGCAGAAACTATTTTGCCCTTATGACTAATTTTGTTGAAGACAGAGTATAAGCAATAATAAGAAGGAACAAGGGTTTTTGCTGGTTGAGATAAGGATAGCTATACAGGGCATTGACTCACATTGATTTCCTGTGCATGTGTGTTACCTTCTAGGTTAATTCTTTTTGATCTAACCTTTCTCTAGTTCCTAGTTCCTTTCTCCTATTGGCCTCAGTTGCTTTTAAGGTATCTGCTTTAGTTTCTCTGCGTTAAGGGCAACAAATGCTAGCTAGTTTTTTAGGTGTCTTACCTATCCTCACCCCTCCCTTGTGTGCTCTCGCTTTTATCATGTGCTCAAAGTCCAATCAACTTGTTGTATTTGCCCTTGATCTAATGTCCACATATGAGGGAGAACATATGATTTTTGGTCTTTTGGGCCAGGCTAACCTCACTCAGAATGATATTCTCCAATTCCATCCATTTACCAGCGAATGATATCATTTCGTTCTTCTTCATGGCTGCATAAAATTCCATTGTGTATAGATACCACATTTTCTTGATCCATTCGTCAGTGGTGGGGCATCTTGGCTGTTTCCATAACTTGGCTATTGTGAATAGTGCCACAATAAACATGGGTGCGCAGGTGCCTCTGGAGTAACCTGTGTCACAGTCTTTTGGGTATATCCCCAAGAGTGGTATTGCTGGATCAAATGGTAGATCAATGTTTAGCTTTTTAAGTAGCCTCCAAATTTTTTTCCAGAGTGGTTGTACTAGTCTACATTCCCACCAGCAGTGTAAGAGGGTTCCTTTTACCCCACATCCTCACCAACACCTGTTGTTGGTGGTATTGCTAATGATGGCTTTTCTAACAGGGGTGAGGTGGAATCTTAGTATGGTTTTAATTTGCATTTCCTTTATTGCTAGAGATGGTGAGCATTTTTTCGTGTGTTTTCTGGCCATTTGAAATTCTTCTTTTGGGAAACTTCTGTTTAGTTCACTTGCCCATTTCTTTATTGGTTCATTAGTTTTGGGAGAATTTAGTTTTTTAAGTTCCGTGTATATTCTGGTTATCAGTCTTTTGTCTGATGTGTAGCTGGCAAACATTTTCTCCTACTCTGTGGGTGTTCTCTTCAGTTTAGAGACCATTTCTTTTGATGAACAGAAGCTTTTTAGTTTTATGAAGTCCCATTTATCTATGCTATCTCTTAGTTGCTGTGCTGCTGGGATTCCGTTGAGAAAGTTCTTACCTATACCTACTAAGTCCAGAGTATTTCCTACTCTTTCCTGTATCAACTTTAGAGTTTGTGGTCTGATATTAAGATCCTTGATCCATTTTGTGTTAATCTTGGTACAGGGTGATATACATGGATCTAGTTTCAGTTTTTTGCAGACTGCTAACCAGTTTTCCCAGCAGGTTTTGTTGAAGAGGCTGCTATTTCTCCATCGTATATTTTTAGCTCCTTTGTCAAATACAAGTTGGTTATAGTTGTGTGGCTTCATATCTGGGTCCTCTATTCTGTTCCACTGGTCTTCATGTCTGTTTTTGTGCCAGTACCATGCTATTTTTATCGTTATTGCTTTGTAATATAGTTTGAAGTCAGGTATTGTGATACCTCCAGCATTGTTCTTTTGACTGAGTTTTGCCTTGGATATTCGTGGCCTCTTGTGTTTCCATACAAATTTCACAGTAGATTTTTCAATCTCTTTAATGAATGTCATTGGAATTTTGATGTTTAATCTACATTAAACATGTAGATTACTTTTGAGAGTATAGACATTTTTACTATGTTGATTCTACCAATCCATGAGCATGGGAGATCTCTCCACTTTCTATAGTCTTCCTCAATCTCTTTCTTCAGAAGTTTATAGTTTTCCTTGTAGAGGTCATTCACATCTTTTGTTAGGTTTACACCTAGGTATTTGATTTTTTTTGAGGCTATTGTAAATGGAATTGTTTTCATACATTCTTTTTCAGTTTGTTCATTATTAGTGTATAGAAATGCTAATGATTTTTCTGTTGATTTTATATCCTGCTACCTTGCTGTAGCTATTGATGATGTCTAGAAGCTTCTAAGTAGAGTTTTTTGGGTCTTTAAGGTATAGGATTATGTCGTCTGCAAATAGGGATATTTTGATAGTTTCTTTACCTATTTGTATTCCTTTTATTCCTACTTCTTGCCTAATTGCTCTGGCTAGGAATTCCAGTACTATGTTGAATAGGAGTAGAGATAGTGGGCATCCTTGTCTGGTTCCTGATTTTAGAAGAAATGGTTTCAGTTTTTCTCCATTAAGTATAATGCTGGCTGTAGGTTTGTCGTATATAGCTTTTATAATGTTGAGGTACTTTCCTTCTATTCCTAGTTTTCTTAGAGCTTTTATCATGAAATGGTGTTGGATCTTATCAAAGGCTTTTTCTGCATCTATTGAGATGATCAAGTGGTTTTTGTCTTTGCTTCTGTTAATGTGATTTTCGTATGTGAACCACCCCTGCATCCCTGGGATGAAGCCTACTTGGTCGTGGTGAATAATCTTTTTGATGTGTTGTTGAATTCGGTTTGCCATTATTTTGTTGAGGACTTTTGCATCAATGTTCGTTAAGGAAATTGGCTATAGTTCTCCTTTTTGGAGGTATCTTTGCCTGGTTTGGGGGTAAGTGTAATACTGGCTTCACAAAATGTGTTTGGCAGTTTTTCTTCCCTTTCTATTTCATGGAACAGTTTAAGGAGGGTTGGTATCAGTTCTTCTTTAAAGGTCTGGTAGAATTCAGCAGAGAATCCATCAGGTCCTGGACTTTTCTTTTTGGGGAGACTCTTGATTGCTTCTTCAATTTCATTTTGTGATTAATTTCCTCTTGGTTCAGTTTTGGATGATCTTATGTATCTAGAAATCTGTCCATTTCTTTAAGATTTTCAAATTTATTTGAATATAGGTTCTCAAAGTAGTCTCTGATGATTTCCTGGACTTCCATGGTGTTTGTTGTTATCTCCCCTTTTGCATTCCTGATTCTACTAATTTGGGTTTTTTCTCTCCTCATTTTAGTCAGGTTTGCCAGGGGTCTGTCGATCTTGTTTATTTTTTCAAAGAACCAACTTTTTGTTTCATTAATTCTTTGTATGGTTTTTTTGGTTTCTATTTTGTTGATTTCAGCTCTTATTTTTATTATTTCTCTCCTTCTATTTGTTTTGGGATTTGCTTGTTCTTGTTTTTCTAGGAGTTTGAGATGTATCATTAGGTCATTGATTTGGGATCTTTAAGTCTTTTTAATATATGCAGTCATGGCTATAAACTTTCCTCTCAGGACTGCCTTTGCTGTGTCCCATAGGTTCTGGTAGGTTGTGTTTTCATTTTCATTGACTTCCAGGAATTTTTTAATTTCCTCTTTTATTTCATCGATGATCCGTTCTTCATTAAGTAATGAGTTATTTAGTTTCCAGCTGTTTGCATGTTTTTTGTCTTTACTTTTGTTATTGAGTTCTACTTTTACTGCATTGTGATCAGATAGTATGCACTATATAATTTCTATTTTCTTATATTTGCTGAGACTTGCTTTGTGCCCTAGGATATAATCTATTTTGGAGATGGTTCCATGGGCTGCTGAGAAGAATGTATATTGTGTAGAAGTTGGATGAAATGTTCTGTAGACATCAAGTACGTCCATTTGATCTATTGTATATTTTAGGACTTGTATTTCTTTATTGATTTTTTGTTTGGATGACCTATCTATTGATGACAATGGGGTGTTAAAGTCTCCCACAACCACTGTGTTGGCATTTATTTATGGTTTTAGGTCTTTCAGGGTATGTTTGATGAAATTGGGTGCGTTGACATTGGGTGCATACAGATTGATGATTATTATTTCCTTTTGGTCTAGTTCCCCTTTTATTAGTATGGAATGTCCTTCTTTATCTCGTTTGAACAATGTAGGTTTGAAGTCTACTTTGTCAGAGAGAAGTATTGCTACTCCTGCCTGTTTTGGGGGGCCATTGGCTTGGTAAATCTTCTTCCAGCCTTTCGTCCTAAGCATATGCTTATTTCTGTCGGTGAGATGGGTCTCCTGTAAGCAACAAATTGTTGGATCTTCCTTTTTAATCCATTTCGTCAAACGGTGCCTTTTGATGGGTGAATTAAGTCCATTAACATTAAGTGTTAGTACTTACAGGTATGTGGTGATTCCTGTCATTTAGTTGTCTTAGTTGTTTGAAGGTTTCATTGTATGTACCTAAGTTGGGGTTACTCTCTACTTTCTTGCTTTTTCTTTTCCTGTGGTTTGGTGCTGCCTGTCTTTTCATGGTTAAGTTGGGTTTCACTTTCTGTGTGCAGAATCCCTTGCAGAATCTTTTGTAGTGGTGGCTTTGTGGTCACATATTGTTTTAGTTTCTGCTTATCATGGAAGACTTTTATTGCTCCATCTATTTTGAATGATAGCTTTGCTGGGTAGAGTATCCTGGGGTTGAAGTTATTTTCATTCAGTGCCCGGAAGATCTCACCCCACGCTCTTCTTGCTTTTAATGTTTCAGTTGAGAAGTCTGCTGTGATTTTGATGGGTTTACCTTTGTATGTTACTTGTTTTTTCTCTCTTACAGCCTTCAATATTCTTTCCTTAGTTTCTGAACTTGTTGTTTTAATGATGATATGTCGTGGGGTAGTTCTATTTTGATATGGTCTGTTTGGTGTCCTGGAGGCCTCTTGCATCTGTATGGGAATATCTTTCTCTAGATTTGGGAAATTTTCCGTTACTATTTTGTTGAATATATTACGCATTCCCTTCTCTTGCACCTCTTCTCCTTCTTCGATGCCCATGATTCTCAAGTTTGGTCTTTTGATGTAGTCAGTGAGTTCTTGCATTTTCTTTTCACAGGTCTTGAATTGTTTAACTAATAGTTCTTTGGTTTTTCCTTTAATTACCATTTCATCTTCAAGTTCTGAGATTCTGTCTTCTGTTTGTTCTATTCTGCTGGATTGGCCTTCCATTTTGTTTTGCAGTTCTTTTTCGTTCTTTTTTCTGAGGTTTTCCAAATTCTGGGTGGTTTCCTCTTTAATGTTGTCTGTTTTTGTCCTGAGTTCATTTATCTCTGTATTAATCGTGTTCTCTGTTTCACTTTGGTGTTTATATAGTGCTTCTATGGTTTCCTTTATTTCTTCTTTTGCTTTTTCAAATTCTCTTTTTTTATGGTCTTGGAATTTCTTTCTCCTGTACATTTTGGTTGACCATATCCAGTATCATCTCTATAAAATTCTCATTGAGTACCTGTAGTATGTCTTCTTTTAATTATTCTTGTGGGCTTCTTTGGGTTCTTTGGCATAGTTTATCTTCATTTGGTTGGAGTCTGGATCTGAGTATTTGTTTTCTTCATTTCCCTCTGGTTCCTGTACTAATTTTTTGCTGTGGGGAAACTGATTTCCCTGTTTTTAATGTCTTCCCATTGTTGCCCTTGATGTTGTTATTGTCCCTGTACTGTGTGCAGTTAAATATTTTCTGTCTTATAATAATAGCACTAGTGATATTTAGAATGGAAGGGTGAGAGGGGATGGAAAGCAAAGAAGTTAAAGGAAAAGGGAAGAATAAATAATCAAGTAGGAAAAAAAAAACAAAACAAAGAAACAAACAAAAAAGTTTCAAAGATATAAACAGGGAGAGACACTGTACTAATCAACCGTAAGCTGAAAAGGCATTAGAGAGACAGAGAGGATTGAAAATAAAAAATAAAAAGAATAAAGGTAAGAATAAAAATAAAAAATAAGTAAATGAAAGAAAAAATATATATAAATAAAGTAAAATAAAAAAAAATAAAAATACAAAAAAAAACCCTCCAAGTTCAAATGCAATGAAGTTTCAGTCTTAATAATTTTGGTGTCCATCTCAGCCTCCAATCCTGGAGATGGTGCCTCAGTTGTTGTTCTGTAGTTGTCTCATCAAAGGGGATGCAAAAGTAGAACAAACTGCACACACACACAAAAAAACCCCACAAAGTATCCCAAGTTCAAATGTAATTCAGTTTCAGTAAGTTTTTAAGCATGCAGGTGTAGTTCGGTTGTTTTGTCATCAATGGTAGGGAGAGAGAAAAAAAAGTCTGGAGACAGGTTTGTGAATGGTATCTGCTGCCGTGGCTTGCCTGCCCACTGCTGTCAGCCTGCTGTTGCTGGAGGCGTTGTTTATGCAGATCTCTGGGGTGAGCTTAGCACTCTCCTGGCCCCGCAGGCTTTGTTTACTCAGAGTTCTCCTGTGTGTGAGCCTCTGCTACAAGCTTTCCCCTTTCCAAGCACACTGGGGGAGATGACACGGCACCCGCTTTCTCTGGACTGTGTGTTTGTTTACAGCTCCTGTGGGAAGTGGGTCTTCCTCCCTCTCCTGTGGAGTTTTCCTCCCACTGCCACTTTTACAAGCTTTCCCGCTCCTGCTAGCTGGGCATGTGCTGTTGCTCCTGCTGGCCAGCGTGTTTATTTACAGTTCATGTGGGAGGTGGGTCTTCCCCCTTCTCCTGTGGAGTTTTCTTCCCTCCACCACTCTCACAAGCTTTCCCGCTCCTGGTTGTTGGTCACACGACCCCGCTCCTGCTGGAGTGTCTCCAGCCAGGCCCAGCTTGTTTATTTACAGTTCTGGGAAGGATTCCCCTCCCTCCCTCTTTGGTGCTCGGTGCACCCCATCCTCTTTGCAACATGTCTTTATTGTTCTTATTGCTTATTACTCAGTTTCTCTTTTTTCCCCAGGTGGAAGTCGATCTGTACAGGGGGCTATGCTGTTCTGGCCCAGGATTTTCTGTGGGAGTACCGCGTACCGCTTAGTTCACCTTGTCCACGTCTTCCCAAGCTGTCTGGGCACGGGTGTCTGGTGACCCAGGGGCCCTCCTGGTTTCTCCGTTTAACATGAAGTGGAGATTCTCTGTGCTGGCTGGAGGTGTGGAGGGGTCAAAGTTTTGCCTCTTCTTGATGATTTTGCCTGCAAGGTGTGTCTCCAGCATCTCTCCAAGACTTCACTATAGGAGGCATGCTTTCTGCTTCCTCCATCTTGCTGCCATCTTGGACTCCTAATGCTCATTTTTTAAAACATTTCATTTTCCTTGCATTGAGTAACCAGTACTTCTTCTACTCAGTATCAAAAACTTGTGATTTCCATTAGCTTGCATCAAAGTTCATTTTAGTGGTGATACAAATAATGATTATATTTCCTTTATTCAAAAGACAGAAATATTATTCTGACCTTCATCTAAGGGCACTGGTATTTTGTGAAGGTAGGGACTGTACCTTTTTCTTCCAGTATCCCCACAAGCAAGACTTTCCCCACCCCAAGCTGGGAACTATGGTCTCTTTGCCTGCCTGTTGCTTCCTCATATCAACTATATCCAGATGACAAACATTCTTCCACTATACCAGACTTCCTGGTGCTATAACAATATCAATGATAATTACAATATTAAGCATTTGTTGTATATTTCTCACTGTTAAATGCTCTGTACCAACATTTCATAGATGTATTACTTCATTTAATCTTTACAGCAATATTCTTGTCCTCCTACATATGAAAGAATGAAAATTTAGAAAAATTAAACATTTTGTCAAAGATTGCACAGTTGGTAAGAGGCATTGCTAAAACACAAACCCAGACTATCTTGTTCAAAGCTGGTGCAATTAATATTTGTACTCTGTGGCCTCTATGCATTCCTCTGCTACTAGGTTGTCTACACACTCCAGGATATCCTTTGCTGCTAGAATACTCTAGCAACAAAACTGGGCTTGGAGTGTTATCCCACCTCAGTGTGTGTGTGTCCAGTCTCTAAGACCAATTGTGTGCTTATCTTGCCTGTATCATTACCTCTTTACTTCCAAGCTCATGTTCTCCCCATGGTAAGTTTCTTCTTTCAGACCAAATGTTCTCACTTGAGGGCAGTTTTGCTAAGCACAGGAACCTTTGCCAGTGTCTAGAGGTATTTTTGTTTTTCACAATTATGGAGGGAGGGTGCGATGCTATTTAGTGAGTATTGGCTAGGGATGCCTCTAGATAGATGTCCTATAATGCACACAATAACTCCTTAAGATGTACCCAGTCCAGAGTTTCAATAGTGTTGAGGCTGAAAAACTCTGATTTCGGCAATAAATATTTACTGAGTCTCTACCATCTGCCAGGTACTGTACCATGTTCAAGGAATGAAATAGAAGGCAGGTACAAATACATGCCCTCAGATCTTATAATGAATAAACAGGTAATTATTCAACAGTCTATGGGACTTTCCATCATTGAGGTTGTCCAAGTGACTGAAGTGGTACCAACAAAATTGACTCTGACTTGAAGAATCAAGAAAGCCTTCCCAGAGACTTGTGAGTAGGTACCTATAGGATGGTGGTTAGTTATTTAGGTAAAACATGGATGAAGGCAGTGGGATGGGGGTAAATACAAGCAGAAAATGTGTTCTAGTTAGAAAGAAGCACACTAGCAATGTCTCAGCCATGATAAGAAATATAGTATGTTTGAAGAACATAATGTACCTCAGTATGAGCAGAGTCATACGGGTTGGGGCAATTGTAGAAAGATGTGAGGTCTGTACAGCAGGCTGGCTTCATATCAACATGGGTTTGATAAACCTTTTTAAGGATGATGGACTTTTTTCCAAAGACAATGTTAAAGTAGAGTTACATCTTAAGGAATAATGTAGTATAATCGAATAATGTAGTATAATCATATTTGCAATTTCAAAAATCTCTGTATCTGTAGTATGAAGGATGTATTGGAGAAGGAGACATGAAGAGCATGAAGACCTTATAGAAGACAGTTGCATTCTTCCAGGCAACAGGTGGCAGTTGACTAGATTATGAAATTGAGAAACGTGGAGTTTCTCAGAAGGTGTCAAAGGGGAGAGTTGGCCTTTGTGACTGACTGGGAAAGGACAAGTGAGGAATTAATCAGAGGAGTCCAATACGAGGGTAAAGATCACAACTGTCTTGTCCACTGCTTATTTCCTGCTTGTAGAACAATATCTGACAAGTGGGAGGCACTCCAGAAATACATGCTGCTTTTACTGTCTGCAAGGTCTATTGGAGAAACTGGGGACTACTGAGAGAGGAAAGTCTAGAATAGGAACAGATCAAGACATAAGAAATGCAGACTTTCACTTACAGATATGCTGGCTTTAAGTGTCCAAGGGGAATAAACAACTAGATAGCACAGTCTGGAGCTCAAGAGAGAAAGATTGAAGTAGGATGTAAAGACCAAGACTCATAAACAATGATACAACCACAAAATCCTCTAATAGATGGATAACAGGAAGACTGAGTTCCATGAATAGAGACAGGCCCAGAGCAAACAGTCAAGGACCATCAAGATGTCATGAGTAGGAAAAGGAATATGAGCCTCAAAGCAGACAAAATGTTCCTGGAAAGATGCTGTGCAACTTATCGTGGCAGAGAAGCAAGTAGGAAGAGAAAGAAAACACAACTCATGTTGGTAATAAATTCGCAACTGGAAGAGGAAATATGAAAGTGTCTGAAGAAGGACATGAGTTAACAAAAAGACTTTTTTTGATTATACAGAAAGAATTTGTTATTTAATAGGAAAGGACATTTTTAAAAAGAAATTAAAATCTTGAGTTCTTGGAAATAGGTAAGAGCCCTAGGTCCTTGGATACATGATATTGATGGAGAAACATCTCTGAGGAGGCAAAGTCAATAGGATACCCAAATTAGCCAGAGGTAAGAACTCTGAGTGGGAGACAGTGAAGAGGATCTTTATTCTCTACAACCAA
The DNA here is from genome assembly GCF_047511655.1 of Castor canadensis. NCBI lineage: Eukaryota > Metazoa > Chordata > Mammalia > Rodentia > Castoridae > Castor > Castor canadensis. The sequence goes on from NC_133396.1 coordinate 124,097,180, forward strand.
CTAAAAGATAGGAAAAGAGAGTGCATGTAAAATCAGATGGGTCTGCTGTAAGGAAGCTTAGGGGTTCTCCTGGCATTTGGTGTATTACATAGTTACCTATACAATTCCTGTGATAATTGTAAAGGGAGAATATTCTACATTGAAGTCCGGCCCATTTTGATAAGCTGCTGTAGTCACAAAGTGTCACCTCCATTTACTAAAGATCAATGACATAGAGAATTAATAACAACGATAACTGAAACCTAGAGGGTCTATAAGTCCCTCCTTTCCTTTAGTTATTCCACATGTCTCTGTCTGGAAATATTTGGCTTGAAAGCAAAGCAGCTGGGAAAGGGTAGCATGGTGCCAAGCAGTGGTCCTCAAGGTGTGGCCCCTAGGCCAGGAGAATCATCACCACCCAGGAACTTGGTATAAACGCACATGTTTACCTCTCCAATACCTTCTGGCTCAGAACCTCTGGAGCTGGAGCCTTTTCTTAGTCTCCCAAGTTCACTAACAGCAAGTTACTACAAACTTCATGACAAGTAGAAGCTGTAAGTCTGAAATCCAGGTACAGGGAGACCATTATCCTTATGTAGACTGGAGGCAGATGCCCTCCTGCTTGCCTCTTCTAGCTTCTGGTGGATGGGTTTTCCTTGGCTTGTGGAAGTATCACTCTTCATGTGGCCTTCTCCCTGTGTGTCTCTATCTACAATCTCCTGCTGCCTTTCTCTTAAAAAATACTTCATTGGAGTAAAGGCTGCCTCCAAACCCAAGATACTCTATCTCAAAATCCTTACTCAATTATGTCTACAAAGACCCTTTCCCAAATAACATCACATTCACAGGTTGGGGGTTAGGACTTGAACGTATTTTTTGAGGAAGCATTATTCAGGCTAGCAATCTGTTTTAAGATTAAAGTAGTGCTTCTCAGCCTAGCGGCACACTAGAATCATCTGCATAGCTTATAAAATTCCCAAAAAGTTAAATAAGAGTTTCTGAGTATGGAACCCAAAGCTCCCCAGGTGATCCCAATGGCAGCCAAGTTTGAGAACCAGTGGTGTATAAAAGATCATTAAGTGAGGAGTTAGACAAGCCTCCGTTCTGAAGCTGCCTGCTTGCCTTATCAGAAAAACCTACTCTTCTATAAAATAGAGATAACCATTTCTACTGCATGTTATTCTATTATTATTGTGAAGATTAAATGAAATCCTTGACTTGAAGTACTTGGAGTTTTTAGCCGTGTTACATACTGTATGACTTCAGCACTCTATTCACTCATTAGCCTGTGGATTAAAGTATTCAAAATAAGTTTCTGCTAAGAATTTTGGTCTTGGGAAAGGCCTGCCTTCATCTCACTTTTAATATAGGTAGAATGGCCTTATTTCAAGCATTTTTCCTTGGAGACTAGTCAGATTTTAGAAAGAAAGTTAGCCTTGCCTGCCCCAGCTCAATGATCTCTTAGGTCATAAGGATATATTTTCAGTTGGTCTCATGGAACATCTCTGGGCTCTAGTTATTTTCCAGGAAGTATAATCTTAAACTCATATTTACTGGCTCTTTATAAAATATTCTGTTGAACAAAAGTTTCCCAGGAAGATTACTTAAAAGTCTGAAGATACCCTTTTCAACAAAAGAAAATTGTATTTATTGAACAGCTGGTAAGTGTGGGGACTACAGTTATCCTGATGGTTTCAGTTGTCTATAACTTGGAGCTTAGTCAAGAAAACCAAAATACAATAAAATCATGCCATAAACAAATATAAAATTGCAACTGTAACAAATGCTGAAAGGAGACTTACATGATACTTCAAACTTCTAATAAGATTAGACAGAATTGGGGAGGTAAGGAAGGCTTTCCTGAGGACAAGACCCTTAAGCTGAGATGTTGAATATGACCAGAAGGTAGACATGTAAAGAAGGAACAGGAAGTATTCTAGACCAAAAATATTCATTTCAGAAAGGCTATGTGTCCTGAGTATATCCTCTTCGCTCCGATGTTCTTTGTTTCTTGTCTTCCCTTCTTTCTCTTGTCACCTCAGTATGTCATGATGTTCACCATGGCTCCAGATATTGTGTCTACATTCAAATAAGGAAAAAGTGAAAAAAAAAAACAACAACATTATATCTATCTGGCCCTTTTAATAGAATCAAAATCTTTCCCCAAAGTCCTCTAGCAGGTTTTGCTTTTATATCATTGCACAAATGCCCAAATGAGGTCAATCACTGACAAAGAGGAATGGAATCAACATGATTGGTCCAAATCTCTTGATTTAGACCAAAAAATCTAATTTTTAGTCTAGGGTCAAATATGTGTTTCAGCAGTGTTTCCATTGGTACAGAAATGCTGCTGGCAAGCAATCAAAAGTGTCTATCACAGAGGCAATAGCAATACTCTAAATGCATGGTGAAAAGAAGCAGGTTTGAGTGATGTTTAGGAAGGTACAACAGCAGGACTCCTTAATTTACCACGGCGGTGAGAAAGCAGAATCTTCCTACAGAACAAGTAGTCAAATAAGTAGAGGGCTACCTAGGTAAGAGTGCAGCTCCCCTGGGAGCAGTTTCTGAGCTTGGGCACTAGAGATATTTAGGACAAGATAATTCTTTGTTGTAGGTGGTTATCATGTGCACTATAGGACATAGTCTTGGACCATTTTCTATTGCTGTAACAAAATACCTAATACCAGACAAATTATAAGGAATAGAAGTCTATTTGTTTCGTGGTTCTAGAAGTCTAAGTGCATGGTGCCAGTATCTGCTTGACATCTGGCGAGGGCTGTTTGCTGCATTATAACATGGCTGAGAGCATTACATGAAGAGAAAGAGCAAGCACCGGTCAGCTCAGGGCTGTCTTCCTCTTCTCATAAAGTAAACAGTCTCAGCCTGGGGACCCTATCCTGATTAGCTTCTCCAATCCCATTTACCCCGCAATGTTCCCACCTCCAAATGCTATCACTATATGAATTTGGGGATTAAGGTTCACCATGAGCATCAGAAGGGACATTCACATTGTGGCAGATATTCAGCTTCATCCTTGATCTCTACCCATTAGATGCTAGAAGTCCCCTCCAGCAGTGGCACAATCTCCAGTCTTTGCTAACTTCCCCTCGGGAGAAAAATTCAGCCTCTGTTGAGAACTGTTGCATTAGAGAATTATTGCCACTAAATATGACTTTGAGTGAAGTAATGACAGAGGTAGGACTGAGTGAGGCAAGGTGAGTGTCTTGGGCATAAGAATCCATGGGTACTTGCTGTTCCCTATGAGGGAAAATCTCTTCAAACATCTCTGAACTTCACATGTTTCTCCCAGGTTCTGGCTGTGGAGGATAACATTTCACAGTATCCTATATGTCAACTTGAGTAAATTCTATTCTACTTATAATTGATTCTTGTCCGAGGATATTGTGAAGGATAATGTTCTTTATGTAACACAGAAGTCTGGTGATGATAAAACCCTGCCTGTTTTTTTTGTTGTTGTTCAGAGAACAGACATGTTTTTTCAAAACCACTGGTTTGTTTCTATCTGATGAACACTATGAATGTGTAACCATTTGCTTCCCTTTTGTGTTTTTGCATTGCTTCACTTAAAAATTAGAAACCAAATTTGTGATTTCCCAAAAGTGAAGAGTAGATCATCCCTAGCCTTTCTTCCTGATTATACTTTAAGTTCCTGCCCTTTTTTCCTTTTTTGTTTTGTATTAGGTTTGATTTGGAAAATCTTACAATTTATGCAGTCTTGAGAAATGCCTGAAATATATTTGAAATTGGTGTCATTAAGAGCCCAGCATAATCACCCAGAAGGCATTTGGTACATAGAAGCTTCCTTCCTTCATTTTGAGATATGAAAGCAAGACACTATGAGACAGATCTTTGTAAATGACCAAATGCTCTGGAAGTGCACTTGGTGTCTGGGTGGTTTCCATGGGCAAAACAACAGATACAACTTACAGCAAAAGATTTTAAAAGTGGATCCACTTCTCCAGGAAAACAAGTAACGTCCAGAGGTTCACTTTTGACCTATGTCTTTGTTGATTCAAACCTTTAAGGGTTTGAGAACTTTCATAAAACCCACTGCCTACACCAAGTCCTGAAAGCACTTATCAGTCTGTATTCAAGTGCCTTAAGTGTCATCCTCTTTTACAATGGGCACATGTTATGACTGTGGGTTTTGTTCATTTTTCCAAAGATAAGACTCAAGCAGAATGACAAAGAGAGTTAAGTTAAGTGGCACTGGGAAAACTGAAAGCTATGGTTACATTAAGTGAGAGAACAATGAGCCTTGATCAGCAAAGACAGAGTAAGGGGGGTGGTCTCTAAATAGCCTCTGCCTCTTGCAATGAGACTGTTGCATTTTCATCATAATTATTAAATCTTGGCAAGAGGCTGAGCAGCCTGTTTCCCACCTCCCTGATGTCAGGCTGCTCTCCCACTCTGCAATTTTGAAACCTGGTTGGCAATGGCACCCTGAAGAGCAGTTCAAACAACGCTGCAGCAAACTTCCCCCAATCGAAATAGTCAATTATATATGTACAGACTAATGGCAATCTACATCCTACCATTTTCTCCCTCTGACTCTTTTTCTTATCGCTGTATCATTAACTTCAACAAATTAAGTTTGGGACATTTAGTCCTCAGAGAAGCCAGGGGAGTAATAACAGATGGATTAGGGTAAAGGGGATAAGGCAGAGAAAGGACAGTTTGACTTCCTTTTAGAAAAGTTTGAGTCACACAAAGAGAAAGATACATGCACATAAAAATAACATCAAATTGTGCAGAGAAAATTTCAGCCCATGGTGTGCTAAGCTACTTGAAGTCCCTAGGATATTAGGTAATCACTTCCCTTAGAGGAAATATGTGGGGCAGGTTGAAGTTATAACATGTTTTTTACAGTGTAAAGCATTGGAGAAAAAATAGAGGAAAGATAGATAATAAAACACTATTAATTTTCCTAACTCATTTGAATTCTTAGTTAAATATATAGCAAAGAGTTTAGATTAAAATCAGCAATTCCTGTATATCAGGGATACTTGAGAATGACATTTGAAGAACCCTGTAGAAACATGACATCTGAGTTTTGTCAGAACCTAGTAAAAGTCAGATCTCAATAGGTGCCTTTAGAAGAGTTGTTTAACTTTATCTATTTTATTGTTAGTATTAACCTCAAAAGTTAGGTCTGACTCCCAGGAAAAGTGACTGGAGCATAGTAGGTATTTAATACATGTTCACTGGATTTTATCATGGTTTGGTATGCCTACGTTTCAAAAGCAAAATAGATCCGTAAGCGAGAACATCTTTGGGAGTTGTTCTGTAAACTAAAGTTATTATAAGACTTCATAAATCTTCTCTATTTCCACTGGGGAATCAAGAAACAAGAGTTTTAAAAGAATTTATGAAGCAACTTTCTTTTATAAAGCAACTTTTTGCAACATTCCCATGGGGAATGTCTCGTTCTAGCAATTCTATCCAAACCGGGAAGAATTGCCCTTCTAGCCCATGGAAGATCTCCTTGAAATTGGGTCAGGCCAGAGATGATTTCTGACCCATAGGCTACTGGAGGAGATGAGACGGATAATTCTGGCTCAGGCAGTGAGAAGATCCCAGGTGGCTTTCTAGCCTCTTCTTCCAGATTCATTGACTAAGGAGGCTATGTACTTTCAGGAGAAAGCTACAAGATGACATCTTCAGCAGCCTGGACTTGTCAGTTACCACCTGGAGGAAAATGGTCCTGAAAAGCCACCTAGACCCACATGGATATTTATGCATAGGACTAACTTTGTTGTATTATGCTAGTTAGATCTTAGCTTGTTACAGAGCACTATAAGATCTATGTTTATTGATATATCGAATTTTAGATACGAAACGAGTGAGCCTTGAAAAGTATTTTAAATTGCTCCAGATTACATTATAGGCAAGGGACAAACTGGTATATGAACACAGATCTTGCTGAAAGTAGATCAATAATAAAAGCAGTACCCAGATCTTCTAGATGGGAGGGTAAATCACATTTGATCTCTTTTGTTACTGAGGTTGGCAATGGGTTTTACTTTAGACGATAAGGTTCAATGAACAAGAACAGCAGCATACAAAACCACTTGTGAAGAATAGAATTGGCATTCTTTTCTTCTTTTCTTTTTTTTTTTTAATGTGGTATTGTGGCTTGAACTCAGGACCTTCACCTTGAGCCACTCCACCATCCCCTTTTGTGGTAGGTTTTTTGAGACAGGGTCTCATGAACTATTTGCCCAGACTGGCTTAGAACCATTATCCTTCTGATCTCTGCCTCCTGAGTGGCTGGTATTATAGACATGAGCCACTGGCACCAGGAAAATTGGCATTCTTATTCAAAGCAAAGTCTAAACTCTACCGGAGAATCAGCAGAAATAGCTACTTCTATATTCTGCTCTGTACACTGCTTCTATACACTGCTCTGCCTGCAGTGCTCTTCTCACAATGTATTAAGTAGATTTTGTTTCTATTGTCAAAGAACAAAATTTCAACAAGTTAAGTTTAATGAGGCAATTGTCTTTTGTTGGCATTTTATGAGTCAGGCAGCACTCTATATAGATGGCATTCCAGTGGGCTGACCAGAGGATGTGGCCTAAGTATGCAGAAAGGCTAGAGAAAGCAGAAGGCTGGCAGAGTAGCTCAAGTGTTAGAGCACCTCCCTAGCAAGCATAAGGGCCTGAATTCAAATCCCAGAACCCCCCCAACCATATATATATATATATAGAGAGAGAGAGAGAGAGAGAGAGAGAGAGAGAGAGAGAGAGACAGAGAGAGACAGAGAGAGACAGAGAGATAGAGAGACAGAGAGAGACAGACAGAGACAGAGAGAGACAGAGAGACAGAGAGACAGAGAGAGACACAGAGAGAGGCAGAGAAAGAAAGAACATATATATGTATATATATATATATATATATACATATATATATATATATATGTATACATATATATGGAGAGAGACAGAGACAGAGACAAAGACAGAGACAGAGGCAGAGACAGAGACATAGAGCAGCAGAAAAGTAGAAAAGAGAGAATGTTAGCAAGACTCTATCCTAAAAACGAAATAGAAATAAAAGGGCTGGGGATATAGTTCAAATTGTACCTATCATGTGTTAGGCCCTGGGTTCAAATTCTAGCACTAAACTAAACAAACAAACAAAAAGCAGGAATAAATAACAAAAAGGAAACTGGTTGTTTAAAGACTACTTTCCTTATAGGCTTAAAGCAGAGAGGACATCCTTATTATGCCAGCTCAGGTTAACTCAGCCACTTTGAACTGGTTGCAGTAAATTTCCTTTTTTTGGTAAAACTTTCCCATTTATGAATTCAGTTTCATTACATGGCAGCTGGCATGTGTGATTCCATTCTGTTTTGACCTGACTATAGAGGCCTAGTGCAGGAGCTCAGTCCAAATCAATGGCCTCCCAAAAATTTTACTTAACCTACAAAAGACAAAGCTCCAGTGGCTTAACATAAAAGAAGTTTGTTACTTACATGGAATTCAGCTAGTAGAAGATTAGGAGCTCAGCTTCTGCAGTGATCCAGGAATTTAGGTAGATAGACTCCACCGTGCCCAATACATGGATGTGAGGTTATCCTGGGTAGAGGCAGAAAGTTGGAAGACAGAGGAAGTCAAGTGTGGGGGATGGAGTTGGTCCTAATGGATCAAACATAGAGGTGGCATATAGCACTTTGGTCTCATTGCATTTCTAGAATGTAGTTACATGGTTCTACTACTCTACAAGAGAGACTGAAATATAGCGTAGGTCAGGGTCTGAGAGGAGAAGAAAATAGTATTGGTAAACAATAGCAGTGTATGCTATAGCCAATCCTTCCAGTCACCAAATATAACCATTTCACTCTCCTTCCCAAGCATAAAACACACCTGCCCACCCGAACATCACCATCCTTCCATCCAAGGGGACAACCCAAAGGTCTGTAGAAACCTTGCGTTCAGCTCAAAGTCTGGGATCATCTGTCTTCTCCATCAGGTGCAAATATACTCTTTTGTTTCCAGAAACCTGAACCAAAAAGATAATCTGCTCTCTCCGAATAATAGTAATTTACAGACAGAAAATTGAAAAGAAATTCCCATTTAGGAAAGGCAAGAATAGAAAATGCACAGTAGTCACTGACTCCCTGTTGTTATGGACTCCTGTATGGCAGGAATCATGGAGGCCCTAGCCTGGCGTTGTAGAAATGTCCTTAGTTTCCAATTGGTCTCTGCTGAAGGAGTGTCTTTGTCCAGAGCATCTGAGGCATCTTTACTCTCTCTTCTTTGCCCATTATCCTCTAAACCTCAGCATTCTTTCAGAGATGCACAGCTTTTCACTCAACCCTTTGCTAGTGCACAATAATTACCTTTAATTTTTCACAAAGATCTTTTTTAGTCACAACTCATTGTATCTTTGGTCCAATAATGCTAAAACTTTAGGAGACTTTGGATTTTTTGCTTCAAGTCAACTACTTGTGTTAGCAATCCAATCCAAATTTATTTTCTAGACAAAGATCTCAGTCTGTTCGATTTCTTTTGTTTCTTGTTTCATGCATTTCTTTTTTAACTTAGTTTGGAACCTTTGGAAGAAATGCAGGGACAGATGATGCCTTTAAACTCATTGTTGTTACAGGGAATAGTCACAGTGTTCACTTAATAAGTTTTATGAAGCTGATGTCAATAAATAATATGTTTCAATTATTTCTTCATATTGTTTGGAGTCTGTAAGAAGCAGGCCTTTTCTACCTTTGAGGCTCCAAATCTCTGGTATCTCTTGGTTTCTTTTTATTCTAATTAAAACTAAGCCAATTGTGTCTTTAGATTTTGTTTCTTATAATAACTTCTCAATGACAAGCAATCATAGTCATTTCTCTTTAATTCTTTCAACCATTTTTCCTTAGGATCACTGGCTCAGCAGGCATGCAATCCTACTTCCATGTTTTAAGAAATGTTTTGTTTAAAATGTTGCTGTTAAAGACCTATTCACTTGCTCTGCCTGCAACATCACTTTTCTTGGCATCCTCTTCAAAATTGCCAAGTCAGGGCCAGAGATTTTAGGGTTTTCATCCAATCATATCCAATTCTGACAGCAATTTCTCTATTGTTAAGTAACTGTAGCTTCTATGGTTTAATGGATATTTATTTGTATTTTCACAGATTCCAAGTGTTGGTGATATGGGGTTGTAGTCACAGGCATTCAGGATCCCGGGATAAAGAGTCTCCAAAATCACTGCCATCCAGCTGACATAGGAGGAGCGAATACAAATTATTTTGTTGCAGATTTTTATGAGTCAGGCTTAAAAGTGTCATACTTTCTCTCTGGCAATATTTTGTGAGTCTTTTAGAGTGGGAATAGCAGAACAGAGGCTCCTGAAGACAAGGAGTGAGAGAGTAGTTACAGAGGTGGGCTGCAACCTGATAGTAAAGGGCCTGAAGTAAGAAGGGTGCTGCTGGATAGTCGTGGTGGGGGACTAACACTGGGCTTAAGGGACTGGTGGTCTTGATGAAGTCTAAGAACAAGGAGTATAAACAATAAAGATTAAAAAAATATATATAGGAAGTTATGGTCAGAGGGTATGTTGTTGGAATATATGATTTTTCAAATGAGACAGCTCTAGATGACAGCAAAATTCAAGTTGTGGTCAGACAGTGGGTTGTGGAAGCCTGGCTAAAATGTCTCTGTTCTAATGTTCCAGTCTTTGTGACTCTAACTCAGAGGCAATATCATGATGTAGGGGTCAAGCTAGTGAATTCCAGATTCAGTTTGAATCTTAGTTCCATCACTTACTAGCTATTTGGTACTTGACATGTTAACCTCTCTCAACCTTTCTACTTGCCTGTAAAATAATAATTAGAATCCTTTCTCCTTCACAGTGCTGGCTTAATAATCAAAGAGCTAATATGTAGAAGGTTCTCAAAGCACAGTAGTCCATGATCATTTATAATCTGAATTTTATCTTTGTCATTCCTGACTAATTCTTCTGCTTTTATTATTCCCTATCTCTATTTCTACCCCATTCCTTCCCTAAGCCTACTGAGCTCAACAATATCCAATGCACACATAAGTCCTTTTGAATGCTATAACTTCAACCTTCTTTCTAAATTCATCACACAACTGTTAGATGGGAATTTCATTTATACTACATTAAGTATCCAATTTCAGAGGTAGTAGCTTTGTCTAAAGTAGTTCCATTTCACTAAATTTCTCTTGAGAATAAGCATCAAAAAAAAAAAAGATTTCTTGTAACAGAAAGTTATTTTTCCAAAGGTGGTGGATGATCCACCCCCATTACCATCACCACTGGGCATGTCAGATGTCATCTTTAATAGTGACCCTCATGCCTCCATTCTCTCCCAGCCAGAAGTCTCCCATAGACTTCTACAACCTTTTTGTTCTAGCATCATCTAGAATGTTAGAAATGCAGAGTTGTAAGCCCCATCCAGAACTCCTGCTTGCACATCTGCATTGTAACAAAAATAGCATTCCACAGAGTTTATAACAGCACTAGTCTACAGCAAAGAGACTAGCACTTCCATCCATTTGCCTGAAGGAAGGAGTGAGTGTACCTTAAAATGAAGTGCCCTGCCAGATAGTAGGTGAGCCCACTCAAGATTCAACCTTCCTACTTAGAGTTGTAGAACTTAAATTCTATAGTTATCTAATGCTCTTAACTTGAGATTCATGAATGATGAAAATAAGGATACGTGGTAGGTAGTGTCTCAAAGGAGTTTCTGGCTCCACACAACAAGGTTTGGTGAGTGATTTTTAATTTTTTCCCTTTAGGTTGTCTAAGGAAATTTGCTAATTTTCCTGATATAACCTTCCTACTAACCCAGAAGAGGAGAAATATGCAAAAAAAGGAAGGAAGAGCATGCCACAGGATTTGTGTGTGTGTGTGTGTGTGTGTGTGTGTGTATGTGCGTGTGTATGTGTATGTATGTGTGTGTGTATGTATGTGTATGTATTGGGCAGTCTAGTAAAACAAATCAAACTAGGGTAGTAGTGGTCTCTTACATATAGATATAAGGAAAAATTAGAACTGAGTAGAAAGAAATCATTGTTTTGTGGGACTTTCTTGAAGTTATGTTAGTACAGCAAGCATACCATTTGAAATAAGAGCATATGCTTCTTTAGTGTAGTGTTGGTGGTGATTGACAGAGACCATGTTAGACACTAAATCTCACTCTGAAATTATCCATTTGGAAAGCAAGTTGTCTATTTGAGTGTGGTGCTGTCATTAAACACCTACTGTCCTTCAGAGATTACATGTGATTTTCTGTTAGACGTGCCTACCTTCAAAAATCAAAGCAAGTATAGCTTAGTGGGATTTCCTCTTATCATCTCTAGATAATCTGGAATATTAGACCAGAGGAAAGGCCATACATAGCTTGCAAGATTTCTTAATATTTTTGACTGCTCCAAGTTTTTCTGAATTTCCCCTGGCCATCTACCTTGAGTATCTGAAAAAAAGATTTATAAATCAAATCACTGGAAAATCCCATGGTAATCAAATAATTATGATTACCATCACCACCAGTAATACACATAGGCATTATGTACCACCCTTGATATGATGCACTGAGAACACAAAATCACTGTAGTATGCTTACCCCTCAAAACGTATAATCTCATTCTATTTGAAGTATTCATGGGGAAACATCAAGCAAATATAAACTGGGGGATGTCTGCAAGACACTGGTACTGTTCACAAGTATCAAGATGATGAAAACCCACAAACTGATGAACTAAGAGTGAAGATGCATCTGAAAGTAATGTAGGATATTATATTAGATCCTACTACAGAAAAGGGATGTTACTGAACAGAGGCTGAAATTCTAAGATATACATTGTAGTCATTAGTGTAGATGTGGATTTCTTGGTTTTGATAATTGTGCTATGGTTACAGAAAGTGTTGACATTAGGGAAAGCTGAGTGCCAGATATAGGGCACATTCTGTACTATTTTTGGAATTTTTCTATAAGTCTAAATTTGTTTCAAAATTTAAATAACAAGAAGTCAATGATCTTTAATGCTTGTTTTTGGAGGAAGCTACAGAAAAAGTAGCAGGTCTTTGGATAAAAATCTTTAAAAGAGAAAAACAGATCAAGAATTTGAGGCCTAGGACAAGAACAGGGAAAGCTTCAAGAAAATATATATGAGATGCATGCATACATAGGCACATACATGCATATTCATTGCTATGAGTTGAATTGTATCCACATCAAGTTCATATATAAATCTCTATCACTTCAGAACATGGCTGTATTTGCAGATAAGACCTTAAAGAAATGATTAAGTTAAAATGAGGTTATTAGTCCAATCTGACTAATGTCTTCATAAAAAGAAAATTAGGAGACACAAAGAGATATCAGGGTGCATGCACAGAAAAAAAAGGGACACTGCAAGAAGGTGTGAGCATCCCCAAGCCAAGAAAACACCTCAAGAATAATCAAATCTACAGGAGATATAGGAATAGGTAGGAAACCCAAAGCATGAAAGCGTTTGATGTCCCTACTCTAGAGGAACTAATACAGAAACCTTAAAGCGACAGAGGTCAACATGAGAAGGGGATCAGGAACTAGTGAAAAGGTCAGTTAGAGATGAATCAACTTGGGTTGTAACACATTTGTACATGGAAGCAATGCTAGGAATCTCTCTGTATAGCTATCCTTAACTCAACTAGCAAAAATGCTTTGTCTTTCTTATTATGCTTATGTCTTCTCTTCAACAAAATTAAAGATAAGGGCAGAACCAGGTTCTGCTAGGAAGTGAGGGGGGTGGGAAGGGGGGAGAGAGGAGGGGAGGGGAACAAGGGGGAGAAATGACCCAAACAATGTACGCACATGTGAATAGATGAATAATAATAAAATATTTAAAAAAAAAAAGAAGACTGCAAAAAAAAAAAGAAAACTCAAATCTGCCAAAACTTGGTCTTGAAATTTTATCCTCATGAATAGTAAGAAAATAAATTACTATTATTAAAGTCTCCACCCAATCTGTGGTATTTCATTACAGTAACCCTGGCAAATTAACACAATTTATATATTTCAAATAAATCTATATTCAATTTGGACTGTTCAGCCTTCTCTAATGTCGTCATTTGCCCTTCTTAGCCTTCTCCATGTCATATTTTTCTGCTTCATGGATGTCCACACTTCTTTCTCAGATATGAGAATCTTACATGTTTTATATTCTATCAGGTCTATCTAAAGTCTCTCTTCTAGAGGATGCTCCATTCAATTTTAGGTGAATATTAGATTTGTATAAGGTTTCTCACATAATCCTTAGAATGCTTTCTTCAATTTATGTAATGTTTTTTAAATCGGTTTTGACCAGAGATAGTACATCCAAGGTAAACTAAACTGAATTAAAAGGTCTATAACTCTTGCCCTATTGCGACCAGTGGTAAAATCTGAATTTGCTAAGCTTAAAGTAAAAGAGAGTCAGCAGAGACAGGACAGAATCCCTTCAATGTTCTAGGACTACTGGTGGAAAAGATTAGGCTTAGTTCATTTGTTTTTAGAAAGCAAACAAAGACCAGCTGAATTTTAGTTAGAGCATATTTTGTACTGACAAAAAATAATTTTGAACAATTGCACCATCTAGAAACAGTTTGAAAGGGAATGAGTTCAGTCACCAAAAGCATTCAATTATCTAGAGATTGCCAAGAATTCTGCATATCAAAGATCCCTTAATTGGGTGAAGGGTGAGACATACTGAAATTTTAGTTTTCTAGCTCTAAAGGTCTTAAAGAATTCTATAGCAAATGGAAAGTCAAAGGATTCAGGATTTGGAGAAACATGTCCTAGAAGGATCTAACACAGATACTAACAAGACCATGTCCTGTGTAGTGGGAGATTATTCCAAAGTCATGTGTCTATCCAGCCCCACAGGGAGTTAGTTTAACTTGTTTGGGCTGGGGCCAGATATATGTAGTTTAAAGTCTTCCCATGTAATTCAGCTGGGGTGAAGGTCTGTGATCTAGCTTAAGTATTTGACAACGTTGTTCACCATGTTCTCCCAGTTCCTTAAAATTTCTAGCAATTCTGAAAATCCTGAGCTGCACATCAGACATCCTGACAAAGAGGATGACATAAATTCTTCTGAAGAATGCTAACACCAAGCCACCAAAGAGTTATGGACCCATCATAGACTTCTGCACTGTCAGACAGCAATCGTCATGCCCCAAATTGATGCAAAATATATGGATGGGAGTGTAGCCTACATATAAAACCTCTCTCTAATTTTCCCATTAATTGGAAGTAGTTGGGCAACTATTCCAGACTCTGTCCAATGTTTACTGTATATCTAAAATTCTGCACAAATAGTGGATGTCTAAAAGTGGAGTTACCTTTGCTGGAGGGGGACTGTGGCAAGATGCTACAGAAATTTGTACAGAAGAAAGAAAAGAAACCATTATTTCATCAGTTGCTGGAATGCAGGGAAGCTTTGCCCCTTTTTAAGAGATTAAAATAACCTAAAAAACACAAGATAATAGAACTATGTTGGGCATGCACTCAACAAATGTTAACTAAGTAAGCCTATTACATTGATTGATCCATTGAATCATCACAGAAAGCCTATGAAGCAGGTGCTCTTTTCTCCCCCAGCTTTACAGATGTGGAAACTGAGGCACAAAGAAGCTGAGTGAAGTTCACCAGGTCTTAAACTAACACATTGCAGGGCCATATTAACTCAGGATTCCATAGTTTAGAACTCTCACTCTTTTTGCTCACCCTGCCCCACCCTATACAGGCACGTAGTCTGGTCATCAAAAGGTAATGAAACTCATAGATGTAGTCTAGTTCAACTCCTCGTATTGCAGGTCCTGTATTACTCCATTTTTTCATTGCTATGATGAAATATCTAAAGCTGGATAATTTTATGAAGAAACAAGGCTCATCTCATAGTACTAGAGATTCAAGAACATTCATCTGGTGATGGCCTTTTTGATGAAAGTGTCTCAAAGCAATACAGGGCATCATGTGGCAAGACAGAGTGTGCTTGTGCATGTTTGTGTGTGTGTGTTTGTATGTGTATGGTGTGGTGTGGTATGTGACTTCTGGTCTTTCTCTCTTTTCCTGTAAACATACTAGGATTCAATCATGGGAGCTCTAACCTGATGACCCTATCGAATCTTAATCACCTCCCAAAGGTCCCACCTATACACACCATACTTGGATTAAGTTTCCACACTCTTGGTACCTAACAATAGGTATGATATCTCAACACATGACCCCTTGGGAGACACGCTCAAACCATGTCCAGCCATGCAGAGTGCTTGCAAGAAAAGCATGATGGACAGATCTTTCAAACAGGGGGCTGCGAGGGTTTAGCCAGAGTTAGTTTTTCTCTGCACCTTTGAGTCTGTGAGTCTCACTTGAAACAACAGGCTCAGAAGAATTGCCTGTGACTGAATAGACACATCTAATTTTGTAGTTTGGTTAGCAGGGCCCATTTGGCTCCCCCACTAAAGTATATCTTCTAACACACTCACTAATAATAATAAAGGTAATATTTGACCTTCAAATGCCCTTCTGATTCTTATTTCTTAATTTATTTGGAATCCAAGTTGGCCAGAGGGTACTACATACATACCGGGCTTCTTCAAATACTTCAAGTATTTGAAGGTAACTTCTTGGCCTTTCAAATTAGAAACTCACTGTGTGCGCCATGGAACATTAGTTTCTTTGATGCTAACAGATGCTGTTTGTAAAAAGATTACATGGCTAAATTCATAATTCTAGGTAAAGCAAGATAAAGTAGGCATGTTTACTGCAGGACTTCTTGAAGCCTTTAAATGAACATACACTCTGTGAATCTTAATGAGGAAATAAATTATACAGAATTTCTCAAATGTATATCAGAAAAGACTTACTTTATTTTTGAGAATATTGAAGTATTAGTAGTGTTCTGTGGGACATATTTAGAGTAGCACTGAATAACTTCATAAATAATGATGGATTAATTGGTAGCTAAAAAAATAGCTATCAAGGAAGCATACAAAACTACATTATTAATCAGTTTTAAATGTATAAAAATAAAATTATAAAATATTGGTAATTATAAAATATCAGAAGGAGAAAGTTTTTCCAAAAATGACAGCAAAGGTAGAAACCATTATCTAACATCAAAGTTTTGTAGAAAAAACAATGACAAAAAATAGCATGAGAAGAGGGGAGCAAGTAAGCTGCAATAAAGATATCTTGAAGGACCTGTGACAGTGGCTTACAATGTTTAGTAGATAACAACTCTCACAAATGAAGACCAACAAAATGAAGGCAAATACTCCAAGAGTAAAATGAGAGAAAGATAGGATGCAAAGTTCACCGAAAGAAATATGACTGATAATTAAGAGACAATGTATGACCTCATTTGTAATCAAAGCTGAAAACAAAAATACTGACATGGTTGTAAGTTTTTACTTTATTTTTTAAACTTTACTTTTACTATTATGCTAAAATAGGATCACTTTCGTTGATTGAGCAAATGTGGATTGGTAGATATAGTTTTTCTGGGGAGCAACTTGTGAATATGTTCAAACCTCTTAAAAATGTATATGATTTGTGACTCAACAATTCCATCTCTAGAAATGTATTGTAAGGAGATGATCATTGATGCTTGAAAAGATTTATATTTAATCATAACTTCTTTATCATTGCTTAAATGACAAAATTGGAAATATCTATAATGCCCTATAATAAATACAATAAATTCACGAACTGGAATACTATGTAGTCATTAAAAATTATGTTGTACAAGAACATTTAATGATCTGGGGAGATGATATGGTAAGTAAAAAAATACCAGAAATAAAGTATAGTCACATTTCATTATAAAATATGTGCAATAAAAAGACTATGAATTGAAATATAAGTGGTGATTATATCTAGGCAGGTGGGATCATATGCAAATATTTTCTTCTTTGTGTTTTGTTGTGTTTTCCTGCCTTTTACAATCAGGAAAAATAACAAATAAATCAGAGTAAGATTATATAAGTAAGAGTTGCATTTTACAAAGAGCAAATCTATACACATACCTTATTAAAATATAACAATTAGTGAACCATTTGCCTATTAGATTTTAAAATGGTACAGATCATAATTTTACTGCATTGCATAGAGGCCAAAAAATAGAAATTAATGTCATTTGAAGTGCAAAGTCTCTCAACAATAACTCATGGATTTGTCTGATCCAAATATGTGGCCCTGATGATGCTATATGGACCATGAAAGTTACCTGTCTTCAGTTTACAAGCATGCAAAACCGTAAGCCAAGCCATTTCTAATGTGATCAAGTTTCGTAAATTCAGACTTCACAAGTAACCCATGAAGTCCAAATTTTACAGTTGCTTCAGCTAGACCAACATCAGAAACACCCCCCCAGGCTGCATTTAAACTACCCACATTATCTGCACATCTCCACAGCCATCAGATCTGTTTACCGAGACCTAAGGATGAAGTTAGTACAAAGCAAGAAAATTGTCCCACTCAGATAACTATACAATCTAGTAGAGAGGGCAAGACTTTCGATTCTCCAGATAGCCTGGAAAAGATTGTCTCAAGTCAAAACTGGAAACACTGTGTTTATCTGGTTCCAAATCCTATTTTCCTATCATGCCCAGTGAGGCCATGTCATTTGAAACTGTTCCTTTCTACCTTTGTCACTTTTAAAGCATATCTGCAGAATTAAATTCCTTGCACTGCCAGGGATTGCTTTCAAAAGCTCAGAATCAATTCTTCAATCATTCCACTTTCTTAGCTGTGATTAAAAACATGTGTCCCCTAATTAAGCTAATGAGAAATTGTTAATTGGCACAAAGCCCCCCTCTGTGCACCATCACTTTGACGGGAGAAAGGATCAAAATCAAGGGCAGAGAGTTTTTAAGTGACTTCAGTATTGAACTTAAGGCAGGAGCTTTATTTTAGAAGTGAGTGCTGTCATTTCCAGGACATGCACGGAGGAACAACGAATGACTTTATCTGCTAATTTCAAAAGGAAGCAGAAGGGAGCAGATGCAATAGGACAAGAGTAGATAAGTTGATTTCTTTTTTATTTCTTACAGAAAAAGATGGGATTCAACTCTCTTATTTATTTTCTGTGTAACCATAAATCTATATGACAAGCCACAGCAAAGAGGGAATGTGTTCCTCTGTGGAGGGACATTAGGAAGGAGCCTCCCTGGTGGTGCATCTGGTATCTTCTCAATCTCTAGTGAGCAATGCCATTACTTCATCTTACTCTGCACTCAAGGCACCTTGTACATGGGAGGGGTATGCTTTGCAGAGGAAGTATCTGCTTCCATCAGATTACTTTTCTTATTTTTGTACAGTTTCCAATTGGGGAAAGCTAGGACTCTGTACTTGCAAACAAAAACGATTTATCCCCCAAATCCGGAACCTTCTGAAGATGATCACATGTCCTACAAGGGCAAGGTTGGACTTATGGAAAGGCATCAATCAGAGCCTTAAGCAAGACATCAGCCCATGCCTGAGGACTGAGGGAATGTGAAATATGCTGCCAACCCTGCTTTGCTTTTAGGCTATTTTTCAAGATAGGTTCTTACTTTTGTAGGCTGGCCAGGACCGTCATCCTCCTACCTATGCCTCCTGGGTAGCTGAGATTATGGGCCTGAGATACCACATTTAGTCTTATTGTTTAAAGCAAATGGGGATCCTATCTCTCCCACTGAATCTGTTCTAAAACTTAACTAAGAGTTGCCTATTCCTGTGTGAATATGTTCAGTTCCTTTACTAGATCCTAAACCCTAATCCTCCATGACAGAAAGTGAAAGTTGCCTCTTAAACTGAGGTGCTAAATATCTGCTTTCACTCACCCTTCAAAACCTGCTGGCTTCTATTTGCTGTGAGATTTCTTTTTGCAAGTTTTACTGCCAAATCGTTATACATAAGCTTTCCTTTGGTTACCTACCATACCCTCCCTTGGATGATTTTTTTTTTCTCTAACTCTTTAATTTTAAGCTCTTCCTTTAAGGGTCAGTTCCTACCATTCCTGTGCCCACTGTGTACTTCAGGAACTCCAGGTTGGACCAGAGACTGAGCTCTTGTGTTGACATGGAAAGAGAGCTTAGATAATTCCACAATTTGATTTCAGTCTATAAGAGTAATGTATAGAGACCCTCCAGTACACCATTCCAAATTCAGTGTGTAGACATCCCTACTGCACTCACATTTTTAGAGTTGTGATGGCCAATTTGGGCCCAAAAAGAAGAATGTAGATGTGCTCAGTTTTATTGAGGCCCTAGAATGGACAGTAGCCAAGGCAGAGTAATCAGCATACAGGCCTTGGCTCCTGAGCACTCCTGCTAAAGCCACTAAGAACCCATGCCGCCAAATCTCTTCTTGAGGAGCTTCAAAGATAGTCTTCAGCAACTGCTTCTGCCCTCATTGCTCGTGGTAGGGCCACTCTTAGGGCCCTTGTCATGACAAGAACAAAGCATAAAGGCAGAAACAGAAGCCAGAGCGGCTGTACTCAGGTCTTAATGGCTGGCTGTTTTTAACAAAGTTTTCTTTCTTTTTTTTGGCAGCACCACAGTTTGAACTCAGGGCCTCACACTTGCTGGGAAGGCACTCCTACTGTTTGAGCCACTCTTTTAGCCTTTGGCTGAATGTTTTTTGCTTTGGAATAATGCTGCACAGGTCAGACAGGGTTTTTCCCTCATCATCAAGACATGTTTTGTCACTAAACATAGGTGAGTGGGGTGTGATTGGTAAAGTTCCCTTTCAAATTTAGGGAACCAATTTCCCAAGGTCAACCAATGCCTGTTGTTGACTAGCATTCCTGCATGTGTTCTTCTAATTGCTCTGCCAGGACCATCATACATCCATGTCCCAGAAGGAGCTGTGTTCTGTGTTCTGCCAGGAACCTACCCCCAATACTGAAGCCGACTTTACCCCTATTTTTAAACAATTTTGATCCAAGAATGGACACAATGTGCATTCTTTCAACAAGTATTTATTGAGCACTATTATAGACGAGGCTTTGCTTTTCAACCCTGAGGATACAGCATTGAACCAAACAAGCGAAAATCCTACCCTCATGGAAAGTACAGGTTGGTGGAGACAGAATGAGTAGAACATAGAATATGTGGGACTGTGGTAGATGTTATGGAAAAAGATAAAGTAAGGAAGGTGGGCGAAGAATGCTGGGAGGGTCATTGCCAATTTCAACAAGATAATCAGGAAATACTGGAAAGGCAATGTTTGAGTAGACTTGAAAAATGAGATCTCTGGAGAGTGTTTTAGGGTTAGGGATGAGTGAGAACAAATGAGGTGTGATAAGCCCTGTCATTCCCAAAGGACGACTCCAAGAAGTCAGGGTAGGTGGATTGCAATAAATGAGCTGGCACATGGAGGATGCAAATGAGTAGAGGGAAATTCCTCTCTCACCACTTAATGCTGTTTTATGAAAAGCAAGCAGAAGAATGGAGTGAGGTGACAGCAAAGGTGAGAGCCAGGAGGTCAAGTAGGGACTATGGAAATACTACAGGTGAGAGATGAAAGTGGTTTGGACCATATACGAGATGCTATTAGAGACACTAAAAGTGGATTAATTTTGAACATATTTTGAAAATACAGCCTAAAAAGGATTTGCTGAGGGCCTGAACGTGAGGTGTTCTGAAGGCAGAACATCTCCTTCACTAACTCTCCCAAGAGATTTTAGGGTGTCCAGGCGCTCTGATGGTTCACGATAGAGCCTGAGTTTGCAGATGAGGCTCTTTTTCTCCCCCTCAGTCCTCACATTGCACACAGTCAGACAGGACTCTCCTGATCTCAAGCAAAGCATGAAGATTAGATGAGAAGTCACAGGGTATAAACAAGTTAAATGAGGAGTCATAAAGGATTATCTTCCTTCCTTATCCCAAATAACATGCCTTTCTATGCAGCGCCAGTGGGATTTTCAGAAGGGATCCTCGTGCCCAACTTACACACTACTCTATATAACAGGAGCCCTTAGGTGTAACTATTTATTGTTCTTCCATCCTCTACTCATTCCTTTCTTCTGGGTAGCTTAGGGATCGTAAGCTATTTATTTAATTTTTAGAAGCAGGAGGGTTTATAATCTTTCCTGCACAGGGTAGAAAATTGTTAGTTTTATTAAAGTACTCATAAAAGAAGCTAAGTTAATAAAACAGAGAGTTGGGGGAAACAAGGGAGCCACAGGCTTACAGAGTAGCACATTATAAGTGTTTTAAGCAGCTCTGTTTGCAACATTCCCTTCCCTGATCAGCTATCACTGCAGTATTTTTTGTCACATCAGCAACTTTCCGCCTCATCTTTCTTTCTCACAGGTAGTTTTGAAACCTAATTTCAACCTGTTTGGATGAGATGCCAGCACTTGACTGGAGCGGGGCCTCCACAGCAATCTGGTACCTGTGCTGGCCAGTTCATCTGCGATCCGCTAAATGATAGACAGTGCAGAGGAGGGAGGGTTCTAGTGGGGTGGCTGAAACAGGTGTTTCCCGGAGCTACATGTTTCTGCTGCACAAATTCTTTGCTGGGGAGAGTCAGTTTTAGCAGCTCCACCCCAGGAGAAACAGGAAAGTTGTCTTTATGTGCCCAGATAAAATGAAAGGCTTGGGGAGAGTAATACCATGCCTGGAAATTAGCTTCTCATCTCTTCTATTGTAAAGTGAGAAGTTGCATTTCTTCCTGCCTGGAAATGGTGCAATTGTAAGCAAAGTCCTCCCAGAAGCTGCTCTCCATCATGTTCAATCATGGCTGGTACCAGTTCTCTTCTATCCTCTACCCCCCTCCCTCCACCCCCCGATTCAATAAGATGGAATATGTAAGGCCTTTGAAAAGCTAACCACTGCTACACTTGACTATAATGCATCCTACAATTGAATGGTGACAGGCAGGGCAGAAGTAGCTAAAAGATGTGGCTTTTTTCTCTGCTAAGCAAAGATCTTACAAAGCATTTGGCAGGGGGAGGGGAAAGGGGAGACTGATCAGATTTCTGAAGTGTTTGAGCAGCTGTAGCTTATGCATATGAATAGAGGCTGTGGGTACAAAGCCACCAGCCCCAAGCAAAGGCCATTTGACTAGCCAAAGGGAAGAAGGGGGGGAGCATTGGGATAATAATAAAGATTGCATTAAAATGGTGAATAATGGAATTCAGAGGTTATCACTAGAATTGAAATGGAATATAAGATTCTCACTTTCATTCTGTCTTATGCCATGGTGCACTGCTGATGTGGTTTATTAAAGTTGTCACAATCCAGGCCCCTAGGCAAATGCATTCAGTGGTGATATGAAGAAGAAATTCCAGTAGGGTAGGCATGGCAACTGGTTTCACCAACTGCATCCCTGCCCATTCCCATCCACACCCCCTGTTCAAAATGGAAAAGGAAAGGAAAAATGAAGAGCAAAAGAACAGGAAAAGTGAATCACAGAGGAGAAATATTCTTGTAACAAATGCTCGTTCTTTTCTTCCTACCATTAGTTTAAAAGTATTCGGGAAGCACCTAATGCTGTGCACAGTGAAGCATATAGATAGCAGTGTGCGTGTGTGCTTTGAAGTACGCAAAAGATAGATAATACAGTGACTGCCCTTTTAGAGACTTGGAATCTAAGGTGACATTTCAGTTGAAGGATAAGTGAGTTTTGCCAGGAGAAATCATGGAAGAAGGCAGAGAGAGTGGAGAGTGTGGGTGAGTGGCTTGAGTGTGTCCCTCTAAAATTCATGTTGCAGTGTCATCTCCAGAACAACAGTGATAAGACTTGGGGTCACTGGGGGCAATTAGATCATGTGGGCTTCTCCTTTGTGAATGGGATTAAGGCTTTTATAAGAAAAGTTTCATATAGCTTCCCAGTTCTGATAGAAATAAAGTCAGTGGTGGTCCATTTTCATGGTAAAGCATTTGATTCTAGCCACTTGCCTGGGTATCAGCCTGTGGGTGTTTGGGGAGGGGCAACTGATACAGGAACTTAAACGGGGAGGGGTAAATCACATAGGTAAAAGCTGTATACATGCAAGAAGGCACATATCACAGGGAGACTTTCCTACCACAGGAAGAGGAGGGATTCTACTTCTAAATTTTGACCAATCCCAAGAGAGCCATATTTTTAAATAACCTAATAGAAATAAGCAATGTCCAAGAAAAGAATATAAACCCCAAAGTATTCAGCAAATGAGGAACTGGGGAGCAGCCTGTGCATTAACAATAACTGCTCTGGGTGTGCCTGGCTTACTAGGTACCCAATCTTGCAGGATTGCCATTAAAGCCTCCCTTCTGCTGTACTTCACATGTCTCTGAGTCCATTCTTTGAGCTTGGACACGTGAGCATGTTTCTCACAAGTTCACATAGGTTTTCTTATAACATTTGCCAATCCCTTCTACCAGGTGAGGATACAAAACTCCTCCCCTCCAGAGGATGCAACAACATGGCCCCATCTTGGAAGCAGAGAGCCCAGGCCCTCATCAGACACCAAACCTGATGATGCCTTGATCTGGGACTTCTCAGCCTCCAGAACTGTGAGAAATAAGTCTCTGTACTTTACAAATTACCCAGACTCAAATATTTCTGCAGAACAGGACAAAAAGACTGAAACAGTGGGTGACCAAAATATGCCATCTTAAAATACAAAGGATTGCTGAGCTGAAGACAACAAAGCAATATTGTAACAGGTGTTTAAAATCTGCCTTTGCTGAGAAACATGGACTCCTTACTTGCACCCACTAATTAACTGAAGGCAAGAGAAAAGCTTGGCATCTGTGCCTCATATTGTATCTGTCTTTGCTTTAAGCCATTCTCTCTACAGTCACTTTGCAATCACCTTGGGTTCCAGGAAGGACAGTATTGATCAATAACATCTTTGTAACAAGGGACCAAAAGTGCCCCTAAAGAACAATAGAACCTCTTCAGGACAGACGACATGGCAAGCAATAATGGCTTTGGATAACAATTTCTCTGGAACCCCTCCCAAAACAAGGCCAGAGATAATGATCCACCAGAACCCCTCGTGACCAGGACTGTTTTATAATTATGCATACCTCTCTCTCCCCTCCTGCCCCCAATTCTAAAACTATAGCTCATGTCTGTACCCAGAAGATGGCTGGAGATGAACTGAAGTTCTGTCTTCCCACTCCGTGCCCTTGCCACAATATAAACCTCCTTTCTCTGCCCCTCACCATATCTCTTTATTTGACATACAGGGGACAGTGGCCATATCTGACATGTGGAGCCCAGGAGTTTGGGCCTACGTCCAACTAAGAACTTAAGAATTTTTCTTTTTTTCCATAAAAACTCATGCCAAACTTTGTTATCCATGTGTCTCGAGTATATGATATTATGTGAGGAGTGCCAGGAGAGAACCTGGGAAGCCAAGGTTTGGGCAAACTAGAGAAGGTCCCACTACATTTAGGATGTGATCTTAGAGGAGAGGGGAGTCCTTGAAGGATGTTAAGCCAGATGCAGTCAGATGAGCATATCATGACCCCACTGGCTAATGTGAACATACTGACTGAAAGGCGACTAAACTACATGTAGGGAGACCATCAGTAGATTCATCCAACAGTCCAGGGAAAGGATGGTCCCAGAGCTCTGTCTAGGAGAGATGGGCTTCAATCCTCCCCAGCCCAGTTGGTGCTCTCTGGCCAGTGCTGTACCTGGGATCTAGAATGCCCCCTAAAGGCCCACATGTTAAAGGCTTTTTCTCCAGAGTGGTACTATTGGGAGGTTTTGAAACTGTTAAGAGGTGGTACCTAGTGGGAAGTCTTCAGGTCATTGGGGTGTGCCCCTAAAGAGGATGGTGGAGCCCCAATCTCCTCCTTTT
Organism: Castor canadensis; assembly: GCF_047511655.1. Classification (NCBI taxonomy): domain Eukaryota; kingdom Metazoa; phylum Chordata; class Mammalia; order Rodentia; family Castoridae; genus Castor; species Castor canadensis. The sequence continues at coordinate 124,121,957 of NC_133396.1, forward strand.
CCCTCTCTTTCATTGCCAGTGATGAGATGAACGGTTTTGCTCTACACACACTCCCACCAAGATATACTATACTACCTCATTACAGGCCCCAAAGCAACAGGGCCAATAGATCATGGACTGAAACTTTCAAACCTATGAGCTAAAATCAACCATTTCTCTTCATAAGTCAGTTATTACAAGTATTCGTAATACTAACAGAAAGCTGACCAATGCACCGCGCAACTGAGCAAATTGCTTGACCAGTGGGCACTGTGCCCCTGGGAAGGCAGCAGAAGGAGCAAATAGGAGCCTGGGAGTAAAACTCAAGCTCTAGAATTGGGGCTGTAACTGGCTCCCAGACAAAGCTGCAGGGACCTCGAGTATAACTTTTTTAAAGAGTCAAACAGCCCACGAAGAGTAGAAAGCAAATGGAAAAAATTTAGCTTCCACTCTCAAACAAGATAACAATTACCTCCAGTTTTTAAATTCCTTAAAATAGTATGGCTTTCACTTTTATTCACAAGCAGAGTTAACAATTTCTTATGATACTGTGCTATTTAATTGTTAATTACATCATTATTTTATTATCCAGAAATAAGAAATACTTGGTGTGGTTTAACATTTTTTAATTCCAGAGGGAAAAGAAATTGGATTAACTTTTTTGCAGTAAAAAGAAATAAAATACCTTAAATCAGCCTATTCTTTGCCTTACAGTCTTGTTTTTAGCAAGTGCTGCCTGATAAAGTAACTGTATAATTAGGAATAAATGGCTTATAAGTGTGATACCTTATTTTGTTCTAAGGAAATATAAGTGTTCTGTATCAATTTAAAATGTACTGTGCTTGAGCTAAGAAAGAAATGAGGAATATAATTTTGGAATAATAGCACTAAATAAGCTTGGTGACCAAGGTTTTCCCAATGGCATGGTTCCATCTTCCCTTCTCCATCTCCCCCACAAAAATATTCAACTTATTTCAGAAACTATGCAGAAATGATACAAACTATCTCCCCCAAGTCCGGCTTTGACTGGCCAACTTGGTTGTTGTCACTTATTTTTCTTCCTTTGAGCAGATTATGGAAGGACTGGAGACAATAGTTGATGAATTTAGACATTTTTCTTTTATGATTGCTTCAGCTGAGGACGGTGAGCTTTTTGCTGCTATTTTGTTCTTGTGTCAATGGTAGTTTCATTTCTACAGTTCCTGGCACCTTCTGCACATTTGCTTAATAAATTAACATCCCATTCTGATTGGCTTATTTGGGGGAAAAGTGAAGTTTACATGACAAAGGAAGGAGAGAAGAAGGATGAGGTTTAGGGAGAGGTAAGGACAGCAATTACAATCTATTAGACAAGATTGCCAGAAATTCACTTTTCATACCAAAACAAGGACTAATTGATAAGAGTAACCTCAGCAGCTGGATAAGACTCTTCATACTTTTTGGAGGACACCAGCGTACATACTTGTTTCTAACAAAGTCTTGCAATTTAGGGGTGCTATGGCTACACCCACTTGCCAGGGGAGATCTTTGGGAGCACGTCAAAGTCTGCCTATTAGTTTTTCTGTCTGAATAAAAGGAACATTTTCGCTGATGGATCCATCATTCCTAGGAATATTGGGATGAGAAAATGACATAACAGATGTGAATGCGCTTGGAATGTAAAAGCAATACATAAATGCAAGAGACTTGTAGTTTTTATTACAGAGATCCATCTAGTCCTGCCTCATTATGACAGCATAAGCTCTATTAGCTACATGCATTATAATAATCTATTATTGGCAGGATCAGCCTTGGGTGGTAGCAGCTGGCCTTGACTATCGGAATAGAAATCTGCTGGAGATTTGATAGATGAGGTATGGTTATAAAGAAATGAGACTGGCTAGTGTGCTACCTATGGAAGCTGGTCTTGGTTTTAAGTCCTGTGACTTCCTCCAAAAGAACTTGAGTATAAATGAGGGGAGGTGAGCCATATTGGACAAAACATTACCTGTGATGCCCAAAGCCTTGGTGTCTGGACCAAGCCATGGCACTTACTTAGAAAAGAACAAGCATTTTCTATTGAAGAAGTATCTGAAATGCTTCTGTAGTTATGAGCCATGAGTGAGTTGTTGTTATGTTGGTGGATGCTGGGCTATTTCTTTATTTTTAGACTGAGAGGATTTTCCCTTTGAATGAGAAAATAATCCACTTTAAGGGCTATTTGTATTAGTTCAACCATAAGGTTGCAATTGTATAGAATGAGTGTGAAAGCTACAATAATGTTCTTTCTAAAAATGTATATTGAAATTGTGCCTCATTTTTTGCCATGCTGGGCTTTTTAGCTGCCCAGCTACTGATAACAGTTTTATTTTAGACTGGCAGATAACAGAAATTTGGATACAAATGGGATATGACCCTTTTTCTTTTTCATTTATTTATGCATCAAATATAAATATTAAGCATTTAGTATTTATTGGGCCTGGTTCTAAGCATTGAGTGTAGAATAGAGAGGAATAGAGAAAAAGTCTTTTTCTTCTTGTGTTTGGATTTCAGAGAAGGAGGGTGCATCAACTGTAACAAATTACCACAAACTGGTGGCTTAAAACAACAGAAATTTATTCTCTTGCAGTTCTGGAGGCCAGAATTTAGAAGTCAAGGTTTTGGCAGGGCCATATTCCCTCGCTTACAGGTTTAGGGACAATTTCTTCCTTGTTTCTAGAGCTTCTGGTAACTGCAGTATTCCTTGACTTGTGGCCACATTATGCCAATATTCAAGGCCACCATCTTGGGATTTCTTTCTGTACCATATTTAGCTGGTATTTTTTATGTCTATTAAATTTCTATACCTTCATGTTCTTTTTAATGGATTTTTTGCTTCCTTGTTTGTTTGACAGTAGTGGGGTTTGAACTCAGGGCTTTGTGCTTGCTAAGTAGGCACTCTACCACTTGAGCCACAACCCCAGCCTATTTTACTTTAGTGATTTTTCAGGTAGGTCTTGTGTTATTTGCCCTGGCAGGCCTGGACCACAATTCTTCTACTACTGCCTCCAGCATAGCTGGGATCAAAAGTGTATGCCACTTCTACCAGCTTTTCTGCTAAATTGAGATGTTGCTAACTTTTGCCTGCCTGGCCTCAAATTGTGATCCTCCTGGTCCACCTCCAGAGTAGCTGAGATTACCGACATGAGCTTCTGGATCCAGCCCTCTCTACCTCCCTCGTGTACATGTGACTGCATTTCATGTCTATCCTGATCATCCATTTTAATCTCCCAAATTTAACATCCTGAATTTAATTATACCTGCAAAGGTTCTTTCCCACCTAATTTACAGATTTACAACTTTCTGCCTCCAGTGAATAACAGTTAGCCAATAGGCATACAATAGACTTGTAATATGCTGAATAATGTTGAATGCTAGAGAAATGAGGGGGGACAGGTGTGAGGGTAGTAGTGGGGCACCTGGTTTAGCTGTGTCATGGGGAATGGCCTTGCTGAAATGCTGATAGAAGCAAGGGTCTGCAGGAAAACATAAAGTGATCTCTGCAGATGGCTGGAGGAAGAACCCACATGACTATAGCTGGTGCCTCACTTGGAGCCAGGTTTCTTCTACATCCAGCTCCTGGTCATCTTACTCCAAACATAACTCACCTGCTGATGGACTTCTGGCCCTGATTTTTTGCTTTTGTTTTGTTTTGAGACAGTGTCTTGCTACATAGCCCAGGCTGGTCTCAAACTGGTTATCCTCCTGCCTTGGCCTCCTGAATACTGGGATTACACAAATATGCCATTATGCCAAGCCTGACTTCTTAACCAAACAATATTCCTCAATCTGAATGAGTCTGGAGCTCCCAGAGTCAAAAATTTAACATCAGAGGAACCCTATGAAACCTGCCATGGAATTCTCAGTCCTCAGGTGTCTTAGCCAATTTCTGAAGTAGAGAAGCTTAAAATTTTTACAGTTCCAGGTCATAAACCACCTACCTGCAGGAAGTATTATTTTCTTTTAGGTCAGGTACATTTGTCTGCTTTCTCCTCCTTCTCCCCCATCCTCAATTCTCTAGCCTATCATTAAGAAATCAAAAACATTTTATTTTGGAGCATTTTGGATTTTATGTTTTAGGAATCTTCTAAAAATATCTCTAGTTTACATTGAATGTAATTCAATCATTTCCCCTCAATTCCACTGATCTTTCCTTGGAACTTAAATTAATTTCAATATTTTTGAAGGTAATTGCTTTTCTGTTCTACAATTTGAGGGCTAGTCACCAGAGAGGTAGCATGTCACCACACGAGCTATGTGTGGGCATCATTCACAGGGAGCTTAACTGTGTCCTTGAAGTTGCCCTGTGCAGTGATCCTATGCTCGCTTGAAGAGTCTGAGCACGTCCATACCTAACCAAAATGTTTCCATTCCCCACCCCCACAGTGGTCCTCACCAATAAAGTTTATATTCTTTCCTGAGACACAGCTGTTCTCAAGCGGGCATAGAATATGGGTATTTTAAATGAGTATTAATTACAAACACCTCAAAGCGTATTACTTGATTCTTGCAAAATAAGAGTGGGGATTTTTTTGTGTGGGGAAGGTGCTTGTTTTTTGCGGAACTAGCTTTTGAACTCAGGGCTTTATGCTTGCAAAGCAGGAGCTCTACTGCTTGAACCACACTTCTAGTCCATTTTTCTCTGGTTGTTTTGGAGATGGGGGGGTCTCATGAACTGTTTGCCTTGGTTGGCCTCCAATCATGATCTTTCCAATCTCAATTCCCAAGTAGATACAATTACAGGTGTGAGCCACAAGCGCCCTAAGAGTATTTTTTTAAGGGACAGAGGGACATTGAGAGGCAGAGCTAATGGACAGTGCAGAAGGAGAACCTTGGCCTCCCAACCACATCGTGAAGACAAAGAGTGACTGTGAGAGGTCCACACATAAAGATAAGGAAGTTGGAGGTGCTAAATGCTCTGGTTCATTACAGCCTTTTTTTTCTTTATTTTTTTGTTATCATATTATTGTTGTACTGGAGCTACATTGTGACATTTACAAAAGGTCTTACAATATATCATAGTTGAATTCACCTCGTCCATCATTCTCCCTTATCCCCCCTCACCCGATTCCTGGAATAGTTTCAACAGGCCTCATTTTTCCATTTTCATACATGAGTACCTAATATTTCCACCACATTCACTTATTATCTCTTTAAGTGCTTTATTTTATTTAATCCTTCCAAAGACTCCCATGAGATCATTACCATTATTATCTTTATTTTAGAGATGAGGAAATTGAGGCTTAGAGGGATTGAATAAATTGCTTACAGTCTCATAGTTCATAAGTGAGTAAGCCTGGATTAAACTCCATGTCAGTTTGATTCTAAAGCCTCCGGCCTTATCCACTTCATTCTAAGGGCAGTGGAGAGTGCATTACAACACTCAACCTGCAAACTGCAGACCATTCCCTCTGCCACCCTTTCCCCAACTCTGCACCTAATAGTGATGCTCCTAAGTCTTGCACAACCTCATCTGAGATTTCTGGTAATGTTTTCAGATTCTTGGGAAAATATGTACACTTAGTAATAAGGTGTTGATTTGTTGGTTTAACACAATCACTGCCATAATCTGAGCAACATAGAGATTACATTCAGCTGCTCTGGGGTAGCTCTCTGGCCATTATGGTAAGAGTTTTGTTGCAAACAAGTCTACCAGGACTGGGTGACACCCATACATGAGCTAATTATCGAAGTACTCTCAATCTTAAAAACCTCAATCATCTACTCAGTCCCGAGCTCAAAGGTTTAGTCCTGGGTCCTCCCACCTGTAAATGCTTTGCCAAAGAGATACCATAGCTCAGAGGCAAAGAACACTTGACACCAGCAAACCTGCTGAAGTCCTCTTGGCTGGAACAAATGAGCCTCTGAGCAAGGCCCATCATTTTGATTTTTTTTTTTGACAATTTCCAAATGTGAACAGAAACAACCTGCTTCCCTTCATATTCATGTATTCCAGCACATAACGTCTGATTTTCTGCACGGCAGGAGTCAGCCAAGCGCCCACTCACTATTCCCTCATTCAGTGTTTTAATGCATTTCATGATTTTGTTGCTTTGGTGTGCATTTCAAAATGACACATTTGATCAGTTCTTTAGGTAATATTGATGTTTTGCCCTTTTAAATGTGTCATTTGATTTTCTGATGTTATTCTCTATCTGCTTTGGTAACACTTTCATTTAGTCACAGCTTTTTGTTGGGTCCCCAAAGGTTTCTATAAAGGGATCTGTCTTCAGGGTATTTTATTTTATTTAAAAAATGTTTTTCTCCGTTCTTTGCTCTTATATATCCCCAACTCCACCTTTGCCAACTTGCTTCCTTCTGGCCTACCTCCTCCCTTCTCCCTCTCCTACCATCTCACCTCTTCGCCCACTTCTTAAACACTGAATAAATTCCTCACTACAACAGCTTCAAACACTGGTCTTTCCCCAATCATATTTAAGTATTTCATTGTGTAAGGTCCATTGCCTTGCTTTGGCTGTTCCCTGTGGATTCAATCAAAGAGCAATTTTTAAAAGCAGGTATGGGAAGCCGGCTGATGTTTTACATTTCTGACATGTTTTTATTGTCCTTGTTGAAGACATTTTCAAATAGCAATTCCAAATTTTCGAAGTCAGCAACAAAACCCCAGTATAGTCTGTTCTTTCCTCATTGTTTGACTTTTTTTTTTTTTTTTTTTGCTTTCTTTTACCAGCTCTGATAGCATTTACTTTACATTCTTGGCAGGTTAATTTCCACATTTCTGATCTCTTAACTTCGTCTTCAAGTACAGTAAATGCAGATGTTAGAGGGTCTAGAGACTGAAAGAAAACACATGGCAATTTATTTCTTGTGAAGTATCTGAAGAAACCTGAAGAATGGAGTCAAATAAATAATAAAAATGCTTCTGTTTTATGTTTCCAATTGTTATCACAGATTGTCTTAAATCTTAGATTCTGTACAAAGGACCGTGCAACCTGTGAGAAGGACCATGCATCTTCTTAAATTTGAAAAAGTCCCCAACATAAATGTACTAGCTCAGGAATTTTTTTTAGAAGAAAAGAGACATTATCTTATAAATAGGATCATGAAGCAAGTTAATATCAAGTATTTCATTTGTCTCAGAGAAGAATTAAGGATCTACTAATTTATGGGAATGGACATACAAATCACGGGATGATGATAATCATTGGGCCTTCCACGGTGGGAAAGTAGAAGTGAAGCAAACAACTTCATGTAGGCCTTGGCTTTGGTATAAATGTGAACTGGCTGTTTGCCTTTAGGATTGCTCTACTTCCTTCCCACAATTTGTGCACTTATTACACCTTAAAGTTGCTAGTAAAGAAGTATGGTGCAATAAAAAGAGCATGAATTTTGACATAAAAATGGCTAGTGTCTGGTTTTTGTCTGAGTGCATAACTAAACAGCCTGATTTAAGTCCCCATCTAAGAAAAATGAGACTAATATTATCTGCTTCCCAGGGGAAGATGGCTGTCATCTCCTGGTATGATGGAACATGGCAGAAATGACATTCCGGCTCTGCTGCATTAGTCATAGGCATTTGCCCAGGATCAGCAGCAGTTTTGCCCACTCAAGGAGCAGCATGTTGTGGGAGGTATGTTACAAACTTAGCTGGTACAGCTGTGTGAAAGCTACCTAGAGCATTCCAGGGAAAAGAGGAAACTTGCAGGTTCAAATGGATAAAATCAAGCTTCTACTTAAAGAAGGTGACAAGGTACAAAGGCAGCAGCAGGAAGACAGGAGTTGGATAATTTACATATTTCTTTTAGGGTATTACCAGTTGTAGGATGCACCTGGCAAGACCGTAAGGGTGGAGTTGCCCAAACCTCAGGGAGCTTACTTCACGAACTACGTGTCCCAGATACCAGCTGTGAAGCTACAGGACTTAACGGGTTCTCAGCTAGATTTCTAGCTTTTGTCCCACACTTAGTTTCTATGTCCCCATTCTTCCCTTTGGGGCAGGAATGTCTACCCTATGTCTGTCTCGCCATTATGTGTTAGAAGTATGTGATTTTCTTTTTGATTTTACAGGGGTTCACAATTTGCCTCGAGTCTCAAAGGAGACTTTGAACTTGGACTTTTGAGAAACACTGGAAGTGTTAAGAGTATGGGGACCTTGGAAATGGACCAAATGCATTTTGCATTATGAGATAGGCATGAGTCTTTGGGAACCAGGGGCAGAATGTTATAATTTGAATATGAAATATCTCCCATAAGCTTATGCTAAATTAAAGTCTTGGTCCCCAGCTGATGGCAGTGCTATTTTTAGAGATGGTAGAAACTTAGGAAGTAGGTCACTAGGGGTATGTTTTTGAAGGTTATTTCCTGTCCCTGGCCCTTTCCTCCCATCTCTTCTCTGCTTCTTGGCTACAAAGATATGAATAACTTTGCTCTACCCGACCATTCTGCTGAGATGTTCTGCCTCATTGTGACTCAGAAACAATGGAAGAATCTGACAATGGACCATCTCTGAAACCATGAGCCAAAATTAATCTTTCCTCCTTTTAATTTGCTTTTCTCAAGCATTTGTCACAGCAGTGAAAAACTAACACACTGGCCCATTGTTTTTATCTTAGTACTTGGTCACCTCTTTTAAATATAGATTTGATTTTTTTCCTGTTAATTTAGACTTTTTTTTTTTAACCCCTGAATTTCTCAGTCTTTTTCCCCAAAGAAAGATGAGCTAACCAAAATATTTTCATTTCTACTGTACCCCAAAACACTGATAGTCCTCTCTCCCAGCTTTATTGCTCTCTATACTTTAATGTCAATCTGTCTCTCCTTAGTAGAACACAAGGTCTGTAAAGGCAGTCAGTTTTGCTATTTTGTCATTGCTTTCTCCTTGGTATGTAGAGCTAGTTTATACTTGGCAATCAGTAAATATTTGTTGAAATAATATATTATTAGAGATCACTAAGGAATGTACATTATGAAGTGTGTTCAAAGGAAAAGGATTTGATAACCTTCAGTGAGAAGTTCAAGACAGCCTTCTCTCATATATACAACATTTTCTAAGTGCTAGCATTGTGACAGTCCCTGTGTTATGGTATTGGAAACCACCAGCAAATAGGACCACCTTGTGCCCTCAACAAATGTACACTCTAGCAGAAATATGTCAGCACATTATTGTACGACGTGTAAAAAGACCGCCATGAAGGTACACACAAATTATCTCCTTAAGAAGGGCTTTAAATGATTTGTCCATATTTTCTCTACCTACAATGAAATTCATACAAGGAAATTTGAAAACACGTTCGTAACAGTTGGTTTCTAGAAAAAAAGAAATTCTGAGATGGTAATTCTATTCTTCTGTTCTAAAGAAGAGGGAAACTTGGATTCCCATGCCAGCATCTTCTTGGCCTCTAAGACACTTCTGACTCTAATCATGTCTCCAAAGAATTCAGAACTTAATTTATTCATACATCAGCCATTTCCATCATTCTCCTCTAGTGAAAAACAAAATCCCTCATTCAATGAGAGGAAGACTGGACTAATTTCTCGCTACTGAGAGTATTTGAAGTTCAAAAGCATTAAATTTGCTTTCCAATAAGTGGTGCCATAAACTCTTTCTCCTAGATGTCTACTAACTAAAATTCTTTTAGTTGGTATATAAAAATACACCACAACAAGACAGTCACTCTGATGATATTTTTGAATGCATATCAAAAAGCCACTGCCTGGGGCCTATGACAAGGAGAATCATCCAGAAAAATAAAAATGAAGTATAATTTAGCATAAGAATTTTTAAATTACATGATTTTTTAATGAATATTACATCTTTATAGGGCACATTTGGTGTTTAGTATGTAGTTGAATGAATGACACTCTTTTTCTAGCAGTAAGAGAAAGATTTTTGTACTTTTGAAGTACTTCAATTTACTTTAATTTTATATATGATTATTTGTATTGCTTTTGCCATTCAATTATTTGCCATTTCCTTTTAGATTGTTTATATTTTGTGAACTGATGGTTATTCTTCTTACTTTGAGCATTTTTCCCAATAAAAGACAAGGAAAATATTGGCTAGACATTTCATAATTGGGGTATTTGACTAATTTACTATTTTTAAGCACCAAAGATTTTGCTTGGAGATAATTATACATTGCTTGACAAATGCTTTCTCACAATCTTAGGAACTAGAGGGGCACAGATTATGAGTGTTTCCACTTTTTTAATGGAGAAATTGAGTCACAGACTCAATCTAAATCTATTGGATTTACAGTCCATGGTAACCTCCCACAAAGCATTAATCTAAGATAACTTTTGCTTCCTATAAAGCAAAAGAATGACAAATAAACAAATAAATGTGCAATAGTATTTCCAAACACAGGCGAACCATTGTTTTGTTAGAGATCAGGTGGCTTTTAATGCAGGTGCACTGGCATTATTCTTGATTAATCAATGCTGGACAGGGCTCTGGCTAATCTCATTAGCTAATAGTGCTTCTGGGTAATTAGCTTGATGTGTGTAATTATCCTCAGATTTTCGGCTTTTTCTACTTTGATAGCATTGGTATGTATTTAATGCTTTGGAGTACTGTGTCCCTTTGAGAGACTGAGTAAAATTCCCCAGTCTTTTCACATCAAGAGAGTATGATAGCATACCTGGCAATGGAATTATGAGGCCTATCTATTAAGACACTCTTCCTACCAGCAATTTCTCAGGCACACACACAGGCTGATGAAATCTAGAATTGCTTCCAGAACTTTCCATTTTGGCCTAAGTCATAAGTCTCTAGACATCATGATAAAAATTTCAATGAGGACTTAGCTGAATATACAGCACCAGAAAGAAAAGAAAAATTCCATATGAGAGATGGATACGACATCATGGAAATTATTTACATCTTTGGCCTTTAAAGATCTATTCTCTTTTTTGGAAGGATGAAGAGATCCAAGTTTTAGTCTCAATTCTGACACTAACTAGCCTATGATATTGGACAAAGTGTTGAAACTTCTTTATATTAAACTTACATGTTTAGAAAATGAGAAAGACCATTCATTCAGTCCACATGCTTCAAGATCCCACTGTGAACTAGGCTAATCAGGAGATACCATGAATCCATAGGACTTTGTCTGCCAAGCTTGTTGTCTTACCAAGTTGGAATACGAGGAATCTAGACGACCCTTTCAAACCAGATGGCCTTATGACACTACTGTGAGCCATTCTTCCCTTTTTGTATTTCCCTTCTAAAATCCCCAAAGAAGAAGGGATGAAAAAGTGACTACATTGGGAAGTAAAGTGCTATAAAGATGCTTCAATCCATGTATAAATGAGAATTATATCTCCTCTATTAAGTTCTGCAAGAGAAGAGTAGGCATGTCATGACCTTTCATCTTGCCTTACTTTTTCAAATCTTCCTATTATCACTCTTAATCCCATCCACCACGAGCCTGGAAAAAGGGATTAGGCTATGCTTTTTAACTACTAAGTGCCTTTGGTTTCTTCCTGTGTTCATGGACCAGATCATTTCTTTCCTTCTCTCACAGCAGGGCATTCAGCTGAATTGAGACCCAGAATGCACACTCTCCACTGCACAGTAATGACCCTCAGCTGCTGTAGCTAAGCCATTTTATTTCAGAGCACTTTAGCAACCTTGCCTAAACCAATGCTGTCAACTAAATAACCCCTATGGACACTAATGGAATCTTCAAAATGAATTCTCCTATTATGAAAACTTACCATGTTTTGTTATTGTGTAAACAACCTGGAATTTGATTTTTGTTTTTCTGGGTCTGGTTGCAAAAATACCAGAAAGCACCTTGGTTATGTTCAAACATTTGCCTCAATAGGATCTTATATAGCCCTTTCAGGGACAGAACCATTAACCATGACTCAGAGGAAATTTACTGCTAAAATGCATTATTGTCCAGCCACTGATGGGCTATCACCAGAGTGCTAGAGGTCAGGAAAAGGAGCGTTTACTGTCTCAGCTGAGCCAAAACTGGTTTATATTGATGATCAATGCAACAGCAAATATACTGGATTTTATTTTCCCCTTTAACCCTGCCTCAGTAATAATCTTAATAATGGAGAAGGAAATTTTTGTGATCTTTCCCAGAAGCCTTGTATTTCTCCTTTCAGACAATTTTTTTTCCTAAGAACTTGAGGGAGACAGAAATAGAAAACTCAATGATTTTCTTTCTCTTATATATTAAAAAGAAGGAGAGTATTTGAGTGCCTACAAAGTATGAGAAGTGACAGGAAGTCAACTAGTGTTTTTCCATTCTTCAGTTCTGGTCTAGAGAGGAATTCTTTCCTCCTCTCTCCAAACTTAGTAAATGAGCGATGTTGGATAGCTTGCTAAATAGCAAAGCATTGGAGCATTTATATTGTTATTATTATTTTTATGTGTGCTATTTCCCTTAGCAATAGAAAGAAAATAAATAGTCTTTTCATTGCCAGTTCTATTTTTGTTGAGGGCTTAACTAGAAGATATATCTAATCATAATGAGCAAAGCATAAAGAATATTAAGATTAAAGGAACTTATATTTTCCTTTATCCTCTGAACAATCTCCAGATGGATTTCCTAGGGGTTGCCTTCTAAATCTTCTTGCACAGTGAGTTGTAAATCCCAAACCCAGCAAGCTCCTGGTTTGGCTGAACATAGCCTTTCATGTACAATATGTACAGGCTGAATAATGGCAGAAAATTATTCAGAAGATAATTACAGCAATTGATCTTGAGAAGTTTTGTAGCTTCCTTCATAGATCATTCTTCAAAGCCTTTTGGAGCAGTGGTGTCTGGAGAGTCAGCCAGAGGCAAACAGCTTCTAGGTTCTAATGTAAAATAAGTAGCTCACAAGGGCAGTAGTCACCTGATAAAGAGACAGGAACAATGCTTAGAAGAGCTCAGGTGGGATGTCAGATATAGTTTGAAGACCCTTATGATTGTGACAGTCCCTATTCAATATGGCCTCGATCATCTTCTGTCACATCTCCATCTCAGGTATTCTAACACATTCAAGTCTTTTATTATACATTGCTCTATAGTTTCCTGAGAACTCCCTAGGGAGCTTTCCTACATGACTCTGAACACCTCCAAAAAAAGTTAAGGAAAGGCATTGACCTATGTTACAGATGAAAAAATGACACTGAAAGTTTAGCCTGTCACCAGATTCAAAGCATTGATCAACAGAAGCACCCAAACCTGTGTCTTTGGACCATCACTCTAGCAAACTCTTAAATGCTCTGGCTGCCTCCTGACAACCTCTATAAACTAGAAGCAAAACCCGATTTAACTTTGGACATTCCTCAGGCCATGCTGTTGGTTAATGTCTCCCTATCAGGAAGGGATAATCAAATCTGATTCCTACCTTTAACTGCACCTTTATACACGCAGTTCTATGGATACACCTGCATCTGCATCCACGCTTAGAAAGAGTAAGGTAGACACACACACACACACACACACACACACACACACACAGAGCCTCTTTATTTTTCTCAATGGTCCTCCCTCGGGCAGAAAACAGATGGGCAGCTGACCAAGCATTCCTGTATTGGACATAGAAATCAATAGAAACAGTTATTTCATAAATCGCTCTGCTAGGCACAGGGAATTCATGGCTTTGAGAAGGAGTGTGGTTGGGGGGGGAGGGGATGAGAAGAAGGCAAGTGCATAATTTCTTGCTGCTGCTGGTTTTCAAGATGGCTGGAACCTTTACAAATAGGACTAGAGATGAACACACCCAACCCAAACACTTACAATGTGACATTTGTAGTTTTGTACCCTTGACACCTATTATGAGCCTTGGCATAAGCCATTTTACTTATAATTACATAAACATGCTGTATACTGTGTGCTAAATATTTTGTACCAGACACTATGTAATTATGTGTTTTATATTTTGCAATTTTATCTATCTATCTATTTATTTATTGTAGTACTGGAGTTTTGAGCTTTTACCAGTTGAGCCATACTTCAGTCCTTTTCACTGCAGTCATTTTTCAGATATGGTCTCACATTTTTGCATTGGCTGGCATTGGACTGCAATCCTCCTACCTGTGCCTCCTATACAGCTGTGATTAGAGATGTGTACCACCACACCTGACTTGTTTATTAAGATAAGATCTCATTAACTTTTTGCCTAAGCTGGTCTTAGACTATGATCCTTCTGTTCTCTATCTCCAGTATACCTGGGATTATAGCTGTCACCATGCCTGGCTTTGTTTTTATTTTTTTTTAAACTAAACTGATTTGAATTGAACTGATTGTATGATTTCTGACAAACTTGAAAGAAACCTGTGTAGCTAGTAATCATAGCCTGAAAGGAAAGACTTGTGTTTGAAAAACAGAAAGCATGGGAATTGAGTGATGACTGACTGAATATGGTCAACTAATGGAAAAAAAAAGGGATGGCCAAATTTGCTTACCCAAATCATTACCTGGTAATTAGCATTCTTCCATCTCTAAATTTACCAGAGTGCTTCATTTTTTCTTAGAGAATCTCCGTGAAAAATAACACTATTATCTATTTTATAATTTGTGTACCAGCAAGCTTAAATTATCAACATTAAAATAATCCATTATTTTTCTGTGTCCTTGAAGCTGGGACTAAGGTTTCTTCTGTAAATGAGATTAGACAAGGTGTGTTGTATGTGTACATGTATCAGCTTTTGTCTTTTCCTTTCTTTTTTCTTTTTCTTTTTGGTGCTGGGGATTGAACCCAAGGTCTCACACATGCTAAGCAAGCATTGTACCACTGACCAACATCCCGGCCCAATGTTTCAGCTTTTAAGCAACTTGTTACAGAGAAGGATAATCGGAAGTAGTACTTCAGTAAGGTTTATTTAAAACTTAAAATCTGAAATTACTGATATTTCCTTCTCTATGGAAGCAAAACCAGAATTCTTGACTGGGAGGAGAAGCAGGGTGTGTGTGTGCATTACAGATGTAGTGATTTAGGAACAAGGAATTGCCATAATAACGCAGATCCTTGACCAACTCTCTTCCTCTCCCTTTCCCAGTGGTTCAATAACCACCTCTGGGAATATGATCTTGTTATCCTTGACTTTGCTCTTAAAGAAAGAGCATGCATTTTGCTCACAACTTGATGTAGTTTCTACCACTGACAACCTGTCTGAGTTCTTATTCAACCCATTTCCAAATTAGGGTCATATGTGATAACATTAACACTTTTCAAATTCAAATGAGCATTATCCAATCAGAATAGTCACTGTGAGAAGCTCCACAATTGTTTTTCTTTGGCGGTAGGTACTGGGGTTTGAACTGGACTTCACACTTGCTAGGCAGGCACTCTACTGCTTGAGCCACTCTGCTGTTTGGTGATTTTGGAAATAGGGTCTCACTTCTTACCCAGGCTGACCTGGACTGCAATCCTATTTTAAGCTTTCTGCCATTGCTGGGAGGACAGGCTTGTAACACCACACCCAGATTTTTTCTATTGAGGTGGGGTTTCATGAAGTTTTTTGCCAGGCTGCCCTGGAACAACAATCTTCCCCATCTCAGCCTCTTAAGTGCCTGGGATAACAGGGATATGCTACTGCACTCGGCTATTGGTTGAGATGGGGGTCTCATGAACTTTTTGCCTAGATTGGCCTTGAACTGAGAGCCTCTCAATCTCTGTCTCCCAGGTATCTAGAATTACAGGACTGAGCCACCAGCACCTGGCTGGAAGGTGCACATTTTCCCCCGAAGATGTTCCTTGATTATATTCTGGCCAGAAGAATATTGGATCACAGGGTACCTGTCAGTGTCCTCGATGTGAGTCCACTGCTAATTATAAGCTTGTCCTTTGCCATGCTCAGCTTTCTTGTTTGATGAGCTTTCAAAATCATATGAGTGTATGGCTTCTTTGTCCCAAACCTTGGGATACTTTTGGAAATTTCTTTATGTCCTTTATTATATTTTTTTAAATTTCCTTGGTTACATTTTATTTCCCTTGAAAGAAAATCTGATTTAAAATAAGTAAGGATCATAAGAGCTGATCTTAGGAATTAAACTGTTTAATCAGGATGGTTATGAGAAAATTAGGTCAAAAATGAGTATGACCATAAACTAATAAGATTGGTTTTCTCAGTGTGTCATCTAAATTGACTTTGAGTGCCTAACCCAAGGAAGAGTTCCAAATAGAATTCAAGTTCTGACATCTTAAGAGGACTGTTTGAAGAGAAAATATTGAAAACGTTCTTTATGGCCAAACATACTGACATATATTGGGCATAAACCAAAATAGTCCCGTCACTTTTTAAGACGTTTTTAGCTGCACTTTGGATATGTCAGTCCAGAAACACTTTTCATGATTATGATACTAAAGCTGAAAAGATAGTGTGTAAAACAGAACCATTCCTCTTAACCATCATAGTTACTTAGGTTTTGAGGAGGATGTTCTTGTCAGTTATTCAATGTATTATTGTTGACATTAACAGCAGTTAAGAGACATTGCCTGCCATACAGAGGCTATGTACATTAAAAGTCTCCAAGACACAGAAATGAATGAGGAAACACTCTCAGAGTGCTTAATACATTTTCTAGGGTCATAAAACTCATAACATTGAAAAGTTTCTTTGACTACAAAATACACCATGATAGACTATTGTTATGAACTTAGGAATTTCAGGAAAAGAAAAAACGAGGGTTTCTCCTTAACAATACTCCACTGCTGTGGAGTTCAGATTTTTCCAAACATCAGGGTCTGAGATAAAAACATGGCTGTAAACTGTTGGTATGGGAATGAAATAAATGAGGAGCATTGGGAACGGGGAGAGTTATGCAGGGAAGAATCACCCGGATCATTGATGTAGGCAACGTAGACTCACTCCTGCTTTTCCTCCAAGAATTACTCAGAGCTCTTCTTGCAGATTTCTACTCCATATTTAGGTCTGAGCGGGTACCATCAGTGCTATTGGTTCAGATAGCACTACTGGTTTTTCACTAGCCGAGGGTTGCCCTGGTGATGGTAGCTGTCTGAACTTCCAGATTCTGCTGGTGTATATTGTGAGCACGGTGCCATTAGACTTGTTGGAACAGACTCTGGACAGAATGCAGAAGTGGCAATAAGCTCATCCTGGAGGTGGGAAGGGGGAGGAGCAAGATGAACCTGTGCTCTTATGGGACTATGTATGCTGGATACTCCTTGGGCATCTACTCCACCCTCCCAACACTCATACTATTCATGGAATTCCCTCTCTCTCACATGTAAGTCGTTGGCCTCCATTTCTTTTCTATTTACATCCTATTCACCTTTAAAACACTAATCAGGAATCATGAGCCTGCCCCTGTCCCTTTCCCATCTGATATGGTAATGCAGTTCAGCCACAATACCATTATATGTTCTATTGGAATCTTGTAAATCCTTGTACACAGACTTGTCTTCCTTACTACACCTGAAGTCCTTGAGTGCAGAGGGTGTACTTATTTATTTCTATAATCTTTACACAGAGTTATTTTGTAGATTATCTACACAGTTTGTTTTAATGGAATCCATGAAGGAGTGAATATCTACTTTCCTGATTTCATAGATTTCAATCCCAAACTGTTTCTGTCTTTGCCTTCCCTGTCTAAGATAGTAGAGCCCTACCACTTTCTATCATTTTAGATGCTCTTCTCTGGATATACTCCAGTCCTCTTTGATCTTGAGATGTGGCATCCAGAACTGCCTAGAGTGCTCCAGGTGACACTGCACCAATGTTGTGTACATTGAGATGATGCTAGCATCTGTTTCTCTGCCTCTGCACAGTGGCAGCAACTTATACATCATTACTGGCAATAATCTTGGTTCCCTGCATTACAGTGATTCATGGACAGTCTTCTTTTCTCTAATGGACTCCTGGAGGGAAGAAAATTGTCTTATTCATCTTCCTATTCTCACAAAGGATAGAAGATGACATACTGAATGGCCAAGGACAATCACCTTCTCATAAAGTGATACCTTTATTATAGGATAATACATGATGATGAGGCATTTACTTCATCCCCTCTCCCTGAGTGACCTATATAAATTGTCTCACATAATTTTCTCACTACATCCTTTGAGATGGTCCTGTTTTTATCTCTATTTCACAGACAAGGAGACCAAGACTGAAATAGAGGAAGTGATTTGTTTAAGATTATGCATTTCGCAAGTGTCAGAGCCAAGATTGAACTCAGGCCTCCCTAACTCTAACCAGAGTTTTATGGTATATTGCTACGTGCTCTTCCAAAGAATGGGAGAGAGTGCAGATATCACCAAGGACAGCAAGAAAATATTTTTGTTTATTTGTTTTTAATTTGGTTAGATCAGTGGTTCTCACCAGAAGTGATTTTGTCCCCAGGAGACATGTGGTGATATCTAGAGATATTTTGGTTGTCACAACCATGGAGGGGTTCTAACAACATCAATGAGTAGAAGTAAGGATGCTGCTAAAATCTTACCAAGAATGATCCAGTACAAAATGCATTAGTGGCAAGGTTGAAAAATCCTGGTTTATATGGCAAAAATGCAAAGAAAAAAATGAGGAAATAGGCCTAACACAACAGAGTGGTAGGTTGGGGCAAGAACTTAGTCTATCTTCCTCTTTATTCCATTGTATTTCCTACTCTATCATGCCCTTAAATCATGCCAATTAATCCTTGTTATGGTGGCCTCTGTGTGTGAAACACTCTGTAAACTGTACTGATGCACAAAGGTTGGTTACTTTTTTGTTGTTGTTTATCATTTTTACTTACATGTGTATACATTGTTAAGGCCACCTCCCCCCTCCTCCTGCTTCCTACCCCCACCCCACTTCTAGGCAGAACCTGTTCCACCCTCTTGTTCTCTGATTTTGTTGAAGAGAAGACATAAGAGATAATAAGAAAGACATAACGTTTTTGCTAGTTTGAGGTAAAGACAGGTATACAGAAAGATTCTTAGCATTGCTTTCATGCACTTGTGTATTGCAACCTGTATTGGTTCATCTCTACCAAACCTCTTCACTACCTCTTGGTCCCCTTCCCATAGTGTCCTCTGCCAGTGTAAGATTACTTTATTCATTCTTCTACGAGTGAGCACATCAACCACACCAATATCATCTCCCTGCTGGGCCCCACTTTAAGTGACTCTTCAGGACTTTCTCTGATTGCCTGGGTCTATTCACTCTTTCAGTCTTCTCTTCTGTAGCAGAACTCAGAGTTCTTTCTCTCCCAAGGTGATCACAGAGAACTTTGTTTTCTTATACTTCTGTAACTTCCTTTAATGATTCTTAGCACAGGGTGCACTTTTTATTCTGATGTGGTACTCCAGGATAACACATTCAGTGATGTTCTTGTCCTTCTGGACCTTCAGACTTACCAAGTTGGCTCTATTTATGATCCATTCAGGAAAAGTATACCAAACAGTCTATTTTTGTCCTTTTTTCAATAATCTTGGTATCTAACAGCTCCATCCATCTCTAAAATTCATTCAGATCCTTTTCCATTTATCTGCTCTGACCTGATTCTTAACATTTACAACTTGCATAGTACTCATCCCTGTTAGATTTTTGTCTCTTGATCCCAAGTCTCATGCAAACCCCTGATGGACTAGAGGACTAATTGTGGACATAATACTATGTGGGGGACTCTATTCTCTTTCAGACTCTATTCTCTTCTCAGACTCCTTACTTGCCCAACCCTTTCACCAGGGTAGGAGGATGGGACATATCTCTCATAGTGGGGTTGTGGAAGGGCCTAAATGCTTGGTTTATAGTCATCTTTGGAAGATTTCCCAATATTCTTGACATTCTTGGTAATTTAGAATGTATGTTTCATTCATGAATTGCTCTGCACATTTCTTGAATTTCTAACTATGTTCAGCTTGTAATGGATTACAAGCAATCAAGCAAGAAAGCACGAAATCAATAATCTAAATAAGTAAATAAATAAGAATCCCACAGTTTACTATCTACTCTATAGAATAGCAATGTCAAAGTAAGTGTTGGAAATTTCCAGAATTCCAACAAATGAGAACATCTCTATTGTTCTGTTCTCAATAAAAGATATAGATGAAATAAGAGGATCTCTCTCTCTCTCTTTTTCTCTCTCTCTCTCTCTCTCTCTCTGTGTGTGTGTGTGTGTGTGTGTGTGTGTGTGTGTGTGTGTTAGCAGGGGCATCATGTGTGATGAAGGGACAAGGGGTGGGATGTACACATTTCATCTTTTCCTTTTCCCCCCAGTTTTTCCAATGGAGGATAGCACAACATGATAATAATATAATATAGAGTGTTCTGGCCTAGAGCAATCAGGATGGCTTGGGCAAAGTCAAAGTCTGGAGCCTTCCATACTATTTCTGGTAGTATCATGCTAGCCACAGTATTGATTTTTAGTAGCAAACCCCACTACTTTACATCAGGAAAACTGCAAAGTACACTTTTGATTGGCTGGTCTTTCCAGCTCTGAATTTCTATTCTATCTATATTTTTCATTCTGCCCAGTATCACAGACAAATTTTGAACACCACAGGTAGTATGAATTCTACAGATGGCCACCATAACCATCAAAAAAGAATCTGAGTTCTTCTTCATTGTAAAGACCCCAGGTCCTCTCTTTCTAAGACATCCAGGAAGGGTCTTTTGCTGCATCTTGCAAATGCTCACTGAGTTTCTATTTGCAATTCAGATGAAAAGATGTATCAGAGTCAACCGAATACTGTCTTTGTATTGAAGCTATATACAATGCCAGTTGACTTCACCATGTTTCATATTCTTGTTATCATGAGCTACTGCCAAAAAATGCAAGCCCCCCACTGGTCATTTATTTTCCCAATTCAAGCTTCTCATTATGAACTGTTCCACACTTTTTTCATACGAATTTGTCCTACCTCTGATGCCCTTTCTTCCAAATGCCATCTGGAACTCCAAATCAAAAGCAAACAAACTTCTTTTCTATTACAGGTCCTCCACGGTCCATTTCCTCTCTCTCTGGATTTGAGCAGATCCTGGCAATGACTCCGGCACACTGCAATCTAGCAGCTCAGGCTGTATGTTCAAATGTTTTGTGTTCAAATTCCAGATCTGCTATTCATCAATTATGTAACTTGGGGCAAGTTATCAAAATTTTCTTAGCCTCAGCTTAGACATGTAAATGGAAGAAATAACTCTCTGAGAATTATTGTGAGGATTAAACAAGTATATGAATCATTTAGAACAGTTCCTAAAACATTGGAAAACTTCAATGAATAAGAGCAATTACTCTGTCCACCAAAGACTGTCTGTATCCCATATACTTCAGTGCTCATTTTGTTGGAGGTTTTCAACATCTTATTGGATTTCCTTCTCCAAGCCATTATCATTTTACTCTCGTGAGCAAAGTAGCCTTTGCTGAAACTCACTCTTATAAGATGGATGTCTTTACCCACTACGTCCCTGATATGACTTCACAATCATTCAGAACTTCTGCCTTGTTTCACCTTCAGCTTCAAGCTCCACCATCATCCATAATGGGATGACTTACTCATCCTCTTGGAAAGCCACATTTGTACAATGGTTCAGCTCCTCAGCATCAACACCTCAGCTCATCAGCTCTGAACATTACTGGAGGAGAGGCCACAACTTTGCTGCTGCCCACTTGTTGTGCATCAGTATTAAATATCTCATTTTATAGCTGAGGAGACGTGTCTCAGGCACGCTGACTCAGACTTCTGTTCAAGAGTACATAGCTAGTAAATAATTAAACCCAGATCTCCTGACTTTGGGGCCAGATGTTTTGTATTACACTAGAGCTGTCTTGCAAGGTGTTCTGAAGTTTATGCACTCAGAAAGGAGCATTAAATATCATGTGCAGGCTTGAAGATGCTACATATCCTATCTCCTATAGATTATCTTTTATAAATAGATGGACTTCATCATCAGATATGTAGTTTTTCCATGAAAATCTGTACTTCCTTATCCCAAACTTGTAACAATATATCAATATATCTCTCTTTACCTGGGCAAAGGGACTCTTTCTACCAGTTGGGAGCAGAGAAGTGGAAAAGGAAAATTTATGGCCTCAGCCCTGCAGTGTTTCCCTATGAGGCATAACAGCAGCCCAGTGGTCTGTCATTCAAGGTTCTTCAATTGGCAAACTGAAACAGAGACAGGGAATGAAAGACTCATGAGTAATGAGCTTGGGGCTAAGGTGGGTCCTTTGGTTTTTCTCTTTGAACGAAGTGGAATAGGTATGGCAGACTGATTGTGGAGTAGTCTGCCTTCCAAGGAAGAGTTGATGATACCTTCTCAGGCCAAGGAAGCCAAGAGATGGTTTGGTGCTTGATATAGAGCTGCTACCTTCTGAATACACAGCTACCTGGAGATGACTTCTGGATGAGTAGATTTAAAGCATTTCCTTTTAGTTTTTCTTAACTTCACCCATAGGGAACTAGGCTAGAAGACAGAAGTATTTATTTTGAAAAGACATGAACCTTTGCAAGTGAGGTTCTATGCATACCTTCCTCCCTCAATTAATTTATTTCATCGCAATTATTTATTAAGTCCTACTATGAATTATTTATTAAGTCCTACTTTATCAACAACAACGAAAACCAGCTTCTACCCTTAAGGAGTTTATTATCTAGTTTTAGTCAGAGAAAAAACTAAGCAGCCAACAATAAGGACTGTTTTCACTCAGCTTTTGAGTGAGGTCAGAGGTGCCTAATGCATGCTAAAATTTAAATCACCCTATTAGGGACCATTTTAAGTCTTTTGAATTTTTTACTTCAGAAATGAGAATCTTTGGAGAGCCTACATACTTTTTCTCCTTCACAGAAGATGATCAATCCCATTCTAGGTGACTCTAGAAGTACAAATGAGATTCTAATATTCCTACTGTGAGAAAGGGAAAAATAGAATTGATTGGTGTGTTTTTATAATTGTTTTATGGACTATGCAAAAAAATGGGATATGTAGGAGAATCAGGTAAGAACTTAGATTGAGAAAGTTTCTATTTTGCAGTTTGTATATTTAGATCAACACAGATAGCTAAAGAGGCAGATTTATTCAGTATTAAGAAAAAGGTCCACCTGCCTGAAACCGAGGAGGAAGGGTGGGGGAGGGGGCAGGGTGGAGAAATGACCCAAACAATGTATGCACATGTGAATAAATTAACAAAAATAAATAAATAAATAAATAAGAAAAAGGTCCAGTAATCCTAGCACTGGAGGAGACTAAGGCAGGAGGATCTAGAGTTAGAGGCCAGTGTGGACCATATAGTGAAACTAGGTCTCAAAAAGCAAGCAAACAAATAAAACACCAAGAAGAAGAAGAGGTTTTAATGTATCCAAAATTAGAGCTGGCTGCTGAGGGAGATAGTATATAGTACAACAGTAAAAGTATTTAAGGAGATTTTAAAAATGTCTCATGGATGAGAATGAAGGCCTCTTTTTGGCTGGGAACGTTGACCTTTTGTCCTGAAAGCTCCTTATGATCTCTGATTGCAGTCAAGTTACCTCTAAGAGCAACTTACACTCAGATTCCTACGAGGCGATGCCTCCCCCCTCCTCTGCAGTCAGTTCTGAAAGTCTTTCTGAAGGGCTTCCATGAAGGAGCAGATGCAGTCTAGAGAGGAAAGAAATATTATTTTGCAGCCATTGGTGCTCCGTCAAAACATAGGCCTTGTGAAATGACAGCAGACATCAGTAATCCCGCAGTGCTGGCCTTATTTATATGTTGGAGGGAAAGATAAATACTGTACATGCACATTCTAATTAAGGCCAACATCTCCCAGCATGCATAGCTCTGCATCTCATTGCCCTGTCACTGCTTCCACAGCTCTCATATTTTCTGGGGTGTCTCCTAGTTATTAGTAATACTGTGCTGACTAAAATGGATGGAGTCCCAAGTTGGCTATGGGGCACTGGGATTTGCTTTGCCACAAAACTAGAACCTGTATTCAAAAACACTCCAGCAGCATTTGCCCTTGTCTTCGGTGGCTGGCTATAGCACTTTGACCAAGGATCGTGATGTGGGATTTAGGATTACAGGGGAAGGGACCCCAGGTCCACCATGGTACAGTGGAAAAGGATAAAGAGAGAAGGACTCCACAGAAATTCTCATCCTCCATGCTATGCATGTCAACTAAGCATCTGTTGGGTGGGAGAAAGATAGAAGGTCTGTTTCCATCAGGCACCTGTCTATTTGGATTTTTGACTGGCATAAAGTTTAATTCTCTTTTTACAGGTTCCTCTACTTATTACAAAATGAAAAATAATAGAGCATGGGTCATGAGCATATGACTAATAGTCCCTTAGAGAAAGTCCATCCTAGCTTTGATCTTTGGGAGATTAGAACATTATAATCTAATGTAACTAATCACATCAAAGGCACAATCAATAAGGATACACTGATCTTCTGGCATAATTAAGTCTGCATAAGTTCCTTTCTAAGCCAAATCAATTTATAATAGTCAACTGGACCAGGAATTCACAAATATTAATTGAAATTTTTTATTTTTCAAAATATTAGTATCTTGTTACTTTAAAAATTCTACTTATTTTTGGTTCCTTGGAATATTCTTATACAAATACTGGAATA
Source organism: Castor canadensis (assembly GCF_047511655.1). Lineage (NCBI taxonomy): Eukaryota > Metazoa > Chordata > Mammalia > Rodentia > Castoridae > Castor > Castor canadensis. The sequence continues at coordinate 124,146,419 of NC_133396.1, forward strand.
AAAATTGTTTTTCTTTCTAAGAACATCACTTTTTATCATTGCAGAATTAACTTAGTAAAAGTATTGCTTCCTCCTCTTTCCTTCCAGAAACATTTTTCTGGAGCTATCTTTAGATCACACTCAGAATATGTATACAACACAAGCAAGAACGGGGTAAATATTGAGTTTTGAGTATGTGTTTTCGTTGAGGTCATGAGTCAAGAAAGAAAATAGAAACAGATATAGGAAGCTAACCTAAGGATGGACCATGACCTCTTCATCTGTTTTCTCCTCAGGAATTTTGACTCAAGTCCCAGTGAAAATCTGCTCAAATTCTTTGCTAATTTTTCTTCTAAAATCTTTGCTATCATGCCAACCAAGACCAGAGGTTTGCATGGATGCATATCTGCATGGAGAGATGTGTGTCCATGCATGTGTTCACAGGCTGTCCATGTATATGACTAAAAGACTAATTGAGGACATTTGTTGTGAGTGGACACAGCTAATCCACTAGTGGAAATCCCACCACACAGAGTGTGTTAGATTTGTAGTGCACCATTTTTCATCCTCCAAGAGTCATTTGGATAATTGCAGAAGCTTAGTACCAGATCTTGGAAGGCAGCAGCATGGGACAGGGTGGAGAGAGAAGAAATTAATATTCATCCAGGATCTACTATAACTGACAGAAACCTAGACACCTCATGTATTTGGCATCATTTATTTTCATGATGTGAATAATAATACCTGTCTGTCAGCATAGCAATTTTTATTCATATTTTATAGACAAGAAAACTGAAGTTCAAGAAATTAAATATTTTCTTCAATATTTCATGACTAGTACAAAGTAGTAATAATCTACTTGAACCTCTGAAAGCCAGGAATGGAAGTCTGGGTTTTTCAGAAAGGACTTGTGGTTAACTGAGTAAAGTAAGAGTATAAGGGGGACATGACCAGTGTTTAGCACAGAGTCCTAATACTAAATAGTCGAAGCATATTTTTTAATGAATGACTTGGGAATCCAGAGCAATCAACCTACTTATGAAAAAGTGTGAGAATAGTTTAATTTCATGACAAAATTTTTACTAAGCAAATATTTGAGCTCTAGAACTTAAGATTTAACTTAGAGTAAGCTGAAATGTACTGAATAACTGCTGTAAGCTAGGTTCTTATTCTGCTCGGTCATTTTCACTTTACAGCAATCACCTTTTTTTTTTCTTTTATTATTCATATGTGCATACAAGGCTTGGGTCATTTCTCCCCCCTGCCCCCACCCCCTCCCTACCACCCACTCCGCCCCATCCCTCTTCCCCCTACCCCCTCAATACCCAGCAGAAACTATTTTTTGCCCTTATCTCTAATTTTGTTGAAGAGAGAGTATAAGCAATAATAGGAAGGAACAAGGGTTTTTGCTGGTTTAGATAAGAATAGCTATACAGGAAGTTGACTCTCATTAATTTCCTGTGTGTGTGTGTTATCTTCTAGGTTAATTCTTTTTGATCTAACCTTTTCTCTAGTTCCTGGTCCCCTTCTCCTATTGGCCTCAGTTGCTTTAGAGGTATCTGCTTTAGTTTCTCTGCATTAAGGGCAACAAATGCTAGCTAATTTTTTTAGGCGTCTTACTTATCCTCACCCCTCTCTTGTGTGCTCTCGCTTTATCATGTGCTCAAAGTCCAATCCCATTGTTGTGTTTGCCCTTGATCTAATATCCACATATGAGGGAGAACATACGATTTTTTGTCTTTTGGGCCAGGCTAACCTCACTCAGAATGATGTTCTCCAATTCCATCCATTTACCAGCGAATGATAACATTTCGTTCTTCTTCATGGCTGCATAAAATTCCATTGTGTATAGATACCACATTTTCTTAATCCATTCGTCAGTGGTGGGGCATCTTGGCTGTTTCCATAACTTGGCTATTGTGAATAGTGCCGCAATAAACATGGGTGTGCAGGTGCCTCTGGAGTAACCTGTGTCACAGTCTTTTGGGTATATCCCCAAGAGTGGTATTGCTGGATCAAATGGTAGATCAATGTCTAGCTTTTTAAGTAGCCTCCAAATTTTTTTCCAGAGTGGTTGTACTAGTTTACATTCCCACCAACAGTGTAAGAGGGTTCCTTTTTCCCCCGCATCCTCGCCAACACCTGTTGTTGGTGGCATTGCTGATGATGGCTATTCTAACAGGGGTGAGGTGGAATCTTAGTGTGGTTTTAATTTGCATTTCCTTTATTGCTAGAGATGGTGAGCATTTTTTTCATGTGTTTTTTGGCCATTTGAATTTCTTCTTTTGAGAAAGTTCTGTTTAGTTCACTTGCCCATTTCTTTATTGGTTCATTAGTTTTGGGAGAATTTAGTTTTTTTAAGTTCCCTACATATTCTGGTTATCAGTCCTTTGTCTGATGTGTAGCTGGCAAATATTTTCTCCCACTCTGTGGGTGTTCTCTTCAGTTTAGAGACCATTTCTTTTGATGAACAGAAGCTTTTTAGTTTTATGAGGTCCCATTTAGCTATGCTACCTCTTAGTTGCTGTGCTGCTGGGGTTTCATTGAGAAAGTTCTTACCTATACCTACTGAGTCCAGAGTATTTCCTACTCTTTCCTGTATCAACTTTAGAGTTTGTGGTCTGATATTAAGATCCTTGATCCATTTTGAGTTAATATTGGTATAGGGTAATATACATGGATCTAGTTTCAGTTTTTTTGCAGACTGCTAACCAGTTTTCCCAGCAGTTTTTGTTGAAGAGGCTGCTATTTCTCCATCGTATATTTTTAGCTCCTTTGTCAAAGACAAGTTGGTTATAGTTGTTTGGCTTCATATCTGGGCCCTCTATTCTGTTCCACTGGTCTTCATGTCTGTTTTTGTGCCAGTACCATGCTGTTTTTATTGTTATTGCTTTGTAATATAGTTTGAAGTCGGGTATCGTGATACCTCCAGCATTGTTCTTTTGACTGAGTATTGCCTTGGCTATTTGTGGCCTCTTGTGTTTCTATATAAATTTCACAGTAGATTTTTCGGTCTCTTTAATGAATGTCATTGGAATTTTCATGGGAATTGCATTAAACATGTAGATTACTTTTGGGAGTATCGATATTTTTACTATGTTGATTCTACCAGTCCATGAGCATGGGAGATCTCTCCACTTTCTATAGTCTTCCTCAATCTCTTTCTTCAGAAGTGTATAGTTTTCCTTGTAGAGGTCTTTCACATCTTTTGCTAGGTTTACACCTAGGTATTTGATTTTTTTTGAGGCTACTGTAGATGGAATTGTTTTCATACATTCTTTTTCAGTTTGCTCATTGTTAGTGTATAGAAATGCTAATGATTTTTCTATGTTGATTTTATATCCTGCTACCTTGCTATAGCTATTGATGATGTCTAGAAGTTTCTGAGTAGAGTTTTTTGGGTCTTTAAGGTATAGCATCATGTCATCTGCAAATAGGGATATTTTGACAGTTTCTTTACCTATTTGTATTCCTTTTATTCCTTCTTCTTGCCTAATTGCTCTGGCTAGGAATTCTAGTACTATGTTGAATAGGAGTGGAGGTAGTGGGCATCCTTGTCTGGTTCCTGATTTTAGAGGGAATGGTTTCAGTTTTTCTCTGTTAAGTATAATGCTGGCTGTAGGTTTGCCATATATAGCTTTTATAATGTTGAGGAACTTTCCTTCTATTCCTAGTTTTCTTAGAGCTTTTATCATGAAATGGTGTTGGATCTTATCAAAGGCTTTTTCTGCATCTATTGAGATGATCAAGTGGTTTTTGTCTTTGCTTCTGTTAATGTGGTTTATTACGTTTATTGATTTTCGTATGTTAAACCACCCCTGCATCCCTGGGATGAAGCCTACTTGGTCGTGGTGAATAATCCTTTTGATTTGTTGTTGAATTCGGTTTGCCATTATTTTCTTGAGGATTTTTGCATCAATGTTCATTAAGGAGAGCAATCACCTTTCATAGTTGAGTAAACTGAATTTCCTTAAGGTTGAGATTCCCAAGGTCATGTACCAATATGGGGCATTGCCAGTGTTTGAATCTAGGCCTCTTGATTCACTTCAGGCTTTTTAACATAAACACAGTCCATTTTCAGTGTACATCTAACTTAACTTTAAATAATATTCTGTATCCTTTTACTTCCAATATAGAGTATTGTTTCCTTTTAAAATATTGGCACCTGTTTCTCAGTTTCCTCTGTCAGTCCTCATTCATCTGACTTCCAATGTTAAGAGTATTCAGACTTCAGTCTTTGTTTTCTTTTACTTTTCTATCTACACTCACTTCCCTACTGTGTTTATCTAGTCTAAATGGCTTGCAACACCATCATGATGACTCCAATATTTAGATCATTTATCTTAACAGTGCTACTTCAAAGTTCAAAAAGTATCCCAAACATCAAACTCTTCCATACTGTTATTGTGATAGTATCTAGAACTTGTGGTATTTTCTGTATCTTCCATGTTGGTTAATAGAAACTCCACCCTCCCAATTAATCAAGTCCAAAACCACAGAGTTACCTTTAATAATCCTTCTTACACAGTCCACATCCAATTTGTTGGCAAATCCCGTTAGCTATATCTCCAGAAAATTCTATGTTCTCGCTATATATTACCACTTCCAAGCTATTCTTTTAGACTACTTTACTGTCAACGCTTACTTGGGTGATTGCAAGAAACTCTCCTGGTATGAATTTGTCCACCTTCAGCTTGTTCTGCATGTAGCGGACAGAGTATCCTTGTAAAAGGTAAGTTAAATCATGTCACTCTGCAGTTTACAACCAATTCATTCAGAGTAAAAGGCAATGTCCTTGTAATGAAATACAAGAATCTACATGGTCTGCTCTCATTAAACAAACTTTCACCTCAAAGCCTCTGCCTTGCTATTTCCTATGCATTGAGCACACTTCCCAGAAATCTGCAGCACTTGATCCTTCACCTTTTTTGGAACATTCCTAAATATACTATCAAAAAATTGTCCTCTGTCCTCACACATGTACCTTTCTGTTCTCCTTCCCTGCATTATTTTTTCACATCACTTATCACTGTCCAGCATAGTCTATATTTAACTTGCCTACCTTTTTAATTGTCTCCTGACCCCCTACTAGAATGTGAGACCAAGGAGGCATGGATTTTTGCCATTTTGTTTGCTCTCGCATCCTTAGGAAAGGGGATGGCATATAGGAGAAATGCTTGACACATGGAAGAAATAAAAGAAAAAGATTTAAACAGTGAATAAATGGAAGGGAATGAGCCATAAGAATTTAGCACACATAAGCATGAGCATGGAGCTCAATCTAACCCCTGATATAGGCAGACCTAGCAATGCCAGCGAGTTTCTGTCACCGTGTGTGTGTGTGTGTGTGTGTGTGTGTGTGTGTGTGTGTGGCAGGGGGAGGGGGACAGAGGGTGCATCAACCCAGAGCCCAACATGTTCACTCAACAGGAAATTTCCCCAGATATCCAAGTGTGATGTTCCTGTGCCTCAGGAGAAAATGTATTAACTCTCAGAAACTTGATAGATCATGAACCATGAAAGTACTTATAATCAACTGTGTAAATACAGGACATAAGTTCTGATTCCATTTTTCCATGATGGCATGCAATTGCAAAATAAAAATAGAAAACAAAAAGCCAAGTGCAGTGGTCCAAGCCCATAAGCCAACTACTTGAGAAGCTGAGATCAGGAGGATCATGGTTTGAGGCCAACACAAACAAAAAAAAGTTCATAAGACCCCCATCTCAACCAATAGCTGGGCCTCAAGGCCCATACCTATCATTCCAGTTATGTGAAAGGCTGAGACTGGGAGGATGGCAGTCCAGACAGTAAAGTGAGACCCTATATCAAGTATACCCAGAACCAAAATATCTAGAGGCATGGTTCAAGTGGCAGACCACCTTCTTAGCAACTGTGAGGCCCTGAGTTCAAACTCCAGTACCACCAGAAAAGAAAATGAAAACAAGAAAAGAATAACTTTCAGTCTCTTTTCATGGAAACAGCTTTTAGTGTATCTAACCTGCAGTCACACAATCTTGCCTATAACATGCACTTTACATTTTGAGCAGACATCATAGCCTAGTGAAAAGAGCATGCACCCTGGAGTCACAGGGATGTGGCTGCATATTATTTTATAAAATCTGTTAGCTATAGCGTATCGGTCAATTTTTGAGTCTTTTGAGCCTTGATGCTTTTTGCTTAGTATTGCATTGGAAATAAAAGTCTGCAGATTCTGACTAATCTTATTCTATTTTTTTTAGCTAACTGGGGTCCATGCCTTGAGAATGCACAGGTGTATCCGTAGGAATTATCTAAGAGCATGTTGGAAAGCCTGGGTATGTTGATCTTGACAAGTGGTTCAAGGGCAGGCGCTGGTGTGACATTCTTGGGCTGGTTGTTGTCTCATGTGCCCTTGAAACTCTGGGCTCAGAAGTTTGTTCTGGAGGAAATGTTTAGGAAACAGTTCTCCTTGGCTATTTTCCCCAAGCCAGCAGTATGGCTGCTTCTGGGATTTCCTTCAATGTCTCAAGCACTTCAGTGAGGACAAAAACAAGTGTAGCCAATACTCTGAAGAAATTTTACTAAACTCATGATGTCTGCAGGTACCATGGAGTAAGCAGTGTGATATTAAATTCCAACTCAAAGTGATAGAAGTGGAAACTTAAATAATGAACTTAATTATATTACATTCTATTTTAAAATTTATACTTAATTTATATCCCATCCAACACCATAAGAGTTGTCTTAGCAAGCAATGTGTAGAAGTCCTGCTTTTATTCACATGCATTACCTGCTTAATTTCTTCCAAATTCAGACCCTTTCCATTGCTACAACAAAGTGATGAGGATTAGTAAGAGCAAGAGATAACTGTAGCACCATTTAAATAAATTTGTTCTCTGATAGGTATTTGGAGTTTGAGTTCTCATCTGGCTGTCTGAAGACCCAGTGCTTCCCAAACTTGTCTATACTTTGGGATTACCTGAGAACTTTCAAAAAATGCTCCCTAGAGCCTTTGATATGCTAGGTCTGGGCTTTGGTCTGGAGTGGGGAAGTTTTTTTAAAAGATCATCAGGTAATTCTAATGAATAGGTAAATTTGGGAAGTATTTCCACAGGCCTGTGATATGAAGCAGCCTTTCAACACTGTGCAGTTCTCCTGAATCAAAGCATTTCTAACTTCATGGAGCCAGAGATACTGATTAGGTAAGCCATAGGTATGCTCTCCAATATTTGGCATCAATATATATGACCAAAACAGGCTTCACAAAGTAAAGGATTATATTTCTGCCTATCTAGCCGTGCTCCAATAACAAGGGCGTCTAAGTTATAGAAAGAAATCCAGGCTATCTGTGGGTGAAAACTTTACCATTGCAAGGGAGCATCTATAGGGAAATAAAAGGAAATGGAAAGGAAGGTTCAGCTGATGGTGGGGGAAACTTTATAAAGTTTCCCCAACAGGCAGAAGTGAAGAAACTGGGAAAATCTGGACTCTGGGACAAGAGGAAAAGTAGTAATCTTATAGTCTAATCTCTTCCTAATTTAGGGTATCCTTACTGGGAACTTGAAGTAAGGACTAGAATGAAGTTTGAGAGTTTGTATACTCAAATTGCTCTTTTTGTAAGCCCACTTCCTTTTTTTGTTTGTTTGTTTGTTTATTCATATGTGCATACAATGTTTGGGTCATTTCTCCCCCCTTCCTCCCGCCTCCTCCCTTTCCGCACCCTCCCGCTCCCCCACTATCCCTCACTTCCAGGCAGAAACTATTTTGCTCTTATCTCTAATTTTGTTGTAGAGAGAGTATAAGCAATAATAAGAAGGACCAAGGGTTTTTGCTAGTTGAGGTAAGGATCGCATTGCTTTCATGTACATATATGTTACATTCTAAGTTCATTCTTCTCGAACTGACCTTTTCTCTAGTTCCTGGTCCCCTTCTCCTATTGGCCTCTGTCCCTTTAAAGTTTCTGCATTAGTTCCTTTGCATTGAGGACATCAAATGCTATCATGTTTTTTGAGTTTCTTACCTATCCTCATACCTCCCTTGTGTGCTCTCGCCTTATCATGTGACCAAAATCCAATCCCCTTGCTGTATTTGCACTTGATCTAAAGTCCACATATGAGGGAAAACATTTGATTATTGGTCTTCTGAGCCTGGCTAACCTCTTGAGCCCACTTTCAATATGGAAAGATGTGTAGAACACTGCAGTCCGATTGAGATAATGAAGCAAGATGGGTATATACTTGAAAATTTCCTGGTGGCCATAGTTACAAAGAAGCAGGTGAAATTCATGTTAATATGTTTGTTTATCCAATATAGATTAAAATTTTACCATGTAATCAATCCAAAATTACTTTTGGCTTATTTCATATTTTTTCCGAGCAGGTCTTTGAAATCTGGTGTATATTCTATATATTTACGATACCTTTCCATTTGGATTGTGCACATTCAAGTGAACAACAGCCATAGCAATTACGGGCTAGCTCAAGGGTGGAGGAACGGTAACGGGACCTGAGTCCTAAAGGTCTCCAGAGTTGTTTTAGCCCTCATGGTCTCTGATTCAATAGCAAGTTCAGGATGTAGGTACATCACAAAGTTGGATGAGAATAGCCAGGCCTCTGCAGCTGGACATTCCTCAGGGCAAGGCTGGCTTCACCAAAATAGCAGATTCTGAGCAGAAGCTAGGGTCTTCTTCCCATGAAGGGCTCTCTTGAATGTGGTTCTGGGAAAAACCTCATGGTACAGATTGCTTAATCGGGAATTAAATTTTGCCATTGATCTAAGTGGTCAGGCAATGAGTTGCACGTGTAAATCAAACTCTTGACCTACAAACAGAAAGCAGAGGCCTTCGATTAGTTTTGAATAGCTTTTTTAAAAAGAAAACGGCATACTTCATGGCCTCTTTCATTCAGAAGTCTGGTAGAAGTCATAGGGAACAGTCTCTCCAGCCCATTGCTGCTGGCTTTCAGAGCAGGAATCTGCTCAGGCACAAATAACTTTGTCTTTCCTCCTAGCCTGGGGTGGCCCTGGAGCCCCTGGAGCTACTCAAAGTCTCTATTCATTGCCCCACTTTCAGAAGAATTAGTTCAAGTGGTTGTGTTTTCAGACCTCAGTCACGAAACCTCTGTTGTTACTAGTGTGCTGCCAAAGTGGAAATGGTGAGCTACTTGAACTCAAATGTTCTCTGAAAGCTCTGTGTGACCTTAGTCTCTGCGTGTTCAGGCTTCAGTTCTTCCCCATGTAAAACAAGGATCGCTCTTGCCATTTTGAAGGTAAGGAGAACGTTGATGGAACCCTGGAGCATGTCACAAGAAGGTTTAAGACAAATACAAGCTACAGTGATAATTCATTTCATCAGAGCCCTGGAAGAAACAGGATGGTAAATAACTGTCAAATCTTGGTAAACAGTTCAGAGAGCCGAGGAGCAGTGATGTCCTGATGGGCAGGTCAAGGATGGGAGGGGGAGGAGCAGGAGGAAGATGCAGGAGGTAGAGAGGTTTGGAGACCACCTGCTGATGGGCCACCAAGCACCAAGGATGGCAAAGTTGGAAACTTAGCCTTTGCTCCAGGAGGAGATGAGCAAAATTGATTAGGTGTAGAATATCATTTAAATCTCCTCTTAAAGCAAATCCAAGTCTTTAATCATTATCTCCCCAAACACCAAACAGCTCCAGACACACACACCAGCCTCACAGAGAGACTTGTCAAGACTGAAACAGTAATTCACAAATTCACTAAAATTCCCTGCTCCACTGAGCAGTATGACAGCTCCAGCGACCGCGGTAACATTTCTATTCAAACTGGCTTTGGAGCCGAAGCTATAAATATCCTTGCAATATTTCCTGCTTCAGAACATAAAGACAGCTTTACAGCACTGATAAAATAGAAATTACTTTCTCTCTGAGGTCTTGCTGGAATTTTAATGTCTGTTTTGCAATAAAGCAGCTCCTACACAATTTGATTTGAGGGAAAGAAAACAAACGGTCTAATTTAGTTACAATAATGACTCTTCTTGTATTGTTTGCCCTACTTGCTTCTCTGGCTGCTGGGCTGTTAAAGTTTGTAGCAGAGAGCATAGGGGATGGTGTTTATGAGAATATTAAAATGTTTTCTTTATTATTTAAAGATACATTGTCTCCATCCCTCCTGCCACAGAGAAACAACAAAAAAAATTTTTTAAGGAGAATTAGAGAGAAGAAAATAAAGTTTATGGCCCTTAATAGCACTTTCTGAAAATTGCTTGTTAGAACTGTAAAACTGTTGACCAAAGATGACATGAATTTAAAAGGCCTTTGAAACGTAAGAGATCATAGCAGCTTTAATTATTCCTTACATGTTACACAGTTCTTGTTAGTGCCTTCAAAACCAGGCAAAGCATCTCTTTTTTTTTTAAATCCATAGACACCCCTCTCCTTTGTTGGTTATATGATGTGGGGGTAAGAAAATTGCATTTGCACATGGGCCATGTGCTGAGGGCAGAGGAAAGCACAGTTGGAACAGATGCTATAAATGGAGCAGGCTGTCTGGAGGTGGGAAGAAACTCACTGGAGGGGTGAAGAGTCTGCTCAGGTGTGATGAGAAACGATTAATCCAATCACCAGAGACTTCTTGGCAAATGACTAGGATTGAGACTAGAGTGTAAGCTTGCATTTGTTTTTGGCTCCCACTGGTTTATATTTATACTTTAAAAAAAAATGCTTCCCTATATGGAAGGAACCATGACCCTATTACACCCTCCAGCTAGCTTGTCAACTGGATGTCAGATAGCCTCATCAGCACAAGGAAGCAGTTCCCTTCCACAACTGCCTCCTCTCTTCCTGTCTGCCTCTCCTCGACGCCTGGGTCTTCTTGTTCCCCTTTGCTCAGAAAACATTGTGTTGCCTTTTCCCCTTCAGTCCCTCAAATTACCCTATTTATTCATTCAAATACTACACTAGCTGTGCTTGCATCCCAGTATCCTGTTGTACAAAATTCCTTTCCTCATTCTAAATCTATCAGTCCTTTTGGATAGTGTCCTACATATTATAGACTCATTGACTCATTAGTCTAAAAGGGAAAATTCAGCCATTATATCTCCTTTAGTTTTTGAAATTTTGTTTCTGGGACCTTTCAGATTTAACAAATAAAAATCTCAGCAGCTGCTGAATAAGAGATCTGGTTGTCCTACACCAACATCAACCACAGAACTTTTATTAATTTAATATAAGAAGGACTTAAGTATTTTTAAGGGGTTCTGTTGCTTTAAGAAAATTTGAGAAATAATGCTCTTATTAAAGCTTTCACTTTGCACAGAGAAAACTGAGGAGCAGAAAGGGGAAATAATCATCTATTTTTTTCACTACTTAGGAAATGCAAGGTGGGAATAAGAATTCAAGTTTGCTTGCTGCTGCAAATGGAATATCATCTCTAACGAACTAGTTCATACCAGAATGAACACACCTTCCTCATGTTAGGGTTACTTAATTTAAAAATAGTAAAAGCACTTAACAGGTACAGAAAAAGCATTTGAAAAAATTTAACATCCTTCCATGATAAAAAAAAAAAAAACCTCAATATAAAAGGACTGTACCTTAATACAATAAAAGCCAGATGTGACAAACCCACAATTAAACAGTGAACGATTGAAAGCTTTTCCTTTAAGATCAGGAATAAGACAAGTATATCTACCCTTGCTATTTCTATTCACATAGTACTGAAATTCCTAGCCAAGGCAATTAGTCAAAGGAGAGAAAAGACATGCAAATTGGAAAGGAAACATATTGTCTCTGTTTGCAGATGACATGATCTTATATATAGAAAAATCTGAAGACTCCACAAGAAAACCTGTCAGAATTAATAAAGGAATTCAGTACCAGGATACAAGATCAACATGCAAAAATCAGTACCATTTCTGTACAGTACCAATGAAAATGAAGCTAAGAAAAAATCCTATTTACAATAACTAAAATGCCATAAAATAAAATACTTAAGAATAAATTCAACCAAGTAGACAAAAGATCTCTACATTGGAAAATATACAACTTTGATGGAAGAAAATGAAGAAGATACAAATAAATGGAAAAATAGCCTGTGTTTGTAGATTGGAAAAATTAACATTGCTAAAATGCCTGTTCTTCTCAAAGACACCTACAGATTCAGTGTAATCCCTCTTAAAATTCTACCACAAAGACACAAATAGTCAAAGCAACCTTGATCAAAAGGAACAGAGCAGGAGGCATTACACTACCTGACTTCAGAATATACTATTAAAAGGTATAGTAATCAAAACAGCATGATGCTTACATAAAAATAGATTTATAGGACATAGAATAGAATAGAGAGTCCCAAAATAAATCCATGAATTTGTCAGTTGATTTCCAACAAAGACAGGAAGAACATACCACGAGGGACTTTATTCAATAAATGGTAATGGGAAAACTGAATTTCCACAGCAAAAGAATGAAATGAGACCCTTATTTCACTCCTTACACAAAAATCAAAATGGATTTAATCCATTCCAAATGGATCAAAGTCAAATTTAAGATCTGAAACTATAAAACTACTAAAAGAAAACTGGGGAAGCTCTATGGCATTGGTCTGGGAAGTGTTTGTTTTTTTTTTTTTAATATGACCCAAAAAGCACAGGCAAACAAATCTAGACTAATGACATCACCTTGAAATATGAAGCTTCTGCACAGCAAAGGAAACAATCAACAGAGTGAAGAAACAACCTACAGGAAAGGAGAAAAATATTTGTGGTAATCTGATGAAGGGTTAATATCCAAAATACATAAAAAACTCAAAAAAAAAATCAATAGCAAGAAGACAAACAAGTAAAAGAAAGAGAAGGACCTGAAGAAGACCTTTGCAAAGGGCCAATGCATATCTGAAAGAGTCCCATCATTAATCATCATGAAAATGCAAATTAAAAGTACACACAAGTATCACTTCACATCCGTTAGAATGGCTATGATCAAAATGATGAAAAATAACAAGTGTTGGTGAGTATGTGCAGAAAAATGAACCTTTGCCTACTATTGTCGGGAATATAAATTGGTAAAGTCATTATGGAGAAAAATAGGGCTAGTCCTCAAAAAATTAAGCAAAGAACTACTGTATGATTCAGCAGTCTCACTTCTGGCTATCTGCCAAAGAAAATTAAATCAATATGTCAAAGAGATATTTGCCTGCCTAGGCTCACTCTAGCAGCATTCACAATAACTAAGATACAGAATCAACCAATGTGTCCACCAATAGCTAAATGGATAAAGAAAGCATAGTGTATATATATATATATATATATAATGAAATATTATTCAGCTTTAAAAAAGAATGAAATCTTGTCATTTCTGTTAACATGGATGGACCAGAAGAAAATTATGTTAAATGAAATAAAACTAGCATAGAAAGATAAAATACTGGGTGATTTCTATATGTGGACTCTGAAAAGGCAAAAACAGAGAGTAGAATGGTGGTTATCAGAGACTGGGGAGGGTAAACTGTTGGGGAGATGGTCAATGGATACAAATTTTATGTTAGAATAAAGAAATTCAAGAGGTCTGTTGCATATCATGTTGACTATAGTTAATTTCACTGTAGTATATTTGAAAATTGCTGAGAGTAGATTTTACCAATTCTTACCAAAAAATTGATACTATATGGGGCAATGCATATTGTACTGTACTTAATTTAGCCAGTCCCCTATTGTATACATATATCAAAACATCATGTTGTTCTCTGTAAACATATACAGTTTTTATTTGTCAATTAAAAATAAAATACTAGCTATATGCTAGTGACTCAGGCCTATAATTCTAGCTATGTAGGAGCCTGTGATCAGGAGGATTGTGGTTCAAGGCCAGCCTGGGCAAAAAGTTCATGAGACACAATCTCAACCAATGGCTGCATACAGTGGTGTGCTTATCATTCCAGCCATAGCAGGAAGCCCAAAATGGGAGGATCACATTTCAGGCTCCCCTGAGATAAAAGTGAGGTCCTATCTCAAAATTAACCAGAGGGAAAAAAGGACTGGAGGCATAGCTCATACAGTGGAGTGCCTACCTAGCAAACTCGAAGCCCTGAGTGCAAACCCCAGTATGCAACCAAGTAAATAAAATAAAATAATCAAGAGACTCTAAAGCCTTCTCAAAGAGATAAAGAATAAACAAGCACTGATCAGCAATTCAAAAAATATGATCTGAGGAACCCACTTGGGTCTCTCAGACCCTTTTGGAGAGTTTATGAGGTCTAAACTATTTTTTTGGACTTGTGGGTTTTTTATTTAGAATATATTTGTTATACAAAGGGGGAATCATAGTGACAATTTCAATTAGGCTTATATTGCACATTGGTTAAATCACCCCCATTGTCTCTCACCCTCAACCCCTTCCCTGCCCCACTTAAAACAATTGCAAGAGGTTTCATTGTACTATATGAAGTCCATCAACTATATACCCTCCCCTTAATCTCCTTCATTCATCCTCTGCCTCCCACTAGTACCCCCCCCACACACATGCTGTACATATTTTACAGTTCTGTCTTTCATTATTTATATTTAAGCTGATGTTCAAAGGTGTTTCTCAATGTATCCGCACTATAGATATACTTTACTTTGGTCTGTTCAACTCCTTCCATTACTCTCCCTTACCCCTTTACCACCCACCCCCCATTTTTCAACATCTTTCAAAACACATCCATATATCCTCTACCTTCACATCTTATGTTTTATGATATCACTGATGCACTATCATTCTCTTTTCCTTTTCCTCTTTCCCTGAGTTCCATAGAGTAGGTCCACTATTGCAAACATGTCCTTCATATGCATTTATAGATGATCATGTTTGTTTTTGGGTACATGTTTGTCTTTTGGATCTGTCTTCCACATATGAGAGAAAACATGCAGCCTTTGTCTTTCTGAGTCTGGCTTACTTCACTTAACATCATGTCCTCCAGAGTATTTTTTAGAATAATTTGAGGTTCACAGCAAAATTAAGCAGAAGAGACAGAGCATTCCCAACACCCCCTTCCTTCAGAACCTGCTCCAGTATCAACTCTCCCACCAGAGAAGTCTGTTTGTTACAATCCATGAACCTATTTGACGTATTATTATCACCCAGAGTTCACAATTTATACTCCCAGTCACTCTTGATGTTGTACATTGTAAATGTTTGGACAAATCTACAAGTACTCACCATTATAATATCATGTAGAGTGCAGGTTTACTTCCCTAAAAGTCTCTGCTCTCCACTCATCCATGCCTCCATTCCCCCAGGCCTTGGCAACCATTGATCTTTTTACTGTCTCCATAGTTTTGAATTTTCCAGATGGGCATATCGTTTGAATCATACAGTATATGGCCTTTGCAGATTGGCTTCTTGCACTAAGACACAGTCATTTAAATTTTCCCTATGTCTTTTCATGACTTAGTAGCTCATATAGTCTTGGTAATGAATAATATTCCGTATTTGTTCATATCATCAAGGACATCTTGATCACCTCCAAGTTTTGACAGTTATGAATAAAACTACTATAAGTACCTGTGTGCAAATTTTTGTACGTACATAAATTTCCAGCTCCTTTAAGTAAATATCAAGAAGCTTGATTGTTGGATTATATGGTAAGAATGTTTAGTTTTATCAGAAATCACTAAGCTGTCTTCGAAAGAAGCTGCACCATTTTCCACTCCCACCAGCAACGAATGAGCGTTCCTGTTGCTCCACATCCTCTGCAGCATTTGGTGGTGTCAGTGTCCTGGATTTTCTTCATTCTCGGAGTGCATAGTGGTATTTCGTTGTCATTTCTACTTGCACTTCCCTATGACAGGCGATGCCCAGCATCTTTTCATATGCCTCCTTGTTATGCATTTGTCTTCTTTGACGAGGTGTCTGTTAAGGTCTCTGGCCCAATGTTTTTTTTTCTATTTCTTTCTTTCTTTTTTAACATTACGTTATTGTACTGGGAGTACATTGTGACATTCACAACAGTTCTTACAATATATCATGATTGAATTCACCCCTCCATCATTCTCCTTTAGTTCCCCCTCCCCCCACTCCTGACATAGTTTCAACATGTCTCTGGACCAGTTTTTAATTGGGTTTTATGTTATTACTGTGTATCAAGAGTTCTTAACATTTCTGCATCAGCAATGTCCTTTTCAATGTTTTCTTTCTGTCTGTCTGTGGCTTGTTTTGTTCATTCTCTTGACTGTGACTTCACACAGCAGAGTTTTTCGTTTTTTTAATTTAAATGCAGTCGCTTATCAATTCTTTCTTCCATGGTTCATACCCACGTATTATATCTAAAAGGTCATCTAGATTTCTCCTTATGTTATGTTCTAAGAGTTTTATAGTCTTTCATTTTAGGTCTCATCCACACCAAGTAAATTTTTGTGAAATTGTAAGGTCTATGTCTAGGATTATCTGTTTTGTACATGGATGTCTAGTTGTTCCAGCACAATTTGTTGAAGAGTCTATCAGTTCTTTATTTTGTTTTTGAAACTCTTTCTATAATATAAAAAACATTATTTTTCTTTACCTTGACATTATAGTGATGGTACAAAGAAATTGTGACTCAAATGTTAGCACCTTAGTACAAATCACAGCATGTCACCAATATGTACTAAGAATCATTGTATTCATTCCCACTTTGCACTCTTAAGAGAGGGGTGGGGAGAGAGAGAGAAAGAGAGAGAGAGAGGGGAAGAAAGGAAGGAAGGAATAATGGAGGGCTGTAGAAGGCAAAACATTTAAGAATGTTCTTGATGAAGTAAAATTACTGACGTATTATTAAATCTTGAACCTGGGGATACATATAATTTTAATAGTCAGCTTGACAAAATGAGAAATATGTATATAAAATACATACATGCATAACAAAATGTGATGGTTATTTCAGACAAAGCAACTGTGCAGGGTTTTCAGTTGTGAACTGGATTAGTCTCTCTTTCAATGTGCCATTATTAAAGAACCATTGACAAATGAGCAATGGTTACTGAGAGTTGGATATTTGGCAGACATGTCTTTGAAACTGAATGAAATAAGCCTGTCACTTCAAAGAAAAGAACTGACATTACTTTTTGCCAGTGATAATATTTGTGCTTTCAAGCAAAAATTAGAATTCTGGAAGACTGTACCTCCTACTGTAAACCTGACAGGTTCCCAATACTTAAAGACTTTTCTGATGAGATTAGTGCTTATAACAATAAATGAAATGTTTTTGATATTGAATCATGAAATATATCAACATTTGGAAGAGCTGAATTATTTAAGGCCAATATTTTCAAAATGACCAATACTAAGTGATACAAAATTATACTTGGGTAAAAACCCCTTTGAACAATGAATATACATTTAAAAAATGAAGGAAAGGAATGCAAAACAGTTCCTGTTAGGAAGTGCATACTACTGAAAAGAGGGAAGGTGAATGGAGAGGATAAAATATCGTTAATATGGTCGACAAACTTTATCTACTTATATGAAAACAGAACAATGAAAATTAAAAGACTTTTAAGTTAGGAGGTATAGGTGGACAAAGGAGAATCAATATGGATATGAATCTAACCAAGGTATATTATAAGCATCTATGGATGTCACAATGAAACTCTGTACAAATAACAAATGCTAATAAAAATATTTTTTACAAAGATCCACTCAATACGCACAAGAACCAACAGACTTTGATGTAGCAGAGTATAAAAAATTAATATGGTTTCATATGCTACATTGGAACAAATCTTTAAGAAACTATTTGCTCAGATCTATTGTAATATCAAAGATAAACAGCCACAATTATATGAGGGAGCTATTAAAATACTATCTTCACCAGATTCATAGCTGGATGAGGCTTGGTTTTCTTTGTCTACTTCAACTAAAACAACAACATATCATAACAGACTAATTGCAGACTATTTGAGAATGTAGGTATTTTTTTAGGAATTCAGAAAGTTTTTTAATTTAAAAAAATGTAAAGTAATGTGACTTTGTTCAATCACTTGTTTGGAGTTAATATAGGGGTCTTGAAATGAGAAGTGTAAGAACTGTGCCACTAAACCACACTAACAGAAGCAAAGACAAAAACCACTTGATCATCTCAAAAGATGCAGGAAAAGCCTCTGACAAGATCCAACACCATTTCATGACAAAAACTCTAAGAAAACTAGGAATAGAAGGAAAGTTCCTCAACATTATAAAAGCTATATATGGCAAACCTACAGCCAGCATTATACTTAACGGAGAAAAACTGAAACCATTCCCTCTCAAATCAGGAACCAGACAAGGATGCCCACTATCTCCACTCCTATTCAACATAGTACTGGAATTCCTAGCCAGAGCAATTAGGCAAGAAGAAGGAATAAAAGGAATACGAATAGGTAAAGAAACTGTCAAAATATCCTTATTTGCAGATGATATGATCCATACTTTAAAGACCCAAAAAACTCAACTCAGAAGCTTCTAGACATTATCAATAGCTACAGCAAGGTAGAGGATATAAAATCAACATAGAAAAATCATTAACATTTCTATACACCAATAATGAACAAACTGAAGAAGAATGAATGAAAACAATTCCATCTACAATAGCCTCAAAAAAAAGCAAATACCTAGGTGTAAACCAAACAAAAGATGTGCATGACCTCTACAAGGAAAACTATAAACTTCTGAAGAAAGAGATTAAGGAAGACTACAGAAATTGGAGAGATCTCCCATGCTCATGGATTGGTAGAATCAACATAGTAAAAATGTTGATACTCCCAAATGTAATCTACATGTTTAATGCAATTCCCATCAAAATTCCAATGACATTCATTAAAGAGACTGAAAAATCTACCGTGAAATTTATATGGAAACACAAAAGGCCACGGATAGCCAAGGCAATACTCAGTCAAAAGAACAATGCTGGAGGTATCACAATACCTGACTTCAAACTATATTACAAAGCAATAACAATAAAAACAGCATGGTGCAGGCACAAAACCAGATACGAAGACCAGTGGAACAGAATAGAGGACCCAGATATGAAGCCACACAACTATAACCAACTTGTCTTTGACAAAGGAGCTAAAAATATACGATGGAGAAATAGCAGCCTCTTCAACAAAAACTGCTGGGAAAACTGGTTAGCAGTCTGCAAAAAACTGAAACTAGATTAGTGTATATCACCCTATTAACTCAAAATGGATTAACTCAAAATGGATCATGGATATTAATATCAGACCACAAACTCTAAAGTTGGTACAGGAAAGAGTAGAAAATACTCTGGAATTAATAGGTATAGGCAAGAACTTTCTCAAGGGAACCCCAGGAGCACAACACCTAGAAGATAGCATAGATAAGTGGGGCTTCATAAAGCTAAAAAGCTTCTGTTCATCAAAAGAAATGGTCTCTAAACTGAAGAGAACACCCACAGAGTGGGAGAAAATACTTGCCAGCTACACATCAGACAAAGGACTGATAACCAGAATATGTAGGGAACTTAAAAAAGTAAATTCTCCCAAAACTAATGAACCAATAAAGAAATGGGCAAGTGAAACAGAACTTTCTCAAAAGAAGAAATTCAAATGGCCAAAAAACACATGAAAAAATGCTCACCATCTCTAGCAATAAAGGAAATGCAAATTAAAACCACACTAAGATTCTACCTCACCCCTGTTAGAATAGCCATCATCAGCAACACCACCAACAACAGGTGTTGGCGAGGATGCGGGGGAAAAAGGAACCCTCTTACACTGTTGGTGGGAATGTAAACTAGTACAACCACTCTGGAAAAAAATTTGGAGGCTACTTAAAAAGCTAGACATTGATCTACCATTTGATCCAGCAATACCACTCTTGGGGATATACCCAAAAGACTGTGACACAGGTTACTCCAGAGGCACCTGCACACCCATGTTTATTGCAGCACTATTCACAATAGCCAAGTTATGGAAACAGCCAAGATGCCCCACCACTGACGAATGGATTAAGAAAATGTGGTATCTATACACAATGGAATTTTATGCAGCCATGAAGAAGAACGAAATGTTATCATTCGCTGGTAAATGGATGGAATTGGAGAACATCATTCTGAGTGAGGTTAGCCTGGCCCAAAAGACCAAAAATTGTATGTTCTCCCTCATATGTGGACATTAGATCAAGGGCAAACACAACAAGGGGATTGGACTATGAGCACATGATAAAAGCGAGAGCACACAAGGAAGGGGTGAGGATAGGTAAGACACCTAAAAAACTAGCTAGCATTTGTTGCCCTTAACGCAGAGAAACTAAAGCAGATACCTTAAAAGCAACTGAGGCCAATAGGAGAAGGGGACCAGGAACTAGAGTAAAGGTTAGATCAAAATGAATTAACCTAGAAGGTAACACACACGTACAGGAAATCAATGCAAGTCAACTCCCTGTATAGCTGTCCTTATCTCAACCAGCAAAAACCCTTGTTCCTTCCTATTATTGCTTATACTCTCTCTTCAACAAAATTAGAGATAAGTGCAAAATATTTTTTGCTGGGCAGCAAGGGGGTTAGGGGGAGAGGGAGGGGGCAGGTGGTAAGGGAGGGTGTGAGGGAAGGGTGGAGAAATGACCCAAACATTGTATGCACATATGAATAAAATAAAAAATTTTTTTTAAAAATAAATAAGTAATAATAAAAATTTTAAAAAAATAACTGTCACTAGGTTAGTTAGGAGATTCTCGAATTTTCCCTCAAATTTCACTGACTTTGGTGACAATTATTCCATATTTCCCATTTATTCTCCTCAGGAATGGTTGTAATTATTTCATTATTTAAATCCCCTCACATATGAGATCTTACGTTATAGAGGGAACAAGCAGTATTAGGCAGAACTCTTCTTAACTGTGGTGGCTTCTGAATCCCAGGACTCTCCCATGCCTCCTCTCTTTCTCTGTCATTCTGCACTGTCTTGCATTCCCACAAGAAGTTACAGAGTATTTTGGATGCATTTACAAATCCCATGCAATCCCACAAGAGCTTTTGGTATTGACTGCACATGGATGTGGCCCTAAGTGAGAAATTTTACGAAAATACAGAAGAATAACCTCTCTTGGAAACATTGCTTCTAGAAGAAATAAGACACAATCCAAGACCTTAGCATGTTTGGAATTTAAAAAATTAGACTTCCTTTGTAAGAGTGGTGAGAGAAGGCAGAGGCAAAGCTTTGTGATATGATATCTTTTCCACAAACCAAAGTGTCTCCTTGGTTACATCATTTCAGGGAGCGTGATGTGTGTTAGGGAAGATAAAACACTAGTCTGAATGTTAGAAGATATTGCTTCCAGTCCTGCTTTTATTTATCATTCACAAATTTGGATGCTATTAAAGGTACCATTCACAGAAGATGGTATACTTTGGGTAGTAAATAGAGTAAACATTGGACAAGGAGTGCTAGAGAATCCAGTGTTTGGCAATGCTCCTAATGCAGGGGAAATGCTTCGTTGGCTGGATATCAACCTCTACTTTGCACTAATATTATTAGGATATATGTGATGTCAGAAAAGCTGCTAACTACTTTGAGGCCTTCCTTTGTTTCTTCATATCTAAAATATAAATTGCTGTGCTTTTCTGGTACATCCCCAATACTGTGAGGTGCAGTGGAGAAGGAATAAGACTGGGGTTCAAGATGCCTGGGTTTTCAGTCCAGCAAGAGTCACTATCAACTCTGTGATTTGAGGGAGGCAATTTCTCTGGCCAGCCTCTTTGCGTCTTTAACTGGAAAACAGAAGGGTTGGGCTAAACAATCTCCCAGCTTGTACCCAGCACTAGCCATCTCCAGTCTAGACTCTCCTATGATCCCAGAATTATTAAAACTAATTCCTGGATTATGTATACTGCTCAGAGCAGAGCATGGTCTAGAAATCACGTTTTTGAGTTTTTGAATTTCTAGGTGAACTGTCCTGTCTACTGGTGTATTCCAAGATAACCTGACACCTGAAAAATCCCATCTCAATGACTCTTTCTTTTTTTTTTTTTTTTTATTTTTCTTTTATTATTCATATGTGCATACAAGGCTTGGTTTATTTCTCCCCCCTGCCCCCACCCCCTCCCTTACCACCCACTCCACCCCCTCCCTTACCACCCACTCCATCCCCTCCCGCTCCCCCCCTCAATACCCAGCAGAAACTATTTTGCCCTTATCTCTAATTTTGTTGTAGAGAGAGTATAAGCAATAATAGGAAGGAACAAGGGGTTTTGCTGGTTGAGATAAGGATAGCTATACAGGGCATTGACTCACATTGATTTCCTGTGCGTGGGTGTTACCTTCTAGGTTAATTCTTTTTGATCTCACCTTTTCTCTAGTTCCTGGTCCCCTTTTCCTATTGGCCTCAGTTGCTTTAAGGTATCTGCTTTAGTTTCTCTGCATTAAGGGCAACAAATGCTAGCTAGTTTTTTAGGTGTCTTACCTATCCTCACCCCTCCCTTGTGTGCTCTCGCTTTTATCATGTGCTCATAGTCCAATCCCCTTGTTGTGTTTGCCCTTGATCTAATGTCCACATATGAGGGAGAACATACGATTTTTGGTCTTTTGAGCCAGGCTAACCTCACTCAGAATGATGTTCTCCAATTCCATCCATTTACCAGCGAATGATAACATTTCGTTCTTCTTCATGGCTGCATAAAATTCCATTGTGTATAGATACCACATTTTCTTAATCCATTCGTCAGTGATGGGGCATCTTGGCTGTTTCCATAACTTGGCTATTGTGAATAGTGCCGCAATAAACATGGATGTGCAGGTGCCTCTGGAGTAACAGTCTTTTGGGTATATCCCCAAGAGTGGGATTGCTGGATCAAATGGTAGATCGATGTCCAGCTTTTTAAGTAGCCTCCAAATTTTTTTCCAGAGTGGTTGTACTAGTCTACATTCCCACCAACAGTGTAAGAGGGTTCCTTTTTCCCCGCATCCTCGCCAACACCTGTTGGTGGTGGTGTTGCTGATGATGGCTATTCTAACAGGGGTGAGGTGGAATCTTAGTGTGGTTTTAATTTGCATTTCCTTTATTGCTAGAGATGGTGAGCATTTTTTCATGTGTTTTCTGGCCATTTGAATTTCTTCTTTTGAGAAAGTTCTGTTTAGTTCACCTGCCCATTTCTTTATTGGTTCATTAGTTTTGGGAGAATTTAGTTTTTTAAGTTCTCTGTATATTCTGGTTATCAGTCCTTTGTCTGATGTATAGTTGGCAAATATTTTCTCCCACTCTGTGGGTGTTCTCTTCAGTTTAGAGACCATTTCTTTTGATGAACAGAAGCTTTTTAGTTTTATGAGGTCCCATTTATCTATGCTATCTCTTAGTTGCTGTGCTGCTGGGGTTTCATTGAGAAAGTTCTTACCTATACCTACTAACTCCAGAGTATTTCCTACTCTTTCTTGTATCAACTTAAGAGTTTGGGGTCTGATATTAAGATCCTTGTCAATGACTCTTTCTTAAAGACCAAACACTAATAACATAAGTGTCTAAATGATTTTTTTTTAATGACTCTTTTAGTTAAATGAGGAAGGGAGTCACTCTCCTGAGAACCAGCTGTCTGGCAAGATTTCAAATATTTCCTGGTTCCAAATGGTTGGAAATGCCATAGCAACATCATACTGGTGTCATTTTCTTAGTTCCAGTCCCAGCAGCAATCAAGAAGAGCAGGGGAGTGTGGCAACAATGAAAACAAGAAATTAATCATCTCCCTCCAACTCTACTGAGTGGGAGAAGAGTAAGACCAAGACTGTGCCAGGAAAAACTGAGATGTAATATCTGCCTTATACTGTACACCATTTTATGAAAACTGTTATAGAAATCAAGTTATTTTAAAAGCAAAAACCATACTTTTCCTCTGACTTTTCTTTTTCATTCAAATTATTTGAAACAAAAAATATCTCTATGTTCCTCCTACATATGAACAATAAATCAATCATTTTTTATTGACTGTTCCTCCCTTTGCCAGGGAAATGGCCAGTTTCTGCTCAGTTGATCAGATCAATGAAGCTATTGATTTGATTTGGTCATTCAAATGGTCCCTGAATTAGGTAATTTCATGTTCTTCATCTTCCATCTGGATGGAAATTATACTTACCTGTCATTTCTATAAAATGTTGTCTGTTTACTACCTGCATGAAAACCATTGGTAGTGCTGGTTATAAATGTAGAGGGTATGCACCCCTCCCCCCAGTCCTTCTCAATCAGAATCCCTGAAAGAGGAAATTCAGGAATACTCTTAATAAGTCCCCTAAGGTCACCAGTATCCCAACTTCCAGGTACACACCTTCTTTGCTGCCTTCAGGCTAGTCAAATTTGCTTCAATATTTCACTAGATCTGTGGACTTACTTGAAACTTCTTCCTGGTGTCAGAGATTCTGAAGTTTCCTTTTCCTTCCAGATCACTTCTTATATTTATTTGCCTTCCTTCACCTCAACTCTAAGGATTCATTAGAATTAACTTGGCTATTTCCTAGCTAGCTCTTTCTTTCTTTTTTCTTTCAATACTGGTACTCAGTATTGAACCCAGGGCCTCACACAAGTGCTTCACTATGGCCCCAGTCATTTTACGTTTGGTTTGGTATTCAAATAGGGTCTCACTAACTTCACCTGGGTTGGCCTGGAATCACAATCCTCCTAACTCTACCTCCCAAGTAGTTGTTATTATAGATGTGGGTTATCACCCTCAGCCTTAGCCTCAGCTCTTTTTAATCAATCTTCAGAATAATCTCCATAAAAGTAGATATTAATCAAGTTATCTTTTGATTAGAAATATTAACTGGGTCCAGACACAAGTTAATGCCCTTGGAGTCTGAGCACCCATTTCATGTGTTCCCAGCCTGTTTTTTCAGCATCAGCCCCTAACTCACATAATCTCTTATACTATAGCCAAATCATGCCATTTTTTCCTCCTACAAACATGTCACACTTTCTTCTTTTACACATCTGCCTGTGTAAATTCCTCAAATATGAATGTTTTCCCCAAATTCATCTTTAACAGAAAAACAATCGTATTCATCCTTTGATTTTTAAAATTTGTATGTTACTTTCTATAATCAACAGTTATTTATTGAGTTCTACGTAGAAGTCAATGAGTTTGGTACTGTAAACAAAAGCAAGTACTTGTCCTTTGCTTTCATAGCCTCTGAGTCTAGAAATCCTTTTTTAAGCAAATCTCTTCCCTTAGGTTTTCAAGTCAGAGCTTTGTACCTCTGCAATTGTTTGCCACATCCTAATCTGTATCTAAAAGAAAAAAGTTAGAACAGTTCCTATTCGTGTGACCAGACTGTAAGCTTTTTAATAACACAGAGAAGTGTCAAACAGCTTTCTACCTCTCAGAGAATTCATAGTAGTGGCTCAATAAAAACATGTTGCATGGGATTGGATTTAATATATCTCAATCCCTTTATTTTAGAGATAAAGAAAGTGAATTCCAAAGAGATTAAAGGAACTATTCAAGGTCAAATAGCTACTTAGATGCAGAGCCAGAACTAATACCTTTATTTTCTTGAAATACTCTCATTCAGGTTCAAAACTGTTTAAAAATTAGTGTGAGAGAGACTTACTTTATATCTCAATGTTCTTTTTAAATTACACCTCTGTATGCCAAATCCCTGACACCTTCGTATATTTAGATCACTTTTATTAGTCTATCTGCATGCTAATTCTTTTTCTTTCTCTTGGTTATTTTCATGTTTTTCTCTGGACTTTCTTCTTATCTCTTGTCTCTTACAGTCTGTATCAAGGTGATATCATGCAGCATTCCAGCTGCAGTCATACCATGTGTCCACACAGAAAATGAGAATATAGTCTGTGCATTCCAGCCTCTTTTCTGATCATGTCCAAGTAATTGCTCATCTAGAAGCAACAACATCAGATATTTCAGGGAATGGATACAAGCACTCCAACATCCTTGTGCCAGACTATAACTGGTAGCAAGCCCACCATCATATAGGGACCATCTATATTTAGTTTCTAAGTGCATCCCTATACAAGCTCACATTCCAATTCATGGGCTTGATACCTGCCCAGTCTCACAGCCTGTAATTTTCTTACATTGACTTGGTCTGTTACTATGTGGAAAGATTTATATCTCTGTGAAAACTTTATTCTGTGACACTTTCAAAATAATTCCTTAAAAATCATATTAGATACCTTCCAGTACCAGTATCTTGAAGGTTTCTCTGTTATTGCCATGACATACGAATTTTTAAAAAAAACTGCATCTCTTTTAATCTGTCTTTTCCTCCATCTTTAAACAGTATTAATAAAGTTGGTCTGTTTTATGCTCAGTAAGCTCTCTAAATATCCTTTAGAAAGTGCACAAAGAGGTCAAGGAGTTTTACAAAAACATATCCATCAGTTGTCATATTCATATATTCGACAAACTCTTCAGTCATCTTCAGGAGATGACTGAGATCTGATGCCCTATTTTAGAATCTCAATGGGCAGTGGTTACATTTGTGTACAGTCAGCTTTTCTCACACTATATAGTCTTTTAGCTACAGGTTGCCTTGGAGTACCCCCAAAATTGTGTAGCACAGTACCTGGGACATGGTAGTCTTTTCCTTCCCCCAGGAAACTATAGTCACTCATGACTGGTGCCTTTGGTGACAGGCTGGACACAAACCTGATTCTGCCAGTTGTTATATAGAAAACTCTCTCCTTTTTACACTATTTGCTCATTGGTAACATCAGGTATTTGCAATCAATTGCTTCAAAGACTTCCTCTAGATATCTCTTTCTAAGGAGTCTAAGATCCATTTTGGCTTGCAGTTTCACATTTACTATTCATCTTTCGAAACATTTTCTAGGATGGGGCTTTTATCTTATCTAGTACAACAACCAATACATTTATTAACATTTCACTGTGTGTCTTCTCCTTCTCTACAAAAAAAAGAAAATTGAAGTATGGTTTACCTTTTTGAGCAAAAATGAAACTGAACAAATCCTTCTCTTAATCCCTGAATATGTTTTTCCTTTTATGTTCCTTTATTTTTCACGACATTTTTTTCTTTCATTTGTATTTTGCTTTCCTTTTGCCTCTTTCTTCTCCCCACCCTTTTCTTTCTCTTTAGTAACAGGAGCTATAAACTGTCTTAAACAGCATCTCTATGGTTTCCTCTGTTGAGATTTGTACTCACAGAAATTCAGAATTAGAAATTTTAAAGAGATACTATGTTATAGTAGAAAGAGTATCAAATTTTTTATTAACATGTCTTAGTCATGTGATCTCAGAGAAACTACTGAGCTTCTTTGATTCTCCACCTGTAAAATGAAGGTCATAAAAATAAAGAAATAAATAATAAAAAGAAATAATGATAACAATAAAGAAATGTAGTATCAATGGGAAAAAAGCAGGAGATAGTATAAAGCACTGCAAACTATTCTATTGAATGCTGGTCATTATTATTATAAAAATCCCCTGACTTTTCATGTTCCTTGTAAACTGGAGCTTGGATTTATTTTTGAATTCTACTTTGCACCAAACATTGCATATTTAAAAGAATGGCCAGAACAAGCTTTCCCATTTCCACGTGGGCTACTTTCCTTTTTTAAAGCACAATGCCTATGCTCTGAAAGAGGCCCCTTTCTGATGATAGCCATTTGGCAGGGGTTTTGTCTGAGTGCCTGCTGAAGCAGAACGTGTGATTTACTGTTGGATGTGAAGGTGAAAGAGATTTTGACAAGTGGAGAAATGGAGAAAGTCTGAGCTTTGTTCATTAACATGCAATCCTCTTTGTGTATGTGTAGGGGGCAGAAGACAAAGTAGGGAGGGCTAGACATATGAGTTATAAACTTGAAGCCTAATTTGGTTATGGAAACAGATCTGTGTCTGGCGGAAACACATGGCATCCCAATCCTCAGGCCATCAGTATTTGGGAAGCCTGATTCATTTAATTGGTAAATCATCTGTCTTGCATTGTCCTCCACCAGCATTATCTGTGAGACAGCTGCCCACCTTGGCTAATTTAAATATGATTTAGCAGAATGGCCTCCTGTCTCTCTTGCCAGGTCATCCATAGTACCAAAATTAATGCTGATTGGCATTCCCACCCAGCCATTGGTGACTCATAGATCAGATTTTGTTACTGATCCATGACAGGAGGAGTTAGAGGAGGATGTCTTTATTGCTCCCTTCTCAATTGAAAGGGTTTGGCCCATTACCCATTTGCTAATTTTTCTTTATTTGTCTGCCTGATCCATTGTGCAAACAGCTGTCATGCACTCAGGTTGGGACTCCTCAAAGTATTCTGGGCAGTTCTCTCTACTCCAGGCCATTTTCCTTTATGCTTCACTTTCTCAAAAAGGACATCTAATCCTCCAAGAGACTGGGAAAATGATCTTTTCACCTTTCAGAAGTCTACTGAGAAGGTAATTTATTTGACTCATTCACCATACATCTAGGTACCACCTTTATGGGAAAAGCTTTGCACTAGTTGGTTTGAGCACAAGGTGGGTGAAAGACATTTCCTTAGGAACCAGAAGTCTAGATGTGTCCACAGATCACTCACTACCAAACACTCAAGAGTTTGAGAAAGATTAGAGTGAAGCATGTACATGAACTGTTACCTAGTTTTGTTACCTAGATTCCGATCCTGAATCCACTTCTCTTCTCTACAAATCTTCATACAGGCTATTGTGAGTCTTCTTCCTTCATTCTCTTTCCTTTCCTAACTTTCTAAGTTATTCTTTTTAAAAGTTAAACGTAGAAAATTGCAGGTGCTATTGTAACACTCATGGGTTTACCACTTACAAAATATTTTTCACATTTGATTAAGAATTAAAAAAAAAACAAACCAGAAATGTAACTGCTAAAGGTGAGTTTCCCTTAATTCTCCTTCATGTTCCAATGCCCTACCCTTGAAAAGAATGTAACACTTCCATGAGTGGTAGCTTCAGAACCAGAAAGTCCTTTACAACATTAGAATACAATATATATATTTTGCCTTTAACTTTATGTACATGTACATATACAAATATGTGGTATCATACTATATGTTTTATTTGCAAAATTATATCGTTTGTAAATATCATTCCGCAACTTGCTTTTTTGTGATTATAATTAGTAGATCTGTACCATTACATGTAGTTCTATTTTATCTCTTTCAACTACTGTATTCCTATATTCTGTAAGTCAAATAGCCTCAAATATTTTTGCCAGAACCTGAATCTTAGTGTCTTAGATTCTGACCACCAATCAAAAAGATCCTTGTGCTATTTCTGCCAAGACTCCTAGAGATAACTGTGGGAACCTGACTGCAGGTGATAATTCCTTGGATTTCCAGGGCAAATGTATTTTGTGTTCATATATATACACACATATATATATTCATGTGACTTACTGTAATTACCTAATAATACACAGCCAAAAATCAAAATCAAGCAAATAGTAAGTATTCTAAGAGAAGCTGATTGTGAAATGAAAAGAATTTACAAGTTAGAAATTACATCAATTCATACTTATGAAATTGTTTTAGTTGAAACTTTGAAAATTAGGCACACAACACTCCCGACCTGGGAATCTAGGAGCCAGCCTGTGGTGACGGCATGTGCAAATGAGACTGCATCAGCCAGGCTCCAGTGGCTCTCACCTGGAATCCTAGCTCTTAGGAGTCTGAGATCCAGAGGATCAGGTTTGGAGGCCAGCCCAGAAAAGAAATTCTTGATCATTAGCTGAGCACAATGGCATGTGTCTGTCATCCCAAGCTGCACAAGAGGCTGAGATCTAGAGTACTGAAGTTTCAGGCCAGGTCAGCCCAGTCAGAAAAGGTTATGAAACTCCCTCTATTTTTTTTTTTAAAGGTGTTAGGTAAGTTTTCATTCTTTTTTTTTTTTTTGAGGTTATAATTTTATTTTATTTTATTTTTATTATTTTATTATTCATATATGCATACAAGGCTTGGGTCATTTCTCCCCCCTGCTCCCACCCCCTCCCTTACCACCCACTATACCCCCTCCTTCTCCTCCCCACCCCCTCAATACCCAGCAGAAACTATTTTGCCCTTATCTCTAATTTTGTTGAAGAGAGAGTATAAGCAATTATAGGAAGGAACAAGGGTTTTTGCTGGTTGAGATAAGGATAGCTATACAGGGAGTTGACTCACATTAATTTCCTGTGCATGTGTGTTACCTTCTAGGTTAATTCTTTTTGATCTAACCTTTTCTCTAGT
The DNA here is from genome assembly GCF_047511655.1 of Castor canadensis. Taxonomy (NCBI): domain Eukaryota; kingdom Metazoa; phylum Chordata; class Mammalia; order Rodentia; family Castoridae; genus Castor; species Castor canadensis. The sequence continues at coordinate 124,176,498 of NC_133396.1, forward strand.
TCCTCTCAGTTGCTTTTAAGGTATCTGCTTTAGTTTCTCTGCGTTAAGGGCAACAAATGCTAGCTAATTTTTTAGGTGTCTTACCTATCCTCACCCCTCCCTTGTGTGCTCTCGCTTTTATCATGTGCTCAAAGTCCAATCCCATTATTGTGTTTGCCCTTGATCTAATGTCCGCATATGAGGGAGAACATACGATTTTTGGTCTTTTGGGCCAGGCTAACCTCATTCAGAATGATGTTCTCCAATTCCATCCATTTACCAGCGAATGATAACATTTCGTTCTTCTTCATGGCTGCATAAAATTCTATTGTGTATAGATACCACATTTTCTTAATCCATTCGTCAGTGGTGGGGCATCTTGGCTATTTCCATAACTTGGCTATTGTGAATAGTGCCACAATAAACATGGGTGTGCAGGTGCCTCTGGAGTAACCTGTCTCACAGTCTTTTGGGTATATCCCCAAGAATGGTATTGCTGGATCAAATGGTAGATCAATGTTTAGCTTTTTAAGTAGCCTCCAAATATTTTTCCAGAGTGGTTGTACTAGTTTACATTCCCACCAACAGCGTAAGAGGGTTCCTTTTTCCCCGAATCCTGGCCAACACCTGTTGTTGGTGGTGTTGCTAATGATGGCTATTCTAACAGAACCCCCTCTCAAAAGAAAAAGAGCTGGCCACAGTGGCACATGCCTGTGTAAGACAGGAGGATCATGGTCCAGGCTAGTCTGAGCAAAAAGCAGACTCTATCTCCAAAATAACCAGAGCAAAAAGGCCTGGAGGTGTAGCTCAAGGAGTAAACACCTGCCTACCAAGTACAAAACCCAAGAGTTCAAACCCCAGTACTAAAACAAAACAAAGACTGTGACAAATTTGGCTGAGATCAAAGAGAGGCTCTAGACCACTTATGTGGGATTTGCATAGAGGCTGGCCAAGAATAAGTTTTACACAAATGAACCACATTTTCAAAAGATATTTTATTACTTGTATATTCAGTCTACTAAAAAAAAGTGATGGAGGAGACATGAGGAATTTAAAAATGTTTTATGTAAGGAATATTTCTTGAAGTCCCCTGTGCTTCTCAGCTAACACTCCCACCACATATAAGTAATGGACTAGGTCTATAAAAGTCCTAGCGATCCTACAGTTTTATTTTCTGTAATTTGAGTCTTTGACATCTTGGAGTCTTTCTTACCTAGGACTAGCTGATGCTTAGAAACAGCAAAAAACTCAACTGGGAAGTGCCTTTCATATGCAAACCAATCAAGCCAGAGCCTACACCGGCACAAGGGCCTTCTTTATCAGGCTCACAGCTTCTGGGTCTCTTTTCCATTGCGTTAATCACCCTGGGCAAGGTAACCCACACTACTGACAGTGGCTACAATGCAGAGCCCACTGAAATTATTCAAACTATCAATCCTAAATTGACTTACCCTTCCTGTGGATTCCTCCTCCTGGTTACACTGTTAGAGGCTCTTGTCTGCTTTTTTACTTTTGCTTCCTCTGCCTTCTGACACACCCTGGTACTTCCCCTACTAAGCCCTGCCTGACATGCCTCACCTCCTGTTTCTAGAGATCTGTGCATAGAACAAACTCCTTCCTTCATCACAGACATTTTCATTCTTGATTCAAGGAAATCCTGGGTACCCTAGAGACAGAAGATTGTTTGCAGAGCTGGACATGGAGTGTGGGCCTTTGTGGACTGAATGGACATCCATGAATTCTAAAGGATAAAAGACTAGATGAGGCAGCCTGTGGTAATAACTGCTGTTGGGAAATAACTGACATTCATCTGAGAAGCAGATACCCAAATGTCATCAAATGTGCATAATATTTACTGAGAAAACCACATGTGGAGATGAAAGACATAGGGAACAAGAGTAAGCAGGAAAATACTATGATGTAAATATTCTACCTGTGAAAGGAGAGAGACCAAAGGAAGAACTGGATGGAAAGCATTGTAGGCTGCTCCTAAGTTCTGAGAAAGCCTCAGCAAAGTCCTTGAGTTGCATTTGCCCATTACAGGAATCCTGAATCAGGCAGTACTGCATTCTAGGATCTTTCTTTGCTAGGTCATTCTGTAGGATTAGCCTAGGATCATGGGGCAATAAAAGTTGCTACAGCTCAGCAGTGTACTCTATAGCAGTTTTTCCTAAGGGAGAACTTAGTGGAACACTTCCATGGCCATCACAGTCAACCCCAAATACACATTTGTTCATGAACTGGATGTGGCCACATAAGTGAAATGTAATCCTACCTAGGAGATTCTGGGCAGGATCCAGAATGAGAAATCTAGTCAAAGGTCAAAGGACTAGCTCTGAATGCTCATGGGTGGAAGAAAGAATCATAATTGACCAACAAGAAAGACACATCTGACTGTGTCAAGGGAACAGTGGGCTTAGGGGGTGGTGTTTGGATATATTTTTGGATATATCCAAAAATCCACATGCACTAGGGAAGGAAGAATATATATATGCCAAGCCCAGACAGCACAGGTGCTTTTATAAAAAATGGCTTTTTCTCACTGGTACTAGTCTAATGAGACTTTTTCTGTTCCCTTCTGTTCCAATTCTGTTCCCTTACCTTTCTTTCCTCTATCAGCCTTGACCCTGGTGAACTCAAAAGCTTTCAGTAATGTCTTAGAGGAGAGAAACATAAAGATAAGGCAGAGATACAGTGTATCAGCCTGTTTTCCATTGCTAGAAAAAAAAATTTAAGACTGGGTAATGATAAAGAAAGGAAATTAATTTAGCTCACAATTTTGGAGGCTGAAAATTCACTACTGAGTCGCTCCATTTATTTGGCGTCTGGTGAGGGCCACATGGTGGATAGCTTCATGGTAGGAGGTGCCTAAGAGACAGCATATTGTATGGCAAGACAGGAACCAAGAGAGTCAAGAGCCAATCTTGACATTTCAAAACTTGTAACTCACTCTTGCAGGAACTAAGTAGGATCCTAAGGTAACTTTCTTGATCTCTTATAGAGGAGCATCAACAATAACCCCCAAGGCTCCATCTTGTAAAGTTACCCCCACCTCTCATTATCACCGCACTGGGAACCAAGCTTTAACCGTCTGAACTCTTGGGTGAGAAATCACATCCAAAGCATAACTAACACACAGGGAGAAAGCAAAAGTAAGTCATGTCCCTTTTTCTCTTCAGACTTCTCACTTGCAGTAGGATCAAAACACATATAAAGTCTCCCTAAGAGTAATCTGAAATCTAAAATTTTCTCTATCTTGACTATTTCCAGTGATATTTTAGTCACTAGTGATATCTGAGCCTTTGTGATCAATGCCTTGATCTCCCCATTGGCTGGCCTTCTCTCAGCCCTTCATGTCATCTCATTGCAAGCTTTGAGTCCTGACCTTGATCTTCTGTCTCTATCATTTAGGCCCTTTTATATATATATATAATTTCTATTTTCCTACTTCCCTACCTAGTTTAGATTTCATTGCTCATCTCTTCATTCTGTCTTTTGATAGATCAGTCAGTTGTCCACAAACAGCGTATCTCACACGTGCTTTAGAGACTCATGGAGACAACCAGACAATAATGCAGATGTCACTATAAATATATGCCCTCCATCACCAGTGGGGTCCTCAGTGCTACCCAGGAGTCCTTCTGTGTCCTAGTCAGAATTGTCCTCTACTACTCTCAAATCTTTATACACCACCTCTTTTTATCTCATTCCCAGATATTTGCTTCCTAAATCATGAAGAAAATAAAAGGCACCAGCTTTTATGCCACAAAGTTTACCACTTGCATCTGTGTTATTGCAAAAACCTCCTAAGCACTACCAGTTCTGCCCCATCCCAGTCCATTTGCCACACTGCAGTCAATCTTCAGCCCTGCCCCAAATCTTTCCATCACATGCTGAAGCATCAGCTGACTTGGAGAATATGCACTCTCTCCAAAGGCCAACTCTACTTATCGCTGAGTCTTATTTCTTGCTGCATCCCTATTCAAATTCTATGGTCCTACCATTTTGAACCTCAGATCCTAAGCAGCTGCTTCTTTGGCCCTCTCTGACATTCAGGCTCTTCTTCACATCTTTATGTCTACCTAAAATGATTTTCTCCTTTCTCAGTTTATCTGATCAGTTGTTATTGTTTCATTATGTTAAGCGGAGATGTAGGTTCTCCTCAGAAACCTTTTCTGATACCTTATACCAGTGTCTCATGCCTTTTCTACAAGCCTAATGGTGCTCTGCACATCCACATCAAGATGTAACACAGCAAGTACCTTGACTGTCTTTCCTGCTCTGAAGAGGGAGACATTATGTCTCTCCCTTTATAAACATATTCCCACATAAACAGAGTCCCTAGCACAGAGAAATCACTCAATAAATGCCTGTTGAATGAGTAAATGTAAATAGTCACTCTAAAATCCTTTTGTCACTTTGGAGGAAGACAAAATTATGGGCGTGAATTTGATGGAACTGCTTATAATTAAGGACACTTAGCTATGAAACCCTGAAAGTTACTCAGAAACACATTGGCATAGTCTGAATAGTGTGGATATTTCTACACATGACAAATATCATACTCAGACTAAAGCTTCTGTGCTTTTAAGCATCTACCAAGTCAGCAGATAATTTTGCACCTTATACCATAAAAAACTCTCCTACTGCAGCAGGCTAACATTCATAATTAACATCGTGTGATAACCCAAATGCCTTTATTTCTATCTGAATCTCTGTGATGAAATTGCTAATAAACCTCTTTCTCAACATGAATAACAATTACATCTCCTCTGGTAAAAGATATACAAGTGTATTTCTCTTCATAAATGAGAGTTAGAGTCAATGAAAGCAACAACTCTTTTTATCTCTACAACTCCGTTGCAGTAAAATGGTCATATAGAATTCTAGCAAAATGCCATACATTATTTCCTCCTTAAAAATTAGCATCTTTAGTGCCACAATGAATACTGATTTATAGACTTCTTAAATATCCTCTTATAACATTTTTTTAATGTAAGATAGCAAACATCTCCCAAGTTAGAATGTATTAGAATAACATTACCCAAAGCAGCCACTGTAGTTCAGTAGCTTCCCAGCTGAAAGATGCCTTGTCCCACTGGGCTGGAATTGAATACATTAGAAAAGCCCTTGCTTTCAACTTTTATTAAATGGCAACTATGACCAAACAGGGCTAATTGAGTGGGATAACTGTTGTATAAATCACTTGAATCCCAAGCATCTTCATATCTTGAATCCCAAGGATCTTCACACCATGCTAGTTGGTTGGCTTAAGGATTTTTAGCCTTTAAGTAAATTCCAAATGAGGTTTGTTATGCTATCAGGTTTAATAATCAGAGAAGAAAACAACCTAGCCAGGAAAGAGTTATGTTACAGGAAGCTGGGCAGAGGCCCTGGGGAGGGAAGACTCCTGTAGCATTTGCAGTGTGAACTACAGGCTGTGGTCAGGTAATGAGGCAGAGAAGGCAGGGTCTTCTTAGAGACTGTGTGACTCATTTCCTCTTGAGCCCTCATATTAGAAGAGGTAAACAAGAGCCTGAATCTGTGTCCTTACTTTGAGCAGAATTATACATTAAGCAGCAAACTTATAAAGCTTTCATTTGAATACCACTTACCTGTTTTCCCAGCACTGTCTGGGACATTAATTTGGTTTCTGTAACAACTTTGCACATGAAATAGATCCCTCTTCTCTCACGCTATATTTTATTTTATATAAACTTTATTTATTTGACCATACTTGGATTTGAACTCAAGGCCTCATGGTTTCTAGGCAGGCACATACCCAGCCTTTTGGGTTTTTTTTAACTTTTAGATATTTTTCAGGTAGGCTCTCAAATTTTGCCAAGGACTGACCTCAGAGGGAAGATCTTACTATCTATGGCCTCCTGTGCAGCTGGGATGTCAGAAGGACATCACATGCACAGCTTTTTAATTGATTGAGATGGGGTCTCCTAGGCTGGCCTGAAACTGTGATCCTTCTGATCTCTGCCTCACCAGTAGCTGGGATTACAGGCACAAGCCATTGTGTCTGACCTCATCTCATATTTTAAAGGACAGGCAACAGAGCTCTCAGTTTTCCTTTGTTATAGCTAGAAAACTTAGCTAGAGACTTAGAGGAGTAAAATGATTTGCCCAAGATTGTACAATTAGTTAAGGGCTAAGTTAATGCTGAAATTCAAATATGTAACTCCTGGTTTAAATACTCTTTAGCTGCTGTCTTCCACTGTGAGCATTTTACAGGGTTCCACAAACTCTGATGGTACATTCTTCCTATTATTCAACTTCATTTTTCAATTATAAAAGTCACTTACTCTTACCTAGTTTCAGTTAAAAAAAATAGAAAAAGAAAACTAATACCCATACCAGCAAAGATATCTTAGATGTTTGCCCATCTAGAATTAATGTCAGTATTTAGCAAATGTTTCCTGCTCATGAATAGACTAAAATGATAGCAAATAGCAACTTAAGATCAATACTGAGCTAGTAGTCAGCTTTTTATCACTGTGATGGAACATCAGAGGCAGCTAACTTTATAAAGAGAAAAACTGATGGTTGAAGGCTGTTACAGGAAGCTGGTTTTCAGTTTTTGCACAGAAGTTTTATTTCCTAAATTCACTGAGTGGTAAAATTTGGCTTCAAGCATGAAAATGGAAGTGAATGCCTACATGGTGGTAGAAGGTAAGAATGAAAAAGACAGCATCAATAGGTCAACAAGTAAATGCTGACATCCTTACTGAACACTCCATGGAATGTGGAGTAACAGTGCCAAGAAAGAGCAGCAGGTGGTGAGTCTGGTGACCTGAAATTCAATGGAGGGAAGAAATCCTTTTCTGAAAGGGTATGGGAGAGCAATAAGCACACCAATCACCTTTTGCCCAAGGGAACATATAGCATGAGAGAAGAAGAGATGACCCTTGAAAGAGAGCAGCCATTTTTCATTTTAGCAAGTTGAAAAAAAAAAAAAAGAGGTAAGAGATATAGAAAAGATAATAAAGGCCATGAATTTCAGAAAGCATATTGAAAATTTGGGGAGGATAGGAACAGATAGGAGACAGGTCACGTGAGGCACATAGAGACCAGTATGGCTTATGTGTTCAGGTGATGATAGATGAAAGATCACTGAGGCTTGGTCACTGAGGATATCTAGTGGTACTTTAGAACAGCAGTATTCAACAACGACCATAGGAGAGACTCCTGTGCATTGCTACTGTTGATAAGTGTCCATGTCTAGGTTCTATCTGACCAATCAGTTTAGAGTTAGGGCTTAGGGATATAGCATCAGTATTTCTTAAAGGCTTTGCAGTTTCTTGTCAGGAAAGAAGTTCCTTCTCAGAGTTTGTAAGACGATAGCTGAGCAGTTGGAAGTGCAGAGATGTGGCAGCATATGGATATGGATGGCCAATCCATATATTTATATATTTATCCATATGTTTATATATTTAGCTGTCTCTCCTGAGAAGGCCCAGAAACAATGGCACCATGTACCAATGAGCATATGTAGCACCCAAATCTTCTTTTTTAGCAGTCAGTATTTCATATAAGGCCACCTGAGAAAGCTTTTCTTCTAAAGTAACATTCAAGCAGAGACTTGAAGATAAAGTCATGGTAGAAGGGATAGAAAGGTGGTATGTTTGTAACAAAGTACCACAGATTAATTAACTTCAAGAGCAGAACTATGTTTCTCACACTTCTAGATGTTAAAAGTAAAAAATCAAGGTGTTAGTAAAGTTGGTTCCTTCTGAGGGCTTTGGGGGAAGAAACTCTTCTAGGCCTCTTTCTTTGGCTTTGCAGAGGCCATCTTTTCCTTATGTCTTTTCACATCACCTTTGCAGTACCAACATCTTGATTTCTAAATATTACTCTTCAATAAAAAGAATTAGGGCTATTTGCAGAAAAGGCTGATTCCAGGGACAGAATAGAGAAAACACAATGTAATATAGAATGTCTATGCCAAAACCCAATACAGTGCTCAAAGAATGATAGTAACATTCTGAAAAAGACATGGGAGCTAATTGAAGGGTTCTCTTGGCCAAATCAGGAAAATTCCATAACAAAATGAAAACCAGTGCTGACAGATTATATTTCATAGAATATAACATGAATCTATGAGTTCATCCAAAAACAAATGAAGAAAGAATAGAAGGGAGAGAGGGAGGAAGACAGGCCTCCCTTCTAACTAATAAATAAATTCTAACTAATAAGTCAATGAGGAGAGATGGAAATTTAAAAATCACCATTTGACAATGACCACTATAAAAATTGTCTTAGGCATGAACCATCCATCCATGGGTAGGAGGACTGATGGACAAAATTATAATACAGGAAATTTACATAATTTCAGAAGATCTTTTCACTTGAAAAGATCTATTTCTACAAATAGAAAAATAGCAAGAGCAGAGAAATATGGCAATTTTCACCTGAACTAAGAGTTTTGGTGTTCTGGTGCTTCCATGACAAACTACCACAAACTGGATGACTTAAACAATACAAATAGTTTCTTTCAGTGCTGGAGATTAAATGTCTGCTGACAAAGTGGCAACAGGGTTGGCTTCCTTTGAGGATTCTCCTAGCTTCCGAATGACTGGTTTCTTCATTTCTCCCTCTGCTCTTCTTTCTGTGTTCTGTGTCCTGGTTTCTTCTCATAAGGACACCAAAAATTGGATTTTGGTCCATTTTAATGGCCTTGTTTTAGCTTAATTTTTTTGTAACAAAACATTTTGTTATTTCTTATATTTTATTTTTATTAGCATATTATTGTTGTACTGGGGTTACACTGTGACATATACAAAAGTGCTTACAATATATCTCAGTTAGATTCATGCCCTCCATCTTTCTCCTTTATTCCCCTCTTCCTCCCCTTCTTAGAACAATTTCAAGTCTCATTTTTCCATTTTCATACATTAGTATATTTTGTCCAGCAATTACCAGAATCAAGGGAGAATTTACAGAATGGGAGAAAAATCTTTGTCAGCTATTTATTGGATAAAGGATTAGTATCCAGAATACGTAAAGAACTCCAAAAGATCAAAACACAAAAAGAGCAAGCAGTCCAACTAATAAATGGGCAAATGAATTGAACAGATAGTTTCCAATAGAAGTATAGATGGTCAATAAATACATGAAGAAAAGTTCAACATGGTTAGCCCTAAAGGAAATGCAAATCAAAACTAAACTAAGATTCTATCTCACTCCAGTTAGAATGGCAATCATCAAGAAAACAAAAGCTGGAGAGGATGGAGGAATGGGAAAGGAAGGAACCTAATACACTGTTGGTGGGAATGTAAATAAATACAGTCACTATGGAAATCAGTATGGAGGTTCCTTCAAAACCTAAAGTAGAACTACCACACAATCTTGCTGTACCACTCCTGGGCTAAGGAATCTAAGTTAGAATACAATAGATTCCTGCACACCCATTTTATTGTGACACTATTCACAATAGGCAAACTATGGAATAACTCTTAAGTATCCATCAGCTGATGAATGTGTAAAGAAAATGTGGTATATATACACAATGGAGAATTACTTAGTCATAAAAAAGAAGAAAACTGTGTCATTTGCAGGAAAATGAATGGAACAGGAAATCATGATGTTAGGTGAAATGAGTCTGACTGAGAAAGACAAATATCGTATGTTCTCTCACATGTGTGAAATTTAGAGCTAAAATAAAGAATTATACACGTGTAAAATAGGGGGAAACTACTTGTGGGAGAACCAGTTGGAGAGGGGAGGGTGAAAGGAAAGGATAAGATGGAGGTAAATATTATTGGGATACTTAGCACACATGTGTGAAAATAGAATAATGAAACCCATTACAATTGTTTTAAAAATACAAGGGGAGATATGAAAGAGAAATAGAGGAGGAAAATTTGATCAAAGATTATTACAGACATATATGGAAATATCACAGTGAAACCCCTTTGAACAAAATCAATATCACTAGTTTAAAAAAAAAAACTGTCTCCAACTACACTCACACTCTGAGCTACTGAAAATTTGGATCTCACCATATATATTCTGGGGGACAGATATAATTCTGCCCATAATATCAAATAACTGAAATTAACTTTGTTAGTAATGTGGGGTTTTTATATAAGTGGTATATGATTTACAAATAATAAAATTTTTATCAATCAAGACATAACTCTTCATTTTTTACAATTCCTAGCATGCTTCATTTCTTTGTGTAGATGAATTTTTCTCTGATATTTCTTCTGCCTGAAGAAATTCATTTAAGATTTCTTATTATACAGTTCAACTGATGATTTACTTTCTCAGTTTTTGTTTGCCTGAAAAACTTATTTTTCTTTCATTCTTGACATATAGCCCTGTGTTGTTTTAAAAATTTTTGTTTATGTTTTGTTTTTCAGCATTTTAAAGGTATTGCTTAATTTGCATGAATTCTGATGGAAATTCTGCTGGAATTCTTATCTTTGTTCCTCTGTATACTATGTCTTATTCTCCTCTGACTGTCTTAAGGATTTTCTGTTTTTCAGTAGTTTGACCATAATACATTTATATTTATTTATTTTATTTTACTTATGTATGTATGCATGCATGTGTTATCTATGTGATACTAAGGCTTAAACTCAGGGCCTCACATTTGCTGGAAGTACTCTACCACTTGAGCATGCCCCCAACTCTTTCTGTTTTAGTTATGTTTTGGAGAGGGTCTTTTTGTCGGTGCAATCCTTCTATCTCCACCTCTCACTTAGACGGGGCCACACGTCTGGTTTTTTTTTTTGAGGTAGGGTCTCACAAACTGTCCCCCTCTGTTCCTGGGCTGGCCTCAAACTGTGATCTTCCTAATCTCTATCTCCTGAGTAGCTGGAATGACAGGCATGTGCCACCATACCTGGTCTTTGTTTACTTTTGATAGCATTCTCTAAAACCTTTTTATTCCCTGGGACTGGAGTTTGAACTCAGGACTTTGCACTTGTAAAGCAGACACTCTACCACTTGAGCCATACCTGTAGTCTGTTTTGCTCTGCAGACAGAGTTTTATGAACTATTTTCCTGGGCTGGCCTTGAACTGTGATCCTATTAATCTCAGTCTCCCAAGTAGCTAGGGTTACAAGCATGAGCTACCAATGCCCATCTTCTAAAAACATTTTGAATCTATGAGTTGATGTATATCATAATTTTTGGTAAATTTTCAGTTTGATCTTTTGATTTTTTTTCCTTCTATTTTTTGTTGTTCCAATTGCAAGTGCTAACCAAATGGATACTGCTCCACAGTTCTTGAGTATTCTCTCTGCCTTGTTTCTCTTTAGATTTCAGTTTAGGTTCTTTCTCTTAAGCTACCTGATTCTTTCCTCAGTTGTGCCTATCAGAATACTATAAGCCCAGAGAAGGCATTCTTTATCTTTACCACTTTAAATTAGTACTTTAAAAAACATTTTCATCTGATTACTTCTTACAGTTTTCATTTCTCTGATGAAATTTTCTGTTTATGCTTCTTGTCTTTCTTTTCCACATATATGCTTCAAGATATTAACTAGAATAATTTAAAATTATTTATCTGATTGCTCCATATATGAGTCACATACCTATGTGTGGTTCTCACAGTTCTGTGCCTTTTGACAGTGTTGTGTTTAGTTTTAGCCCATTTTTGCATTACTAACTGGGATTAAAAGCCAGACATTCAGTGCAAAATATTTGACCTGGAGGAAAGCAGTATTTGTGACTGAAAATGGACACTCTTCTTCAGGTAGACGTGTTGTTGGGAATTAAGTCAATGTGGACAAGTATTGACCTTCTCAAGGTTTCAGTTAGGTTGTAGAAGTCACCTTCCATGAAACACTGGCTTCAAATGCATCCTAAATCACCCTGCAGTCAGGGTGACATTCTGGTGGACATTTTCATTGTTCTCTTATCATCTTCAGCTTTAGACTTTCTCTGTGATCTATACCTCAGAGAGGTGTCTCTCCATGGCCTTCCATGAATTAAATTGTTTTGGGGCCAGCAGGGCACTGTCTGTGGTGTTGGTTTGCCCTCATTTTGGGGCAAGCCCTTGTTCCTGGCTGTCAGGGGTGGTCTTCCTCTGTGGTTCTCTTCTGCAGGTGGCAGGGCCCAGGGTGGCTTTCTGTTCTTCTTCCAGGTGTAAGGAATTTTTTTCTTCTAGTCTCAGTAGGCCTTCACATATGCCCTTAGGAGGAATATAGCATTTGCCAACATCTCCTTAGAGAGTTAACATTTTGCTTGGTTTCCACAGGAGAGAAGAATCTAAGAAGGGCTCTGGCCTTTCCTCCTTCCTTTATCAATGGCTGCTCCCTCTCCCAAGCCAGCAGCATGCAGGCATCTTTTGAGGTCTAATGCTCTTTTCCAGCCTAACAAACCTCCAGGGGTTTAATGAGGATAATCTTTCAAATGGTTATAAATAACCCTGTGTCTATGATTCTAGGTTCTCACACTAGCTCGCTCTCTGCTCTTAACCACTAGTTGAATATTTTAGCTGAACTCTTACTTGGTTTCAAGAATTTTTCATCAACTTCCTTCAATGCTTTGCCCCAAGCACTCCAGGACTTGCATCCTGTGTCTGCTAGAAGGTAGCTGATTTTCTGTTTTGCCTTAGATTTTAGACCAGCTGCCTGCTCTACAATGTCTGCTTTCTGATGGGCTTAAGAAAAAATGGGATTTTGTAGATTATCCATCCTTTTCTTCTTGTTATGTTGGAAGCAACAATTTTTCTGGCTTTCTAAATCCTAAATGGAAGCTGGATATTCTGCTCTACTCTATTTAACAAAGCAGTGTCCACTCTCAAAGCCTCTCCAACCGTAAGTGTTGAGACTCATAATAATTGTAGAATAAGAATTTTAGAAGATGTACAGGTAGCATTTTACCTGAGAAGATTAGATACAGAGGCTGACAAGAAAAAATAAATGGTGGAAGAACTTTTGATGATAATTATCCTTTGAGTTTATTGGAATTCTTTTAAAAACAGCATATAGTCAACTTGTAAATGTTGCATGGTCACTAGGGAAGGTGTATTAATTTTATATTGATTAAATTAAAGTGATTAAGTTTATAGATTAAGAGCTGGTTTGTAATGATTAAAGTCCCTATTAACTTTTACTAATCACATTACTTGAAACTTGCATCTATTTTTATATTCTTAAATTGTCAAAACGATTTTTATCTTTGTATTCATAATTCTAATAGCTTTCATATTAACTAATGCATACTAATATATAATAAGGATTATATTAATATAATAATCCTTAAAGATTAGTGGGATTTTGCTTCCTTCAGCTTACTATAGTACAATCTTTATAATATAATGTAAAGTTATAAAACTAGCACTTGGTATGAAGCCACATGCCTGTAATCTTCGCTACACAGGAGTGGAAGTAGGAGGACCCTAGTCCAAGGCCAGTCCTGGACAAAAATGTGGGACAGTGTCTGAAAATTAACTAAAGGAAAAAGGGCTGATAATGTGCCTCAAGTCGTAAAGTGCTCGCCTATCAAACACAAGAGTCTGAGTTTAAACCCCAGTGCTCCCAAAAATAAAGTTGTAAAACTAGATATTATTTTTGTTAATATCACTTTCCAGATTATTTTACTTTAGCATTGTTTTTACAATTAAGTTAATATTTCAATGTAACTCTGTATGTGTGATCTAAGATCATGGTACTTGAGATCCTTTATTCTCTGACTTCTCCTTTCTTGAGTTCCCACACTTGATTCATGTATGTATCAGCTGGCTTAAGCCTTAGAATAACTTTTTTGGGAAGGATACATGGCTATAATATTTGTTGAGCTTTTACAAATATGAAAATATATTCCTGTTGCCACAACTCATAAACTCCTCTTTCATCTATAGCCATTTTATATCGCTGGAAGTTGAAGACTTATAAATAGTTTCAGAAGCAAAATAACGACTGATGATAGAAGCAACATTGAGGGAGGTGGTATCTTTTATGCGTCTAAGAAGCCGGTTCTTCTCCAGCAGAAGAGAGACTATCAGAATACTGGCTGTAACTTGGACTTCATATCCTGACTGTGGGGCAAATAGTTGTTTTGTCTCATGTATCCAAATGACTTCCTTTTGTTGTTGTTTTTATTATTGTTGTACTGGGGGTACATTGTGACGTTTACAAAAGTTCTTAAAGTATATCATAGCTGAATTCACCCTGTCCAGCATTTGCCGTTATTCCCCCCACCCCCCATCACCATTCCCAGAATGACTTCCTATTTTGCTCAGATACTCCAGATTCCAGGTTATTTTCTCCAAGAAACTCACATTAGTTACAATGGTATCATGGTATCATTGAATGATTTTATTAGTTTCTAGTATTGTTCCCACCATGTTTTCTACTTTTCCACAGGTATTTCAAAAAGAGGCTAAAGGGGAATAAATCAGGTATGGACAACTGACCTTTAACAATCATTAAGGAAAATCCATTCCTTCATTAGATGAATAATTGTGGAGCACCTATTTAAAGGCTGCATTATATTTCAAAAAGTTAACCCATTCTCAAGAGTTTATTTAATCATATTTAGACATTTATGCTGTTTTAGGTTTTTCTTTAGTAAAATTGAGAAATAATGTATTAGGGTAGATTCTTCAAGATGGTATTTCTAGGCAAATGGCTTTGATAATTTAAGTCTTAGGATATATAATGCTAAATTAGTTTTCCAAAGGATTGTCCTATTTCAAATGATGTCACAGTTTAGCTTCTTGCTAATGTATCAGAGGTAATCTCAACCAATATGGCCCTGGCAACCAAGAGCAGGAAGGAGTTAATATCAAAGAAAGGACAGAGTACAGTCCAGCAGACAAAATGATAAGACCAGGAAGACAGTTCAGAAAGTGTGAGAAAGACATTCAGAGAGAACCAAGCTAATGGAGAAATTGAATGCACTATGGCAGCAAAGAAAAGGAGACTAACAGGTTAAATTGCTAGGCAGAGGGACCAGATGAGCTAAAGAAAAAAATGGGAGAGGGAGAGTCCAAATCAGATGCTGAGATGAGAGGGGCAGAGGACAGATATGCCAGGAGTGTTTTCTAATGAGAATGAAAACCATCAAAAGCCATGTCACGTTCCTGAGTGTCTTCACTAATAAGTCAGCACAGCTCTAGGTATTCAGCAAAATGCTTGCTATTTACTCATTGAGCCCAACTCCTGGTTTGGCAATTGGGTAGTTCCTATGTCCAGTGAAAGGGGGAGATTCTTAACTAAAATCCAAACTAACAAAGCCCTCCAACATCCTAGTGGTCTGTAAGTGCCAAAGGAAGAGGGAAAAGATTCAAAACCAGCCATGAACACAGACCCAGTAGCTCTAGGCTGGATGTCCAATCCTTAAACAAAGAAAGATTCAGAATATAGAGAACAGCTCTGGGGCTGGCTTGAAAGCTCTGTTTTATTTTAAAACATGATTAGGAGGTATGGAAGCTCATGCTTCTTAAAATTCTTTTGACTCCGGTGTCTGCAGTGTCTGAATTATTAGGAGGCTTAATTTACAGCAGGTAGGTTGAAAGTGAAAAATTTTCAGTAGCAGTGGCTGAACTAACATTTTCCAAAAAAAAAAAAAAATTTAAAGCCCATAGAATGTAACTGAATAGCTCATTATTTTCTTTGAAAAGGTGAGACTCTGTGGGTTGTCCCTATCTTTGCTGCTCCCTCTGTGGTGCCAGCTTCAAATAGTTCATCCCTAAGTGCTCATGGTGCTTTGGAAGTCAAAAATCTCTGACTTTGTCTCTCCATTTGTACCTGAAAAGCACCCAAAGCTAATCCAACCTACTCCAGGAGTTTCCAGAAAAGTCTAATAACTCAGCAATAGCAGTACCTGAAACTTGTATTTTACTACCCCATTTTCAAAGAGTTTTGTATGCAAGATTTCATTTCAAAAGGTAAAATTAATATCTCACCAGTCTCATGGTTAATTCTATGCATCAACTTGACTGGTCTATGGGATGTCCAGATAGCTAAGTATGTCTGTAAGGCTGTCTGAAAGACAGTAGCATTTGAATTTATGGATGAGTAAAGCAGATGGTCCCTCCCAATGTAGTTCAACATCATTCAATCCATTGAGGGCCCAACTAGAGCAGAACAATAGAGAAAGACTGAAGTTGCTCTCCGCCTGACTACTTGATCTGGGACAACATTTTCTGCTCATTTCTTTTTCAGGCCTTGAGATTCAGACTTGAATCTATACCATGAGCTGTCTGGCTCTCAGGTCTTTGAACTATACCATAGGCTTTCTTAGATTTACATTTTGCAGGCATTAGCCATGTGAACCAAACACTCATAGTAAATCTTTTTTTTCCATTAAATTTTTTAATTAGGATATATTCATTATACAGGGAGGATTCATTGTGACAATTCCAAATAAGCTTATACTGCATATTGGTTAGATCACCCCCACCGTCTCTCCCCCTCTATTTCCTCCCTGTATCACTTAAAACTATTCCAAGAGGTTTCTTTGTTCTATTTAGTATAAGTATATGAAGTTCACCAACCAGATTTCCTTACCTTAATCTCCTTCATTCACTCTCCCCCTAACAAGCTCATCCCCCCCACACACACTGTACCTGTTTTACAGTCTTGTCTTTCCTTATTAATATCTAAGTCAATGTTCAAAGGGTTTCTCAATGTGTCCCTGCTGTGACTATACTTTGGTCCTTTCAACCTCTTCCATTACTCTCCCTTACCCCTTTACCTCTTACCCCCTGTTTTTCAACAGCTTTCGATACATATCCTTATTCTCTCTGCCTTCACAGATGTTATGTTTTGTGATATCGTTGATGCTCTACCATTCTCTTTTCCTTTCCCTTCTTCCCCGAGTTCCTTAGAGTAGTTCCACTATTACAAACATGCTCTAAACATGAGTTTGTATAAGATCATGTTTCTTTTTGTGTATATGTTTATCTTTTGGCTCTATCTTCTATGTATGAGAGAAAACATGTGGCTTTTGTCTTTCTGAGCCTGGTTTACTTAATCTCTCTCTCTCTCTCTATATATATATATAGGCAAATATATATATGTATACACCCCATGTACATAACCTCTTATTGGTTCTATTTCTCTAGAGAACTGTGACTCATACATACTATGAGAAAGATGGTCCACTTTACAAATGAATTCTGTAGAGGCAGAGTGGTGGGTGACACCCTTCCAAGATTAAAAGCCATCTCGGAAGAAAACTGACCACAGGAAACAGAAGGGTCCACCAGATCTTCTATAATCACATACATTTTATGCACTGAAGAGGGGAAGAAATTTAATAAAAGAATATACAGCACTGAAGGGGAGGTGGGAACTCAAGAGACTTGGACCAGCTGTACTGCTTCTCCAAAACATTTCCATCTCTTCCAGGGCAGCCATGGCTCTCTGGTCACAAAACAGTGATCTACTTTTTTACCTAGTAGACCATCAGACATTCTGTTCTGTGAAACCAATTCTTCTCTTTTTAGGAGTGCTTCTGAATTGTCCAGGGATTATTTTGATATTAGCCTACTCACAGGAGTGTGTTTCAAGCAGTCTGTTTCTAATGATAAAAATCCTAGTGCCTGGCAATAGGAATCTTATACAGCATATAATGCCGAATGAATGTGGATGCTCAATACCTTGGACAGTCTCCTTTCAGCTTGACACCTTGGGTGAAAATTGGTACCCACTGCAGATGAGCAGGATTGGGACCTTATGGGGGAAACCACAAGGGATCATTAGAGCAGGAGAATAATTCAGAGACCATGAGAATCAGCCTAATATTACCAGCACAAAAATGGAGGCCTTGAGTTAGTAGTGGATCCATGAGCAGAAACAAAATCTCCTGGTCCCAGTTTTATGTCCACCTTACCCACTCAACTGGACATTGAGCTGATCCATAGGAAGATACAGTTATGGAATTTGATGCCTTGAACACTAAATGCAAAACTGGTATCCACAAGGCTACTTAGCCTTCCCTAGAATGAGTATTTTCATGACTGTGTCTGCTCCACTCTGACTGGGACCAATCTCTGTGCTGAAGAATCATAATGCCACAGTGTTCACATCAAGCCTGTTACTCTCTAATGTTGATGACAATACTAGCACTGATGTCTTCATCGTGAAAAGAAAATATACACAGTCATATTTACCTGGTCTGTCGAATGGGAAAATGACTCTTTAAGGGAGCTTTGTAGAAGGAATACAGTCAGTTACCTCTGTCTCTGTTTTATTCTGTCTGTCATCCTGATGTCCAAGGTTACGTTACATTTCAAAGCTTGGTAAGTCCATCTCCACATTCCTTGACAGAGTCCAGAATAACATTAGCCAAATTGGTTTCTATTCTCTCCTCTCTGTGTAGCCATTAGACATGTGTTCTGCTGGAGCCAGGCCAGTGTGCTTTAATTAATGACCACCAGTTATTGTGTATTACAATCCTTCTCACTGGTGCTTAGTTCTTGAAAAACTGATCCTGGACAGGGAGCAGAATACAGATCCCTGCCAATGATCCTGATGGTGTGGATTAAGTCAAAGTGGAATCACACATAGGCAGAGATAATTTTGAACATCTGTTTTAGCTTAAGTATGAAATGTCCCAAATGAGCTTGTGTGTTGAACATTTGATTATAAGTTGGGGGTTCTACTTTAGGAGGTGCTGGATACTTTAGGAGGTGGGACCTAGTTATAGCTTAAGTTGAAATGTCCCAAATGAGCTTGTGTGTTGAACATTTGATTACAAGTTGGGGGTTCTACTTTAGGAGGTGCTGGATACTTTAGGAGGTGGGACCTAGTGGAGGAAGTAGGTTACGGAGTGTGTGTTTCCTCATGGGCTATGTCTTGTCTCTCTGCCATGAGATGAAGAGCCTTTTTGCCACACATTCTTGCCACCATGTTGTTCTGCCCAAGCACATGGGGTCAAACAGTCATAGATTAAAACCTCTGAAACTCCAAGCTTAAAATAAATCTTTCCTCCTTTCAAGTTGTTTCTGACAGTTACTTTGTCATGGTGGCAAAGGGTCTGACTAATACTACCTCCTGTGCGAGCAAGAACGTGTGCTCAATAGCCCATTTCTCTAGAAAAAAAGATGCAATGTATTGAGCAATCTCATTTAACACATCAAGCTCAACTATCTCTGATAGATTCAGAGATTTGCCTCTGTCCAACTTCTCATTACATAAGGAGAGCCACAGAAATGAGAGAAAGGCAGAAATCAGAGGCATATTGTGCACAAAATTTAAAAATTCAGGACAGATGACATCAGCCCAACCCAAGTCCTATCAAATGACATGAGAATTAAAATATGGAATACATTTCAACATATACTTCATAAATTATGATAATATCTGATAAATATTTATTTTATGTTGCTTATCAATTCATATGAAACTCTATGCTTCAAGGATAATCTTAATGCATCATTTCCCTAAGGAAAGCCTATTGATTCCTATGAGAGGAATTACCAAAAATGACTCAGTGATATTTGTATCCAACCCAGTCCCCAGAACCTTGCCACTCTCTATCAAGATCTTGGGACCAAGCTGAGCAAGCTTATGATTACTTCAACATACAAAATGTGGTGGAAGTGATATTGCATAAATTTATAGCTATCCTAGAACAGTTGATAGAATGTCTCCTGATTTCTTTCTCTCCCTTTCTCATCTTCCTGACCTTGTAAACTATTCATCATGTTCTGAGGAAGCTTGAGCCATATGGAGAGGTACCTGGGTTGTTCTGGTTGAGAGTTCAAGAGAAGCTCTCAGCTAAAATTCAGTATCAGTTCCAAGCACACGAGTGAAAAAGCCTTCAGGTGACTCCAGCTCTCAATCTCAGAACTACTGTAACTGCTAGGGCATGAAGATGAATGATTCCTGCTAAGGTTTGTGTAATTAGCAGATCCATGAGTGAAATGAGTTTGTCTTTGTTTGAATCTTCTAAGATCCAGAGTGACTTGAAATGGTGCCACAGTAACTAGAAGGGATTTGGGTATCTGACGTGGAGAGCTATCTTAACAAAAACCTAAACATGCAAGAGTGAATTTGGGACCACAGGAGGTTAGAAATGAATGGCCCTTGAAGAGCCATTTGCTGGGACGTAGTGGCCCTAAGAAAGTTTTAGTGAGGGCTTACACAAGTGAGGAAAATGATACTGAAATCTTGAGGAAAGGGGACGTTAGGATGAAGTGACAAGAAGTTTAGCAGCATTGCCACTTACATTCACATAGGAAATAGAAAATTTATCCAATGAACTGGATGATTTGCTAAAGATACTTCCAGGCAGAATTTTAAAGATAGACTAGCTTCCAGCTACTTTTATAAAATGCAAGAAGAAAGTGAGAATCTGAAGAAAGCGCTATCAAGTACAGAGGAATTAGGATTTACTGGTTCTGTGTTCAAAAACATTCTCATTTTCGAGCTTTCCATGTGGCAAATGATGCTAAAGTTAAAAATAGTTTCCAGGGAAAGGTCAAATCTAGAGCTATTATCAGGAAGGTCACACGTGGAGTTTCATCTAAAGAGGAAACAAATGCTATGACAGACAAAGTCCACAAGAAGACCTCAGAAATATTTAAGGTGTTGTCTCAAATTAAAAAAAAATAACTTTATTACAATGATCTTAAGGTTATGTCTCACAGATGGTTTCTATCAAAAAATGGAGCAAAGAATCTCAGGTGTGTTTTCTCAGAACAGTTTTATAGTAAACCTAAGGTAGAGAAAGCTTTATCTCAAAAAAATTTCATGGCTTTGTCTTTTGTCTGATGGAGTAAGCATTAATAAAATTTACCCAGAAGGAATAGAGCTAATATAAAATGAAAAGAGTTTAATAATCTAGGAATAAAAGAGAAATACCTCAACCTGACTAAAGGCATCTTCAAAAAATTCACAGCTATAAAATAATTCTTTTTTTGGTTTTGCTCTTTTTTTTTTTTTTTGAGACAGGATCTCAAAAATATAATGTAGGATAGCCTAAAACTTACTAGGAAGCTCAGGATGGGTTTGAAATCCCAATCTTCCTGGCTTATCCTCCCTAATGCTGGGATTATAAGTGTGTACCACCATATCTGTCTTAAAACATCATTCTTAAGGGTCAAAGACTGAATGCTTTCCTCCTTAAAATCAGTAACAAGTCAAGAATGTCTAGTCTTACCATTTGTATTCAATGCTGTCCTGGTGTCTCTTGCCATGAAAATTAGGCAAGGAAAAGAAATAAAAGGTATCCGGATTAAAAAGGAATGAATAAATCTATCTCAATTTGTATAGCATATGATTTTGTACACAGATAGTCCTGAGGAATACACACATACACCTCTCAAAAATGATAAGCACTTTCTGAATATATAATTAATATATAAACATCATCTATGTTTCTATACACCAGCAAAGAACAAACTGAAAAAAAACTCATGGTAGTAGCACGTAGAGGAATAAATTGAATTTTTTAAAGTTCAAAATTATACTCAGAACAGTGCAAAAATTTACTTAATTAATTAAGAAAGACCTGCATGAATAGAAATATTATCACATGTTCATGGATTTGAAATCTTACTATTGTTAAGATAGCGACATGTCCTATTGGACCTATAGATTCAATACCATCTATCAAAATCCCAGCTGTCTTATTTTGAAGAAAATGATAATTTGATCTTGAAATTTATATGGTAATTCCAGGAACCAAGTTGAAACAGTCTAGAAAAAAGAAAAAGGTAGAGGATTTATATTTTCCCATTTCAGACTTACCACAAAGGCACAATGCACTGGCCAAAGGACAGATATGTAGATCTTTGGAATAAAATTGAGAGTCCAGAAACAAATCCTTTACCTTTATGGTCAATTGATTGGTGACAAGAATATCAGTAAAATTCAATGGGAAAATAATAGTCATTTAACTTTATGGTGTTGGAACACTTGGATATCCATATACAAAAATACATCACATGCAAAAATTAACTTAAAATGAAACTTATACCTAATTTTAATAAAAAACCCACAAAAATCTTAGAGGAAAACATAGCAGTCAATCTTTATGGCCTTTACTTAACTAATAATTTGTTAGGTAGAGCAAAAGCAAAACCAACAATGCAAAACAAAAAATTGATGGGATGGATTTTATGAAAACTAAAAAAAACTTGGGTTGTAAAAAAAAAATGCCATAAAGAAAGTGAAAAGACTGCCTACAAAATTAGAGAAAATACTTGCAAGTTGCATATCTGATAAAAGACTTGTATCTGGATTATATAAAAACACTTTTATGACTCAACAATAAAAAGATAATAGGCAAAGGGTTTGAGCAGGCATTTCTCCAAAGATACAAAAATGGTCGAAAAGCAAATAAAAGTATGTTCAACATAATTAGCCCTTAGGAAATATGAGTTAAAGCCACAATAGGATGCCACATGGCACCCATTAGGATAGACAGATAGACAGATAACAGTAAGTGTTGGCAAGAATATGCAGAAATTGCATCCTCCATGCATTACTGATAGGATGAGAAATAGTGCAGCTGTTTTGGAAAACAGTTTGGCAGTTCCCCCAAATGTCAAACATAGAGTTATTAGATGACCCAGAAATTCTACTCTTTGGGATATAAATAAAAGCACACTTCTACTGAAAAATGTCAATGAAAGTATTCATAGTAACATATTCATAATGACCCAAAGGTTAAAATAACCCAAATGCCCACTGACTGCTGAATGTATAAGTAAAATGTGGAATATCAATCCAATTTGCTAATAAAAAAAGAAGTACTGACATGTTACAACCTGGATAACTGTGAACAAAATATACTAGGTGTAAGAACCACACACCAAACAGCACATATTGCACAGTTTCATTTATATGAAAAGTTCAGAAAAGACATGTTCCTAGAGACAGAAAAAGTAGAGAGGTTTCAGATAGGATGGTGAATGTTAATAGATAGGGACTTTCAATTTAAGTGATGAAAATGTTTTAAAGTTAGATTATGTAAAAATTGCACAAGTCTTTGAATATTTTAAAAACCACTTAAATGTATTCTTTAATGAGTAAATTTATGATCTATGAGCTGTATCTCAATAAAGCCTTCTTTTTAAAAACAAAAAATACATGTCAAGGTGATGGAAATGAAAGGGAAGGCTGAGAACCTGTCATATATTGGAGGAGACCAAACAGATTAAAGATCCCTGGACTGAGTCTTCTAATAGAAAAACTGGAGTAATCTGAATAAAGTCTATAGTTTATGCTAATAAAAGAATATAGGACTTTGTCCTTTTGAACTTCCATAGACAAGAACCAGTATTTCTTGTGGGAAAAGGAAGGATGACACAGAAGGCAGAAACAAGAGCTCAGAGGAAAGAGCCAAGAATAATGAAATATTCTCAGGAATAAAGGAAAACCCCTAATCAAAGATTAGCAAGGATGTCCCATTTGCTATAAACTGGTGCATGTTGGTTGCCCCACCTCGGTTTTCCCATTTTATGAATGGGAGATGTGCTACAGTTATCTTATACTCAACATTTTAGGTGAGGTATGTAGAGTTCAGATAACTCATGTCTTCAGTTTCCAGTTCTTATGCAAAAGTCTACTCAAGCCTGTGTTCTAAAGGATCACAGTCTTTTCTATTCTTAGATCTGACTTAGATGACAAGATTTTGGATCTTGAACTTGAAATATGATGCTCAAATGGGATGAGGCTTGTGGGGAGGGTAAAGAATTTTGCCTGTGGGAGGGAGAAGAGTTAGGCCAGATACCAATCTTTTGCAGAATGCATTTTTTAAATACAATTGTTCTAACCTTATATACTCTTCCAGAACTTTACCATTCCCCATAGAATTGGAGTCTGTTTCCCATCTCTTGAACCTGGGTAGGCTTGTGATTTCTCTGACACAATGTGTCAAAAGTGTGCAATGTGACTTCCCTGCTAGGTTAGAAAAGGTGGTACAACTTCTGCCTGCTGTGAATATGTCCTTACAAAACGTTTTGAATATTTACTCTTGGAACCCAGGCATTACACTGTAGAAAAGCCCAGACTACATGGCAAGGTCATATGTAAGAACTATCCTCAATAGTTCTAGCATCATTGTCGGGAGTTTGAGTGAGCGAGGGATAACTTCAGTGCCCAGCCTTTGATCTGCCTCACTGATATTTGGGGCAGAAATGAGCTGTCCCTGCTAAGCCCCAACCCAAATACTGATATTTTATTTGATAATGATAATAAACATTTTTCCCTACAGAAAAATAAATTAAGCTATTCAGTTTAGGGTCCCATTTGTTATAGTGGACTGGTGAGATAGTATATACTGTTATACTGAAAATAATCCCAGTGGCAATCATTTTACCTCATCTCACAGATGGCACTCACTACTTTTTATTTAAAAACAACAATTGAATTATAGCTTATGTACAAAAATGCACAGGACTCAAATTTTCTATGAATATGACAATTTTATTACTCCCTGGAATCACATCTTAAAAACATTACCATATTCCTATTGCCAGAGAAAGTTTCCTTATCCCTTCTTGGTGGTAAATGGCAGCCGGCTCTCAATGGCTCCTGAAAGTCAGTTGTGTAAACTCAGTCCTCACTCCTTCAGCCACAGCAAGTTGGCAGTGAGAAATACTGAAACGGAGAGTATTTACAGAATGAAAATAGCAAATGCTACAAATCAGGTCTTTTACCCCTCCACCCCACCTGGTTATTAAACATGTAAAAGACACTGCTGCCCCTGCCCCTTCCAGCAATTCCCCCACGCCCCAGAGGCAAACTTTCATTTCTCTCACTCTAGTTACTTTTGACTATTCTTGGATTTCTTATAATGGGGTCGTGCAGTGTGTGCTCTTCTCTGTCCGCCTCCTTTCACTTAAAATAATATTTGGAACCTGAACCGTGCTGTTGTATATCACATTATTCACTTTTTTTAAATTGATGAATAGATAGCATTCACTGCAGGAGCACAGGATGATTTCATTATCTTTTCTTTTATTGATAGACATTTAAGTTGCTTTCACTATTGGACTATTATGAATAAGGCTTCTGTGAATATCATACCTGTGTTCCTGTGAACACATGTTTTCAATTCCCTTGAGTAAATATCTAGGAGCAGGTTGCTGGACCACAGCATAGATGTGTGTTTAACATTAAAAGGAAAAAGAGTCAACCAGTTTTACTCTGCCATGAGCAATGTACAAGAGTTCCACAAGCTTCCCCAAACTTGGTATTAATAGCATTCTTTTATTTTAGACATTCTGGTGAGCACATCACGGTGTTTCATTTTGGTTTCAGTTTGTATATTGCTAATAACTAATAAAGCTGGGCCTCTTCTCCTGTTGGTCAGTCTTGTGATCAACTCTTGTAAAGGGTTTGTTCAAGAATTTTGCCTACTTTTAATTGGGTTATATGTTTACTTATCATTCACTTGTAACATTTAGGAATACACATACAAGGTTATTGTTCTATCTGCTTATCTATCCATTATCTATCTATTATCTATCTATCTATCCACCTATACATAGTTTATCTTTTTTTTTTCTAGTTAATGCCTTTTATGCTCTGCAAAAAACAACATTCTCTCATTATTCCTACATCATAAAGATAGTCCCTTATGTTTTCTTCAAGAAGTTTGGAGTTCTAGTTAATTTTAGGATTCATTATGCATTTTAAATTGATATTAGTGTCAGGAGTAAGTAAAATAGCGATTGAGGATTATTTTTGATCCATACTTTTATCCAGATGTTCTACCACCACTTAAAATTAACTCTGATTTCCTAATTTAAATCCTTTCCTTCCCCCATTGAATCAACAGTGAAATAACACCACCTGATGATATATATGTGGGTTTATTTCGGGCTATCTAAATCTGTTCTATCGATCTGTTTGTTTGTAATCTTTGTGACACTGCCACCTGTCATGCTCATTGGAACTTTATAGAGCTTTTGGAGTCAGGTAGTATGACTCCTACAGCATTTTTCTTATTGTTTGTGATTGTTTTGACTCTTCAAGATAAGTTTGAATTTTCATATATATTGTAGAAACAGTTTGCCAATTTCTTCAAAATAACCTGCTGGTTTTTATTCAGATTGTGTTAAATCTGTAGATAAACAGGAAAATGGACCACAATATCAAGTTTCTCAAATATGGTATATCTCTCAATTTATTTATGTCTATAAATTTTTCTCAGCAAGACTCAGTTTTCAGTGAAGATTTGTTTATATACTTTTGTGTAGATTGTCTGATTTATTCCTTAGTCTATGGTTTTCTTAGGCTATTATAAATGATATATTCTTGTGTTCTCCTTGATTGTAGAGAGAAAAAATTTAATATTTTACCATTAAGAACGATGTTAGATAAAATGAATTTCCTAGATATGCTTTGATGGATTGAGAAAGCTTTTGTCACTTCCTACTTTGTTTTAAGTTGTTATTATAAGTGTATATTGAATTGGGCCAAATACTTTTTCTATCTTCTGAGATGTAAGATTTGGCTTGTCTCTTCTGTTAATATTGTGAATTATACAATCCATTTTTCTGTTAAATTAACTTAGAAAACCCACTTGGTCAGGAGTTATTATATTTTTATTTACTTTTGGGTAACATTTTCTAATATCTTGCTAAGAAATTTTGTTTCTATGCTCATGAGGTATTTGACCTGTTAGTGCCTTTCTGTATAATATCTTTGTCAAGTTTTGATGTCAGGTTCATGCTGGTCTCATAAGAGGAGCTAGGAAGTATTCCTCTCTTCTCCATTTCTTTATTTTTGTATAATATTGATATTATTTTGCCTTTAAATGTTTGAATTGCCCCTGTGGGAATATTTTTAATACAAATTCAACTACTTTAGCAGAAATAAAACAATTTAAATTATTCTTCCACTGTTACACTTGTCATTAATGTTATACAATTCATTATTCATTTATTGGTGTAAACTTATATTTAATATATCATTATTTTATTAATTTTTGTATGCTTTTTAGTGATAGCCCCTTAATATTGGTAATTTGTGTTTGTTTTGTTTTATTTTATTATAAATGTTGCAAGGACTTTATAAAACTCTCAATCTGTCAATTGAACAAACTTTTGATTTTGTCTTTTATAGAACTTCATATAATAGGAAGCATGCAGTATATGTTATTTCACTCTATTTTTCAGAAAGCATAGTGATAACTAGATTCACCCATGTTGATGCTAGTGTTCACTGTTTATTCCTTTTTCTTGCTCGGTAGTATTCCATCATATGGATATGCCACTGGTGAAGGGCATTTAGACTGATGAAGATCCAGCCTGGGATCTTGTGAATCTAGCCACTGTGATAGTTGAGTAGAAATTATTCCCTGGGATATATATTTAAGAGTGGAATTGCTGATTTTTATAGGATTTGCACGTATAACTATTTCAGAAATGGACACTATTTTTTCCTGAGCAGTTACACTGCTATATTCTCACAAGTAATGTTTGGTCTTTAAAGAAACTCTTTGAGAATGTAGTTAGTGGTAAAATGCTTGTCTAACATGCACAAGGTCTCAAGTTTGATCCCTAGCAAACAAACAAACAAAACCACCTTGTGTTATTCTGCCTACTCAAGATGTGGAGCAAGGCCAATCAGGAAAAAAGTAGCAAGACCTTATCTCAAAAACAAAATAAGATCTGGCAGTATGGCTCAAGTAGTAAGAGAGCCTGCCTACCAAGTATGAGGCCTGAGTTCAAACCCCAGGGTCACTAAAAAAATTAAATTAAAGAAAAAGCAAAATAAAAATGAAAGAACCTGTGTTGTAGCTTAAATGATTGAGTGCCTGCCTAGCAAGCACCATGCTCTGGGTTCAATCCCCAGTACCATGAGACAGATAGGCAGACAGATGCTGGATAGATGGATAGATAGATACATAGATAGATAGATAGATTAATAGACACAGTGTGTCATTTAATATTTCATCAAAAGGTAATGAGAATTCTATTTAGTCCATAATCAATCCTTTTGACTTAGGTTTTCTAAAAATAATATGAAGACATCTCATTTCAATTTTATGTTATCCAGTGATTCATGACATTGAGTATTTTCTGCCATTGGTACATACTTTCCATCATTTGATATCTTCTTTGGGAAGTGTATATTGAAATTTTTTGCTCATTTTTCAATTTTGTTTTGTCCTTTGATTATTGAGTTGTAAGAGTTAATATGTCCTAGATACTAGTTTCTGTTTTAGATATTATTTCAGAAGTATTTTCTCCCAGCCTCTAATTGCCTTTTAATTTTAGTAGCAATGACTACAAAAGCAATATTTGGAATGTTGACAAATTCCAATTCATTGAAATTTTCTTTAACAGTCCATGCTTTTTGAGTGTCTTTAAGAAATATTTGCCAAATACAAATCACTAAGACCTTCTGTTAATTTCTTCTAGAATATATATATTTTTAGCTCTCACAGAAAATTGATCAACTATTTGAAGTTCATTTTTGTGTGGCTATCTAATTGTTTCACTACCATATATTGAAGAGAGTATATTTTCTACATGAATTGCCTTGGAAGCTTTGTTGAAACCTATTTGATCACATAAGTGTGGGTCTATTACTTGATTCTCTATTCAGTTGTGAATATATCATGTCTTTGCCAAGACACAGAATCAATTATTCTAACTTTATGCAAGTATTAAAATCAGGTTTTTCTCAAGCCCTTAGTTCAAACCTCAATCCCAGCAGTTTTTGTTTTTGAAAATCAGGTTTTTCTGATTATTTTAAAGCTATTTTTGTCCTTTAAATAGCTGTAGGACTGAAGTGATGGTCTCTTTCTTCTGGCTGTAGGTGAATTGTATGTTGTCTCTCCCTCTTGCTTTACCATCTATCTCTTATCATCTATCTGTGCATCTATCAGGCTAAAGATTTACCAATTTTATTGATCTCAAAGTAACTTTTTAATTTCATTGGTGTCTGTTCTTATCTTTATTATTTTCTTTCCTCTGTTTCCTTTGGATTTTTTCAGCCTTGCTTTTTATAATTTCTTGAAGAGGAAATTGAGACATTTCCTCCTAAATTCTAAATATAAGCATTTTGTGGTATAAATTTTCCTCTTAGAACTGCTTTGATAGTCACCTGCAAATTGTTATTTAATTATATATAATTGATATTATTTTTCTCTTAAACGTGTGTCTTGTGGGTGATAACTACCTTCAGACTTTATGGATGAAAAAAGCTTAATTTTGCCTTCTTGTTTGCAAAATATTTATTCTTGGACAGAGAGTTCTAGGCTGATAAATTTTTCTTTCAGTACATCAATGATTTAATTTGGTTCTTCTATTTTCTGGCCTGCATTACTACTGACAGGTTAAGTTCTTTCATCTTGATTGTAATTCTTCTGTGTGTTTATGTCTTATTTCCCCCAGCCACGCTTTAAGATTTTCTCTGTATCACTGGTTTTTAAACAATTTAATTTCTTTATGTTTTGGTGTCTTTTTTTTTCTTCATGATTATTGTGTTTATGCTTCACTAGGATTCTTAGATCTGTGACTTTTCAGTTTTCATCAAATTTAGAGAAGTGTTGCTCGTTATTCTTTCAAGTATTTTTCTAAAAACACCTTTCTGCAGAAAGGTGATTCTAATTACACTTATTTTGCCACTTGAGTTTGTCCCCCAGGTCACTAATGCTCTGTTCCTCTTATTTTAAAGGATTTTTTCTTTGTATTTGATTTTATAGTTTCTAGTGCTAAGTTCACTCATCTTTTCTATAATACCTAATTCACTTAATCCCATCCAGTGTATTTTGCATTTCAAACATTTTTATCTTTTGAAATTCGATTTTTCTTTCTTTGTATTTTCCTTCTATCTACTTTGCATGTTTAAATATTTTATACCTTCGTAATATACATAAACTATATTATTATAACTATTTGAATTCCATTGCTTATTGGTTCTACATTTTGCATCTGTTTTGTTTGTTACTATTGATTGGTTTTTTTTTCTTCTCATTCTGAATCACATTTTCTTCTTTGTATTATTGGTATTTTAAATTTTTGAGTTTTAATTGTAACATTTTCCCTTTTTTAATACCTTGATGAATTTTTATATACATTCTTAAGCTTTTATTTTTCTGGGTTTCAGTTAAATACTTGTAAATGCTTTGATTATTTCATGGCCAGTTTGTGAGTTAGGTGCAGCATGGTCTTTAGTCTACACTTAATTTTGTCCTCTTGCTGAGAATTCTTAGAAGGTGCCTTGCAATTTCTGAAGTCTTTCTTCTCCAGAAGGTAGGAACACAAACTATCTCTAGGTAGGTTTCAGGGACTGGTGACTCTGTCTCTTTCAAGAGACCCCAGCCTATCTCTCTGGGAACCATAACAAGTACATACAGTTTTCTCAAGCACATAGTCCATTTGATTATTTTCACAGTGTCCATCTCCCTAGAAGAATCTTCCTCTAGTTGAACACAACAGTTCTCCTAGAACACTAACATATTTTTGTGTGCATTTTAAAGTCCCTTTCTGTAATTTCCCTATTGGTGTAATCTCTGTGTCTATTTCTAATGACTGTTTCTTCCTTTATTATGAAATTTCATGGTCTTTCTTCTTTTTTTTATTATTTATTTATTCACATATGCATACATTGTTTGGGTCATTTCTCCCCCATACACCCTGCCCCCACCCTCTTCCCCCCAAACCTCCTTGCTTCCAGGCAGAACCTGTTCTGCCTTTATTTCTAATTTTGTTGAAGAGAAGACATAAGAATAATAAGAAAGACAAAGCATTTTTCTAGTTGAGTTAAGGATAGCTATACAGAGAGATTCTTAGCATTGCTTTCATGTACAAATGTGTTACAACCCAAGTTGATACATCTCTAACTGATCTTTACACTGGTCCCTGATCCCCTTCTCATGTATACCTCTGTTGCTTTAAGGATTCTGTATTAGTTCCTCTGGAGTGGGGACATCAAACGCTTTCATGCTTTGGGTTTTCTACCTATCCCCATACCTCCCGTATGCGCTCTCCCCTTGTCATGTGACCCAAGTCCAACAACATTGCTGTATTTGCCCTAGATCTCAAGTCCGCATATGAGGGGGAACATACGATTTTTGGTCTTCTGAGCCTAGCTCTTTCCTCTTAATGCATTTCTAAAATTGTATTCCTGGTTTACATATAAAAAAAATAGTAGAGACTGAAATAATGTGATCTCTCAAATTGGGCATGCTATTTTTCTGTCAGAATGTGGTTTAGGGGGTTAAGTTTATTTAATCTCTAACCACAGACATCAAGTATTTTGAGGGTAGGATGAGGAATTTAGTTCTAGCAAAGCTTAAAATCTGAGCTCTCAAGGAACTTTCTATATAATTTTAGGTTTTCAACTCAGCTGCTAGCTTTCTGAACCATGAAAAATATGTTTCCAGGAAAGCTGCAGCTTATTTTGATCCAGAAGGGGGTTCTCGCTACTCTCTAGTCCTACCCTCAGCTCTCTGAACATTGAAAGATTGGTTTTCAGTCAACTGCTCTGACACCAGCCTTTGGAGTGCTGCACTGGGTCAGAATGTCTTGGTCAGGATTATCAAGTCTCCTTTCCCATTCACAATGTGTTGAATGTGGCTGAAGTGCTTCTGATGATGGCCTTGTAAGTCTAAATGAAGGTCTTCTCAGCTTTCCTGCCCTACTTTCATCCTTTGGTGTATCTCTGAAGGAGGTATTATTCAGTGAAGGCTCCAGAGAAATAGTTACAAGCTGTTTTCCCTCAATGATTGTGGATTCATCCTCATCTTACCACTCTGCCAGAAATGAAACAGCCATGAGACTTTTTCCTCTCTTAGAAAGAGCTTGCCACTTTCCGTAATTTAAATTTTTTTTGTGTTCTTGTCTCTGATGCGCTAGAAAAAAAATCATGGCTTATTCTCATTATTAAGATGAGAATAACAGTCTCATGACCACCATTCCGCCAGGGGTGTGAGCTCTTCTGTGATTGCTATTTTCTAAGGGAGGATTATCACCTTCTGGAAGTTTCTTTGCATTTTCAATTCTTTAATGTGCTAACACACACAAATACACATCAATCACAAGCTATGTTTTTATTACTTTTGTGGCTTACTCTCCTTATTAAGGTGTTGGAATAACAACTTCTTAGGAATGCTTGCACACTCACCACAAGTGGTATCATTTGCAATTTAAATATCCAAATGTGTAGTTTCCTACCCCAAATAAAGTATAACCCTCTTGATGGTGAACAATATGATTTTTAATTTTTAAAATTTCTCACAATACCTAATAGTTGCTTAATATATACTTCATATTAATATTCTGCATATTACTTAATTTAACCAACCCATTGTTGCCCAGGGAAATGTAGACCTGAAAAGATAAAATTATTTACAGACTTTACTACTACATTTATTATTAGAATGTAGATCTGACTCCAAATACCTTTTGTGTTTCCTTATATTTCATTTGTAATCCTCATGATATATTTGATGTGGTACTTATGTCTAAGATGTTATGTCATTATCAACATGATTATATTTAGTTCCTTGTTAGCTCTACCTTTTTTTAACAACGAATCATGTAGCTTCAAGATATACAAATGTATGGTAATAAAATAGCATATTATTGACCTAAAAATAGACACACAGACCAGTAGAATAGAATAAAGTGATACTTGTCTTCTGTCTCTCACCCTGTACTCAACTCAAAATGGATCAAAGACCTGAATGTAAGACCTAAAATTTTCAAATTATCAGAAGAAAACATATAGAGAACACTTCAAGACATTGGTATTGGCAATATTTTTTTGGATAAGAACCCAAAAGTGCCGGCAGCAAAAGCAAAAATAGACAAATAGGATTATATCAAACTTCTGCACAATGAAGGAAATAGTCAACAGACCAAAGACACAACCCACAGAATGGGAAAGAAATTACAAACTATTCATAATACAAAGGGTTAATGTTCAGAAAATATAAGGACTTCTAAGAAGAAATACAGAAAAACAACTAATCTAATAAAAATTAGAAGATGATGTGAATTGATATTTCTTAAAAGAATAAATTCAATGACCAAAATACTTATGAAGCAACACTGAGCATCATTAACTATCAAGGAAATGCAAATCAAAACCCCAGTCAGATATCATCTCACTTCAGTTGGAATAGTTATTGTCAAAAAATAACCAAAGGGAAATTTATATAAATAAATTATATACATATGTATGTATTTATGTATTTACACACACACATACACATATAAATATATATATATATATATACTGTTGATGGGGAATGCAGTTAGTAAAGCCACCATGGAGAACTATATGGAGGTTCTTCAAAAACTGGAACTAGATCTACCATATGATTCATTTACTCTACTTCTGGGTATATATTCAAAGGAAATGACATCAGCATATCAAGATAATACTTGTATTCCCCCTGTTTATTGCTGCACTACTCACAATAACTAAGATATGGATTCAATCAGATGCCCATCAATGAATGACTGGATAAAGAAAATGTATTCAGTCACAAGAAAGAATGATATCCTATTCAGTAGAATGGATGGAAGAGGAGGACGTTATATTAAATGAAATAAATCAGGCACAGAAAGACAAATATTGCGTGTTCTTTCACATGTGGATGCTTAAAAAGTCTTTCTGGACATAGAAGAGTGACTACTGAAGGCTGGGAAGAGTGAGATAGAAGGAGAGTAGAAGGAGGTATGGTAGCAGGCGCCAAAATGCAGTGAGCTAGAACTAATATAGTCTGTGGCATAGAGAGGTCACTGTAGTTCACAATGACCTATGACATGTTTTGTGAATAACTAGAAGAGAGGAGCTCAAAGACTTCAGACATGAAGTAATGACGAGGAGATGGAAATGTTAATTACCCTGATTTGATTATTGTATACTAAATACTCATATTGAAATATCATAGGGTACCTTGCAAATATGTAAAATTATTATGTTAATCAAAAATTTTTGAAAAGTTAAGGAAGTAGAAATGCTAATTACCCTGATTTGATCACTATATATGCTACATATGTTTCAAATTATCACACTGTACTACATAAATATATACAATTAAAATAATAATAAAAACAATTGTGGTCAAGAGCTCCATTAATAGTGTCAAAAATGGTTCTCGAAACTCACTGAGAGAACAACATATGTAGATACAAACATAAATATAAGCTTAGCTCCAGACCTGGTATAAATATATATGCATGTACATCAGCTTGCATCAAATAAAGAATTAATTGATTTAAATGTCTCTAATATGCGTAATTTAAACCCCTGCCTTCCTTTTTCTAGCAATTTGATTTTTAATGTTTTATACTACAATTTTGCTTCTTTTAATCTTGCTTTTCTTTCCAGATAGGCAATCCTATCTCAAACAGGAGGGCTATTACTGAGCAGACAAGGAGTACTTTAATTGAAACACTTATGGGGTATACTAGAAAACTATAAAGACTTTTAAGAAATAGCAATGCTTTAATAGGTTCTCATGTATTCATGTAACCTAATTCAGTGTTCTCTCAGCAATGCCGCCAGAGGATACTGCTAATTTATGGCTGTGATGAGCAATAAAGCAATAATAGTAATCGAAAAGTGTAATATTCCTTGTTTAGGGGGCATTTATGGTTATGTATTAAAACTATAAATACTTCAAGAAGCTTCAAGACTGATCTATAGAAAATGAAAGATAAGATCTCACTGCCTTCTAAAAGTGCTTTTCTAGCAGAAATCTGAGCTTGACTTTATAGTTTATAAAATATAAACAAAGCAAAAGTGAAATGTTCAGCATGTCTGCCCATCCAGAAGGGACCACTTAAACATCGCTAGTACTCAGATCTAATAAACACTGGAAAGTTCCTGTCCTTCTCTTTTTATTTTTCAACTTTCCATTTCATTTTCTTTGTTCCTTCATAAGAACTTTTCTTCCTTTTTCCTTCATATCCTTCATACTCTTCTTCCTCCTTCCTTAACTCTTCCTTCCTGTACATCTTCCCTTACATTACCTCCCATATGCACATTGGATACAAAAAGAAAAATGTGTCGACATGGAAATGAGATCTGGAATGCAGCCCTCTTGGCTGAGGACTCTAAGACAGCAACAGGTAGGCTTTTCTTACCCCAGTCCTTTTAACCCAGCCCTGACCTGCAAATGCCTGTCAGAGAAAACCTGAACATTAGTTTCTCTTGTGCACAACCATTGTGTCCTTGCTCTTTTCCTTTCCCCCTCCAGTCTGCAATGCATGCACCTATTCATCTGGATTCCTGTTCAATATTTGTGCTGGCACCATTGGTGGCCCCACAAGTGTTGTTCTTCTTGGTTTTTTGTTGTTTTTCTTTTTTAAAATCTTGGATTTCTATGTTTTGGTTTCTTCATCCATGCTCTGAATCCCCTCAAGGAAGAGGGAAATGCAAATAGGACAATTGATTTCTAATCTAATGAAAATCCTATTTATTCTTTAAAGTTCAGGCCAGGCATTTCATATGGTTAGGAACCTCATCTCACTACTCCCATTATTTGTTATTCACTGTTCTATTACTGCAACTTTCAGTTTGGTTATATCTGAGCATGTGTTTTTATAGCAGCTCTTGGGACCTGTGGTCCTTTTTGTCCCTAGGAGCTCCTGATTGATGTCAATTTTAGTAGGATGTAGTTATGAAAGAGAAAGACCAGAGTGGATTGGGTGGTTAATATGTCCGTCCCAGCTTTACTAATATTAATTAATCATTGGAAAAACCAGGATATGAGTTTTGTTTGATTTCTCAGGGCCTGATCACAGTGGTCAGTATATAAATGTATATTAAATGATTAACATAACAATGAGCTTTATTTACTCAAAGAAGATAAGTACAACCCCTGCTATAATAGCCTTAAATTGTAGTGGGGCATTCATACACTAGAAAAGCAAATAAATATAAAATGAAATGTTGTACAGTGATAAATGCTATAAAGAAGAATCAGGTAATAGGGAGAGCATAACAAAGTGCTACATAAAATCAAATTCTAAGCAAGATGAAACCTGATGGCACTATACCAGTCTGACACCTTCTCAGAAAATAAAAGTGCCACATGGTCCCTTAAAATGGATTTTTTGTTTCATTTTCTACATTCTGTCTCTTCCAATAATGAAGTATTAGGAAAGCTGGAATAAGAAATATTCTCCACCTATCTCCTCTGGTCACCTTTCTCCCTTGCACAAAAACGCTCCTCCTGGAAAAGCATCAAACAGGACTCCTCAGGACTAAGATAATGGACCAGAGTTCCCAAACTATGACTCCTTATGCTCTCAGTACCAAGCCCACAAGGTCCCGGAAGCATCTGCCTGGCCAGGACACATGTAGTTCTCATTGTAGTTGAGACCTCTGAAATGAAAATGAGTAAAATATTCATGGAAGGGAGATTCATACACATGTTTCATGAGGATACAGTACAAAGAGCTTTTAAAACAGTATCTAATAGACTGATGAAAATTCTGCTCCTTTCATTCTTTTTTTGACTTCCATTTGTTGTTCTTTAAGAATCCAGGCAATGATGTCTAAAAGAAAAATGCTCATAATATCTGCACTAGTCATGGGTAGGCCCAGCTGAACACATATGTTAGGTTGTGTTATGGTGAGAAAAACTAAAAGCCAAACTCTGACATTAAGGGCTTTTTAACAATTTTTCTACACTTAGCATGACAAAATGAGGGCTTTTCCCCTGGAAAAACAGAGGATTGACTGTATCACTCTTTAGTGACAGGCTGATTAAAATCATCAGCAATCCCTTATCTCCAAAGGAATCATTCCCAGTTTCTTTGACTCTTTCCAGACTCTCCAAACCACAGCTTTCCTTTTCTGTCAGCACTATTTCCTGGGCTCCCAGAATACACTCTCTGTTTCTGGATGGATCACCTTGTAATTCCCCAGAGCCCTCTGGGAAGGCAGTGGGGCTCAGTGGAAAAGGTGTGAGTCCTGGAGTCAGAAATTTGCTTTATATCAAAGATTTGTTTTTAGGGAAACATCTTAAACTCTTTGAGCCCACATTTTCATGCTGTTTCATAAAAAAGCAAGGATAATAGTACGTCTTCTTCCTGCTGTTCCCAGTACTGAATGAGGCATTCTCCATATGTAAATTGCATAGCCCTGTCTAGCCATGTGGTCTCCTCTTGTCTTACTGGTCCCTAGTGTGCCCTCCATCCTTTAAACAGCAACTCTCAGTCTAATTCCCATAACCTTCCTGACTGCTTTGCTGGACTCTAGTTTCCTCCTGGAAATGCCTGTAGCATGTATGGTTTATACCAACAAATGATCACTTAATGACATCCTGTCCTGGGCTCACACAAATTATTTCTTTAAGAACAAGCCATCTATCTTAGGAGCAAGGGCTCACACCAGGTTAATTTGGCTTCATCTGGTCATGTGTCTGCAGTCAGTTGGCAGGACAGCTGGGGATGGCTGGTCTAGAATGGCCTGATGTGAAATAATGATCTCCCAGCCATTTCCCATCCTCCATCAGGCTAGCCAGGCTTGTTCACAGGTGTTCACAGATGTCTAAGAGAAGACTTGCTTGAAGTTGAGCCTCCTATCTAGCATACTGCTGCTGCATTGTAAGCTAAAAGACACATTTGTGCCCAGGGTTTTGGCAGATCTGATTGTTACTGTTTTTATGCAATTGTCACTTTGGTAATAAATGCAGGAGTAGTTTCCTTGAATCACAGTGGATGACCTTGAAGCAAAGCTGTGTTTCTTTTGGGCTGAATGGATGATATCTGCCAATGAGTAAACCTTGTGTTCTCACTTTTCTTATTTTACCTCATCCCACTTTGGATATTTAAGGAATATATTTTACTCACAGCTTCAGTGTTTTCTCATCACAACTCTATGAGGCAAAGAGAGAAGGCATTCATTTCATGAATGAAAAAATTCCTGGTCAGAGAGGTTTTGTGACTTTCCAGGTCACACAGTTAGATGCCAAATGCATTTTTCCAAATTGATGCTCGCCGCATTTTGTTTAGAATTATATCATCTCATCCTGTCTTTCATGCCTCCCCTCCTGTCTTTCCTACTAGAATCAAAAGAGAAGATATACTTTGGATATCTTCTTCCTCTTATGAGTCAGGAGACCTGGATTCTGATCTCTTGGTTTTTCTGAAAGTTGCTTCTTATGCAAATTAAGTATGCTCTAGGAATCAGTCACCATCCCTAACTACTACTCAATGATTTTAAACAGTTGAGTGGGAAATAAAAATAAACTCTTCCCATTAACTCTGATTTCAGAGGTTAGAAGTAAGGTCATGGATACAAGTTACGAAGAAAAACATTTCAGGTGAATATCAGCTAGAGTTTTGTAA
The DNA here is from genome assembly GCF_047511655.1 of Castor canadensis. Lineage (NCBI taxonomy): Eukaryota > Metazoa > Chordata > Mammalia > Rodentia > Castoridae > Castor > Castor canadensis. Next base: position 124,214,671 of record NC_133396.1, read on the forward strand.
TATGTCATTGTGAGGGCTCCAATATTTGGTGAGCAGGCAAACTCATTCTCAGCTTCAGGAACTAATGCATCTCATTCACCAAATTAAATAGGCATGAATCTATCACCATATCAGGACAGCCTAGCTACTGTCTAAAAGGAAAATTCAGTTATTTACTATTTAAAGGCTTCCTGAGTTTTCATCAGGTTGCCTTTAGAGATTCCATTCTGGTTTTGCTGATATGTTTTGACCATTTCTTCTCATACTTCTTCATTACCTCATTTTCTCCTATGCAAAGCATCCAAAATATAGGTATTTTTGTAGGAGCATATTGAACATCCCTTTTTAAGTACCATGTAGATTTTCTCAAACTTCCCCCTGCCACAGCTTCACTTCCTTCCATGCACTAATCATCCTCAAGTCTTCATTTCTGGCACTGTGATAATCCTTGTTGCTGTTGGCCAGCTTCTCTCATCTCTCCCTCTCCCTGGAGGAATGTGCGCCTGGCTTCCTAGAATTGGGTGCACACGTTGACTAATTCTTTGCGAAAGTGTCATATGTCACATCCTTATCAAACATTTATTGCCACACAAGACCCTCCAGGTTTCCTTTTTCCCTTTAACCCAATAATCAAGAACTTTTGAAATGGTCGCTTTTTTTCTCATCTTGGATCTATAAGTAACTCAATGAACAAAGGATTTTTACTGAGCTATGATAGATGATAGTGTGACAAAGAAATAAGTCTTTGTTATTTTAAGCCATTGAAATTTTTTATTTTTATTACATTATAACCTGTCTCATCTCAATTCATAAAAGCTCTGGCTTGTGTCTCTTAAATTCCAAATTGCTGTATTATATCACCTCCTAACATTTCTGTTTGGGTGTCAAATATATACTTACAACATTGTATCTTAATCCAACATCACCAAACCAAGGTGAATCCATTTTTTCTCAGTGAATATAGTGGCTACTGCCATTTACCAAACCAATCAAAAGACAAAAATATCTTCCACATCCAACTAGTGCTATGTTTCTCTTCATCTGCATAACATCTTTCACACCTAGGCTCTTTTTCTGACAACTCTTGCCACTGTAGATCAGAATCTCAATACCCCTAGGTGAATAATCTTATCTGCCATGTTGTGGGCTCCAGGCTTGTGTTCTATCTCATCCTCCAAAATAACAAAGTGAACTTTCTAAGAAATTTCTCAATATGGTCTAAACAGTCCTCCACAGTTACAAAAGCACTCAAAGGAGAAAGAAGTAAGGGAAAGAGTACCATGGACAAATAGAAACAGGAAAGAGTAAAGCTTCTTATGGGAAATGCATGCTGATGGGTAGGACTTTAGCAAAAGTTCAGTGGGGGCATGAGAAAGAGAGAGGACTAGGAAGGTACTTTTTGTTAATACTAAATACTGATTTTTCATATATTTATCTCAAGTCCCCACCACTCTGAGGCCTTTCCTGCTCACAGTAACAGTTTATCAAAGTTATGTTTTTCAGTATTCATCTCCCTCACTAAGCTGGGAGCTACTAGAGGCAGAAACAATCCATTTCTTCTATGGAGTCATATGTTGACAGCCAGCACAATGGCTGCCACATACCAAGCTCTCAATAAATGGTTGTGGAATGAGCAAATAGATGAATGAATGCATGCTCACCATTGGCATCTCTTGGAGGCTCAATTCAGTCTTCAGAATGAAGTTGTTTCAAGCCTCAGCTTCTTGGAATGTCAAGGAATGGGGGCTATTTTTCCTTTCCAGTTTCCATCCCATATTATTGATACCCCATGCTAATCTCTGCCTGTAACCCTGTCAATAGCCAGCTGCTTGGCACCAAAACTATCAACTCAGCAACTCTTTCCACATGTCCCTGGGGAAACCATTCACCTTATCACCATAGATAGAGAGAAAACTCCCATCTGTTACAGCTCAGAGCTGGAAGCCTCATAATTGTATCAACACGCAGGCTGCATATCAGATTTCGTTGTTTTAGGGAGCACTTAGGGAGATTTTGCTCTCGTTTTATTGTTGTTTTCTCTATAGCAAGTGACTGTATTTCATCTCCACTGAGACACAATGAAAGAAATTTCCAAGCAAATTTGTTGCCTAATGATTCCAGGGAAGGTGCTTAGAACCATAAATGTCTTCCTAAAAATCTGTGAAGGAACCCAGATCTGTAAACTTTTTCAAATTAGCACATAGTAAACGCACAACTCTTGTGCTGGGTCAATAATCCAAACAAAGGTGATAACGGCATCAAAGGGGCTCCCACAATAAGCATCACCCCATCGCAAAAGTTAGTGGCCTTTGAAAATTGACTGGAGTGTTTCCAAAGACATCAGCAAGAGCAAGGTTTAAATTACATGACAGATCCTCCAACATGAGCCTAAGGGACATTTAAGTGTCTCAGGAAATTGCTAAGCTTGGAAAATATGTTTGGACTTACTATCAAACTCCTCCTGATTGCTGCATAATCATTGATGGACTTGTTTCTCCCATAGAAAAAAATAATCGTGGCTCTAGACCATTTTTGTTTTCCCAAAGAAGAAGGAAAAGATTGAATTTCATGAAATCATTTGAACACTAAGAAATAAACAACATGTTCATTCAATTAACATACAACTATTGAGTACTGTATGAGAGGAGTATGTGATAAACAAACATGACTGATCTGATTCTGGACCTTATGGCACTAAGTCTCATAGGTGAGACAACTATTAAATAAACATTCACACAAATAAATATCTAATTATGAATTAAGAGCTCTGAAGAAAGAGTGTAGAATACAGTGAGAGGTGTACAAAGTGATATAATTTAAATTTGGACCTTGAAGAAGTAGAGCATGGAGGATTTTGGAGGGAAAGGAACAGAATGTGTACAGGACCTAAGGTAGTACACTAAGAGCAAAAGAAAGACAGTCTGTGAGCTGAAATGAACAAAATATGAGATAACATTAGATCCGCAGTTGGTCTTTCTTATGTGGGCCTTGGATGCCATGCCAAGCAATGCCACTTCTAACTTAAGTGCATTGAAGTATTTTAAGCAAGGAAGTGGCATATCCATTTAGAATGTATTGGAAAAGTTTCACATTCCATTTAGAATGGATTGAAAAGAGTAAAACCAGTAACTGACAAAGGTGAAAGGGGTTGGAAAACTCTGATTCATGGGCCAAATCCATCCTGTCACTCATTTTTGTAAATAAAGGTTTATTGAGACAGTCACATCCATTCATTAGTATATGATCCATGGGTGTTTTGCTTTACATAAGAGAGCAGAATAGTTGCTATAGGAACTTTTTGGTCTCTCATTGCCTAAAATGTTTACTGCCTTTCCATTTACAGAGAAAGCTTGCGGACGGAATAGACTTATAGGTCTATACGTCTTTGGTATAGATGGAAAGGTCTCTGATGTCTCTGCAAAGAGATAGACTAATTCAAGATAATTCAAGAGTCAAGCATAAGCCAATCTGCCTCAACTCTCACCTTATTCCAAAGACTTATAAAGGGATACATAGAGACTTAAATAACTGTCAGAAGCTGTCATTTGGGCTTTGATAGAGATGAGTTTATTCAACTTACACTTGCTTGCTTTAGTCTTACTGGACTGATGTCACATTATTTTCAAATTAGTGGAGAATAATATTTATTAGTGATCAATGTGTTTGCTTATAGCCATGAGCACTTAACTGTTTAGATTAGAAATTGTTCAAATATAGTGACTACATGTTTATCTCTGAGTAGAATACAATAAGTAGTTGCCAGTTTGGTGATAATCCTTAAGGAGATAAGGAGCAATGGCCAGGTTCTCCATGAAGTCACACAGGAGTGCTGGAGCTGATCTGCTGCTGAACTTCCAACTTCATGGACAAAGAGTTTCCTTGATTGAATGTCACAGCCCCACATTTGCAGGAAGAAAGGGGGTAGAGAGACCATGAAACCATGATCTCAACCACGTCTGGAGTTAATAGAATCCTAATTGTATAAAATTTTTAAATTCACATGGAAGTGGCTACAGCACTTTTAGTACCATATGAGTGGGCTTAATAAGCCTGGCTCTTGTTAAAATAGTTTCTCAGAAGTTATGGTTTGGGTACCATTGGTTTTCTTTGATTTTTTTGAAATTTAATTACTATAATGTGATATTCAGAAATGGGACCAGGTGGAAACTTTAAGAGGTGATTGAGGCTCTGCTCTCATGAAAAGATTAATTCATTTATGTAATAATGGAGTAATGGGTTATCTTGAGAGTGGATCTGCTATAAAAGTCAGTTTAGTTGGGCCTCTTGCACACTTCCTATTCTTGTCATGTGATGCCCTGAACTACCTCAGGACTCTGTCAGCAAGAAGACCACAACCAGATGCAGCCCCTCCATCTTAGTCCAGAAGCGTGAGACAAAATGTATCTCTTTTCTTTATAACTTACCCAGTCTGTGATACTGTTATGAGCAACAGAAAACACACTAGATACAGTCTTGCCTAGTCAAGATAGGATCACATGCCAGCATAGAACTATTCTGAGCCACCTAATGACCTGCCCTTCAAAAACATAATTTCCCCTATTGTCAATATACGTCTCAGAGTGTCTCACTATTTAGATTTCTTGGGGGAAGGGGAGGCTATAATTGCACAAATACTCTAGGAGTAACTATAGAAAGGAGATGGAATATTTTATATATATGTATTTTTTGCTAATACTAACCAAGAAAATTAAATTTTGCTCCCCGTTCACACTCACCAAAAGAAGTACTTAAAGAGCAAATGGATAATATTCATTAATCTAATTCTAGTTCCATAGGGTAGCCACCTTCATTTGATATTCTATCCATAAATAATGCACAGTGCACCACTCAGACGTTGATATGAAATTAGAGGTAAAGAACACATGACTCCTAGGGGGAAGAACAAAGGAGGCTGTAACTCAATTTATTTATTTATTTATTTTAAAGGGTTGTTATTTGGGTAAATTTGCAGCAGTCAATAGAGCTTTCCTGTAGGGCTCCGTCATCCCTGGGTGGCCTTTAATTTCATTTGCATATTGGAAATTCAGCATTTTCTCCTGCTCTAATCAAACTTGCAAAAAAAAAAAAAAATCCAAGCTGGCTTTCTGTAGTGAGGCTAGTTAGACATTAAAGGAGTAGAGCAGTCTAAAAAACAAAAGAACAATGTACCTACATCTTTATGAGTATTCATTTCCTTCTTTCTCAGGGCCCAGTGCCTCAGCCTTTTGAGGAATATGCAGCCAGAAGCTCAAAAGGCATGAGATCAGAAAATAAGGGCTTTCTGTTGACTTTACTACAAGCTAACCACTGATCTTAGACATGGTGTGAATACTCTTATTTTAGTATGGGGGCATTGAACTCAGGGGCTTGTGCTTGCTACCACTTGAGCCATGTCTCCAGCCCTTTTTCTGTTGGTTATTATTGAGATAGTGTCTCACATTTGTCTGGACTGGCCTGGACAGCAACACTCCTATTTGTGCTTCTGCACATAGCTGGGATGACAGATGGTTTGCACCACTGTGCCCAGCCATTGGTTGAGATGAGGTCTGGAGAACTTTTGCTGATACTGCCTCCCAAGTAGCTAGGATTATAGGCTTGAGCCACTGTGTCCAGCTGATATGAATGCTATTGCATGTCTCAATTTCCCCACATTTAAAATGAGAGTGGTGGCATATGACCCTTTATAACATTCTCTTTTATGCTTTCATTTATTCTTTCCTCTGGTGAATATAACTTTCTCCCATTCTTCATGGCTCAAGGTATCTCTTTTTTAGCACCCAGGTCAGATATCACTTTGATGGCTATTGAAAAGCTGAATGCCCTGTTTATGTTCTGATCAATCCACATGTGCATTACTATGTTGTTTGAGAAAACTTTTGTGAAAATCTCCCAGTGGAAGAGAAATTACATTTTTTCCTTTATCATTAGGAAAAGAATTCTTTCTTTATGGAATACAAATGGTATTTTGTACAAATGGCTATTTGTACAAATGGCTATTTTGATACACTTCTAAAAAAGAAAGTCTGCAATGAAGGATAGAACTAACGCCTGACAAATTCCAATTTAAAGGGTCTTGGTGTGAAATCTTATACACACACACACACATACACACAAAATCTTGTCCTCTACATCTTTATAAAGCAAGAATTTGTTTGGTTGTACACCACCAAAGACCTTCAATTCTGCCTGTAGAATCAAAATGTTCTTCCCTACTTCTGTGCTCATCACCAGTTGTCTCTATAGACACTTGGATGTGGGCTTGACTCACATGAGTCAGGGTAAAAGAATTATTCACACTTTTGGAAAGCACTGTCCATAAATAATTTTTATGTATTTCTTGCTGTTGAATTTGACATGCTCAGTAATGAAAGTGAAGCTATTTGAATTCTCTTGCTCTTTTTTTGAGCAAAAACCTAATAACACATCCTATTCTAGACACAAAGTAGGACCCTAATTTTTTGTTGTTGTTTTATTATTCATATGTGCATAAAACACTTGAGTCATTATACCCTCCCTTACCACCCACTCCGTCCCCTCCCTCTCCCCCCCACCCCCTCCCTTACCACCCACTCCGCCCCCTCCTCTCCCCACCACCCCCTCAATACCCAGCAGAAACTATTTTGCCCTTATCTCTAATTTTGTTGAAGACAGAGTATAAGCAATAATAGGAAGGAACAAGGGTTTTTGCTGGTTGAGATAAGGATAGCTACACAGGGAGTTGACTCACATTGATTTCCTGTGCATGTGTGTTACCTTCTAGGTTAATTCTTTTTGATCTAACCTTTTCTCTAGTTCCTAGTCCCCTTCTCCTATTGGCATCAGTTGCTTTTAAGGTATCTGCTTTAGTTTCTCTGCATTGAGGGCAACAAATGCTAGCAAATTTTTTAGGTGTCTTACCTATCCTCTTATCTCCCTTGTGTGCACTCGCTTTTATCTTGTGATCAAAGTCCAATCACCTTGTTGTGTTTGCCCTTGATCAAATGTCCGCATATGAGGGAGAACATACAATTTTTGGTCTTTTGGGCCAGGCTAACCTCACTCAGAATGATGTTCTCCAATTCCATCCATTTACCAGAGAATGATAACATTTTGTTCTTCTTCATGGCTGTATAAAATTCCATTGTGTATAGATACCACATTTTCTTAATCCATTCGTCAGTGGTGGGGCATCTTGGCTGTTTCCATAACTTGGCTATTGTGAATAGTGCTGCAATAAACACGGGTGTGCAGGTGCCTCTGGAGTAACCTGTGTCACAGTCTTTTGGGTATATCCCCAAGAGTGGTATTGCTGAATCAAATGGTAGATCAATGTCTAGCTTTTTAAGTAGCCTCCAAATATTTTTCCAGAGTGGTTGTACTAGTTTACATTCCCACCAACAGTGTAAGAGGGTTCCTTTTTCCCCCGCATCCTCGCCAACACCTGTTGGTAGTGGTGTTGCTAATGATGGCTATTCTAACAGGGGTGAGGTGGAATCTTAGTGTGGTTTTAATTTGCATTTCCTTTATTGCTAGAGATGGTGAGCATTTTTTCATGTGTTTTTTGGCCATTTGAATTGCCTCTTTTGAGAAAGTTCTGTTTAGTTCACTTGCCCATTTCTTTATTGGTTCATTAGTTTTGGGAGAATTTAGTATTTTCTAGCTTGTAATAATAACTATGGTGATATTTAGAATGGAAGGGTAAGAGGAGATGGAAAGCAAAGAAGGTAAAGAAAAAGGGAAAAAGAAATAAACAAACAAGTAGGAAAAAACAAAACAAAGAATCAAACAAAAAAGTTTCAAAGATATAAACAGGGAACATTAGTGTACTAATCAACAGTAAGCTGAACAGGCATTAGAGAGACAGAGAGAGGATTGAAAATAAAAAGTAAAAAGAATAAAGATAAGAATAAAAATAAAAAATAAGTAAGTGAAAGAAAAAATATATATATAAATAAAATAAAATAAAACAAAATGAAAAATAGAAAAAAAAATACCTCCAAGTTCAAATGCAATGAAGTTTCAGTCTTAATAATTTTGGTGTCCATCTCAGCCTCCAATCCTGGAGATGGTGCCTCAGATGTTGTTCTGTAGTTGTCTCATCAAAGGGGACACATAAAGTAGAACAAAACTGCACACAAAAAAACCCCGACAAAATGTCCCAAGTTCAAATGCAATATAGTTTCAGTAAGTTTTTCAGCATGCAGGTGTAGTTAGGTTATTTTCTCATGAAAGGTAGGGAGAGAGAAAAAAAAAAGAGTCTGGAGACAGTTCTGAGAATGGCTATCTGCAGCTGTGGCTTGCCTGCCCACTGCTGTCAGCCTGCTGTTGCTGGAGGCTTTATTTATGCAGATCTCTGGGGTGAGCTTAACACTCACCTGGCCCCACAGGCTTTGTTTACTCAGAGTTCTCCTGTGCACAAGCCACTGCTACAAGCTTTCCCCTTTCCAAGCACACTGGGGAAGGTGACACTGCCCCCACTTTCTCTGGCCTGTGTGTTTGTTTACAGCTCACATGGGAGGTGGGTCTTCCCCCCTGTCCTGTGGAGTTTTCCTCCCTCCACCACTCTCACAAGCTTTCCCGCTACTGGTTGCTGGTCATGTGCCCCTGCTCCTGCCAGAGTGTCTCCAGCCAGGCCCAGCTTGTTTATTTACAGTTCTGGAAAGGATTCCCCTCCCCCCATCTTTGGCACTCAGTTCACCCCACACTCTTTGCAATGTGTCTTTATTGTTCTTATTGCTTATTACTCAGTTTCTCTTTTTTCCCCAGGTGGAGGTCAGTCTGTCCAGGAGGCTATGCTGTTCTGGCCCAGGACTGTCTGTGGGAGTACTGTGTACTGCTTAGCTCAACTTGTCCATGTCTTCCCAAGCCATCTGGGCACAGGCGACTGGCGGCAGCCTGGGAGCCCTCCTGGTTTCTCCGTTTAACGTGAAGTGGAGATTCTCTGTGCCGGCTGGAGGTGTGGAGGGGTCAAAGTTTTGCCTCTTCTCAGTGGTTTTGCCTGCAAGGTGTGTCTCCAGCGTCTCTCCAAGATTTCACTATAGGAGGCACCCTTTCTGTTTCCTCCCTCTAGCTGCCATCTTGGAATCCCTTTTTCAGACCCTAATTTTTGTTCTCTAAAATATTTAATATTAGACTGAAATTATCATTTTGCTACTACCCTTAAAGTTCCTTAAAAGCAAGAACTTGTTTTATGTTTCTGTATATCTCAATTTCTAATCATATCCGGCATATACTATGTGCATATTAAACACTAGTGGAATGGCAAAGACAGGCAGCATAGTAGCTTGGGAAGGGGGATTGCACAGTTCTGTGATCTTGACTAAATAACATTTTTTTCCCTGCAGTTTGGCCATCTGCTTTATAAAATAAGAAATGTGAATTGATGATTTTTAAGACCCTTGGCATTATAAAGCTCTCAATTCTTTCTGTTTTCCTTTCCTTTCCTTTCTTTTCTTTTCTTTTCCTACCTTTCCTTTCTTTCCTTCCCTTCCCTTCCATTTCCTCCTTTCTTTCCTCCCTTCCTTCCTTCCTTCCTTCCTACAACAGAAGCCACAAAGTTCTGAGCAATTTCCAAGAGGAAATATAGGGTTAGAAATCTGTTGGTCCTGTCTTTAGTGTAGATTCCTGCAGTGTTCTGAAGCTATTATTGTGCTGAGGGAGTTTTTTCTAAGGTATCATTTTATTCCAGTCTCAATGAACCATTTTTGGTCATACTTGCTGAAAAGGAATGGAAGATGACTTGTAGAACCAGAATCAAGGGAATAGGACTTGAGATTCAACTTCTTACATATTTCCCAGAAGTCAGAAGGTGCAAAGACATCCAATAATATAATCATGCTAGATATCCTGCATATTCCCTACTTTTCTTCCCAACTCTCTCAATGCACACAAGTGGCAGGTGTCACTGAAATGGGTTCATCTATCATAGGATAAATGAGAGTTGATTGGTCATGCCCAGAGAGATACCACACTCTGGCCTGTTTCAAGGAAGCTCCTTCAAAGAAAACTTTTCAGAGGACTAACTGCTTAAGAAAAACATCACATCCTCAAATACAATCAGGCCATTGGGCTGAGTTTCCTGGAGAAAGATGAAACATGGATAACCAGTTATGAAATAGTGGCTTCAGGAATATATGGAACCCATTCTCTGCAAAGCTGTTGGGTATCTTGTGCAGAATCATACTTCTAGAAAGATGAGAACCCACGATTAGGTACTGATTGTCCTTGAGTATCATTTTATGCTATTTATTCTCCCTGAATTCTAGGCAAAATGCATTAAGTAGCCCAGAAGGCAGAAGCCATTAGTGAATGAAACAAAGCCTTCCCCTAAGCATGGGAATGGGTTAAATAATCTCCCAAACTCTTCCAGTTCTCACTACAGAGTACCTACCACGTTTGCTAATCTTTATATTATATGTGTGCTTCATAGCATTTTAAAAATAAGAACGCTCAGATAATATGACTGGACATATTTAATTGAATATTTTCAGTGGTCCCAATTTCAAATGACTTTAGAGGTCAAATAGATTTTAAAAAATGTATGGGAATAAATCAGCCAGACAAAACAATTGAGTTTAGGAAAGACTAGGATAAGCTGCTGAGTACATTCCCCACTTTACAAGAGCTATTTTGACCAAGCAGCCCAGCACCAAGCTGCGTTTACACCAGTGTTCAATCTCTGGTTTAAGATAATTTTCAGATGCCCCTTAGAGTATACATTCATTAATTCAACTTCTAAAATAAATGTTGAAGAGTCATATGTCAAGGGTTGGGCTAGACACCAAACAAAGAGTAATAAAGTCATAGATCTGGAGTTTGAACCATATATGTATACTCCCTAGTCAATTTTCATTCAAAAGCTGTATCAATAATTTTAAAATTTTAATGTAAGGAGAAATAATGCAGTGGAAAGTATTAAAAAGAGCACTTCTAGTTTGCAGATGCTAACATAAATCAGCATTTGCTTTCTTTCTTTACAGAAGGTATGCCAAAATAGTGAGAATAGGAAATAAAAGCACAAATACAAATTTGCATGGAAAAAGTGACTGCTAAAATCTGAAAGCCACAAGATAGGTGGCAGTGTTGCTTAGACCAGAGGGAATCAAGACAGGGTGTTAAAAAAAAAAAAAAAGTTGGTGGGAGATGATGAAACAGCCTCAGATCTCAGACATAGACACAGATTATGCTCCGTGAAAGTGAAGAATACAGCTTAACACCATTCAGGCAGGGGTGCAGTCAGATTTCTGGAATTGCACCATTATCACAGTCTGTCCCAAGGAGAGGCAGCAGGACTGTGCAAGAGATCAGAGAAGTAGGCCAGGTTTTCTAGAAGCAGCTTGGCAAAGGAGTAGAATTTGAATTTGAATTGTGGAAACTCTTATACCTTTGTTTATCCTTTGGCTAGAGAAAGAAAAAAAAGGAACTTGCGTGCAAGCTCTTGGTCATAAGACAATTCTGGCTATCCTGAGACGTTGTCTTGATTTGTCCCAATGTAAACTTCCAGCAATCAGTAGTTTAGGAGAAAAAAAAAAAAAGCATCTTATTCATCTTTAAAGATGAATAATCCAAAAGAGGTTGACAAAAGATCTGAAAATTATGATCAAATATTTTTCTTAAAATGGAATGGAAAATACACTAAAAATATTAGACAGGGCTAGGCATAGTGGTGCACTCCTCTAATCCTGTGATCTCAGATACTTGGGAGGTAGTGATATGATCATGACCAAGTCTAGGAAAAAGGGGCAAGGCCCTACGTGAGAAATAATTAAACCAAAAAAGGGTGGCTCATTACTAAAGGTCCTGAGTTTAAATCCCAGGATTGCTCTCTCTCTCTCTCTTTCTCTCTCTCTCTCTCTCTCTCTCTCTCTCTATATATATATATATATAATAAAATGTATTATATATATATATATATATATAATAAAGTTCTCAAGACCCATCTCAACTAATAAAAGCTGGACATGATGGCCTGTACCTGTCCTCCTAGTTACACTGGAACTGTAAATTAGAGGATGGTGGTAGTACAGCCCAGTCCAGACATATATGTGAGACTCTATGTCAAAAATAACCAAAGTAAACTCAAGGTAGAGACAGTTTTATGAATTAACACCTTAGGTTGGGGGGCATAGCTCAGTGACAGAGTCAGTGCTTGCCTAGCAAGCAGTCCCCAGTACTGGGGGGTTAGGGGGGAAGAAATTAACACTTTAACAACTAAAGAATAACCAGGCTAGGGCTTGGCTCAGGTGGTAGAGCACCTACCTAGCAAGCACAAGGTCCTGACTTCAACCCCCATTACCATAAAAAAATCCTAAATAAATTAAGGATATAAACCAATCTGACAAAGTGAAGTTTATTCCAGAGACAGAACATATCAGATAAGCTTCTCCATAGGTACTAAAAAAAAAAAAAAGGCAATTTGCATTTAGATTTACATTTTTTAAAAATCAAAGAGAACAATCCATAAAATAGGACTAAGTGAAACGTCTTTAATGTGATAAATACATGTCTCAATTGTGATGCCAGCAACAAGCACTGGAAACATTAGCAGTCATAAAGCATTGAAGTCAGGAGTGGAGCAAGAATGGTCCACATTACTGCTGTTATTCAACACCATCTGGACTTGCTGGCAAATAGGATCACACAGAGGCAGAAATGAGAGGCGTAGGACTTAGAAGGAATTTGCAAAGTTATCCTTATTTGCATACTTCATAACTAAGACTTGCTACAGACCAGAGAATCCAGCGAGATGGGAGAAATGGAGCTTTTTCAAGCTCTACTAGAAGAAAAGCTACTGTTCTCAGCTGACTTTAAAACTATAAAATAACTAATAATAAATGTAATAAGAATGTGTGTGTGTGTGTTTGCATGTGTTGAGTAAGATGTACTACTGAGGCTATTCAACAGCACACCATATAATGGAAAGAAAGAACTCAACCACGTAAGACAATTAACTCCTGAGCTCAATTTTTATGTTTAACATGTTCCCTCCCCCAAAAAATGTCAATACAATTTTGTTTTTTTAAGCTAACAAACTGATTCTGAAATTCAAATGGAAAAACAGAAAAAGAAAGAACATTTTAAAATATGGAGGAGAAAGAAATATTAGCATTGCCAGATATTAAAATATATTACCGGGCTGCAATAATAAAATTTTGGCTATGGTACATGGATTAAACTGGCATTCTATGAGACAGAATTACAAGTCTAGAAGTAGGCCGAAAGAGTCATGTGAGTTTAGTTTATGATAAATGTACATTTCCTATCACTTGGAAATGATAGATTATTCAATTAATTTTATTGGGAAACTGGGTCACCATCTGGGAAAATTTAAATTGCTTTCATACATTAAGTCTTATCCCAGAATAAATGAAAAATAGATTAAAATGGAAGGGCAAAAATGAAATCATAGAAGTACTAGAAGAAACCAAGAGGAGGAAACATCTCAGAAGCAAAAGGCCTTTCTTACCATGTCACGAACTTCAGAGGCTAAAGGAAAGATTAATACACTAACGTATAGTGAATTAGAAAACATATTTATGACAAAGTAATCACAAGTGCTCAATAAGTTTTGAAAAATTAGTTTAAAATCTTGTCAATGGACAGAAAGGCAATTTCCCTAATATACAAAGAATTCATGTAAACCAATAACAGAAGACAAATATAAAATAAAAGAAATACATCAACATACAGTTCATGCAAAAGGAAATACAATTGGCTACTAAACATATTAAAAGGTTATCAGTTTCACCTACATTAAAAAAAATGGAAATAAAACTACAAAAAGAGATAGTTTTTTTTTTTCACCTATCTTAGTGACAAAGATAAAAGCTTGGTAACTTACTGCCCTGGTATGCAAGGGCATGGGTAACCAGATTCCCATGTGGTGGGGATAGTGTAATTCATAGCTACATTTATGGAGGCCATTTTGGTAGTATTGAACATAATTTTATACTCAGTAAGTTCCTTAGTGGTGATTTATTCTGAAAATATACTTACACATGAGTTAAATGACAAGCACATAAGTTATTTAGTAAAGACTATAACAGGGAATGAGTGTGTACTATACCAAATGTTTATTAGTAGGAAATTGGTCAAGTCAATTATGGGGCATCTGTGCAATAGAATACCATGCAGTCATAAACAAGAACAAGAGGTCTTCTTGGGCTGATATTACTAAGTTCCTAAAATTTCTAGTTAGGTGAAAAAAGTGAAGTGAAAAATAATTTGTATGGCAAGTTACCATTCGTGTAGTAAAGGCTAACACACCTATGTGGGTACGCAAACATGCACACACATGCACATGCATGCTCACACGTGGAAGTATTCACAAAAAATAACAGCTATAATAAAGGGAACTGAAGGAGCAGACTGGGTCACTTTTAACTGAATGTCATTCAGACTTATGATGGGATGCCCTTTTGTATCTTATAAGTGTTGTGGCTATGTTGAGTGTATTATTTATGTGAGATGAAATTCAAAATATTAATTAAAACAAAGTTAAAAATCAAAAGAAGGAATTTTCCATTCTGTTGAATTGATTCAATTTTCATTTTATTTGAATCTTTCTTTTTTCTTTTTTTAATTATCATATTATTGTACTTGGGGGTACATTGTGGCATTTACAAAAGTTCTCAAAAAATATCATAGTTGAATTCACCCCCTACATCATTCTCCTTTATCCTCACTTCCATTCCTGGAGTAGTATCAACAGGCCTCATTTTTCCATTTATATACATGAGTACATAGTATTCCCACCATGTTCGCCTTTCTACACCCTTTCCTTATATTCTCCTCCCTTCTACTGTTACCAACCCCCAGACAGGACTGGTTTTACCTTCCTCTTCTCCAGTTTTTTGTTTGTTTTGTTTTTTATTTCTTTTGTTCCATTGTTTCTTTTTTATTGTTCTACTGTGGGTACATTGTGACATTTACAGAAGTTCTCACAATATATCATAGACCTTTGTGACATTTATTATATGGTGGGGATAGTCAATACTAAGTACTATTTTCAGTTTTACTTAATGTTTTCAATTTTCAAAATAAAAGGAAGGAAGTCACTATGATATTTACATGCAGGCGCATAGCATACTTTGATCAAATTCATCCCAACTTACTACTCTTTCTTAACCCCTGTCCCTCCTCACCTCCTTTTTAACAATTTTAATGGGTTTCATTATGCTATTTTCATACATATTTTATAATGCACTTCAATAACACTTACCCACCATCATCCTGTCCTTTCCCCTTCTCCCTCCCATGGGTTTTTCTGCCCCAAAACAGTCCCCCTCTTACAATCATGTTTGGTATCATTACTATTATTGTTATTATTTCTGAATTCCACATATGCATGAAAATGTGACATTTGTCTTTCTGAGCATGGCTTACCTTGCTCAGCATGATCATCTCCAGTTCCATCCATTTTCCTTGGAACAACATAATTACATTCATCTTTATAGCTGAGTAATACTCCTTTGTTTATATGTATCCTATTTTTTTTATCCTAATACTTTTTTAAAGAAAAGAACTATTACTATGAGTTGCAAGTTGAGCAGCAAGAACATTTCAGTCATTTTGGGGCCAGGAAGAAATTCCAAGATGACATTTCTCATGAATAATTACTGCTGCTTCTTTTTTCCTTGCAACATAATATGAATGGTTTGTATTAGTTTTGAAACTATGCAAAAATAATCCTGCGTGGGTGTTGCATTAATTTGTCACTATCAGAGCTTGGTTTGGGATTGAGAAGTTTTGATGACTTTTAGTTCTGCAGCCTTACAGACTTCCCCCAGTGAGCCTGCCTTCTGGTGCCTACATTCACCATACCAGCGTTGGACTGTGTGCTCAGCAGCATAGGGATGGCATGTCACGTCCAAGATAAGGTTTTAAAAGTCTGTCTTTTTGATATTTTTTTTTAATTTTTTTATTAGCACATATTAGTTGTACAGAGGTGTTTCATTGTGACATTTACATATGTACTTATAATGTATCTTAATTAGAGTCACCTCTCCATCATTCTCCTTCTTAAAACAATTTCAACAAGTTTCATTGCTCTATTTTCATATACATACACAGAGTATATCGACCATGTTCATCCTTCTTCACACTGTTCCTTTACCCTCTCCCCTCTCATTGGTACTTTCCCCTGTACAGGGCTTGTTTATCCTACCTGGCCTTCATTTTCTAAGTGTATATTGATTATTCAAGGGGGTTTCACCTTGGTATTTCACACATGTGTATACTATTCTTTAATCAGATTAACCCCTTGCATTACTTACTCTTTCTCTGTTGCCTCACTCCCCTATTCAACAGCTTGCAAACCATTTCATTGTAATAATTTCATACATAGCTACGATGTATTTCAATATTACTCACTCCCTATCCTTCTCTTCTCCTCTCCCACCTCCTGGTAGTCCCCTCAGATCCCATTATTACAAGCATGATATTTCTAAAACATTTGAATAAATAAAAAGATCAAAAATATACATTAGAAATAGGAAAATGTGAATAAGGAACAACAGGGACTCCTTGCATCTTCATAAATAGTATTGAAAAGCATCAACATATTCCTAGCTGATAGAGATGGGGAGATCCAATTATTGAAAAAAAATGGCATAAAATATGAGGAAAGAGCAAATACCTCAAAAGAACTATGGAAACAGCTGCTGCTGAACAGTCAAGGAATGTAAAATACTGAAAGTTAATTATATGCTTTTTATAGCAATTTGAAATGGACCCAGTGATCTGATTCCATCATTTTAAAAACACTGACAGTTTTTTTCCCAGCCCTACAGGGTTGGAAAACTTTATAGATTGTCCATCACTTACATCCATATGATTTTATTTAATATTTCAGTCCAACTTAAAGGTTACTTAAGGCCAATATTTTTTGTTTTGTTTTTATAGATCAGGAGCTGAAGTTCAACTTGTTTACATGACTTCACTAGGTGAACCCAGAAATACCCTGCCACCTGGTCTAGTCTGACTGCCCCATCTCAGTCTGTCTAGTCGTAATGTCTCCCTCTCCCTGGAGCCTGCAGAAAAAGCTGCCCTGCAGATGTGGACATCAGTGTCTGAGGCACACATCAGATCATCCTTGCGTTAAGCCTCAATAGATTTCTGAAATACAATCTTCCTCTAATTGTGTCTTCTGTGTGAGCAGTCATTTCTTTAGTGTGCAAGTGTGAGTGTGTGTGTGTAATGATGTTATCTATATGCCATAGGGGCACCTGCACATTTGCATATTAGGAAAGAACTGAATAAAACATGAGGAATTTTATTCCAATGGGATGCAAGATCCTCAAAGGATATTTACAAATGTACTCAAGTCCCTCAGAATCAATCAATCTCTGAATCAACAAATGCTCTTTCATTCCCTAGTATGTGCCTTACACTAGGATAAATGCCACGGGGAAAACAAGGGAGCCAGGAGAAAAGTGCCCCCTCCACCGCCTTGAAGCTTCAGCTTAAATAAGAAAAAATAGTCACATTTATGGTGGGCTGTAGCCAGTGCCTTCAGACAACTCTATTCCCTGGGTTCTCTCTAAACGGCTGCAGTTGGACAGAAAGGAGGGACAGGAAAAGATGCTGAAGTTAAGTGATCCATATCAGCATAGCCTTGTGTCAGGAGGGTGTTTGGCATCCCTTGCACTGAAGAACATCCAGTGTATTGCCAGAATGAAGAGCTGCTCATGTGACTTTCCCTGGAAACACTCCTTTGCACTGTTTCTTTTTTGTGCTCCTGTCTCTCTGCAAGCCCAACAGATTCCACACTATAAAACAGTAGATTGGATTGTTTTTTCTTCTTACCCTATGATGATTTCCTCTTGCTCTGAGACTAAAACTCACGCCAAGTAAGAATATGTTCAGCCCCCATCCCCCTCTCCCACATCCTCACCACCTCCTCTCTTCACTCAGGATGCTCCAGCCACTTTCTTGTTTCCTTCCGGTCCCGAACCTTTCTTCAGTTGCAGTACTTGCAGTGCTTTCTCCTAGAGGGTTTTGCCCTCAGACCTTTGCTCTCATCATTCAGATGTCAATGTAGATATTCCCACTAATAGAGACCCTTCCTATCCAACAGATCTGAAGTTGCTACCTTACCTCTTTACTGTACTCTGTATATAAATAAGCTATTTTTTAGAATAGTTATCACATGTGTAATTACTGTATACATTTGCTTGCTTGTTTCTGGTCTGTCTCCCCCATCCAGGCAGTGAAAGCTTTATGAAAGTCGCAGCCTTGTCTACCTTGTTTACTGCTGTTGATGCAGTTCTGCAGACAGCATGCAGTAAGAACTTAACGGATATTTAGCGAATAAATCTCAGATCGAGAGCCTTGATGTTTCCACTGTCACCTGTATCTTTTTTTTCTTTTTGTTTGATGACTACTTAGACGTGCGGCCCAAGAATCTCCTCACCTCCTTTCCTTTGCCCTCCTCATCTCCACGTTATCCCGCTTTCCTCCTCCTGTTAAACCAGTAGCACCCTTTGCCCAGCAGAGAATAGGATTGTTGGAGCATTAATGTAAAGAGAAAAAAAACAACATTAAATTCTAGGCTTTTGAGTCTCTAAATCCATTTTTTTAAAATTATAGCTTCTAAAGTCAAGTTTGGTGGTACACACTATAAACTCAGCTACTTGGAGGCAGAGACAGGAGGATTGTGTTCTGAGGCTGGCCTTGGCCAAAGCACAAGACCTTATCTGAAAAACAAACTAAAGGCAAAAGCAACTGCTCAAGTGGTAGAATTCTTGCCTAGTAAGCACTAGGCCTTGAGTTCAATCCCCAGTGCTGCAACAGAAACAATAAATAAAAATTATGAAGTTATAGCTTCTGATTCGCAAGACCAAGGCACTTTTCAACCTCAAAGGTAAAGTCCTGAAGAAATCATGGTGTAAGTCATGCCATATGCAAGTGACTGAGAAAAGAACAGGAGAAGAGCTGTTTTATCCAACCCTGGAAACAAGATGAAGCTGAAGTCATGGCAGCAGGACAGTGAGGAGTATGATGTAAGCAAGGATCAGCAGGGACAGGATGAAATCTTTGAGGACGTTTGATGAAGGGCTCAGAGTTCTGTCCACTCTCTGCTCTCCACTGAGGCACATCCTAAGGAAGCAGGGAGTCTCAGCCTAAGGAAGAGTGAGGCTTTCCAATGCTGGTGGAGCCAGCGGCGTCAGGAGAGATTCCATATACAGCATGGAGCAGCAGTGCTCAACTAAACAAGGGAATGTGGGATGTCTAGCAAAGCTGGGTGTGAAATCACCACCACATTTCTTTAGGGGAAGTGGAAAGAAGCGTATGTTTTCTCACATTCAATTTAACCTGTTCCTAGAGAATGAGCAAACAATAATAATAAAAAACAGCTCACTCCCTACTTCATTTCTCCTTAGTCACCAGCAACCACTTTTGAAAAGCTTTCCTAGGAATTTGTGCCATATATTTACACATAAAGTTCTAGAATTTGAAGAGCTTCTGAAGAAGGTTTCAAGATCATATAGCTTAACCCTCACATTTTACACAGAAAAAAACTGGGACGCAAGTGACTTGGTTGAGGTTAGCTAGTTACTCATAGGACTGAGATGAAGTCTTTACTAGGAAGTTTGACTGTATTACAAACCACCCTAAATATCTGTAGCTTAAAACCTTAAGAATTAATTTTTTTTTCTTACATATCTGCATGTCAGCTGTGGTTAGGCTGATCTCTGCTGGGCCCCACTGGACTTGATGCCAGATTTTTCCTTGGCTACAGGAGTGCTCCACCTATATCAGCAACAATCAAGGGTATGTTCCTTTCTAGTGGAACATAGGAGTGCACAAGGATAAAAACCAAACAAGCTGTAAGCCTTTTGACACCTCAGCTCACAACTGGAATACTCAAACTTCTACCCATGTTCCACTGGTTAAATAAAGTCAGACGGGCTAAGTCCAAAAAGAAGTGAAGAGGAAATAGGCTCCACCCATTCTTAGTGCAAGGCACGTCTGAGTCACAGGGCCAAAGGTGGGGATTCATAATTCTAATAAAGGAAGGACATGAGAGACCATCAATTTTCCTTAAGATCCCTTCCTTAGATTCTCAGATGAGTTTTCTCCATATTGTTCTAAGAAGTCCTGTGATCTAGTTTGCTATCTGGTCCAATTCTTTGGGACTGAACCTTGCAAGTCCAGCCTGGACAGTAAGTTACTGACATGGCATTTAGGGAATACAGCCAAAAAATGTAAGAATAGTGACATAGAAATCAAGGAATAAAAAAGAAGAAGAATGGTTCATCTGCCAAAGAACATTTTCCCCTCATGAAAGAGGGAAAGGAAAAAAACATGATAGATATCACTAGTATCATATAACATAATGCCTGTGAAGGTAGAGGATGTAAGGATATGTACAGAAAGCTGTTGAAAAATAGGTGAAAAATAGGTGGCAGATAAGGGAGAGCAATGGAAGGGGTTGATCAGACCAAAGTAACAATACTCACAGCAGGAATACATTGAGAAACCTCTTTGAACATCAACTTAAATATTAATAATGAAAGACAGGACTGAAAAATAGGTACAATGTAGGGGGTACATGTGGGAGGGAAGAGGGTGAATGAAAGAGATTAAGGTGAGGGAACATGGTTGATGGGCTTCATATACTTATATGAAATAGAACAAAGAAACCTCTTGCAGCTGCTTTAAGTGGGGGCAGGGAGGGGATCGAGGGGCAGAGACAGTGGGGGTGATCTAACCAATGTACAATATAAGCCTATTTGGAATTGTCACAATGAATCCCCCTGTACAACAAATATATCCTAATTTTGAAAAAATAATAATTTAAAAAAGAATATTTCCCCCTCCTTGCTACAAAACTGAAACTCTTAGTTTTTTCCCTTCAGCAAAAAGAGATTTATAGTTTCAACCCTATCAATTGTTTTTTAATTAAAAATATATTGCGGTCCTCACAAAAGGAGCACATAAACTAGACATGCCTATGCTTGGCACAAGCTTCCTGGTGTGTGTGTATAAATTATCTTTAGGATGACTTGGGTCTGGCCTGGGAGAGACACTGCAGTGACTCTGGGCTACACTTTCTCTGAGTCAGAACTATGGCAATGACCATGTTAAAAGGCTACAAAAGAATGATTTCTCTGCCTCATCAGGCCTTCTTCCTTCAGCACTTTCAGATGCTGACCGTGTCTGCCATAAGGTAGGTTGGCTTCTGTCAGTCCAACCAGCATCAAGTGGGTGCAAGAAAAGGTGACCTTGATGCACTCAGTGACATACTAAAATCGAAATCAGAAGTCAAACTCTGGCTGCAGTGTGTTTGTTGCTTTTGACATGGAAAGCACCTTGTTCTAGGTGATCCTTGTCTAGGGATCCAAGGACACTCAGTGGTATCCAGTGACATCTATTCCTTAACCATCCACCCATCCATTCCTTGACTTCATCATCAACTGAGAGTTTGTTATGGATAATCACTGTGCTAGTAGCTGAAATCAGGACCCAGCATTGAGGTTTCACTCTGCTTGGAGGGAGCCCAGGCAGACAGCTGAGGGTGATGTTTAAGAACTATGAAAGTCTGTCTTCAAAGCCCAAGGAGAAATTATGTCAAATTCCCTTTGTTCTTATTTATAAAACATGATGAGGAAATGAGAAATGTTTGTCCTTTGCCTAGTGCAGAATTGATAAAATCTTAGTTTATGAACATTGCAGACCATTGTCTAAATGTTAAAGATTGTCAGTAGATAAAGAGGGATTGCTTTTCTGGCTTCCCCCAGAAGAGTGTTAGAAGTTGTTTGCTTCAGAAAGAGTAGGTTAAAGACCATCTTCAGTGCAAGGGAGAGGACACTCTTGGACATCATAGTTTGAAATGAGTTCATGTATTAGACAGTGCCCCACACCAAAAGTCTAGCTGTGTGACCTTTAGGCAAATTTCTTCCCTTCTCCAGACATCTGTTTCCCAATCTGAAAAATGAAGGAGTTGCATCTGATGAACTGTAAGTTCTCTCCCAAATGTAATAATCTCTAAGTTGTAATTCTTCTTCATTGCCAACCTATGCAAAATGGTTCCTACATAATAGTCTTGCTCTATGTTACATGGTGTGCTAACAGGGCACACAATATGGAGATAGGTAATTCAAATTTGATTAATAGCTTCTACATGTATGTGATGTTGGGTAAACCACATCTCTGAAGTCCTCTTGGAGTCCAAAGATACAGGCTTAAAAGAAGGAAGCTGAAGATGACTCTCATTTGATCACTTCAAGAACTAGCAGTACAAGAATTAACCACTTCACAACTGTCACACCTCTGTTACATACTACATTCCATGGCCATCTCTGAGGATAACATAGTTAGCTATATGAAGCAGGAAAACAGATCCACTGCCTTTTGGACATGCAACCTGGCCCTTTGGGGATCTTAAATGTCCCCTCTTTGTTCTAACTAGGAGTTTGGAGAACCAAAGAAGAGACACAAGTTTCTGTAGTGAAAACAGCATGTCCACCTAGTTTTAACCTTCACCTTCAGTTCTACTTGATTGACTGATTGGTTCACTTGTTCATGTATTATTTATTCATTTACCAATCATTTACTGAGTGAATACAGTGTTCTAGACACTGCTACTAGGCACTGGAGTTATAGTAGTAAATGAAAGAGTTTCTGCTTCTTATTGATTACCATTCAATAGAAGAGTCAGATATATTCATAATCATATTATGAATCAATGCTAAAGTTAAATTGAACACCAAGTGCTGTGGGACGACCGAGATTTTCAAGTCAAATGTCCAGGGGTTCCCTTTTCTTCACATCCTTGACCACACTTGTTACATTTGTCTTTTTGGTAATTGCCATTCAAGCAGGCCCTAGGTGATGGTGATATCTCATTTGTAGTTTTAATATGAGTTTCCTCAAAGACTTGTTATGTTGGGTATTTTTTCATATATATGTTGACTATTTGTATCACTTCTTTCATGAAATTTCAGTTCAGAACCTTTGTCAATTTTTATCTTAGGTTATTTGTTTTCTGACGGTTGAGTTGTGTTCCTTATACATTTTGAATATTAGCCCCTTATCAGAGGTACAATTTGAAAATATTTTTTGTCAATCCATGGATAGTTTTTTTTCACTGTTAGCTATTTCCTTTCTTTCTAGAAGCATTTGCCTTTGTTTTTGGAGTACTACCCAAGAAATCTTTGCCAAATCCAATGTCCTATATTGCTTCCTCTACATTTTCTTCTAGTAGCTTTACAGCTTCAGGTCTTACATTTAGTAATTTCATCCATTTTGAGTTGATCTTTGTATATGGTCAAAGATAAGAGTCAAGTTTCATTCTTCTATATCTAGATATCCAGTATTCCCAGCACCACTGATGGAAGAGATTGCCCTTTCCACATGATGTGTTCTTGGCATCTTTGTGGAAAATTAGTTGACAGTAACTATTAGTGAGAAAAAATAGTATAGCCATTTTGGAAAGCAGAACACAGATTCCTCAAGAAATTAAAAATAGAACTACCATATGATCCAACAATCTTACTTCAAGTATATAGCCAAAGGACTTGAAATGTGTATGTCAAAGAGACATCTACACTCCCATGTTAATTTTAGCATTATATGCAATGTACAAATTATGGAAGCAAACTAAATGCCCATCAATAGATGAATAAATAAAGAAAACGTGGCATATAAATATATATGTATATATGCCCATATGTCTGCATATATATTCATATGCATACATACATACATTGGAATACAATATAACCTTAATAAGAAGGAAATTTTGCCATTTTTGATAATATGGATAGAACTGAAGAACATAATGCCAAGTGAAATAACCCAAGCATAGGAAGACAAATACCATAACACATGATCTCATTTACTTGTGAAATCTGAAAAATTGGAACTCATAGAAACAAAAAGTAGAAAGTTAGTTGCTAGAAGTTGGTAGGAAGAGGACAGATGGGAAGAGGAAACTGTTGATCAAAAATACAAAGTTTCAGGTAGACCTAAAGAATACATTCTAGTGCCTACGGCACTACATAGTGATCACATGTTCATAGTAATGTATTATAAACATCAACATTGCTCAAGTATACATTTATTGTTCTTACCATAAAATATTAAATTTTGGTGAGATGATGGATATGTTAATGAGCTTCATTGAATCTGTAATTTTTATGTAGCTCAAATAATCGCATTGTACCCCATAAGTACAGTTATGTTTTTTCAATGAAAAAATATAATTAGAAATAAAAAATCCAATAAACAACAAAACCCCCTAAGAATTCTACTTTTATAATGTTAAAAAGAAATTCAGTAAATATATTTATTGGGTACCTATTTTGATAGGAAATTAAATACATGATCACTGCCCCTCACAATTTTTTTTAAACATTGCCCCATTCTGTGCATTGTCCACACAGCCATCAGTGGAAGACCTGGGTTGGAAGCCATTTCTATGTGGCTCTAATACCATACATGCTTTTTGCAGAATGCTTTGTCACCACATACGGGCTCTTGTCTTTGTGTCCAAACACACATGTCAACAAAGTGCAGTTGTCCTTTAATATGACCAAACCATGAGAAATGCCCATTTCCTCTTGGGTTGCCTCTTGTCTCTGTGAGTTTGTGTAGATTAATGGTGAGATTAATAAAGAGGGTATGGGAATTCACCTATAATTTAATGGTTTTGATGACTGAATTGCCTCTTCCAGGAAATTGCAATTCACATTTCCCAGTCATCTCCAGTTTGCAAGGTATTCTTTTGCATGTCACTGTAGCCAGGGCACTCATATTGCTGGAGCTACTGTGTTTAATCCCTAAAAAATATGAAAGAGTGTGTGGAGAAAGCCAAGCACAAAACATAACTCAGAAATGGTAATGTAACACGGCCCACAACGGCTGCTGACTAGTTGCATTCGTAATAATTTTCTCCAAATAATGCAAACACTATTTTTTCCTGAGAAAGTGAAATATGAGAGTGCCACATTCCACAGATGATGGGGGAGAACTCATAAAAGATTTTAATCTTTCCTTGTCAGGCTTCAGAAATGCAAACGGCCTCGTCCTCATTTTCTTTATGCCCGGGACTTCTAATTGAGGAAGCTGGCATCAATTATGCATGTAGGCACCGCTGGGGAGGGAGCTAGAATAAATATTTGGGGGGTATCGTTAGCCAGAACATCACTTCATCTTTGTGTCACCATAATTTCCCATATCCTAGTGCTTTAGATTAGAACATATGGCAATAAGGTAGGTAATGAGAACAACAATTTTCTGAAACAACATTATAACTTTTCCCTCTTTATGGTCACATTTAGTTACAGTACATGCTGCCATTTAGGTGTAGAGCTTAATAAAAGCAAATTTCAGAGAGAAGAGAATTCAAGAGCCAAAGCCTGAATGTTTAGAATCAGAGCAAACTTTGTAGATGGGAATTTGAGGTATGGACCAGCTATCTTTGGCTATGCTAAGAATCCCAATTTTGAAAGGACTTAGCCTAGCTACATTTTTTGCATTTTCATGTTTCATAAGCTCTATGAGTTGCCTGCTTTACCTACCTTCTCATTCAGAAGTCAGGCTGAAGATGACCACTTTTTGAAACACATTGTTGTCATAGTGGGATTGACTGAGACTAATCACACAAGTTCATTTAACACTTCTGCTTGGGAGTTAGTGTGTACTTAATATCCACTCCCAAACCACTATCCAAAGCAAGTCATGAGCTGACCATGTTCATGAAGCATGGAGGCTCAACAAAGATGGAAACACGTATTACGCACTGATGGAGAGGAATCAGAGAGTATGAACAATAAAATCAATCACAGGGCAGTCCCCTAGCTCCACCCCATCATCATGGGTTATGCTGTGTTGGGACACTTCAGCCAATCAACAAGTAAGCAAAGAAAGTCACCATCAATGGTGCTATGGTGGATCTAAAGTTCATATAAGAACAATTTAGCAAGCCAGACACTGTGCAATGTGGTCTGGAAAAATAATGGTAACTATATTGAGGAGTTCTTGGTTTTGAAGGGTTAATAGCTAGGGCAAGAGTTAAGAGTTAAGCAAACAAATGAAACAGTGAAAAACTACTAATGGGACAGAGGAAAGCAATGTGCTCTGTGTTAGGCATGTAACATATCATCTCACTTAATCTGTACAACACTCTGAGGCAGGAATAACACCAATGAGAAAAAACAGGCAAATTTAATGATATGCCCATTAAAAGCTAGAAGAGGTGAAGTTAAGAGTCAAATAAAACACTAATAGGAATGGAATCGCAGAACAATTCATTCTGCCTGTGAGAGGTGAGGAAAGAAACCATGCAATTCAGATGGGTCTTGACAAGTGAACCACATTTCAGCAGACAGAAGAGGAAAGACAGGCAGGACACACAGCCTTCAGGAGCAGCATGGATAAAGCCTGGAAGCATGAAAGAGCCCTAAGTGTTTGTGAAACAGACAGAACAGCTATGATGTGTGATTGTGGTTTGGGGTAGGTCAAGGACCAGATTGTGCATGCTATATAGTGTGTGTCTTGTAAAATATTTTAGTCTTTACAGATAATGGAACCATAAAGATGTCTAATGAAAGACTGATATATCTCACCTGTGTCTTTAAAGATCACTCAGTAAAAACATACCCAGGCATAGGTTACCCAACACTGCAGGATGCTGCACACACCCCTAAATCTGTGTGCCTCTCTGTGTAATTTTTACCCCTTCCAGACTTCAAAGAAGTCTTGTAGAAGGTATGTATACAGTCTGTGTGTTTCTTAATTCAAGGCTATATTTGATGTGATTTTAATTTTATTTAATTTTAATATTTGATGTAATTTATCTGCTTGATAAATTATTTATCCATAGATGGATAAATGGCTTTACTATAAGCCTAGGCCCCCAATTTCTTAAAGTCGTCCTGCCTCTCCATGTCCAGATCAGTTTCTAAGGAACAGTGTCCATTATGAAAGCGAAATGTGCAAACACTGTCCACTTTTCCATCCTCACCCAGCCAACACACACACACACACACACACATCACATGGACACAATATGAAAAAAGTAAAGCTAGAAAAAGGCTCCATGTGAAAATAACCAGGACTCTATGGGTTCTTTATTCTGTTTCGGCTAACACTCCATTGCCCAGATATTACAAATCTGGTATTTATCGTCAATAGTCAGACCAAAATTAAACGAGTTCTTTTCCCTTGATCTCTTTAATGGAAATAGGAGGCTGGCATTTGAAAGATAATTTCTTTCAAAATTTCAGGAAGAAATATATCTAAGAGATGGGAAGGATATGTGGTCATTTTTCCTGAATCTTATAACCCCATACAATTCTCTTTAGCTTTCCTCAGTCCTATGGCCCTTATTCTAAGAAAACCACTAAGACTTTAACCGATTGAATGAAACCCTCTGAGGTCCCACTTCTATGAGTTTCTGTCTCACGACAGTTGAAGCCACCATTCCTCATCTTATGGCAAGATCTGCTTCAACATCTCCCCTTTACCAGGAAAATGCCAAGCACCATGGTTCAAATTTCTAGACCAGCTAGAATCTTCACCAAGTTCTAATTGTCAGAACCAAAATGTGCAGAAGGATGAATAGCATCACTGGGCTTCAAAGAATGAGAATGGTCAATGGTTCTCAACCATTAGCCTTGGTGGAGGTCTAGAAAACCTGGATGGCTGTGTCCTACCCCTGGAGTTGCTGTTTCAAGTGGTTTGAGATGGAGCTCAGGGGTGTGCTTTTCTGGCCAGTCCCCAGCTGATATTGACAGACTGGACACCCACATTTTTAGAACTATAGATAAGACCACTTGGGCCTAGGTCATCAGCCCCACCTTCCCCTAGGGAGGGTAGGGGGAGTTGGGAGCTTAAGAACTTTTTAGGCTTGTTTATAAAATCTAGCTCTTTCCCTAATTGAACAAGTAGTCTAAGAGTTTGCTTAACCACAATGGGACTCAGTTTTCAAATTTTAAAACAGAAAAAATAACATCATCTTTCAGATGTTTTGTGAGGAATAAAGAAGATAGCAAGTTTAAGGTTCCCAGCACAGGATCTGATGCATGGTATCCAGCAATAATGTAGTTGTCTGACTCTCCTCCCCTTCCACTGCACCTATCTCAGGTGAGTGTCTTCTACACTTTCACAGAAGAACATGGTATTGTACCAGTTCTTCTATTAAGATGACACATGGCACAAGCAGTAGCTATGGCATGTTCACAACAATGCTTTACATTCTATGTTGACATGGTGTGCTTGAATATGGCACCTGCTAGTCACTATTTTCTTATATATGGAATGATACTTTCCTATGGAAATTGCAAAATAGAAAGTCATAAACCACACTATTGGAAGTGTAAATTCTACTTTAACGACTGCTGTATCTGCCACTCTAAGTACGGAAAGATGGCTCTGTTTTAGAGAGCAAGGGCCGGGGAGGGGAATATTTGTTAAATTGTAGATCCCAGTTGGGCTTCTCACAGTGAGGGCTGGCGAGGGGTTAGGGCTTAGCACGGTGGAAAAGGGCAGTCAGTGGCTTCAGCAGCACCACAAGAAGCCAGGGAAAGCCTCTACTGAGCCTTACATTAAAGAGCTGGGACTTGTGGAAACTGGAGTAGTTTGGAAGCTGAAGTTTCTTAAGGGCTATCTTTGGAGAAAAATTCATTAACATTAGATTCAAGCACAATAGAGAATAATGTCAAATGTCCGAGTTGTGAGTGGGGTATTTGATAGGAAGGAAAAGATTTGTCTCTCAGCTTCTCTTTTAGGATGGAGTTTCTGGAGATAATAATGCCTAATTCATAGCATTATTATGGAAAGCTTAATGTGATAATGCATTAAAGGTGCTCACTAAAATTCTGGATGCACAGAAATTCCTCAATAAATGGTAACTGTGAGTTGCTATCATCCTGAAAAGCATCTTAATTACAATGAATTAACAGCCATTTTTCCTCACCTCCAGCAGATTTCAAGTTCCACAAAGGCAGGCACTGGATTTATCTCTTTAATATTTTCTACCTAGGGCTACAACAGTGCCTGGTGCTTAGCAGAGGAAAGACATATATTTGGTGATGGTATGAAAGAAGGTAAGGAGGGTTTAGTAAGAGCCCAACTTCTACCATGGAGAACAAAATGGAAAGAACTGGAAAAATACAGGGAACTAAGAATAGTAAATGTGATAGAAAATATCCTTTGTGGGTATGAAATGGCTCTTCCTTTTTGACTAGGTCCAATTTCTACATGCTTCCATTTTGCCCTCCAGTATCTGCCCAGAAATGAAAGGTCTCAGGTTGGGAGACCCTTGGGTTCCCTAGTCACTGGCTATGAGTTCACTCTGAGGTTTCTCAGTTGTCTAGATTGCCCAAAACTCCAGTGAGATCAACGTTAGTCCACTGGAATCATTGTACAAATTAGAAAAAAGGTACCAATTCTTCTAGGTGGATGTAGCCACAAGTTAAGCTGCTCTGTTTGTGGAGTGTGGGCTAGATTTTAACCTCCTCTAATCCCTTCCTTCCATTACCCTTCAGCCAAGTACAGAGGGTAAGTCCCACAAAGGCAGGGACCTACAGTTGTACTTGGTGAGCCAGGGCTCCCTTGAACCTCAGCTACAGCTGCACAAAATTACTGAGTATGTATTGCACAGCATAGACACTGAGTCTGTAGCAGTTGTTAAATAGGGCTCCTGCCTTTATAGAGTTGCTCTAATTAAGAAAGTGGCAGCAGTCAAAATAGCTGAATAAAAAGCCTTAAAGTGACACATCTGTGGTTTGAATACAGTACCTGCCAGGTGCCAGCTATGCCACCTTGAGCAAATAATTTTACCTTTCAATGCCTTGGTTTCCTCATCTTGAAACTAGGAACAGTACTTTTCTCAGAGGAATGAAATGTAGGCATATATGTATCACATAATTCATATGAGATTTAGGTGTATGTTTCATATATTTTAACTATTACTATATACAGTCAATCAGTGTTATAATCATGAAGATAAAGGACATATTTTTAAACTAGGACATTCAGAAAAACCTTCACCAAAGTGAAGTAGCTCAAGCAATAATGGAAAGATGCAATGCCTCAGGGAAAAGGCAGAGGCAAAGTTTACTAAAACAGGCCAGTGTGAAGTGTTACCAGGTAATGAGGAATGTAGCAAAATAGAGCAAAGATACTCTTTTGCTAAAAGTTTTCAACTTAAAACATTTGAAAACAAACAATAACAGTCTACAAGATATACTATGCTAGTACAGGATAGGTAAAGATAGGGAAAACAGTAGATAAAGTTCCCAGCCATCTTAGAGGGCTGGTCCCCCTCATCAGTTCCTGTCACTCTTGCTTCTTCCTGCTCTAGGGTAGTTGGCAGCAATCCTAGGTCCTTAACATCCTTTATAACCTTGTTCCCTGACAATAACCCAGGCCCAAGTCTACAGAAAGCAGAACGCCTCTGTGTTCTGATGACACAGTGCCCCATGCCCAGAATGCAGGCCTTTCCTTTCCTTGCGCCCTCCCCACTACCTTTGAGGTGAATTGACTGCAGAGTCTTCTCACTTACAGTCCATTGTTTGAAAGTTTGTGTCATAAACGTATTGATCCTGCCTCATGCTCCCAAACAGAATCTCGATGCTGAAGCACTCCTTTAATCAAAAGTAAATTATGTACAGGCCACGTAGGTCAGCTCAGCCAGCCTCACAAAAAAGGCAATCCATCATTTATTCGTAAATGTCAGTGAAATCTGGGGATCAATATGTGCGCCAATGTGGATTATGTTTATTATTTTTCTGTAAATATCAATGCCAAGAAATAGTTTGAGGGAACACGCGGGTGCCATGGGAAATCAAAACCTGACCTGGGGTATGCAGTTGAATGGTGGAATCTTTCCACATGGATTTGATCTGTCTTTTTGGAACACCTTTGCAGGTGAAAGCTGGGCCATCCCTGGTCTCACAGGAAATAGAAAATAAAGAACAGTTCTTAGAGTATCCAACGTGACTGAGAAAGTTCCAGAATGGATTTAATCTACAATGATACTGAAATAGCTTCTCTTGATACATTCTGAAGACTGAGTTTCCACATAGCATAACTAAATGATCATCCCCAGGATCCCAGAAGCCAAAAAGCAAAGGACTCTGTAGTGCTTCCCCAACTCTCTCCTGACTGTCCAGATCAGCACAGCCACTTATGGGATGTCACACATGGTACAGACAGCCTGTAAGTAGCAAGCAATTGTTTGAGAGGAAGATTCTCGTTTCAGACTGCCTGTGAATTTCTTCCATTAATGCTAGAAGGAAAAGAGAGCCTTGGAGGTTTGAGACACTGGAAAATAATCAGAATGTAACTTAAGAAAGACAAACAATAAAATTTGAATAAACAATGTTAGTAACATTAGAGATCAGAGGCAGAGAGGACCTTTGTGAGGCCCAGGCTTAATGAGTAGACTGGTAGAAAGATCACAAATTTTGGTATCGGAAACACCAGGGCTTAAAATTTTCACTGTGTTATTACCAGCTATATAAACTTGAGTGACTTATAGTATCTTTCTGAGCCTCAGTGTCCTGCTTTATCAAATGAGGTGAGTCAGAGCAGAGCAGCTGCTTCCATCAGGATGGGCTAGATTATGCTGCAACAAACCATTTCCAAACTCTCTGTGGCTTAGTTTAAAAAATGTTTTGTTGTTGTTTTTCTGGTTTGGGGGTGTTTTTGTTATTTTGAGACAGGGTCTTGCTATGTAGCCCAGGCTGGCCTTGAAGTTGAGATCTTCCTGCTTCAGCCTCTCTAGTGCTGGGATCACAGACATGCACACACCCTGCTAAAAATGATTTCATTTTCTCTCATGCCTCTCTCCCATCCTGGGTGAAGATGTGAGACACTCTGTGAATCATGTACTTGCTTATCCTTTCAAACAGATCATGCTTTTATGTTAAGGGGTTTAGAAAATATGATCTTACACTCTGCTCAGAAAGAGGAGAATTGGGTGTTACTTAGCAAATAGCACTGATAGCTCATGCAGAACTCAGGGCTTGGGGGCAAATTAGAAGCATATTAATATGAAACAGGGTGTCAGGGCATGACAGGAGGTCACTTAATGATGTCTGCTGACAGTGAGTCAATCTTTTGATATCAGACTTTGAAGGTTGGATTTGATCTGAGAGACAGCGTAATGTCATTGTAGATGTGAAGGAGGATGACTAGATAGTGAGCTTTTAAGATTAATTTCAAATATGAGGAGTTGAAAGCCTTGAGATGCTCCTGGAGGTGGTGCTAATGGCCTAGGAATGGGGTTATGGGGACAGTGGATACCCACTGATACACTTGGGTCTTTCATTCTTGCTGGATGGAGTGAAAACCTTGGGAAGGGGTATAATTGGAAAAGCCAATGTAAGTTGTGGCAAATGACATACTGAATATCCAGTGTACTTTGAAGCCATAGGCACTGCTTTCTCCCTGCTAAAGACTTCTTTCTCTTTGCACTTCAATGGAGACTTGTGATTATGCCATTCTGGATTAAGTAATATGAGACTCAAGATCTAGGCCTATTATTCAAACTGTCTCTGTGACCTTGATAAAGTCATTGTGTTTCCACTCTAGGCTTCAAGAGACTCATTTGTAAAACACAAGAGTTAAAGTCCATCATCTCTGAGGTCTCTTTCAACATCAGGTTTGCAGTTTCCTTAAGAATGTGGACCATGGGGCTCATGGTTACTCTCCTGTGTGCAAGCTAACTCTAATGAAAGATGGTTTTAGAATATTTGGTTTGGTCTGCCCATTCTTCTGCTTTACAAGGTCTATTTTTTTCCCCATCCAATGAAGGACTAGAAATGAAAAACAGAAAACAACCAGGATGTATGTAATTTATGGGGTTTATTTTAACATACTTGGAAGAGTTAAGAGAGGGGAACTCAACTCATACTTTTCATTTTCATGTTTGGGAAGATCCCTGCAAGCCCTTTACTGGGAGCACTTTAGTGGGATCCCCTCAAGTTTGGTTAGTGTGACAAAGGTAGCAATGGGAGTTCACTTGTATACATGGTGTGACCATAGCAGAAAAGCTCTGTAATAGAGCAGGGATATTTGTCTTGTTTTCTGCTGAATCCCCATAACTGAAAATAGTGGATGATATAAACAAGTATCCCACAAATATCTGTGGAACAAATGCATACATTATGGAGGGAAAACTAATTACACAAGAGCCCTCCATTCATGCCCATTTCCAATCTCAAGCTTGTAAATCAAAGTTCTTTGTCTTATGTTTGTCGTCATGTTCCCTTCTCCATCCTTCAACTGAAAAAGCAAAGCACTTAATCCATGCTTAATCCCAGTGCAGGTCCTCAGTGAGACATGTACTAATCTGCTACTCGCCAGTTAGTGACCAAACTTGCAAATCAACTCCTGCTGAGTGATCTTTGCCAAAAAAGTGGAAGGTTTGACCTCTTCATTCTATGGATTTGGGGAGGAAAGAGCTGGAAAAATATCTTTCCCTGCCCTCTTCTGTTGAGAAAAAAAAGTTATTGATGGGTCACAAAAGAACAGTACATATTCTCACCTCAGACGAGTTATCAAAAGAAATGACAAGGTGTTTTCAGAGACTATTTAGCTTTATGTTTAAGGTTGATTTTGAGACTAGACTGGCTGGTATGAATCCCAGCACAGTCCATATTCATCCCGAGAACATCCAAGTTATTCTGTTTTCTTCATTTCAATTCTCTCATCTCCAATGTGGATAGAAATAATCATAACACCTCAAGGCAATCTATGAAACAAAGTCAATGATAGTTACTTATTCAGTTATTTATTAAACAAATATTTATCCAGTGACACCAATGTTCCAAACATGATTCTAGTCTCCTGGATACAGCAATTAGCAAAGCAGATGCAATTCTCTGCCCTTATTCTGCTTACCTCTTACTGCTCAATAAACATTAGCTATCATTGTTGTTATTAATGTTATACTACACACAAGTATTCCAGGACCTTCATCTATATTAAGTCTTTTTTCCCTAATCGATGACATCAGAGAATTGGCAATGGTATTCACTAAATAACCCAGAGTACAGAGCCTTGAATTAGTGTCTGGGCAGAGGGGAGGAGGAGGGAATACAGACTAAAGACTTAGACTCAGTCTCAGCCTTAAAGGTCATATGAAAGAGCAAATAGGACAAAAGGACTCTTGAATTGAAGAAGCATGCATAAATGAAATGCACCACCCTTTCTTATATCTTCTCCATTACCTCTCAGTGATAATAAAAGCACAAATTTTCATCAGTGTCTATTGTGATCTGTTCAGAAGAGCCACCAAACCATTGTGATAGATTCAGGATGAGGAAACCATCAGCATTACCTGCTTCTTGGGAGCCATGGGGGTATGCTCCTTAGATTGACAGGGGTTCTTGCCAAGTACCCTGACAAGGCAACAGCAGGTAAACGTCAGTGTTAGGTATCTGACAACTCATGTCACCTTGTGATTTCACAGAGTTGTCTCTGAAGGTGACTTCAGTTATTCCCTTACTCAAGTCTTGTTTTTAAAGAGAAGGAAACGAAAGCAAAGAGGACATGTGACTTTACCCAAGATGCTGCAACGGATGTGTGAACACTGACCCCAGAACCTCCTTGTACCATTGTCAGTGTAGTGCTCTTTCCATAACCTCTTGTCTCCCTTTGTCTAAGTTTGATTGAAAACTCTTAGAGCTAGTAATGTCTTTGCAACATTGCTTGGTTCCCATTGTGGGGAAACTGAGGAGGATGTTCTTTATAAAGAGGTACTGGCTGGGACATTAGATAAATGTCCAGTTACGGGAAAAGGGGGGGTTTGCAGGTGTTTTTCCTCACACTGTTCTCTTTCCAAAGTTCAGATAAAGCTGCTACTTTTCTTCTCTCAGATGCCTCAAAATTGCTCAAGAGTATTTCTGGGCAGATACGATAGAACCTGATGTAAATCCACCCAGATATGGTTGAGAGGAACTGAGAAAAGGCAAGAGAGGATGATGTATTTAATTTATGAATATTTCTCCAATTCAAGATCCCTTTGACTGCCGCAAAGGACTTCTGTCACTGTGGAAGAGATGGGTACACCAAATTTCCTCAATATTGACTAAATCCCTTTCTTTGATGTTTTTCATCTCTAAAAGGATCCTGATTCACTTGGGAGAGGGGAAAGCAGAGAAGAGATTTTTAAGGGATCTGCCACCTAGTGGCACTATGATGAACAGCATTCTTCCTCAAAGCAGGCCAGTTGCTAAGGACAGCAGCTGCAGCCGTTTATCTCTGCTCTGACGAAATGGCAGGAAGAATCATAGAATGTTTATATTGAGAGTAACCTCCAGAGATTTTCTGTCAAGACATGTGCCTCCAGCCAGCATGTATGATATGTCTTATGCTTATAGTGTTGTATAAAACACCTTTACAAATATTATCACATTTTAATTCTCACATCAGTCCTGTGAATTTTGCTATAATCATTATTTCCATTTTAAAGATGAGGTAATGATCAGTCACAACTTGGAGTTCTTGAACAAAATTACTCAGCCAGCGAGTGATGAAGAAGGAACAACAGTCCAGACCTTACGCACATACCTTCTCACTCAAAGTCAACTGCTTACTGACTCCAGGAAAACGCATGGACAGTTAGAGATTTAAAAGAGACTAGGTTGTCCCAGTTTTACATTTCAATCATCACACAAAGATTGAGTCATTGTTTAGAGCTGGTTTTGCATCAATAAGTTTGAATTAAGAGAGAGTTTCTTCTACCTACAAATTCATCTCCAAATTCTTCTCTTAAGAAATGAACAAATCAAATACTCTTAGCCAGGAGTGAGGTAGACTTGACTTGGATTAGCTGTGGTGAGGAGGGGGCTGCTATGCCCATATGGCCATGGACAATAGGGCTGTCCAGGAATACGGAAGAGACTGCTGGTTGTACCAGAAGAGGACTTGTAAGAGGAAATTAAGTCGGATATAACCCTGATGTGAAATCACTGGGCACATCTCAGGTCCCTGGTTTAAATATTCAGCAGTCTTCAGGGAAAAACCAAATTAGTAAATATCATCATTTGACAGTAGAATGAAAAAAAAAGTGTTTGAAAAGTACAAAAGGGTTCTATGCCATCCACTCAGTCAGATTCTCTACAGAGGTGTCAGATTCTCACGGGGAGAGAATGAATTCTTATTGCACCGATCACCCCTCACCTACTCTTGCCCTAGACTGATCCATCTGCCACCCCCCTCACTACATCTCCCAGTACATGGACACTGGAGGACAGCAGTCCTTAGCAGCCTATTCAACTCCAGGACTGTCTCTGGCAGAGAAACAATCCTGCATGCTTTGATTCTTTTAGAACGGAGGCATTGATAATGAAGGTCTTGACTTGTGTGCTGAAATAGTGAGCGAGGGACATGTTTGCTTTTTCTGGCTGTTACTTGTTAAGGAAAAAAACAGATTTATAAGGGAAAAAAAAAGCCATCTCTGTGTTGCTCAGAGTTAGGGCTGGACAGGAAGGCTTCTGACATCAAGCTGGATAAGAGCGTGACTCTCTGAGCACCCACACAGTCTCTTTCCTCAGCTCTCTGCAATCAATACCCAGGGCTTTTTCACATGGTTATAGGGAAGGGATATACTTTCACCTCAAGGAAAAGAAAAAGTGCTGCCAAACAAATCTTAAAAAAGGAAATCAAGCCAGATGTAACCCCTGAAGACACCTCAAGAAGTCCAAGGGAACAGTAGAAACAGGCTCTCCTGGAGTGTTTGAGGTGATGAGGTAAACTGATTAAAATGTGCAGGGTATAAAACTCCATTTTTTTGTGCCTCCATCTGTTTATACCCCATGGCAATGTCAGAGAACCACTTCTGGGGTCCCAATCTAACCCAGAGTCCATGGGTAAAAGCTCATGCACTGAGTGTAGCTCACACACAGGAGATTTCTGGGCAATTCCCTGCACTTTCCATTTCCCAGTTACTTCATTTTCTTCACAGAATTCCGGAAGTCTGGTAGGAGTTTCCACTATCTAGAGACAGACCGAAGTAGGAAATGTTAAGGGGAATGAAAAGACAAAAGAGTTCTTCATCTTTCTTGTTGCACTGGTCTTCAACACACCAGAAGAATGACAGAGTTCCTTCCTCTGACAGATCTCCCCATTGAACTCTGAGGAAAAGTGTCCAGAGTTGATTAACAGACAAAGGTGAGCTGTTGGATAGGGTAGACATCAGATTTCAAGACACCAAGCTTATGTGTACAATGCTTTGCTAACAATAACACCAAGAGAACCACCAATAATAGTAATTAATAATAATAATGATGTCAAACATTCATTCAGAACTTAAAGGATTTACTATGAGCCAGGCATCATTGTAGGTCTTAAGAATTATCAGTAAATAAGGCAATAGATATTTCTGCATTCATGGAACCATTGCAATTCTCAAAAGCTTTTGCCTAAGCATTTATTATTAAAGGCTTGCGAGACCCCTAAAATAACTGAGGTTCAAACTTCCTGTTTTTATTTAGAGTGAAACTTATTTATTCTGCTCTTCATATCATAAAACATTTCTCTCCATCTCCAAGGGAGATGGATAGACAGGCCCACCCAGTCCATAATGTCTTTCTTGATTTTCTTTGCCAAATATTTATGCCAGCACATTGATCTTATTTATTCTGTTGGCAGTTTGGTGTTGTGGAAAGATGAAAGGATCTGGAATGAACCTGAGTTCAAATCCATTCTCCATCACTCACCAGGTTGTTAACCCTGGTCAACTTCCTCATAAGAAAATTGGCATAATAAGGGTGTAATTACAAGTCCATAAGACCATACTTAGGAAAGTGCTTTGTTGATGGTATTGTGCTTTTCTGCAGATGAGGCGTAAAGATGTGCCATGATTCCAAGGGCAGCAAAAGTAACCCAGTGGAATTCTACCTGTGCCATAAACTTATAATAATAATAAATTCTAAACTCAGTTGTTGAGTAAAATATGTTTTCTGTACTGAATAGAAAGGAGATGGGGATGGAAACCAATTCTTCAATGGACAAATGAAAATAGAAAGGTCAATGTGATAAATAGAATTATCTATTTAGACTTAGTAAAGAAAGAGAAGCCTCCATATCAAAGTAGTGGTATCAAAACTTCCTTATCATCCCCAGGAAGCCCAGGTTTCTGAGAGAATTCATGTGGCCATTTAATTCATCCCTCTGCCCCAAGACAGGATAACCCTGGAGATATTAGATAGCTCCTGAGTAGTTGTCAATGATGATTTAGCATCACTGTTGGATTCTTCAGAGCAACAGACAAAGAAAATCTTAGAAACTTGGTTCAACTTCTTCATTTCTTCAGTCAATGCACTAGAATAAGCAAAAAATCATGCACAATCATTAATAGGCAACTTGCTCTTAAAGGACATTTCTAACCCAGACCGTAAGGTTCCCTCCTTACAGAAATGGCCTGAGACTAGAATTCTTCCCCAAGGAAGCCTGTTACACAAAAGAAGCTTGTGCCTTCTAACAAAGCTGCCCTGTCAGGATGGAAGTCTGGGGTGCAGACATCTCTTCCATAGAAGAGAAAAATGATATGAGAGCAGCTTGGATGGGAACAATATTTCAGGCATGGCTAGCTGTTAAAAATGAGCTAATTCAGAAGAGGCACATTTAAATAAATATAATGCAAAGGCATAATGGCACAAGATAATAGTTTTGAATGGGGAATTCTAATGACTTCAAGTGCATTTCACAGGGCAATTAATACACATGGCAATGCTGCAGCATTCAGCAAAAGGGGAGGGAAAAAACAGAGTCTGGAGCAAAAAGAAAGGGAGATGATGGCAAATGATAAAAATAGGATTTGATTTTCTTTGCAGAAGGAGTAATGCTTACAAATATAATAAAGAGGAAAAATAAGTGTGTCAGGTTTTATAATTCAACTTGTAAAATTCAGAATGATTAGTTTTTGAAGAGGGCAATTAGTCCACTTTTGCATATTCATGGAGATTTAATGAAATGCGGTTGGTCTGTCTTCATTCTTTTCTGGTTACCCTCTTCTTTACCCTTCCCCCACCAACAACTAAAAATATATTGGATTCCCATCGAACTGGAACCTCTTTCCATTTGATTCATGGAGGAGGTTCTCTGTTGATTGGTAGGTGCAAATGCCCAGGGTTATCTCTAAGAAATTACTTATTTTAATAAATACACTGCCATAAATTATGTGAGGCATGCGACTCTTCAGGAACTGATGAAAGGGATTTTTGATGACAGCAAAGAGGGAGATTACATGGAGCAAGAGGTTGACTCCCTGAGACAAAGGGACACCTTACTTGCCTAATTCTTTTTCATTGTAGTTGAGTGGTGGTGGTGGTGGGGGATGTTCTTTTCAGGAGAAAAAGAGAGGAAACAGAGTAAGGGAGTAAAAGAGCAACAGAGAGAAAGAGAAGGGAGGGTGAGTGGAAGGAAGGAAGGAAGGGAGGAAGAAAAGGAAGGAAGAAGGCAGCAAGGAAGGAAAGGAGGGAGAAACAAGCAAGAATAGAAGAGAAAAGGGACAGAGGAATAACAGAAAGGAAAGAAAGAACAGCTGAAGTTTGGTGAAAACCTAGAGGAAAATTTTAAGGCAGTCAGAAATATATTTTTCTTTCCCTTTTTGTTTATATGCCTTTCAAGTGCTGCCTAGAGCAAACAGAACTAGGAACCAATGAACAAACAACTCCAAAAGCCACACACAGTCAAAAACCACCTCAGCACAGAAGAGAGAGACCCTGATGGCCCTATTGTGGTTTCATGTGCATGTGTGTGCATGAATGTGTGTGTGTGTGTGTGTGTGTGTTTTAACTTAATTATTTCCCTAATGTTTTATGCCAAGATT
Organism: Castor canadensis; assembly: GCF_047511655.1. NCBI lineage: Eukaryota > Metazoa > Chordata > Mammalia > Rodentia > Castoridae > Castor > Castor canadensis. The sequence continues at coordinate 124,254,422 of NC_133396.1, forward strand.
CTCCTCAGTCAGTTTCCAAATCCCCAGCCCTCTGACATTGCATTGATTATTAACTCCAATTCTCTACCTTTGCAAATGCTTTGATTTAACATGTATCTTCACCTCCCATTATCACTATCACACACATAACATACCTCAAATAGAGGCAGAAAAAGAGAAGTGACAGTTTTAGTTCCTCTTGCATGCAAGAACATTTACAGATTTTTGTGGACGCAAGAATTTGCCCATGAAAACTTAAGGCTGAGAGAAGTTAATTGTTCAAGGTCACAGGGTTAGTAGGAGGTAGAGCTAGATTCTGAGTTCAGGGTTATCTGATTCCAAATCCCATACTCCCTGTACCTTTGTCTTCCCAGCTACTTGGTTCTGAGTACTATTAAGGATAAGTTTCTACTCTTTTTGTAAGGGAAAATTGTTTTTGATTTCCCCTGAAAGGAAAGGAAAATTGGACCATTTTCCTCTCCTTTCATCATTCCTGATGGTCCTTCCATTTGAATTGACCTATTAGCATAACACTGCCCAGCTCCCTTCTTGGCCCTTTCTCTTTGGTCTCTTCCTGCCTATACAGAATGAATCACAGGAGCTTTCCCTATGGAGAAGGTACTCTACTTCCATAATAGTCTAAGTCTACAAAAATAAGTCTATTTTTTCAAAGCTGGGGATGGAACCCAAGGTCTTGTACATACTAGGCAAACTCTCTATCACTGAGTTACACCATAGCCCTGTGTACTTAGTTCTAAGTTTCTGTCTTATAAGATCTATGTTATAGTTTTCAACAATTCTATAACAAACAATAAAACTGGTGTTTTGGACTCCACTTACTTGTCTCTAATCAATTGCTTCAAAACATAGGTAAAGAAAAGAATTATTACTATTGGATCAACTTCATCATTTGTCTTTATCGAGGCCTCCTCTGACCCATCTTTCTAACTTCATTTTGGGCTATTTCATCTAGAGGCTATGGGTGTGTTTGTGTGTTGAGGGGCAGTGGTGCCCTTATCATTCAATTACCCGATACTCAAAGTACTCATGGGGAGGATCCAGGACCTGAATTGGGAATTTTCAAAACCTGAGATTAGGTTATAGGTAAGTGAGTATGAGGCCCTGAAAATGAAATTAAATTTTATGTGAGTACATAGCTCTAATCAGATACTCAAAGGGTCTCCTAAAAGGAAACCACTACCTTGAAAGTCATAGTAATTGGCACCAGTATGGAAATAAAATCTTTAAGATGAGCTTCTACAGTTTTGCCCCAAGTGACAATGACTGCTTCTCCATGCTTTAATTACTGAGAAATTCTGATCTAATGATCACAACTATAGATGGGAAATTTACTTCAGTTCAGAAAGCACAAATTTCTCTCATCTGTAAATCTGTTGAAAGTTCTTTCTACCTTCAGGTGAAGAGTATAAAAGTAAAGCCTTGAAACTCTGCCCCGTTCCCTCCCCTCTGGGTTTCCTGTCCATTGCCTATGACTGTTCCTTTTTCCTCTTAACACACATGCATCCCCACCCTGGAGCTAAGCATCATTTCCCTTCTTTGAGACCCATTAGGCAACACCCTGTAGAGAACTTGAGCTCTCCAAAGATGGCCCCATGCTGCCCTTGAGAGGAAACTAGCCTTCGCAGTGCATGGCCATTTAATTCATAAATAAATATTACATGTGTTACCAGGCAGTTCGTTAGCCAGTTGTTATGGCAATCAGCATTTCAGTCAATTAAAAACCTTTCCCAAGGCTTTGCAATGTGTCACCTGTAGAAAAATGAAATGCCTGAAGACCATGCAGATATTCTTGCATGCAAAAGACACCTCTGCTTTGGGAGAAGAGAAGCTGGAGAGGGACGGAATGGGGAAACAGAGAAGAGGGAAGGAGGCAGGGGTGAATCAATGAGGCTCAGATGCCAGAATGGAGAGAAAAGATGTTGGGAGAGGAAGACGTTTTCATTCAGTCCTACTTGTACATGGAGAGCTCTTTCAGCACTGGAGAGGCTATTTTATGTATTTTTTGTATTTTATGTATTTTTTGTATTTTATGTATTTTTTGTATTTTATGCATTTTATGTATTTTTGTATTTTATGCATTTTTTGCATTTTATGTATTTTTTGTATTTTTTGCATTTTATGTATTTTTTGTATTTTATGTATTTTATGTATTTTTTGTATTTTTTGTATTTTTTGTATTTTATGTATTTTATGTATTTTTTGTATTTTATGTATTTTATGTATTTTATGTATTTTTTGTATTTTATGTATTTTTTGTATTTTTTGTATTTTATGTATTTTTTGTATTTTATGTATTTTATGTATTTTTTGTATTTTATGTATTTTTTGTATTTTTTGTGTTTTATGTATTTTATGTATTTTTTGTATTTTTTGTATTTTTTGTATTTTATGTATTTTTTGTATTTTTTGGCAAAGAAGAGGAGGTAGAATCCTCAAAGAACGTGATCGTGTCTTGTTGATTTTGTGATTTCACTCCTTATCCTACAGCCTGGCATATAGTATATTGTAGTTTATAGTGATAAAATAGTCCAGTAATCATCATCACAATAAGTTACAATAAATGGGATAGGGAAGGTGGCTCACACACGTAATCCCAGCAACTTGGGAGGCAGACATTGGGAGAATTTCGGTTGGCGTCCAGCCCAAACAAAAAGTTAGCAATTTTCAATCTTAGCCAATAGCCTGTACATGATGGCATATGCCTGTCATCCCAGCTATGTGGGAGGCTTAACTAGGAAGATCACTGTCCAGGCCTACCCAGGCAAACACACGAGACCCTATTACCTTGTATGAAAAATAACTAAAGCAAAATGGGTTCGGGGGCAGGGGGCATGGCTCAAATAGTAGAGTAATTGCCTAGCAAACACAAGACTCTAAGTTCAAACCCCAATATCACCAAAAAAATAATAACAATAAATGTAGAATAATATAATTCTCTTGTTCTATTACACAAACCAAGAACATTCACATTCCTGTTGCTGTGGCAGGGTCAGGAGAACCTGATTGGCTCTGTTCTCACCTGTGACCAGGAGAAGTGGTCAGAAGCAAACCTGTGGCTGAGAAAGAGGCAGTGCAAGAAGAAACCACAGATTGGACTTTTGTGTGCTGCCCAGCTGCTCAAACATCTGTGCATGGCCATTCTTTCTCTTCCACTGAATTCATCTGTTTAGTTTTATATTGACAGTACTAGAGATTAAACTCAGGGCCTTGCACTTGCTAGAAAAGCACTCTACCACAACCCTAGTCCTTTCATTTAGAGGGTTGTTTTTTTTTCAGATGGGTCTCACACTTTTGCTCAGAGCATCCTCATATCACAATCGTCCTACCACTACCTCCCAAGTGGCTGGAACCCCAAGTATATATCACCATGCCTGGCTTGTTTTTGAAATAGGGTCTTGCTAACTTTTTGTCCAGGGTGGCTTTGGACTGCAATCCTCCTATATTTGCTTCCTGAATAGCTATGATTATAGGCATGCAAAACAAAGCATGGAAAGAGGTGGCCTTCTCCTACTGAATTTAATCCCCTTTAGGGCCACAATTAAGTACCACAAACAATAGGAGTGTGGCTGAGGTTGACCTGAATGGGTACTAGCCAAGAGCAAGTATCAGAGATTAGACTTAGAATAGGAAAATCAAAGCCAGAGGATTTCTCCCCAAGGTGCTAGGGGATGAGGAGGACCAGAGGCAGGAGGCAAAGCAACGTCTGCAGGAGGCAAGGCAAAGTCTGTAGAGAATGACAGGATCTACCAGGAGGGTGTGAAGGATGACAGACAGCAAGGGGAACCTCGTTCAGAAAGTATTCTGAGCTAAGAGAATCAGATGAGAGAGAAAGCAATCACACAAAGAAGATAAAGTCTGTGTTGCACTCATCTCTGTATCCCCATGATCGTGTACACTACTTGCTTCATGGGAAGTACTCAGCCAAAGCTGAATGAATAGACAGTCATTGCTTCTATCATCATAGTGTACAACAACCAAATTATACATATAGATGCCTGAGACATTTGAAGTTCTGAAGTCTATTTTGGGCTTCTTCATTTCCTCCCTGGAGATCCCTTTTCCAATTATACTACCCAAATCCAAGATTTCCCTTCATTTTTAGTCTTTGATTTAAGGCATTTCCCAGGAAAGTGGACTCCCTCAATACCAGGAGTCAAATGCTTTTCAGGGCCCAGTCCAGGGGACAGAGGAGGGTCTGAGATTCCTATCTCACTGGCTGCCAAGAGGTCTGGCTGTGCTCCCAGCAGTGCATGAGCCCCTTTGTCCATCCCTTCTTCCTCTTTCTTCACAAAGCTGTCTGGACCCCTCCACATGGAAATCTGCTGCCTGCAAAATTATACTGATAAAGTGCAGGGAAAGGAAGCACAAAAAATATTTCCCTAGACAATCGGAGCAGATTATTTTAATGAGGGTTTGAAAATGGGAAACAAATGACACTAAATTAGCTTATCTCCCATTCGTCAACAGTGTTGGTGAAGACGCTAAGCCTTTGCCTGACTCAGCAGTGGAGGAGACAAGGCGGCTGCCTCTGGCTTCTGGAAGGCCCCACACATCTTTCACAGAGCCGCCCTTCAACACAGCTCAGCAGTCACCATTCAAACTGCTTCAAGGCTGCTGCTGCCCATTATTATGAGCTAGCCCATGCCTGCTTGAAATTTCCTCTGGCTACAAGCACAAATCGCTTGAGAGAAAGGTGGTCCCAGAATCCACTTGTGACTCAGAGAAAGGTAAATGACAGAACCAGGCTACTCATATTTCCTACCCTCTTAAATCTGGATGCATCCCATCAAAACACAGAAAATAAGCAGTTTCTGTACCTCCCTGTCGGGCATGTGTCTCCCCTCTGTACTCACCAGTTTTGTCTACCGGCTATTCCTGGGTATTGTCAATGGAAGTCATTGGCTGGGCTCCGGTAGACTGTCGCTCCACAACTCATAATGGAGAATAATACAATAATAACACTTCCATGTGCAGCTGGATGGAAGATGCTGCGTTCTAAGAAGCTGGGCCTTGGGTCAGAGAAGCGAACAGAAAAGAACTACAATAGATTATTACATTAAGCAAAACGAAATTGTTTCCCCGCTGGAAGGAAGGAAAGTCATTAACTCTGAGGGTCCAGTTATCAGAGAAAATGATATCACATCTGCAGTGTGTTTTGGATTGCAATTTAAGAAGGAAAATTGGAAGGGAATTTGATGTGGAGTGAAAGGTGTTGGATTGACAGCTCAAGGAATTGAAACATGCTGCTTCTTTGCCTGCCTCTTGGTCTCTGTCTCTCTTTTAGTCTTTGGGTCTCATCTCACCTACTCTGATATTCTTTCCTCCTCCTCCAAAGGAGGCAACATAGAGAAGATACCGAGGTAAATTTAATCCCTTTCTATTGTAAAACCTTGGAGGTACTCAGCTTTCAAATTCATACCCATAATTGACTTTGGCTCTTAGGTTATAGTGAAATCCCAGGACCTACTAAACTTTTGGCTGCTTGATTTTGCTACTTTGGGGATCATCATGTTAGAATAGTTTGATTAGAAGGATGAAGCTAGCACTGGAAACAATGAAGTGCTCATGACAGAAGTAAATAACTTGGGGTTAATCATTCAACTAAATTTTTTTGCTGAGTGCTTACCATGTGCAGAACACTGGATCCCATGACAGAAGAGACATAAATATAAACATTACTTAAACATCCTCTCAGGAGAATCCTAATCTAGATTGGTAAATAAAAGATACACATTACATAATCAGAAATATCTGGCCGTCAATGGTCACAGTCACTGAAGAAACTGTCTTTTTGTTATCTTTTTTTCATCCTCAGTCCAATCCTAGTCCATCTATATCCATCTTGGGAATAAGCCATCAGTAATATTAGTCTATTTTAACTAAATGTTTAAACTAAATACTTACTGTGCAGAGGTCTATTAACTTATAGGTTAGTATAACTACATTGTCCAGCTGGTTAGACAAATTTAGAGCTGAGCTCACTGACTTAGCACCACACATTCATTCCTCCCTAGCACAGAGCATTTTGTTGCCTGGATTTTGAGAAGAAAACTTAGCTTTCTTATTCCACTATGATGTTTTAGTTAGGCAATAGGCTAACCTATTAAAACCTTAAATGCACTGGATTTCATACAGCAGACATTAAGACATTAACTAAGTGGGTAGTACAGAGTAGACAGGCAACTCTGCTCCAGAGTTATGCAGGGACTTAGGCTGGTTGCTCAGTGCTTTCATCATCAACAGGAGGCTCTGTATTAGCTGCCAAGTATCTACTCCAGATGTCACCATGTCTCAGTAGTGGAGCAGGGGAAAGAGAGAGCAAACAAAAAGTTGTTATATTTAAAATCCTGGTTCAGATGCTGCATGCATCACTCCCACAGTGTTGTCCAAAACTTAGAAACATGGGCATATCTAGATGCAAAGGAAACTGAAAAAATAAGGGCATACCAAGGAATTCATGTTCCCATGTAAAACTTTGGGATTCTGCATTAGCTTTTCATCACTATGACAAATACCTGAAAGAATAACTTAAATGAAGGAAACATTTATTTTGGCTCATGGTTTCAGAGGTTTAGTCAATCATGGTTGGGAAGGCATGGTGGAGTTGAGCAAGTCATGTCATGGTGGCCAGGTAGAAGAAAGGAGAGAGAGAGAGAGAGAATAAGAACAGCAAGCTTTCTCCTCTTTCTCCTTTTATTTCACCCAAGCATTCAGTCTATGAGATGGTGCTGCCCACATTCATGGTGGATATTTCTCCATTAGTTAATCCTCTGTGGAAATGTCCACCCAGACACACCCAGAAGTATGCTTTAGTAATTTCCAAGGTGTTTTTCAATCCAATTAAGTAGACAATAAAGATTAAATATCATGGATTCTTGTACTAAAAAGAAAAAAATGGAGAAGGAATACAGTGAGAAAATTAGCTCTCTCTTCCATGCTATTCTCTATTATACTCCACTAGCCAAAACCCTCTATCTCTATTATCTTTGATAGTAGGAATTAGCTACTATTCATTCCCCATGCCACTCCCATTGTCTCTAGTCTTCTGAGTCTTTACCCAGATAGAATGCTTCCTGACTTCTAATTTGTTTTTGAACCTTAAAATTGTACTGGAACTCTCAAAACTCTCCCTAAGTGTCTACTCTTTAACCATTTCACTGGCTAATCTTACTTTGGGATTTGTGTCATGTGTGGACACAAAAAGCATCAAAGAAATCTTGTTTCTGCAGTGTGGAAGCTTTTATTCTCTCCTCATCTTGGTCATTTCAAGACACTTAGAAAGTATCATACACTGGGTAGAGTCAGCAACACTTTTTTTTTTCCTTTTTCTTTTATTATTCATATGTGCATACAAGGCTTGGTTCATTTCTCCCCCCTGCCCCCACCCCCTCCCTTACCACCCACTCCGCCCCCTCCTCTCCCCACCACCCCCTCAATACCCAGCAGAAACTATTTTGCCCTTATTTCTAATTTTGTTGTAGAGAGAGTATAAGCAATAATAGGAAGGAACAAGGGTTTTTGCTGGTTGAGATAAGGATAGCTATACAGGGCATTGACTCACATTGATTTCCTGTGCGTGGGTGTTACCTTCTAGGTTAATTCTTCTTGAACTAACCTTTTCTCTAGTACCTGTTCCCCTTTTCCTATTGGCCTCAGTTGCTTTTAAGGTATCTGCTTTAGTTTCTCTGCGTTGAGGGCAACAAATGCTAGCTAGAGGTTAGCCTGGCCCAAAAGACCAAAAGTCGTATGTTCTCCCTCATATGTGGACATTAGATCAAGGGCAAACACAACAAGGGGATTGGACTATGAGCACATGATAAAAGCGAGAGCACACAAGGGAGGGGTGAGGATAGGTAAGCAACACTTTTTCTGATAATTCTGGAAGCTGAAAGTTTGGCTACCTTCTTGTTGAAATTCTACTTCCTGGTTTATATATGGCTGCCTCCTGAAGGGTAAAGATAGTGAGCAGGGGAAACCATCTAGAGTGTCTACTTATCAGGCACTAATGTCATTCAGGAGGGCTCCACCCCTGGACCTCATCACCTCGCAGTGGCCCTACCACCTAATACTATCACCTTAGGGGTCAGAATGTGGGGAAGACATACACATTCAGCCCATATCACTCAATTGTGTTTGCTCCCTGCTTGCTCCTTTGTTCTCACCAGGTCCCATCTCAGTCTTCACTTGGATCTTATTGCTAACTCATTAATTTTCTGAAAGCACTCTTCAACTTTCCTACTATTGACCTTGCACCCACCTCTGTTTCTATCTAAAGAGTCTCTTTCTCATAAAAATTATCATTTAATCTACATATTTACCCAATTATTCCTTTATCCAAAATCTAGGCACTGTGCCTACCCTGTGCAGCTCTATCCCAGCATGGAGAACACAGTGGCACAGTCTCGGCTGCTGTAAGCTTACTCTTTTTGGTGGAGACATGCAGCAAACAAATAACATTAAAATTTACTTATGGTTACAAGTTGTAAGTTGTAAAAATTCTTGAAAAAAAAAGAAAGAAAAGCAAACCTCCTGAAAGAAGAGAAAGGAAGACCCAATTATGTCTGGCATCAGTCTGGGGACATGGCATCACATCTAGAACCTAATGGAGGACAAGTTTGTCCAGGCAAAGGAGAGCACAGCCTTGGAGGCAGAACACCTCAAATGAGAAGCCCTAAGGTAGAAAAGAAGTGGTATAGGAAAAAATAAAATGTGACAGAAACAGGGGAGGTGGAGCAGGAGTTGATATGACTTCTAGAATACATAGAGCTCTCTGAAATGGACACTTACGGAAGGATTTGGATGGGTGTGATGACATGTTCTAACTGATATTTTAAAGTTCATTTTGCTATGGGTGAGAATGAATGAGAAGGTGGCAAGAATGGAAGCAAGAAAGTAATTAGAAAACTATTGTGCTTCCATGAAATAAATCTGGTCCATCCTTTGGAGACTTGATGGAGAGGATCAAGATGACTTTCTAGATCAGGCCTTGGGTAAAACTCACCCTCTGCCTTTGTTTTGTAAAGTTTTATTGGGACATGACTACTCCCATTCATTTCCAAATTGTTAATGGCCACTTTCTTGCTTGATTGGGCATGATAAATAATTGCAACAGAGACCATAGGCCTACAAAAGCTACTTAGTTACTTTCTGGCCCTTTATAGAAAACATTTTGCTGAGTCCTGCTCCAGACAATAGCCTCAAAGGGTATACAATGCATTGTACAACCTTGTCAGCTTACTTGCTCCATGTCTAGGTTTTTTTTTAAATCTTTTATTTGACATAACAGAAAAATCTCTCCCTTTCATTAGCTTAAGTCCAAAAAGGACTTAAGAAGAACATCCTATGAAACAAGGAAATACTGAATGAGTAGGAAGACAAACCTATGCTGAATTTTACAGGGTTAAAAGAAGCTACTGATTATGGAAAGAAATCATGCCCACTGCTATTTTCCCACAGGAAACATCTGAAATAATCCCTATACCTTCAGATCTCCTTATGGCTGCAGTGGATTGAGCTGAGTCCTGCCCGTCGAACTAACATTCTACCAAATTATTTCCTCACTCAACAAACATCATTCACAGCCTTATTATGCCTAAAAAGGCTTTTTAAAATAAAACTGTCTACAACAGTTTTAAGCGGAACAACTTTCTCACTACTCCCTTCTGTTTCCTCACACATTTCTCTCCTTTTCCCACAGAGAAAGTTTGTGTATCTAACCAGGTCCCTCCTCAGGAAGGCACATAAAGAACAGCTGGATACTGCAATCTCTGCCCTCAATATAGCCAAACGTAAACGATCCACTTTCTACAAATAATTTGACATTGAGGTATGCTTGATTTTGGCTCCTTGTTCAGAACATATGCCTCTAGACAAGATACCAGGTATTTTTCATTCAAGCTAGAATTCAGGACTAATCTTAAGCATTCTGCTTTAGCCTATCCTTCAGGTTATATCCTCTATAAGAGTATGGGGAGATTATCTGTCTTTCAGGCAAATAGCCACTGTGCTCCCACCCAAGGTGAGAGTCCATTTTAGTTCAGGAAAAATCACTCTAAATTGATTCAGAGGGAACCTAATGTGAGAAGAGGGCACAATTCCTTAGGTATCAAGGAGATGAACAAATCAAATGAATGGACAGAGATGGTATCATTCTGGCTAAATGGAAATACAGGAGCACCTGCCAAGAAGTGGTAAACTGGGGGATTAACTTGGAATCCAGATCACTGACTTCATGGGAGTGTGGCAAAATCAAACCCTACTCTACTTGGGCTTAATGTCTAAGGCTGGCATATCTACAAGGAGATCTTGTAAAAATACTAATTCTGATTCAATAGGTCTAGATAGGTCCGGAGATTCTGTATTTCTCAGGAAATATAAGCTCTAAGGTGATACCAATATTGCTTGTGCATGGATCACACACTGAGTAGCAAGACCACAGGGCTCAAGATTTTGAATGTAATATATATTATCTGTATCCATTTAGAGTCTAAATCATTCAGCAGTGTTCATGGGGAGTGATGATCTGTGACATTTCCAGAGTCTGGACTCAGAGAAGGAGCTACAAAAACCTAGGCAAAAAGGTCACATTCCCTACTGGACATGCTGGAGTTTTCTGAGAAGAACTATGCAGGGGATGCTGGCCTTATATACCCAGGTGAAAAGAGCTTAGCCAGACTGGCCATATCCAAGTCCTGACAAAGAAAAGGAGCATTTGAAAGCTCAACTCAGCATAGCATAGAAGCAAAGATCAGGACTTGGCTGTTGGGGAAACTGACAAGAAACATGGTTTCCTCACTCTGAACCTCTGTTTTTTCTTCTGCACAAATTTACTTGATGTGTTTTGGGAAGCACTAAATAAGATAATCCATGTTCTTTAGGTTCAAGTCCCCAAAAACAGACCTTTGGATGATGATTTATATGAAAGTGATTTATTTTTCAGTGCTCCCAGGCAAAACTGTCAGGGGAGAGGGAAAGTGGTACATACTAAGAGAGGAAACCAAGCAAGAATTGGATAGTAAGCCAAGTTCCATGAGAGTAACATGAGGGGATAGTGGGGAACAAATCACAGAACTTTAGTTGCCCCAAACCAGGAGCAGGGCATCTGGATTATTTATTCTCTCACACCCAACAGTCATTAAAGGCTGTCTCCAGGAGGACGTAAATTCCCCAACACTTTCAGCTCTCTGCACACACAGGAAAATCAAGTTCTGGAGACTGAACATAGCCTCTGATCAAGATTCAGGGGATGGTTGTGAGCAGAGGCACATTTGAAACTGTGTGCACAAGTGGTAACCAACAGAGGGATGTAGAGGGTATGAGAGGTGCTCTGACAGCATTCTCAATATCATGGAAAGACATGGTGGATGACAATTGTCAATCTTTGTGTAAAAATAGCACTACCTAAGAGAAAAAGAAGGAAAGGAGAAGAGGAATCAGCCATCCTGTGGAACACTAGACAGTACACCTAGAATGCTGCAGAGGATTCTGGAATTTGCAAGTGCAAAAAAAAAAAAAAAAAAAACACCACCGGAAAACTGGAATCCAGTTAGTGACCAGAAATGACCAGAAGTCCTGAAAGCCCACTGATTGATATTGACAGAGAAATGATATCATGAAAATTCCCTTTGGTCCAGGGATTCATAAACTCAAATTCAGCACTGAGAGTGTGTTTCTAGATGTGAAGGGCCATCCTTTGTTGCTTGTGGCTTATGGACTGAATAACCTTTCTGGGCTCCATTTTCTCATCTTTAAGACAAGATATCTTCTAGCTCTAAAAATTTATGTTTGACAAACCACTAAATACAAGATGAACACTCCATAAATACTAAGCTACATTCTGCACAATGCCACATCCCCAAAGGAAAGTATTTTTCTTCCTCTTTAAAAAGGTGTCACAGATCATGTATTTCTGTTTCTTGCATCTTTCCTTTGTGGATGTAAGTGGGACTCACCCAGCTGGCTGCTTGTATCCATGTTCCATAATCCTCCTAACAGGAATTGACTAGTCAATTTCTCTCTTTCTCTCTCTCTCTCTCTCTCTCTCTCTCTCTCTCTCTCCTTATACACACATATATGTATATGTATGTATGCATGCATATACATAATATAGTATATTATTTTATCCAGTAAAAACCACCAATGTATCTCCTTACTCTGATTTTGGAGATTATAGCTTTTACGCTGCAAGAGGTGGAATGGGAGGAAAACACAATTATGCTCAGGCAGGATTCTGATACTACTAATTATTCACCAAGATATGGATAAGACCATTTTTGTAAGCAATGGTTTGGCTCATTTAAAATTCCTTTGTTTTCATTTTTAGATGAAAGAAAAAGGAAGAAAGAAGAAAGTCAAAAGGATAAAAGAACAAAAGAAGCTCCCCGTAGTAAGACAGAATCTTTTGCCAGCACATTTAAGGATCTACATGGTGCCAAGTGCCAAGCAGAGAGAGAGAGGGGCTCTGCTTGCTGCATAGTGAATAAAATGCAAGAGGAAAAGAAGCGTGAGTCAAACCATACTTTCTAAGCCAAGTGACAAAACTTCAGATAATTTCAATCCTGCCTCATTTTGTAACAGAGTCAGGCATGAAAAGTTATCCAACTGCAATTGTGGTAAAATAGACTAGAATCAGACATGGCAGATCATTCCCAACACAGGGACTAGGGTAGGCAGACCCTTCTGTGGCCAGTAGATGATGACTCCTTGGGACAAAGAGTGTGATAGCAGACAACAGGTGGAAGCCCAGCCCATGAGATGTGCCAGTGAAGGGAACAAGAAGGTTCTGACAGCCAACTCTAGAACATCACAGGTAGAAGAAAGGCAATAATGCAGGTAGGTAGGAGGGTCTTGGCCATGTTGCTGGAGCTAAAAGTCAGGTCCTTGTCACTGAGTGAGCTTGGAAATTGTCACTGCTGTCATGGGTGGTAGCAGAAAGTGAAGGGGAATTAATCAGTAGAAAGGGTGTTGAATGGGAATCTGTCATGACTAAGTTCACAAACTAGGTGGCTTAAAACAACAGAAATTTATTCTCTCACAGTTCTGAAGGTCAAAAGTCTGAAATCAAGGTGTCAACAAGGTTTACTCTTTCTGGAACAATAAGGGAGAATCTGTTTCATAGATCTCCCCCTGGCTTCTAGTGAAGGATGACAGTCCTTGGTGTTACTTGCAGAGGCATCACTCCAACCTGCCTTGCTCATCCCATGGATTCTTCCAATGATTTTCTGTGGCTCTGTTCTTTCTTTACAGTAAAGACACTGGTCATTGAAGTAGAACCCACTCTAATTTAGGAGGACCTTACCTTAGCTTAATGATTACATCTCCAAAATCCCTGAGTTAGAGAAACAGAACCAACATGATTTATATATCCTACATAAATATATGTTTCATAATATAAATAACATAAACAATAAATATGTGCAAATATAATTTAAGAATTGCTCAAAAAATTTGGAGGCTGAGAGGTCCCAAAATCTGTATTTGTTAAGCTGGACATTCAGGAGAACAAATGTGCAGTCCAGTCTGAGTCAGAAGGCCTGAGATCCAGGAGTTCCAATGGGATAAGCCAGCACAGCCTTAAGATCCAAGGGGTGCGGATATTTCAGCTCACATCCAAAGGCTAGAAATGACCTATGTCCCAGCTCAAACTAGTAAGATAAGAGGAGTTCCTTTTTACCCAGAGGAGAACTTTTGTGCTATTTAGTCTTTCAGCTGATTATATGCAGGCTGTTCACATTGGGGAATGCAATCTACTTTGTGTACACAGATACACACACAAATATATGAAATTTATTATAGGAATTATCTCACATGATAGTGAAAGCAGCAGAGAAGTTTCACTATCTGCCATCTGCAAGCTGGAGAATCAGGAAAGCTAGTGGTATAAATCAGTTTATAGCCAAAGGCCTGAGAACCAGGAGCACCAATGTCTATGAACAAGAGAGGATGGATGCCCCAGCAACAATGATGATAGGTTCATTTCTTGCCTTTGCGTTCATTCTATAAGACAATATTAGATGATGTCCACCTGCACTCCTGAGGGTGTCTTCCTTGTTCAGTTTACTGATTGAAATGCCAATCTCTTCCAGAAGCACCTTTACAAACATAACCAGAAATAATGCTTTATGTGTCAAGTGGGCACATAAAATGAACCACCACCATTTCTATTTCTAAATAAGGTCTGAGGTTCTGAGTAGACATGACTTTGGGAGAGGCACACTATTCAAAACATTAAAATTACTCAAAGAGATCAGGGCTCCAGGAAACAGTATAGAAAACTCACGGTCTTGGGAACAAGATTGAACAAAGTAATTTATAACTATAACATATAAGAAAACTATGTTTTTAGAGCTCTAGAAACTATGTTTCTAAAGCTGATGATAAAAGCCAAGGAATGATGACTTCAGTACCACATTTTCAGGGAGGAATCTCACTGGTCAATTCACATGTCTGGTCTGAACCATGTTCCAGTTCCCACTCATGGGTCTTATTTAAATTAGCACACCTGTTCTTCCTCCCCAAGATTCTGGTTCAGCCTTAGGAAGGTATCGCCCCTTACCACCCACCTTTCCTCATGAGAGTCATTTTTGCACTGAGCTATTTTTCTAATCTGAGAATGCCAGATTGCAGAAGAATTTGAGATTCACTGTTTTCCTATAATTCCACTTATTGTATGTGGATACATTTGGAAATGCTGATATAGGCTTACATACCAGCCTTGGTGGAGTTTTCTCAGGTTATTTTGTATGTTACAAGATGCCTCTGAGATGCTGAGAAAGTGTGTACCTTAATAGAGAAACACGTGAAGACTCTTGTTGTCTGACTCAGAAAGGAATGCAAACTTGCCTGCTGAACAACTCTGACAAGTTATTTGTGCCACGACCACCAAATAAAGAGGAAAACAATCAGTAGAAAGGATTGAATTAGTAGCCTAGAGGTGAGAAAATATGAAATAGCCTGGTGGGGAAAAGCAGACACAGCCTCTCTGAGCAAGGAACGCTGAGGGCCAAATTCACATTGTTCAGACAAATCCAGAAACTCAGACAACTAAGTCCATTTGCAAAGCTAAAGACAGCAAATTCAGATGTCTAGAGTCCATGAGAGACAGACCATCTCTCAACAGATCATCAGCTGGAGGAGAGTACGTGGGGCTTTATTCAGGAAGTTTTCTTTTTGTCCATTTGATATGCATGCACTCTCTGGTAATCCAAGAACACACTGAACACCTACTACTTTGCCAAATCACAATTACATAACTTGTCCCTTTGTGATTTAATTTTCCCCTAGCAAGCTGGGTGGGCTAATGTTAGAAAAAACAAAACAAAAAGAAAGAAGACACAAAAGAAGACTGAAGACAGTGTGTATAACTTGATGTCACAAATAAGAAGTGGGACCATCAAGATATTAGCAACTCATTCTCCTCCATCTGGACATCTACCCTGTTCCCATCATTTCTATCCTACCTTTCTCTGAAAAGTTTTCAGCCCAGTTAGGAATAGTCACAAAGCACCTCTTACAGTTTATAAAACACACATAGTTACGTCACTTCAGCAGCCCTGTAATATAAGAATTACTGTAACCCCACTTCACAGAGGAAAAACTACACTGAGTCAGGACTAGAATGGAAGACTGCCTGTCCCACATTCTGTGCCATTTCCACAGACTAGTCTCCACCCCAGTAGACAGAAGAATAGGGAAAGAACTTCTGCATCTTAGAAGCAGGTGGACTGGCGGTGATTAGTTTTGACTCTGCCTGAAGGCAGAGCTCAGATAAAACTCTGAAGTGGGGACTGACAGCAAAGTTGTTGGACGAGGGGGGCATGAACTCTGACTCCCGTCTGCTTCCAAAGGCAGCAGGGCAACAAAAGTCAGGAATAGCTCTGCTGCCTTCATCACTTAATTAACTGAGTGTCACACTCCATTTGCTGTTGTCTAAGACACTTGCAATTGTGTAGCTTTCTTGGCTTTTCAATCCATGAAAGGCTCTTTCATCCCAGCTCCTCCAGCCCCTGGGGAGCTGGATAGGAAGGGAAGAAAGAGGTGTAACAGAACTCTATGAACACAGCTCTATATTGTGTTCCCCTGTGATCCCCTGGTTTCTATTGCTTTCTCGCCTGCTTCGGCTCCTGGACAGCTACCTGAATGGAACATTTGAAGGCTTCTTTTTAAACCCATCACTGCTTACCAAGGTATGGAAGTCACAGCGCTGGTACCACACAACCTCACTCATTTAAAATGCCTTTTGCCATGTATTTCTTTTCATTTAAGTGAAAGAGAAAATAAAGGAAAGGAAAGAAGGATAGAGAACAAACTCAGTCTATGAAAAAACAAAAGGGGGTCCCTGGGGCTGGAGGGTGACATTGCCAATCCATCAAAGACTTCCAGACACTGACAAAGCATAGAAGCAACACAACGCACGTCACACATAGACACTGAGGAACAAACTGGAGCCAAAGCTATAAAAAAAAAAAAAAACTCACTCAAAATTTCAGAGAGGCGCAGTTCTCTTCTGGCTGGCTTCAGCTGCCTCCCAAGCATTAGCAAGAGAAGTTTGAAATGGCTGTCAGAGATGAAACACCTACAAAATTTGTTAAACTGCAAAGGCAGGAACTGTGCCTTTTTAGCACCAGGTACAAAGGTATTTCAGGACTGGGCTTTGAGCACAGTGAAATGGGAGTGAATTGGATCCAAGCTGCGCAAAAATTTTACTGGTTTGCTAAAACAGATTTTTACTGGGGAAAGAGAACAGGTGAGTCTTAGTGCCCTTCAGCACAAACCACTCTGGGACCCCTGGGGACAGTGAGCCCCACTCCTGGGTGGAAATTCCCATTACAAGGGCTTGCCTGTGCACACTACTTTTCTGACTCTCTGCACCTCTCTCTCTTCACTCACTAGCTACATGGGAAACATAAGATGACAAGTAGTACTCCAAGGCCTTACTTCAAATACCAATTATGATTTACCTCAAGATTCCAGACACTTGGGCCATCTTCTGATGTGAATAAGGGCACAGGAGAAATGGGTCTGAGACGGAGAAAGACGATTGAAACCTATTTAATGTTGGGCCACTGGTGTATTTTTTATTTAATTTCAACTTCTGAGAGGGAGAAAATAAAGACTTCACTCTTTCAATTGCACCTTTCTCTTCTCACTAGAACACTAGAATACTTTCTATTGCCCTGTTCACCACTTTCTCCCTCAATCCACCATACTCCAAGAGTACTGCATGTATTAACTTCTGTCAGCAATGCAGTCTTTTAGTACAAAATGTCCCTACAAAGTGGCTATGCAACAGCTTAGCAAGGGCTCAAAGCTAAGGACTTTGAAAGAACATTGGACTTTTTTTGTAACGTTCTGAGAATATCAGTGCCTCTTGTTATGTTGTTGATTCTGAGTGGGGAGCTGGGGACGGGGGTGGGGGTAGGCGACAATGCAGAGGGAGCCATCTCCTTTCAACTGACCAACAGTAATAACCAGTCTGTTTAAAGGTTCATGAATAAGAGATTGTATATAATCTATGTGCTATAAATTATGCACAAACTGTGGACAGAAAAAAGATGGGCTACTTCCCAGTTGACTCACCTCTGCCAACATCACCTTCACTTCTCACATCACTGGCTGGCAGTATCCATCATACCCTCTTTAATCTTTTGGGAGGAAGTTAGGCCAGGGAAAGAGGTCTGCTAAGATCAAACATCCTTGACTTTGGTAAAGTTATAAAATTCTTAGAATTCTTTTCCCTTGATACCAATTTCAAATTACCTAAACTAATTTCCATTTCAAAATTGGGACAGAGATGTCACATTGCAAATCTCAATGGCCAACCAAGGGGAAGGGAGATGTAAAAAAAAAAGGAAAATCAGTCAATTAAGAAAAGAAGTGGCAGAGAAAGAGAAAGAAATGGAAGTATTTTACGTGATGACTAGTAAGTATCTGTGGTAAGTGTCTGGATTTGGAGTACTGTTCAGCTGCCACTTCACAAAGTAGTGTTTCTGAATCCTTTGAATAAACATGGGTGGCCACTTCACAGTATACACCACTCTGTGAGCCATACCTTCCACAGAATACTTCAATGTGGCCCCTTTTCTCATTTCAACTCTGGTGCTGAGTATCTCAGCAGCAATGGGAAGATGAATACTGTTCTATATCTGCCTCATCTTGGACAAGTCTATAATGTCCAAGACAAACATAAGCATTCTGAGTAAGATTTTTGTTTTAAGTTTTTTGAGACAGGCTCTCATTATGTAGTCTAGGATGTCCTGGAACTTCAAATCTTCCTGCCTCAGACTCCCAAGTTTGGAATTGCAGGCATGCACCACCATGTCCAGCTCTGAACAAGATTGATTTATATTATCAGAATCTTTGAGAAAACAGAAATAAGGTGACCACCAATAGCACTGAGAATATCATGGAACTCTTTCTCCCACTACTGCTTTAGTCTGTAGACAATGTTGGAATGGAAACACAAATGGTATCTGTTAAATTATCATAGCCTGAAGATGTTTCAGCACTCTAAAGAATTCCAGGGGTCATTTTATCCTCTTCTGCTCCTAGATAGAGCTGTCCCAACATGGTCTCAAAATATTAATATCTGCCCATATATTTTAAAATAAGATTAAGGGGAGATAAGATTCATAATTTTAAGCATCTAACATTGTAAAACATTGTATTGAATTTTCATGCTGGCCAGTGAAATACAAATGGTAGAAGTGAGGAGCTGACTGATTTGCTCTGATCCCACATCTGAAGAGTCTAGTGTTTGGCACCTGACTGGTAAAGTGTCAAAGTCCTATGCTTTCCAAAATGCTACAGCTTCAGTACCAAGGGAGCTCTCAATCTTACTGGGAAGCCTATGCTAGTGGGTGTCTTACTAACTAAAACCAAAAAAGAATCTCACCTATACCCTCTCTACTGCCTCCCACTTCTCTTTTTCCTCTAATTTATTTCCAAAACATCCTTTAAAATTAAATGGCATTCCAGCATTAAGGAGAAATGTCATTTAATCACTTTGGGACTATATTCCTATCATCTTGTCATTCTAGGCATTGATGAGGATTGCATTAGGGTTAGGACACGAGTAAAAGGACAAGGGTAAAAGCAGGAGGAAACCTGCATCATTGCCAAAAATAGGATGTTCCCTAGCTGAAAAATATCTTTTCATAAGTTCAGGTAGAATGAGCTATATTATCCATACCCCACACTGTAATCCATTCCTGTCTCCCAAGGGCTCCCTAATACTGACTGAATATTTGGGGGGTTTGCTTTAAAGCCTTTTATTATCAAATGGTGTTAGGGGAGTGAGTATGTAATGAGGAAATTGGCAGGCGTCCCAGAGTGATCTGAGGGGCTGGGATTCAGAATGCTAAGCCACCATTCAAAATGTAAGTAATTAAAATTAATTAAAAATCATTAAACAAACCTTCACTTTCACAATTTCAAGGTGCAACCCAAGTCACCAGAGCTCATAAAAGATGTGTGTGCTGTCGCATCTACGTGAAGTATTTCCATGACCTGAGCATTGACTGCAGGACTGTGCTGGAAGAAACCGGATAAATGTAGCAAGGTGAGTCAGAGCCCCTGTTTTAAACATGGATAGATAAGTAAATATGTGCCCATGTGTATGGATCCCAGATTTGTATGGCATTGATTGATCCACTTACTCTCTGATCATCAATCAACAGTACTTATTCTGTTACTCCTGGGTGCTCAGCGTTCCCTAAGGGCCCTGCTGTTCCAACAGCTAATAAGCATCAGACCTTTCCTCTAGGTGCTCACTATCCAATTTGGATGAATGCAGGGGAGGGCAAATAGACAAGAAGACAACAATAACACAGATGAAACAATGGAAGTATGCATTGTTCATTCATTCAACACACACTATAGAGCACCTACTAAGAGGCAAGATTGTACTGAAACATGTCCACAGAGTCTTTGCCTTCAATGCTTAAAACTTGAGAGATGTAATCAGAACTAACTGAGGGGTAAGATGTGTTACTGTCTTGGATTTAAAAATGAACATGATGTGTTTCTGAGGTGCGCTGACAAGAGTGAATATGCATATTAAAGATCCATGGAAAGAATTATTCTCAGCAACCTTGTAAAAGGTAAGATGAGGTATAAAAATCAAATGAACAAAAACACTCCTTCAGCTCCTAGAACTTTTCTACATAATTGCTTCATATCATGGGACTTTGGGGGCAAGAATTGACCTCTACAAGTCATGCCCTCTTTCTCAGGACAACAGACAAATAAGAAAACAAATTATAAAATTTCTATACTGCCTTTCTGTTGATGTATCGTCACATGTACTATGTTGAGAACAGGTGGACCAGATGAGTATGTTCTGCATACAGATTGAAGATGCTGAAGGATCTGGAAGCCAATTTCAACTGAAGGAGCCAAGGAAATTTATTCTGAAGAAGAGATTGAAGGATTGGAGAGTGGAAATGGTTACTTTCAAACACCTGAAGAACCATTACTTAAGTAGACAAATCTCTCTTATATTATTATTTTCTTTTTGATAAAAACATCTGGCAAATAATAATGTAACAAGGGAGAATATAGAAATGGTACAGGAAAGAGAAAGAGGGGAAGATGCTCAAATTGAAGCAGAATGTTTCATGAGATAGGGTAAGCTCCTTCCCCTCCATCATGCAGATAGTAAGGGATCCCCAAAGTCCCTGGAGCCAACTGAAACCCTGTCTAGAAAACATATATTAGAAGCTGAAACTAGAATTAACCAAAAAAGAGTTGAAAACTGGTTAGTTTCATTCAACATAAGGAAGAGTTTTCTGTGAATTGAAGTTGACCAACCAACAAGGAAACAGGGTGTTCTGCAGTATAGTGGTTTCTATGTTGTTGAAATGATCAAACAGTAGCTAAAAGATTGCTGTCAGAAATGCAATAAATGTCTTGTCTGCACTGGGGAAGGAAAAAGATAGCATTATCTTAAATTCAGCTCAGGTTGTAGGAGTCTTTGACAGGCTTAAAGTTATATTTTCAGCTAGTGAGAGACCCAAGAACTAAATCTGAGCCTTTACTTCTATGTCTTGGAAATTTTAAAGACAAGACTTAGTTAAGTATCAGGAAAATTTTTGGTCACAGGGCTTTCCCCAAAAGCAAAGGGACAAGTGAAATCCCTCTGCACCCATTTTATCATGTATATGGAGGAAAATTCACAGTCATCAGTCTTCCTACAAGGACTCAGAGAGGAAGTCAATGCCTGTGAACCTCTCCTGACTTGAGAGAGGACACCTGTTTCTTGATGCAAACCTCAGGAACATAGAGAAAGTTTATCTTTCCATGCTCTGTGGTCCCTGTGCTGTCTGGAGCACTGCATTTTCTAGTAGTGAAATTCAACTGGAGTTCAATTATGTTCTGGCAAAAAATGACTTGTTAATATCTAATAAGCCCCAGTAATTTAAAATATGGCCATATTTGAAAATAAGGTCACTGAAGATGTGTTCAGTTAGAATGAGATCATACTTAATTAGGGTGAGTCCCTAGTCCAATATGATGGTATCCTTATAAGAAGACGGCCAGCTGAAGACAGAGGATTGGATGATGCACCTACCCGCCAAGGAACACCAAAAGCTAGAGAGAGGCAAGGAATGCTTTCCCCAGAGGTCTCTGAGGGTACCCTGTGAACACCTTGCTTTGCAATGTATAGCTTCCAGAACTGTGAGACAACAAATTTCTGTTGCTTTAAGCCACCTAATTCATGGTACTTTGTGGTGGTAGTTCTTCAAAACTAATAGAGTGACCCTTCCCATGATGGCTTTGTTTATGCACAAATGGAATTGCCTCTTCTCCTTCTAGGTCAAATCAGAGGATTGAGGAGGGGCAGGAGGTCGCAAGGTACTTTTCATTGCTTGGCATTTCACCTTCTGTTATATATCCTTTGAAATCTTGAGAGTGAACAGAGGAGAGAGGGGAAGGAGGTATAGTTTTCAAGGTGGTCTTACTTCAGTTAACCTGGACATCTCAGAGTTTTGTCTAGTTGTCTATGAAATTTAGTCTAGCTTTCTACAAAATGGAGATAAAACTCTTATACTTTCTACTCTTCTTGTGGTCACTTTTTGTAGGTGACATGAGGAACTGAAAAGAAAACAAAAACTCTGAACTACTCAGAAGAAACACAGTGGAGTCTAACACAGAGTAGGGCTGCTCTCAGGAAGGACCAGAAATACAAAGCCAGGCCAAAAAATGTGGTTCTGGAATACCAAAGAGTTTATAATCAATGGAGCAGTCACAAAGCAGAAAAGGCAGATGGGCACCATGATCCAGGGAGAAGAACCACGTTTAGCAGTCCTCCAGCAAAAAGGGGGTATGCAGGGTATAGAAGCTGGCCAGTAAGTTGAGGCTAGCAGATAGCTCTCCAACTGGGCATGGGTATGGGCAAAAACAATGACAGGTTGTACAGAATAGCAGTCTGTAAGAGCAAACTGGGCTTCACCTCTGCCCCTTAGACAGAACTATTTGTCTTCTGCCCTAGGTTTTAACAAACCTCCTCAGTACGGGCTTACAAGGGCCACAATATCATTCAGATTTTAATTCTAGGAGATTAAATTCTAAAAAACTGATATTCAGCTGAAATAAAATAAAGAGTAGTTTTTTAAATCATAATTATTCTTCAGGGTAAAGCAGGTTCTGTGAGAGCTAAAGATTGGTACATTCATTTCAGCTCTTTGTCTATTGAACTGTATTGTCTGTCTTAGAACAATAAACACCGGGTCCTTCATAACTCGAATCAAAAACAAAATCTACTGCAGTCTAAATTCACTATCTTTCTGTGTTATTTTCTCATTAGAGCTTTGACCTACTCATTCCTAACCCATAAGCTTCAAGTTTTTCAATCTACAAAATAGAAGCATTGTGGCAAATACCAGTCCAATAAAGTGGGGGACAGTGTCACCCCATAGTTGAATAAGCAGCCACAGGCAAGCCAGAGAGAAACTGGACCATTGTATAATCAGTTGGTAGAAAAATTTTTCATCTCATCAAAAGAAGTAATGAAAAGGATTTCCAGAATACAGACTGGAATTCTCAGAGACACAGAGAAGAGGAATGCCTTCTTCCTCAGGGACATACACCTTCTTTCATTTACAGTCCATTTCTCCACATTTGAGTGGATCAATTTATTTATTCTCTGTGTTAGTAAAAATTATAAGAATGCTAGCCAACATAATTGTTTTAGCAGTCACTTCTGTACCAGAGCCCTGCTCAGGAGAACCTACTAATGATACCATTTATTGAGTGCCACTGTTTGCTAGAAATTCTGTATGTATTATCGCTGATGGGCATTCTAATAGCCCTCTGACAAAGGTATTAAAATCTCTGTCCATAGATTAGACATCTAAGCATCTGTATGGCTATCACATACCCAAAGCCACAGGCTTAATAAACAGCACAAGTAGGATTGCCAACCAGGACTGTTCTAACTAGAAGAGAGTCTCTCATGGTAGGATTTGAACCAACTTATGAATGAATCAGGAAGTACTTTGGACAGAAAGTCTCTCCTGTTGGGAATAAGTCAGCAAGAGGAAGAGAAAGAAGAAAAAGAACAGCATTTACTGAGTGTCCCCACAGTAGGGGACTCTTGACACAGCTTTCATTCCCATAAACTATCAGGCTTATCCAGCACTCAGTGTCAATGCCCTTTTTGCTATTTTACACTGCCTCTCAGCAAGAAATAGTTCTCACTTGTCTTATTTTTGACTTTTTCCCCTTCATATTCCTCTCCCTCCTCCCATGCCCAACAGACTTTCCAGAAAGTTGGAACTAACAGTTACAGCAGACAGTAATTTTATGTAACATTCATTGATCACTTTCTAGGTGCTGGTCTCTGTGTTGAGCTCTTTATGTGGATTTTCTCATGTAATCCTCAAAATACTTGTGAAAAAGATATTTTATCCTCATCTTATGAATGAGAATATTCACACCATAATCTCTCTCTCTGTCTTTCTCTCCCTCTTTCTCTCTCTCTCTCTCTCTGTCTCTCTTTCCCTTTTTCCCTCCCTCCCTCCCTCCTTCCCTCCTTCCCTCATTCCCTCACTCCTCACTTGCATTAAAATACCTTACATGAAGGAACCATGACCTGAGAAAGAAGTAAAAATGTCCACAGAGACAATTTCTTCTTTCCTGTTTCACAATTGATATGAAGATGCTTCCTTTTGTCTACAATTATCCTACCTATAGTAAGTTACTGTACCTCAGTCAGTGCACAGGTAGGGGAACTAAGATTATTTAGATTTTCTCAGCACAAAAAATAGTGAGCAAGACACACCAGGGTCAGGCTACGATGTTAGTGCCTTTATTAAGGTGCTCATATACAAGCAGTCCCACCCCAGCTCTGTCTTGCCCCAGTTGGTTTGTATTTAAAAGTGGATCCTGACAAGTCCACATAAAGATGAAAGAGGTGCTGGGGCAGGGGACAATGACTGGCTAATGTGCAGGAATAAACTTTACAGCTCAGGGCAGAGCTACCATAAACCTCCTCCACACTGTGCAGCACAGGTTGTGATGGAAACAACACGTCTTGGCTGGTGGTTTTGCCTGGGATCCTCACGGGAGCTCTTGGTTGCAAACCTGCCTGTTCTCTGGCTCCCTCCTCCCTGCCACGTGAGGACCACCATTCCTGAGTTCTGATGCAGCTATAGATGTTGGCATATGTAGGCAGGATCTGCAGTCCTCGGGGTGGGGGGCGGGGTGGGGAGGATGCGAAAGGATGCTAGTGACTCAGCTCAAGAGGTTGGAACTTCAGTTCACTGAGGATGTCACCTACAGATAAGACCAAACGACACATTTTAACACATTTCACACAACTTTTAAAGGTCATTTCATCTATTCTCCTGTCTCTTCATTAGATCCACTCAAAATCATTTCAGCCCAAAAATGTTTCCTGTTTTAAGAACTGCCAAGCGTAAAATTGTGTGTGTGTGGATTTATTTTAACAACTTACAAGAAACAAAATAAAAGTTTCCTTAAGTCTTACTTTAATCACTTGTGCCTTAGGAACACAGGTTATTTCCTCTCGTTCTCCCTTTTGGAGGGCTGAAGGGTATTTCACTGACATCTTGAATCATTTAGAGGGACTTAGGATTCAATTTAATACAATAAATATTTACTGAGCTCCTGTGTCCCTCAAGAAGCATAACTGCCACATCTCTAACTATGCAGAGTATGGTCAATGCCATACTAAAGCCATGAGGAGAGGAGTTTGGAGCTGTCAATTTTACCTGGAGCTAGGTAATTCTCCAGTGGAGTCAAGTGTATGTGGGATGGTACCCCATCAGGGTCAGAAAAGATGGGCACAAACATCTGAATGAGCCCTGGCACAGTTGTATACTAGCAGCAGAAGAGGCCTTGGCTGTGGCTTTCAGTATGGATTCCTGCCTCAGTGCTAACATCAACTTCTCTCTGCAGATCACATCCTTCCTCTACATCATTCATTTGTCTCTTCCTCCATTTAGCTACTGAACTGATAGTTATTAAACACATGCTTTCTATGGTCCTGGCACTGAGCTATGTGCAGGAAATTGATCAGTGAATAAGATAGGTGGGAAAAGCTCTACTATACATTTTTAAAAAACATTTCATTTACAATGTCTATTGCCAGTCTCCCTCATATGGGTGGAAATCCCATAAGGGCAAGGACTTTGTCTCATTTAGAACTCTATTTTTAGAACCTAGAATCATGCCTGGACATAATAGGAACTTAAATGTCATCTAGCTAGCTACTCATTCGTCCATCTATCCATCCATCTATCTACCTACCTACCCACCTATCATCTGCTTATGTGCTTATTTATTTATGATAAGTAAAACTAATGACTTCTTGAAGGTAATTAATTATTTTAAGAGAAAGAAGTAAGCACATGAAAAAATGCTAAATTAGCATCATTAGTCACTATATGACAGCAAATTAAAGGCACAATGAGAAAGCACTATGCACTTATTAGAATGGTTAAATTTTTTTTAAGTGACCACACCAAGTGCTGGAACAACTGGAACTTCCAACACTGCCAGTGGAAGTATAAAACAATGCAGCTGTTGGAGAAACAGTTTTGACAGTTACCTAAAAAGTTAATCATTTATTTCCCATAAGATCCTGCCACTTAACTTCTTCTAGGTATTTATCCAAAAGAAATAAAAGCCTTTGTCTACACGGTATATCTAAATGTGTTCCCCGAAATTCACATATTAGAAACTTAATACCCAACATAAGCAGTGATGGGAAGAGGGGCCTTTATAGTGGGAAGTGTTTAGGTCATGAGTACTTTGCCTCCATTGAGTAGATTAATATTATTATGAAAGGGATTCACAGAAGGAGGTCATGTGAGGACACAGTTTTCCTCCCCACCAGAGGATGCAGCATTCAAGGTGCCATCTTGGAAGCAGAGAGTAGCCCTTGCCAAGTGTCAGTGCTTTGACTTTGACCAGTCTCCAGAAATATGAAAAATAAATTTTTGTTCTTTATAAATTATCTGGTCTCAGGTGTTCTCTTTTAGCAGTACAACAAACTAAAATATCAGCACAAACAGAAAAAAGATACGGAGAACTGAGTCAATGAAGTTAGAGCAACAACATCAGTACAAGCTATATGATTTCATTTATATAAAATTATAGAAAATGCAAACTGAATCTTTAGTGATAGAAGGAAATTAGTGTTTTCCTGGGAATTGCAGTGGGGATACAGAAGAGGCAGAGAGGTGACCCAAGGAAACTTTTTTAGGTATAGTGAATGTGCTCATTATCTTGATTGTGGTGATAGCTTTATAAATACAGGCATATGTAAAAATTCAAACTGTAAACTTCAAATATGTGTGGTTTGTCATATGTCTATTATGCCCCAACTTAAAATGAAAAAAGAACAAAAACCTAAAAGTTACATCTTTGAAAATTTCATGGTTGAAATGAACATGCAAGTTAGGTGGGACATTCATGTTTCTTAAAGATTGGACTAGAAGGAAAATGCATCCACTTCCACCTGGAAAAAGCATTAATGATAACACTAGCTAGTATGTATTAAGAGTTTTTCAGGGGCTGGAGGAGTGGCTCAAGTGGTAGAGCACCTGTCTAGCAACCAGATGTGGTCCTGAGTTCAAACCCCAGTACTGCCAAAAAAAAAAAAAAAAAAAAAAGAATTTTTCATGTGTTTACAACTGGGCTATGAACATGCATTGTATCAGTTGAGCCCTGCAACAATTGGGAGGTAGTTACTATTCTTATATCCATTTTCAGTCACTAAAACTAAAGCTTAGGAAACTTAATAATTTGCCAAACACCTCAGAACTACTAATGTATATAAAAACAGGTCCATTTGATCTTTTTTGCAAACTCATCAATATTTAGTTGATAAAAGCACATCTACTTTTTGAAGAAATTAGGAGTGGGTTGGGTGGGGATGTTTGAGTGAAATAGTTAAGTCTAAAGATAAGTACTTACTAAGTATTAACAAATACTTAGTTTGAACATTACTTTCACAAACCTAAAGCATAAAGCAATAACAAGTGTTATAATTCCATACTTAGAAATGCTCATTATTATCCCATTACCTAGGTCAAGTTTGACCTCTTCCCTGTGGTCTGTCACTATAGCTAATACCACCATCACTTCTTGCTTAGTCTCCTGGTTGGTCTCCCTTGCTCATATGCTCCACGTAGCAGCCAGAGTGATCATCTGAAACTTGAAATAATTTCATTGTTTTCTTTCTAGTAATTTCCTACAAGGCTCAAAATCAAACTCCTATCCCTAATTTGATGCCCATGAAATTCTCCAATCTCGTCTTATGCTGTGGTCTCCTAGGCTGTCTTCAGTTTCACTAACATTGGTTCTGTTTCCTAAATGCATGGTTTCTACGATGGTTTGAATATGCCCCCCTGCAAAATTAAGGTGTTGCCAGTGTGATAGTAGTAAGAGGCATGCCTTTAAGAGGTGATCAGGAAACGAGGGCTCCTCTTGTGTGAGAAGAATTAGGTGCCTTTATGAAGGGATTGAGGGAGTTCATCCCCTTTGCCTTTCTGCCTTTAGTCTTGTGAGGATACAATGTTCCTTCCCTCTAGAGGACACAGCATTCAAGGAGCCATCTTGGAAACAGACACTGGATCCTCACCAGACAATGAACTTGCCAGTTGCTTGGACTTCCTATTCTCTAGAACGGTAAGAAATAAATTTCTGTTCTTTATAAATCACCCAGTCTATGATATTGTGTTATATCAGCACAAAATGGACTAAGACTCCCATGTCAGGGCCTTTGCACCTGATGTTCCTTCTTCCTGAAGTGTCATTTCTGCACACTTCTGTATGGCTCACTCTCATTCTAGTGAAACGGCAGGCCTTCCCTTACATTTACTTCCCCGGGTAAAGCAGTTCCACACTTGGCCTCACAGGTCCTTTCTGTTATACTGCAAAATGTCACTATTTTCATAAATATTGGCCACTATCTTAAGTAGTCTTTTGTGTGTATTTATTATATCATCTCAATTTATTTCCTGCCCATTAGAATAGGAAATGTGTCAGCCTGTCTTTACCATAATACCTACAACAGCTAAAACAATGTTGGGTCCATGACAGGTGCTTAATAAATAGTAAGTGTACAAAATGACTACATAGAATAAAAGGTCTGTGATGAGATGCAATTCCAAACTTTACCAGTAGGTGTTATAGTCCAATATCTGATGTGAGCAACAATCCGCATATCAATTTGGATGGCTGCTACTAACAATGTATCTGATTGTGATAATAATTTGTTTCTTAGTTTTTAAGTTTAAAATTTATATAGTAAATGACATTAAGTGGACACTAGTAAATCTGATGGAACATCCAAACTGTAAAATTTTTCTCTGCTTTAACTGACCTAAACTCACCCTTTAATGTCATCTCTTTGTGCTTTCTTGGGGCTGCATAATCTGGGTCTGGTCTCAGAGCTGGGCTAAACATTGCGTAGCACCCCTACCCTTATTGCCTACGTTGTTTTTAACTTTTCTTCTATGATGATTTGTTTGTGAACTAACCTCAACCTAAACTCTAAACTGCTTGAATATTCACAACTGCTTCTGAGTATCACAAATCATTTGCTTCCTCAGTGCTATTCTGAGGATAGAGCTTCATCACACCTCTCTTTGGATTACTGAACCTGCCAACTCTCCCTTCTGGCTGCCAAGAATTAGCAGCATCAATAAATACTCAGAAAAATATGCTGTAAATAACCCAACTTTCCACCCATTATAATCAATAAATAAGTTCAGGGCAGCAGACCATCTTCTTAGGGGGTCTGTCTATGTTTTGCTTTGTTTTGTTTTTTTTTACAATTCAGGTTTTAGACGGTTCTTCATGGTAATGGGCAACTGTACCAGGAAGAAACCTAGATCAGAAAGTTGATGTGGCCAGAGACAAATGGCCTCTATCTGAATTATGTAACATTTCTTTAAAATCCTTCTTTGTGAGGGCTGTTTCCTAGCTACAGAGAACCAGACAGGAAACAAAGGAATTTTACTTTTTCCTCTTTTTCTTTTAACAAACAAACTATTCCATGTCTGTCTCTTTGGAGATAGATGCCGTTGACAACACAGAAAGAAGAGAGAACCCAAACAACGAAGTGAGCCCCCTGCCCACGTGCTGCCAGACACTGGGAAAAAGAACAAAGCCAAAGGACGACCATTGAACAAACACAATGGCCTTGTCTTCCACCTTTCTTGTGGCACAAAGCAAAACTGGACAGTGTTGTCTTCCCCACCCCCACCTCATTCCATCTATTCAGCCCCTCCTCCATATGCATTCCTGCTTCCTTGGCTGCCTGCCTTCCCTTTCCCCTTCTTCCAAGGCACAGTGCTGACTAGCAGCTTGACAGTCCAGATTGCAGTTTTAATCTACTAACTAGTATTACAGCCCCTAGAGCAGTTTTGAATACATGAAGCAGATTGAGGAGTGGGGGGGAGGAGAAATTTGTCTCATTTGTAGGTAGTGAAAAATAAAAGGGAATGGTATGAAGGGCACTTGGGGTACTTAGGAAGGTGGTGTATACCACCTATTATCAAAGTCTCTTTTGAATTGTTCTGGCTCAGAGATGGTGAAAGCCTTTTTGCTAATTCATGGTAGTTTTTGGCATAGTACTCCTTGGGCAGTGACTTACAGAGGCTTGATGAAGACCAGTACAGAGGGTCCTTGGCCTTAGCCGTGACAAAGGTAGATTGGGAATGGACAGAGAACAGCCACACACAAAGATCTGTATGAGAATGCATGTATGTGTGTGTGCATACACAATGACAATCAGCACAAAACCTTGAGCTCAATGTGGATTAAAAAAAAAGTTGTTAGTTATACCATTGTGCATTCTACCCAGAAATATACTAGAATTTCCACTCCTTCATATCCTCACTATAATCTACTAGATTATAACCATTTTGACAGATGTGAAATGGGATCCATTTGTGACTTTTAATTTTTATTTCCCTATTGACTGATGATCTCAGACACCTTTTTATGTATATAAATAAATAAGTAAATAAAATAATTTAAAAATTGTAGACTGAATAAATAAAGAAATGTTTATGATATTTTCTGGCCTATCATTACTATTCTCCAGTCTCTAAGGAATTTCTAATATCCAGTCTAATAAATCCAGTTAAAATATATTTGTCAGTCCTGAAGTTTAGTATGGGCATCATTTCCATACCATGGAAACTTCCTGGACTCTGTAGGAAATAAACATAGGCCTAAAAGTCTGAATATACCAGTTAATAACTAGGAAAACTGGGAAAAGTAAGTTACACTCTCTGGGCCTCTATTCTCCCCACACAAATGGAGTAGTGTGTATATCCTCGTGGAGTGGGGTTCAGCCTCTGTAGGATGGCCTGTGTGAAAGTGCCTTACCAGTGCAGTTCCTCGTAGATGCTAGCCATTATTTTATTCCCCTTTGCTCTTTTTAGCCCTCGAACACATGAGGCAGCTCATCTGGTGAATTCTGTGTTCATATAAATAGTTGCCAAGTAACAATGACTAGTTGTAGGTAACTGGCTCAGAACCCTGGAGGGACAGGAGGGGATTTCTCAAAGGATGAAGGCGCAGGCAAGGCCCCTTCCAATACCTACTCTAGATCTGGGTGAGTAGGCACAGACTTAAGGAAAGTGTTGGTTTTTTTGATGTGGATTTACATCTGTACTTAAAACAAACATGATGTAAATTGCTTGATGTTTATCTTTGTGTGTGTGTGTGTGTGTGTGTGTGTTCCATATAAAATTTAAACAAAATACAGTTGTACAACAAACAGTACTGGCTCACAAATCCAGAACATTGTGAAATCAGATAGTAAGCCTAATGCAAGCTAGAGGGAATTGAACGAGCAGCATTCCTTTGAGATCCATCTTCCTACAACTTGGGAGGATGAGAACTGGAGAAAAGAGGGGTAAGGTATGTTTAGGTGGGAAGGAGAAGTTGAGTGGGTCCAGATATCTCTGGACACAGTTATCATGGAGACAAGCAGAATACAGGAGAGGGTGTGTAGAAGAAGAAGGACCAGTTTTCTAAACATGGCCAAAAAAAAGACAATTGAAGTTTAAGGATCTTGAACCACTTTGATATATTACTCACACTTGACTCTTGTGCTTTCCAAGTGGCTATAGAGTATCAGCACACAGTCAAGTTCACTCAGCAATAATGAGCTTGATGTATGTCTATCAGACAAATTTTGTCATAAAAATCCAGGCTATTCTTGACTTCACCTGGGCTCAGGCTGTGTTGTTCAGAATATAGGGATGTGCAGGGGCCAGGCTCCTAGGATGAAGCCTACAGGGCTCTTGGGGCTTTAACAACATGTGGCTGTTGCCTATGGTCATTCTTGCTTCGCAAGACTAGAAATGCACTGTCAGAAATCATGGAAAGAGAAAGTGAAATGTCTGGAAGAAATTTTAGGGATCAGTCCAATGTGTTTATAGGCTGAATAAAAGTCTAGAAAGAAGAAGAGGCATGCTCAGAATAGGGCTAGAGGTGTCCGCTATAGACTAGAACTTGCCCAGACTTACGGTACTGTGAACTTACCCAATGCAAAGGGCTCTCACCTGAATTCTTTTTAGAAAAGCTCAGTCATTACTTTACCCCAACACATTTTACTCAGAAATCATCTCCTGTGGTCTTCCATCAGCTCCATTTATCTGTGTGCCTATCAGTCCAGCAGAGATACAGAAATGTGCCTTCGGCAGCCAAATGCATCCAGACACAGTGAGCATTAAGGTGTGAGTGATAAAAGGCTAGGTTTGAGATGTCCCCTAGCTTACTTCCACAACTCTAAGATGGCTTCTGTGCTCACAAGCTGAGCCTCTACTTTCTTTTGAGTGATGCAAACATAAAACTGCTGAACAATATGGAGTAGAGGGAAAAGGGTAAGGAAGAGTAATAGAGGGGTTTAGACTGATTAAAACAGAATATATTTATAAGTTAAGTACAAAGGCAACACCATATTGAGTAATGAACACACACTTAAACGATGAAGGACAAGGATGTAGAGGGTACTAGTAAGAGGGGAGGTAAATGAAGAGGGTAAAGAAGGGTGAATATGGTTAATGTATTTCTACACATGTATGAATATGGAACACTGAAACCTGTCAATGTCATTTTAAGAAGGGGAAGGGAAAGAGAGAGAACAATGAAGAGGATCAACCAAACCAGGGTACATTATATGCATATATGGAAATGTCACAACAAAATTCCCTGTTCAATTATTACAAACTAATAAAAATATTTTTAAAAATGAAAAAATCAATAAAGTCACAAGCTAATCAATTAGAAAGCACTACTCTACTTCCCAGATGGAGAAGGCTCACTTCTCAGAAAGGACAAGAAGAGAAAGAGAAGACTCTCCAGTCTACACAGGGAAAAAAGATCCAATCCAGTCCACTAGACAAAAGTTTCTCAGTACTGACACCCCTGGTGACTTTCCTATGTTCCCAGTCCCGGAATAAGAAGTTTCACTTTCTCATTTCTCCACCCAAAATAAAACTTGAACTTCTCACTTCCTCATCTTTTCACTCCCAACTCAGATTTCAGAAGCAGCATCTTCCACACCTACCTTTGGGACATGTCTGGCCCACTCCCCTACAGCCTTGAATGTCACGAGAAGTTTTGAAATTTGCTCAGTTGCAAATATATTTTACCACTTTCTTTACAGCTCCCACACATTCTTAGATTTTAAAAGTCACTTTAGCATCAAGTGGGGACTGTTCTAGGGTCCAGACAGCTGATGCAAGATGGTGTCATAGGTCCCCAAGCCCTGGCCAAGAGTAACCTAATACCCAGTGATCATTCCACGACCTGTGATCTCTTAAGTACTTGTCACACTGGCCATCTCTGATTTCAGGGTCAAGTGGTCTTTCTACATTATTAAGGTGCAAAAACCTCATTTGCCTGAATTATAAGTTTACATGCATAAATTTATTTCTGTGCTTGTTATTTTTTAGATTCCAAGTTTCTCAGCTGTAGATTTTTACCCCACATAAGCTGTCAGCCCTAACCTGAGCTGCCAAGCAACATAGTTTCCCAAATTTGGCAGTTTCTCATGTCCTGATAGCAGAGGTTCTCAGTCATATACTTATCCTGTGTGTCTGGTCTTCCTTTAACTTTGCATTTCACCAGATCCCAGCTTCTCCCTTGCTTAAATCACATTTCTCTCTAGATTCCCACTCCTACCCCATCAATTCATCAAGAATTTACTGAGCACACACTGGGGTCAAACACTGTGAGAGTGCTGCAGGGTTTCAAAGATGTATTAGCTGGGAGAGTTTCCCATGTAGTAGCAGAACTCCAATAATCACAGAAACAATCTTGATGCTAGAAAGAATGTGATCATTGCCTTCCAGAATGTCACCTGGGAGGGAGAAGCACACTGACTTGGATGAAGGGTGGTGACATTTGGGGTTGTTCTCAGAGATGTGGAGGATTTTAACATGAGTTGGTAGGAAAATATGTAGCTTGCAGGATGTATAAGAGCAAGAGCAGGAAAGTAACAGTGGCGTATACGTAGTGATTTTTCAAATGGAGTCTAAGTAGCAGAACACTCAGTTAAGAGCTGCTTAATAATAAGGGTATTTGCCACATCCTTGTGAAGTAAGTGGTTCCAGGGTTGGTTAACTTAACAGATCAGTGATGTCAGGGTTGTATGTCAGTTTCTTTGTAATTTTCTTAGCCTGCTCTCTCATATTTGAAGGATGACTTCAGAAGCCCTAAGCATCACATCATTGTTCAATAAAGTCTGAAAGCAAAAAGTGGTATAGCTTTGTCTGAGATTCTTTTTACAACTGAGAAAATCATCCCCAGAAACCCACAGTGAACTTCTTTTCATTGGCCAGGATGGCATCGCTTGTCCATGTTTTGACTGATCACTGGCAGTGGGAAGTGCATTGACACAGCTGACTTAAACGCACCAGCATTCGCTTCTGGACCTGAGGAGGGGCTCATAACACCCTAGACTGCTAGACATCAGAACAAAATAGGCAATTGAAATTTGAAGGTATGGGGGTTTGTGGCCCCATATATTTACTTTTCCACATCTTTTGATGCTCTTCGACAGACAGTTCCTTCTACCTAGGGTCCCATTTTGACACTTGACTTCTCCACTAAGAACTCCCCATGCTCTTAACCACACTGAGTTATAAGAATTATTTTATTTTTTGCCTCCTCCATTTGGCAAAGAGCATGTTAGGAACAGGGATCATTACTTACTACTTTGGGCCTCCATTAGATGCTTAATCTATGCCTATCAACCCTAACAAAAGTTTGGTGAATGGATGAAGGGTTTATTGGGAAGGAAGTGAAACTAAGCACTTCAGACAGCTTTTGAAGTAAGTCTCACCTGGCTCATAGGTGTTTCTGCACCTCTTCTTACCCTTGCTACCATGATCTAACCATTGACCAAACTCCACATCACAACATAGGGTACCTGGTGCCACGCAGCTCAGCATCACTTTTAACGAGATTATATTAAAATTACCAGGCTACCTTTGGCAGGATAGTAAAGGGAAGATGAGGGAAGGAAAAATCTTCCTTGGGGAAACTGATAAAATATTCTTGGAGACTTAATGGACTCTCTGATGCATTATCTTATATCTTCATTCACCTTTGTCTTGATATTTTTTAATTATTAAGGTTTTAATTCTAGGTGAAAGCTCATCATGAATTGATCACAGCCACAGACCAGATGAGATGGAACATCTTTGCATTGATAAAATATTCTTTTTCTTGGATTTGTCATCATCATTGAATGTACAGCCAATAAAGTTGCTTTGAAAAGTTTATTAAACTCACATTTTCATGTTATCTAGATGGACTACAGCCAGTATGGCTACAATTATAACTTCCCCCAATAAAATTAAAAACAGGAAACAAAGAAGGTAGCATCCCTGTGTCCTGGGATGCTGCTTCGCTACCTCCACTTGAACTGTGCAGCTTACTCTCACCTTCATGTTCAATCCCAGTCAATTCCATCACTTATTGTGAGGAAAGCAAGGATATATGTAGTACTCAGAACAGTTTCCCTTCTGTCCTCTTCTGGAACAGATGTGTTTGGCATCCAGGGGGTTGAGGAAATTTATGTGGATGTAAAACCCAAGGTTGTGACCAAAGCATCCATGTAGAGTGATTGTCAAGAGCTCAGGCTCCATAGTCAGACTGGATTTGAGTTCAGAGCCTGTGTTTTAGAAGTTTAGGAACTTGTGATCTATAGCAAGTTATCTTCCACCTCCTAAATCTCTTTGTGCCTGCCTGTCTTCCTCTGTAATACGAGGATGATCTTAGCAGTTGCCCCATAGGACTGTTATAATGAATAAAAGTCATCATATGCACAGAGCTAAATGGAATTTGCCTCTTACAGAGTCACAATTCAATAAATATTATCTTTTATTTTTATCACTATTCTCATTGTCCTGGCTCACTTCTTTGGAAACAAGTGGGGTGAGACAAGAAGCTTCTTAGAGAAAATGAATACTTTCATGTCACACAGAGCTACATGGATTCAGTCCCCAAGAAATGTCCTCCCAGGAAAAGGGAAGACAAACAAAGGCACCACCGGAGAGCAAGGCTGATTTGTTTTGAAAAGAATCTTACAATTGGAAAAGAAAACCAAATCTGCTCCATGAAATTGAGCCACAGATAATAAAAGTGTCAGTGTGGGTAGTGGTCAGAATACTGACTGGTGAAGAAAATTCATCATAGTTCAGAAAAATATATATTCAGGCACCTTGTCAGTGTGCATCTCATCCCTCTCTGTGTCACTCTAGCAGCAGATCTGCTTCGTTTCCTGATAACAAAAAGAAAAGAAGAAAGTTTTTATTATCTCCAAGCTGAGCTCCTGGAGGCCAGTATAACCTTCCATGGAAGACTGCACCATCACTTGGTTCCCAGCCCCATGCATCATCAGCTGAATGGACAACTGAGTGCAAATCTCATTGTTCATCCCAGCCCCTGGATGCTCACTACAGGGAAAGGGGAAGAAGGCTGTCCCAGTTCTGAGGAAGGGCTCAAGACTCTCCCCAAAGCTTCTCTCTTCACCAGAGTTACAGTGGTCCCTGCAAACCTACCCATAGGGACGCTAACAACCCAGGAAAAAGGGCAGAGTGATTGATAGCATGACTACAGGGCCATCCAGAGGAACTGACCAGTGAATGCACGTAAAAGAGCACCCACGTGCTCTCTCTGGTGAATCACAGTGTCTCTGCACTCACAGGATGACTGCTGGAGCAGGGATAGCCCTACTCCTTGCCTCTCAGTCTTTTCTGCTTTCATACCCATGTAACCCACCACAGTGCCTGGCACATGGTAGATTTTCTCTGTAGACTTAATTAATGAACTGATTTAACAGAACTGAAAGGCAGTATGGGGTATGAAGAAGATAAACAGTGGAGATATGTTTCTTCTGAAATTTTTGAGGTATAAACATTGTTAATGACACTCTAGGAAAGAAGAAGAGACAGTTCCTGGACTTCAGTATAGATCTCTGTATCACATAGGAGGACTTTTGAAAATGAAAATAACTGGTCTCCATCCCATCCCATATCCACAGACAAAGATTTCTTGAGGATGAGGCCTAAGCATCAGAATTATTGTGTTTTTTTTTAATAAGGGGTCCTCAAATACAGGTGTTGCAGAACTAGCCTTAGCAATGAACCATACCCCAGATACCAGAGGCTCATTTCCTCTGGAGCATCCAATTCAAGAATAGATTGTCCTTGGAGTTAGACAGAGGTGGGGCAGACATAGGTAGCTTTAGAAGGACTCAACTGTTTTCCTTGTGGGTTTTGTTTCACTTATAAAAACACAATGTACTTGATTATTTCACAGTTGTCAGGAGTAAACTAATCAATTGTACAGTTGTTTCAACCAGATGAGGTATTTTGCTACTAATCCATTTATAGTCCCCTGTGACAACCTAACCTAAGAGAGGTCTGATGCAACCACAAATCCATTAATAGAAAACCCTGAATCCTGAATTATGTATATCTGTGCATTGAAAAACTTATTGCATGCTATCAAATGCATATCAACACTGTATTTCCAAAATCCACATGAAAACTCCCCTATGATTATCTCAATTCAAACCTTTCAACACTAGTCTCCATTTGGACTATTATCCCTAGTTTACTGCCTTCCGTGGGCTTGCCTACCCTCCTGGGTCTTCCTCTGACC
Source organism: Castor canadensis (assembly GCF_047511655.1). Taxonomy (NCBI): domain Eukaryota; kingdom Metazoa; phylum Chordata; class Mammalia; order Rodentia; family Castoridae; genus Castor; species Castor canadensis. The sequence continues at coordinate 124,292,087 of NC_133396.1, forward strand.
AGGAGCTCAGTTAGGTAGCCTAGGGGTTGACAAATGTACCCTGCAAGGGGTTGGAATATAAATAATTCAGGTTCCGTTGGCCATGCCGTCAGTATGAAACTATTCCACACTGCTCATGAAATTTGAATTTCATGTAATTTTTATATGTCATGAAATATTCTTCTTCTTTTGGTTTTTATTCAACCATTTAAAAATGTAAAAATCATTTTTGTCTTGCCGGTCATACAAAAACTAGGGACAGGCCAGTTTTTTGCCAACCCCAGAGTTAGCAAAGGAGTAAGAGTAGGGCTGGAACCCCAGTGTCCTCAATTTCACAGGGACAACAGGATGCAAAGAAAACTCATTCCAGCTGACATCATAAGCTAACATTACTCAAAAAACGCACCAAGGAAGTTTCTGGAGGGACTCACAGAATCTGGACCCCAAGCTAAGAGGAGTACTCCCATAGAACAAAAGAGGTATGCAGATGGGTGGGGATGGAGGGAGATGAACAACAGTTTAAAATTTTTAACGGATGCTTGCAAGAATGGTGTCTGTTAAAATCAAATGGCAAGCCCTAGAAAAGGCTCCTGATTGTGCTGGTTGGAACCTCTTCACATGGTAATGTTTTCTCAGGGTATTAAAGAAGCTGCAGCATTTATGAAGGAAAGAAAAAACAATTAGCTTTATTCCAGCAATAGAATCTTCACCTGACAGAGTGGAGGGGGAGAGGAGAAAAAGAGAGACTCACTTTTACTCTCAATGTAAGTAAAGATATATGTGCGTCAGTGTGTTTTCAAGTTATTATCCCCCAACAGATTTTTTTTCTTGTACTATGATCATTGGTTAGCTTTGGAATTCCCTTCAAGTGTTTAACTCTTCTATTAAAATCATTGTTCTTCCAACGTATTCCTCCCAAACTCTTTTAGTCCATCATGGCTGGGAATTAAGACTTAATAAAACATACAGCCACAAAGAAAGGGGGAGTATGAGACACAGCCCCAGGGTGTGCACTGTTATCTGAGTGTGAGGCACAAGAGTGTGTCCTGATTTCATCTGTAGGGACAGTTTGAGGACCATTACAGCTGTCTTTCTGAATATACTGGATCAGGGCTGTGGGGAAGGCTGGAGTTGCCAATGCACAGGGAAAGATGAGTCATACTGATCAGGACTTACATCTCTGAAGCAGAAATCATTTTTTCCTCTTCTGCACCACTTCCTATTCTGTAGCTTTAACTGTGCTTTAATCCAAACACCCTGTCTTCCTATTTTACCAACATTTGTCTGGATGAACAGAAAGTATGCAAAATCCTTCACTCAGCTAAGAAAGTTCTATAGGAGTAAAGGGTTACTCAGCTTTCACCCAACCCTGAAGTCTTCAGATATGTCACTCTGCTTTCTTGCTTCCCAGGTTTTCCCAAGGGCTAGAACTTTTGGTTGTGTGGATTTTGCCCTGTCCTGGTGCAACCAGCTGAGGTAGGCAGGAAAGCCTTATGTTCAGCCTATATTCTCTTTATCATGCTGAGCACCATCAGGGCTGTGTCTCATTCCTTTGACTCACCTTCATTCCCATTTCTCTGTACAAATGTTCTATCTCGTCAGCTAAGCAGTGTAGCTGGGTAACTAAAACTACCCAAAGGGACATATTTTTCTAATTTACCCAAAGACCCTGTTGGCTTTCATTGGCCCCATGAGTCCTCTTCAGGACAATCAACATCCCCATTATTTATCAGTTCTTATTAATTTCAGGTTAATAAGCAAGTTACAGTGTCAGGCCTGGTAGCATGTGCATGTAATCCCAGCTACTTGGGAGGCAGAGGTAAGAGGATCATAGTCTGAGGCTGGCCCCAGGCAAAAGCAAGAGACACTATCTGAAAAGTAACTGAAGCAAAAAGGATTGGATTGGGAGTATGGCTTAAGTGGTACAGCACTTGATTAGCAAGTGTAAGGACCTGAGTTCACCCCTCAGTGCAAAGGAAGGAAGGGGGGAGGGAGGGAGGGAGGAAAGAAAGAAAGAAAGAAAGGAAGGAAGGAAAGAAAGGAAAGAAGGAAGAAAGAATCAAGTTACAGATCTTCTTCCAAAAACAAGAGAAATACAATAGAAGTTCTGGAAACATTGGAAACTCAAATGTAGCTAGGTGTTCATCACTAGGCAAAGGTTCCTTATGTCTGGTGAGAAACGATTAAAACCTCCTATAGGCTTTCTGTCTCTGGTTATCTCTTTCTGTCTCTGGTTATCTCTTTCTGTCTCTGGTTATCAGTAGTACTTGAAACTAGTCCATTGCAGACCCTGTCCTTCTAATAATCAGAAGTTTGCCTTCTAATAATTAACACCATATATCCGGCTTGCTCAGTCCAGGTCTCAAAAGCATATGCTGCACTCTCACACCTAGAGTAACACAGTTGGCAGAGTCTGGAGCCCCTAGAGAGCCTGGGTCCTGCTCAGAGTTCTTTTCCCCTGAGGTCCTGGGTTTCTTTCATCTTAATCCAATTAAAGAAAAGAAAAATCAGTACATTTTTAGTACTGGTGGAAAAGGGCTCTATTGACAGCAGCTTAATCATTGTGCTAAGCAAGGTTAATTTCCACCTTGGTCTTTAATAGGCCTGGTCCTGGGTATGAATTTTTCAGCTGATGTCACACTCAGGTCACCTGGCTGCCCATTTTAATCAGAAGGCTTCCTTAGCTTTAATTTTTATGTCTCTAACCACTCACCCAGCCTCCTTCTCTGGAGGCTGAAGTCATTCAAATTGCAAGACAGATTCCTCCGTGCAAAGTTATCATGAAATTCAGCCTGCTCTCAGCCTTCTCCCCCTTGTGCCCTGATTCTAAACACACATACATTTCCCTCTTCCAAATTCTGCCATCTCATTGTAGGTGATTGTGTTCCAGTGTGAAGATACAAGTGTGTGTGCTTCCTTGGCTGGGTTCACCTAGGACCAGGGCACCATAACATCATCCTGACACTTCCATCAAGAGCCACTTCACAGTGACAACCCCAGAAATGGCAGGAACAATGACCATATGTGAGGCCCACCTTTCCTTCAGTTGATTCCAAGGGTTCACTAAAGAGCCAAGACTCAGTAAGAGGCTAAACTTATCTGTCTGATAAGTCAGACAGACTTACCTCTGTAACATTTTTGGGCTCATTGCATCTTTATAACTGCCATTACCAAAAATTTCTGGATTTGTAAAACCCAGAGGCTATAGTTAGTCAAGTCAGATTTTCAATGCTGACTTCTTCTCACATGAAGACTAGAGCATCAAAAATATCTACATGTGGTCCAAAAAATAGGACAAATAATCTGGCCAGGAGCCAGAAGGAACACTACATTGTTTTGCTTTTCTGCTCTTCTTTCTTCTAGTTACTTCAGGGTGGAGCAGGCTGTGAACCCAATAAAAGCTGTGAGCTAGCAGTCAGGGATATCAAATATTCACCCTATGTTCTCTCTATGACAGGCTTCCATTTCCTAACCCCGGCCTCAGGGTTCTTGCCTGTATTCAAGGAAACATTATCCTTAATAGTGAGTATGTCAGAGAAAATGAGGTCCAGCCTGGGAAGCCCCAGGGCCTTTTGGGGACAATGTGACCTACTTTGCTTTTTCCTAGCATAGAGAGTAACACTATTGGCTGCCTTTTGCCAACTCTGACTTCCTCCCAAGGGCTCCTAACCTGCCCCTCATCTCCTATGCTGCTATTTGGATCTTCCTTCTGCTCAAATGCCTCTTCCCCATCACCATCCCCACTGTCAAAATGATAGCTCACTTTTTCTCTTCAGCTTTTTTCTTTTAATTTCTAGCACTTGCTTATGTCATGAATCCTTCAGTCTTTTATAAGCAGAGTTCATCTCATGGGTATCATGAGAGCAAGGACTGCCTTGGATGGATCCTTGAATTCTTACTGACCCTAGTTCATGGCCTGTTCATAGGCAGGGTCCATAAAAGTAAGTTGGATTGAAATTAGGAAGTTGCTTTGGATATAATGAACACTTTCAAAGCAGATTTATTGTAGAAGGTGCAATTGTTGTGTTCAAATACCAGGCATTCTTTCTTAGATCCTCTGGAAACACAAGAAGGGTTCTCCTCACTAAAATAGTGTCTTTGGTGCTTTGGGTATTTTGTGTGTTTATTGGCTGTTTTTTTGGTGACATTTTGAATGTCAGAAATTATTTTTTTCTGGATGTCCATAAGGCACTCATGACAGGAATTGTCTGGAAGACATTTTCACCAGACATATTTATCCCATTTTTACAGCTGAAAAGGTAAATTTTGGGTTATATTAAGTCTTTTGTGTAAGGTCACATGACTAGACAGTAGCAGATCTGGGATTCAAGCCTAGTTCTTTCTGGCTTTGAGCACTGAGCCCTTCTCACTACATTGTGTATGTCTGTGACCCCACCTTATTTATCTGTGTGTATCAATACCTTAGCACAGTGCCCTACATGAGTTAGGTACAAGCTAAATGATTGATGAATAAATAAAAATGCAGTCCTTCAACTCAAAGAATTTATTTACAATCTAGCAGCAGAGTCAATACATAAAGGGGCTAAAAAATAAATAGCAATTCAAAAGATATATAACAGTCCAGCACAACAATACAAAACTGTCATAAGGCTGTATAAGATTAATTGTTAAATGAATGATATAGATAATAAGTGCTATAGAGCTAGAATGATCTGGCAAAGCTTCATGGAGGAAGAGGAATGTTTTTAAGCACAACTTCAATATGTATGAAGATCCAACTTTGAGCGAAGATCCACAAAACTCCATTTAAGCCTTCCACATTCTTTGACTGTAGAAAGAGGAAGACACATAGTAAGGTAAATATAGAACAAGGTTTTGAAAGCAGAGAGGGCTACACATAGACAGGACAAAAGGGAAAAATGGTTGCTCAATGACTTTCCTTGTTTTTCTTTGCACTGTGGTATAGTCTTCATACTCAAAGTGTGGTTCAAGGACTAGGGCACACCAGCCTCATTTGGTAGTTTACTAGGAAATTCAAACTCTTGGGACCCACCTATAGCTACTAAATTAATATCTGCAATTTATTAAAATCAAGAGGTGATTTGTGTGCATAAGTTTGAGAAATGTTGATCTAGGACTCAGTATTTAAGCAGCTGAAACAATCATCACCCCTTTCTGTGCCACCTGTCCCACTCCAAGGCTGTTGTAATCCTCTTGAAGGTGCTTTAGTGTAGCATTTAAGGAAGCCATTCAGAAGTCTTGCTCTGTATCATTTCACTGTTGTAATTTCATCTTCTCCACTTGCACTGTATTTCTCTTCTTAAATCCCTGACTCACTCACACCCCCACAGTTTACTTGTTGCTCCCAATCCCTTCTGTTCCAATAGCCAGATAAATAAGAACTGCTCTTGCTACTCAGTCCCCTCAAATGTCAACTCTATGGAGCTGCCAGACATATCAAGAAGAGGGAATTATCTTTGTGGTTAAATATAGACTCTGACCCTCTTTCCTTCACCCCACCCCCATCCTCTGAGTCAGAATCAGCAGCCAGGGGAACAGAACAGAGAGAATGTTTTGCTTCTCAGATGGGAAGGTATTGATCAGGCAGAGAAGAGAAACAAAACAAAAAATGAAAGCAGGCATTTCAAGCAAAGGCATTCAAGTCTCAGATGCATCTTGGCCTGGATACAAAAAGGCTGTTTTATTAGACATGGATTTCATCTTCAGGTACAAAATATGAAAGAGAAGATCTGAGAAAATGAAGCAGGCATCAAACACTTGGGGCATTTCCAGCAGGAGATATATGAGTTGTGATGATTGAAAATCGGCATAATGGTTTTCCAAGACAATTTTAATGCAAAGGGAAATGGTTTAGCCAGAATAAAAGTTAGAGCTGCTCACCGTGGATGGATTGTTGGAAAAATGGAGCTGCCAAATCAAGAGAAAGAGGATCTTCCATCTTCTGTATCTCACAAAGTTTACTATGCATTTTGCCAGTTCTTTATATAGATTATCTCATTTAATCTCCACCAATAGCACTATGAGGAAGTATTATAAATCTCTTCTTACAGTTAGGTAAATTGAACTTGTCCAATGTCTTCATATCTATATATCTATCTCTGTATCTATCTATCTATCTATCATCTATCTACCATCTAACTACCTACTTACCTATGTATCCCTACATGTACAGTTGATCCTCATTATCCAAAGTTCTGATTTATGAATTCACTTGCTAGCCAAAATTCACTCATAAACCCAAATAAATATTCATAGTGCTTTTGTGATCAGTATCAGACATGCAGAGTGGGGAAATTTTTGAATCATCCCACATGCATATTCTCAGCCAAGGTTAAACAAGGTGATACCGTGTCTTCTTGTTTTTTAGCTCTCATATGGCAAACAAATGTCTTTTTTGTAGTCTACTTAATGCTAATGCTTCTGTGATTTTTGTTCCTGATTTTTAGTGTTTAACATGGTGTACAAGCACCATATTGAAGGGTTGTGCTGTGTGCTGGGTTGAACCTCACAGAGAAAATACCTGTATTAAGTAACCTTCATTCAGATGAGTTATACTGCTATTGGCTATGAGTTTATGTTAATAAATCAACTACATATAGCCAATAAGTTGTCTTTAAATAGAAACACACATAAAACAAGGTTATTTATTGATCAACTGATAAAAATGTCATGACCAGAGGCTCACAGGAACCTAGCCTTGTATTTCCCCTAGGAGCAATGCTTCAGTAGTCACTAATTCAATGTTTGTTGCAACTGTACAGAACACAACTACTTGGAGTTATGAGAATCAACCATAATTTTTAAATCTCTAGTAAAATTATGTACATGTATAGACAGACACATATATACACATACATGTTTATACATATGTACACGTGTGTATTTACCCTCAGGGAGACAATTGGAACAGAAGACTTTTAAAAAATCATTTAAAATGAGAGGTAAGACAGCTAAGGAGCTCACTAAACTGCCTTGTAGGGAAGGAAGATATGAATAACATCGGCCTTTGCATGGCTAGACAAGGTGTGCATGTGTGCTGCCAGGGGCAAGCCATGGCTTCTGGTAGCCTTCCTTTGCCCTTGGTTTTTCTCCTAAGTATGGTTGAATGTGTGTTATTACAGGATGTGAATCATTAGCCTGCCCTGGGTATTCATATATCCAAGACACTGTCCCAGTGACCACAGTTGAGAGCTCAGCTCTGCAGTGCTCCAATGAGGCACTCTTTTCCTATATCACCACACATCTGAGTGCCCAGGAACTTTCTATTTCATAAGCTTTAGAACTTTGGAGAATGAGAAAAAAGACCCTATCATCTTTCTATTGAGTATAATTCACTCTCTCCCACTTCTGTCAGTATTTCTTTTCCCTCAGGTAATCCTAAAACAAAAATCTGAAACACTCAGGAATCCCATTTTTCAATATGGTGGCTATTTTCCAAGCAATTAAAAGTATCCCACAAGTTGAATAACAGGTGACTACTTCAAGTGTTTTGCATATCTTCCAATTAAATAGCTCATGCTTCTGTTTCTCTTTCCCCTAATTTCACCAGACTTAGCTTTGATTACTTCTCTGTGTCTTTTTCTCCTTTAACTCTTATTTATTCTTACTTTCCAATCAATCCTCAATCCAACATGTCCTTCCATCACATCTCATTCACCAAGTGCCAAAACAAGTTGGTACCTACTATTATTTATTTTATCCTGTCTATCTTTAACCTTTAACACCATTAACTATTCATGTGGGCTTTGTGGAGCAAGTCAATAAAAATTAAGACCATAGAATGTTAGAGAAAAAAGACGCTAGAGATCATTAGATCATCAGTTTGGGGGTAGGAAAAGAAGAATAGTGATTTGTCAAAAATCATAGCTCCAGCTAGTAGAGGAGCCCAAGTGCCAGCTCTCTGATAGCATCTTGTACCTCAACCTATAATACCTGGTATTCCAAACTGATCTCCCATCCAATTATTATACCAGACCCTGACCAACTCCATGATTGGCTGAGCTGGAATACATTCAAGGTGATAGACCTATTTTCCTGTAACTCATCCTCCTCTGTCTCCCAAGGGCGTCCACACCTCAGGTTCACCTTCTGTAGATTATGACACCAGAGAATGAATAGCAAGGGGAGAAGTTTGAAATTGCCAGGCAAAATCCTTGAACATGCCACACTGCATTGTAAAGGGAAATGGGCTTGAACGTTACTACTCAGAGTTAAAGACCTCAGGATGTGACTGCATGAAACAGCCACTAAGCTTTAATATTAGTTAGGGGTATCTTCTGCTTAATCCTATGCATTGTCAATTGTACAAATATCCTAACCAGCTTCTTACATCTGCTTGTAATATGTATTATGGGCCTTTGTACTTGGAAAGGCTCAATTTATATGCAGCATAGGTAAAAAATAAAAATAAAAAAAGCCCAAGTCTCCAGATTTTACTTGTTGAGAGTCCTCTTTTTGACACTGAGCCTTGAGAAGGACATCTTGCACCAATGGAAAACGAGTGGAGTTTATCATGTTGCATACATTGCACCATGTAATCTAATCCCACATGATAAGCAGCTGAAAATTCTGACAGGGCATAGATACAAAGGACATAAAAGATGTGCCTTTGTTTCTGCAAACTTATGTTTGCCCTCAGGATTTGGAAGGAGCAACCAAGTGGAAGGGTTTTCTTTCTTTTTCTATCTCACCAATCTTTTACTAATAGCTTTAAATATTATAACAGTCTAATCCTTACTTTCCTTAAGCTTTTTCTTCCTTTTTTTAATTTAATTTTTATAGGGCAGCCAAGGGCTAGATTGTCTTTATTAAAGCAAAGAAGATAACGTACGTGGAAAGTGTTTTGCAAATTGTAAAGCACCATACAAATGTTAGTGATTATTACTGTCATTTATTAACCAATGCTGATCTCATTAGGAAGAGTTAGTGAGCCTGTCTTCCCCTTAACTGTTCTCAGCATCATGGGCTGTTATTTTTTTGATGCAGAGTAAGTCAAGAACAGAAAGAAAGTGAAAAACTTCCCATATGGTAGTGCTATCAGAAACAAAAGGACCTCCATTTAAGGGTTCACTCATTCATTCTTTCAGCAAATATTTATTGAATAACTAGTATTTGTGGAAGCAATATAGTGGTGATTTAAATAATCCCTACCCTCAAAGACCTTAGCATTTGGTAGGAAGAATAGCATATTTTAAAAATGTAAATTAGTGGACAGATTGTGTTCAATACTATGAAAAATAGAACAGAGTACAAGAAAAGAATATAACAGGAGCCTTAATTAGATGAGAAGAGTGGCCCAAAGCCTAGTCTGTGTGTAACACTAGTGGTGTGTGCTAGATACATATTCATTGAATAAATGAATAAGTGATCAATGAATTAATTAATGGTTTCTGTGCATAAGTGGCATTTAAATTGAGAACTAAAAGATGAATAGAAATTAGCATCGAAAAAACTTGACGTTTTTAAAGAATGGGAGAAGGCCAGTAAATATAGTAAGCAAGGAGGAAGATGACACAGTGACATGAGGGACTGAGAAAAGGGGCTGCATGAGAGCACTGTAGGTCATAGAATGGAACTTTTTCTACCTGGGATGGCTAATCCAAAAGTAACTTGATCAGATGTAATCTCTAAAAGGCTCCCTCCTTCTGGTGATTGCTTAAAGAATGAAGTGGTAAGGACCCAGAGAAAGGAGTAGGAAGACCATTATTATAGTAGTCTAGATTAGCAGTAAGTGCCTAGACAGACAAGGATGGAGGCAGGCAGATGGAAGTAAGCAGACATAAACATGAGATGTCTTAGACCTAGAATGAAGAAGTTTTGATGTTTGGTTGGGAGGAGATGGAGAAGTCCAAGATAATCTCAAGGGTTCTGCCTTGAGCAACTGGGTATATGAATTTGTGAATGCTAGAGGGGTATGGAGTGGATGGTGATCATAATCTTGATTTGAAAAGAAAAAGCATCTTGATGACATGAGAGCAGCGTGCCAGGCCTAGAAAGTGTGAGGTGGGTCCATCAGCACTGTGATATCAAACTTGTCTTTCAAAAGCATCCTACATAGTATGGTTCTGTTAAGTCTAAATAGAGCACCTAGCATGGGGCTCCTCTACAGAATCAAGAAGGTGGGAAAGGAAGAAGCACTCTTTTCAATGGCAGAGCAATGATTCCATGGCAGCATTGCCATGTGTTTTTTTAAAGTTTTATTTTCACCTAACACAAAACAATTGTTAATATTTGTGGGGTAACTGTGATGTTTCTAAACATGGATACATTATGCAATGATCAAATTAAGGCATTTAGTATACCCATCACCTCAAACATTCATCATTTCTTTATGGCAAGGACGTTCAAAATCTCATCTGGCTATTTCGAAATATACATTATTGTTAATAATAGTCACCCTACTATAATAGAACACCAGGACCAATTCTCTCCATCTCTCCTGCCCCCTGCCCTCTGCTCCTCAGTATTGCACAAGAACATGAATTAAATTGTGGTCAGTTGCTTATTTTCCTTATTGTCCATTTTCTCATTCCTTTCTCTTTTTTTTACTATTTTGTTAGCATACATCAATAGTACAAAGGGTTTTCACTATGATAATTCCATGGATGTGTTTACTTCTTCTGATAGTGTTTTAGAGATCACCTCAATTATGAAATAATCTTTTCTTAAGAATTTGTGGTAAATTAGACATAATATAAAACTTTCCATTTCAGTCGTTTCAACTGAGCGGCTCCGTGGCACTGAGTACATTCACACTGTTGTGCAACAATCGCTATCATCCATCTCCACACCTCTTTTCATCCTGCAAAATGCCAACTTTGTACCCATCCAACAGTAACTCTCCATTTCCCCTTTCCCTAATGATAATAGTTTAAACTGAAGTTTAATTGCTGAATAAAGAGAGCTCCGCCTTGGGTTGAGGCAAATTAGGCAGTAGGCAGGGAGAGAAGAGCTAGCCAAACTTTGTCCTAAGTGAGCAGCAGCTTTTCCCGGGGGACCTGTCATACAGCAGCAGCAGGTGGAATGGAGTGACAGGACCCAAATGAACCCTGAAACTGGGAGTGTCAGATCAGCTTCCTGTGCAGTTTTCTCTTACCACCAAGAGGTTCCCATCTAAAACCTCAATATGTCTGAATGTTTTGTTTTAGCAGATTTATTGACATATAATCTACACAAAATACAACTCACCGATTTAAATTGTACAATGGAATTGTTTTAGTACCATACCATATGTTGTCTATTGCAAAAAAATGCTTTGTTTTAACAGAAGAATGCTTTGCCTTTTGCTAGAATTTCCCTAATATTATTAAGCAGAGAAAAACAACAGCACTGACCTCACATCACAGGTAGGAGAGATGGGAGGTTGACAGTGTTGGAGGGGCTGTCTAATCCCTCCAGGCCAAAGGTTCTCCTGGGGCCGGAGGATCAGAACTTCCTACAGCATCACTTTCTAAAAACATAAAGGCTGTTCCTCTGGCCCTGGGGGATTCCCTGGGGCTCAATGCTCTAGGTGATGGGAAAACCTCAGGCCTACAAGCATTTCAGGTCACAATTCTCCATCCTTTGTAAGAGAGGAAAGTGGGAAAGGGACTCAGGTTAAAACTGAGAAACAGAGATTGAGGCAAGGCTAGGGAACAGGCAGCCTCCCAAAGTCTCATGTTGAAACCACCGGGAAGCTTTTCCTCTAAAAATATTCCCCTGCTAGTGCCATAGCCATTCTTCCAGATAGCAAGTCTTTCCTTTGGGCAAATCATAAACTCTCCTTCCATGTGTTTAGTGCTTTAGTTTACGAAGCACTTCAGCACATATTGCCTTTGCAATATCTTTCATTCTATTAGTTTTGATAGAGCACTATCCATCTGTTTCCTTGTAACAAGTCTGCAGTAGACCAGGTGCTTTGCTTCATTGGGGCTCCCGGACCACTTTTTACCTACCTCTATTATACCACCTGTGGCCTTTTATTATCACTGTTTGTTTACACAGTCTATTTGCCCCTTTAGACTTCCAGCTACTACAGAGCAGAAGCCTCTGGACCAGCACACTGCAGGACACATAGTAGGCAGCTGATAAAGGATGCCAGTGCTCATGAAAACTCCCTTTTACAGGAAGAAGCCAGGGCTTAAAAATATAAAGTGTTTTCCTAGTGAACACTAGTCAATATGTTTCTTGAACCCAAGTCTTATAATTGCAGACCTTGGGCTCTTTTCACTTTACACTCGTGCTTATTGATACCTGTATAGTTGTTTGCAGCTTACATAGGGAAAGTGACCCTAATAATTGTGTTGTAAGGTAGGTGAGATCATTTAGAAGTTAAAAAGGGAATGGATTCAGGGGTATTGAGATATTTCTGGGGCAAAACCAGCCTAACACAAGGGTTTGGAGTCCTATGTTTCAATGCTAGTTCTGTCTCTTCTGGATGATCATTTAACTGTCTGTTAAATGATCTATAAAATGGGAATTATGAACCCTGCCTTGAGACATGTCTAAGATTTGTGGACAATGCTGACACATTGCTTGGCTCATAGCAAACACTGAGTGGAAGGTAGCTCTTATTGTTGCTAGCTTGGAGTTAAAAGCCAAAAGTCACATCTACATTTTTTAACTAAAGTCCTCTTAGTTAGTAGTCCTCTGTTATTATAATACCTTCTTTTAAAATGTAAGTATCTTGGGAAGAATACATTGTAAGATGGAACATTGGATCAGAAGAGAGAGTATTAGGGAAGTACTAAAAGACAGAAGAACACTGAAAGTTGAGGTTGGAGATGACAAAGATAAATTTTACTTATGGAAACATTTTTCTCTGATCAGTCTTATGAGGCACAAGGAAAGTGCCAATGCTTGACTTTGCAGCCTCCCTATCCCTCTTAAATTCCCTAGACACTTAGCACATGGAGCCCAGGGATCCTGCTGGTCTTGTCAAAACAGTATCCAGCACTCTACTCTCTCTGTTCCCTCTTTTGTTCACTCTGTTCCTAGATGGGGAGTCCATTTTGCAAGCTCACACATTCTCTTAAAGCTTGGTAAGTGGGTTTCCAGATAGGTTTTGAATCCAAGAAGTGTGTGCATTTATTTAACTTTGATATGCCAACACTTGAAATGAGGACCTGAAAGATGAAGTGTTGTCTCTTGCCTTGGCCACACTTGGAATGAATAGCCTAGTCACTCTGCATTCATTTGGTGTTTATGGGGATATCATATGTAGTTTTGTCGACATTCCCTAACCATTATAATGCAGTTACTGTAGATAATGCTCTCCTAGTGCAATATGTTATCACCATTTTAACAACCTGACATATGATCGGCTCATATTATCACTTAAATGAATCCATTAAGCAGCTAGAGGCTTCCAGGAGTCGGATGCAAGAGCATCAAATGGGCAAACCTGAGCCACTTCCAAGCTGGAGGGAAGATTCCATTCTACCTAAGGGTCATCCAGCCAACTTACCCAAGGACTTGTGAAACCGTTTTCTTCAGGGACTAAGTTAGACCCCAGGCTCTGAGTTGAAGGGCTAAGCTACTTCCTTATTATATCCTTCTTTAATGTAGAAAAAAAAATGTTGGTGCCTAGGAGCAAAGCAATGAGATGTAATCAAATTCCAACTCCAGCTACAGCGCTAAGCAGTTTAGGTCTGAGGGAGGCAGCAAACTATACAGAGTTTGCTGAAATTACCAGTTGCCTGTGGGGTTTGATGTGAAGAATAATAAGAGTATCAACCAACATTTGTGAAATGCATGCAGTTTACAAACTCTCTGCACACATACTCTCTTATTTGACCCTCAAAAACACTTGGTAAGGTGAACACTTTTATCCCATTTTATAAAATGAGGAAAGGGAGATTTTTTTTTATCAGGTCAGTCTCATAATGAAATAATGCATATAAAATACCTAGCACTTAGTAATCCCTTTCCATTTATTACTTTATATTATACTGAGATAGTCCTCAACAGGAAAGAATATCTATCCAAAATTATCATTCCTGCAGCCTGGAACTAAATCCCTAAATTCCACATCAAGTCTGGATACATGAAATGGGTGCTTTCAGGGGGAGGATGGTTCTCTGAGTTCACATTTGTAAACTGATTAGAGATAGAAGGAATGATAGCTTACAAAAAGAGTCAGATCTAGTTCAATAGTTAAGTTTTAGGATAATGGAGGTTCACATTTCACAAACCATCAAACAAACAGTAGAAGAGGATCCCTGGACCTTACCACAGTGGAGCAGCCCAGTGGCCTAGGAGACAAGAATCAGGGGAGATTTTAAAATTTAAAATGAAACATAAAAGTCTGCCCTTAGTTGGGACAGCATGGACTTTAGAATGGTTTTCTAGGACCTGGGGAATAAGGCACTGATAAGAGGCAAAGGAACTTGAGGATAAGAGAGCAGGGCCACAGAAGACACATGGGCTCATGTGACAGAAGAAAGCTGCTCCTTTCTAACTGGAAAAGAAGTCCTAATTCCAGCTGGCTCTTAGGATCCTCAGAGATTTAGATAGTTTTTGCCTCAAATCCTCCAGGTCCAAGGTTGAATTCTTCACGGCCCTCTTGCATTCTGGGCAGCCATTCTTGGTTTTGATTCTTGGTTGAGCTTGGAGCTCACTGTCACCTTCACAATTTTTTTCACTTTCCTTGAAGATTTGAGGGGTCACAGAGTGGGTCACAGTGGCCCCACTCTATCTCCTCTACTTCTCTTTCTCTCACTGCTAACCCCACCTGCCCTTTGTCCTTTGCCATACTTCCTTCAGAAGCCCACAGAGTCCACATGTGTGATCTTTCCCATGGTACACAGGCCATCTGCTTCTCCCCCATAAATGGCCCTATCTGACCAGTTTGCCTTTTGTAGCCCCAAGCTGTTCCCAATCTTTGCCAAACCTGTGGAAATTCCAGTAGGATTCACTTTCTTTGTCTCATTTCAAATATTCTTATATGCTTTCTAATTTTCTTTCTTTATTTTCATATTTCTTCCAAGGCCAGAGGGGAGAAAAGAGGATCACCAATGGGAGTTAAAGGACAATGAAACAAACTATATCTCCTTTATAGTCACTCCCAACACTAATAAGCTGTGAATGGCATGTACCTGCCAACAAATAACCTAGAGAGCTAGACTAGACCAGCAGCTTAACATCTAGCAGGAGTGATATGTGAAATTCTTATGAACCACAGAGCAGAGCCGACTTTTCCAACCACAGGATCCTGGAGGTCATGGGGTGCAAGCTTTTCCTTGTAGGCACTCCCCTCTCCATTCTCATATGTTGTCTGAACACAGAAGTATAATGGGGAATTGCCTAGGAAAAACACATTCCAGGTACAATCCTGTGTTTGGTGTCACAAGAGGCACTTGAAGTATTCCTGCCTACCGGAACAGGTGTGCTGTAAAGAAGCCATAAATGATTTTGCCCCTTCTGTGGTTAATGGGGTAAAAAAGGGCACTTCCTCAGCTCTGCAGCCTATACCTGAACTTAAATTGAAATAGACAGAATTACCATTGATACAAATTAAAAACAAATAAAAAGAGTATACAGAGTTGATTCTGAGAGTTCAAACTCCATTACCAGCTGATTTACTGAGCAGTGACCTGTGATTGTTGGTGGGGAGTCGGGGGACGGGTGAAAAGTCTCTGTGAATCCCATCAACCCCATCGCTGTGTGGCACACCAGTCAATAAGCTATTTAATTTAATGGGAAACTGTATTGATGAGCCAGAGAAAGCAGCTCACAAAAGATCCAGCTGCAAGAAGCAGATAAAGTCTTCAACCTGGCCTCATTCTCGGGTGTCCACCCTTCATCATCTCTTCTGCAGAATTAGAGAAGGAATCCATGAGATTTTGGGGGTGTTGGGTCCCCAGGGGACAGTACTCTGGAAGGATTACTCGCACTGAGAGATGGAGTCAGCGAAAGGTGGATTGAAGGGTGATTGGTAATAAAATGGGAAACAGATCTCCTAAACCAAGGACAATGCTGACAATGACCTCTCAGAGTGAGGGCAGCCAGCAATGGGAACGCCAGTCATTCCAGAGGAAACCCATCAGCATCATCCTAGCAGGAGAACCAGTCCATCTATTCCCTTTGCTCTTTTTTACAGGGTCAGGGTAGGACTGCATTGCTCCCAGAACAAGAGGCACTCTGTTTAGAATGAAATTAAAACTGAGAAAACTAAGGTCATGCGTTCCAATAGAGCTGCAGTGAGGAAGGCAAGGAAGACTTTCAGAAATGGATTGAATGTGTAGAAAATCAGAGCTGGAAAAAATCTAGCTCAATCCTTCCATGCACCCCTCCCCCATTCCATTATAGATATTTGAGAAAGTAGGTCTAGAGAGGAGTGACTAAGGTAAGTTAAGAGGCTAATAAGATAGAGTCAGACCATTTTACTCCAAGTTCAATGCAGTCACCAGGTTTTGTAAATTTACCATTCCTAGCCCTAGTACACACTGTGGGTTCTGGACCCACAGAGTTTTAAGGAATAAGCCATGAAGAGTATTTAGTTGTGTGCTAGGTATTCTAAGCATTTTATAAGCATCAGCTCCTCTTTTCTTTTCAGTACCTATGATTAAATTCAGGGCTTTGCACTTGCTAGGCATGCCCCAAGCCCTTTTGTTTGTAGTTTGTTTCTCAGCTAGGATATCATGCTTTTCCAAAGCTGGGTTTGAACTGCAATCCTCTTACCCCTGACTCCTGAGTAGCTGTGATTACCAGTGTTATTGAACACCATGAGCAGCCCAACGTCAGTTCCTTTAACCTTCAAAATGGTCCTATATGATAGATATTATTTTTATCCCTACTTTTACAGGTGAGGAAATTGAGGCACAGAGAAGTTACTCAACTTTCCTAGGGCCCACCCAGCCAGGAAATGAAAGAGTGGGATTGAATGCAGGGAGCCTGGCTCCAGAGTCCACACAGTATGTTCTCCTCCTCCAACAGTAGTGATGTTAGCTGGCACTGAGGATAGCTTACCCAGTGCCAGGAATGGTGCAAGACATTGTATTATTTAAATGTCAGGAAAAAAAGAGGCCACGAGACTGAAGAAAGAGGCAAACACATCCAGGATTGCAAAAAGTGCGATTTATTACGGATGTATAGTAAAAGTGTCTTGAGTGCAGTAAGACAAGAGGATCCCTGTACACCAAAATAGGTGGAAAGGGTTTATATTCAAAGATGAGCTGTGCCAACCAGAATGCAACTGACCTTTCTCAAAAGTATTAACATGTCCAATATTCTGCTATTATAATGACATTTTTTGTTTTCTAGGGTTTGGAATGTAACGCAGCATCTAATGACAGGGTATGACATTGGTCATTCCTACTCTGGGTTGAAAGTGCCATGGTGCATTTGGCAGACAGCTAGCAGTGGCATCTCATCCTGGCAGAGGGTTTCACGACACTCAACGGTTACCCATCTGAATGGACAGGGATGGTGGACTTATAGGAATGGGAAATTCCTAGATTGACTTTTCCAAACACTAAGGGGCATAGCACAAGTCCAGCAGCTGGAACTTGACAGTCCATGGGTATTGAGTGGCCTGGGACACAAGATGGATACCTGGTGAGAAAGTCTATACTGGCACCACAGGTATATCTGTGCCTGATAGAGTAAAAAAAAAAAAAAATGACAAATGAAAAGCAGCTTGCCATCCCAAGGCACAGGCTGTGGCAGAAAGGAATGATCTTCAGATTGTGGAATCTTGACTAGAATATTTTCTTGTTTTTTAAACAAGAGGCTTGAATTTTTATTTTGCACTAATCCCTTTGTGCTAATTTGCTAAAGCTGACATAGCTAAAGATGACAAGACTGGGCATCTTAAATAATAGACTTATTTTCTTACAATTCTGTGAGGTGGAAGTCCAAGGTCAAGGTGTCAGCAGGTTTTGTTTCTTCTGAGTCTTCTCTCCTTTCCTGGCTGATGGCCACCTTCCCTGTGTGGACTCACATGGCCCTACCTCTGTGCATGTACATCTCCAGTGTCTACTTGTATGTGCAAATTTTCTCTTCTAAAAAGGACATAAGTCAGAGTAGACTAGAACCTACCCTAATGATGTCTCTTGAAATAAAACACATTATTAAGAATGCTATTTTCTTTTTTTTTATTTTTATTTTTTTATTGTTTTATTATTCATATGTGTATACAAGGCTTGGGTCATTTCTCCCCCCTGCCTCCACCCCCTCCCTTACCACCCACTCCACCCCCTCCCTCTCCCCCCCATCCCCTCAATACCCAGCAAAAACTATTTTGCCCTTATCTCTAATTTTAAGAACCCTATTTTCAATTATAGTTACATTTGGAGACACCAGAGTCTAAGGCATCAACATGTGAACTTGGTGGTAACACAATTCGATCCACAAACTATGTCAGTGGAATTGTATAGAAATGGAAAAAAGACTTTATTCTTCTATAGCTTACACTCATGAGCAAAGAGGTAGTTTAAAAGTAAATATGTAAATTGTCAGATGATGGTAGGTGCTATGAAGAACAACAATGCAGGGTGAAAAGAATCAAGGGAGAGTGATGAGATGCATTTTCTATGTTATATGAGATGACCAGAGAAAATGGCTTGGATAAGCATCATTTAAACAGAGACCTGGAGGAAGTCAGGAAATGTGCCAGAGGAATACAGTTATTAGAATAGTGTCTGGCACAGAGTAAGTCATATAAATATTTGTCAGTAGTAGCAGAGTTCTTATTACTTTCCCCAAACATGTTCTGCTACAAGCAAAAGAGACCCATATTTATTCCTCAGCTCTTGAACAGTCTGACAAAGACTGACCATATTCAATCTGGGTCCTGCCAGCTGGTTGAGTTTGGAATCAATCTTGTTGCTGTAGGCTTAGTGTCCATTGTGCCCAGAGTGACAGCGGCCTAAGGACCAGTTGCGCAACAAGTCACAGTGTCTTGTGAATCCCTGTAAGTATGATGAAGCTGCCAGAGACCCAGGTTTCTCTTTACCATTCCATTTTCCAGGCATGGCTGTATTCCAATCCTCAATCACAGGTTCTTTTTTAGGGTCTAGCTCTGATCAGTTCTTTTTAACACACCTGAGGTTCTCTTCTCTACAGCAGTGGCTCTCAACTAGGTGTAGTTTTCTCCTTCTCCCCACCCTGCCTGTCTCAGGGAACATTTGACAATGTCTGGAGACATTTTTTAGTTACCATAACTCAGAGGAACCTGCTGGCAAGTATGCTGCTAAATATCTTACAAGGCAGAGGACAGTTCCCCTAACAAAGAATTTTACAGCCTCAAATGTCAACAGTGCTGAGATTAGGAAAACCTGCTAGTGGGTAAATAATACAGAATGAAAATAACTCACCAAGTTCCCAGCAAGGCAGAGCCAAGGGAGTAGAAAGAGTTGGGCAACACATGGCACAAGTGGAACACGTCTACCTTCCTTTTCACCCCAGGCCCTTCCCCCAGGACCCTCGCAGTGCCTGGGTCTCCTTCCATAGGTGGACCTCAAGATCCATTCCAGACCTTGTGTCCTGTCCACTTGTCTACAATTCTACTGCCAGGCAGACCCACTTTACTAGATAGATTAGCATAGCTCCAAATGAACTTGAATTTGCAAACTCCTTTGGAGATTGAATTTTGTAGTACTTGCTTCTCCCCACAAGCAGAGATTGACAGCTGGTTGCATCAGACTCAGTCCCAGCTCCCCATCCCTTCTCAGGATGGCTTACTGCCAAGTCCACTCCAAGGAAGCCAGCCATGTATTTCAACACCAAAGTTCCACCTCACAAAGAGTGCAAGACCTGACTTTAGATAGCAATTCCCATGATTCTGTTGCATGGAATCATAAATTCACCTCCACTTCTCCAAATGATGGGGATCTTCCCTCTATAGCACCTTAAGTAATATACAACATTCACAGCCATTCTTCAAGTTAAGTCAACCTTTCCCCTTGCACACAAAAGCACTTATTCCTTCTCCCTGTCTTTGAGCATCAGCTCTCTATGGGTTGGGGGTTGAGAGTAGAGTGCTACAGCATTTCATAGGTTAGAATAACAGTACAGAGACTAGCCAGCCCCAACAGTGTCTGAGAGGTTTTGTGATCCCCCATGGCATGTACTAGCAACCTAAAGATTCCCTTCAGACAAATTTCTATGGCAACAGACAGCATCCAAGACAACAGACAACAGACAACTTTCTGAACATTCAGAAAGTTGTGTTCTGAATGTTACTGGTAACCAATAGAGTGTCTTAAAGATTTGGAGATGACATTGCAGTGCAGGGATATGTGAGGTGAGTTAGAAGCCAAGTTATGTGTGGAGCATACAGAGTTTCTCCCGAAAGGGCAGAGGTAAATGACAGGGAGAGAGTCTGCTAAGTGCTAAATTTAAAGCCAGAAGTGGAGCAGGAACAGATGGGCAGTATGAGGTGTGTTTGGGGCATGGGAATGCTTCCTATCTTTGCTTCATACCTCTCAACTTCCCCCAGGAATGGAATGCTATTTCTCAGAAAAGGCTAAAACAATGGCTTAAATTAATTCTGATAGCAAAGAACGAGGGAAAGCAAGATTTTTCAGGGAAAAAGCACTGGACGTAGAATCACAGGGCACAGATTCAAACTCCTCCACTGTGGCTTTTATCCACCAGACCCTGGCCAGTGATGAGACCTTTATAAACTATGGTTTTTCCACAATAAAACATAATAACCACTCTGCCGCCACCAGAGCCCATTCTGAGAATCAGATGAGATAATAACTATGAATACGTTTTGTAAATGGTAGAACATTAAACTGGTATTTCCCATGATGTTCCCTGTAGAACATTAATTCTTTGGGACGTTATTAAGATTCTCGAGTCAAAAAAATAACAACGTTAAAAAGGTTGTTGTTGTTTTTTCAATTGTGGGATTTGTGAGTATCTTCCCAGTACTAAATTGACTATGGAATATTTTATTGCAGAGTATCTTGCATGACTAAAGCTTTCAGAGCACATTTTGGGAAATACTCCCTTAGAGAAATATAAGCAATTATTCATACTATTCTAAGCTGTGGTATGAATAACAGTGATGTACACAAGAAAACAAAAAGTCGAGACAATGAGGCCCTAGAACTTACTCTTCAGATGAGTCTAATGTATATCATAGTTTCAAAACCCTTCACTTTCTTTGAAAGTACAGAGCATGTGTTATGATTGAACTGGGTGCCACCACTTCCCCACCCCACATACGTTGAAGCCTGAAGTCCCAATAATTCAGAGTATGACCTTATTTAGAAATAAGATCCTTTACAAAGGTAATGAAGTTAAAATGAGGACCTTAGGCTGGGTCCTAACCCAATATAACTGATGTCTTTATTAAAAGGGAAAATTTGGACACAGAGACAGGACAATGCCAGGTGAAGATGAAGGCCAAGGAATGCCAAAGATGTCCAGCAAACCATCAGAAGCTAGATTAGAGACATTGGACAGTTTCTCCCATGTGGTCCTCAAAAGGAACCAGTCCTGCCAACACCTTCGTCTTGAACTTCTATCCTCCAGAACGAAGACAAAGAGTTTCTGTGCATGAGCCGTGAAGGCTGTGGGACTTTGTCATGGAAGTCACAGGAAATGAGCATACCACATCTCCCGTGAAGACCCTGGCAGCACCAAGCTTTGCAAGGGCCTGACATGTGCCTAGAACTGAGCAAGAAGCTGATGTCAGAGTTAGGCTCTATTTAATAAAGTCGTAATACGATGTTCGAGTGCTTTCATTTTTTTTCTCTTGATTTTAAAGCAAACCATATTTAAAAAACTAAACAACTCTAAAGATGGCCTACCTTCGCTGGGGAAGCATTTTTCCCCATCCAGAGAAGGATAAAGAGGGTGGCACACATTTTCAACAGTTGATGGTATTTGGTTCTCTTTCCCAAGTCAAGGCCCAGATATGGGCCAAGTGTGTGAACTGTAGGGACACTGCAGCATATAGACTTAAAGTGTGACCATGATGTCCAGCACCTGGCACAGAGAGGTGTCTGAGAGGGGAAAAGTAGGCACAGTTGGGTCTGAGTGGCTTCTTACAAGGTTGCACATAAAAACTCCAATTGGCTTAACCAATCTGTCTTCCACGAATTACTAAGGTTAGTCTAATGGTTTTTGCTAAAGCATTTTTAAGACTGTGCTTTTATTCTAAGGTAACCAATCATTACAAATATTTTAACAACATATTGATACTTTTCTGTATGACTTCTGACAGGGTTAAATATTTGTCCCCTAATGGGACATATTTCAGTGCCAGAAATATGAATTCAGAAACCTTACATTGCATTTTCTGGCTCTTCATTTTAGAAAGAGTCATTAGCACTCTATTTCTTTCCAAATTCTAATATATTATGTTGAGCAAACTCACTTTTTTCATGAACTCTAACAAATGGAAAAATAATGGGGACAGGGTAGCAGCTTCCGTTTTACTCAGAATTCCAGGAAGCTCCAAGCTAAATTAAATGTTCACTCTCAATAATTATTAGAAATTTTGCTTCCTTCACCTTTTGTGAATATATGATTTTTGGCTTTCTACTTCTATATTTAGAACCTACTTCCATTAGCTCTCTAGAGTACAGCTCAGATTTTGTCCTAAGCACCAAATCCCAAATATTCAACTGTATACTATGTGTCCCTGCCTGGAAACCTACAAGACTTAAAGCTCAAGGAAACCTTCAAAATCATGTTCTGCTCTTGTTTGCAACTGATAAATCATCTTGCATTTCTTTCTTGGTGAACACCACCTCTATTCACTCACTCAGTTTCCCAAGCCACAGATTTGGGAGAACTTCAGGCACTTTCTTTTCTTTAACCACCCCCACTCAATCATTATCATTCTGCTGACCTTGATTATCATCGAATTCATCTTCCTCTGTCCACATATTGTACCTACTTTGGTTCAGCTCTTGCTAGATTACTGCAGCTCCTCCTGATATCTTTTGAAAAGAATTGTCACAATATCATCTTAATCTATTTCTGCTGTTATAACAAAGTGCCTTAGACTGTATAATTTACCAGGGCATTTATTACATACAATTCTGGAGGCTTGGACAGCCATGAAACGGCCAGTAGACTCAGTGCTTGGTCAAGGCTGCTCTCTACTTCCAGGATGGCGCCTTGTTGTTGTGTGCTTACATAGTAGAAGGGGTGAAAGAGCATAGCAACACAAATGTAGTCCCTCAAATCCTTTTGTAAGGGCATTATTCCCACCCATGAAGTTGGAGCCACCATCTCCTAATTACCTCCCAAAGACCCTATCTCTTAATATCTTCACTTTGAGGATTAGGCTCCAAGATACAAATTTTGGAGGGGCACATATATGCAAACCATATCAACAATGCATCATTCACTATAAAATCCTTCCTGGGATTGGTCCGATGGCAAGGATGGATTTAGATGACTTTAGCATGGCATTCATGGTCCTCTTCCTAGCTCTAGGCTCCTTTGTGTGGTTCACTAGCTCACCCCTCAGACTCAGGCCACGGCAGAGTGAGCACAATGCTCAGCTCCTTAGTCTTAGGAGCTTCCATGTGGCTCACATGCTCTGGCATCAGGCCTCTCAGCACACCATACATGCTCATCAACGTAGGTTCATTTTTCACTTTGCTTTGGATTGTAGTATCTGGTCCAGGTATTTTTGATTACCCTCAATTTCACAATGAAAATTAATATTAAATCTATATAATCTGAGTCTCTTTCTTCTGAGTCAGTGTCACTACCATTAAATATTGCAGCAACTCTGACTCAGTCAGAAATAACCATCGTCTCCCCCAGATAAAGTGTCAGAGGTAAAATAAACTGCAGGGCTTTGAACTTGCTGTTTTCTTTTCCTTGAATGGCATTTTCAAGCCTGAATCACCTGGATAATACCTCATTATTCTTTTTTGAGACTCAGCTGAAGCATTTCTTCTTCCTCTGCAATGATCTTGTTTTTTCTTGTCTCTCCTTAAGACTGATGTAGCTGTCTTCCTGTGTGCACCCAATGTATCTTATACCTACTTCTACTGTATTTTACTGCACTGTGTTGTAATTGTACATCACTTTGTCTGCACCCACCACTGCCTTGAAAGCAAGAACAGATTTGTACCAATTCTATCACCAGAATCTAGAACAGTGACGATAACACAGGTGAATTCCTCTCAAGGACACCGGTGGGAGGGAGCAGAATATAAGGAAAGGGTGTGAGAGGGTGAGTGTGGTGGAAATATTACGTACACACATATGTGGATGGAAAAATAGACCTGTTGAGACTATTCCAGGAACAGGGGGAGGGGAGAAAAAAGAGAATGATGGAGAAAATGAATTCAACTATGATATATGTAAGAACTTTTGTAAATGTCACAATGTACCCCCAGCACAACAATAAGAAAAATAAATTTAAAAAGATAAAATATTTGCGAAAATGTGAAAGAATAAAAAAGGCCAGGAAAAAAACAAATGAACGCCTTCCTGGAAATAAGTGAGTTATAATGGGTTAATAAAAATAATAGCCTTTACAATATAAGGTACATTCCAGATACAGCAGATGACAATTACTACTCACCTACGTATTATAAGTAGTTTGTGTCTATGGATGTGTCTACAACCAATATTATCATGTGTCCTGTGTAAATCACATGCAATTAACTCTGCTTTATGACTTTTTATATAGTTAAGCCTTAGTGTGCAACCAATCATGGGCTACAAAGCCATGTTCTCTGCCTCTAAGATGTTTATGTCTAGGTAAAAATAAGCTGCTATTTTACAGATAATAAAACTGAGACACCAAGAGAATAAGTAGCTTTCACAAGGACACACAGAGAATAAAGTGGTAAGACCAAGATTCATAACACTCTCCATTTCTACTACCTGTGACACATTAAAGGGAAATCTAGAAATCTCATGTACTTTAGCTCAAAAGTTTATTGCCTGAAAGTTACAGGAGATCAGCGAAGTAGATGGACAAGATATCATGGAACAGCTGGGATTGAGTTGGCCTGAAAGAATCCTCAGTTCATAATCAAAAAGAAAAAAGAAAGGCATTTCGGCTGAGTGCGGGTGGCTCACACCTGTAATCCTAGCTATTTCGGAGGCTGAGATTGGGAGGATCATGGTTCGAGGCCAGCCCTGACAAACAGTTTGCAAGACCTCATCTCCAAAATAACCAAGAGCAAAAATGTACTTGAGGTGTGGCTCAAGCAGCAGAACACCTGTTTTACAAATGTGAAGCCCTGAGTTCAAATCTCGAGATGACAAAATGCATTTCAGGAGGAGTAATACCATAAACTAAGACATTTGATTAGGCTAGTCAGGGAAACCACTTAAAAAGTAAAAGGAAGAAAAATATTCATCATTCAGGCACAATTGTTAAAATAGCTTTAATCCACCTTTACCTAAATTTCTCCTTCTAAATGCAGCTTTTAATACTTTTTTTGGTGGTAGGGGGTTTATGCTTTTCAAAATTGTAATCATATTACATGTACAATTTTGAGTCATACTATTTAAAATTTGTGTGCTAAGCCAGATGCTGGTGGCTCACGCCTGTAATCCTAGCTACTCAAAAGACTGAGATCAAGGATCATGGTTCAAAGCCAGCCCAGGCAAATAGTCCATGAGACCCTATCTTAATAAAAGCCATCACAAAAAAAGGGCTGATGGAGTGGTTCAAGGTGAAGGCCCTGAGTTCAAACCCCATCACCACAAAAAAAAAAATAAGTGGGCTAACAAGCATTTCTTATTATAAGCTACTTATAAATATTATTTTAATGGTCCTTTAATCACTAAACAGATGTATAATAGTTGGATTAAATATTTTTCTATTGTTAAACACATAAAGCTGCATATATTTATATATAATTTCTTGAGTAAAAATAATGTCAGTAGTGTTTGTAATTCCAAGGCTTGGGAGGTGGAGGCATAAGGATTGCAAGGTTGAAGTCAGGCTGGGCTACATAGTGAGACAATGTTAAAAAAAAAGTCAGTAAGAAATTTTTCCATTAAACTTTTCCATATTTACTCTTATCTCCTTAGTTAAAATTATGAAATCATAATCCCTAAGTCTAAAGTTATCAATTTATTTTTATTTTTCCCCCAGATATGAAAACTAATAATTTCTGGAACAAAGACTGCAATGGCAAATAAGTTAAAGTTCCTATCCTCAGGAGTTTACATTCTGGAGGAAAAATAAATTCATAAGCATAGACAAATCAACACAATACAGTAGGGAAATGCCTTAATTGTGAAAAGAGTATAAATAAAATCTGCAGCACCACAGAGAAGAAGACATCAGCCTCTTCTGAGAGAGAAAGAGAACACATCACAGAGGAAGTAGCTTCCGAAAGACACTTCTGTTAGTTTCATTTTCCTCTGACACTTTATTTTGAGGAGACAGCTGTTATTTCTAATCAAGTCAGAGTTGCTGAGATAGTTAAAAGTCATGCTACCAGCCCAGAAGAAGGCTAGAGATTACATATTTTCAGGATACACTTTTCTGCACTATTATCTAATTTGGTAATTATTAGTAATTCATACAATCAAAACAGAAGACATAAAATCTGAGTTATCTACTCTTGATTTAAGGAAGTGTACCATTTTGCTAGTATTGCTCAACTTTGTACTACTTTGAAATAGGAGAGAAGCCATTTCTATTCTGGAAAATTCTCACAGAAGCAGGGTATTGGTCCATTTTCCATTAGTGTGATAAAATACATGATGCAGGGTACTTTTTAAAGAAAAGAGATTAATTTAGCTTATAGTTCTGGAGGTTCAAGTGCCAGGTGCTGGCTCTGGTGGGATCTCATAACGGATGGCATCATGGCAGAAATTTGTGTGACAGGGACAGGTCACATGGTGAGACAAGAAGTCAGAGAGAGGGCAGGGAACAGGTTTGCTCTTTTAATAACAACCTTCTTGAATCCCACAAGAACTATCTTTATCTCTTCCAAGGCTAATGGCACCTAAGTTGTAATGACCTCCTCATGTCTTTTCATTTTCTTTTTGGAGGAACTGGGGATTGAACTCAGGATCTCACCACCTGAACCATGTCTGCATTCCCTTGGCTTTTTAGTTTGTTTTTCAGCTCAAGTCTCATACTTTTGACTAAGCTGGCCTTGGAGTGTGATTCTTCTCATCTCCAGTTATCATGTCGCTAGGAATTACAGTCACGTGTCACCACATCTGGCTAAGCCTCATGTCTTAACATCCTCACAACGTTTTAACATTGTCACTGACCAAGCTTCCAACATTTGAACCTTTGGAGGGACATAGTTAAATCATATTCAAAACCATGGCAAGTGTCTTATTTTGAATCATTCAGAAAAGAACAGGAAAAGCACCAGTGTTTCTTCTATGCCCACCCTTTCAGCCAAAAGTTTCTATAAGTTCTCATTCAGTGGCACCTTTAGTGTCTTAATAAAATTTTTCATGTTGTTCCTAAACCAAAGAAATACCTAACTCTTCCATTTATTGAGTAGTTAGGTACACAAAACAAGTCTGAATGTCCTAGCTACATAATAACCATTTGAATTAAAAAACATAATGCACATTACTTGAAAGAAAAGAAATTGTATTTTCGTCTTACTTAACAATAATTACCTAAGAGTGGGTTGTATATGCTTATGCAGAACTTCTCAAATCTTGTAATCTCATGGAACACCACAGCCTTTATATCCTGTTCTACAATAGCATACCCACAGCACTTGCTTTCCATCATAGAAACTACCAAAGCACCGCTTCACAAAGATGTGATGGTTCATTGCTGCTGAGAAGGTAAAACAGTGCAGCTGCTGTGCAAAATAGTATAGAGGCTTCTTCCCAAAATAATTAAACAGAATTACCATGCATTCTAGCAATTCCACTTCGGGATCTATACTGAAAATATCCGAAAGATTTGTAAGTCTATGTTCAAAGCAGGATTATTTATAACAGATTAAAGGTGGAAGCAACTCAAATATTTATCAACAGTTGAATGGATAAACAAAATGTGATGCATACCATGGTAGAATATTCAGCCATTGAAAGGAACAGCAGTCTGACACATGCTATCACGTGGATGAACTTTGAAAACACTATGCTAAGTGAAATAAGATGGACACTTCTGTCTGGCTATTGAAATAAAGGACAAAAACTGTATGGTTCCACTTATAAGATCCCTAAAGTCATCAAATTCATAGGGACGGGGAATAGAATAATGATTACCAGAGGCTGAGGCAAGGGGGAAAGGAATTCTCATCTAATGTGTACAGTTTCAGTCTGTGATGATGAAAATATTTTAGTGATGAATAGAAGGGATGGTTGCATAAAAATGTGAATATACTCAACACCATCAACCTGTAAACATGGTTAAGTTGGTAAATTTTATTTTATATGTATTTTATCACAATAAACAAACTATGATGACATCGAGGAAAGTGTCTTGCAGTCTGCTGTTGAGACACGAGCTGCCTTGAGAGAGTCGGGTAGAAGATGGCAGATTGCAAACTTGTACCACCTTTCTGTGTAAGAAACAGAAATAAAATAGAAACCCCAAGTATGTGGCTACAAAGAAAGGTAGGAAAGTTAGTAAGCCAGGGGAGGACACCAGTAAAAGATGAGACATGAGCTGCCTTGAGCTAGTAACTTTCATGGGGACTGACCCGTGTCAAGTATCGCTCTATTTTCTTCATAGTTTTCACATAACTAGTGACACCCTTGCAAGTTTGCTGCAGTGCTATGGGTACCTTGAACACAGTTTGGGAACCATGGCTCTAGGCCATGTTCTCTATCCTAAAGCTTGTTCCTTCTGCTTCTGCTTCCAGACTGTTATACACCAAAGGGCTTGGAAGGAAGCTTCATAGCATAGTTCTGCTTCTAAACAGCTCTGTGACCTAGGAAAATAACAGGCTCCATCACCCACAGCATCCTCTTTCAACAAAGAAAATACATTCCACACCCTTTCCAAATTTGAAAGCACCAAGTAAAAGCTATTATGTTTTATATACCACCCAAAGAACTCAGAAAAAAGTAGAGGCGTTTCATTGCTTTTAGGTTAAAATCCTTCCCGTGGTGAGGTTCTGCATGCCTCCAGACTCTACCCCTTGTCCTCAGCTTCTTGTGCTGCCCATGGCCCATCCTCAACTTCTCTGTGTTCCTAACCCATCCATATTCCCACTCCAAGGCCTTTCCCCACTCAGAGCCTTCTATGTAGAAACCCTCATCGCCTCCAAACATCCCTGCTTCTCCTTCACTCTCCAGGTTAAATGTCAGTGTACTCACTATAAGACCTTCTCATGTGGTCTAGACTAGCCAGCTGGTCACTTCTTGGTGGACCTTGTTTGACTTCCTTTTCTCTAGGCCATAAGCTTTTCCTTTTTTGTGGGGGAGTTGTGGAGATTGAACTTAACCTAGCCCTTGCTAGAGGGCTACAATATGTGACTGTAGTCACACACTCCCAGACATTTTTGTGTTTGTTTTTCAAGCACTTTCATACCAGGGACTGATAAGAAAGTCCTGTCCTGTTCTGGTGACTCTGAAGGCAGGAGAGGAGTTTTCTGTCTTAGCAACAAAAAGATAAAAATTGTATAAGTATCTTTAGACAAGTAAAAATCCAGTCCTCATTTTCCTCTCTCCCTAAAGCAGGAAAAATCCCCCTGTGTTAATCTCCATGTGAAAAGCTTTAAGAACAGTTTTGGGCTCCTACTTTTAAATTTTCACTGATGATCAGTGCCTCAGAGCCCTTATTATTGAGAGCCTCTTGTGTGCAGACAATCTCTGCAAACCACTTTCCTCACTTGCTCACCACTTCTCCATAAGAGCCCAGCACAAGAGATATCATTATCCACATTTGACTCATAGGAAACTTGACTCAGAGTGGTTGAGTAAATTTCCTGAGACTACACAGCTAACTTCACACTCAGTGTAGCAAGATATCCCTTCCTGTTCCTTTTCTTCTTTGCTCCTACCCTATGTATACCCCATTCCGGCCTCTGGAAAACAAAAAACATTTCAAGTATGCCCCTTAGGCACCCAACTCATTTTCTTGGGCACTGGGGCTTATGTAGAGCTAAATGCCTATAATTTCGTCTGCCACTTAACTGAGATTAGCTGGAAGCAATCTGCTTAAAGTTTAAGCATCAACTTATCACTTTGTTAACTGCGCATTCATTTTCAAGGGGATGGTTAACTTTAATGGGAATGGGGAGAAGGTTGAATCATGCAGCAACAGGTTCCGTGACATGTGGGAGCCAGAAGGAAAGTGAGAGGCCTTCCCAATTAGATGTATGGAGGGGTATCTGCTGCAAAAATCTGGACTAGTTTTCTGCCTGCTATTTCCTACAGGGAAAAGACAAGAAGACTCCTACTCTGTCATTCTGTGATTGACATCACGAGTTCATTCTGCTCACAAGGCAGGATGGCACCTGAAATGATTAGGTAAGGAAAGAGAGAGAGGTGACCAGAATTTCTCACACTCACAAGACACAGGCTCTCAGAATTTGCCTAGTAAAATGGACCCTCACCATCATTCAATCCTATTACCCTACTTCATAGAAAAGGAAAATAGAGTTCTGAGAGGCCCAGAAGCTGGTCCTATAGCACACGTTAGGTCAGTTGATCTAGAATAAAGTACCCTTGCTTCTCCATCATTTTCCAAGTGTCCCTAGGCTACTAATTGGCAACAACATAAAGCTGTCTTATTCTTTGATTCATGTGTGTAGTTTCACATTCTCCTGAAGAAAAAGTAAAAATTTCCTCTGAGAAAATGAACAGTCTCATACTTCTTGACTTCCCAAGATTATTTACCTAGCCATGTTTAAGCACTGTGCTCTAGGATTCAAACTCTTTCTTGTCATGTGTCCTTTATTAGGTGGGGAAGACCTGGGAGTTTCAATACAGCTTACGTATGGAGCAAACAGATCTGAAGGATAGTTATAGGAAATATAAATACAAAGAAATCAGCATGAACGAGATTCAGGTTGCTTTGGTCTTCATTCTGATAGCTGAATGTTCCCTTGCTTGGCATTTTAGGAGTGCCATACTCTGTCTCCATGTTAACCAGTCAACATTCTCTTACAGGATGTCTACTCCAGCCTGGCCAAGTGGTTTTGTTGTTGCTGTTCCTCTCATTATTTTGCTGGTTGTATCTCCTAAAAGAGTAGTTCTCAAATAGGTGATTTTGTAGCTTAAGAAATCTTTGGCCATGTCTGAAGATATTTTTGGTTTTCGTAGCTGGGATGGGTAGAAGCTATTGGGTTCTGGTAGGTAGAACTCAGTACTACCCATGCTATGATGTACAGAAAACCCACAAGAGAGAATTATTTGACTTCAAATCTCAGTATTACCAAAGTTGAAAAACACTGCTCAAAACTGGGTTAGCATCAGCTGGTTTCAGCCAGGCTCACATCTGTATCTGGGGCCTTTTGATGGGTCTTCCTGGTGGGTTAGGGGAACGGTGGTTGGTCCTGAATGGGCTACATTCATGTACCTGGTGGTTCCTTTTCAGTCTCAGGAACAGATGATTGGGCAGTACATCGTTCTTCTTCCAATACCTGGTTCATCTTCCCCACATGATCATGGTCTCAGAGTTCCCAAGGGCAGTAAAAGAGGACAGGTCCCAATGCTCAAGCCGTTTTCAAATACCTGCTTCTGTCATGCTTGCAGTGTTTTTACTGGTCGATGAGTTGCATGAAGGCAAGAACAAGTTGACAACCACTCTGCAGCTATCTTGCATGATCTCATATACTGGTTGTGAATTACAGATGGGTCACTGTCTGTGGACTGAAAGGTATTACCTTATGCTAGATCTTTGCAAGCTATCCAGGGAGCTTTATCCTTAGGTTCCCAGAGTATCTGATACTGTCACATGCATGGTAGGTGGTCAGTTCATAGTATATGAATACTGTTTTATTTAGGCCACTACGTTTTGGGAGTGGTCTGTTACGGAATAAAAACAATGTAGGCGCTGGGTGTGGTGGTGAACATCCCTGATCTCAGCACTTGAGAGGCAAAAGTATCATGAGTTTGAAGCTAGCCTGGACTCCATAAGAAGACCCCGTCTCAAAAAAGCCCCACCTAATTTATAAATAGACTAGAAAAAAATAGCTCAGAAAAAGTGGGACTTAATAAGAATGAACACTATATTATGAAATAATATATACATATATAGGATATTATTTATTACACTGGGTTATGATATGAAATGTTTCTTACTCTAGGTTGTAATCAAAAAGGTTTGGAAGACCTTAGGGATTCTAAAAGACAAGTTAGGGACCTAGATTCTTGCCCAGCTTCAGTATCTCATAACTGGGTGATACTGGGTATTTTTGCTAAGCTCTCTGAGCTGGCTTTTCTAAAAGTGAACTATTAGACATAAACATGTCAAAGTAGGGGAGGTTGTTGGTTTGCTTTGTGGTTTTGGGGATCGAACCCAGAGCCCTGCACATGCTCAGCAAGCACTTTACCACTGACCTACACCCCTACCCTAAAAGTGTATTTTAAACTCACAGCCATAGACATACCAATTAAAATCATCAGTTAATTTTTTCCACTCTGTTATTCTTGCATCGTCTTTCCCTTCCCTATAATATTTTCCACCCCCTACCTCTGGTCAAATTGCATCCATGATTCCAGGTGCACAGCTCTGGCTCCTCCTTGCCCGTGAATCCTATTGGCACTTACTCAGTGCATCCATGTCCACTCCTCACATGTCATTTGGACACTTACTAATAATCCTACTTGTCACTCAGTGCCATTCTCTTTTGTTTAGATATAGGACATATTTTCATTTTTCTCTCCAACTAGAATTCAGCCCTCTCTGAGAGCAGGGCTGCATGGCATCCTTATTTGCATTCCCCACTGTGGACAGCAGTTTCCTGGCCACGTGATAGGTTCTCAGAAGGATTTATTCACTTACTGATATTCATTCAACTAGCATGGTGTTCATTTTCCTTCTATGTCATTGATTTTACCTTCACAAACCACAGTCAACTCTGTAAATTCGTCCACCCCTTATTGGAACCCCACAAGCCCCTTCTGGGGTGTAAGCAATCACCCTGCTCCACCTGAGTGATTAATATTGGAGACTAGAAGCAAAGTAACAGCACCACGCTGACTGTTTGGGGTATCACCAGATAAGCCATTTCTTAAGAGGAATGTCACCCACCAGGAAAGCAGCAGTTGCCTGTGATAACTGTGCTTTTCAGCTGAAGAAGGCCTGGAGCACCTGACCTCCTCTTTGGCCACAGCCTGTGTAAGGCAATTATAGCACAGCAGCCTCACATCCAGCAGTGCTGGACTGGAGTCTTGGGTCTCACCTCATTAACTTGAGTTTCTCCCACCGAAAGCTTCCCAGGCTGAAGGGCACCTTCTCAGGACATCCCTGTTGCTGTTGTGTCTCTAAGGCTGTAGCTGACTTCCCTCTCTGGTCCACTACTCTCTGCCTTCCCATGTGCCCCTAGGTAACTGAACTGCTGGCCAGAATAGCAGGTCTGGGCAGCGAGGAGTATTTACTATTTGTTGTTAGACTATTATCAAGCAGTCTGTAATGCTCCCTGATTGATTTCTGGATTTTTTTTTTTTTCCTTCTGGACTACTGGAATTCAGCTTCAGGGCTCTTGAGAAGAGACAAATTGTTTCCTTGGTTCTCAATCCCAAGGGCTAATAGAAAAAAGTAGGAATTTATTAAATGAACATCTGGGTAGTGAAATGCAAAGCATTCTCTAACTTCCCTAGAAACCATGTTCTCCAGAAGAGGCCGCAGGGTTGAACAAGAAGCACACTGGACTTCCGGCCTCTGGCCTGCACATCTGAGCTGGAATCCTACTTCTTCCCAGTAATGGGTTCTCTTTCCAGTTGCCAAGTTCTGCAACCTTGAGCAACTCATTGACAACCCCTGCATCTGATTTCTCCCCAATAAATGAGGATGATAGTCTCTCAGAGCTTTCTGAAGCTTGTGAAATAGTCCCTGGAAATTTCTGAGTACACAGGATCAGTTGGTGATGCTGATACAGTGGAGTTAGCTCTTTTCCACCATTTGTAATTCTGTTAAGGAAAACATGGTTCCATTTTCCCTCCACACTGAGGGGCATGGTACCAGATAAGCCAATTCTCATAGGAAAACAGGAACTGGATTTTTTTTTTTTCTTGAAAAGGTTTAAAAACCTTAGTTCCCTTCAAGAAATTTAAAAAAACCCTAATTTGCAGTAGAAGGTTTTAAGTTAAAAGAGAATATTTTTCAACATAGGGGATCTTGAAAATGTAGACTAATACATTAATAATAATACATATCCATATAGCACTTCAAAGTTTACAAAGGCAGCTACTCTGGAGACCTTGAAGAGAACTGGCAGTGACAGGTCTAGAATTCATTCGTTCAAAAAAATCTTTCCTGCACATCCACCATTTGCAAATCAAAGTTCAGGCCCTCAGGATATAGTTTAGAAGAAAGCAAGCAAACCCATCTTTATGGAACTAACATACCTCTAGGAGACAGGCCAAGAAGTATTTAAAAGCATAAAAGTGGAACAGAATGTCAGGTGTTGACAGGTGCTATGAGGAAAATGAAATGGAGTAGCAGCCATGTGTGGAGTGCCATTTTAGCAAGGAGGATTAGGGAAGGAAATTTGGAGGCACTGATGTTTAATCAGAGACTTTAATGAAAGAAGATAAAAATATCTATAGATTTCTGGGAAGACTGTTACCAAATGAAAGTAAGTGCAAAGGACCTGATGCAGGAATATACTTAGTATGTTTGAGCAATAACAATTATGACCCACTCCTGTTCAGATTAAGTGCTTTCTCAAGGTTCTTCCCAGCATTTTGTCTCCGTAAAAGAGATTTGGCCCTTTAATTACCATTTATTCTCTCTTTGTGGGTAATAGAGCAGCAGCATAAACTTTGATTCAAGTGGAATGACATTTCCAGTCAAAGCTGGCCAAGTTCAGCATGTCAGCTGTTTCAAATAAAGCCTCAGTTCTCTGAAGGAACATTTGGAACTGTTTATCCTGATCAGACCTCCTGATTATCTTCAGAGTTAAGTGAGAAAGAAGCGGTTGGTCCCTAAATGCTGTGGTAAAAGGGGCCACAACAAACCCTGTTGCCACACTACAGGACTTCTGAAAAATTACCAGGAGAGAGAGAGTTGGCTGTTGAACTGAGAGACTAAGAGACTTGGAAGGGAGCAAAGTGGATGGCTTTTTTGTGTACTTGCTTTAGAGTAGCTTTCCTATGCAGACCTGATACAAACCAGATGGAGGAAATCCACCTGCTCAGCTCATTCTTCTGTGCATATGAAGGCAAGAGTCCCATGAACAATCAGCTTAGCTTCCCACAGCAAACATCCATGAAGCTTGAGCTGACCTGTCTTTTCTCTTGTCATGAGTCTGCAGCTCAGTGCCACTTGGCACCAGAGGAACCAAAACAGTCAGTATCCCTTCACTGTTCTTGTCTTAAACTAGTTAATCGGGACCCTTTTTTTTTTTTAAGGGAGATAGAGGCTTCCTTTGAACTACTCTTGGTCTAAACTTACACTTTTTCTCCCCTCCTAGTCAATCAGCCCAATAACCTAGATTTTCATGTAGGAAGATTTGAAAAGCAGACCAAATTGTAATTTTCTTTCTTTAAATCTGTCCATTGTCAAGTTTCTGTCAACTGCAGCTAGAAGCTGTGTGTATGACATGCCTACTGTTTCTTGGGTTAGGGCTCTTTCTTACCCATCTTCCTTTACCCTTGCACATAGCCACCCCCTTCTTCCATAGACTCTGTTTTTCTAGAGGTCAGAGTCAGATAGGCTAGACCTGCTATTCAAAAACACTGAGTCCCCACAGTCAGACCACTCAGAAAAGCTCCAAATGCTCTTTGTCTCACTCATAAAGAATAAAAAATGCAGATTCTGCCCCCCCCCATAAGACTGAAGACTAGTTGAATTTACCCATGGAAGATACCCTCCCCTCTCTACAAGCATCATTCTACTGGAAGCTATCTGTCATCTACTAATACAATAGCTGTTTGGGGGAACAAGAAAACTTAAATTCCTGTCCTGACTTTTCTGCAGATGAACCTGTCTTCATGTCACCTTCCTCATTTGTAAACAAGGTACACTTGCACTTGGAGCAAATCAGTGGCTTTCAACTCATGCTTCTCAGAGGCCCAAGGCTTTCCTAAGGAACTGGAGGCCTTTTGTCCTCCCATGATCAGGCCAGAGCTGTCTATTGCTCTGCAATATTCAGCCTACACATGGGATTTAATGTGGAAAGAGCTTCATTTAAAAAGCCTGGACACCATAGAACTAGATGAGCTCCAAGCTGCCAACTTGAGGATGCCTAGAACCTGCAAGACCATCCTTGAAGTTCTACTGGTTTTGTGGCTAGCTGGTATCTTTTCACAGGTGTGGGTAAGTGATGTCTCTCTCAAGGTGTGGTCTCAGAACCAGCAGCGTCAGTATCACCTGCAAACTTGTTAGAAATGCAAGTTCCCACCCTAGAACTACCAGGGGTGGGTCCTGTCACCCCAGGGCAGCAGATTCACTTTTACCAGATCTCTTACAAGTCCTTCTTTACTTTATCCTTGTGTTTCAAGACCGCAAAAGACAGGCCTCCTAAACCCCTGGAAGCATGCCAACTCAGCTTCCAAAGGTCCTGAAAGCTGACCTGTGAGGAATTATAGGGCTGGGGAAGAGGGCAGGTCTGGGCTTCCATAATTGCCTCCCAACTTAAGGGCTGGTTCTTTTCTGCAGCTGCCTCCAGGACACCAGAGACCTCCCAGAGGAGGTGCCTCACTTATTAACATCATAACTCAAGCAAGTTGCTTGGAGTCACCGCACATGGAAAATTGCATTCTGCAAAGTGTTGAAGCTGCAAAGTCACCAGCTGAGTCGATAGACTTCTATTTTAACGATGTTTGTGATCAATATTTAAACAGGATTGACCCAGCTTGCTGCTAGTGCTCCTCTCTCCTTCCGGCTGCTTGTGAAAGATAAAATATTTACTTGGGGGAGGGGGACATTACAATGGTTTGAGGCCAAAGGGGGAGTTTGGGACAGGAGAGGGCACAAGTGCCATAAGATCCATTAGCATCAGGCTCTAATGGGCCCTGGAGGCTCTCAGAGCCAAAGGCACTTTTGTTTAGACATTCTGGGCAGATTATGAGAGAATAAGGAAAGAATTTATAGAAATATCTGGTCACCAGTATTATAAACTTTAGAGCATTAAAAGACTTTCTTGAAAATAATCACAGCATATTTAATCTTTTTATTGAAACCCAACTACAGTTAGTAGCTAAAAGCTTGGCTCTGGTTCAGACAGCTAAAGTATAACCCTACCTACTGTGTTTGCACACGTAATTTGATATCTCTGAGTCTCAGTCTTCCTCATCTGTAAAATGGTTTCTTGTGATATTGAAATGAGAATGTAAGAGTTGAAATATTGGCCAGGTGCCAGTGGCTCACATCTGTAATCCTAGCTACTCAGGAGGCAGAGATTAGGAGGATCATGGTTCAAAGCCAGCCCTGGCAAATAGTTTGTGAGACCCTGTCTCGAAAAACCCATCACCAAAAGGGACTGGTGAAGTGTCTCAAGGTCTAGGCCCTGAGTTCAAACCCCAGCAGTGCAAAAAAAAAAAAATAAAAGTTGAAATATTGACTACTGAAATATTGGTAATTGGTGAATTTTGACAAATTATTGGTAGCACTGGGACTCAAAATCCAGATCTCTCTGTAACACCACAGTTTCAAAGGCTTATATGAACTATGTACAAACTTAAGTAACATTTTAGAGGACAGCACGATGAAGTGCTAGGATGCAGAGTACAGTCTCTGTTAAAGAAAGTCAAATAAAAAGAAAATAAAAATGGCCAGAGAAATCAGCTGAAACTACGTGGAAAAAAATCAAACTTAACAAAGACCTAGAAAACAGTTGAGAAAGATGCCGGGAGAATAGCATCTGGGAAAATATGGTGTATCTATGTGACCCTGAGAGGGACCTGTCAAATCTGGGTACTTTTGCAAATATTAGGAGATAGGAGAGATTAAACTCCTAATGCACAAGACTCCCAAGAGAGTATTGTCTAAGAAGAGGAAATTAGAACCCTGCTTTCAAAGGATCACAGTAAAGAATAAACCTTATTAGGGGCTGGACAGAGAAAATGAGGGAAGTCTGAGTGGTGACCCACCCCTCCCAGATTATCTGGTACTTTTCCATCTTGGCACTAAAAGTCCAAAATGTCAGAAATCCCTCAGTTCTGGACAAGGTTGGGCAGCTAGTCACTCTGTGATGAAGGGGACCAGAAGGGTGTGCTTTCGAAAAGGCAAAGGAAGCAAATTCCACAGACTAGAGAAGTATTGACAGCATTTGATGCAACAGAGGTCAATCCTGAGAAGAGCCTACTAGTGGCTCGGGCAATGAGAAAGTCCCTGGGGACTGACACCACAATGGAGGATCTAGACTTACTACGTGCATGGCAAGTCTCTTCATCAGGGGGACTACTAGATGAATGAATGTCACCTCTTTAGAACCTGATTTGTCTTAAGACTTTTTTTTTTACAACACAAAAAAGAGACCTGGTCCAAACTCCCTGGTGAAGTGCCACTTGAGGAGCCTGCATGTTCAGCATTCCCAACCTCTGTTGCAAACAGAGTTCAATATGCTGGTCTCTGGTGTTTGGTTCATAATGATTTTGATGTTACATGGATGGCCAATGACTGACTAGGCCATTGATCTTAGGAGCTTGAGATGTGAATGATGGATTGGGTCATCCGAGAGGCTGCTGTGGGAAGTCTGATTTTTGTTCAGATGAGCTACTGCAGACAACCTCTCCTCCCCCTTCCTCCTGACCGTGTTTCAACCTCTTTGTCTCTCCCTCCCTCCTTTCTTTTCCTTCCTTCCTTCCTTTCTTCCCTCCTTCCCTTCTCTTCCTCCTTTCCCTTCCTTCCTCCCCTCCCTCCCTCCCTTCCTCCCCTCTCTTCCTCCCCTCCCTTCCTTCTCTCCCTTTCCCTCTTCCTTCCTTCTTCCTTCCTTCCTTCCTTCATTCCTTCCTTCTTCCCTCTTAGTTTCTCTAGTCTCTCTTTCCATCCTTTTCTCTCTTTTCTCCCCTTTCTCACTGATCTCTTTTCTTCTTCTCCTTCTGGCTTAACTCCCCAGGTCCATTTTTTATTTACTTGGCAAGAAGGGGCACAGAAAAGCATTAAAATTCTTTTAAAGCATGGGCTGGAATCCAAAAGTCCTCTTAGCACATCCCTGGATCTCAGAATCATACATCCTCTGGTTTTAGCTCAGGGAATTACCTAAATCAAGGAAGGGAATGTCTTCCTTTAGTCTGAATCCTTGACATAGGCTGCTAGGATGGACCACAGTGAAGGAGCTAGACAAGCCAACCACTTTCTAACCAAATCATGTTTTCCAAGGTGCAGAAAAATGCATCTCATAGCTTCACGGACCCTTCTAGTAGGAGACTGAGGGACTCTATTTCAGAGATGCAAAACAGATGCATGTAGAAGAAGGTTTCAGTTACTATTTGAAGGGCTGAGCTGAAGCCAGCATGGATTATTTTAAAAGCACAGATATATTTTTAAAGTCAAATCAGTCTGGTTCTTATTAAACTTGACTCCCCCTGTATGTGTGAGCAGGCAGTAGATGTAGGTATGGCTGGATGTTTTTACCCTTCTCATATTCTGTGACATCATCCCTCAACCAATGTACAGGATATGTGTCTATACTTCAAGCCTCCCTCCTCAGAAACCACAGTGCTGATGTTGAGGTCCCAACTCAGACACTCTATGGATCTCTTGGAGTGTGTCTGAGTGGGGGCTACAGGTTTATCAGTGTGTCTCTTGTGAGATCAGAGATAAGAAAACTGAAACAAATTTGATTTGGTTTGCAACACACATTGTGTTGCCAATAGCAGCAAACTATACATGCTATCATTCATGCAGAGCAACCCTACCCTGTCTGGATTCTTCTCACAGCACCACTTTCCCTCACCTCACCACAAAGACTGTCCAGACACCCTCCAGTGCATTTATATCTGTGTATGTATACATGTCCACAAACTATAAAATTATTCCTGTGTGTACACATATATACAAGGTCACTGTGAGGAAAGTACAGTGTTCTGTACAAACTGATTTTGGTTTCTTTTTTTGCCCATGCAAATCCTGGATTGTATATATGTGTGGCCCTTTTCTCATGGAAAAATATTTTCACAGTAAATTAACCCCATCTCACATATTTTACTTGCCTCCTTCCTCCTTCTTTTACACATGTGTTTGAAATGTAATTTCAACATGGCCTCCTCTATTTTAACAAAATCTTCTGAGCAACTTTTAGAAATGCTGTAGTACGTAATCCTCCTTCCTGAGACTCAATACATTCACCATTCCTCTTCTTCTCATTCCTGCCTGCGTGTCCCCCCTGAGTTTTAAGACTCACTCTGAATTCTTTCCCACCTAGAGTCATTTTTCTTAGAGAATCTGCCCTTTCTGAAGGCTTTGGCCAAAGATGTCATGACAATTATCTGGTCCTCATATCCCATTTCACCCTTTACCTGTGGTCTACTTCTACACCTCCAGCCATAGTCAGGATTTTATACAAATATTCTGTCCCCAAATTACTCTCTAAAATCATCCTAATGTGTTTACTTTTAAATTGATTTTTCATCCTTTATTTCTAACATGTCAAATTCATTAAGCCATGGCATAACCATTTTATTCCTCTCTTCCCCCCACTTCTCATCAGTCCCTGAGGACTGACAGCCCTGCTCCAAAGATTTACATTTTCCCTTTTTCATCAATCCCTCAGCTGAAGCAACTTCTCAACACATTCCTGGGTTTGTGCAAGACAGTCTTCATTTTTTTCCTCTGCTCAGTTGTCTCCCATCATCTACTCCAATTCCTGACCAAAGACTGCAAAATATTTCAGCATCTCATTCTTTTTATTCATTCATTTATTTTTTGTGGCAGTACTGGGTTTTGAACCAGTACTTGTAAGGCAGGCACTTGTAAGGCAGGCACTCTATCACTCGAGTCACACCCTCAACCCTTTTTTGATTTAGTTTTTTTCTGATAAGGTCTCACGTTTTTGCCCAGGGCTGGCTTCATACTGTAGCAGGGAGAAGAATCAGAAGAAAACAGTCTAGGCCTGAGTACTGAGAAAGTAGCAGGGAGGTAGGGATGGCATAACAGAGAGATAAAAACCTGAGAAATCTGAACATGAGGAAAGCCATATAGTACTAGGGTAAAGTAGCTATAAATTAAATAGAGTATAACCATATATGGATTAGACCTTGCTTTTTGCTTCTGTAACCTGTTTGCAAGGGTATATAAGGTGAGACCTCTTTGTTCTTGGGGCTCAGCCTTTGGACATGAGTCCACTGAGTCTGTGCTGGCAAAATAAAATGTTGCTTCCTGCTAAATCACCTCAGTGTCCCGTAACTCAGCTAGCAACCTCCCTCAACAGTACCACGATCCACCTTTCAATGCCTCCCACATAGTTGGGATCCCAGGCACATGCCACCATACCAAGCTTATTGGTTTGGATAGAATCTCACTATTTTTTTTTTTTTTGCCCTGCAATGACCTTAAACCACTATCCTGATCTCTGACTCCTGAGTACCCGGGGGTTACAGGTGTGTCTGACCATGCCCAGCCCAACACTCTGTTCTTGCTTAAGAGCCCCCAGCTTAATTATCACTAATTGATCATATCCAAATTCTCACCTAGACCCAATTTTATCCTTTATCTCCTCTAGGCATTTTTATTTCCATAGGATGCCTTCCCCACTGACCACACTGCTTTACTTCTGAGGTGTCCTCCCTTATTCTCCATCAATCCAAATCTCACATTTCCTTCTTGGTCAGATACAAACCTGACTATGCAGAGGAAACTCTCCCAGGTCACTTTCCCCTCTAGTGCTCTTTCAGTTGGAGTTCTCTCAGCATATTTATTGTAACACTTACTCATATGTTTATACATATGGTTTTTTTCTGTGTATATTCTAGTCATCTCATTTCTTATTTCCCTCAGTGCATGTGAAACAATCCAATAAACCAGACCTTGTTAAAATCCCCAAGTAGTCAAGTATAACAGCTTAAAAACAAAGAGATACACAAAATGAATGCTTGTTGGATGGATAAATAGTACTTTGGAAGAAGGTGCTCTAGCAATAGCTTCAGGTGACAGACACTTAACTCAACCTGACTCAGGTAAAGAGGGAATTTACTGGCCTCCAGCTCAGGAAAGTCCAGATGTAAGCCTATCCCATAAGAGCTAGGTTTCCCACTCTCACCCATGGCCATGTTCTCCTTCCTGTTGGCTATACTCTCAGGACAATCTCTATGAATAGCCACCACCAAGCTCCAGGCTTATGACTTTCCAGCTCTAAGCCTATCAGAAAAAGAAGTTCCCTTTCCAATGACTACTCTGGAATGATTTTGTTGTTGTTGTTGAACTACCTTGGATGTGTGTTTGTCATGGCCTACTAAGAGGGAATTAGGCTGACTAGCCGGAGATGGTTCACATCTTCACCCCGAGAACATCCGTAGGATGAGGGTATTTGATGCTTTGATTTGCCAAACAGGCCTGCGTCATTTGCCTACTCCTGGATTCACCCAGCCAAATGACAGAAACTAAAGTTAAAGAAGCGGGGAGTAGTTAGTTCCCCAATTAAACCACAGTTTTGTTGTAAGAGGGGAGAATGGAAGCTGGACAAGTAAAAGCAACAACTGTCCAATATAAGTGGTATTTCCCCATGTATCATGGTCTAACAAAGCTGGATACTCTGGAAACAGCAAAGTGGGGCCAAGGGTGGATGACTGAAGATGAAATGCTAGTTACTTCATGGCTTTTCCTCCTCTCATACAATGAAAGATGATATGGCTCTGGGAAGACTTCTGTTCTCTGAGCATGATTTACTTCTCCATCAGGTCTGGCTTCATTCACCCTCTACAGTAAAGAGAAGCCAATTCAGTTTAATACAAAAATGTAGTCAAATTTTATTGTAACCTTAGAACTAGAAAGAAAACACAAAATAGATTGAAAGTCAAATCATACTACAGGACTTCTTATAAAAGAAAAATGATCCTTTCTGTCAGATTAAAAAAAAAGATTTAGGTGAGTTATATCTGTAAAATGAAATGAGACTAGACCTAACATGTAATTAATATTTATTAAGTTTTTAATACAACAGACATCATTGAGGTGAAAGGCTGATTATTGGTTCAAATTTCCTTACATAAAACTTGACCTTTCCCTGCTGGGAAGCTTTCCAGCTCTCTGAACAAAAGATAGTGCCATGCAATTCCCATGCCTATGAGGTGAAGAAATTGGTTTTGAAAGAAAGAAATCTAAACTCTGCCTTTTTCTTTTCCTCCTTAATAGAATGAACAAATGCATTGATCTATTCGTCTTGCTCTGTTTCTGTATCATACAAATTCGAGAGAGCTTGGCAGGAGGCAAAATGTCTGAGTTCCCAATTGTGTCACCAAATTGGCCCATTAACCACATTTCAGTTTTCCTTTCTTCAGTTGTTGGTGGCCTTCTCTCACTAAGTGAAAACTAATATCTTTTCTTCACATGGGACTCCTTAATGACACCGGGAAGCAGAGTGGTGACTTCTCATATTAGAGCAATTTGTTCAAAGCCCGAAGGATCTCTGCAGCAACTTCATCAAGCCATTTCTTCCTTTCCTGGCCAAACAATGCAGGCAATGAGATCTGGACTAGCTGCCCACGTGAACCATGTAGTTAGCTTACCTTTAAACATTGATGATTAAAAAATCACGAGGAAATAAGTCTCAAGGGGCCCAGTGGAAGAGAAAGCATTGATAAGGACTTGTGAGTTGAGAGAAGAGTTTGTCTTTGATTTTGACATCTTGTCCCCAAAATAAAATAGAAGAGCTTATATCCATGTGGCAGTTACTCTTTCTTGAGTAAACAGAAGCGGAGTTATTTCTCTATTCTGAGCAATAATCCCAGCTCAGACAAGCAGAGCTCCCCATTTCCCTACCCTGACAACCAGGAAGCTTGAGAAAAATGCGCTTCTCTGTTAAGTTTTAATACCTACTCCTTAGCTCTCTAGAGACTTAAATAATCAGAAGGAGGTCAAGACATCCTAGTCCACTGACTTTTGTTGATATTCTGCATGATAGTGAAATGCATTATGGTAGCACAGCACTGCCCACCCCCCGGGCCTGCCTCACGGTGTTGTGCCCAGCAGCATCCTCCCAGCCTGTACCTGCTCAATGCTGTGCTTCATTCACTCCTTTGCGGCCTGACTCAGTAACATCCACTGTATGGATGGGCTCTTGAGTTCTTGGCCTACTTTCCAGTTGGGATACTTTTCTTCCTCTATCATTGGTTCCATTTGGGACTTT
The DNA here is from genome assembly GCF_047511655.1 of Castor canadensis. Classification (NCBI taxonomy): domain Eukaryota; kingdom Metazoa; phylum Chordata; class Mammalia; order Rodentia; family Castoridae; genus Castor; species Castor canadensis. The sequence goes on from NC_133396.1 coordinate 124,336,303, forward strand.
CACTCTTGGGTACTATCCTCAGTTCCTCTTCCTCATCTCCAGTCCTCAGCACTTCGTGTTTTATTCGTGCTGCCTATCATCTCTCCTGTTACTAGACTATGAGCACTTTCTGGACCCAAGAGATATCTTTGAACAAAATTGAGTTCTGGGACTTTTGTTACATAATACCCAATACTAACATTTCCTTAACTATAACTTCCTACCCAATAAGATTGGCCTGAGGATTAAAGAAAGAAATTATGTTATCTGTTAGGACAGTACACTACAAAGTGTAAACCAATATAAATCTTGGATGGTTTTATATGGTCGCCTTATTATCCCAACCTGAGCTCTCCTGGATGCCCCTGTTAGCTATCAGACAAAAATTAAGTAGACCCATTCTGTTTTTCAAAAGAATTTAAAAGACAAACATCAACACTTCCAGAAAAGCATCAAAACTGGCCAATTGGCAGAGAAACTTGGTGGATTTTTCTCAGCCAAAAAAAAAAATCCCTATCACATTCTGCTGTGGCTAGAGACATAGGTTTTTCAATGAAAAGCAAGTTTATTTTTATCCCTAAGGTATATACAAAATCTTCCTTTCTTCTCCCTTCCAATAATCCAATCGCAACCCAAACAGGAGAATAAAAGACTCTATTTGGCAAGTGTCTCTTTAGAGCAACTCTTGAGAAAAGGAGGCAGAAGGAAGCTGGGTCCATCTTTTAATTAGCAATGTGTGTACAGTCCAGCTGCTGGTCTTTGTAGCAAGGGCTGGAAAAGCAGCAGGCATCTGTCTCTTTCTCCACCCTCTTTGATTTTTCCCTCTCTTCCCACCCTATCCTTCTACAGCTTAACACCCAATAAAATGTGATTATTTGCATGAAATCAATACCATGATTCACACACAAAAGCCCAGAAAAATCTGCTATGTGACTATGTGAGTAATTTTTTATGAACCAGACTCCTAAGTGCTTGCCAACAAGCTAAATTATCCTCTTGTTAAGTGTTATATATTCTTTCTTCCCTCTTTCTTCTTTTCCATGTACTTCTTAATATTGATAAGCTTCTCTTAGTTGAAGGGAGCATTTGCATGTTTCTTTAGTTCCCTGTGTAGCAAGTACATCAAAGGACCTAACTCTCAGGTCTTGCTATCTTTCCTTCTCAGCACCTGAACTGTCTCTGCCCAGACACCCTCTGAAAAGGTGATGCCATGGGAGAGGGGAGCAGGGAAAGCTTATATTTAAGGATCAGGATTTTGGATCTAATGGCAAAAGTCACATGAAGTCTGAGTTTAACCTCTCATGATATAATCAATTAATCAATTAACCACAGTCCTTAGTGGGCATCATTTGATTTTCCTATCCTATACTAAGTATTCTGGTAGCCATGAAACTAAAAATAATTTTTAGAAAAGCTTACTGGTGCAGATAACGAAAGTGATTTGTGAACATAAGCATTACTAAGTATAACATGTCATAAGAGACAATTGGGTTGCAGGTAAGAGTGGAGGAGTGGTCACAGGGTCAGACTAAGTAAGACTACTTCACAAAGGAGGAAGGGTAAGTTATGGACCTGGAAATTGGGTAGAATTTAGATGGTAATAGACAAGGAAAATCATTCCAAGTAAGGAGAGATTCATTATTGATTTATAATGATTGTGATAAGTAGACAATGAAGACTTGATTTCTAATGGCTCTTGCTCTCCCCTCTATGTACCACCTGCATTTTGACCCTCTTACATAAAGCTGACACACTACCAGGTTCCAAGTTAGTCAGATGGCCCTGCAGGGGGGCACAGAGGGAGGTTGACAGGTGAAAACTGAAACTACATTGGCAAGGGTGCTACAACTTAGCAAAATTAAGAGAAGTGGCATTTCTTGGGTTCTGTTGTTGTATGGTGTAAAATGACACACTACACACTCAAACTCACACATGTATAATAATAACTGGAATGATTATGTATATATAGCTTTCTTGTCTTATTCCCTTAATAAATTATAAGGGTTTTTTTCTTGGCTACTCTGATAATTAAATATTATTTTAAAATATAATTTAATGGCTGAATGATCTATCATATTGCTTCACCACAATATATTTAAACACTCCTATTATTGCCTGTTTATATTATTTCCAATTTTTCCCCATTACAAACAGTGCTGTAATAAATAGCCTTGGATATTAATCTTTGATAACATTCTATTAATTTTAAAGCCATAATCCTAGTAATAATATTATGGAATCACAAAGTATAAACATTTTAAGACTTTTTATAAATAGTTCAAAATTACTTTCCAGAAATACTGTACCCATTCTTATTCTCAGAAGCAGTGTTAAAAAAAAAATGTTGGTCTCACTAAAACCAGGTCAAATATGGGATATTGTATGGAAGTTATTTTCTTTCTAAAATTTAAACTGTATCATACATACAAAGGAATATATTATTCTTTGCAGGTGTCAAGTATACATACAATTTTTAAATAATTTACGAAAGTTTTAAAGCATGAAGAAACATGTCAAAACCTGCCATGCAAGTTACAAAAGAGAATCTAAACTAGTGCTGAGCTCCCTGTGAGCTCCTGTCCAAGGTACGCCATAGTCTTCCAACCTTCCAGGTATAAACATAGATTTGAAGTTTTTGTTAGCTATTCCTTTAATAATTTTCCTATCTATTAGGTAATCTAACCTGTAATTTCATTTAGCAGTTTTTTTAACTTTATAGATAAATTAACATCCTATGTACATTTTTCCAACAACTTGTCTTTTTTTTTTAAACTCATCTATTTTACTGTCATATGGCATATCATTGTATGAAGGTCTCATGGCTTCTCCTCTCTTCGACTGATGGATATTTCAGTTGTTTCTAGTTTGGGTCTTTTTATGGACAATGCTGCTATAAAGATTCCCCTCTGTATCTCCTGATATCCTTTACCTAGAGTTTCTCCCAGGCAACAATTTGCCATCTGAGTATGTGTGGTCCTAAGGAGACGAGCCTTTCCAAAGACTTTCAGGGACCAAACAGTGCCCAGGTACAGGCTTACAAATAAATGATTTCTGTACGTATGTACAGAATCCTTTCTAATCTCGTGTATTTTAATAGCTCTTCTCCCATTTTACAAAAGGAAAGCACACCTCTCACTCATCTGAATTCCTATCACAGTATAAACTGGGAACATAAAAAAACTCCAGGATAACAAATAAAGGGACATTTCAAATTTCTATGGTGATATTGGAAAAGCAAATGACTTTAATGAGTGGATAACAAATCATTTTGCAAGTCAGATGCATTCTAATTATTTGTTTTCCACAAAACCAGGCTTTCAGCTGCTAGATTATTACAAGTAATTTCTGATGATAAAATCATCAATCATAAATCACGAAGTGATACCTAGCATATAAACTGGGAATGAATTCAAAGAATTGAGAGATTTGTTAAACAAAACTTCTTCCATCCTTTTGCTTATTGAAAAGAACCAGGGTTCTTAGCACTACATTTGATAATAAAAAAAGAAAGAAAAAAACAGTAAGTAGGAATACTATTGATGCTGTGTATTCTGCCTCATTCTAGCCATAAATAATATTTATTCACAGATATATAAGCCTATTGAAAAAAATCTCTACCTACTTCAATAACAATACATTTCCTAATAAAATTTAGTTTTCATAATAACTATCTAACAAAATTTATAGCAATAATATTATTTTGATCAATTGTGTATTATTAATGGCTATAATGATAACTCATTCTAGAAGAAAGAATTTTTAAATGTTTATTCTGAGCCAAATCTGAGTAACCATGGGCCACAAACATGAATTCAAGTTATTATAAATGATATGTTCCAAAAAGAAGATTTTTTTAATACTTAGAACCTAATGGTCATATAGAAAATCTTTGAACATTTCAATTTATGATCATAATTTTGCTGTAAAAATGTTTGGTAGAGTAACCAAGTAAAGACTTTAAGTATAAAACTATGTTAAATTTGGATAAAATTATTTAGGGAACCATGGAATAAAAATACAGTATAAAGAAGGAAAAAAGTGATTACAATCTTAAATTGTTAAAGAACAACTTGCTTGGGTTTTCTTTCTAATCTAAAGTCAATACACAGGAAAAGATATTCAAACTCCAATGAAAAGTTTATGTGATAATTTTAAATCATGCAAACAGTGAACAGTATTTTTCTGAACTTGGAGGGAGGATACAGGTGAAAATATCTGATGCCCACTACTCCTTGAGAGGTATTCCTATATTCCCAGGTACAGAATTTGTGCACAAAGGTGTGCACCTCTTTCTTATTTCTAGATAATACTAAATCATTTTTCAAGTTGTCAACCCCATCAGAACACAAAGACCTAATTGCTGTACATCCTCCCAAATACTTTGGATAGCAGACTTTTCAATTTTTGCCAAGCTAGTGGGTATAAAATGGCATTTGATTGTGGTTTTAATTTGCATTTTCCTGAATAAATGAGGTTGAGCATATTTTCATATGTTTATTGGCATTCTGTGTTACTATTATTTATTTTTAAGCTTTGCTAATTTGATTTACAAAAAGTAATGCCTCATTTGCATTTCTTTGATAACTAACAGGGTTAATACTTTTTCATATGCTTATTAGCCATTTTTATTTTTGTATGTGAATTGTCCATTCATATCCTGCCCATTTTTCTTTGGGGATTTTAGGGGCTTTCTTATGAATTCAAATGAGTTCTATTAAGGCCTAACCCCTTACTTGTTATATTTATTGTGTTGCAATGTTGGGATAAACTGTACTTTGTTATATGATACCATAATTCTTTTAATATACTTATGAATGTGATTTGCTGATCTTTTGTTTGGGATTTCTGCATCAATATTTATAACTCAGATTGTCCTGCCAGTGTTCTGCTCTGTTTTGTTTGTTTTGTTTTGGGGGGGTGGCACTCTGTCAAGTTTTAATATCATGGTAATGCTTGCTCTTAAAATGATCCCAAAAGATTTCTATTTTTTTCCTGTGATACTAACCAATTACATGCATTGGAAACTATTTGTTGCTTGAACAACTGACAGAAGACAACTGTAAAAGAATCTGGAACTGACTTATGGAGAAAGAATAATCTTTAAAGCTAGTCATTAGATTTTCTTTCTTTTTTAAACAAAGCTAAAATTAGTGTACATACTCTTTCCAGCAAACCAATTTCATTTAGAACCTAAAACTTGTTACTATCAATATGAGTAGTTTGGATTAATGAACTTTAAAATGTCCTTTACAGTGATTTTATATCCCTTTTCGTTGCAAATTTTGTGTACTTTTACTTTTTGATTTCTTACTTTGAAATTACAAGATTTTAAAACTCATTTTTCTCATACTCTGGTTTATCTTCAGATTATATAAGTCTTTTGCTTTTTAAAATTTATTTTTGTCAAAGAAACGTCTGTTGGGTATATTTATGAATTTTATTTATACCCGATTGATATCTCCTTTTATTTTACTTTTTTTCCTTTTAATTTGTTTTGCTTAATTTGGTTATTCTTTTTTGCTGACTTTCTGTTTAAGACTATTTCTTCATCTCATTATCTCTTTGGTCAGAAAGAAATGTTAACAGTCAACTATTTACTGCCTGTGTTTTCTTCCTATGATTAACTTTCAAAGACACTACTCTCATTCTTCCCCTCATTAAAATACCTTGAATGATTCCTCCTTGGATACTGATAAGAGTTACCAGTTCTTATCTTCTATTCAATGTCCTCTACACTCTGGCCATAATAGACATTTCTCAGGCCAACTCCTAGCAGTTCCTGTGAATATAGACTATTCTAGAAACAAACTGTGCATTAGTTTTTCCAAATGTTCCAACCACCACACATTTGCCATGCTTTTCCCTCTACTGGGAATGTTCCCCACTCCACTCCCAAGGAGGCATTACCCTCTTTTGAAATTGTGTCCACCTTCAGATGGTGTGGCTTCTTGGGTTGCTGGAGTCATGCAGAAATAGAGCCACCGAGTTATCTTCTATTGGCTACTTGGTTTCACCTGGCCAAGGTTTAGGCCATGAGTGATCCACATAGGCTGGGTAGGCCTTGTGCACCCTTTCCTGCTGATTCAGCAAGCCTTCTAAGCAACACTCTATAACCACATCAGCAGCACTATCAAGGGTATCCTGTATTACTCAAACCTAAACATTTTTTGGGAAGTAAGTTATTTTTTTTTATTGTCTTATTATTCATATGTGCATACAAGGCTTGGGTCATTTCTCCCCCCTGCCCCCACCCCCTCCCTTACCACCCACTCCAGCCCCCTCCCTCTCCCCCCACCCCCTCAATACCCAGCAGAAACTATTTTGCCCTTATCTCTAATTTTGTTGAAGAGAGAGTATAAGCAATAACATCATTCTGAGTGAGGTTAGCCTGGCCCAAAAGACCAAAAATCGTATGTTCTCCCTCATATGTGGACATTAGATCAAGGGCAAACACAACAAGGGGATTGGACTTTGATCACATTATAAAAGTGAGAGCACACAAGGGAGGGATGAGGATAGGTAAGACACCTAAAAAATTAGCTAGCATTTGTTGCCCTCAACACAGAGAAACTAAAGCAGATACCTTAAAAGCAACTGAGGCCAATAGGAAAAGGGGACCAGGAACTAGAGAAAAGTAAGTTACTTTTAACAATTATATCAAGACAACAGGTACAAACTAAGCCTATCTCTGGCAAACCAGGACATACTCTCATGAAATTTCCTGAGCTGTACCTACAAGCTTTCAATATGCCTATTTTTTTTTTAATTTCTCTGTATAAGGGAGAGAGAAGGAGATATAAGAGTACATTGTATAGATGCACAAGAAAAGATTTTATCAACACAGGTTTCCCCACCTAAGATTTTCAATGTGTTTTCTATCTGGGTTGAAGAAAATTTACATAGAGTTTTAACTATTACTAATATCAGGTCTCAGGATTCCTTGCCCTATCTGTGGCTTCTTAGGATCCAAGCTAAGAGAAGGCAGAGACCCATCTGGTTCAAATAATCCTAGGATATTATACTGACCTCATAATGTCTAGGACATATCACAGGAGAGAGCATGTGATGGCCTAAGCTCATCACAAAGACACATACTGTCACGAAGATTTTATCGCTCCCAGTGTTACAATATTTTTTCAAGTTTTCTTCCAGCTTCTCTTGCTCTCCCATCACCATGACAACACACATTTCATTAATAATGGAGACCTAAGGAAAAGCTTCTGGGGTTAGACCTCTCTCAGGACTTACCTCCTGCTTTGACATTCCATGAAGCCATTCTGATTCTACTATTCTATTCATTGTGCTTTGAACATCCCCAGTTATCATAATTTTGAATATCAGAGATGAGACTGGTTAAATACTGTACATGGTGAAAGTGCAGGATTTAGCTGAGATTTCCTAAAGCTATTAGCTGGTACAACCAATGGAACAAAAGGAAAGCCATAATAAAAATGCTAATCCATTCAAATTTGGAGATCGATGTCTGATATGACATGCAGAAAAGGGGTTAGACAGACTGAAAAGTTTTCAGACTGTTTCCATATGCCTTTCAATTTCAGGACATAGGAATGAGAAGGCAAATAGCAGTATCTGTGAGAAGAACTGGCCACAGTGACTCAACTTAGTCAACAACATCCTGGGGTTCTCTGGTAAGTTTTCCTGTATAGACTTGGCCAACTTTAAAAGTTATAATGTGACCTAATTCAATATGAACATATAAATAGATATGTATCTATCTGTAGACACATAGGTGTAAATATGTATCTATCTTGATCTATAGATAGATATTTATCACTCTGTTATCAGAATATTGAATCCAAGCGCCAATCATCATCAGTTGTGTGAGCTTGATTATAACTCCTCTGAATCACTATTTCTTTTTAATTAAATAGTTATGTTTACATTGAAGATAAAAATTAATGTATATAAGAACCTGAAGTATAACATATTCTCAATAAAGATTAGGAAGAACAATATTAAAATTCTCACCATCACCACCATCATCACCATTGTCATGACCATCACCAATAGGCATCAGGAGGAAGGGGTTTAAGCCCTTTCTGTGGACATCCCATAGTCACATCAATCCCACCTCAGCCACAGTTCTGGGTCAGGAGCACCAGACACACTGTCTAGCCAGGGAAGAAATCAGAAGTGATTCCAGGACCCAAGGTCAGGAACATAAGCAGTCAGAGTCAACAACAACGACCCCCTAAAATGAGTTTAGGTTTCTCTCCTAGGAAAAACAGACAGGCAGGGCAGAATAATAATAAGTGTACCTTAAGATTTTAAGTATCTTGTTGCCTTGTGAGCATCTTTCACCAGCCCCTAACATTGGCCTGCATGGCCATTCCACCTTCTCCCTCACGGGGTCCTGAAGCCTGTCAGCTATAGTGAATTCCAAGCAGTACAAAGGAGAGGCAAAGGAACGAGTCTTCTCATCACCTTCAACCACTTGGGCCCTGTCCACTGGACTCAAGCCAATAGATCAGATTTTAAGTTCACTCTCTTTCACTTTCTGTTACCTGATCTGTCCTTTACACATTGAGCTGCCTCTTCTGCTAAAATGTTTCTCTTGCCTTCCCTTTCTATTCTAGTTCTTCTGCCACCACCTACATCCAGCCCTTGTCAGCTCATGCCTAATTTAATTCAGCACCTTCCACACAAATGTCCCTGTCTTCAAGGTCTGCTGACTCCAATACATCCAGCCAGCTGCCAGCATAAATTTCCTAAGGCAATGTTTTCATCACATCATCCCTATCTCAAGGGCCTACAGAGTTTCCCACATTCCTAGTCCCACTTCTTTCTCTTTGCAGATACCACCCTCCCCTCATAGCCAAGGTTACTGGCTTCTCAAGATTTTCTTGCATACATGTATCATTCTCCCAACGTGAAATGTTCTCTTTCTTCCTTTTTATTCATTCATGCCTCTGATTTCACTTCAATAGCTAGCTTAAAATGACACCCTCTATACACATCTACTAGTCTGTGCCTAGATTGGAATATTTGTGGGATCAATCATGATCCTCAAAACCCTCCTAGGTGCCTAAGAATTTGCCATTCAGTTTGACCTTGATCCTTCCCCAGGTGCCAGCTATGTAATACAGCTCCATTGAACAGTAATTTTCACTTGGCGATATGTTAGTTTATAAATGTTGTGACTTCATTTCAATTTCTCTCCAACTGGATGAAAATTCCCCAAAGGCAGTAACTCTGCTTTCCATTTTTACCCCCTCTGATCACATATGCATAACTGTTCATAGAACCAGCTCAAGAAATGTGTGTGCTGCCTGAAGTAGACCACTCAGATGGCCCCGGGAAAACTGACCTTTCTATAAGAAAAGTAAATTGGGAATAACCTCAAAACTCAACCTCATAAATACATTATGGAATATCCTTATGATATAATATTATTCAGACCTTAAAAACATATTTGAAGGGATTTTTTAATGCCATGACAAAAATCTCACTATATAAACTTGATTCTGTCTCATTTTTATATAACTTGTAATTCCAATTTAAGAATAGAAAGATAGAAAGAGGGCAGAAAAGCAGGAAGAAAGGAGAAAGGGAGAGAAGAAGAAGGAAAAAGTGGAAGGACAAATGAGAGAAAAATTCTGGAACATATAAGTGATGGCAGTCTCTGAACAGTTCTGGGTCTTTTTTCTTTTTTCACTTTCTTCTTTAGGACTTTCTGTCCTCAAATTTCTAAAATAATTCTGCATTTCTTATAAATATAAGCAGTATATATACAGAGACCATATTAAAGCTAAAATTGTTTGCCAAAATGTCATGCTATTAAGTAGTATTTTTAAAAGTTAACATCTTAACAGAGTAGGCAAATGACAGGATAGAGAAATTGGTAACTGGAGGATAAACTTTTGATATTCAAGAGATTCCCAGCTGATGTAGAAAGGAAAGATAATTTGGTGACATTCCATTTCTGAGACCAGGTAGGAGAAAATGTTTGGTGTTTCCATTTTTGAACATTTTACCAATCTCTTGAATGACAGTCACCATTTCCATCAAAGCACCTCTACCCTCAACCATACCCTCAACACCACTGTCAGTTTCACCACTTCTACCACTGTCGTCACCTCCACTGCCACAATCAGCTCCTCCTTCACCTCTTCCACCTCTACCATCAAAACCTCCACTTCTGTCTCTGCCTCCATCACCACCTCCACCTCCTATCACCCCCAAAACCATCCACACACAAGTAGATAAGTCTTTTGTGGTAAATTGAATGAGGGGCAGGAAGAACAAAGAAATTTGGGTGATTATAACACATCCTCAGTGTATATACTTGAAGTATTAAAAATAAGGAGAAGTTTCCAGAAGAATCTACACGTTCTTCTCTTGAAATAACTAGGGGGTTGGGGGCAACAAAATGGGAAAGAAGCTCTCTCAGCACCTGAACTGAAAGGAGAATATTGACCTTGGAATGTATCTTGCCTAGGTGTCTGGAGTTCACATAACATTTCTACTACTCCATGAATCCAGTATTGTGTCACCCAACATGTCATGGAATACTTGCTTTAAGAAGAAATGATTGCACACAGTCAAGCAATAGAGGGCATGGGAAAATAGAAGGTAAGGATGAGGGAAGTCGGGGTTAAGGAATACTGAACAGGTGTGAGTGCATGTGTGTACACTTACACATTCACTGGAACCCATGTGTGAGAATCATCGAACTTCAGCATGCCTGTAGTACCATTTGGTTCTGCTTAGATTATTACATATTTTCAAATACATATTGAATAATTGTCACTTTTGCCCAGCAGCATGAAGGCAAGTACTATTTCAAATTAGCCTTGCCTCTGAATGAAAAGTTACACGCATGACACAGCAAGGTGGAAGGTGGCTTCTATCTGCAACTTCTGTTATAATTCAACCAAATCTACTGAAACCATGAGTTTTTGGGAACACAAGTGGGCAGACAAAGGGAGGAAGTCTAATCAGCAGAGGATCTAGAATAGGAGAGAGAGGATGGAAGATGAGTGCTTGTGGAGCTGGACCAGTCAGGGGTGAGAGATCATGGTCACTTGTCCGTATTCAAAGGGGGCTGTGACTAACAGTTGATAGTATTCACCATTCATTCACTCACTCATTTATTCACTCATGCATTCATTCATTCCACAAATATTTCTTGGGCATTCACTATGCACCCCACATTGCTTTAGACATTTGAAATACATTTGCAAACAGAGCAGTGAATAAGATAGAAAATGTCCTTTCCTTTTTGGAGCTTTTATTCTAAAAAATAAAATGGATAATAAATTGCATATTATATAATGTCAGGAATGGTAAGTGGTGTCAGGACATGGTGAGGAGGTACAGTGTACCCAGAGTCCTGCAGGGTGGGCAAAGAAAGCCTCTCTGAGGAGCTGGTGTTTCAGCAAAGATTTGAATGAAAGGAGGGGAAACAATGTAAATAACAGAGGAGAAATTGTTCTAAGTAACAGAAGTTCCAAAAGCCCCAGGACCAAAAGAAGCCCAGAGTGTTTTTAATTTTAGAGCACAGACAGTATCACATGGTCCAACCTATAGGGTATAACTGGGGGAATGAGCAGGGGAGAATTAAGGAAACGAAGTCTACAAGATCATGTATAGACTTGGAGGCCATGGGCAGGGACTTTGTACTTTATTCAAACTTGATGGTACATATGGGAGGATTCTGAGGAAGGAAGTGCTTATTATGATAGAGCTTAACCTGCTATATATGTTACCTCATGAAAAGTTATAGCTCTGTGTACAGAGAACCCCTAGGCTCCATCTCTTACTCCAGACACTTCTGCAGGATGAGTCCATAACGGCTTCCACCAGCTTTGCTCAAGGCACAGTCCAACAGCACTTGATGCTGGCCTCACTATGCACCTCTCACTTCCAGCCTCAGCCTTCTCTGATTCTCCTTTTGTCACGTACAGGAGTGCAACCTGAAAATGCCAGAGAGGTTAACACCTGATGGGAATCACAATGATAAAAGCTTTTCCCTTTTTTCCCCTCTGGATAGCCTGCTCTGATTTGGATGTCTTACTCCTTTTGGAAATTCCAGTGGAATTGAGAACCAGGCTTTTTTGCAGCATCTAACTCCATAACTCCTGCGTGAATTGAGTGTTCCTTCTAGACAATTTCATTCCCCTGTCTTGTGCCCCTTCTGTCTGGGATCACATTCCTCAATAAACAATATCACGTATTTATCAGGCACTGTACTTAAGGGAATACAGATGAAGATAATGTGATTATCCCGTTTTTACAGATGAGAAGAGGTTAAATAAGTTTTACAAGGCTGCCCTAGAGTCAGAAATGGGACATAGGTTTCAATGATTCCAGCCATCAAGACCTTAACCACTTGATTATGCAGCTTCATACTCATAATTTGGCAGGTGGCAGTTTTTCCAGTATGGCTTGCCTTTCTTGTTGGGAGCAAAGAAATCCACAGATTATGAATGAAAATATAATAGATTAGCAAGAACAAGCAAGATATTAAGGGCAGCCTATCTGGTAAGGATTCAGGGAAGATCCTAGTGCTAGAGAGGACTAACACTAATCGGGGACTGAAGAAGAAGCCTGAATTCATGGCTTGGGAAACATGGCATGGGTTACAGGCAGGCTGTGTTCCAGGAATCAGGTAGTACCAAGGCCTCACTCAGCAGGCTGAATACCAGCCCTGTGGCAGCAGAATGAACTTCAAAGCCTCCCCTTGCAGGAGGCAAGTGAAGAGTCTTGCTTGTTAAGAATATCAGTATGCATAGGGTAATTAATGTCAGCTATCTTTTTAAAGATAGATATGGTCAGATTGATAAGAAATCAAAAATCTTAATAGCTAGTAATAGTAGCTCCCTTACTCAGCACTTATTTGTGCCAGGCAATGTGCTGTACCCTTGTCATCAGTTATCTTTTCAGTCACACTGTGATGTAGCTACAATGGCTATCCATATTTTAACAATCAGGATTAGAATGGTTCACTCAGCAAATGTCACACAGTTAATGAATGCTAGAGCCAGGACTCAAAGTAGGCCTGTATGACACCAAAGCCTTTCCTTCTAAGCCACTTTCCTAAAATACTTGAGTGAAAACTTTTTTTTTTTTCAGGAAATAATAACAGGCTATTGGACATATTGTGTCAGGCAGTAGAGATAAAATAGTTTGAATGCCAGGATATATGTTAAAATAATTCTACCAAGAAACAATTAGAAGAATATTTCAATGGTCCAGAAGATGATAGAGAATGAAACTAAGTGGGTGGCCTGTGAGTAGAAAAGATAAGCCAGGATCTGACTCAAGTGAGACTGTGAACAAAGAACCTGCAAGGCCATAGGACCAATTAAAGCAGAATACAGGGGAAAGAAAAGTGGGGGGGGAAGACTGAAACTCTGATTCTGATTGAATAATGACAGTGCCAATAATAAAAATGGGGACATCAGTAGGAGCCAGAGGGAAATGGTAAGGTACGGTTAGGTGCCAGAGGCCTTTTACAGAAAATATATCCCAAAAAGTTGATTGAATTGTGGTTCTTGGGTTCAGAAATGAGAAGTGAGACACAAATTTAGCAATTGTCCTTTGACAGTTCCTGTGTCAGTTAGCTTTCCATCACTGTGACAAAATATCTGAAGCAATATACTTACAAGGAGGAGAGATTTATTTCTGCTCAGGGTTTCATAAGTTCCCATCCAGAATCACTTGGCCCTGTAACTTTATACATGTGTTGAGGCACAGAATCATGGAAGAGGCTATGAGAACAAAGCCTCTCATCTCATGGCAACTAGGAAGCAAAGAAAGAGAAGAAGAGATTGGGGTCCCATTATTCCCCTTCAAGGTCATGTCCTTATAACCTAACGTCTTCCCACAAAGCTTGTGTTAATCAGACTTTACACTGTTGTGACAAATACCTGAAAAAAACAATTTTAAGAAAGGAATTGGGCTTTTTTGGTTCATAGCTTCAGACATTTCTTTGGCTTCATTGATCCTGGGCCCAGGGTAAAGCAGCACATCATGACAGCAGGAGTATGTGGCAGAGACTGAGGGAAGACAGGAATCAGAAAAAAGAGACAAAGAAGAACCTGAGAGAAGATACAAACCCCAAGAACTTACCCCTAGTGACCTACTTCCTCAAGCTAGGCCCCACTTCCTAAAGGTTCCAGAATCTCCCAAAAGAGTGCTGCCAATTGGGGATCAAGTCTTCAATAGTGAACCTGTGGGGGACATTTCCTATTCAAACCATAACATTCTGACTCTAGATCCCAAAGGTTCATCTCCATCTCATAATGCAAAATGCATTTAACCCATCTCTAAGAGCTCCTGTAATCTTAACATTTCCAACACTGTTCAAATGTGCAACAATACATAGTATAAGAGTATGAAAATGTCATAACAAAACCAGCTATGTTGTACAATTAATATTTTTAGAAAGCCAAAAAAAAAAAGTTCAAGTCCAAAGTCTTTTCTTGAACTCAAGCGAAACTTGACTGTGAGCCCCTGTAAAATTTAAGAGCAAGTTATATACTTCCAACATACTATGGTCCAAGGTAAACATTCCCATTCTAAAAGGAGAAATTGGGGCATAGAAAGGAGAGATGTGACCAAGGCTGGACTGAAACTCATCAGGGCAAACATTAAATCCTGTTGCTCCATGTCCAGCATTCATGGTCTGATGTAAGCTCTGAAGGGCTTGGAAGTCCCTCCCCTATGACATTGCCAGCTGCACCCACATGATGTCTCTCCAGGTTCCTGGGGTCTACATTACAGTTTGGGCTTCATCCTAACAGCTTCACACATCACCCTCTCGAGAGCTGTCTACAGGGATTCTGACCTCACCACACATCTCCTGGTCTCTTAGGCCTAACTTTGCAATCTCAGTTAAAGCCTCCATAGTTCTTTTATTCTGTATACCTACAAAACTAGCATCACTGAATAATGCCAAGGTTTGCTGCCAGCTCAAACTATAGCTGGACCCCCTTGAACCATAGCTGCAGTGACGTCTGAGTGACTGAGCAGATCCTGGGGTAACAACTTCCTAGACAGCCCTGTATGTGCAGGGCACACTGAGCCATTCTGTTCTCAAGGAACAATCTTTCAAATGAGTCAAAACCTTTACACCCGTGATCCTGTTCAATTCCTGAGATTCCCTCAAGGCATCTTTCCCATTTTCCCCATCCAAAGTACTTGGCTTCTTCTTAGTGGTACTAATCTCCTCAGAAATTGCCTTTCTTAGTTTCAACTTTATATAGCCTTTTCTGCAAGCAAATTGGAACATTTTCTTTCAATCTACACAGTAAATCTGACGAAAAGTAGCTAGCCTTAACCATGCCACAGCCTGAATTCTTGGCTGCCTTGAAATTTCCTCCACCAGATTAATTAGGCCCTCACCAGTAAATTCATCTGCATATAAAGTCTTAGAGTATGGACACAATGTAGACAAGTTCTTCGCCAGCCTGTAACATGAATGGTCTCTAGTCCCATCTCCAATGGAGTCCTCATCCCCACATTCATTCCTCATTCCTCATGAGCACAGTCTTCACTGCCCACCTTCATTCTGCATTCTGGTATTCTCAGCTCTCACCAGAACTGTCCATTAAGCTCCACTTACATCGTTCTAAGCTTTTCCTAGCCTGATTCTCCAAATGTTTCCAAATCCATCCCACAAACCAGTTCCAAAGATTTAAGAACCAAAGGGTCAGTTTGACACAGCAACAACCCCACTTCTCTAGTACCAATGTTCTGTGTTAGACTTTTTCATTGCTGTGACAAATACCTGAGAAAAACAATTTGGAGGGAGGAATTTTTTATGACTCATAATTTCAGTTCATAGTCCTTGACTCCGCTGATTATGAGTCCATGATGAGGTAGAACATCACGACCACAAAAGCACATGGCATACAGGAAGCAGAGAGAAATGCAAAGAGGAGATATAACACCCGAGGGCAAACTCCCAGTGACCTACTTCCTCCAGCTGGGCACCACCTCCTAAAGTTTCCAGAACTGTCCAAAAGAGCACTACCAATTGGGGACCAAGCTTTCAACAGTGAGCCTACTAGGAACATGTCAGAGTCAAACTGTGACATGGCTCTACCTCCTAAAGATTCCAATACTTCCCAATAGCACCATAGGACACTTAACATCCAAGTCATAATTCCAATAGCATTTGTAAGTAGTGCCAATTGGAGAAACCAGGTTAGTGCCCCAGTTTACCTGGACTCTCCCATTTCTCTTGTGCACCAGCTCCTCGCTCCCTCCTCAGTTCAGAGGCCTATGTGGTTTTTGACCTTTCACTGTCATTTGCCAGAAGAGATTCATACACAACCTGTCTTACCCAGTTAGGATCCCAAGCTCTTTAAAGGTAGGGACTGTAGCTTAAACTTCTTTTTTTGTCGACCAAACGCTATTCCAGTAGGTTATTAGTACCACACTTCACTAGACTTTTCATTTTTATGGGAATAAATCCCAAAATGCAACAGAGACCATCATTCCTCTTCAGTTCAGGGCCATTCAAAACAGAAATGTCTAGATCGAAAGCACTCACCTCAGGTGCCTTCATCTGCATCATTTTAGACAGAGACTTTGGCATGCCCTCAACTCTCAATTTCTGCTTACAATCAACATTTGAGTCTCCCATCTTTCTTATCCAATTTCTAGCCTCAGGCAGTTGAGACATAGGAGCTTTGCAATTAAATTCTCCCCTCCAGCCAAACTGACCCCAAACTGTACTTATGAAATTGCTCAAGTTTATTGATTGTGCTGTGTTTGTTTCTCAGTTCTCTGTGGACACACAGGGCCCCCTCACAGGCAGGGCTGCTTTACTGTACTCCAAAAGGTGTTGTCCTTAGGGCACAGCAGCCTCATTGACCAGAGAGGAGCTTAGCCTTTTGTCCTGCCACATCAGCAGGTCACTTTGACCACAGTAGCAGATCTATCACTGCCTGTGGGCAGTTCAGACCCCCAGCTAACAGGAGGTGCAGGCAAGGCAACTCTATAAAACACTCCTGCCCCCAACCCCATCAGCACCATCTCTGCTGACCAGTGCTTTCCTTATGGTGGCCCAACCCATAGTGCAGTGTCCAACCCACCATCTCTGTCTCCATAGACCCACAGCGTGAGTATGCACTGTGGCTGCTTTGGGGTTGGACCCTGGATTGGCTGTGCAGAATTCCACATTGAACAAAGAAAGTTTCTTCCTCCCAAGAAACATCTAAGTTATTGGGGGGGTGGGCAGGCAGATAGTTAAGCAGATAACTGCAGTACAGCATAGCAGTTTGGGGGAACTTACAGGCACATTAATTGTGCTCAACCCATTCTTTGTTAAGAATAGGTAAGTTCTTATAGATGCTAGAAAATAGAGAAAGCCTCTTGGATACAGAGCTGACATATCCATGGGGCCATGACTGACTTTTAGAAACACATGAAAATTGTTTTTAAAAATTACAACAGATGAGTATAATATTGATAAATATGTAACAATGAATTCGGCCTTATTATGTATACCAACATGGGGACATGGAATTTCTCTCTATCTTTTTTTTTTTTTTTTTGGAAGAAAGCCCCAAGGTGGCTGGTGAAAGTCATAAGTAAGATAACTTCAGGGCAGAGTAGAGCAATGTAGTGAGTTTTGTAGGAGAGAGACCAGAGACAATATCAAGAATGCCAGTTACTCCTTAGCAGTGATACTAGGGAGCAACTTAGATTCAGAGAGTAGTTGAGAAATTAGGTAAAGACGTAGCAGGGTTACATATTAAGAACCCAGAAAGCCCAGCACAGTGGCTCATGCCTGTAATCCCAGCTAAACATGAAAAGCAAGTAGAAGGATTCTAGTCCAAACTGGCTCAGACAAAAATAACTAAAGTATAAAGGGCCGGGGCGTGACTCAAATGGCAGAACACCTGCCTAGCAAGCAAGCACAAGGCCCTGAGTTCAAACACCAGTAATACCAAACCTGGAATTAATCCTATGGGCCTGTTCTTTTATGCTTTCACTTAACCCACCACATGAAATCAAAGCTTGTCAGTCCTATGCCCCATTCTCCCCCAGCTAGTATTCTTCTTAAAACATAATCTAGGTAACTATTATGTGACAAAACGTTACTGCTTCCGAACAGCTTTCTATGCCACCTCTTATGCAGAAATAGCAATATTTAAATAATGGAATAGGCTTCCAGTGGCAGGTCAGGGAGGAGCCTTGGGAGGGGGAAGGCTTGGGACTTTCACTACACCCCTCTCCCTGTAACAGGCCATCAGCGTGAGCCCCTTGCAGTGGGTAGTGATGGGCCATTGGCTCCTTTCTCCTTCTGTTTACAGAGTCCAGAGGTGGCTCACTCACTCAGTGATCATTTTCAGATCGTAAAGTAAAAGCAGGATGGAAGAACAGGAAAAAATGCTCATTATGCAGGATTATCAACGCCTCTCCCACCTCCTAATGCATGTGTCATTTAAATACACTTGTGAGAGCTGTTCATTATTTCCCCCATTATTTAGAAATGTGTTTCAAAGACCCCTCAAACAGCAGTGTGCCATCACGTTCTTTAAACATATGATTTGTTAAATCACCACCCTAACAGCCCCGAAGCGCAGAGGTTATTGTCTCAGAGCAGATACAACTTGGGGGTCACCCTGCTGCTGAGGCCTGTCTCAGAGACACCCCGACTCCATCTTGATGGTTAATAAGGAACAGTTTTTGAAAGGCAAGGTCAAAAGGAGGGCTAAGAGGCTTCTGAAGCTGGCGGATGGTGTATGAATCTACTGTTTCCACAGGCTGGTGGGAAGATAGCCCACTGTTGTCAGACAAAGCTGGGTCTGCCCTATACTGGGGATTGAATGGAGCCTTCCAGAAGGATCCAGTCCTTGCTTTTTTAGGTAAAGCTGTCATTAGAAAGACTCATTTACATGAAGACAGGATCCTACAAAAAGATGCATTAAGTGAGGACTGCTCATCACCACCCCCCATGTGTTTGTTTACAATTCCTTAAACTGTAGGATAGAAATTCTTATGGCAAGCCACTGAAAATCAATTTTTTTCTATAAAATCAAATTTGATTTTACAGAAAGTCAAAATATGATGCTTTCATTGATTTGAGAGGAAAATAAGAATAATGGGGAGAAAGTTTTCAAACTTAAAAAAATCAATTTATGTAAATTTGTCAAGAAGATACCTTCTGCATAAAGAGAAGTATGTCTCTTTCTCCTGTTTTTGGCACAACGACTCTCAGAAGTTATCTGCTCACTGCCTTTTTTGTCCCCATACACAAATCTACATACCTTGTCTCCACATGGCTACTTTACAAATATGGGAGTTTGGTTTTTTAGAAAACCAAAATGAACCCACAGAAAAATACATAAAACCCCCAAGAGAGCAAATCACTGAACATCTCCCTTCATGCATCTGAGATGGACTTGGTGATCTAGAGATGGTCGATG
This sequence comes from Castor canadensis, assembly GCF_047511655.1. Classification (NCBI taxonomy): domain Eukaryota; kingdom Metazoa; phylum Chordata; class Mammalia; order Rodentia; family Castoridae; genus Castor; species Castor canadensis. The sequence continues at coordinate 124,355,688 of NC_133396.1, forward strand.
CTGTGTTTAGAAAAAGGGTTTCTACCACTACTAAGAGCAGAATCAGGAGCCAAATGATCCCCCTTCTCAGAATTCCCTTATTGAGCTAATGGTGTTCCAAATCCACACTAAGCAGGCACAAGCTCTAAGAGATAACATCAATTACTCACTTTCCTTAATCCCCTTGATGCTGCTTTCCACCAAATCCAAACTATTCTTCCCTGGTAATCACCTCTTGCTTTCAGTTCTGCCCATCCCAGATCTGAAGATCTGCAATGCCTTTTATTGCTTTCTCCTACAACCCTTCATCCTCAATGTTTCATAAAGTTTAGTTTGTTCAATTTCCTGGCAAACTACAGTGGACAAACAACTGAACAGCTCAGACTGAGCTTTTCTGATTCCCAATCATTTCCTTTAATGGTCCCTTCTCCAGCACATGGTAAAGATGCCACCCTCAACAGCTCCCTGTCATCTCAGAGGCAAGAGTAGTCCATCTCCTATGACCTTCTTTACAAAAATGGAAACAGACATCCACAGAAGAATAAGCCATGTTTGTTCTCTAAATTCAGACTTCAAAAAGAAGCACCCCTTCGAAGGAATGAGTCTGATGAGCCCAGATCTTCGAGCCGCATGAACAACTTTTTCCTAGGTTGCACACAATAGTTTAACTTCTAGAAAATACTTCTCTGTCATCTCCAGAGCCAATTGGTGCTGGAGTTTGAAGTTTCCAAAACCACATGGTGGTTTTCCTAGTACAGAAGAAGACATTGTATCAAACTAGACATCTCTACTTTTCACAGGATGATGGGCCAACTTGCAAATGAGGTTTCTCCAGCTCTACTATTTCTGTTGAGGTTTTGGAGGCCTTAGGACCAAGTTTCATGCACAAATGAAGCTCAAGAAAAGGAGAATAAGCCATCCTGGGCATAAAGGAAAATTCCAGGCTTTTCTGTAAAATTTTACAAAGAAATCACCCTTCATCTCTTATCTCTAGGGAAGAAAATCCCTTCCTATACAACTTCATTCTACTGTCCGGAAAAAAAAAATTGAACTAGACCTGAGTTTGATTCCCAGTTTTCCCCTAACTAATCATTGGATAATCATTTCCCCCATCTGTCCAATGTCTGTGCTCCTCTGTCAAATAAAGGAAGTTAAAATATAAGATCCTTTTGGCCAGCTTTGATTCTTACAGTGTCATGACCTTGGCTGCTAGAATACTCTACAAAGTATGTCCTGTGGCTGTCAAGGAGCTCTGCAGCCAGACAAAGAAACACATCTCCAGAAGGTTCCAACATCAACCAACTACAATGACACATGAGTTAGGGTAGCAAATTATTGACTTCTGATTTTAGGTCCCCCATGAGAATTGGAGAAAAACAGTATTTTCTCCACTAATAAAAGAAGAAAGAATTTGTTCCCTAGTCCATCATCAATCCTAGCAGGTTTTATATAAATGCCCTTAGAAAGCTCACACTTTCACTCTTTGCCAAAACTGACTGAGCTCCTGGCTGGGGATGGGGAACAGAGGAAGAATTACGAGTGTGGTTGAACGCTCTGGCATGCATGATGCTGAAGCTGCTCCATGTATCAGTAACGTGTAATGACAGCCTCCCATCTGTTCTCTGGAACTCTTCATTGGAGCCCATGTCAAGCTGGAAATCTGGAAGGAGATGAATGCAGGGGGCTGCTCGCAAGCCACACGTGAGCTTCAAAATACCTGCAAAAAGGGATCCAGCACAGGTTGGCAGTGGGGAGACTGGCCAGCTGCAGGGCTCAGAGGATTGTGTGGTAAAAATGAAGATGATGGATGGGAATGGCTTTCTCCAATCTCAACCTGAAATGCTCTGTGCTTTAGAATAGTCTTGAGCATTTCTTACAATGAAGTGTCAGTCCAGAGAGTAGCAACCACTCCCCAAATCCCATCGCTATAATAAGACACTGGGTTTTCCCATTGTCCATTGCAGCAAAGACTGTTGGCCAAAAAATGGAACTGAAAGTCTGGCAAATGGGCAGAATGTCCCACTCGTCGTCTGCAGAAGTCCTGTCTCTGCTTTTGAGGAAAGAAGAGATGAGCAGCAGGGAAGGGAAATAAGGGGTCTGAAGCATCTTATCCCCCCTAAACTAATAATATTTGAGAATAAAAAAGATCTGGGTCCCTTTCAAAGGTATAGAGCTCAACCCACATGAGCCCCCAGGAGTCCTGGGAAAACACTGACCAGAGAAAGTAAGCAAACAGTGCATAGTTTGCCAGTTGCCTTCTGAGCACTGACTGCTGTGAAATGAATGGTTGCCAGCATCTTTCACTGGCTGATATGGGAGCCCAGGGCTGCTTGTGTTTGCCTCAGGCAACTGATTAGCCAGCAAGAAAATGTATTAACTCCCCAATTTCCCCTTAGCGAAGCCTCCCCCTCAGGGGACAACTGAAGGACATTTTCATGGATTTGATAAATGTTGGGAACCTGAGATCAGAAGCTTAGAATAAAAGAGGAATGGGAGCAAGAGATTATGGAATTTGTTGAGATTGACATGTGACCTGTGAGAAGCCAAAAGGGGAGCAATCTGCCAGGCCCAAGGATGGGCCTGTGCTAAAGGCACTTCCTGGCCACAGGCTTCAGACTTTCATGCTCCTGATCAGCTGAGTAAATTCTTAGGCCTTCTCCACTGCTCCCCATCTCCCATGGAGTTGTTTCAGTCAGCCCTTCCCACCACCTTGGCCACTGGAATAGACTCCTGAAATAAGAAGTAGACTAAAATCTTTGCTTACAATTGAAGCTATTGCTAAATATCCATTTGAGAGTCTAAGTAGAAAGACATATTTGAGCTGGGTGGAGTGGCTCACACCTGTAACCCCAGGTACTCAGGAGGTAGAGATTGGGAGGATCATTGTTCTAGGGCACCCTGGGCAAAAAGTTCATGAGACCCTGTATCAACTAATAAGCTGGGTATAATTGTGTGCACCTGTCATCTCAGCTATGCAGGAAGCATAAATAGGAAGATTATAGTCCAGGCTGGCTGGGGCAAAAACACGAGACCCTATCCAAAAAATAACTAAAGCCAAAAAGGCTGGGGACATGACTGGAGTGGTAGAGGGCTAGCCCAGCAGTGTGAGGCACTGAGTTTAAAACCCAAAAGTACCAGCAAAACATAAAATAAACATTTAAAGGAGGTCTCATTTCCTTTTTTTTTTTTTTAAGTTTAGTATATCTTAGATCCCAGGCCTGAGGATAGAAAAGGAAGGAGCTCACACTTAATGAAGAAAGAGGGAGAGGAAGGGGAAGGGGAGGAGGAGAAAGAGAACATATATACTTGAGACCATTGCAGAACAAAGCTAAGGCAAGTTTAAGCAAGGACAGATGGTGAGAGACAAAAATGCAAAACATTCCTCTGGAGAAGATGCCTGGAAGCTTGACCTGGTTAGGTAGGGTTTAGAGAGGGAGTCCCATACAATCTTCTGGGTGCTGAGGCGCTTCCTAAAGCAGAGGGTTGAGGGTGTCCTAGAAAACAGGCAGCACAGAAGTAGGATGCCCTACTCACTACCCTTCCATTCCCCCTCCCAGAATTAACAGTGGAATAGGTAGATCCAAACAAGTCCACTGCAGACCACAACCACTGACCTAAAACCAACAGACAGCATGTTCCAGGGGACTGGTAAGTGTGGTCCCTTGCTCTGGCAGCTTTGGCATCATCTATATACTTGTTAGAAATGATGAAATTCAGGCCCCACTCCAGACCATGTTGCATCAGAATCTGCTTTAACCAAAGCTAGGAGATTCACATGGAGGTTCAAGTTTGAGCATAGAAGGGGAACCCAGACTCCCTCCCCTGGCCCCCGAGGCTGGTGTTCTCTGCCCTCCCAGCAGGGAGGAGAGAGATGTCTGCAACCAGAGCTTGGACTGAAGTTCTCAGGGTCCATGAGCACACATCAGCCTGCAGAGCTCCTGGATTAGCCTCTCCCCAGTTGGCCTCTGTCTTGAGCCCCATCTCACCCACCTCACTGGCTGCAAAAGTGGGGTTCCACTCCACAAGTGCTACCCCTGGGGCTGTGCCTCAGTTCCCTCAGCCCATCTTTCCTCTTTGATGCAGGTCTGGCAAGAAGACTAGAGCAGGCCTTTTGGAGGAAAACTAACCATGAACCAAATGAAAAGAACTAGTACCAAATGTATGACTGCCATTTCTTGTTATTTGGCCTTGGACAAGTGATTTCTCTAAGCTCCAGTTTTCCTAATTGTAAAAATACCTATACTACAGCTGGTGGGGTAGTTCAAGTTGCAGAGAGCCTGCCTAGCAAGCACAAGCCCTGAGTTCAAACCAAGTACAGCCAAGAAAAAAAAAATACCCATGCTAATGTGAATGACATAATACCCAAGGAGTATGAGGTCAGTAAAAAAAAGAGCTGCTCAAAGCACAGGCAGCAAAGCCAGATCCCTGGGATCAAATCCTAATTCCACTACTTAATTGTTGAGCGATACCCTTTGGGCAAATTCATTACCTCTCTGCACCTTAGTATCTCATCTGGCAAATGGAAATAATAATATGAACTACCTCAAGGGTAATCCACTTGGGGTGGGGGGATTGAGTTAATATTTGAAAAGTATTCAGAATAGTTTCTAGCATATTGTAAATGCTATGTAGGAGTTTGCTTGGCCTCCTGATGCTTACCACAGGCTGTGTTCTTACACTCACTGTATAGAAAAAGGAGGCAAAGTAAACCTATCCCATATACACCTCAGTCCAGTCCGTAAGCCTGATCTGTATTGTGAATGGGAAGACATGGGAGAAAGAAAGTTTGCTGTATAAATAAAGCTCCTAGCAGAGTAAGAAAAGAATGAGTCTCAGGGAAAAGAGACTCTTCCCTCTACTTCTGTGGTGCAGGTACCAAGTGAACTGTCAGGTTGAGTGAGCTGGGCTTCAGCCTCCGTATCTTGCATGGGAAGCAAGATAAAAGGGGTGGAGACCCAGTAGGTAAGGCAGGGCGTGATGAGACAGACACATTTGCCTGCCCCTTAGTCCCTGTCAGTCATTCAGCAAGCTGACGAAATGCTGACATCTGTGAGAGCTGAGACAGCATCAATCTGTGTTGGATCTCAATGCAGCAGCCCCTGAGGAGCTGTCCTCTCACCACCAGAGTTGTGTAAGAGGAGCCACCCTTTCTGGTCCCGTGTAGACTGACACAACTGCAGCTTCACTGCATCCCTGCCCAGACCCTGGAAAGTGAGTCTTTCCTGGTCCTTGCCTCTCCTGTCTCCACTTTGGAAAGTACCTTTTGAAAATCTACTCTTCAAGTCTACACCAGGCAGCCTTCACCCCTCTTCAAAGACTGTCTTGCACTCTCCAGCCTTTTTCATTTTCTGCTCCTCTCTGGTTCTCACACTTCCAATCTAATTTAGAAATTTCTTAGAATACTGCTGTTAAGGTTCATTGTATCATGAATGGTTGCTTTGGGCCCTCAATTGGCCAGAAAATTCTCTTAGGATAAGAAGCATATCTCATGTTTCCCTATTGCTCAGAGAATTCTTATATAGAATAGGAAATACAATCATCCTTTGGTATCAATGAGGGATGGGTTCCAGGATCCCTGTGAATACCAAAATCTGCAGATGCTTAAGTCCCTTATTAAAATGGTGTGATGCCTGCATACAACTTATGCACACCCTCCTGTATACTTTAAATCATCTCTACATTTCTGATACTACCTAATACAACATAAATGCTATGCGAATAGTTGTTACACTGTATTGTTCAGGAATGATGACAAGAAAAGGTGTCTATATATGTTCAGTACAGATGAAATTGTTTTTGGTTCAGATCATTTCAGTCCATGTTTGATTGGATCAATAGCTGTGGAATCCACAGATACAGAGAACTGACTTCACTTTTTCTAGAATCACTCACGCAAATGAATTATTTGAAGCAGAAATTGGAGCCTCTCTCTTGCATGCTGCAGGCTAGCCAGGTCTAAGACTATAAGGTAGATGCAGTAGTCCTTCTCCATCCTCACTTGGTTTCTGAGTTGGGGTAATGTTGCTCTCTTGGGTCCTGGAGGAGCCTTTTGGATGGCTGCAATGACTCCACTAGTTTCACAAAAGCCAGCCATGCCAGAGGACACAGGTCCAGTACAGCTAGCCATATTTCCCACTCCCTCCTTCAGTGAGGTGGGGAAGGCAGTGCACTGCCTGCTAGACTGCAAACTCCCACTACAAGTCCAAAGCGGGGGTGGAATCTGCAGCCTCTAGGATCACTACCCATTTGTAATCTTTTTCTCTTCTTGAACTTCAAGTCTCCTTCTGTGTCTAATTTTGTCTGTCTCTGCCTTCCTATCAATTCACCTCCCTTTTCCAAACACCTGAATAAAACACAGAGTAAATTGCCTCCCTTTCCTATTGGAGAGAAGAGAATAAGCAGTCACATGTCAGAAGCAAGTTTTCAGGCTTTGTTTTCGTCAGCAATATTCTCCCCTCCATAATTGCTATAAAAACACTGAACCGCCTCCCATCCTTTTGTGTGTGCTGACAGACTTCACTTTAACTTAACCTCAAATGAATGTCACCCTGGCTCAGTGCTGGCTACAGTACATACCAGCACCTAGGAAGGTGCAAAAATAGGTTGAGAAACACCTGTCCAGCTGGATGGAGTGTCTCTTCCCCAAACCCCTCTCTTTCTCATCCAACTTAAGGCACAGCACAGGGTGTCAGAAGTCAAGCTTGATGCTGCCTCTGTGGTGACATCAACAGAGGCAGCCCTTGGTAAACAGCAGCAGCACTTGGAAATGGGTGGCCACGCTTTCTGGTGGGCTTGAGGAAGTACAGCATGCCCACACACCCGGAGGCTGTCCTCGAAGAAAGCTTCAGCTCAGATGCAAAGCTGCTGGAGCTCTGGATACCCTCAAGGAGAAAGAGAAGTTCTATAATTGAGGCTAGAAGTCACTGTCCTCATGCACTCATCCGTGTGCCTGCATGAGTACTGTTTGCAGGCTGAGTGACAGCAAGAATCAAGAGCAAGTCCCTGCAGGTCCAGCCTCTTCATTTCTGCCGCAAATGCCTTCAGCTCCTGGAAACAAACCAGGCCAAAGGAGGCTGCCATACTGTACGTGAGGTAATGTCACAGCTTACTGTGAATCCTGGTCACAGACTTTGGCAATCAAGACAGAGCTTTGTGAGAATGTAGGGACAGGTTGGTTGTTACATCTACAAGGAGATAACACAGAGGTTCCCAGTGTGGAGAGGCCAAAGACTTTCTTAAATGCCTTCGTACTAGGATTTGATTAAACAAAGACTATCTGGACATGTAATAACCCTGGCTCTCTGTAAACCTTAGAAGGATTTTGCTCCAGGCAATGTAGACATACATACAGAATGAGTTATACATTTAATCCTGAAATGGGCTTAAAAAAAAGAAAAACAAAGCAAATCAAGATGAATAAATATTAATGAATCACCTCCTCTGTGGCGAGAGGAACATGAGGCAAAGCTAACGACTGTCAACAGATAACATCAGCATTGAATATTTCATGGAGCAGTGGAGGTGGACCCTGGAGATAGGGGTCACTCACCCATGTGTGCACTGGGCAGACTGAGAGACCTACAAAAGCTGCAGAAACTTTAAGCAGGAACTGATTTTCTAGCAAACTTTCTAGAGCAAGTTGGCATCTGGTGTATATAGTAATAGCACTGCATTTCCTGAACAATGATTCTTTGGCACACACTTTATATGTATGTATTATCTAGACCAAGTAGCTATTATTATGCCTATTTCCTCATTGAGAAGCCTGAGGCTTAGAGAAAATCACGTGCCCCATATCATATGTCTGATTAGTGGCAAAGCTGAGATTCAAACCCACGATTCTCTAGACTTCAAAGCCCTGTGTCATCTCACATGGCTGCTGGATACATTTCTCTCCTTCCCACCTCCCTTCATTATTTTCTAAGCTTTGGCTGAGCGCAGACCCTCTATTGACTTAGCATAGAGCCCAGCGTCTCACACATAGTAGGTATTCAATAAATCAATAAATATGTGTTGTATTAGATTGAATTTCCTGCCAGAGGAAGAAAATAACTTTGCCCTCATCTCCTAGGCAGGTGGAAATCCAGAAAATAAATCCTTCCCCCAGGGTTAGCTAACCTGTGCAGCCTGACTTCCTCAGAGGCAGACACAGTGACCCTCCCCTATATGGCTGCCCTGGGCTGGAGTAGTTAATGCAGAAATGAAAGACCTTACATACAATAAGTGGTTCTTCAGCATCAGCCCCCACTTCAGCACCATCTCTTTCAAGGGGGACCCCCAGGGGCTGCCAATCACAGATCTTTCCCCAAGCACAAAATTCACTTAAAACATTTTTCTTAAAATTAACAAATGGAAGAATGCGAGCAGACTTTCTCCAGCCTTTCTGTCGAGTTCCCACCCAGACAGCTAAAATGTTTCACTTGTCAGTCAGCAGTAAATACCAGGTTTCAGCTTTGTGATGTACATCCCCAGAATAGACATCGCTAATGGTCTTGATGACATTCCTGATTTTTGAAGCATTTGTGAGAAAGAAAGAGAAAGGGGGAGGCCGGGGCAGGGGAGGCAGGCTGTAGGCAGGAGGTAGGTGGTGGGTGGTGTTGCCCATCTTTTTTTTTTTGAACCTCAGTCTCCTTCTAATTTTGTTTCCACTTTTTTTTTTTTTTTTTGCTTTCCCCTGAAAGCTTTTTCAAGTGTCCACAGTCCTCTGAGTGCTAAGCAATTCTACCCTGAGGGCTGAGAGGGAAAGGGTAGAGAGAGAAAAACAATCCTGTCTTCCACTGACAGCTGGACTTGGATTCAAGAGGACTAACTCAGCCTTCTCCTGGACCCCAAGGGAGGCCACAGTGCTTAGACACATAGTCACTCTCCCCTCTGAGGCAGGTACCACCCAGTCAAAGCAAGAACCTGCTTTCCTCCAATGAAAAGGGAAAGGGGATAGGGTCAGAGAGATGGACAGCTTGGAAGTTTCAATCATACAACCACAACATGTTGATATCTTGTCGTGTCCCATGATTAGTTAGATAATAAGTTCCTATCCTCAAGAATTCCAAAGCTTCCACTGTTCCCCACTAGATCCACAAACCTGATCCCATGAGCAGATGTTGCTGGAATGACTTATGTATTAATTACATAGCCCTGAACAAGGAAAGCACAGTAATAAAAAAAATGAAAAAAAAAAACAGGCAAAAGTCCTGTCCTGCTCTTTGATTCCTGTTTCCTGACCCTTCTCTCCAACATCACCACCTTACTTTAACCCACAGCATTCCTCCTACACTATGTCTGTTTAACGTGTTTCCCATTTATTAAGGTTTACTGTGTCACTTTCTGTTCTAAGTGCTTTATGGGCATTAACTCTGACATAGGTCTACAAGTGTCCCATTTTAGAGATGAGAAAACTGAAGCCTATTGTTGTTAAGTAACTTTCCCCTGTTGATTACGGGACCCAGACAGCCTGTCTGCAGAGCACACACCTGCTGACTTCACTGTCTTACTAAATGTGCTTTGGTTCTCACCCTGACCCCTTTTGGTGACAAGGCTTCACCCTCTTCTTTCTGGGACATACTATCATATCCCTTGCTCCCATGTGCTGTTGATCACAGTCTGAAAATTATGGGTGTAGACACAATTACTTTGCTACCCTTCTGTAAATGGATTGTGTCAGAAATAGCCTGGCAGAAAAGACATCAACGCTGGAGGGAGAGGGTTAATTTGTACTGCACCCTGATCAATGGCATTGTGAACTCATTTGTATGGTTTCTCTTGACCTCTAGCACCATGGAATATGGTGATAGGTTTCCCCACAGTCCTGTGACTCCTGATGCACATCAATTGACATTTGACATGCTGCAAATTCATGTTTGTCTGGTTTTCTTTGGTGGGACTGAGGTTTGAACTCAGGACTTTGTGCTTATAAAACAGGCATTTGCAAAGCAGGTATTCTACTGCTTGAGCCACATCTCCAGTCCATTTTTGCTCTGGTTATTTTGGAGATGTTGTCTCTGGAACTATTTGCCCAGGCTGATTTCGAACTGTGATCCTCCCTATCTTGGCCTCCCAAGTAGCTAGGATTATAGACATGAGCCACTGATGCCCAGCTAAGGGTTTATTTATAAGGGTAATAATAAAATGAGTATTTCCAAGGCCTTTATCAAAGACCTCAGTTGACTTTGTACTCTCCAGCGGCTTGAACCCTCATTCTCTCCAGAACATCAACTTTAATTTAGAGGCCTGTCAAAGATCTTTGAAGGCCTAAATCTTTCCCTTCTCACTGGTCAGAGGTATTGGCACATTAATCTATTTAGTAATTATGCGAACAAGTTCTGACCATGTGTTATTGAAAATTAAACTATCAAAATGTGTCCAATCAAATCGTTCAATTTCTCAATTCCATCATGTCATTAGCTTCAACACCAAGATTAATTATGAAGTGATGGGTCAGGCTCACCAGATGTTCCACTGATGCAGTCAAGGTGCATCTGTCTCTCGACCTACCCATTGCATACTCAGCCTCTGCTTCCATAGTTGCTGCTCCTTATAACTGCCATCCAAGGCCATTGTCCACAGATGATCTGTCCTGTGAGACTCACAAGGGAGGGAGAACTGCTCACCATCTTTTAGACAAAGGAAGGAAGCTACTGCTTTGAGGGGAATTAACATTATAAGAATCAGGAAGCCATAGATTTGGATTTCAGCCCAGAATCTCTGGCCTTTGCCTTTATGGTGCCATTTCTCAGTAAACTGCTTTCCTTTCCCTCCTGGCTAGGCAGTGTCATCACCTATTATGTAAACACCACTCAGCCAGAGCATTCTAGGCATACAGAAAGAGCAGAACCTCAGCAGTTACACAAAATTGGTTTTATCCTGGCTTCCTGCCATTTACTGGATATGTAACCAAGAGTAAGCCAGATTTACCACCTCTGAGCTTTCTCAGCTGTAAAATGAGGAGGTAAAAATACCCTCCCTTCTGTGTTGTGAGACTTGGGAAAGAGCATGCAAAATGCTCCTGGCACTTTGTGCATGATAAACACAGCTTCTTCAGTCAGACCAGCCAGACTTCAATCCCTGCTGCGTGTTCTGCTAATTATAAGCTGGATAGCTTTGAGCAAGTAACTAATCCTTTCCAAGTCTCAGTTTCCTCATCTGTAATATGAAGGTGATAATACTATCTATTCCATAGGTAATATTGGGTTATATAATGCATATAAGCATATAGTGGATTGCCTGGAAAATAATAAATAGTACATAAAAATTCATGGGCTTTAATCATTATTATTATCATCATGGAATATGTAGTGGCCATGCAGCAAATATTAGTTTCCATCTCAACTCTCTGCTTGTCCCACTTCTATGTTTCTATGTAGTCTCCGGAACTGATGGGGCCTTAAAAGTCATATAATCCAATCCCCTTTGTAATGCAGCTATCCATTTGTTTCATAATATGACAGGAAGAAGATGTTTCAATTATAAGCCCAGTTGTTTCCTTAAGAGGATAGATCTTATTCTGTGAAAAATAATTTTTACTGAATAACTCAGGGTGCAAGGAGGGGAATATGAACTAAGAATTAAGAGTTCTGCACAGTAGAGTAAGAAAAGGACATCTCAACATTGGTGTCAGGAGGGAGGAAATGAAGAGCATGGAGAAGGAAAGAAGATGGAGGGAGAACACTAAAACTATCTTCTTCTCAAGGATCCTTGAAGTTATTAGTGAAGTCATAGAAGCCAGTGAAAGTGTTTATTTTTGTTGATGTAATGAAGAGGAGAAATCAGATTCATGGATAAGGGAGTTAGAAGAATAGAGGACCAAAAAGTGTAAACCTCCAATGGTCAGTCAGAATGTTCCAGAATATTCCATCAAACACATATTCAGTCTTAAAACAATGAAGGTTGACTTCGAGTTCTTTGTGAGATGTAACAATAAAATGTTGGGAATACTCTTACTATAAGAACCAACTAGATAACTTACATAATAATAGCTTTTAAGCCCATCAAAGAGACAAAGAGATGCACAGAAAACCTAATGAATTAAAATTCAGAAAATTACATGGTCTCCTAGAGAGAAGAGATATGTAATGGCTTTCCTCATCATAAAAGAGTAGAAGAAGGAGGATGCCAGCACAGACATGTGTAAGAAGAAAACAACTCAAATGTCAATGACTTTTTATTGCTTAAAATGTCAGATTAGATTCATGGTATATAACCTGTGGGGGCTCTAAAAATAAAGACTCTAAACCCACTTACTAACTCCTTTACCTTAGGTGTTCATTAGGTGCTCAGGCAGGTGTTCAGAAAGGCCCTGAAAGTCTTCTTGAAATATAGACATGTGGAGTCTGTTGAAAGCTAAAGAGCAGGAGGCTTGACAAAATCCCTCTAGGAATTCAGACCCTAGCCCTGCTACACCTAATTAAAGCCACAGCAAAGTCCTGACCTAGCTCAACTTTAAACTGGATTGACTCAGATTCCCCCAGCAGAAGCCTAACAAAGAAGAGGGTGTCCTATTACTGGAATGTGCCAGTCAAGTTTACATGCCCACTTGACTGGGCCATTGGGAGCCCAAACATTTAGCCAAATTTTATTCTGGGTACATGTGTGAAAGTGTCTCTAGATGAGATTAACATTTTAATCAATAGAGTATATGGAAGATTGTTCTCCCTAAGGCAAATGGCCCTTATCCAATTACGTAAAGAATAGAACCAAAAGGCTGAGTAAGAGTAACTGCTCCTGACTAAGATCTTGAGCTACAGAATTGGTCTTTTCTAGCCTCTGACCCCAGACTGAGGCCAAGTTTTCTTGGGTCTTGAACGTGAAAATTTTCAGATTAGAATTTACTTCATTGGCTTCCCTGGTTCTCAGACCTTAAGACTTAAGCTAAAACTACACATGGGTTCTTCTGGGTCTCCTAACTTGTTGACTACAGATACTGAAACTTCTCAGTTGCCATAATTGCTTGAGCCAGTTCCTTACAGTCATGATTATTGGCTGGGGCTGAATTCTCATCGCAAGGCTTGAGTAAGGAAGAATCCCCTTCCAATCTCACGTAATTGTTGACAAATTTAATTGCTTACATCTGTTGAACTTACATTTACTTAAGTCAGTTACTTTCATTTGTTGGCTATTTAGTTAACAGCCAGCAAAATAATTAGTTCATCAGTCCAACAGATGTAAACAATGGAATGTGTCAATAACTATGTAAGATTGGAAGTGGCTCCTTCCTAAGTCAAGCTTTGGGATGTTAAAACAGCCAATAATTGTAATTGAAGCAGAGAACTCATCTAAGTCATGACCATACTCTTGACACAGAGACATGTGAGTAATCAATGCATTTTAAGTCATGAAAAACCCAGTGATATTGTTATGCAGCAACAGCTAGCTAATACAATGTATAAACTCTAAACATATGGAGGCTAATGTAGCCACATTAATTTCAATGGAAATTTAAAGTTAAAGGGAATTGCTAGTAACAGAGACAAACTTTCTAAAGATAAAAGGATCAATTTATGGAGTCAGTTTACCATAAGACATAGCAATCTTCAGTGTATATGCACTGAATAACGAATTGTCAAAATACATGAAGCAAAACACTGAGAGAACAAAGTAAAAATTGGCAAATCCACAATCTTACCTAGAAATTTTAGCATCATTGTCTCAGTAATTAATTGAATCGGTAACTGAAATAACCAATGAAGAATTCTACCTAGCAAAGAGGTTTTTGGAAAATTAAACACAACATGCTTTGGCGGCAAACAGAAGCCGAGAATGCATTGAAAGTAGAATTGTACACGAAGCAATATTTAAGTTTTCCACAGAACTACCATGATATTAAGTAGAAAATTTGAACCTTTACTAAAAACAGAGTGCCAGAAACCATAAACATGGAAATAAATTACAAAAGACTTTATTTTTCTTATTCCATTCATTTTGAAAGAAGATTAACTGAATAATCAATTTAGTGTATGTTTGTTAGTTAAAACATATAGAGAAATAAAGGGCCTAAAAACAATATGGCAAAGGCCTGGAGAAAGAGAGAAATGGAAAAAAGACTATGGAAAAGATCCTACACCTACCTAAAGTGGTATAATAATATTTTAAGATAGGTTGTGAGTCAGGTGCCAGTGGCTCACACCTGTAGTCCTAGCTACACAGGAGACAGAGATCAGGAAGATCTTGGTTCAGAGCCAGCCCAGGAAAATAGCTCAATAGACCCTACCTCAAAAAATACCCAACCCCCAAAAAGCTGGTGGAGTGGCTCAAGTAGTAGAGCACCTGCCTAGCAACCATAAGGCCCTGAGTTCAAATCCTAGTACTACCAAAAAAGAAAAAAGAAAAGACTATGATAAGTTAAAGATACATTGTAAACCACAAGGCAACCAATAAAACAAAAAAACCTTAAAAACAGGTTAAATTAAAAAGTCAAGAGTAGAAACACAATAGCCAATTCAAAATTAGGCTAAAAAAGAAAGGAGTAATAACAAGTTGGCAAATGGAAAGTAACTAGCAATACTGCACATTTTTTTTATTCATTTATTCACATGTGCATACATTGTTTGGGTCATTTCTCCACTCTCCTCCCTCCCCCACCCTCTCCTCCAATACTGCACATTTAAATCCAACTGTATCAATGTTTACATTGAATGTGAAAGATCTACATGTCTCAAGTGAAAGACAAGGGGATACAAAGATATAAAGACAAGTATAAGCAAAAGGATAGTAATGGAATAGAAAATGGATAGTAATAGAATGAAAATACTGATCAGAAGAAAGTTGGGTCAGGGTTCTTGGCAGAATGAGCACTTAAGAAATGTTAACTGCTTGTAGTATTATTAGCAGTAGAGATTTGTAAGCAGGAACGTCTCTTACAGTTAAGAAGGAAAGCCCTGCAGCCAGGTGAACTCAAGGAATCTTGGCAAGTACCCAGGGATTGGGAATTGCTGTCATTTCTTGGCAGAGTTGTAGCAAACCACTAGGTTACTTAGCGGTAGCATTTCTTGTTCACTTCTAACATGACTTTTTGTTGTTTAACAGAACTAAAACTGTATTCAAGTTTGACTTTCCTGCATCCTTACATTGTTGTGTACTAGTTATCTTGTCTTTTTTTTCCTTGTAAATTCCTGAGCTTTATTAACATGAAATAATAACCTTGATGACATGGAATTCAAATGAAAGCAGCATTCGATTAATCAGCTTATGTTCCAAAGTTCCGTTTTGAAAAAAATACTTAAAGACCATTTATTTAAAAAATATGCATATGGTTCATATTGTTAATGAATGGTTGAAACCTGGAATATGGAACCATATTTACAGCATTATGTAGTTTATAATGGAAAATAAGGAATGATGTTTGGGGTGTTATGCTTTTTAGAGAAATATTTTTAAATGCCTGCCTGAGATGACTCAAGTACTTGGATAAGTCCTAGGTATAAGTTTTGAATTGATTTCTGCATATGATATGAGTTTGGGGTATAATGTCAACAGAGATTTTCTTTTTATAATTGGAGTAAGTGCCCAAGGCCCAAAGATCAGCTTGGAAAAGTAAAAAGAATGTAAAGTTAGACTATGTTTAAATTCCAGTTTTACCATTATTGAATTAGGTGATCTTGAGCAAATTACTTAGCCCTCCTCCCAAACCCATTTCCTTCTCTGCAAAATGGATTAGGAATTCTTATGCCACAAGATTGTTGAGAGGATTAAATGAGCCAAGTATACGTGGCATAGCACACAAGCTCAATATTGCCCCTGTTGTCCCAACTTCCTGTGGGATGGAAGTGTATCTTGGGCATACTGTGGAGTATAGTAGAAATTCAATCTCTCTTTTAGGGGTGGGTGAGAGTGTATTATATACCTCTTTTTATAACTGAGAATAATATGGTCTAGGTGTCTAGCTGAATGAATGAGACAACCTTCCCTGACTCAGGCAAGGAAGCAAAAAGTCAAAACCCTGAAGAGTATTTATCTTTGTCTTACCTGGGGCAAAAATGTAACACTCACCCCCATGTATTTCAAATCCTCAGCCTGATAAATCAAGTGCAGTCACTAAAGATTGTTAGAAACAGCAATAACTCTGGTGTTCCTGGAAATCAGTAGCAAAATTCCAGATTCCTTTAAGAGAAGCGTTGTAGAGTTGACCTTGACGGAAAATCTAAGTCAGACTTGCAAACAGAAGTAAAATCTATAGGCCCATATTTTTTAAACATTTGTTCATTCAACTTAATCATCTATTTATCCATCTTGCCTATCCATATATTGAAGCTTTATCAAAGATCAGCTAAATGTTAGGTATTGTATTACAAAATCAATGACACTGACACTTTTTTCCCCATGTACCAGTAACAAATTACTACTTATTCAGCAAGTATATAAAAAGTTCTTTATAGATGGTCAACAAAATTCCTAATCCTTTATCCTCTCAAATGTAAGTACTTTATTCCTGATCTTGATTGGCCACAAATCCTGTAAGCCTTGGTTGTGGCTAGAATAAAGACCCAGGTTCAACCCTTTGCCTTCAGAAGATGGAACATAGCTGAGGAATGAATTAGTCTTGGAAATATTTTCAGCAGGTGAGCTGCTTGACTCATTA
Organism: Castor canadensis; assembly: GCF_047511655.1. Classification (NCBI taxonomy): domain Eukaryota; kingdom Metazoa; phylum Chordata; class Mammalia; order Rodentia; family Castoridae; genus Castor; species Castor canadensis. The sequence continues at coordinate 124,372,237 of NC_133396.1, forward strand.
GGGGAACTACCTGGTTCATTAGTTGATATACCTGGTTCAGTGAATAATGCTTTTGATTAAGTAAGGTGAAGCATTATTTCCTTTAAAAGATAGACCCCTTCCCATCCCCCCACAGTCATGGGAGAATATAACTGCTTGGAGCAACTTCTGTTAACTCCCACATTCACCTTTCCCCTTAATGTCTGCCCATGTATTGTGCAGGTGTGTGATGTACACTGCACTGAGAGAGGCAGAAATCTGGACTTGGCTATTTCAGTAAATCACTGACATCCTGCATGGCTCTGAATTCTGTCAAAAAGTAAAAAAAGGTCTTAATTTGCTATGTAGACAGAAAGGGACTGTTTTTAGCCTGCTAAAATTCACAGCTATGAAATCTTTGTTTGTAGATCAGGCCTCTTTTCAACAATGCTAGTTGTGGGGACCAAAATAGCAGTTTTCTAGTCACTTCTCACCCTTGATCTCTTCCTTCTTACATGGGGAGGAGAGGCAAGAGATGAGATCTCAAGAGGAGGAAGAACTGTTGCCTTGTTAACACACATGTCATAACCAGGGACAAAATCCCATGAGGCATTTAAGTTCAGTCTCACGAAATATACACAAACCTGACTTTTGGATGCCTTTAGCATTAGGGAAGAAAAACTAGGAGGTATCAGAATTCCCTGGGGGACTTGTTAAACTGTGGATTTCTGGACCAGGTGGTATCTCTATAAATTTTTAACAATTGTCTCTGTTAGTAAGAAAAGATCTGATTTGGAGTTGCCAATTTCTGTGGTGTAAATATTCCCACAATAGTTAGTCTCAAACTACCAATATGACTTTACTGACCACAGGATTAAAAAGAGATACATAATCTACTCTCAACAGTTTATGCCAGCCAGTGCCAGTGCCACTGGTTGGGCTCTACCCCAAGAGTTTCTGATGTGGCAGGTCATGAGAATTTTCCAAGTGGCACAGGTGCTCCTGGAGGACAGCACAGGTGTTCTGAGATTATTAGGTACTGGATGTCATGGGTTTTTCTCTGGCTTTGGAGGCCACGACACCTTGCAAATGCTCTTTCTTAGGACTTTCCCTTCCTTTTCCCCTTAAATCCTAAAGGCATCCAGTGCAGGCCATTGAAAAGCATTCTTAACCAGGGGCACAACCTTTGGGAAAGATAAACATACTAAATTCTTTCTAAAAGAAAGCCACATATGCTGTTATCTTTATTTGCTCTCTCCCTTTGATAAGCATAATTATAAGGAACCAGGTGTTATTCAGCTTTGCCTAGTGTAGTACCAGTAAAAACCCACAGAACTGAAATGAACATAATGTACTGGCTAGCATCCCCAAAACAGATCCTATAGTTTTTACCACTCATTCAATCTTTAAACAATCCACCTTGTTCATGCATTTATTAATTTATTCATTGATCTCTATTGTAGGCCAGTCACCGAGTACTAGGGATAGAGTAGTGAATGAAATAAACACAAGATCTGACTTGTAGGCTTATAATATACAGTATGAAAGGCAAATATTAAATAGCAATTTGATTAGTAATAAGTGCTTCAAAGAAAAAGCCCAGATGATTATTTGAGCATAGAATAAGGTGGGCTCCATCTTGATATAAGGAGTCAGGTAAGGATTCTCTGAGGCAGGGAGGAATTGAGACAGAAAAGATGGGTAAGAGTTTTCCCTGAGAGGTGATGGGGGGTGGTGCATGGCAAGGAAAAAATATTCCAAGAGAGGAAACTAGAGGAACAGAGAGAAGGGAAGTACAGCAATAAGATGACACTGTCCAGGGAAATGGGTTCTGACTTTATCCTTTGAGCAGGGGAAAACCATGGAAGGGTCACAAGTAAAGCATTCTCAAATTGTATCTAGCCTAAGGAAGTATTGCCTTTGAATGTGGTACAGGCTGTGTTGTTGCTGAACCACACACATACATACTCCCCATTAGGGAAACTTCTTAATAGCTGACTGTTCTCTTTGGATCAGACAGACCACTCTGCATTATTCATAGTTGTTTTCCTCTTTTCACCCAACTAATTGCCTTCCCAACTACTCTGTCTTCCATTCCTTCTGTTACTCCCTTGTGCATATGGGGATACTGAAGAGAGCACTGGTTTTAATAAAAGGACACCAGGATTCCAGCCCACATTCTACCACTTGCTTACCACCTGTGAGATCTCTGAGGGTAGTCCATTTAGTCTTCCTATACCAAATACCCAAGGCTGGGTACTTTATAAAGAAAAGAGGTTTATTTAGCTCATAGTTCTGGAAGTCCAAGAGCATGGTGCCAGTATCTGCTTGGTTTCAGGTATGGGTCAGTTAGCAGTTCAACTCATTGCAGAAAAGCAGAAAGAAAAAGTGGGTATGTCCAGAAAAGCATGTCTTGGGAAGAACCCAAAGTGAGGTGTCAGACTCACTTTGTAGCAAGTTACTCTCAAGGTAACCAATCCTGACCAGCAAGAGGGAGAACTCATGGCCAAGAAAAAAGCATTAATCCCTCTTAAAGGCCCAAACACCTTTCAACACTGTTACAGTAGGGACCAAACTTCAACATGAGTTATGATAGAGACAACCAGTATTTAAACCATAGCATTTAACCTCTCTGAACTTCAGTTTTCTTATTATAAAATTAGGGAAATCATACATGGTTTTATAAAATAGTTGTAAAGGGGTCGAATAAGATCCTGCAGGCCATAATTCTAGAATAATCATCAGATGAGTAATGATGGGTGGAGTGGGTAGGTATAATAGGTCGGTCTTTATCTCCATGACCTTACTGTTTATCTTCCCATTCAGAATTATTCAACCACTAAGCTGCCCGTAGCTTCATCTTGCATTTTGCACACATCCAGGGGTGACAGACTGTGACTATAGCCAGGATCTGGGAGCCCAGAGCAGCACACATTCCTTGATGCTCTTCTCACAACTTGCATTGGGCTATCTGTGCTCTCCAAGATGCCCTCTTGTCTACACCTTGCCTTATAAGGGCAACTCACTTTATGGTTTCTTCAACGGGTGACTTAGGAAAATATTTTTCAAACAAGACTATTCACATGAAAATGACCTGGGCACCTATTATACCTGCAAATGTGTGGGCACCAGGCCAGATCTGCTAAATCAGAATCTTATAAACACTTAAGGCCCCCAAACTTGTGTGGTGGACAGAAACCCATGCTTTGAAGTCACCCTCAGAGAGATGAATACACAGGTCCTACCAACTTGACCTCGGATTCCCCATCTATAGTTCTGATTACGGATGACATCAATCTCTACCTCCAGTATGGGCTGTAAAGGTTAAATGAGCTAAAGCATGCAGGTGCTTAAAACAGCACTTGGCGCTTGGAAAGCACTTGATAAATGGTCATATTTATATGTCACCCTGGCCTCTGGGTGCCCTGTGTGTGGGCAGGTAGGGAGCTGATGCCTCCAAAAGCAAAATGATTTACTAGAGGTCACACAGCTAATTAGCAACTGAACAATACTAAGACCCAGAGCACCTAATTCTAAATCCAGCTCTGTTTCTATACACCTGGCTGCTTCCTTTAAGCTCTACTCTTCCCTAAATGCTTCTCTTCCATATGCTGGTCTCTAGGTGGTCAAATAGAGCTCTACATAGCTCCTTTTCATTAGCAATTTATCTCCATGTTGCTTTGTATCTCACAAACAGATAACCAGCCTGAGCTCAGTTGACCTCCAGGACCCCCTCATATGTAATGGAGTTTGCATTATCTGACAGGTAACTCATCTTCTAACATTTAGGTAAATTGCAGAACCTGTACACCTGACCTGCACAGCCTGCCCCGGGGCTCTGAATCCTTTGCTTTCTTGTCACAAGCCCTCACTTCCTCCCAGCCCACTACCCCCTTTTCAAATAACCTTGGACACTACCAATGTAGATATCTGCTTAATGCCAGGCACGCAAAAGACAAAGCCCACACCACTCCCCTTGCTGAGCCAGGCCCTGCCTTTTTGAGACCGGGGAGATTTAATTTAGATAGAGATGGTTTCTCAGGATACAGATGTCCCAGCCTACCCTGGAGGAACAAACGCACAAGGCAAGAACCTCCTGGTATCCGAGGCTGGAACACAGCAATATTGTCCCCACATACCAGAAAACTGCTTCTGCCTTTTTCCATCTCTTGTGAAGAATTCAAGCATGTCTGTGTTAAGACATCCTTAAAGCCTCCTTGGGCTACTCTTTATCCACTGTGCACTCACCTGCTTGATGGGGGAAAATGGAGCAATGATTTTTGTGAGTCAGCATAACCCTCTCTTGTTGAATTGCTTCCCTGGTGCTCCTCAGGCATATTTTCCCTTCCTGACTCCCCCCTTTCCACTCAGATCCATGAAAACTCTGATTGGGCAAGTCATCTCAAGGTCTCAAGTTGCCCACTTATAAATTATTTAAAATGTCTCTTCTATCTTGTATGTGCTGTGGTCCTCCAGCTTACTCATATTTAGCCATTCCCAGGCATGGGGCCAGGTAAAGCCATCAGCCAATGTCTTCTGCAGCATCTTTAGCAGACTTTATAGCAGGAGTTCCCTAACTATTTCCATTTGTCTCACCCTTAATGTTTTCATAAGTTTCTTTCACAGTTCCATAGGTTCAAAGAAATCACTAACAGTTCTGTCGGCTACGTAGGTCTAAAGAAGTTAATGAGTATTTATGTTCTAATAACAGAGTGGCTATTTTAAAATGCATGTTAAATTGAAAGGAAAATAATATTTTCATTTCCTTATTAAATAATAACAATTACTTACCAGTGCGATGAATATGCCTGTTGGATACAACACAAGTTTTCAAACTGCAGAATTAGACTAGACAGGACCTCCCCCATTTCTATTTCACCTTTAGAGAAGGTTCTGGTGAGTCTGGCTTGAAAAACTGGAAGATCTTTGCACATTTTCTTTCATTGTCTATGCCAGAAACATCAAATCAGAAGACAGTTTATACTTAGGCAGTTCAGACTAATTATCTAATGCTGTTTGCCAAATGTGTACACAGACACACATTTAAACCCTAAATATGCTAGTTACAGGGCAAGAGAAAATAAAAGGAGCCGTAGGTTAATCAGGTAGCTTGCATATGTGGTCCGGACTACCTGGGTAATTTTTCAGCCTTATGTTGAATGTGCCTAAATATACACTGTCAAGATAAACTAGGCATTAAAAAGTATTTTAAATAGCTGTTGGGCGTGGTTATGTGACACTAAGACTTTTATATGTATAAATTCCATCATACAACAGCTGTACAGCATGGGTTCTATTGTGTTCCCATCAATGCTTAAAGCCATTACATGACATATAAGCAACAAGGCCAGGATTTGAACATACATCTTTCTGACTCCTGAGACTAAAGTTTTCCACTTACGTTGCTTCTTTGAAAGTGTGATTCTGACCCCAGAGGTGCCTAATGGCTCACTTGGCAAGAACACCCAGAAATTGTACCTCAGAGTCCCTTGGCAAACCAATAATCCTCAGTCCATGCTTCTGCAGACTGAGTCCACCATTTTCCCTAGCTCCAAAGAAAATGTGCATGTTTTTTATTTGCCATCCAGTGTGTCCTTTCTGGTGAGCCTCACCCTTCCCAGTAGAAGCAGAGATGATTCTTCCATCTCACTTACTTTGCCCATTGGCAGTATTGAGAATTGTCTCCTATCTTGCTCTGCTCCTCCCTCTGCCCAATTCACATGGCAACTGGGAAGAAAAGAATACCAATTGTCCTTTAAACAGAAAAGTCAAAAGCTATAAAAAAACCCGAAATGGCATTTGACTAGCATAGGGGATGGTAATTTAGAGGCCCTTGCTTTATGTTATAGGGAGTCTATTAGACCAGGCTCATGGACATTTATTTCTCTCTCTCTTGCCAATGTAGGTTCTAGAAACCTCAGTTCTATCTATAAAGCAAATGTCAGGGAAGCTGTAGCTTTCCCCTCCACAACCAGCCATTACGGTAGGCACTAAGGCACTAATGCCTTGGATTGGTTGTTGGCTCCTGTCTGCATTTTCTCTCATTTATTGACAACTTAAATGTATTAAGGCTGTGGGAGTGACACAAACAAAAGTACTGGCAAGGACAAGGACCCTGCCTCATACTTGGTGTGAATGCTGGCCCAGTCATCCATTATGATTGTCACCAGCTCTAATCTGCAACAATGGTCACCTTCGGCTCAGAGATTGCTGAACTTGGTTTCAGTTGCGGTCCAGCTTGCTGCCACATTGCTTCTCCTCCTTCTCCCCGACCCCTCCTCCTCTTCATTTTTTCAACCAAAAGCATTCACATATTTATTATGGAATAAACTTACCAGTGCAAAGCATAGAGACAAAGAGAGAAATCCTATTCCCAATAAACAATGTCCAACTGTGCAGTGGTGACATTTTCAGTTTGGCATGGTAAGATGATCGTGACCTTGAGGCTAATAAATCTGTGTGCCATCTCAGGTGCAGTTCCTCAGAGACCCAGCTGGGTTCTTCTATGATGTCTCATTAATCTATTGGGAAATGGAACAATGTTGCTTTTGTTTCCTGGCCAGAAATCCCTTGTCCTAAAATTCTCCTGAGAAGACATGCCTAGAATTGAGTGAAAGGTACAGGCCATGAAAATGTAGAAAAGAAAAGAACCTTCTCCTCCTTATTCTCTTACTGAGATAAGATTTCCTTTTTGGTGTACTGTTGTAGTTTGACAAATGCATTACCATCATGCATAACTACTACTACAATGATGATACAGAAAAACTTCGTAACAGCAAAAATTTCTCCCTATGCTCCTTTGTAATCAAACCCTATCCCCCACATCAAGACTACTGATTGGTCTGTTTTCTGTTGTTTTGTCTTTTTTAGAACGTCCAGTAATTAGAAGTGCATAGTTCGTAGCTTCTAAATTTTGACTTATTTCTTTTCGTTCATGCACTTGAAATTCATCCATGTTGTTCACTTACCAGTGATGCGTTCTTCTTTATTCCTAAGCACTAGTCCATTGTATGGATATACCATAGTCTTATCTACTTATCACTTGAATAACACTTGTATTATTTTAAGTTTAGGGTGATTATGAGTAAAGACCCTCTAAACAATTGCAAGGAAGTTTTTCTGTTAAGATAAAGCTTTCATTTTTCTTAGGTAAATACCCAAGAATGGGATAGCTGCATCATATAGTAAATGTATAATTAATTTAATAAGAAGTTGAAAAGCTGTTTTCTGCGATAGCCCTAATAAATTCATATCTCAGAGTTCCAAATGTTCTGCATCCTTCCCAGCACTTGGTATTGTCAGGTGGTTCCCCCTCCCCTTTTAAAATTTCTCTTATTTTAGTAGTGCATAGTGATATCTCAATTGTGATTCTTAATTCACATTTTTCTTAATTTCATTTTCTAATGTCTTTTTAAACTATTTTGCTCACTTTTAATTGAGAAGTCTATTTTCTTATTATTGAGTTTGGAGAGTTTTATACATTGCAGACACAAATCCTTTGTGCTACATAATATTTTATCTTATTCTATGGCTTATCTTTTCATCCTTTGCACAGCCTCTTGATGAACAGACATTTTCAGTTTTTTAAAGTCCAGTTTATTGATGCTTTCTTTTATACATCATGCTTTTGATGTCATATCTAAGGAATCTTTGCTTAGCCCAAGGTTGCAAAGATTCTCTCCTGTGTTTTCTCTAAAAGTTTTTTAGTTCTGAATTTTGTGTTTTAGTCAATGGTCTAGTTTGAATTTCATGCTTTTTTCTTGATAATCTTTTAAAGACAGAAAGGCAGAAGTAGAAAGAGAAATTCAACTTGATGCCTTTAAGGAGTTGGTCCTATGATGGTTAACTCGTCATCTCCCAGGATACCACATGGTATAGTATTAAAACCTAGGCTCTGACATCAAATGCCTGGAATTTGACACCTTTGTTCACGTTCAAAGTCATAACATAGGTTGATTACTTACCCTTTCAGATCTTCTGTTAAATTATTATTTTCAGCAAAGTTAAGATTGGGACCAGGACTATGCATTGGGCTCTACAACAAAGTCAATGACTCTGGTTCTGGGTGAGGCAGACAAGAATTCTTAGCTGGAAAACTCACTCTAAACCATCCAAGCATAGTGACCAGAATGGATTACCTTTTAATGCTAGAAAACCCAACAGGATTAAAAGATCAAGCCAATGGAATCCCCCATTCTGCATGTGGCTGAGCTTCCAGAATGGCCTTCTCTGAATCTGAGTTCATAGAGACCATGTGTTTCCTTGGGTTATTCTTGCTGCTCTATACACTCATCTGCATAAAAATGCCATTGCTTTAACTAACCCCTTTCCAAGGCTCTCCACCTTTCAGCCTTTTTTTTTTTTTAAGACGTGCCTATCAGTATTTGTCTGGACACTTTCCTCCAACAAAGACATCCTTGACATGGTCAAGAAATTCACAACTATATATGATCAAAGCTATTTATCCTGTGTGTCCCCAGCCTCAAAGTAGGTCTACCCAAAAAAAAATCATCAGGGAAACAGCGTCCAGCTGTTTAGATGAAAGGCAATAGAGCACAGGGCATGGGAACACATTGATTTCAAACTCAAGCTTGGGATCAAATCACAATTTTGGCATTGACTGATTGTGCAACCCTGAGCAAAGTACTTCACCACTTCACCTTGATTTCCCAATCTCAGAGTATAGAATACTAGAAATCATTACTTGATTTTGTGAGCATTAGATGGTATAATAACTGTATGAGAAATATCTGGTAGATTGTAGCAACTTTCATGATAATGATGACAAAGTTTGCTCAGCCCTCACAATCCTTATTTCCATGATTCACAACTCTCATTCCAAGGAACTTCCTTCTCTTAGCTAATCAAAATGCCCCCTGCTGTTGGCCCAGCTCATTTTTGATGATCACATACAGTCAATGGCCCTCAGACTATCAGATGGGAGTTGAGAACATTCTAATGGCTTTTGAATTCTTTGAAAAGTACATGTGTATAGTGCAATCCACTTGTGAAGAACTTGTCTCAGATCAATTACTGTAAATGCCCTAAACAGCCTCAATTGATTGCAATGTGTGATCTGGAGTTCTGATTAATAGAGGCTTTGTTTAAAAGGGAAAGCTTTCCTGAATGAGAAAGAAACATATCGGTATCTATTCTTGCCAATATCATGAATTATGATGCTGCAAAATAGTTTCCACTAGCACCTCACTGCTCCCAGTGACCTCTACTTGCCAAGCAAGTCTCACTTAGGTGGCTACATCTCCTGTTTGTTAGGATTCTTGGAGAGAAACTAGGCAGGATGATCTTATTCCAGCATACATTTTTTTCCCAGGTTACCTGAGCTGAAAGTGGTATTTTGCCTTCCTAAGGTGAAGGGCTATCTTGTGTGCCTTAGTCCCATGCAGCCCTGGTGACTCACTACAGCTCTTTGGGGTTTAGCTTTGAATTCCCTTGACTTTGAGGTTGCAAACATCAATCCTTCCACATTGCTTTACCTTCATTCCTGGAGCACTCATGTGCAGACCTAACCCCTTCATGCACAAGAGTATTCATTTGCCTGGCAGTCTTAAAAATGCTAATGTGAAGCCGGGTTAGATTTCTACAGGCCAGACTCTGACCTCAAAGATTAATCGTGCCCAGAGGAGCCTTGGCCATTGTAGAGAGAAGGCAGAAGCTCCCCATGATGCACAGCAAGGCAAACTAATCAAAATCAAACCCCCATTTTAAAACATTTTACTCACCAGCAGGCTATTCAGTTTTCTCAAGTGTACATCTTGTTTTTGATCAGATAGAAGCAGTGATCTGATCAACTTTCCGATTGAACAAGAAACAAAACAAGACACAGCCAATTCACATCAGGTTTCTCCAGTGGTTTTGGCTAGAAATTTGCTTCTCTGAATGCCATTCCTGTTTATTCAACAGGATCTCAAAGGTGTTTTCCTGTCTCCCTCTTCCTCACCTCTGCCTTCCCCAACAGCTCCCCTCCCCAACCCGAGAATTTCTTTCTTATACTGGAGAATTATTCAAAGATAGGATCTGATATTCAATGCTCCAGAGAGTTGTAGCTTATTAACTCTGGACAGTCCTTGGCCAGAGATCTCAAAAGCATCTATCTGTGGTGTGCCTACCCATCAGGGCATGCTGCATGGTAAGCTACCAGGCTGAGTTCAACCAGTTCCTGATCTGAGTGCAGCACAGCATGGCCACTCTGCCTGGGGGTCAGTGCAGAAACAGCTCCCTGTCTCCTTGACAACTTGCCCTTGTCTATTCAGTAAGCCTCTTTACTTAGTACAGGACAGTATATTTGATTCTTAAAACCATCATATGACTTAAATTACATCACTCTCCCCATTTTAGGCAAACAGATGACCCCCGCAGTATGAGGTAGAGTCAGAATTTGGATCCAGGTCTTCTGACTCTAAAACTTATTTTTTACTCCTGCTACCTCTAAGTTATTATGCAATTTCCTTTCAGGACAGCAGGATTTATACACAGGACAAAGTTCTCTTTACTAAATGAGATGACTCTCCAGGACAATGGGTACAAGAAATGTAAATGAACAAATGAAAAAAAAATGAATACATGACTTACCCAAAGTTGCACAGCTTTGAGTGGACATAGCTGGGACTTAGAATTGTCTAAGTCTAAGACTGGTTGATTCCAAGTATTGCACTAGTTTTTGTACTTCACCATTCTATATGTCTACCCAGTCAAGGAGGTGAAGAAACTAAGCTTTAAAGTAAAAATAAATAAAGCCAAAACCATATCACTCTCATGTGTAGGAAGCTGTGGCTCAAAACAGTTATGAAGGTTGCCAAAACCTAATATATCTCATGCCCAGAATATGGTGCTCCCACCTCTTCTTCAACTGTGGTTTATTTTGACTCTAATTTGGAATTCCTTTATGAGTATGGAGAAGAAAATAAAACAACAAAGTACCCCCAACTGCCATGAATAATTGGAACAGCTCAGAGCTTTTCTTCAGATTTTCTTAGATTTCTATTAAATATGCTCCCTACAACGTGTGGAGAGTCTCATTTTATCTCAAATGACCTTGTCTAGTCGTTTGTCTCAAAGCAAGAGTGGGGTGACCTTTACAGGCCTAAGCCATGTCTAATGTTACCCGAGGGCAAGAAGAAGAGAAAGTAAACTATGTATGTATTGGAAGGATATGCTTCCATCCCTTCCACAGTTTTGCTTTTGAGAACAGAACCCTGTTCATTTAATGAATTACAGACCGGTAAATGGGATAGTTTTTATTTGAAATTCTCTTCCTGGTGTCCCAGTGACCATCCAATGAATTATCTTCACAGAATCTGTCCTCCAGGGAAACTACACAAGAGAAGGCCTAAGAGGAAAAGACATTTCTGGAGATTAAATCATATGCTCAGTCTGGGAATCTCTCAAGAATTAAAATGACAGTATAAGTTTGTTGGCCTGGTCTGCAGATCTGACTCTACCTAGTTCCCAACATGCTTTGCAAGGAAATCAACCAAATTCATTCCACACGTACAATGAATTAGATTGGCAAGCACTTTGTCATTTTCAGCACTGACCCTTGATCTATTAATAAGTCAGTCTCCACCCCAACTGAGCTGAGATATATCACCAGTTAGTGCAGAATTTGATCACTTATTCATTCAACAAAAGCTAAGCACTATTCTATTTGGGGTTGGGGATAAAACAGTAACCAAAATCTACAAAAATCCCCACCTGACTTATTAGACAAATAAAAAGATTAAAATAATAGGGCAGGTGATGATAAGCATCAGGAACAAAAGGAAAGAGGTGAAGGAAGGTCCATAATGACAGTCAGCAGAGGTAGAAGCTACCCATCCATGGGCCCTAGTCCAGCTTCTGCTACCTATTCCTTTCCCTCCTCATTGGCCACTATCTTCTTCAGAATCCTCTTTGCCTCAGCCAGCTGCACCTCAACCCAGAAATCCTCATCTTAAGAAGACTTTATTAATACTATCTGACCACAATGCAGTAAAAGTAGAACTCAACCACAAAAGTAAAGACAAAAAACATGCAAACAGCTGGAAACTAAATAACTCATTACTTAATGAAGAATGGATCATCGATGCAATAAAAGAGGAAATTAAAAAGTTCCTAGAAGTCAATGAAAATGAAAACACAACCTACCGGAACCTATGGGACACAGCTAAGGCAGTCTTGAGAGGAAAGTTTATAGCCATGAGTGCATATATTAAAAAGATTGAAAGATCCCAAATCAATGACCTAATGATACATCTCAAACTCCTAGAAAAACAAGAACAAGCAAATCCCAAAACAAATAGAAGGAGAGAAATAATAAAAATAAGAGCTGAAATCAACGAAATAGAAACCAAAAAATCCATACAAAGAATTAATGAAACAAAAAGTTGGTTCTTTGAAAAAATAAACAAGATCGATAGACCCCTGGCAAACCTGACTAAAATGAGGAGAGAAAAAACCCAAATTAGTAGAATTAGGAATGCAAAAGAGGAGATAACAACAAATACCATGGAAGTCCAGGAAATCATCAGAGACTACTTTGAGAACCTATATTCAAATAAATTTGAAAATCTAAAAGAAATGGACAGATTTCTAGATACATATGATCATCCAAAACTGAACCAAGAGGAAATTAATCACCTGAATAGACCTATAACACAAAATGAAATTGAAGCAGCAATCAAGAGTCTCCCCAAAAAGAAAAGTCCAGGACCTGATGGATTCTCTGCTGAATTCTATTAGATCTTTAAAGAAGAATTGATACCAACCCTCCTTAAACTGTTCCATGAAATAGAAAGGGAAGGAAAACTGCCAAACACATTTATGAAGCCAGTATTACACTTATCCCAAAACCAGGCAAAGATACCTCCAAAAAGGAGAACTATAGGCCAATCTCCTTAATGAACATTGATGCAAAAATCCTCAACAAAATAATGGCAAATCGAATTCAGCAACACATCAAAAAGATTATTCACCATGACCAGGTAGGCTTCATCCCAGGGATGCAGGGGTGGTTCAACATACGAAAATCAATAAACGTAATAAACCACATTAACAGAAGCAAAGACAAAAACCACTTGATCAACTCAATAGATGCAGAAAAAGCCTTTGATAAGATCCAACATCATTTCATGATAAAAGCTCTAAGAAAACTAGGAATAGAAGGAAAGTTCCTCAACATTATAAAAGCTATAGATGACAAACCTACAGCCAGCATTATACTTAACGGAGAAAAATTAAAACCATTCCCTCTAAAATCAGGAACCAGACAAGGATGCCCACTATCTCCACTCCTATTCAACATAGTACTGGAATTCCTAGCCAGAGCAATTAGGCAAGAAGAAGGAATAAAAGGAATACAAATAGGTAAAGAAACTGTCAAAATATCCCTATCTGCAGAGGACATGATCCTATACCTTAAAGACCCAAAAAACTCTACTCAGAAGCTTCTAGACATCATCAATAGCTATAGCAAGGTAGCAGGATATAAAATCAACATAGAAAAATCATTAGCATTTCTATACACTAACAATGAGCAAACGGAAAAAGAATGTATGAAAATAATTCCATTCACAATAGCCTCAAAAAAAATCAAATACCTAGGTGTAAACCTAACAAAAGATGTGAAAGACCTCTACAAGGAAAACTATACACTTCTGAAGAAAGAGATTGAGGAAGACTATAGAAAGTGGAGAGATCTCCCATGCTCATGGATTGGTAGAATCAACATAGTAAAAATGTCGATACTCCCCAAAGTAATCTACATGTTTAATGCAATTCCCATCAAAATTCCAATGACATTCATTAAAGAGATTGAAAAATCTACTGTTAAATTTATATGGAAACACAAGAGGCCACGAATAGCCAAGGCAATACTCAGTCAAAAGAACAATGCAGGAGGTATCACAATACCTGACTTCAAACTATATTACAAAGCAATAACAATAAAAACAGCATGGTACTGGCACAAAAACAGACATGAAGACCAGTGGAACAAAATAGAGGATCCAGATATGAAGCCACACAACTATGAGCAACTTATCTTTGACAAAGGAGCTAAAAATATATGATGGAGAAATAGCAGCCTCTTCAACAAAAACTGCTGGGAAAACTGGTTAGCAGTCTGCAAAAAACTGAAACTAGATCCATGTATATCACCCTATACCAAGATTAACTCAAAATGGATCAAGGATCTTAATATCAGACCCCAAACTCTTAAGTTGATACAAGAAAGAGTAAGAAATACTCTGGAGTTAGTAGGTATAGGTAAGAACTTTCTCAATGAAACCCCAGCAGCACAGCAACTAAGAGATAGCATAGATAAATGGGACCTCATAAAACTAAAAAGCTTCTGTTCATCAAAAGAAATGGTCTCTAAACTGAAGAGAACACCCACAGAGTGGGAGAAAATATTTGCCAATTATACATCAGACAAAGGACTGATAACCAGAATATACAGGGAACTTAAAAAACTAAATTCTCCCAAAACTAATGAACCAATAAAGAAATGGGCATGTGAACTAAACAGAACTTTCTCAAAAGAAGAAATTCAAATGGCCAGAAAACACATGAAAAAATGCTCACCATCTCTAGCAATAAAGGAAATGCAAATTAAAACCACACTAAGATTCCACCTCACCCCTGTTAGAATAGCCATCATCAGCAACACCACCACCAACAGGTGTTGGCGAGGATGCGGGGAAAAAGGAACCCTCTTACACTGTTGGTGGGAATGTAAACTAGTACAACCACTCTGGAAAAAAATTTGGAGGCTACTTAAAAAGCTGGACATCGATCTACCATTTGATCCAGCAATACCACTCTTGGGGATATACCCAAAAGACTGTTACTCCAGAGGCACCTGCACATCCATGTTTATTGCGGCACTATTCACAATAGCCAAGTTATGGAAACAGCCAAGATGCCCCAGCACTAACGAATGGATTAAGAAAATGTGGTATCTATACACAATGGAATTTTATGCAGCCATGAAGAAGAACGAAATGTTATCATTCGCTGGTAAATGGATGGAATTGGAGAACATCATTCTGAGTGAGGTTTGCCTGGCCCAAAAGACCAAAAATCGTTTGTTCTCCCTCATATGTGGACATTAGATCAAGGGCAAACACAACAAGGGGATTGGACTATGAGCACATGATAAAAGCGAGAGCACACAAGGGAGGGGTGAGGATAGGTAAGACACTTAAAAAACTAGCTAGCATTTGTTGCCCTTAATGCAGAGAAACTAAAGCAGATACCTTAAAGCAACTGAGGCCAATAGGAAAAGGGGACCAGGAACTAGAGAAAAGGTTAGATCAAAAAGAATTAACCTAGAAGGTAACATACATGCACAGGAAATTAATGTGAGTCAACTCCCTGTATAGCTATCCTTATCTCAACCAGCAAAACCCCTTGTTCCTTCCTATTATTGCTTATACTCTCTCTACAACAAAATTAGAGATAAGGGCAAAATAGTTTCTGCTGGGTATTGAGGGGGTGGGGGGGAGAGGGAGGGGGCTGGAGTGGGTGGTAAGGGAGGGGGTGGGGGCAGGGGGGAGAAATGAACCAAGCCTTGTATGCACATATGAATAATAAAAAAAAAGAAGACTTTATTAAACTCAACTGTGTTCATATTCCTGGACCCAGCTGTCCTGCTGCTGCTCCCTATCTTCCTTCCTCTTGCTTCCAGTAGCTCTCACTCTGCTCCAGCCCTTGAGCTCTCTTACACAGTCCTACACTTGAGTCTTTCTGATTCCCAGCTGTCCAGACTTGTCTTCAATTTCCTGCCACAAGCTGACCTTGATGGTCTCCAGAGTCTCAGGGAAGAAGAGTTTCCCCTTACTCTGTTTTTTCTATACCCTGGTAGGAGTCTCTAACTAGTGCTTATAAGAAGCTTGCTCAAGCATCTGTCTCCAACATCTAAATGGAAAGGAAAGGATAATCTCTAAATACCTGAAAGCAAAGAAATCCCCATCTCCCATGTGCACACATGTAGGTGGGAAATGCTCTTAATACGTCCTCGTCTGAAACAGCACAAGCCTGCCTTGCTCCCACAATGCCTTTTTGCCCCACAAATTGAAATTTATTCACAGAACAATACTCCCATGGAGACAGGGCTGCCCTGTTTATTCAACCATATGCCTAATGTGCTCAGAATTTCCTTTAGTTCTTCCCCTCAACAATACCTTACTGCAGCCAGGGTCCTGGGGTTAATTATATACCTTCCTACATTTAAAATAATTTCCTTTCTTAATCCACTTAAAATATGTGTCCTTCAGAGTCAGAATGCTGGTCTCCCTCATCTGGAGATGTCATTTAACTAAATGCCTAAGTGGATTTTCAGATACACTAATTACTTTCCAGCCTCTCTGGCAGCACTGCCCCCTCACTTTCCTCGTATTGCTCCCTGGCTCCACTGGCCTGATGGCCCAGCTATACTGACTCCTTTTGGCTATGGAACAACCCTTCTCAGACAAGCCATTTACCGTTATTTCTGGTCTCCATAGACTTTCAAGGCTTTAGCTTTGGATACTTTGCAATGAACAACCAATATCCAATCCATTTTTCAAGTGATAAAACCTCCCATGACAGTTATTGTTGAAAAGGTAATAATATGTTACAGTAGCTTCATATTAGGACATATTTATTCCCTTTTTTAAAAAATTTTTATGTGGCTAGGGTGTAGCTCAGTGGTAGAGCACTTGCTTCGCATGCACAATGCCATGTGCTCAATCTCCAGCACCTCAAAAACAAAACTATCAAGAAAGCTTATTACATTTTGCATGAAAGTTAAATTGAAGCATTCCAAGTTGTGCAGTTGGCCCTGAATACACATGGACTCAGCTTTCCACCTTCATTTCCAAAGTAAGTTTACAATGGCCTGAATGTTTGCTCTGGCTTCCACACCGACCTTATCGCCAACCCCTGTGCCACTGCATATTCTCATGTTTAAATAGTAGATTTGAAATAAACAAGGGTGGCACAGTGACTGGCAAAGCAAAGAAAGAGAATTTGAGTTATTTCAGTTTTGTCATCCTGTGTGACCACTTGAGTATTTATTTGTGTTTAATGTTTAAAACAGTGAAACAGTGTAAACTGTGAAGGCTAGCTTTTTTTTAGTAAGTGCAAATTTTATTTGTACATGAAAAGTCTTGCTGAATTTGAAAAATATCTTTATAATTGAAATGGACTCATTTTAATTGGTAAGTTTAAAACTAAAATATGAATCAAGAACAAATTATGAAAATTCATTTATTATATAGACATTCATGTACAGTAAATGTTATATATATTATCAAAGAAACAAAGTTGGAACTATTAGGTAGATATGAAAAATGGAAAATAACTAGTGCTTTTGTTGTTGTTCAGCAGGAATATGGAGGAACTTAAAGTCACAATATATTAGTTCATAATTATTCTAAACTTTGTAAAGTAATTTGAAGTAGGGAACCAACATTAAATGACATTGACCTTTGAAGCTCAAGATAATTAAAAACAAAAACAGAAGTAGAGGCAGGGCGGCAATGTTTATATCTACTTTGAAATATATAATGCCTTTAATATCACATATGGTTTCAGTTCATGATTGTTACTGAAGACTGTTGTCTTGTATAGAGGAGGGGGTGTTAAAAAACCATTAACCCAGTTGTGAAATATGCTACATACGCCTCAAAAACAAAACTATCAAGAAAGTTTTGAATCACTGTTGCCGTAATTAGCATTTCCCTAATTATTGGAAATCAAGTTTTTTTAATGTTTCTCGAACATTCATGTTTCTTCTTGCATGAAATGTCTGAGCCTATATTTTACTGGGTTTTACTGTCAATTTTACAGTTCTTTATTCTTTTTTACGGTTTTGGTGGTACTGGTGTTTGCCCTCATTGTCTCATGCTTGCTAGGTGAGTGCTCTACCACTGGACTATGTCCTTCTTGCTTTAGTTATTTTTAGATAGGGTTTCATGCTTTTTGTCCAGGCTGGCCTTGAACCACAAGTAACCTAATCTCTTCCCAGAAGCTGGTATTGTAGATCTGGACCACCATGCTTGGCCCAACTTCTTTATATATCCTTAATAGTAATCAGTTCGTCCTCAAAAATTTCCTACATCATCTATTAATATTCTGTGAAATTCAATAAGGGTATCTTTTTGTTCATGATTTTTAAATTTATTGTTTTAGGTGAAAGAATGTGGACTCTATTGTAACAGATATTCTTTGATAATCTTAAATTTCATATTTTTGGAGAAATAGCCTCTTTGAATTTTATGCATTGACCTTACTTACTCCTAATATGTATTTTTCTTAAATCTTACCTTTTAAATAAATATTATTAAACAAGGACTTCTATTTCCAACCAAGAATGAATAACAATGACTGGATTTATCTTCGTTCATCAGAGACAAACAAGCAAAAAGACCAAATAATTCTCAAATCACTAGACAGCAGGTAATGAATAATAATGATCTCAGAGAGAGCAGAAACAAGCTAGGTGAGCAATTGGTCCAGCTCACTGCCTTGAGAGCTTTTTAGGATGTGATGCAGGGAGGAGGAACCCAGATAGAGTTTGGCAGACTGTTGGAGCAAAGGAAATTGAGTTACAAGTCAGCAAAGAACAAGGTAGCTAGAGCTCACATGACAGATACTAATGAGGAGGGAGCTACACAAAAAGAGAACTGTGGAAATCTTGGAGAGAAGCTCTTGAGTACAGAGCTGAACACTAAGTCAAGGTATGAGAACAGTACGTCAAAGGATGGGGAAAGATCCACCTGGAAAGGATTTAAAGGAACAGTAACCAATGCTCACATAGCATGGCAAATAGTTCCTTCTCCCACCAACCAGACTGGAATACTTAATTTATGGGTCTTTGGGAAAGGCATTTTGAAGAATTTTTTTTTCCCTCAGTGATGAAGAATAATTAATACTAAATCATGCACTGCTCTGTTCCCTCCTAATAAAGATTAAAGCAAGACCCAAAAGAGCCAAATGGTTTCACAGTTTTCTAACTGTATTCTAAAACAAAGCCCAAAGCTATTATAGGGGTGCAAAAATATCCATGGCCCAACAAGATAAATATATAATATCTGATAGGCAAAAAGAAAAAATTTCAAGGATAAAGAGAAGTGGGAAAATGCAACCCAAACTGCAAAGAATTAGTCAATGAAAGCCAACTGGAAAGAGAACATAAGTGTTAAAATTAGCAGACAAGCCACTGAAACAATCATAATTGTATTCCATATGTTTAAAAAGTTAAGTAATGAATGTCATTGGAATTTTGATGGGAATTGCATTAAACATGTAGATTACTTTGGGGAGTATCAACATTTTTACTATGTTGATTCTACCAATCCATGAGCATGGGAGATCTCTCCACTTTCTACAGTCTTCCTCAATCTCTTTCTTCAGAAGTGTATAGTTTTCCTTGTAGAGGTCTTTCACATCTTTTGTTAGGTTTACACCTAGGTATTTGATTTTGTTTGAGGCTATTGTAAATGGAATTGTTTTCATATATTCTTTTTCCGTTTGCTCATTGTTAGTGTATAGAAATGCTAATGATTTTTCTATGTTGTAATGAAAGATGTAGGAAAAGATATAAATTTTCTGTTGATAAAAACGACAATCTGTACAATGAAAAATACATTGTAGGAGATTAATCATAGATTAGAAAATGTGGAAAAATATGAATTTGAAAGCATAGTAATAGAAACTAACCAAAATAAAATATAAAAAGGAAAAAAACAATGAACAGAACAGCAGAGAACTTACACGCATTAGATCCTAAAGAAGAGAGAGATGAGAGGACAGATTCCTCTCAGTAATATTTGAAGAAATGATAGCCAAAAAATTTTAAATTTTTTAAAATTTGAATCCACAGATCCAACAAGCTCAACCAACTCTAAACATAAAACACATAAAGAAAATTAAATGAAGTTACATTATAATAAATGTTCTCCACACTAGCAATAAAGAAAACAGGCCTATATGACTTCATTGGTAAAGATTTAATCTGATAAAGTCTTACAGAATAGTAGAGAGTCATAGAATGACTCTTCAACTCAGTCTATGAAGGTTGTATTCTTCTCATACCAAAATGAGGCAGAGATATTACTAGGAAATTAAATTTAAACCCAATATCATATAACCAACACACATGTAAAAGTTATAAACACTTCAGCAAATGTAATCCAATAACGTATAAAAAGGTAAGACATCATGGCCAAGCATGGTTTAACCAAGAAATACAAGTAGGTTTGACACTGTAAAATCAGTGTATTTCACCATTTATTAAGAAACTAAAAAAGAAAAATCACAGACTCATCACAATAAATGCAGAAAAAGCAGTTGACAAAAATCTAACTTCTAACCCTAATTCCCCTTCCAAAAAATCACATAAAAAACAAAAAAATTTCTCATCAAAGTAAAATAGAGCTGGGTGTGGTAGTATGTATTTGTGATCCCAGCTCTGTGGGAGGCATCGGTAGGAGAAACATTCTAGGGCCAGCCTGAGCAAAAAGCACAAGGCACTATCTAAAAAAATAACTGGAAAAAATAAAAAGCAAAATGGTGGATACTTCCCTAGCAAGTTCAAAACCCCAGCATCACCAAAGTAAGTAAATAAAATAAAATTCATATTGAAGTGTAAAGGACCTAAAATAGCCAAAACACTTCGAGAAAGAAAAATATTTGGAATACTAACATAGCTACATTCATTTCCTCTTCTTGCTGTAACAAATCATAAATTTCACGGCATAATATTTTACTATCTGCCAGTTCTAGAAATCAGAGGATGAAACAAGTTTTGTAGGCCTAAAATCAAGGTGTGGGCAGTGCTGTGTTTCTTCTAGTGGCTCCAGGGAGAATTTGCTTCCATTTCTTTCCCTGATTCTAGAGGCTGCCTGCAGTCTTTCTACTGTGACTCCTTCCTCCATCACTACAATTTCTGCCTCCACTGTCCTTCTTCTGGCTATTGACCTGATGCCTCCTTCTTGTTAGTACCCATGTAACTATATTGAGTCCTCCCAAATGACACAAAATAATCTCCCCTTCTCAAATTCCTTGGCTTAATCTCATCTACAGGGTTCCATCTTTGTAGGTATACTCTAGGTTCTAAGGTGATATACTCACAGGTTCCAAAGGTTAGAAACCTCTTTAGGTGGCCATTTCCAGTCTGCTATGTTACTTGATTTCAAGGTTTTCTTATTTTAATGCCACCTTGTGGCAGTGCTGTCAAGATAGACAAATAAGCCTAGCACTGGAGGCTCAAGACTGTAATCCTAGCTACTCAGGAGGCAGAGATCAGGAGGATGGCAGTTTAAGGCCAGCCTGGGCAAATAGAGACCCTATCTTGGAAATACTGAACACAAAAAAAGGACTGGTGGAGTGGTTCGAGTGATAGAACTCAGGGACTAGCCCTGAGTTCAAGTCCCAGTGCTAGAAAAGACAAATAGATCAATGAGACAGAATGGGGTTTAGATATAAATCCACACATAAACGAACAATTGACTTTTGATAAATGTGCAAAAACAATTCAGTGAAGAGAGAATATTCTTTCAACAAATATAGGAAAAATTGGCTATCTTTAAAAAAAACCAAACAACTGGCTATGTATGCATAACAAAAAACTTTGATGCATACTTCATGTGATGTACAAAAACTATTTCTAAATGTAAAACCTAAAACTATAAAATGTCTAAAAGGAAAACATTTTGAATTAGGCAAAACTTTATGTATATATATATATATATATATATATATATATATATATGATACCAAAAGCATAACCCATAAAAGAAAAAAATATTGATAGATTTGTCCATTAAAGGTTTAAAAATCTACCCTCAAAAGACACTAAGAAAATGAGATGAGGAACCACAAACTGGGAGAAAATGTCTGAAAAACATGAAAGACTTGTGTCTAGAATGCACAAGCAGAGAATAACTGTCCAGGTGGCCTTGGCCTGACCTAGTTCTCCCACTTTCTTGCTTATTCTTCTCAAGAATGACTTTAGAGTATACTGGGAATGCAACATCCTTGCATGGAGGGGGACTGGAAGGAATTACCTAATCCTTGTGCCTTTATATCCTGGAGAAAGACACAGTTGACACGGTAAAACTGCTCAGGACAGCCCAGACTTTATTCCTCCATCTCCTCCAAGTAGGTTGTCCTTCAGAGCTTCTCCCAGTGAGTCATGTGGTCCCTGATGAATATAACTCGTGGTGGAGGTATTAGTCAGCTTTTCATCACTATAATGAAGTACTTGGCTCCGGCTAACTTTATAAGGAGGCTTATTTAGCTCACAGTTTTAGACATTGAAAGTCCAAACAGCATAATTCAAGGTCTAGCAAAGGCCTAAAGGCAGATGACACAGCACATGTGGGAGTAAGCATGACATTTGGAACCAGGAAGTACAGAGAACTTGAATGGGGCCAGGGTCTGGCTTTTATAGCAATCATTTCAGAAGAACTCTAAGGGGTTGTGTGAGAAACACATTAATCCTTTTTGAGGGCATGTTCCCCATGAGATAGACTACCACTAGGCTGCACCAAGTTTCCATCACCTTCCAATATGATCACTCTGAAGATCAAGCTTCCAACACATTAACCCTTGGAAAACACTGAAGTCATCTGTAAACTGTAGCAGTGAGCTACCTTTATGTACCTTAGTTGTGCTGCAAAGAGGGCATGCACAGTCAAACTGCATCCACTCTGGGCATCTCATGAGTCTTGTGAACCAACTCACAATGGATCTAAGACTTCTTTTGTCTCTTTCTGCCTACCTGTAAGTAATGAGTACACTCCATATAGCCTGTTGTGGTGTGTGAGTGTGTTCTCTTTCACAGGACTCAGCCAAATGATGGACCTAACAGTAGCCCAGTGTACAGTAGAAATACATATAGACTCCTGTTTCTGGCAGTTGACATAGTGATGGTCTTGGCTATCTCCATGCACTCAGAATACTCTCTTGGTGTTGGGAACTAGTGAATCTGCTTTACAATAAGAACTTTCAAAACTCAATAATAATAAAACAAGTAACTGAAAAAAATGGGCAAAAGATTTGAACAGATACTTTATCAAAGATATATAGATGGTAAATAAACACACGTGAGATATTCAACATGGTTAGTCCTTAGGGAAATGCAAAAGAAAGCCTCAACAACAGACCACTACCCACCTTGTAGAATGGCCAAAATTGAATAATTGACCATACCAAGTTTTGACGAGAATATGATGGAGCTTCAACTTTCATGCACTGCTGTTCAAAATGTAAAATATTGTAAGGATTCTGAAAAATAGTTTATCTGAAGTTTCTCAAAAAGTTAACTATTTACCTACCTACATTTTCGCCATTTCATTCCTAGGCATTTACTTAAAAGAATTGAAAATGTATGTCTATACAAAATTGTACATACATACTCTTAGAAGCTTTATTTGTAACAGTTAAAACTGTAAACAACTTATTGCAGCACTATTCACAATAGCCAAGTTATGGAAACAGTCAAGATGCCCCACTACTGATGAATGGATTAAGAAAATGTGGCATTTATACACAATGGAATTCTACTCAGCCATGAAGAAGAATGAAATGTTATCATTCACAAGTAAATGGATGGAATTGGAGAACATCATTCTGAGCGAGGTTAGCCAGGCTCAGAAGACCAAAAATCGTATGTTCTCCCTCATATGTGGACTTTAGATCAAGGGCAAACACAACAAGGTGATTGGACTTTGATCACATGATAAGGTGAGAGCACACAAGGGAGGTATGAGGATACGTAAGAAACCCAAAAAACATGATAGTATTTGATGTCCTCAATACAAAGGAACTAATGCAGAAACTTTAAAATGACAGAAGCCAATAGAAGGGGATCAGGAACTACAGAAAAGGTTAGTTCAAGAAGAATCAACTTAGAATGTAACACATATGTACATGGAAGCAATGCTAAGAGCCTCCCTGTATAGCTATCCTTATCTCAACTAGCAAAAACTCTTTGTCCTTCTTCTTAATGTTTATACTCTCTTCAACAAAATTAGAGATAAGGGCAGAACAGTTTCTGCCTGGATGTGAGGGGGTATGGGGGGAGAGGGAGGGGGCAGGAGGGAAAAGGAGGGGGCAGGGGGTAGGGGGGAGAAATAACCCAAACATTGTATGCACATATGAATAAATGAAAAAGAAAAAGAAAACTATAAACAACTCAAATATCCATCTACAGAAAAATGTCTAGACAAATCCTACACTAGAATACTATGCACCAATAAATAAAAGGAATCTATTAATTCCAACAGTAGTGGATAAATCTCAAAAATAATTATATTGGGTGAAAGAAGCCAGAAAAAAGAGAGTATATGTTGTATACTTATACTTTTTTAAAAAATTCTGGAAAAATACTAGACTAATCTATAGTGACAAGAAAAAAATAGAACAGTATTTGCCAGAGGGTGGAGGGGCTGGAGGCAGACATCACAGTGAGGCAAAAGAAAATTTTTGAGGGTAGTGGTATGGTCAGTATTTTGGTGGTCATGATGGCGTAATGTGCATATTCATTTGTCAAAACTTATCAAATTATATACCTGAAACGTGTGACATTTATTTTATGTCCCTTTCATCCCAATAAAACTGTTTTTAAAAATTAAGTTTTAAGATTTATTGTACTTCACAGTAATAGAGTCCATAATAATGCATTATATATTTTAAAATAACTTAGTAAATTTCAAACACATCACAAAAAAGTGAAAGTGAGATGATGGCTATGGTACAGATTTCAAATTACCATTTTTTTCTTTGCTCTTTTATACTCCTTTCCTGTCTTGTTACAGTACCCTTTAGTCCCCTTTTTTCTCCTTTTTAACAACTATGAATTTTGTTCCTTTTCCTATAGTTTTTACTCTTACCAGTAAGCAAATCAGGGCAGTCCATAGTGCGTGCTGGCTTATGGTAGCACCATCATAAACCTATCCAAGTCCCTCTATTCTTATGGATGTGTATGTGTGTAAGTATGTATGTGTATTATGTGTGCATGTATGTATTTGTGTTAGCACATTTCCATTAGTATGACAAAATACCTGACAAAATCGACTGAAGAGAGAATAGATTTATTTTGGCTCACAGGTTCAGAGGACTCCTCTGTCATTTCTGGACTGGTGGTGAGGTAGAGCATAATGGCAGAGGGGGCATGACAAAGCAAATGTTGCTCACCTTCAGCTAGGAAGCAAGGAGAGAAAGGGATGGGGAAGGAGGAAGGGAAGCCATGGACAAGATATAGTCCCAAGGGCATGTCCCCAAGGATCCATTCCCTCCAACTAGGTCCCACCTCCTAAGTTTCTACCACTTCCAATAGCTCGTCAAATGATGAATCCATCAATGGATTAATCCACGGATGAAGTTAGAGGTCTCATGATCCAATTTCCTCCCAAAGGCTCCACCTCTGAACACTGACTGTATCACTATATCATGGGGTCACAGCCTTCAACACATGAGGTTTTAGGGGGCATTTCAGATCCAAACCATAACAGTATTCCTGTCTTATTAATAGCCCATTCCTGTCTTATTCCCTGCCTCCTTTATATTTTGTTTGATTTGTATTATTTAATTCTTATGTTTTCTAATAAAACATGGATAATTACTGCACATAAATGAGATTGTGATAGACTTCATTCTGTATACTACATTTTTATCTATGTTCTTAAGGTCTATCCATGAGGCTGCTACATGTGCCTTTAATTAATTGTTTCTCTAACATTTAGAATTATCCAGCTTTTTAGTATTTGCCTATGTGATGTTTATTAAGTGATAGTCATTTTATTGTTTTTAATTTATCTGATTAGTGATGAATTTATCTTATACAAATTATGTCTTCATATCTTTTATCCAATTTCTTTTAGGTTTCACTAGTTTTCTAGTGTATGTGTAGTTATTTCTTAGATATTTTGAGTATCAGTTCCCTTGACATATTTGTCACCATTGATCATGTATTAAATTTGCACAAAGTGTCCTTCCTTAAATAAATTCTTAGGGTGTGCAATTAAATTAACCATTTTTTTGGCTTTATGAATTGTACTTGTGAGATATTTTTAAGTCTTCAATAATTCCTAAGCCATAAAGATGACTGCATTTAAATTAATTGTTTGACATTGCACTAGTCAATTTTTTTATTACTATTTTTGGATGGTACTTGAGTGTGAATTCAGGGCTTCATGTTTCTAAGCAAGCATTCTACTGCTCAAGCCCCACCTCCAGGCGTCTTTGCTTTTTGGTTATTTTTGATATAGGGTCTTGCTTCTTTTCCTGGGACAGTCTGGACAGCAATCCTCCTATTTATGCTTCTCTCAGTAGCTGGCATGACAGGCACGTATCACTATGTTCAGCTTTGTCAATTGAGATGGGGGTCTCAGGAACTTTTTGCCTGGGCTGAACTAAAGCCTTGGTCCTCTTTATATTCTGCCTCCACAGTAGCTAGGATTATAGATGTGAGCCACCAGCACCCAGATGGAAAATTTTAACTGATCTGGAGCCCCTTATTGTGTGTGCTTTTAGGTAGTGATCTGGTTTTATTTTCCTTCATACGTGAGTCAGATCTGCCAACCATACTTGCTCTTAGAGCTCTGACTATTGTCTACCAAGCTTAAATGTGCTCTTACCCTGGTGCTCTGTACTATTTCATTGTTTGCCTTTTCTTTTAATAACACCATACTGTTCTTGTTGATGTGGCTTTGTAGGGTGTTTAATATTTTGCAAGAAAAAAAAATCTCTGCTACCATTCAAAGCTGGCTTAGCTATTTGTGAAACATACTCATATAAGTATCCAAATAAATTGATCTAATTTCTTTAAAAATGCAACAGAGATTTTTGCTAGAATTGCATTGAATTTATAAATTAACTTAGAATCAGGATTCCTATAAGATTTTCATTATATCTCACTCAAGAATATGAAAGATTTCTATATTTTTCATATTTTCTTTTATGTCTAATATAATTTTATTGTCTCAGTAGAGATCTTTTGTACTCAGCTCATGGATATTTTATTGTTTTTGCTACTCTGGTGAATGGTATTTTATGCTAAAAATTTCCTAGATATATTTTATGAGCCTATCTTTTATCCAGCAATCTTGCTTTATATCCATCTTTTTTTTTTCTTTTATTATTCATATGTGCATACAAGGCTTGGGTCATTTCTCCCCCCTGCCCTCACCCCCTCCCTTACCACCCACTCCGCCCCCTCCTCTCCCCCCCACCCCCTCAATACCCAGCAGAAACTATTTTGCCCTTATTTCTAATTTTGTTGTAGAGAGAGTATAGGCAATAATAGGAAGGAACAAGGGTTTTTGCTGGTTGAGATAAGGGTAGCTATACAGGGAGTTGACTCACATTAATTTCCTGTGCATGTATGTTACCTTCTAGGTTAATTCTTTTTGATCTAACCTTTTCTCTAGTTCCTGGTCCCCTTTTCCTATTGGCCTCAGTTGCTTTTAAGGTATCTGCTTTAGTTTTTCTGCATTAAGGGCAACAAATGCTAGCTAGTTTTTAGTTGACTTACCTATCCTCACCCCTCCCTTGTGTGCTCTCGCTTTTATCATGTGCTCAAAGTTCAATCCCATTGTTGTGTTTGCCCTTGATCTAATGTCCACATATGACAGAGAACATATGATTTTTGGTCTTTTGGGCCAGGCAAACCTCACTCAGAATGATGTTCTCCAATTCCATCCATTTACCAGTGAATGATAACATTTCATTCTACTTCATGGCTGCAAAAAATTCCATTGTGTATACATACCACATTTTCTTAATCCATTCTTCAATGGTGGGGCATCTTGGCTGTTTCCATAACTTGGCTATTGTGAATAGTGCTGCAATAAACATGGGTGTGCAGGTGCCTCTGGAGTAACCTGTGTCACAGTCTTTTGGGTATATCCCCAAGAGTGGTATTGCTGGATCAAATGGTAGATCAATGTCTAGCTTTTTAAGTAGCCTCCAAATTTTTTTCCAGAGTGATTGTACTACTTTACATTCCCACCAACAGTGTAAAAGGGTTCCTTTTTCCCCGCATCCTCGCCAACACCTGTTGGTGGTGGTGTTGCTAATGATGGCTATTCTAACAGGAGTGAGGTGGAATCTTAGTGTGGTTTTAATTTGCATTTCCTTTATTACTAGAGATGGTGAGCATTTTTTCATGTGTTTTCTGGCCATTTGAATTTCTTCTTTTGAGAAAGTTCTGTTTAGCTCACTTGCCCATTTCTTTATTGGTTCATTAGTTTTGGGAGAATTTAGTTTTTTAAGTTCCCTATATATTCTGGTTATTAGTCCTTTGTCTGATGTATAGTTGGCAAATATTTTCTCCCACTCTGTGGGTGTTCTCTTCAGTTTAGAGACCATTTCTTTTGATGAACAGCAGCTTTTTAGTTTTATGAGGTCCCATTTATCTATGCTATCTCTTAGTTGCTGTGCTGCTGGGGTTTCGTTGAGAAAGTTCTTACCTATACCTACTAACTCCAGAGTATTTCCTACTCTTTCCTGTATCAACTTTAGAGTTTGGGGTCTGATATTAAGATCCTTGATCCATTTTGAGTTAATCTTGGTATAGGGTGATATACATGGATCTAGTTTCAGTCTTTTGCAGACTGCTAACCAGTTTTCCCAGCAGTTTTTGTTGAAGAGGCTGCTATTTCTCCATCGTATATTTTTAGCTCCTTTGTCAAAGACAAGTTGGTTATAGTGGTGTGGGTTCATAACTGGGTCCTCTATTCTGTTCCACTGGTCTTCATATCCGTTTTTGTGCCAGTACCATGCTGTTTTTATTGTTATTGCTTTGTAATATAGTTTGAAGTCAGGTATCGTGATACCTCCAGCATTGTTCTTTTGACTGAGTATTGCCTTGGCTATTCGTGGCCTCTTGTGTCGCCATATAAATTTAACAGTAGATTTTTCAATCTCTTTAATGAATGTCATTGGAATTTTGATGGGAATTGCATTAAACATGTAGATTACTTTTGGGAGTATCGACATTTTTACTATGCTGATTCTACCAATCCATGAGAATGGGAGATCTCTCCACTTTCTATAGTCTTCCTCAATCTCTTTCTTCAGAAGTTTATAGTTTTCCTTGTAGAGGTCTTTCACATCTTTTGTTAGGTTTACACCTAGGTATTTGATTTTTTTTGAGGCTATTGTAAATGGAATTGTTTTCAAAAGTTCTTTTTCAGTATGCTCATTGTTAGTGTAGAAATGCTAATGATTTTTCTATGTTGATTTTATATCCTGCTACCTTGCTATAGCTATTGATGGTGTCTAGGAGCTTCTGAGTAGAGTTTTTTGGGTCTTTAAGGTATAGGATCATGTCATCTGCAAATAGGGATATTTTGACAGTTTCTTTACCTATTTGTATTCCTTTTATTCCTTCTTCTTGCCTAATTGCTCTGGCTAGGAATTCCAGTACTATGTTGAATAGGAGTGGAGATAGTGGGCATCCTTGTATGGTTCCTGATTTTAGAGGGAATGGTTTCAGTTTTTCTCCGTTAAGTATAATGCTGGCTGTAGGTTTGTCATCTATAGCTTTTATAATGTTGAGGAACTTTCCTTCTATTCCTAGTTTTCTTAGAGCTTTTATCATGAAATGATGTTGGATCTTATCAAAGGCTTTTTCTGCATCTATTGAGATGATCAAGTGGTTTTTGTCTTTGCTTCTGTTAATGTGGTTTATTACGTTTATTGATTTTCGTATGTTGAACCACCCCTGCATCCCTGGGATGAAGCCTACTTGGTCGTGGTGAATAATCTTTTTGATGTGTTGTTGAATTCGGTTTGCCATTATTTTGTTGAGGATTTTTGCATCAATGTTCATTAAGGAGATTGGCCTATAGTTCTCCTTTTTGGAGGTGTCTTTGTCTGGTTTTGGGATAAGTGTAATACTGGCTTCATAAAAGGTGTTTGGCAGTTTTCCTTCCCTTTCTATTTCATGGAACAGTTTAAGGAGGGTTGGTATCAGTTCTTCTTTAAAGATCTGATAGAATTCAGCAGAGAATCCATCAGGTCTTGGACTTTTCTTTTTTGGGAGACTCTTGATTGCTGCTTCAATTTCATTTTGTGTTATAGGTCTATTCAGGTGATTAATTTCCTCTTGGTTCACTTTTGGATGTTCATATGTATCTAGAAATCTGTCCATTTCTTTTAGATTTTCAAATTTATTTGAATATAGGTTCTCAAAGTAGTCTCTGATGATTTCCTTGACTTCCATGGTGTTTGTTGTTATCTCTCCTTTTGCATTCCTGATTCTACTAATTTGGGTTTTTTCTCTCCTCATTTTAGTCTGGTTTGCCAGGGGTCTGTCGATCTTTTTTATTTTTTCAAAGAACCAACTTTTTGTTTCATTAATTCTTTGCATTTTTTTTTGGTTTCTATTTCATTGATTTCAGCTCTTATTTTTATTATTTCTCTCCAATTTGTTTTGGGATTTGCTTGTTCTTGTTTTTCTAGGAGTTTGAGCTGTATCATTAGGTCATTGATTTGGGATCTTTCAGTCTTTTTATTATATGCATTCATAGTTATAAACTTTCCTCTCAGGACTGCCTTAGCTGTGTCCCATAGGTTCCAGTAGGTTGTGTTTTCATTTTCATTGACTTCCAGGAACTTTTTAATTTCCTCTTTTATTTGATCAATGATCCATTCTTCACTAAGTAATGAGTTATTTAGTTTCCAGCTGTTTGCATGTTTTTTGTCTTTACTTTTGTTGTTGAGTTCTACTTTTACTGCATTTTGATCAGATAGTATGCATGGTATAATTTCTATTTTCTTATATTTGCTGAGACTTGCTTTGTGCCCTAGGATATGATCTACTTTGGAGAAGGTTCCATGGGCTGCAGAGAAGAATGTATATTGTGTAGAGGTTGGATGAAATGTTCTGTAGACATCTACTAGGTCCATTTGATCTATTGCATATTTTAGATCTTGGATTTCTTTATTGATTTTTTGTTTGGATGACCTATCTATTGATGATAATGGGGTGTTAAAGTCTCCCACAACCACTGTGTTGGCATTTATATATGCTTTTAGGTCTTTCAGGGTATGTTTGATGAAATTGGGTGCATTGACATTGGGTGCGTACAGATTGATAATTATTATTTCCTTTTGGTCTATTTCCCCTTTTATTAGTATGGAATGTCCTTCTTTATCTCGCTTGATCAATGTAGGTTTGAAGTCTACTTTGTGAGAGATAAGTATTGCTACTCCTGCCTGTTTTCGGGGGCCAGTGGCTTAGTAAATCTTCTTCCAGCCTTTCATCCTAAGCCTATGCTTATTTCTGTCAGTGAGATGGGTCTCCTGTAAGCAACAAATTGTTGGATCTTCCTTTTTAATTCATTTCATCAAACGGTGCCTTTTGATGGGTGAATTAAGTCCGTTAACATTAAGTGTTAGTACTGATAGGTATGTGGTGATTCCTGTCATTTAGTTATCTTAGTTGTTTGAAGGTTTGATTGTGTGTACCTAAGTTGAGGTTGCTCTCTACTGTCTTCCTTTTTCTTTTCCTGTGGTTTGGTGCTGCCTGTCCTTTCATGGTTAAGTTGGGTTTCACTTTCTGTGTGCAGAATCTCTTGAAGAATCTTTTGTAGTGGTGGCTTTGTGGTCACATATTATTTTAATTTCTGCTTATCATGGAAGACTTTTATTGCTCTATCTATTTTGAATGATAGTTTTGCTCTGTAGAGTATCTTTGGGTTGAAGTTATTGTCATTCAGTGCCCGGAAGATCTCACCCCATGCTCTTCTTGCTTTTAATATTTCTGTTGAGAAGTCTGCTGTGATTTTGATGGGTTAACCTTTGTATGTTACTTGTTTTTTCTCTCTTACAGCCTTCAATATTCTTTCCTTAGTTTTTGAACTTGTTGTTTTAATGATGATATGTCATGGGGTAGTTCTATTTTGATCTGGTCTGTTTGGTGTCCTGGAGGCCTCTTGCATCTGTATGGGAATATCTTTCTCTAGATTTGGGAAATTTTCCATTATTATTTTATTGAATAGATTACACATTCCCTTCACTTGCACCTCTTCTCCTTCTTCAATGCCCATGATTCTCAAGTTTGGTCTTTTGATGGAGTCAGTGAGTGCTTGCATTTTCTTTTCACAGGTCTTGAGTTGTTTAATTAATAGTTCTTTGGTTTTTCCTTTAATTACCATTTCATCTTCAAGTTCTGAGATTCTGTCTTCTGTTTGTTCTATTCTGCTGGATTGGCCTTCCATTTTGTTTTGCAGTTCTGTTTCGGTTTTTTTCTGAGGTTTTCCAAATTCTGGGTGGTTTCCTCTTTAATGTTGTCTATTTTTGTCCTGAGTTCACTTATCTCTTTATTAATCGTGTTCTCTGTTTCACTTTGGTGTTTATATAGTGCTTCTATGGTTTCCTTTATTTCTTGTTTTGCTTTTTCAAATTCTCTATTTTTGTTGTCTTGGAATTTCTTGAGTGTCTCCTGTACATTTTGGTTGACCCTATCCAGTATCATCTCTATAAAATTCTCATTGAGTACCTGTAGTATGTCTTCTTTTAAATTATTCTTGTGGGCTTCATTGGGTCCTTTGGCATAGTTTATCTTCATTTTGTTGGAGTCTGGATCTGAGTTTCTGTTTTCTTCATTCCCCTCTGGTTCCTGTACTAATTTTTTGCTGTGGGGAAACTGATTTCCCTGTTTTTTCTGTCTTCCTGTCATTGTCTTTGGTGTCATTACTGTCCCTGTACTGTGTGCAATTAAGTATTTTCTAGCTTGTAATAATAACAATGGTAATATTTAGAATGGAAGGGTGAGCTGAAATGGAAAGCAAGAAGTTAAAGAAAAGGGGAAAACAAATACACAGACAAGAGGGAGAAAGCAGAACAAGGTTTCAGACAAGAAAGTTTCAAAGGTGTAAACAGGGAGCGTTAGTGTACTAATTGACAGTAAGCTGAACAGACATTAGAGAGACAGAGGATTGAAAATCAAAAATAAAAAATAAATAAAGATAAGAATAAAAATAAAAAATAAGTAAATGAAAGAAATATCTATATATAAATATGAATTAAAATAAAATGGAAAATAGAAAATTTAAAAAAAAAAAACCAAAAAACCAGAAAACCTCCAAGTTCAAATGCAATGAAGTTTCAGTCTTAATAATTTGGGTGTCTGTCTCAGTCTCCAGTCCTGGAGATGGTGCCTGAGATGTTGTTCTGTAGTTGTCTCATCAAAGGGGACGCATAAAGTAGAACAAAACTACACACACACACACACACACACACACACAAAAAACCCACCAAGTGTCCCAAGTTCAAATGCAATATAGTTTCAGTAATTTTTCCACTTGCAGGTGTAACTCAGTTGTTCTCTCATCAAAGGTAGGGAGAAAGAGAAAAAAAAAATAGTCTGGAGACAGTTCTGAAAATGGTATCTGCAGCTGTGGCTTGCCTGCCCACTGCTGTCAGCCTGCTGTTGCTGGAGGCGTTGTTTATGCAGATCTCTGGGGTGAGCTTAGAACTCACCTGGCCCTGCAGGCTTTGTTTGCTCAGATTTCTCCTGTGCAGGAGCCTCTGCTACAAGCCTTGCCCTTTCCAAGCACTGGGAATGGTGACACTGCACCCGCATTGTCAGGCCTGCATGTTTATTTACAGTTCATGTGGGAGGTGGGTCTTCTGCCCTCTCCTGTGGAGTTTTCCTCCCACTGCCACTTTCACAAGCTTTCCTGCTCCTGATTACTGGGCAGTGCTGCTGCTCCTGCCAGCTGCCATGTTTGTTTACAGTTCATGTGGGAAGTGGGTCTTCCCTCCTCTCCTGTGGAGTTTTCCTCCCTCTGCCACTCTTACCAGCTTTCCCGCTCCTGGTTGCTGGGTGCACGCCCTGCCCCCGCTCCCGCCAGATCCTCTCCAGCCGGCCCGGCTTGTTTATTTACAGTCCCGGGAAGGATTCCCTTCCCCCAATCTTCAGCACTCAATGTGCCCCACCCTCTTTCCTGCATGTCTTTATTGTTCTTATTGCTTATTGCTCAGTTTCTCTTTTTTCCCTGGGCGAAGGTCAGTTTTTCCAGGGGGCTATGCTGCTCTGGATCAGGCTTGTCTATGGGAGTGCCACGATACCACGAAGCTCACCTGGTCCACGTCTTCCCAAGCTGTCTGGGCACGGGCGACTGGTGGCCCAGGGGCCCTCCTGGTTTCTCCGTTTAACATGAAGTGGAGATTCTCTGCGCTGGCTGGAGGTGTGGAGGAGTCAAAGTTATGCCTCTTCTCAGTGATTATGCCTGCAAAGTGTGTCTCCAGCATGTCTCCAAGATTTCACTATAGGAGGCTCACTTTCTGCTTCCTCCCTCTAGCCGCCATCTTGGAAAATCCCTTCACTTTATATCCATCTTAATTGCAACATTTTGCCTGCTAATTTTGTGTATTTTTCTATACAGAAAATCTCATCTGTGAATAATGACAATGTTATCCCTTCTTTTCTAATTGCTTGCATTTTTTTTCCTTTCATATAGTATAGGCCAGGACAATTAGTAGTCTTAGATCCCAAAGGGAATGTGCTAAAGAGCCTCCATTAAATATAATATTTGTTTCTTACACTCTAGTCATATTGCAGACATTTCCTTTATTTCAGCTTTCTAGAACTTTTATCACACATGTGAGTAATATTTTATGTCAATAAGACAATTACCATTTTGAAAACACAACTTCATTGTCTGTAAGCATCTTTTGTAGCTGATAGAATATTGCTATCAATCTAGGTGTAATTTCTTTGTAGGTAATGTGATTTTGCTTTTTAGTTGACTTTAAGAGTTTTTCATTGCTACCCTAAAATTCTCCTACAAAGTGCCTGCAGATGAGACTTAAAAAATGTTATTCCTCTTAATATCTCATGCTCGCATACCTCATCTCTTTATCTCTCTGTGAATCACTGTCCCAATTTCTTCAGCTATGTCTGCTAGCTCACACATCCAACATTGTTCTAATGCAGAAAGGTTAATTTTTACAACCAGATAATCTGTCACTGCAGTACCTTGTGTGTCCTCGTACATCACTCTTTGTTCACAGAAGCAGGAGTCTGTGGAAAGTTGGCTCATCTGGACAAAGCCACAGGGGACCTGCTAAAAAATCTGGAAAAGGTTTTCAGGGAAATTGAGAATTGTTAAAGAAGCAACACAATAAAAGAGAGCTTTATATTAAACAAATGTCAAGTGTTCCCTGATTTTTGAAAAGCAGAACACAAATGACCCCAGTAAAATGCACTTGGGAGACAATTGAGCATTGAGAATTTATAAACTTGCTTTTAAAATTCATTTTAAAAAATCCCTCTTAGAAAGGAATCTGGATCTTTTCCCTTTATTATTGCTATTTTTAATGTCAACCCAGACATGGTTTTCGAAGGCCCTAAATAATTTATAATTTTAGTCTAGGTGCATCTGGCCAAAATTCTAAAATGGACCAACACACATGAACTGAAGTGTGCTCTTTTTTTTGTACAGATGTTCTAAACCCATGCAACATATTTGCCACATATTATAAGTGGGATAATAACAAGAAGTAGGATAAGGATGAATATCTAGATGAAGTTATGTTTCTCCCTCAAAGTGATAGAGAACTGGGGAGCTATGGCTTCTTTACTAGCTATTTAGCAAAAGCAGAAAGTTAAATAAATTAAGTTTTATGGAGATTTGGTAAATACTTATTGTGAGAAAAATGGTAGAATAAGGTCTTTAGAAAATCTGGTTTAATATCTTTCTGGTTTCAAAAGTAAAATTAGTGTAAAGCTATACACAAGGATTCAAGTCAATTCTACTACTCATAAAATCATGCAAATGAAATGCATACTTATGAAAATTCAAAATTAAGATGGAATGAGTAGAAAATGTAGTATTAACTTTTAAGTGGTTTTGAGCAAAAGTCAAAAATCATGGCCCGTAGTGGTTCTTCCTCACATCAGAAAAGGTGTCATGAGTGGGATGATCAGAAGATGGTGACATTGTGATAATAAGGCTGGGTCAGAACAGGAATATCACATGACTAACTGCCTAAATCTTAGATGTTTGGGCTAATGGATAATGCCAAAAATAGCACTTGGAAAAAACAAAAACCATAATAATTTTTAATTGCTAAGGCAGAATTCTGTGTGGGAGTGACAAGATGGAAGGAGAACTTTCTATCTACTGAAGAAGCAAATAGTTTAGCATAGACAGAGTTGGGGAAATCCCCCCATTTATTCCCTTGTGTCATGTCTGCAGAGTATTTCTAAAAGCAGGCCCTTAAGTGCTGCAGAATAACCAGTGTGGAATTTGTGCTCTTCTCAGGAACAGTTCCTGACTCCAGCCCCTTTCATCTTCCTATACCTTCCCTCACTCCAGTCTGGTTTGGGTGGTCTTCATTTGAACACTTGCCATTACCTATCTTATAGCATAGGTATAGGAGTGATCGTTTGTTCACTTGTATATTTCCTTCACTGGGATGTGAGTTTCTGGTGGGAAAGGACCCATGCCTTCCATCTCTGTATCCTCTGTAACTAACCCAGGCCCAGCACATAGAAGTTAGTAATAAATGAATGAAGAGATATGAATAGCTGATGGAGAAAAGAATGGCTAGATGTATTGCTCATAAGCACACACATATGAAACAACCGTGCTTACAGACTGTCTGTGTTCCTCAGGTGTTGATTGCTATGCCATACCTTCCTGTGCTGTTGAACATACTACTAGGAAATGTGGCCTTCTGCTTACATTTTCTGTCTCCAGCTGTCAGTAGTTCCAGCTCATCATCTCTTGAACAGTTTTATTTAATATCTTCCATGTGAATTTAGAACAGCATCTGAGAGTCCATCCCCACCTCTGGCATCTGTCTTTATCCTTCTAGCCTCTCTTCCTTGGTTTTTGTTTGGCATTTTTTCTCTGTTAAGAGGAGGACAGTAGTAATTTGCTTTCTTGCCATGTTTCCTTTATGTCTTTGCCCAATATCTACTTGTCATTTTGGTTCTTTTTCTCTCTGTCCAAGTTCATCTTTGGGTGAAGTTTTGTCTATAGCATTTCCTTTCAGAAAAGAGAACAGCGTGCCTGGTGGATCCAGGAATTTCTATCACTGTTTTTGGATCCAGCTACATAGGAAACAGAACAGTCACACTCCCTTCAGGGACTGTGGAAACTTAAAGCTATACAGTGAGTTTACATTCTTCAAAATACTTTCAAAAGCATTATTTCCTTTGAGACTCACAATGGTAATATAGGTAGGTATCATTACCCTCCAACGATACATTAGGGTTTTGAAAAGAACACTAGAAGTCTGACTTATGTTTGAGAACTTCCCATCTGCCAAAATGACATTGGGCAACTCACTTACTACCTGAAACCTCTTTGTCCCCCATTTTTTAAAGAGTAATAAATGATATCTATCAAATTCCTACCTTTTAGGTTAGAAGAAGTGTATTTAATAACATCTGCCTAAACATCTCACATAGGTATCATAAAACACCATAAATTAAGATAGCATAAATAGCCAGACATGGTGGTTTATGCCTGTAATCCCTGCTACCCAGTGGAAGAAGGACTGTTACTTCAAAGTCTGCCCAAGCAAAATGTGAGATCCTAGCTCAAAAACAAAATAAGAACATAGATTGGGACAAAGCCCAAGTGGTAGAATGCTTTTCTAGCATCTGTGAGGCCCTAGTACTACAAAAAAGATAGTATAAATAAAAGAGTTTTTGAGATCATGAAGCATTATAAAATCAAAAGAGATCAGAATTATTACCAATGAATTACTATTATACATGATATAATCAAAATTCCAAGGAGGGAGATACTTCTTGATGATTAGAACACAAGTCCCCTACTTCTCATTCCAGAGTTTTTTCCTCCCCATCATGATGCCTATACTAGACCTGATAGAAATACAGCCACTTGATCATCTCAGAGAATGAGTATGAAAATGCAATCAGACGCCCCCCCACACACACCCACAGCCTTCCTTTTTTGGGTGGAAGAGTAGGGATTCCTCCACCAATAGGGCACTAACTTCATTTCTTTTCCAGCCAAGTGACTCATGGGATAGTTGGTTGACTTAAGCCTCAGAGAAGAAAGCCTAATACCTCTCTGAGCACATGTGAAGTACTCACTAGTTGCTATATAGCCAGCCAACCCTGAGATCTCTATTGGAGGGGTAGTAAAAAAATTTTCATTTGCTTCTTTTGTTTCTCTGTTGGGTTTCTATGGTCTCTCATGGCTCCAAAACCTGGACAATTTTTTGATTCATTGAGTGATTCTACTCTCTTAAAACACTATAGCTTACTGACAGATTGTCTTTCTGGCAAATACCTCACTACTTACCATCTGGGAACATTACCTTACCCTGCATCAGTAATTTTGTCATGGGGACTAACTGTTTTTTAAATACATTTGCATACTAGGTCACAATTGGTCTGAAATCCTTGGTGAGAAGCAAGCTGGGGCCTTGAAAGTGGCCTGCAAGAGAAGAGTGACCTCAGAGAGTGGCCCAGAGGTTAAAGACAACCCTGCCCAAAGAAGATGAAATATGTATTTTTGATTCAAAAGTAACGTGATGGAAACATCTTAGCTGCAAATCCAATTGCTTTCACCAGGATAGTGATGAAACTGGCTCTGTTGATAAAAGCTAACACAGTTCCCTTCCTAATTGCATAAGCTTGACCCTCTCTTCTGATTAGATGCTTATAATTTTTCTCCCAGCATGTAATTTTTTAATTATAATATGTTTGAAGAACATCAAAATTATTTGGCTGTTTGCAGGATGATTGTTGACAGTAGAGTCAATCCATGTCTTCTCTGATGTGCTGGGCACCCAGTGGATGTCTGAGAAATAATAATTGATGATAGTGACAGAGATGCCCCTTTGGGTGGGTGATAGGCTTATAGGAGTGACAGTGGGAGGAGAAGGCTCTGGATGCACTGGTGCTGAATTTGTGCCTCTACACATATTTGAGATGCTAGAGAGAAAGGAGAAAGACACTGTATCCTGTACCCAAGATCTTATTTACCATAGCAAAATTTTATGCTCAGAGGCCTCCAATTAAATGAGTCATTTTTCCCTGGGTTTGAGAATTGGATGCAGCAATCTTTTAAGAAAGAGATTCTGGTTAAGAAATATTTACTTGTCATAGCTAAAATAATCTCAAACCAAATGAAATATTTTCTGGACAGTAAACAAACACATGAACAAAATACCATTCTGGTTTCTGATGCAATGGGATGAGAAAAATAGAAAAGACTCATTTAGGAAAAGAGTCTTTACCAAGAATGCAAAAAGGAGATCAGACTTCCAT
The DNA here is from genome assembly GCF_047511655.1 of Castor canadensis. Taxonomy (NCBI): domain Eukaryota; kingdom Metazoa; phylum Chordata; class Mammalia; order Rodentia; family Castoridae; genus Castor; species Castor canadensis. The sequence goes on from NC_133396.1 coordinate 124,411,451, forward strand.
CTTCACATTTCAATGTAATGTGGAAAATGGTTGACTTCAAAAGAAATGTTCTCAAATTTTTCTCCACCACTGACCAGCTGTGAAACCTTGAATAGTGCTCTTAGCCTCTCTATTTCTTGCTTTCTTGTGTCTGTAGTGATAATAATGCACCTACCAGAGATGTGGTGATGCTCAAATGAAGTAATATCTGTCATAAAGCCTAATGCAATGTTTCACAGAGCAAAAGTGCCTGGTGACAGTTGGCAATAGTCATTATATCAGAAAGTTTTAGCATCAGCATCAAGGGGCAGCCCTCTTCCTCTGAAAACCATGAACACAGTTTCAATTCCCAGCAGTCTACACCACTTTGAGTCTGTCCTTTCTGGAAAATGGGGATGGACAAGATGACCTCTGGGAGACTCCCTCAGACGGAGCTATCAGTATGCTCCCCCAAAGTCATGGCCCTCTGCCTCCATTTCCTGCCTGTCTGATCTGTATGTTTTTTTGTTTGTGTTTTTTTGTTTTTCCTGGAGTCAGCCGCATGACCCTCAGACCTGAAAAGGATACTGAATTGCCAATTCAATTTACCTAAAACTGGTGGAGCCTGAAAACCTGGCCTGCATTGACATACAGCTAATCTAATACAAATTGATTTTGGTTTTAAATCCAAGCAAGTCAAGAAATTGCTCTGGATTTTTTTTCTAAACACAAAAGACCCTGCTTTGCTGCAATTGCAAAACTTCTGAGCTGGGCTTCCTGGGTTCTTTTCCCTTCAGCTCTGTACACGCTCCCTACCCCTGGGCTTCTGCCCCCATTCCACCTTCTATCTAAATGCTGGCCATTGTAGACATTTGGAACCCACCCCTCAGGCAGCAACTTCCCCCTTTGTTGCCGTTGGTGCTTGTTTGTCTCTGTTCTTGATCCTAAAATCTGAACATTCAGATTCTGACTTATTTCTTAAGCTCCATCAACAGGCACTTCTGTTCTGGCGGAGCCCTGATCCTAAGTAACTTGTGACTGACATGGCTCCTTCAGAACTGGGAATCTGGAACCATTTCCACCTTCAAAGATTGATTTCCTGAGTTCTGATGTAAGGCTCAGAGTTATACATCTCAGGTCCCTTTCTTGGTACTAACAACCTGCCTGTGACTTTTCTTTTTGGCAGTACTGAGGATTGAACTCAGAGCTTCACTCTTGGTAGGCAAGTGTTCTACTGCTTGAGCCATGCCCCCATTCCCCAGCCCTTTTCCTTTAGTTCATTTTTCAGCTAGGATCTAATGCTTTTTGTCTGGGCCAGCCTTGAATGATTGTCCTCCTACAACTTACTCCTGAGTCTCTGGAATTCAGGTGTGTGCAACCACACCCAGTCCCCCTACAACATTTAGTCTGGCTTTTTCTAGGTATCTTTGCTTTGGGGCTCCCATATTAGTACATAATCCGTTTTAGACTGCACCAATGCCAACCTCTTGCCTAGACTGGCTCTAGTTATCCATCTATAAAGAATTTTCCAAAAGCGTTTCTAACTGGCCTGTCTAGAAAATAACTTTAAGTTGGACTTTGAGATGTGAAAGAATGGACAGGACTCAGATGTGATCACTCAGGGGAACATGGCAAGAAAGATCATCATGTCACAAGCTTGTAACAAATTAGAATCCATAGTCTGACTCTTTTGAGAATATGTCCAAATGTAGCTAAATGCTAATACTTGCTCAGGGGTTACAATAATTAAATGAGAGAATGGAATATCTCAGTCACCTTGTACCTGTTGACTGTCATCTTACGCCTTTCTTTAAAGGTGTGGTGCCTCACACCTTTAACCTCTACACTTGGGGCAGTGAGATCTCAAGTGTAAGGCCAGCCTTGGCTACATATTGACATCCTAAGGGGGACAGAATATTTTTAACAAGTTCTTTAGATGATTCTGATATGGATGGCTTGAGGACCATTCAGGAAAACTTGAATGCAGAGAGACAGGCAACAGGCAGGCAGACCTCAGGACTAGAGAAACTGAGTCACTCAGGAAGTTAATCAGAGAAAGACTCAGACCCAAGAATTCAATTTGCATATTATAAGCCTAGGATTCTGAGCCTCAGGAAACAAGGTAAAATCCCGCATTAATTTAACTATTGGGGGAACCAAGCCACTCTGGAGGAAGTAGTTTAGGCTTAAAAAAATGAGTCAAATGTATGTGAGCAATTTTTTCTGAGCTCAAGATTCATTTATCCATTTATGTATTGACTAAATCATGATTCCCATTTCTATCACTCCAACTATATCTCATTCTTGAATCCAAGAACTACACCTAAAAATCCTCTGAAGAACTTGATACATACAAAGTCTAATTCATCATTTTTCCTTTCATCTCTGAATTAACTTTCCCTCCTAAATTCCTTTTCTCCAAAGATCAAGAAAGAACATGAGAATCACTTTTTTTGTATCTCCTCTGAGCACCCGTGACTCATGCCTATAATCTTTGCTACTTGGGAGGCTGAGATTGGGAGAACCACAGTTCAAGGCCAGATGGACAAATAGTTTGTAAAACCCCATCTCCAAAATAACCAGAGCAAAATGGACTAGAGGTGTGGCTCAAGTGGTAAAGCACCTGCTCTGCAAATGTGAAACCCTTGCAAAGGGCTAAGTTCAAACCCTAGTCCCAGGGAAAAAAAAAAATAAAGGCATAAGAAAAGGCCCATCACTTAAAATCATCTCTGACGATGGCTTGATGCAGTGCTCCAAATTCTCCCAGAAGCAATTAATTGATTCCTTAGAAACCTTATTTTAAAACATAAGTAAATAATATTACCAAAGTAAATAATTATAGCATTACAGCAAAGGTTTTTAAAATGAGCTCCCAGGATCCCTACTAATTTCAGTGAACATTTCCCCACAACATATCAATTAGAGGACGACTCACCAACCCCTATAGCCCAACAATATCCCCCGGCTTTTTGTTTTGTTTTGTTTTAATGCTGGGGATTGAACTCAGGCCCTTGCACATGCTAGACAAGTGCTCCATCACTGAGCTACACCCCCAGTCCAATATCACTAGCTTTTATCAGAGGTACTACTTTTTCCCCCTGTACTGAGGACCTGCCAGGCAACAACATTTACAGAAAAGATCCTTTACCTTCAGAATGTTAAAAATCATTTGTAAGAGTGGGAAAAAACTGGAACCAGCCTAAATGCCTATCATCCTCAATTACAGTGCTTCCACAAAGCGAAATGACAAGGAAGCTGTTAGAAAAAGTAGTGATAGACCTATATATTCTGATGTGGAAACACACTCAGGCACATCATTAATTGAAAAAATCAAGTAGGGGGAGACAATCTATGGTATCATTCTAAATGTGCTTAAAATGTACATTTGTATGTGTGTGTATGCATAAACTAGTTTAGGAAAGATGAATAAATTTTGACCTGCAAACCGGAATTTGCAGTTTAGGGTATGCATATAAATTGCATTATATTGTTTTCTATACTAGTCCTAGGTTTTTTTGTTTGTTTTCTTTTTTTGTCCCACCTTGAGCATGTATTAATCGTTTAATTAAATCTAGTTTTTAGAATGTGTGAAACTTACTGAATTTTGGTATCAGTGGTCATTACTAACATCTTGGCAGATATTAGTTCTCACTTCTTTCCTCTGTGACAATTATCTCAGGAACCCCTGAACAGGTAAGTTGGCATAAGAACCCAGTATGAGAAGGAACTAACCTATATATGAAGTTTTGCCTGGGAGCGAGTTAGGAAGGTGTGGACAATGTCTCTCCTATTTCAGGCAATGACAGGTGACAGGGAAGTACCACTTGGTCAGGAGAAAGTGAGACAGATCAGCTAGGAGAAAAGACTCCTTTTCTGTCCTTTCCTTTGGTCCTCTTATGAACATAATCTAAATGACTTCCAGGAGGGAGACTAGGTTCAAAGGGCAGGGAAGCCAGAGTCAGCTATTAAAAGAAAGTTATTTGTATTGAGGGTTTGGAAAGCTGTTGTTTGGGTCGGAAAATAATTCTGATAAAATCAACCAGATTGTTGCTTAACTCTACAATTCCTGAGTCTGAGCAGGAGGCGTGATACTTCCAGTGTAAGGGTGCTGGATTTGGGTAAAATGGACACAGATTAGAGTTTTCCAAGTTCTCTTCCAACTCCAAGCCCTGTTAGAATTCATGCACAGACATGAAATCCAGTGAGGGTTTCCCACTCTCTACATCTAATTCCTGTCTCTTAAACAAACTCCACCACCACCTCTCCCTGTATGTAGCATCTCCTTGCTGACTGGGGTGAGCAGAATTTTGTGCTCTGGGTTTGATCCCCATCCCTATGTGTTGGGGATCATCAAAGAAGAACCCTGCTGAGCTGTGCAGTCAGGCAGCCCATTATATTCACTCAGAACATGATGTTCACAATCCAAATATCACAGTTAATTAATCTGAATCCTCCAAAGGATTTTCTTTCCACTTGGGAATGCAATTTAGATGGCCCTAGCCAGGCTGTCTCTTGGTTCACAAATCACTCTCACTTTCCCTACCCCCTTGCCTGGTCTGCATCGAAGGGTGAGGGCAGTTGGAGGTGATGTCAGAGTTAGTCAGGGCACTGGTCGGCCTCTTAGATCAAGCCCAGGGCAAAGCTAAAGCATAAACACACTGCTGCCTGGAACCTCTTGCATCCTGTTAACCCAGCATCCTGTGGCTTACTGGGCTCTCCCCGGGGTGGTCTGGTTGAAACCAAGGTTTGGAGAGAGTCAAAGAGCTCTTCAGAGTAAACACAGCATTTCAGCCAGTAGAGGAAGTACACACAAAAGAGTGGGGATAGGAATTCCTGGTTTGCATTTCTCTCCCTTGCTTCCTCAGGCAAGCTGATTCTCATGGGCAAGAAAACTTGTTCTTCCTAACTCCCATGATATCCTAAAGTGTCTGAGATGTGTCCTTGACTTCTCTTCTCCTTCACCCTCTATTCTATCAGCTACTGATCCTGCTCACTCAGTTCATCAAATTTCCTCAAATCCATCTACTTCTTTTCACCCTTGCTACTATCTGGTCCCTACTGCCTCTTCCTGAAGGATTGGCACAGCCTCTCAACTGGTCTTCCGGGCCAGTCTTGTTCTTGAAAATCCATTCTTCACGTTGATATCCAAATATCCAAACAGGCAAATGCAACCAAGAAATTCTCCAAATGCAACCATGAAACCCATGCAGAAATATTCAATGACCCACACACACAGAGGCCAATCATGTAGCCTACAGGGCCTTTGGCAATGAGACTTGAAGTCTGTCCCATAGCACAGACCACATAAGGACAGCTGCTTGGAATTAAGTAATTAGAATGTCCCAGATAACAAACTGAGCATTTCACTCATGCAAAATCTTTTCAAAAGTCAGATGCATCTAACATTTGCTGCTCTCAAACACTTCCTGCTCCCTTCTGTCTGTGCCCTTCTTTCCTGCTAAAGAAAGGGCACTTCTTCCTCTCCTCTTGGCGGTCAGTCCTGTGCTCTGTCATTCAAGATCCTGCTGAGTGGCACCCTCCCCTGACTCATAGCTCCCTTATGCATGGCTAATTGCTCTCCTCTAAGTCTCCATGGGAGATTTGAATATCATAGTGCTTATTGCAATACATTGCAAATATTTAATGCAATTTCTTTCATACAGTTGGAGCTCTTCAGGAAACAGGGGCCATCTTTCATTCATCTGGTGCCTTCCATAAATGAGTGGAGCACTGTGGGATTGAAAGGAACATTTACCTGGGAAGGCAGATAAGGGAGCATAACTAGGATCCAGAAGGAGACCTTCCTTCCTCCCACATACGCTATACACAGCATAGATCTGGGTCTGGAAAACAAGACAAGGGCCTCTGTAATGGTGATGGCAGAAAACGAATCTCACTCCTAAATGGCTGAGCAGTTTTGTCACCTTAAGCCACACTTTTGCCATTTTGAGATAATCTTCTCTCAGCTCCCAGATTGAAATGAAAGCCGACTCAATCAGGCAGAATGTAAATACTCTTTTACTGCAGTGTGATGAAAACCCAGCCATCTTCTTTATCCAAGCTTTGCTGCAATACAACTCATTTATCAGAATCTTCCATTCGTCTCCAATTATATTACACTGGCCCACCTTGGGGTCCATCCTCATCTTGGTTTGCAGATAGACAACACTGATATCCTTCCTAGTGAGGTCCCACGTTATAGCTCCAAAAAAGGCAAACTTTGGAAATATCACTGAGTCTTAATTAAAGAATTTTTCAGGGCTGAGGTTGGCTCAAGCAGTAGAGTGTCTGCCTCACAAGTGCAAAGCCCTGAGTTCAAATCCCAGTAGCACAAAAAAGAGTTCTTTAACCTCTCCTTCCTCCCCCTCTTTTTCTGCCCATCACCCTATTCCAGATTTCCATTCAAGAAACTCTAGCTGTATGCAGAGGAGAAAGATCTAATCACCTGAAGCCTCGGTTTCCTTGTCTGCACAGCAGGAATAACAATGTTACCTATCTCAGAGGGTTATAGTGAGAATTACAAAGGATAATCCAAAACTTCCTGCAGATAACTGTTGAATAACAGACACGCCCTCCATGCAGTACGCACGCTTTAGATGCCTTTTGAACTGTAATCTTTGAATTTCTCTCTTTCCAACCTGTACAACCAGATTCCCTGTGTTGCCTTTCAGGGGCAACAATTGTCTTGTAGTCGTTCTCCTAAGTACTTTCACCTGGAGCAAATTCTGTTGTTGGATCTATTTCACATAGGCTTTGTTTTTTTTTCTTCTTTGTATTTGAAGAGTCACAGAGGAGCCCTGTAATTCCAGGTCTCTGTCCCCTCTGTGCATGTCTTAAGTGCATCAATAAGCCCATCATATCTTATATGGATATAAAGAGTTGGTAAGCATTCTGTAGTAAGTGCAATGGGATATGACCTCACAGGTCATCTGAGTTTTTCTTTTAACTGAAATGTAAACAAATCTCCCTAAGCATCACCAAGCAAAGACTGGGAAAGAAAGTCAATGTGACCAACATTTGTGCTTTGCAGGAGAACTGTGCCTGCTCAAAGAAGGAGGTGGAGACATGTTCTGTGATACCCTGATACCTCCTGTCCACAGGCTGTCTGATTGAGAGACTGAGTCTTCCAGCACAGAGTGGATTAGGAAGAAGCAAAGCCTAAAATATTCTGGGAGCCTTTGAACTGAAATCCTCACTCCTGCTGGCCTGTGTTGCTACAATAGCTCCCCACTGCCTTCTCTGCCCTTCTCTCTCCCCATGGGAATCCCCTCTGTCATTACTCTGAAGGCCACATTTTTGCTGCAGCATCGCTCTTTTTCTCTCATTGTCAAGAGAGCTAAACTCTTCCAGGCAAGGGCAGTCAGACCTCTGCAGAAGACCCTCCTGTAATTCTTATCAAAATGTAGTTTCTCAGACTCCTCTCTCCAGGCTCACTGACTGCATCACAATTTTTGAGGAGGGTGGGTTCTAGGGCTTTCTACTTCTAGAAACTCTACAGGTGGTTCTGGCACAAAGTTAAGTGTGAGAACATTTGTTATAGAATAAGGGTCAATATCTGTGACCTGTTCAAGATCTTTCTTGAAAAAACTATCCCCTATTCTTTGTCACCAATTTTATCTCCCACTAGCCCATGACTAATACCTCCATTCATCCCAACACACACACACACACACACACACACACACACATCTTCTCAAATAGAACATGCATGATCCTACCTCAAAGTCCTCATGTTGGTCTACCTCACTGGGACACATTGTCTCTACTTAGGTCCTACTCTTTAAAGCTCACTTCAGCTAGAACTTTCTTGTGTCTGAATCCTCAAGCAAGGTCTGAGTATCCTCCTGATGAAGGCTCTTTGTCCTGTTACCAGAAAGGACAACCATGCTTCCTGCCCTCCTGGAGCTTCAAGGTTGAAGAAGGACATAAGAAATAAGATGCTGTACTTCAGCAACCATAATAAGAGGTAGATTTAAGAGAAACAAAAGTGTTAGAAAAGAGAAGAGCACAAGGTGATCAGAGAGGGTACTCTAGGAATCCACCCAGTGCCTTTCAGTGTGAATAGGACTGAAGAGGTGAGGAAGTGGATGCCAGACAAGGGAAGTTGGAGTGATAGCACAGAAATAAGCAAGTGAAGAGAATACATAGAAAATGAGAAGTAGCACCTTGAAGTAGCTCAGCTCCAAGGTTGAGCAGAGATGTGAGAGATTAGGCTAAGCCACAGATTGGTCTGTCCTTACTCCTCTCTCTCCTCTAGACTCACTTCATTTTTATTGTCTCAACAACCTCAGTACACCACTTAGCACATATGATTATGTGTTCCTCAAATTGCTCTTCATTTGTTTAAAAAAGCAACAATTTTTCTTATCATAAAAAAATTTTATTGGAGAAAATTTGGAAAATACAGAAGGGCAGTAAAATTTAAAACTGCCCATAAATCTACTATATGGAAACAACCAGAGTTTGGCATTAAATTCCTTGACCCCTAATCCAATCTGTATGAGGGTCCCACCCATAAGATTCAATACAGCTAGATATAATTTGTATCCTAATTTTTGTCATGTACTAGAGTATAATGAATGTAATCCCAGTCATTGACTATTTCTTAAAAATACAATTAATTGCTGCATAATATTCAAGTCTCCATGTAACTCTGAATTTCCCAAGTGTAACTTTATGTGACATTATTAATAGATTAGTGGATTAAAGTTAATTTTTTTCTCCTGGATTCTGCAAGTCTTAGGAGCATAAGTTTTAAGTCTTCAAATTGGGGCTTGCTGTAGCAGGTAATAATTTCCAAATGTTTTAGCTCTGAATTCTTTTTTTTTAAATGGCTGTACTGGAGGGGTTGAACTCGGGGCCTCATGCTTCTAAACAGGTGCTCTACTACTTGAACCACTCTGCCAGCCCTTTTTGTGTTAGTTATTTTTGAGTCAGTGTCTCACTTTTTGCCCAGGCTGACCTCAAACCATGATCCTCCCAATCTCTGCTTCCTGAGTGGCTAGAATTATGTGCATGACTCACCAAGCCCAGCTCTAATTTCTTTTTTTGAACAAACATCTCATGGGACTCGTTTTCAATAAACATTTGGGAAATACTAGTTTAACCTCTCTCCCAGCACAGGACATTTAGATAGCTCCCAGTTTTTCACTGTTATGAATAATACTTTGATAAAGATCTCTGTCCATAAAATTCAGGCTGCAGTTCTCCTTATTTCTTTAGGGTAGATTCCTGGAAGTAGAATTGTGAGGACAAAGTGTATGGTTCTTATTATTTTATTTTTAAAAAATATGTTCTCTCTCTCTCTGTCTCTCTCTCTCTCTCTCTCTCTCTCTCTCTCTCCTATCTCCCTGGTGCATAGTCTTGTGCCTTTTACTTACAAAGTCTTAAGCAATTGTTTGCTGATTCTGATAAAGAAGAGTGAATATGAAGAGGAACAGCCTGGAAAGGAACAGCCTCTTTCAGTAGAAAGTGCAATATAAAACTGGCTTAAGTATAGATTATTTTGCATCAGGCAGCCTGAGCTGTGCCACTTATCTTTTGTGTGACCTCTGTCCAATTATATAGTGCTAATAATTCCTAACACAGGGGTTTATAGCAAGCACTAAAATGAGAAAATATGTGTAAGGCATATGGCACATGCCTGGCACACACAAGCACTGAACACACACGACTGTTATATTATTACTATCATTATTATTAGCTGGCTCAAAGGAAAGGTGCTCATTCCTTTAAGAAGTTTGAAGTGCTGAGTGCACAAGGCTGACCCTTGTAATCCTATCTCCTACTTGGGAGTCTGAGATAGGGAAGATCACAGTTTGAGGGCAACCTGGGCAAATAGTTTGAGAGACCCCATCTCCAAAGTAACCAGAAAAAAATTCACTGGATGTGTGGCTCAAGTAGTAGAGTACCTGCTTTGTAAGTGCAAAGCCCTGGATTCAAACCCCAGTCTCACCGGAAAAAAAGTTTGAATTGGTATGAGAGTCATACAGGATCAGAGCAAACAAGCACTGATTTGAGCGAAGCTTGCAGCAGAAGAAACACTGAGAAGCTGTGGCTGGGGAATGGCTAGGCTCCACTAGAAATGGCTACAATAGCAGCAAAAGTGAGCCAATGGGGAAATGTGGATGGGAGCCAAGGCAACCAGGAACTGCATCAAAGATAAAAAGTCAAGTCTGTGTTGGCATGGAAAAGACTAATATTTTCATTCTGAACTCCTCTCCTGTTGGGAAACTCCACTCAGATCCCATTTTCCATTCCAGAGATAATCAACCTTCTCCCTCTGAATGCAATGTGGCAGCCATCAGCCTGGCTCTTACCTGTTGGTTCCCTGTCACTGCCTAATTGACAGCAGGCCCTCCAAGCTAGCATTCCCCACAGAGATGCTGACAAGAGCAACTCCAAAGTCTGGCATCTCCCTGTACCTTCATTTATTTCTCTGTTCAAAGAAGGATTCATTCTTGGCTTTTTGAAGCCATTACTACTTTTTTTTTTCCCCTCTGGATTTCCTTGGTTCCCCTCTCCCAGGGTTTTTCTGGATTTTCTGGATTTCCCAACCTAGAATCAAAAGTGTGACCACTTGGCTGCACCTGTGAAACCTAAAGAACTTGACTCAAGAGTTGAGTTTGGGGGGTGACAGTGCCAGACTGAGTCCTAGCAGACTCCTCCACCAGAGTCCTTCTCTACTCCACCCTTTCCTATCACACTGGAGATGCTGAGAGTTAACAGGTGGTACAAACCCTCAGATCTATTTAGAGGGAAGGCCAATTTACTGTGATTAAATGCAAGGTAGCATTCAATTAGCAGAAGATAAACACAACATACCAACCCACTACAATAATTTTTAAATCAAAAGTTCCCATTACGGTAATTTTTAAATCAAAAGTTAGAGCACACATAGGTTGTTATGATAATAATTTACTAATTTAATGATGATGGAGCTTTTTAGAGATCTTGCCACTCCCTCAGAATGTGTATGAAGGACACCCCTAATGTTAATTAGAGTTCGCTTCATTAACAACTTAACCAAAAGACCATACTTTGTGAAATGATTGGGGAGCCTATGAGGAATGAGAGTTGATAGAAGCAAATTACCATGAGTGTCTTTCCCATGAGTTAATGAAGGGTTTGATGTATATATCATTAGTGAGGGCCATATGGTGACAGTCAGTAAAAGAAAGGAGAATTTGGAGTTTATATATGAGAACAGGGCAGATGGCTGTGAATAATGTGTGAAGGCACATGCCTCTTCATACATGTGCCCCTCTGCCATGCAAACTTTCAGGGTGGTTTTGTTGGACAGGCAGCTGTTGCTTACACCTCTGAGCTCTGCCTGGTAGAGTCAGAATCACCTCCAGCTACATGTTAAATCTTTGCCAGTGTTTGAGTCAGTGTTCAGGAACTTGTGATGAATTTATGATCCTGCACTCCAGTTGAAGGGATGACTCTCAGATTCAGCCCAGTTCTTCCTGGCCCTGGTTGCTGATTCCTTGGAAGATGTATACACTGCTCTATAAGGTTCTAAACTGACTTGAGACTTCAGAGGCCAGGGGACCCTGACATCCCAGGACAGTCACACTCAAATCTTCTGCTCATTGGAATCAAGAGGGAATCTTTTAAAACACTAGACTAGTTTTTGGCTCCTACTCCTAGAACATTTAATTCTTATGAGGTAAGATCTTCACATTGAGATTTTGAAATGCTTCCTCCATCCAGGTGATTTTAACTTGCAGCAAGTTTTGGGAATCATTAGACTATGACTCTGGTCCAGGGCCTGAGGTAGATGAAAGGTTCTGAATCCTGTAGAAAATGCTGGAACCTAGGCACAGCCTGTTCCTGGCAAGGGTGATGAACATTGAGGGGTGGAGCAAGGCCTTTAGAATTCATGGTCTTGGGTTCAAATTCCATTACCACTGCTACTTTGGGTCATTATCATCTTTGCTCTGTGAAACAGAGGTATTGAGCCTTTCCTCAGAAGTTGTGAGAGAATTAAATGAAATAATATATAAAGAGCTTAGCCTGGGATACAGTGAGTAGAAGGATGGTTTATCTAAAAATTGGGTAATAACTAGTAAAAAAAAGAAAAAAGAATCACAAACCCATTGGTATCTAGTACTTGTTAGAAGTTGCTAAAGGAACTTTGCATTTTGTGCAAGTGCATTCAATAAAGCCAGGCGGTTGCTGGTAATCGCAGTGCCACATGCATGTTAATGTTAACCAGACACTGTTCTAGAAATGTCATGTCAGTGAGGATATCTGGCATGGGATGGAGTAGAAAGCAGCTATTCATAAAGAATTCCACTAATCTAAAGCATGCGTTCCTCTTGTTGGGAGAATGCTTGCTTATTTTCCAAGTGGTCAACACATGATCTGATGAAAAGAAGACTTAACTCAGCAAAGACCTGGTTACAAGTTTCAGGGCTGACCAAGTATGGGTGCCTTTCCTAACTGTCTGTGCTGAACCACAGTTTCTTCATTAGACAAGGTAGATAAAGACAGAGAGAAGTACACAAAGGAAGTTACCTGACTAAGTGTGGGGGATGACATGAAACAGATAATGTGTGTGAAGGTTCAGATCACAGTGCCAGGCACACTGAGAGAACATGATAAACAGTTTGCTGAGTTCCACACTCTACATGGCAGAGAAAGGATGCCATGTGGGATGTTTAGAGTGGATTCTAAGATGACTCAAACTTCCATGAAATGCTCTATCCTGCTTCCCAGCAAACACCTGGTCCAATAAGCTCTAGAAATTGTCCTCTACTTGGTCTCTCCTATATCTGTGTGCCTGTGGGGGCTATGTTCCAGCTGTGTTCCAAGCAGGCCTGTGAGCTGGAACTGAGCAAACCAAAAAGGCTTGACAGCAGCTGGCGCCATCTTACAGGCTACTGACCTAGTACCTCCATCAGAGCCCAAACCCTCACTCCCATGAATCATCCACCCCCCTAACTAGGGAAATCAATGGACTTTTCTCCCCTCCGATATCTAAATGGCCCTGTGAATGTGTTCTGTAACAGGAGGAGCTGGAGAACAAAAGGTCATAGCTGATTCGAAGCTGGAGCAATTGCTTTTAAAGATGCAATTCTCCCAACTCAGAGCTGAAGATAAAAAAAATTATATAAATGTACAAATGACTTCATGACTTTGATTATACAACTTCTGAGAAAATCACTATATGAACTGTTGAGGAAGACTAAAGATATTGTGATAAAGAGGACTCTTTGAAATCGTGCTTTAAAAAAAAATCTATGTCATGAGATATGAATGTTAGCCAAAGCCTTCATAAAAAGTCGTGTCATCCTTTTGCCATAGAAGCAGCTAAGGCATAAAAGGGACCACGGGCCTGGAGATCTTTGCTGCCTTTCAAGTCTGGCTTATTAACATGCATTAGAGTCTTCCTGAAGATGGGTCTGGCCAAAGGTTATCAACAGAAACTTAATTTAATGAGCCCGGAACACAGGGAGAGAAGCCATGCAAAGCCAACACTGAGAGGAATTTGGGGCAAGGGCATTTCACTTTCTGAAGAGGAGAAACAAAGATAAACTCATTAAGGCAGAAGGTACTACATTGTTGATTTAATCCTCAGAGCAACATTCTCCCAGTATGGGGGCCGGGCTCACTCTCATTTTGGAGACTAAAACTTCACCCTACCCAGGTTGGAACTGGAGAATAATAAAGGCTTTGAGGTAGAGAAGAGCTACAAGGGAGGCTGCCTTACAGACCAGCTGCAATGCTAAGATGTGACAGCTTGTGTGGACTGGAGTTCCACAGGCTTCTCTTAGGCTGAGACTGTGCTATTCACATCTGGTTAGAGGTAGATCTGGGCCAGTGACTTCCAATATGATCAGGTGGAATGAAGTAAGAATTATGCAAAACCCAAGGACAGAGAAAACTGCTCAAAGAAAGACTGCAAATGTTCCCCAGCCTTGAAAATAAATTGTTACAAGACTAGAATGGTAAGGACATGCTTTGGAGGTAAATGATAAAGGGGTCACAGTGCCTAGAGGAGAGAGGAAAATAATGTAAGTTAGTAAGGCCAGCCATGAGATCACAGGACTTGTTCAGGGGAGAGTAGGGTCTTATTAAGAGAACAGTTAACCCTCAGCTAGGGTGAGCAGGCTGTCCTATTGAAAAAGGGGTGTGTTGCCAGAACTAATTGCTAAAATGACGCTAAGAACTGGAATGATTACATAAAATCCTTCTATTTTTAACATATTGGCAGATAGGTTTTTTAAATTTTATTTTAACATTCTGTGGACCAAGCAAAATGTGTATAAATTGGGTACAGCCTAAAGCCTGTCAATGTGGAACATCTGATGACATCAGTTATAGGTGCTAATGCTAGAAGCAAGAGAAAAGTACCGGATACAAGGCTGAATGAGTTACACCATTTGCACTTGTTTCTAGAAGAAAGTATCCTACAACTAGGGTTATCATGAATGGTCATGCATGCTGTCTGCTGCACAAATACAGGGAGCACCATTTATAATAAAGCCTACATAAATCTCACCTCTTGAAGTTGCAAGGTATGAACCTGCACAACCACACCCCACAGCCCTGGTTGAGACACAAATGCCCAGCCCTTACTTAAAAAGCTGGACATCGATCTACCATTTGATCCAGCAATACCACTCTTGGGGATATACCCAAAAGACTGTTACTCCAGAGACACCTGCACATCCATGTTTATTGCGGCACTCTTCACAATAGCCAAGTTATGGAAACAGCCAAGATGCCCCAGCACTGACGAATGGATTAAGAAAATGTGGTATCTATACACAATGGAATTTTATGCAGCCATGAAGAAGAACGAAATGTTATCATTCGCTGGTAAATGAATGGAATTGGAGAACATCATTCTGAGTGAGGTTAGCCTGGCTCAAAAGACCAAAAATCGTATGTTCTCCCTCATATGTGGACATTAGATCAAGGGCAAACACAACAAGGGGATTGGACTATGAGCACATGATAAAAGCGAGAGCACACAAGGGAGGGGTGAGGATAGGTAAGACACCTAAAAAACTAGCTAGCATTTGTTGCCCTTAATGCAGAGAAACTAAAGCAGATACCTTAAAGCAACTGAGGCCAATAGGAAAAGGGGACCAGGAACTAGAGAAAAGGTTAGATTAAAAAGAATTAACCTAGAAGGTAACACCCACGCACAGGAAATCAATGTGAGTCAACTCCCTGTATAGCTATCCTTATCTCAACCAGCAAAACCCCTTGTTCCTTCCTATTATTGCTTATACTCTCTCTACAACAAAATTAGAGATAAGGGCAAAATAGTTTCTGCTGGGTATTGAGGGGGTGGGGGGGAGAGGGAGGGGGCTGGAGTGGGTGGTAAGGGAGGGGGTGGGGGCAGGGGGGAGAAATAAACCAAGCCTTGTATGCACATATGAATAATAAAAGAAAAATGAAAAAAAAAAAAAAAAAGAAACAGGATGACACACAAAAAAAAAAAAAAAAAAAAAAAAAAACAAATGCCCAGCCCTTCATCTCAAGGAGCAGAAAGCAGACCATTCAAATCTAAATCTATTGGTTACCATGGGGCAGCACACTCCTTTGAAGCTCTCAAATGGACTTTGTCACTTGCAGTTACACACAGTTTGTTGGCATTATAGCTAATACCTTGAAAGAACTGAAAAAAAAGTTTTCCTATCTTGCTGGTGCAAATCAGGATGATCCCTAAAGTTTTATTAGCTGAGATCCAGTGGGTTAGATTTTGCATGGGACTCAGACTAAGTGCATTTAAGTATATAATTTTTTTTCATTTTTCTTTTATTATTCATATGTGCATACATACAAGGCTTGGTTCATTTCTCCCCCATGCCCCCACCCCCTCCCTTACCACCCACTCCGCCCCCTCCCTCTACCCCCCCCAATACCCAGCAGAAACTATTTTGCCCTTATTTTAAGTATATAATTTTAATAGGAAAATATCGTTATATTTTTGTATAGAACCTAGATATGACTTACATATATAATTTATATAGGTTCTAGTGGCTTTGTTTTTGTCAGGCTTATGAAAATTGTTATGTAGGATTAATTGTTGAGTTAGATTCCATACTAGATTACAGTAATATAATAATGAAATACTACACGTGCCCTCACTCACTAAGTATTGAGTTATATCTCAAATGACCCAGAGGCCTCATGGGTATCGATGACATTGGTTAGTTTGTAGAGCAGTAGGTCACCTGGACAACTTACCTTAAATAGCAAAGGATAGAAAAGCAGCACCAGAAATTGGCAGAAAAAAGCTTTCTTAGCATCTTGAACCAAGAAACGATTATTTTCCTTGGAAGCTCAGAATGACAGAAATATGTGGCTGTAGTAAGTATCTTCAAGGAAAAGAAATATAGGAGTGTGTGAGAGAGTGGGATGAGCTGTATCTCAGTGGTTCAGAAAACTTATGTAACCAATAATTCTTATAAATATATAATAGTAAGTCTGATATATAACGACAAAGGGAGGTGCACATTTTTAACACAGTATTTAAAATGTATCATAGACGTTTGTTGACTAAAATGATATTTCAGTGTACAGAATGCTCCCAGATGACCCCGTGGGGCTAGTCTTGGTGGCAGTGTTAATGCAGGACAACTGTCTGTTTGTTGGAATAATAACATGGACCCTAGTACTCACTCAGATGCAGAGGAATTGTCCTACAATTGGGTCCAAACTATAGTTAGTTTCCAGAACACAAGAAAAATAAAATCTACAAGACACCCATCTCCTTGGTTAAGATGGCATCAACCTACCAAAGGGTGGAGGGGGGATAAAAGAAAGGAAGAAAACAAGAAAAAGAAAGAAAGAAATTCAGCATTCAAAGTAAGAATGGCTCCATCTGACTTGCTCAGTGCTTTGCATGGGAAAAAAAAAATGAACTGACACAAAGAAACATTAGATCAGAACAGTGCAAGAGCCTGATAAACATCTTCATGAAAAGTTAAAATGGCTGCCTCATTTGTCTGCAGTGCAAGGCAGGCAGCACTGGGAGGGTGCTTCTTGCTTCTTTTCCAAATCAGAGGCAATTTGCTGGCTTCAAAATAAAGAAAGGAAAAGAGAGGGGGGCCTGTCTGGTCAATGATTTATTCATGGAGCCAAGAAAACTCTTCCCCTCTAAAATGATATTGTTCCTGGGTTCCAACCCTTCAATCTTCCTCCAGCCTGGGACTATATGTTTCCCTCCTCCATGTATTTTTCAGTAGTTTCCATTATTACATGACATACCGTTCACCTCAATCTACTGCACGGTGATCTCAGTGGGGTTGCCCTTGCTCAGAGAATTTTGCTGCTCCAAAATTCAGAATTGATGCTTTGTCTCACTTGAAGAGCTGAGTGATTTCTCTTCTAGAGTGAAGCCTTCCACCCCACCCCAGGAAAGGGCAGGGGCAAAGCAATGGGAAGCAGTGGTGTCTGTAGCTGGTCATGTCCACAGTTCCTACACAAATTACTGTTTTTGACTGGGGTGTGTGGCTCAAGTGCCTGCTTGACAAATGGCTGCTTTTGTTTGTTTTGTTTTATTTTTGTTTGACTGTTTTGTTTGGCAGTACTAGGGGGGGTTGAACTCAGAGCACTGTGCTTTGGCAAGTGCTGTATCACCCCTAGTCCTTTTGCTTTTTAGTTTGTTTTTCAGGCTGTTGCCTGGGTCTCGGACCACAGTCCTCCTATCTCTACCGGTACTAAAATGCCAGGCCCCACAAATGGCTTTTTCAAAGCATGCAGAGACATGGATAGATGGGCAAGTGGCCTAAGGTATACCTGTTTCTGGCCAAAGAAAAAAAGCTTAACTTGTGTCCTTGGAGGGGGCCAAGTTTCCTCAGACTTTAAAGCTATTTATTCATGGCACATGAAGATGAAGAATGAGGAATAGATAAGAGACTCCAAGCGAGGATTCTTGGGTAGAACTCAATCCAAGTATCAGAGAACTCTGGAGGAACCAAGTGTGTATTGCTTAATAGAGAATCAAGCAGCAAGGTATGGACAGATTTTCAGCATTACATTAGCATAACGAGATACATTCTAACCCACACTGGAGTGGAACATCAGTTTGAAACTGAGAGGTGCAGTCATCTACTTCTCTAGCAATTCTGAGGGAGAAACAAGTGTAATGAGATAGTGTCTATTTGTAGAATTTTTCCTTTAGGTAGATGTTCAATTGCTTCTGCTCAGAAATCTGCTTAGAAAACTGGTCATACACCAGAATTCCATGCAGGCATCACCTTCTTAAAGGAGCAAATCTTCTCTGTACCCTGAACACAATTTTGTTGTTGCACTCTGCACACTGCATTGTGGCATAGCAATTATCCCTATGGGGTATGAGTTCTTGAAGGGAGGACCAAATTTCACTCAGATCTTCATCCGTAGCCCCTACAACAATGCCTGACTCAGTATGTCAGTGATGAACAACTGCTAATTTTCTGTTTCTCTCTCTGTGTATATCTCTCTGTATGTGACTCTGTGTGTGTCTCTCTGTATCTCTCTGCATCCCTCTCTTTCTTTCTCCTCACCCCCTTTTTCTTTTTTCTTTCTTTTTTTGGTGGTACTGGGGTTTGAACTCAGGGTTTGGACTTGGTTGCTGAGCAAGTGCTCTACTACTTGAGCCACAGCTCCAGCATTTTTGTTTTATATTTATTTATTTTTTTGGATAGGTTCTCTTGTTTTGCCAGGAGCTAGTCTCAGACTTGACTCCTCCTACCTATGCTGCTTGAGTATAGGCGTGCACCACCAGACCCCACACCCAATTCTGTTTCAGAATCATTTTGATTTCTACTTTCCTTCCCTGCCCACCACAGCAGTCCAGGTATTTCCTAACCCTGGAGATCATTATTTCTGCCAGTTAACCCGATGAATGTTCCCTGTAAAAGAGTGCCCAGAATCTTGTTGAAGATGAGTTGTTTTTCAGTTTAGCATTCCTTAGACTCATCAGAGAAAAGTTACAAAACAGCGAAATCTCTAAACAGGATAGGAGAAAGACAAAAACAGCACCCTGCCATTTATGCTTCCTGATGGAATAGGGACATAAGAAGTGGGGAGACTCTGTTTTCAACCAGCTTTGAACATCACCAGATAATACTCCAGCACCTAAAAGAGAGTTTTCCCCCATGAGTTAAGGATTCCCTCACTTAGCCTAACAGGTGAGTTATAGGCAACCAGCTCTACTTCAGTGAATCTATTTTCTCCTTACTCAACAGGGCCCGACCAAAACTCATACATTTTTCTTTCTTGGAAACAGATACTCTAACTAAGTCTAGAAGTCAGGAAATGAATAGAACTGTCCAATGGCAGACTCCATTAGTAACATCTCAATGCTCTCTAAACATAGTCCTCCCAGAGATGCCAGATTCAGCAATTCTGAGACGTGCCCACAGAGACGGTGATATTAATCAAATTCATGAGGGAAGCTAAGGCCAGAATGCTTAAGGCCAGTGCATTCTAACATGATCTTCCCCCGTTATGGGGAGAAAGCAAGCCCCAGTGTACATGACATCATCAATCTAAGTAGGCAAGTGGAATAGATCTCCCGATTACCAGCATAAGTGATGCATCAAACAGGAGAGAGCCTGGTCATTGCTAATCATTTAAATTTAAGAAGACTGAGCTCAGTGACATTATCAGGCCCACATTAAAGAGTGACTTCTCTCTGCTGTCAGGAATGTATTGGTGTCCCCTCTAGGATTTATTACTCTGGGAAGCTGCAGGATAGGCTGAGGCAGCAGCTGTCTGTGACACCAGCTCCCATCCATCAACCCCATGACCCTCTTCTGGTGGCCTAGTGGTGGGACCTTTGCTCTCTTCTTTATGCTGGGGCCCTTCCGTGGCCAAGTTTGCAGGAAGATCAAGTACCTAGAAATGAATTCAATTAGAATATTCTTTATTATATCATCATTATTAAATCTCCAGCCAGCCTGCTTCTTTACCCTGTTTGTGTGTGTGTCTGTGTGTGTGTGGTGGTAGTTTTTTTGTTTTTTATTTTTTTGGCTTTCTTTTGAGTGGGGAAACACAATGCTTTGCAATACTCTGGATTATAAAAGACATCTAAACCCAAAGATGGATTTTGCTCATAAGATATATGCTTAGATTTTTTTTGTGGCACTGAGGATCAAACCAAGGATATTTTGCATGCTAAGTAAGCCCTTTACCACTGAGCTACACCTTCAACATGTTCCAAACCTGTCCTCAAGTCTGTTTCACTTGTCATACAGTGGAGATCAAGCATGTATGCCAGGCTCACCCTAGGCCAATCAAATTAGAATCTCTAGGGGTGGAGCCAAAATGTCAAAAGTTTTAACCCCACCCTCACTCCCCTCCTCAACTCCACCCTCCACCCTCTGCCTCTTGATTCCATTGTGTAGCCAAGGTTGAAAATCATTTATGTATATGGATTTTTAAAAAACTCTGCCCCCTGTGGCCAAATTCGGTAATTACTGAATCTTCTCCGTTGGACAAGTACAGAAATCACCTTCTACCCAAATACATAGTCCTGGTACTTCTGGGAAAACTGACCGTACTCCCAGCTCCACGTATGGGTCTGAGCAGGCTAGAGTTTGTTTGACCCTTAGCCCCTTTCCAGTGGGAGAAATAAGTATGTGAGACAGGGGGATGCCTTCAGAATCCCCAGAAACTAACCTTAACTATGGATATATAGGAGCCAAGAAATTTCTCAAGCCAATTGGACTTGAATGAAGATATCCATCTTTTTTCTTTTTTGAGAGGTGGGGGATTCTGGATTTTGAACAGAGGGGTCTCACACATGCTTGACAAGCACTCTACCACTGAGCTATGTCATCAGCCCAGATGAAGCTATCTTAATTCACATTCTCACTTGGTTTATGCAGAACAATGGGTTGAACAATATAGTGAATCCCTCCTAACTTTGCACAACTGAAAATATATCCAGTAAATTTGATTAAAATCTAACCCACATTCCTTAACCTTTCTTCATCTCTACTTTTTTTTTTTAGCAGTACTGGGGTTTGAACTCAGAGCTTCATACTTGCTAGGCAGACTGCCACCACTTGAGCCACACCTTTAGCCCTTTTTGCTCTGGTTGTTTTGGAAAAAGGATCACTCTTTTTGCCCAGGATGTCCTGAACAATGATCCTCCTAGATCACATTTCCCACCATTGCTGGGATGACAGATGTGAGCCACCATGCCCAGCTATTTTTCTGTTGAGATGAGGTCTTATAAACTTTTGCATGGGCTGGTATTGAACTACAGTCCTGATGTCAGCCTCTCAGCTAGCTAGGATGACAGGCTTGAGCCACCAGTGCCCAGTTTCTCTATTTCTTCTCCCATCCTCTCTGCAGAGAAGGTCAGAGAAAAGGTGGAAAGAATTACCTTAGAGCTGTAATCCTGTTTCCATCCTCTCCTAAGAAGAGTGACCTTGAAACAGTCCCCAACTTTAACTGAACCATAGCTTGCTGATATTTAACAGGATAAGACTAATATCTATGTTGCAAGGATTTTGTGAGCATCAAGTGATATAATGGATGCGCAAGCATTTTGCAAATAGTAAATTGCTATAAAAATGTCACCTGTGGCTTTTTGTAGTTATAGCTGCTGTTAGGAAAAATAAGCCGTGATCCCAGAGGTAGAAATTTCTTCATAGTGATACGTATTTCTTATACATGGAAAATCCAGGCAAGGCTATATGTACTACCAGTGCTGGCAAAGTTCCCACCTGTAACAATGTCTCTGCTTTATGTGGAGCAATCACAATGAAGGGAGAAACATAAATCACACTGTTCTTGCAGGCGGAGGGAAGTGGGGTGGGGGAGGAAAAGGGAGGTTGCCATCTAAATGATTTTTAATTATTTTCTGATTCACTACATCATTAGGAAGACAAGGAAAACTCTTAAGACTTAAGACCCAATGATCTATGTCATTGATTTTCACATATATTTTATGGATGATGAAATATGATGAAGCTGGGGAAAGTTGTTTCAAATAAGATAATACTATAGAAAATTGAAGCTCATTTATAAATATGACAAGTTAAGTCAGGGTTCATGGTGCCTGTAGGTGGATTGGGCCTTAAAACTTCCTAGATCCCCAGACCTACTCTGACAGTGTCCTAACTTTTCACCTGAAAGTCCTCATTCTCAATGACAAATTTATGAATGATTTCATCTGAATCTAATAAAATGTAAACTTGCCTATATTATTTTCCATTATACCCTCAGTTTCTAGCATGGTGTATGGCACCCAGTAGGAACCCAATATATTTAAAATCCTAAGTCCTTCAAGGATAAGGCATATGACACTCAGACAACTTTCTTATAATTATTTGAAGACCTGTGTGCCAAAGGAATTTAACAAGAAGTAAATAATGCAGATTCAATGATGTGAAATAGTGTAGTCGAGTGCCAAGGAACCACTACAAGCAATTAGGTACCAGCAGTAACCAAGTAAAGGAAAAGTAGAGAATAGCCAAGGCAATACTCAGTCAAAAGAACAATGCTGGAGGTATCACAATACCCGACTTCAAACTATATTACAAAGCAATAGCAATAAAAACAGCATGGTACTGGCACAAAAACAGACATGAAGACCAGTGGAACAGAATAGAGGACCCAGATATGAAGCCACACAACTATAACCAACTTGTCTTTGACAAAGGAGCTAAAAATATACGATGGAGAAACAGCAGCCTCTTCAACAAAAACTGCTGGGAAAACTGGTTAGCAGTCTGCAAAAGACTGAAACTAGATCCATGTATATCACCCTATACCAAGATTAACTCAAAATGGATCAAGGATCTTAATATCAGACCACAAACTCTAAAGTTGATACAGGAAAGAGTAGGAAATACTCTGGAGTTAGTAGGTATAGGTGAGAACTTTCTCAACGAAACCCCAGCAGCACAGCAACTAAGAGATAGCATAGACAAATGGGACCTCATAAAGCTAAAAAGCTTCTGTTCATCAAAAGAAATGGTCTCTAAACTGAAGAGAACACCCACAGAGTGGGAGAAAATATTTGCCAGCTACACATCAGACAAAGGACTGATAACCAGAATATATAGGGACCTTAAAAAACTAAATTCTCCCAAAACTAATGAACCAATAAAGAAATGGGCAAGTGAGCTAAACAGAACTTTCTCAAAAGAAGAAATTCAAATGGCCAAAAAACACATGAAAAAATGCTCACCATCTCTAGCAATAAAGGAAATGCAAATTAAAACCACACTAAGATTCCACCTCACCCCTGTTAGAATAGCCATCATTAGCAACACCACCAACAACAGGTGTTGGCGAGGATGCGGGGGAAAAAGGAACCCTCTTACACTGTTGGTGGGAATGTAAACTAGTACAACCACTCTGGAAAAAAATTTGGAGGCTACTTAAAAAGCTAGACATTGATCTACCATTTGATCCAGCAATACCACTCTTGGGGATATACCCAAAAGACTGTGACACAGGTTACTCCAGAGGCACCTGCACACCCATGTTTATTGCGGCACTAAACACAATAGCCAAGTTATGGAAACAGCCAAGATGCCCCACCACTGACGAATGGATTAAGAAAATGTGGTATCTATACACAATGGAATTTTTGCAGCCATGAAGAAGAATGAAATGTTATCATTAGCTGGAAAATGGATGGAATTGGAGAACATCATTCTGAGTGAGGTTAGCCTGGCCCAAAAGACCAAAAATCGTATGTTCTCTGTCATATGTGGACATTAGATCAAGGGCAAACACAACAAAGCAATTGGACTTTGATCACAAGATAAAAGTGAGAGTTCACAAGGGAGATATGAGGATAGGTAAGACACCCAAAAAACTAGATAGCATTTATTGCCCTCAACACAGAGAAACTAAAGCAGATACCTTAAAAGCAACTGAGGCCAATAGGAGAAGGGGACCAGGAACTAGAGAAAATGTTAGATCAAAAAGAATTAACCTAGAAGGTAACACACACGCATAGGAAATCAATGTGAGTCAAATCCCTGTATAGCTATCCTTATCTCAACCAGCAAAAACCCTTGTTCCTTCCTATTATTGCTTATACTCTCTCTTCAACAAAATTAGAGATAAGGGCCAAATAGTTTCTGCCTGGAAGCAAGGGTGTGGAGGGGAGAGTGGGGGGTGGGGTGGGTGGTAAGGGAGGGGGTGGGGGGAGGGGGGAGAAATGACCCAAACATTGTATGTACATATGAATAAAATTTTAAAAAAAGGAAAAGTTGTATTGGGTGGAATTACACAGGATGACATCCCACATAAAGTAAAATGCATGTTTGTTGCTTTGAGCAATTATACAGTCCTTAAGCATTCAATCAAGTTACTTTATTTCCAATCAATAAACTTTCTCCCCCAAAGGCTGAAGTAAGAAAACATTAATCAAATTGTAATGTTAAAATTTATATGATGAGGTTTACCATTGAAGAGCATGTGTCACTTTGCATCTTGGACTTAGAATAACCTAGGCATAGCTGGAAAGATAGTAATATCAGAGGACCCAAATATCCTCATGAGTGGGATGATGCCAAGAGTTCTGGGCTGCATTGGAGGACTCGCTCTCTGGAGTTAGCTCAGGCATAAACAATGCAGGCACTAAGACGGGCAGTTGAAAGAACAGAACAAATTCCACTATCCCAAATTTTGTCACTCACATTGCTTTGCCATTTTTGTCTCCTCAACTATTATAATACCACAGACCTAAGAAGAAATATCTTTAAAATACTAATAATGTCACAACAACACTGTCATTTATTTGACTACCTTAATTCCTAATAATCAATGAGTGATTTATTTTTATTTCTTCGATCCTGACAGGATTTCAGAGTTATGTGTCCTACCTTTATCTTGCTGATAGAGTAATACAAAGTCTAAGAAGCTTGCCTAGACTTGTACAATTTATAAGTAGTAGAACTGGGATTGGAACCAGATCTATCTGACTCAATGGTCTTAACCTGGATGCTACACTGCCTTCCTCTTTTTTGGTGTTATTAAACTAGATTTTTCCTATAAAGCAGGTAACAAGAAACCAATGCCTCAGTGACTGAGCAAACTTTTGCTAAAATAACAATTTGTGAAAAGATTACTAAAGTACAAGAAGTGTTGAAAATGATGATTGATCATTTAGAGTGGCCTTTGAAATGTATGCAGTGAATATGAGAGAAGAATTAAAGGAAGATTCACTATGAGGTATGTAGCCTAGATCATATACAAAAGACTAGCAGTGTCTAGAAAAAATAGAAAAATAAAGACAGATTCAGTTAGCAGAAAAGTTAACAACAGTAACAACCATTTATTGAAATATCACTATGTGCCTATTACCATATAAATCACCCTACAACTCCTATTTGAGTTAGTCTTTACAAAAAAGTCTATGCTTTAGGCATTATTATTCTCTTTAACGATCAAGAAGACCAGACTTAGGTTAAACTTTTTGCCTAAAGTCACATAGGTAGGAATTCAGTTTTAACCATGGTGAGATAGAACATCACGAAAGACAAGTGGGAGGTAACTTGGAAAATAGGGTAGAAAGAAAATCAACTGCAAGTTTCACCATAGTGACCTTGGACCCTGAAGATCACATGGCTAACAAAGGTGACACCAAGGGTTTCTCTTAAAAGAAAGAGTCAAGGTAAGGGTGTCAGGCCTGAGAGACAACTTAGGGATTTTTTTTTTTTTTTATGGATCTGAACCAAGAAAAGTTACTTTTCTAAGAAAGTAAATTTAAAAGAAAATAGAGAAAGTCATGTGTTAAGATTTTGTGAATTTCCACAATCAAACAGAAATTGGCCATAAGGTTATCCACTATATCACAGCACACACACACACACACACACACACACACACACACACACACACCCCAAGAAAACAAGCATGGACAAGGATATGAAGAAATTGGAACCCTGGTGCATGGCAGGTGGGATTTTAACATGGTATTGCCACTATGGATAGGAATATTGAAGTTTCTTTAAAAATTCAACATGGAATTTTCATGTGATCGAGCAATTACACTTCTGGGTATATCTAAAATAATTGACAGCAGGAACTTGAGGAGGTATTTGTGCCCCAAAGGTCATAGCAGTATTATTCACAATAGCCCAAAAGAATAAACAAGCCAAACACCCATCAGTGGAAGAATGGACAAGCAGAGTGTGGATGGATATGTTATGGAATATTACTCAGCATTAAAAAGCTGAGGACATGCTACAAATTGCATGAAACTTGAAGAAAAATGAGCCACACACACAAGGACAACTATTGTATGAATCCATTTAAATGTGGTATGTAGAGTAGACACACTCATAGAGACAGAAAACAGAAAGTAGCCACCAGGGCCTGCAGAGTGCAGCAATGGGGAAATTGTTCAACGGCTATATATTTTCAGTTTGAGATGATAAAAATGTTCTAGAGACAGCTAGGTGGTGATGATGGTTGCACAGTAATGTGAACATACTTGGTGCCCCTGAATTGTATGCTTAAACGTGATTAAAATGATTAATTTTCTGTAATGAGCATTTTAGCACCCTTAAAGTTAAAAAGAAGGGCTGGGGGCATGGCTCAAGTGGTAAAGCACTTACCTAGCAAGCTCTAGGTCCTGAGTTCGAAACCATAGTACCAACGAAGGAAGAGAAAAGATGCTACTTGAAGAAATTCTCCAGTTTTTAGTTGGGCATGGTATCACACACCTGTAATCCCAGCTACTCAGGTGAAGAGTAGGAGGATGGTTCGAGGCCAGTCCAGACAAAAAGTTAGGAATACTTCATCTCAATGACATGTGGGGCATGGTGGTGCCTGTCTGCAATCCCAGGCCTGGGAAGGAGGCAGCGATAGAAAGAACATGGTTCAAGGCTGGTTCTAGGTAAAAACTTGAGAGCCTCTCCAAAACATAACAAAATCAAAAAGGTCTGGGAGTGTCTTTCAAGTGGTAGAGTGTCTGCCTAGCAAGTATGAGGCCTTGAGTTCAAAACCCCAGGATTACTAAAAAAGAAAGTGAAAAGTTTACAGCAGTTGGCCACACATAAAGTTGGAAATTGGATTCAGGTTCTCTCACTTAATGTTATGAAGATGGAAGAGAGCCTCATACTTTCACTCAAATATATATAGATATATATTTGGCAGTACTGGGGATCAAACCTACAGCCTCATACGTGGCAGGCAAGTGCTGTACCTTTTGGGCTATGCCCCCCAACACTTTGCTTTGTTTTAGTTTGTTTTTGAGACAGGATCTCATTACCTTGGCCAGGCCATCTTCAAAGTTTCAACCCTCCTTCCTTTGCCTTCCCATGAGCTGGTATTACAAGTGTGCACCACCATGCCTGTCTCAATAAACCATTTTTAAAGAGACCACATTAGGAATATGGTGTTAATTTTTATGCTGTGACCCACTGTGCTAGTCAGTCTTTTGTGGCTGTGACAGAAAAATCCTGAGACAAGCAACTTAAGGGAGGAAAAATTTATTTTGGCTCACAGTTTCCAAGGTTTAACTACACGGTAATTTGGCTCCATTGCTTCTAGGTCCATGTGTGGTGAGGCAGAACATCGTGGCTAAGACCATATCACAGACTAAAGAGGCTCACTTTGAGACAGGCTAGAGTTAGGGAAAGTTCAGGACTCACAGAAAACACATGACTTGGTTCTGTATTTCAGACTGAACTGTATTCTCTTTCTCTGAGCCTTCTACTCAATTACAGTTGTGTGGATAGGCTGCCAACACCCTGGCTCAGGAATGTCTCTGACCACCCTCGCCTAGCCTGAGGACCACCCATCCCCCCCCCATTCATTAATTATTGGGTGGGAATCACCAGGTTTTTCCCTTCCCATAGGTTAGCATAGGTTTTAAAAGCACCGGAAAAGAGAAGCATGCTGTCTGTGCTTCCAACTTCCACCTGCGCCCACCATGCTCCCTTTTGTATTTCCCTACCTGAACTTTTAATAACCCCACTTACAGCCACATGTCCTGCCATGGACTCTTCCCTGGGGACACAAAGAATTTGGGAGTCTTGTGATCACAGACTGCACCACTGCCTTAGCAACTTCATGGCAGACAGGAGGCACACAGCAAAAGCCAGGAAAGGGCCAGAAATAAAATATACCATCAAAGTCACGCCTCCTTGTTCATCCAGGCCCAACCTCTGAACAGTCCATTCAGCTATGAACTCATCTATGGATTAATTTATCAGGTTAGCTTTTCTCTCTCTCTCTCTCTCTCTCTCTCTCTGTCTCTCTCTCTCTCTCTTACCTACTTGAGTATGGGCAGGGTGGGAGGATTTTATACCATATCAGAACACCCTTCTTATTAAAACAAGAAGCTGGGATTCAACAAAATGATTTTTAAAATTTAGTAGCAAATTCAATAATTTATTCCTTCAGGAAATGTCACCTTCAGTATGGCATTTATCCAGCTCTGGTCACAGCATGACATCAGAGTAAAGGGCACCCCATAATTGAGATTAAGGAATTAAATAACAAAACTATATATAAGGACAGATTTGCTCACAGGGAGAGGTCTTCCCTGGGCACTTCAGGGAGCATACAACCTGGTTTGCTGGAGGTGTTTAGGAGCACCATATCATCAGATCTAGGTAAAGATGAATGCAAAGAATGGACACCACCCTCCACAGCCCCCTCCCTACCTTGTGAATCTGTGAGTCATCCAGCTGGTTGTTGTTTTCTGGTAGGAGTCTCAAACAGACCTGCTATCCCTCAAGCCTTCTTAGCTTGAGCATAAAGACAACAGACAGTGCTCCAAGACTATGCAAACACTTAGATGTGGGCTGAAGGAGACGGGTTGGCATTTAGTGGAAACAATTCTCACAAACATTTTTCATCTCAGAGTTGATACAACTCCTGACGGCTTCAATCTTTCATTTTAGAGATTTCTATTGATTGGGTAAGAATCACACACATTTTGTCCACAGCACAGAGATATCAAAGCAAACTTTTCCCACTAGTGCCATTTCCCCAGGGGATGGGAATGATTGATTTTTATTGGTTCAGCTTCTAGGATACTCACATCTCAATCCAGCCAATTTTCTTTGGAGAGAGCCCACTCCAGTCCACTTAATTGTATTTTCTAACCAAAGAGTTGAGAGAGATTTGTCATCTTTACAGTCCAGAATCTCCAGCCTCCTCTTTCAATTGTGTGAGCTTGTTTCTGAAGTTGGTAATTGAAGGATGGGAGCCAGGGCTTAGGGGGAAAATCAAGTACAAGTATGAAACTGAAAATGCAGTGACTGAGTTGCAGGCAAAAAAAAATATTTAAAAAATAATCAAGGCATGAAAGAATTGCAAGGTCTGAGGAGAAACGATCTACTCCATGCTTTTCTAACTTTTATTGGGCAACAATTACTCTGTGTAAAGTCTTTCATTTGTATTGGAACAAGGAAGCCTCACACATTAGCTGCAAAAGTCATTTTCTCAGCTTTCTGGTTATATTTCCCCTTCTGTTTGCTGTTTCTCACCATTCACTCTGCTCTCCTGTGAACCTCTCGTCACTCATCCCTGCTTATTTTAACCTTCTTTTAATCTCATACTGACATTCTCATGTCTTAGCTATGTCTGCAAAAGTCTATCACTAAGTGTGAGCATGCAGATGTACAGCAAATTAAGAGTGCTCTCCTAGCTTGGGAACTTGGAGAAATTAATACCCATGGTGTAAGGGAAGACCTCCTCCACTCTCTTCACAGATGAAAAAGTGACAACCCTGGGTCTCTTCTGGTACTTTCTCATCATCTTATCGTCCCTACTAAATACATAACCGACCTGATGATTTCTTCACACCAAACATCTCCAAACCTATATATTCTATGTCATCTTACCTGTTTCCATTTTGTGCATGGATTTATTTTCAACTAGACTATAATGTTCCTGCAATACTGTCTTCTTTCAAGAGGACAGGATATGCTGTATAAGCAACAGGTCTTATATCTGAAGGTTCCTCCTCCATGGAATAACCCTGCTACACCTCCAAATAGCATCAGGCCCTTTTCACATCAGCCATGGTTGATTAAGGCATAGAGACCAGAGCTAAGACGTTAATGCAGAGGCCTGGTATTTCTATTACTATGGGGTGTGTGTGTGTGTGTGTGTGTGTGTGTGTGTGTGTAGTTATACAGGGAGATTAACTTATTAGCTTGCAAGTTGGGTAATGTCTCAGTGCCAACACAGTTTTGGACTTAATAGGAGATAATAATCATTATAACATTCTTACACATTAATCAAACAAAATAAGAGCTTAATGATGGTGCAATTAGTTGAGAGTCATCTTTGGAAGATATAAAAGTCTCTGCCCTTGACCCCATAAACTTGCCCTATAAGTTGCTGCCTACTAGGTACTAGATAGGGTCATTGCCTTTGGGGTTACAAGTGTAGATGCAATATATCCCCAGTCCTTCAGGAGTTTCTGATCTATAGGAAAAGATGAGGCATTTACCTAAATATCTTTAAAACAAAGGAGAAAATTGCTTCTGTGAGAGAAGTATGTTTAATATGAGGACAGATAAAAGGAAGAGGCCATTATTCTTTTTAACTATGTATATTGTAAGAAGGAGTTCTTGAATATTGAAAGCTTCAATATTCATAGCCAGCCACCATTTAGGTAATTCCACAGAAACCAAGCATTTTGAATTTGTGTATAACACAAAGTAGAGAGTGATGGGTAAGAAGCCACTTGGTGAAATCAAGATTCTATAATATCTCTATAAACTACCATGTCCATAAAAGCTTAAAAAATAAAACTGAAAATATGTAGTAATAAGTGGGCTAATGGCAGTACTTATGGGAGGCAGACCTCAATGGTGGGTATGAACTACACAGGCTCACTCACTATAAAAATTAAACACATATATCCATCTTTCTGTCCTCTCAGCTATTTCAAACCCCCTGGTGTATCACTTACCTTTGAAGCTTACACCCTGTGAAGGCTGTGTTAGGCAAGTGTTACTGTACCCACCGAATAGAAGGCTATATTATAATCCCAAAGATGAAAGCCAATCTTGGTCATCGCTTGAAGAATAGCGTCGCAAGTAGGGAGGCCCCATTAATACACAGAGTTCTGTGTATGATTTTACAAAGGCTAGTGACAATGAGATTATGACCCATGTGGTGAAGGTAGTAGTGATGATGGAGGATCTGGATATTGTGGCATAGAGGAATATTTGAAGGAACTTGGCCAGAAATAGAAAAGATCTGAGAAGAAGTGCTGTCTGCAAATATCTGAAGGGCTGTCAAGTAGAAAACCATTAGATTTTTTCTGTGAAGGTTCATGAGGCAGAACCAGCACCATTGAGTGAAAGTTGCAGGGAGGAAGAATTCAGATAACTTTAAGGGAGGGCATTCTGTCATTTAGAACTAGGAAAGATGAGCCTGTAACAGTGAACCCACTATTAAGTGGTCCATTACAGCACAGGTTGTGACCTGCCACAAATCACAGTTGTTGTAACAGGAATTCCTACCTAAAAACAAAAAGGCCAAGAGATTTTAAGATCTCTTCCAACTCTAGGATTCTGTTTCTTAAATAATA
Organism: Castor canadensis; assembly: GCF_047511655.1. Classification (NCBI taxonomy): domain Eukaryota; kingdom Metazoa; phylum Chordata; class Mammalia; order Rodentia; family Castoridae; genus Castor; species Castor canadensis. The sequence goes on from NC_133396.1 coordinate 124,442,895, forward strand.
ACCCACAGCACTAGGAAACTCACAACCCAATAATAAATCTTCACTATGTGCTTAGACATAAAAGACCATGCTGAGATCATGAGTTAGCACTGCATTCATCTGTGTTATGAGGACATCATAAATAGTTATAAAGCCATTTATGTATCATAACTTTTACTTTTTTACTGGCCTTCATATCCTTCAATGAATTAAAAAAAGAAAAAAGATTTGAATTATTATCCTAAAGAAGTTAAGTGACGAGTTGAAAGTAATGTGACAAGTTAGTGGTGAAATCAGAGTCAGACATCCAGTATCCTCTTACATTTATTGAGATCTCAGCAATAATATTAATAACAAAATGCCTAATACTTGCACAGATAGCATCTATTATGGAACATGTACTGTTTTAAGCACTTTACATACATCATCACTTTTAACCCTCACAAAACCCCAATGAGATGATAACTGTTACATTCCCATTTTGTAGGTTATGAAACTGAGGTGCAGAGAGGTGAAGTTGCTTGCCTAAGATGGCAGCTGTTAGGTGGTTTAGTTAATTTTCAAACTTGTCAAAATGATTCCAAGAGACTGCACCCTTCACCATTTGTGCTATGTTGTCCCTCTAGATCTATTTCACACATGAGAGAGGAAGAAATGGTCCCCATGTTTGCTCATTACTGAATTTTGGAAAGCCATGACAGATAGCACAGGCTCCACCTTAGGAGATGTCTTCCTGTCTCACACAACTTGTCCTTCCACACGAGAAGCATGGTTGCAAACGCTACATGTCACCAATGGGATGGAAGAAATTAATTAAGCAAGTTGTAAACTTGAGACTCAGAAGTTCTGAACATCAGACTGGACTAAAATGTGGTCCAGATTCAACCCAACAAATTCAGGGAGGAGTAGATTCAGTACAAAGGTAGACAGCAGAATCTATATTTGACCCTTCACTGGAGTGAGAGAAAGACAAAACTGAAATAATGGGTACCACAGATAACTGTTTATTCCTTTCCAGCACAACAAGCAAATAAACTGCCACTGGTGCCTCAAAACTTCATACAGGATAATATTCCTTTAATGGAATGCTTTTAGAGAAGAGTCATAAAAATGAATTGAAAAGTGCTTTCTGCTGGCTAGAGCTGGCATAAGCAGCGTCTGAGCAAACAGGATAACACAAGGCTTAACTTAGCATCGCCATTTTTATTACTCACCCGCGACAGGTCTTATAATAGTATAAATTCACTTAAAAAATGAACTCTTCCCCCCAGGCACCCCCTCCTTCTCCCCCCCACCCCCACTACCACACACCCAATAGCCTTCTGTGTTAATTCTGAACAGCATAATTACAGGTCTTTTTATGATTTAGGTTTGAGACCAATTAGCTGATACTGCAAACCTTTCAAATGCCAGCTTCCCTCTCGGCACCCCCGTTCTGCTGGGGATTTATCTGTGTGCTTGAAAAAAGCAAATGTTTTGTGAGGAGCAGAATCAGGTTTGTTTGTGGCTGGGTTCCCTCCTCTTCTCTCCTCTCCCTTTCTTATCTGCCTATGCATCTTTGGTGCACCTGGTCTCTAAAATTGTCATGCTGTAAAATACAGGCTGAATATTCATGCTCGGTCCCCATGCAGACTCTGATAACAGGCAGTTGTTTCCTGGAGCTGCCAGGGGCTTCCTCCCTACAACTGTTTTTCCTACAGGTGGAACCAGCACCCTTGCTGGGCAGCAGGCTGTCATCATTTTGGAACCTGTTAGCCACCTAGTGGAGAGGCAAGAGTTCAGGACCCTGGAAAGCAACTAAATAGCCAACTACATCTGCCATGATCTAACTACTTCTGCCATGAACATACCAACCCTGATCCAACCATCCAGCAAAGCTACAACATGGTCCTTGGAGTCAGATATTCATCAAAAGTATCCATACTTGCTGGGAGCCAGTGGCTCACACCTGTAATCCTAGCTACTCAGGAGGTATAGATCAGGAGAATCATTGTTTGGAACCAGCCCAGGGTGAGACCCTATCTCGAGAAAACCCAAAACAAAAAAGGGCTGATGGAGTTGGTTCAAGCCCCAGTACTGCAAAAAGATTTTTTTTTTAAAGTATCCATGGTCAATTAACAAGTAGGAATTGTAGAACCCTCTGTAATCACTGGGGGATTCAAGAGTACATGAAATCAGACTACTTCCCCTGAAGTGCTTTTAATTGAATGTAAGAAAACTCAACTTATTTTGCCCCAGGGTTCTGAGTAATCAGATCCTCCTGGTATCTACTCTGTATCAATCACTCTATAAATATGGTCTGTAATCCTTCCACAACCAGTAAGATGCACATAACTATGAACATTTTCCAAATGAAGAAATCGAACCTCATGAGATCATGTAACTTATCCAAAGTCACAGGATCTCCAAACCAGCTAACAAAAATTGGAAACTTGGTTCTGGCTGGACACCAAAGCCTTTACCATTACATTCCTTGTGTTCCCAATAGGGGAGCAGAGATGAGCTCTACTGAGCATCCTGTTTGTGCTTGTGAGGATGGTTGTAAGGAGAATTTTAATACTATTTGAGAAAAGAAAAATACAATAATTTGTATAAGGCAGAAGGATTAAAGAAGATCATAAAATGCAAAAAAAAATTAGGCCAAAAAGGGATATATAGAGCCTATCCCAGCTCTATTACTAAACTAAAAACTCAACAGTGTATTGGGATATTATGTAGCTATTAAAATAACTGTGAGGATCATGTAGAAACATCACAAATGCTAATGTTACAATGTTAAGTAAAAGTAAAATAATAATCAGCTAAAGCAAAATACAAAGTGATATTTGATTGCAACTCTGTGAAAATAAGTATCGGCAATGTTTTTACATAAAACTTTTAAAGTTGTTTAAAATGAAAAAATAAGTCCATTCCCTGGGCATAAGTAGGACTATATTTGTACTGTACCAGACAGATGGTTTTCTCTCTCCTTCTAACAGATTCCCATGGACAGAAATCTAATGCTCTCCCTCTGTTTTTTTAGTCCCTTGCAAGCCCATTTTCTTCCTGCCTAGCCTAATGCCCCTATGGTTGCAATTTCACCCCACAGTTGGCTACTCTCTGGAAACAAGCTGCTGGTTTATCTTTTCTAACGTGCTTTTGAATCCAGAGCTCAAAAAGGTAAAACTCTCATTCTTCCCACCTTCTTGTCTTCTGTATAGCTATTCTTGATGCTTTTGATATGATTGAGAAGGTGGAAGGAGAAGAGGTAATGACTAAGAAAAATACTAAGTGTAATAATTTACCAAACCTATTATTTTCCAATCTTATGCTTCTCCTTCACACTACTTATACTAATTCCACTTAAGATCCCCAAATCATTTGTATCTAATAATTGCTAAATGTTCCCTGGGTCTGGCATCTGTACTTCTCCTTCCCCATTCATCAGTGACAATGTCAATTTCATACATCCTTTCAGATGTAGTTGTTCGTATCACTTCACCTTCCCCTACTTGTTTCCATCCTGGAATTGCATGACTCTTGCTGAGGTTGTATTAACGGTCTCTCACCTTCTCTTATGAGTAGATGTCAATTGACCCTGTTGTAACAGGTCTTTGCTTGTCTTCACTGGTCATTTGTTGCCAGGGCAGTAACCAGCACTGTCATACCTGGGCAAGGGCCTATAATGTCAATGGCAAAGATGAAAATAGGGCCTTGACTCAGATAGGGTGTAAGAGATGCCATAATTAGGTTGGCAGAGTTTAAAAACCAAATACATAAGAGAAGAAAGGGTCTTCTAAGCAAATAGGAACACTGTGAAGCAAAGCCAAGAACCAAGCCCACTGGTTAGTTCTCTGGTCTGTGACAGATGAGTAGGAAAGGCAGCACCAGGACAGAAATCTGAGCTCCAAACAAGATGTAATTTCCAAAGAAGAGAATATTAGAAGTCTATGTAAGGGGAGGCTGAATCATTAGGCAACACTATCATCTGCTACTATCCCCTCGGAAGGTCCACAGACTCCCTCTTATGAGGTATGGGGTACCCAGAAGCTGGTGTCTGACCTTCACTTAGGAGGAGCTCTGTCCCGTCATCCTCCAATGAACCTCCAAGGTACCAACCACACTTCCTGATTCCCTCTGCCCCACCCACATCTTCTGCCCAACTTTAAGATACCTTTGACATTCCTCCAACTGCATGCAGTCCCCCACCTTCCCTGACATACTCCAAGTCATTCATAAGGTTCAGTCTTTGCCACACTGTCCCCAGTAATAGTTGGCAATTTGCAACTCCATTTTCTGGGCTCCCATGGCATTTTGTAAGGGCTTCTGTCAGAGGACTTCACTGCATGTTATAATTGCTTGTCTACATGTCTCCCTCCCATTCTACGTGGAGATCCTGGAAGAACCAGCTGTGTTTTCTTGTTCATCTCCATATCCCTGGGCCCAACACATTGATTGGCACATCACAGGTCCTCAATGTGTGTTTCTTGAAGGAATGAATTGATCAATCAAATATTATTTAGTCTATTTTCACCTATTCTATTTGTTCTAGTCTAGGATTTTGCAAATCAAGAGAGGCAATATTCTAAAACAAATGCTATGACACCCAGTAGATGTATCTATTAGCAGCCAGCCAATGTTCTCAGTTAGGAAAGCACATCCAGATACTATGTTTCTGGACAGTCTTTTATTCCCATGGTTATTTGTCTAGGTAAGGGTTCTGTCTCTACTGGAGCTAAGAGCACATGCAAATATATTTTCTGAGACTAGCTCTGTGGAGCAGAGAAAGATTGAGAAATTCAGAACACACCTGGGAAATTCAGACAAGATCTCAATAATAAAAGCTGTAATCAAGAAAGAAACCCTTACTTAAGCAAATAATTTGCCTTGGGAGTAAAAGGCTGAACATGATGTTCTTCACACACAGGGACTTTAGATGGCATTTCGTCCTCAGTCCAAACAGCCCTGGCTGAACAAACCTCAAAAATAAAATATTTGCACTACACACACCATTAGTAGAAATTGTCTTCCAATCAGAGAAACAAGCAGAGGGGTGCAAATGAAATGTCTGATTTCAAATAAGATGTTGGGGTAGTTAGAGGGAGGGAAGAAGAGAAGGAGGGAGGGAGGGAGGGAGAGAGAGAGTTTAAAATTAAGGAGAAGTGTCATCATCCAAGGGCAAAGCAATTTGACCAGAGGCATCCCCAAGCTAAGATAGCATGAACGGTAATGAATTTTGCTTTATCTCTTATGAGAATGACTTGCAGACATCAGATTTTGTGATGTTTCAAACATGGTCCTCAACTTGGAAGAGAGGAGAGAAAGTTGACACAGAATTATATACTTGCACTGGATAAACAATAGTTAGACAAGTGTATATCACAGGGAGATACAGTGTCAGGTTTGGAATCAGATAAATTGCAAATAACAGTGGGAAAACAACTGAACCTAGAGGATGTTCAGCAGATAAGCCAGATGAAGTGGATAAAGACTCACTGTGTGAAGATGGCAGGGCAGCCCAGGCAGGAGGTGGGAGGGAGGGAGGAAGGCAGAGAAAGTAGTGATGGAATGTGGGCATCTAGGTAAAAGAACACAGTCAGCTTCCCAAAAGTCAGAAAAAATAATAGCAAGAAATAATAAAGTAGAATGGTAGCAGTGTCAACTGTGATAAGCAGATAATTTGTTACTTGGATAGCCTGGGGCCCCTTTCCAGAGGCAGGCAGAAGTCCAAGTTCCTAGACTTATCAGCCTGTGCAATCAAGATGGGAAGACTTAATGCAAAGAGCAGCAGGAATGACAGAGGACTGGCTCTACAGGGACCTTCTCAGTAATTTAAAATAACCTTCCTTTCTGTGACACCACACCAGCCTCCCTAGTCATTCCTTCTTGACTACTTTTCTGATTCACTTTCTAAATGTTGGAATGACAGCCTTAGGTTCTTTGCTCTATAAACAGCCTTTCCCTCAGTGATCTCTTCCAGTCCCTGGATTTGAGCATCAAGGCTTGTTTGCATTCCCTAGCCTGACTTCTCTCTCACCTGAGCTCCAAACTGGTAATACCCAAGTGCATACCTGTTACCTTTACTTGAGTGGCTTGAAGTCTTGAAGTCACCTCCGATATAACATGTCAAGATCAGAGTTCTTAATCATGCTTGTTCTATCAAATCCTATTACTCCTGATCTCCCAAATCTGAGTAAATATGTCTCCCTACTTAAGCCAAATATGTAGGCAATGTGTTTGATTCTTTTCTTTCTTTCATCTTTTTTTTCACAAAACATATTTAATCTATTGGTAAGTCACATCATTTATTAGGAACAAATAGATGCTTCCATTCTATTTGCACCATTACTACTCTAACTCAAATCCTTGTAGGAGTTCATTTACAATGACCTCCCAACTGATCCCTTCTTCTATTCCTGCACCCCAAAGTTCATTGCCCATCCAGCAGGCCAAAGTCATCCCTTAAAAATCTGTTAAAATAGTAGAAAGTGGGTAAATATTTGTTTTATTTATTTTTTATTATTATATTATTGTTATACTGGGGGTACATTGTGGCATTTACAAAAGTTCTTATGATATATCATGGTTGAATTCACCCCCTGCATCATTCTCCTTTATCCCTTCTTCCCATTTCCTGGAATAGTTCCAACAGGTCTCATTTTTCCATTTTCATACATGAATACATAATATTCCCACCACATTCACCCTCCTACACCCTTTCTTTACATCCTCCCACTTCCCATTTGTACCAACCCCCCAGAAAGGACCTGTTTTACCTTCCTGCTCTCCATTTTTGAACAATGACTAAAACAGAAAATTTAGTGGGAAAAACTTTCCTGGAGTAATCATTCTGAGTAAGTATAGCTTCACTTAGCAAAATCTTTCAAGTGCATAGTTGCCCATCAAGCACCTGGTATTTCCATCAGCCCTGCCATATTCCTCAGCATCACACATCCCTTCTTAGGGGCTGTCTTGACTGTACGTTTGCTTACTGAATTAAAAAAAATGGCACTCTTTCCATGCTCACTCCCCCATCACTGATGGAACATTATTTCTAAATTGTCACACAAATGTTACCAAAAATCTGGACACTTAGGAATATGTGGATGGTTAGTTAACATTTTGCTCATTCTCTTGGATTTCAAATAATACACGGCCATAGCTAGAGAGTCTCTTAGCTTAATAGAAAGAAGAGGCAATGCAGTATTTGGGATCCTGATTCATTCCCATTAATACCACTTCCTAAACTGGAGCATATGGGTCAGCGGTCATATTGATAGTTGCATTAAAGCCATTAAGCTGGGGACCGGGAGGGGCAGGCGAGATTGTTGTGTGTTTGCAAGCTTGGGATGAGTGTTAGAGTAGGTTCTGAAGTGCCCCTAAGGACTCTGGATTCTGAATAATGTAATGATGTTCACTTCACAATGTTCTGTCATATTCATTACGCCATTACTCGGCCCCATAATGCTATAGCTGTAGGTGTGAACATCTCTGTTTTACAAAAGTAGAAACTGAGGTTCAAAGAGTAAAGTAACACACCAATATAACAAAGCCCTGTGGTTTTCTGACAACAATACATTTTTAAATGAGCGGATGGTGAAAACATCTTGCATCTCTCCACTGAATTGGGTTACAGAATGGTATTCCAGCAAGGTGGTACATTACAAAAGGAAGCCCAGAGAAGATTCCCCTCCCTGTTAAGAAAGCCCCTTGACCAGCTGTCTTTCATACTATAAGCCCTCCAAAGCATTCTGGGTTACCCTATCATTCAGGGTGCCTGTTTTTTGCTACAAGATTTCTCAGTGGACCTGTAGATTGTCCTTTGCCTTGTCACCTCACCAGAGCCATCTCTGTGGTAACCATGGACTAGCTGTCCTTGCTCAGGGACATCCTCACATTTACACTCCTCGGCCCACCTTGGGGAGTGACTGCTGATTAAACTGCTGGCTCTTCCCACCCACAATCCAATCTGAGGCCTGAGGCATTGTCAGGCCCTGCCGTCATCAGCTCCTCTCTGCTGTGTGTTACTGTGCAGACAGAGGAAAATGAGTTTTCATCATTTCCTGCTAGATGATTCAGTGCTGATTCAGCTAGTTTCCATGCCACAGCAATGCAATAGACAAAAGGGAGGGGGAAGAAAAGACCCAGAATGAAGAGCAAATGCTTATCAACCATTCTGAGGTATTGTTAGGAGTCGGCCCTTTCCTTGCTTTCACTGAGAAAAGTGCTTGTTACCTTCCTCAAGGACATTCAGCTGCACTGGAGAATAATCTCCTGAAGTCTGTCTACCTCACTTCTTTTCATGTGGCGAAGAAAGAACCCATTGTTTCTAACACCCAGCAATGGAGACCACATGCAAAAGTAAGATTCACCAGGCCAGGAATATACCTGCCCTGACTCAAAATGAAGCTACAACCTGGGGGAAGTCATTTCCCATCTCTGAATCTCAAGCCCTCTGTCTATAACAAAGATAAGAAAACCCTCTTCCAATGTGTGTGAATGCCTTGCAAACTAAACAGCATTGGAAGAAAGTGGAGTTCATGATGGGTGGTCTGGGAGTTCCTCCTAAAACACTAATGGCTTTGTTCTGTAGGATCTCCAATAATAACAGCCTGAGGGCAGACTGGGCAAACTAAGGGTTTTCCTTTCTGAAACATACCCAAGAGGGAGGTATGCTGGGCAAGATTTCCAGGGAGGATTCCTTATTTTAACATCTTCTTAAGGAGCAAGGGCAGGAAAAAAGGCTCCTTATCTCTGTTTTTTGCCTTCATATCTCTGAATACCCCTTACCATACTGCAGAAGGCTTATGATATTCCCATTTGGCCCATCCCCCAAACTCCATGCTCTATTCAACTAAATTCTGCATGCAAAAATGGAGATTTCCATTTCTTTAGTCCCTTCCAGATCACTCTAATACACATCTAATCCACTCTAATCCAAATGTATGTATTCCTTCTCTTCCCTCCCCTACCTCAACTTTTAAATTAATACAGCTAATTTAGTTGTGCAAAAGCACAACTAAGCACAATTTGTTTTGTTCAGGTATCAAAGCTACAAAGTAATTCTTTGGGTAGCTCTGATCCTTTCCTCAAGGTTTTCATTCATTCTGTCCTTCTTGCATGGGGTGGGGTTCTTTTCTCTTTTTTTTTCCCCCAATATCTCCTCTTCTTTGTCTTTAGCTACCTCCCACTCCTTCCAGGAAGTGTGACATATCAGACAATCTAATGTCTTAATTATTATTCATTCCATCACTCACAGTTCTTCATATCAACCAGTTGCTACTGCTGACTATGTGCCACCCTATTAAGCTATAAGATCCATGAAAGGAGGGTTTATATCTTCATGTTAACACAGTTATAAATGTCCCCATCGCCTAGCACTCTGGCTGGCGATTAACTACCAAAATACTGAATGAATTGTGGTGACAAGAGAGATACTTTTGTGACAAGTTAGAAGTTAACAAGACCTCAGAGGTCATCTAAAAAAGTGTCCTACCCGTCTGGCATCACTGGCACAGCGATAGCATCAACTGACTTCCACATGGACAAGGACAGATATGGAGAAATCACTTCTTTACAAGACTATAATGTAATTTAGCAGATTTCACTGTTAGCTAGTCCCTCATTCAGACTGGCACAACACACAACCTGCGCCCTTCTTACCCACAGGTGAGGTTTCAGGTGTTCTGTAATAAGCCTGTAGCTGCATCAAATGTGAATGAGAATCTTCCCACTTGGCACCTCTTGATTCCATCAGGAACATTCTCTATGGTGGAGGCTTCTTTAAAACTGGATGACTTTCACTTCCAGGTTCATCCCTAGACACTGTCTTGCACATCTTCTTTGACTCCATCTTCCCACTCCATACCTCTTATGGAAGGCAGCACCCTGAATGCCCTCTCCTCTGCAAGCTAAACTGGACATTGCTCAGATGGAGTGAAAATTCTTTGTTTTGTGAGATGTAGACACTGTTCCTACTGTGTCCTTAGAGGTCATTGGCCCCATCCTTATGAGACCCACTGAAAGTCCTTCCACTCCTCTTCCTAAGATTGTCTCTTCTCTGAGTAAAACAGCCTCTAGCCTTCTGTTATTTCTCTTGTGGCACTGTATCGAAATCCTCCACAGTTTTGGCCATCCAAAACTGGATGGAACCTTTGCATACCCACCCTCTGTCACAAATCTCCAGTCTTGACCTTAACCACACCTCCTGGGATCCCTGGAGTAACAAATAAGACAATGAAGACCACTGGGTGGGTTTTAGTTTTTTCATTTATATGCACAGAACACTAAGCAGAGTCTCCCTCACTATCAGATAATTATTCTTTCTCACTGTGGAATATGTTACATTCAGCAAGGCAGAAGTTGCCCTGGGGAAGGACTAGGATGTATACAATCTGCTCTATATTTAAAAAATGAAAAAGAAAATAGAAAAAAAAATCCCACAACTTCTCCCTTTCTGTGCCGTTAAGATAAACATCCTTTCCCCCAGTTACACAGCTCAAACTGATGGTGAATACTTTTCTCCCTACAGAAATCACTTCTGAAAAGCAGACATTTAACATTTCCAATCTGTCTCTGAAGCCGAGATTAAATTACATTTTGTTTTGAAGGAATCGAAAACACACTTGTTAATATAATAAATGCCTTCCGTTAGTTTGAGAATTTGTCTTTGTTAGGCACATAATTCAAGAATTATCTATTATGGTAAAAAAAATTGAGCCATCTGGGTCTGTACTAATATCTGTAAGCAATAAGTCTTCGATTTTCTTCATACTTCATTACTGGCGATACACATAGAGCAATCATTCTAAAATCAAGGCTTGTTTTCTGTTACTAGACTATTGTTCATCAGGATTTATGAAGCAACAAAAGGCATTTTCTTGATTTTCATAAGTTAAGCTAACAGTCCAGTGATGACAACCCCATTATAACTCACCAAGTTAGATGTATAAGCTATGGAGTTTTTTATCATATCTATCATTTTTACAAAGCAGCTCTCTTTCCCACTTAACTTTCAGTAGGATATTTCATAGATAGAAAAGACAATAAAAATGCTTATTTACTATAAATTTGTTAAGCCATATATGTTTGCAGTGCATTGTACCTGACAATGTGTACAGGACATAAAGCATTATCAAACTGTCCAATTTTGATGACGTGGAGAAAAGAGACAGCAAGCAAACAGCATTCTCTTTCAAATAATCCCTGCCTGCTCTGGCCTTTGTTAATGCATTTCTTTCTAAGCGATGGGGGTGAGTGGGGAAAGGAGAGAGCTGAGGGAAGCAACATATTTTCCTCTAGAAATAGCAGCCCTGCTCTTCTCTGGGGATGGAGTGCACAGTCTACAGCCTGTAAACTGTGTATCCTGAGAGTCTTCTCATGATTTAGGCAGCTGGACATATTTAGTGCCAGCTGAGACTTTGAGAGCAAGTGTGGGAAAGGAATCTTCAACTGGCAAGAAAAAGAGATTTCTTGACTTTAAAGTCTTGCATCTAAGAATCTCTCCTGTGTGATAAACGAATCCTGTGAGGTATGCTATCTAGTTTCTTTTCTGTGACTCATTCCTTTCTTAGGGACTGTCTGTTGGATTTACCAGCATATGTGTTATATAAGGCAGAAAGGTTTTTAGTTTGTCTTGTTTTTTTGTGGGGGGGTGGGTTGTTTGTTTTGGGAAGGAGCTCTTGTCATCTGAGAATCTGATGGCTTTTAGATTGGTTCCATCTTGAATCAGACAACAGTTTGTAAAGCCCTTAGTAGAAAGGGCCTTAGGAACACATGTGGATGATGCTAGAAACAGAGAAAAGAACCAACCATGGTGGTAGTACACATCTGTAATCCCAGTAATAGGAAAGCTGAGGTAGGAGGACCACGAATTGGAGGCCAGTCTGAGCTACAGAGCAAATTCCAGGCCAGCCTGGGCTATACAGCAAGGCCCTGCTTCAGAAAAAGAAAAGGAAGGAAGGAAGGAAGGAAGGGAGAAAGGGAGGGAGGAAGGAAGGAAGAAAGAAAGATAGGAGACAGAGATACTGAAAATATTTCATTCTAAAAGTCAAGAATTCTAAAGAATTCTAAGCAGTGTGAGTTAATTGCAAACCACTATGGAATCAGGGAGATGGACCGAGTTCCAAAAAGCCCAAACAAGTCTTATCTCTAGGCATCCATTAGTCAGCTTTCCATCATTATAACAAATACCTGAGATAATACACCTAGAAGGAGAAAAGGTTTATCTTGGCTCACAGTTTTGGAAGTTCTGGCTCATGATCAGGAAAGCCCATTGCTTTTTAGGCCTCTAGTGGGGATGTCAGATGGCAATGGTGGGAAGTACATGACAGAGCAAAACTGCTCACTTCGTGGCTAGGAAACAAAAGAAAGAAAGAGACCAGGGTCCCATAATCCTTCTTGAGGGCACACCCACATGACCTAAACCTCCCATTCAGCCTCATCACCTCCCAACAGCACCATGCTGAGGACCATGTGAAGATCACATGGGCCTTTAGGAGACACTTAAGATCCAAACCATTATCTTGCTACTGGAAAGGGAGAGGGAAGGGGGCTGACATTTGTTGTGCCATTGTAATCTACTTGTGGCACTAGGAATGTTTCTATATGTGATCTACAGTTTTCAAAAATGCCTGATTGACTGTTTTCTCAACTATGGCTTCTCATGAACCCAATGCTACAAATTCCAGCTGTAGATGGTGAGAAATGAAAAAAAAAGTGTTCAATCATGCTTGATATTCTACCCCCAAGAGGTGACTGCTGTGGAGCCAGCAGAAGCACAATCACTTTGATAGATGACTGGCTCCTCCAGGCTCTGCTTCTAAAAAACTCAATGTCTTCCTGTGGGATTGCCCAAGATTCCAAAAAGCCTGGGTTTTGTTTCTTTCTGCCATAATTGTGGCTGAGGTCAGATGCTGTCTTCTTTGTGATTCACTCCCTTTCCTGAAATAAAAACCAGCTACCAAATACATTTGGCATGGGCTGCTTGGTAGTTGAATTCCCCTACCTACTAATTTGTGCCTCTTGCTCTCTCAGCCTGGTGGATTAATTTATAAAGTTAATTCCCATTAGTTCTATTATTACACTTTTTCTGGTTTCCCTTGGGGGCACTAGTGGATTATTGGAACACAGACTCTTTTTTCAATATAAAACTGACTGGTAATAAAATAATTTTTTAAATGATAGATTAGATCTTAAAATATATGAACAGCTTATGTTATCGCTTGCCTGGGAAACCTCACCCCTCCTGTGTGGCTTGACTCTGTTTCTGATTAAAGAAAAAAAAATTGCTGTTGTGAGCATTTGGCTTCTGATTTTCCATAATTCTTATTTGTAAGCACTTTGGTGCTGGTACCTCCTTATAATTTACTAAGTGCTTTGCTCTTAAAGAGCACTTAGCAGAAAGAGGTGCAGAGAAATTACATCTGGCAATTATGCCAGTAAACTTAACTCCAGGACCCAGAAAACATAGGTCATTCCTTGCCTCAGGTTTCCTGTCCCTGTTACTGCCAACAGGTTGCCTGTGGGCTGCTCCTGACCATGACAAAAGAGGCATGGAGTGATTGTCTGCTGGTAAGCTGTCATTTGGGGCTCTGAGGGTCCTTGGAATGCATTAGCAAGGTTCATTCATGAGCAAGAACAAAGATAGTACAGCCAAGACAAAGCTCAAGAAGCCTAGCTTACCAGAACTCATGTGTTCTTAGTTTCCTATGCCACCAACTAGCTCAGCCTTCAAAAAAAAGAATGTGACCAATTTTTTCTCTGCTTTAAAGAATGAACCAATAACTTTGCCCATGGCCTGTGCCCCTCTCTAAGTGTTTCCCATGCTTCTGCCTAGAGTGATCATACAATTTATCTCCAAACCCAGACACTTTTGAGAGTGAAATAGGGAGCAAGGAGTCACATGAGGAAGGTAGGTAGGAATGAAGACCCTCCTAAGAAATCCAGAGTTGGAAAAGAAGACAAGAATATAAAATAAGTACAGGGGAAGCATGGTTTGAGTCCTAGCCCTAACTCTGAGTAAGCTTCTCCATGCTGCTTTTTTGCCAAAGAGTCAGTGGTTTGAGCCTTCTTTCTGCCAAGAAGAAAAGAGATATTTGATACCCGTGTACTTTCTTCTCTGAAGAGTTAGCATAGTGAGACATCAAAGTGTGTGGGCATAGAAGCCAGACTGCCTGGGTTTATATCCTAGCTTCCCACTTACCAGCTGGGTGAACAATGTTCTAGTAAGTTGCTTAATGTACTTTATGCCTCAGTCACTGTGTACATGGAGAAGAAAGTATCCAGGGGCAGGGGGGTGTTACATCAATGTAAGTTCATCCATCTGAAAACAAGAGGAAGAGGAAGGAGGTGGCCTCTTAGCAAAGGTTACCATTTACATCAGTCCCCTGTTTATCTGCAGTTTTCTTTCTGTGGTTTCAATTACCAGTGCTTGACACAATTGAACTGTATTAAATAGAAAATGCCAGAAATAAATAATTTATAAATTTTATCAATTATGGGGCTATTTGAACACAAGCACTGAGATGTGACTGTTGATTTATAACCAAGATGCTTACTAAGTGACTGATAGGTGGGCAGTGTATACAGAATGGACACTCTGAACAAGGGATGAATTCATGACCCAGATTGGATGGACCAGGATGGCATGAGACTTTTTCATACTGCTCAGAAAGGCTTCTTGAGGATGGATAGAGAAGGTCCATAGTAGCCTAATGCTATGCCCCTCACTCCATTTCATCAGATAGGTGAGGTATCATCTGAATACAATCCAATAAGGTATTTTAAGGGAGAGCCTACAGTCACAATAACATTTATTTCAGTACATTGTGGAGATTTTCCATTTTAATTAGTTTAAATTAGTTATTATTCATCTTTTACTGTGCCTTATTTATAAATTAAACTTATCATAAGACTGTATGTGTAGGAAAAAAGCATGGTATATATAGGAGTTTGTACTATCTGTAATTTGGAGTGATCGTGAAATGTACCCCCTAAAGATGGGGGTTGGGGCGCTATCGTAGTAAATTCCCACTGTGTCAGACTCCACAAGACAATTTTAATCTTAACAGAGCTCTGCAAAGTATATATTTTTATCATCTTCATGGTCATCATCACCACTGTTAGAACTATGAAACTCAGAGGCAGTATCTTCCCAAGGCCGTACAGCTAATGCGAATTAAAAACTGTCTCTGGTCCATGTTTCTTCTTGCATGCAAAGTCTCTCAACTAGCATGTACATATAGGACACAGGTATCCTGCTTCAGTGAGACCCTCAGTTAATCTTATCCAACTCACCACTGGCACACACTCTCCAGAGAAGTTAAGCCCTAAATTGGAAGCTCTTCTTGCCAAAGTACTTCTCCCTCTTTGGGACGTCAATGACCTAGCTGTGTGACCTAGGATAATTAACTTCATCTTTCCTTGCTTCTGTTTCTCCATCTATAAAATGGAGTTAAAGGTCACATCGATCTTGTTGGAGTTTTGTAAACACTTGATAAATGAATACATGCAAAGACTTTGAAATGGTGCCCACCACATGGTAAATGCCCAGTAGCTGATAGCTGTCAATATCATGCTTCAGACAGACAGGAGGATGCCAAAGGTTGGTAAAGACAGTAGCTTCATCATTGGGTGG
Organism: Castor canadensis; assembly: GCF_047511655.1. Lineage (NCBI taxonomy): Eukaryota > Metazoa > Chordata > Mammalia > Rodentia > Castoridae > Castor > Castor canadensis. The sequence continues at coordinate 124,458,490 of NC_133396.1, forward strand.
CAGGTGATGTGGTTGAGCTTTCAGATTCTTCTACTGAACATGATGGAGGAGAATAGGAAAAGATTTTCCTTTTCTTCTCTCATAAGGCACTTTCTCAAGAATATAGCTCAAAAGTAGCAGCCTCCACTTCACTTATAGCAGCAGTTTGTCCACATCCAGTATCATTAAAACCTAATCTGCAACTTCTACCCTTGTCTACTCACCCTCCTCCGACCTCCATGTTGTCCACAAATGCATAACACTGGCAGGCATGTACATGGCTCCACAGCATCACTGCTCTGTGCCAACCTGGGTAGAGCCAGCAAGAGCAAGCAGCCAACCCTGCAAGGCACTCTCAACCTGAAGAAAGTTCCTCAGCTGTGAAATGAGAAGGCTGGACTCACTTGCTTTTCTCCAAGGCCCTCTCCAGCTGTAACATTCTATGGAGCTATGATTCAGAGGTACCCCTGGATTACCAGGGCACCAGAGGGTGAGCCAGTTGCATTTCTCATGCATAATGGGCTGGAGAGAAGCAATTGGTAGGAATTAAAGTCTCAAGTTTTCAGCACTGTAGTTTGTCCTTGCTGCTTATTGGGAAGCCAAAGGTCATGCTTTGCCAGAGTCTTAAATATCAATCTCATCCATAAACCTCATTCAGGCTGCCTGGAGAGTCAACGTCTCTTATTTGAGAAGAGAACAAGGTGAGGGAGAGGACAGAGGACAGTAGAATATTTTAATACAGACCAGCAACTTCCCGAGTCTAATAGCTTTGTTCTGCTTTCCTCTGCAACTGTGCTGTTTGATTCCTTTGCTGTTGGGTTAAAAATTGTAAAAATACTTCATTTGCAAAAATTCACTGTGCATGTGGTTTTTCCATCCACTTGATTTTAGGAAGCATTAAATGTACTAGAACACCTCGATAACCAGGGACCATAGGCTAAAATCATCGAGAGCAATGGGTCCTAGAAACAGAGATGGAGGTCACAGGTTTTTGTCCTGTCCAACTTATGAAGTGCAAATTGGAGGACAGGTGGGGGTAGGTGTGAAAACGTGTTTGGATTCTCTGCAGTGCAAAGTAACTGTTTGCTGGGATGTCAGCCCAGTTCACCATGGAGCTAGGCTAAAAGAGAGCGAGGTGTCTCCTAGTCCCCTGAGACCTAATTCAATTCTATTTGCTTTTGGAATCCCACTTAACCCTCTGGCAAGTTGTGTCTTTACAGCATCATAGTAGCATATTCAGCAGAAACCTTCTCAGTGGGTCCTCCTGCCAGCTGCTTAAGGAATTACTCTCTAACACTAGGTGTCTTCTGGTTCACATTCCTTGATTTGGCTCTGAAAACTCACTGCCAATGTCCACATGGGATTCGGCAAGCTTGTATCCAGGCACTTGTGACCACAGCCCTCAGAAGCTGTGTCACAGATAACTAAGCCCAGAAAGCACAGCTGGATTGTTTCTTTCAACCTCAACTCTGTCACACCAGCTGTGAAACCTGACACATCACTTAACTTTTCTTGCCTTGGCCTCCCCATCTTTAGAACAGGGAATCAAATATAATCTACCTCAGGAAGTTATGGAAAGGGTAATGTGAGTTTATATGTAGCATACCTGCTATTTTTGATCCCTCTTCATCACGCATGGACTGGTACTTGCATCAAGAGCTACTGGAGAGACTTCTTAGGAACATTAAAACCCTCCTTCAGTGCCCAAGGGATTTATCCCTTTAGCAACTAAAGTTCAGTTCTGGTCTTTGGTGCTGCAGAGGAGAAAGGCTACCAGATAAGCAACTATCTCACTATCTTTTTGAGTAAATCTTGCCTTGGTTTTAAAGGAAGAAGGATGAAAATGGAAAGGTAGTGAGTGCTAAGCACAAGAAGTGAGGACACAGAACAGGAAGGAAGGGCCCAAAAGAGAGTTGCCTAGCAATGAGTGAAAAGTCTCACTGATGTTACATTACAGGTTGACTTCTCTGGTGACTAATTGTGCTCCCCTTCCATCTGTCATCAGAAACCCCAACATCCACTCTTGCCTTAGGCTCCTCCCCTTTTCTACCTCCTCCATAATTCACTGTCCCCACCCCCCTCCAGGAACCCTTCTAAGCTCAGAGAGAGAAGAGGTGGGATGAGATGGCTGCATGACTTCATGGGCACCATCCATAGCACCAAGTACAGTTGGTGATTTCTGGATATTCAGAAAAAGGTGCAGGAACACACTAAAATAGTGCTCAGACAGACCCTGGAGCTGCATCCTCATAGTAGTGTGCAAACAGGGGACACCTGATAGACAAATTGGGGAGGAGTGGCTCCCACCAGTCCAAACAAGGCTATTTTCTCCCCATGCTGTGACCTGATTTCTGTTTGTTGGGAACTGCAAGGTGTTGAGGGCTATGTCAAGTACATTTTTTACCAACACGAACTGATGGTTTCCCTGAAAGGATTCAGAGGTCCAGGTGGGAACTCGATCCCATGTGTTGCATTTCTTCTCCTCCTTGCCCTCATGTTTCTCTTCTTCACTTTGTGGAAAAAGCCCTGGGTTGTGCAAAGGACTTGAATTTCCAGAGGTGGAATGTGTTAGCTGCATTTTTGTCACTGAGACAAAAATACCTGAAATAATAAACTCAAAAGGAGGAATGATTTATTTTGGCTTATGGTTTTACAGGTTTCAATCCATGGTCACTTGGCCCTATCATTTTGGGGCTATGACGAGTCAAAACATCATGGAAGGGAGTGTGTGGTAAGTAAGCAAAGCTGCTCACCTATGGCATCTGGGAAACAGAGAAAGAGAGGAGGTGGAGGGAAGAGCCCAGGTCTCAATGTACCCTTTTAGGGCCTACTTCCTCCATCTATGCCTCACCTCCTATAGGTTCCAACACCTCCCAATGCCATCATCAGCTGACATCTAGGCCTTTAGCACTTGACTTACCCTTACTCTGGTAAATCCTCTGAGAGGAAATGGATTTACAAAGTAACACACAGTCATTGGGAAACAAATGACATAATTGTGAAATAAAAAAAGCAAGCCATTCCCATAATGACCCAACCTGTAAGTTTACTCCTTCGGTGCATTCTTGTTAAACAGACTTGTGAATAACATTCCAGAACATTTTCTATGTACACATAAGCACAAAAGAATATATCCAGCAACATTTTTGAACAAAATAAATTTACATTATATTTATTGGTTTGTCACTTGATATTTTGCTCCATAATAAATCATGGGTATATTAGTTTCCTGTGGTTGCCATGGCAAAGTACAAAAACTGCTTAGCTTAAATAATTGAAATTTATTCTCTCACAGTTTTGTAGGATTGGAGTCAGAAATCAGTAGGTGTTAGAAGGGCTGTGTTCTCTCTAATGACTGTACTGGAGAATCCTTTCCTAACTCTTCTATTTTCTGGTGTTTGCCAACAATCTTTGGTATTCCTGTGCTTGTAGACCCATCATTCCTGTTGCCTGGCTGTCTTTCTTCTGTGAATCTTCTCAACATCTTCTCTCTGTACATATCTGCTTCTGCATCTAGATTTCCACTTTTTATGGGGATACCAGTCATATTGGGTTAGGGACCACCTTTACGACCTCATTTTAATTTGATTGCCTATACAAAGATCTTATTTCCAACTCAGACTACATTTGGAGAATCTAGGACATAGAGCTTCCACATAACCTTTAGGGACAATGCAATTCAACCCATAGTAATAGGCATCTCACTGACTCTTCTTCAGTTTCTTAGGAGCTACCTACTATCCCATAGTTTTGTTGTGTTATAATTTATCACCCCTCAAGTAATACACATTCAGTCTTCTTCAACTTTCTAATATGCCAAACAGTACTGCAATAAAAGTTCTTATTCCATAGCCCAAGTGTTTGTTTATTTTTGCATATTTATTTTTGTATTTTGTTTTAAATGGTGCTATGAACTGAATGTTAATATCTCCTAAAATTTGTATGATATAAAGAAGGGGAGCCTTTTAGGAAGAGGGCTCTTTACTCATAAATGGGATTGGTGTTCTTATGAAAAATAAAATTTGAAGGGAACACCCTAGTCCCTTCTGCCCTTCCATTAAGTGAGAACACAGTTTGTCCTTTCTACCATGTGAAGGCACAACAACCAGCCCACAGTTCTGAAACAGAGCACTGACCATCACTAGACACCATATCTGTGGGTGGGTGCCTTTATCTTGGAATTAGCCTCCAGAGTTGTAAGCAATAAGTATTAGCTGCTTACAAACTACCCAATCTAAGAAATTTTGTTGGAGAAGCCCAAACAGACTAAGAAAGATGGATTCCTAGAAGTAGAATTTATGGGTCAAAGGAATGGACCATCTTAAATTTTTATGGATTTTGTAAAATTGTGCTGCACAAAATTACATTCATTCTTATACCCACCAATAGTGTACAGCACTGCCCTTTCCCTATGTTACCTGTGTTAATGCTGTCTAATGCCAACCTTTTATAATTCTGCCAATGTCATGGATAAAAAGAAAATTTTATCATGTTTAAGCAGCATTTCTTGGATGTCTAGTAAAATTAAACATAATGTGTTTATAATCCATTTGATTTCTTTGTTCGGTGAATTTATCTTATACTTTGCTCATGATTCCCTGAGGTCACTTATTTATCCGACAAATATTTATAGAACACCCACAATGTGCCAATCAGAATGTTAGATTGCTTGAATTGCTTTTTCATCCTTACTGGGTTTATAAATCTTTAAAAGATATCTTCATATTGGGGAAATTAGTGCAATATATATAATATACTTAAACTCTTTCCTTGGGATTTCATTTTTTATTTTGTCTTTGGTATCTCTTGATTTATTAAAATTATAAAATTTAATCACTCCTATCAATTTTTGTTTATTCTGAATCTCTGTTTAGAAGGGTTTTCCAAGTCCAAGTTTTAAAAAAGTGTGCTCATCTCTTCTCCCAGTACTTTTTCAGCCATAGAATTTTTTCAATTGCATCTTTAATCTCCATAGAATTATCTATGTGTTTGAAACAAATTTCTTTTTCCAAAATGACCAGCTGATATTTAAATGCCACTTATTAATTATCCTATCCTTCCTCTTACTAATTAGCAATAAAGATGTGAGCTAACATTTTATTCTCTATTTTCTGACTTAGCCTACATTCCCTGAAAACAGAACCAAAGACAAAAGGTTCACTGCATTTGGAAATGTGAGCCCAAGTAACAGGAATTCAGAAGTGGGGCATGAGACCTGGCGGGCAATAAAGTCAAGACATGAATGTGCCTTCAAACTACCCATCCCAATGGGCACCGGGTGTCTAATGAGAAGCTGTGTATTTATTCTGGGATCATCGCCAAATACACTGGGAACATAAAACAGTGGCATTTATCTCCTGGTTTCCATTCTTCACTGGTCAAGAAATGTCCCAAGACATTAACTCCACTGCCATTCCAGATTGGGCTGACATGAGTACACAACATGCTCTCACCTGCATTGCACACGATGTCCCACACAGAAAACGGGACCAGAGGCAAGTGCTGTCTGTTTGCACCTGCACAAAGCTGGTCAAAGCTTTCAATGCATCTAGATGGTTGTTGCAGGAAGCACTTGACCAGCACTGTCTAGAGCACTTTCTGCAATGATAGAGACGATCTATATCTGTGCCGTCTAATGTAGCCACTAGTCATATATGGCTGTTGAGCTTCTAACGTGTAGTAAAGTGAAAAACTAAATTTTTAATTTTGGGTTAATTTTAGTGAATTTAAAATTAAGTGTATGTAGGTACATCTTATGAGGCAGCAAAGTCTACAATAAAAGCTAGATGAAAAGTAATTTGAATAGATGTATCCACGGAGCCAATACACCTTCTATGAAGTTCCTAGCAAGTGTAAAAATGTTGCACTTTCTATCTGGGCTAAGATCCTTATATATATTATCTTATTTAATCCTCCCAACAATCCTATATCATAGATACTGGTTTCTTGCTTTATAGATGGGGAAGTAAATCTCAGAAAATTTAAATAACCTTCCTAGGGTTGTGCAGCTAATAACTGGTGGGAACCAAGACTCAAGGCAGTTTAATTCCAGAAGGTATACTGTATGTCATCATACCACAAGGTCCCCTTGGTCATTAAACTCCCATAAGGCCATGTTTGATACTGAATATTTTATTTGTCTATTCATACTATGCTGTTTAAATATTAAAACTTTAAAGTATTCCTAGTAGATTCTTAATACTTTATCATGTGACATTTGAGATATTTTGAGCATTGATTGCTCTCCCATATCTAGATTAAATACAGTTAAGAAACACAGAAGCCAGGTAAGATTCTTTCGGATTCAAGTAATAAGGCAATTCAACTAAAAAATGATTTCTTGTTCCACATTGTAAGAAGTTCCGGAGGCAGGCTTTTCTAGAATTAGTTAATATACAGCTGTGCCGGGACTTCAGATTTCATTTTTTTTTTTTCCTTTTTCACCTCTCCAGAATAATGCTTTTGCCATTAGGTTTCTCTGCTCATGATCCAAAATAACCAACATCACCTGTGCACACATCCAAGACCAAAAAATGTGGCTTTGAGTAGGCAACTTGCAGAGTCTGCTATGATAGCAAAGGAATTGGAATTTTACTTATGGGGAAACCTGGAAACTTGTGTGATCCAGGTCCTTCACATTACAAACAAGATAGCCCAAGCCCAGTGAGGTCAGAGTGAGGATTAGACTCCAGGTTCCCTAATGACACCACACCTCTTTGTCCTGGACTGGAAAGAGAAAAGGCTGGAATAATTTATTACTAAGTTTTCCACACTATGGATGACAACCCTTGAACCACTTTTAAACCACTTCTCTAACAGACCTGCAAACAAGTTTTAAAAACTCCAGGATGACTGTTTTTCAGAGCATCTGGATGTTTCCTAAATAATTAGATTACATTTAATTCCTACAGACGTTCTTGAAGACTATTTAGGCATTTGATGGATATCGTAAGCTAAAACCTGAAAAGACAAGGGTAAAGTTTCTCGTGTATTTTCTAATTAAAACAGTAATGTGTATGGATTGCAGAAAATTAGATACCTTAAAAAAAATCAAAGAAACAAAAATTCATCAGCCAGTGCCTAACAGTCAGTGATAATCACCATTAGCATCATGGCATATGTCTTTGCATATTTTGTACTGCATAATTTCATGTGCTTTTTAAGATTACAAGTTACTATAGTTACTTCTTTTTTTTTTCTTGGTAGTACTGGGCTTCACACTTGCTAGGCAGGTACTCTTCCACATAAGCCACTCTTATTTGTGTTGGGTATTCTCGAGATAAGATCTCACTATTTGCCCAGGTTGGTTTTGAACCACTATCCTCCTGATCTCTGCCTCCTGAGTAGCTAGGATTGCAGGGGTGAGCCACCGGTGCCTGGCTCATAGTTTACTTTTTTTGCATCCTCCTTTGAAAAATTAAAGATAGGTAAGGACCATTTTCCAATATCAATAAATAGTTCATAATTTAATTTTTATTTTTTCCTTTTTTTATTATCACATTATTTTTGTGTTGGGGGTACATTGTGACATTTACAAAAGTTCTTACACTATATCATAGTTGAATTCACCCCTCCATCATTCTCCTTTATCCCCCCTCCCTCCCAGTTCCTGGAATAGTGTCAATAGATCTCAATTTTCCATTTTTATACATGAGTACATAATGTTCCCACCATATGCACCCTCTTACACCCTTTCCTTATATACTCCCCCTGCCACTGTTACCAACCCCTAGACCGGACCAATTTTACCTTCCTGTTCTCCATTTTTGGAAAAAGACATTTTCATTCATTTAAGATAATTTAAGGGGTTTAGGTAAACCACAACAAACCAAATCAACTCTATAATTCAATGTATACATTTATTATTGATATTTCAATGTTTTATTTTATTTGGCGGGACTGGGGTTTGAACTCAGGGTTTAACACTTGTAAAGTAGGCACTCTACTGCTTGAGCCACACCTCCAGTCCAGTTGCTCTGGTTATCTTGAAGATGGGGTCTTATGAACTATTTGCCTGGGCTGGCCTTGAACCAGGACCCTACCGATCTCATTCTCCTGAGCAGCTAAGATTACAGGCATGAACCACCAATGCCCAGCTTTTCAATATTTTAGACACACAGATTTATGCATTTCCAAAGATAGAAATATTTGCTCAAATGATAGGAATTTTCTTAAAGTCATTAACACATTTTGCCAAATCGCCCTCCACAAAGCATATCCCAATTTACACAGCTCATAGCTGTGTGTGAGAGTCCCTATTTACTTACACTGTAGCCCACACATGGAGTCCACTATGACTTTAGCCAAGAGCAGTCTTTGCAAAAGCCAAGCTTACCTTTGTGACTGCTATTTTATTTGTTTCCCTTTGTAGCTCCCATGAATTGTCTTGGCCAAGGTCATGTGAGGAGTTTCTGGCCTCTCTCCTGTGCTGACATTGATTCAAGCAAACACATTTGCCAAAAGGACAAGGCAAACGTGTACACTTGAGAGACCTGTTAGCAGTGAACCATGAGGAGGGTGTGAAGGGAAATAGCAGCCTTCACTGAAGTCCCCGACACTCTAAAGAAAGGGAATCCTTCTTCAGTTGCCTTCCCCTTTTCTTTCCTGCAGTGTTTCTCCCTCCTGGCCTCAGACCTCCCTGGCAGGAGTTGATATGCATTTCCTCTTGCTCTTGGACACACAAAGGTGAACCTAACAAATTAGCAGGAGAAACTATTCCAGACTATTCTGGATAAGCTTAGTATTAGTAGGGCATTTCATTTGCTACTAAATCAATGCAAACAACGGGGCGCTTTATTTCTTTTCACACAAGCTTTAATAATCCAACCCAGTCATAATGAATTCTGGGGCAGAATTAATGTAAAAGAGTAATGGTGATTAGGTAATTATCAAGTACAGAGAGTATTTAACCTTCCCAGTGACAAGACTGCCTAAGACTACCTGATATCACATATGCTTTCTGGAAATAATTAATAATTTTAAAATTATCTAATCTCCATTATTAATCAAGAAATAAGGATCCAGGAGCAGTGTCAATCAAAAGGAGTTCTTCCCCGTTTAATGTCTGCCAATGTGCTCCTTGTCTCTGCTGTCTTCATATCTGTCAGCCTCTTTGATTTTTATTTCAGGCTGCCTAGACGTAAGCTGTTACAAGTCTCTCAGAATATTTCAACAAGCTGAGACACATCACCCTCTAAAATTATCCACCCGGAGTGAAATGCCAGGAAGTAACCTTTGGCCTCTGCCTTTTTTAATTGCAACTCAAGACATTTTTAAGCCACAGGCTGTGACAGCACCATGCGCTGTTCCCCTTCACCCACCCTCACTCTACCTACTTCTGTCGGGTTGTTTACTCTGGAGATGGGGGGTGTGTGTGTGTGTGTGTGTGTGTGTGTGTGTGTACTGTACTATGCCCCTGATAAAAAGATGTCTCTATCTCTATTCATATAGTTTAATCACACAAGAAAGACAGCCATACATAGGCCTTATCAGCACATACATGCATGTACGTGTGTGCACCCATGTATACACACACACATGTAACAGAGTGGCAAAGTTTATTATGTTGTATGCTGCAAAGAGATTCAGAGCAGAGTAACTGGAAGGAACTTTATAGATCATCTTCTGCAAATCCCTTACAGAGGCTAACCTTGTGACATTGAGAAAAGAAGTGGCTTTTCCAAGGTCATACAACAAATTTAAAAGGAAAAAATAATGAAATAATTTCCTAGCCTCTCCTGATGCCAGCACTCTTTCCTTCAATGCAAAAGAGGCCAAGATAAGGGGAGTACAGGGAATATACTTTCCAAAATGTTTGCTTCTATGACTGCTCTTTCCTGCTTCATCTAGAAGCACATCCAGCTTCTGTCTTTGATTAGTTCACTCCACAAAACCTTCCCTGGTGCACACAGAGGTAAGTTAAGGCCCTGTCTGTAAGCATCATAATATTCTGTGCTGAATCCCACACTGAAGATTTCTAGCCCTTTCACATTAGTTAGTCCGTTCTGGTTTTGGTCTTGTTTTCCTCCCAAGATGCTAAGCTAAGCAGCATGGGCATTGCCCACACCTGTATCCCCAGCCTCTGGCTGTGTTCAATCAGATATCAGTAAACTATGCAAAACTCTCATGGATCCAGGAAGCCACCATACGGCAAGGGAGCCTGTGTTCAGTAGAGCACAAGTCAGGAAATTTACCAACAAATTGGGACAGGCAGACAAACAGAGAATAGGGAAGTCACCACCAAAAGATGTTCTGCAAGGCAAGCACGGCACAAGTTCAGACCAGCATATGTTTTCAAGAAGAACAAGGCCTTATCAGAGTGAAGTCTATTATGGGCCAGAGGACAAGAAAACAACTCCACTTGTATAGAAAAGCAGAAAGGGAGAGGGAGCACAGATTCTGATAGCAGCCTAAAATGGATTGCAGGCTGGATGCTTCTGAGTTTTAAGCTTTTTTTTCTGCAGAGTACTATTTTTAGGGAGGAGAAGCATCTAAATGTCTGCCTGTTGAATCAACTGAGCATCTGCTTACTACATGCCAGACTCCATCTGACTAATCTGGAGATTAAGATGGGGCTGGGGGAACAGGGGTGAGAGTTTGTGAAATATGCCAAGAGCCTAACCCAGTACTGGGCTCTCAGAAGACAAATGGTGGCTTGCACTTTTCTATGTGGGCCTGTCTTCTTCATTACGCTGCACCTGGGTCATTGATTCCTCACCGTGGTATCCTTTATTCTTTGAAAACATTTGCTGAAGATGGTTTTGATCTCCAGCCCTTGACTGATCACTTGACCATGTAGATTAGTGTCTCCCAAGCTTCTGTGATCATAATCATTCCAGCACTTCTTTCTAAATTACAGATTCCTGAGCAACCATTGTATATCAATAGACAACTCTAACAGAGGGGACTAAGAATATATATTTTTTCAAGCACCCTAAGCAATTCATACCTTCAGACAAGTTTGGGAAACAATGGTGGAGATTGCTAATAGTAACAACAACAATAATTTTTTAAAGATAAGAGTTCTTGTCTTCAAGGGAAAGGACATTTGTTAAGCTAACCATGGTTGACTCAAAGGCACTGACCTCATTTCCTAAGAGAACACATGTAAATCATTAGAGTTCTGTATTTAGCTCCATGGTATTCATTTGTATGACTTCTATGCAAAAATTTCTTGGAGGCCTTGTCTTGGAAATCCTCAAATAGGACTAAGGAGGGAGTTGCAGGGTAGTTAGTGGGGGTATAGGCCCAACTGGAGGATTCTGTAGAATCAGGCTCAGGAAATGAAAACAAGCTTTTATAACTGCCCCCCCATGACCACCATCAAAAAAAAGTTTCTTTAGATATTGAGAAATGTTTGCAGGCAGTTTGGAAAAATTAAAGTAAAAATCAGCCACAAATGAGGCCCTTAATATACATTATGGAGAAAAGAAAAAAATTGCCCTGATTTGGCCAGTAACACAGAACTTGGAGTAACTTGGCAAAGAGATTTCAGAAGTCACTGGACAATCAAAAACTTCTTTGACTATAAAATGTGCATTGCTACCATACTGGTTACCCAACGTCCTTCCCTCTTCTTCCTCTGTACCAGCATCTCTGCCTCCTTCGTCACTATTATCCCTTCCCTGGGGAACTCTGTCACTCTCCACCTGCTATGCTTGGCCTCCTTTCAAAGTTTCTGCCCTTCTTCTGGGGATTATTATCAGAGGCATTAGTGCCTGTACTGATGGTAGAGGTGCAAGGAAGTGATTTCTACATGGGCCAGAATAATCACAACCCTTGCTGGAAGGAAAAAAAGATCAGTCTGATTGACATGGGTAAATACAAAGACTAAGTGATGGAATGCATTTAGCACTTTTCAGCTAGTACATTTTAGTCTTGAAAATTATTAAATGTCAGGGATTTCATGCTCCAGAGTTTTTGTTTCAAATTCATTTGTTTGCTTATTTGTTTTATCTTGTAAAACAGTGGAATCTATTTTTCTAATAAAATGTTAAACAAAAGCTTAATATAACATGTATGCAAATAAAGCTACACTGGATGAGGGGAGGGGATCAGATTCCTGCTCCTTCCTGCCCCTGTCCCCTTCAGTGAGTGGCCTCTATTGCCCCTACAGATACTTAAGACCCAGGGAAAAAAATCTTGTTTGAAAATCATTGTAATGTTCCTCTAAGCTCTATCTTTTACAAATAAGGAAACTAAGGCTCAGAGAATGGAATCACCTATCTGAATTCTTACCAATGGCACCAGAACTGGAACAGAACTCAGGACCCTTGAATACCAGTTCATTGTTTTCATCTCTACAGGAAGGAGCCAGGCTTGGCCAAGGAGCCAAGGAAAATCCTCCATGGATTCTTACCACGCCACTTCAGTGAGGCAGGTGACAGAGAAGGAAGCAGATGCTTCTTTGGTGGCTGTTACTGCATGTTGCCCTACCCACTGCTTTCTTTGTAGGCACCCTCTCTCAAGTGGTGTCTTTGAGTTTCTGAATTGGATTAAGGTCAAAATATGTCGAGTTAACCCTTGCTAAGTCAGACAGCTATCCTGAGAGAAGACAGAATAGAATTTCAGCTCGAGTTCACCATCAATGTCTGCCTACTCCAGACCTTCCTGTCAAGGAGGCAAGTGTCCACATACTTATGTGCTTTCCTTTCTTTATTCCTGTGACTACCTCCCCCTCAATTCCCAATCCAGTTCACATCTCCACATTTGCATCTGTCATGCTCCCTCTCCATCAGATATTCTTAGCTTTGGTCCAGATTCCTTGCCCTGCCCTGGAGGACCTCTCCTTTCATTATTGGCCAATAAGATATTAATACATTAGTTGCCTGGAAGTGCACTCTTTAATGAGGGCCGTGGACATTCCTTTAGTGGAATTTGATAGTGACAACACATTGACTTTGGTAAGGTTAATGATCCAATGCTTTATTTCATTGAACAAGTTGAACAACACTTAACACATTGATCCACAATGTCCTACAATCTATCTTTGCTATTATTTTAATGGTGCCATGGCATCAATGCCCTTTAAGTAATTGACACAGTGAAAAGATAGACGTGGCCTTGTCATGTCAGATTAGAGCTATGCGGAATTGTGAAAGATGTTTGTCTTTTCTTTACTCTTTCTTTCCTCTCATTTTATGTTCTTCTGGTTTGATAGAGAGGCAGGAGTTTGTAGAGGCCAGGAAGGATAGTCTGGCTATATAGTAAAGAGATAGAATTGGGCATGTGGAGTCACATGACCATATTTTCTATGCCTTAATTTCCTAGAACATCAGGCTAGTATGGTCTTAGGCAACCTTCTCAACATCCTAATATCTCAGTGTTCTCATCTGAAAAAAATGGAGATATTTCATGAAATCTACTTGTCCCCACAAATGACAAATCTACTGCCTCATAAATGATTGGTCTTAGCTTCAAGATATGATGCTCTGTCCCTGGCTGCATGATGATGACAGAAGAAAGAGGAAAGAATGGGTTAAGATCTCACTGAAGCCCTGTCCATCAGAGCAAATAGATACAGACTGGGGACACTGTGGACCAGAGGCTAACTCTTGGGTGACAGCCAGGATGACTGAAAGAGTCTAAGGTATAGGCAAGGTCAGGGGGCTACTGAAAGGAACAATGAGGCCTTGACTGGATAGGCTTTACACATTAATAGAAAATAAAGGTGGTGCCAAATCAGCAGTCCCTACTTGGGAAAAAGTCCTTGAGACAGAATTCAGGGCTGAATTCTGGGCAGGTCTGTTGACCTGAAGATGGATCCTGGATGGGTGAAAACATTGAAAGAAGGATTCTGGTAGGTGAGAGGATGGGCTGTGGCTTGAGGACTGCCTATGGTCCAGAGTATCCTCAGCACAGAGATACGTCAACATGGTTCGGCAAGGAGCAAGTCTAGTGGTAACTGGGCAACTGAAATTGGGTAACTCTTAAGCCTACAATCTCAAAAGATGAAGAATTAAGTCTATTTGAAGTTCAACCTTGGTCAGAACTGGCTAAGAATTTGAGAGAAGATAAAGGTTGGGGAGAGCTCTAAGTCCTGAAGGAGGTTGACACATTGAACCTGGCTTTACTGCTGGCTTGCTTACTGACTTTGATAACTGAACAGTTCACTAAACAGCCCTTGGTTTCATTTCCTACTTCTGCCAAAGAAGGAGCAAAACTATTTCACAGGGGCATTGCAAAATTAGTTTAAACAGCATGTGTGGGGTACAGTAGAGCCTAGTTTGGGGAGGCATCAAGCTTTTGTTTGAAAGGAATGAAATGAGGCAAAAGAAAGAGACACAAAGTATGTCTAACATCATTCATTTAACAGACCTGCTATGTACCAGACACTAAACTTGGAGTTGAGAAAACAAAGATAAGACTATATGGGATCTCTGCCCCCAAAATGCCCACAATCTAAAAGAGGAGACAGACTGTATATTTTGATGTCAACTCTGACATATTTAGTCCCCAAGAAAGGGAAAAAAATTTCCAGTCTCCTAGAAGAAAAACTGTGGGGCCTCTATCTCTCTCTACCATCTCACTCATTCCCCTACAGCACATTTCTATTTCTGCCTGTGGCTGGAGGAGTGAGTTTGACATGGGAAGAAATTATTAGGGAGTCATACTTGGCTGCAGAACTAAGCCATATTCTATAATAAATTTTACCAGTAAAGCTTATATTTGTATTTCCATCAGTTTGACAACTGTATCTTATTTCTCAATTGATTCTGAATTCAATAGGGGAAGAAAGGGGGTGTTATTTATTGGTTTCCACAAAATCCAATATGATACAGATTATTGTACAGCAGAATTATGTGCAAAAAATAGAAATAGTGTGCATCATGGAGTGATTTATTCTATAGGGGGGCGTCCAGAAAAGATTTACAGAAGCATGCAATGGACTTTTAAAAGAAGAATAACTTGGAAAAGGAACAAAAGGACAGCATGTAGAGAGGGTTGAAGGTAAGAAAGAATATGTGTTAAGAAATTTCAGGAAGAAAGGACAAAATTTTGTGTAAGAGATTATCACTTTGTCAACATTGCACCAAAGAACCCCTATCTCCCAAGGCAGCATTTCTCAGATTTCTCTCCATTAGAATTGCCAATGTCTTAGTAAACCTAAGGTACCAGCCTCTTCAGAGCTGGCCCTGGACAAACTTGTAGGACACTCAGGTATAGTTTTAGGACCTATTTCACCTCCATGACCCCAAGTCTTCAGTTTACTATGCTCTTATCAGTATAACTTTTGGGGAACTCCATTACCCAAGGAATGGAATTACATCTTCTCCAAGCTGTCTTCCTGCCTGACACTTCATGATGCACTCATCCTTTCACACTCCATTTTGCAATCAATTCTTTCCTACCTTTCTAACAGATCTTTCTGGAAGAGTTACCAATGTTGCAGGTCTAACCTTGTCAATACTTGGGCACCTATCCCTGCACAGCATCACCTGGCTCTTAGTTCTTCACCTCTTTATTACCCACATGCAAGTGAATGGTCCATTTTGTAAACAAACTAAAAAGGAATTGGCTGAGCCAGAGTTTGGTTTTGAAATCAAACACAGTTGCTGACACTCTTCTCTCTTAAGACTATTGCCCGATAGTCATACCTACAGACCCCTCAGAAAGACTAATGCCAAGACTGGCTGAAAGTAAGGTAAGTGTGGATATTTTTATTCCTCCAGGATGGGTTCTCAACCCTGGCTCTACTGACATGTGGAACTGGGTGTTTCTTTTGTGGGAGCTGTTCTGTACCTCATAGATTATGTAAAACCATCTCTGATCTTTACTCTGTAGAACTTCTTAGCCTCTTTCCTCAGTGTGACAACCAAAAATGTCTTCAGGCATGGCCTGATGTCCACTGGGCATCAAATTTAAGAACCAGTCCTTTAGGTTTCAAGTCCCTCTACTTAAGGTGAATGAATTGAGTAAGCACACATGCAATGTCCTCAAAGAGAGGCTAAAGAATATACTTCTTTTGACACTATTCATGCCTTTATTCATTCAGTTAATGGAGTTCTTCCTGGGTGTTTGCTACATTTCTTGGTGATTTGAATTCTCATTTCTCCATCCCTTATTCTATCCATTTTAAGCCTAGTAATGCCAGCCTTCCCCGTCTCCTCAGCTCTTTCTTACAACATTGTCACAGCAGCCTCTCCACAGTTACTCAATCTCCTAAGGCTTGTTCCTTCACATTTTGTCCCCTCCCACCTGCTGCTCACCACAGGAAACTGTACATAGCTGTGAAAATGACACAGGACAGAAGTTATGGCTTTGAATTCTAGTTCTGGTTGTGCCACTTCCTCGCTGTGTGACTTTAGGAAAATGTGTGCCTCTCTGTGTCACATCCTCACCTGTAAAATGGGAATGCTGATGGCACATCTCTGCCACCCTGCCCTCATTGTGTTGAGGGAAAAATAAGAGAATGACAGAGGAAATGATGTGAAATCTAGGAAGCACTGTACAAAAGAGAAAAATGGCTGTTCTCGTGGTCATTATCTGTAAAACAAAAGGCTCAGAAAGGAAAAAAAGTATTAGCACAATCTGCTCATCCAGCAGAGAAAGCCAGCTGAGGGATCAAAACAATGCCCACCTAGATTAGGCACAGGATAAGGAATTGGAAGAGAAAGACACAGTCTCTTGGCTATTGTGGGGTGACTAAACTCACTTCCTCCTGGAGCGTGAGCCTAAAGAGAAGAAACTCCCAGTGTAGCTGTGAGAAAGGGCTCTATGGATCCCTTAGGCAGCTCAGTGAAGCATCAGTTGTTCCCAAGTACAACTGCAAAAATGTGCAGTTCTTGCTTGTCTAATATGTGCAAGGTCCCAAGTTCGATCTCTGGCACTGCAATATATATTTCTTCTATGTTCCTGCCACTGTGTTGAGTGGCTCTTGGGGATGTTTTCCTAAGCTGTACCTGAGGTCTTATCTATGCCACCCCAATGTCCCAAAGGAATGTCTTTATCTTCCTCAAGGAAGCACCCCCCTGAACCTTTAAAAACATATTGGAACATGAAACAGGGTAGTCACCATGTAAACTGGGAAGCATGTGTCATGAAACCTATTTTTTAAGTGATGGTAATAACAAGCATGAATATTACCCTTAGTATATGTCAGATACTACCCTAAACATATTAAACTCATCTATTCATTCATTAACAGAAACTAAATGTGATGATAAATATGATCAACATTGCATAGAGAGGGCTGGTTCCTATAATCAACCATTTCCGTAGTTCTCTATGTTTGGATTTTCAATGGAAGGGAAAAAAATGTCTGAAATTAAGCAAGAGTCCAGGTAGTATTCAGTAAAGGCACAGTCATCAATGATAATGAGAATCATAGTATATAAGTGAGAGAGAGGACAGGTGATGTGGTTGAGGTTGGGAAGTGCACCCTGGGGGTTCAGTGGACATCATGGGCAGAACTAATCAGCAGCCATGAAGGAAGGGTGAGTGGATCCGACACTTTTCAAGAAGTTGCAGAAGATGCTAGTTTACAATGCACCACAGGGATTTCCCTTTTTCCACTCAAGTTAAAACTTTAGGGGACTGAATCTTCCCATGATTCTTTGAGAGAGAAGAGAATAATTAAACAATTTGATGTATGCTTCTGTGCAAAGTAGCCTGACCTACTCATAGAACTTTCCAGGTGCTGTAAAGAAACATTTTCTTCGGCACTGAAGGAAAATGCCCTACCTCCCAACAAGAGCAATGGTGGTATTCCAGTGACATTTAACTTTATGTTCCCCTAGCCCCAACAAAAAAAAAAAAGGTACCCAGAGAGTCCACTTTCATCAAATATTGGCAAACACAAGTCATTTTGATACCTGGAAGTTGTGATTTTTTATTTTGCTCCTTTCCTACCAAGCACACATTTCATTTTTACTAAGATGAAGAGGGAAGGAGAGACAGTCTTTACTGTGTGCTGGATGTAGGCTGTGGGAGCCAGGGTTGTCAGTAAGCTGTGGTTTAAATCTGAAAGAAGGTCCCCATTTGTTGTGAATGTGGTCATTGGTTCAATCTTTTAGCACTCTACTTGCGTCTGGCTTGTGTAGTCCAAGGGAACATCTTTATCAGCTGAAGATTCCTTTTTTTCACTTTATATATCATTCAATTTAATACTTAGAGCAACCCTGAATTGGCAGATATTATTATTGTGGTTCTGTTAAAATGAGGCTGTAGGTAAGCCAACATTTCCAAGTTCACCCGAGATCAGGAAGTAACAGAGGGGAATCCTAGCAAACATGATCTTTAGAGTTCTCAAACTCCAAGACCCCGATATTCACACTTGGCTACTCTGTTCTCTTCTTGACTACTGGTTTGGTGACTACTTTGAAGGTCTATTCTGCCTCATCTAACTACCATTGTGAACCTCCTGTCAGTGGCTGCGTTTTGAGGCATCAACAGTCTTATAACCATATCTCCTTGCAGTCTTTCTTTCATATTTTGACACTACACCATCAAGATGGTACCCCTGACGCCTGGTGCAACTGTTTGGCACACCAAAATCACCCAAGAGCCTCAAAAAGGGCTCAGGAGTGACACAAAACCTCCTGATATCAGACATGGAGTCTGTCCTTTTCTCACCTTCTCTTCCTTCTAAGGATTTCTGTTGATTATGCAACATCTGCTTCCTTCTGCGATGCGTATGCTTCTGTCTCTAACTATGAATGCCTGTCGAGTAGCCCATACAGAGAGCTGCATACAAATACACAGCTGAAAGTTGTCTTTAAAAGCCCTCCATAAATCAGATCTCCCAGCTCAGCTAGCAGAACTCTGGGAAGTGGCAGACAGCAGCACAGGCACACAGAAAATGCCAGACCTCCCCAGTCGTCTGATGGCTCACAATCTCTCCATTCCTCTGGGTACAGGCAGCAAGCAGGCAACCAACAAGGAGAAACTTGCCCTCTTTCACTAGATGGATCAGCAGCTTGCCTGAAAGTGGAAGAAAAAGAGAATCTGGGGTGCTAAAATGAACCTACAAATCTCAGAGACAATTAGACAATGTTCTGTCTCAGTAAAGCGCCATGTCACTTTGTCTGTAGGTCCTTCATATTCCACTGCCATTCTGCCTCTGGATATAGTAATCACTGTTCTCACTTTAGTAGGCTAGGCTAAGAGGTTCTTGTAGACACAGGTTCTTTCTCACACATCTTAGTGTCTTACGAATACTCAGCAATACAAAGTAGTGGTAGAGTTGATTTGAGATGGATGATTTTATCTGTGTTGGTAGCCTTAAGAAAATGCAAAACAAAATATATAACAAAGAAATAATTGTTAAAGACAAGAACCCAAGAAGCCTAGCGTGAGAAAAGAAACAGCATGGGGGATGGGGGTGTAGCTCAGTGGTACAGACTTACTTAATATGTGATGAGAGACAGACTAAATACGTCAGCTCTTCTTGAAACAGAGAGACCATCTTTCCCTAATGAATAATTTTTGGGAGAGGAATGGGCAACCCTGAGAACAGTCAGTGCTGTATCCCAAAGGCCTATCCAGGCCAGAGTAAGAGACTACTGCCTATAATTTCAGCGTCTGGAGCCAGGGAGCAATTAGAGAAAACAGCTCTTGCTGCAAGCCAGGAACTTTAAATGGATTATCTTTGTTTTTACAGTTTTATTGAGGTATAATTGACATATAATCAACCACACATATTTAAAGTACACAATTTGATAAAGCTTGACATATGTATACATCCATAAAATTATCATCGCAATCAAGAAAGTGAGTGTATCCTTACCCCCCAAAATTCCTTGTGCCCTCCCTTCCATACCTCCCACCTGCCTTTCTGGGCATCCACTGATCTGTCTTCTGTTCCTATAGACTTGTTTGCATTTTTAACATTTAAAAATAAATGGAATCATACCATATGTACTCAAATAGTTCATTCCATTATATTGCAAATGGTATATATCACAGTTTGTTTATCTATTCACCTGTTGATGGGCATCTGGATTCTTGCCAGTTTTGCACTAATGCAAATAAAACTGCTATGAATACCTGTGTACAAGTCTTTATATGGACATGTGTTTTCTTTTCATTTCTGTTGGGTAAATACCCAGGAATGGAATGGCTGGATCATATGGTAGAGATATGTTGAATGTTTAAGAAACTGCCAACCATTTTGTAAAACATTTCTACCATGTTACATCAGCACCAATGGCTTAGAAGCATTGGGGTTTCAACACATCCTTGCCAACTCAATCTTTTTTCTTTCCTTTTTTTTTTTAGCAATTCATACAGGTAGTGGCATATCATTTTAGTTTTAATTTGTACTTTCCAAATAACTAATGATTAACCCCTCTTATTCAAGATGTGTTCTCCTTTTTATATTGTTGGATTGGATTTGATGATATATTTTAATTTGGCACCTATGTTCACAGGTGATATTGGTCTGTAGTTTACTTGTAATGCCTATCTGGTTTTGGTATCAGGAGATGCCAGCGTCAAAGAAGGACCTGAGAATTATTTCTTCCTCACCAATTTTCCGGAATTTACTCAAGAACTGATTATCTTTTCGTGTGCTTATTTGCCATTTGCTATCTTCATTGGTGAGTGTTCAAATCTTTTACCCATTTTTAATTAGGTTATATTTCCATATTTTGAAATTTTTGAAAAATCACCTCAATAGAAAATTAGTTTGCATACACCTCAATGAGTTTTTGGCAAGTTTATTCAACCCAAAAAATACCAGAATAATCAAGATACTGAAGGTATCCATCACTCAAAAAATAGTTCTGCCACCTTCTTGAGGGCTCAGCCTTGTGTGTGTGTGTGTGTGTGTGTGTGTGTGTGTGTGTGGTAACAGCTTTATGGAGATATAATTCACATATAAAAAATACCTGCTTAAGATGTTCAAGTACGTGATTTTTAGAATATTCACAGATTTTATGCCCATTAATATGATAGTTTTAGAATATTTCATCAACTCAAGTATTAGCAGTCACTCCCTGTTTCCCATCCCCCACCTACTAAGCATTACATAACCACTAATCTACTTTCTGCCTCTGGAACTTTGTTTATTTCAGATATTTCACACAAATGTAATCCTTCAATAAGTAGCCACTTATGCCTGGCTTCTTGCATGTAGCATCGCGTTTCCAAAGTTGTAACTCCTTAAGAGTATTGATTCGCACTTTCCTGATGATATTGAGCATCTTTGTTTTATATGCTTATTGGTCATTTTTATGTCTCCTTTGAAAAAATACCCATTCAGGTCCTTTGTCTATTTTTAAATTCTGTTGTCTTTTATTATTGAATTGCACATGTTCTTTATATATTCTAAGTAGAAGTTTCTTATCAAATGTGCGATACGTAAAAATTTTGATAGTGACTTTATTTGAAGCACAATAGTTTTAAATGCACACAAAAGCTGTCATTTTGAAACAAAAAATTTGGAATCCTCTGAAGCACAAGTTTTAACTTTGTTGATATCTGCTTTGCAAATATTTTCTCCCAATCCAATCTGTCTTTTCTTTCTCTTGACAGTGTCTTTTGAAAAGCCATTTTCAATCTGTACATTTAACAATGTTAAAGATTATACTTTTAGTATTTTATCTCAGTAATTTCTAAACCCAATCACATATGTTTTATCTGATATTTTCTTCTAGAAGTTTATGTACTTAAGTCTATGATCCATTAGAGCTAATTTTTCAAAATAGTGAGAAGTATAGATTGAACCTTGGTTTTGTTTTGTTTTATTGGCATTCAATTCTCAGCACCATTTATGGAGTAAAAAACCTATACTTCCTTCACTGAATTGCTTCTGTACCTTTGGCAAAAATCTGTTGTCAATATATGTGAGTCCCTGAACTCTGTTATATTTGTCTATCTTAATACCAATACCATACTATCTCAATTGTTGTATCTTTATTTTTTTTTTCTGTGGTACTGGGGCTTGAACTCAGGGTATATACCTTCAGCCACTCTGCCAGCCCTTTTTTGTGATGGGTTTTTTCAAGATAGAGTCTCACAGAACTATTTGCACAGGCTGGCTTCAAACCACAATTTTCCTGATCTCTGCCTCATGAGTAGCTAAGATTACAGGTGTGAGCCACTGGCACCTGGACTTTATTTGTTTTAAAATCAGAGTTGTGCTTGTCTTCCAACTTTATTCTTAAATTTGTTTGGGCTTTTCTAGATACTTTTCATTTCTAGTAAATTTTAGCATCAGTTTGTCAATTTCTTCAAGAAAACCTGCTAGGATTTGGATTGGAGAGTGTTGCATTAATTTCATAAACCAATTTGGAAACATTTACCATCTACCAATGTGAGTCTTCCGATGTGTGATATTTCTATTTTTCTAAGCCTTCTTTAATGTTTCTGAACACTATTTTATAATTTTCAGGGCATGGATTTTTAACATCTTTTGTCACACTTGTCACTCTGTCACATTTTATGCTATTACAAATGGTATGTTATTTAATTTCAATTTCCATTTATTCATTTCTAATATATAAAATACAACTGATTTTGTGTGTTGATTTTGTATTGCACAATCTTGCTGAACTCACTGATTAGTTGTAGTAGCTTTTTTTGTAGATTTCATCCAGTTTTCTGTTATCAATGGTTCTCAATCGGGAGTAGATTTTACTCCCATGGGGAGACATGTGACTATACTTGAAGACATTTTTGGTTGTTACCTCTTGCAGGGAGGAAGGCTGATGCTGCTGTTACCTAGTGGGCAAAAGCCAGAGATGCTAGTAAACATCCTACCACATACAAGACAGCTACCAAAAGGAAGAATTATTGGCTTGGTTGCCTTATTTTTCTATTTTCTCAACATGAAAATGAGATCATTGATTTGATACTGCCGTTTCTTAACATAAATGTTTAGTACCACAATTTCCCCCATTAAATACTGCTATAGCAGCATCTCACAAATTCTATTGCGTTTTAATTTTATTCCATTCAAATTCTTGAAACTTTTTAAACTGAAACTTGTTCTATGGTAGAGAGCATGAACTATCTTCACTATGGTACCATCTGGCAATCTGTAATAGAAAGATTCCCCCACCCACAAAGCAATGATTCAAGGGCGGGCTTCCATTTCTGAGAAAAACCTAGTAGTGTTCCATGGCACTTGAAAAGAATATTTATTCTGCTGTTACTGGATGGAGTTGTTCTATAGTTGTAATCGGAGCAAGTTGGTTACTGCTCAAGTCTAGCATATCCTTGCTGATTTTCTGTCTGGAATATGTGGCTTTCTAGTTTTCATCATTTTGGGAAAAATAATCTGTTCATTATACCTCCAAATATTTTTTCTGACTCCCCTAAATCTCTTTCTTCAGGAACTCTGATCCTATGTATATTAGACTGCTTGAAAATGTCCCACAGTTTTATTTTTAAATTCTTTTTCCTGTATGTTTCACCTGAGCGTGAACTGACAGTATTGCTTTGTCTTAAAGTTTATTACTCTTCTGCAATGTCTACTCAGCCATCAATCCCATCTATCTTTCATATGAGATGTTGGTTGGTTGTTTTTTATAGCTAGAAGTCAGTTTGGATATTTTGTCTCTGTTTGACTTTCTGAACATATGAGTACAGTTATAAGAGCTGTTTAATGTTCTTGTCTATTTCTAATATCCATGTTGCTTCTTTATCAATTTTCAGATGATTGTTTCCCTCAATATGGGTCATATTTCCCAATTCTTTGAATACCTAGTAATCACTGACTGAATTCTAAACATTGTCAATTTTACCTTTTGGGGTATTGGATATTTTTGTACTCCCAGAACTATTCTTAATCTTTATTCCTGGACATTGCCAAATTGCCTGATCCTTTTGCATCTTCCTTTTAAATCTGTTAGGTGGGATCACAACGGGGTCCAGAACATGGCTAAACATTTTCTACCACTGAGGCCAAATCTTCCTGAGTATGCGTCCTCATTAATTAGTAGTTTTTCTAGTCTAGGAGGACAGGATAAGAACAAACAGCTTCAGAACTCAGTAAGGAAGTAAGCAAATAGGGATTTACCTAGTGGTCCCATCCACTGATATTAATAGAAACAAGCTCCCAGCCATGTGACTGCCATTCAAGGGCAGACTTCCCATCCTTGAGAAAACTTGGTAAGATTCTAAGTCTCAAGAGAAGTTTAGATAAGGATCAAAAAGAGTTCTTATTTTCCAAAATGGTCCACAGAATTGTGACTTGAACATTTCTCAAAACAAGAATGTCATTGGTAAGGGGGTGGTGGATGGAAGGGGAAAATGAAATCTAAGGATGAGAACTGGGCTTCATGTCCTCAGCCAAAATACCAGGGACAATGACTCCATGCTAAGCCCACAATGTGATGGCCTAGATTGGCTTAAGATTCACATCTCAGAACCTGCGAAGATGTGGGATCCAGATTTATGACACCTAGAGGTGACTAAAAAGACAGAGATAACAGACCAGCTGTGGAAAAGTAGAAATGATTACTCAACCCAGATCCTTGCCTTGATCACTTTATAAACCTTAGGGAAATGTTTGCATTAGTTACAGAACTTGGGTGGGGGGCTCTGGTAAATACAGTCAATGACACACAGGAAGAAAATCCTGGCATTGAGAATGGCACAGTCCACGAGGCTGTGAAAACAAGTTCATACCCACTAAACTATGAGTATTTGAGGAGATAGTTTTTGGTATAGAAGACATGCACAACTGAAAAAAGGCTAAAAAGTCTGGGTCACTGTCAGAGTTTTCTGACTCTTTAAGGACAAAAGGAGCCTTAGGAACCAGCATTGAAGATCACAAGTGAGGTCACTTCCCAGGCCATATTCTTTCCAAGAAGTGGTGCAAAGGCATAGATCACAGACCAACCCCAGTGGAGGTCAGTAGGAATTATAAAACATGGAACATGTGCTCTGTACTTCCAGAATACGAACGTCAGGAGGAGTTTTTGTAGGTTTGAGAGTGTTAGACAAAAGTTAGTTGCATTTCTCAAGGTCATTTCATGACTGTATCATCCTCAACTTTTATGTTTCAGCTCAGATGTCTTCTTCTGCCAGGACTTTCCACACTATCTATTCCGAAGTGTCTTCTCATTGCTGTATTTAATGTGACAGTAAGGAGCATGAATGCTAAAGCCAAATTATCTAAATTTAAATCCATATTCTTTCATAAATTTGCTCTGCAAATCAAAGCAATTTTTTGTTTTTCTCCACTTCCTACAGATTAAATGGTTAAAATAGCACCTATATTTAGGGATGTTGTGAAGATTAACTGCCTTAGAATCAGTTTGAACCTATGAAATTGCCATTTGGGGGAGTCAAGAATCGTAAGTTATCAATAGCTTCATAAGGATTAGCCTGCAATATATATAAGGTCGAGAAGAGGGCTAGTAAGTTCTAAATAGGGGTATTTGACATAATTCAATCTTTAATCATTTTATCTATTAATTCATTGCTTACATTCTTTTTAAAAATGTAAGCCCCTAAATGGACATCAACCACCTTTTTTGCCACTCTGTGCAGAATCACTGGTATGGTCCCAGGGCATAATCATTGTTTAATAAATATTTATATAAAAAATGAGTGATATATTTGCCCTCAGCCCTGTAATGACGGATAGGCACAAAATTCTAGTGGGAGTCATACACCTGTGATTAACAACTACCCCCTCCATTCTTAACTGATATGTCCCTATGGAGAAGTAAGGACAAAAACAAGCCTGTAGAATTCTGATATGAAACTTCACACTCACAGCTCTTGTGAGCATGAGAAGGGCTGAAAGAGCTGACTGGTGTGTTGTCTGTGACCTCAAGCACAGTCATGTGCTACTGGGTTGAAAGCAACAATCCTTACTTTCCCAAAGGAAGCAGAATTGCAAAATGAATGAAAGAAATGAACCCTCTTGTCTGTGTGTTTGTTTGATGATTTGGGTTTGTATATTTCATTGCCATAATGACAGGGCCGAGCTAGGTTTTGGAGCCAAGTTCCCCTCTCTGTCTCATTGCCTGGGAGCCCGCCTGGTGGGACAGTTAGTGAGCAGAACCACAGTGGGTACAAATGCCTCTTGTTAAACCCGTGACTCAGAATCAAAAGGCTAACTTTTTTTTTTTAACGTTTAAATGGCCTTATTTCAGGCTACCCTGTGCCAGCAGGTAGCTTGACATTTTAGTAGTGTTTTCTTTGACTGCTTCCTTAAGAACTGGCCACAGAACTTGCCAAGTGTTGAGCTCCTGGACCCTGGGCAAAGGCTTCCACTGTAGAAATGAACTCACCCTCCAAGGGCAAGAAGGCTTCCTTCCTAGCTTTGAAGAGTAGGGTTAAATACACACACACACACACACACACACATACACACACATGCATGCACATACAAAAATAAATAAATAAAAACACTGTTTTGTCTATCCATAGATGCTTCCTGGAGGCAAGATGTGGGGTGGGCTGGTCCCTTTATGGAAGGCTTTGTGGTGTCATTATCCTAACATCTGTACTGAGTCCCAGTAGCCCCATAGCCATGTGTCTCAGCCACAACACAGAGGCCCACAAAAGCAGTTAAGCCAAGTCAGGCTGTGTGTGTCCATTAGACCTTGTAAGGATTATTGTGAGAATTTTACTCCTGTCTCCCCGTGGGCTCTATGTCTCTGTTTCCTGATATGTTTTCTCTTTTCTTATTAGAGTGTTAATTCCCATACTTTTCCTTTCTCCTTTGGGGACTTTAGAGTTTCTCCTCCTTTGCTCCTCCTTTGTCACTTCAACATCTGGACCCAGAAGCCCAGCAGAGGCCCAGGTTTAATTTTTGTCTAGAAACTTCTTCCCCTGCACTGAGCCATCCAGTCCACCTAAGAATTGATTCCTTTCCTAAACACCGTCCTTTATGGAATCTCAGTTCTTTTCTTCTGCTGGCTTCCTATGACTGGAAAGTCTCCCTTATTTATTTATTTATTTATTTTTAATTTTTTATTATTCATATGTGCATACAGTGCTTGGGTCATTTCTCCCACCTGCCCCCACCCCCTCCCTTACCACCCATTCCACCCTCTCCTTCTCCCCCCCAACCCCTCGATACCCGGCAGAAACTATTTTGTCCTTATCTCTAATTTTGTTGGAGAGTATAAGCAATAATAGGAAGGAACAAGGGTTTTTGCTGGTTGAGATAAGGATAGCTATACAGGGAGTTGACTCACATTAATTTCCTGTGCGTGGGTGTTACCTTCTAGGTTAATTCTTTTTGATCTAACCTTTTCTCTAGTTCCTGGTCCCCTTTTCCTATTGGCCTCAGTTGCTTTTAAGGTATCTGCTTTAGTTTCTCTGAATTGAGGGCAATGAATGCTAGCTAATTTTTTAGGTGTCTTACCTATCCTCACACCTCCCTTGTGTGCTCTCGCTTTTATCATGTGATCAAAGTTCAATCCCCTTGTTGTGTTTGCCCTTGATCTAATGTCCTTATAGGAGGGAGAACATACGATTTTTGGTCTTTTGGGCCAGGCTAACCTCACTCAGAATGATGTTCTCCAATTCCATCCATTTACAAGTGAATGATAACATTTCATTCTTCTTCATGGCTGCATAAAATTCCATTGTGTATACATACCACATTTTCTTGATCCATTTGTCAGTTGTGGGGCATCTTGGCTGTTTCCATAACTTGGCTATTGTGAATAGTGCCGCAATAAACATGGGTGTGCAGGTGCCTCTGGAGTAACCTGTGTCACAGTCTTTTGGGTATATCCCCAAGAGTGGTATTGCTGAATCAAATGGTAGATCAATGTTTAGCTTTTTAAGTAGCCTCCAAATTTTTTTCCAGAGGTGTAGTACTAGTTTACATTCCCACCAACAGTGTAAGAGGGTTCCTTTTTCCCCACACCCTCGCCAAAACCTGTTATTGGTGGTGTTGCTGATGATGGCTATTCTAACAGGGGTGAGGTGGAATCTTAGTGTGGTTTTAATTTGCATTTCCTTTATTGCTAGAGATGGTGAGCATTTTTTCATGTGTTTTTTGGCCATTTGAATTTCTTCTTTTGAGAAAGTTCTATTTAGTTCACTTGCCCATTTCTTTATTGGTTCATTGGTTTTGGGAGAATTTAGTTTTTTAAGGTCCCTATATATTCTGGTTATCAGTCCTTTGTCTGATGTGTAGCTGGCAAATATTTTCTACCACTCTGTGGGTGTTCTCTTCAGTTAGAGACCATTTCTTTTGATGAACAGAAGCTTTTTAGCTTTATGAGGTCCCATTTATCTATGCTATCTCTTAGTTGCTGTGCTGCTGGGGTTTCGTTGAGAAAGTTCTCACCTATACATATTAACTCCAGAGTATTTCCTACTCTTTCCTGTATCAACTTTAGAGTTTGTGGTCTGATATTAAGATCCTTGATCCATTTTGAGTTAATATTGGTATAGGGTGATATACATGGATCTAGTTTCAGTTTTTTGCAGACTGCTAACCAGTTTTCCCAGCAGTTTTTGTTGAAGAGGCTGCTATTTCTCCATCGTATATTTTTAGCTCCTTTGTCAAAGACAAGTTGGTTATAGTTGTGTGGCTTCATATCTGGGTCCTCTATTCTGTTCCACTGGTCTTCATGTCTGTTTTTGTGCCAGTACCATGCTGTTTTTATTGTTATTGCTTTGTAATATAGTTTGAAGTCAGGTATTGTGATACCTCCAGCATTGTTCTTTTGACTGAATATTGCCTTGGCTATTCGTGGCCTCTTGTGTTTCCATATAAATTTCACAGTAGATTTTCAATCTCTTTAATGAATGTCATTGGACTTTTGATGGGAATTGCATTGAACATGTAGATTACTTTTGGGAGTATAGACATTTTTACTATGTTGATTCTACCAATCCATGAGTATGGGAGATCTCTCCACTTTCTATAGTCTTCCTCAATCTCTTTCTTCAGAAGTGTATAGTTTTCCTTGTAGAGGTCTTTCACATCTTTTGATAGGTTTACACCTAGGTATTTGATTTCTTTTTGAGGCTATTGTAAATGGAATTGTTTTCATACATTCTTTTTCAGTTTGCTCATTGTTAGTGTATAGAAATGCTAATGATTTTTCTATGTTGATTTTATATCCTGCTACTTGCTGTAGCTATTGATGGTGTCTAGGAGCTTCTGAGTAGAGTTTTTTGGGTCTTTAAGGTATAGGATCATGTTGTCTGCAAATAGGGATATTTTGACAGTTTCTTTACCTATTTGAATTCCTTTTATTCCTTCTTCTTGCCTAATTGCTCTGGCTAGGAATTCCAGTACTATGTTGAATAGGAGTGGAGATAGTGGGCATCCTTGTCTAGTTCCTGATTTTAGAGGGAATGGTTTCAGTTTTTCTGAAACAGCATTAAGTATAATGCTGGCTATAGGTTTGTCATACATAGCTTTTATAATGTTGAGGTACTTTCCTTCTAGTCCTAGTTTCTTTAGAGCTTTTATCATGAAATGGTGTTGGATCTTATCAAGGGCTTTTTCTGCATCTATTGAGATGATCAAGTGGTTTTTGTCTTTGCTTCTGTTAATGTGGTTTATTACGTTTATTAATTTTCGTATGTTGAACCACCCCTGCATCCCTGGGATGAAGCCTACTTGGTCGTGGTGAATAATCTTTTTGATGTGTTGCTGAATTCGGTTTGCCATTATTTTGTTGAGGATTTTTGCATCAATGTTCATTAAGGAGATTGGCCTATAGTTCTCCTTTTTGGAGGTGTCTTTGCCTGGTTTTGGGATAAGTGTAATACTGGCTTCATAAAATGTGTTGGGCAGTTTTCCTTCCCTTTCTATTTCGTGGAACAGTTTAAGGAGGGTTGGTATCAGTTCTTCTTTAAAGGTCTGATAGAATTCAGCAGAGAACCCACCAGGTCCTGGACTTTTCTTTTTGGGAGACTCTTGTTTGCTGCTTCAATTTCATTTTGTGTTATAGATCTATTCAGGTGATTAATTTCCTCTTGCTTCAGTTTTGGATGATCATATGTATCTAGAAATCTGTCCATTTCTTTAAGATTTTCAAATTTATTTGAAAATAGGTTCTCGAGGTAGTCTCTGATGATTTCCTGGACTTCCATGGTGTTTATTGTTATCTCTCCTTTTGCATTCCTGATTCTACTAATTTGGGTTTTTTCTCACCTCATTTTAGTCAGGTTTGCCAGGGGTCTGTCAATCTTGTTTATTTTTTCAAAGAACTAAGTTTTTGTTTCATTAATTCTTTGTATTTTTTTTTTGGTTTCTATTTTGTTGATTTCAGCTCTTATTTTTATTATTTCTCTCCTTCTATTTATTTTGGGATTTGCTTGTTCTTGTTTTTCTAGGAGTTTGAGATGTATCATTAGGTCATTGATTTGGGATCTTTCAGTCTTTTTAATATATGCACTCATGGCTATAAACTTTCCTCTCAGGACTGCCTTTGCTATGTCCCATAGGTTCCGGTAGGTTGTGTTTTCATTTTCATTGACTTCCAGGAACTTTTTAATTTCCTCTTTTATTTCATCAATGACCCATTGTTCATTAAGTAATGAGTTATTCAGTTTCCAGCTGTTTGCATGTTTTTTGTCTTTATTTTTGTTGTTGAGTTCTAGTTTTATTGCATTGTGATCAAATAGTATGCATGGTATAATTTCTATTTTCTTATATTTGCTGAGGCTTGCTTTGTGCCCTAGGATATAATCTATTTTTGGAGAGGGTTCCATGGGCTGCTGAGAAGAATGCATATTGTGTAGAAGTTGGATGAAATGTTCTGTAGACATCTACTAGGTCCATTTGATCTATTGTATATTTTAGATCTTGAATTTCTTTATTGATTTTTTGTTTGGATGACCTATCTATTAATGATAATGGGGTGTTAAAGTCTCCCACAACCACTGTGTTGGAGTTAATATATGATTTTAGGTCTTTCAGGGTATGTTTGATGAAATTGGGTGCATTGACATTGGGTGCATACAGGTTGATAATTATTATTTCCTTTTGGTCTATTTCCCCTTTTATTAGTATGGAATGTCCTTCTTTATCTCGTTTGATCAATGTAGGTTTGAAGTCTACTTTGTCAGAGAGAAGTATTACTACTCCTGCCTGTTTTTGGTGGTCATTGGCTTGGTAAATCTTCTTCCAGCCTTTCATCCTTAGCCTATGCTTATTTCTGTCGGTGAGATGGGTCTCCTGTAAGCAACAGATTGTTGGATCTTCCTTTTTAATCCATTTCATCAAGCGGTGACTTTTGATGGGTGAATTGAGTCCATTAACATTAAGCATTAGTACTGATAGGTATGTGGTGATTCCTGTCATTTAGTTGTCTTAGTTGTTTGAAGGTTTGATTGTGTGTACCTAAGTTGAGGTTACTCTCTACTGTCTTGCTTTTTCTTTTCCTGTGGTTTGGTGCTGCCTGTCCTTTCATGGTTAAGTTGGGTTTCACTTTCTGTGTGCAGAATCCCTTGAAGAATCTTTTGTAGTGGTGGCTTTGTGGTCACATATTGTTTTAGTTTCTGCTTATCATGGAAGACTTTTATTGCTCCATCTATTTTGAATGATAGTTTTGCTCTGTAGAGTATCTTTGGGTTGAAGTTATTTTCATTCAGTGCCCGGAAGATCTCACCCCACGCTCTTCTTGCTTTTAATGTTTCTGTTGAGAAGTCTGCTGTGATTTTGATGGGTTTACCTTTGTATGTTACTTGTTTTTTCTCTCTTACAGCCTTCAATATTCTTTCCCTAGTTTCTGTACTTGTTTTAATGATGATATGTCATGGAGTAGTTCTATTTTGATCTGGTCTGTTTGGTATCCTGGAGGCCTCTTGCATCTGTATGGGAATATCTTTCTCTAGATTTGGGAAATTTTCTGATATTATTTTGTTGAATATATTACACATTCCCTTTGCTTGCACCTCTTCTCCTTCTTCCATGCCCATGATTCTCAAGTTTGGTCTTTTGATGGAGTCGGTGAGTTCTTGCATTTTCTTTTCACAGGTCTTGAGTTGTTTAATTAATAGTTCTTCAGTTTTTCCTTTAATTACCATTTCATCTTCGAGTTCTAAGATTCTGTCTTCTGTTTGTTCTATTCTGCTGGATTGGCCTTCTGTTTTGTTTTGCAGTTCTGTTTCCTTCTTTTTTCTGAGGTTTTCCATATCCTGGGTGGTTTCCTCTTTAGTGTTGTCTATTTTTGTCCTGAGTTCATTTATCTGTTTATTAATCGTGTTCTCTGTTTCACTTTGTTGTTTATACAGTGCTTCTATGGTCTCCTTTATTTCTTCTTTTGCTTTTTCAAATTCTTTATTTTTGTTGTCTTGGAATTTCTTGAGTGTCTCCTGTATATTTTGGTTGACCATATCCAGTATCATCTCTATAAAACTCTCATTGAGTACCTGTAGTATGTCTTCTTTTAAATTATTCTTGTGGGCTTCATTGGGTTCTTTGGCATAGTTTATCTTCATTTTGTTGGAGTCTGGATCCGAATATCTGTTTTCTTCATTTCCCTCTGGTTCCTGTACTAATTTTTTGCTGTGGGGAAACTGGTTTCCCTGTTTTTTCTGTCTTCCCATCATTGCCCTTGGTGTTGTTATTGTCCCTGTACTGTGTGCAATTAAGTATTTTCTAGCTTGTAATAATAACAATGGTGATATTTAGAATAGAAGAGTGAGAGGGGATGGAAAGCAAAGAAGTTAAAGGAAAGGGGAGAAACAAATAAACAAGTAGAAAAAAAAACAAAATGAAGAAACAAACAAAAAAAGTTTCAAAGATATAAACAGGGAGAGACAGTGTACTAATCAACCGTAAGCTGAAAAGGCATTAGAGAGATAGAGAGAGGATTGAAAATAAAAAAATAAAAAGAATAAAGATAAAAAATAAGTAAGTGAAAGAAAAAAAATATATATATATATAAATAAAATAAAATAAACATTAAAAAAAATCTCCAAGTTCAAATGCAATGAAGTTTCAGTCTTAACAATTTTGGTGTTTGTCCGTCAGCCTCCAATCCTGGAGATGGTGCCTCAGATGTTGTTTTGTAGTTGTCTCATCAAAGGGGAAAAATAAAATAGTACAAAACCACACTAAACAAAACAAAAAAACCCACAAAGTGTCAAGTTCAAATGCAATACAGTTTCAGTAAATTTTTCAGCATGCAGGTGTAGTTCGGTTGTTTTCTCAACAATGGTAGGGAGAGAGAAAAAAAAGAGTCTGGAGACAGTTCTGAGAATGGTATCTGTGGCTGTGGCTTGCCTGCCTGCTGCTGTCAGCCTGCTGTTGCTGGAGGTGTTATTTATGCAGATCTCTGGGGTGAGCTTAGCACTCACCTGGCCCCGCAGGCTTTGTTTGCTCAGAGTTCTCCTGTGCGTGAGCCTCTGCTACAAGCTTTCCCCTTTCCAAGCACACTGGGGGAGGTGACACTGCACCCACGTTCTCAGGCCGGTGTGTTTATTTACAGCTCACGTGGGAAGTGGATCTTCTCCCCTCTCCTGTGGAGTTTTCCTCCCACCGCCACTTTCACAAGCTTTCCCGCTCCTGGTTGCTGGTCGTGCGCCGCCACTCCTGCCCTCTCTGGCCAGGCCTGGCTTGTTTATTTACAGTTCCAGGAAGGATTCCCCTCCCCCCCTTCGGTGCTCAGGGTGCCCCACCCTCTTTGCAATGTGTCTTTATTGTTGTTATTGCTTATTACTCAGTTTCTCTTTTTTCCCTGGGTGGAGGTCTGTCTGTCCAGGGGGCTATGCTGATCTGGCCCAGGGTTGTCTGTGGGAGTACTGTGTACCGCTTAGCTCACCTTGTGGTCCGAGTCTTCACAAGCTGTTTGGGCACGGGCGTCTGGCGGCGGCCCAGGGGCCCTCCTGGTTTCTCTGTTTAATGTGAAGTGGAGATTCTCTGCGCCAGCTGGAGGTGTGGAGGGGTCAAAGTTTTGCCTCTTCTCGGTGGCCTTGCCTGCAATGTGTCTCCAGCATCTCTCCAAGATTTCACTTTAGGAGGCACACGTTCTGCTTCCTCCCTCTAGCCGCCATCTTGGAATCCCCCTGGAAAGTCTTTCTTTACTTTATATACTTGTCAAACTCCAACCCACCTTGAAGCATGAGTCCTAAAAGTTGTCTGCTACCTCTCCTTAACACTTTATCCCTTCCAGTTTCAGCACTTTAATATAATAGGGTAATTTCTTAGTTTTTCTACAAGATTGAATACTCCTCAAGGTAGGGACCATGTTTCATTTATCTCTGTATCCTTTGTTCCAAATTCGGTGCCTACGTATAAGTAGGTACTCAATTAATGAAAGGGTGAGTGAGTGAGTGAATAAACAAATGAATCAACTTTAGGTCTACTGAGTGTCAGATACTTTCTTCTGAAAGCTCAGTGTTCCCAGGATTCTTAATTATACCCTTCCCTCACCTAATATATTGTCTTGAAAAAAATAACTCATTTACAGATATTCTCAGGCTTTTATTTTCTCTCTTTATTGCACCTAACATCAGTTTTGTGTGTGGAATGCATGTCAGAAGGGAATGGATGGGGTATCCTCAAATGGTTCACCCCCATCCATTACTGCTAGTCTTCCACCAAAAGCTCCTTGTGCTATCAGTCCTCCAACCTGGCATTTTAGACTGCTTCTACTTAGTATGGTTTGCTCATTCCTGACAGGTGTCAGGTTTGGGGAACTTTGCCTTTTAGCTAATGAAAACATTTCCATAGGGACAGGGAGGTAGTTGCTGCCCTTTGAAAGGAACAAGCATCCTACTGCCCTGGATTACTCCAGGTCACAAGGCCCTCTCCTCCCCTATCAGATTTCTTGTTAGTTCTTGTTGGCCTGTAAGTCAGCATTAACCAGGGACAACCTTACTGCTCACACCTGCCCCATTCAGTTTTTTTTATTTTTCATTATCTTATTCTGCTATCTAGCCTTGGCCATGTTCTTGACTTCATTCCAATGGGAAGGCTAGGTTCTAGTATGAGGTTGCTCCTCCCCTGCTATTTTGACACTTATTCCATCCCCAGTCTCACTATTTATCCTAGATTGCCTGGGACAACCCCAATTTACACATGTTGTCTCAGTGTAATTATTAATAGCACCCCTTTCATTCTCATAAAGTCATAGTGTAGATGATAAATTATATGACCACCCTACCCATCTCTGATTTTTCCTAGTTCTGTCTCTGAACTGACAGCTTACTCACTTGTCACACCCACCTTATAATATGCTGAGATAGGACAATTCCCATTATGACCTACTTCTGTCTATTCCACAGCATTTGGACTGCTGGGAAGGGAGTAGTGAATATTTTAGAACAAAATTCCAACCTCCTGTCTATGCTCCATACACTCATACAAACACACACATACACACATATGCACACACACACAAAGCAATGTTAGTGTCTTTGTTTTTAACAAAGAGTCCTCCAAAGGAGGACATTACAAAGAGTGATAGAAAGGGAGGGGGGAAATGGATGGGCTGGCAGCATGATAATGATAGATGTCAAACAGGGACATAGAAAAGAATTATAAAGGACCAAAAAGATAGGGCCAGACAGTGATCAAATCCTTTTCCTCCAATAGGATGCAATCCATTTTCCTTTCAAACCTTATACCATAAAGGGAATGGACATTTTTATATAGACATTAACACAAATGATGCACACAAGGTCTTCCCAGCAGATGCTCATTACCTAAGCCAGCCACTAAAGAGTTCTCTCCTAAGTTAAACCCCATGGGCTGCTCACCTCATGGCAGAAGGGAACATTTGCCTGTTAGCAGTGTTTCATCAGTGTGGCTTTCCATTCTGCCTCCTCTGAAACCTGCAGAAGCCTAGAGGTATTTGATCTCTTAGGCACTTTATGTTGAAAATATCTTTTATTTAAAATGGCTTCATTATGCCTTCAGACTGGCTCCAAATGACACTCCTGGGTTACAGACTTGTCTACCTTGGTCTGGGTATCTAGTCCCACTCTAAACATTGCTAAAAGTCTCACTCTTCCAGAAAAGACTCTCTGACTTTCAACTGAGATCAAGGTGAGGTGACCTTGTTTCCTCTTAACATGCACATCCAATCAACATTTCTAAGTATTCAAATAAGCAGAGATAAATATGGACAAAATTCTGCCCCTAAATTCTACTAGTAGAGAAATGCATACTTTGCTTGGTGCTTTTCTCTGAAGGCCAGGGCTTCCCACATATGCATCGAGACCTGGCTGCTGGTATGCTGAGTTGCTGATGCTCAACCCCTTAGGTGGTCAGGCTGGGAACTCAGGCAGTCAGAATTCGTGAGTTATAATCTCTGTGGTTCTGCAGTTGAGCATCCCCAGATACTGCCCAATGGTAACATTTTCAGTGTGTGCCATGGCATAAAAGTTTAGGAAGTACTACCATGCCTCAGCATGAACATATGGTCCTAGACCCAACTATGAACCTCAAAGTGAACTAAAAGAAAATATGTTGTCACTAGTGTTATGATTAAACAAGTCAAAAACAATGACATCATCAGGTGGAACAAGGAGTGAGTGATGTAAAAACTTACCAGTTCTCAACAGAGAAAGAAATACCTTGGGTGATTATGTGAAATATAATCCACACGCTGCCCAGTTTTTCATTGATTTTTACAGCTTCTTGCTTTTGCTATTGGTCAGATTTGCACCATATCAGCTTCTGATGCTGGCCAAGGGAAGTAGCAGAAAGGCTCTTTCCAATGGTAAGAACACTGGTCAGGAAATAACCTACCTCTGCTAGCAGTGGGGAAAATTCGTTAACTCTCAATCACTTCAGGTCTTGGTTTTCTCATCCTTTCAGTTAAGGGTTAATTGGTCCCCTTAGATACTATGACTCTTCAACTATGTGGGAAGGTCACTGTATCTGGAAATAAAAAGTAATGATTAATAGATCAGGTTTCCTTCAATATGAAGACCCATTACCATCCCACTCAGGCCAACTTCACAAAGCCAACCAATAGAAGAGACATAATGCAATTGTAGAGACTTTTAAGGCTTACCCATAACAATTCTTCTCTCCCTCTAGGCACACAAGATGATCACACTTCTTTGGCAACTATATATAGTTAGGTAGACCATGTGACTGTTTCTGCCCAATAGACAGTAAGTTGAAAGAATTCATTTCACTTCTGATTTCACAGTCAGTGGGAGACAAGACCCTTCTATCTACTCTTCTGCCAGACTGTTGACAAGGCCAGGTGCTATAGATGGGGCAGCAACAAAGAAGCACTCCACCAACTTGGACTCCACACTAGCAAGGGATACAGAGCAATCCACCAATTTCCATGGCAAAGACATTTTGGAAGATTTGAGGGGTGTTCATTTATACAGCACAACCTAGCTTATTTTAACTAATATTTTAACTCCATCTGGTCATCCCACTTTGTCATTTTTTGGGAGTTCTGTTTGTTTCTTTAAAGAGCAAGCTCCTGGGTAAAGTGGAAGATGAACAAGAAGACAGGTCATGTCTTTCATTATTTATTTGTTTTGGCAATGTAAGTTGTGCAGTGATTGTAGAGTGAAACTGAGGTTACCATCTCAATATGAGTTGATGATTCTAATAATAAGAAATTCACTTTTCAAAGCTAGACATCAATCTACCATTTGATCCAGCAATACCACTCTTGGGGATATACCCAAAAGACTGTTACTCCAGAGGCACCTGCACATCCATGTTTATTGCGGCACTATTCACAATAGCCAAGTTATGGAAACAGCCAAGATGCCCCACAACTGACGAATGGATCAAGAAAATGTGGTATGTATACACAATGGAATTTTATGCAGCCATGAAGAAGAACAAAATGTTATCATTTGCTGGTAAATGTGAATGATATGCGAATGGAGAACATCATTCTGAGTGAGGTTAGCCTGGCCCAAAAGACCAAAAATCGTATGTTCTCCCTCCTATAAGGACATTAGATCAAGGGCAAACACAACAAGGGGATTGGACTATGAGCATATGATGAAAGCGAGAGCACACAAGGGAGGGGTGAGGATAGGTAAGACACCTAAAAAACTAGCTAGCATTTGTTGCCCTTAACGCAGAGAAACTAAAGCAGATACCTTAAAGCAACTGAGGCCAATAGGAAAAGGGGAACAGGTACTAGAGAAAAGGTTAGATCAAAAAGAATTAACCTAGAAGGTAACACCCACGCACAGGAAATCAATGTGAGTCAATGCCCTGTATAGCTATCCTTATCTCAACCAGCAAAACCCCTTGTTCCTTCCTATTATTGCCTATACTCTCTCTACAACAAAATTAGAGATAAGGGCAAAATAGTTTCTGCTGGGTATTGGGGGGGAAGAGGGAGGGGGCGGAGTGGGTGGTAAGGGAGGGGGTGGGGGCAGGGGGGAGAAATGAACCAAGCCTTGTATGCACAGAAGGAAAATATTATTGCAGTATGCTCATCTTTGGTCCCCATCACCCCAGTGTCATACTTTTTGACCTCTTTCTCAGTGGAAACCTGGAGTGGCCCTGATTCATTTGTCTTTTGCTTCCCTGCACTTCCATTGTGATGTGGAATTCTAATGCCAGAGCCCCCATCAGCACCTCTGCTCAGTGGCTCGAAGTGGGTTGAATTGTAGCTGGAGGCAGGGGGTGATAAATGTAGCGTGAGCTGCCTTTCCCCCAGAAAACTGCAAATTGCCTGAGCAGTACAACCCACAAAAGGTTCCTGTGGAGTGAATTTATCTTGCATTGTCGAATGGAAAGGGAAAGAGGAGAGACTAGGCATTCTATTTTTGCAAAGTCACATTCGATCTTGTTCAACGTGCAGTCCACACATCTTTTAAAGGGGGCTCCAATGGAAAAGACTACCAGCCCAGGAATGTAGAACAGATAAAGGGATTTATTTTTAACACTGTTGGAGTTCAAAACCATCTGAGCATTTCAATTTTGAGTCGCTAGCTCCTGAATA
This sequence comes from Castor canadensis, assembly GCF_047511655.1. NCBI lineage: Eukaryota > Metazoa > Chordata > Mammalia > Rodentia > Castoridae > Castor > Castor canadensis. The sequence continues at coordinate 124,497,237 of NC_133396.1, forward strand.
ATAATGTGTTCTTTTGGGCTGCATGTTATGCATGTTATATCACCTAATAATTCATGATGAAGACTGTCCCACAGACAAGAAGACATGGTTTACCATCAAAGGGAGAGCTTCTCTCTCAATGACATCACCTTTTCATTCAGAAGGGAAGTGCGATTCTCCTGTAAGTGGCCCAAGTTCTCTTGATCCTTTCTAAATTGGTATGTCTATGTGAATAATTCCCTTATACACAAAATTCTGTGGCTACATCATTTGTCTATCAGAGAGGCTACTATTTTGGAATCCTCCCAAACAAAAAGAAACTTAACGTATGACTAGCTCAGTACATCAGACTTTAGAAAATGAGGTCTTTGGGGCAAGTCTTTGAGATAGAACTTTCCCTATCTCCTGGGATGACTGAGAAAACAAAAGTTGTCATAGGACTTCATAATATTATTCTAGCTGCAGAGCAGAAGACATTCTGCTACATGACTCTTGCCTTTTTTATGTTTTCAGATAAGTCTAAAGGCCTTATTTAATTTTCCTTACTCTCCAGAAAGTATTCTGTACCCTAAAAGACAGACCCAAACCCTCTTGCATTTATCAAGGTTGACCTTCTCTGGCAATTCCAGCCCACAGAGATTTCCCTTCCTACAAAAACTGAGTACTAGGAGGGAGAGAGTGGGGGACAGGGGGGAGAAATGACACAAACAATGTATGCACATGTGAATAAATGAATAATTTTTTAAAAACTGAGTACTTAGGATCTGAACCACTCTCTGATCCTTATACTAGGCATGAGCTATTTTCCCTCATAGCACTTTACACACAGTAAGTGGTCAAATTCTAAACTCTCCCAGCTGACATAGCAGTTACTACAGCTGTGGTTGGTAGCCTGGGCTCAGAAAGCATACAAATTTGCATTCAATTCCAACCCCTTTAATTCTAGATTTGGCAAGTTGGTGCTCCATATTTCAATTTCCTGATTGTAAAGTGGAAAAGATGCTCATAATACCTTCTCCATGGGGTCATTGAGAAGATTAAGTGAGATAATATAGAATGCCCAAAAACATTCACAAAACTCAGTAAATGTCAGTTGTTATTGTCACTCTTGATTATGACTTATGGACACTCCCTCTCCTTGCTTTGTGGCTGCTGCCCACTGTCCTTTTAACTAGAGCTTTCTGAGATGCATCAGTGACTCCACTCTGGAATTTATTATACCTGAGATTAGATTTACGGATAATAAATGCAGATGCTTCATATTACTATATTTTGGTATATTTGGTATATCTGGAAAATATGAGCAAAGTATTGTATCTAGAAATCTCCAACACAGAGCAGTCAAATACCTGCCCAGAGAAGAAATGATCAAATGTTCCCAATCAGGATGGACTCATCAGTTAAAATTGTTGCCCCAAGGACTGGAAAAGCCATTGCATAGCTTAGAAGGACCATTCTCACAGGTATTAGACATGGGTTAAGAGCTGAGACAACTCATCAAACCCACAGGTACCTATTGAGTTGAAGCTGTTCCATGAAAATCATTGAAACCCCAAGCAGGGTGTTATGTTATGCACACCTGATGAGGAGAGAGCCTCCTTCTCAATTACACAGAGCTAGAAAAAAGGCCTGCTCTAAACAACAACTGGTCTAGCAGGGCTTTCTTCATTCTTGAACACAACAAATGTTTTCTCTTCTGGCCCTGTCAAACCACAGAACCTGACTCCCCATTCCAGCAAACAACATCCGTCATCTGCTCCAGCATCATCCAATCTCACCTCCCTAGTCTCTAGGGAATTTGCCTCTTGCACCATGTGGTCATTTTTAATTAAAGATTTCCAAAGCAGTAAACATTAACTTTAAAAATTATATAAACTGTAAGAAATTGTAAAGAAAGAATGCTGAACAACAATAAGAATACCCTGTCCTTTGGGTACGTCAAAAACCACAGAGATTATATTTCATGTATAACTCTTCAAAAATCCTATTTCAACTACCTTTGTAACAAACAAAGTTAAAAAATAAAAAATGAAAAATGATAATCCAATTGAGTTAGAAAGTGAGACTATTTAATTATTATGGTGTTTGAATTCACTGATTTCATCTACGACCACGCCACACTGAATGTGCCCGATCTTGTTGGAATTCACTGATATCCAACTCCATAAAATGATTTACTAGAATAAATACCTTCTGTTTTTAAATCATGAATAATGCTTTCTCTACCCATTAGAAAGTTTCATTTGTCAATTTGCAGGTGGACTAGCCCATTTATAATAGCCCTTGCCCTATGCAAACAATATAGGGGGAGAGAGAAGGAGAGAGAGAGAGAGAGAGAGAGAGAGAGAGAGAGAGAGAGAGAGAAAGGGAGACTATGTTTCACCCAAGCCTTTTGCATATTTTTCTTCTGGTTAAAATGGAATTAACATCACCTCTCTGATGCTTTTTCCTTGGAACCAAAAGATAACAAAAGCATAAACTTGTTGCCCCTAAAGCCCAGATTGAGGGAAACTGGGACACATCAGAGCAAAACCAAATCCACATCCTAATGACAGTGATAGTCTTTAAGCAGTGGAGCTTGCCATCCATGGGGAATGAATCAAACCAGATTGAGGCAAATATGATTCCATAGTAGGGATGCTTGTTAAACACACCAGTGCGTAAGAAGAGCTATGATCTGCCAGTAACTCTCCTCCCTGGGAAGAAATATCCTGCAAAGTTCACAGTGTATAAATGAATTTAAATAGTAGTCATATTTAGGGATTTTGTTTTAATATTTGTAAGGATGAACACAGGCCATGAAATGCTAGAAAATATTGTTCACTAAAACCAAGTCACAAGAAGAGAAAGGAAAACTTGGACAGCCAGTAAGTATAGGAAATAATAGTTAATCTCCCTAGTAATTAGAAAATGCCAACTAAAACAAAATGCTACCCTACATCCATTATATTGATACATTCTATTGTAAATATTTGAGAATAAAATAACAATCAGAATAATAATACCTACTATGTACCAGGGGCCATTCTGAGCAAAACATATATTCACTCATTCTTTCCTCATAAGACCTTCTGAAGAAGATGCAAGTATCCTCCAATTTCTCAGTTGAGGAAACTGAGATAAAGGGATATTAAGAATCTTAATCCAAGTGGTACAGTCAAGATTTAATACTAAGCATTGGCAAGGATGTGGGGAAATGAGATTTTCATGTACTGCAAATGGAAGATCAATTTGGTACCTCCATTGTAGGTTGCATCTGGAAATGCTTAGCGAATTCAGGAGTACTTCAACTTTCCACCTAGCAATCCAGCTCCTGAATGTATATCCCAGAGAAAAGTCAGACAGATCCACTGACAACAGAGAGACGCAGATATTCACTGCAGCTCTGAATGTAATATTCATTGGTAGAGAAATAGATAAGTACAATGCACTGTATCTAATATATGAGTATGTGTGGATGCTATATACTGGTCAAAAATATTAAACAGAATATATTTTAAAATCTAATTTTAAGTGATCAAAGGTAAAAAGTAGAAAAACATATCCCAAAACTATTTCTGTAATTTTTGGTACATACCAACAACACTTAATTTTTAAGGTTATTCCTATGAAAAAGCAAAACAAATCAACAAAAGAAAGTGGGGACATTACACTTGGCAAAATTATTAACTCCAAGGAGATTCTACACCTTAATCCCCAGAATTGTACATTTGTTGATTCATATGGCATTAATTATGAGTATAAATAAAGATTACTAACCATTTGACCTTAAAATGGGGAGATTGTCCTGTATTATTGGAGTGGACCAGAGGAAGTTGGAGAGATTCTATTCAGAGACATTCTAAGCACAAGATGTAATTGCTAGCTCTGAAGATGGAAGGAGCTTCAAACCATGGCATTCAGGTACATTTTAAGAGCTGAAAATGATCCTTCCAAACAGCCACAAAGAAATTGTATGCACCAATAACATGAATGGAAACAAATTGTCCCCACAAGGCCCTTAGTAAGAGCCAAGGCCTGCTAACACCTTGACTTCAATCTTAGGAGACCTTTAGCAGAAAACTCAGCCAAGTCAGCTGGACTTCTGAATCCATGAACTAAGATGATAGATTTTTTTTTTTTTGCAGTTCAAAGTGTAATATTTGTGATGAATTGTTAAGGCAACCACAGAAAAGCAATATAGTCACCAAGAATATACATGAAACAGAAACAAATGAACAGTGGTGTCTATGAGGGGGACATATAAAGTGAAGAAACAGAACAGAATTGCAAAAAAATAACAGAATATAATCAAAAATGTTTTTGCATGGCATGAACTGATGTTAACATTGAACAATAAATTGAAGAGTCTGACCAACCAATTCTGTAAGTTGGTCAAAAAATATGCAGAAAAGAGAAATTGTTAATTATTTTTTCTAGAGAATTTCAAGGCACTCTGGTCTAGACAAAGTGAAATTTTGCAAGGAAGAATGAAGATGTACTCATTTCTGGACAGGCCTGATTTTCTCAGTGAGATTTGGAGGGTTTGCTTCTGTTACAAGTTGTCTTTCCTACAGTGGTAGTAGGAAAAAGCCCAGCAGACTAATCTGAGGTCTGAAGCCCAGTGAGAGCTCCCTTCATTGAATTCTGTCCATCTTCTCTCCTTCCCAGCTTCATTCTGGTTATTTCTCTCTGCACTGTGATGTTTTACATCAGACTAGTCCCTAAATTCTACATAGGACTTAATTCCTCTTTTTAACATTATCCTCAGCCACAGGCAATTTCAGAAAGCCTCTCCTTGGCCTTCCAATAAAGCAACATTTCTCTGCTCACAAATAAACATGTATAATTAGAGTGGAGTTTGAGTAATTTGGGAGTCAAGGCCTCTATATATCATGGGTTATAAAACTTAATCCACCAGAAGCTTCTGGCCAGATATCAATTACTGTCCTTAGAGTGAAAGAAGAGCCCAATGTTTCTACTGAGCAAAGGCTTTACTCAGGCACATGCATGAATGTGAGAACATGTGCGCGCGCGCGCGCGCGCACACACACACACACACACACACACACACACACACACACCACACCACTCAGACCCATGTGGCTGTACAGAAGCCCCATTTCAGGGAAAAATCTATTTTGGGTTTTCTGAGTCCCCAGGAAAAATCTTCATTTCTGTCACTCAGGAGGTGATTTCCCTGTCACATCCGGGAAATCCCACAGGCTCAAAGCCCTCTCTTGATTTACCCAATCCCAGATGGAGACAGCAACCCCGAGCACCCGTCTGATTGCATTTGTGACACTAATTATCCAGGAATTGGACACAAAGTCATTACCAGTGAATGAATTATTACTAGAAACAGTTAGTGTCCAATAATGAAGTTAATGGGAGATAATATGACAGCCGTTAGACTGACATGGCTCTCTTCATTGTTGAAGAAAGAGGAACAGCCATCAAAGGCTGGCAACAGGCAGGCAGGATTAATCTAGGTCAGGCAGTGTTTATGACACTGCCTGGACTCTGTTCTTGCAGTCAAGCTGTGATTGGAGGGTTTCTATTTCCTGCTGGAAGTCAGCATCAGCCAGTCAGAAGGGAGCCCCCGTCCTTCAGCAACGCCCATAGTACTGAAATTCTCCCACCACAAGATGGAATGCCCTTGTGCAAGGCTGAGTTTGTGCACAAGCTGTTTTCTCTGCCTAAATGCCTGTCATTTCACTTAGAAAATTACAGCATTCCTCTGTCTCTAACCTAAGTGTTGCTTCCAGGGTAAAAAAAAAAAAATCTATAAATACTCTAGGAATTTAGCCTCCCCCACATAAGACACCCCCCAGAGCCTTGTGGAAAACCTCTTCCATTGATCTAGCATTGCATTCTACTTATGAGTAAATGTGTCCATGTTTCCTGTTTCACTACTACTAAGCCCAAGGCAGGAGCTGTGTCCTCTTTTCTATATCATCAGCACCTATGAAATTACCTCTAGCTTCCCTAAAAAGTGTGTGACGAAGGAGAAAATAAAGGAAGATTAAGAGATGGAAGGAAGGGAGGGCGGGAAAGAGGGAAGAACTAAGTTTCTTATCCAGACTCCACAGTGTGTGACTGACAACAAATCACTTAATCCACCTTGTCCTGAATTTCTTCCTGCTGCACAGGAAAGGATCATCCTCACTGCTTCTCACTTCGAGGGCCTGAGGGCAGATAAAGGAGGTAAGTAGATAGAGGATAGCACCTTGGGCTGAAATGAAAGAATGCATAAATTACAAAGGGTTTTTATCTCATGCTGCACTGGATAGAGACCACATCTTTTTGACATTATATAAAAACATTCTTCTGAACTATTCCATACCTCACTATGTGTATCTGTGGATATGCATGAATGGGGCTGAGAACAAACAAATCCAGCTTGACTCACAGGAAAGATAGAGCTGTGTGCGTAGCCAATGATACTCCCGTGCCTGGAGGGTTTTCCTTTCCTTCACTGTGGTTGGTAGAAGGTGAAAGTACTTAAGGAAAATATTTTAGTCAATGGCAAAGCCCTTTGCCAAGGCAAAGAAAGAGAGAAAAATATGAGGGGCAATCTTTCCCCTTTGTGGCAATAGTCTATGGTGGTGCCTGTATCTGACAGCAATTCCCTGCAACACCACAAATAAGACTTCATTTTCCAGGCGGCCCACTGCATTCTGGGTTGAAGCCATAGCACAATGTTCCCCTGGAAGGAGCCTGAAGTGAGGAGAACCTGAATGCTTGGAGGTGGCCTGAAGGGGCTGAAAGCCAAGAATGGGGAACTTCACGACTTCACCATCAGCCTTTTTCCTACAAGCAGGTGCTTTCTGATGACAGGCTGTGCAGAGGATGAAAAGATGTGTGTCCTAAACTATTCAGAACTAAGAACACACTGCATGGCATACTTTAAAAATAGAGACAATGGCTTCTTTCCAAACCTCAGCTGGACTTCTGTATTAGTCAGGGTTTTCCAGAGAAAAAGAATTGATAGAATATAATATAGATACTTCTTATAGGAATTGTGTCTTGCAGTTTTGAAGGCTGAGAAGTCTGAGGATCTGCATTCAGCAAGCAGGATCCAGCAATACCACTCTTGGGGATATACCCAAAAGACTGTGACACAGGTTACTCCAGAGGCACCTGCACACCCATGTTTATTGCAGCACTATTCACAATAGCCAAGTTATGGAAACAGCCAAGATGCCCCACCACTGACGAATGGATCAAGAAAATGTGGTATCTATACACAATGGAATTTTATGCAGCCATGAAGAAGAACAAAATGTTATCATTCGCTGGTAAATGTGAATGATATGCGAATGGAGAACATCATTCTGAGTGAGGTTAGCCTGGCCCAAAAGACCAAAAATCATATGTTCTCCCTCATATGCAGACATTAGATCAAGGGCAAACACAACAATGGGATTGGACTTTGAGCACATGATAAAAGCGAGAGCACACAAGGGAGGGGTGAGGATAGGTAAGACACCTAAAAAATTAGCTAGCATTTGTTGCCCTCAATTCAGAGAAACTAAAGCAGATACCTTAAAAGCAACTGAGGCCAATAGGAGAAGAGGACCAGGAACTAGAGAAAAGGTTAGATCAAAAAGAATTAACCTAGAAGGTAACACACACGCATGGGAAATTAATGTGAGTCAACTCCCTGTATAGCTATCCTTATCTCAACCAGCAAAAACCCTTGTTCCTTCCTATTATGGCTTATACTCTCTCTACAACAAAACTAGAGATAAGGGCAAAATAGTTTCTGCTGGGTATCGAGGGGGTAGGGGAGAGAGGGAGGGGGCGGAATGGGTGGAAAGGGAGGGGGTGAGGGCAGGGGGGAGAAATGACCCAAGCATTGTATGCACATATGAATAATAAAACAATAAAAATTTAAAAAAAAAAAGAAAAGCCAATGTTTCAAAGTCTAAAGGAGAAAAGTCCAATGTTCCAAATCTACAAGTCAGGCAGAAGCCTTTCCCTCTTACTCAGATTTTTGTTCTATTCAAGCTGTCAGTTGGTTGAATGAGGCCCACCTGTGTTAGGGAGGACAATCAGGTTCACTCATTTCACCAATTCAATTGCTCAACTGTCTCAGAAACACCCTTACAGACATAACTCAGAGTAACATTTGACCAAATGGCACTCTGAGAACCAGTCAAGTTGATATATAAAATTAGCCATGACAGCTTAAAAACACCTTCTACCAGCTCTCCTACAGCCACAGCATCAACCAGATGGGAACACAGATAGGAAGGAATCCCAGGATCTGCCAGAGGCCATAGGGACCTCAGGTATGAGTGTAAGATCTGCTACAATGAAGGTACATATCCTTGGAATAGTGCTAATGGGCCTAACATGTATTTTGTAAAGTTTTCAACTATGCAAAGCTGCAAAAGATACCTTAAATGACTCCCATTTATCCCAAGGTATTTGCCGACATGACTGTTACCAGCCACAGACATAACTGTGGGACCTAACTTCCTCCTCTTAAGTAACCGTGGCCTCTGTTCCCCCTTTCTGACTATGCAGCATGCATGGGCCCCTGAATAGAGAATTGGAGTTGGCCTGAGACAACTCAATCGTAATGACCAGAGCATTAATTATAAGTAACTTGGAAAATGTCTTGGTGACTATGTGTGTGTTGAGTGGAACCAATTAAACTGGTGAAGCCAGGCACTTAGGAGACCAGACAGCTGCTTCACAGAAGTAAGAAAGGGGCCCAGAGCTGCCACCCGGTGTCTGGCAGTCCTGCAGTAGCAGGAAATGTCCTCTCATGGAGGCTGCTCAGACTGCTGGTGAGGTTAAGCAGAATGAAGCATGGAACAGGGTCTGAAAGAAGAAAAAAGCCCTCATTATTTTTGCAAAATTAAACACACTTGTAAGAGCAGTGAGGCTATTATCAGCTATTATCTGACATTAATATACAGGAGCTGATAATGGAAAAGGGTTGATGATCTCTTAGACTAAATCAGCATATACTTAAGCAATACATTTAAGATGAAGGCAAGGCAATTAGCAAATCAGGTCAGTTGTAGAAGCATCCAAGCTAACCCGTGATGGAATTTTTCAGTCTAGTGTATGATCCAGTAAGTTCCCTCATGGGGAAAACAGATGCTCCATAGGTAAACTCTTACACCAGTGGTGTTACCTGTAAAGCAATCTTAGGAAGCTCATTCCTGGTATCCCCAAATCTCCAGGTGTCTAGGAAGTTCTGTTTTAACTAAATTCCTATTTTCTGTTCATTTTATGATCTATTTTTAGTATAAGTAATTTATATCATATTTTGAAAGCTTTTAATTTCAAATCTATTGTATTCCCACATCTCATATGCCTTTGACTCTTATTTCTTAGTTGCCTTTTCAGTATTTGTTTACTACAACAGGGGTCAGCAATGATTTATGTTAAAAAGGTCCAGTTAGTAAACATTTTAGGCTTTGTACACCCTGTGATCTCTGTCACAGCTACTTGGCTCTGCTATTGTAGCACAAAAGCAGCTGTAGACAATATATAAATGAATACTCATGACTCCGTTCCAATAAAACTTTATTTACAGAGACAGGAGAGGACAAACGTGGCTTATAGAAAATGGTTTGACAAACCTTGTCCCATAGGAAATGAAAGAGAAGGGATTCTTCTGAAATTAAGCATTTCTCACCTCTGTGGAGTTCCATAGGAAGGAACACATTTCCTGCCACTAACCATTCAAACAGAGGTGGGTGGGCCACTAGAGTTTAACCCTAGTGACAACGGTGGTACATAACAGTTCTATTAAAACAAAAAAGTCAGCTCAGATAACTTATTTGCTCAGAAATCCCAATTGTCCCCACTCTTATTTTAAAAGTGAAAGTTTCCATGTCATCTGCACCCCATCACTTTATAATGTTATCTCCTCTCATTTACCCCATGAAAATTCTACTCACTAGTCTCACATTCCTCCAGGAAACTGAGAAGATCCCTTCTCTGGATCTTTGTCTTACAGTCTCCTCTTCCTAGAAAATTCTTTCTCCAAAATCCACACAGCAAACTGTCTTTCTTCCTTCAATCTTCACCTTCCTGGGGAGGACTTCCTTGATCACGTCATCTGGTATTCCATTTAGCATACATATCCTCCATTGCTTCATTTGTTTCCTTAGAGCTTAACACCATTCAGCATTTATATACACACATATGGCATATATCATATATATTTACCTACTTTGTGTTTATTTGTGTCTCTCTACCCCGTTAGAACTCAGGCTTCTTAAAGGCAGAGATTGTATCTTCTTTGTTTGCTACAGTATCCCCATTGCCTGGAAGTGTCCAGACCCAAATCGATAAATATGTGTTAAATGAATGCATCCTAGTCCATAATCCTAAAAATATCCTCATTACACGGAGGAGTTAAAAAACTAATGTGGCTTCTCTTTGTCTGAGCGTGTACTTTCTGTCTGCCCTTTCTTTTCCTCCCTAGGCATCTTCCTTTCTGAGAAAGATTAGAAACTGTTACAGAGTGAATATAAAGAAAAAAAACTGAGGCAACATTTTAAAGTCAAAATCTAGATTGTTAAAATACCATAATAGATGACAAGTCAAGCTATTGTCCTGAGAAAGCATTATCAAGTCTCTTTATCATCTTCTTTAGTACATCAACACCTGGCCTCAGTAAACACCTGGACTCAATCACAACTGGTTTCTATGGGACAGAGTTGTTCTCTGTGAGGTAGAGAGTATGGCAGAGGGAAATGGAAGGAAAGCTCTGCCCTTGTTGCATCCTGGGTATGGTGGGGAGAACGGGATTAAGCACAGGGAGTAAAGGGCCAGCCAGCTTCCCCTCTCTAGATTTAGGGCTGGAGTGAGGGAAGGGGTATTAGACACGTTAACAAAAGGTCGAATAGGAGGATCCATCCATACTGTTACTTTAGGGGATCCTGAGAAGAATCTTGCTAACAGATAACCTGGGCCTTTGCCAGAGAGAATACCTGCACTGTGTCAAGCAGAAAGCAGTCCTGATGTTAAGATTGACTGAAACACTGGGTATGACTGCTCAGTTGAGAGTCACTGGACCCCTCACAAAAACTCCTATGACAAAGATGACACCACAGTAGGGGCTGGGAATGAACTTTGTGGCCAGCAGTGACCAGAAACATAGTTTGAGGCTCCTAAGTAAGAAGCTAGTGGGAGCCAAGTGTGACCAAGGCAGGCAGGGAGCGCCACTGGAAATGATGGTTGAGCCAAGAGAATTGAGTTGGGGTGTTATGTACCATCCACTTTAGCATCAGAAACAGAAGGGAGATGTTCATACAGTGGTCAAGCAGACAAGAGATGCTGCCAACCAGCTATGGAGACAGAAACTAGAAAGAGGGTTGGGGAGCAATACCTACCAATGCCCTTCCTTTTCTCGGTCTCATAGGAGAAGCACATTCACTAGTCTACCTCACAGTTAGGTTGGGACCTTGCGAGCAGGTGCTATAAGTGGAATATGAGCACTATTAAAGTCTACCCTTCAGGCCTGGCCATCAACTCCATGTAGAATTCTTGAATGCGCTCTTTCCCTTTCCACAGCAGGCACTCAGGTCAGGTACTAAAGGGATTGGGGGTGTTTTGAAGAAAAAGGTGAAAGAGCAGCATGGATCATTAAGCAGCCACCTACAGAAAAGCCGTATCACACAGTGAGATGACAAATAAATAATCCTTTTCATGGTAAGCCACAAAGGTGTTTTTTTTAGGGGGTGGTGTTTGTTACAGAAGCTAGCATTGCATATCCTGACTTAGATATCTGCCCAATGCAAGACCACACACCTCTCTTACATATGCTCAAATGCCAGAAAGAGGGTTTTTATTTCCTTTTCCTAGAGAGAGACTGAACATTACCTAAAGGGATTACTTAACTTTTCAATTTCTAAAATTGGACTAAGGTTATATCAGACTGGATATTTAGTCCATTTATTTCCCCCACTAAGTAGAGATTCAGGAGAAAGACCAAATTAATTACAGACAAATGTAAAATCTCATATTTTATTCTTTTGCATATCTGTAGTAGGCTAGAAGTTAAATTTGTGATCCCATTACACTCAATTTGAGAGAAAGGTTTGAACAGTAAATCTAAGATTTTAATTCTGGCCTCCAAGATTCTAATATGTGAAGGCGAGGGAAGGATAGAAATTAAGAAAATGCCAAGAGGCTGTAAGCAGGACTTTCAAACCAGCAAAACACGCTTTGACTTTTGCTCAGCCTCATATGAATCTGTGACCTTGAGAGTCTTTTAATGAACTGGACCCTTGTTTTCCTCCACTTCAGTAGACTTAGTACTTCCTCTATGGGGAGGATTAGGTGTTACTTGTATTTAAATCACCTTGCCTAGCACAAAGTACATGCATAATGACCAGCAGTTAAAACTGTAATAAAAATGGGCAGAAAGAAAAACAGAGATTTCAGAGTCAAAAGGAAACTTCTGTACTCTAAGCTCTGCCTCCCGAAGCAATGCTACTGTTTTGGACACTTAAGGAATTTCTTTAAAAGAAACTACTTCTCTCTTCTAGTCTGTGTCTATCAGTTTCTGTCTCTTTCAGACAGACACACACTTCCCCATACAACTGTTTTATTTGTATTCATATGTGTTATTGAGATCTCCTACAAAAATAATCAGATCCTAACTCAGAACCTCACAAGCTTGCAATTTGACATCACAACCTTGCCTCCTTCCAAATATCCCTGGAGGGCATGAGGCAGCACCTCAAAGAAAATGGATCCCATCTCCATTTTTTTTAAAGGACTCTTTTTTCCTGAGTGGAATGTGACTCCACTTCACACCTAAATGGACTGTTATCACTAAACATGTGTATGCAGAAAATGGATGACCACCCATATGAGATGCTGACAGGGAAAAGTCGTACTTTTTTCTGACTGCCTTGGATCTGCCCAGCTGTGAGAAATAACTTCTAGCTTTCTGAAGACCCAGCACCATTATTTGTAAAGTGGAGAGCCCTCTGGAGTTCCATAGGAGCTCATTCCCCTAATGAATTGTGATAAAATCTACATCCAGGGAATCTCTGGGCACTGGACTGCAGCTTTCTTACTGCTCCAGCCATGTGAGGGCAGCCTCCCAGTGTCCTAGTCTGGTTTGGTTTTTCATTCCATTTCCAACACCCCAACGAAGCTCAAACTCCAGCTAAACATGACAAAACTCTTCCTTTTAGCACAGCTCTTGGCCTCAATGTAACTTGAACAGAGCTCCTTGAAAATATCTCAGACATCTATATAGACAGAAAGTATTGCCTGAAAGGCACATTCCTCGATAGCTCTGTGTTCCCATGACCTTGGATTTTACCCCAGTGTATATAGATCCACCTGGAGTTCTGATTCCTTTACTTCCTGGCCTACTCACCGTCCTTGATAAGATCCAGCAGCATGTGTCACCACTTTGGGGAAAAGGACAGAAATGGACAAGGAGCGCCGATCATGCCAGGCACTGTGCTGCACAATTTCATCAGTGAGTTGGGACGTCATCTTTCTGAGTATGCTGGGCCCTTTTTAATGTCAAAGAAAACCTTTTCTTAAACCTTTACTTAACCATACTTTTAACATTTGCTGATGAAGAAATATACAGACAATGACTATGAATTCAATTATGCCTTTAAATTACTTTATTAATTCCCAAAAGCACTGATATATGTATTATATACGTGTGTATAAATGTATATATACACACACATTTGAAAATAAGTTGTATGAAAAGAACAGGACACTTCTTTTACAATAAAATGTATTGTAAAGTTGTTTTTGTTTATCTGTTTGTTTTAAGCAGAATCTCATTATGTAGCCCATAGGGTGGCCTCAAACTCAAATCCTCCTGCCTCTGCCTCCCAAGTGCTGAAATTACAGGTGTAAACCAGTATATACCTGGCAAGTTTTGGTTATGGATCTGTGACTACAATGATGAAAGTTAAAAACACTGATAGCTTCTCAAAGGCATAATTTACTACAGATTATAATGAATTTAGAAACAAGCAAATATATAAAAATAAAAGACCATATCATATTCTTAAGCTGGTTACTTTATGCTGCTGCTGAGTGCAGGACACTTTTGTTACTCTTCCTACAAACAATCCTTCACACTGCATGTGTAGATTAATCTTTGACTCTCCCAGGTGACCACAGCTCACAGATGGATTCTTTCCCACTGACATAAGGAACCAGATGAGGGCTGATGAGATAGATTAGCAGAACCCACCTCACTTCAGGGCACTGGGAAATAGTCATGGGTATAGCTGAGGATTATAAAAGCTGCCAAGTGCAGAAGGCTTCTGGTGGTTAAATTCCAGAGCAAAAGAACCAAAGTGGCCAGCTTCTAAAGCCTGGAGCAATAGATCCTTCTCAGGGTTTGGAGCTGTAAGTCTGGGTCTTCCGATTCAACCCGTAGACCTTGTGCAATCAAGGGTCTAGGACTGCCAGCACTGGAGGAGTTTCTCCTTGTCTACCTGTGATCCTTACCTGTGTAGAGCAAAAGGACCCCAACCAGCTGATTAGTTTCGCTGAGGGTCTCTATTTGTTTTTCTCCCAGTTTACACTTGACATCTGATATTTCCTTGCATATGCCTAAGTTGTGCATGATTTCCTCTTCACCAATTAATTTTTCTGCTTTCTTCCTCCTCAACTCACAGTAGGGAAGTTTCAAGTATAAGTGCACTAATGCAAAGACAACCTTTCTTGCACTTTAGTCTATGAAAAAATAGTTTACCATTTAGGAATGATAATGTTTCCACTATTATTTAGAAGGAAATGTATACTTCACAAATGATTGGGGCACACTATTACATCATGACAACAAACTTGTGAACCACTGCCTACGTGGTTTTTGTAGTGGTAAGATGCCATTTATCAGACATTACCTGTATCCTGGTGGCTGCTTATGCGTACTCTTTCACCGGAACCTCACAGTAAGTCTATGAGGAATTTGCTAGACAGTTAAGTATCCATCTCCAAATTCTAGGGTCTGTAAGTGGCTTCAAACCCAGTTCTGTCTGTACCAAAATCCATGCATCTGTTTTAGTAAAGTAATCCTGGAGTAAAAGGAAGTAAACTGATCACTACTAAATTATTTTGAGTTTTTTCCGTTGCTTGCATTATTGACACAGAAGGTTCTGTGTGACCAACTGTAAAGACTCACCACTGATTAAAGCAACAACAAAAAGGTGGATCTGGATTCCAACTGGACCACTCTATAGTTCCATGTGTTTCCCTGATCGTTTATTTTAATTACTTGAATGTGATGTGTGTGGTGATTAAGATCCCAGACTCTGGAGTCAGACTGCCTAAACTCAAGTCCTAATACTACCTCTAACTAACTGGGAAAACTTGGGCAAGTTAACTAACCTCTGCATGATTTGGTTTTTCTTCATCTGTTAAATGGGAAAAAATGCCATGTTTATGAGCTAATATATGTGAGTATTTAGCACATTACCTGACCCATGGTAGGAATTGTGTTTGCTATTATTATTTCTAGATACAAAAAATATCTTGTATAGAATATATGTCAGGCTGCCATCTTAAAACAAAAGACATCCAGTAAAAAAGGAGGATAAGGAGAGCTAACATTTGTTTGCTGCCATGTATCCAGCAGAGACTGAAGCTTCTCTAACACTCCCTAAGGTGAGTTCTACCATCCCTTTTGATGGAGTCTTCTGAATCCACTGCATATCAAGCATTGGTTGTGTCCATAGCTGAATGAGGAGAAGATGGTGGAGTAAGAATGGTGACCCAGTTAATACAACTCTAAAACCTGACTTCTGTTCATAATAACATATGATCCTCGATAAGTTTAACCAAACTCAGTGACATTTTTGAAAAGACTGAAAAGAAAAAATCTCATGAGGAAAAAAATGGCTTCTTGCCATCTAAAAGTACCAAAATGAGTACATCACCCTTAGCATTTACATTGGGTTTAAACCACTCTTTTAGATTGGATAATGTGTGCATGAATTTCAAATGAGGACATTACAAAATGCCATGCTCAGGGTTGTCCGTGAACTAGCATGAGCGATCCCTACCTGAAATAAATTGTGGTCCAGTAAAGAAGATAAGATAGCCACACAAGTCATCATTCAATTTAATGCTGGCTATGATGAATACGGGAAGGATTATCCCAGATGGAATGGAGACTCTGAGCCAAGATGTTGGAGCAGGAAAGAAAAGAGCAGGATAAGTGTAGAGGGTGGTAAGGAGTTTTTTCACAAGATTACCCATTAGAAGTTCTGAAGTTCTGGAAGGAATTTGAGTAGGAAATGAGGAGAGGTCTGGCTCCACACCATGGCTCAGACAGCAATACAGAGAAAAAGCAAGTGAGTTGCTGAATATTTTACTAAATTAGCTGCTCAAGACCTGCAAGTCCCTCTAATCAGAGGCTCCAGGACCTCATTCATTTCTCCCTGGGTACCATCCAGGGCACACAGGGTCTCTATCCGTGCAGAGGCCAGCCAACTGTCATCTACAGCAATTAGAAGCCAAGCTGTTTAGCTTCCCAGGACTGCTGTACCAAAGTACTACAAACAGGTGGTTCAAAATAATAAAAATTTATTCTCTCACATTTCTGAAGGCCAAAAACCTGAGATCATGGCATCACCAGGGCCATTCTCCTTCCAAGTTTCTTAAGACTTCTTCCTTGCATCTCCCATCTTCTGGTGCCTCCAGGTATTTCTTGGCTTGTGGTAGCATCACTCTAATCTCTTCATGTAGTGATTTCCCTCGTTTCTCTATGCATCCTCTTTTCCTGTAAGGACACCAGTCATGGATCTATGGACCATTCAAAATCTAATAGAATTTCATCTTGAGATCCTTAACTAATACATATGCAAAGTCTCTATTTGCAAATTATATCATATTCCAAAGTTCCAGGTGAACATGAATACTTGGAGGAAACTATTTAACACAGAACAGCATCCATAAGAAAAATAAATGTAGGAAGAGCCAAACATCAGATTCAAAGGATCCAGCGGAGCAGCCACTGTTGTTACAGACACCAGGTAAATCCAATGACAGCCCCTAAGTGCCCACTCTGGGGTTCCACAGATCCCTTCACAGATCCCATATCTCAGTTCTGCTGGCCTTGGATCAGACAGAGCATTGCAAAGGTCACACTTCTGAAGGGAGAATAAAATTTGTTTTAAACACATGCTCCATTGAACAGGAGTCTGAGGAGATTGTTCATGCTTCCTTCTTCCCAGAGGGCTGTCCTCGACAGTGGTAAAACACTCAGAGGAAACCACCAAGCTAGAGAACCATGACCTCCCATTAGATGCGCTGGCTGGAAAACATGACACACAGAGATAAGGAGCAGGGAGACCACAGGGGAGCCAGCCTCTGGAGCACCAGGCAACACTCAGATGGCATAGATACAGGCCCAATGAAATGGATCTTTCCTACTGGTGACTAAGTGATGGCTATGACCAAGTGATGGCTGTGACCCAGAAACAGGTGGGTGGGCAGCTGAAAACACATCTCTAGGGGCTGACTGGCTCAGGAGAGCACTGTTTTTTTCCAATCGAACCACACACTTCAATGTTTCTGTTTTCTCCAAGTGTTTAAAACACAACGTTTGAACCTGTGCCCTTAGTCCTAGAGAAGTAAGAATTCCATAAAAATGATTGCCAGTTGTGCCTTCACCCAGGTACTTTTTTCTCAGTATAAGATCTGAGTATAAGTATACAGTGTTTTTCAATACCCAAAGGGGTCTCTCTCCTGAAAAAAGTTAAGAAACACTGATTTCTCCTCTCTATGCAAATTTAGAATTTTTCTGGAAAATTCGTTCCCTTATATCACAGATACAACACTATGGGTTAGGGAAAATATGTTGAATAAACTCTTAGTTTCTTGATTGGTTAGACAGAAGATCAGACCTTTAAGGATCTTGGGGCTCCTCCCTACTTTATTACAGATTTTTTGCAGGGAGTCCATATGTAAGTTATTGAGGTCAGAATGCAAAAGTTAAGATGCTTACTCCCCACAGAACTTGCCATTCTATAAGACAAAACTGGTCACTGAGCAGACCTTGACATTTTTGGGTCTGGCTGGTCAGCATTTCATGAAATCCTTGTAGGCTGCTGCAAGGGAGGCTCAGGTTGTCAATCTGTTTGCTATAGAATTGCATTGCTTGATTTTTATCTAACAAGAATTGCTGAAACAGGGCTGGAGGAATGGCTCAAGTGGTAAAGCACCTGCCTGATAAATGTGAGGCCCAGAGTTCAAAACTAGTACCACCAAAAAAAAAAAAAGAAGTACTGAAACATTTGTTAATTCCTTGTACCACTTCAATGTTCTAATAGAAAAACTGTCCTGACTTGGTAAGTTCATTGAGAAAAGGCTAACTTTACCAAAGTCAAAGCCATTCAGCCAACTCACGACTTACTTTTATAAGGACCATGAGCTAAAAGTGAGTTTTATATTTTTAAGAGATTGTAAAAAGCAAAGCAGAAGTAAAATGCCCTCCTCCTACCTCTCTCAAAAAATATGCAAGAACCAAGCCATATAATATTTATCTTCTAGCCTTTTACAAGAAAATGTTTGCCAACCCCCTGCCTATATTATAATAAAATGGAACTTGGTACACCAAGCACAGTTTCAAAACTTGAGACAGTGAGGAGTAGGGGTAAATCATAGCATAGTCATAGTTCAAGTGACTGGGTCTAAATCCTGGCTCTGTCGCCACCTGGCTATTGAATCTAGACCTCAGTTTCTTCACCTGCAAAATGGGAATCATGAAAAAAACCTCCTTAGTGGGTTGTCATGAAGACAATCCAACAATTACACTTCTAAGGCAATTAATAGACAAGTATGTAATAGAAAAGTAGTCATTAATTCCAATATTGATGCATCTCATAAAAAGACTTTTAGGAAAGGAGAGGAATCTAAGCTAATAAATCCTGTCCCTATAAAAGTTTCCTAAATCTGAGAGAGACCTCAAAATACCATCTAGCCCATTTTGAATTTCATATAATCCAAGTTTTA
Source organism: Castor canadensis (assembly GCF_047511655.1). Classification (NCBI taxonomy): domain Eukaryota; kingdom Metazoa; phylum Chordata; class Mammalia; order Rodentia; family Castoridae; genus Castor; species Castor canadensis. The sequence continues at coordinate 124,516,179 of NC_133396.1, forward strand.
TTGATGAGAAAATTGACCTCATAGGGTTCATTAACTTACCAAGTCACAGCCTCTGTGTCCAACATCATCAGCGCACTTCCTGTAATGTGAAGAAAGTATATGATCTCTACTCGTTCTGAATGTGCTCATTCAGGGCACTTATGAAGCCCTGAGGATGAGAGACAGAGAGAGAGACCCTGCCCTTACAGAGTGAGCAGGCTAAAGGAGTATGAGAAACAAACAAATGTGAAATATAATAGGCTACAGGTACTAAAACAGAAGCCCACACAGGAAAAGGAGATAAAAGCAAGAATTCTGGTTGAGGAGGTGCTCACCAGGAAGATGGAGCAGCACGAGCCAAGGCCCGAGGGTATAAAAGAATACAGCATGTTCTGAGAGTTTCAAGATAAGGAAGGCATGGTGAGCATAAGTAGAACCCAGAGCACAAAAGGACATTTATGGTATGCTGAGGACTTTGAAATCCATTCCGTGACAAGTATTTTAAACTTTAAAGCTTGATAATGTATGATTGTGCTTCAGAAAAAAAAAAATCACTCTACAAGCAGAGGTGTATGACAGATGGGAGGATACCAAAGTGGAAGCAGGACATTTCTACCGCTAAAGACCAGACAAGAAAGAAGAACCTGGAATGGGGCAAGAACTACTTAGAATGCCAGCAAGAAGAGGAGAGAGCTAAGTGAAGTTGGAGGCAGAGCCTGCAAAAGCCCTATCCATTCAGATTATGGCCTGGTAAAGAAGAAGAAAGGCTGTAGGGTGAGCCCTATATTTCTAGCTAAGAGAGCAAATAGTGAGCTGATTTACCCCGAACGGGAAGTAAAGAGGAACAATCCTGCTTGGAGGGAAAGATTGTTGGTTCTGTTTGGCGCATGGTGAGGTTGAAGGACCTGGGAAGGATTAAGGTAACTGGGTCTCAGATGCAGAACTGAGGCCCAAGATGAAGACCAGATTGGGGACACAGATGTGTAAGGAACCCGAACACAGGAAGCAGGTGACACCCAGAAATAGATGTGATTTTCGTATCAAGTGAGAACTTAAGAAATAACAGTATTTAAAGAATAGATGAAGGAAGAGAACATAAAAGATCATCACACCATTGTAATGAAGAAGTGACAAGATGAGGAAGAAAACTCGATAAAAATTCCATCTCCAAATCCAACAGAGTCAAAAGGAAGGGAGAGGACAAGAGTCTACCTGCCACAGAAAGTCCTAAGACTTTGAGCCTCTAGGGTTTGGAAATAAGGAGGTCCTTAGTGAGATTTATAAGAGTGAGATAGGATAAGGACTTGACAGCAGGAAGCCAGGGGTGAGCACAAGGCTGAGCAAGTGGAAAGAACCAGCTGAGACAGCCTTCCTGGAGCATGGCAGTGAGGGACCCATGGAGAAGGGTGGAGAGAGGTGTAGGACAGAGCTGCTATCTGTTCTGCCTTTTTTTATCGGGTTTTTGGGTTTAAGAGAGATCCATGAGAATTTTCATAGACTTTGAGAACTATACCAGAAGAAAGGAAAGTTTTGGAAATCTGTAAGTGGAAGACAAAGACTGTGACATGGCTTACAAAAAGGTGAAAAAAGTTAGGTCAAGAGTGCAGACGGGATGCTAGGAGAACAGAAGAGTGTTCAAATCCCCACAAATAAGAATAATGGTGATAACAGTAATAATTTTGAGAATTTTTTATGAGGCAGGCATACTTTGCATACATTTACAAAGAAAACATATAATATGTATCTACATATATTAACATATTTAACCATAACACTCCATAGAGCAATGCTTTTATTCTTCCTATTTACAGAGAAGAAGCTGAAGTACAAAGAGATTAAATAATGTATCCCTGGCCACAGGTTAGTAAATGGTGGTTGTGGGATTCTGGCACAAACAGGTTTTTTAAATCAAGTCACATGGTTGGGTGGTGGTATACACCTGTCATCCCAGTGAGGCAGGGAGCATAAGTAGAAGAATCAAGAATCCCAACTTGCCCCAACAAAAACATGAGACCCTGTCTCAAAATAACCAAAGCAAAAAAAGAGCTAAGGCATAGCTCAGATGGTAGAGCACATGCCTAGCAAATATGTGGCCCTGAGTTCAAACCCAGACCACAAAAACAAAACAAAAGAAGAGTCAGGTCACAGTACCCAAAAGTCTCATGGCCTCAGATACTTCTGTGATGGCAAAGGCAAGGTCACCTACAGAGAATAATATGGGAAGGGGGTGGGGTGACTGCAAGCAGGACTCTCCAGGGGTCAATAAACAAGATCACATTAGAAAATTCTGGGAAGGTGAAAAATACACTTCTTGATGAATCCCTTCAGTAGTTCCCCACTGCTCTTAAGATGAAAAAGCATCTGTCCCATACAGACAAAAGTGATGGTCTCCTCAACCATCAGATGCTCACCTCCCAGGCCACCTGCACATGAACTGCACCAGGGTTTTGTCCCATCCCTGCCACACTCACCCTGCCCTTCCTCACTGAGGGCCTCTCACTGTAACTCTCCTCTGCACACAGCCTCTGTTACTCATCATCCCTTTCATCCATTCCAATAATAGTCAAGATATCACTTCCTTAGGCTAGTACTCTCCATACTTATTTCTTATAGCTCCTTGGTTAATAGTTCAGGCTCTAGAATATATTTCTGGAAGGCAAATTCTGGCTCTGACACTCACTTGGCTTGGACCAAGTTGCTTCACCTCTCTGTGCTTGAATTCATTGATCTACAATATGAGGATAGTAATAGGGACCTCCCCGCTGGAAGCATGGCTCGAGTTGTAGAGGGCCTGCCTAGCAAGGAGGAGGCACTAAGTCCAACCCCCAGTACCACTAAGAAAAAACAAAAACAAAACAAAACAAAGCAATGGGGCTTCCTTCAAAGGATTATTGAGAAAAAATGAATTTAAAGTCCCTAAGTGCATTGCACAGTCTCCTGCATTCAACAGATACTAAGAGAACTGAGATGGAATCATTTTTACTGTATCTCTCTATTGTGTCATTTATCACTATTTTAATTGAAATAAATAATTGTATGATCAATTCTTTAACTCTGTACATTTCAATTGAACAGGAGATTCCCGAAGGCATGGGGCAGCCTATCTCCTGCATTATATTCGTGAAGGAACAGCAGGAATTAAGCCATCAAGGAGTATTTATGGAGAAAATTGTATTTTTTTGACCAAGCACACTGAGGGGAATGGAAAGACAGTGATTGATACGCTGCTCCAAGGGGACCAGACTAAGGAGGAAGTAAAATTTGCAGGTGGTTTGGTAACTTTAAGGAACAGCATAGTGAAAGCAAAAAAGGAAGCAAGTTCAAATGCTGCAAGGATTTTATCAGAGATTAACAAGTACTTGAAGTTTACTGCTCTCTTCAAAAAAACATAGAAAAATGTTATCTTTACTGATGATATGACAGTGAGATATGCTAAGGTGGTTGCTAAGGTACCTGCACAGTCTCATTCTCAATCTGGTGTGGTGAGAATCCGTCTCTAATGGCCCTCAAGCCAGGTGTACTTTACCCGCTTGTCCCCAGCGCTGCAGGTGTGGGAAAGTGCCTTATCTCCTACAATCCTAAAATGAGAAAGATGAGACTTCCTTATCCAGTCCGATGGCTAAACTAAAATACACATGTAAAGTATGAGGTACACAGTAGGCATTCAATAAATGGTAACTGCTCCTACTACAGTAGTGATTATTCATGCAGAGTAGATGTATTCCTGAGTGGTTATATGCAAATCAGCCAACAATTAAAATGCACTACTGTGCTTGTTCCATAAAAGGATTTTTGTAAGACACAAACTCACCCTGTGAAGTAGTGACCCCCTATTATTTAATTTGTGTAGTTCTCTTATGAATGCTGGAATATGACAACTCATAATAGTGTGACTATGCACTTGGCACCCAGGGGCAAAACCGTACATTTGTTTCAGGGGTCCATATCCCTCCTGGGGTGGTTTACCAAGAGAAAAATCCTGCCACTTATTCTAGAGATTAGAACTGAAAGAGAAGGTGAGGAAGAATAAAAGCAGGGCCTTTTCTCAAGCTTGACCATGAAAGTGTCATAGTGTTTAAGAAGATAGTTCTAGGTAGTACTTTGCAAAACCTGAGTTCAAATCTTGACTTGCACCGCTTACTAGTTTGTGTGGCCTTGACCTAGTTAATCTATTTGAGCTTTGGTTTATTTATCTGTAAAACAGGATTAATGACACCCACCACATAGCATTGTTGGCAAAAGGAAATGAAATAGCATGCAAACCACTGCATAAAGTGTCTGGCACATATTAGAGGCTAATAGAGGGCAGGCATTTCATTCCCATGCATTAGTGAACCCCCATGCAGAGGTAGACTGAGACATATGAGGCAAGAATCCGTGCAAAGGGCCATTTGAACCTGCAACACCTTTGATAATAAAGGGTGTAAACTTCATAAGCCTCAGCATTTGGAACGGGTAGGATGTGGTGACATCAGGAACACATACGGGAAGTAAGCTAGATATTTAATAACACACACACACATATATATAACATATAATATGCATGTGTGTGTACATATACATGTAAATTTTTCCAGTCTTTTTCATTCTTGTTTCCACATGGTATTTAGTAAAGTCTTTCCAGAGATCCATCTTGCCTGAGTGAAGACAGGAGCCCGGAGAAGGCAATTGTGCCTAGCTTGGACCAAAGAAGAGAGGTGAAGTAAGCCATTGTGTGGACCTGGAACATCCCAAAAGAAGAGAACCCTAAGCATGGCCCTATAAGCAGCACTTGGTCTAGGGTCCCTCCCTCCCACAGATTCCCCCTCCATGGCTAATGTTCAGGGTTTAGGGGATGAATTTATTAGAGAGGTTTATCTACTACACCTTACCTTACTACACTTAACTTCTAAGAACATTTATTTCAGAGAGATGGTTTACTGAAGACACACCTGAATTGGACAGGGTCTTCTTGTCCTATCACCTAGTCACTGAGTGAATAGAATAAAGAGAAACAAGCATGGGGCCCATTATCTACAGAAGAGCAGGAACAGGTGATGAAAACCTCTCAGCTGTCCTCTCAGCTCTTTCCCTCTGTTTCATTAGGCTTGGCAACTGATCTTCAATATGCAGTCTGGAATCTCAGCCTCCTGCAGTACTGAGAGCTGGGGCCCTGGTGGTGCCCAGGAGCCAGTCCTTTCCTGGGGCTGCCTCTCCAAAGGCCTTCAGGCCAGAGCTTTCTTCAAGAGCTGGAAGAGAGCCTAGCCAGGGCCTCGGGCGACATATTCACACTTGTCCCAGCCTCCCCTGCCCTGCTCCCCAGGTTTAATTTCATTTGAATCACAAGTATAGAGCTGGACAGTTTCAGCAGATCAAAGGAACATGACAAACATGAAAGAAACCCTGTCAGGCTGGTGATGTGATACCCACTCAGAAAGCCAAGCTGCTGTCTGGGACTCTTTGGGAACTGGAAAAAGTATGGTCCTGAGTCAACTTTGGCAGGGTCAGACATCTGCAAACAGACTCAAGGCAGTCTGGAATTTGAGGCGTCATTGCCCAGAATGAGCTGGTCCTGAAGAAAAGAGCTAATTCTGGGAGCACTGAGTTCATCAGACCCTAACTCTTATATCCTTCCATCCCTCCTTCCCAAGTACTCTGCAGACAGTGTGCTTCCCAGACTTAGGAGAAGTCTAAAGCATTGTTCCATTGTTATCTGTGTCTCTGTGTGTTTTGGGGGTATAGCATACAGTTGGAATGATCAGATTATTAAAATTAGTGAATAATATTAACTTACTTATTCAGAAGTGTAACCATCCAGAACATAGGCATATGAAGAACTTTGAATTAAAATGTGCTTCAAAAAAATCACTGGCCTATAAAGGAAATGCAAATTAAAACCACACTAAGATTCCACCCTCACCCCTGTTAGAATAGCCATCATTAGCAACACCACCAACAACAGGTGTTGGCGAGGATGCGGGGAAAAAGGAACCCTCTTACACTGTTGGTGGGAATGTAAACTAGTACAACCACTCTGGAAAACAATTTGGAGGCTACTTAAAAAGCTAGACATTGATCTACCATTTGATCCAGCAATACCACTCTTGGGGATATACCCAAAAGACTGTGACACAGGTTACTCCAGAGGCACCTGCACACCCATGTTCATTGCGGCACTATTCACAATAGCCAAGTTATGGAAACAGCCAAGATTCCCCACCACTGACGAATGGATTAAGAAAATGTGGTATTTATACACAATGGAATTTTATGCAGTCATGAAGAAGAACGAAATGTTATCATTCGCTGGTAAATGGATGGAATTGGAGAACATCATTCTGAGTGAGGTTAGCCTGGCCCAAAAGACCAAAAATCGTATGTTCTCCCTCATATGCAGACATTAGATCAAGGGCAAACACAACAATGGGAATGGACTTTGAGCACATGATAAAAGCGAGAGCACACAAGGAAGTGGTGAGGATAGGTAAGACACCTAAAAAATTAGCTAGCATTTGTTGCCCTTAATGCAGAGAAACTAAAGCAGATACCTTAAAAGCAACTGAGGCCAATAGGAAAAGGGGACCAGGAACTAGAAAAAAGGTTAGATCAAAAAGAATTAACCTAGAAGGTAACACACACGCACAGGAAATCAATGCGAGTCAACTCCCTGTATAGCTATCCTTATCTCAACCAGCAAAAACCCTTGTTCCTTCCTATTATTGCCTATACTCTCTCTACAATAAAATTAGAAATAAGGGCAAAATAGTTTCTGCTGGGTATTGAGGGGGTGGGGGGGAGAGGAGGGGGCGGAGTGGGTGGTAAGGGATGGGGTGGGGGCAGCGGGGAGAAATGACCCAAGCCTTGTATGCACATATGAATAATAAAAGAAAAAAAATCACTGGCCTAAAGGAGGAAAGTTTCTGGGCTGCAAGCAATTATCTCTGTCTTGATCAAAGAGGTGGAGGCATGGATATGTGCTTTGTAAAAATTCATGGAGCTGCACCTCTGATTCATGCACATGATTCTATGTAATATCAATTTTTTAAGTTTACAAAATAATTCCTCTCCTAGAATTCAGAATTTGTATTTATAGGAAAACTTACCACATTCTCCCTCAGAGTCTATTTACTCTTGTTTTAGATAAAATTTAAGCAAAGCAAGTTGTATAATTACCTGGTCATCAACATTTGTCATCACCTGGAAGTCATTGGGTAAATGTGTGAGGCACAGGTAGATTCCATTAGGCTTAGGACATAAACAGGGTAAAAAGTCTGGCCAAAACAGGAGGGTAAAAAATAGCATAGGAAAAAACCTTCAACATAAAAATCAGACTCAAGAAGACATGAGACAGAGCCGCAGTGGACTTCTTAGCTTAGAACCAAATGGTTCTCTGAAACACCAATGCCCTGAGACAGTCTGCAACCCCGATCTTCCAACCTAGCCACGAGGGCTTGGGAAAATCACAGAACCTCTCTGATCCTTAATTTTTATTCTCACTTCTGAAGTGGAATTAATAATAATTCCTACCTTGCCTGATTATTTGGAGGATTAAATAATAAGTGTTTGCATGAGCCAGACACTCATAAATTATGAGTTTCTCATTCCGTGTCAATATTTAAACACATTTTAAGAGTGGAGTAAGTTTTTGACCAACTATTCAAAATGCTGTGGTAGATTCTTTGGGATACATAAAAACAAAACATGTTTCTTGCTTTCAAGTAGCTTATAGCCAGTGGAAAAACACAAAAGACAAATAGCTCAAGTCAGAATATGACAAATATTTTGAAAAGAGTGCAAAAGGAAAACCTAGGGACTGGTGGTGCAGTTCAATAGTAGAGCAAGTCTTAGTAAGCACAAAGCCCTGGGTTTCAGCCCCAGCACCAAAACCAAAGAAAGAAAACCAATCATACAGTGCTGCATTAACATATTTAATCTATCTAACAACCTGAGGAGGCAGATAGTATTGTTATTCCCACACTCAACAGCTGAGAAAACTGAAGTGAAATAATTTACCTGAAGTCTAAATGAAAAAAAACCATCATATTCAGCAGTCCTGCTCATGAGCCCATGCTATTGTATACCAAAGGAGCTTAAGTCAGGATGCATTAGAGACACGTGCACACGGATGTTTATTGCAACACTACTTAACAGCCAAGCTGTGAAAAGAACCCAGAATCCCTACAACTGATGAATGGATCCGGAAAATATGGCATATATACACAATGGAGTTTTACTCAACCATAAAGAACAATGACACCAAGTGATTTGAAGGTAGATGGATGCAATTGGACGACATCATGTTAAGTGAAGCAAGCCAAGCTCAGAAACACAAAAGCCACGTGTTTTCTCTCCTATGTGGAAGATAGATCCAAAAGACACACATACATACAAAAACAAACATGATCATACACAAACTCATATGCAGAAACATGTTTGTAATAGTGGAGCTACTGTGTGGAACTCAGGGAAGGAGGGAAGGAAAAGAGAACAATAGGGCATCAACGCTATGGTAAAACACAACATCTGTGAAGGTAGAGGATATAAAGATAGGTATTGAAAGGGCAAAATAGCTTCTGCTGGGTATTGAGGTGGGGGGAGAGGGAGGGGGTGGAGTGGGTGGTAAGGGAGAGGGTGGGGGCAGGGGGGAGAAATGAACCAAGCCTTGTATGCACATATGAATAATAAAAGAAAAATGAAAAAAATAAAATAAAAAATAAATAAATAAATAAAATCCAAAAAAAAAAAAAAGATAGGTATTGAAATCTATTTAAAAATAGGGGTGAGAGGTAAAGAGGAAAGGGAGAGCAGTGAAAGGGGTTGAACAGACCACCGTAAAGTATATTTACAGCAGGAACATATTACAAAACCCTTTGAACCTTAATTTAAAAATTAGTAACAGAAGACAGGACTATAATGTAGACACAGTAGGGGAGTTGAGTGAAAGAGATTAAGGTGAGGGTATATGGTGGGTGGACTGCATATATTTATATGAAACAGAACAAAGAAATCTCTAGCAATTGCTCTAAGTGGGGTGAGGAGGTGGTCGAAGGGGAGAGCCGGTGGGGGTGATCTAACCGATGTACAATACAAGCCTATTTGGAGTTGTCACAATGAATCCCCCTGTACAAAGAATATGTCCTAATAAAAAGTTAAAAAATAAAAAAAGAGTTCATGCTATTAGCCATTTATCTCATCTGGATTTGGAAACTGTGTATTAGATTTTTATTAGCATATCTCACTAGCACAAAGGGGCTTCACTGTGACACTTCCGTATATGCACATAATGTATTTTGATCATATTTATCCCCAATAGACATATTTTTAGTTTATCTAAAATAAAGAAATTAATGTCTGAGTGATGATGTGATGTTCCTCTTATAGGTAAGTGCCAGAAATCAAGGATAAAAGTATCTTTGTACTTAGTAATCAGTTTTATTGTGATTACAATTTTCACGTAACAAAGTATATCCATTTTATGTGTATAGTTCAATGAGTTTGACAAATGTACATTCTCTTGTAACTATTATTAAAAAAAAAGAAATAGGATAATCCCATTAGGCCAAAAAGTCCTCTCAAGACCTGCTATTCTATGACCGGGGAATAACTAATTTGTTTGCTCTCAGAACACTGACTGTCCTAGAATTTCATATAAATAGAATCATATCAGATATATGGCTCTTGTGTCTTGTTTTCTTCATTCATCACATTGTGACAGTCATGAGCATTATTTTATATATCAGTAGTTCATTCCTATTAACTATTGAATAGAATTTCATTCTTGAGATATTTTACAATTGTTTTATCCACTCACTGCTTGATGGGTATTTGAGCTGTTTCTGGTTTGGGGCCATTTCAGATAAAGCTGCCGTAAATAGTCAGGGACTAGTCTTAGTAATGACATGTGTTTTCACTTCTTTTGAATAAATACCTCAGAGAGGAATTATTGGGGCATATGTTCAGTAGATGTTTAACTTAGCAAGAAATTGCCAAACTGTTTTTCATAGTGATTGTATCATTTTACTATCTCACCAGCAGTGATGGGAGTTCAAGTTGCTCCACAGCCATGCTAACACTTGGGATGGTCAGATTTAATTTTATTTATTCTAATCAGTATATAATGTATTTCATGTCACAGTTTTATGTGCTTATTGGCCACTTATACATATTCTTTTGTGTGTGTGTGATACTAAAGTTTGAATTCAAAGCCTCACACTTGCTAGGCAGGCACTCTACTACTTGAGCTGCTTTAGTTATTTATCAAATAGGGTCTCTCATTTATGCCCAGGGTTGGCCTGGACCAGGATCCTCTTATGTATCCTTCCCACATACCTGAGATGACAGGCACACATCGCCATAACCAGTTTTATATGGGTTGGGATGGGGCCTTGCTGACTTTTTGCCAAGTCTGGACTCAAACTGTGATCCTCCCAATCTCTGCTTTCTGAGTAGCTAGGATTACAGACATGAGTCACTGCACCCAGCTTTTTAATTTTTTTTTTCTTTTATTCATATGTGCATACAATATTTGGGTCATTTCTCCCCCTTTCCCCCCGCCCCCATACATATTCTTTTGTGAATGAAATCTGTTGGCCAATCTTAACTGGGACATAACTTTCTTATTACTGAATTATAAGAGTTCTTTTAGATATGAACAAGTCTTTTTTTGTCAAATATGCATAGTGCAAATGATCCGCATAAATCTGAGGCTTATAGGTAAACAACTGTTGAATACTCAACTTTCTCACTAAGAAAATATCTAAAATTATATCTTAAAAAAGGTGAAATTTAAAAAGTGGAAAAAGGTGAGAATAAGCATAAAGATAAACACAAACAAACATTTTAAATACAAGGCAAGTTCAAAGTCAGAGATATATAAAGAGTAATGTAGAAAGGCAAGTTGGAATCAAGTCAAAGAGGGTGGTATATTCAGGAATGTGGAATTTATTCTATATGCAATAGAAATCCATAAAGATTTTTCTTTAAAAAAATTTTTCTTCATTAGGATAGATTTGTTCTTCATGGGGGGATTCATTGTGACAGTTCAGAATAGGCTTATATTGTACATTAGTTAGATTACCCCCACCATCTCTTCTCCTCCACCCTCTCCCCACCCCACACAGAGCAATGGCAAGAGGTTTCATTGTTCTATTTCATATAAGTATATGAAGCCCATCAACCATATATCCCCTTACCTTAATCTCCTCCATTCACCTTCCCCCTCCCACAAGTACCCCCCCCATACACACACACTACCTATTTTACAGTCCTGTCTTTCATTACTAATTTCTAAGTCAGTGTTCAAAGGGATTTCTCGATGTATCCCTGCTGTGAATATACTTTACTTTGGTCCATTTAACCCTTTGTATTACTCTCCTTTACCCCTTCCTTCCTATCTCCCGTTATTCACAGCTTTCAGTGCATATCATTACATCCTCTACTTGCACAGAGTCAATATTGTTGACTCTCTACCATTCTCTTTTCCTCTCTCTCCTTCCCCGAGTTCCATAGAGTAGTTCCACTATTACAAACATGCTCTAAATATGAGTTTGTACATGATCATGTTTGCTTTGTGTGTATACTTATGTTTTGGATCTATCTCCAAATACATAGCCTTTGTGTTTCTGAGCCTGGTTTACTTTACTTAACAGGATGTCCTCCAATTGCATCCATTTACCTTTAAACCACATGGTGTCATTACTCCTTGCGCCTGAGTAGCTGAGTAAAACTCCATTGTGTATATGTTGTAAAGATGTTCTAGTAGGCAATGGATGTAATCAGAACTCTACTTTAGGAAAAGACTTTAAAAGCAGTAGATAAAAGAGTTTTGAAAGCCACATAATAAAGGTAAGGGGACCGACCGGTAGGAGACAATTTCAACAGTCCACATGAGAAAAAAATGAGGTCCTGAGCCAAGGTAATAAGCAGTTGTACTTTGTGAAATTGAATCAACAGATCTTGGAAACTACTTGAAGTCAGGAATGACAGAGCAGGATTAAATGACGAGTCCTCTGAGGTTCTAAGTAGGGCGACTGACAGGCAAATTCACCCCATAGCTTGGGAAGGTAAGAGTACAAGCTGCTTTTAAGAAACATGAGTCAAGGTTGAACTTGTGTTAGTGAGGCCTCTGGCACCTCTGGGTGCCTACTCCAGAAGAAGCCGAAATGTTTTATTCCCCTTAGGGAAATGGGTTCAGAGATACAAAGTCAGGAATCATCTGCCAGATGATTGTTGACACTGGGAACAAAAAGAATCATGTCGATGGGGAATGAAGAAAATCGAAGGAAATTTTCTGTAGCAATTAAGGAGCAGATATAGATTAAGGAAACTGAGAACAAAGTGATTTCAAAAGTAGGAAGAATACCAAAAACTTGAGAGTCATGGATGCTTAAGTGAATTTCAACACTTGCTATTAAATGCTTCAGAGAAGTTGTGTATTTGGAACCATTGAGAAAAGTGTGTACCATGTTCAATGTACTCTATCTTCCACATACTCTATTTAAGGAGAAACATGCCATATTTTTTAATTTTTCTTTTTATATGCTATATTTTTATAGCATTGTCAATTTAAAGTAGTAGCTTGAGTTAACTTGTAAAACCATTTACATGAGAAAAACATGGAATTCCCCAAGGCAGATGAACAAATGGAATGCTTTTCAAACTTCTTTTTATTCTTTCATGTTTTATTCCTTCAAATCCAACTTTACTTAGAAGTCCAATTTCTATAACAAAGAGAAGGAAAGCTGATCTGATTATTGATAATGGGATGAGAGCAGTACCTCAATATGTCATGAGTGCCCCACAATTGATGCATAAAGGATAATGATTGATAGACAGGGTGTGGACATAGTTCAATAGTAAAATGCTTGCCTTTTAGGATGCACAAGGCCCTGAGTTCAATCCTCAATGCTACAAAGGAATAAAAAGATTGACAGACAAAGATAAATGATTGAATTGGATGGGTAGGTAGACATGTAGGCAGACAGACAGATAGATAGACAAATAACTTCTAACACCTTCCTGTTCCCCATAGAATGTAGTCTTCATGAAATTGGAGGCCAATATCTGTCTGGCTCATCTACTGTCGTGTCAGAGTCTGAAATAATGCCTAGCACTTGTTAGCACTAAACAGACATTAGTAGATAAATGGATCTGAGCCTCTCTGTGGTGGTAACATTGGAAAAAAGACAACTAATGTTTTATTAACTACTATGTTCGGAATGTTGTGCTATTTGCAATTATATGAATTTAACATATGTAATACAATCTCACAATAACAGATTATTATCCAAATTGTATACATAAGGAAATGATAACTTAAAGAGCTTCACCAAAGACACACAAATTGACAGTTCTACTAATCCTATCCAGAATTTAGTACAATACACATAGCATTTCTTTCATACACCACCATGTTAGACCACTGTTCCTGTTAAGTCCACGGGTAATAACCTGACCTCTGAAGGTTGCTCTGGCACTAAGTCAAATAAGTTGTTTGACTCCCAATTGAGAAGCTTTTTATACCAGATGGCAAAAAATCACAACTGAGAAAAGATGAAAAGCAGTAGAACTTCGTTGTTTTTGCTGATGGCATTGGTATTTGGCACAAGAGGACTGGTAGAGTTAAATTACCACATAGTAAACTCTGGTCCAGTGATAAGTTTTGCACATACTTCCATTCCACAAAGACTAGTGAGTTCTGTGGCTATGAATTCTGTGGATCAACTCAACATTTATACATTTGCATAATTGTATCAGTTATTGTATCAGTTATCTATTGCTGTGTGAAAAACCAACACAAAACTTAGAAATTTAAAAGAAAAAGCATTTGTCAATATCACACTTCTGTATATTGGCAATTTGGGCTAGGATCATTTGTATAGTTCTGCTAATCCAAGTCAGTCTTGGCTAATCTTGACAAAGCTGGCACATGTGCCTATGATTAGTTGTGAGGCTGTTGTGTTCATTTGCTTGGAATGCATAACAGAGCACACAGACTGGGTGACTTAAACAACAGGATTTTGTTTTCTGGATGTCAGGTCTGAGGTCTGAGTTTGGTCAGCAAGGTTGATTTCTTCCAAGGAGTCTCTCTTGGCACGTATGTGGTCATCTCCCCTTTGTTTTCTCAAGGGTCTCTTTTTCTGTATATATACATATCTTTCTAAACTCTTCTGAAAAGAAGAGTTTTTTTAAGGGAGAAATTTTATTTGTTTTGGCTTGCAGGGATACTACTCTTGAGAGGCGCAGATTCATCTATCCATTAATGTTTGTTTAGTGTTAACAAGTGCTAGGCACTATTTCAGGCTCTAATAAGACAGTGGATGAGCCAGACAGATAATGTCCCTACGCTCATGGAAACAACAACCTACAGAGAATGTGGAGGGGTTAGAAACTGTCTGTCTGTCTGTCTTTCTGCCTGTCTATCTGTCCATTCATCCATTTTCCATCTTGCCAAGCCATAGCTTCCGTTTATAGACAATTTGGTTAAGGATTCAATGAAAACACATTGTTTTAACTTAATTACCTCTTTGAACACTTTTTTTAAATCCCTGAATGCAGTTACATTCTGAGGTTCTCGTGGTTAAAATTTCAACATTTGAATTTTGCTACAACACAAATCAGCCTATAACAGTCAACAGTGTCTGGATGATCTAAGAAGTCTCATCTGGAAGGGCTCATCTGTGTTCCATTGGGTCTCATCGTCCAGCTAGCTAGCCACTTAACAGTGGTTATAGGCACAGAGAGCGGGACGGACAGGGTGGTGGGGGGGGGAGTTCAGGGAAGAGAGAGAGAGGATGCTAAACTTCTCTAGGCTTGAATTCAAAGCCAGTATATCACTTTCTGTTGGCCAAAGCAAGTCATAAAACCATCCCAAATCCAAGAGATGGAGAACATGGCCATTTTTGTGATCTATTACAAATATTTCCCCTTCTCTCTATCCCTGTACCCCAGGAAAATCCATACTTTTCATTATTAGGCTGACTCTGGAAAACTGATCCAATGAAATTTGTTCATTAGCCCCATCTTTACATCAACCTTCATTTAGGTGCCTCTCCTCTCTCTCTAATTCCCTCAGACATTTCTTGCTGTCTTTTTCTACATCAGAAAGTTCTGGGGAACTCATTCAGAGAGAAAATGAGTAGGTGGCAGGTGACACCTGTTCTGAAGATAACTGCATTTTAATAGATACATAAGTCTTAAGATAATAATGGAGCATTGTGGTAGAATTTCTTTGAGTACCAGGGAATAGGAGAAACTTCTGAAAGTCTGTGAAAAATGCTTCTTTCTGCAGCAAGAAAAGCCTTTTATTTGCTTTTTAGTTACCTTCTACATGCTAAGTAAGAAGCCCTGCATTCACTGGCCACTCAATAAACACTTACTGAATGTTCTAAGTCTATGTGAGATTGAGGTTCTGAGATCTTTCTGTGTGAGTGACCATGGGAGAAGAGTTAGAATGAACTAGGAGTGAGAGGAGCTGAGCGCCAGGCATTCTTAGCTGCCACCTAATGGTTTGACCTTCCTATAAGCTATTTTTAGCTTATCTGAATTTCAATTGTTTTCTCATTTGCACAATGAGAGATTTGCTGAGATAACCTCTAGGATTGCTTTCAGTTCTGATTTCCTATGAATTTTAATAAAAATCTTCACCAGAAGAGAGCAATGGTCCAGCCTTTCTCCCTAGCCAATCAGCCAACCTATCACCATTTTACTCATCATGTGCAGCTTCCCACCTGGCTAGCACTTAGTCTGATGCTCTGAACCCAGTGAGCATTACAGCAGTGGGCCAGAATGGGTCACAAGCTGTCCTAGATTTTCTAGATTCTCATAGATTCTGCAGTGATAATAAAACTAATAAGTTTAGAGACCTGTTGATACATTTCTATTCACCAAGTATTTTCTGCCTCTCAACAAAAACTCAATAATGAGACTCTAAAAAGTTGGAGTCCATCATTCTTTTACTCTCAGCCCTGTTCCTCCAACAACAACCATGTGTAGCATGTATTTCTCTGTGTATACATTGAAATGCAGTCCATTGTATACACTTTCTCTATATACACAGTACATCTGTCTTCCCTGGATATCCACAGCCATCTTCTGACTTTAAACATCGGTCTGTATATACAATGTGGGTGGGTTGGATTTGGACCTGGCCAGGACAAGGCCATGCACCTATATATTTCACAGCCTTGTCTTAACAATCTGCCATTGCAACAAATGTGAAAAAAAATAAACAGGGACGGCACTCCTTTTTCAAACTCAACATCAAAAGTTATTGAGTGATTTCACTGTGCAATAGCCAGAGGTAGCGTTAACAAAAGAGCAGCTCTAGGCTGTACTTATTGCATGGAAAGTAGTTCATACGCTTTATCATCTCTTAGGCCCTGTCAGGATCCATTACTTGGGTGGACATAGATTGCCTCAAACGGCATTTGCCATTCATTTGTTTTCCAAACACACCATACCTTCCTGGGAAGGTTAATCCCAAGAGATAAAATGCTTGGAAGTTGATTTGAGGCTTACCAAGGCACCCCCACCTTTAAACCAGGTCTCCAAAGAAAACACAGGAACAGAGTTCAAAGGTGGATTACCTATTGGAGCAAACTTAAGCTTTAGTTAAGCTGCTGCATGACATTAACCGAAAGTGAATCATGCATTTTTAAAGAAAAGAATGTATTCTTATTCACAAATAAGGCTGTTTTTCCAGTTACCTTGAGGCTCCAAAATTCAGTACCTCCAATCTACAGCACTGCACTGAGTGTGTCCACAGAGATATCGTGTGGCATGGAATTCCAGTGTGCTCTCCTGAAGCCCTGGAGCATTCTTCCATTGCAAGTCATTGCTCTGAGTATTATTAGCATGGCAATAAGGAACATATGCCCAGCGAAGTTCAGGAAAAGAGTTTTTAAAAAAAATGCTGCAGAGAAAATGGCAGCAACTTTTAAGTTTTTAGTCTTCCCAGCACTGAATGGGAGTTCAGAGAAGAAGGAGGAGGAAGAGTTGATTTGAGTTTTATCAAGGCATTCCCCACCCCTTTAAACCAGGTCTCCAGAGAAAACACAGAAATGGAGTTCAAAGGTGGAAGAGGTGGAGGAAGAAGAGGGAAAAGAGGGAAGAGAGAAGAAGAAGAAGGAAGGAGAAGATGGTAGAGGATAGGGAGGAGAAACAGGAAGATGGTATCCTCCCGGTTCTAGAAGGTGAAGGGTTGCAGCAGCTCAAACGTAATACCACACAGTACGCAATTAAATGTTTACATGGAGTGGATGATAACAGACCACAGGAACTTTAGGAATTTCAAGAAGGTAAAAAACTTCAGGACAGTGAGGGAAGGCATGTAGAAGAATTCTAAGAGTCTCCAATCTTCCCACCCCCTGGTATGCATGCCCTGTGTAATCTCTTCTCCTTGAGTGTGGGTGGGCTCAACCTAGTTAGGTGAGCCTTTTTACAGTGGACCGAGCCTCCTGACTGATGAACAGAAAAAAAATAGAGACCTCCATCCCATGACTGCAAGAAACTGAACCACGTTGACAGACTCGTGCTCCTGAGGAGACTCAGATCAGAAAGGAATGCAACCTGAATTCCACCATGGGTTCAGTCTTACGAAACCCTGAAACAAAGACCCACCTAAACAGCCTGAACACCTGAGATTAGGAGATAATCAATGGGTGTTGTTTTAAGCCACTAAATTTGTGGTAACTTGTTACACAGCAATAGAAAACAAATGCAGAAGGCAGAAGTAACTTTGACTACCTCCTCAAAGGAGGTAGGAAGTAGATATGCTATGGAGAAAGGAAGAGGTGGGTTATATAAGCAAAGACTCTGAAGTAATTAGACATGTTATAAGGCATGTTTAAGACCACATCATGAAAAAGAAGACCTTATTTCTCATTGTGATGCATGCACAATGCTTACCTGGTGAGCAGTTCATGGACTATCATACCCATAAAATATGAGAAAACTGAGGGTAGTAGATGCTCGTCAGCTGTGACTAATCAGGGCAGAGTAAGCTTTTTAAAGTGAAAATCTGATTGAAATACATGAAATGCTTTTTGCTCCTGTAACAAACAGAACAAAATCCAAATTCCTCAACCAGCATCTGAGGCTTTCCCTTTACTTCATCACCTGTTATTTTCTAGACAAGCTAAATGACACACACACTCAGGTATACCTCAGGTACACACACTCGCACATACAAGCACACACATAGGCACATATACTATACACTCACACACACAGACATGCACACTCTCCCATAAGTTCCTGCATTGACCAAATGGTTCCCTCCAAAGCGACAGTGTTCCTTATTTTCTTCCTCCCCCACATGGCTTCCCACCCCTCGCTTGCTTACTTATGGAGCTGCCATTTTCCCTTTAATACTATGGCCCAAAGCTATATTCCATAGGGAGGCTTTACCTGCATCCACACCAACACCTCAGGTACAAATTTCCTTTGGTGGCCCTGTAGCACACTGAATGCACTTCTATTAGCACTAAGTATCAATAACAGCAATAATGTTAACAATAGCTCACATTTATTGATTGAATACCTAAAGCCATAGCTATGCCTTTTTACACACATTATCATGTTGGTGTTTTCATCACATTTTTTTATGAGTTGACATGATTCTCTACTAACTGTTGAATCTCTCAAAGGCAAGGCTATGATGACTTCTTCATCTTTGTGTCCCCCAGGGCTTTTCACAGAATAGGAGACACTCAAAACTACATGAGTTAAAAGAGTCAAATGTAGGGCTGGAATTCAGGTCTATGGATCACAGAGCAGGGTTATTAGCTGCAGAAGGGCTTTGTCAAGCTATAAAATAACATATGAGTAGAAAGTAGAAGATGCCGGCCCAGTTGCCCTTTTTCTGTGCCCCTCTCTTACCTCCCTCCTGCATCCTACTGCCAAAACAACTTTACATTATGTAAAAGTTTATCAGCAGTGTTCATCTACATCATCTAGTCAAGAATCAGAAATATAAATTAAAATGTGCGTGTGTTCATGAACAGTGGGGAGCATCATAAAGGCTGGTGTGAAGAGAATGGGGTATCCAGCAGACAAGACCTAACAGAAGATCTAGACTCCCTTGAGCATTGAGGCATCCCAAGCAGCAGGAGTGACTGAGCTCCTGGGGTTACATACCAGAAATCTGCACAGGTTCACCTACCCTTAGAAATCTGTGCCAAGTTCCAAGCATTGCTTTGGTAAACAAGGTAATCAATGTTGTTCCTAAACGAGCTGTAATAAACTCATGATTATGTAAAGAAGCAGAATTCTCCTCCCTCTTTCAAGACCTATTTAGAGATACCTAACAGAATCATTTTGTATAGTACTCTCTAGCCTTTGTCTCTTGCCCTTGTGTTTAGGCAAAAGGATATTGAATCAACCACAGCTAACATTGTGCTCTGTTCTGCTGACCCAAGGTCTCAGCCAAGAAAATCAGAGAAAGAAATGTTTCCTCTCAATTTAATATAATAGAATTTATCAGGACTTCATATTTCTTTTCCTTTTCTTTTTTTTTTTCTTTCAGCTAGCAAGATATGCAATTCTCTCTGTTTTTGATTTGTTTGTGTTTTGTACCTAATCTCCCCTCCCCTTCTCACTCTCCTCTGAGCCAGCTCTCACCCACCCTACAAAGCACCTCTAACAGTAGGCTTCACAAGAAAATGTTTGGTGAGGTGAGAATGGAAGAGAAAGTTATCAGCATTTGACTTGCATTGTCAGCACTGTCCTTAACAGGAGCAAATGAAGACCAATAAAGAATAGTTAGGCAAATCCTACTTTATTTTTTATACAGGAGAAAACATTCATCCAGCTTTTTAACCTGAGGAAGTGGAGGAAAGTAACCATTCTTTCATACTGCATTTAAGGCTAATTCTTGCCTTCACCCAGTTCAATTCAAGAAATCTTATTTAGAGCAGCACCAGGAACCAGAAGAGGTGCAGAGACTAGAAAGAAGTAGTTGCTGCCCTCCAGGAACTGATAATCTAGTAGAAGACTGTGATAAATCAGTGAGTAAATAAGCAACTCAAGTATAGCAAAACTGAGATAAATGCTGTCAGAGAGGTTCAGGCAAATGGACATGTGAATAGGGAAAATTAAATTGATAGAGCCAGTCTCCTGGTGCTACTCCACATCCTTTTTCTGGTACATGAGACAACCAAAAGCTATTCTAGCTCAGGTCTCTGAAAAATAAAAAATAAAAATATGTACTCTTTCCTGCTATAAAACTAAGCATTTCTAAGAAATATTGCATTATCAAGAATAGCATTACAAAACAATTACTCTAAAGGGGGAAAATGGGGCTGGTGCTAGAGATTTTTAGTCATGCAATAACTAAGTTACTTTTCCTCCAGGAATTTCAGTAACAAAATAGTTTTTTGGGCCTGAGCATATTTTGTTATTTTAAGCAATACATTGGTTCATCAAAACTGACAAATAAACCTAAACATCCCCAAGCAAATCTGAGCAGTACATAAGACAAGACCAAAATCAGTAAAATTCAAGACTACTGAAATCAAAAGTAGCTCTATTTACAGCTGGGACAGATTGTCTCATTCTTTGCTAAATATTCTGTTTGCAACTCTCTGCATGCCCCTCCCCATAAGAGCATCACACAGATCTGCAAAATGTTGAACTCAACATTTTGCTGACCACTAATGTTGACCATTAACTGTGGGCTGGAGTGAGAGGTGTCATTTCCAAGCACAGCCTTTCAGATCCTGCTTATGGTCTACCTGTCCATAATGCCTTTTTCCTTCTGCCACCATTGCCAAGTGTATATCAGCCAGGGGTGCTCCTTCACTCTGAGTCCTGGTGTAAAAAGGCCCAGCCAACTCAATATATGGACATACAGTGCTATGATGTGAATGTGTCCTCCCAAATTCATGAAATCCTAACCCCCCGAAGCAATGGATGATATTATTACATGGGACCTTTGGGAGGTGACTAAGTCGTGAGGGTAGAGCCTTCATGAATGGATTAGTGTCCTTATAAAAGGGACTCCACACAACTGTCTTGCCTCTTCCTCTGTGTAAAGACATTGAAGTCATCCTCTGTGAACAAGAACCTTGATCTTAGCCTTCCCAGCCTCTAGATCTATAGGAAATAAATTTCCATTGTTTGTAAGCTGCCCAGTTACCGCATTTTGTTATAGCAGCTCAAACAGACTAAGACACATAGCATAGAGGGAGAAATAAACCTTTGTTGTTGCAAGCCAGTAACATTCAGAGGCCATTTGTTACCATGGTTTAACCTATTTTTTTCTTCTTACTGATGGTAAGTATTAAAAAGTAAAGAAACAGGAGTTGAGAAGGCAGCAACTCAAATAAAACAACTTCCTATAAGCTCAGTGGTGTTGCTCAATTGCCTTATTGGCACATGTGGTTTATGTTTTTGAAGACTCTGGATTGAGCGTTTTTATATATATTGTTTCATTTAATCCTTTATGAGGAAGATATAAATCTCCATTTTATAGAAATGAAAACTGAGAGCCAATAGAAGTAGCTAACCTAATTCATTTATTAAATGCCTCAAGCAGGAATTTTACTCTGTTTCATTCCAAATCCAGCCTTTTCATCACTCTTCCATAGGGCTAATTAAAGAATAAACTAACTAGCCACATAAAGCAACCTCAAATTACAACTTTGAAATCATAAAAAGTGGGGTCATGTTAACATGATCTGAATAAAGTTACTTAGCCTCCCTGAGGCTTAGTTTTTTGTTTATAAAATAGAAACAAGGTTATCTTCAGCACTGTTAGAAGATGAAATACGCGTGTGGTTACTTGTATTGCCTGGCACATATCAACACTTAATGCTAACAACTCTCAGAGTAGTCAGTGTGAGTTCTAATGTAGTCTTGGCACACTAGAACTGAACGGAGAAAGATTCTTTCTGGCATCCTAGAAAGCAATCGCTTCCTTGGTCCTTATAAGACCAGGGCAGCAGCAAGAGCCTAAGTACATAGGGGTACAGGGCATTGGGCAGGATGAAAGTCAAGATTGACAACAGCTATAGAGCCATCCATGCAGGTGAGCAACAGCCATGCCTTCTCTCTCAATCTAGTCGGGGATGTGCAAATGGCTAGGGACAGCCATCAGCAGGCAGGCCCTTTAACAGAAGGACCCATCAAATATAGGAACAGGTTGAACACCAACGGCCAGAGAAAAAGAGTTTAGAGGAACATGGCCTGGCTCTGGATGAAGGCAGAGAGAGAGATAGCTGCAAACAAGAGCTAGTTTGTGACACTCCATGGCCCCTGACTAGCAATGAGCTGATGGAAGCAGCTGATGGGATTAATGACAGGAGGTAACGATGATGAAAAGCACTTAAGCAATGGCCCTTCAAGTAGCTGTTGTTGTTGTTGAAAGGCCTCCTACCACAGAACAAAGCAATTAGTCAGTCACCCCGCCACCAGCCCCTCCTCTGCCCGCCTCCCTTTTCCCACCTTTGCAGACCTCAGACCATTCATCCCTTTGTCTCACCAGCCCAGATTGAGGCAACCCAGACCCAGCACACAGAAATGCACCAGCTGGAGCCCCAGCCATTAACGGCTGCCTCCTAAAGCAGCAGCTCCAAAGGCTGACTGTGGGGTTGGGGTTACAAAAGGGGACCTTTCTGTCTCTGCAGCTTTGCCATAAATTTTACATGAAAAAGTTACCTGTGAACTTACATAGTTCAATGTTTGACACCAGCCTTTTCCTGTAACACAAATAGTAGACCTGCTTTTATTTATTTATTTATTCTTTCAGCTGGAAAAGCGACTTTGAATTACAAGTTAAAAACAATTTTGCATTTGGATACCTCTCTCCCCCAAAAGAAATAGTTTTATGCTTGGAATTAAAGATTCCTGGGTTCTTGCACTTGCTTCTGTTCATTGAGCAAGTCTTAAATATGTGACTCAAGTGTAGAGTCTGCTCTCTGGAGCAAGCTCTGGGCCCTGAGTTCAAACCCAATTCCAAGTTGAAAAAAAGACTCACCCAAGCATGCCCATCTCGAAATCCTTCCCTCAAACCACACAGACTGTCCCCTCTGCTCCCCCCTCCCCCTGCTTACAGCAGGTATTGCTATCTAATACTGCATGGAAATGGTGGGTTTTCTTGCCTGCTTGTCTGTCCACCTCCCTCTCAAGACTGTGGCCTCTCTCACAGACAGCAGGATTACCTCTATTTCTATTTTTATCCTCAGTGTCCAGCCCGTGGCCACTGCACAGCACCTTGATCAAATTTATGAGATATACAACCTCCAATTCTATAAAGGAGGAGGAATTATACACACCCCATCGTATGTTCCAAGTTGGTGTTTTGGGAGCAAATGTGAAAGAATAACTGGAGAGTATTTAAAAATGCACAATGATGAATGAATCACAAATGTGAAGCACTGTGTGTCTCTGCCTGCCTCATTCCTTCATCCAACATTTTTTGAGCACATTTTGTATGCTAGGCATCATGCTGGTACAGATGGAGCCCCTCCTTAAGGCTCCTGGCTGAACTCATTACCTCACCCCCTCCAGCCCTGTACTTAACCTCTGGCCATGGCCCAAACCTGTGAAGTCACGCTCCATGGTCTCTCTCTTACCTTGGTGATGGTTACAGCAAAACCCTGAGCTGACTGCCTGCCACTCACAGAAAGATCACCTATCCTAATTTGAGCACCAGAATTGAACAGAGAATAGGACCAGGCATAATGCACAGGAAGAATAAAATAACAAGACATAAGGTGTAGAATCTCCCCCACAAAGAGAAATAATACAATATAAGCAAAAAGTGAAAAGAACTGGAAGGCATGCAGTAGGTTAATGCAGCAGTTCAGAGAAGGGAGGTTTCATTAACTTGTACGGCGGAAAAGTCTTCAGGAAAGAGATGACATTTTAGTTTGGTCTCAAAGAACCATGAGACTTTGGGAGGCAGACATTACACAGAGCCATTCTCAGAAAATTAGAACTGGGGGTAGGATCTTGGAGGATTGACCCTCAAACTCTTTACCACACACATGAGGAATACAAGGTGGAGATTCAGTACCTTACCCAAGAGTACTTAGCTAGTAACTGGCAGAGCTGGGGTAAAACTGCTATGGTTTGAAGTCTATTGCAAACCTCATGTTCAAATTTAATTACCATTGTAACAGTGTTGAGAGGGATTTATAAGAAGTGATTAGGTCATGAAGACACTGTCCTCATAAAGCCTTTCTCTTGAGAGAAAGAGAAAACTTCTGTCCCTTTCCCACTTTCTGACATGTTCTCTTACCACATGATCCTTTCTCTCATATTATGGCATAGTAAGATGCAGTCCCTTGATCTTGGACTTCCCAGCCTCCAGAACCATAAACTGAATAAACTTGGATAGTTTACAATTTACCCAGCATGTGGTATTCTGTTACAGCAGCAGAAACTGAACTAACACACAAACTCTACAGCCCATACTTCAGCCAGGAAATAACACAATTAGATTCTGCTATAGATAAAAGACAAAGGAGCAAAAGAGAAAAATGAAGGGCAAGAAAATTAGAGAAGAAGAGAGACACAAAGAAAGAGAAAGACGGGGAGAATCAATTAAATTCAAAGCAGATCTTTTTATAATCCCAGAGGAGGGAAAAATATTAAAAAAAAAAAAACTCCCATAAAACTCCAGAAACAAAATAATGAAAACCCATTTTAAGGTGGCAAGTGCAGGAATGGGAGGGTGTAGACAGGTCTGCAAAGGTGGCTTAGAAGACCAATGACAGTAGGGTAAACTGGAGGGGGAGCAGAATTCCAAGATTTCAAATTCAGGGAACAGCTTAGAAAACATCTAGAAATCTGTATTTTTCTAAGCATATCCCCCCTTCCCCAGAACTGCCACAGATACGAGCAGGTCTCTAAGAGTAATGAAAACCCACTAATGCAACTTTTTCTTGCCTTGTGAGCACAGAATGCTGGCACATGGAAAGTGGGAATATTTCTTACTATAGGGCTCATATATCATGGCAGAAATATTATTAAGTTAGTAAATAATTGATCCCAGATAAATAACTACGATTTGGATTGTACCACTTATCACACCTCACTCGTGGGCACACTGCACTGACTTACACCATCCTGACTCCTCACAGGTTCTCTGTGATGTGTAAATTCCCCTAAATTCTATCTCCAATCAGAAGCCATCAGCTTTGTTGAGGTTTAATCATGTTCAAATCTAGGATGTGCCCAAACATGACAGAGGCATTGTTTTCTCTCCTTCAGCCCTCCATATGTTAAAAGCATCTATTAAAATGTGTCTGAGATGGAAGGCACCCAACACACTGTCATTAATTTAAGGAAATAAAATTACACCATATGAAGGGTTATCATAAGGAAGATGGTGACCAGCTGTTCTCCATCTCCTCTGGGTTAGAATAAGAGAAAGTGGGAGGGAGTTCAATTTGAAATTGAATCGGGAGTGGGAACTTGACAGAAGGAAGGAAGCATCGCCAATGATGCTACATGACAGACAAACGGTGGAGCTAAGTACATAGGAAATGATTATGGGGAAGGGGAGGGAAGGGATTCAGTTAGCTCACAACAGAATGAGGTTTTATCTCCTCTCTCCCTATGGGTGTCCAATGGCCTTAGAGTTTCTCTCTTTTTTTGCCCTTTTTTCAGGCAAATGCTGCTTTTTAAATTTTTTTCACTAAAGTTAGAAGAAATGGAGGAATTTTCATTTTAATATACATCAAAACTTTCCAATAAATGAATGAAGCAGGAAAGAAATTCTATTCTACAAAGGAGCTCATGGTATCATATAGTATCCAACCTAGCACTATCTAGAGAATTCAGGACTTGCCTGGATTTTGGAATTGGTCAGGATCAATTTAAAGTCCTGCCAATCGAAGGAATCTCTAATTCCAACCTGGACTGATGCTAAATGTTGAGAAATCTAGTTTATATCTGTTACTCCTTGTTCCTATACCTTTTCTGATACCTCTCTTTTCCTCTCATTTTTAAACATCCAGAGGCACCATCTCCATCACAATATGTTCTTAACAAATAATTTATATGAGCTATTTGCTTCCTAGTATGAATTTAAGTCACTTGTTATTTCTCTTCCAGTTGCATTTGTATATAAGCTGCAATTCTCATTTTCCTGTTTCCTCAATGAAAAGCCAGAGGCCTGTTTACTTCTTTGGCCAAGAAATGTCAAGATATCAGCAAAAAAGTAAGGAAATTTTTCTCTGGAAGATCCTGAAACTGCCTAAAATAATATATATATGTTATAGTTTGGGTCTTAAATGTCCTCCAAAGTTCCTGTGTTAAAGGCTTGATCACCAGTATGGTACTATTAATAGATGTTGCTATTAGGAAGTAAGGTTCAGTTGGAAGGAAGTTAGGTCACTGAAGCATGCTGTTAAAAGAAATATTGGGATCACAGCCCTTTCCTCCCAAACTCTCTCTCTCGTTCCCTCTCCCTCTCTCCCTCTACTTTTCCCTCTTCATCTCTCTTTCTCCTTCTAACTCCCCAACTCTCTCTCTCTCTTCTCTTTCTCTCCCCCTCTCTCTTGTCCACCATGAGGTAAGCAGTTCTTGATCCACCATGTGGATTCCACCATGATGATCTGCCTCCCCACGGGCCCAAAGGATGAAGTTAACCAACCACAGTCTTGAACCTCAGAAAATGTGAGTCAAAATAAATCTCTTCTCCTAATTAGTTTTTCTTTAGTGGATTGTTTCACAGTGAGGGAAAGCTGACTAACACACTCTACCTTCCTCTCAGAGCTATTTAATTATAAATGACTCTCCATTACAATGGACGCCCCATTAAAAGCAAGTGGAAATCACAACACTCCTCTAATGGCTAAAAAAGAATTGGCCCACCACGTTAGAGTATCAGATTAAGTCTTGGAAATTAATCACTGCTGATTATGCAAATATTAGTCATAATCCTAGAAAGGAAGTAAGACAAATATGTAAATATATGTACTGTTAATGGAAAAGGAACAGAGTACTAGAGGCTTTCAGAGGAGGTAGGGATGTTAGAGTAGGTTGGATTAATAAAGATAGCTGAGAGAGATAGTATTTGACAAATACTAGAATGATAGGTAGACATAAAAAAGAAGCACTATAGGCAGGCAGAACACATGAACAAAGGCATGAAATTAGGGAAGATTAGCCCAGGAAGCAAGAAGAAATGAGTTGAGCTGGTGCACAAGGCACATCTAGGGGAGCTGTGGAAATCTGGGCTGAAAAGGTACAGTGGTGCCATGCCTTAGATTGTCTATCAGCATGAGAAGTAAGCATCACTCAGTAAACAAGAACTTGAAGTCCACAAGAAGAAAACAATTCGACATCACATCACCTAAAAGATCCAAACTGGCTCAGGGTTCCTTTCATAAGGAGTTCTCTAATTCTTTTCTTACAACAAGAATCTTACAGCCTTATCTTCACCCTGGAGTTTTGCCTTTCTGACTGGGTACCAATACATAAGCCTGGGTGACCACAGATTACTCTGTGAACCCCATCCGAACCCTCTGTCTTCTCCATCTTTTCCTTCTTAAAATGCACATGGTCCCCATTTGGGTCTAGAAGAGAAGCAATTCTAATTGAAAAGAACAGAAGGAGAAATGTTTTTGAATAATAATCCTTGGCATTCAAATTGCCTTTTTTCTTTAATTGAGAATCATTTCAGTTGAAAGCCTGGCATTGCCCTCATGTTGAAGTTGGTGGGTAACCAATGAGAGAAATCCAAGCACAGTGAAGAAAGGGGGTGGTGGATAAATTAACTCCACAGA
The DNA here is from genome assembly GCF_047511655.1 of Castor canadensis. Taxonomy (NCBI): domain Eukaryota; kingdom Metazoa; phylum Chordata; class Mammalia; order Rodentia; family Castoridae; genus Castor; species Castor canadensis. The sequence goes on from NC_133396.1 coordinate 124,543,874, forward strand.
TAGGCTCTAAACCTTGGAGTCTGTTTCCCCTGACATGTCAAAGCAAAAGACCAATCCCCTCTATTTTTCCTGGCAAATCTAAGCAAGCATGGGCCCAGCCTCCTAATCAGCAGGAACCTTGAACATGGTAAGGGTCAGAGGGACAATTTGGTTCCCCTCCAAATCAAAACAGCATTTATTTGGTTTTTAAGTGTTGTAAAGTTGGTTGACGATAATTTACTCCCCCGCTGACAATCTATGTCAAAGTTTCAGCCTCACTGGAAATGGTTGTGATCTGAACTCTTTCACAAAAAAGAAAGAAAAATGAAAGAAAGAAAACACACACAACCCCCACATAACTCCAGCTCTTTTAATGGACAAGTTTACAGAGTCCTTAACTAGCATCTCTCTGGGTCTCCACCATAATTACAGGCTGGGAAGGAGAGTTGTGTTTCATGTGATTAGAGACTGTTTGTGCTTCTGTCCATTAGGAACAAAGGAGGGAAAGCATTTTCAAGAACTTGATGCCAAACATTTTTCACAAGGGAATTTTACTCAATTACTTGCAAAATAATCTCAAAGATGGTCATTTCACCATTAAAATGTTCTTTTAGAAATTTACCAGCAGCTTGTTTACAGCTAATTTTGATGGGTGGTACTTTGGGAATTACGTGGTTGGTTTAACACCATCTTCTCCTAAAACTGCACCAACCACACCTCCTTCCAATCTGTGTTCCGAGTCATTGATTCAGGCTCTCACTTTCGCCTGCCCAGACATTGATGAAGTTATAAAGCACAGAGCTCTTCAGCTGGCCCCTTTCCCTCTTACATCAAGGGAATCCATCAACCTGGAGTGGGAGAGAGGGACAAAACAAAACAAAAATGCCCTGGAGAGGCAAGAATAGAACAGGGTAGGGTTAGAACAGGCTGGCTGATGACCAGTAGCCCTTTCAAAAAGTACTAGATTTAGTAAAGAGTTTTCTTTGCTGAAAGAAGTCTCTTTATAGCTTGATGTTGGTGATAAGGTAAGTCCAAGAGGGAATAGGAAACTTGGGAAAGAAACCTCAGTAACACACCCTTAAAACTCAAGATATCTGAGCCAGAAATGTCTCAAGGAAATTCATTCCTTACCTCTACTGACCTCTTCCAATATTGTATCATCAGTGGTCCCAGAATTATCAGTCTCCGTCAAGCACTTCATCACCCCTTTAACAATTGATCAAAATTCTCCCCAGCCTGAAAAATGCAGATCAGATCCCATTTCCCATTTAACTTTTCTTCATCAATTCATCCCACCTTTCCTATCTCCAAAACCTATCTCCACTTATGATTACCATCACAAAGTCCAGCTTTTCATTAGTCAATGTCCCTCTCAAGAATAGAGATCAGACTTGAAAGAGAGAGTTGCCTCCAGAAAAATCAGTCTTCGGTATTTCAGGAGGGGTGGGAGGAAGAGGAGGATGTATTTATTACTCCCTGGATGTCAGCTGCGTAGATGTCCCTTCTCCAAATAAGGACATGGGGAAGTGTTTCTTAACATAGGGAGGGAGGGTAAAGTTGGTATTTAGAGTAGGGAAGGAAGGCATTAAATGAAGAGGCAGAGGAATGGAAGAGAGTACTGCAGCCTGCAGAGGGGTCTTCTTTCTCATAAGTGCCATGAAGCTGAAACATCAAAGGGAGAAAAAGGAGACTGGCAGTGTGTGTGTAAGTGTGTGTGTGTGTGTGTGTGTGTGTGTTGAAAGATGCTATCATGAAAGGTACTCCTGAATACAGCATTTTTGTGATTGGGAATGGGTGTGGTTTATTTGTGTGTGCAAACAAAAAGTATCTGTGGAATTTATGTTCTTCCTAAATATGGAAATTAGATTGCCAACAACATAGATACCCTGGACAGGTTGGATAGGAAACACCCTTATTTCATAGCTATGGAAGAATATGGATTTTTCCTTTCTAGTCTCTTTGCACATCTCTTCTCTCTTGCCTCACAAGATGTACACACACACACACTCTTTGTTCATTCTCTTCCCCAAAAACTGACATTTTTGGCTCTTTCTCTCCAAACTGTGTCACCACTATTGAACCTTCCCAGGTGGCTCTACCAAACCGGCACTACCTCCTTTCTACATTAAACTCTACCATTCTATTCCTCAGCACATGCATGTTGGAATAGAAGCACAAGCATCCTTTCCAATTGGAACCTAAATTTCTCAAGGTTCCAATCTTTAAACATACACTAGTTCTGAATAAAATCTGGTTGATCTGTTGCATGTTGGTGAAACTCAGACAGTTATGCTTATTTCCCCTTAATGCCAAGACTAAAGGAACTAAGAGATTGCGTTCTCGTACTCCTTTATCAATGACTAAGGGGACTTAGAAAGGCCAAGGAAAGCATTGGCACTCACTTCCTTTTTTTCAATACCCAACCTCGCCTCTGCCTCAGACATTTGCTCATATCCTCTGCCTCACATCCGGGAGTAGTTCCATTTCCCATTGGTACCAAACCAAGGACAAGGATCCTCTAAATGGCCTGGAGTCATAGAATTTCAAGCACTCCTACCTGGACAAGGTACTCATTGCACTACAAAAGAAGTCCAAAAACTAGTCTCTCCTTGTCCTCTAGTGTATATCTTCTCCATAACACATGCTGGCCTTTGCATATGCACATTGTACTGGTCTGAGAAAGAGGACTGGGCAACTCAGGTCTCTTCCAACATTTTCTCACCAATAAATAAATGTCTGTTCCAGAGGACCAGAAAGGGTATGTCCTATTACAAGGCTGAGGGGTGTCCTGCAATATAGAGTTCATGTTTCATTATGGTTTTCTTCCTTTTTTGAGTAGGAATTGGTATTATAACTTTATTATATGTCTTTATTATCTTAACTTTCTGGATTTTGTCTGCTATTTTATATTGATTAAATATACTATTTAAGTCTATTGGAATGCAACCAAGGGAAAAGTGGACATCACCTAGAGATTGAAAATAAGCATTTAAAGTGGGCCCTTTGACAATAACTCTGCATTCAATAGCAGGTCATGACAGTGTGTTTGCTCCTAATGGGAAGAGACTGAGTAGATGTGCTCCCGTGTATGTGACAATATGAATAATAACAACTACCATTTCTTATGTGTTCACCTTCTAATCCATACTGCTTTAGGGTATTTGTAACACCATGAGTGGTTGTTATCACTATCCACATTTCATGGATGAGGACGCTAAGGCACAGAAAGGTCTAAATAACTTTCCTAAGGACAGAATGAAACTAGAATGGTGAAAGCCAAATACAAACCCAGTCAGTCTGATTCCAGAGTCTATACTCTTCACCACGAAGCTTTGAAAACATATGTTTGCTTAGGCAGGTACATTTTGGAGACCACCTTGTGAGAATAAGAGACTGCAAAGAACAGAACATACAAGACAATTTGCAAGGCCTTCCTGCCCATTCCCCTAGCCATAGCTGATTGATCCATTGGTGGATAAGTAGCACACGACACAGGAGCCATGAATTCAGAGACTGAGGAGAATCCCCTGACTTGTATCTAAAAGTGGTTGGTCTAATTCTTTCCAAGAATTTAGATTTAATTACAAGGAGACACTTGCCAATAATGAGGATGGGTGTGGGAACTGGAAGGCTTATAATTTTAGATAGGATGGTAGACATTTGGGATCACGTGAAAAACACATAGAAAAAAAAACTAAGCTGGTAGAAAGGAAAACAGAGCAGCAATTTAAAGAAAGTCTGAGAAAAACATATCTCTGAGATTAAGACTTACTCTTTGGTTTTCTTGAGCATATTTCTCCCTTTTCTTTGTAACCTAAATCATCCAACTAACAGTATTATGAATGGCTTTCTCTCTTAGTTACCTATGCACCAAACACAGCATCTGGAATACAGAAAGAGCTCCATAAAGAACGAGAAATATTTGACACATAATGGATATGCTAGTCTCAATTGATCATCCCACAATATAGACGTGTCCCAAAACATCATATTGTACCCTATAAAAATATACAATTATTATTTGTCAATAATAAAATATTTTAAAAATCAGATGGGTATGACAATATTTTCATTTTTTCCCTCCTTCAATATTGGTTGTATAACCAATATTTTTGGGGGGATAGAACTGGGGTTTGAACTCAGGACTTCATGCTTGCAAAGCAGGTGCCCTACCACTTGAATCATACTTCCAGTCCATTTTGCTCTGGCTGGTTTGGAGATGGGGGTCTCACAAACTATTTGCCTGGGGCTGGCCTTGAGCCATGATCCTCCTGATTTTAGCCTTCTAGGTAACTAGGATTATAGGTGTGAGCTACTGGCAGCCAGCCACCAATATAGTTCTAAGGATTTAATATATGAAACACTTGAGAAAAGTTACTTACATGTTCTTCTGCACTGACCATGTCTTTAAATTTTGAGCAAGAAATCCTGCTACCCACCTTCTCTTAGCAGAGCACTATGGCATCATGGCACCCCTCACCCCTCTGGCAGGAAAGGACTGGCCTCCTGCCACCCAGCATGCTTCTTTGGGAAGAGCAACCTAGACAACAGGAGGCAGAGAATCATCCACTTGAAGTTGCTCAAAATAGCGTTTTCCCCTTAACCGTTATCACCCACGCTTGCTGTGTACAAATCTAGTCTAGGGGTATTTAGTCACCACACCCTCCCACATGCAAAGAATGACGCTATCTCTTTTAGTCACTCATGATCCCAGATGACCTCTGTGCCTCAATATCAACTTAAGTTCATTTTCATTTATGTAAGGTCTCAGCAAACTTCCCTCCCTTGTCTCACTTTTTCCTCACAGTGATCTCGCAGTGCAGGTGACACCATTTGTGAAGGAAGAAGAAAATGAAGCAGGAAGGAGCTCAGTAAGGGGCTAACCTAAGGTCTCCACTAGGAGCTAGTAGAGCTGATAGTCAACCTCTGACTTTGCCCTTCCTGGCTAGATCTTTTCCTCACCCCCTGCACCTGTCTCAGGTAAGAGTACATGATCTGTGTGATGACAAGGTTTGCTGGAAGATGTAGTTTCTGCTCTCTCTGTAGGCCCCACTTGATAACCAAGAAGGCAAAGAAAATTAAAATTACATTTCCCAAACAAGTGAACAAAACCCAGTGGGTCAAAGGATGTCTGGGATTTGAAGATGCCCAGCCTCCAAACAGACTTATCTTCTTGAGCTGTGGGCAATTGCACTGTTTGCCAGTTATCCAGGGCACACCAGATCATTGCAGAGGACACAAGCGCTCCCCAACCATTGCTCTGGATGTTAAATGAAGCAATTAAAGATGAAGGGGACATTTTAATTACTAGGCTTGGCCAGCTCCGAAGGGGCTCAAGTTTCAAGTAAATGTGAAGGCTTAATTATGCTTAAGGGGAGCAAGTCACCTGACATGATAAGGCTGATTATTCAGAAGCCCAAGGTAGAAGAAAAGAGATGCCAAAGAATAAGACAAAGAGATGCCATGTGCCAGAAGATTCATAAGACAGTAGGAAAATGTAAGAGATCCATTGCATCCTGAAGAGTGGGATGAACTGGCCTCTCAAAGGAAAATTGGCAAATTGGTTCTCTTAGCAATTTTAGAAATTCCCTCTTCTTTTCCCTCTAATGTGTATATGATTTTCTTTGTTTCAGATTCAACTCTCTTATGAACTTTTCACCTTTCCATCTTTCCCAAGGTAGGACTTCTATCAGCAGCATCACCAGCAATCCCAGAAGAGATGCCACAATATTGGAGCTAACCCATACCATGTAGGCCCTTCAAAACAGGGCTTACTTAGAAACATCTCAGAGGCAAAGGGGGAAAGTGACTGGTAGGGTGATACCATGTGTCATTTTTCATTTTTAAGTATACTTCTTCAATAATGATCACTGAAACTGAAGCCTACACAGAATTAAAGTATTTTCTTCCTATTTCTTCTCACTCTAATCTATTTTAATATAAATTGGAATCCAAAAAGCAAACTTTAAAGACCTTTTGCTCCTGTGAGAAATGTGTCTAGAGAACTTCACGACTTCCCAGATTTATAGCTATTGCTTTTTTATGTACCATAAAACACTATGTGTCTATGAGGAGCTCTGTTTTCAAGCAGATACAGAGAATCGGCCAGGCTCACCCTCTGGTCAAGTGATTTACTATCATTCGCTAGTCTTGCAACATGTTGGATTCAGATAAGCTACTTGGTTAGCTCCAGAATTGAAACTAGGACTTAAACATCAGGACTTTTAATCTCAGTAATTCCCCCAGGTAACATTGCAGGATATCTTTGGGATTTTGCCTAATTTCTAAAAATAAATGCAAACTCCAATTGATCCTAGATGGATTTATCATTGTGTTTCATTTTTTACCACTAGGCTGACATATATGGACCCCATGTAACCTGTGAGCCTAGACACATCTAGAAATTAGGACACACCTTATTTCCACAGGGCTCCAGTCAGCTAAGATCCCTGGATGGTGTTGAAGGAAGAGTGGTTCTTTCTTTGCAGCAGAGAGCAGGGGCTGCAAACCTCCTTGGAGGGAGATTGCTTCCTCGTCCAGTAAGGAAAAGGCCCTTTTCCGGCTGAAAGTCAGCAGCATCATAAGAAATGAGCTGACAGCTGAATAGGCAAGGAGACAATAGTTGCTTGAGAGAAAGCCAGCCCCTGAGCAACCAGCCTGCAGCTAATGACCGGAACCAGGCCTCTGCTGCAAGCAGAAGGCTGCAGTGCCTTTCAGTGAGATGCATTGTCCCCCTTCCCAGAGCAAACACCCACTTGCAAAAATTTGTGTTCCTGACTCATGATCTGAAAAAGATCTTCTAGAGGTCAAGAAGTCCATTCCCCAGACTTCGTGATTTCAGGTATCATCTAAACAAAACCATCTGTGCGTGTGATTAAGGAGATGGAAAGCTATATCTCTATCCTCCTCATCACCTGGCCATCCCCATCTCCCACCACTCCCACTGACAAGAAGCTAATATCCTCTGTTGTCAGTCTATCACAGGTCCCTTCTTCCCCTTTTCCACACTTTGTGTCATCAAATTAATTTGTAAAAGTGGTCCTTCCACATGTCCTGAGTCAACAGGAAGAGCTTTGTTTTGGTCTTGATAGATGGGGAAATTGAGGCAGAAAGAATCATCAAGCAAGGGGCCCTGATGACTGCTACATTCTGGTGGTTAGCCTACTTACTACCTAAGCCTTCCAATCTTACTTTCCTGTAGAGCAGGAGAATAGATGCTCTTTCTCTTTACTCCTGTAATTAAACCAAACTGTCACCACTTTAGTAAAAACAACATTTGTTTAGGGAGAAAAGGGGGAACTCTTTGTGTGGTGCAGCCTTCCCTTTGAGCCACTCTGACAGGAACAGCACTGGGCCCGTGTGTGCCCACTGGCTTTGCTTTGTAGTATATGCCATTCATCAATGCCTGCCTTCCAGGGCAGCTAAGTGGAGAGCTGGAAAGAGACAAAAAAAAATGACACAAGCTTCCCAAAACACAGTAGTGTTTTTCTCTTTTCTTTTCCTTTTCATTAAAAGTCCAGAATGTAAAGTGCAGAGCTCAGTTAATCAAAGAGCTAATGTTTTCCATTTCAAAGCTCTTTGAATCTGAGGACACCTTCCACAAACATCTCTTCTCCAGGCATTCCATCTCCCTTCCCATTAATAAGTATAGTAATGCTGCCTTAAATTGAAAGCATCAGAGGAGATTGGAGTAGTGTAAATTCACTCATTCATCCTTCCATCACCACAGCCAGCTACAAATAAGACATCCTCCTTTTCAGAGGGTGTACTCTATGGACCTACTTTGCTTTAAGAAAGACCACTATATGAAGCACTTATCAAACAGGCAGATCTCCCTCCATTACAAAGAGATTTTGGGAAAAAGAGTGCTGTTAAAAGAAACCTACATTGGGAGTTGAGAGGCCTGGGTTTAACACTTTTCATGGTTCATTAGTGCATGAATATATTTATTCTACTATAAGCCAGCACATACTATGTCCCAGACCCTCAGTGAGGATTGAGGTTAAAAGGTGAGTAAAACACTGTCTCACTCAAGCATTCCAGACCCAGCCCAACCACTGCTCAGCTATGTCCTTGAGTTAGCTGCTCAAGCAGTGTGGGTCTCAGATCTCCCTTTGAAGAAGAAAAATAATAGCTGGCTTTCCTCTAGCTTGCAGAGCAAGGAGGTAGTAAACCTGTGCATTTAAGTGTTTCTTTACAGATCATTAACTGTGATGGGGAATGGAGGGTCATACGAATAATAGAATTTTTGAGCTAGAAGGAACCAAAGAAATCAACAATTCCAACCTTTTTATATAAGAAGACAATCTTAGAACTAAAATGTTAGGAGCTTCTGTCGAAAATCTATCAGATACAAAACCAAAATGTCTTTGAAATAACAATGTAAGACAGAGGATTAGGTTGGGTGATTTACTTTAGTTTGGGGGAAGTAAGGATCAGTGCATCAGTCAGGAAACTTGGGGTCTCACCCTGGATTTTTCATAACCAGCCAAGACATGGATGAATACAATCTCCTAAACCCTAGTCCCCTTGGTCACCCATAAAATGAGAATTATGGATGGCAAAACACAGTGCTATGAGGGAAGACAATGGGCTTTTAAGTCCAACAGATTTGGGTTTGAGTTCTGCCTCTGTCACATTTTAGCTGTGTGACTTGTAGTAAAATTAAAAGCGAGTCACTGAACTTCTGCTTTCACTTTTGGGAACTGGGCAAAACTCTACCTCCCTAATGGGGTTGTTAGGATTAAATATAGCAAGGCATATAAAGCACTCTGAACATGAAGAGTACTTTTAATAAATGTTAATTCCCTCCCTTCCTAGATAACCCCTTCTAGCACTAAAATTCTATGATTATGAGATGTCTCCTTAAAATCTTCTCTCACATAAGTACATTGGCTTTACTGCCTTCTTGCCCTACAAGATAGGGAGGGGCCAGACATTTTTCTTCTCATAGGAGATAGAATACAGATCTGGAAGTGTGACAACATACTCAAGGTCACAACAGGTTAGTCACAGAGATGGGTGTTAAGCAAGTATCTGCTTCTAGCCTGAGAGTATTTCTCAAAGCAGCCATCTGTGGCTAAGAGAGGAAAGGAACCTCCTTACTTCACACCAGCTACCTCACCATGAACTCAAATGGTTTGAAAGAACCGTGGAAAGGAAAGGAAGAATTCATATTTTAGAGTGTTGATGTTACCACTGATACCTCACTTATTCTCAATAATCCTATAGTGTCATGAGTGTCCCCATTTTTTGGATGAGAAAATGGAGAAAGAAAGAGGTAAAGAGATTTGCTCACCATTCCCAAAATTGGTTGGTAATGAAGCCAGAGGTCATCCAGGTATAAAAGGAGGGATTTCATTTTGCAAAATACAGCCTTGAGGTCCTCACCATAGTGTGGACATGCAGGATAAATCTTTACTATCAGCAAAGCTCAACTGTGCAATCAAAAAGGGCACAATCTCCAAGGCCATGCAAGGAACTCCCCCTTTTAATCCACAATCTCATTTATGATCTCTGATATAAAGGCCAGAAGAATATTTTCCAGCCTGAACTTTCTTATATCTTTCTCTTACATACTTCTCCAGAGCCAAGGAGAAAGGCCCAAGGAACTTCTGGGGACAATAGCCATCATCTCTGACCATCCCTTTGTAAACAGGTCGCTGCTTTCATAGGCTTCAAAGAGTCACAGAACTTTAGAACACGTGGCATGCTTTAAGGCTAAAGCCAGCAGCTGATGATAAATGAAAAAGACTTTTCAAACAGAATGAATGTAAATGAGGAAAGAAGCCCCTGGTTAGGGAAGTTATTCTAGCAAGTGGCTATATAAATGTCTTTATATTGTTATTTCCAATATTAGTTTGTTGTTCCTCCATGAAAGCTGATTTATTTGAAATGTTATTACTAGAAACACCCTAATCTTTTGGTAATAATTCATATACTGGAAGATTACAGTTTTGGAAGGCAGCCCAGTGCTGTCTGGAATCCTATTTATGGATTAAAGGATTTGAACAGCATTGCAAGCAAGATCTCTAAAGAGTAGGATAATGTAAACCTGGTTCCATATAAAATGCTTTACCCCAGCTATAGTAACCCCATTAAAGTCAGATTGTCAGAGGACACTGGGCACAAGGACTTTCATTACACTAAACCAGGATATCACCACCCCTGAAGAGCAAGGATTTTTCAAGCCCAATTGCCCCTTGTTTTGACAGACTGTGCTTAACTTTGTGTTTCCCCTTTCTCCTAGGATATGCCAACCTCAGGTGATAGCTCTTGATTCTTTGAAAGGTGATATCCAGGTGAAGGAAAGGAAAAATCATTTGTCACAGCAAAGGCAATATTGAAGCCGATGTGGTTCATCCACAATCTTTTTTGTTCTTGGAAACCTGCAACTTAAGATGGATCTCTGCCCTACCAAAAGTGCCCATTTAGTGAGTCATCCAGGACTTGACACTGGAAGAAGTCAGGGAAGAGTAAATAAATATGGCAAGTTAAGGCAAGGTTCTTGTGGACCACAGTGAGATACTGGATGAGCTACATAGACCAAATCTTTACTCAGCAGAGATTGTACAACCAAAAAAAGGGCTCAATTTCAGACCATGCAAACAATTTTCCCTTCTACTCTATAATCTCATTCATGATCTTTGATATGAAATCCAAAAGAGTATTTTCCAGACCTTTCCTTTGAGGGCTCTAGGGAGACTTCATGTTCTGACAAGCAGTGGAATAACCATGTGAGTTGGACTTAGTCATCTGGTTGCACTATTTATTGACCGTGTTGCTGTAAGCTGGTCATTTGACTTCTTTGAACCTTAGGTTTCTCATCTTTAAAGAAGTATCTACTTTTTTTTAGAAGAATTTAATGAGGTCATCTATGACATGCAGAGACTGGTCCAGGGACAGCAGTCATGAGCATTATCAAACAACCATCCCCATATAGAAAGATTCTATATGTTTCTAAACCAGACTTTGAATGCTATACTTAGCTTTTCTTTTACAAATTCCTACAAAGTGCCCAACTGAAAGTGCCATTAGAACTGTCTGGGGCTCAGTGGAAGTACAGAGACAGTGCGAGGGAGGGAAGACAGAGAAAGGATGGTCCAATGTCACGCTCCCCTTCAGCACAACCACTGTCTATTAACACAGAGTCATCAAGCACTTTGTGAACATCATCTGCCACATAAATAATGGATAATAATTCTAATTATATCACCATCTAAAACTTGACTCAGGAAGTCGTTATTTTTTTCTCCAACTTATTTCAGTCACCTCAACAAGATCCTATTTTATTTTATGACTTCCAGCCTCTGTTCAATGATTCAGGTCTTGGTTCTGACTTTAGTTACAGCACGGGAGAGAAGATTTCTACTCAACCCAGGATGAACAAAGGGAGTAATTCCAGAGCATTTGGGGCAGTAGGGCAGCACAGAGCAGTGTGAGTGTGCATGTGTGTGTGTTCAAGGTAGATTTGAACCTGTATTACAATTACGGGGAAAGGGAGTCCTCATTTAAAATACAGATTCTGAATTCCACCCCAAGGGTACTAAATCAGAATACCATGAAAATGGGTACTTTTAACAAGCTTCTCACAGAAGGTTTATGCCCACTAAACCTCCTCTCGGGATTCCTAGGAAGGGAGCAGCCAATGGATATCAGTGTCATTCATGACTTCCAGGGGACATGATGATAAGGAATATTTGTATTGTATTTTACTATTTACAAAATGCTTTCACAAATGTTATCTCCAACTAAAGAGTATGCATACAAACAAAACAAATATACCTGTGCAGCAAATTATTTATATTGGTAAACAATACAGAACAACTCATCAAACCAGCCCTGTCAAAGCAGGGGCCATTCTACATAAATAAATTTTCTAGAAAAACTGGAATTTAGACCTTTGAATATCAAGCATTTGAAAAGATTAATTTATTTAGTAGTTTTGAGTGTATTAAACATGCCTTGACTTAGGGTCATCATTAGTAGCATCTGCTTGTCCATGAAACTATAAAAGCAGTGATGTGCGGTGATGCACGGAGGTCTCCAGTTGTGTGAAATGCTGTTTTTCCTGTCATTTGATGGCCCCAGCCTTGAGGCATGTTGCCCCCATTTGTAGTTGTTTGTTGTTGTTTCATTCCTCTTATAGTTGACTATCAAATGGCACTTGGCACTTCCTGCCAGTAACACCCAAAGCAACTCTCCTTCATTCTTTCTAATTCACTGCTTCTATTCTAAGGTGGAAGAAGGGGTATTATAATTGTAAGTACAGCTCAAAATTAACTCTGAGCTTTTCTGACTAGACGATTCTAGAGTAATATTCATGAGGTTCAATGTAAATTATATGGGCTGCATTTTATCCGCTTGTGGTTGCAGCTGTCTTCAGGAAGCTGAGGTGGGCCTGCCTCTGACTTCTGGCTTTGGAAAGTGAATGACTGCATAGCTTGAAGGCTCTCAGTACTGAGCGCCTATTCACCAGGAGGGTCATGACCACTTCAGGTATCACTTGTATATTTGCCACCAGAAAATGGGAAGATACGTTTACTCAGAAAGAGAAGATTTAATAATGCTGGATGGGTTAGTAAGAATTTATTCTATTACAACTGTTAGACAAACAACTAAGTTTAAGAACCAGAGGGGATTTATCAGTTCAAAAAAGTGGTAGGTTTTTCTCTCTCCATAGCTCTTGACTCCACTTCCTTGCTTGCTTGCAATGCTTCCTTCTATCACAAATGCATTTTTCTCATGCACCAGTAAGCACAAGCTACATTGGAGGTTGGTTGGGCACAGGAGAAGTTTTCATCAAAAGGAAGAGAAAGGATGATACCTGGATCATGTAAGGGATTTCCACTGTGGCTAAGCAATCACACCATCCCCTCCTGATGACAGCACAAGTAGCAGGGGCTCTACATGTCATTGTCTTTAACCTGGGACCAAGCTAGTGGAAGAGCCACCATCTGAGAGGGGAGTTGTATCTCAGCTCCAGGAGCTTCTATTAGACAAGTTAGTGCAATCCTATCATGTGTCTGGGACATATTTAATGAATAACACTATGACTCTAAGAATTCCACAGCCTCCGAAGGGGAATTGAGAGAAAAGTGAAGCATCCCCCAACCCTGACCACCTGCCAGACCCTGCCTCCAGAGGGCAGCTCTTTGGGTTCTCTCCCATTTCTCCATCCCTCAGCCTGAGCACCTTGTCCTGCTCCTCTGGACTGAATATGGCCATCTTGGCCATGACACTATATACATAATTGGTGGGAAGAGGAGAAAAATCTGAAAGGGGAAAATGGAAGGACTTTAACTCTCTACCAGGGTTTGTTCCTTGAGAGGGACAGTAGGAGTAACATTTGCCCAAAAACTGACCCACTGCTAATTCCAGATATGTATAGCACCAAGAGAAAAAATGCCAGAACTGGAGGAGAGAAAGGAGAAAAAGAAGAAGGAGGAGGAGAAGGAGAGGATTGTGAAAGAAAGTGAGGAAGGAAGGAAGGAAGGAAGGAAGGAAGGAAGGAAGGAAGGAAGGAAGGAAGGAAGGAAGGAAGGAAAGAAGGAAGGAAGGAGGGAGAGAGGGAGGGAGGGAAGGAAGGAAAGAGGGAGGGAGGGAGGGAGGAGGGAAGGAAGGAGGGAGGGAGGGAGGGAAAGAAGGAAGATATACTGGCATAGGTCAGGCATTTATTCAAGTATTTGCTAAGCATCTATACTCTATTGATCAAACACCAAAGTTAAAAAGATGACAAAGACACCATGTCTGCCTCAAAAACAACATCTACAGACAAACAGGCAATCAAACAGGAAACATGAACACAGGGAGGGTGCTACATCAGAAACAAACCCAAAGGATACTGGGTACCACAAGAACGAATGCCCAGCTCAAATGTGATCCCTGTAAGTCAACTATGCATTGCCTCAGGATGAAAGAAGTCTCTGAGACAAGTTGTAAAGGATAAACAGAAGCTATCTAAATAAGAGGGAGGTGGTTTCAGAGAGAGTATTCCAGGGAGGAGGAAACACATGTGGAAAGTCTCTCAGGTGAGGGCTGATGCTACAGTAATGTAGGGTTGGGATGGGGAGGATGACAAGAGGTGAGACTGAAAGAACAGTCCATCAAAGGCCTTTATTGGCTTACAAAAGAAGTTAGATGTTATCCTGAGGTAGATGAAAAGTTTATCAATAGAACCAAAGGGGTCAGATTCATATTCTAGAACAGCTTCTTGTGCCTAAATTGGAGGGCAGACTTGGGAAATGCAAGACTGGCATCAGGGAGTGGGGGCAGTCAGGGAGCTCTCTAGCAATCCAGGCAAATATATATTGAAGGTATAAACTGAATCTTTGGGGGATGAGGGTTTCAACAAATCCCAACCCTAGCTAGTCACATAGAAGAAGCAAGTGGTTGGAAAGGGAGAAGGATATGACATGGGGTTCTTTGACTGAAAAGGTAATAGTAACATCTTAATGTTCTTCCTTAACCCTGGCCACTAGACAGATTTGCTGTGAACCATGACACTAAGAGGGTAAAGTCGATTGGAACTTGTATCAGTGTGTATCCTGTCAACCTCATTCCTGAGACGTCATCAAGGACATGGTTTTGTGGAAGCAAATTCAGCATTTCAAACTACACCTTAAATAAATACCTAGGGTAAAAAATTTGTCAAAGAAATCCAACAGTCAGGCAGACTGCAGCAGTAGATTTGATGTTGCAAGAGTAAGGAATTAGAGAGCTCTTGCTCTCCATCCTTGCATACCTCACCAATACTTCAGAGAACTCAGGTTGCAGGTCAATACAAAACAATGTGAAAATGAAGTTATTGCAGCTTTTCATAAACTACAACCTGGAAATGCAAATGTTTTTCTTAAACAATGTACTGAAATGATGGCCAAGCTTGAGCACTGCAGTCTTTCCAATATGTTTTGAACTCAGCCCATCGGTGAGACTACAGCAAGGAGGATGAATCTACACATCTGAAGGCCAAGGTCACATAGGAGATGCCCAAGACCAGTCACAAAAGTAACTAGGTGTCTTCTTCCTCCTCAATGAAAAAGGAGGTTCAAATCTTTCCAAAGCAACTAAACTTATTATAATGGACAGGAGGAGAAAGGACAGAAGTTGGACTGTTGGAAAATGCAGGAAAGGAAGAAATTCAAAGGCACACCATTCACCTGGACATAGCATCCTTGTTTTCAACTCAGCAGTCTTATTTTTATTGGGGAAAAATGACACTGAAGAATAGGATATAAGACAGGCAGTCAAGTTTAACAAAATACATAGTTTCAACATTCTTTTTTCCTACTTTCCCAATCTTACACTTTTTATTTCAGAAACAGGCCTACACTGCTTTAGGAAGAGTCCCTCCTCCTTCTGAATTATTCAAACATCCCCAGTGCCTGGATATTAGCTTAAGGGCTCAATGGAGAATACTGATCTTTCAAAATAAGAGTTTCCAACAATACCCAAGGAATCCTGATCAGCCACACTGCCATCTTACCCCACTCTGCTCTAGCCCTGCCTGTGGTTGAGGGGGATTACTTTGCAACCCTATATGATCAGGCAGGACTTGTCAACTGTACCATTTCATTTTCTACTCTTTTTTTTTAAATTACAATACTGGGGTTTAAATTCAGAGCCTGCACTTTTGGCAGGTGCTCTACCACTTGAGTCATGCCCTCAGCCCTTTGTGCTTTAGTTATTTTTCGATTAGGGTCTCGCAGAGTTTTTGCTAAGGTTGGCCTCCAACAGAGAGTCTCCTACCTACTTCTTCTGCATAGCTAGATTACAGGCATATTGTTGAAATGGAGGTCTTGTTAACTTTTTGCTGGGGCTGGCCTTGAACTGTGATCCTCCTAATCTGCTACTCCCAATTAACAGAGATTACAGATGTCAGCCACCATGCCAGACCCTCATTTTCTCCTCTTTTGAAGATTGGGCAGGCCTGGGAGCAAGAATGGCAACTGTGAGCCTTCCAAGACATCCCCCCCACTCAGAAACAAGACTTTCATCTCAGCATCACCTATTTTAGAGAAAACAACTGAAAGTTCGTGTAGTTGTGTTTTGTGTGGTTGTTACACATCCTACTATACACGGCCAAGATACTGCATTTTTACCTTTGTAAGCATGCTTGCCATGTTGCCAAAAAAGGGAGGGTCTCAGGATGCAAGGTAGCAGAAAAGATTGCTCTTCTAGATATGTTGATCTGAGATCCTCCAGTACTTCCCTAAAATCAAGTAAAGCACTTCTCTAAAGGTCCCCTTTGCTCCCAGCACTAGTCAAAATTATTTCCCATCAAGTTTTCTATGATGTCTGCACTTCCCCCATGATGGTATTATTCCTTTAATAATAATACCGTATTCTAATAACTACTATGAAAATGTAAATGAGCCCAATGGAGTAATGCCTCAGGCTTTGATCAGCCATTAGCCATTCAGGTTTCATATGGCAAAGGTAGAATATGGAAGAAGACAAAAAAAGCTACCATTTCTGATATGCTAGGGGTTCAGGTGAGGAAAGACAGGACAGGGCAAGGCTCGCCATACCATCGGAAAGAAGCATTGATGAAGAAAGTAAACAACCCCCTGTATTCTTTACTTATCCATTTGTACATGGCCAGACTTGACCCAGGGCTCAGCCTCCATTGGACTTAAGGCAACCAGAGAAATTTCTAGAGAAATGTAGGGCAAAGGTTCACTCTCAAGTACAATGGAACCTCATTTCTTTCTAACCAAGTGGAATGTGAATTGATGTTTTATATCAATGTAGCAACATAAAGACATCTCTATTTTTCACAAGGACTATATCAGCAACTCTGTCAGACTTTCAGTAAACATTAGTTTGCTGGCTGGCACTTTAATTTTATCTTCTCTGCCTGCACATCCACCTACCCCCAACTGGGAAAAAAAAAGAAAAATCTTTTCTGTCTAGTCATTAATGATGTATACACAGTCACTTAAGAGAACTACAGTAGTTATTCTTCAAGGAAAAGTGATTTTTGAGATTTTACCTTTTTTTTGGTAAAATAAATAACTGTCTCCAAGTGTATATGCCATTGAATGTATTCCATACATTGGGTTTTCCAGTACCCTTCACAGAGAAGTACGAACCCAGTAGAATGCCATAGTTTTAACTGAACTAAAGGAAATAGGTTTAATTTGGTGAGAGGCTACTAAACTGTGGAAGAAGTTACCAAAAACAGGTATGGGAGCTCCTTCTGTAGAATTTGGCAGAAATGGGACTGTCAAGGTTAACATTCTGCCTAAAGAGATGGGGCACTGGTATAGATGACCCCAAAGTCCAAGCCCCAGACTCGTACAGTCTAGCTCTTCCCCAGTGGGTCCTCTGACAAAGCCAGAGAGCAGAACATCATGTCCATCCTGTTCTCATTACATGCTGAGAAAGGTAATGGAGATAAAAGCCCAGGTTTGCATAGGAAGTAAATCAGAAGAGTCTGTCTCCACAAATTCTGAACAGAACCCATCTTGATAAATAAAATGTGACATTCATAACAAACAAACCAAAAAGCAGATAAAGGATGAAAGCCCTCAGCATTAATGCTGGAAAACCTTTGGTGATAAATAAGTAATATTATAATAAAAGATATTATAATGCATTGTCATTTGTAGGGAGAGATGTAATATAGTATGAGGAGGAAGACAGACGGCTCAAGTTCTTTCTCTGAC
The DNA here is from genome assembly GCF_047511655.1 of Castor canadensis. Taxonomy (NCBI): domain Eukaryota; kingdom Metazoa; phylum Chordata; class Mammalia; order Rodentia; family Castoridae; genus Castor; species Castor canadensis. Next base: position 124,561,522 of record NC_133396.1, read on the forward strand.
AGTGGAAGTAATAGCTATTGAATGTTATGTTTAGCATATCATAAAATCAGTGTTAGCAGGCAAGACAGCCCTCCAGCCGTCCTGAAGTCCACATTCAGCTTTCTGACATCAGCAAGAAAAAAAGCCTGGAATGCAGCTGGCCCTGGATGGATGGCCTCAATTCATACCAAATTGGAAGAGACAGAGCTTCCCCTTGGCTCTCAGCCTGAAGTGGAAATGAACTTGGGGGTGACTGGGACATGTCTTTCTTCAGCCCACTCTGTACTTGCCATTCCCAAGGGGCATCTGCCAGTTGCAGGAGCTCAGCGGTAAAACTGGAATTCATGTAACATTGGAAACTTTCTGAACATGATGGGAGCCAGGTCTCTCTCTTCATGCATCAGGTAGCCCCAACTCAGTTTTCTTTCAGAGGTACTGAAGCACCTCCTTCTACACACAGCTATCACATTGCAAGAAACTTGTTAGGTAAGTTATATTTCATCCACTGAAGTGGGAGACAGGGCAGTGTGAATCCATGCCTGATCTCTAATACTCTTCCTAGAGCTGAGTAGTCTTGCTCACTGTAGGCACAGGAAAGCCAAGAGACAAGAATAACTCAACCAAGTGCTCCCACAGGAGGGACTTCCCTTGTGCCAGATGCACGCAAAAAGAACACTAGAATTTATTTTGTTTTTAGGGTATTACTTGCCAGAAGAGCCCACAGATTAAAAAAAAAATCCCTTGCAGAATGTCATTTTCAGGACTACAAAAAAATTCACGTAATGAACTAAGGGAAGTTTATATGCATCCAAATGGATTTCTTCAATCCAAAGCAGCCTGTGGGATGGATCTGAGAAAGGATTGGGGGCACATACCTCAGTCTCTACTTCCCAGCAGCTGTAACTGTGTTACTGGGACCCAAGCACTGCTACTTCTGGGCTCCACAGTTGATAAGAATAGGGTCTCAAGACTCTGAGGTACAGCTGGGCTTAGAAGAAAGGAGAAGATGTGGAACAAAAGATAGATCCGTCTTATTTCCTGAAAAGACCTGATTCACTGGAAATTTTCCTTCCTTTCTGTTTTATCTTTAAGATAGAAATTCCATCAGAAACTTCTCTCTCTGCCACCACCAGTAATCTCAGAGGTGAAACAAGAGTCCTTCACTCCCAAAGGACTCCTGAAGAAGAGTGTGGGTGGGGTGGCTGACAGGGGTGGGACAGTGTGTGGGTGGAGACCTAAAGAAGACTACATTGCCCAGTAGAGGCAAGTCCTCACTTTCCCTCATTAGGGCCTAGTTCATTAACCCTAATGAGAACAGACACACATTTTGTGAGAATCTTCTATTCGGAGGGCTCTGGGCTAAGTGCTCTATGGAGTTCAAAAACAGCACAGTTCCCTCTATCCAGGAATTGAAGAGTTATACCCTCTTAAAAATAGTAAGGTCAGCCAACTTGATCTTGATGCCTGTGACCAATTGCTATTCCATTTAAAGAGCATGCACAGCAGAGACAGCTTGGAATAGTGGTTAAGCAAATGGGCTTTGAAATCCTTAACTTTGCATCCTATTTTGACTATTTACTAGCTTTATGATCTTTGGCAAGTTACCTCAAGCTCTGTGAACATGGGGCCTCAGAATATAGAAATGAGACAATCATCATTGCTACTTCATGAGCTTAGGAATTTGAGGATGTGAAACACTTAGCAGAGCAGTTAGTTTCCTAGATGAAAGGAAACTGAAGCTGTCCCAGGCACTGGGCTTGAGGTTGGTATACCCAGATGCTTAATGCATTGTTTTCCAAGAACTTAGCGCCTAACAGGGGCTAATAACTACAGGAGGATGTCAAGAAAACCACATACTGAACTGCTTGATTTTTTTCAAATGTTAGAAATGAAATAACTTCCTTGGTTAGAATTGATTCTTGCAAGATTTTTGAAGGTAGGATATTATGTCTTCTAAATGTACACAAAAGAAATAAGACTTAATGAAAGGCTCTGGATAGAGCTGTAGGGACTATGATTCTACATCATCTTAGTTCTACCTAAGGCTAAGTGCATGACCTGTGGAAGTTAGTAAGTTAGTTAATTACTATCTTTATTAAGCATGTATTATGAGTCAGCGATTATGATTAGATAATCAGATATAGTGTAGTAACTGTAGCATAAATGACTAGTGTTTACCAAGATCTATGGTCTCTCTGCTTGGTGAGCACATAGCTAGAATACATTTGCTAGTTTCCCCTGAAGTTAGGTGAGACCACATGACTTGGGCTCTGGAATGTAAGTGAGGCACTCCATTATCAGGTCTCACCCATGGAAACCTCCCACCAATGATCACTTTTCTTTTTCCACAAACATCAGCTACCTTGGCATCCCTTCAGAGAACCAGAGGAAGATGTAGCTATAGATAGACTTTAGTCCTTGAATCTTGGGCCCACATAGGAGACACATTTTTATTGTGCTCTGAGATATAGAGGTTTATTTGCTATAATTATCATTATTTCCCATATCTATCTATTAACGTAGTGAACAAGACAGCCATCCCTGGCATTGGGGAGCTGACAGACTCTTATGAAAACAATCCAATAATAATTATAATGCAATGTAATGAATGTTAGGGCAGAGACAAGACAGAGTAGTGGAAGCTGATATTAGGATGACCTAAGATGAACTAACAGGGAAATCATCTTAGAAAAGCAACATTTATGATGAGACCCGAAGGCTGTGCTCTAGTCAGCTTGGACCACCACAACAAACTACCACAGAGTGAGTGGCTTAAATAAGAGGCATTTATTTTCTCACAGTGCTGGAGGCTAAAAACTCAAGATCAAGGTATTGACAGTGTTGGTCTCTGTATATATCTATGCCCTAATCTCCTTTCCTCATAAGGATACCTGTCATATTAGATTCAGACCCACCCATGTTGCCTAAATTTACCTTAATTATTTCTTTCAAGACTCTGCATTCAAATAGTCACATTCTAAGTTATTGGGTACTAAGACTTTGTGTGAATTTTGGGAGGGACACAATTCAACCCCTAACAGATGGGCAAGAATTAGCCACTGGGAAGATTAATGCAATCTTGAGTTTTGTATCTGGTCCAATAATTACAGCTGACACAGGGAAGGAAGAGGAGAATGCCACTCAAAGTTCCAAGAGGTAAGGTAAGAAAGCTGTCCAGGTGAGGATTCAAGTCATAATCTGACAGTAGTGCTTGGATTACAGATTTAGAACTTGTAATATTAAAAATCAAATTTTAAGAGGGTAGGAAGCAGTAGTGCTTCCTACAAGAAGTGCAAGATTGATTGCAGCTGTGGTTCAAAGACTTGGAATCTACATGGGGGCCACTACACTTGCTAAGAAATCCCAGAGGTGCTTTTAGAGTAAAGATAGGCCCCAGACAGATCACAAGAATGATAGCTACCTGGCTACGTGCAGAGATTGAAGATCAATGGATGAAAGATCAATCTGAATAAATGATCTATTAATACATACAACAGATTCCCAACAATTAATCTTTAGGAAGATGACAGCCTGCCAGTTACAGTGAAATGCTGATGGTGACTGACATAATGGTATCATTCCCAGCTGCCAGGCTGCTGAGTTAGTGATATCCACATTTATTTTCCTGCTTGAATTGAAAAGTTTCTGGTACAGCTCTGGAGTTGGGGGCTGAAAACATACTGCTCAGAAGACCAAAATAGTCTCTTCTTTAAGACTAGGCATATATGAGCAGATCCAAGACCAATGTCTGATGTACTAGAAAGAAAAAGTATGGCTTTCCCAAGTGATTAAACTTTTGAAATATAGAGCCTAGTAGGATTTGAAGATCCTTGATCAGAAATCAAGAATATTATCACACATTTGAGGGCTGCCATTGTAAATGAAAAGAATTACACACTTATAAGAGACATATACTTTAATCTTTTGTTGATGTTGTTATTACTTTCGTTCTTGGTTCTTTCAGAAGAATACTATGAACCAACTTTGTGTATCAGAAACACATGACTACACTTTTGGTCTTCTAAACCTAGAATATTTCCTGGTGAATTCCTATCCATTCTTCAAAAGATAACACATAATGATTGTACCTGGGTGTTTTTATTCTACACTCAAGAATACCCTAAACCCATCTATCTTTTTCCATGTCAATCCCCACCACCTTAGTCCAAGTCACCTCTATTGTTCACCTGCACTATTGCAAGGACCTCCTATTTAGTCTCCCTGGCTTATAGTCCTATCTTTCCAGTCTACTCTCATATAGACAGATTTAATTGTTATATATAATCAGTGCATTTTCCTACACTTGCATTTTAAATTAAATTCAGTGGGCTACACAGCCTTACTGTAAGTTGGCTCCTGCTGACCTTCATCTCTTACCAAATTCATCTGAGCTCCTACTCCATTAAAAAGGGTTCAGATTTACTCACTCCATAGAGAGATAATATTTGATATCCTCCTTTCCTATAATGCTCTTCCCCCAATCCCCACAGATTGGCTCTTCCCGTGAGTGTTTCCTCAGCACTCACATCGTCTCCAAGAGGCCCATCTAGACCTACTGACCAAAAGCACCTCCTACTTCCCTCCCCAGTCACCACTACCTTACTCCATCTGTTGCCTTCACAATGTTCATCACTATCCAGAATTATGCATTTTTAAACTTGTCTTCACCACTAGAAGGTGAACTCCTTAAAAATAGTTTTCCTTAGGTGTACTTACATTTCACCAGCATGCAGGAGAGTACCAGGTACATAGCAAATGTTCAAGTATTCCTTGAACCGACCATTTACTGGTCTAAATTTCCATAGTATCCTGTTCACTTCTCTATAAAGACATTCAACACATTGTAGAGTAGGGATTTGTCAAAATCCTTTTTTCTCATCCTTGGTTGTGTGCTCTTTAAAGGAAAGGATGTTTGTCAGGAGACAATGCATGTGAAAGCAATATTACCCATGGAGCTGGTACTTCCCAAGCCTTAATGGGTGCAAGAATCACCCAGGGGATCTTGTTAAAATGTAGTTTCTGACTCATAGACTGGAGTAGGATCCATGATTCTGCATTTATAACAAGCTTCAAAATGATGTTAACGTTGCTGGTTCTTGGCAGTTTGAGTAGAAAGGCATATTTGAGGGGCATGCTTTACAAAGTTGTTTCTCCTTCCCTTTGTATTTGCTATAAAGCTTCATAGAGCTCCTCTCTGGTACATATTAGTTGCACATTAAATTAGTGTCTATTATTTGAATGAATAAATTAGTAACTGAATCCAATAGCCTCAAATTTATAGGCAAAGACTCTGTGTCATAAAGAGTTAGGCAACTTATTTACATAAGTCCTCACAATGAGCCAAGTCTGATGTACAATCCTTGACTCTAATGTTTTTGAGTCAGGTGTTCTTCATTCTAACTGTTCCTATGATGGGAGCTTAGATACTCAAGGCATCAAGGCTCAGCTGCTATGGGACTGGCAGAGTGGCTCAAGTGGTAGAGTGCCTGCCTAGCAAGTGTGAGGTCCTGAGTTCAAACCCCAGTACCACCAAAAGTTTTAAAAAAAGGATGAGCTGCTGAGTGCAGGGTAACTCCCACCCTATTACAAGTATCAAAGAAAGTGTGGGGAAGAACAGCCAGCCACAGGAGATGGGGCCATTGTACTGATTCACAATGTATTCTTATCCCTGCAGTCTTCCTGGGTTTTCATACTTGCTCATACTAGAGGAGTGTCATCCAAGAAACCCTTGTGTTTCAGGAAGGCAGAAAAACATTTCTTTTGACAGAATCTGTCATGTTTACAGGACACATAAGCCAATTGCTGAGAATGGGCATCTAGGGTCTACTTGAGATGTGTGAGGGAAGATATTTAGTTTTATTAGGCTAAAGGAGGAAATCCCAACAACCTGGGACTGTGGGTTTGAGAGACAGGATAAAGGAAAGAGGACCTTCTGCATTGCACCCAAAAAAGTCTTGGAAAGCAAGAGCTGCACTGCAGGTTTGACCTCTACTCCAAATAAGCACAGGATGGGGCCACCTGGGCAGATGGCCCTAATTCACAACCCATCTGACTACACTGGAGCTGTTTGGGGATTCTTCATGAAGAAGTACGCACCATGTACTAATGCCAAGAGATCTGCCTGAGAAGAATTCACTTCTAACAAGCAGGCAGCTGAGCACAAAGAATAGCTCAGGAAACAGATGTGCACAGTTGTTTGTGATTCCCCAACAGCAACCCAGAAATCAGCATTAGGGGAAAAATATGGAATACACAGAGGAAGCATATGTTGCCAAAAACCTGACCCAACATAGAAACGTTTTCCAAACTCCCTGCTTTCACCACTATTTCCACCCATCTTGGTCCTGATAAACAGTGATTATTATGGTGGTCCTTGCAGTCGGTCATTTACAGTGGCGTCAGACCAGGCTGATGGAGCAGCTAGAGAACTAATCCTTTCTAGCCTGTCAAGAACTGACTGTCTCTACTTCCCACATGACTGCAAGTACTTAGGACATCTGACCATTTTAAAGGCTGATATGAAGAAGAGGTCTGCCAGTTATTTTTCCCCTGTCTCTGTGAGCTAAATGAAAACAGGAAGTTTTCCATAATGCATTTTGGTCAGATAATAAACTTCCTGACTGTGAAGATGGTGAGATTTTGTAATGCAGCCTCCCTTCTCAGAGAACTGCTGACACTTTGTTACTCAAAATGTAATCCAGAAACAGCAGCAGCAGTATCACCTGGATCTCAGCCTCCTCCCCAGCCTTCCAAATCAAAATCTGCATTTTAACAAGATTCCAACAAGGTTTGAACAGTCACAGAAATCTGAGATGCAAGATGCTCCTCTGACTGGGATGATAGCTACAATCCTGGCCAACCATAAGGAAATGCACTAATGTGGATTCAAGCTCCCTGGGATTGTCTCACCCAAACCCTTCTCTCCCTTTCCCCTGACTAGGGGACCTATGCTGCACATTTCTGCTTTATCCAAAGGGCACATTAATAGTTAAATTCTTAGGCACAAAAAGCAAGAAAGCGAGAAAGGCTCACAATTTCCCCATGCATCAAAAATAGAACCAAGTGTGTCATCTTTCCTTTAAGAAAACAGTCGGATCCACTGTGTCCCCCACTTGCTTTCTCACCACCATCCCATTCAACTCTATCTCCCACATACTTCTCCTCTTCCTCTTCCTCTTCCTTAAGTTAGAAAGATTTCTGACAAGGAAAACTGGCACATCAGGGCAAAGGGTCTCAGTGTCGTTGCGAGTTTGGCTGAATGATTGAGACCAGGAAGGAGTTCTATTGTCTCTGTCTTTCCAAATGGCTTTTAGATACTGGTCCCTCCTTCCTGTGGGCTCACCCCACACAGCTCTTCTTCTGCCTGAGGTTCCTTCAGTGCTCTGAGCTATTTGTGAAACATTCTGCCTTCCCTATGAGCACTCACTTTCCCTGGCACTGTACTGGCTTTAACCCCTGTTTTGCCTGGCTGCACACCACTACTCCTCTCCTTAGGGAACCAGAAATGGCAGATGGCAGCTTAGTATTTGAGACATCTTCACAGGTGAATGCTTATGCCCCAAGCTGGAAAAAATCCCATTGGCCACCTCTTCATGATCTGAAAATATACCCCCTTAAAGGCTATGTGCTGTAATGAGGACTTATCATGCTGGTTAGAGTCAAATCCCAGCACTGCCATTTAATTTGTGTGACTTCACGCTACCACTTGATATAATTTTTTCTTTGGATTCTTCAGCTGGAAACTGTGCATAATAATATCCACCTCATGGCATGATAGTTGACACATAACCCATCAGTCTTCCTAGGTTTCCTCTCCTGCATCATTCTTCCTATTCAACTGAGTGTTGGGTACAAGGTAGCTGTCCCTGGTTATAGGTGTTCAGACTACATGTCTCACCATTTACTCCTCCACATCCATCTATGGCCCTTGTTGTATAGACTTGTGGTTTAGTGCATCCAAGACTTCTGGAAGTCCATCTTTATCTGTATAAAATCATTCTGGAAATTTTAATGCTTCTTGGATGAAAGAATGCAGTATTGTCATTGCTTGAAGCTTTGAACAGCAAGGACTACCAGGAGCCCAGGGCACATTTTCATCTGCCCATGCCTGGGTCACCTGCACAGAGGGATCTATTTTGTGTTCCAGTTTTAGCCACTATTGAACATCTTCTCAGCTGCAAATAAAATCTGAACAGATCAACTGAGATTAAATTAAAACTCTCCAATTAATACAAAATCATTTTGTGGTCTGTTAATTAATGATTCATTTTGAAAAAATAAAAAAAAATGTAAGAATAGTTATGTAACAGTTTCTTCCTCCAGGGAGGCTTTGACTTGATTTTCTCTGGAGATGTGAACCCAACATAACAATTTTATTAGCTCTTATTACAGCTTTGATACATGCACTTCAAAGAGTGGCTGTTCTTTTCATATGAAGTTCAGAAATCTTTTCTGGCATCTCAGTTGTCTGGAGGGGCAGTTGCTTTCTGTAGGTCTCAGAGCTGAGACCCTGGAACAAACAGAACTTTCTGGCAACCCCAATCCTGCCTAAAACCATTATTATTTTTCTCTGTTTACTCCTACAGAAGATAAGGAAGAGATAGGGATTGAACAGTGGTTACTGTAATCAAGGCCAACCACCATTTAAATGGCAACAAAGTCAGCCTGGCCTAGGGAGCAGGGTTAGACTCTCAGAGTTGGAAGCAAACCCAGCCATTCTATACCAGATTTTTCCCAGCAGCATCCTGATCCTCAGATAATCATTTGACCTCTCCTTTGACACCTACCACTGATCACAGGCTGGCTAACACCAAGTCACCTTGTCTACATGCAGATACCTCTAACTACTTAAAAATATCTTCTTTATATTGAATCAATATCTGCTTCTGTCACACCCTTTATAGTTCTGCCTTCTGTAACACAACAGAACCATGCAATTCCTCTTCTCCAGGAGATTCTTTTAGATATCTGAAGCCATTTGTTGTTACCTCTCAAAATGTGCCTCCTAAATACATTTCTACTTTTCTCAATCAGCCTTCAGTTGACAGGACGTCCAGACACACTTCACGGTATTCTCTATTGTTCTATTTTTAATGTCTCTCCTGACCGTGGAGCCTAGAACTGACTCTAGTGTCTGAGGGACTTGTGAGTTGTATAGAGAAGGACAATTTTCTTTACAGTTAAGACCTAGATAGATAGATAGATACATACATACATACATACATAGAATTCATAATCTTTGCATCTACCATGTTGGCCTGGTAGAGTCTATAGTCAGCTAAAACTCATTCAGACATTTCTTATGAGGACTGAACTTAAACCAGTTCTCTCCCATCCTCTGTCTTTGTGAAATCAAGCTGTCTTTCAAATCTAAAACTAATAATAAATCTTAAATTTATCTTGTTAGTTTTAACCCATCTTTCCAGACATCAGATCTTTTGAAACTTGTTTATATCATATGTCATTTAGCTGACCTTTGCTTTGTGTCATCACAAATTTGATCAGCATATGGTTGATGTTTCATACAAGTCATTGATAAATACTTGGAACATGACAGGGACAGAAAAAGGTTTCTGTGAGTTGATAGTAGACACCCCCCTTCTTGCTGGTAGCATTTCAGAGGTAGAATATGCTTGAATACTGTTGTCCTATCAGATGCAAATACACATACACAGCCTACATTTTCCAGGTCAGGAGAAATTCCATAATAGGCCTTACTGCATTTCTATGTCTATACTACTTGCCTCCTCTCCCATCTCCAGTCTGCCAGTCTATAAAGTTATACAGGTATCAAAAAAAGAATCTGAAGTTATTTGCCAGGGCCAGCTTTTAGGAGCTCATGGATGCTTCTTGCGTCCACCCCTTTCTCTTCTCATATGCTCATTATCTACTTAATAATATCCTCTAGCATTTTTCCAAGATTAGACCCCAAGATCACAAGTCTATAGTTTTTATAATTCGCATTTTCCTCTTTGCAAAGCCGAGGACAGCATGTGCAATCTGTCCAATCCCTTGTGAATTCGGAGGTTAATATCTATGCTGCCCAAGGCTACATAGTCTTACATAAACTTCAGGTCCAAATAATTGAGAAATCTCCACTTATAAATATATTTCTTAGCCAAAGGGAGAAGCAGAGCCTATGCATCAAATCATTCTTTTAAACACCATAATGATCCATGACCTACACCTGACTGACTTTGAGAAGATCTGGGATAAAGGTAGAATACTGGTTCTATTTCCAACTAGCAATTGGTTTCTCTAGTCTCAGTCTCCTAATCTACAACATGGGGAGATCTATCCTAGTTAAGTTTTAGTGATGTAGGAGGTTAGTTGCTAAGGGTCAGGTGACTGAGTTTATCTCTTAACTTTTTGGAGAATGTCAACAGCTATGAGATCTTTATTTGTCTTCTGGACACAAGGACTAGTGTGAAGGGAGGGGTGAGGATAGGTAAGACACCTAAAAAACTAGCTAGCATTTGTTGCCCTCAATGCAGAGAAACTAAAGCAGATACCTTAAAAGCAACTGAGGCCAATAGGAGAAGGGGACCAGGAACTAGAGAAAAGATTAGATCAAGAAGAATTAACCTAGAAGGTAACACACATCCACAGGAAATCAATGTGAGTCAACTCCCTGTATAGCTACCCTTATCTCAACTAGCAAAAACCCTTGTTCCTTCCTATTATTGCTTATACTCTCTCTTCAACAAAATTAGAGACAAGGGCAAAATAGTTTCTGCTGGGTATCGAGGGGGTGGGGGGAGAGGGAGGGGCCAGTGGGGGGGTAAGGGAGGGAGTGGAGAGATGGGGGAGAAATGACCCAAACATTGTATGCACATATGAATAAAAAAATAGAGAGAAAAAAAAATAAAGAAATCTACCGTTGGAATGTGCATTTGATAAGAACAAAGTCCATTGTTTTAACAGTATCTCTGTTATAATGAATCTGTTCCAGGCTGCTACATCATCTGTGTCAAGAATGTGTTGTGAATGCCTTTTAAGACATTCTTTGTAATCTGTTACTAGAGAACAGCACTGGGTCTGGATAATGTCTACTAAGTATTGGGAACATTGTAATATAACTTCACAGAGTAAGGTCTGAGGTTCTTGTGTATATTAACGTACATGTATATTTTTAAGAAAACAATGAAACCCTATGTGAACAGAAATACTAATATTCTGTCAAATCCAACATACCTTATTTATGTTCCCTGTTTTTGTGGATGAAAGAACCCTTCATATCCACAATTCTATCACACACACACACACACACACACACACACACACACACACACATACACACTACCAATACTACAAAAAGGCTGCTGCAAAAATTAAGAAAGATGCTACATTAGTTAGCAAAGAGATCAAGAAGCTCCTCTTTCCCGTTACAAAGAAGACTGGGCTATCTGTCCTACCATCAGTGTCGTGTCTTTACCTCTGGCCCTAGATCTAGGTGGAAAGGTCAAAGAAGTGACTCTCAATCCTCATGACTGACCAAAATTACTTATAGAGCATTTGCATATAGAGGCATTTACATATGCTTACCCCAAATTTAGACCAGCCCTCCAGGTGGAACCTAATTCTTTTTTTTTTTTTTTTTTTTTTATTTGCTTGTTTATTTTTCTATTTATTTTTGGTGGTACTGGGGTTTGAACTCAGGGCCTCATGCTTGCCAAGCAGGCACCCTACTATTTTAAGCCACTCCACCAGCCCCCAATTTATATTTCTTTTTTTTTTTTTCTTTTATTATTCATATGTGCATACAAGGCTTGGTTCATTTCTCCCCCCTGCCCCCACCCCCTCCCTTACCACCCACTCCACCCCCTCCCGCTCCCCCCCCCTCAATACCCAGCAGAAACTATTTTCCCCTTATCTCTAATTTTGTTGTAGAGACAGTATAAGCATTAATAGGAAGGAACAAGGGGTTTTGCTGGTTGAGATAAGGATAGCTATACAGGGCATTGACTCACATTGATTTCCTGTGCGTGGGTGTTACCTTCTAGGTTAATTCTTTTTGATCTAACCTTTTCTCTAGTACCTGTTCCCCTTTTCCTATTGGCCTCAGTTGCTTTTAAGGTATCTGCTTTAGTTTCTCTGCATTAAGGGCAACAAATGCTAGCTAGTTTTTTAGGTGTCTTACCTATCCTCACCCCTCCCTTGTGTGCTCTCGCGTTTATCATGTGCTCATAGTCCAATCCACTTGTTGTGTTTGCCCTTGATCTAATGTCCACATATGAGGGAGAACATACGATTTTTGGTCTTTTGGGCCAGGCTAACCTCATGGAACCTAATTCTTAAGCACTTTTATTTTGAAAAATCAGATGCAAATGTACAGTAGATTCTTTGAGGATCCTGTATCCCCTTACGGTGACTGCTGCCACTGTGATAAATACCAAGGAATATTTAACATGCAAAAAAGTCATTGTAGTGAAAGTCAACTCCTTAGGTTAACCACCTTCAAGCATCTCTGTACATCCATTTCTTCTGCCATGAACCAGACCTACTAACAGCATCATCACAAAGATTAAATGAGTTCATACACATAAAGGAAAGCTTTATGGTGCTTGGTTTATGATGAGCATTCAAAAAATGTGAATTCTTTTCGGCAAATGCACTCATAGTTTCTAGGATCTGGAAAACACATAGCTGTGTTTTCTGTTGAAACTGGTGCCAGCCCAACGGTGAACTTAGTACCTTGCATTTGTTTTTGTTTTGCTTTTTTTTGCCATCTATGTTCCTTTTTTACTTAATCTTACTTCAGTGAGATTGCTCCTTCCACCTACACAAAATAAAGCACTTGCCATAAGTCTTACTTCAAGTTCTGTTTTCTAGAGTAGTAGATAAAGACTCTAAGATTTGTCAAAGCAGTAACCAGACAAACCACCAAACAATATTATTATGCTTTGGAATACAAAACAAAAAAATTCCACAGTTGGAGTTAGAACAATTATCAAAGGTGATAAGCAGTGATGGTTCGCCTTGGACTTGAAGGTTATAGGTCAACCTAGAGTAGTCTCCACCCCTAATCTCCTTGTGCCACGCCCCTGAGAAAAGTGCAGAAAGGAAAGATTAATTAGATTAGTTCAAGTTCAAGAGGTTGTTCTTAGTTGACAAACCACTGGTAAGAGTAAGTCTGGCTTCAGAGAAGTCCCAGTCATTTTAGGAAGAAACCAGCCCTGTGGATCAAGACCACACTGGAAAGGGTAAGAAGTTCTAAAATTTGAGGTTTATCTGATTCCCCAGAGATTACTCCTAGGGCATGGGATCCAAGATCCACCTACAAGAAAGAAAGCCATAGAAAGACTGCAGAGTTGACCTCTTGATCTGAGATTGCATACAGTGAATTATTTATACTCCCAACACAATGCAAAACAAAAGTCCTGCCTACATCCTCTGAACTTGCCTCAGGACCTGGAATAGGAGCCTTTACCAGATGATTCATCTAAGGAAGGGAGTAGAACAGAGGCTGAGACTCCTAGACCAAGTTTGTACTTATGAAATCACCTGACACTAGAAATATTTCTGCAACCCACAAGCTTATCTAAGTATATCTCCACAGTAAAGTACTAAATGTGCAGATTCTGAGAAGAAATAAAGAAGGGCTATGGTTCCTAGGGTTTTGTCCCATGTTAAAACCCACAGTTTTCTGGTGGTAGCAGCAGAAGACAAACAAGAGTGCCACCTCCTCAGTCTGCCTGAGGCAGTTATTCTCACTGCTTCTTCTTGTGTTTCCTTGACCAGCCTTACCATGGCTCCTGCCCACATAGGATGAACAAAGAGAGCTCCAGAATCAAGGACACAGATTCTCTCATCAACCAAAGTCCTGATTAGTGTAGTATGCATCCATGCTTCTTTGTTTCCTTCCTGGGTCCATCTCTGAATTTCAGATCATTGACTGGGTCCTAGAATTTGAAATTTTTTTCTTCTTTGAGTCTTCTGTGTCTTGGTTCTTTGCCATGTGACTGGCCTTGGTCTTCAGCATACCCTCCTCTCTTTGATCATATATAGCCTGATTTTGGCTGACCCTTAGACCTAACAGCAGGTACCAGCAGCTTAGTCTTCTCTGCTCTCCTATACTACCCAACACTCCCCCATACATGCTATAAAATACCCATGTCTAATTCTGTTCACGAGTTTCCAAGCTAGATCTATTATCCCCATCATAGTATAGAGTCCGAATGAATCACAGAGACAACCAAGCTATACTTGGTACCATGCAGCACATATGTTCTTTGGTGAGAGAAGACCTAAGCAATGCTCCGTGACCCTGCTGGTGTCAACCTGATTTATCCCTAGCTCTCTCTACTCTGTTACCCAAACTTCCAGAGCACAGAAGCTCCGTTTTACCATTGACAATAAAAGAGAAGAGAAGAGATGCTGGGAAGTGGATGAAATCAGAGCAGGGAAAACAAATCAAAGCTGTCTCCAGTCTCCATTTGTACTAGACCCCATCTCTTAACCTGAATCTAAGCCCAACACTGTTGTGGATGGATTCTCACTGATAAGGGAAAAAGTTGTTTCTAGAGCCACCAAATTCACATTACTTAAGCAAGATTGAGCTGTTTAAAATTTCAGTGTTGTCCGCCAGAAAAATAATAATAGGAAGTTGTATAGAGTGGAATGTGCTGACAGCAGTAATGTTTCTGTAATAATTCATGTGTAGTAGATGGTGTTCTGGAAGCTGGCCCAGCAGGCTAATGCAGATTGAGGATGCTTTCCTACTGATGGCCAAACAATTGATTGGCATTTCTGCTCCATCATGAAATCAGCTCGCAAATGAAGTGGAGGTAGTTCCAAAGCAGGGTGAAGGAAGAAGGAAGGAAGTGCAGGAGGGAGGAAGGGAGGGAGGGAGGGAGGGAGGGAGGAAGAGAGGGAGGTATAGGAAAATTTATATAGAAAGATGATAAGAGAACATTTTTAAGCACAGTTTCCAATCTAAGTCAACTGCCATCATGATCTTATGCTGTAATTTTGAAAAAGCTAATCATCTAATAAAGGAGGTGATATTTACCAGTTCGCTAGGTCTTCCATTTGGGAGCCAGATCTTCCTCCCTAAAAAAATCAGTTGCCCCTTTCTAATTGAACTACCAATAAGATCTGCAGAAACAATTAGCCCTGCCCTTGCATTCAGTGCATAGAACTGAATGGTTATTCACTCCTGTCTGTATTGGTAGGTGTGACATCAATTCTTGGTAGCAATGATTATCACGCCTCTCTGTCTGTTTTCCTGGGTTGCAGTCACCCTGCCATCTGGGTTGCTTTAGGACATCCTTTAACCATGAGTCAAAAAAAAAGGAAATCCATTTCTGAATTATTATCTATAGAACAGAGTTATGTAAGAAAATAAGTTATCCTCTAATTATGTCAAGCATAACAAAGAATATGGAAATAAGTATCTGAATCCTATGCACTAAGTTTCCTGAATTTAATATGGAAAATTGAAATACCAAATTCCTAAGCAGGTATCTTCAATATCTGGGAGTTGAAGGGTAAGAACCAGAGAGAGAATTTACAAAGTGCCTGCAGAGTGCAAAGCATAGGTCTAGGTATTTTATACATGTTTTCTCACTTAATTTTCACAACTTGTGAAAGTCAGTAATATTACTTTAGGTTGGCTATAAGTTAAATCTGCTTTGCCTAATACAATGCTTAAAATACAATAGGCCAAACTGAAATGCATTGGAATTGTATAAACAACACTGGATTTTGAAGTATGAAGAAAGAATGTAAAATATCTTGTTGATAACTTTATATTGATTATACATTGAAATAATATGTTGGCAATAAGAGTCATATATAATATATTATTAAAATATAATACACTAACTTCACATATTTCTTTTGTTGTTATTGTTTGCTTTTAATGTGGCCTAGATTCAAGTCCTAGTTACTCCAAGCATCTTAATTTTTGAATAAAAACAAATTAAGAATACAAAGGAAGTTTTTCAACAATTGCTGACTGCTCTGGACATGTTTTTTACCTTCATGGTTCCAAAAAATTCTCTGGGATCATTAGAATAGTGTTTTTGAATAGTGGAAGGAAATCTAATCTCATCTGCTCCCTGCCCATTGCACCAGGCCACCTGCCATAGGGGACCTTCTGCATGCAGTCCTGGGAATAAGAATCTCCCACAAGCTGTGTCACCAACCACATGGTCTGTGGTGCCCAGGATCTAGAGATGAGAGTGCCAGAGACACTGGGATGCAGTTCTTGTTGCCCACCCTCTATGACACCTTAGCTGGCTGAACCTTCTGGAGCAACACTAAAGAACTTGGCCAAGGAGACTCTGCTCATGTAAATAAAACTAACAGAAGCCATCTTCCTTTCCTGGCATTCTTTCATTAGCTGCCTATGGTTCTCAAAAACAAATTTAAAACCTTAAACATTGTCTAACCCAACATGATCCAGTCCTTACCTGCCTCAGCAGCATTTCTCAGCTTCCTCCCTTCTTCACGGTCTCCAGGCAAGTTGGTCTCAACTCAGTCTCTAATATGCCAAGGTCTTCCCTGCCTCAGAGACTCAATATAAAGTGTTTCCTCTTACTTCAAACTTTGCCTGACTCCTACTCACTCATCAGATCTCTGCTTCCATGCCACTCTGCAGAAACCAACCTGGTTGTCCCTTCATACCCCTCTTGGGTCTCACCAAATTTTACTCTATCTTTCTCACTCAAGATCATGATTCATTCTTTGCTGCATCTCCAGAACATCATAAACAACACAGATGCAATAGTATGTGTGGAACTGATCCATATGTAACTGGATAAACATTGGCTGTCCAAACTAGAATTCATTCCTTGACTACCTTTATGCCACCATGTTTTCTGGTTTCTTCCCTTTCCTCAGAAGCCTCTTATATCTAGAATCCTCTTTGATGATTCTTTAGTAGGCCTTGCCCTAACTTAGCAAACTGAAGTACATGAATTACTCTATGACCTGATGATGTAGTCTAGGGCAGTCATGTATGGATTCATCGGTGCACAAGTATACTGCAAAATATAACAATCACTGATATTTTAGAATTGGGTAAGTTTTCCAGGCAACATTCCATGACTATGATGCATATCACCTCATTTATCCTTCACTTCAGCTGTCTCCATCTTACACCTGAACAAACTGAGACCTAGATTAAGTAATTAAACAATGCTAAGGCCACATAGCAGCCAATCAGAGACAAGAGATATGAAACAAACCTGCTCTGATTCCAACATTCATGTACTTAGTCTTTGAAATTCTCCATCTCTCTTAGCCTTAGGCAACAGCTTTACAAGTGAACTGTTTTCTGACCTTAGCTTCACTTGCCACACACACCCCCAACCACCTAAGATCTTTTTGTAAGGAATAAGAACATAACGACAATTAACACAAACAATTCCAAATTTAGGTAGGAGTTATTTTTCTCCTCAGCACTCTGATACAAAATATAATATGATTTGATATGATACTCTGATACTTTTGTCCCTAATTCTCAGATATGTGGCATTCTTTCAACCAGATCTTTCTTTCTCTCCCTCTGTCTCTTCTCTCCATATATCTATATCTATCTACTTCATTCTCTCTCTGTGTCTCTCTCTTCTCTCCATATATCTATCTATCTCTCATTCTCTCTATATATCTGTCTCTTCTCTCTCTCTCTCTCCATATATATATATATATATGTATATATATATATACATACGTATATATATATATACATGTATATATATATATATATATACATGTATATATATATATTCTATTTTGTAGTCAAAGGCATTATGACTCTTAAATTTAATTGGGGAGGATGAGAAGAGAAAAAGAAAACAGCTTATTCAGTCTCTTTTATGTGACAGCCATTGTTTTAGGTGTTTCATGTACAACTCATCCAATTGCCTAATGACCCACAGTAATTACTAATATTCTCACAATATACAAAATAACACAGTGCCTCAGAGAAGTTATAACATTTTCCCAAAATCACACAGCTACTTTATGGTAGATCAAGGCTTTCATAATTATTTTTTCATTCAAAGTCATGCTTTTTTCCTTTATATGTTTTATATCTGTAACTCCAGTACTGCTGGTTTGTCTGATCAGCCTTCTCTCGTGGTTTCTCTATCTTCTGCTTCCTTCTTGCCCTGTTCCTATACGGGTTCTCACAACAGTCTCCTCCACCTGGACATTGGATTCTCTTTTCATCTCTCATCCTTCTCCCAGTCCAAAATAGTTTTGTTTCCCCCTTTCCTTTCTTGAGCAATGGTTTGCCCCACATAAATTTATGTTTATATGTATGTTTCTTCTATTTACATTTGCAGAATAGCTACATTTGCATATCTCTGTCCCACAGGCACATTCCTTGGAATGTTAACCAAGGCAAAAGTCCTGAGCATGGGGTGAAGGAGCATCTCATTTAGGAGCTGGTCTCATTCATATGCAAATCCACTGTCACTTAGCATCACATTAGAAGCAGGTAGGACCTTAAGGGAATGGGACATAAGACAGAGCAGCTTTGATAGGATAAGTGGAAGTCATGTACAGCTGAGGAATGGTTTGTGATAGGCAGCTAATGGGTGGGTAGGAAACACAGCTGCTGGAGGGAACGTAGGATGGAAACCGCAAAGGAGCACTGGGGACACTATGACACTAAAGGACAGGAAGGAGCCAAATGAAGGAGTGAGAAAGTGAATAGTGAATTTTGGAGTTTCTTTCAGTCTGGTCCTGAAAATAACATCACCATTAACTTAGTCTTTAAAAAAGAGAATGAGAATGAGAGAAATGTATAATTGGGATGGAATTCTCACAGGAGATGTCATTGATCACAGAGGATCCAGGTCATTCACTGAATCTAATAAGTTTGCTTACAAAGAAAATATCTATGAAATATTATGGATCTACCACAAACAGACATAATTGCTTGGCTTTTTCATACCATTTAGGCCTGGCATCTACACTGGTTAGGCAAACACACAAAAGAGCTTTGCTCATATTAGTCAGGATTTTAAGGAAGATTTCATTTATGGGGTATGCATCCTTTGAGCAAATGCTTGCTTTCAAGATTTTCCTTCTGCAAATCACCAGACTCTTTTTCTTCAATAAGACTCGTGGGCTTTAAGTTATAAACAAAGCAATTGAAGTTACTTGCAAGTGTCATGGTTTACATTGAGGTACAAATGCTGTGTATGAATGACAAATGTGAGAGAGGGTTTCAGAGGCAGAATTTGAGAGCATTGATGGGTTATATGTCCATATGTGGCCCAGGCATGAGTGCCTGGCAGCTCTTGATAAGAGCCATGACTATATCCAGTTTATAGTCCCTCTGAAAGGAACCCTTTGGCCCTCTTCCTGGAACTGCCTGAAGTAAAAGAACACACTCTGCTCTGAGCATTGCTGTTAACACTGCTACAGCCCCCATAGAGTGAATGCTATTTGTGTCTGCCCAGATGCCTTTACCTGGAGAGGCAGCCATCCCTACTCCAGTGCACTTGCCAAATATCATCCATCCATAGCTGCAGAGGTGCTTTTGACCAAGCAGGAGCTTCCTTAACTCTGAGGCTACCCTCTCCCCACCGACCTCCAGAGGTACAACAGGCAACAGCCTTGTCTAAGGTGAGTCATGTTTTGGGGTGTAATTTTTGCTACAAAGCTTCCCCTGGGATCTGACTGAAGCTAACTTCAGAGTTAGCTTCATTTTTGCTTAGCCAGTTCCTCCTGTCCCCTCTTCTCACCATCCTTCCTTCAAGAGCAGTCCTCCCAAGTATCATGTGAACAAGAACCCCTGGCTCAGGCTCTGCTTCTAGAATAGCCCTAGCTGAATTACTTTCTTGCCCTGGACTGGACAAAGCTGTCAGGGACCTCAAAGCCTGGGCAACCCCAAATCCTCTCCAATCCCATTCAGCCCTCCAGGTCCTGTAAGTGAATTGGTGTGTGACCTGTCCTCTGTTCTGGGCAAGGATACCTGCTGAGGATCCCAAAGGAGACTTACTTTTCTTTTACTCCATCAGATCTGTGTACTCTATTGGGTGAACTGAACCTGCTCTTGAGTTCACCTTCAGAATTCAGAAGTGGGTTTTTAACCTGACTAAGCCACTGCAGCTACCTACACTGCTGGAATCAGGGAGAGTCTGCAAGAAAGAACAGTGTCTTCAAGTCTGCATGGGAAAGAGGTCAATCCTAGTCTGCATCATTTGTACTTATCACTAAGCTGGCCCTGATGTCTCCTTGAAAGATTCTTTCCTCGGTGCAGCTACTATGCGGGTGGTGAACTTCTGCAGTTCATGAGTAGATCTCCACCAGTCATTCTCCTATCGACCAAGTGATGAAAACAGACTCAGGAAGAAAGTGGAAAGGAGGAACCCAGCCATCATCAGATGTATAGGCACCAATGTTCCAGATGTTTGGGAAGTAACACCTCTTACTTCCCCTCTCCAGCTCAGGAGAAAGGAGACTCAGAAAACAGATAGATGCAGATCAAAATATCAGCTCTGTCTTTGATAAGCTGCTTAAAAAACAAGACTTTCCCCCAAAATGGTCTGCTAACAGCTCATTCCTGTCCCACACAACTTATAGATACCATAGGATGCTATCACAGGCTAACCCCAGGCCTCTCGTGAAGTTTCTTACTCAGTGGAGGGCAGGAAAAAATCAGCTGTCTCTACAACAGGAGAGGAAAGGCCAGGACCTGCCTTTACCCAAATTCATAGCTGAATTTCTCTTATTTGTTTGTTTGCTTGCTCATTTGTTTGTTTTAAAGACATGGTCTCACTATGGAATTTCTTTACTTACTATCACCAAATGTCTACACCCAAACTCACCTGTGAAAGAAATCACTGCTTCTCCCCTGGGAAGGAGTGAGGGATGAATGGGAGAGCTGTTATTCTACCGTTAATTGTGAACCTTTTCAATCATTATTGAATTTCCTGGGGCAAGACACATTTGAAAACATGTGGGGTATAACCAGTATTTTGTGGACAGGAATAGGAACAAGGGATATTAAACATTATACAGGGGGAGGCACAGTGCCATACAACACAGAACAGGGCCACCCCAAATGCCAATAGCACCCTCCTGAGAAACAGAAGACAGCCAAAAGATATGGAGGCTCCCCACCTTCAGGCACACACACTATCGATCACCTCTAGATCAAAAGGCACAGCACACACAGAGTTAATCAGAGAGGCCAGATCAGCTTCACAACCTTCTGAAAGTCCAGGGGACACAGACCCATGTAGAGCAGAGCATTGTTCTATGCACTTCATTGAACTACTAACTCCAAAATCAGATCAGAAGTCAGGTGGGCCCCGGCCTCTCCTGACAGGAGCACAATATATAGGAGGCAGCTTAGAGAGTGCAGGTCATCTCTGCTGAAAGCTGCAGTTAGCTGCCTGGGAGTTCCCACTTGCCTTTCTTCCTTCCCTTTCCTCTTTCTCTTTGCTGAGGACTATGGTTCTTCTCTATAAGGTTAATTACTTGCTTGTCATTGTGCCCAGGACTCTCTCCGTCAGCTCCCTCTGCTTAAGAACCAAAGATGTCAAAAGGAGAATTTCTGCTAACAATAGACTCACATACCCTACCCCTTTGTTCTTTCCCTGCCTTCAAAAAAGGCTAGTCCCCCTTGACACTGTCTGTTAGGGGACTAGGAGGCCGTAAGCAAGTCTTCCCAGAACTGTAGCTCAGTCATCTAATTCTGCACACCTTAGGCATCTGGCCATATGAACCGGGTTATAAATATGTCTGGTAGGAGTCTGAAGTGCAGAATTGATGAGTGTGATCAGCACACTACTCAAATAAACATGCTTATTACTGAAGCCCTGAGAGGTGCAATGACACGCAGAGAGAGCTCGTGCACATCATTTTCGCCTTCAATTCCTAATCGTATCTACTTTTATTTCATGCTACATGAAAAATGGATGGGGAACTACTTGCTATTTTTGATGAGTTTTCTCTTTGAGGGCTCTTCCTCCACCTGCTGCTTCCTTGAGAGTGACACCAATGTTCTTAGAAGTCAGAGCCTGGTCCAATCCATCCACACTAGACCACACCAGCCAGAAAGACAAAACCAACACCTGCAAGCCTGGGAGAAATGGAGGTCTTACCTCCTCCTGGAAATACAGAATGAGATTGCATGAAGTCAGCCAGCAGGCCAAAGCAAAACTCAGCTTTTCCCAATACCTTAGCTTAGTCTACCAATAGAATCAGATAACATTGAGGCATTAGTCCAACTGTACCTATCTCAAATGCCTCTATTAGTGGGTAAGTAACATCCATGTATAAATCCAGCAAGGTGCAGTGAGGCCTATGAATTGTAGAGTGTGAGAGAGGCTAAATTTTGTAGTTGTTATTGTTTAAGTACTTTGCTTTAAAAGATGTCCTTAGGCTGAATTCTGCCAGCTGGCTGCCAATATGGGAGCCCTGATTCTGGTCCAAAATTTTACAGACAGTAAAACTGAAACCCAGAGAAGCAAACTGGTTTGCACAAGGTCACACATACATAGCAACAGAAGCAGAACAAGAGTTCAGGACTCTTGGTCAAGCACCTTTCTGCCTATTCCACACCATCATTCTCCACCCTCTCCTGCCCTATCCCTCTCCTCCAGGTTCCCATCTCTCTTATGCACAAGCAGTAAGGCTTTTATTCTATTTGCAAAGTAAATACAGTTGAGATACAGATTATTGTCAAGCATCTAAGCTTTTATCCAATATAAACAGAATCAGGGTAACTTGTTCCTTTCACTTCACACACACACACACACACACACACACACACACACACACACAGGCTCAGTGCCAGCATAGCATAATTAACAAAAGGCAAATAGAACTTGGGGATCCTGGCCAAACTGGGGATCCTGTATTCATCCAGTACAAGAAGGGAGATGCTCAACCATTCCTTCCTGCCTTTCCTCTTCCCACTGATCCTCCAGCAGGAACAATGACTAACTTGTTATAAAGGGGGTATATCACAGAGAAAAGCTGGAGACTGCGAGACAAGAGATCTGGGTTCTCGCTTCACCTATAGGAATCTCATTTAACTTGTTTGCCATGATGTGAGGATGAAACAGATTAATGCAAAATAAAGATATAAAATATGGTACATTAATAATGTCCCTATTCCCTCTGAGATTCCTGAACTAATTCAAGGGATCACACCCACATGTATACACACACAAACATATACACACATATGCACACAACCTCTTATACATTTACACCTAAGAGAAATAATACATATAGTTAAAAAGTTACATTTTATAATAATAAAGATTCCATTTTTTAGAACACTAGTTTTTTAAGAATTAAAAAACTCTCCCTGAGGATGATGTTAGGATTCCAACAAATTCAGAGTAACTTTAAGAGTTCATTTTCTACTAGGAATAGAAGGAAAGTTCCTCAACATTATAAAAGCTATATATGACAAACCTACAGCCAGCATTATACTTAACGGAGAAAAACTGAAACCATTCCCTCTAAAATCAGGAACCAGACAAGGATGCCCACTATCTCCACTCCTATTCAACATAGTACTGGAATTCCTAGCCAGAGCAATTAGGCAAGAAGAAGGAATAAAAGGAATACAAATAGGTAAAGAAACTGTCAAAATATCCCTATTTGCAGATGACATGATCCTATACCTTAAAGACCCAAAAAACTCTACTCAGAAGCTTCTAGACATCATCAATAGCTATAGCAAGGTAGCAGGATATAAAATCAACATAGAAAAATCATTAGCATTTCTATACACTAACAATGAGCAAATGGAAAAAGAATATATGAAAACAATTCCATTTACAGTAGCCTCAAACAAAATCAAATACCTAGGTGTAAACCTAACAAAAGATGTGAAAGACCTCTACAAGGAAAACTATACACTTCTGAAGAAAGAGATTGAGGAAGACTATAGAAAGTGGAGAGATCTCCCATGCTCATGGATTGGTAGAATCAACATAGTAAAAATGTCGATACTCCCAAAAGTAATCTACATGTTTAATGCAATTCTCATCAAAATTCCAATGACATTCATTAAAGAGATTGAAAAATCTACTGTTAAATTTATATGGAAACACAAGAGGCCACGAATAGCCAAGGCAATACTCAGTCAAAAGAACAATGCAGGAGGTATCACAATACCTGACTTCAAACTATATTACAAAGCAATAACAATAAAAACAGCATGGTACTGGCACAAAAACAGACATGAAGACCAGTGGAACAGAATAGAAGATTCAGATATGAAGCCACACAACTATGAGCAACTTATCTTTGACAAAGGAGCTAAAAATATACGCTGGAGAAATAGCAGCCTCTTCAACAAAAACTGCTGGGAAAACTGGTTAGCAGCCTGCAAAAAACTGAAACTAGATCCATGTATATCACCCTATACCAAGATTAACTCAAAATGGATCAAGGATCTTAATATCAGACCCCAAACTCTTAAGTTGATACAAGAAAGAGTAGGAAATACTCTAGAGTTAGTAGGTATAGGTAAGAACTTTCTCAATGAAACCCCAGCAGCACAGCAACTAAGAGATAGCATAGATAAATGGGACCTCATAAAACTAAAAAGCTCTGTTCATCAAAAGAAATGGTCTCTAAACTGAAGAGAACACCCACAGAGTGGGAGAAAGTATTTGCCAATTATACATCAGACAAAGGACTGATAACCAGAATATACAGGGAACTTAAAAAAATAAATTCTCCCAAAACTAATGAACCAATAAAGAAATGGACATGTGAACTAAACAGAACTTTCTCAAAAGAAGAAATTCAAATGGCCAGAAAACACATGAAAAAATGCTCACCATCTCTAGCAATAAAGGAAATGCATATTAAAACCACACTAAGATTCCACCTCACCCCTGTTAGAATAGCCATCATCAGCAACACCACCAACAACAGGTGTTGGCGAGGATGCAGGGAAAAAGGAACCCTCTTACACTGTTGGTGGGAATGTAGACTAGTACAACCACTAGTCTACATTTGGAGGCTACTTAAAAAGCTAGACATCGATCTACCATTTGATCCAGCAATACCACTCTTGGGGATATACCCAAAAGACTGTTACTCCAGAGGCACCTGCACATCCATGTTTATTGCGGCACTATTCACAATAGCCAAGTTATGGAAACAGCCAAGATGCCCCAGCACTGACGAATGGATTAAGAAAATGTGGTATCTATACACAATGGAATTTTATGCAGCCATGAAGAAGAACGAAATGTTATCATTCGCTGGTAAATGGATGGAATTGGAGAACATCATTCTGAGTGAGGTTAGCCTGGCTCAAAAAACCAAAAATCGTATGTTCTCCCTCATATGTGGACATTAGATCAAGGGCAAACACAACAAGGGGATTGGACTATGAGCACATGGTAAAAGCGATAGCACACAAGGGAGGGGTGAAGATAGGTAAGACACCTAAAAAACTAGCTAGCATTTGTTGCCCTTAACGCAGAGAAACTAAAGCAGATACCTTAAAGCAACTGAGGCCAATAGGAAAAGGGGACCAGGAACTAGAGAAAAGGTGAGATCAAAAAGAATTAACCTAGAAGGTAACACCCACGCACAGGAAATCAATGTGAGTCAATGCCCTGTATAGCTATCCTTATCTCAACCAGCAAAACCCCTTGTTCCTTCCTATTATTGCTTATACTCTCTCTACAACAAAATTAGAAATAAGGGCAAAATAGTTTCTGCTGGGTATTGAGGGGGGGAGCGGGAGGGGGCGGAGTGGGTGGTAAGGGAGGGGGCGGGGGCAGGGGGGAGAAATGAACCAAGCCTTGTATGCAAGGCTTGAAAAAATGAAAAAAAAAAGGAGTTCATTTTCTGAATGTGGATTGATTTGATCTTTGATAATAGCCAAAGATGTTTTAGGACTCTGGAGAACAGAGTCAAAAAACAAGCCATAGAACATTACTTTTGGGTTTGGGGAACATGGTGCAACAGTAAAAATGACTCAAGATTCTGAATAAGAAGATGAAGGCTAATTCTCTGCTCATATACTAGACTCAAGGAATGCCAGCAAAAATGCAACACAGCCCCATTTCTCTACAATGGATTGTGATTAGACATCTACCATTTAGTCATCATTCATCTCATTGCTTTATAGTTAGATCTAGTATAAAAACATATATAAAATAACAACTACTGAGCAACTTTAGAAGTCACTGAGGCTAAAATCCTCCCAAGTGTCTAAAAATGCTTCGAAAAAATAAGAGATGTTCTCATAATGTTTGCCAAAAGAAAGAATGCCCAAGTGAGAGGGTGAATGTGGACCATGAAGATGGCAGAATGAAGAGCACAGAGGAAGGTGTAAGGTAGGAAGCAAAGGTGGGACTTTGCCTTAGCAAGAGGCACCCAGCTACTTTTCTTTGTCTATGTGTTAGTGTATAGTCCATTGGGTGTGAACAATGGCCATTTTCAAGAGCAGGGCTATATAGCATGTAGAGGAGCCATCTTTGTTCAACTTTTGCTTTACACTTGATCTGATTTTCTTTCAGATTTTTTGGCAAGTCATTTGAAGATGTTCTGTTGCATGACTTCCATCACATCAGTTTTCTCTCTTTGAGCCAGTTTCCTCATCTATAAGATTAAGGACTTGAGACAAATGATACCAAGATCCACTTCAGCTCCAAGAGTCTATGATCCTCTGCCATATAGGGTGGCCTCACATGGCCTGAAGGAGTTAATTAATCTTGCAGAATATTTCAAACCTTGCATCAGCATAGGTAAGACACGGAATATAGGAAGAATATCTCCCCACCCCCACCCAAGAAGACAAAGCCACCCGTCATTTGCCTTTAATCTGTTTTCTTAATTTTCTTCCTAAGGAAAGTCACAGCTCCAATCAGCCCTCTAATCAATGGCTGCACTGCTGCTGCACAAATGAGCTAGATTTATTAAAGGAGTCCTCTCTTCAATGGAAATGGGCTCCCTGCTGGGGCTGCAAATACAAGCTAAGATTGACTGCTCCCAGAATAGGTAAAGATGTAAAGAAAATGAGAGCAGGCAAGTGATGGGGAAGAGGGCACCCAAGGACTTTGAATAACCTCCCACTACCAAGTTCATGAATAGAGAGTCACAAGTGGTAACTTGGATATTAGCATCTCATTAAGGTTCACTAGGCACAGTAACCATCCTCTGTCACCTCCCTACATACATAGGAAAATAAATTCACCCACAAACAGACCAAAGGAGACTCTTACAAGTGGACAATCTCATAGAAGTCAAGATTTTATAGGCTGTCTGAGCTGGAAAGCACCCTTGAAGATGATGTATAGTTATGATTTGAGGGCATGGTCCATGAACAGACCCTGATAATTCTGACTGATGGCCAGAGCAGAGGAAATTAATATTTCAAAGCTGTAAGGAGTTATTCATATTGGATAAAATTAAATATTTACATATTCATAGCTGGGGGCTGAGAGCCCCTTGGTGATAAGGAGTAAATACAGTGGGAAATGCTCAGTTCTGTACAGAAGAAGCCAATGGAAATGCTTATCCAAGGACAACTTATCCTGTTCTAGAAAAGAGTGTCAACCCCCTTTCATTGCAGGCATATTTGTATTTCTGGAAATTACTATTATGTTTCCTGGGGAGGTGATAGAGAAATTAATTGCTTGTTTATTTCCCACTTGAAACCTCAGAGAAGTATGAAAAGCCTGGACCTCAGTGTAGAATGTGAACATTCACGTGTTCATATCAGTGTAGAATATCAGCACTCGTGATGATCAGATACATGAGTTCCTGTAACACAATGGAAAAGAGAGAGGAAGAGGGAGGGAAGAAGAGACAGAGAGAGAGAGAGAACCTGGCTAAGAAATAACAGAAGCTAAGCTGCTTAATATCTTGTTTTATACTTTCTATTCTCAGGTATAATTTCCTTCTGCTACCCTCACATCTTAGTTTTGTTCAACATGTTAGCCCGAAAAAGAGTAGTCTGTAGAAATAAAAACAGTTACAAGGTAGTAAGAAAGATCAACCATATGAGAAAGATGGGTATGAAGATGATGATCACCAGAATGAATTTGTGAAGTAGGTAAACATGCCCAGAAATAGCACACACACACACACGTGTACACACATACACACATGCATGCACATACACATGCACACACACACACACACACACACACACACATGCACTTGGAAAGCAGAATCTGGTAACAAACTTTACTTCCCACAGTGAGGTGACTGATGTTGATTTGGAGTAATAAAGAAAAGACAGAGGAATAATCTTTGAAGGCTCAAAAACTCAGATTCACCTAGATTCAATAAGGGCAAAAGCCCAGAGGGAGGAGGCATTCAGTTAAGACAGTTTAACTATAGTTGACATAACTACTTAGTGAGAAAGCTGGATAATTCAGACAGAGGCTTTGTGATTCTTTTTTTCAGGCAAGCTGGCCTGAAACTTGCTACATAGCCCAGGCTCCACTCAATCTCATGATCACCCTACCTCAGCCTCCTGAGTGCTGGCATTACAGGCATGTGACACCATACCCTGTAGTTTTGTGATTCTTAATCTTGAGTTCTTTGTAACCCTAGATTCAACCACACAGGACTCTCCACCTCAGGAAGCTTAGCCAAACTTTGGGTCCCTGCACTCACCACCCAGAAAGAGAGAAAAGGGAAGAAGAAGGAAAGGAGGAGAAAGGGAGAGAAAGAGGGTTAATGCAATATTTAAAAGAAGGTACTTTCCAGAGTTATTCTTGTCACTAAACTTTTTCTTAACCTGGTTCTATCTTGTGAATCTGGCATCCCATTAGAGTTTTAAGTCTCCTTAGTTATCAGTTATTTCCCCATTTCACAAATGAAGAAAACTATCCAGACAGAGGAAGTAACTTGTCTCAAATTGCTAGCACCTAACCATCAAGGTGTGTTTGAAGCAAAGAAAAAAAAAACAGCACAGTTAAAATGTGGAGGGCAAATAAGGAAGAATTACCCCTAGGAAGCCGGTAGCTCCAGACATGGCCTGGGAATGGGAGTTGGACTGACCTGTGTGTCTTCCCCTTCTCCCTCTCCATAAGAGAGTCGTACCAACTCTCTTACTCCTTCCTTCTTGAGCCTCTAGAACACTGAGAACATATGTCACTTGTTTCCATTCCATTTTGTCTTGCTATGTTCTACTTTTCCTTGTGTAAAAATTATTTCCGCCAAACGCTCAGCTCCTTCAGGATAAGAACTGGGTTCCAGGCAGTGTACCACACAACATGCTTCTCTTTAGTAGAATGACCATGACAATTTAGAGTGAGCAGTTCGTGTACAGTAAGCTACCTCCTTATTGATTAAACTTCTCATGATGCAAATTCTTAAATGGTAGGAGGAAAAACTTAAAGATGAGAAAATTAAACTTTCTAATCTGAAAAATGGAGAGGGAAAAAGTGAATAATACCTTGCCAATGTTCCTTCTTTTCTGAGACATGCCATTCTGTTGGTGACCAAAATTTATCTACTGTGTTGCTATACTATAGTTGGTGCAGGGCATTCCCATACCTTGTTTCCCCCTTCCCCTGACATCCCCTTCTCTCTCATCCAATATGCAACCTTATAAAAGCCTTGCCATTGCATGGCTCAGGAGGTAACCAAGGCCTTAAAGGACTCCATCAATGACACAGGCAGATATTTGCTTGGGGCTTTTGAGGGGTGGCTGGTTCCTTCTGCCACTACATTTGGTACTATTGATGCTCCGAGTGTGAAAGTGAGGAGCGGGGATTCTGAGTGCATTTGCAGTCCTGAGATTTGCCTTCTACAATGAGTAACAGGCAGAGCTGGGCTAGCAGTGAATAAAAACACTTCTCAAGCAAGGGGATGAATGTGTCAGTTACTGATTCTCCCCAACATCTCCTTCCCCAAATCTACTGGTTAATTTCCTTCTTTATGTCTGTGCATTATTAAAATTTTACTCATAATATAAAAAGCCACCCTGAAGTCCTAAGGTAACTATGGGAGCAATAAAACTATTTTGGGAAAGCTCAGATTTTAAGCTTCCTCCTTTCCCCATTTTAAAACACTCTGGGTAGAGGGAGAGGGAAAAGGACAGTCTTCATCTGCTTGGGGGGATGGTGACAAAAGATTGCAGAGGAGCAAGTGTGTTCCTGCCTGAAGTACCCATTACAAAGCCTTTTGCTTGGCATTATGCAGCCACTTAACCTTTTCCACTTGAAAAGCAGATTTCGGATTTATTTTTTGTCAAGCCAGGGCACAGCTTCACAGTGCTACCAGAGAGGAAACGCATCCAGCATCTATCCTTTCATTCTGACAAATCTAGACAGAGCCAAAGGCATATTCTTTTCTGGTCCCCATCCTCTGACCTTCACTCCTGAAAGCCACTTGCTTTCAAGGTGAACAGGTCTTGTCTTGGAACCAATTAAATATACATACCACTGTGACTGGAGTGTTCTTGAAAAGATATGCAAGGGGGAGTACCAAGGAAGGAGAAGGATTTCAGGATGAATTATTGATAACGATTTCTCTCCTACACACACACACACACACACACACATGCATACACATACACATAAACATATACACATCAGTGTCTGGCATTCCAAGCCAGGGAGAGATTGCATCTTGTGTGGTCTTCACAGGGTTAAGAAAGATAACCTTTTTGCTGTAACTCCATTTATTTGGTGGATGGGAAATGTGTTTACATCTCTGTGTGTCTCCTTCTGTTTGGTTTTTCAAGAAAACCTGAATCAGCAGATTTCAGAAAAAAACTAAAACACCTGACAGCCTTAGAGAAATGATGTGTGCCACACAAAAAAGTTAATTGAAAAAAAAAAAAAAAACACTTTTCACTTATATAGCAGATTTTGCCCCGGTCTCTAAACGGATCACGGGTATTAATTAGATGGTATCATGCATTACCTGTCACCTTGGTTTTATTAACCCAAGTGGAAGATAATTTTTGATTTCTGTTATAGGTGGAGAAGTTGAGGCAGTGTAGAAGGATTGATAAGATAGTCAATGAGGAAGTAAAAGGACAGATCACCTCTACATGCACCTCTACTGCAGTCTTGTTCATCTCATGAGAACCTCCCTGGAAATGTCAAACCAGTTGCAATCACAGTAACCCTGAGGCCCTGACTCTCATCTGTTGCTGCTTCCTGCCTACCCAGCTGATGAGCTCTCTCCTTATAGGTCAACTTCAGTTGACCAGTGTTAGTTTTCCATGGTAACAAATAGCCACAAAAGTATAAGCTTACAGCAACATGTGCTTCTTGTTTCAAAGTTTCTGTGAGTTGGGAGTCTGAGCATGACTTAGCTGGATCCTCTACTCAGGACTGGTTTCTCCCCTGGAGCTCAACAAGGAAGAATTTGTTTCCCTGTTCA
Organism: Castor canadensis; assembly: GCF_047511655.1. NCBI lineage: Eukaryota > Metazoa > Chordata > Mammalia > Rodentia > Castoridae > Castor > Castor canadensis. Next base: position 124,592,803 of record NC_133396.1, read on the forward strand.
CATGACTTTGGCAGAATTCGGTTCCTTGCAGCTGTTTTGTGCTGGCTGTCAGCTCTCATCCCTAAGGGTTATCTTTAATTCCTTGCCACATGGGTTTCACCAACATAGGCATTTACTTCCTCGAGCTAGCAAGTAGGAGTAACCTAGAGTCTGACATTATAACAGAGACATTGTAGCATACTGCTATCACACCATGTGATTTGTGATTACAGGGAGGTATTCCATCACTTTTGCTGAGTTCTGTTGGTTAGATGCATGTTGCAGTTCCCTCCCAAATTCAGGGTTCAGGAATCATGCAAGGATATCAATACCACAAGGCACAGGGACCACTCTACAGTCTGTTTGCCACACACAAACAGAGTATTTGGGAATAAAAGTCTTTATACCCTTAAATCTTGTGGCAAGATTTTGAGAAAAAATAAAAACAAAGATTTAGCCAGATTATTTGCTATTCTGTATCTTGCAGAGAACAGGAAAACTCAGCAGAACATGGAGCCTGTACCAAACAAGTGTCCAGAAAAGATCTCTCAGAAAGCCAAGGAGTTTAACTCATTATTTGAGATCCACAGGGTTTACAAACTCAACTAGCAGCCAGAGTACTAAAATGGCTACCTTCACACCATCTGCCCCCCACCATTTTTTTTTTTAGTTTTAGGAAAAAGAACAAACAAGAGAAATTTAGTTCAATTCAATAAAAATTTATTGAATGTCTACCATTTGCTTCACCATGCTAAAAGCTGAGCATACAACACAGGAGGCTTAGAGACTGTGCAGTGTGTTTTAATGTGGACTTCAGCTGGATCACTGTCACCTGAAGCATGGATGGATGATGAAGGTAGGTTTTTGGGTGCCATCTCAGACCCTTTGAGTCAAACTCTCTGAGTGAAGAACTGAGAAACCTGCATTTTAACCAGAACCAGGTGAAATCTTGTTCACACTAAAGTTTAAGAAGTTCCAGTGGAGCATTACTTGGGAAACTTTAAAATAGATGCAACTAAACTGATGTCATAAAATAGATGAATTGAACTGGATCAGGATCCTAGAAAGCAGGTCCTGATCCAGTTGGCGGTCTGGTACAAGGTTGAGATTCTGTATCTCTACCAAGCTCCTGGGTGGTGTCTTTGCTGCTGGTCTCAGAGCATACTGCAAATAATAAGAGGTAAGGATAAGAAAGAATGAAAGGAGCAAATAGCAAAAGGCTCTCCCTACCCAAAGTGACTGTTTATAGGCATTTAAGTCCCTTAAATACTTTAAGTGCAAATCTCTAGAAACTTTGCAAAGCCCTATGGAGATAGATTTTTGTGTATGTGCACATGGCATCTTGTGAACTTGAGAGGAAAGTGATATTTAGGCTCATGAGGGGAAAGGGGTTGGGTTAGGAGAGTGAGTGATGCCCAGGGTGAAACTGTGAAGTTTGTGAGTATGTGGTTAAAGAAATAAGGACCCAACAAAGGAGAAAGTGAGGGTCCAGGAGAGTGTCTGAAAGACTAAAGCTTGATCATAGCTAGGTAAAATACCCCAGACAGGGATACCCTCCCTTTAGTATGACTTAAAGGAGAAGATGAGCATAAAGCATGCAGATGCAGGATCAGTCAAAGGGAGGGGACAAAGAGAAAAGGAGACAAGAATTTTAACAAGTATGGTTCAGAATTAACCATGAGCCTCAGATAAAACCTACAAAGGAGGTTGGAGAACAAATGAAGTTCCTAGGAGAAGTCTGAAGATGGTGGTCAAGTTGATAGAAGATGGTCACCATGTTAGACTCCACCAGCACCTGACAGCAATGTATCTCACTGGCAAATGAGATCAGGGAAAACACAAGGGAAGCCCAGGGTAGCTAATTAATATTATAAGCCTGAGTCAAGCTAGTTTAATTTGGGGAGCAGCACCCTTTGGAAGGACTGAGGCAGTATCGTCCAGAGGAAAGTCCATGGACCTGCACAACAGGAAACCTGGCTTCCTCTTCTGGTTTACTGGTTATCATTATGGATGTATTTGAATGTCTACCAGATCCTAAATCCTATGCCAAGCTCTGGGTAACTCAAAGTAACAAAGGAAATAATAATAATAATAAAACAAAATGGTATAACAGTAATTAGGTTCATAGTAACAATCTGAGTGATTAATTTGTAGTAAGTACTTTCCATATTTCTTCTTTATGCTCATTGGATACTTTAAATATCAAAACAATGTACATAGGTGAGAAGTGACTTTATGCCCATTTTTGGAAGTGGAAATGGAGGTGAAGAAATTATAAGATAAAGGTTTTCTGCTCTAGTGGAGCTTATTTTCTAACAATTATGTCCCTAGTCAACAGGGGATGACTTTTGGAAGTTTCAGTCTATTTTCTCTTCTCTAGCCATGGTAACAATAACTAAAATGCTGAGAGCCTACTCTGAGTCAGACATCATATCACGCTCTAGCTTTGTGGCCACCTTATGAGGTAATTCCTATTATTTCCATTTTACCAATGGTGAAGGCTCAGAGAGTCGAAGTCCTTTTCCCAAGATGGCACATCTGAGAGTTAAACCTCAAGCAGATTGACTCTAGATTATGATATAACATAGCTGCATTTTAGGACATTGGACTACTTGAGTTCTGAGAGCTCATCTTGCTAGAATAACCTATGACATTCCTGACTGTCATGTAGCTTTGTATCCAAACCAGCTGTGTATACTAGCAGACTGTAATGGGGAAGGGTAAAAAAAAAAGGCCAAAACCTAAGGGCAGGTCATGATAGAGGAAACTCCATCTGACCTCTGTGTGAGCAATGGCAATGAAGAGCAATTCCAGCCTCCCACCTGTGGTTAATGGCACAAGACAGGCTGTGCCCCTAGCACAGAGAGACTCAGCACAGTGTGCAGATGTTCCATTCAGCTGAGACACTCCAAGGCATAAGGAATAATTGACTCTTTGAGAGCACAGGGATTTGTTTCAGCACAGATCCAGAAACGTTTCCTGATCGAGATGAACAGGAAAGGATTTAAATTGGGGTCCTGAACTGAAAGAAGAACACATTAATCATGTTCATTGCTAGAGTCAGAAACAAATTCATTTTTCCTGCAAGAAGTGTTATCAAGCAGAAAACCAAGTCCACAGGTGAGGGAGGTGGTGAGATGCTGGAGGGAATGGCAGAGGTGCCCAAATAGACACTAGAATAAGTGCATCTTCAGACTCTATAAAACTTCCACTCAAAACAGTAACTGCAAAAAGTCCCCATAAACCATGTGGTACCTGTTAGCTTATAAAATGGATGACCCAAAATTTACTGGATACTCCAAAATTTGAGCATTTCAACTTGTCTACAGTCAAAGTCATTCATTCACTCAACAAATTTTTAGTAAATGATTACTAAGTTCCATGGCCTAAGGGATTTAGCAGTAAATCACACAAAAATTGACCCTGCTCTTATCAAGTTTATTTCTAGATACAGAAAACAATCAAAGAGCCTGACAACTATAGATAAGTTAATAATTACACAAGACAATTTTAGACAGAGATAGATTTTCTGAAGGGCACAAGAAGGATATCTGATAGAGGGGGCAGAGATGGCACTGACTTACATACAGTGGAGAGGGATAGATGCCTCTGAGGTGACAATGGATAAGGATGAAAAGGAATCCATATAATAAGGAGAAGGAGACTGCCAAGAAGGGAAAAGCAACTTCAAAGGCCCCTGAAACAAGAGCAAGTGTGGCCTCTTTGAGACCCTTACTGGAGGCCATGGTGGCTGATGTGTCATGGGTTACTGTAGAAATTAAATATGTCACAGAGGAAGCCAGAACAGAACCAAGAGTGTGCAGGGCTTCATGGGCCATGGTAAGGAAGTTGGCTTTATTCTAAGACTTGATTTTCCTTATGAAAAAAGGTCCCTCTGCAAATTAAGTGGAGAATGAATTGTGGGGTATCAAGAGTGGTGGCAGGATAGCCAATGGAAGAATATTGATGTTGTCCAAGCAGGAGATGAGGGAGACTTTGACTAAGGTGGTATAAGGGAGATGGGAAAAAGTGGATGGGTTTAAAAACTATTCTGGAAGTGAAGCTTTGAGGACTTACTGATGTGTTAGGTGTGGGAATGTACACAAGGGCATATTTGTGGCCTAATGCCATGATTTCCCTTCACTTGAAGCTGTGCTTTGTAAATTTCACTCAGCTTCATACAATAGAAATGTCATGAAGTGCAAAACAGTCAGTCTCTCCTGCTCTTCTGTCCTAATAATCAACAATCAAAGGCAGATTACAGGATGGAGGAGAGAGACCCAAGGGCTGGGATGGTAACCCACTCCCTAGACTCTGCACCCTCAGCTTTGGGCTGACTAGGACAAAAGAGGAGGATCTAGAAGTCCTTCCAGTGATAAGGTGTTAGGCACAAGACATTTGAAGATGCCTTTTCAGTAAGATCAGGGTGAGCACACAGTGTGTGTGTGTGTGTGTGTGTGTGTGTGTGTGTGTGAAAGCTGAGGTTGAAGTTCAGACAGTCATGAGAGCAAGAGAAAGCTAGCCATCATCTTTACATAGAAAGGACACTACCTAGCAAGCTTGAATTCACAGAGAGAAAAATAGTCTAAGTGTAGGATATCTGAGTTGTGTCTGATTTACAGTAGAAATGAGAGTAGGGTATATGTAGAAAATTCATCAAACCATCATTCCATAACCCAGGTTCATCCCTTTCCTGATAATTAAGTGGAGAATGAATTGTGGGGTATCACAATTCATTCTCCAAGTAGGAACCTCTGGCTGGACATATGTGTTTAAGCCAGGCCACTGCTTCATAGAGAATGGGTGTGGACCAGAGGGAATCTGTGAATGTGCTAACCCTCTGTGCCCTAGTCAACGCCGATTAATCACAAAGAGGGGAAGATGTAGGTCTTTAAAAACTTTTCTTTAAAATATAAACCCAGGTGGAGTGGGTGGTAAGGGAGGGGGTGGGGGCAGGGGGGAGAAATGAACCAAGCCTTGTATGCACATATGAATAATAAAAGAAAAAAAAATATATAAACCCAGAGCTGAGCTTGAGCAATTTTCCTGGGAAAACTAGAGGAAAGCAGAAGGATATTAGATGCTGGGGGGCGGGGGGGGGAATCTCTGAGAGAGACTGGAAAGCCACATTTTCTTTGGCATGTGATAAAAGGGAGAGAGACAGCAAAAAAGAGAGGTGCCCTCTGACCCCTCAGATAGGGGGCTCCTTTCCTTCCAAGCCCTTAATATCTCTATGTTTTGACAAGTTACTTAACCCCCCTGGCCCTTCTTTGCTTTGCAAGTGAAGTGGGAAGAAGAAAACACATGATAAAATTATAATTGCCTGGAGATAAGGAGCTACACCAAATGATCAAAAGGGCTCTCCAAGCTCTGAGGCCTATCAGTCCATACAGGAGTCAGCAACATGCAGGCCTAAAGAATGCACAGTGAATATTAAGTTTATGCATCAACTCTGCCACATCTTACCTGAGTAGCCTTGGACAAGTTACTTATCTTCTCTCATTAATTTCCTAGTTTGTAAAGTGCAGGTGATAATGGGGTTGTTATAAGAATTGAATGGTTGTTACAAGAATACAAGTAAATGGCTTGGAATTTACCACACTCCTGGCACGTGATTATTGCTCCATAAATATTAGATGTGTTTTCTTCTGAAAACCAGTCTTCTGTACCAATTGCCCTGAATTTTGAGTTCAAAGAATTAAACTTAAGGATCCTTAGGCTACTAGGATGATATGGAGTTGGCCTGTCTTTTGCCTGCTTTTATGGAAACTTTCTCTAAACTATCCCGGAGAGATAGGAATGTATGCCGTATAATATAATTTGGGGAGGTACCCTGAGGTGTTTTGTTTCCGTGGTTACCATCACAGCTAGTGGGCTTAGATGTGACCAAGAGGTCCCCTTTCACTGGAAAAAAAAAACTTGTGGATATTACAGTCACCTTAAATGAGGCCAACATGAAAAAAAAAAAAAAAGTCAGGCATTTGAACAAAATATCACAGCAATGCACTGTTTTCAAGAATCAGAGAGTTGCCTGAAGAGTCAACTAAAGCTGAGGTCCCCTGATCAATGTTCTAGGGACTCATGAAGCAGTAATCGCTTCCCAAACTTGTTTTACTTAGCCAGCCCAAAGATTCATTAATTAACCATTAGTCTCATTAAAAAGAAGAGACATGATTTCACAAAGCACTGGGGACCCACCACTCTCAGAACCAGGACTGGAGGCTGTTGTGTGAGGCAGAAAAAAAAAACAGCAATTTCCCGACCTGGCTCAGGGAGCTTAGACAACCAAGAGCCTCCCTTTCTTAGTGCAATGTTGAGTGTTTCTCCAAAATATAAATAATAAATGGCATGTGGGTAGCCTGTCATTTAACAAATTCAAAGGTTTTCAGGAGTAACTGCCATCTCACTCGTTCCAGAAGAAATAAGTAGCATTGCAAATGCCTTTCCTAATTTAACGGAAAACTGAAGTCCAGAGAAGTAGAACTTGTCCGAGGTTGCAAGCAGTAGGAAGGCTTGGATTAGAACTCTACTGTGCAACTCCCTGATATTTGCAGTCTCTTATCTGATATTTTAAACAAGGGGAGGGGGAGATTTTTCACCACTGAATCTTCTGGTGTTCCCACTTGCTTAACACAAGGGAGGAACAATGTTTTAGAAAGAATAGGGAAACCATCCTCTAACTGGTCTCCCAGTCTGATCTCCCCTAAAATTCAACACCATTGCCAGAGTGATTTTTCTAAAACTCAAATCTGCTTATATAACTTTCCTGGTTGAATCCTTACATGACTCCCCATTGACTTCAGGATAAAATTCGAAGACCTTGTAATAAGGCCCTTCACTAGCAGACTCCTGCCTCCTTCAACAGCTTCACCCCATCTCATCCTCAGGGCACACACACACACACACACACAAATGTGCGTGTGCGATCCTGCTATACTCTACCCATAAGAAGCCGTTCATTGACCCCATACTCTCTCTCCTTCCTCTTTTCTCTGAGATACTGAATTGACTGTACACCGCCTGTTCATCCCTTTCAGCTTTCTGGCTTCAATTTCTCTACGGTTATATATCACCTCCTCCAGAAAGCCTTCCCTCACTGTCCGCGCTTTGAAGGACACCCCTGAAGAGACCCCCTCCCTACAATGTTTCACTATCTTTCCAATAATCCATCTGCCAGGCTTCCTGTGATCTCCTCCTAGGGCAAAGGTAGGCAATAGTTGTGTCTGTATTCCCAGCCCTTAGAACAGAACATGGTGATCCCCAACAAATGCCTGTCTCACATGTAAATTAGAGCTCTTTTATCTTTAGCAAATATATATATGTATATAATGCACACACATACATATATTATATATATAACTATTTGCATGTATATTTTGTTAAAACCTAGAAGACATAGGGGAGCAGAGCCAGTTGTTAACTACTCTGAAAGCAATTAACTTTCATAGCCTGCTTTATGAGAGAAAAAGAGTAGCACCAATAACCCGAATCAACAGATGGTCCAAAAGTCATTTCTAGCCAATTTGAAATGCATGGTATTTGGTGTAAGTGTGCATGTGTATATGGGGAGAAAAGGATATGTTCAATTATGCGTGAGGTTTACTTTTGTAATTTGATCTTTGTTTATTGCTGATGTTGTATATTTGCCTGTCTCTGAAGACGTGTTCACCAACAAAAGGGGTGAAGGGGAGACAATGTCAACATGTTGAAGAACATTTTCCATAGCATATAATCCACCAAATGGGTAATCCACAAACCTGCACACCAGAAGTTTAGCAACAAGCAATCAATGCTCGTGATCTCTTTGTAATAATAACTTCCTATGTTACCTTGCATGCTAGATTTTACAAAGCACTTGACATTATTCATTTGTTTCTCACGATATTTGGAAAGGTTTGAAGATTATTTTAGGTTGTTTTGTTTAATCTTTAAATAATGTTACACACAGCAGCGTTCCCACAAACAACACATGAATTCAAACCTTGACAAAAACTTGTGCTATCTACACTGTGATGTTTTCTCAATCCATCCACTCTCCCACCCCAGATCCCATAATACTAAAGAAGTTCCTCCGATTTTTACATGTACTCCTAAAAGACATGTTTTTATTTTAGGTTTTTTTAACTTTAGAAAATGGACATTATGTCTCATGAGATTTTGGACCATCAGTTTTTGTTTTAAAAAATGAGTATTACAAGTTCAGTCCACACTGTTGTGAATTTTCCTGCTGGATAGCATTTCAATATGGCAGACTATGTTGCAGTTGGCTCACCCACTTCTTACTGGGCATTTGAGTTGTAGCCTTGTTTGCTACTGAACACTGTTGTACATGGTCTTGGTACTCAGGAGTAAGTGTGGCTCTTGGGGATTTACCTAGCAGTGTAACTGCTAGGTGACCGAAAAAGTAAATGTTTAACTCTAAAACTAATGTCAAACTGTTTCCTAAAATGGTTGAACCAAATTGCATGCCTGCAGCTGAATATGGGAATACCCATCATTCTGCATCCTCTGCAACAATAAGGTTACACAAATGACTGAAAGTGATAAACACAGGTGTCACACTAGCATCCTTTGAGCCAAATTAGGTCACCTTAGCTAGTAGTTTACTAGTTGTTTGTTTGAAATTGAAAGCCTTTAGGTAGGCACATACTCTTTAATCTACTACAGTCCCCACTATTCCCTAATGTCTTCTTCATGGACTAATTCACACACTTATATTATCTACCTGGCCTCTGCAGATATTCAAGTTTAAGATCTCTGATTCATAAAGATGGAAGCTGTGGGTATTTGGCAGCCAACAAAGTGAATTATAATATAGAAAATTAGTGGAATTCAAATTCAAGTGACAGGTGCAATTAGGATGATACTTGGAAAAAATAGTTCTTAAAGGCATATAATGCCACAATCAATTTAAATACAAATCCTTATAGATGTATATATTATTATTTCCATTTTATAGGCAAGGAAAATGAAACATAGGGAAGATAACTGGCTTTCCAAGCTAATAAATAGGAGAGCTGAAATTCTAATTTAGGACTGAACAACTGAATCAAAAATCCATGTGCACTATACTTTAGCACACTGCCTCCCAAATAACACTTACTAAATGCTTCCTCTTTCAGAACACTGAACATTTTTATAGGAAGCACCTAATCTAACTCCTAGTAGCTCTGCAAGTGGTATTAGCAAGTGGTTATAACACTTGGTCTTGCTATTTCATAAGTAAGGAAACAGAGTCAGAGAAATTGAGGTCATGTGGGGAGTAAGTGAATGCACTAAGGTATGAACATCTCCTCTGCACTAACACTACCTTCTTATATACCATTGAGCACCCAATATGAGTAGTTTTTGGAAATAAAGCCTATGGTGTTCACACCAAAGGACCAAAGAAGAGCCATTGCAAGCTGATAGAATTCATTCTTTCTGAATAGAATCACAAGTCTCCACCAAGAACAGAAGTTGATGGTCCCAGAAGGTACGTCTGGGAAAGAGAATCGCTTTGCCTCTATTGATCTAGAAATTGAAAGTCTCCACAGATGCAAGGGCTACACTTTGAGCATAATTGTCTCCTTTGGAAGCCTGTTAAAACAGGGGGCACAACACACCAGAGTGTACAGATGCATTCACCATTGGGAAAGGAGAGCAACGTTGCAAAAACAATCTTCCAAAGAAAAGTGACATCCTTCCTGGAAACTGACAGAGTGGGAACTTTGCTCCCTGTAGTTTTAATGTGATGCCCTTGGTTTCGAAGTAGATTTGGAACACTGGGAAAATAAATTGATCGGTTTTGAGAATAACCTAAACTTTGAATTTTTTTGGTCCAGGTTGGCTTTCCTCCATGGTGGTTCCAGCTGATAGCTAGATTGTAGAAATAACTTCAGATTAATCCCCCAGAGGGACCATCACTGGATCATTTACCAATAATAATAATAATAATAATAATAATAATGATTCCATATCTGTTGAGAATGTTCCCAAAAGTCTGAGATATCATTAGCACCTGTTGCTCCAAGTTTTGACAGAGCTGCCTCTACCCTTGATCATCAACCTTGGGAAGTCCTAAGTAAGGACCACCTGCCTTCAGGCACAGGGTTAGACATAGGAAGATGCAATGATAAATAAGATAGAGTTGGTATTCAAAGACTCAGAGTCCAATAGTGAAGACATACAGAAATCATAGTATTATATGTTAATGGTAGAAGCATGCAGCCAGTCGTGAAGACGAGGGAGAGAGTGATTAATACTCTCAATGGCAGAGCAAACGACATACAAAAGAAGACAAAAGAGCAGAGTTTTAAGGATGAATGTTATAATCAGTTCTATCCATTTGATCTCAAACATGTTGCTGGAACTCTTTGTCTTGAGCTATCTCTTGACCAAAGAGGCAGAGTAGCAATCTCCTGTGTGGCAGAGAATTAACACTTTCATTTGTAGAGCTGAGATTAGATGGTCCTAAAACTAAACAGGAAATATATCACCTTGAAAGGCATCATTACACTGAGTATACCTTGCCTTCAGTACATGAAGAAAACAGATCTCCTCCCAAACATTCTCCACCTACCTGGATTCGTTTCATGCCTGTGGGGACAGAGATGAACTGATGCCCTCTAGGAGTAGCCTCCTGCCTCTTACATTTCTCCCTATTATTCAGCAGTAATAGCAACCTTTTCTATTGTCTTGGAATCTATAAATTCAAACTGGCATCTCTATCTCCTATGACCATCAGATCGCCAGACCTGAGTACCTCTGCTATCCTTTCCAGAGAAAACACAAATTAATTTTGTTCCAAAGAGGAGAAAAGTGTGTGCGTTGGATGGGGGAGGGAGTACTTGGCATCACCTGCTCCCAGCAGTTCTCACATCCCCACTTCTCCTGCCCGCTCTCTTCCATCGAAGTCAAACAAAACAAACCATAGCATCCTGGTCTGTCCCTTTCCCCTGCACTATATAAAGCTAGCTACAGATGGCATACACGGATTGATGCTCCAAAACTCCCCAGTGCCCACTCCCTTCCATCAAGCTGGTTCCTAAATCTGTGGATGTAGCAGACTTCAGAAGAGGAGGCGGCATGATTGCACAGCATGAGCCTTGGCACAATGGAGTCTGGGCTTTGCCAGGGCCATGACGCTTGAGTCTCACCCGCTTGGATGCAGCACTCAGAATGGCATCTGGTTGCCCCACTGCCCACATGATGGGAGCCTGGTGCTGAAAGCCAAGTTTCTCTTCTTTAGTGCACCCTAGGTAGTAGGTAAAGAAATCCATGATGATGTGAGGAAAAAAGGAAAAATGGAAATGAGGAGGGGGAAAGGAGTTGAGTCTGAAGGAAATAACCTTGAATACTTCCTCCTTTCATAGCTCATTGTCCTGCCTACAGTTTCTAGAGCAGGGGATTGGGTAGGGCTAACCAAGGAAGTGAATAAAGATTATTTTGGCCTCTCTCTTTTGGGAGTTTTTGTACTGTTGTCAATACTCTTCAATACTCCCCCTCTCCCCCTAATCATCCATATTCCATTCCAGACATTTAAGCACTGGATAAAATGCTTTATACTTATGTTCTCATTTAGTCTTCAGGAAAAGCCAAAAGCTGGTATTATTTCCACCCATTTTTCAGAAAGGAAAATATAGGTGTTAAAGAAGTTGCCAAGATCACACTTCAGTGGTGGCCAAGATTCAAACTTAGGTCTGTAAGACTTCAACATTTTTACCCTGAAGAATCTCATCGACCTCAACTAGCTGTCATAACAGAACAGAAAAGCATTACCTGAAGCTCTCTACCTTGGAGATATTTACATTTTAATAGCCTGTCTCTTAACAAGGCTTCAATGAGCAAAGAAATGAATTGCTTGTAATGCTATTTGGGGCACTGTAATAGGTCACAGAGGAAATACATGGGGTCAGGGGTGTCTCAAATAACAATGTCTAACTCAGCTCCGTATAATGAAGCCAGGTTTGTCTGAAGGAAGATCAGAGCTTTTGCTTTGCATTTATTCTGATAGAAACTGCTTATTAGGGGTTGTAACCAAGACACATTTTCTTTGGATATAAGAAAGGTTTCCCACTAATTTCCCACTGAGGAAGTTTGTGGAAGTTTGGTAGATGATTACCAGTCTCTCTCTCTCTCTCTCTCTCTCTCTCTCTCTCTCTCTCTCTCTCTCTCTCTCTCTCCCTCTCTCTCTCTTGCTCTCTTTCTCATACACACACACACACACACACACACACACACACACGTCACCCTTCAGCCTAGAAAGAGTTCAGATCTGTCTTGGAGAGGTAAACAAGGTGATTTCCCAAGGAAATACTTGGCCTCACTTGGAACCCTTGACCTTGACTTAGAGTATCTCATTTTATTTTCCAGGACTTCCTAAAGTCCCACAAGTGTTTGACATTTTTCTGTCCTTGAAACAACATTAGATAAGCAAAGTAGAGACTTCCAAAACATTCTTTGAATAGAAAAACATTTTGCCAGACTTGGGTCATGAATGAGTTGTCCAGCCAATGAATATGTGGAAGTTCAATTGCCACCTTCCTCCAGGCTTCAGATCTCTCTGGAGGAGGTCTTAAATTCAGCCCAAGTTGACTTTCTGTTCTTCTAGATCATCCATTATAGGAAATCATTTTTTGAAAAGTGACCAAATACAATTCCTTGAAATGAAAGAGCAGATCCAAATGCCTTTAGTTGTCATTGTCTCTCCCCTTGTGCCATCACCCCTGGGGGAGGAAGAGGATAGGATGCCAGTGCCCTTCTCAAGTGCTACCTCTCTCCCTGCTCTTTCCTTCCACAGAACTCCTCCCTTAAAAGGGAGAGAGCAGAAGACAATCCTACAAAGGATTGCATCATTCATTCAAGATCTCACCATATGAAAATCAAGAATAGAAAGAAAAGTTGTCTCTTGATTCTGGTAATTTTTTCTTTCGATCTGCAGAAACTTTTTAATTTAAAGCAGTCCCATTTGTCAATTCCTGCACTTATTTCCTGAGCAATTGGAGCCCTACTCAGAAAATAATTACCTATACCTATATCATTTAGAGCTTGTTCTATTTTTTTTCCTGTAGTAGTTTAAAAGTTTTAGGTTTTACATTTAGATCTTTGATCTACTTGGAGTTGACTTTTGTACAGGGTGAGAGTTAGAGGTCTAGCTTCACTCTTCTGCATGTAGATAACCAGTGTTCCCAGCACCATTTGTTGTAGAGGCTGTCTTTTCTCCAGTGTATGTTTTTGGCTCATTTGTCAAAGATCAGATGGCTGTAACTATATGGTTTTATTTCTGGCTCTTTTATTCTGTTCCATTGGACTTTGTGTCATTTTTTGTGCCAGTACCATGCTGTTTTTATTACTACAGCCCTGTAGTATAATTTAAAATCTGGTGTTGTGATACCTCCAACATTGCTGTTTATGTACAGGATTACTTTTGCTATTCAGGGTCTCTTATTCTTCCATATGAATTTTAGGATTGATTTCTCTACTTCTGCTAAGAATGACATTGGACTTTTGGTGGGCAGTGTTTGAATCTGTAGATTTCTTTCAGTGGTATAACCATTTTCACAATATTAATTCTGTCAGTATATAAACACTGGAGATCATTGTGAATGGGCATGTTTTCTTGGTTCCTTTCTCAGTCTATTCATTGTTAGTATAGAATATTTAGTATAGAAAAGCTACTGATTTTTGTCTTTGCCAGCTATTCAACAGATAAAGGATTAATATAAGGAATATACAAAGAGCCTAAAAAATTAAAGAGCAAAAGAACAAATAACCCAATTAATAAATGAGCAAATGAGTTAGACAGTTCTCAGAAGAAGAAATACAAATAGCTAATAAATACATGAAGAAAATTTCAACATCCTCAGCCAAAATGAAAATACAAGTGAAAACTACCCTAAGATTCTATCTCACCCCAGTTAGATGGCATTTGTCAAGAAAACAAACCGATGACAAATGCTGGAGAGGATGTGAAAGAAAGGGAAGCCTCACACACTATTTATGGGAGCATAAACTACTGTAACCACTGTGGAAATCAGAATGGTGATGCCTCAAAAGCTAAAAATAGACCTACCTGACAACTCCACAGCACCACCTTTGGACAATATCTGAAAGAATACAAATCAATGTACAAGAGAGATACTTGCATACCCATGTTTATTGAAGCTCTGTTCCCAATAGCTAAACTGTGGTGCCCCAAGACAAATAAATAAAGAAAATATTATATATATATATATGAATATTTCTCATCCATCAAGAAAAATGAAGATGGTGGAGTGGCTCAAGCAGTGGAGAGCTTGCCTAGCAAGTGTGACGCCCTGAGTTCAAACCCCAGTTCCATCAAAAAAAGAAAGAAAGAAAAGAAAAGTGGAATTATGTCCTTTTCAGGAAAATGGATGGAACTGGAGATCATGATGTTGCGTGAGATAAGGCAAGATCAAAAAGTCAAATATTGTATATTCTTGTTCATTTATGGAACCTAGACCTAAAATGATATTAATAGGTCATGACTATGAAAGGGGGACAGTATGAGGGGAAAATCAATGAGGAGGGGAAGGAAAGGATACTAAGGGATGAAGAGGATCAAAGTAAACTACATGCAGCATAAGGAAACACACCAAACACTCTGAAAAGGGGGAAGAGGAGAGGGAAAATGGGAATATAGTGGAGGGGTGAGTTTGTTTAAAATACACTGTCTGCATGTATGGAATTATCACAGTGAAACCCCCTCATATTACCTATGTATGAAAATTCAAAAATATAATGAATCTATTACAATAAAAGAATGGAGATAAAGGTAAATAGAGCTTCAACACTTTCATTCCAAAAATACAAACACAGGTGAGCTGGATGAATATAGTCTTGGCCATCCCCATTGCCTTTCTATGTTCTCTTTGGCACTTTAGCACAGGCAGGAAGCCCTGAATAACCTAGTTGCATCCTATCTAACAAGATATGGGCTCACTTACAAAGACTTTCACATTTGACTATTAATGGGCCAGGATAAGTCTTAGGGGACTTTCACACTTAAGAAAGATGCTCAAACCAGACAATGCTCACCTCAGAGTAAAAGGCAAAGTCCATTCTAGTGTCCACAAACCCCTTTGCAACTGGCGGCCACTCGCAGCTTGTTTCTTACCCATGACCCCTTGCTCTGCTCTCATTCCACTCCAGCCAAAATGGTTTCTTCCTGCATTGCCCATCTTAGGGTCTTTGCCCTGACTATTCTTTTGAGCTAAAATAATGAAAAATATCATTAGCTCATTCCCATACTACATCAAATCTTTGTTCAAATGCCATCTTTTAAGCAGATATCCCCCCTTCCTTGAGTATGACAAGAAAGATGCAACCAGAAACATGCTCTTCCCAAACACCCTTTATCCTGTACCGTTTTTTTTTCTTTTTCCACAGCACTTGTCATTTTATAACATACTGTCTGTTTATCGTGTTTATAATTTGTTTTCCTCTATCTTCATACCCTGCTAGATGTAGGTTCTATTAGAACAGAGATTTTTTAGTTTTTTATCAACATATCTCAAAAGTATAGGATAATGCTACATAATTGACACTCAAGAGGTATTGGGTGAATAATAATAAAAGAAATATATGCTTCTAATGAAGGAATTCCAGATATTCTCTAGACCTGGGTATCTACCCCTTACTATCCTAGCCAGTCCACTCCAACGTGCACAGAGCAGGCCTGATGCCCCATGTATTGCCTTGGCGCTCAGCCCTCTTAGATCTATTTTACTGTACCCAAACTGAGAGTGAGTTCTCCCAGCTTTTTACCACCCAATCCTTTTCTTATTATAGACTTCAGGTGCTTCTTTACTGGTGTGCAAGTCAGGCTGCCCTCCATAGTCTCTGGATCTGGTTACCTGAGGCTGCATGGCACTGGTTCTGTCTGAATGCTGGACTCATTCTCTCACCGCTAGTCTCACAAGCACCTAGTTGGCTCACAAAGTCCCTACCAGGTAGACATGGACCTGAGGAGGAAGTAAAGCTCCTGAATGTATCTTTATTTGCTGTTACCAGTATTACCTGAACACATGTAAACCAGTAGCAACAAGCTCTCCACTCCATCAGGAAACAAGTTTAATAAAGACTAGGATGCATAATTATGTTCTTCTTTGTTCTGAATGTCAGGACTAACCTTGAATTTGTACATCAATATGACAAGAGCAAAACAATATAAAACCCAGAAGCTACAATGATGACAAACTGTCCCCAAATTGCACATGTGTTTTACAGAAAATTTCTCCTGGTCTAACACTTTCTGACAGTAAAAATCAAATGATACTTTACTTTTCAACACTACTCAATCTCAAAGCTGGGCAGCCATTTTTTGAACTGTCACTGGCCATACTGCAACTTTACAGCACAGGAATTCTGAGTGCTCCAGACCAGAGCAGAACTGATGAGTGAGTGCTGCTGAGCCCATTACACCTGTGAAACTTCAACATTAATCACAAGCCCCTCCCACTAGTACCCAGGTACTACCTGTTTTCAGCTTCATAGTTATTCTCTACTCTTTCATCTCACAATATAAAAATCATACCAAACATGTGCATATCACTTTTTTAGATTCAATAATAAAGTTTCCATAACTTAATATTACCTCCAGATCATCATAGAAGAAGAAGGTGTGTTGTTGTCCACATTTTATGAAAGGAGAAATGAAAAAAAAGACTTGTGCTAGATTGCATAACTGGTATGTGATTAAATCAAGTTAAAACCTAGGCCCTTAATTGTACATCCAGGGCTCAGCCTATACATCCCTGCTTCCTGACTCTAGCACTCAGCTCCTCTGTTGATGCTTCTGTAGATAAACTATTTTCGTGCTGCTGATGTACTTTTCCTCCTCCTAACACAGTACCAATGCTGTTCCATCTGTGGACATGCAATGGATTTATGTCAGATTCAGACACTAAACAGACATTCTCTTCAAAGTTCCTCCCTTCTCCTCTGTGCTTTTGATTCACTTTGACTATTGCTTGTTATACTGTTACACAGCTACGTGCTTGTCCATCTCTCTTTTCCTAAGGGCTTCTCCTGGACAAGAGCTATGTCTTATTAATCTCTATTTCCCAGATGTTAGCATAATATTTGATGTGAAGTTTACAATAAAGACATAATTTTTAAGATGTTGAAAGAATGACAACTGTACCCAAGAGAATAGGGAACATCTTTCAGAGTTCACACGCCACCTTAGTTGATGGTCACAGTCACACAGTCCCCTCCAGAGCCTATCAGGCAGGGCACACTGTGCAGCTACAACTCACTTCAGTCTAAAGTCCTGGGAATTCACGGTATTGCTGCTCCAAGCATCTTTGGGGAAACTCAACAGCATTCATGGGGACCAGAACACAGGAATAGAGGGGAGAGGAACTGTCAAGAGGACAGAGAAGGGAGTGGGAATAGCAGAAGGAATGTCAGCCACATCCTGCCATGGAATTAGTGTGGTAGAGTCTAGAAGTCTCTGTGCTATGAGTAACTAGACTCTGAACACCTAAAAGGAGAACAATAGCAGAGCCACAGGAAGGCATATGTTCAGCTAGAAATAGCCTTCATCATATGTGAAATCCCAAGCTCTCTGAAAATGGCCCAGCTGCAATTGGTTTTACCTCCATAAAGCCTACTCCAAATCTTTCCTCCAGTTGGGGCCTCTCTAAACACATGTACTCACACACACACTATCCCCAAGCATCTATCACAATAACATGACCTGGGTCTTCTCAGCCATTTAAAAACAGAAGGAATGCATTATGACCTGTGTGTCCAACAATGCTCTGAGAGATACACCATGAATAAATGTGATTCTTGCCTACATGGAGCTTTCAGTCAAGTGGATCCATAACAACTGCTGCAATAGAGATGCTGTGAGACTAAGGGAAGGGAGAGAAGATCCACCTAAGATCAGAACTGTATATGTGCATTAGACTGGGTATGGAAGGCCGTGAAGACACTTGAGGGTGGCTCTTCAGGTTTCTACGTAGAACTTCTGTCACTGTCATGATTCCTCACTCTTGAAAATAAGTAGTATGCTCACCCCAGAGCAGTAAAAGTCAATCAGCATGTCAAAAGCAGAGAATCTGGGTCCAGGTTGGTCACTGCATTAATATTTAGAAAGATGGTGGTCCCTAAAGCATACCAGGGATGGAGGCTAAGTCACCAGGCAGTTGTGATGACTCATGATGTCAAATGAATCATGTACATTAAATTTCTGTAAGTGTGCTTAGATGAAATTACTTGTAGCATCTTCTTTACTTAGCAGTGTCATTTTATACTCTAATATTTATCTTCAAATGCCAACTCCAATGACAACTCCTGCTTCTAATCTTGCCACAAAATGTGGACTTCAATCAGAAATTTGAGGAATAGTAGATCCTAAAATGGAGAATAATCCCACACTGTTTAAGCAGAGGGCCTGTCAATAGGAGAAGGGGACCAGGAACTGGAGAAAAGGTTAATTCGAGAAGAATTAATTTAGAATGTAACACATGTACAGGAAATCAATGCGAGTCACCTCCCTGTACAGTTACCCTTATCTCAACTAGCAAAAACCCTTGTTCCTTCCTATTATTGCTTATATTCTCTCTTGAACAAAATTAGAGATAAGGGCAGAATAGTTTCTGCCTGGTGGTGAGGGGGTGGGGGGGAGAGGAAGGAAGTGGGGGATGGGGAGTAAGGGAGGGGGTGGGGTAGGTAAGGGAGGAGGTGGGAGGAAGAGGGGAGAAATGATCCAAACATTGTATGCACGTATGCATAAAATAAAAAGAATGCAAAAAAAAAAAAAAAAAAGCAGAGGGCCTGTGAGTAAAGAGCATGGGAGACAACACTGTCAAAGGACTGGCGGGGCCCACCGCATGGGAAGCTATGAATGACGAACCAAGTTGTTCTGACTGAACATGCTTATAGTTTGGGCCACGGAAGGCTTTTGAGGAGTAAGTTGATCTAATTGGGCATCTTTCATGGGACCCATGTCTTCATCTCAGAAAGTTACCACCCTGCAAAGTAAGTGATGTGGAGGGCCTTTGCCACCTCTGCAATCCACGCTCTACTGGAATGCCTGGAACTTGTTGTTTGTGCAGAAATTTCTGAGGCCTTTCAAGGCCAAGTACTAGACTAAATATTGAGCACTGACAGCCGAGCTCCGGGCAGGCTGATGTGGCCAACTCAGCCCTCAGCGAGAGAACCAACAGGCTTCTCTATACAGAGCCTTCTCCTGTCTAACAGTCCTCAGGTCCCTCAGTGGCTCAAGCCCAGCAAATACAAGTTGTAACATACATTTTCCTTCTTTACAGAAGGCCCCCAGGGATGTGTGTCTTCCTCAACAACATGAAATCATTTTGGTAGTGACCAAACCATGGGAATGGGTTTCCACTAAGCCACATACACTCCCTTATCCAGCCCCAATAGTAACTTTTATTAGCTAGATGGGGATCACTGGTAACCCTTCCTTGGCACTGTAGGGCATTCAAGTGAAAACAAGAAAAAACCAATTATAGGAATGAATAGTAGTGGAGAGTGATGGCTCATGCCTGTAATCCCAGGTACTCAGAGGCAGGGGCAGGACAATCCCAAGTTTGAGACCATCTTGAACAAGGCTGTGAGAGGTTGTCTCAAAAACAAAATACAAAACAAAAAGGATGAAGGTGTGGCTCAAGTGATAGAGTCCTTGCCTAGGATGTGTGAGGTCCTGGGTTCAATCCCAATACTGTCCCCCACAAAAAAATGAATAATGGTGTGGCCAAACTCACTCTGAAGAGGAAGGAAGTACAGCTTACATTACTTAGTTAATTACAATTAAATTATCGCCCACCCTGAAATCTCTGAGTTATAAGGCTAGGGCAAAGCTGGGAAGTCAATCGGAGAAGGCTTTGTTCATCTTGATTCTGGATTATCCAGGACCAGAGAATGTTTCTATGAAAAATAAATAAGCCGATAGTTACAGGAAACATACTTTCTAAAATATTAAAATTGGACATATGGTTTGACAAATACTTTAGGAGATATAAGAAAAAGCATTTAAAACCAAGACTGTCTCCGAAAAATCTTTGGCATGTGGTCACTTTCACACAATGCCCCTTCTAAAAAGAAACATAGTACATCCAATCCAGAATAAGCTAATTAACACAAAGCACTAATTGAGACTATTGCTAACCCATGACCCAAGCGCAGGAAAGATTCATCAGCATTCCTCCGCTGTGCCCCTGGGTGACGCTCTGCTGCGTGGCTGCTACATCTCGGGGGGGTCTCAGCTCTGCTGCTTGGCTGCTACATCTCAGGGGGGTCTCAGCATCCTAAGGCAACAGCAGACTCAGGCGCTAATCAAGCTACAGGGGAGAATTACACACTGTCCTCCCACAAAGCTTACCCACAGGATTTACCCATCTCTTCTTTTCTAAATGTAGACCAGGATAAAGCTTTCCTTGCTACCTAAGAATTTCTTCTTACCATCTACAAAATACATACTCCACATTGAGCGCACACACACACACACACACACACACACCTCCATACCTCTCTCTCTCTCTCTCTCTCTCTCTCTCTCTCTCACACACACACACACACACACACACACACACACACACACACACACGACAAGAATATAAAAGCAGGCTCCATTTGGTTGTAGCTCCTAGGAGGGATGCAAAATGGAGCCAAATTTGCATAGTATGCCAGACAAGCCCTCCGGCCCCTGAAACTTCACACCTGTCTCTTGCCAGTACCCAAAGTGCCATCTGCTTCCCTAGGAAAGCCAGACACAAGGCCACCTTTTTTCTTTTTTTTTTTTTTTTTTTTTTTTTGTGGTATTGGTAGATCATGAGAAAACCTGGCACGGGGAGCTTTAATTGCTCAAAAATAACTCCATGGTACGTAACATACAGCTACATGAAGACGGGAAGAAAAAGCCTTGGCAGAATCTTCTTACAAACATTCAGGATAATAGTTGGGGCATGCAAAAGGGAAACTATTTGAGGACTCAACCTAGTCCCAAATTATTTCCACTGCCAAGAACTCTATGAGTGAGGAGTTCTGGGTGTGTGGCATAGACTTCCATACAAACGAGCGTGAGGCATCCCGGTAGGGCCGTAGCTTTTCATCTACTCTACTCTGAAATGAAATGCTATCCTAAAATCTTTTCTACTACCTCACATAAACAATTGTGCTCATTACTGCTACCTTTAAAATAAAGTTCTGTCTCCAGTGAAGAGAGCACAGCAGGAGAAAATTCCCTCTCCTGAGTTCACATAGCAGTGCCTAAGCAGAGCCCAGCAGCATGAAACAGGGCTACCTGGAAGGAGCAAGATGGTCTCCTGGATGATTTAAGCACAGGACTGTCCTGAGCAGAAGGATAGACGTGAGTCAAGTATGTGGAGGGTGGCATTATTGACATTTGGGGCTCTGAGTAATTCTTGTATTATAGGATACCAAGCAGCATCCTCGCCTCTACCACTAAATGCTTGTAACCTCCACCACCCAAGTTTGACAACCAAAAATGTCTCCAGACTTTACAATATGCTCTTGTTAAACAATAGTCACCCTTGTTGAGAACTCCCAGAGAGTAGATGATTTCTTGAGGCCTCATAAAAGCCCATAATTGGGGTGTGTGGGTGGCATAGGGGGATCCTCATAACACAGCATTAATCACAGAGAAGTCCATTGCTTGTTTAGAAGCCTGTATCTCTCATTGGACCATGATTGGTGAGGACAGGAATCATTTCCATCTGAGTACTGCTATTTCCAGCACACAGTCAGTGCCTGGCACAAGGACAGAATGAATGACAAGTTGGATCTATCTGAGGATCCCTGTCTCCTTTCCCAGACCTGGGCTCCCTGTGCCAAGTGCTGTGTCTTTGTGTCAGCAATGGGGATGGGAGGGGGGGTAATCTTCAGAAAACTAATAAAATAAATGACTAAATAAATGGTACCTCTTGTCTAAAGAATGTAGAGATAAGATAAATCATTTTGAGTCCTGGGAAAATTATCTCCACCATCCTTGCCCCGGTTTCTCCGTTCAGCCAGAAAACACTTTAATTTATCTTGTGAAATTTTTCATCCACTAGACAAACATTAAGTATTTCTTTCTTCTTTTTCTTCTTTTTAATATTCCCCTCTCCTCAAAGGTGGGTTGGCTCCCAACTCATTGGAATAAAAGCTCCATTAGCCTCAGTGCATGTAAGGCTTGGAGGTTGGCCTGATTTCAGGGCCGGCAGAAGGATAAAGAAACCTGACACTCATTCTTCACATAATTAGAGTTGGTAAAATAAACCGTGTGCATTTCATTAAGGGGAAGGATCCATCAGGCACAGGACAAGGCGGGAATCCCGTGTTCACAGCACCAGCCTTTTGTCCCAAATTAACCCCCAGCTGATAAAAGAAGGTCCCTGTGGAGTCCCTGGGGGAACATTTCTGTATCCCTCCCTCAGCCCCTCATGTCTGTTAGTCTCTGAGCCCACATAGTTTTCCAAATGGCTGCAGCCCAGCACACACCACGGTTCTTTGCTTACACATGGCACATGTGCTCCAACTCCCCCAAAGTCCTTCACAGAATGCCTCCTTCATCCCAAACATGCTGTCCTTTGCAAATACGCATGCAGAAACCCACCCTCAGCCAAGAAGCCATTGTTTTCCCATGCTTGTCACTAGCCAGGATGGGGCTACCCTGAGGTGTCCTCACTTTTGACCAGCTTTGGAACAAACAGCAACATAGATCAGACAGCTGATTGGAAATCAACAGAATAATCTGTGATTAGGAAATGAATTCTCTTTGGAAAGTAAACAAGCTTTTCATAAATTCAAAGTGTGACTCATAGCTACATTACCACCTTCTTCTAATCATCCAAGTCAACTGAAAGTCTCTGAAGTTTTATTCTATACTTTTGATGTGTTCTACATTACCTGATGCTGCAGCCACAGCTCCATTTGGTTTCCCTCTCTATCATGGCCCTCTCTCCCTCCCTCACTTTAGCTAACTTTAAATCAGTATCCATTTCCCTTGATTGTCATCTTGTCCACCCCCCCCTGCCCCGACCTAGAAGATGCTCCTTTTGGGGACATATTTGATGGGGAAGGTAGGTGAGTAAAGAAGGCAGTGCAGACAACAGACAAGCCAGCACTCTGCTGACCTTTGAAATACATCTCAGGCAAGAGGCGGGAAGAGGAGTCAGAAGTACCCTTTATGGTTCAGCACTGCTAGGAAGTGAAGACAGTCTGTTGGCTAGGCAAGAATAGCGACTAGAAATAGAAAAGCTGAGGAAGATGATACAGAAGGAGGAATTGTTCAGAGGTACCGAAGAGCAGCCTTATCAAATATTTGCAGGAATCTGATATTATTTTGCTGCATAGCTCTGACCAATCATGACAGAGACAAAGGAGAGAGCCAAGGCTGCAGTATCAGGTACTAGGGGACTTCCTGGTGTCAAGGGCTATGCTATGCAAAACTATGAAAATTGAGGAGTGTACAACCAGGGCAGAAAACAGCACCAGAGCTACATTCTGATCCAAGGTCAGGATGGGGGAAGGTAGGACTAGCAGGTGCCTGTGCTTGGCTCTGACTGGTGGCACAGCTTCTCAGCCCAGCCAGGTTCTCCTCCAGTTTGAACATGTTATGAGTGGCTGATATATTTCCCCATGGTCCTGGGGGATATATTTTACAGAGTTTTATTTCTTGTCTTATTGAAAGTAGTGCATGTGTATGGGTGTGCATGCATGTGTGTTTCCTTGGCCATCTGCCCCATGGGAAGGTTTCCAGAGATATTTCCATGAGTCTGGAAGCTTCAGTGGTGACAGAGAGCAGGCAAAGACAGCTTTGGGGGCCAGGAGGGGGTCTGTTCATGCCTGTGTCTTCTCTTCTCCATGAACTCAGCTTTTTGGCATCCATGACGTCTCTCCCTTTAAGCTCACTGCAGTCTGAGGGCAGCTTCTCTCCCCTGCCGTTCTTTGAACACCCTCCTCCCCCTCTCCTGCCTCACCCCTTCTATTCCCTGTACTCCTTCCCCTCTCTGGTTTCTTCAATTTCAATGAGTTTACTGGCATGACGAATGTTGCCAAAGCCAATAACACCGAGTCTCGGTGTCTGGGGATGGATTTCACAGTGGGAAGGGGGTGACTGGGGCCTCAGACCACAATCCCACTGTGGGTTTTGCCCAGTCTGAGGTGGTGGCAGGCTGCCAGCAATCTTGTTCACTTGGGTTTCCAGTCTCAGCTGAACTCACCAGCCCTGTCTCCAGACAGGGAGAACATTCTTAGAATGGCAGAGGTCATGCCTGGAGCCTCAGGTCTAGCAGGGAAGGCATTCATGTGTTCAAGGAGCAGCTTATAAACAAATCCTCCACTGTCCTGTACCAACTGCACTGATGCAACTCCAGCATCCCACTGACACTGCAAATTCACATGCCCCATTCAGGGTGACAAAGACAGGTGGCTCTCAGCCCAGGCATTCACACAAGATTAGAAAGGGTTCTTGAGAAGTCTTCTAAACAAGCGTTACAGTCCTGCCTTTCTGCACAACATGCACGCGCACATGCACACACACACACACATTGTAAGCACAATTTGGAGAATCTGAGATAGGTAAGAGAAAATGGGTTTTGTTGGAAGTAAAGCCTCAAACTTCCATTTCAAATGAGTTTCAGCTAAGGAGATCTTCCTCGTGAATTTAATGAACAAAACTTCTCAAACCTCCATCACTCCCTCTACCCCATGCACACAGAGTGCACACACACATACACACACACACACACACACACACACACACACACACACACACACACCTTGTCAGTACAGCAGACTTTTCCCTCCAGGGTACCTTAGCTGATGGAAATTTCCATTTGCAATGAAAATCAACTTTGGAAAATGTCACAGCAAGAGACTGGTTTTTGTTGTTGTTGTTTTGTTTTTTTCCTGGCTGCCCCAAGATTGATCTGGTCCATAGGATGCCCCAGATCATTGCATTTGGTAATTTCATTCTGCTTATGATCTATTTCTTATACGATCAATATGATAAATGCGCTGGAGAACAAAGTGGGTTACGGCCAACGCCGGTGAAGTGAGGAAGAGAGAAAGCACTAGGCTGCTGCGCTGTGTGTCTCATGAAGCAGAAAAGCAATTCAGTCAGACCAAAGGCTACAGACAAGGCGGTATATCCTCCGTGATAAATGCAAATGATGTGACTACATTTTTCTCAGTGTGCATGGGGCGGGACTGGGGAGAGGAGACAAACCTGCTGTCTGGATCGCAGCTTTCTCCTGGAACCCACAGCAGGCACTAGGAAGGGATAAAGGAGGGAGCATTGGAGGGAAGAACTAGAGTTTGCTTAAATGACCAGCACTGATGGCAATCTCCTGCTTCCAGACTGGTCCATGCCTCTAAGCATTGCAGTTTCTAGAGCAGAGTACAAAACAATCAGGCATCCAGCCAGGGAGAGGCACAGGGGAACGTCCTACAGTGCACTGATCCATGAGCACCCATCACCTTTCCAGAGCATAAGTTCCCTTGGCCATAGGTCTCATTAGGCAACAGGCTCACAGTCTGCTTTGTTATTTTGTGCCAAGGTCTGCTGTTTGCCCACGGGTCTAAGCGCCCTCGTGCCAGAGGCATTGAACTCCCTGCATGAGGTTTTACCATCTATAAAAGGGGATCAATTATATATCTGCTGCTGCTTCTGTTGCAGCTGGAGAGTATTTTGATAAGGATGGAAATAATGTAAATAACTTCTAAAAGTACACGGTGTGCTGGAAGTGTGAGGGTTGGATTTGGTAGGCACTGTGAAGCCTCTAAGTGGAGAAAGTGAAGTCACTGTACTCAGGAAAGTTGGAGATGAATAGGGAAGACAGTCACATGGTGGAAAAGGAGTAGTGGAATAAGTTAACATAGAGCACGAGTCCAGGACTAGTTGGTGCCAACCCTGGCAGAATTCTACCTCTTCCTCAATGCATGATTTATATGAATTCCTTACCCACTCTGGGCCTCAGTTTCTCCAAGGAACATAAGGCAGTTGGGTGATCTCTTAAGTCCTTCCAGGCTCTAGCTTTTTATGATGCTATGATAGAGTGAGCTCTTGTATGGACAACATGTTACAGAGTGACTGAATCTCCAAAAGGGAACAAAATAGAGCTAGATTTTAGAATGGGGGAGGTCATGTTGTGACAGAAAAGAAAGACAGGACATTGCATATGTTAAAATCCACCCCCAAATAGGATGGATAAATTCCCAATCAAGCATGTTCAAAGAAGAGTAGCAAGGAGAAAGATGAAGAAGCCTAGAGGACCCTTGGGCTTGGAGCCCTTGTTTAAGATGAAGGAAGATAGGGAGAGGATGTTGGTGGTGGGTTGGGTGGACTCCTCACGTTAGAGTTGAGAAGGACCAGATCTATGGCCCTCTCAGACTTTCTTCTGTATCCAGAGTACCATAGACTTTGGGGAACTTTCATAAGGGGAGGGCTCCATCATCACATAGCTTCTGTTTCTGGTGTCTTTTCAGGAAATTAAATTTGCAGTTGCTCAGCACTGCAATGATTGAGCCCTCCCAGACACTCTCTCTCAGCAGAAAGCCTGAGGCTGGCTGGGGAAGGTGGGTGAGGAGGGAGGGCTGTTGGCAGAGCTGTCATGGCAGGATGGACTCCAACAACTCTCTGCACTGGTGACTCCTTGCCCTCCCACACTTCACCTGCATGGAAAGCTGGCATATGACACCCTGGTCTATAGAAAGAGGCACAGAGAAGGCTCCTTCCATTTTCTCATCCAGATGACCCAGGCTGTGATGAGGCTGGAGCTGTGCTCTAACTGATAACAAAACCGTTTGTAGCCCATGTAAAAGTGATCAAGACAACTCACTAGACATTTCCCATTTGCAAAGGGTCCAGGTGAATTGTGTTCTTAATATGTATTGGGTTTACTAGAAGTACATCTTAGACTATTTAAGATGACCATGCATTCATTCATTCATTCAATGTATTTTCACCCACTTGGAAAAGGAATCTCGAGACACTGAAGTATCACCTTCTTCCTCTACAGCTGAGATGACTGAGGCCTATCCAGGGTCAAAGAGGTGGTAATTAGAATAGCCCTAGGTCTAGACCAGTGTAGAAGGTTTGGAGCTTTTTGAAGGAGATGGGGACCTGGATGAAAGGAGGGCCATGTGCAGCTGTTTGCATATTAAGAAAAGAAATTAAACTTTTAAAAATGAAAACTGCTTATTGTAGTCAAAAGTTTCTCATTTCATCTCCACCCAAATGTTTCAGAAAGTGTGAAGTTGACAAAGGTCCGCCAAGTGGTGTCAAGGATCAAAGGGCAAAGCCTTTGACCTTTGTGAAATGAGTTGTCTAGAAAGAGTGTATCAGCTTCTTTATCAGGGACAGAGGATCATCTGCAAAGCAAAACAATTTTATGGGCTTTCAATCCAAAAAGGGAGAACTATTGTTCCTTTCCACTCTCCCTCTTTCTCAGTCCATTTTCTATTGACTTTACTTAAGGGTTCTCAGCCTTGAAGATATTTCTGACTTATTTTTTGCCAGCAGCCAGGCTGCTCTTCTTTTGTGGGTAGTGAGTTCAGTTCACATGAAAAGCCAAAGCCTGCTTCTGAAGCATTTGGGCAAGTCCTAGGCAGCGCTCTGCCAATGCCACTTGCCTGAGAGTTCTTTTTGAGCCCCCAGACCACTTAAACTCTGCTCTCCCCAAAATATTCTCAATGCTTCCAAAATAAGTTAAATACCAAAAATCAATGGGAGTTTTCCAGTGGGAAGACTTCCAAAATCACCAAAGACTTGAATTACCTTTCCATAATTGGAAAAGTCCACCAGATAGCAGAGAAATGATCTTTCTTTTCCCCTGGCTTGCCAATCGAAACACCGTCTGCTCCTAATCCAAAGCATGTCATAAGGCTTATTCCCCATGAGCTCAACCCCAGTAATTGGAAGCAGCCTTGCATTGCCTTTGGTCTTGGGTATTTTCTTCACCAGGCTACTAGAGCCAAGACCTACATTTTGCCAAGGAAAACTTTCCTTTGAAACTTCCATCTTATCCAAACAGAGACTTGGAATTGACTCTTGGCAGCTCCAAAGATAGTTCTAAGTTATGAAAAATAGTACATATGTATCTGCCAACCAATGACATTGTCCCCAGTTTAAACAAAGTAGACTTACCCATTAACCCATCTTTCTTATCAGTAAACTGATAGTCAGTGCACCTGTTACAAAGGCCAAGCCTGCTGTGTTGCCCTTGAGAGCCACCTGCCCCATTCCTCTGAATGTGATCCCAAATCCTTCTACTCAAAGAGGCACATGCAGCAATACCGCAAGAAGACATTAGAGTGAAAGTGAAGAGCAGGGGTGGAGAAAATTTTCACTACATTCTTCAGCGAAGAATTTGTGTTCCAACTCTTGGAAAGATTTCAATTTTTGGAAAATTTGATGTGACTTGGAGGAAATACACTGTTAGAAAATGAGGCATTTTTAGGCACTGTCTATTTCCCTGGGGAGTAGAGTAGCTCTTCATAAAGGGAACCATGTATATACCCAGAAGCTGATGAGAACATTTTGCAAATATTCCTACCAATTATTTGACGTGGAAAATGAAGAGTCTACTATCCACAAGCAGGACAGGGGCTGGAGAGGGGAGAGAAGGGCCATTCTTGAGGGATGCTAGGCTCCACGACTTGCTTGCCACTCTGCAGAGATCAAGGCTCCTGTGCTTCTTCATCTTGGCTTACAGTTTCCTCTCCTAGGTGACTTCATAGCTACTAAAGGTAAAGTATTGCTTATATCACTCCCTGGGGACACTCGCTTTAGTCGGGAAGAAAAACTGCTTAGAAGCATAGACTCTCATCTTTAGACGTGACCTTAAAGCCCATTTAGTCAGATTGCCTATCTCATGCTCGAATGCCCGCCCAACAGAATATACTACCAATGACAAAATATCACTAGCAATAGTGCAGCTTGAGAAGCAGGGTTGCACAGGGCCAGATGACCCCTAGTAACAACCAAAGGCACCAAAGCAGATAAACCAACTTTGCCAGTTTAGGGGATGAGTGGTGTGGTTAAGATCCACTTCCTGGGTTCAAACCTTGGCTCCACCACTTGCTCCTAGATGACTTTGGCAAGTGACTGGTCTGTCCGTGCTTCAGTCCTCATCTGTAAAATAGGGATAATGAAAGTACCTACCTCATTTGGTACCTGTGAGACTAAAATAATATAAAGTAGAACACAAAGCATATTACTTGGAATATCTATGCTTTCTACTGCTTCATTTTAAAAAATGTTTCATTCTAAATAATTATATATATAGAATACAAAAGCATAAAAATTTGTGTGATGTGCACTCATTTATCTAAATAGCATAACAAATGCCTTAGCTTCAACAATGATCAATATATCATTTTATTTTATCTACCCCCCACACACAATGATCAACATATCATTTTATTTTATCTACCCCCCACACACACACCCACTTACCCACACCCCTGATTATTTTCAAGCAAATCATACTTTAATCATTTAATATTTCAGTATTTATCTCAACAAAGGGTCTTTAAAAATAATCAAAATAACATCATACTGCCCCCAAATATATAAAAATATTAACACTCTCTCCTGCTCTACTCTTCCTTCCCCAACCCTTCAGAAATGAAATACAAAAATGTCCACATGTTGCAATTGATTGGTATGTCTCTTAAATCTCTTTTAATCTGTAAGTACCTCCCTCAATTCTTCTTATTTAGTACCTTTTCCCCTTGCAACTTTTTATTAAGAAATTAGGTCATTTGTTGAACAGTTTCTGATAGTGTAGCCTATATTGACAATTAGATCTACAGGCTTGATTGATTAAAGTTCAATAATTTGACAAGACTATTTCGTGGGCCATGGTCTGTATTTCTATCAAGAGATTCATAAAGTCTGGCTGTGTCAATTTTTGTGTGTGTTATTAGCACTATCAATGGTCATTGCCCAAATTTATTAACTGATTGTTGAGTTGCCAAATAAAATACAGCTATATTTAAATTTCAAATAAACAGTGAGTGATTTGTGTGTGTGTGTGTGTGTGTGTGTGTGTGTGTGTATCCCACTTATACTAAGCAATTATTTGTTGGTTACCTGAAATTCATATTTAACTAGGGATCTTGTTGGGTTTTTTTTGCTAAATCTGGCAACTCTAATTAGAATATTGCAATCTGGTGACATTTTAATTCATTATTCCTTTATTACTTGTTGGCTATAATATTTTAATAAAGAGAAACTTCCCCCACTATTTGAGGATCCTGCAATATGGATCATATAGAAGAAGCAAGATGAATGCTAGATTACTTTCCTTTTACTTATCAGTTTATAAAATCATGAATTTATGCATGTGAACATAGTTGTGAATTTCAATCCTTGGCAGCTGGTGTCCTTCCTCATACTTCCATTATCCCTCTCTGATTCGTGAGTCTGTTCTGGTAGGGTCCATGGCACTAGTAGTTTAATATTTATTTTGCTTTCTGGTATGACAAGGTTTTCCAAGTTCACTTGGTATATTTCCCCCCATGAATCTAGAATCAGTCATTCTTTCAGGAAACCCTGGTTCCTTTTAAGAGAAAAATGGTATTTAGAAAACATAGTCTGGAAGCTAGGGGTGCTCCATTTTACTGGATTATTTGTTACATTTAGGAATTTAATTTTGAATTAGTATATAATAGTTGGATAGGGGGATACATTGTGATATTTACATATGTGTTTACAATATATCTTAATTAGATTCACTCCCTCCATCACTCTCCTTTATCCCCCCTTCTTAGAACAATTTCAACAGGTTTTATTATTCTATTTTCATATATGGATACAAAATGCATCCACCATATTCACCCTCATTCACCTTTTCCTTTTGCCATCCCCCCTCCTACTGGTACTACTCCCATTTTACCTTCCTATCCTTCATTTTTTAAAAGTGTATATTGAGTGTCCAAGGGAGCTTCACCTTGTCATTTCAAACTTGTATATATCATGCTTTAATCAGATTACTGCCCTCTTTTACTTTCTTTCTCTAGTGCCCTGCTCCCCTATTTTTTCCACAACTTTCAGTGAATTATGCTGTATTATCTTTATACATAGATGAAATGTTTTGATGCTTTCACTCTAGCATCCTCTTTCCCTCTCCTGCCTCCCATAGTTCCCTCAGACAGAACCACTGATACGCTCTTGTTCTCTCTCTCTCTCTCTCTCTGTCTGTCTCTATCTCTCTTTCTCTTTCTCTCTTCGTGTGTGTGTGTGTGTATTTAGGTATTTTAGACAGAGCCAGTAAACATGGAGCTTTTAAAGATATTATGAATCTCAAGTTTCGAATGCTACTTCCAACACAAATGCAGAACCATGGATTTTTCTTCACTTAATCCTTCTCACATCTGTATCTTCTTCTCTCATAAGAAATAGCCCTGTTCTCAATGACATTCATGTGAGTACATGCACATAGCATGCTGCATGTACACCACAACTTCAGAACAGCAATGTAAGTACTAAACATAGCTTAAGGTTTGGCTTGACATTTTTAGTTCTTTTTTTCCTTAGGCTATATCCCACTAGGATTATAAGAAATAGACCTCTACTTTTAAGTTAGTAGAAATACTTCCTTGGTATGATTTTGTTCCAATTAGAAGTACATTTATGTTCTCTCTTCTTTCCTTTTTCATTGTACTTTCTAAATTTTAGGACATTTTAGATTTTGTTATAAAATTATGTGAAAATATTTACATAGTTCCAAAGACAAAACTATAAAACCTGACATATTCAAAGAAGTTTAATTCTATACTGGTCTTCACACTATTTCTTTCCCTTTTCTGGGAATAAATGTTATTTTAATAGTTTATCTGTCTTTGGTTTATCCTTACATAGAATACTTTAAGCAAATTCAGGTATGTTCTTATCCTACTGATTCTTTAAGTTTCAGTCCAGTGTTAACACTTCTTGTCTTGCCATCATGAGCAGAATATCATCAAACTGATTACAGCCAGAGGTCTATTTTGCCTGACTTTACATTGGTATGGTCACACTAATTGTTTACAGCTAGGGGCCTCCTTTCTGATTGTTCACTTCTCTTTTGTAATTTGTTGGTGCCTGAGTTTAACCTGATTACAATTCACTGCATTCATGCCTGCCTCCCTTGGTTGCAAAAGTTGCTAGGATTTCCTAGAAAACCAAGACCAGACCAACTTGTACACATTTCTTAAATATCCCATACAACTGCAGCCTCGAGGAAAATGTTGGATTGAATGCATAAATCAGTGTCTCTTAGCCCTGAATAAGCATTGAAATTACCTATACAGCTTTTTCAGCTTTTTAAAAATAAAAGTTTCCAGGTTCTACCCATGACCCATGAAATCACCAGAAGTGATCACCAAGAATCTGAATTAGATAATAAAGCATGCTTTTATTAAATAGCCAGTCCATGAGCTGTTGACTCCAAGCAAAGCCACTGTACATAAGCGCACTCTTAGAGCACATGCAGGTCCTTGAGTGGATGTTTCCTAATAGGTTCTCCCCTTTGCTGTTTGACATGGTCCAATTCTGTTGGCAAAGCTGAAAGGAAAACTCAGCTAGTAATTTTATTTATCCTGATGGTTTTCTTCAGAGAAAACTTAAGAGCTGTGGAGGGTGCACTTTCTGCCTTTGAAAGAGAATTGGTTGCATATAAAGGTTAATTACTTTTTTAAGGTCGCACAGTCTGTCAACACCTAGGATAAAGCTAGCTTGGTGATTCTCAGGCCCAGAGCTCTGTCCACCATTAGCAAAGCAGCTGCTTCCCTTTTCCAATTCTAGGATTACCCTGGGGCAGAGATGACACTGATCTTCACATCCCTCCAAGGGCACATAGTCTAGTCCTCAGGACTTTCTGAGTCAGAAAGGCAGTACTATGACTAGAGTGCCCCATCAAGGACAGTCTCACCCATGCTTGTGCCTCCAGGGCTGATAGTGCATGGATGCCTCATGGTATGAATGAAACTAAGTTAGACTTGTCTACATCTAGTCTAAGCCAAATGGCTTAATATTACACTTCTACAACTACGTTGAAAGCAAGAATCAGGTTGGACTCCACCCACCTGGGTTTTAATAACAATGGCTGTTCCCAGACAAGTGTCCAGGAAGTTACACCCAGTGTGAGCTGGGGAAGTGAGGGAGCGAAGAAAGAATTATCTTCTCCTACTACAATAACTTTAAATGAGCTCTCTCATACCATTTTCCTTGATCATCTAGCAGTGAAAAGAGGCAGTGGGTGAGTAAGATGGCTGGGAGTAGGGGGTCCTCAGAAGTAGCAGTACAATTGGCTTCTTCCAAGTCTGTCTTTTCACTTTTATCCCCAGGACTCGATGGGCCAGAGATAGTCTAATTGGTGTCCTGGTGGACAGAGATGGCATCTGGGCTCTATAGAAGTAAGGCTTAGGTTTTTCTTCCATTGTACAGCTCCACATAATCCTCACCATTTGCTGTGTCCCTGCCACAGTGTGAACCAAAGGCAAAGACTGGAGGTGGTCTCCTTGGTACATCTGGCTATTTTGGAAAGCTCCAGGGAGGGAGTCATCATGGTAATTGAACGCATCAATTAAACCCAACAGACTGCTTTTAATAACAGGCAGAACACATACACCACACACACACATACACATGTATACACACATGCACACATGCACATAACATACCACACACACATATATAATCACCTGTTTCAATGTTCTCTCTAGGGCTCCCTCTATCATCCCTGGATTCCACAGTGTGAAGCAGGAGGAAAAAAAATTATTCAGGCCACAAGGCCAAGGCTATGAGGAATGAAGGAAACCAGAGGGGGTGGGCAGGCATGCTGGTGAACATGAATGTGTGCCTGCCTAAGAAGGAGGCTGAAAGACTTTGAAGGCAAAGAGCCCTATAGGGATGCTAATCGTGAGTATTTTATTGTGATAATTCTGGGTCTCTTTCTCTCACTGGGATGCACACAAAACTGTGATGGAGAATGGGGCTGCCCAGCTGCTCACTGTATTTCTATCAGGAAAGAGGTTGGTGGTGGAGAAAAGCCTTCTGCTCAAGGCTTTCAGAGAAATCATTGCATTTACTGAAACAAGGTTCAAAGGAAAAACATGCTAGAATTTAAGAATCTTCCAGGCTAAGATGACTATAAAACTTTAACAGTATTCAGTTATTGGTAATATATTTTAGATTCTTTAAAAGCTGTAAGTTGGTATCCAAGGAGATAAAGAAAGACCACTTGCTGAGCTGTGTAGAACACATTCTTATGGAGGTTGTGACAGGATTAAATGTGTCCCCCCAAAATGTATATGTGTTCTTATCCATGGTACCTCGGAATGTGAACTTACTTGAAACCAGGATCTTTGCAGATATAATCAATATGAAATCACACTGGATTAGGATGTATCCTGAATCTAATGACTGGTGTCCTGATAAGAACGTATGTGAACACACACACACACACACACACACACACACACACACAGGGAAGATATCCCCGTAGAGACAAAGGCAGAAATTTAGGTACAGGCAAAGAATACAAAAGACTCTGGACACCCACCAGAAAAGGCAAGGAAGAGTTTCTTCCTAGAACCTTCAGAGAGAGCATGACTCTGCTAAAACTTGATTTCTGGCTTCTGGATTCCAGAACTATGGGAGAATAAAGTTCTGGTTTTTTAAGCTGCCCAGTTTGTGGTCAGTTGCTCTAGTAGCCCTAGGAACTAAAATACAGGGTGAGACTGGTGGCCCTGGCTGGGCATTTCCCACCAACATGATCTGTAGTTCAAATTTGTGGGGATTCTTTGCTGGGAGTTTATACAGAAACACCTTCCTAGCCTGATTCCCACACAGAGCTATCATGAGAGAGAGGGAAGTGTGGCTGGGAATGTGAGGTAGGGAGGATGAGAGCCTCAGCAGGCCCTTTAGGAAAAGCCTCCACCAGACCCTGTTTCCTCAAGAAAGGTTCTCTTACATGTGGACTCTTTTCCCCCTCCTCCCACAAAGAATTGCTGCACACTTTGTGCTTGATCCTGGGGCAGAAATCAGACCCCAGTCCCCTGGGTTATCAAGTGGGATTCCTGACTCAGGAGCTCCATTCAACCCTGAACAATTAGAAAATCTAATCCACACACCAATGGCGTTAGAGGCAAGCTCTCCCAGGGCAGGGGAGGAGAGACAGGAGGAACTCAGTCTCAATGTCACTGTGTCCTCCTAGTCTGAGTTACCTGTGACAGATCCTTCAGAGGCAATAGCAATGTTCCTAAGGGTGTGCACCACGCTCCTCCTCTAGGGAAACCAGGGGCCCAAAGCAGAGACACCATATGCTCAGAGAACAAGGAGTATGCAGACTTGCAGAGAGGCTATACATCACCACGAACAGAACACAGGGCTGGGAGTAAACAGACCTTGTTTCAATTCTGGCTCTAACATTTGTTAATTGCATCATCCTGGGCAAGGCACTTAACCTTCTAAGCCTCAGTTTCCTCATTTGCAGCATGGAAGATTTGCAGCATGAGGGGAAGGAACAAGGCATTTGTGTTAGAACTGGAAATAAGAAGTTGTTTCCTAATAATCATTGTGCATTGTTTCAGGTGAGGGCTAAGAATTTAATAACTTATTATAAAGAACATGGAAATTATGGTCAGGTATGGTAGTTCACTACTCTGATCCCAGTTACTCAGGAGTTGGATATAAGGCAGAACAAGTTTCAAAGCCTGAAAGGGAAAAGATTTGGTAAGCTTCCATCTTAACCAACAAGCCAGATATGATGGTGTGAACCTGTGATGCCAACTACTCAGGAAGCAAGACCCTACCTGAAAAATAACTAAAGCAAATGGGAATATGGCCCAAGTGATAGAGTGCCTGTCCACCAAGCACAAGGGCCTGAGTTCAAACCCCAGTATGGGAAAAGAAGAAGGAAGAAGAGGAAGAGGAGGAGGAAACTATAATAGTGCAAAGTTTCTTATTGTAGTGAAGGGAAATGAGGCTACCTGACTTTCCCCAAGGTCACACCACACTTAGCGACAGAATAGTAACTGTCATAGAATAACTGCCCTGCAAGTTGTATGTGCTAGACAGTGCGGTTTCCAAACCCCATCTAAATTTCATAACAACTGTATGGTGTCCACTTTCTATCCCTGTTTTACAACTGAGAAGACTGAAGTTAGACAGAAGTTGAGTAGCTTTGCTGAGGCCACATGGAAGAAGCCCCAGAGCCAGGAATGAAACCAGCTCTGAAACCAGCAATCTGATTCAAAGTACTGACAGCTTGGCCAATGACAACTTGCTGTGCCTATTATTGCATTAATTATTAATATTAACCACTAACTATAATTGTTGCATTAAGAGAAGCAAGTGTTCTTTTGACTTTAAAACTCATCTAAAGCACACAGGTGATTCACAGGTCTTCGGATGAGGCAGACATAGACACTGCAGTGATTTGTCACATTCTTCTATCAAAGGGTCTTTTGGCTGCTCATTGGTCCGCAGAAAAGAGAGAGAGAGAAAAATACTGTGTTTACATAAGGCCAAGGTGTGGGGAGCAGCAGTGAAACCTAAGGCATGGCTAATGTCAAAAAGGAAATAATTTCCCTCCTGCATTAACTGCATTGTTGGTCTCTGTGTAAGGAAAATTTTACCATCCCAATCCCACAGCAGTTCCAGGGTCAGAACCAAGACCTTCCAAAGTTAGGCTCTGTGAGGTTTTTACCAGATTTGATGGACTGGAGAAATCTGAGTTGGAGAGTGATTTCAGAGGATTAACTCACAACTTTCACTCCAGAGGAAAAAAGTAAGAGACACATAAGGTACAGTCTCTCTCCTTAAAGAATTTGTAATCTAGTGAGTAAGAGGAGAAAAAAATGAAGTCCCAAAGTTAAGCACACTACCAAGCAAAAAAAGCCAGGGGGGGATGACAGTGTGAGCATAGGTTAGCAAAGGGCAAAGGGTGCTGGACTTGAAATTAAAATGTCTGAGTTCCAGTAACTTCTCTGCCGCTTACTGGACATGTGCTCTACAAGCCACTTGACTTCTCTGAGCATCCTTACTTTCTAAAATGTCTTTATAAAGAAAGTCAATAGTAGTGACTAGTGAAAACCATTCAGCAAATATTTATTAAGCGCCTTCTGGGAACTAGGTCCAAATTCTTACACACTGGATGAACATAAAGTGCCATGAACCTAAGTTGGAAAAGGTATCTTAAGAGAGATAGCCTTGAGAAAGTCAAGTTCAAGCAGTGGACAGCTATGGGAAGTGAGAGAGGCAGGCAGGAGCGGGCTACCTTCCAGACTGCAGGAGTAACTTGGACAGACGTTTGGAGGACAAAATGAAGTTAGTTTTTTCCAAGGACTTAACTGGGGTGGGAAGGAGGGAGGGGACTGTGAGAAATAAGACTGGGTACAGAGGGTAGAGCAAAATCATGAAAAACCTTGAATGATGGCCTTCAGTTCTGTGATATCATGGTTTGGGGTGTTATTTTTATTCAAGGGAAGAAAGAAGAAAAGAAATGCATGCTGCTCACCCAAACATCAGGACATTCTGTTCCTCTGTGATTGTACTTCGTGAAAATGCTCTCCAGCAAAAAAGAAAAAGAATGATTAAGGGAAAAAAATAACTAGAGCCACATTCATTTCAGCTCCACTGAAAGCACAGCAGGAGGAAGTAGCTGTGTTTGCCAAACTCCAGAAAGAGACACAATTGATGGGAGGCGGGGAGAGGGGAGGGCGAGGCAGGGAGTAGGAGGTGAGGAGGAGGGGTCCTGTCTTGTTTTATTCTCACCAGAAGATATTGTAAATAATGGAGAGGTATAGTGCACCGAAGGGGAAATTACTCTGACAGGGCCCTTTAAGGCAGGAAAATGGAACTAAATACATGTTCCATTATTCCTGATCTTTCATTCAACTCTCCATTTACATGGAGGCTCCCCGGAGCTGATGCTCCCCCTTTGCTGTCATAAGTAGTCATTGACTGAAGCTGATCATTTCAAAATAACGGCCTGCAATTCTTCCATTGTCGTGATTAACAGAGACTAATAATTATTAGCTTCACTGACAACTGCGGAGGAGGAGGACGGCTGCCAGTCTGCCCAGCTTTTCGGAAGCCAGTAAAGTTCCCTGTCACTCCACCAGGGGGAGTTGATGTCCTAGAAAGACCACATAGACTTCCTGCTTCCTTCTCCAGGAGGCCAGGAGCTGGGCTCCTGCACCCTGGAAGGTAGCCAGCAGGGAGGATTTCATTATCATAGGACTTTTACGCAACAACTTGAAAGTAGGAATTCCACAGGAGAGAGAGGTGGCTGGAGCCAGAAGTGGGGTGGCGGGGAGGGAGAAGAAGGTAAGTACATACTAAGAGATCATCCCATACCCGTGGCCTTTGAAACATCAGGAAATATTGCCGGCAGAATGGATCGAAAGGAACATAGCCACTCATGACTCAGAAAGATTCATAACACCAGTGCCCTGCACAGGAGCGTTTATCAAAGCAGGCAGAGAGAAATCATCCAACTTGAGACAATTCAAAGACAAAATCCTCTTTCTCTGCTTTGTCCCTGGACTGCTGCACTCCTTTGTCCATGTTTTAGGCACTGAGCTTTCTTGGGCATGTAAAGAAACCTTTTTAGTATTTAGAATCCTTTCTTGGTTCCCCAAAGAGACAGTTGAAGTGGCCACATGGCCATCCTAGGAGTGAAGCTTGGGAGTGGGATGTGGGAGGGTGGGGGAGAGGGAATGTGGAAGCTAATTCCTGCTTTTTAGGACCAAAGGAAAAGAGGTGACTTGTGTAAGGTCACACAGTTAGGGAGTAGCAGAATCAGGATCAAAGTCTCCCGATTGCCACGCTAGGGTTTTCCAACGTCTTCTTTTGTTTTTAAATGGAAAGAACACTCCTTTTCCTTCCAGTGTTGATTTTGAGTCAAAACAAGTCATTCCAGAAAAAAAAAACAATGTGATAGCTCCAGTCAGAAAAAGGGGAGAAGCCACAAATGAAGGATAGAAATAGAATTTCTCTTGATGGTATTTCTCTTCCCTGTCTTCTACCAAGAGAGTATTTCACAAAAGGAAAATTCGTGAACTTATTATTTAACTGACTAGGAGAGAAAACCTAAGCATGGATCTTTCTTTCTAGAAATTCAGACTGTGGAGAACAATATTAAAGTGGCTATTCATTGTTTCATGATGTTATTGATGGTGCAGTTGGTCTCTGACCTCCAAGAACATGTGCCTTTTCTGGATTTTTCTTTTTAGACTCTAATAATTCACACTGTGTCCTGAACTTACAGCATACAAGTGGGCACCATGCTTTGCACCTGGATGTCAGGGTATTTGGGTTACTTAAGCAGAGTGTTTATTTATTTTTACATGGGTGATGGACTTTACTCTCTGCCAGCCTCCTCTCCAGCCACCCCCACAGGTCCTCTGCCAGTTGCCCACCTGTCTGGCTTGAGGCCTCCCAGACTCCTCCTGGGCTGCTGCTCTGCACTGCCTCACAGCAGACCGGAGACAGGTCCCTGGAGCAGAGTGGAGCTGTTCATATCAGCCCCCTGCTCATCATTCTCATCACACATGGGCCTCCAGTCCCAGGGAGGGCCTGGCACCGGGTTAGGTACTTCAGATATCAGTCAGGAAGGAGAAACTGGAGGCTGGGGGCAAAGAGAGGAAGAACTTAATGGTCTGTCCCAGAAGAGCTTTCTTAGAGGCAGGAAGAAATTCTTCTGCTATCATTCCTGTCTTTCTTTCTCCCCTAATTAGGAGGAGCCGTGAGTTCAATTCTGCTGGGGTTTGTAAGGCATCGATGCAGTCATGGAGAAGTCAGACATGGGCGTTTTGCTCACCCGGCTCCCCATGGATTTGGGCAAAGACTGGCTGGCATGCTCTGTCTAAGGGGTGGGGGTGCTACACAGTGTACCCAATTATCCCATTATTTTGGAAAGCAGGCGTGGCCACGTCTGTGGTGTTGTAAGGGGCAAAGGTGACATAAGCTAGTGGAGATTTGCATGTGTTGGCAATTTCTCTCCTTGGGGACATCTCGCATTGTTAAACATACCCGCCCTATAAAATAGGGGAGAATGGAGCTCATTAGTATGATTGTTTATAATAATCGTGGTAACGATTATAACATGCTCTCCTTTGTAAGGCAAAATGACACCTCTGACCCTCAGTGGAACAGAAGCTCTGATTCTTTATGGTTACTTAGGTTCAATCTTCTGCAGCCCTTCTGTTGCAGGGCTCCAGGTCACTGGCTGGCTGAATGATAAGAGAGGTGCGACCCTGGGCATCCTATTTCTGGGCTTTCAAATATGGACTTCTAATTTGCATCACTTTCTCCTCCTCAGACGCAGAACTGGAGAAAGTGGGTAGCATGTGATATTATGACCATGTCACACACTACCCAGGTGACTGTGGGACCACTCTTTGATATTCTGATCATTGGTTCTGCATCTGTGCAATGAGGCGGTAATGTTGACCTTGTATGGTTAGAGTTGTGAGGCTCAGGAATTATATGGGTATGTCGCCAAGCACTATGAGAGCCATTGGGCGGCCACTCAGTTCTTACTAACAGTTACCATTACGGTGGATTATGATAATTATTGGCAACTAACTGAAAGGAAGGCATCATTTTAAATAAAGAACCTTGAAAGAAACAATCACTTCCTGACAGATTTGAGAGTTTCTGATCTCAAAAGGATCAATCAAAGGTATTGGTTTGTCCAGTCTTACCCTCACCCCAAAGGTCCGTGGGTCCATGAGCCTTCAGATAGCCCTGGAGCCCAGCTTCCACTGAAGTTCTTACCCAGGCTGGACTCAAAGTCAGGGAGGACAGTGACTTTACAACATTATGGGCCGTCTGGATGGTGACAGCTGCTAAGCAGAGAAAGACCCCAAAAGTACAAATCCTAATACATCTTCATCAGTGAGGACAGTGCTATTCTACTTCCTGTATAACTGAGGCATGTTTGCCAAGGCTCTTCGGCTGCCCTCTCTTCTCTTTCTAACTGGGAGGGTATGGAAGGGCAGATGCACTGCCCCTCCAACAGGGATGTGCTTTGTTCTTCCATATGGGAACATTGCTCATCTGAATCTCTTTGCTTTGTAATATTTTCACCTGGAAGAGTGAGAGAGAAGGAAGAATCAAGGTGATGGTGGACAATGCAGTCACCCATACGCAAAGAGATATTTAGTATTCCATAGAAAACCAAGCAAGAGAATAAAGTCCACTGCAATAAATGGGAAGTAGGTTTGCCTCTGGATGGAACTTCCAGATCTTAAGATTACATCTCCTTTCGTATATTAAAGGCTTGTCAGTGTGGGAAGTCCTTTCACTATCAGTATCTTGTCTGAATCTTGTGAATTCTTACAAGAAATACAAGGAAAGGGATACTATTTCCACTTTATAAATGAGTAAACTGAGGCACCAAGACAGTTAGCCAGAGATGACTTGACCAAATGGGTAGTGTCTCCTTTTGGAAGAATATTTTCAAAAATAAGAGAGTGCAAGACTCTTCTCCAGATCCTCAGTGCCAGGCACAGAAAAGAAGCAAAAGAGCCCTGAGCTTTAGCCTTCACCCAGCCTTTGTCTTCCACTCCCAAAGTGCAGTAGTCCATTCTCCCCAATCCAGAGTAGCCTCTGACCTGGCAAATACAGAGCCTTCCAAACTGTCCCAGGGCCTTGTTTAAGAAGATTTGGGATGCACTTGCCCAGGTTTCACAGAGAATATTCTTCCCCCAGAGGAACACATAGATGGAGGGAGTGAGGGAGGTTGGGACAAAGGGTACAGTATACAGAGACATAAGTTGTGGTGGTGGAAGGTTTAGTAAGAAAGGAATAAAATCTTACCATGTTTGATTTGGAGCCTTAACAGATTTGCTACTGTTTAAAGTACACAGAAAAGTGAGATTTGTGAAGGGAGAAGAGGGGAGGAGAAAAGAGGTGATGTCTTTATGAATGGTGCTGAGAATACCAGAGCAGGTACCCTGCTCCTGTGTCCTGGGCCCTGGGCCCTGTTGCCTGGGCAGAGGCCTACCACTTTGGCCACCCAGGAGTCTCTTGCTTCCATTCATGGGACTTGGCCCACACACTCCAGTCTGGCCTGTCAGACCGATGCTTTTGTTCCCAACAATGCAGGGGGTGGAGAGGCTGCTACTTCTGCTGCTGCCGTGGCTGCCTGACAATGACTGCAAGGTGAAGGTGAGGTAGAGCTGGGAAGACAAAAAGGCTCACCCACAAGGGGAACATGGCCCTGCCTCTCATTGTAGCAAATCCAGGATCAGAAAAGAAGCAAGTGAAAGATGACATGCATCTTAGAGCAGAGATAGCTGAAGTTGGTGGTGGCAAGAGGGGTCTCAGCTTAGGGAGCCAGATACAAGCCTGGGAACAGGTGATGTGCCATCAATCCTGGCAAGCAGAAGCCTCTCATCTCCCACCAGGGGTCCAGGTATACATCTCCCAAGCCCAGCCCCCACCCATCCAGGCACCCTAAATGTATGCATGCACACACTTCTCAGGCAGCATTCTCATGCTAAATGCTGATGCTTGCCACCCCCACCTCTAAAAGGAGCAGACTTTCTGTTGAAAGCCTGCCAAGGTATGGCCGGCTTCCAGCACCAAAAATACCTCCCGTGATTCAAGAGGCTACCATACTGGCATCTATTTGTGGGGCCGAAGCTGCTGCTGTAACACAGAGAACTTCCCCTGAGGATGGGCTAGTCGCCCACTTGAGCCCATGCTCCCCAAGTGTAAGGGCTGGCTTGCCAGGATGTGAAGAGACCCACTCCTGGCCTGGGAACGCAGGCAGAATTGCTCAGTCGATCTGCCTTTCCCAGAAATCTTC
This sequence comes from Castor canadensis, assembly GCF_047511655.1. NCBI lineage: Eukaryota > Metazoa > Chordata > Mammalia > Rodentia > Castoridae > Castor > Castor canadensis. Next base: position 124,635,573 of record NC_133396.1, read on the forward strand.
ATTTCCCACTGGAAAAATGCAGCTCCATTCTAGAATGCTCGTTTGCTCTCTCCTACTGCTTTTATGCTCTTACCTAAGTCACCCATCTAGTAACAAGGAAAGAAGAGAGGCTTGAGGCCAGGAATGACAGTGCAGCACCACAAATGACCTTCCAAAGGTGAGGCTCTAGGAGTGCTGCACCATGTTGGGGCGGATGTATAAGAAGCCCGTGGAGCTGGCTACAGTTTTCCAAAGATCAAGATTTGCATCATACAAATATTTCCCCATTCGTTCATTTATTGATCTGAAAGATAATTTATTAAAAACCTGCTTCTTGGTCAAGGCTGTGTCAGGCTGTGGCTGTCTCTCCTGATAGAAAGGGGAATGAGCTACAAGGCACTGGCAGAAGATTGCTCAGCCCCCAGAGGTTGTGGGTCTGACATCATCTGGACAGAATGACAAATACCAGAAGGCCAGATACAAGAAAACTTGAGTTCCCAGAAAAGCATAGTCTGGAGCTGGGAAGTCAGTTAGGCTTTTTGGTGTGCTTTTAAAGAAAAGTATGTGCTGAACAATGGAATACTATTCAGCCACTAAAAAAGAATGACTTTCTGTCATTTTTGGCAACAATTCATGAGCCTGGAGGATACTATATGAAGTGAATTAAAGTCAAGCACAGAAACAAGCTGCATTTTCTCACTCAAAGAAATTGATGTCCTCGTAGTCCAGAGCAGAATAGTGGTTACTGGAGCCTGGGAAGAGAAGTGAGACAGGGATAGAAAGAACTTGGTGCTCAGATGCAATATTACAGTTAGACAGGAGGATTAAGTTCAGTTCTATAGCACAGTAGGGTTACTCTAGTTAACAATAATTCAGTGTGTATTTCAAAATAACTAGAAGAGAGGACTTTGAATCTTTCCAACAAACACATGGTAAATGTTTGAAGTGATGATATGCTAATTACCCCAATGTAACCATTATACATTGTATATAATGAAATACATCATACCCCTAAATATGTACAATTATTGTGTATCAGTGAAAATTTGTTAATGTTCTGAAAAGATAATGTGCAATATACAGTTCTATTGAAGAAATAAATATAGTAAAGTTGCACTTAGTAAATATTTGTGGGTGAATGAATGAATGCCCAATGATCAACGGGATGGGCTTATCTGAGCCCCTTTAAATGCTAGAGGCTCCTGGATATTGCCTTGCCTCAAAGGATGTCACATCTAAATACAAACAAACCAATGAACCTGAACTGTTTTTTTAAAACTTCCCAAAATATAAATAATTGTATGCTTAATTAATAAGATCCGTATTTGTTCTAGCCTATTAGGACTAAAAGTAGCAACAAACTTTACATTTTAACGATACTATTAACACTCCAAACACTTTTATTTACATACATCTATCTTAACTCCTCCAGCTGTCTGAAGATTGAAGGTAGAAATTCTCATTTTACAGACAGAAAACTGAGATCCGGGGAAGATAAAGGTACTTCATCCAGGGTACCTCCCTATAGGTCAGAACTGTGTTCTTCCCATCTCTGTGCTGTCCTTACACACTCCCACAATTCCGGGACTCAGATCTCAGATACTGCTCATTGGCAATGTGGAAACAGGGTGGCATTGCGCCGCCCTGCTGTAGTGTGCTCTCACTGTGTGCTGCCTTTCTCTCTTCCTCCTCCCTTTCTCTCCCTTTATTTGGGAAGGGAAGGAAGCATGGGGATGAGGGATGGGATGAGTGGAGGAGTCTTTCATTTTATGCTTCCTTGCTATTTACTCTAGGATTTATTTCTGCATCAGAGGGGTGGGGAGCAGTATCTGAAAATTATTTAAGCTGTGTATAATCTTCTTAAGATTTGATATAATTGAGGCATGGGGAAGAGATAGGACTGCTCCTAGAGTCACACACACTTGGTTTACAAAAGAAGGGTCCTGATTTTCAGTTTCAGTTAGATACTTCCAACGCAACCATGGATGGTCTTACAGGCAGCTGGCCAGACGGATGTACCATGCATTGAACAAATGGGGAAAATGTTCCAGAAACTTCAAGCATCTTCTTCAAATCATTTCCTTAATCAATTGTGGCTTACATTCAGTGTACTCAGAGATAAGAGGATAACAAGGTTGTGTGCGTGGGGAGGCAAGATCTACTTATATAAAGCAATAAATAATAGTATAGCATAAATATGATAACTGCTTGGAGGGCTACCAACAATAAATGCTAGAGAGGTTCAAAGGAAAGAACACATGCAGATCAGAAAAGACAGGTTAGATTCTTTGTGGCTCCACAGGACAAAGTTAGGAATAGTCAATGAAAGTTACAGGACTCACATTTAAGCTAATTAAATACATGGAAGAACTTTTGGAAAATTAACTAACTTCTTCAAAAATTTTAAAGAAGCTCTTTGGAGTAGACCTAGATTCTCCAATCCTGCACTGAATGGAGAATCATTTGAGATGGTTGGTGAGAGTCAAGATTTCTTTTTTTGTAAGGCCCTCGCAACTGATTGAAGGTTCCGGCAGTGATTTTTTGTGTGTGATCATTGTTTTTTCTGCTTACACCACTGAGGAGTGTGGCCACGAGAGGGCACTAGAGGAAGCTTATCCGACTACTTGGACGTGTTGAGAAAACTCGCATGTGCTCTAAGCGCGAGCAGGGACTACACAGAACCTGCGAACTCGCTGGGATCTAGCTCGCAGGCCCCTGTAGGAAAGCCAAGTCCAGAGGCTGCGGAGATACCGACACTAAATGGCGCAGAATCCGTGGCTGTCGAGAGCCACTGTCATCCAGAATCAGAAACCTCCCATTTTAGGTTATTAAAATAAGTTATCTTAACCTCTTAGCTGCCACCTCTCCAGATTGCCCTGCGAGGCTGGTTCCCTGGGTCTAGGTAAAGAAAGCGCCCCTCTGGTCCTCACCGCTCCCATCCCAGTCAGGACTTGACAGACGTCCAGGATCCTTAACAGCCGGGCGCTGGAGGTGCAGAGCAAGCCACATCTTCCATTGTAAAAATAATAATTAACCACAACTTCAAACCTCATTTGACAGCTTGTTGGCTTTCTGAAAATCATGAGAAGAGAGAATTTGCTCCCACAAATTCTGAGACCCCGTCTCAACCTCATCAAACAAGGCAGGTTCCTCCGCACTCACCCTTCACTCAAAGATGAAGAGAGAGCCAGAGGTGTATAAATGTGAGTGGTGACAGGTGATGTTAAGGAAGGGGAGCCCCTGTGCTCACTGCCCTCGCCCACTCTGCCTTGCGTTCTGAGCTTCTCACCCCCCACCTCCCCACCTCCCCAAAAAAATCCTTCCTCCCAGGACTAAGCCAGCTGGTTCTCCAGGCCTCGACCTGAATTCCCAGGCCCTGGCAGCATTTTCATTGCCCCCTTGACCACTTAAGGTGGCCGGTGGGTCCCGGCTGTGCTGGACCCAAGGGTGGCAGCGGAGTGGCCACCCGATGCCCAACGTGATTCGCCTTTGTTGACAGCTTGCGGAGGAGGAAGTCGCACGGGCCGGGGAGGGGGCAGGGGGCTGGTTGCGGGCGGTGCCAACGGCGGGCGCGGCCCCAGCCCGGGCGGGCGCGGGCGGCACGGAGGGGGTTAACGCGCGGCCTCTATGATAATGAGCTGCATGGTAATATAGGGAGGCCGGCGCTAAGGGCTCCGCCGCCGCCGCCGCCGCCACCGCCACCGCGGGAGCCGGAGCTGCCGGGCGGAGCGGCGTCCGCGCCAGACTGGAGCGGGAGGGTGGCGGAGCGCAGTTGCTGGGAATCTTTCAGCCGGGAGGGCGAGCGATCCAGCGAGAGACCCCGCGAGCCTGGGAGCCATAGAGAGTGCCAGCGCTGGAGCGAGCAGAGCAAACCTCGAAATAGATCTCCAAAGCCAGGTTCCCGGAGGAAATGGGACTGTGAACGAACCGGGGAGCAAGAAGGGAAGGAAGCGCCGCGATTGCTGATGTCAGAGGAGCCCGGAAAGTCGCGCTGGAAAAATCTGAAGACAGCCGGGGCTCTGCTTCTTCCCCAGGAGAGACACCGCCAGCCACCCCCACACGCCCCCTCGGCGCCTCCGGGTGCCTCCAGTAAGCCGGCAGCAGCACCCGGCGGGGCTGCTGCGGGGCGACGGAGGACGGAGGGGCGTGCGGACCGGAGATCGAGGGGCCACTTCAGGAATACAGATAAGTGGCTGGTGGCTTGACGTGGATTTTAATGAATTTGGACTCCATGTGGATTTGGCTGTCCCCGTGATTTCGAGCTGCGGACCAGGGAGAGAGGCACTCGCAGCCCTCAGCAGCCGGCAGCCGAGGCGGACGGAGCAGGGACAGAAGAACAGACAGACAGACGTCGCCCAGCTGGGTAAGCGCCCTCAGCCCTCTCCCCAAACGCGCGCACATCCCTGGTGGCTCCTCCCGCGCTCGGCTCTTTGGGGTCCCGGCCCCAGGCACCCGGCTCGGCTGCAGCGAACGAGTCCCCGTGTGGACTCGGCCACTTATGCTGGCCGGAACGCGGCGTGCGCGCGAGTGCCGGTGGACTAGCAGCCGCCGCCTCCCGCCTCAGGCTTCGCGGCCGGCCACCGGCAACCCAGCCACCGGCAACCCAGCCACCCGCTGCGGACGGCGACAGTGCTCCGCCGCGCGCTTCCACCACGCACCTGCCGGCACTCTGCGGCTTTGGGGACCACTGGGGTTGGCTAGGCTGTCCAGAGACCTGGAGCCCAGAGAGGGCCTCTGTAGCAGGAACAAGACAGCCCAAGGCCACTGTGGCCAGCGATTGATTTGGGGGCGTTTACTCCGGTGCAGAAGTCCCTGGTGGCCGATGGCTGTTCTAATGGACCAGAGGACTTGGAATCAGGAAAGGGGAATGCATCATTTGCGCGGGGTCTTGAAGGCTCTGAGAGCGATTCCAAGGCACTGAGTGGGGAAAATGTTCCGTGCCCACTCCCCAACCCCCCAAAGGTGTAGTATCCAGCTGAGGCGCAACCCCGATTTGAAAAAGACTGGGGGTTGAACTGGGAGTTTGCCCAGGGTCCGTGATGCTCCTTATAATCCGTTTGAGACTATTTCCCTCCATGTGCTCCTTTTTTGCTCCACCCCACAAGTGATGTGGGGACCTTAGAAAATTCTAGCCCTTTTTATCCATTATCCATCCCACAGGTAGTCTCTATAAACGCTAATCTTGGTGTATATGGAGAAACTTCCACGCTAGGCCACTGAAAAATGTCCACCTGTTTGGCATGACCCTTGCCCTAGGAGGAGCTACCTGCTGAAACTCTTCTCAGCTCAGTACTGACAGATAATGGGGGAGAAGAAAACGGGGTTCTAGGTCCACTATGGGTCTGGGAATGAGATCCATGAGATGGGCAAAGGCAATATGATCAGTTCTGTAGAAATCCAAGATCCTCGGGAATCTTAGCACACCAGTTGCCAGTGTGCAAGAGACAAAAGTAGGATCGGTTTGGGGAGTGGGGCTGCCAGCTGTGGCTGGAGGCAGTGGCATAGGAGCCCATTGGCTGGAGAAATCTATAGACATTTTGAGGCATATCCACCCCCTTCAATTGACCAGCAGAGTGGACAAGGTTTGCCTTGATGAGTATCTGAGGTGGGCTGGGCTGGACGCTTTTGGAGTGGGAGTCAATTCAACTTTCTGCCTTCCTACATAATAGCAGGCTCCTGTCTTGACCGGGCTTCTTTCCCAGACCTTGAAACTTCACTCTTCCCTCTGGGATGTCTGTGGATGCTGGGGCCTTCAACTGAGCCACAGAGTCTGTCCCCAGAAGAGCTAACCCTGGCTGGAGAAATTCAGCCATTCCTAATTGAAATGTGCAACTTTTGTGCAATCACCCCAGAAAACTCCAGGAGTTGCTCACAGCCCTTCCCCCCTGACCTCCAGGCAAAAAGAAAAAAGAATTCATTAACTTCCCCCTCTCCTCACAGAGCACTATTTGAAATAATTACCTGTAATCTCTCCTTGGTGGCTGGGGGGTGGGAAGTAAAGAGAGGGTGGGAAACCAAGGAAACAGAGTGGAATCTGTCAGGATACTCTGAGAGGTTGTTTTTCTGTCTTCCACCTGGCATCATTCCTGTTTACTTCCAGCACCAGCACCCCTAGCCCAGAATTTGCCTCTGCTGCCACCAGCCAGCATAACATAAAGGAGCAGGTTCCTTCTGTCCCACTGTTAACCCTCTTCAGGGACCTGCTGATTAAAGGAAGGTAATGCAGACTGCCCTCTCTGCCCCCTTAGTGTCCTCAGCAAATTGCGTTAGAAGGGGGGCCAACTGGCTTGCAAAACAGCTAAATGGAGATGGCATTTTGAAGGATGTGCAGGGGACATGCTGCTGAAGAGCAAGAAGACCCAAAGTGGAAGGGACCAGAGGCTCCTCTGCCCAGGGACCACAAATCTAGCAAAGGAACCCCAGCTAGCTCCTCTCTTTGACAGCATAAGGACAGGGGACCCTTGCAATCTGGATTCAAGCAGCAGGGGAACTGACTGACCTTTCAGCCCAAGTCTAAAAGAAAAGCAAATACTGACATTGCATGACCATCACCCAAAACCATGTCATTCCAGGTTGGTGCCCCCCCCCACCATCAGAGCTGGCCTGAATAACTCTGCCTGTCTCCAGGGTGCCAGGGAACATTTGCCCTCCAACTCTCTTGACCATCAAAAGCTGCAGATGTAGTGAATGTAAAAGTTCACCATCTGTTTTGCAGGAGTCTGTGCTCAAAATGAGGTTAGAAAGAAAACCCTCTCCTAGGTCTTTCCCCATTTACAAATAATCTTTATTTCATGGGCACGTTACAAGGAGACACAGAAGCAGGAGGATAAACCAGTGACATGGCTGAACATATGAGGTGGCAGCTGGTAGCACTAAACTCACCAGTTCAGATACTATGAAATGTTTCTGGTGCTGAAGTTGGCACCATGGGGGGATGGTTATAATTTCTCTCCTACCTTGCTTTCCGTGATTGCCTGGAAAAGATAAAGGATTTAGTGGTGTGGGGGGGGTCAATTCCTGTCTCCAGCAACCCCCCCAGCTGTCTTCCTGCATTGCCACACAGCTGTCTCTGCATACACAGACCACGGCACAATATACTTCTGTCCATCATGGCAAATGGAGAGGCGAGCGTGGAGCCAAGCCCCCCTCCCCACCCCCATTTTGATCATAAAGAGACTGGAGCATTGTGTTACAGTCTGTTAACTAGAAATAATTCAGGACTGTCCATAGGGAAACTGGTAGAAACAGACTTTGAGGTGTTGGAGTTTTACAGCTCATGTGCACATTATACCCCATCACTCCCCCTTTCCCCCAGGGGCAGTCTGTTATCAATTCATTCTATGTGAATATTGTGTTTCTCCCCATCACATATGTTCAGTTCAAACAATGATGAATGGAACCGATTCCCTTATGGGAAACAGTTTTTTCACTTAGTAACAAAGATTTCATGCCCGATTAGAGTAAATGAGGGGTGGGTGGGTGTCCACTTCTTTTTTTGGTCATTTCTAAAGGTGAGATCTATGGAGACAGAAAGAAATGCAATTCCTTCCAGGGTCAAACAGCTGGTCCCAAGGTGCCTGGGAGGGATGGCTGGTAGGAAGGGGCCACCTCTTTCTCCTCTGCTCAGCCCTCAGGCTCTGTTGGGCTCCATTCCCTGGCATTTGGGCATATGGAACCTCTTTATCTAGCTCCACACTGCTCCATCTGGAATTCAAGGGCAGAAATAGAGGCGAGAAAGTTCTTTGTTGGGGAACAGGTCCCTACTAGGTAAGAGTGGAAGGAGAGAGGAGGAAGGGAGGGTGGAGGGCTGTAAGCAAAGGCTTACATTCCAGCCTGAACAGTGCAAGAAAGTTCCTTGCTCTTGCAGTTGATTAACCATTAACCTCCTACCCTGTCCTGGCCTTATCTCCTGCTTGGGAGGAAAGATATCTCTGGGAAACCCAGACTATCAGCAGGTGCTCTCCTCTGGTCCACTCTTGCTTCAGCAGATTATTTGCTCTGTTCTTGTCTCCCTGTCTCCCAGCCACAGGCCCAGTTCCTAGACCCCACTAGCCTTTTCTGTCCTTCTTCGCCTGCACTGGCACTCTCCTCCATGATCTGCCCCTTTACCCTGGCATTACTCGTTGTTTGCATGGCAGAGTGCAGGTCAGGGACTGGGGAGCAGGCAGGGTGGTGGGGAGAATATTGAGAGGGGAGCTAGCTGGTTTCACACAGGTCTCCAAAGCAGGAGCCCTGAGCTTAAGCAAAAAAAAAAAAAAAGAAATAGATAAACCCACCAAGCCTAAGTTTGCTTGGGAGTGGGGATGGGATGGGATGGTGGAGGGAGCTCCATTCTCCCCTAGGAAAGCTTGATTCCCTGTGATTCTCTGGCTCACAGTCCCTGTTTTGGCTCTGTGAGGTCAGACCATTTGATCAGAGGCCCTACCGAAACATTCTAGTGGGTCAGTGCTGTAGTCCTGAACTGCCAATAAAAGCAGCATGTGGACCAAAGATGCAGTCAAGATGCAGACGTGAAGGTACACGTGGAAAGACAAGTCAAGATGTAGACTCGGTCACTGATAAGCAGCAACAGGAAAGGCGACAGAGAGGGAAGATAAAGATGGGAGACTGACAGTGTGATGAGGCAGAAGTAGCTGAAAGCAAAAGCAGAGAGCACATAGGGAGAGCAAGCGAACACAGCAGAGGCACTTCTCAGCCGCCCAGGCTAGGGGAGGCTCTGGGCTCACCGAGAAGCCGAAGTAGCAGGTTATCTCCACTAGAGGGGACTCTTGAAAACCAGGTTTGGCCCAAAACAGTGGCTTTTGTGCTTCTTTTTTAAGAGGAAAAAATAGACGAGATATATTAGAAACTCCCAGCTGTCACTACCCAGAGGCCACAACTGGTAGATCCTAGGGTGGTAGGACCTCTGAGCCTCTGTCTGGTTGTGGAGGATAGGAAGGCAACTGCTGCATTACGCAGCATGGTTGGAACTGTGTGAACAGCTCCAAGAGGGCTGCCCCACAGGACATGGCTGGGGAAGGGTGCAGGCAGTCCAGTCCCTGGCCGGCCCACTGAGAGGCTCTTACCTTTATCAGCAAGAGAAGTTTTTGGCCCATTCCCCAGTCACATTCACATGCCTTCTCTTCTTCTAACTCCCTAAAAGAGGGTTTTTCAAAACACTCTGAGGTAGTGGCAATACTACTCCAGAGACTTTAAAAAAAAAGACCTTTCAAGAACTAAACGCATGTCAATGTTGTATCACTGATTTAATCTTTGTCTTCATATTCTTTGTGGGAGCCTTTCTTTGAATTCTAATTCCCCCTTTCATTTCAGCAGAGGACAATATTGAGAGAGAGAGGAGAGAGAAACAGAGTTCAGAGTTCAGAGGTTTCTCTCATCTAAGGAGATAATAACTGTCTAACAGGGAATGGAAAAATGTTGAAGTTTTAGGATGGGAAAGGGCCAGAGAGCAACGTCTCTTCAGATTTGATACCATCCCTTGATATTTAATCTCAGTTTCCCTTTGGCTCAAATTTACCTAGGGTCAAGAGTGAGGGTGAGGGAGGACAGAGGAAAGAAAGAAGAAAAACAAGATAAATGTATCGTGTTATGAAAGTTTAATCCTGCTTTTCCTTGGCTAAAATTACTTTCAGGATGAGAGATAAAAGGCAATGGAGCTGCCCTTGGAAAGTTCAACTTGTCTTTCAGAAGGAAGAGAAGGAGGGGTCCTGGGGCTCAGAGTGAACAACTGGTGAATGATTCTCTCCCCTCTGTGACCCCCCAACACGTACACACACACACACACACACACACACACACACACACACTTTCTTTGAGGCTTTGGGAGGGTAGCAGTTTCTGATAAAGGTGGCCCAGCACTTCTCAGGCTTTCTGTTCTGTATTTAAACAGCTTCCCTTACAATCTGAGCTTCTTGTTGGGTTGTGTAGGGATAGAAGAGGGAGGGCTGAGGAGAATTGCTGCACACCCCTCCCACTTTACCTGAATATTTGAACTGTTACACTACCGTTCTTGTCCCTTGCACTGAACCAAATAGAAAGACACTGAAAGCAGAAATTGGAATCCATTTAAGTTTAAATAAATAGGGATCCATCATGTAGGTAGTGCCAAGAATGTAGTATCTCCTAGCACAGAATGAAAGAGTAATAACTTGTATCTTCAAGGAATTTGAGAATACTGAGAGGGAAGGAAAGAATCCATAAGACATGAACTCCTAAATACTGTTAGCTGAAGGCAGAATGGAGTTGACAGTGTACTGGGGTTCAGAGGAAATGAAGGCAGAAAGCTCCTCCAAGCTTCTGCTCCAAGTCCATGCATGGTGGAGATTTCTCAGAAAGAGACTGAGAAGTGCCTGAGAATTTCAGTTTCCAGTCAAGAGTGACTATTGCATGCTCTCCTATACCTCAGCCCCTCAGCATACCCCTACCCAGTTTTCCTTCATTCTCCTCTGCAGTTTTTTGTTTTTTGTTTTTTGTGCTGAGGCTTGATTGAACGCAGGGCCTACACCTTCAGCCATTCCACCAGCTCTTTTTTGTGGTGGGTTTTTTTCAAGATAGGGTCTGGAGAACTATTTGCATGGGCTGGTTTCAAACTGTGCTCCTCCTGATCTCTGCCTCCTGAGTAGCTAGGATTACAGGCATGAGCCACTGGTGCCCGGCTCTCCTCTGCAGATTTTAAGCTGATTACCCTGGAGTTGTTAGGATACTGACTAATAGTATCCTATTAGTCAGTATCCTAGAGCCAGATCTCCAGTTTTCATGTTGCATTCTCTGTAAATTGCATCCCTCCCAGTGTCCCCAGAGGAGCTGGCAGTGTGGATGCCAGTGTGGTTCATTAGGAAATGTCATTAGTCATCCCGACTCACATTGAAGTGTCTAGTGTCCTACTGTTACTCACCCACTCTTATCTGAATGAACTTACTAAAAGAATAAGAACTGAGAGAAAAAAGGCAGATTTTATCCCCACACCCTGGCTAAATAGGGGAGCCCACTCTGGGCACATCAGCCATATGTTTGCCACCCAGAGGAAGACCCACCCTTTTAGAATCTTTTTCTAGGAAGAAGGCCAAGGAGGACTAATGGAAGGAGGTTAAAAGGAGGCTGATCTCCACTCACATTAAAAGCATCCTCGAATCCCATAATGGAAGGTGGTGCTCTCCCTGCACCTTGGGAATTAGATGGAGGTTGGGGGAGCCATGTCAGGAAGGTCATAGGGACACTTGACCCTTGCATGGGGATGCCCAGAGCCAGGGCACAGGCCTGGTGTTCAAGAGGCCCGTGCAACTCTTACAATTCCACACTGTCAAGAACTTTGTGGGTATTTGTGGGTGTATGGGGTGATATTTTGAAGAGGAGTTTGCCACCTCCACAACTGTGGGGAACCACTAGTCCAGGGCCGTGCTGTCCTGAGTTCCTGTCTCTGCTCTGCTGGTGAAGTTGGGGCTTCAGATGACGTACTATAACCACAGTGCCTCCCACAAGTCCCAAAATGTGCACAATTCACTCTCAGATTACACGAGAGCACTCCAGGGACAGCTCGAAATGCCAAGAGAAGTCACAGGTTACAACTGCTCTTGTGACTATGGACAAGTTACTTAACCTCTCTGAGCAGGAGGCAGGCAGAGGGCTTATGTCTTTAAGGGAGAGAGGGTGGAAGGTTCAGGAAGGGGTATGTAAAATGCCCTGCCTGCCTGGAGAGGCAAAAGGACCAACGGGCAGTGAGAAGTGGCAAGAGGGGATGTTGCCGCTTTGAAGTGGTTTCCTGCTTCATAAAAGCGAAAGGCCTCAGCTGGGTTGGGTAAATATTACGTTGACCTTTGACCTCCCACCTCCCCTGGCTGCTCCCCTGGCTTCCCATAATTTTTTCTCCTAAAGAACACAGGTACCTGAGGGAGAAGAATCTATTTTTGTGAACTTTGCAGAGAACAGCGTTCTCAGTGGAACCCAGGCCCCTTCCCCATCTATAGGCAGGAGACCCCTCCTGAGTCAGCATTGCTCCCCTTGGGCCTCTGCTCCAAGTTGGTGGGTGCTGGATCCCACAGCCTTCTGAGTAGAAGGCTGACCCCTTCCCTGCACCTCCCTAACATGTGCAAGGGTTTCTGTAAGGCAGACTCCCCCTGAGGTTTATCTGGATGGAGGTGAACACAGTTCTTGTCTACCACACCACTTGGCCTGACCCCAGGGTGTCAAGTCCTTCAGGTATCTAGGCCTAAGGACTTAGACTGATCTGAATAAGCAGGGGGTCGGAGCCCTCCTAAGAGGGTCAGACAGATGGTCAGGAAGAGCCTGGTGTCAAACAGGCTCCTGCCTCACAGGAACAAAGAGCTTCCCTTCACACTTACACTCTCTCCTCTTCCTGAGAGATTTCTCACCTGGTGATCAGTGCTACCCTCCATTTGCTTCCTGATCACAGGAGGGAGCCATGAACACTGGCAGAACTGGCTCCTACCTCTGACCCAGGGTCTCAGTTTCTCCATCTGTACAATGGGAAGGAATGGTTTTCCTGACTGTTCAAGCACCTCCATTTGCCTTTGTTTCTAGAGCCAGGCAGAGGAAGATGTTAAGGGTTAAGGGAGTTACAAAAACACTAATAGCTACAAAACGTGGAAAACTATTCTAAAATCTAGAGCAGAGTAGGTTAAGCTAGGGGTTTATTTCAATTCTCTTCTCTCTCTCTCTCTCTCTCTCTCTCTCTCTCTCTCTCAATTTATTTAGAATTTTTCTTTTTTTCTAAAAAAAAAGAAATGTGTGGGCTGGAGACTCAGTGGAGACTAGAAAGCCCATGGTAGCCTTGGCAATGAGGCCTCAGGCAAGGACAGGTCAGTGTTTAAACATAGGAGTTGGAATTTGAATTCTGAATTTGCTATGCCTGGCTTCTGGTGCCCTCAGCTCTGAGAGCAAAGATGAGTAACATCATCCCAGAGCTGCTAAGTTGACAGTGCTATTTCCCATCGCCACTGGCAGAAGAAGGGGCAGATCTCATGGGTCTGGGCTGCCAGGTTGCAATAAGGCTTGCTACTCCCCTGTGGAGAGAGCACCTGGGAGCAGGGGCAGGCATGGGGCAGACACAGCCTAAGAAGCTTTAGCAGGGGCCCAGGCAGGGCCCTGGGGCTCAAAGGCTGGATCCCTGGCCAGTGCTGATTATTGGTCAAGCCACAGCAAGATGTCTGGGGAGAAGCATCACTCATCTGTTACTTAACCAATAAGCTCTCTCATGGCCCTCACAGCTGGAGAAGAAAGGGTCTTGTCCCACATTTCAAGTACAGAGCTTGGGAAGCTGGCCATGAGAAGAGAGAGCCTTTTGCATTTGACAGCACTATCTCAGAACCTGCTGCAGAAATAGAGGAGAGAGGAGTGACAAGATGCTTTAATTTTCTTCTCTACATATTTAAAAAAAAACAGTTTGAATTACAAAAGAAACAGGTATTCTATGTAGTACTTGCTAAATGTTTCTGAGTATTTGATAGCAGCTCTTACCCATAGCCCAAATAATAGCCATGAAACCCAAATCCAAACTGGGTAAGTGGATTGGCCCTGCGTCACACAGCAAGTCATCTTTCACTGCTCTCCAATTGCTAGGAGGTTTGTTTGCCACAGTCTTATCCAGCACATTCTCTTGATCTGCCCACTTAGCCACTTTCCCTTTCCAGTTGCTTGCTCCCTCACCCTGTGCCCCGTGCCCATCTCTCTGTTCCTTGGGTTTTGGCAAACACACACTGCAGCTCATGGTGTGAAGGCGTATCCTCAGGAGAACTCACCTCGCCCCTTCTCTGCCCATCTGCTGGCCTTTAGCACACACCCTCTGCCCGTCCTGGCGCTGGGCAGTGTGGTGGAGAAAGGCCCCCCTCTATTCAATAGCTCCAACCAGCTTTCCTACATCCATCTCCAGCGAGCCTTGCTATTTGCACAGTCAATGGCCCTGGCAAGGCCAAGCTGCCCCTCCCTCCCCAAGAGGCACTGTGGGCACTGTTTGTGTTTCAGTCTCTATAGACTCAGCATTCACAACTTGAAGAGGCTGAGACAATGACCCAAGCAGCTGCCTGCAGACTGTGCTGGCTGGGAGGCGCAGGCCAAGAACTCCCGACTCTCACAAAGCTGTGGGAAGCCAGAGGCAGGGGGTGTCAGGCCACCAGGGTTTATGCACCATGCACCTGTGAGCTTTCCCAGGCAGCCACACCCGTCCCAGAGGGCAAGAGAGGGGAACTGGGATCCAGGGGCCTTGTCCAGGCCTCTTGACTGGCTTCTGCTGCATATCTCCAGCCTTGTTGTCAAAACTTTCCATCAGCTGTGAAGTCCTTGGGCGCCTCAAGGAAAAAGGGGGACCCTTACTCCTGAGGATGCAACCATCTCTGACTTGTGGGTAAGAAGGGGCAAAACATTTATTCAAATAGAGAAAAAATGGAAAGCTTCACTAGAAGCCAGTCCAGGTAGAAGAAAGTATATTATTTGCGAGGGCTTTGAATTTGCTGCCATATATGTTAATATGATTGAACAAATGCTTATGACCCAAGTATGATGGGTGGAAGTAAAGTCACTGTCCTGCTTCTTGAGGAGTTGACAAGGTAGCAAGAAAAAAAGGCTGTGTACACAAATCCAGGTCATACAAGTTCTATGTAAGTATTGTAGGAGGGCAGAAAAGAGAGATGGACTAGAGCTGTCCTTCCCTGGAAGGGACTGAGCTCTACATCACTTGGAGAATTCAAATAGAGGTTGGAAGATGACCAGGTCTCAAGTAAGGATTTTTAATGGGGAGCAGAAATAGATGATTGCTGGCAGCCCCACCCACTTCAAGCCCTCCAAGCCAGAGCCTCTGTCTTTGCTGCTCAGTAAATTCACTGGAAGAAAAGGTTGTTGAGAAGTGAAGTAGAGTCTGGGCACAGTGGCTCATATCTGTAATCCCAGCTACACAGGAGATAGAGATCCAGAGGATCAAGGTTTAAGGCCAGCTTGGCAAAAAGTTGGGACATACCCATTTCAACAACAACAACAACAAAGCCAGGCATGGTGGCACTCACCTGTTGTCCCAGCTATATGGGAGCCCATAAGTAAGACGATCTCAGTCTGAAGCAAAAAATGAAGTCCCTACCTGAGAAATAACTAGGGCAAAAAAGGGCTGGGGCATGACTCAAGTGAAAGAGTGCCTCCCTAGCAAGTGGGAAGCCCTGAGTTCAATCCCCAGCACCCTGCTGCTCCCCCCCCACCCCCATCCCATCAAAGTAAAATGAAGTGGAGTGTCAGGTAACATTAAGATCTGTGGCTACTGATCTTAATTTCCAAGTGAGCAGAGTTGGTTCTCACACTTTGGCCCCCATGGCTGGCCTGAGAGCAGGGTGCCAGGAAGACTGGGACAGGATTAGCCCTGGTCTCCCCTGGAGCCAGAGTTCTCCTAATCATGTTAAAATTAGCACTGACTCTCCAAGCAGGGGCAGACCCGGTGAACTGAAATCTGGTCAATTCTTTGCTTGCACAGTTCTAACTTCTAATCATTGTCATAAACAGGACCGAAGCAGCTGCTCACTCCAGTCTATTATCAGCTTGGTTGGAGACAGAGAAATTTAAATGACAGTAAGATGCTTAGCAAAGAAACGAAAGTCAGTGTTAAAAATAAAGAAAACAAGACAGCTTGTTTCATCGAAATAGAAGGGTTATTAAACAGCCTTGAATTAATCAGTGATATGCCACGGTTGGGATTGAAGAGCAGCAAGCTGACAGCTGAGAGAAGGTGGTGTGGGGACAAAAGCCCCATGGAGGCAGGTAGGAGCCACTTGCATCTCAGCCTGGCTGCAGAGACTGTGGCAATGGAGTGGTCTTCAGAAGGGAGATGGCAGTGAGCTTTCTGGCCACAGATAAGGACAGATCGAGGAGGGGAACTTTGGCACACTAGTCCCGCTCTTTATAAATTCAAGCTTCTGGATTCTTTCCACCTGCCACCACCTGTGCAAGCCCATGGGGCTGTCTCCAGGCCTCAGCCTTCCCCTACCGTCCCTCCCACCAGCCAGAGCTGGGCAAGAGCCAGCCATTCCATGGCTGGTCAGCAGCTTTCAGCCCCAGGCCTTTCTCTGTTAACTTTCACAGGGGTCCACAAGAGCTCAACTCTGAGTAGCAGCTTTTTATACCCCACCTCCATTCCCAAAGATGGGTAACAGGCTATCCCCAACTCTAAACACACCATTGCCTACCTGGAAATATAGGATGACTTCTGCAAAAGGTGTGATGCCAATTGGTAGCACCTGAAACTCCAGGCAGCAGAGAAGCAAGTATTGTGTTTAACTCCTGGAGCCCTGAGTCCAAGGTCTACTTCCTCATCCCGTAACTTAATCAGAGAATATATCCAAGTCCTCACCTTAAAGTGGTGATGCTGAGGTCACGTGGCCTCATAAGCTTTCAGGAGGGGCACATTCTTAGGACAATGTAGAAAACTCTACCAGCTCTGCACAAAGTGGAGTCACTTGAAGATGCAGAACGAAACATCAGAAGAAAGATCTTCCAGAAGGGATGGAATGTGTCTGGGAGGTGGCAGCTTTGCTTCCCCTGTTGCGGGGTGTGGAGGGGAGAATGTGCAGCCCGCACATCTGTGAGCACATGTGCATCCACCCAAGTGTGTGACATGCTGGATCTTGAGCAAATCACTGAAGACACATTTTCTTTGCTCTTTGACCCCAACATTCTTTCTCCTTACCCCTCCCTCCCTCATTCCTCCTGGCTGTTTACCCTTTTCCAGCCTTCTCTCTCACACCCCATTCATCATGCTGTACCTGATTCTCACCCAGGGAGTTCTTTTCATCTCCAGCCCCAGGTCCTCCCACCGGGCCTGCCTGCCATGGCCCCTGCTTCTCCGCAGCACATTCTTTGACCTGTCTTAGCCTCTCTGATAATTGTGCCCTTCACTTTCCCTCACAGGAGAGGGTTGGGGATTCTAGATGTCTATAAGTCTGTCTGGGGCTGATAGTCCTTGAGAGCCTCCAAAGTCTGGTTCTCCTGCTCTCTCATCAAAGGCTGATGGCACTGCAGGTGTTTAGGGGTCCTATGGATCTTGGCACAGATAAGGCCCTAAAGCAGACAGACCTCTGTCCAGAATTCCACCCACCCCTTAATTTCCATGCATTCTAGCTCCATAGCACTTCCTCTGCTGTGTGTGCAAATGTGAACACTCCTCCTACCTAACAGAGACAGCTCAGCAGCTCAGGATCTTTTCTGCAAGAGCTGGAGTCTCAGACAAAGAGACAGAATAGGAACTGAAGGCAGGAAGGAACAGGGTGGGACACAGGTTGCTTAAGATGCTTCCTCATGAAAGGGAATTACAGTCATGTATTCCATGGCTGGCTGTTCATTCAGAAAGTCACTGAAGGGAAGGAGAGGCAGGGGACACAGGAAGAGAAGCTTCATTTTCCCCTGTGTGGGAAAAGCCCAGAGAATGTGGGCTGTAACCCACCAGATCATTATCTCAGCATGTCCTTCTCCTCCTCCTTGGGGCTGGCTTCTTTCCTTCTTTCTTCCTTCTTTGCTCCCCCCATTCCTTCTATGGGTACCTGGTCAATCAGCAAGAGTAGCACTCATAGTCCTTTAATCACTAAAAAGATGTGAGGAAGTGGGAGGGTGACCCAGACATGTCATGACATCTGTAATACCAGGTCCATTCAAGAGAGTTGGGTCTTGGGGGCTGGGTGTTGAGTCACCACTTCCCTCTACCAGTTGATTGCCCTTCCCCTGAGCTGGCACACAGCCCTTGATATTTGAGCAGCCACAATTGCCAAGGAGATGGTGCCCTTGAATGGTGTTTCTCCAAAAACAGAAACGAGAATAACTTGTGTTTACCCAGACCCACAGAGTTTACAAAACAATTTCACATTTGTTATCTCATTGATTCTCACCACAGCTCTGTGAAGTGTTGCTTAGAGAGGAAAGTGAGGCTCTCTCCAAAAGGTCAAATAATATGTACAAGGTCACCCAACTAGCAGGTGGTACAGCAAGACTTGGGAGCAGGTGTGTCTCCAAAGGCTGTATCTCTTCTCTGCACCACCTGCTTGGCAGCCTGCACCACAGGGGTTCAACTTCCTTATTCTGAAACCTTCCTAGGGGCAACTCCCCCATCCTATTGTGCTCTTGATCATTGTGTGAGGCCACTTTTTAAATTTTTATTATTATATGCTTTTTACATTATTATATGGCTTGTGGCTCCAGAGCTCTCTTGCAGAGACTTTAACTGCTCATCCTGATTGTGCCTTCAAAGACAGAGCTGGTGTCTTCCCATTCTTCTCCGTCTTTCTCCCTACCTCATCCACTTAGTCAAAGATTTTCTTTTCACCCAGTGAGTTCAAGGTGAACAACAGATAGGATCCTTCCCAAATAGTTCACCCCCTCTCCACTAGCTCCACGAGATCAGTTATGACAAATCTCTGAGCCACACATGATGATTCAAAGCATTTGTTAGAGCAGACTAGCAGGGACTGAGTCAGCTGAGAAAAAGCAAGTGAGTACCCTTATCTCCTCTTTCTACAGATCCCCACCATTTAGACCGAGCACATTTCTGGGTGAAAGTCATCATGCTAGCCTTGCTACAATGGTAGGCCAAGGACCACAAGGTATTATTATTCCTGCCCTCAAAGAGCTTCTGTCTCAGTGGGGAGGCCGGCCATAGTCACATAAAAAAAAAGATAGAGCCAATACTGTAGTGTGAAGTGTGCTAAAAACAGCAAGTGCCCAAACCAGCAGTTTTTAACTTTATTTATTTATTTTGTTTTTTTTGGTGGCGCTGGGGTTTGAACTCAGGGCCCGACACTTGCTAGACAGGCACCCTTACTGCTTTAGCGACTTCACCAGCCCTTCTTTTGTGATGTGAACTATTTTGTGAACTATTTGCCTGGGGCTGGCTTCAAAAGATCCTCCTGATATCTGCCTCCTGAGTAGCTAGGATTACAGGCATGAGCCCCTGGTGCCCAGCTTTAACTAAATTTAGAAGAGAGAAGAGTCTTTGAAGGATGGGAGGGTTTGAATAGGCAAAGAAAGTGGAGATGGGCACTCCAGAGAGAGGGCACCACAGAGGGGAAACCAAGCAAGGTGTTTTGGAGATTCAGCAAATAAACTGGTTTATTGGGAGTAGAATTACTCTGGAAGAGGTGGATAGTGAGGATGGAGAAAGACTGAAGAGCCAACTCAGTGGGACTTGAACTTGGGCACTTAGGAGTTCTGAGCCTGTCTGGGCAAAACAGGGAGCCATGGAAGGTGTTTCCATAGATGAATCTCTCACTTTGGCCATGTTCCTGGGCAAAGATAGTCAAGGGGGACAGATTTCTTGTCTGGGGGACAAGAAATGAAGCAGTAGGAGATACACCTTGCAGAATGTCTGCACCTGGATCTTAGCTACCTAAGATCCACTAGCTTCCCTAGCTTTCACGAGGGTCTGTCTAGAGGAAGACCTGGATAATAATGTGACTATCTTACATGTGCCATTTTGCGGGGGACATTACTGGAATTCTGAGGGAAGTGGTCACCCTTTTGAATTTTGTGGAACCCTAGCTTCTGGAAATGGGGCAGCACTATAAAATGTACCTTGATCTGGCACTAAGGTCCTCTTTCCTGACAGGAAGCTAAAGCATGAGGGATGGAGAGAGCTTCTGCCCCTGGAACTCATCAGGAGCAGGGCACATAACTCCTGAGGGCAGAAAGGAGGAAGGGTCTGAGAGAGAAAGCAGGCAGTGCCTCACCTGGGGTCTCCCGGGGGCCATTAACGTTTTCCTTCTAGAGGAAAAGGACATGGACAGCTTCAGGGGAAAGTAAGTGGAGTTTTTTGGGTCAGCCTGTGGACTGAGAGTTGAGATGAATGCCTAGTGCCTTGTTTGGCCTTTTCTTCCCCAATCTTTTGTTTGTCTTTCTCCCTCCCACTAGTGTGGATTGGCACTGTGTCATTATTCTTTGAAAACATGGTTTAATGGCAGCATAATATGCCATTATGTGGATTAACTGTAATTTATTTAATCATTCATTCAGTCGGGCACTTTTTAACCCTGTTCTCCTACTGCATTTCAGTCATCAAGAGGCCATGGTTGTCCCTTGTACACAGTAAGAGTGGGATGAGAAGAAAAAGTCCTTGTCCACCTCATAACTGATAACTACAACTCTTGCTGACCCCAACCCCAGCCTTGCTACCTTACTAAAATAAAAGATCAGCTCAGGATAGATGTAAAAGGAACTATGGGACCTCAAAACTTGACCTTTTAAAATCCTCACAAAGTCTCACTTAACATTCTGGTGAGTTTTCCCAGACTGGTGATAAGAGGGTTTGTCTGAAAAATAAATTAGAAAGATCTAGATAAAGTGGAATAGCGGGGAAAGCATTGGCCTCAGCAAGCTCTACTTCCTAGCTGAAGGAGAGCAGTCAAGGTATTCGAACCTACTAAGGAAGACTTAGTTTCTTCACCTGAGAAAGGGAGACACTCATTCCTATTTTGCAAGGTAATCACAACATTTTCAATAGTACATTCAGAGCCTCTGACATAGCATCTCACATAGCAGATAATAAATAAGAGTAATAGAAGCTAGTCATGATTGCTTTTGTTATAGAAAACAAAGGCAAATTACTATTTCTATGCTTCTCGCAGCCCTTACAGTATGAGGTCTCCTCACATGAATTTTGACTTGACTGAGCAAAGCCATATTCCCACCTTTATCCTTTTTCTGACTTTTGAAAGGATCCTGGGAGTTCCTTTTCCTAACCTTTAATCCAGTAATGCCTACCAGAACAGCAAGTCCATTCTAACGTGGTTTAAACAGGGTCCTGCTTAGAGTCAGGGGAGAGGAGGCATGACTTTTCCCAAACCCACTGAGTGCAGAGGGCAGGAACAATCCCAAGACTCACTTAGTATAGCACCAGAGCCCTACAAATTCTCTCAACTCTTTCTAGCCTGGGAGGGAAGTGGCCTTAGCAAAGCAGCACTTCTCCCTGGCCCTCGCCCAAAGGGGGCTGAAGAAGGCAGAGCCTCAGGAGGGGGGAGCAGGATAGGGGTGGCAGGGAGGCAGCTGCTTGAAATTGATTGCTCTTGTAGTTTAGTTTATACCATGCGGCGCTCTCAGCTCTGCCCGGGTGGCGACCTTTAGATAATAAAGGGAATTCTGGGAGATTTCTGACAGTTCCATGACATATGGGGCGGGTCTGCAGGGTCAGGCAGTGTATCTCCTTGCTCCTGGCCCCAGAGTAATGAATCTTGTTTTGACTTTGCAAAGCCAGCCCAGCCAGTGCCCCAGAAAGGAACAAACCCCCTCCCCCCCAGTCCCTCAAATGAGAGCACATCTTGGAAGCCTTCATAATTCAGGGAGACAACTCCAAACTTTTACAACATGTGCAAGCAGAGGACAAAACACTGGATGTTTTGCTAAGGCCCTGGGAGAATTGGTGTAGTTTCCAAGTCTCAGTCAGTGCCCACTGAGAGACCTGGGGAAAAAACACCAGGAAACACTCCCTGGTGTGAAAAGCAATGGTCTCAGAACAGGGCCCACAGTGGAGGAGAGCCGGGGTGGAAGAGGAGAGAGCCCTGGGAGTCACAAAATATCCTATTGTGTTCTTAGGGTCTTGACAGTCACTCACCAGGCAGGAGCAGGGGATGGGCAAGAGGCAAAAAAAGGGTAAGACCCACTCTGCAGGAATTGCTGAAATCAGCAACTCTTAATTCTCATCCAAAGCCTCATGGGGCAGAGCAAGTGGCGTCTTTGGGCCTCTGTTTCCCATGGGCGGGCAAAGGGAGGGAAGCATGTTTTGCTGCCCTCAGTTCTCCAGAAGTGCTGCACATTTCCTGCCTGGTGACCGTTGTGCCCACCTGCTCCCCGCAAATGTGTGTGCAGCACACTCATACACTCCTTTTATTTACTAGAACAATTCCTGAGCCAACATGTTAGGGTCCACAACTGCCCTCTGTTCTATTAGCTTGCTTGTTTCACAGACTGGATGGCTTCAACAATAAGTATCCTCTAGATAGACAGGATGTTCTGAAGGCTGGGAAGTCCAAAATCAAGGTGTAGGAGGGGCTGAATCCTTCTAAGAGCTGTGAAGGAAGGAGCTGTTCAGGCCTCTCCTTGAGGTGTAGGTGCCATCTTTGCCTGTGTTTCTTCACATGGTCCTCCCTTTGTGGGTGTTTATGTGTCCATAGTTACCCATTTCATGGGGACACTAGTCATGCTGGATTCGAGCCCACCCTCATGGCATTTGATTAGCTCTGTAGAGACCCTTTATCCAAATATGGTTACATTCTGGGATCCTGGGAGGTAGGACTTCAACACAGGAATTTTGAGAGAACACCATTTCATCCATAACACCCCTTTTCCCTGAATTGAGGCTCTGCATTCATGCTTTGTCACTCTGCCCACTGTTAGGGAGGCACAGGGTCACTGTCAGGCAGTTTTGTGGAGTCCAGGGAACTTTGCTGGTCAGATAGCTCCTCACTGTTCCCCATCTGGCATGAGGAGTCTTCCTTCCTACTGAGAGGGTCTGTTAACACTCCCCAGTTCTCTTCTCTGGCTCCTTGGTTATTGAAGATTCCTTCTAGCTTATCCCCCTTTAAAAGGAAGACACGTCAGGGATATGTCTTCTCACAGTGAGAGGGGGTGGCTAGGTAGACATTGTCACCCCGGGTTGTCTTGACACACCTTGGAGGGGCCACAGTATCGTCCATGTCACCTTCTCAGGGAAGGATGCATGTGGACCCAGCCCCTTACCTCCCTTCTTCCCTGCTCTGGGACTAGGACTAGCCACTTTGCTTCACGTAACAGCCCAGAGTCTAGGAGGAAAATGACATTCGATTAATGAAGCAAACGCAGCTGGTATAGCAGTGACATCTAAATTGTTCCTTTGGTCCTGTTATTTTCCTTAGGAAATTCTTCCTCTCCCCACACCCCTCCCCCCTCTTGCTTTAAATCCTGTGCATAAAATACGCTAATAACAATCTTGGTGTCTGTGCATGAGTGACAGCTGAAATAAGAAAAAGACTAATCGTACCTCCTGCAGCCCTGTCATATGGAGATTAAACGAGCCCCTTTCCCCACCCCCTTTCAGTCTCCCTCCCCTCCCCTCTCCCTTCCCTGTCCCCTCTCCCTCCCTTGGTCTTTCTCAATGAGAATCATGGCCATTTGAATAATAACATTATAGAAGCCATGAGGGTGACAGTGGGGAAAAATCAGCTCAAACCCATGATTATTCCTTCAATCTAATAATTATTTAAATACCAGATAACTCCTTTCACTCTAATTGAGGCCTTTCAGCTGTCAGCATTCCTGGGGCCTCTGCATTCACCCTCTCACTCACCTTGTGCAGCCAGCGTGCCTGGACTACCGCTGAGGTCGACGTTAGAATGATGCTGGAATATGTGCACATTCAGTGGTGCAAGGGACTTTGAGATGGGTCTTTCTGTGTGTGGTGGGGTGCAACCTGGGACCTCAGAGTCTCACATTAAAATGTTTTATCCTGCGTGGATTTTCATTCATAAAAATATGGAACCAAAACAAGCCTTCTGACATCATCAGGACCATTCTTCTGACTCTGGATGAACTTGTTCCTAGATCAGGAGTGGTCAATGTCAGAAAGTTCCATAAGCTCCTTGGCACTCTGCTCCAGGAATCCTCTCTGGATTCCTGAGATAAACTTAGGTCCCTTCTATTGCATGCAGTTCTAATTCTTGTCAGAAGGAGCTTTTGGTGCTGAGATTAAATCTGACCTGTCTCGGGTTATCTACAACCCAGAGAGAAGAACAGGACACTATAGCTCCTAAGACACAATGCAGATGACATTCCTGAGCATGACATTTGCCTGGATCTGCTTGCACTAGAGGAGGTCCTAAGAGGCCACTCTCCTTGATATGGATGGTACATTCTGACTGTATCTCTTTCACACCTCTGCTTCTTCATCCTGGGCCTCTTTGAATCTGCTCTGAATACCACTTCTCTATCCAAGCGCAAGGGCTGGGGATATAGCTCAGTGGTTTAGTGTTTGCCTTGCATGCATGAGGCCCTGAGTTCAATCCCCAGTACCACCAAAAAAAAAAAAAAAAAAAAAATTCCTGATATCCAAGCGCAATGCCACACTCACTTCTGCCCGTCATGGTGCAGCCATTGTGATTCCAGACAGAAGAGCCTCCATGCAGAGTGCACTCAACCCCCAGGATCCTCTACCTAGGATGGAGGAGATGCCAGACTTTTGATCACAAGGTCTGGGTTCTGGTTTCAGCCTGTCCCTGACACATTTTGAGTCACCTTGGACAATTTGTTTCCTTTCTTTGGGCTTTGGTTTCTTCTGAAAAAAAAAAAAAGTGGTGGAGTGGAGTGCTTTTATAATCTCTTTCAGCACTAACTCGGAAGTCCTGCTCTCAAGGTCCAACAATGGGAAAGGAGAGCTAGGTAAATGAACTTCCCTCGCCATAGGAGAGGAAGGAGGTGAGCAAATGTCAGGAGCAGCTGCAACTGCTCAGCTGTCCCTCCCCCCGCCAAGCCTATACTGTCATGCTTGCCTTCATCCCTCACCTTCAGGCTTCTTGGGGACCTGACTGTGCTGCAGTCACCTTGCAGGAGCAGCAGTAATAATAGGCACCTCTCTGCTATGTTTTTGAATGCTATCAGTACCCATGATGGTGCTAGAGGTGACAATGACAATAGCAGTGGAGAGGGTAGTGATGCTGGAGCTACAGGGAAGTCCAAGGATGTGAGATCTACTAGCATGAACTTTGAGCCAATTTGGCAAAGTTATATTTAACTCTAACTCCTCCTCCTGCCAGCTCCTTTTGCAGTAAGGAAGGCCAAGTGCCAGCATAGAAACATGTGTACCCAGACCTAAAAAGAGAAGCAGAACGAGACAGTGAGGAGGAGAGAATCCTGCATTAAGCTGAACTGGAAATGCCTGGTTGTCATTTCCTCCTTGTGTTGCCCCTGATGCCTGCAACAGCTGATTAGGAAGGTATCAGATGCCTTTACTGGCTGTCACCAACACTTGCCTCCTGGATCTTAATCAGAGAGATGGTGTCATCAGGCCCCTAAATAAAATATTTAGTGGCAAGGAGACAAATGTGGCCTCTCCTTGGCACCAGGAGTACTCCAAGGAAGATGTCCAGGGAGGCTGTACAGATAGGCAGAGCAACCTGCCCTGGCTGGAGAACTGGGGAAGGGGAGAGGGAAACTGGTAGGGGAAAGACACAGCCAGTGTCAGCTCTTGAGAATGCATATGACAAGTGACCTCACAAACTAGACAGAGAGAGAAAAGGGCATTATTATTAAAAGAAAATTCCCTCATTTGATGCTGACAAAAAATTGGGGCTAAGAGGAAGCTGTAGATATGCAACATCACAGACATATGCTGACTGACTTCCACCAAACTGTGGATGGGAGATTCATTCTAAGATAGATCATGGGATGGAAGGAGGTGAGGAACTGGAAATATTGACAAACAAATTGCTCCAAATAAAGGCTAATGTATCCTGAATACTTAAATGGGCCAGACACTGTTCTAAGTGCTTCACAGCACTGTGTCATCATGGTTATTTTATGAACTACATACCAGTACTAAGCCCATTTGAGGTAGGTACAGACACGGCATTCCAGAGTGCCTAACTACCTTGACCAGGTGCACATAGCTATAGCTCTGTGTAAAGCCAAATGTCCTAAGTCTAGCACTTGTGCATTTAACCATGACACCACGCTACCATTTGCCAGAGGCACTAAGGTGTATCCTTTCCTTCATTCCCTGCCCTCCAGTCCCTGCTTTGAACAGCTACTTGGTTCCATCCACCTTGGCATGGAAAGATAGAGGCCCTCAACTTGCCCTTGCCATCACTGTCCTTGTAAAGGCCACACTCCAAAGGTACGATACAGCTTTCCCATCCACCCCTCACTGAAGGAGACTGCCTCCCCTTGACTCTGAGTTCAGTGTCAGCTGCTGTAAGGTGGGTGGTCTCTGGGTCTGGTGGGATGAATTCCCTGGCTGGTCACCAGGAGCAGCCTGTCCCAGAATAATGCTACCAGAGGAGTGAGAGGTAAAGAGGTAAAGAGTTCAACTCTAGCCAGAACACCTGGCCTCAGCTGCTATTGGATCCAGACTCTAGGAACTGAAGGAGCCAGGCCTTAAGGCATCATTTCAGCTAAAAGAGAAATCTTACAGATTGGGCAATTCAGACACCCTTATTTTAAAATCAAGAACTAGACTCAGAGAGATACAAGACCAGTCTAAAGCCACAGCACAATTCACTAGTGATCAAGAACAAATTGAACCTGGAGCTCCTGAGTCTTCTACCCTTCTTCCTGCTCTGTGACCCCAAGCTTCTGGACATTAGTCCAGTTCCCATGATCCTGCACTTCCACTGGCCTCCCTTCAGTCTGTGCAGAGGCTGTGTTGGGACTTACCCAATAGTATAAGAGGACGATCACTTTGATCTATACCCTTTCCCCTGCCACCTGCTTCCAGACTCTTCACCACCACTGGGTCAAGGAGGGCTGAGATCAAAGATCTGCTTGTAATTTTCAGCACATGGAAAGGAAGAATATAAGCAAAAGAAGTCAGGAAATCTAGCACAATTTCTGAAGTGCTGTCTCCTGGGCTAGCTTCATTGATAATGTAACAACTAACATAAGTGGAATGCTCACTGTGTGCCAGTGGCCAGGCTAAGAAGTCTCCCAATATTATCACATCTATTTTCATGACAACCAAAGAGCTAGGGAGTGTAATTTCCCCCCATTCTACCAGAAAGGGAGATAAGACTTGACTTGCCCAAGATTTGTTCCCAAATTCCACCTAATAAAAAAAGTTACTCTCTATTCAAACTGTGTCTTGGAGGGATACTGGGCCAGGAGGTGAGATGGTTGATCTTAACCTTACACTTTTGATGTCAATCACTGCTACCAGGACCCCTTCCTCTATCCATGAGCTGAATATACTTGTGTACGTACTTTGCAAATGAGGCAGGCATTACACTGTCCACAAATTCAGTACAACTGTGTTTCAGAGCATACTTTCTATAATACAAAACCCAAGCACAATGTGGTGACAATTAGCCTCCTCCTCACTTCTCCTTGTGGGACACACTGCTTTCCACCTGTAGCAAAAGGAACTACCCTACCCAGAGAGGGGGCTTGCAAAGTATGGCCTCTTGTAATTCGCTGTACAGCTGGAGAATTTGAGGTTCTGTTATTTCCTTTCCGCAGCTCCTCTTGAGGAATTCATGTCCTGCTACCGGCCTCAGGACATGGCTAAAAATAACCTCTGGTTTTCAAACTGAAAGCTCAGTCTATTGGGAGCCTTTGCCGGTGTGCGCTTGGGGCCGGAAGGGCTGTGTCGGAGTAGCGGAGTTCAGCCTGAGCCTCATGCTTGCTGCCTTCCTCTTTCCAAGGAAGCCCAGGCCCCATGAGTCACCCCACAACACCCCAGTGGAGGGTGGCTGCCAGGCCTAGGATACAAAGTTGAAGAGCAGGAAGGAGAATTTCAGAAAGTATGAAGCAAAAACTGGGGAATCTCAAAGTAGTGTCTGTTCTAATTATAACCCAGTCCAGCCAGATTGGGGAAGAGAGGGGATAGGCAGGCCTCTCCTAAACTGCCTGGGAGCAAATTCTGCATCTCTTGTTTGAGTGTTTCCATTCCTGCCACCTCATGTGCCCAGAGTTCTGTCTGGACTTGTCTGAGAAGGTTGCCTGGCAATTTGTCCAGCTGGAGAAAAGATCTGTCTGCTAGATGGCTTGCTACCTCCTCCTGGTGCCACTCCATGCTAGAGGTCAGGGGGCAGTGTGACTGCATTCTCTGTCCTCTTGTCTTCTTGCCTCAGGAGCCCAGCTCTGTTCTCCAGGCAGTTTCCTTGGAATGCAGACAGGAGTAGAGGGCTTAAGGCAGAAGACAGGTTTGAGGCATGGTCACTGAGGCCTGGGCTGACGGATGCTTGACCAGTCAGGAGGCCCCACCATTAGTTGGATGTGACTGACCCTCACTGCGCCCCCTGCCCCCCGCCCTGCCCCACTCTGCTACTCTGACATGCTCCCCACCAGAACTCCTGCCTCAGGTGACTGAAGCTGGATGCAGCCAGCCAGGCCTCTAGTAGGGAAATGTTCTGCCATCTCCTGCTTCCAAATAAGCAGAAGCTGCGGCTACCCCAGGCTCCCAGAGATGGTGGCTGTGTGTCCTTCTGCTAGCAGGACAAAAGACGGCTGCCCATCTCCCATCTCTTGGGGGCTTTTCAGGCTCTCACATGGCACACATGGGAATCCCAGTCTAACTGCATACAGCACACTGCCCTTCTCTAATAAGTCTTAATGGCTAAAGGTTCTGGAGAAGAAGAGGCCAAGGAGCAGTAAGGAGCTTCATCATTTAGGGTGACCAGCTCTTCTACCAGTGATGGCAGAGTATGAGAAACGAAGAAGTGCAACAGTATGAAGCCCTAGTGGTCTGAAATGAGAAGTTTTATTTATGATATCAGATTCACACCGGGTGTGTGGAAGAGGTGTCCTAACCAGTTTTTAGAAAACTTGAGAGAGTTTCACTCACCTAGGGTAAGATAGCATGAGTGGGTGGGGAAGACAGCCTGGCATTGACTGGTTGGGTGAACTTGAACAGTCTTTTAACCTCTCTGAGAGACAAAAACCTTGTCTCAAGAGGACAGAAATAGAGATGCTTTGTACCATTAAAAAAAAAAAAAAGTATTATACAGAGTAAAGGCTGGAGGCCAAAACATATAATAGGATTCCCTGAACAAAATAAGGAGAAAGTGTGTTAAAAATAGAAAAATCCAAAAATAGAAGGAATTCACAGAGCTAGCCAGGAGAGGGCCAAGCAATACTATTCAGGCCTTGAACTTATCAGTCTGACCACTCCCGTTTTGTTTTCCAGAACCATGTGAGGGCCAGCCCAGGAAGGTGGAGTAGATCACAGAGGAGCTGTCTCCTCAGCCTCGCCCCTCTCAGGATGGAACAGAGGAGGCCCTGGCCATGGGCCTCACAGGCTGACAGCTGGTCTATGGTCCTGCTCTCTGTGATGTGGGTGCTGCTGGCTCCCACAGCATCTGGCATGCCACAATTCAGCACCTTCCACTCTGAGAACCGTGACTGGTCCTTCAACCACTTGACTGTCCACCGAGTGACGGGAGCTGTATATGTAGGGGCAATCAACCGGGTCTATAAGCTGACTGGCAACCTGACCATCCAGGTGGCTCACAAGACAGGACCAGAAGAGGACAACAAGTCCTGTTACCCACCTCTCATCGTGCAGCCCTGCAGTGAGGTGCTCACCCTCACCAACAACGTCAACAAACTCCTTATCATCGACTACTCTGAAAACCGTCTGCTGGCCTGCGGTAGCCTCTACCAGGGGGTCTGCAAGCTGCTGCGGCTGGATGACCTCTTCATCCTGGTGGAGCCGTCCCATAAGAAGGAGCACTACCTGTCCAGCGTCAACAAGACAGGTACGATGTATGGTGTGATTGTGCGCTCGGAGGGGGAGGACGGTAAGCTCTTCATCGGTACCGCAGTGGACGGCAAGCAGGATTACTTCCCCACTCTGTCCAGCCGCAAGCTGCCCCGCGACCCTGAGTCTTCCGCCATGCTTGACTATGAGCTCCACAGTGATTTTGTCTCCTCCCTCATCAAGATCCCCTCCGACACCCTAGCCCTGGTCTCCCACTTTGACATCTTCTACATCTACGGCTTCGCTAGTGGGGGCTTCGTCTACTTCCTCACTGTCCAGCCCGAGACCCCCGAGGGCGTGGCCATCAACTCCGCGGGAGATCTCTTCTACACCTCGCGCATCGTGCGTCTCTGCAAGGATGACCCCAAGTTCCACTCATACGTGTCCCTGCCCTTTGGCTGCACGCGAGCAGGGGTGGAATACCGCCTCCTGCAGGCGGCTTATCTCGCCAAGCCTGGGGCAGCACTGGCCCAGGCCTTCAATATCAGCAGCCAGGATGATGTGCTCTTCGCCATCTTCTCCAAAGGGCAGAAGCAGTACCACCATCCACCCGACGACTCGGCGCTCTGTGCCTTTCCCATCCGGGCCATCAATTTACAGATCAAGGAGCGCCTGCAGTCCTGCTACCAGGGTGAGGGCAACCTGGAGCTCAACTGGCTGCTGGGCAAGGATGTCCAGTGCACCAAGGCGGTAAGGAGGTGCTCCCCTTGCTCTGCTCCCATTCGTGATGGGCTCTTTTTTTTGTACCTATGCCCTTCCGCACACCCCAGTTCCCAGACGCCAAGGGTCTGGAATAAGAGAGGTTTTCACACTTAGGTTATCAAGTGGTAACCAACCACATAGGGTGTCACCTGCATCAGATACTTGGGACATGTTTATTGATTCATTAAACCATTCCAAATTTATGTGACGTGTTCCTACACCACACCAGGTACTGTTACAGGTGCTTGGTGAACCACATAACCAAGCTCCTTGCCCTCATAGAGCTTCCCTGCTAGTGAGGCAAAACAAATGAACACATAAAGCCTCCAGTCTGCCAAATGTGATCATTGCTATAGAGTGAAATGAAACAGGGAAGGGTAAGAGGCAAAGCCTGAGAAAATTGGCTAACCCAAAGAGTGATATTAGAGAAAAGACTGAGCAAGGAATGAAAAGGGGCCAGGCAGGTCTCTGGGGAGAGCATTCCAAAGAGGGAGCAGCAAGTGCAGGGAATTCAGGGCATGCCTAGAGTGTTCCAGGAACATCAAGAAGGCTTGTGCAGCCTGATCAAAGTATATAAGAGAAAGTAGTAGACGATGAGGCTGGTCAGAGACAATGGGGTCAGTTCACATACAGGCCATAGGCCACTGTGAGGCCAAGTGAGGGCATTGAATAGACATTGGATATCTGAGTCAGAGAAGAAGGAAGGCAGTCAAGCTTGACTGATAGCTTGAACACTGGAGAAGAGGAAGGATGTCTTCAGGATTTAAACCCAGGGAGAGCAGGGTTAAGAAAATCAGTGGTAACCATCTGTCAGAGGGTCAGAATGCTTCCATTAAATTGTTCACTCTCACCCACCCATCCCTCCTTTCCTCCCTCGCTCCATCCTTCCACCCACCCATTTGTCTGTCTATCCAGCCACCCCTCCATCCATCCATTTCTCCTTCCCTCCTTTCCTTCTCTCCATCCCTCCATCCCTCCATCCTCTATCTATCTTACCCATCACTCCATTTAACAGCAGGCTATTGAAGGTTGTCTGAGTGCCCAGCTCTGTGCAAGGTGCTGGGGATGCAAACATAAAGAAAACCATGATCGCTACTCTAACAGATCTTGTAGTGGAAGAGTGAGAAATACAGAGGGGAGGAGAGGGAACCGGTAACAAAATGTAATGAACAAGACCAAGGTTCAGATTTCACCTGTACTACTTCTTGCTTCAGCAGTCACTTAACATCTCTACATTCTCACCTGTGAAATGGGAATCATTGCACCCATTTCATGAGCTGATCAGATAAGGAAATATATGGTGAGATTAGCACCATGCTTGTCATGTTAGTTAACTGTGAGGGAATGTGACAAGTGCTAAAAATAAATTTCTGTACAAAGAGCTGTGGGCGCTGGAGCCTGAGGGAAAAATCTGAGGCTGAAGCTCACCTGACTGCCTTCTGAGTACTCCAAATTGAGGATACCTGCTGTTAGCACCAAACCACATTTTGAAAAAGAAGTCAATGCCTAAGCTGTGTTTCAGCTCCTGCCATCATTTGCTTCGTACTGCAGAATAGGGGTCAGGGTGATCGGCTTTGAAACCCTTTGGCTTAGATGCCTTATGCCTTCAGTGGTATTGGGCAAGTTATACACCTGGTCTGAACCATGAATTTTTCATATTTAAAATAGAAATATCATCCTTTTTTACGGTTGTTATTAGGATTGGAAAGAAAACTTACGTAAAATGATTAGCACCATACCTAGTCCATAAGGAGTATTCACTAAATGGGCAGCAAGGATTATTAATACTAATCAGAATAATAAAGAGCCAGTTATTTATAAAATGAAGGAGCTGGATTTAGATGATCTCCAAATTTCTTTTTGGCACTAAAACTTGTTTTATTTTTCTTTTTGATAGTACTGAGGTACAAACTCAGGGGCTCACACTTCTAGGTAGGTGCTCTTACTATTTAAGCCACTCTACCAGCCATTTTTTGTGATGTGTTTTTTTTCAAGATAGGATCTCATGAGCTACTTGCCCAGGGGCTGGCTTCAAACTGTCATCCTCCTGATCTCTGCGTCCTGAATAGCTAGGATTACAGGCATGAGCCACTGGCACCCAGCTCAGCACTGAAATTTTATAACCAGTGATCCTAACCAATGGAGAAAAGTAGGGAGGAAATGTAAGGGTTAACCCCTTACAGTGTCCAAACTGGCTTCCATATCCCAGAGGGGACCTTGTCAGGAGGAAACTGCTGATTCCTGCCTGCTCCTGAGCCAGAGGAAAGAGGAAGACGACACCCTGCTCTGCTCTAGTAGTGGTGCAGAGAGACAAGCCTGGGCTAGTAACCAAAGGACAACAAAGGCATGAAAGGGAGGGAACAACAGAGGGAACGGGACTTTAGAGAGAACACCCCCTACTCTCCACCCATTAGCCCCTGGGGCATACCCCCTAGTGCATCCTTGACGCCAGAGACTGCAAGAAGATGGGCTTTATCCAAAGGACCCCAGAACTGGAGACTCAGAGATATTTTAGTAGCCTTCAAGAGGGTTAAGACTCAATATGAGATGCTGTGGTCCCAGAACTTAACTCTGACACGATTACTGGACTAACATGGAAATGTCAAGTCAAGAACTTGAGGTTTGCCCCCAGGAAAGGGATAAAGAAGTGGACTGTCACTCATTGGGTAGCAGCTTTGTATTAAAGGCTGTGCTGGGCAATTTAATAATTATTTCATTTGATCCTCACAATGCTCTATAAAGCCATAATTATCACCCCCATTTTGCAGAGAGGAAAAAAAGCTTGCAAAGACTACATAAATTGCTTAAAGCCATGTAACTAGGAACAGTAATGCAGGGATCTGAATTCAATTCAGCCCATTCTGTTTAGCCACTCTGCGTCTGAGGAAAGTCATACTCCCAGCTCTCGGCACTCAGGATAAGGAAAGGGGCATGGCAATGTACTAAGAAAGAAACTGAGGAGAGAAAAATGCCAGCCAGCCCCTGGAGCTTGGACTCAGAACAAACCATCTCCTTTACAGTTCTGGAGATTCTAGAGTCAAGGAAGAATGCAGAGAAATCGACAAACACCAGCAAGTTTTTTGCTTCTGTCACCATTTCTCAAAAGCTGACTTGGGTTACAGTTGTGCCCAGACTGTGAGTTTTTGTCGACTCCTGGAGAAAGCAGGGAAAAAACTGAAGCTGTGAAATCAAGGACTTAGAGCTGAAAGGAAGTTTGACAATAACTGGCCCAACCCTTTACGGATGCCCAGAGAGGGTACATGACATGTCAAGGTCATGTGGCTGGATCATGGTATAGATAAGACTAAAATCCAGATCACCTAATTCTTGTGAGGACAGCTAATGCCTACAGTGCAGGGATGAGGAAAAGAGGTAGAAAGTGTAAAAAGTAGTACTTGGTTACTATGACATGCCTGTCTAGAAAGCCAGAAATTTCCATCACTGGCCCAGTGGTAAATAGTAAAAAACCGACTCTGCAGCTAGAGGTGGTAGGGACGATCTAGTTTTGTAGTATTTGTCAGTTCCCGGGGTGTAAATACTCTCACCATAGCTGATTTCAAGCACAATACAATGTCACTAATTGCAGAGGTGTGCACAGACATCTCTCGTGAACTGGCACCAGCATACTGTGGTTTCTTTCCTTCTCTTCAGTTGTGTGGTGTCCATACGACCCATAGTTCAAGGTTAATCCTTAACCTAAAACTTGGTTTCCTTTCTAAGGAATCTGAATGCATCACTGTGGCACCATCATTCCTACCAGTAGCAGGAGCAACAACTCTACAAAACACCAAGGAACCTCAAGAAAAAAAGTCTGTATTCCCTTTGAAACTGAGAAGGGAATGGAAGAGAAGTCTCTGTCTTGAAAAAAAAATCACATGCCATAGCTTATAAAGCAATTATTCCAAGGAAATGAGGCTATGAGTAATATGTCAACCTGTTCTTCCCTGGTGAGGGTGAGAAAAGGAGGTTGAGGGAGCAAGGGGCAGGTATCCCTTCTTGCAAGAGGCATTTCCTTCCTCCTGTGGGATACCTTTCCAGACCCAGAGGGAATAGCTGCCCCAGGATCAGGGATCTTTCTGACCCAGAGTGTGCAGACTTTGCCACAAGATTCCATGTTGTACAGTAATCTAGGGTGTCTCAGAGCACCCATGAGGGCCCAGCTCACGACAGGCACTGTGCAGACAACATAAACTCTTCCGCAGCCTCTGTTCTCAGGAAACATGCTGTATCCTTCCTTCTTTTCTTCCTTCCCTCACTCCCTCACTCCCTTCCCTCCCTCCTTCCTCCCTCCCTCCACCCCCCTTCCTTCCTCCTTCCCTCCTCCTTCCCTCCCTTCCTTCCTCCTTCGTAGAATATGAGCTTAGAAATCATCCATTTAATTCTCCCTTTAACAGCTCTGAAAGAGAATTACTGCTGATCCAAGTGGACATAGCCAGTTAGCAACAGAACAACAAGTAGGATGCAGGTCTTCCTGTCTTCTGTTCAGCAATTTTTTTCACTTGCTCAGTTGATCTCCACTGAAAGGTGACCAAGTTCTTCCTGACATATACTCTTTATGTGCTCTTCAAAAGGCTGGGAATAGGAAGAATTCTCTTTTAATTATATTTGCCCAAACCTTATTGAAGACTTACAATGTGCAAGAGTAGAAATAGGTATACCACTTATTAAAATTCTTTCATATGCATTATTTATCTGCTCCTCTATAATTTTAAAAGAAAAAGATGTGGTTTATTCCAAATGAAGAAGCTAAGGCATATGTAGATCAGCTAAATTTTCCAAAGTAGAAGGTAGTGTCCAATACAGTTATGACACTTCCAGTGATTTCCCAGGATAGCAGATAGTAGTGATAATTGGGTGGTTTAAAATTCCTTGTGCCTAGGCCAGACACAGTGGCTCAAGTCTGTAATCCTAGCTACTAGGGAGGTGGAGATTGGGATGATCATACTTCAAGGGAGGAAATGTTCGTGAGCCCTCATCTCAACCAATGGCTGGGCATGGCCAGTCATGCCTGTCATCCCAGCTACATGAGGAAGCACAGATAGGAAGATTGCAGCCCAGGCAAGCCTGGTCATAAAGCAAGGACCCTGTCTCAAAATAACCAATGCAAAAGGGCTGGTAGGGTGGCTCAAGTAGTAGAATGCCTGCCTAATAAACACAAGGCTCTGAATTCAACCCTAGAGCCAGACCAAAAAAATTCCATATGCCACAAGGAAGACCCTGCAGCCCAAGAAACAACTTGCTCAAAGAACAACCAAGAAACTTTCCAAGCTGGTAGAAATTGTGTAATATTGATACTAGACTGAATATTCAGAGGGGACTGTATCTAAAACAGAAAGATTCTCGCAGAATGACATGGTCCACGGGATCTTTAAAATAACCAGAAAGTAAGTTCAAGCAATCAGCATTACAAATTGAGCCTGGTTCTCCTGTCAGAACGGTGAACACAGGTGAGTGGAAGATTGCTGCTCATTCTTTGATCGCAGGATGTGATTAGTGGGTCAGCTGGTGAGGGCTTTGGTTCAGAGCATGTCTTAGACCTCTGAGCCCCATGCCTGTGCCTCTCTGAGGCCTGGTGACCCCAGGCTGGTAACTATGGGTAACTTTGAAGTGATGCCATCACACCTTCTCTGCAACTCACTCCCATTCCTTTTCCTCCCTCTAGCCGGTCCCCATTGATGATAACTTCTGTGGACTGGATATCAACCAGCCTCTTGGAGGCTCGACTCCAGTGGAGGGTCTGACCCTGTATACCACCAGCCGGGACCGCATGACCTCTGTGGCCTCCTATGTTTACAACGGCTACAGCGTGGTTTTTGTGGGGACTAAGAGTGGCAAGCTGAAAAAGGTAAGAGTCTGTGAGCTTGGCTGCCGTGATATCATTCAACTCCTCAGTGCTGAGGGTCCATTCTGGAAGGTAGCTGTTGGCGGAGATTTATCTGCAGGCAACTCTTTGTTTTCTTGAGCAGAGACAGTGGAATAGGAAGGTTGGCAAGAGTCAGTTTTGTTGCTTATCTTCTATTTGTTTCTTCTAGCCATCCATCAGTGGTTAGGAATATGTTTAGGAAATGCAAACATATTTTATAATATGTCAAACCTCAAGGAATTAGGAAGTTACTGTGCCTAAAGGAAAAAAACAAGGAACTCTTCCTTCCCAAATCAACTAGAACCTACTTTTTTTTTATCATGGACATTATGAATCACCCACATTGTAAATCCCTCCCTAGGACCTGTAAAGTTGATTGGAATGGTCAAAGGTTTTAGTTGAATTGAAAGAAGTTGATTGAAGCAGATTACGGTCCCAATTCTAGGAACCTAGAGGAAGTGGTGGATGCTGCTGCCTGATGTATGTGATGCCCATATGAGAGGCTGTTTGTTCACCTGTCTTTTTCTGCAATCACAGACTCTGCCCTCCTACCTTCTCACCAAATTCCAGCTGCCAAATGGAAGTAGACATCTTCTCTGATGCCTCCTTGGGCACCTCTGCCAGCTGGAGGGAACAGGCTGTCTGGGGCTGGCAGCACGGGAGCCCTCTGGCACAGCAGGCTGAAGCTAACAGCTTGTACCTACTTGTCTTGTGCTTAGGGTGTGGATAGGCAGCACAATCTGGTTCATTATATGGGATTATTGTAGCTGCATTCTTTCCGGTCCCAGCTAATCCCCTTTTCCCAAGCTTACCCTCCTGCCACCTCTCCATAGTCCCAGCACCTGTGGATCAAGGCACATGCAAGACCTCCCTGCGTCTCATCCTTTGATGTTGACATCACCCCTGGAGTTCTTTCCTTCTAATCCATTTAGAGCTTCAGGAGGGCTGTTGTTTGGGAGTGTGGAAGGAGGGGAGCTGAGAGGCAGCCTGAGGAAGAATTTCCATGTTCTGCTTGTTCTGGGTTCCTGCAGAGGAAGTGAGAGGAACTGGTCTGGGGGTTTGAGAAGGTGCTGAACCTTCCAGACCTCTCTGCTTCTCATGATACCAAAAGCTTTCCAACCCTTTCCTTGCTCTTGGGAAAGGTTCCAACTTCTTCCTGTCATATGCTCTTCATTCTGTTTGGGACTCTGGACCCTGGCTTCGCTTTTCAGCACATGGAAGAGAAAATAAGTGTAATACTTCCATTTGCATTCTCAAATGGAAGAGGGAAGGAGTTGTTCTATGACAGTCCACTAAGATTGAAAAGTGGCATATTCTACCAGACACAGTTCCACTTGGACCCCTGAGGCTAGCTACATCCTGCTTAGCCAGGCTTACCACATCCAGTTGGGCAAATTATACATGGCACAGGGGCATTGGGCCAATGTTTCTAGTGGGGATCGAAATTCAGCCTGCAGGTGGGGTGTGGTGGCACACTCCTATAGTACCAGCTACTTGGGAGGTAGAGATCAGCAGGATCTTTGCTCAAGGCCAGCCTGGGCAAAAAGTTAGCAGGACCCCATTTTAACCAGTAAGTTTGGTATGATGGGGTTTGTCTATCATCCCAGCTATGTGGGAGGCATAAATAGGAGGATCACAGTCCAGATCCACCCAAGGAAAAACATGACCCTAACTGATAAATAATTAAAGCAAGAAGAGCTGGGGCTGTGCCTTAAGTGGTAGAGTGCTTGCCTAGCAAGCCAGTAGGCCCTGAGTTCAAACCCTGATACTGCAAAAGGAAGAAAAGTAGGGAAGAAGACAGGGAGGGAGGGAGGGAGGGAGGGAGAGAGGAACAGAAGAGTAAACTGCACAAAGCCTTTCAGGCTGGTACTCAGCACCTTCCCCAATCCCTTTCCCTCACCTTCAGCCATTAGCCCAGACTCTGTCTCCTCTATTCTCTTGAAAGTTTTATTAAAGGACGATCATCCTTTATTCATGTTTGTTCTTTTCCTCCTCCTTAATCCCTTCACCAATGTTCACACATACAATGGGTCTCACAACTGTTTTAAAAAATAGAACCATTTCCTAAGAAACCTTAGAGATCATCTGGCTCAATATCCTCATTATCCAGCAGGGAAACTGAGGCCCAGAGAAGAAAAGTACCTTATCCA
The DNA here is from genome assembly GCF_047511655.1 of Castor canadensis. Classification (NCBI taxonomy): domain Eukaryota; kingdom Metazoa; phylum Chordata; class Mammalia; order Rodentia; family Castoridae; genus Castor; species Castor canadensis. Next base: position 124,673,674 of record NC_133396.1, read on the forward strand.
AGCATAGAGATCTAAGACAAGTTGCTTCTTGCCCTGACCCCCAACTTAATACTCTTTTTACTTAAAGAAGCAGCTACAGAACTGAGAGATGGAGGCTGAGAATGATCGTCAGGTCCAAGCTTGCTACAGAGTTCAGCCAGGGGCTAGTGTCTCCAGTCTCTCTGGCCCCACATTTGAATTAAGGGATCAGTGTTTGCTGAATGGATTGATGAGGGATGAGTAAAGGAAGAATGATGACCCAGCCAGACTTCCAGTGACCCTTGTGCTGACCTTCCTGTATCTCTGTACATTTCACTCAGCACACTGGGGGTGCTTGGCATCTTTCCAAGCCATATACCCAAGATGGCAAAGTTCTCTCAGCCTTGTAGGAACCATGGCAGACAAGTCACTGTGGAGGCAAGTCAGCAGGTTCAAGGGCAAGGGGGGGTGGGGTGGGGCTGGCTACAGCTTGTTCCAACCTGTGAATTGTCTGCTTTTCCTCACCGTTCGCTTGGTCTTTCTTTGGCTGTTTCTATGAGCTCATAATATCCCTCCTTCCTCTTCTATGCAACTCTCCCTTCCTTTCCACCCACACTCCTGTGAGGTACCTGATATTCATACCCAGGTCCGCCGTTGGCCTCCCACTTACCCAGCCACTTGCTCCCACCCTCTCCAGAGAAACAGCCCATGAGGAATTTATGGAATGTCCCCAGGAAACCCTACCATGGTCCAGGCCCCATGGCTCTTTCAACACAGGAAGGAAAATAAAGAAAAAAATAGCTAAGAGTTTGGAGAGGAGAGGGAAGCTGGGTGCGTCAGAGCCACTCACTTCTTCCCTGCCTGGCCAGGCGTCTCTCAGACTGTCCAGCTCTCATCCATAGCAACTTAGGAACAGGATGTCCCTGTGTGGGGAGGTTGAGAGGAAGCAGAGACTCACTAGAAGTAGAATGACTCCCAGGTGCTTTTAGGTGCTATGTCACACAGTTACTCATACCTAGAAACACAAAGACCAGACCCTCTGAGCCACACGCAGGTGGAAGGAACAGGCAGAGAAGGCATAAAACCTCCAAGCCAAGATGCTCAGTACTTGCAAGGTTAAGGTCTGTGCTTTGCAGGTGGTAAAAAGACAGGCAGAGATTCACCATAGTGTGAAAAACTCAAGGGAAATCAGAAACTGGAGTGTGACTAATCTCTAAGGCTTTATTGAGGAGGAAAATTATCAGGGTCTGCTTTAAGACTGAATGACACAGAACTGATGAGTTGGAATGAGAAAGAAAGAATTCTGGATCTCTTGTGCCATGCTGAGAACACGCAAAACACTAGGGAGGTCTACAGTACATAGAGGATCCTGGAAGACTTGGAATGGTAGAAGGTGAAGTAGAGCCTTGTGTGACTTGACAGGTCACGTAAAAAGGACCCTGAGTTTTTAGCTGACCATAAGGTCACCATAAGGCCAACCGTGTGATACAGTGTCAGCAAACTAATTCGTCATCACCAACATTAGTAGAACAGCTTCCAAGTCATGAACCACAGGGACTCTTGTTCATGGTGACAATAACATCGTCAGAGTGTTGAGCAAACCAAAGTGCAAAATAAACAAGACAGCAAGGAAGTGGGAATCATGCTCTGTGAAGTGTGCTTTTAAAAGAATGCTAACCCAAGGAAAAAAACAGTAAATCAAGCAGGGCATATAGCTTCAGATAATGTAATTTACTGAGCACTTGTGTGTTGGGTGCTACTTTAAGAGCTTCGTGTCTATTAACTCATTCAATCTTGATGTAGCACTTACAAGGTAGGTGCTGTTATCACCTCTATCTTACAGATGAGGAAATGGAGGCAAAGAAAAATAAAGAAATTTGTCCATAGCCACAGAGCAAGTAATGACAGAGCCAGGACTTGTCTGCATGCTTATCCATTAAGCTGTGGAAGATGAAGTAGACTAATCATTGTGGCCCAAGAGGTCAGAACAGGGCCAAATGCATAGGAGATGCCACAGGGCAGCTTTCCCCTTAGTGTAAGGAGGAAGTTTCTATTAACTAAACTATCCCATGATGGGAAGAATCAACTCAAGAGGAAACAAGCTCCTGTTCATGGAAATATATGCTCAAGAATGCTGCAGACGGCTGCCAGTTCCTCTGACTCCTTCAGTGGAAGGTGTGACACAGGAGGACAGGTGATGGCAGAGAAAAGGAACAATGACAGGGAGTTCAAGGCACTCTGGATGTAAGGCCTTGAAGTAGAGGCTGGGTTGAGCCTGCTCTCAGCATGGTGGAAAGCCCCTCAGAGCCAATGGGGAGATGCTGGGCACAAGCAAGAAAGAGTATGGCCAAGATGATAAGGACAGGTGGATCTGGGGACAGACAGAGCAGGGGAACAGGGTGCCTGCAGCCTGAACCTTGTCTGTGATGACATTCCTCCTGCTTAAGAGCAGGCTGTGGCAGTCCAGGGCAGAGAGACAGGAGGTAATACCAAAGCAGATGGAGGAACAGTGGCAACTGAAACAGGAAACTCATTTCAGATGACTGGGATTCAGGGGAGAATCAAGGCATCAATTCAAGCACAAGTCCTAAGCACGGGAGGGAAAGGGCCATGCTGAGCAGGTGGAAGGTGCAGGAGGATGAGTGGAAGTAATCAACTAACTTGGGTTTCGGGTTGAATCTGTTCTAGCTTCAGCAGCTGCTGAAACTCCAGCTCCCCCTAACTTCACATCCCTGTGGCACTCCATGGAGAAGCTGGGAGTGGTGTTCTACCTTGGCTGTTCAGTCCCTTGGTCCTGGGGGCCTTACCAAGCAGTGGGAGCTGTTGGTTCTCAGCTCCCTATCTTCCCTAGAAACCTTGAAACACTAAGAATAGCACCCTTCTCACACCCTGCAGTGTCTCTCTGGAGATTCACAATCATTAAGGTTGGGGAACCTTCCTTTTCATGTCCATATCACGCCACCTCTCACAGTTAGGGTTTCAGTAATATGATCTGAAGTGTACTGGATCCTACTCTATACCACACCCTTATTTGCACTGATTGGAATAGAATCAGATGCCAAGAGTGGCTCCTGCTAATGGGGCTGTTTGCAGAGGATGGAAGTGATGATGTGTTAGGCAGGTCATTTGGGGTGGCAGTGGCCTGAGGAGTCAAGGAGACAGAAAAACTTCTCATGGATTACAGGAAAATAGGGAGGGGTGGTACCCTCAGAAATGCTGCCTGGGAAGGAAACAGGGGGTAGGATTTACACTGTTGCATGGAGGTCCCCTGAATTGCACACATAGCCATCTGCCTCACCTGGATCAGATACAGACTTGTTTGTACCAGGTATGGAGGCCCGGATAACCCCTGCCCCAGCCCATGCCAGCCCTCTGCTTATAGGACTCCTGGGACATTTTTTGCAAATTCACAGAGAATTTCCAAGCTCTAGGAAGGGCCCTTGCCTCTTTTGGCATCACCTTTTTTTCCCATTAGCTAAGGCAGTGCTGAAATGCCTGTGGAATTCTTAAGGGAAATTCTTTCCGCCCTTCCCTAAGGGGCACACCAACGCAAGGTCTCCAGTCTCCAGCCCACAGGAAGTTCTGACGTCCACATCCTATTCTTTTCTTAATCTCACAAGTGATCCATTAACCAAAGCCAAGAAACTGTGAGCTTCTTACAGTAGCAACTTAGACCTTTGAGAGTCCACTAGGAGTCTCTTCCAAGCCTGCAAGTTAGTGTTCAGCTATCTGATGATCCCAACTATTTACAAGACACCTTTCTACCATCCATTCTGTCTTCCTCAAATACTTCAAATAAATATGGTGATTGCACCCTACATCTCTACCCCACTGTTCAGATATGGAAAACAGAGCCACAGGCATACTAGATATCTTACCCAAGTTTATACACCCACGTCCACCCTCCATTGCTAATGCTGGCATTGTCATTGAGACTTCCTCCCCTAACAACCAGAAGTGTCTAACCTATCACTTGGCTCCCCTTGTAGGGTGGAGTTGCCTTGGCGGACGGAAGGCCAAGTTGGATGAAAAGCTGAGAAACATGCCTTTCTCCCTATGCCAGTCCCACCAAACAATGGCCACTCATTCCTCAGAGTGGAAATGATTCACTTGTTTCTCAGTGTGAACCCTTGACTGAGTAAACAGCCAGATTGCAGGTCCAATTCTAAGAGCACCAAGGCTGTCCTGAGACTTCGGACCTCTGATCCAACATTCGGGCTTCCCTAGACAGCTCAGCAATGCTGGCGTCTGGGATAGTGGGAAGCAGACACTCTCTCCCCGTCTCCAGAGCCTGCATCATTGCAGAGGTGGGGTGGTAGCTTGGTAGGCTCACCACCACATCTCTAGTAATGAGTTTGGCTCCCTGCCCAGGCTCCTGCTGCCAAACTCGCTGTTTGTTTTGTTGTTTTATAGGCCTTTTGGGTCCCGAGAACTGGTCTTCCGAAAGCTGCATTTGGTTGGCACAAGGAAGGAGGCATACTTACAGAACACCCCCACACGCATGCACCCCCACCCTCAGTCGGCACATCCCCCTGCTTGACAATGACAGGTGGAGGCAGAAACGTGGTTCTTTTCAGAGCCCCAGCTGACCCCAGGAACAGAGCCCTGATCTCCCACAGCCATTCTGAAAGGGGAGAAACTAAGGACTCATTAATTTTTTGCACCTTTTGTGCAGATGCTTATATAATTCAATCCTGGGTGGTTCCTGTATGAGACATCAGGCTGCATGTTCAGCTGGCTGTTTTCGCAGTCCAAGAGTGAGCCCTGCAGGGCAGGTGAAATGCAGGGAACTGTGCTTCGGGAACAGGGTTTGGAGGTAGTGATTCAAGCTCACAGAATCCAGGTGACCCAAATAGGCCATGCAGAATTTTCAAAAGACCAGGCTGCTAATGCTCAGAAGTTTATCTTTAGGAAAGAGCAAATCACATGCACACATGTGGCTTTGGGCATGTCTCAGGGTCAGAAAGGACTCCCAAAAACCACCTGCAATAGTCTCTTGCCTTCAGATGGGGACCAGTTTGCATAATGAGAATTATATGGGCCTGTGGAATCCAGTTCTGACTTCAGCCTGCCAGCACTGTGACCTCTGGGCTTCAGTGTCGTCAATTGTAAAGCAAGGGAAATTCTTATGCCCTCCTCATGGAATTAGAATGAGCATCAAATGAAATAATTGTTTTTGAGCTAATATTTATTGAATACCTACTATGTGCCAGGGACTGCATATATAGTAGCAAAGAAAACTGTCCATAATGCCTGCCCTGATAGACATCTTAGTATGAGAAGACAGACAGAAGCCATAGGTGAGCACAATATATAGTGTGTTAGAAGATGGTAAGTGCTGATGGAAAAAATAAAGCATAAGGAAATAATTTCACGTAAAGCTTCTAACAAGAGCACTAAATATTGCTACTATTGTTATTTAACTTGTGACTCTTACATTTTTCTTATTCTGTGGAGTGGGGTAGTAATAAACACTACGAATTTGTTGTAAGGATTAAATAAGATCATGTATAAAAAGTACTTAATATAAAGCTTGGCACAAAAGTGCTTTCTATTATTACAGACATCTCTGAGTCTTACCCCAAATCCCACTTCTTTTCTGGCTCCCTGGGGATAGTAACACTGTCAGATCAGGCTCCATTTTAGTGACATGTTTGCAAGGTCAGATGAAGAAAGAGAATACTGCTCCCTGCCCCCAGCCCTGAGTCATGGGAAAAAATATTTAGAAGACTGGTCTAGCTGAGCTGAACTAATCTAATCCCACTGGACTTTGGCATCCAGTTGCATTAGTCACCAGTGAGAGCTTTCCGAGTCTGGTATCACCAAACAATATGTACTGACCCCCTCCCTAGGGCAGGGCTGGAGGAAGTGTGGGTTCCGTTCTTGCAGCTTTGCAGAATTGGGTTAACCAGGGCCATTCTCTCCCTATGTGTGCTCCCAAGCCAACAGCTCTGCCTCACATGAACTGTGTAATCTGGAGGAATCTGCGCTTTCCTCAACTGGACCATAATGCCTGCCTTGCAAGACTGCTATGCACATCCAACATGGGGGATGTAAAATACCTAATACAGAGCCCAACACACTATCAGTGCTTAACAAATGGCAGTCCTTGCTATTGGCATTATCACTACTAGTGTGACTCCTGTTGGTGTTACTACTGTCACTTCTATACTGTTACCAAGTCTTTCATCCAAAGGCCCAAATTTTCATCATTCCTATCAGCTCATGAATCCACATCACTTCAAGATGATCAGAAGGGTTGGGATAGTTCTCTGCTCTACTGGAGATGGTAATACTGACATTCAGAGAGATTATGCACTTACTCGGAGTCAAATGGTAAATTAAGGGAAGATGTGAGAATTGGAGCTAGAATTAAAATATTTCAAGATGGAGACGGGCCAAATATATACCTTGGTCACTTACACAGTCCAAGATTGTCATGCTAAAAGCTTGTGGCTACTGGAATAGTTTCTTGTCTCTTTCTTGTTATCATGCCCTTCTGTCCAGGGAAGCAGGAAATACATAGAGATGCAAGGTGATGGTGATGAACCTGGGGTTCGGTCCTTCTGAGTCTCTTTCTGGGTTCTGCTCCTCTCCTGGTGTCAGCCTTCAGAAAGCTTGTTAGGCTCCAAGGTGGAAAAGAAGTTTAGGAGGTGGTAGCACTAATATCCCAATCAGTCATCACCTTCCTATACTGTGTTATGGGTTCTATGCAAAGATTAGTGCTATCAACTAAGTGTTCCCACCTAAGCGTACCTAGAAGGAGAAAATAGTATTAACAGACTTTAATAACAAATCAGGAATTGTTATTATCTCTGAGTGTTCAGAGATGGGTGACAGCAGCCAAAGCAAGGAGAGAGGCTGGGGAGTTGGGACCCTACAGAGGGGTGAGGGGCCCCAGGGGAGATGACTGATATCACTAAACAAGATCAGGAGCCTTCTTGTGAATGTGTATCATAAAGTCTACTGACTTTGGTCATTCAGATGTGTATTGTTCCATTTTTATGGACCAGACATCCATGGCCTAGAAAGGTTGAGTGGTCTGTTCAAAATCACTGAGGTTCTTACTAACAGAGAGAGGATCAGAATCCAGATTTTTGGGTTCTCTTTTGGGAAGCCCTTGTCTTTAATATCAAATGGAAGAAAACTCCCTCTGTACACATGAGACTGGCCTCTGCTTCATGCTGGCATGCAGGGATTTCCTAAACAGAACCTAACATTGGTCTGGAGATCACTCCCCCAGGGCAAAGTCTGCCTGAGCTTCTACGAGGCCTGACCACACAGCCTTGCTGTGGGGTGACCTGCTTCCCTGACTCCTCACACCACACATCTGGGAGTCTTGTCAGAGGCAGTTCTGTAAGAAGTCTACTTAGCCACAAAATGCTTGCCCTAGGACTAAGAAGGTCTGACAAGTCAGAACACTAACTTGAGATTCTCAAGTCTTATATGTTAGTCCTCTCTCTAGGCATGCCACCCTGTGTGTGTGTGTGTGTGTGTGTGTGTGTGTGTGTGTGTGTCTGATATATGATAAGTACTTACTATCTGCAAATCCCTGAGCTAATTGTTTTGTCAGTTAAGCATCTTCAATCCTTGTAAGGTAAGAATTAATATTATCTCCATTTTACATATGAACAGACAGAGGCTTAACAAAGTTAACTTGCCAGAGTTCTGCTGCTACCAAGTGGAGATACGAGGTTTGAATCCAGAGCTCTGTGACCCCAGACCTGGTTTTTTTAACCACTAGCTTTTAGCACTTTATTAGAATTACTCTAAGATTCCATTAATCCATCTGCAGCCTCCCACCTGCACTTCAGAGATGGTGAGAAGATCATGAGAGATGACCAGAAGGGCTCACATTTTGCACTCTGTTGAGTGACGGTGCCCTGGAAACATGGGACATGGCAGCTGTCACCTCGGCACACGCTGCCTTGTGTCACTCTCCTCAGGCCTCCTCCTCAGGGTCACAATGGATGTGGTAGCAGCCTTTTGTGCCTCACACAGTCCCCAGCTGACTCCGCTTTCTCCCAGCATCATTGTTTGCCCTGAGCTTTCTGAAGGGGAGACAAAGGAGTGTTGCTGACAAGGCCAAAAGCTGCTGTGTAAAGTGTGGGGCCTGGGCCCATCACCCATGCATCCCTTGGAGCCCCCGGGCTCTTCTTCAAAGACATTGTCTGGGATCTTTTGTGTGCCAGTCATACCCATTCAGAGCTGACTGGGCAAAGGTTTCAGTGGGGAGGAGGAGAACACTGAGAAATGGAGTCATTTTGATCTGGCAAAATTGGAAGAGACATTAATGCAATAGTTAACAGCAGACCACTGCTAGAGGGATGGACCCAAATGCTCATTCTCTGTTTATGGAGTTTATGCAATTCCATCAATATTGATGCCTGATGCCTTTGATTCTGACACTAATCATTGCTATGAATTAAATTTGCAGCCATATAATTAGAATTGCTATTAATAGGGCCCTGAGCTAAGCATCACGATATGCCATGTCTTTTTCTTGATGGAAAATGGCATCCTTAGAACTCTGCTAATGGGGTGCACCTGGGATTTGCACGAATGATGTGAAAATTATACATTCTATATTTGTTTTGGGCCTTTACCAAAATGCTAGCAAGTCAAGGTGAGCCTGCTGCTATGGACAGTAGTTAGATTTATACTCTTGAAAGTCTTAAGAAAAGAACACTCTAGAGCTAACCACGCTTCCAGCTCCTGGAAGTTTGACTTAATGCTACTCAGTTTAGCCTAAGAGACTAGACCTATGGTAATTTCTTTCTCAGACTTTAAGGTGGCTGTAAGTCAACTTCAAGAAGAATGTTTCCTTCTGCCCTAAGTTTAGTTGGAAGAAGATGAGCAACTTAGTAATAGGTCCAGATGGGTCTCATTTCTAGGTGGATGACCGAACAAGTCACACTGATCTCACAGACTCCACCAAGGGAACTCTCTGAGCCCCAGACAACCTGTCAAACACTCACATGAGAAGATCCCATAATGCACAAGGTAGGAAAGGGGGAGCTCTTGCCCATGTTGACATGCTTTTCCAGGCAAATTTGTAGTATATTGAGTCACTGGGAGCCCCATTTCTACTTTGGAGACTCTCAGTGTTTCATTCACCTCCAGCCTGAGTAATCACGTGTTGTCACTCACAACGGTCATCTAACCCTTTTCCAACAACAGCCCATGTGGTGATCCTCCTTTTATTGCTTGGAGTACTAATGTGCACCCATTGGCAGAAGGGATGCATTAGTGCCTACTCTTTTGACCTTCAGACTGAAAATAATTTTTCTTCCAAACCATCACTTATTGATTTTTTTCTTTCATATTTTTAGGTCATTGTGAGAAAACAGTGGTTTAAGTTCAAGTTCAAGTTCTTACTCTATTATTTACCAGGTGTGTGACCTGGGCTAAGTTAACCCAGGAAACCTCTAGAAAAATCAGAGTTGGGAATTCTCATCTTTGAAAGGAAATGACCATATAGCCTTCATACGGGTTCTGAGAAGGCTAAATAACTGTCTAAATGGTTTAGCATGAATCTACTATGAAATTCCCTGTCCCCTTCTTTCTTTCCCTCTCACATACAACCAGATACAGAGGACAAGAGACAGTTTTACTGCCCCTCCCTCTCCCCCGCCACTGACATGCATGTAATGGATCAGTGAAAATGTAGACTGGACCTGAATCCCAGATGCCTTCAGTCCTTTCTCCTCACATACTGAAAAGCCGAGCAGAGGCTTTTCTTGCACTCCTGCCATAGTTTCTGCTATGTCTCTTTCTTCTCAACTAGGCCAGATTCTTACGTACAGTCAAACTATCCCCAAGTGCAGGGCTCAGAGCTGTACAACAGTTCACAGGCATTCAGTGCTTCAAGACAGGAAGACAGGTGTCTTAGCATTAAGTAAAACAGATGCTACTTGCCTATAGGGTGTTTATGTATTACTCTTGTGTACCCCCCATGTACCTTGCACATGTACCTATTCTGCACAAGTGCACACCTAACTAAAGGCAAATGTGTGATGAGACAGCAGTGGGCCAATGGCTGACATTAGCAGAGAATATAGGCACTTCTCAATACAAAATCCTAGAAACAGTGTGTATGGCTGAATCCTCAACACAGTAAGCCCACCTTATTCACAGGTTTATTCCACATGGTTTTGACTGGATAGTCAAAAAAATGAATCAATTTAAAATACCAAGTGAAATTTCAAAACCAAAATTTTAAACTCCAGCATGAGCGTGGTACAGCTCAGTTGATGAGCTCTCAGTCAGTCCTGCATTATCGTCAACTATGTTCAAATCACTCTATGATCTGCTGAGCGTTTCTCTGTCCTTCACTTTGTGAAACTCTGCCTCCCTAAAAGCACATGGCACACAAAAAGCAAGGTAAAAGTGAATATGCTTAATTGAAATGATAAAGTAAAATTTTTAGGTTCACTGAAAGGCGGCATGTCTTTAGTGGAAGTTGGATGGCAGTATGGGAAAAACGATCAAGTGTCCACAGTACAATCCTCAATTCTGCATCCTGAGCACATGTAGTTTTTCCTCAGTGGTGGTCTCCTTGCGACCATAGACCTGTGGATGCTTTATCTGCTTTTTCCATTGATTACCAAACAGGTGTTTTATTCTTCATACCTGAGGTTGAGCAGGGATGGCGGTTTCTGTTGGGTGATTTTTGGTAAGGCTGTTGTTTTGGTCCCCACTAAATAGAAAACATAATCAGTCCCTGTAGAGTTGGAAGTTAGCTTGACGTTGGGCAAGTCCAGTTACTCACATATGCTTTCAGTTCTACCTTCAACATACTATATTCATATCGTTCAGTGATCTTGTCACTGCAAGATCTTGGATAGTAAAGTCAGAACCCCCAAATCTGACTCACCCTATGAGGCAGTATTATGTACCCACAAATCCCCTACACACACACACACACACACACACACACACCTCTAGTCTTCCCAGTAATTGCTGCCCCTCTCCAGTCATAAACTGTCGGGTAGCTTTAGTCTCAGGCAGATTGGTAGTATCCCTAGAGGAATGGCCACAGACAGACAAATGGAGGAAAAAATATGCCCAACCTCCCCCCACCATCAAATCAAAGAAATAAAAAACCTGTCTCCTTGGTGTCGCCCCAATATTTATGTCTGAGCTCAGCAGACACCCCTGGGCTGCAGCCAGTCTGTGTATTAGCATTAGTCCATTACGCTTTTTATGATGCATGTTACCCACCCCTCACCCCCCCACCCATGCAACATTTTACGACTGTCCTTTTCATTTCTGGAAAGAGCTTCACAGAATGGCAGATGCCTGCATTTCCCTACTCTTTGGGGAGCTATTTGTAGGCAGTCTGTCCCAGGCCATAAACAACAGGAGATAAACCACTGCCACTGACAGTAACTGCAGCCAAGGCCAAGGAGGTGCAAAAAAGTGGGGAGGGGGTGAATTTGTTGACGTCTGCTAGTCCAGTGCCTGGTGGGACTAGGGTAGGAAGCTGCTCACAAGAACTGGAGCTGAAGTGGATGGTACTCTCCCAGATCTCCACGAAAGCTAGAAGAGAATTCTACCACTCTCCCTCCTTCATGTGTCCCCACTGAAGCCACCCAACCCTTAAGTGTAGTCAGAGCCAATAAGATTTCCTTCCAGTTGGGAAACCTGCCCACTCACCTTGCTACATAGATTACCACGTGCCTCTCACCTCCCTGGCTGATGCTTCTAGCTTCTGGAGCAACGTCTCACCATTTTCTCTGCCTTTTCTCACCCGCTTTCCTTGTGATACCCACCCTATCCCTTCCACCTCCCTGCTCCAAAGCTCTTCCCCTCTCTCACGGCCACGACCAAGTCTTATTAATCCAGCACCACTACTTCTGGCTCATTAAAACCTCAGCCTGGACTCTGGTGGCCATGGCAGTGATATTTATTTATTCCAGCCTTAGAGCTGCACCCACAAGCAAGTCACTTGCAGCGCTGTAGGAGACAGCACCTGGAGCCAGGTTTACTCCATAGAAAGCACCCCTGGGAGAAGAAAACCAAATTCTGCATGAATAATTGGTCTAGTAGAGATTTCAGATTCTCCCTACACACACAAACAAACAAAAGCAAAGAAGGGGGTGAACGGGGGGTGGATGCAGAGGACAGGGAACAGTCCCTGAGTAATTACCAAATAGAATGGTTTTCTTTCTCCATGGCAGGATACACAGTGGAGGGAATGGTGTTCTTTTTCCTCGCCTTATTTGGTTTTGGACTCTGCATTAAATGGAAACATGCTGATGAAAGTGATGTACATTTAAAATGTATGTACACATCAGACTGCGGGAGATAGTAGCTATTATACTGTGTGTATGTTTTTTGCAGTAAGCTGCTAAATTATTTATTGGGCACTGGGCTTTAATCTCATAAACCTGCCTTCAGGCCCTCAGCACCAGCAGCCTGAGCACTGCATAAAACACATACGTCAGCTGGCTGCGGAGAGCACTCCGGTGACTCTAGCTAGTGATTGTTCATTTGTACTTGGCCTTTTTCCCCAGATCAGCTCATTAACAGCAGGCATACCTTATGAAGAACCTCTCATTCTCCCATCACTGCAAATTTGGAAATTGATTTGCATGTTGTAGCAGACAAGGGCCCCAGCCAGGGAGATGTGTCGAGAGGCTGGTCCCAAAGCCTCTTCCCTGTCTGAGAGAAGGAACCCCAAATGAATACATAAGTGACTCCAGAGCCACAGGTCAATGCTAGGTTGTCCTGTGCTATGTGCCCCAAGCAACCTTCTGACCCTCTACCCTCAGGACATAGGGAAGGATGGCCCTGGACCAATCTATAATTCTTTTTTTTTTTTTTTATCTTGGGCCTTAACGTCCCCTTTTAAGTAAAGTGATCTTGTTATCCTCTCCGGCTCCCAGGCCTGAGGGCACCTATCTGGGTACAGATCGCCTGGTTATCTCTAAATGCCAAGATAATAACAATACCCTTAAACTTGTATAGGAGTTTAAGTTATATAAAAAGATTTGGGGTATAGATCACCCATTATGAGTTCATTTTACAGTCTTAATCCCATGGGCTGTGATCTTATGGAAGAAGAAACTGGACCAGAGTAGTCAAATGACATCCTCATTAATGACAGGATGACCATACTTTTATCACTGCCTACATGTGTCAGTTCACTAGCAATGGGTCAGTGTGGAAACTGAGGCCAAAACCATCTCTGATACCCGGCTCTTTAGGACTGAATGGGATTCAGATTAACACTTAACTCCCTCGCTGTAGAAATCTGACCAGTCCTAAAGGTATGCTTTCCAAACCTCAGCTTTGAGCACAGAACTCAACGCTAGTTCTGTCTGGGTTTTACATTCACTGTGCTGGGCAGCCAGAACCTTCAGAAGGCAGGCAGGCCCAAGAGGAGGGCAGAGCAATAGCTGAAAGTGCAGAGTTTTCACCCTGTATTCCAGGATTCAGGAGGCCCTTAATTTACCCACAAATATGTGTATGCAAAGTATTTTTTGTGCAGAGGGATCATTGCTTTCACAAGATTCTCACAGCAATGTACAACCCTAAAATGTTAAGACCTCTGTCAGTGGTTTTTAGACAGTGTGCACATTTGAGCTGTAGGGTGACCCCTCCCACCCCAAAATCCAACCTCCTTCGGACAAGGTATCTTGCTCGCATGTGTTTAAAATATTTAAATAAATAAAATAATGTTTTTGCTTTTAATTCTTTTAAAAAAAGGTTCAAATGGATTGGGCTCAATGTCTCCTATGTGTTAATTCCAGCTACTCAGCAGGCAGAAATGGGGAGGATCATTGGTTTGAGGCCAGCCCAGGCAAAAGCAAAAAATGAAAAGGACTGGGGAAATGGCTCAAGTGGTAGAGTGCTTGAGGTCCTAAGTTCAAAATCCAGTACCACCAATTCCTCCTCAAAAAATAGGTTCAAATGACAGATGATGACTATGTGGGGCCTGTCTGCTAGAGCATCACGTGGTACATATCCCAGGTAACAAGCAAGTGTGCACCTGCCATGTACACACCACTCCCAGTCTCCAAACCCAGCAGAACAAGACAAGCCTAAAAGAAGCCAGATTGTGGCCAGAGGGTCCAGGCAAAGGGCACAGATCGGGTCCTGTGGTAAGAGTGGACTGTTGAAGGTTGCACCTTTGGGAGCGGCCGTGGTCATGGTTGTAAAACCAAATCAGACAGCACAGGTTGGGAGATGAGGTCAAATAGATGGCTCTGAGTCAGTGTCCAGACAACCAGAAAGTCAGGCCAGAAAGCTAGTTCGGTCAGCCAGCCGGGACTAAAGCCAGCCACTAGGCAAAGGGAGGAGTGCCCTATGGGACCATGGTGTGTCTCCAGGCTCTTTTGCATCTCAGGACTCTGTATGCCCGACTCTCGTCTCACTAGGAACACTTCGCCTTCTTCTCTCTGCTCACATCCCCTTAATCTGCACATGCTGTAGGAAGCCCCACTTCCTGTGGGCTTCCTTGCAGCCCAGATCCATGGCCATCACACTATAGAAAGCATTCACTGAGAAGAGTTCAGGCGCTAGAGCCGAAGTGTCTGGGTTCCACTCCCCATTCTGCCTTCTGTCCCTTAATACCTGTGTGACATAGTGAGAGTCACCTCACCTGTTTCCTCATCTGCAAACTGGAAATAATAATAATTTATGACATTATTGTTTTGAAATCATGATAATAATAGTGGGTGTTTGCTAAGGGACATCTAAATGAGTTCATGCCTAAGAAACACAGATCAGTGCCCAAAATAGAGTGAGTAGTCACTACATTTGCCTGTTTGTGACTGTATGTAATGTAAGTGTCCTGTTGTTTTGTTTCGTCTTTTTGCTATCTCTTAGACATCTTGGCAACTTTAGGACAGGAGCTGCCTATACTTTTAGGATAGGAGCTGGTAACTGTAGTACCAGCTAATGTAACAGACATTCAATGAATGTTTAATGAAAAGAAAAGGAGAGAAGAAAAGAGGGGAGGAGAAAAAGGAAAAAATCCTGGGATGGGAACCATGTCTGTGACTTCAGGGGTTCCTTCCAGTGTCGTGCTTGCAATGGGCAGTGGATGGGATTCTTTGGGTGACAGCACTGGATCCCAGGAAGCATGTCTCATTGACAGAAATTCAAGCCTTTATTGTGGCAGCTCCATCCCCTCGGGATTGCCCTTTCCCACAGGGAAAAATCCTTCAGTCTCACTTAGCTCACAGCCTCCCTTACCTGTCAGAGCCTGATCTACAAATCCCAACAGATGCCAGGTCTTCACTGAAATCATTGGTAGCAGAGAGAGCAGCAGAGGATAGGGTGGGCATGGCAGGGGCATTGGAATGTGCTCTTGCCAGCTTCCTGTAGGATTCCATCCCCCTTCTAGGGTCCAGAGCTTCATAGACTGTACTCCTGCAACCACCAAAGGCTTGAAGATGCAGAGCTATGTCCCGTACTATTTAGAGTGTTCATTCATGTGTCCATTCACTCATTCACACAAACAAAATGGATATTACCATAGGTGACTATTATGTGCTCTCAATATATTACGTGTTGCTCATGTTAGTATTAATTACATTGAGCCAGTGGTTCTCAATGGGGCAACTTTACAAATATTTACAATGTCTGGAGGTATCTTTGATTGTTGTGTCTGGGGCAGAGGGTGCCAACTGGCATCTAGTGAGTACAGGCCAGGGATGATGGACAGTCCCCACATCAAAGAGTTATGCCCACAATATATCAACAGTACTGAGTTTGACGAAGCTTAATCAAGGCAGCAAGCATGTAGTTAGTATCTACTATGTGCCAACCACTGTCTAAGTACTACTCATTAATCCTCGGACCATCCCCTCGATGTAGGTACTAAGACATTTATTTTTCCAGAGGAGAAACTAATACTTAGAGGGGTAAAATTGTTTTCCCACCTATTCACCTATTGTATTTATTGGACAATTCAGTAGGTAGTAGATTTGAAAATGGAAACTGAACCATGCTAGTTTTTTGCACAAGGTCAGAAACATGAAATATATGAGAGAGTGAAACATAACTTTGGGGAGGAACATATAGTCCATAAATACCATTGAGTATGAAAAAAGAGATTCCTTTCCTCCCCCACCTTTCCCAGTGCCCCATCTATGTTCACACACAAGTCAATTGAACAAAATCCTTGAGGGCCCTGTTTGTTTTGGAGTAGGTGGTGATTTTAGCTTGAGATTCCACCTTTCCCCTAAAATGCTTCTTAGCTTACACACAGCCAACCTTCTGGTTGAGAAGCAGGTAGAAATATTTCTCCTGCTCCTGAAGCAGCTTGATAAAGATCTGCCTGCCTCCAGCTTCTCTCTGGGCTGATTTAGTGCCTGCTGTAGGAGGTGTGGGCTTTTATTTGTCACTCTGATTGGTGGGCTCTTTAAACGGGGGCAGCATGTGCAATGAGATGGAGGTGGACTCTGGAATCAGACCATCTTGGTTCAAGTCCTATCTTTGCCACCTGATAAGTAGACTATATTGGACAAACCAGTTAACCTTATTAAGCTCCTGGTTTTTCATCTGCAAAATGAGAAGGATGGTATGTACCAGCAGAGTTGCTCTGGAAAATTCAGTAAGGTATGTTCATCTTTGAACCTAGTACTTGACAATGGGAGAATGAGTATACATGAAATTGAGTCAGTATGCTGGGATGTCCTAATAATTGTCCCAACCACTGCCCTTTAACCTTTATGAGATTTCATCTCGCAGCAATCAGCATATCTATTATCAAGAAAACAAACTAGCCGGCACCAGTGGCTCACACCTGTAATTCTAGCTACTTAGGAAGCAGAGATCAGGAGGATCATGGTTCAAAGTCAGCCTGGGCAAGTAGTTCATGAGACCCTATCTCGAAAATACCCATAACAAAAAAGGGCTGGTGGAGTAGCTCAAGGTGTAGCCCCTGAGTTGAAACCCCAGTACTGCAAAAACAAAACAAAACAAACTTGTAACAAATGATGGAGAGGATGTGGGGGAAAAGAAACCCTCATGTTGGTGAGAATGTAAATTAGTGTAGCCACTATGGAAATCAGGAGGGAGGTATCTCATGGAGGATGAAAGTCTTCCATGCACTAGGACTTTTGCAATCCAAATGTTCCAGTCCTCCTCTTCTGGAACACCACACCCAGCCCACCTGGGGCAGGAGTGCACACTGTTGCTCTAAGACCCTCAGAAAGGGAGTTTTCATACCTCTCTATCGACTTATTTCTGGTAACCCTTGGGAACTTAGAGTCAGGAAGACCCAACTTTACACATTATAGAATGCACTTTCACACTTCTCTCATTTAGTTCTTGTAGCAGGTGCAGAAGTGCATTTTTCTTTTATTAGCACATATTAATTGGGCAATGTGTGAGACTGCAATGTGATATTTCCATACATACATGCATCAATGTACTTCGATCATATGCATACACTCTTACTCTTTCTTACCACTTCCCCCACCTCCTTTATCTTTCTTGCAAAAATTTTAAGTGATTTCATTATGATTTTTTCATGTATGCATACTCTGATCAAATGTACACTGATCTTATTCTTCCCTCATCTTTTCCCTTCCCACTCCCTTCTGGTCTCCCCCCAATAGTTTCCATTTTATGTCCAAGTCCTTGTTTTTTTCTTTAGATCTAGATTCTGCATATAAGAGAAAACATGCATTGTTTGTCTTACTGAATCTGACTTACTCATGATCTCCAGTTCCATCCATTTTCCTGCAAACAGCAAAATTTCTTTCTTCTTCATAGTTAAATAATATTACATAGTGTATATATGCCACATTTTCTTTATCCATTCATCTGTCGATGGGCACCTAGGCTGATTCTGTAACTTGGAATAGAGCTGTGATAAATATGGGTGTGCATTTATCTATCTCTATTGTATACTGACCTGACTTGCATTCCTTTGAGAACATACCCAAGAGAAGTTTAGCAGGATCACTTGATAGTTCTATTTTTCTTCCAGTGCTGGGGATTGAACTCAGAATCTCAAGCTTATAGGCAAGTACTCTACCATTTGAGCTGTACCTCCAGTTATTTTTAATTTTTGAGAAACCTATACCCTAATTTCCATAGTGGCTACACTAGTTTATATTCCCACCAACAGCATATGAGGATTCTTCTATTTTTCCCCACATCCTCACCAGCATTTGTTATAGTTTGTTTTTTGATGATGGCATTCTGACTGGGGTAAGAGAGAATCTTAGTGTAGTTTTTAATTTGTATTTCCCTTTGGCTAAGCATGTTGGGCAGTTCTTAATGGGTTTAATACCCATTTATAGTTCTTTTGTAAACTTTTCAATTCATTTGCCAATCTAATAATTGGATTATTTGTTCTTTTGGTGTTTAGTTTTTTAAGCCTTTTATATATTCTGGATATTAATCTCTTATCAGATGAATAGCTTCCAAAGATTTTCTCCTGCTCTTAGGCTGTCTCTTTGATAATTCTTTCCTTTGATGTGCAGAAGCTTTTTAATCTGACGCAATCCCATTCTTCAATTCTTGTTCTTATTTCATAAGCTATCAAAGTCCTATTCAGAAAGTCTTTGCCTATACCTGTATCTTGAAGTGTTTTTCCTATACGCTCCTCTAGTAGTTTCAAAGTTTCAGGTCTTACATTGAGGTCTTTGGTTCATTTTGAATTGATTTTGTATAGGGTAAGAGATAGGGGTCTAGTTTCAGTCTTCTAGTGTGAATATCCAGTTTTCCCAGCACCACTTGTTCAAGAGACTGTCTTTTATCCAATGCATGTTTTTGGCACCTTTCTCAAGAATCAGAAGGCACTAGCTAAGTGGGCTTATTTCTGGATCTTCTGTTCTGTTGCATTGGTCTACATGACTTTTTGTGCCAGCATCATGCTTGTTTTGTTACATGGCTCAGTAGTATAGTTTTAAAACAGGTTTTGTGATGCTTCAAGCATTGCTCCTTTTCCTCAGGATTACTTTGTCTATTCTAGGTCTTTTATGCTTCCATATGAGTTTTTAGATTTTTTTTCTATTTCTGTGAAGAATGTCATTAGAATTTTGATGGGTATTGCATTGAATCTATAGATAGCTTTCAATAATATAGCCATTTCACAGTATTGATTCTGCTGGACCAGAGGCATAAGAGGTCCTCTTCTAATGTCCAGAAGTGCTTTCTCACCTCCATTTTGAAAGTGGACTGAGAGGTCCCAGAGGATCATTTAGTCAGTAAGCAGCGCAGCTTTAAAAAACAAAAACTAATTTTGTGGCTCAAAGTTCAGTAACCCCAGTGATGCCTCCTTTTTGATATCCTCCCTCAAGCAGCCAGTGAAACAATCTTCTGAAAGCACCTATCATATGTAAAGCAGTCAATGATGGGAGCTAGAAAGCACAGTAAGACAGGAGCACAATCCTTAGGCACCCAGAGAGGTGTTTGCCTTCTTCTCACTTCCCCTAAAGAAGAGAAAATGCACCCTTCTCACGAGTGCCATTGTGTGTGGCAGGGGCAGATGCAACATAAGGCAGAGGAAAAGAAGCCTAGGCCCTAGCCACAGCCCTAATAGAGAGTGACCTTGTAGAAGTCACCCAGTTCTCTTATCTCTAAAATGAAGTCATCGATAACTCTGGACCCTACTTCACTGGGTGTGGGGGGAGCACAGATTTAGGGAGATAATGTGTCAAAGCACTTGGCCGGCCACCAAACAAGTGTAAGGGGTCAGTGCTCTCCCCCTCTCCCCTCCCCCTGCCAACTGATTAGCAGCTTCAGACACTTCGTAGGCATTTTTGTTGCTAATCACTGTTCATATGTCCTGTGATCAAGACAGCTACAGTTACATGCTTTGACTGCTGTCCAATAGGCTGTGCTCTTCTCCCCCTAATTACACATGATGCATATGTTATGGTGAGTTAACACACCACCCCTGATGCAAAAAAGAAAAAAGCAGAAAGGACACATGAATGAGCAGGATCTTAGGGAAAGAACCTGGCTGGGTCCCAGGAGTATATGGCCTGATTTCACCCTACAGGTGAAGAAAAAAGTGCCAGGAACTTTTCTATGCTCTTGTGCATGGTTCCAACAAGAAGGGAAGCCACAGGACGGGGAGGGCAGGGGACCTTAGAGATGTCTTCCCATAGCTCTACAGTTGTGTTCTCTCCAAGGAAGATTTTTGGCCTGAAAGGTCCTCAGTTGTTTTCATGAGGTCCATTTTAGAGAGCTAGCAGTACAGAATTTCTGATTTTGGGTGTTAAGGTTTTCTCTGGAATGCATTCATTATTAAGGTTTCATCACTCACTGCTGCTTCCCTCCTTCCAAATCTGGCCTCCCACCAATCTCTCTCTCTCTCATACACACACACACACACACACACACACACACACACACACACACACACACACACACTAAGGAGCTAAGGCCAGCCTCTCTGGGCTAGGTAACAAAAAATATCTTTCTCTTTCTGGTTGGTGACACACCCCTGCCAGTCTGGGAGCCATTACCTTTCCAGATGTGGAATAATTGCAAGGCTAATCACCCCTGAGGTCCGCTGGGATCCCTCTCCAGGGTCTCTAGGTCCTTTTATTTAATCCTCATGACAGTCACTAACAATAAAAAAGAAAGTGGAATACGTGTAGTGGAGGAGCTAAGATACTTGCTCAAAGCTTGCTGCTCATAATTCCAGTTCAAAATTCTTGCAAAATGCTGAAAAATGTCACTTGTTCCTCCCCCTTACAGGATGGATTCTGTACAAAATAACATTGCAATTCCCAGTATGCACTCCATTCCTTAGCTACCTCTCTGCAGATGTGGGGCCACCTACTCCCCCCATCCCATTTTCTCCATCACTGCCTCCTGCCTCCAACTCTACCTTCCTGAAAGACATTCTTGACACTGTCATAAAACAGCTGCCAACAACACCTGCTGGCATTCTCTGTTGGAAGGATAACAATCCAACTTTAAAAGGATAGAATATGAACCAAGAAAGACTATGGAGAGTGTAGTTGGGGGCTTTGATTTTATTGGGGGGAGTGGTGGGTTTTTTCTTAATTAGATTTTCTGCTTTTCTTTGTTGAATCTATATTTCTGAATTTTCCAGTCTTTATTTATGAATCGAGGAAACAAAACCTGTTTCAGGATTAAATATGGTGTCAACCTGTGACTAGGATCTTAATAGCTCAAAGAAAAGTCACAGGGGATATCTTCACCTACCTAAGCCTTTAACGGTGGAGGGGAAAAAAAAGAAAAATAAGATGGAAGAATCAACCTAGCCTTTCCCTCCTCCCTTCCTGGGCCTCCTTCCAACAAATGCTGACGCATGGTGATGAAGATAGTGCTCTGAGAATCTGTGCCTAATGATAACTCCCTCAGAAAGTCATTACCTGGGTTGATTTCCCAATTCTGTGCTGTACTCAGTGCTTCTCCTGTTTATCCATGGCATTGTCATGCAGGGACCTACTGCACCCTTGCTTATTGTTGGTGGTGCACAGCCATGACAGATGCCTCCTCTATGTGTCCCGTCATCCCTGCCTGCAGAGATATAGCCCACTGGGAAATCACCAGCACCCCATCCTCACCTACCCCTGTCCCTCAGCACTGAGATCCCACTACCCTGCTCATTGCCTCCTGATGCCAGCTGGAGCACAGATATAAACCCTATTTCTTTTTAAGACGATCAGTCAAAAGCAGTAGATTTTGCCCCCAGAGAGAGTTTGGTAAAACAAGTTGCATTTTGTGTTTGCCAGGAGGATGTGGGGCTCACAGGGAGTGGAAGGGTTGGGTTCCTGGAATCAAAGTTCAAAGAAGCTTTGCAAGGTCAAGCTGAAGCTATATGTGTGGGAACCATAAAACTGATGACTCCACAAGTTTTCTATTGTGTCATGGAAAAGGCTTCTAGGGAATTCTTGCCAAGTCTTTAGAAGAAAAGATATATATAGCTAAAGATGTGCATATTTATAGAGAGCTATATGGATTTATTTATGCCAGTCATGCCAATTAGCTCTGCAGAGAGGAGGAGGAGCCTTTGGAAGAGGATCAGCCCGGGATCTCCCTGCAGCTCTTCGGGCCGCTGGGAGAAAGAAATATGAGCATCAGGGAAGGTAGCCCCATCCTTGGCCTGAACCCATCAGCCCCATGTCCTGAACCAAGAGTCTCCCTAATGGAGGCCGAGGCTCTGAGCTGAGAGTTTTCCTTTGAGCTATTCAGTCTGGCTCCTGCAGCCTAAGGGATACCCTGGAAGGAAATCTCTCTGAGGTCTGGGGCTCCTGAGTAACTTAATCTTCAGAGCAGAGTATGAGAGGCAAGGGTGCCATATGGGTAAATGGGGGGAAGGGTACCTGAAAGAAGGAAAGGAATGGCACCAAATTCATTTTTGCTTCCACCTGTGGGAAAAAGGCTTAATTGGACTATTAGCTTGGAAGGACCCAGATCCTGGTTTTAGAGATTCTGGGAGGCCTGTCTGTTTTGCTGAGACCATCTGTTGGTCCCTTCAGAGCCTGGAAAAACAGCTGAGGCTTAGAGAAATGGGACTAAAGATTCTTACCAGAAACCTACCTGGAACACCATGGCTCCCATGGCGCTCTCTCTCTCTCTCTCTCTCTCTCTCTCTCTCTCTCTCTGTGTGTGTGTGTGTGTGTGTGATTTCTATCAAGAGACCTCATGGGTGGGTAAGCAGCCCAGGCCCATGGGAGGGAGAGCCTGGTGAGTCTTAGCTGGGTGTGCCCTGTATCTGCCTTTGACATCTCTTTCATTCCATCTCCATCATGTCAACACTTTCAAAAGTGACTGAAGCATAACCGCTTGCCTCATCCTGGCCTCTGTCCCCCCCTCATCCCTGACTACACCAGCCCCAGTGGAGGCCCAGAGGTGTGATGAGTAAGTCAGTTAATGACACTACACCTACCTTATCTTGGGCTGGTCTTGTTATACTTTCCTTGACTTTTTTTAAGTAGGGGTGTGGATGGGAGGCAGAATATTATTGCAAAACCCGTTTGACTGTAGCTGCCTGCTGGATTCTTCCTCTGCTATTCACAGCTATGCTCCTCCCAGGCAAATTGAATAGCTTAGTACTGGAAAGAGACTCGAGGGCTAAAGAAAGTCTGCATGTTGGCAGAATGAGTGTTCTTACATCTCCTTTCCCTCTTTCTCATCCCAACCCACTCTGTACCCAACCATTGGGCCAGTCATTCCTCATTCCTCAGAAATCGAGAATGAAAGTCGAACTAGAGTAAGAACTTTCTAGAATGGCACTAAGATAACTTCCTATGACAAAGAAAAACTTATTTTTTAATCCATGTTGCAAATACAGTAGCCACATGTGGCTACTGGAGATTGAAATGTGTTAGTGCTAGATTTCTGATTTTACTTATTTTTAATTAATTTACTGGTAAAGAGTTCCTTGTGGCTAATGGCTACCATACTGGATGGTGCTGATCTTGAATGTAAGGTAGGAACAATTTAGAATCCCAGGACACCACTGAAGCCTGAAGGAGGTTTCTACCTCTCAGACCCAGTTGAAAGGAGAAAGGGGTAGGAAGGTGTCACTGTGCAGTTTCTTTTCCATCTGCTCCAAAGTAAGCCAAATTCCCAGTCCAAAGCATCATATAGGCCCCTTTCTGTGATCTGTTCCCCAGGCAAAAGAAGCCGGGGTTGGCGTGTGCAGGAATGGGGCCCAGCACTCTCCCAGGAGACCCTTCCCCACCCTCTGCTGCACCTGGCCCTGGCTCCAAGTCCACAGTGTTGGACCCTGACAGGGATGTTGGGCAGAGGAGGACTGCAACTGTGGACATCTGGTTTCCCTCCCATCTCTGCCCCTTTATTTCTTTTCTGTCAGCAATGGCTCTTGACCGCTGATGGTCAGCAGTCAAAGAGGCCCTGCAGACCTCTTTTCCGGCTCCCTCTACTCCCCCATTCCCTGCTGAGGAAGGTCAAGGGGGAAAGAGGGAAAAAAAGACAGGAAGGCAGAGTGAGGGTGAAATGAAATGTTAGTGACATTCAAGAAAGTGACTTCATAGGGCTCTCACTGCCCTCCCTCCGGATTCAGGATGAACCTTGTCTGGCTTATAAGCCATCAGTGACTTCTCCCCTGTCTGAGATGCCAGTCCCTAGTGCCTCCTCCTCTCTTCCCTCCCCCACCTCCCAACAATAACACATGTGCCTCCTCCCATACTCCCTTACCGTGGCAGGTCCATCTGTGACCTTTGTATTTCTGACTTTGCCCCTGAGGGGGAGGGAGTTCCAGAAAAGCTTTCCCTGCTCTGCACACTGAATACAGTCAGCTTCACTCTGGGACTCCAAACCTCCCCAGTTCGTCTGGGTGTACAGGAGGAAGAGAGGACTGCTCTTTCAGGGCCAGGAGGTTAGCAGCCACGACTGGACTCCACATGTGGGAAAAGCCTGGCGGGGAGATGGGTTTTTTGGTTTTTTTCTTCTGATGTCAGCCCTTTGGCCATCACTGTCTCTCCCCAGCCAGGGACTTGGCCACACCATGGAGGTGTGCAGCCAGATTCTTTCTGGCTGAGCTGCCCATCCTAGGAATGGCCTAGAACCCGGGAGTATTGGATATAGATTCCCTCCATGCTCTGCTCAGTGGGACGGCTGCGTGTTCTTCAACCCACTTTCTTCCTCATATCTGCAGAGGAGAGCAGAGGAGCACTCGCTGTACTACTAACCAGTAGAGTGGTAGAAAATATGCCTGTTTCCCCATGTGCATGATGAAGAGTTTTCATGGGAAGGCCCTGCCATAGCCCATCCCAAGCTAAATTTCCCTAAGTGTAAGTTTTCAGTGTCTCCGCTAATGTGGGGAGAGAGCAAGGCGTTCATTGGAGCTATGGAGTTGCAGTGCAACCCCCTTGCAGTTTTCTGGTAGTTCTAGCAGCTCAAGGACAGGGATGAGCTAGCTGCTCTCCCAGTTGCTGCTTCCCAGTTGTAAGCTCTGAAGTGAGCTGGGCTAAGTTAACCTGCACAGCCATGGGAATGGTGAGGAAGAGAGGCACCAAGTGTATTAGCTTTTGTTTGTGTAACAGCTGGAACAGGAAGGAGTTGAAGTGAGATAATGGAAAGAACTTCCTAAATCAGAGGAGATCTCAGGGGAGTATAGCATTTCCTTTCTAACAATACCCCAAAAAGAAGAAAATTGAAGGGGTGAATTTGCACTCAAGATGTGCATCGCCTTCATGCCCAGACCCTGTCCCCACTCTGGCAGGGATCTTAAGCCTGGTCTGCAGATGGGGAAAGCAGGGGGCTCTAGGGAACCTTGCCAGACAGAGAGCAGGTTGGAACTCCCCTCCCAGCCTTCCCTGACTCCTGACCTTTGTACCTTTCTTGCCAGTGATCCCTAAATTATTGAGCTGTCTACCCCTTGGGGAGGAGGGACGCAAACAGGGTTGAAGGGAGGTGGGAGCAGAGAAAGTATGAGGTGGAGGTCAGAGGTCCTTTCACAGTATGTTTTGGCAAAGGAGGCCTGGGGGACAGCCGGGGGTGGGGTGGGGGGGGTGGAGGGTGCTGGGGCTTTCATCCTCCCAGGCTTCCCTAATATGCAAAGCAAAAGCTGTCACTTGAGTGGTGATTTGGAGCATGAGTCCCTCAGAGTCCCACTACCCAGGGAAGGATTAGGTAGATGACAGTGTGGCCTTTCTCTGCCCCTCTCCTGTCCCTGCTTTTCTCAGCCTCCAGAGCACCAAAGTGCCTGTCCTCAGAGGGGTTTGTTCGGCCTGGCTGACCTCCAAACCCAGCCTCTCTTTCACTTCCACTACAGAGGAAGTGGATGAATGTAGGAATGGGTGGATGGGGGCCAGATGGTGGTCCTGAGAGCCCAGCAGCAGGGAGCTTTTCTGCTGCCTCTTGATGCCCTCAGTACATCCATCTCACTCCTGAGAATCCCTGTGCAGAGCCATCTCCCTGATGCCTATTAAGGGCTGAAGGGAAGGAAGAGCTCCCAGGTCCATGGCCTGGAGGTGGGAGTTTTCCTGCTGAGTGTTGGGGAGGCTTAGAAGTTGCGAGTTTGGGGTCCCAGAGGAGCCAGCTCCCACCTTCCCCTCTCAAACCTTCCAGAAGGGAGACACCAAAATCCTGACCTGACTAGGGCCAGTAGCAGTTATCCTTGTTGCCCCTGCCACTCCACTACCCTCTTTACAGCCTCTCTGTGACTCTGTCCTAGGACCCAGTGATTGCTGTGGGGGGTGGCAGTGCCAACAAATATTCATGAGGACCAAGGACTCCAAACAATGAGCAGGTGTTCACTAGAGCAAAGTCCACGGAGACCAGGCGATGGTGTCGGTAGCTTGTATCACCTGTTTTTATGGGGCAGATGCATAAGCATGGTGACTCTGTTTCCTCCTCTGTAATTTGGGGGTGATAACAATGCCCTCTCATGTGGGTTCACCATTAAGTGGGTGCAGAGTGCATAGCACAGTCTTGATCCCTTCGAAGGACCAAGTGAGCATTAACTCCTTAGTGGCTGTTTCCCAGCTCTCTTTTCTGCCAGTGGCTCCCAAACACATAGTGACAGTCCACTGCCACAGCCCAGGCAAGCCACAGCCACTGCCACAGCCCTGGCAAGGAATGAGTGACTGTAATAGTGATGAGCTCATCCCTGCCTTCCCCTTGCACCCAGGAGGTGCCCACGCAGACCCCGACCCCAGCCCCTCTTCCACTCCCTGATGCAGAGGCGTTTCCTCTGCTGACAGCCTGAAGACAGGTCATTTTTCTTCTCCTCCCATATAATGGCCTTTACTCCTTTACCCTGTCCCCCTCCCCAACCTTAATGACTTTAACATACACACAGTTCTTTACAAAAAAAAAAAAATACAAGCCCCCAGTGAGCTTTCTAAAGCTCTCGTTATGGAGGAGAAACAAGCCAAGCACATGTTCACAAGTCACTGCCTGTGATGACAGGGGGCCTTGTGCTAATTTCCTCAGCGTTTGAAGCCCCAGGGTGGAGGCAGGGCAGGAGGCAGCCAGAGGGAAGAGACCCAGGGCTGGAGTACTTCCTTGTTCCCTTTGATCCTCCTGGAAACACTGTAGCATTTAGGGAAATATTTCATCCTGGGCAATCTTGAAGAATGAGAAAGATGTCTTTGGGCAGGGGTGGAGGATGGTGGGAATGGAATGAAGGGAGGATGCTATCATATGACCTTTTCTCTCCTTGAGATCCGGACTCTCTGATCTGTCTGGCTTTTCTAGGCAGGGAAGGAAAGAGATCTCCAAAAAAGAGTCGAGTCTAATTCAAGGTGTTTATGGATGGTTGACATTTCCTACCCTGACCAACATAAAGTTCCTGCCTCTGATTTCTCTTTGTGGCTTGTCTGCAAGATAATAGAGGACAGCAAAGATCTAGAGCCTCAACTTCCCTTCAGTGGGTTCAGAATCCAGGACGAAGGTCTCCCTCTGCTTATGTTGTGAACCAGTACAGGGCTGTTCTGGCAGAGAAGAAGCAGAGTACTGCCTACCTCTGGGCCCTCTCTACCCTTCTCCTGCCCAGACATGGGCACAGAGCCCTGTGCCAAGAGAGCAGAGCTGACTGACTGCAGGGTGGGTCTGGCAGAAAACAGAGAGGACAAAGAGTTAGGGAGCCCCAGCTGCACCCCGTGGCAAAGAAATGTAGCTGGCTGGAATCCAGGTTTCCTCTAAATCAGAAGCAAATGCACCAAAGCTGCAACCTTCCCTCTTGACCGAAGACTGCAAAGTGCCTGTCTGACCTCACCTTATTGGTGCTATTATCATCATTACTGGTAATATCACCGTCATCATCCTGTAATTTACAGGCTTCAATGGCAAGGAGGCTTAGGCCCCCTCTGGGCTTCATGTTAAGAGAAAATGAGTTGTGGCAGCCTCCCTGCCTCTCAGTTCCCCCTCACCACCCGCAGGGCTGCTGCCCTATCTCTGTCACCAGAGACTTTCTAGCTCATCCTGTTTGCAGACTGTGTGGTCAGGGCAAGACGAAGGGACCTTTGTAGTGGGTACACATGTCCCTTTTCTTCAAGGCAACCTATGCCCTAAACTTGTGGTTCTCAAATCTGAGCGTGCATTTCCCATGTCAAATTATGGAGTATGCTCCTCGAATGGGTCTGGATGGGACCTGACTACTTGCCTCTCTTAGATGCTGATTTTGCAAGGTACCAGAGGCTGCTGATGCTACTGGCCTGGGGACCACCCTTTGTGAACCATTACCCTACAGCATCCTACATTGGTTATATTTAAAGGGTGAGTCACTACTTCTCCCATCCTCCTGCATACAGGTGTTTATTTACACTGTGCCTCAATAAATACCCTCAAAATTGAGTTCCCAGCAAGTGGGCTCAGGGCCCAGGTGCAGTGTGAAGTGGGGGAGTGCAGCTATCTCTCACACATAGGGGCCCCTTGGAGAGAAAGCAGAGGCAGGCAGCACCCCCATTCCCACCCCCTGAAGATTTACTCCTTCATTTGGCATTTCAGGCCTTCCTCCAAAAGGCTGGGGCCAGTTTGACTCACCACATAAGCCTTTGTTGGAAGGCTGGACCCCAGCCAAGTTCTCCTCCCTCAGTCAGGCCCACCCTCATTCTTCCCCACCTGTTCCTCTAGCTTAACTTTGAGCTCAGCAGAGAATGGCAATCTCTCCATGCACACTGTCCCCACACCCATTAGGGTATGGACACCCAGGTGCACATTGTGTACATTAAGTCTCAAAGCCAGACTTCCCACATCTCTTTGCTATGGCTTCCTCCTCCCCTCTACTCCAAAGAGCTTAAGGATTCTCCCACAAAAACAATACTGTGGGAGCATGGTTTTTTTCTCTTTGTTCTTTCCTTTGTAAGAAAAAGGGGAAGAAGATAGCTCCTACTATGCAGGAGCTGTGCTAAATGTATTGCACATATCATCTCCCAGAATCAGGAGTGTGTCTGCCTGGTGTTTGCTCAAGTCCTCAGGGTAAGGCCCCACACTTGTTTTGTAACAGTAGGCTTGAAATCTCAGGGCACACACTACACACAGATAACAAGAGATGGGTAAAATTTAACCCAGTGGTTCTAAAATCTGAGAGTCTGTAGCATTATATGACAGTCTGTCAAAACACACATTGCTGGGCTCCACCCCCAGGGTTTCTAATACAGTAACCCTGGGCTGGGGTGGGACCTGAGAATTGACATTTCTAATATGATCCCCAATGGGGCTGGTGCTACTGGTCTGGAACTCATGCTTTGAGTATCACTGATCTCATTCTTCCACCGGTTGGTTGGATTTCTGCTGGCTGTTACTCCCTGTGTCACTTCATCAGAACAGTATTTCCCTCCCCTAGACCAGAATACACTCTCCCTGCGTTCTTTTGAGGTCACTTTGGAAAAAAGTGACCAGCTTGCTAATTCCATGTTGTTTTTTCATTCATTCATTCAAAAGATAGTAATCATTATAGTAAACACTCAGAGTAGTGCTTACCAAGGACTACTGGTCCTGGAGCGTGGCATATATTAACTCTTCTAATCCTCATAATAATCCTGAGGTATCTGGATTATTATCACCATTTTACAAGTGAAACAACAGAGTCACAGACATGTTAAGGTTACACAGCTAATCAGAGGTGGAGTAGGGATGCAAACCAGGCAGTCTGGTTCCAGAATCTGTATTGCTATCTGGTCTTCAGTGAGTCATAGGTTAGGCTCTGTGTTGGACTCTGCATAAGTTAGCTAGGAAGAATAGAAAGGTGACTGAGTCACAGTCTTGCTTTGTACTAACAACTGGAGCACCATAGGATAGCATCGAGACAGAAATCCATACCCAGTGCTGAGGACGGGAAGCACAGAGAAAGAATAACTCAATCTGGGTGAATGAGAGAAGACATCAATAAAAAAAAAAAATGGACATCCAAGCTGGACTTGTAAATTCAAGGAGTTTTGAGCTGTGAAAGAGACTAAAGTCCACTCTCCAGCAGCAACCAGCCTGTGAAAAGGCCCTGTGTGTGAACTTGAGCACAGCAGGTCCAGGGAGCCATTGCAAAGGCAGGTTAGGGCCATGTTGTTGGCCATTTTGAATGGCAAGCTCAGGGGTATGGACTTTGGTAACCAAGGGGAACCATTGAGGTCTTTGAGCAAGTCAGGAACACAATCAGATGTGCAGTTTTGAAAGATAACCCCAGGTTTTAGCCTTTAATTCAGCATGGGCTACATTCCAGACACACATCAAGCTTCCTCTACTTCCTTACTCACTTACACTTCCCTGGGTAAAATTTCCCTCCTTCACTAGCACTTTCTATCTACCTGAACAGCATTCCTTTATTGTCTTGTCCCACTTGAGGCTGTTTTCTAGTTGATCTTTCCTATTCTGCTCAACCTAATTCAACTCTACCTATATCAACCTAATTCTGATTTAGTCACTCATCCTCTTTGGGTCCTATTCTCCATGACCCCCAAGATATTTTTAGCCCCGTTGTTGTATAGCCTCAAAGCCCACACTTTGATGGCCAAGGCTTCTTGCTCACCTTGGGTATGTGCAGAAGTGGAGGAGCATAGAGGTAACAGATATACTCCCACACCCTCCTCCATGGAAACTGATGGGTTCCAGAGTTAGCTTCAGAAACTGTGACTACTCTACAGCATTAACCTTTCTTACCCAGTGTTGTCCTTTGATCAGAAATGCTGATGAGAACTAATGCCAGAAGTACCATCCTCCAATCTCCATTTCCTCACCTGTGAAATAGCAAAAGTTCCTTCCTTCCTCATTTATGCAACATACTTACATACTGTGACCTTAAATCAAACCTGCCTTCAGAAGCAGGTTGTCCACTGTAAAGCACCAAATAGGAGATAGTAGGAGGGCATGTAGTCTGGTTGCTTCAGACAAGAACAGAATTGAGCCATTCATCAATTCACTTCAAACAAAACCCCAGGATACCATGCAATGGGAAGTCAACCCGTGCCCAACCCTATAACCCTGCCAATGAGTCCCTAGGTACCTTTTAACTTTCTTTTCAGCTGTAGGGCCTTCTGTCTCTGGCTGTAGGTTTTTCTTAGGCATTCTCTGCTTTTCTTAGACCTTCTCTCCAGCCGAACCTCTGTTCTGTGGGGCCTCATCCCCCACTGTACTCAAATGACCTTCCCAGATTTCCATCCCACTCCCTAGGAGAGCAGTGAGTACTGTAGAGACCATTAGCCCCAGGTCTCCACCCCAGGTTTCTAAGCAGAGGACAGGAACAAGAAGACAAGAGTCCCATCCAGCTGCCTAGATTTTTCAGAGATACAAGCAAAATGGGGTTTTATTTGCCCTAATAGGATCTCTGCAAGATTATTTCACATCTTCCTTAGCTTGTCTTTAGGCTGGGTACCTTCTACCCCTCCTAGGTGGTTGCTGGAGTCTTTGTGTCCCTGTTCAGAAGACATGTCAATGCCAGAGGGATACAATGAAGGAAAAGGAGTTGCCTCCCTGGGAAGAAATGACTCTTGGCCATTGACTGGCTGTATTCCACACTGGAGGCCACATTTCACTGTCAGATGCTCAGCTGGGATGAGTTGGCCTGGCTGGAATGTGGGAAGCCCACACTTTGTTCTTCATTTATCATGTCCCTGTCCTCACCTTAAGCCTTCTCTCTGCCTAGTTTCCAAGTCCTCTTCAGGTAAAAGGTCTCCAGGTGTTCTAATTCACTCATCACACACCTTCTCCCAGATTTCTGCAGGATCAGCCAATCTGCTCGCTGCTGGAGGGCTGGTGGACATTCCATTGAGTTCTATTTCCTAAGGAGTGCAGGAGCTCCCACAAAGCTGCTAGTGTGCGAAGTGCTAACCACAGCTGGCTTCCAGCTGTCCTGACTGCCTCAAAGATAGCAATAGGCTGGGGCCTAGCCAGAGAGTTTCCAGCACCAGGGAGGTTTCAGATCAGCAGGGGCAAAATCCAATTTTCCTTCTATCCCCCAGATACTGAGGGAGAACAGGAAATGCCAGCTCATTTCCTTGGAGAATAGGAGGAATAAGGGATAGTGTGGAGTAGGGTTGTCCTGCTGATAGAAACTAAAAGCAGTAGAACTGGCTAGGCCCTTGAGCAAGAATGCTGGGGATCCCTGGGGGTCCAGCACCCTCAAAAGCCTAGCAGGGAACATGAGAACTTCTTTCTCTGGTGGCTTATGTGAACAGTTGTGGTCGTCTGCCTGTTCTGCCCTTCCCAGCTATCCCCCCTCATTGTGTCCTCTTCCTCCCTCCTCCACCTTTAGCCCATCTCCTCCATATGGTCTCCACATCTGGCTGAGGACCATCCAGAGAGTTGGACAGAACCTCCTTCCCTCCCTCAGCAGCCCTTACCTCCTCCCACCCCACCCGCTGAGTCTCCTTATGACTCTACCTTCTGTGTTCCTCCCTCCTCCCCTAGGTACCTCTGTAAGAATAGAACAAGCGCAGGCTCTCCAAAGAGTTGTCCCTTCCCTCCCCATCTCCCAGTTCCCCGCCTCCCCCTGCCCCCGCCAAAATAGCTTCCAGGCTTTATCAAGTCCCCATCCCTTTATTTCCCTATATTTGGAAGCTCCTCACGGAAAGGAACTGAGATCAGTCAGCAGACAGGGCCCCTCCATTACCAGACAAGTCCTAGACTTGTAGAAATCAGTCAAATGGGAATTATGAGTCTCTGACCTCTGACCCAAGAACCCTTCTCAAAGGGAACTTGGCATAAAGAATAAGACCCCCTAACTTCTCTTCTTTTCAAAGAGTTGTATCTTTGGGGTTCTAATTTTGTGTCTCGTGTATGTGCTTCTGTGTTGTGTATGTGTGTGGTATGTATGTGCATACACACACAGAGACACACACACACACAGACACACATGCACACAGACACACACATCTTGACATCTTAGTGCCAGATAGCATTCCCAATTAATGAAAGTTAAGCAGACTGCAGTAGCAGGTGTTGTCCAAGTTCTTCCTGGCTTTGTGCTGCCAGTCCCTCCATAGGTCAGGCTGGTAATGAGAGGATTAATTTTACTTCCGCTCCATCTTAGCCCCAGTATGCATGGCTAATGCTGGTTCAGCTGGTAACATTTTCATTGGCAAACCCTCTACCCACCCTTGAGACAGGCTTAGCATACACACTTAACCCCAGCTTGAATCTGCCCTGATAGGAGCCTTGGCCTTCCATCTTTAGCAGATTTGACAGCTCTGTCCCACTGCAGACAGAGCGGAGTGGAGAATGTATTGGGCAGGAGCACAGGTGGATCACACTCTGCCATGCACCTACTGTGTGGCATTGAGAACTTCACTGAGAGTCTCTGAGCCTCCTTGTCACAGCTCTTAATGAACATAACATGGGACTCAGAAGGCTTGTTGTAGGATAATTAAATAAGACAATTATTAAGATGATACATTCACATTTAGTAAGCGCTCAGCAAATGCTAGGTAAGTCTGAAATCGAAACAGGGCTCACGTGCAGGGAACTAGAGCCACAGGCTTTTGAAGAGCTCTATAGAAGGCTCACTAATCCCATGTGCCCAGTGTAGTGGTAGTGGTGGCAGTGCTTCCTGTGCCAGCTCCTGTTTAAGTGCTTTGGCTGTATTTGCTCCAAATCCTACACCAGCCCATTTTACAAATGAGGGAATTTGGCTCATAGAGGTCAACTGCCCTGTAACCCAGAGTCCAACCAAGGGAAACAGGCTCTGGATTTTGCTCTTAGCCATTATCCAACACTGCCTCTCACCTGTGCCGGTGAGACAGCTGCAACCCGTAGAGGGCAAGCCTGGCTCAAAGTCCTCTGGTCTCCTTCCCCAGGCCATGGTTCTTTCCACAGTCCTGGACTAATTAGCCTTATTCCTTTAGGAGGCATCTTCTGCAGCCCCCGAGTAAATCAGTTACCTCTTCCCCTCTGCTGCTTCAGGGTCCCTGAATACAAACAGCCTCCCCTAAAGGACTCTCAGGGAAGGCCCAGGGATCCCTTCTTATGGACAGTGAGCTCTGTACTATCCAAGGACATGCTGAGATCAGCCCCCTCTCCTCTCTAGGACCTTTGAGAAAGAGAAAGCAGAAGCAACCTTGGGATAGTCACCACTCAAAAACCCAAAACCAGTCTCTGCAGGGGTGAGATAAGTGTCAGGACTTGTGCTCAGCTCAGCCTCTCCAGAGCTGAGATCAGACCCTATGAGGCCAGGTGTCATCCACACATGTGAGCAGTACTATGGGGGGTGGTATCTAGCAGGAGGAGATGAAAGAAGAGGGAGCAGCAGTGGGTTGGAAGGATGTTGGAGTTGTTTGGAAGGCAGTGTCAAAGTAGAGTGCTAGAAATAGAGGGACGAACAGAACATTCTGTTTCACAGCACCGAATCCAGGCAGTGCTGGCCTCTCACAATGGGATCCCACCTACCCTTCTAATTTTCCTTCCTCCAGCTACAAACAGTAACTCTGCCAGTTCACAAAGGCCCAAAACAGTGCTTTTCATATAGAGTTGCACATGTAATATGCATCTTTCCCTCAAACTCACTGCTCATATGCTAATTGCTAATAGCTATTGAGCACATACTATGTGCCTGATAATCTGCTAAATTCTTCAAACAACTTTTCTTATTTATTCCTCACCTACACTATCATAAGAGCTATTCTTATTATTCTTATCATCATTAATAGTTAAAGACATCAAAGTCTAGAGAGTAAGTTAGTTAACTAGGCAAGTTTCTTAACCTCTCGGTGCCTCAGTTTTCTCATCTCTAAAATGGGAAACTGAGTCATAATTTTATTTTGAAGATTACATTTATTTTGAGAATTAAATGCTAGGGTATCTATAAGATATTTAAAATAGTAGCTGCCCATAGTAAGCATTCAAGAAAAGGTAGCTATCATTATTATTACCTCCTCACTACATCCCTGATTGAAAAAGCCCCTAACCTCCCCAGGCACATTCAGATAGTTCTAGTAATAGCAATGCCAATGTATGGAGTCCCTCCCACTGCTAATGCCACTGATCTTTGATATGGACCACTTGCCTGTTCCCAAGTTTGTCAAGTGTTAGACAAACTTACCTGTCTGCACTTTATCCATGTGCCCTCATTCCATCTTGCAACAAGATTGCAGCCCACCATGACATGGTACTACCCATGGAGTCCCTCCAAGAAGCCTTCCTTCCTCAGCCCCTCCAGTATTTCTGAACTCCTAGCACAACCATCCACTCTCTCAGGTATTTGCTCACTGGCATGATTCCTTGTTATTTTTCTTTATCTATCTTCTTTTTATTAGATTTTGAGATTCTTGAGAGCAAGGACTGTATTATTTATCTTTATACTACCAGGATATTTATCAATCAGGCAGAGTTTTAAAAACTTGTTGGCTAGTGGATCAACCAATGGTTTATTGTTTACTAAATACAATACAGATAACTTTCATCAGCACTTAATATGCTCTCAAAGGCCAAAACACGGAATCATATCATGAAGCCTATTGGATTTTGACTACACCACCAGATTTGTTCCATTGTCTTGTGCTAGGTCAAACTAGCCCTTTACAAGCACGTCCACAGGTAGCTCTTGCCTGCTAGCCAGCTGCATGCCCTGCCCCCCCCCAATCTGGCAGACATCCAACCCACAGAACTCCCTGCTCCTCTGCCTCTGTGGGTGGCTATGCCTCTCCTTCTGGCTGAGGTTCAGATCCACCCACCCCTGCTTCTTCAAGACCTGTCAATCATCAGTCCCTGGAGATGGTCCCCAAGGCCCATCCCAGTTTTCCCCAGCCTCCAGTCACAAATGACTGCTTTAAGGCAGGCTGGTCTTTGTTCAATGTTCCTTTCATTTGACTTTGGGCAAAGAGGAAGATAAATGACACTCTGTCTCTTTAAGGTAAAAAAAGAGGCATTAAAAAAAGACCTATTTTTTTGCCTTTTAAGAGAAAAAAATCCTCCAAGTTATTAGGAGAAAGAAAATCATTTGACTTAAGCAGCCTCTGGCAGTCTGGTGATGCTGAGAACAATATACCTGTCAGCATCTATCAGGTTTGGAAAACAAAGCCATCTGCATATGGGAAATGAAGGGGGGCTGGGGGTGAGAAGAGGTGATGAATATCTAATGAGGGATGCACACAGAGCCCCACACCTAGCTGGAAAAGTTCATGGGGATCCTGGTTTCTGTGGCAGTCAGTGACTAGCAAAGTCCAGACTTTGCAGATGGAGCAATAGCCTAGAATTTTAGAATTTTTAATATTCAATAAAGATGGTAAAGTTCATTTGATCTAAAATCCAATCTCTCAAAAAAAAAAAAGAATCACGACCATAAAAGGGAAGTGTCTTGCCTAAAGCCATGCTTGATTTGTGCCAAAACCACAATTAGAACCCAGATTTCTGGCATTCTGGGTTTGGTCCCTTCCTCCGCTGACTACACTACCTGTTGAACATGCTATTTCTGTTCCCCTTCCTCTCCCCTTCCTGAAGCTGGATCCCAATCTCTCTTCTATTCCAGAGTCTGCCCTGTGAACCTCATGTGACCCCCCGAGTCTCAATCTCCTAGCTCCAGCCCCTTGTCCACTTATCCACCAAAACAGAGGGTGCTCTAGAACTTATTTTCTAGGACAGTAGTCTAGATTTATCTCCAAACAGATCCAGATGCAGCCAAAATATACTTTTACATCCAACACCAATCTGCCATAGGGCAGGTCTCTGCCATATCAAGTCCACTGATGGGACCAAGAGATAATTCATGATGAATTCATGTTCTGCCAGCAGACAAGACTGATGATCCAAACTTGATCATGTGTGACCCATCTGAACTCTCCCTGTGTCTCGTCATCACTCCATTAATCTGTACTTGTTTATCAGTTTTTGAGTATGTGTCATGTCTAGGCCTGCAGTGTGTGGCCTGTCACTCCCATCTGCCCTTCACTCCCAAAGGTCATTTTGGGAGCCTCTTCTCCCTGCCCTGGGCTCTGTCCCGGCCTAAGGAGGGAGCTCGGTGCAGTGAGGGGCCTGCACCGGCTCAGCTCAGCTGTTCCACATCCAATAACTTGGTCAGGGAGCAGACACTCTCTGGGGAGTTGACTCTAAAGAGTGAAAACTGGGCCGATGATCAACTCAGCCTAATGAAGCCACTGAAGGGACAGCGTAGCTGTCAAGATCATAGAGTCTATGATCTTGGAGGAGAGTCTCTGCCTCCAAGACGCCCCTCCTCCTGCAGCTACTGAGAAGACAAATTCTTATTCCCCTGGCCCCATGTCCTGGTTGAAATTGGACTTACTGGGGTGCTATGACCTGGCCACAGATGGTCAATTAAAAATTGTGTTCAGGCCCATTAACCTCTGAGGAGCAGTGCCTGCCATTCTTTAAAATGACACACTGTTTATCTTCTTTCTGTCTTTACTTCCAGTCCTCCCCTTTTGTTTTCATAAAAATTGGATTCTCCAAGCTCTTAAAGGCTGTTGAAGGGAGCAGAAAAAGTATTTTTAACCAAGCTAGCTGTGTGCCTTGCATAAGGCACTAAACCACTCTGAGCCTATTTATTCTCCTGTGAAATGGTGTTGCTATACTCACCACATGATAAGGATTGATAAGAGAGAGAGGACCTTCGTTTACTATTAAGCACCTACTATGTGTTGGCCACTGTTTTACACATCAGTGAACAAAGCAGAGGAGAGCCTATTGCATTCTAGAGACCCATTTTAAATTAAAATGAGTTCATTATAATTTGAAAGCTTCATGCAAGGTTTCATTCCCATAGTCCATTCCCCTCCTCTGGATGTGGCCGAATCTGAAGAGGAGAAAGGAGAGGAAGATACACACAAACACTTAATGAGCACCATTTCTCATACATTATACCTTCCAAGCCTTACCCGTAGCATAGGTACTGTTCCCGCTTTCCATATCAGCCAACTAAAGCTCCAGGTATAGGTAACATGGGCAAGGTTTCACAGCCAGGAAGTTGCAAAACCAGGATTGGCACGGAAGCCTTCTGATCTAAAGACCTGCCTTTGGGTTCCACCAAGCTGCCTTCACCCACACAGGACATCCACTTTGTCACCTAGCCCAGTAGTAATAACTCTGGCACCCAAAAGCCAGAGCGTAATTCAGTGATGGATTGGACAGGGGCAGCAGGCAGGTGCTTGCATTTGCATCTGCTGAGTCTGTGTATGTGTGTGGGGTTTCAACAACGGGGATCTCAGTAGGGAATTAGTATTTGGGCTGCTAAATAACCACAATTTGTATTAAGCAGAATCATAGTCATTATGCACCACGTGCAGGCCGCTGAGGCCCACTGGTATTGGTAAGGAAGCAGAAGGATGGATGGTACTTTGGCCTGTGAGCTGGCCAGAAGCATCTACCAGGGGTCCTGAGGCGCCCTTTCAGGAGCAGGACGTGGGGAACAGGTGGTGGGACAGGGAGAAGAGTGAGAGGCTGGGTGTATGCACCCCTACTTCAGGAGACTCATTGCTCATCCCCTCCTACCTCTGCGGGCCTCCCATCAGCAAGGCCATGCCAATTCTCATTAGCACAGGTAAATACGCATCCCAGCGCTGGGCAAGGGACACATGTGTTGCTATTTAATTATATAGCGTGCACCGAGTCGATTATGGCTCCTCCAGGGAATGGCAGCTGCAGACAATGAGGTGCAATGGAGTACATTCAAAACTACTTAGTTAATTAATGCATTAGCAGCTCACTTCGCTGTGAGGGGGTCTGGGGGAGAGGGCTCGGACTTTCCTGGTGCCCTCCTCTCCCTGTTTGTTCCTTTCTTCCTCTGAGCCCTTTACTTCCAGAAGCTCTACAAACCCTCAGCGGCCAGGGCAGTCCCCATTAGGAGTTCTGGACCAAGATGTATGAGAGAAGGAGGTTACAATTCACTACTGAGTAATGTGAAGCTTGGAAATTATATGTGGATTTCCTCTGTCTAGTTGATGTCAGTCCCCAGCGACCTAGAAATGCTGGGAAGTCAGCACACACATTGCACCATCGCCCCAAGCTCTGCTCTCTATTTTGGGAACTCCCTCTCATTCAGTCGCCCCAGGTGCAGACTCAGGCACTGTGTGGAGTTGCAGCAGCGCTGTTGAGAGTTCCACTGTGCTGGGGACTTGGTGTTTGAGAGAGGAGGAAAGGCGTGCTGTGAGTGAGCCAGGTGAGGGTGAAGAACTGAAGCCAGGGTAGAATTTTCGATTTAGAAACTGAAAGGCTAGAGACCTTTCTCCCATGTTTCTTCCAATATGTGATCTCCAGTCTCCTCCAACTCCTCAGCCCCTCCTGCCTTTGGTTAATTCTTATGTCAATGCATATGCTTTTATTTTGTGTTCTTTGCAAATCTCCTTGTTACAGGACTTTGCACATTTGTTGATTTTC
The DNA here is from genome assembly GCF_047511655.1 of Castor canadensis. Taxonomy (NCBI): domain Eukaryota; kingdom Metazoa; phylum Chordata; class Mammalia; order Rodentia; family Castoridae; genus Castor; species Castor canadensis. The sequence goes on from NC_133396.1 coordinate 124,712,806, forward strand.
CTTTCTTCACCCCAAAACCCATGGACTTTAATCATTCACTCTGAACTCACAGAGACACTTTCCAAATGGCCCCATATGCCTTTGTCACTAAGCCTCATGGTTATCTGTATCTCCCCTACCAGGTGCCAGGGACAAGGGTCAAATCATAGTCAACCTCCTTTGCACAGGAGACATTCAAGTGTGTCTGAAGTGATGGATGCCCTTGTTCTTGCAGGTCTATGGCCAGGTCATTCTGTCTTTTAGAGACCCTGCCGGCCCTCAGTGGGTGGAGCCTGCTGAAGGTTCAAGCTGTGCTAATCCCTTGACAGATTTATTTCCAACCCAGCGTCATATCTAAGCTGCTGCCTAAGCAGAGGCCTCACAGAGAGGTGGTAAGTGTAGCAAATCTGGGAGTGGGAGTGAAACTCTAGAGCTGGGAGTTCCCAGCCACTTAGGTTCTTTTCTTTTTCTCAAAATCTCAGTATTGAAGGTTGATTTATTTCTTTGCCATGTATTCGATATGAAAAAAACATAAAGTGCTCTTACCATTTTCTTTGTGGGGGAGGTGGTGAGAAGGGAATCCCTTTCCAGTCTTTGCTACTTGAACCATTGAGGGGGGTTATGCCCTCATGGGAAGCAACCCTCAGTTTACCTGTGCAGAAGAAATGGCCCACAGCTGTGGCAGGAAGTCAGCCTTAGGGGAAACTTTCTGAGCAGGAGGGAGGAGTAAAGGAAGCCTTGGATTAGTTTGCCAGTGGGACTTGGAGAACATTTGTTCTCTATGGTCAACAAATGAAACCCAGATCCTCTGACTCATGTGAGAGAGGATGAAGTCCCACCTGGAGGCCTGAGGTTCCACACGTTCCTGGGCTCTGCCCTTCTGACCTGAGGCTAGGATGTTACAGCTGCAAGCTTCTCTATGGGTCGTGATCCTGGAGGAGTAGAGACAAATGATCCACAACCAGCCTAGTGCTGGACCAGTCCTGAGCCAGTCCTGGGCCAGCCCTGGGCCAAGCAGTGGCAGTTGGGCCTGTATGGCTTTTGAAGACAAATAATCTTGAGCAAGGACTTGCCCTGGGCTAGTGGAAGAGGGCCCCCACAGGTTTTCCCTTGATAGAAGGATTAAGGGGAGCAAGAAAATTGAGAAAATAGAGAATCCAAGTTGAGTCCCAAGTTGAGGAAATAGAAAACTCATAGAAGTCCACACTACCTTCTTTCTAGATATGTGACCTTGGGCAATTCTCATAAACTCTCAGAGCCATGTTGCCCCAAATACAGAACTGGGGTAGTATTTCTTACCCCACAGGCATGCCCAGAGGCTGCTTTGAGGTAGTGTATGTGGAAACACTTCAGAAGCAATAAAAACACTCTCTGAATGTAGGGTATTATTAGTTCCTCCCATCTGGGACCTGGTTCTTCTTTCTGGGTAAGATAATATGAGAGCTATAAAATGAATCAGCTTGGGCAATCCCTCCCCACTCTCTCCCACCCCCACCAGATGCCTGCTGGCACACCAATGATGCCCGCACATCAGGGTGAGAAGGGGGAGGCCCAGGTGACCCAATATATGGCTGTTCAGACCTTATAAAAGAGGCATAATTAATCATCCCGCCTCTCCGCCCCTCCCCCCCACTCCGTCTGCACAGTCCTTTGCCAATCACCAGGGCAAATTCAAATTGGAGGCGAAAGGGAAGCTGAGGGTCCAGTAGCTTTGGCTCCTGCTCCAGAGGCCTCTCATCACTGCCATTCTCGTGGCACGGCCCCCACCTAAGCCTCTTTGCTAACAGAGTATTTTTAACCTGCCACCTTCTTCCGCTTTGCCGATCTGTAGACAAGGGTCCCTTCAAGATAACAGAATCCATTAGTGCCGCTAGAGTCAGGCAGTGCCTGCTAAGTACGTCCTTAGGAGCTCCCTCCTCTGCCCCTTGTGTTGTGGCCGCACTGACACCCAGACATTGGAGGACGGGGCAGGCTGGATTGGGAGCCTGCATGGGGGGAGTCCAGTCTGTCCACTCCAGGCCCTAAAAAAGGTTTTGATCTCCCTTCTTAGGTGTTTCCAAAGATGATTCATGCCTCTTGTTTTTAAAAGAACCAAATTATTCCACTTCTAAGAGTAGAATGCTCTCATCTTCCCTTGTCCCTCCAAAGCCCATGAGGATTTGGGAAGAATATTTCTTAGACAATGTCTAGCCCTCAAATGAAGAGACTAGCAAGAGGTCTCTGGTGGTGAACACCCCTATTAGAGGGAGGGGGAGAAAACCCCAGCTGTGCTCTCTTCCCTTTGGAACAGTCAAGGGGGCATGAGGAACTTCACAATCCTGAGAAGGATTCTTGCAGAGGGCGACAGAATTCTGTGCTCCTATTTTTCACCTCCTCAGATAAATTGTGGTGATGGTGGAGCAGAAGGAAAAGTCAGGGGTGGGTCTGACCAGAAGAGCTCACCTGGCAATGGAAGCCAAAGATCTCTTTCTCCAGAGCCTGCAAGGCTGATCCTGCTCCTACCCAGTGTTCTCTAATGTCACACACACACACGCATTAGCACCCCCCTTCTCCTGCAAGGGTCAATTTCCATTATTGCCACCTGGTGACACGGTACAAAAGTGTCAGAAGCCATAAGTGTGGGGAGAGTGGACAGGTGAATATATGAACACATCTGCCTCCCCATAACCATGGGGAGACGTGGCCCTTGAGGAAGAGATGATGAGAAATCAAGACACTGACTGGCAAGGGTGAGAGAAGGACACCCAGCCCAGAGGTAGAGCGTATCCATTTATCTAGCAAGAATTTATTGGACAACAATATCCCATGTGCTCTGTGTGGCACTGGGTACACAGCTGCAAACAAGATGGTTGGGGGAAAAGGGCACTAGGAAGTCACAGCTTATTACAATGGTGGCCAGTGTACAAGATCCCTTGAGCAGAACGAGAACTGTCACTGGGGAACCATTGGGGAAGGGGCACAGAAAGGCTCCCTGGGGAGGTGGTGGCTAAGCTGAATTGCAGATGTTTGGTCCACCTCTCAAGGTAAACAGTGTGGTGCCCCAACACCATGCCACTTAAACCACCCGTTCACATATCCTACTAGCATCCCAGGGATAGGCGAGCCTTTGACTCCTCCACTGCCTTTCACCCTTGTTGCCCACATTCAGTACATTGCCAAATTCTGTCTGTCTGTCTGTCTGTCCCACCAGTGCTCCTTCCCACCTCCCGACCCCAGCCCAAGCTGAGGCTTTCATGAGCTGGTTCAGGCTGTTCTGTCCATGCCTCCTCACCCTTCCTGTCCTTTCAGGCTCAATTCAGACCCTACCTCCTCAGTGAAGCCCTCCAAGATTGGCCCACTCTGAGTTAGTTGTTCCCCCTAAGAGCCCCATATTTCTTCTCACTGGTTAGAGCACTAAACAGATCCAACCTTGTGTAGCAGTCTTTTTTATTCTCCATCTTTTCTACACACCTTTTCTACCTTGTGCACACAAGGTAGTGTGCACAGTGGTGAACATCATAGACTTCAGAGTGAGCCTCACTGGGCTCAAAACCTGGCTCTGCACATACGGGAGATATGGGAATAGCTAGAAAACCCAAAACATGAAAGCGTTTGATATCCCCACTCCAGAGGAACTAATACAGAAACCTTAAACGACAGAGGTTATCATGAGAAGGGGATCACTAACCAGTGTAAAGATCAGTTAGAGATGAATCAGCATGGGTCGTAACACATGTGTACACGAAAGCAATGCTAGGATTATTTCTGTATAGCTATCCTCAACTCAACTAGCAAAAACACTTTGTCTTCCTTATTATGCTTGTGTCTTTTCTTCAACAACATTAGTGATAAGGGCAGAAGAGGACCTGCCTGGAAGTGAGGGGGAGAAGGGGGGAGAGGGTGGGGGAGGGGACGGGGGGGGGAGAAATGACCCAAACAATGTATGCACGTGTGAATAAATGAATAATTTAAAAAAAAACTGGCTCTGTCCATTTACAGGAGTGTGACTTTGGACAAGTTACTTAACCTCTTTGTGCCTTGCTTTTCTCATCAGAAACATAGCGATGATAGTAGGGCCTACCTCACAGAGCTGTCGTGGGCATTTAACATCTTCATACAGATAAAGCATATGGGACTTGCAGGTTTTTTTGATTCTTTGTGTTGTTGTCTGCCATCCCTGCCTAGTTGTGGTTTCCTAAAGGGCAGGAAACAAGCAGAAATCATCTTTGTACCCCACAAGATGATTCCGCTCTCCCCATAATCTCCTCCCAGAAAGATGCTAAGGCTAGAAATCCTTACTGGTCATCTTGAGTAAATGCTTATTTTACAGATGGGTAAACTGAGGCCTGGACTTGCAAAAGGTCTTACACACCTAGAAACAGCCCTAGAAACCCAGGAGTCAGGAATAGTTACACCTAGGGCTCCATCCCAGCTTCCCTACTACAGCACAAAGGCTATTTCCATCCCTTCTTTGAAGAAGGACAGATGGTCAGTGTCATCTCCTACCTTCCTTCGGCTCATCACCAGACCACACTTTCCGACCACCCTCTACCTTCTGCCCTCCCTGCTTGGGGAGCTCCACCATCCTGAGCTCTTTGGCCTTTCCTAATTAGGCAGGTTCCCTACCTGCCTGTCAAGCTGTGCTTCTGCAGAGGTGCTGTGTCCTATAAATAGTGGACTGCAAGCAAGATTAGGAGTTGGCCAGAACTGGTGCTCCAGGGAGGAGAAGGGAAGCGATAAAGTCAAAGTGGATTCAGGCTGGCCTCTGGCCCCCTACCAGCTACCTGCACCCACCCTGCCAGGCACCCTGGCCACAGTCAGTCTCCTCCTTTCACTGTGGATTTGATGCAACTTGGAAAATGCATTAAACATTGCACAGAGTAGCTGACGCATAATTAATAAAGTACAGATTTTGGCTGGAATCCTCTACTTAAAATAGCGCCTTGACTCTGGAGAGAGGAAGGGCAAAGGAGGGAGACTCCAAAGATGGCATCTGATGGGATCCAAGACTGTATCTCTGAGAATATCAGCTTGCTCCCCTCTAAAGCACACAGAAATGAGAGGAGGAAAAAGATCACTTTATTTTTCATTAATGGGGTGAAACTGAGGCTTAGAGTGGCTGAATGTCTTGCCCAAGGACATGTGCATGTCACAGGACAGAGCCAGGAACCTAAGCCCTGTGCGGGAGCCTTGGATACTTGTCCGAACCCTCAAGTAGTCAAAGATCACCATTCACACATCACTGAACCTCTCTCTTGTGAAGTTGCACATTCCAGGACTGTTTTTAATTTAAGAGATGTTTTAATGGCATTTTGAGCCAGACTGTTCCCTTGCTGATCCTCCTGAGAGGCTGGAGGGAGCTTCGCATTTTCTTTGAAGAAGGAAAAAAAAAAAAGGCTTTTCTTCTGCAAGCATGTTCAGAGAGTCCTTTGCTGCAGCTAAGCAGCCTGCTGGTGTGAGGGGAGAGGTGAGGAAGGGGCTGCTGAAGGAGAGAAAAGGGGAGAAAAGGCTTCTGTGGTTAATTCAAATGCCTGGCCTCCAGGGCATTCCCTATAGAAGCTGGAGCCCTGCCGCTCTCTGCCAGAGATCCCAAACTGGTTTTCTGAAGCAAAATGCAAATTTCAGCCCAACTAATCAACCCTGACAGGGCAGAAACACCTCCAGCCCTCCAATCATTAACAAAGGACCCAGGGCACACCCAAGAGACTAGGAGCACCCACCCTGGGTGAAGGAGGCCATGATTGAAGGTGCTAGAAACTCCAAAATCAGCAGAATCTTGATAGAGCAGAATCTTGATAACAAAGGGGGAAACTGAGGCACATTATACCTGGCAGAAAATCCTGATGAGATCCCTCATGTCACTTTGGTATACTTCATTCTTTTCTCAACAATGCAGAAATTAATGTGGTCTTGTTTAAACAGCAGTGATTGAATAAGGATGTGTGAAAGTCTATTACATTACAAGACCCACCGGGCCCTCTCTGAGAGTAATTAATCTATTAATTATACGACATAGGAAAATAGCACTGGCTTCTATGGCATGATCTGTGTTAGCTTTTTCTCTATATCGCCAAAAGCATAAGCACCGTCCCCAGCACATAGTAGGTCCTCACAAATGCAAGACTGAACAGAACCAAATCAAACCCGGGCATTAATCCCCTCCCCCAGAGCCTCAGTATATTCATCTGTAGGATGGGGATAAATAAAGCTTGTCTTTCCTCTAGCCTACTGGGAGGTTGAATCAGATGGAAGTCATGTGTTAGTGAGAAACTGTTCTGCAATCAAATACCTGGCTGCCTGGTTCTACCTGGTTCTGCATTCTCTTTTCTTCCTTCCCATCTCTGGATCACTGCCAGCTAGATAGATCTGGCAATCAGAAGAACACAAGAACTTTTTGTCCGCACCCCCAGGCTTCCCAGGCAGGCACCTTGTTCTCAGATATCTAGAACTTGAACCCAGAACCTCATACAGCTACTTCTTCCCAGTAGGAATAAGCCAGAGCTCCAGAGCCAGAGCCCCAGCTGTCAGCCAAATTCCCAGCTCCAACCCTTTCTACTTCTGGGGGGCTTTGCACTAATGAAGCAGGGAAGGACAGAGAGAAATGCGCTATCCCTGATAGCAGAGGGGTGGAGGGGGAGACCATGGAGAGTAGCGGGTTGAGTTTCAGTGGCATTCCATTGCGGGCGTTTGCTGGGCAGCTGAACCAGAGCTGAGGGAGCTGCAGAGACCAGAGGAGACTTCCAGTCGATTGTGGGCAAACCTGATAGCCCATCTGGAATCCATTCACAGTGGGCTCCCTCCCCCCTGCCCTGAGCTCATTGGAGGAACTGCAGTGGGGAAGCAGGGTCAGGCCCTCAGCCAGCAGGCTGGGCAAATCCCCCAGGTGCCAGCCACAGGCCCCCCCTACTCCTGCCCTGCTCTGAGAGCTCAGGTCCCTAATGCATTGCTCTGGCTTCAGTTCTTGCCGTTCTGCTGCGGGAAGCATAGTGAGCTCATCTGAATGCTCTGAGTAGCCCAGGAGTAAGAGCAAACGGTGTCAGGGGCCTGACCATGCCCAGGTCCTTAAAGGGCCTGAGAACGCCAGCCCCACTCCACAGCAGCAAGTCCAGATAGCCATTAGGGTAGCAATGGAATTTCAGATCCCCACAATGGAGTTGGCCACTCCTTAGCTGTCATAATCCTCAGTCTCCAAAATCGCCCATCACTCCAACACCCAAACTGCACAAGCTCTCAGGACAAGGAGCTGGAGGGTGTGGGTTTGTGCAAAGAGCAGGGGACCACCATTTGCCTGGAGTCTGGATTTTGTCCTCATTTAACTCTGCTGTGGTTTGTTTCGTGACCGTGAGGAGACTATTTGCTTTCTCCAAGACTGGGTTTCCTCTTTTGTGAAAGGAAACCTGCCACCACAGATGAACATGAGGATCCTAGAAGGAAAATTAGGTGGCAGAAACAAACAAACAAAAAGAAGCAATGTCATTACCAGAGCAGACATAACACAGTGCCTCTTACTTAGACGCAGGGCAGTCTTCTTGGGCGAATCACAAGTGGCTCTGGGAGGTCCTCCCCGCAGCCTACAGAGCAGGGATTTCCCCATTTTCCTAGCATCAGTCTACTTCCTAAGCTAGAAGGATTCATAGCCATTTTATTCTCACTTGTCATATTGTCTTAACCTTTGGTCATCACCCAGCCAGCATGTAGGAGTGGACATGGAAGGGGCTGTCTGTCCCTCTCCCAGGCAGAGAAGGCACACTTCCTTCTGTGAGCAGGAAGGAATTCACTCCCTGGGAACACCCTAGACTTATGTGCTAGCCTCCACAGGGCTCCACTGCAGGGAAGATGCCAAGAGCCAAGACAAGCTAGCCTTTGGTTGGAGAGCCCCATGGGGTCAGAGGCAGCTCAGACCACCTGCAGGGAACCAGGCCCTTTTGCCCACCCCAAATCTCTTTTAACAACAAACTTTGAGAACAGCATGTTTTCCCAGTGCAGCTTCCTGCATAGTGTTTGCCTAATCTGTCTGTCCAAAATCCCTCTCCAAACACCAAGTTTCCTGCCCAGCACTGGCAATCAGAGAGCTAATTATCTGGGATTAGAGATGGAATTGGGGGGGGTCCCTCTCTTTTAATTACAGGAAAAAAATTAGCCCAACTCATGTCGGCAAGGCCACTGGAATTAGAAGTAAAGCCCAGGTTTGCACACAGGTCAGTTTGGGAGTAGAGGTGGCCCTGAGCTCTGGTCCTGATGCCTCCTGCTCTTAACTGGTGCTGTAGTCAGGAGTAGATGGGGGGAAGGAGGACCCAGAAGAGCTCTCTCTTGGGCATCTGGGAGAAAGCATATGTGTGTGTGTGTGTGTGTGTGTGTGTGTGTGTGTATGAGAGAGACAGAGACAGAGACAGCAGAGAGACAAGCAAAGACATTGGTCAAGCAGAGACTTTGGGATTGATAGAAAAGAAACCAAGAAGGGAGGAAGAAAGAAAGAAGCAAGTGAGAGTTGAAAGAAGATTATGAGTGAAAACAGAGCATTGTTGCTCCCATGGTCCCTGTGGGTTGCATTCCTGCTACTTTCCCTTCAAGAGGGAGGAAGAAGAGAAAAGCAACAGAAACATGTGCCCGCCCTGCTTCCCTTCTCCCTCCTCTCTTTCTTCTTGCCCTCTTCCCACCCTCTCTCCTCTGGTACCCAGCACACTGCCCTAGTTTTGCAAGGAAGTGCAGGTGAGGAATGCTTTGGGTCTCCTGAGGACCAAAGAATGGGGTGGCCATCTGGCTCTATGTGATCTTGAGTCTCACGTTGGGGCTTTCTGCCAAAGAGCCCTTGCTGTCTCTCCTAGGAAAAGAATCTCTTGGCTCAGAAAAAGTATTCTGTCATTAATTTATCATTCATTTTCTTCATTTTACAAGTATATCCAGAGAATTTTTGTGGCCAGACCCATTGCCAATCTGGGCACTTTTGTTAGTGCAGTAAAGTCCATTGGCTCTGAGTCTTAAGTGGTACTCCCACCACTTCCAGCACCTCTCTTACACTTGGACCCTTCCAGGCCCTCACTCAGAAATACCCACTAGTCATCTTCTACCTGCAGAGACAAAGGATAGAAACACAGTACAAAGACCTAAAACATGTCAAGGGAACATAGAACAGAGTACAGATTCATGTGGTACAAAGAGAAGACATAAGCCTAATTATTTATATGTTTTCATATGTCTTTTTTTCCAAAGAACGTATTAAAGTGACTCATAAGAAAAGATTTGGCCAACATATGTAATGAGGTATAGCTCAGAACTAGAACATCAAGCCACAAAAGAAGTAGAAGTAAATATGCTACCAAGAAGGTGACCAGACATAGGTACCAGAACCAGTGTCAGGTTTGGCCTGCATGTTCCAGCAGCCAAATCATAAAGGGAAGTGAGCTAGAAATCTCTAGTCTCTGATAGGAAGAAGGATGTCTAATTTTCTGGAGAGAATTCCCAGACACCACATTCTGTAAGGACCTTGTACAGAAACCAGGACAAGAGTTTAACATCAAAATCGGAGTCTTCTTTTATATGGCAATTTCTTATATTACCTCCTGACCGAGTGCCAAAGCTGTGACATCCAGGTAACAACCAGCATTCAGTGAGTTAACTCTCATGGAGTAACAAACAATAATAAAAAAAAAAAAAAGAAAAAAAAAAACCAAGCACAGAAGGCCATTAAGGAAAGTGAGGCTTTCTGGTTAAGCTTTTGTGGTCCAAGTTTGTGGCTTTCTGAAGCTCTAGGTTGATTCAAGGCTAGAATGCAATTTTTTAAAGCACCCCGTCGCGCTTGGCACTCTGCTAAAAGTTGAATAAAATGAACTATATGGATTCAACTTCTACCTCTGGGAATTTATAATTTATGTTGGCACTTAGATAGAAGCTCAGACAGTAGAAGAAGAACATTAAAATGACAGACAGTGAGATGTTAACATTACACACAAGACAAAGGTGAGTGTCTTTTAGGGAGGCAAATGGATTAATAATCAAACTGACTCAAATTCAAATCCCTCTCCACTACTGTGTATCTGTGTAACTAAAGGCAAGTTGCATAACCTTTCTGAGCCCCAGGTTCCTCATCAGTGAAATGGATTTGGGAATCAAAATAGATAGTTTGTGTAAGGTGCCTGGTGCTATATCCAATGCATAGTAGATGGTAACTGTACTTGTCTTCCGGGGTGATTAAGTCAGGTCAGGTTCTTAGTGTGAGGACAGAAACCATGATGAAGGCAAGGAGGAACAGAGTTCTCGGGGAGATTGGAGACTGTTGCCTTTTCTGAGACACTCCCGCAAAGCTCTCTACTTCCGAATGGTTGGGTAGCTCAAAGTTGATTCTGGAGGTACTCCAATATAGATCATCTCTGAGGAGCCCCAGAATTTTCTCTCCCTTTGATCTATTTACATCACTGCTTGACCGGGAAACCCATGACCCTCCTTTCTCTCCACCTGTTTTCTTTCCTCTTAGGAAAGGCCCAGGCTCCAGTTGGTTTTGCTGCCCTGGAAGGTCACTGTTTAGGTTCACCCTTCCTGATCCAGTCCCACGGGCTTCCAGACCTCAATCCTCAGGTACCCTGAGGTGGGACATTAGTTCCCACCTCTCTTGGGTTTGAGCCCTTGTCCAGAGTGGTTGTCAGCCAGCCCCAGGCAGCCTCTAAGCAACAGCAAAAGGGACTGAGGATAGGAAGCCATGTGACACTCCCCCCCTTTCCCCACCCAACTCACCACACCTCCATGACAGCTCTTGATCCCAGCCTCCCTCCAGCCAGAGCTGCCAGGTGTTGGGCTAAGAGCCAGGCACATACCAGGCCATTCCTTTGGACACACCCCTTGGTCCCACCCTCTCCCCCCACTCCCCCTGCTTCTATGCAGCTTCACTGGTACTTTCCAGCTCACCTCCAAATTGTCAAAAGCCACGAGCAGCAAAGTGCTGTTCAGTTAATGATTCCAGTCCCTGGAGAGGTGCGGAGCTCTTTAAGAGACAAAAGTGATAGGGGTCGGGTGTGGAAGGGGCAGGGGCGGGATGCTTCAGCTCTTTACACAAAAGCAAAGCTGTAGCTCCTTCCAGCTCTTTTTTAAGGAGCAGATTAGACGTGGGCAGATTTGCCCTAAACTGCCTTCTCTCTGTGGGTGTAGAACTGGAGCCTCCCCCTCATTCTTCTCTTTTTCAAAAAGTAAAAATGGTTTGAGTCAGAATTGCTGCCATCCTTTGGGCCCAGTGACTTCTGTGCTCTGCATCCCCAGCACAGGTCCTGAGAAGACCATAGCCAACCATTCCTTCTCACTTAGAGAGAGGCTGTCTTCACAGGAAGGCTAGTAGCTCCCACCAGGCAAAGGTGCACCTGCTGCTTCCTTTTACCACCTCTCCTCCTCCTCTTCCTCCTCCTCCTCCTCCTCCTCCTCCTTCTCCTCCTCTTCCTTCTCCTCTGCCTGTTCCCTTGGAAAGGATAGAGAGTGGGGATGACCAATTGCCCCAATTGCCCCCTGAAAAATTCTCTCCTTGCCCAGTTGTCTGGTCCCATCTAAACCTATGGGTCAACCATAAATCATTTGAAACTCCTCTCTTTCTTTGCATCCCTTCCCACTGTCCCAAACTCTCTCACATTCCTTGTCTCATTTGCCCTTTCTGCAGCCCTGCCACATTGGCAGTATTGTTCTTACAGTTTCGTAGATGAGGAAAATGAGAACTCCCTTGGCTGAGTGTCCTGGTGTGACCTCCACCTCAGAGAGTTCAGTCACAGCTGTGACTGTGACTTAGGCACATTACCTTTCAGAAGGACAGATTAAAGAATGAGGAGCTTGGACGACTTAGAAAGGGAATTGAAAACCCTGGGAAGGGGTGCCTGAGGAAAGCACTGTGAGGCCTCCAAGTCTATACTGTCTCTAAGCACGGTCTGACCTTGGGGGGATTTTTTAAGGTCATGTTTTCCACATTGTCCTTGGAGTCTTCCTTGTGGTGCATGAACATTTGCAGTAACCACTCTTGCAAGTGGTGACAGACAAGGTGGCTGTTAAGGTCCAGAAGCACACAGCATCTAGGCAGTTGAAGCCTCTTAAGGGCCAGGAGAATTTGGGGAGACCTGAGGAGAGGACTTGGGACTGCACACTGCTGACTGTTAAGCCCACTGGATATCTATTAATATTAAGAGGAAGGGCAGTACCAAGTTTATTCCTCACAAGGCCAAGGCTAATCCCTGCTTCTCTCCCTTATTCCTCCCACCACCAGTGAGATCCAGGCACCTGCTGTATTGTACCCAGTCACCAGCAGAGTGTGCCTGCTGGCACTGTGCCCAACAGCTGTGAGGCACCAGAGCAAGGAGAGGTGGGCATGGGGGAAAATCAGGTGCCCAGCCAAAGTGAACAAAATGACCAGGAGGGGTCTTGTCTCAGAGCAGTGAAGCCAGGGAGTAAGGCTAGAGTCCGTCCATGGCAAATCAAACAGATCCACACAACCCTTGCTCATCACCCCCTCACTCCCCCACACACACCTTGATCAGAGTGATCTGGCCCCAGAAGAATAGCAATGAATTAATTAGGGGTCTGTTGTCATGAAGCAGCTCATTATTAAAGTCTCTCTCCTGGGAGAGGAGATGGGGTAAGGTATGAGGACAACAGCTACTCAAACAGAATCTTTTAACAGAGCTAGACCCTCCCCCCAGCTGTCTGCTTTGCCCTTGGGCTCTGCCAAGAAGTCAGAGAGATCAGAGCACAGAGCACTTCTCTCTGGGCTGGGGCTGGGATTGGGGACTTGGGAGGATTGAGACTTTCTGCCCTCCCTCCTCCTCTGACTCTGTTGCTCAGACCCCAGCTCTGACCCCATCTTCCCAACCTCAACTCTCACTTGCCACCTGCCTTCTAGCCAGCTGGACTCCAGCCTTTAGGCACTGGAGTTCTTTTCATAGCAACACCTTGAGTGTGTACAGTACTTTGCTCCTAAGAACTCTTACCAGGCCACTGGGAGCCAGGAAGATCATTTCAACAGAAACAAATGTGTAATGCTTATGTGCCAGGTTCCAGAAGATTTGGGGTAGCTGGGGTGGAATGAAGCAAGATGCCTTCTTTTCTTACCCATTTTTTTTTTAGAGAGAAGGGAAAACAGAGACATAGGAAAATAAAACCCCTATAAAGTTCAGATCTTGACTTTTCTGCCTGCCAACTGTGTGGCCTTAGGGAAGTCACCTCATCTCTTTATGCCTCAAATTTTTCATCTGTCATTTGAGGATGATGTCAAGGCCCACCTTATCAGGTTGCTGTGAGGATTAAATGAGAAAATGTGTTTGGGGCCTTTAGGCTGTTGTATAACAATATTAATGCTTAAATAATAGTTGATGTTGCTAACAGTCCATTCCAGTCCAGTCTCAGCAACAGGGATCTTTACATTCCACCTGCATGTGTTTCAGGGAGCCTAATATGTGTATAACAGTACCAAGCATAGTGAGCCACACAAAGCTGTATAAAGCAAAGTCTCTTTTTTAGGATTTTAATCTATGTCCACATGTAATTTCATCAAGCAATGTATCAGGTGCTATGGGAGTTCAAAGGCAGGTTCATGCAGGCTTCATGGAGGAGGTTGTTTTGGGGGTAAGCCTGGAAAGATGGTTCAGATCTGGAAGGTAGAAAAAAATTGTCAAGCAAAGGCACAAAGACCAAAATCCTGGGAACAAAATTGGAAAATGGTGCAAAAACCATGTAATCTAGACCCTTGAGTGACAAACTGGAGAATGTGAACCTTTAAAGATTATCAGTAGGAATAAAGTGTGTGTGTGTGTGTCTGTGTGTGTGTGTGTGTGTGTGAATGCATGCAGTGATTTACTTTTTTCACTATTCCAAAAGCAAGAGAAAGAAAATTACAAACACCTGAAGTTTAAGGATTTTGCATATAGAAAAGGCAGGCTCAAATAAGTGTTTTAAGAAGATTAATCTGGCAGTGTTTGGTAGAATTGATTAGAATATTCTGGAGGCAAGGAGATTTCTCAGGTTAGTGCAGCAGCACAGATAAGAGGCAATAAAGCCCAGCCCCAGTCCTTAGCAATGGAAAGAAAGTCAATGACATCAATGTGGTCTCCATTTCTCTGTTACCATGTTTTCTGCACCATGGTATACACATGCCATGTGCATTTAAAAATGGTTTTGCCTTTTATAATCTCAGGGAATCTTCCAGCATCCAGACATAGCCCAATGTCAGATAGTGGTGCTTCAAGCCCTAGAAGCCCTCCCCATCTCTACAGCTCAAAGTGCCATCCTTAGTGTTAATGAAAGCAAAAGATTACTGTTCCCCATTATACAATGCATGACAATCATAGACCATTGAAAGGAATGAGTTAATTGAAGAGGGCAATAACCCTCTTAAGTTCCCCCATCCTTTGCTCTCTTTCCAAACTGCAGGTGGCTTTCTTTGTCACAGTAGAGAAGACAGCTGTATGATCTCTGTCTGTTCCCTAAGACTTATCTCTAGAGGTGTGCAGCACTTTTTAGTTGCAATTTTTAGTTCCAATGCAGGCAATGCCCCACCCCAGTTTTACTCAGGGAAAACTAAGGCCCTAGAGAGGAGCAGAATGGAAGAAAAAGAGAAAGAGTTCCTGCAGGCTTTGGAATCAGGTAGCTCCAACTTTGAGTTTCACTTTGCTGGATTCACTCTGTAATCCAGCAATTAACACTTACCACTTCTTATTTTGCAAAATAGAGAAGCTTGCCTCATAGAGTTTTGAAAATTATTCATGTTTACACCCCCAACCTTTTGTACACTGGTTGAAATAGAACAGATACTCAATAGATAGGTTGAAATAAATTAGTAGCAAAAGTTATTGAATAGCACTGGGAATGGCTGGTCCCAGGAAGTGCTAATTTCCTTTTCCCTGTCCCTCCAGGGGACTGGGATGGGGCATTTCCAAAAATACCAACCTATCTATCAATATGCCTCCTTCCAACACTACTATCCATCCTCTTCCAGAGCTTGATAAGAAAGGCTGCCCTGCCCTCCACCTGGACCCTAAAGGTCCACCTAAGAGCTCTGATTCTGTTGTGAAACCACCAGGGCTTCCCCAAGAAAAAAACCTGTGTGGAGTGCCTTGAATAGAGACTCCTGCAGGAGCTTTGGGTAAACAAAGATTCTAATTCGGCAGAAGTTCCTCATTATTCTTTATTAATTCCTCCTACCACTCCTCCTTGCTCCCCCACCCCCAACTATGTGCACTCCATGTGAATTATTGCTTTGCTCTGCGTGATTTGATTTCATCTGAGGCTGCTTATTGCTTTGGCTGTCCCTAGCTGTGTTTATCTTATTGTTTCCCAGAAAAATCAAGTGCTTCCTCTGCCACTGGTAGCTTCTTGTTCCTGAAGCCTCCAGTCTGCTGGAGCCTAGAGCTGGGCCAGTGTTTAATAACCTGGCAACTAAGAAGGGTGGACATAGTGAATATTTACTGAACTAGTGGGGCTGGTCTAAGGGCCAAGCCCTGCACTTCTGCATTGTTTGGTGTAATTCACTCTCATAAGGTGTTGAACCAAGAGGCCAGGATTTTTTCTGCTTCTGGGTCTTCATGTCACTCTCCCCTGAGTGGTAGAGGGAGAAACCCCTAGGATCGGGGCCTTGGTGCCTTTGTGAGGTGCAGAGCAGAAGCCCCTCCTCCATTCTGGGAGTGCCATGGATCAGTGATTGTTTGACCGTGCTCTCCTGGCACAGGACCAGAGAAGGCACCATTTAGAAAAGGACAACTGACCTCGGGGGCTACCCCCAGCATTCTCTCCAACCTAACCCTGAACATTCACCTTACTTATCATAAGTGTTCAACAACTATTCACCATGTCAGTGGAAGGTGGCCCAAATAATGTATATCCATGAAAGTACATGCAAAGACGATAAAATAAAATAACAAAAAGAAAAGAACAAATATTTATCATGTCCACTATCCTTACTCACCAAGTTTTTCTCAGACTATCCCAAGATGCAGAAGTCCAGTGGACAAGTGGTTCCTCTATGGAGTCCACTGCATTTAAGGATGAAGCCCTGCACAGCCTGGGCCCTAAAATCCAGATGTCTCTAGGCCCAAGCACCCCTTTGTTAGCCCCACCCCCTATTTAAATATCTAGGGCAGATTCTTAACGTGCACAGAAATAGAAATAATTATACCATGAAATGTCAATCTCCAGTGTCAAAGCCTGGGTGATTGACCGACAACTCTCTGGGGACCAGTGCTGGGAGTGTGTGTGTGTGTGTGTGTGTGTGTGTGTGTGTGTGTTTGTGTGTGTAAGGGTTGGAGCAGGCATCCTTAAAGCTTAGCACATCTTAGTGACCTCTTTCCCCTTCTCCCTTCTCCCTCTCCTTTCTAGGTTCAGTGCAACCCCTAGGCCAAGGTTTTCAGCCTCTTGAGGCCCCCTCCAATTACCCGGGCATTTAGGGGCAGGCTCCCAGAAGCCCTCCAGGGAGCCCGACCTGCTGGGCTGTAACTCTGGACCCCTCAGTTAACCTTCCACTGCTTGTTTGGGAGGGTGGTGTGCGACAAGCACTCTGAAAGTGGCTGTTGCCTCTGTGTGTGTGTGTGCGCGCAGGAGAGAAGGAGGAAGAATCTCAGAGACTGAATTTACCAAAGACTTCAATCTATAAATAATGCGGGTCCTGAAGCTCTACAAAAATAAACTTCAGCTTGAATCCCCTCTCGGCACTAAGTGCGCAGCTGCAGCTACACACGCTCGTTAGCTCCCTTGGTTCAGTCTGAGCAGCACCAGGTCCCCGCCACCTTCCTCTTCTTAAAGCTCTGAACGTGCACAGCACACACACCACACCCCACATACGCACATACATGTCACATATCACATGTGCCATACGTGCACATGGCACACATCTCACACACCATACCATACATACAATACTTATGCAAACCATACCTCTCACACACACAGACACACACATCATACAATGCATGCACACATCACACACACATGGACACAGACACACAATACCACACACCATATTCACCACACATATACACTACACATCGCACACACATTACACCACGTATACACACATGATACATACATGAGGACACAGACACACTCATACACACACCACACACACTCATAAACCACACAAGCCCAGCCCAGAGACAGAGACAGATTCATAGGACAAAGGCCTCTTCTGAAGAGAACCTTAGGACAGGAGGTGATGAGATTGCTGAAATTATGCTGAGCCCTCAGTCACTGTCAGAAGCCCCGCCCTCTCCAGATGCTCAGGTCTGAGAGACTAAGTTTCTAAGAAATCTAAACTCAGACATAACAACATCACCTTTATATTTGTTTCACACTTTAAATTTTCCAAAGAACACAATTTCTACCCTTGCTTCTCAGCTTCAGCCATGTCTCCTCCTGGAAGCCTCCCCTGGGGCCTCCTTTGGGCAAACCCGCATGCAACTCCTCTCCCAAGGGTCACCTGCATTTTCATGATGATGGTAGGGTTGTCCATTTCCTGGTCCTGAGCTCTTTGAAGAGATACCATGTCATTTATTAGAGTGCCCTCAGCTCCAGAATGCAGGCCTAACTCATGGTAGGCTTGTAATAAGTAAATAAATATGGGACAGCACTGAAATTTATAGCTAATAATTCATTCCACTTTCACAGTATCCTTTTTAAGCTAGGAAAGACAAAGGTTGCCACCATTATTTGGCAGCTACAGAAACTATTATATAAACAAGTGAAGTGATTTGCCTGAAGTCACACAGTCATTAATGAGCAAGTTGGGATTAGATCCCTGCCCTCCTGATGGGATCGGGTGCCTCCCCGTCCTGGTGGTGCCTGTCAAACCAACCTCTTTCCTCCTGAGAGGAAGATTCCCAACCCTGTGCTCTTTGGCAGCTCTTGCAAAAAAAGAAGGAAAATTACTATTATGACCACAACTACAGCCACTAATGAAGTAATATAGGAATACCGAAGCCCTGGTAAGGGCTCCATAATTTAGGGCTAACTAGAAAAGAAATGGATGCACAAGAAAGAAAAGAGTTTGAGGGGCCTGCAGGTAAACTAGTTAATTGGATATGCTGATTTGAATTGGATGATCAATAAAGAGGTTGTCATTAATTTCTGTACAGACATAACTGTGATTTAAAGGAAATATAGGGTTACCATTTTCATTCTCACTTCTAAGGGGCCCTTCCCACCCCAAGAAGTGAATATTCAACCTCTCCTGGGCTTTACCTCACACACTCCAGCCCCAAAGCCAGCCCCCAAATAAAGCCCTCAGATTAGATTCTGAGTTTATTTTTGTCCCTCAGGAAATAGGTGGTTGTTGCATTTTTGACTGTGGAAGGGGTGGGGTCTGAAGAAAGAAGATGAGGAAGGAACTTGGACTTGTAGGCCACCAATTTACTCTGCTCAGTTGCAAAGAACAGTTGTCTGGGCCCTTATTACCCTCTCTAGAGAGCCCCGTTGTGGCTGAGAATTCAAGCTCTGTGTGAATCTCAGTTCTGCTGCTCTTCGGCTGTGTGATCTTGGGAAAGTCACCTAACTCGCCTGGCCTCCCTCAGATTTTGTATCTGTAAAATGGGAATGATAATAGTATTTGCCTCAAGAATACTTATAAAGATTGAGTTCATTTGTGTTGCATACATTCAGTAGGACCCAACACATTGCAAAAGCTACAAATGTGGTAACTATTAACAAATCCATCAGTGAACAGTGCCCTTTGGAAATTCACCAAGTCTATCCTACTGGACCACATTTAACTACGAAGCAAGAGGAGCTATCCTGCAGTCATCTGTGGCTACCATTTTATACCCAAGTGTCTTTATAGCGGGAATTCTTATAGAGCTCACCTATGTCTCCTTATACAACAGTTGAGACACATTTTGTCTTTTGCAGATACAGTAATAACTGTCACCTTATCTGTATCAAACTATACCTCTTATACTACCTGCCCTCTGAGCTTTGTCCAAGCAAAATGTCCCTGGTGGCTTCTGTATGTCCACTGAGGTCAAGCCCCCCGAGGAGAGGTGGTTTTGCTCAGGTGACTCCTTATTTCTGTCCATGTCACTTCTTTCTCTGTCCCATCTCCAGGCTCCCCCAGTGTCTCACTGAGTATTAGCAGTGTGATCTGCTAATACTATTCTCTTGTATCAGATCTGTGGCCTATTTCAGTTTATTGTTGTCATCATGATCATTGAACCTGCCATCTGGATGCAACCTTAAACACTTTGAAGACACCTGTCACTTAGTGGGACACCACAGAACAGAACCCAATTAGTTGGCTTTTAGAATTCCAACTTTTATTTTCAGACTCCCTGACAGTCCCTCACTACTGGCCATCTGTGTCTGGCAAAGATGGAGGCCACAATGAATCTCAAAACTTCCCTGGTCAGTGGGGCACTCTCCCATTAGCTATGTGCTTTTCTCTGGACCCCCTGGCTGGAGCTGGTTTTAACCCCAGTTAAAATTTGGGCCCTAACTGGCCCCAAAATTTTGTAGCTCTGGCAGTAATAAGTTTGTGATTCTCCTGTAACAGGCACTGAGCAGATTGCTTCTTCCTGTTATTCAAAGAGGAAATTTAACTGAGGCCTGGAGAGGTAACTCCCCTAAAAGTGTGCCAAGTTCAGTCAGAAACAGAGTCAAAAGGGAATCCCAGGATTCCTGAGTCCCAGACCACACTGCTGTGGCCTCAAGCGAGCAAAGGGAATCCAGGGAGAGGAAAGACCTCTGCTTCCCAGTTTACCTTCTGCCTGTCAGCCCCCGCTCCTCTTCATTCTCTTTGACCTCTGACTCCCTAGCCCCCATCTCCATTTTCTCTGACCTCCTGTAAGTATCTTAAAGGATTGCCCCAGCCTGTGGCAGATAGCATGGAATAGGCAGTATGCAGGGAGGCACTAACTTCTTGGCCAATACTGCCCTTCTTTCCAGGGATTTGTACTGAATGGAATAAGATAGCTTAGTTCAGGTTCAGGGCTAACAACAGCTTCTGTTATGGTTTGGTTTTAGCACTGATGTTTGAGAATTATGTAGATTTGATTCTGGCTTCTCCTGGTTTATTAAAAGATTGGGGTTGCAAATGGGGAATATTAAAAAGCATCTGATTAGCTCTCTGATTCAGTAAAAAGTTAACGGGTGGGATTTGTCCTAACTGAATGCAGCAGAGTGTGATGTTAAGTTGTCTTTGGTTCAATTCCAGCTCTAATCTGGCCACGGGTTCTGTCTGGTCCCAGGGACCACAGAGGGGGGCCAGACCTTTAGCATTTGTTTATTCCTTCTCACTTTGTGTCCAGA
Organism: Castor canadensis; assembly: GCF_047511655.1. NCBI lineage: Eukaryota > Metazoa > Chordata > Mammalia > Rodentia > Castoridae > Castor > Castor canadensis. The sequence continues at coordinate 124,733,008 of NC_133396.1, forward strand.
CCTTGCTGGGGAACCAGGCCAGTGCCCAGGCTCATGGACAGGGTAGCTGCTCCAGCTGGCAGAGGGCAAAGTGGCCTCCTGAGGTAGGAAATCCTGGGCCAGAGCCCATCCAGTTCCTTGAGGAGACCTAAATCTCCCTGAGATGAGAAGCTATCCTGGGGAGGTGGGAGGGGAAACTGAGATATTCCCTTTCCGGGTACAGCGCCATTCAAACTCAGGCAAGAAGTAGAGTCAGAATACCCCATGCTGTTGAGATAGAAAACTGAAGCCAAGCCAACCAGAAGTCATGACCATAACATCTTCCATCTGCTTTCTGAAATAGCTCCAGAACTTCTGTGACTAAAAGCTACCACATTTCTGTAAGACCCTTTTGAAAATTTGAGCCTGTCTATCCAGAGGAAAATGCCATTTAGAATGATAAGGGGAGCCATTTTAGCTTGGGGGAAGTTTTCCCAGATAGATATCTTGCTTTTCCTTCTGCTTGAATCTCATAATCAGAATTGCTGCAGGGATGGAGGATGGATATTCAACTTTATCATGTCATGGCTGACTCCTAGAGTCTTCCTCCACCCTATGAGAATAAAGTAAATTCCCCCTCCCTACCCCACCCCCAGGAGGGGGAGCTTTAGTGGTAGTTGTCAAGGCAACAACCTTCAGTGCAAAGAACCCTCATTGGAGGTAGAAAAAGGGTGGAGCTTAGTGGAAAGAAGAGTCCAACCCACAAGGGGAGTACCAGGGGTAGCAATGGCTAAGAGAAGAGTACACTTGAGTCCTTTGAGGGTACCTCCTCAACTCCAACTCCAGAGCTTCCCATGTCACCTCCCAAAGCAGTGAGGAGGAGGACATGGTATTCCTGACTCAAGCCCACCTCCCACCACCCCCACCCCCGATCTAGGCAGGAAGGTCTCAAACGGGAATGGCTGTCTTTGCCACTAGGCCAGAGCTTCCTATATACTACATGGGCTCGTGGTCACCTCCCTACAAGGGCTGCTCCAGTTTAGCCTGACCCAATAGTACAGACCATGCCCTGTCTAAGGCCCCTCAATTATGCCAGTTCTCGGAAGGGTAGAGAGAAAGGAATGGCAGCCCAGTTCCCTAACTCTGCAATGAATAATGCTATTGAGCCTCCCCACTCAGGCAGGAGGAGCTGAAAATGTCTCTCTTCATCTATGTTTAGTTTACTATGGCACCAGGGCCAAGCTTGGTCCATGGGAGGGATAAGTCATGGTCCCTTGTCCTCAGGAGCTCTCAGTGTGGTGGAAAGAAATAGGCAGGGGGAGGAGATGGTGAGTACAGGAGAGAATGCAAAGGGTATGAGGGAGGAGAAGGCTGATTCTTCACATCTTCCAGAGAAAGTATCCTTTGACCTCATTTTGATGTAGCACTAAAGAGTCCAGGATACTCCATCAGCTGATTCACAGTTTGTATCCTTTCAATGATCGTTTCCCGAACATTCCCTTTTACACATCACCTGCTATGTCCCCAGCCTCATGCAGGTCCTCTGAGAGTGACAGGAAAAATAGAAAACACATTTCCACTTTCAGAATGTTGACAGCACATATGAAACGATTATAGAACAATTCAAGTAGGTGGTCAATACATGTTAGCTAGTACATATACAATGAGAAAATCAGCTGATTACAATCCTAGGACAAATTGTCAAATAGAAAAAAGGCATCCACATAGGTGTAATTGATTAGCCATTAGAGAAGTTGGGAAGGCTTCTTGGAGGAGGTAGGGCTTGAGCTAGAGAGCAGATAGGTGGGCTGATGACAGAGAAGATGAGCTGGGGCTGGGAACAATGGTGAATGGTCAACTGCTGTGCAGGAAAAAGAGGCTGCTGGGTGTGGAGCATTCGCTTCAAGGACTCCTTGCCACCAACTTTTTGCATGACCTTAAGGACCTCTCTCCTTTGAGTTTCAATTTTGGGTACAAAGGAATCATCCTAGATTAGTACTTCTTAATCCCCTAGACATCACCTGGGAATTTTAATAGCATGGACATCACCTGGGATTTTGTTAGAAATGCCCATTCACAGGCTTCATGCCTACCAAGTCAGAAGTCTGAGGGTGGGCCCAGACACATATTTCACCAATCCCTCCCAGCAATTCTGCGGGAACGCTGATTGATGTCACTGTTTCTCCGTGGCTTCTCTTATACCCAGTGAGGATGCCTAGGAAATTCTGATTAATGGATGGGCCTGGCAGTCATATTTTTTTAAAACTCCTCAAATGGTTCAAATGTGCAGCAGGGCTAAAAAGCCCTAGACTAAATGGCATCCAAGTCTTTTCTGACTCATCGTGTTGGGATGGGGTTGGAGAAAAAGAGCCAGAATCCTGGATCACTACATCTCACTAGATGGACTTGCAGACAGCCAGAGCCTATGTCTGGAGGCAAAAAGACTCTCCTAAAGTCAGAAATCTCTAATCTCTTAATGACCAGCTATTTGATGGTTTGCACAATTGCCTACCATTCCCTGATATCTGCCTAAAGCAAGGATTCTGTATGTAGATGTTGACTGTCCTACTCCAACCACGCATAAGTGTGCGTAAGCACACACTTGCATATACATGCATCACTCAGAGCTATAAATATATGTAGATGCACACAAGAACAACCACATAGGGATAGTCAGAACCATTCCTGAGGATATGAATGCATACACAAATAAACCTGCCATCAGAAATCCTAGACCCAGCACTATCAGAATGCCTGGGAAAGGACTCCTCTTAATGGAGACTGGAATTTGAAGGAAGTGTCACTCCTGTGCACAGGGTAGTGATAAAGAGTGGTAGCAATTGTCTTCACTAAGACACTTCCTGTAGATGGAAGCAGGTAGCCTATGGGCAAGGCTGAGTGTAAACACTGAGGACACCCTTATTTCTCTTGCAGATTCGAGCTGATGGTCCCCCACATGGTGGGGTCCAGTATGAGATGGTCTCTGTGCTCAAAGATGGGAGCCCCATCCTCCGGGACATGGCCTTCTCCATTGATCAGCGCTACCTGTACGTCATGTCTGAGAGACAGGTAAGTGCTAACACCCATCTTTCTTTTCTAAACTCCAGGAAACCTGTGATAATTTGTCGCCTTTGCTCAGAATTAATTCCCTCTAACAAGAGACACCTCTATGTTTTCTGCATAGGGGTCCTGAGAAAAGCCCAACCCCTGGAAGCTTTTGCAGAGAACATAGTGAAGCAACCAGGGCCAGCCACTTCCCGGAGGCTTCTCTCTAGGCCACAGCCCCTGTCTCAGCATGATGAACAGCCCCGCAAGAACGGGCCAGACTGCAAGGAGCAGCTTGGTGTGATTAGGAGGTAGATTTACTGCTCTCGGGCCCACAGAGTCTGCTGCTCAAGGGAGCCAAAGAGATGTAAATAATCCAGGCCTCCAGGCTGGGCCTGCTCCTGGGAGAGACAGAACCAAGATAGGGCCCTATGAGGAGATAAAATCTTGGCCTGAGTCTGAGACAAGTGCAGGGAAGAAGCTGGACAGATCTGGGAAGCTGAAACTATGCCCACAGAGATCTTCTACCTTCTGCTGGCTAACAACTGAGCAAATTCCCCACCCTCTTAGACATAGGAAGGGAGAGGTTTTTTCCCTGGATTGTATTCATTCTGAATGTGTCTGGGTAGAGAAAAGGCAGCGCAGAGGATGCCCTGGTGAAGGGATTTCCTTTTTTGTTGTTTGTTATTGTCAGCACTAGGGATTGAGTTTAGGGCCTCATGCTTACTGGGCGGGCACCCTTACAGATTGACCACTCTGCCAGGCCCTGGTGAAGGGAAATGGCAGGGGGTTCACCAGATCACTGGAGCTCCAGGGAAATAAGCAAAGAGTTTAGCAAAGGGTGGTTCATTCCATCCACTGGTCATTGGCTTAACAGTTGCTCAGCAGCAGCCATGGTCTTATCCTTGGCAGGATAAATAAGATAAAGGCCAGTGACAGAGTAAAAGAATAGTGAGTCTGTCTCAGCTGCCAAGCACACTGATGAGGCTGAGAAGGATTCTGGGGATGGAGGGCCAGTGACTTTCACATGGTGCCTCCTGGTTCATATGACATTCTCCAAATATTCTGCAAAGGATTTCAATGTCCTTGATCAGCTTCATCCTTCCCGGGGTCCTCTTTATCTCCTTTCTTTTCAAATGTAAGGAATCTGAATCAAGGGATAAGGGATAAGCAGAAGGAAGAAGTAAGAGGCAAATGGGCACATGAAAGCATTAAGGGAAGCAGTGATGCAGTTCTAACTTGAAAATTATTTCTTGAGAATAGATGACACAAATCCTATGCTAATTGCATGCAAATTACATCCAGATCCTCTTGAACCCACCTGTCTTTTTCACTTTCTTCATGTGGCCCCTTGCAACTGAGGCATAAACAGGTCCAGATGGGATCTTGGTGAAACTGGAAGAGGCTCTGCCTAATGTAGAGACCAGGAACTAGAGAAAAGATTAGTTCGAGAAGAATTAATTTAGAAGGTAACACACATCCACAGGAAATCAATGCGAGTCAACTCCCTGTATAGCTATCCTTATCTCAACTAGCAAAAACCCTTGGTCCTTCCTATTATTGCTTATACTCTCTCTTCAATAAAATCAGAGATAAGGGCAAAATAATTTCTGCCTGGTAGTGAGGGGATGGGGGAAGATGTAGGGGGAAGGGGGGAGAAATGACCCAAACATTGTATGCACATATGAATAAAAGAAAAAAAAAAAGAAATCAACACTGGCCCACTCTCCCAATAAAACACTCAGTGAGACAAAAAAAAGAAAATAATACTAGACACCTATGTATTGGGAACGAAGTCCTGAGAAAATATCAAAATGAATGGGGCTTGATCACTTCCCTGAGTTGATTACAATCTAATGAGGGTGAGGAACATACACCCACATATCTGTAACATCAGATTGAAATTTGTGAATGCTCTGCGTTTTCCTCTTATTTGTTGTTTTAAGTCAGAAAGTTACTTTTTAAGTAAAATCGTAGCTGCTAACCATACAAATTCAAAACACCATTCCAAAAGCAGCCATAAGGCACCAAATTCCCATTACGTAACATCATGTTGCCACTTAGTAACCGCCATCCCAGACACTTCTGTAGGAATACTTACAGACAGGAGAATAAACGGGCAGATGGCAACCTATATAAAAGGGGACAAAAGGATGGCCAGAAGGCCTGAAGAGACTCACGTTTTGTGGGATATTTTCAAGAGACACTCTGTATAGCTAAGGACCAGGCAGGTAGTTCTGGGTGAGAGCTTTCTCTCAAGTTCCCTGAGCCCACTGAGGTGGAAAAGGAGAAACTGGAAATAGAATTGACCAATGAGACTTAGGAGGACTGAAAAGGTGCCAAGGTACAAACTTTGGTTGCATATCTTTTTCTCAAGTGGTTTGCTTTTTGAAAGTACATTCAAAATGTAGCCAGAGAAGAGGGACTGGGTCAGAACTGAGGCTGCTGAGTAGACTTCAGGGCATATCATGAACTCTTGGGTCCATATCTGATGCTCTTAGAAGTGTCTAAGTGTCTTGGAAGTGTCAGCCTGGCCACACCAAGTGTCCACATAGCTTGTTGTAAATGTCTTCTCCTTTGACCTCATCTTCTGATTAAGTCCGTATTCAAGTAGTAGTCAGTTATGGTGAGCAGACAGGAAGCATTTGGGTGTAATGTTATGGGGCTGTCTCTGGTTAAGTGAGATATTAGTAAGGGACCTCTCTGTACCAGGTGGAGCTACAATATGGAAGCCAAATCTAAGGAGAATTTGTAGTGGAAGTCTAAGGCCTGTCACCAGGAGAACCATAAATCGTGTAGCAATAGGTAGCCAGGTGATTTCACTAAGGGCTGAGTCCAGGGCTGAGAGCCAAGAGCAGTTCAGCAGGCCCATCTGTCTGAGGCCACTGAGCACAGAGTATTCACAGATAGCTCGGACCTCTTAAAGGACGCAGTTTAATGTGTGGCAAGAGAACAATCAGTGAAAATGAAGTCAGATGACCTGGATTCTAATCCAACTTTTGCAATATCAGTAACAGGACTTTCACCACCTCAGTTCCCTCCTTTGTTAATTAGAGGAGTTACATCACGTAATAAGATTGTCTCTGAAGCTCAGAGCTCCCTGCCTGGAGTCCCTTCTCACCATTCTGTAGCCTAGTATTCTTGGACAAGTCACTCAACCTCAGTGTGTCTCATACAAGGCCAGTGTAAGGATCACCTGAGACTATAAATGGAGAATTTCTTTTTACCTCACATGTCACATAAATGCTTACCATTAAGACTCTGTATGGTTCCTCCCAGCTCTTGCATTTTATGGTTCCATTACTCAGGGGTGTAGAGATTATGAGTGATGATTAGAAACAAAATAAGGTGTATGTGACCCAGACAGCAGTCCTCAGACTGAACCAGAGTGCTTATGTTTTAGTGCTGGGCCCACCTCCAACTCCCTAGGTGACCTGAGCCCTTAACTTCTCAGGGACTTGAATTCCCTACCTTCAAAGATAGGGATGATAATTCTAATTCTGACATCACTTCCAGATCTTAAAAGACTCATCCAAGATCCTGGCATTAAGACTTTTTCCTTCTACAGAAAACACCATAAGCAGTGTAGATAGATTTGAGGTTTGATCTAAAGAACTTTCTGAAGGAAGCTCATATGAGATTTTTCCCTTAACCTTTGTTCACTACACAGAAAAAGAGTGCTGGTTTGGTTGTATATGAGTATATTCATGAGTTGAGGGAGTGTATTACTCTGCTTTTCGTTACTATGGTAAAATACCTGAAACTGGATAAATATAAAGTACAAAGGTTTATTTAGCTACTGTTTTGGAGGCTGAAAGTCCAAATATTATGGCCCAGGCTCTGGCTGTGTCACATCATGGTGGATGGCATCATCACAGAGTCAGATGTGAGAAGGCCAGATGAAATGACGAGACAGAGAGGCCAGGGCTAGGCCAGGCTTGGTCTTTTATAACAACTGTCCTGCAAGAACTCACCAGGATCCATGAGAATTACTTCAATTCCTTCCAATGGCAGTGTCCTCAGTGATCAAACTATGTTCCACTAGACCCTACCTCAAAGGTTGCAGGTCATCTCCCAACACATGAACCCTTGGGGTGTACACTCAAACCATTCCAAACCCTAGCAGACAACAATTTTAGACTCTGGAGTTCTCTAAAAGGCCTAAGATCTGATAAGCCATCATGGGAATAGGACTTCCCACAACTTCACTGTATAACGTCTCTGGCAGCCTAATCGTCTATCTGGTACTCATCGCTTGCCTCCCAGTTCCCCTACCCCTTCCCTAAAACAAGGCACATTTTGTATCCTTGGGACCACATGAGGTTAGAACCAAGTCCCTGGTCTTCCCTTTGTCTAGCTAGCTTTTTATCTCCCCTAAAGCATCCAATAGAGCACTCATATTCTTGCTGTCCTCTTCCGCTCCTTCTCCTTCTCCTTCTCTCTCTCTCTCCCTCTTCTCTTTCTCCCTCCCCCTCTCTCAGTTAACTAAATGTAATTAAGAAATGGGACTAGTAAGAAGTGTTGGGTCGTTAGTGCCACTGCCTAACAAGTCAATGTTAATGTACTGTTAATAGATCTATGGCCAGCCAGTCCCAGGGGGAAATTTAGGAACTGATTCCCCAATCTTACTGTTAATTGCCCAGGTGCTCCACTGAGTGCGTGCCTGGCTCTTCCCTAGAAAGCCATGCCGGCCTCGTCAACAGTGGTTCAACAGATGTCATGGGCATGAGTACAAGTTGTTCCCATACCCGCAGTGTCTAATGGAAGTCAGACAGCAAATCCAGGGAAAATCAGGCTGCGAGCCAAGTAAAAACCCAAGTAGGAAGTTGAAAAGAAACTGGATAGCTCCAGTTTCCACCCAACTTGTCAGGCTGGCCACTCCCAGAAAGGGAATACAACTCTGTACTCTGGTGGATGGGAAAAGAGTATAGGAATGGAAGCAATTATTCTATTCTATACTTTAATTAGATTGAATTAGCAGAGGGAATACAGGCATAAAATGATCCAGTGAAGGGTGAAATGAAAAAGGGGAGTCACAGTGGAGAATGGCTCCATGCAGGCTGGAAGGAGCCCAGGGAACAGCAGAGGGGCTGGTGATGGGTGTGCATGCTGGGAGTAGATGGGGATGTGGGATTTTGCTCTCCATTTGGAGGCATGGAGAGGCAAAATAGTGCAGTGGTTAATTGCTGGCATGTGTGAGTGACACTAACCTCCATTCCATAGCCACCTACTGGGTATATAACTTTGAGAAAGTTATTTAATTTCTCTAAACCTCAGTTGTTTCATCTGTACAATGGGCCTAATGATGTAACGATGGTGAGAAGTAAGATAATATGCCTAAATGATCTAGTGCCACGTCTAACACATAATTAGCACTTTCAATACCACCATTTTAATTAATTAACCTTCCCGGGGACCACAGAAGGGGCTAGACACATATCCACTATAAAGTATGGGCTGGACAGCATTCCCATTTTCTAGCCATGGCCTCTAGCCTGCCATTCCTGCTGCTCTCTCCTGAGGGACACCTCGGAAGACTCTGCCCTGGCCAAATGGCCATATTGAACTGAGTCACTCATAATCTGCTATTTATTTTAAAAATCCAGGAATGTGCCCAGCAGACTAAACAGTCCTGCTCCCCTCAGCACACATAGAGGCAGCCCCAGGCCCATATGTGAGGCTCAGGAGGCCAGAAAGCAGGGATCTGGGGAAAGAAGGGAGGGACCTCAAAGCCTTGGTCATCTCTCCCAGCCCTGTGGACCCTGTCCTACTGCATGTACAGATAGATGAGTGGCCAGGAAGGAACTCTCCAAGGGACTTGTTATTTCTGGCCCTTCCAGGTATGCAACCAAGTCTCAAACTCATTGCCAAAAACCTGGCTACCTTTTCCACGCAATGAGTACTCAGACAGACCCAGTTATGAATGCCCTTGTGTGTGCTGGGGGTTTATCTATTCTGTGTAGCAAACCATCCCCAAATTTATGGACATCAAAGAAGCATTTTGTCATGCTCACTGGCTGCAGACAGGGTGCACTAAAGGTGGCTTTTCTGTTCTGCAATATCTGCAGCCTCACATGAATGGCTGGGGAATGAAACTGTGTTGGAATCCTCTGGAAGCTTCTCCATGTCTGTCATCTGGGAACTGGAAGTAGAAATCACCTGGGACTTTTTGGTCAGAGTGTCTTAGACAAAGCTCTCTGTGTGTTTTGGGCTTCCTCACAGCATGGTGACCCCAATGCCACCATGTTAGACTACTGAAACATGGCACACATGTCAGCTGCCAGCTCCAAGAGTAGAAGTTTTATTGCCTTTTTAATGACATAGCTTTGGAAGTTACCTAGTCATCTCCTCTACTTTCCTCTTCACCACTCTGCTGCCCGTCACCCTGAGACTGATGCATGTGGTCCAGGAGAACACGTAAGAAACGAGGCTGAGAAAAGATACAGTGCAGGCTTCCCTGTCTGAGACTCATGAACCACAGAGCATCAGAACTGGCAAGGACCTCAGACATGGCCTGTTCTGACCCTAGGTGAGACATGCGAGGCTCCATGCATATCCCTTGGACTGCCCCTTTCAACATTGGACACGAAGATCAGCTGACTTGCTTTGATTTTCCAAAACACATGGGGATGCACCAGTGGCTTTGCATCATGCTGCTGATTAGCTGACGGTTTTGGAAGTCCCAAACCACATCCACATCTAATGTCCCTGGGTCCTGAAAGGGATTCTGGGAGACCCTTGTGGTAATCTGTTAGGAACCAGGTGACACTGCTGGAAACATTGAGGGCAAGCTAATTTTAAATGGCTCTTCTGGACAGTCTTCCTGTGGCAATACTGTCTCAGCACACTCAGGAGTGGACCACCTCTGTGACCCACCTTCAGCACACAGGCCAGTGGTTCTACATGCCCATGGGTTACAGGACTCTGAAATTTTCACCATCCCTGTCTTAAGGCGTTTAGGAGAGGCAGGGCAAGGAGAACTTTGGCTTGGAGTTATCAAAAGCAACACTTTGAAAGACTGTGAAGCCACCCTTCCCTGACAGCCCTCAATGCTGGACAGACACCCCGCTCCCAGTGCTTGTATGCATTGGTTCAAGACTGTGTGCTGGGTTGGGAGAGGAAGGGGAGCAAAAGCCTCTTACAGGCCATGACAGCGGTGTCCAGCCAGCTTCACCAGAGAACTAATTTTGGATTCCCTGGTTTGGAGGAGGCCCTATCAACTACCAAACTGGAGCTAGGGCTAAAAATAAGAACCCTTTTGAAAGGGGCTGTTGTCATGCCTGGTGTAGTAAGACTGCTACCTGTAACCAAAGCTACTAAACTGCCAGGCTCCTAAGTCACCTGGAGACCTTGGAGAAGGGAAGGAAAGAACAGAATTCAAGGAACTGCACTTCCAGTGTCCCCTGCTCGGGTATTTTGACACCTCGGACAATTATTTGGATTGTGCATATTTGTTTAGTCCAGGCGATAAGGCTTCCCAGGGTGCAGGCAGAGCAGCCGAAGTGTATTTTTATAAGGCAGACAGAAGCTTCAGTAACGGGAGTTCCCCTTCTGCCTGGGCTGGGGGTCCTTGGGCCAGCTGGGGGGAGGGGGGGAATGTGAGGGGGCAGGGGTGAGAGTTGAGCCTGAGGGACTTTGGGAAGAATTACAGAGTTTGTCGATTAAGAAGGTGAGGATAAGAGAATTGCTGCTGTACTTTCAGTCTAGAATGTGTCACTTTCAATCCAAACCTTTGATCCACATGTGTTTCTGGTTAAGGACACGGGCCTCAGTGTGGCCCAGGAGCTCAGTGCTCACATCAGTGCCTTTCCCAAAGGAAGGGCAGAATCCCGCCTCCGCCTCCAGGGTGGAGGGGAACAGTGACCAACTCCACCAAGAGGTTGATTTTCCCTCCCCCCCACACTCACCATTTCCAACGTCAAGGAGCACAGAGGCTGACACGGAGCTGATTCCCTGGCTATTAATATTCTCATCAGAGCATTTTTTTAAATAAATATTTTCACATGAGGGAAAAGCAAGGCAAACCCACCCTATTAATCAGACGCTTGGCTTGCTGTATTTAAGAGAGAAAACTCCAGCCTGTTATTTTAAAATCCTTCGGTTTAGAAAGAAATGATTGAACACAATGCCCAGGCTGGGCGAAATGGTGCCAAAACCCCTCATTTCTCTATATGGGCAGGGGGCTGTTGACTCTTGCTCTAATCCTTGGCCAGGGCTTTGATTTCTCTTTCTAGGTAGGGGCTGCTGACAGCTGACACTCTGATTGCCCAGAACGATGTTCCTAAGACTGGGGATGGGAAATCACAGTTTCTTAATCCCACAAGGAAACCTACCCTCCCCCAGCCTTTTAAATATAAGGAAACCAGTGCCCAGAGAGGGGACCGCTTTCTAGGTAACCGGGCCCAGGCCAGCTTTCTTTTCGCAACTTGACAAAGGCTTCACTCGACACAGGCAAGAGAAAACATTGGTAGTGTTTAAAAACTTTTAATTAAAAAATTAAAAACAACCTAGGCCCAAGAGAGTCCCTGAAGATGTTCCCAAGGGTCAAATTAAACCAGGGGAGATTTGCATATGATTTGCATACATTGATTCATTCAACAGACCATTAAGTGTGTACCATGTATAATGCATAGAGCTGTCCACTGACAAGCCATTTGCATATGCAGATATGGACAGGGTTGTCTTTCTAAGGAGTGTTCCTGCAAAGATCTTATAAATAGGTCTGCCCTGAAGCCGAGAACTTCCTTGATTTCCTTCTGCTCTGGTCTGTGCACTGTTAAGTGTGTGGATGTGTAGAGATAAGTAAAATAGAATCGCTGTCCTCAGGGCGACCACATTCCTGCTGGGAAGGAATGAAGGACAGATAAGTAAGAAGAGAAGATGAACAGCTCTGTAGAAGAGCTGTACAGTGTGCTCAGTGATGGAAGGAACTCACACCCACCAGGAAGGGACCTGCCCCCACTCCCTCCATGCTGGGAGTCTCTCAGACAAGGACTCCTCCTCTCTCTGACCTAGGAATATAAAGCTGGTCCAACCCTGAGATTTTCTAACGAAGAACAGCTCTTTGCTTTACAGAAGAGGGGCTGCAATCTGGCAATCCCTGGAGAAGGGAGGGTATAGCAAACCAATGTGAAGAAGCTGACTATAAGCAGTTTCCTGACAGCCATGAAGAGTGTGGGCTCTAGATAAGTCTCCACTCTCCGCCCCCTACCCCTTACTGCTGTGAGGCCTTGGGCAAGTTGCTTCACCTCTCTGTGCTTCAATAACCCCATCTGTAATGGGCATAATCTTACCATCTGCTTGAGGATTACATTTAATGAGTTAATGCATAAAAAGCACTCTAAAACATACCTGGCACAGGATACTTGCTTAATAAATGTTACTAGTGGTAATTATATTTTTATGCTTGTGTCCCCATGCCTCGTCACTAGGCCAAGCCCTGCAGATTACGCTTTTCATAACCACACCTAGAAAAACAACTCCACCACCCACGTGGCCTCTCGGCTCTGCTTTATTTAAGATGTGTTGAAATCTAATATTTATGTCATGTTTTTCTTATTTTAGTTTACAAACATGACCTCAGCTAATAAGTATTATTTTCCTGGCCTTTTCTAGAGATAAGAAAACTGAAATTCAGCCTGGCTAAGTAATTTGCTAGAGCGACAAAGCTGGCAAACAGCATCGTTAGGCCTCCAGCCCTGGCTTCTGAGCCCACAGGTCCTCATTCAGCGCCCCCTGGCTGCCGACAGCGTCCCCTGCTGTGCTCCCTCCACCTGGCTCCAAAGTAAGGAAGGGTTCAAGGCTGCAGGGGACCAGCGCAGACTCAGTAACTCCTCACTGGCAATCAAGAAGGGTTTGAGTAGGGCACTGTTTTGTTTTAACAGCCTATAAAGGAAACCCGACACCGCCCAGGCCCTACATAGACAGTGAGAAGAAATGGCTCTGACGGTCAGATGAAGGGGAGAGAAAGCACAGTGCCCCAGGAAGTTATTACTGCCGTGGTTTTATCCTGTGCAGTGGGCCAGGTGCCTCGCAAGAATCCTCTCTCCTCCTTCCAACAACCTGGAAAGACAGGTATCATCATCCCCACTTGAGAAAGGAGGAAGGCGAGGCCCACTGAGGTTGAGTGAACTGAACAAGGTGCTCATAGGACGCTCGGGAGGCACAGCCACAAAGTAATTGCAAATCTTTGGCTCTCCCGTCTCCCCTGTTCCATTGAGAGACCCCAGCAGGTAATGTCATGACTCCCTGTGCATTCTCCGACCCTGTCCGCAGCTCGGACTGCCTGGCAAAGGACACCCCTTACCAGGAGGGCAGCTGCAGGACATAGGAGAGCCATGGCACCTAAGTCCCGGTTCTGCTCCCAAGTGCCATTCCCAGAGTGAACCACGCAAACTGGGATCTGTTCAACTTCTAGCCCTGAGGAGAAATTCTTAGACTCAGCAAAGCCACCATGTTCACCATCTTGAGACTCATGCATGTGAACGCAGAGGGCCCACAATGAGTGACACGCCAGAACTCTGCAGCCGCTTCTTAGCCTCTTCCTGGCTCTCTCCCTCGTGCTCCCTATGTTGAGCCTCAGTAATTGAATGTGTTTTATTTAGTGCCACTTTGGATTTCCAATTAGGCTTCAATCAGACACCAAGAGTCTGATTCGTTTTGTTGTTTTGATCAACACAAAGATGGCAACATTAGAGGAGCTGTCATGAAAAGTTATTTCCATCCGCTGATGACAGGGGCAGTGACTATGATGTGACGATACAGTTTCTGAGGTGTTGCAGGCAGCAGTGAAGGGGAGAGGGAGGAGAGGAGAAGCCAGAGAAGCCTTGGGAAGAAGCAGTCTGAAGTCCTGAGACTTCCCAGAGGTGCAAGGGTGTGGTTGTGGACACTCGGTGACTTAAGTCTCCTCCACCCTGAGCCAGAGCCCTGGGTGTCACACAGGAGAGAAAGTTGAGGTCTCCAAATCAGCAGGTTTCTCATGTAAGTGGCTTAGGCTCGGAAAGACCCTCTCAGGACTTTCTTTGATCCAGGGTGGTCCCAAGAACATACTGTCCCTAGGAGGTAGAAAGGTGGCCTCTGGTTCATTTCTTCGGGTTACAGCTTCTGACCTCCTCAGCCAGAAATGGCCAACTGTGCTGGCTTTACAGAAGTATTTGGGGATCTTTCTTTTCTTCCTGTGTATTCTGGCCAGATGCTTGCGCTGCTGCTTACCAGACAAGGTTTCTCTCTGGGACTGGTCCTAGAGAGGGAGTCATGGGGAGGGAAAAGGAAAGATGGCAGAGGGATAATGGACAAGTGGTAAGGTATGAGTCTACGTCTGTGGATCTTCCAAGTGGGCTCATCAGTATGGCTGAGTCAACGCTAATTGGAGCTTTAGCTGCCCCACTGATAAAATGCACTTAAATGCCCCTTGAGGCCATGGCATTTGGTACATTCTTTCTAGCCACGGACAGTATCATATGGCAGCTAGGAGCACAATGCTTGGCTGACCTGGGTCTGTGTGTGTGTGCTGCTGAGAACGGGATGTGAGTGACATTCCCATGGGATGTGGAAGTACCCACCCGAACAAGGCTCTTTCACTCAACTCCATGCTGGTACCCACAGGAAGGCTGGCTGGTGTTCCTTCTCCTCCAGCTCAGCTTGCTATGTTTTTAGAGCCCAGCCTAACTGCCTTTTCTTGCTGCCCCTTTGATCTTTCTATTGCCAGCCCCAGCTCAGGGACTTTATTTTTCAGCCTCAGTCTCCACTTCGTAGTTTGCATGCTGCCCAGCTAAGTTCTGCCTTTGCCACTCTGCCTCTCAAGTAACCATCCTCATCCACCCCTCCCAGTTATTCCCACTCCCCACCAGGTGAAGGAAGACTGGCTATGTCATCAGCTGTTGGTGACTTAGCAAACAGTCCAGGATCAGTCTCTGTCCTTCAAGCAATGTTTAATGATGAGAAGAGGGAGGTGGGCAGAGATGAGAGTCAGGCAGAAGAAAGATTGGAAAAGATAAATGGGCAGAGATGGGAACAATGTTTTAACCGCTCAGCCACTGAGTAGTTCCTCCAGCAACAATTGAGGACCTTCTGTGCTCACAGCGTAGAGCTTGTCCCTCACATCATCACAGGTACACAAAGAAAACAAACAAACAAGTGAGCAGCAGATTACAGTGCAGTGTGCAGAGTTCTGGGAACATAAGAGGGCCCTTCCCAGCCTTGAGTCAAAGAAGGCTTCCTGGAGGAGGGGATGCTCCAGCTTATTTGTGAAAGGGAGGACTCACCTAGTAGAAAAAAAGGAGTATTGATTAAGTGAATGAAAGCTTCAAAGCATGAGAGAGTTCAGCATATTCAGGGAATACTTCCCCAAACTCATATCATCATAACTGTAGCAAAGGTTACAAGACATTGATTCTTGAGGAATTTCCATGGTACACAGGTGTGCAGTTTTCAAGTGAGCTCTACCTACCACCCTTTCCAAGAGGAAAGGAACCTGGCCCAGAGAGAAAAGGCTTCAGACTCCCATGGCTGTTGCAACATAGAACATGGTGCACTCGGCAAAAGTCCACCAGCAGGCACCCTGGACAAGCAGGGCATCTAAGTAACATACCAAGAAAGAAAGATGCCAGAATTTGGGCAGAGCTCCCACTGGAGCCTGTTGTGATCTTGCCAGTCTACTCCCCTTAGGACAGCAAAGACCTCTGCCCATCCCAGGTTTGTGGGAAGAGGATACAAGAGATAGCAAACCCATGTCATTCATTTCCCATTTCAACCACACTGATTGCTGGCAAAGCCCTTGCCTGTCTGGGCTGCTTCTGTTTCCCCAAGAGATAATACAGTGTTTGGTACTTACTGGGTGCTTAATAAACACTTGTCGCAAGGAAACAAGGAAAGAAAGTACATTTGTGAAGATAGCATGAAGAGCTCAAACTTGGAGACAGCTAGAATGATCTCCAGATCTTGACTCTGCCCCCTTCCTTGTCTGGTTTATTCTCTTTAAGCCTCAGTTTTATCTTCTATAAAATAGGGATAATCATTTTGGATTGCTGAGAAAATTAAATGGCTAGTCCCTATAAAATTCCCCAAACACAGCAAGAGGTATAGACACAGCCTCAGCTATGCCTAGGCTTTTCCCCTGGTTCACTTAGGGGCTTACTCTTTCACTGCCCCTTAGCCCCCCAGTAACTAACACGATGCTCATTTTTATCCTGAAGTCATCTGCCAGTTGCATCTATTTCTAGCTTCTGTCTTGTGAGACAAGAATAAGGAAGGAAAACAGATAACTGTGGAGGCTCATTTGCCAGTTGTCAGCTACCTCCGTCAGCAGAGCTCTCTGTCTCCTTCTCCTGGGGTGCCGAGAAAAATCACTGTGACCTTTTATTTACTGGTTCATCTGGTCAGCTCTTGGCTCTGGTTCTCGCTGCCCAACCCCCAGGCCCCTCAGCTTCCCACCCCCTCCAGCAGTCCAGTGCTCATGCCCTGTTTCCTACATCTATTCATGCTGCAGGTAGACAAGCCATTCCAGAGATGCTAAACCTTCCTGTCATTGTGGCCATACTCCCAAAACCTGTGGGTGCAGGGCTTGGGGCAGTAGAGTCGTGTTTTTTCCTGCTTGTGCCTCCCCACCTCTGTAACCCTGACTCAATCCACTGAAAGACTAAACTGAGACTGAGGTTACAAACAACTGGCCCCAGTGTTACTCGGGAAGTCATAGCCTGTCTCACAAGAGGACAGCTCCTCCCTACCCTCATCCAAGAATTTCTCCATTATGCTTCACTGGGTATCTCCTCTTTTTCATATTTCCCCTCAACCTCGACTGGTCTAACTGCCTTGCTGTGGCAGAGGCTGTTTCTACTTTTCTTTCTCCTTCCTTCTTGGGCTGGCCACGTATTTGTCTACAATTCCTCTGAGCCAGTTGAGCTGAGATGTGCAGTTCAGGGCATGGGCAGTTGAGGGTGGTGACAGTCACAGTGGTGACAAGGAGACAGAAGAGACTAACAAGTGCCCAGTGATAGGGAGATTTGCCACTGAGGTCCCCAGAAGGCCAGGAATGAGCCAAGCCTATCCAAACAGCCTATGTTGTGTTTGGCTGTAGTGTGTGTGTGTGTATAGACGCAAATATGTGTAGCATACTCAAGTTGGCCTCAGAAAACTCAACCCAAGATTGAGTTTTCATTCCATCTCCTTCAGGCCATCTGCCTCAGACTTCCAAAAGCCTATGGTCACCTATGTCAGAATTGGCATGCCTTACATTTGGGGAAGGGCATTTTAAAAGCCTCTTGTACAAGTCAGCTCCCTGATTTCCAAGCTCTCCTCTTGGCCCTCACTGTCAGCATCAATTTTCTGCAGGGAGTGATTTAACCTTCATTTATTCATTAATTCTTTTTTCCCCTTAACTTCATTAGATAAGATTTATAAAGGTGCTGAATTGGAAAGGTCACCTGTCCCCAGGCCCAGGACACAGTGTGCCTGAAGCTCTTCTCATGAGCTTCTTTCCAGAAGTGCTCCAGAGGTAGGGAAATGAAGGAGATAGCAGGCTACAGAGCCATAGCAAACCTGTGCTCTCAGGACGGTAGGACAGGCAGTGGATGCTACAGGCTCTGAACACACTTCCACATCACCTGCCTAGGCAAAGCAGGCTGTCTGTTAAGCACATCTGGAATCCTGGCTCTATCCTTCCTAAACATTGATGACCCACTCCCAAGATGCCTAATCTCTTCAGGACTCAGTTTTCTCCTAGGTGAATTGTTGTTAATGGAGAATGATGGAATCTCTCCATCAGGTTGTTGCAAGAATTAAATGAGATAATGTGGTGAACACACTGAGCACAGTACCTGGTGTACAGCAAATTCGATAAAGGGTAGAACTGAAAAAAATGTCCTTAACTGTCCCAGACAAGCCCTGGCAGTAGTGAGATCCTACCCTCTAGAGAGAGTGGTGCACAGAAGTCTCTTTGATCTCCCCGAGAAAATAAAGTCCACCCATTCTATGGTTGACCCCATCTCCAGAACCGCAGGAAAAGCTGAGCTTCATGGAGGAACCAGAAAGAGCCAAGCCACCCACTGTGTGGTAATGTCAAGACTGATTCCTGGGGTCTAGCACATTCCACAGGACTGGCAAACCTGGCTTCCTGCTCCCAAACGTGGTCTGGTCTAGGCCCACCCAGCAATGACTGTAGCCATGGGGCTTTGCCAAAGTTCCTGTGGCCAACCATCTCATCTCATAGAGCTCTCTCTTTACCAGTCTCCCTTGAAGGAAGAAAAACAGAAAATAGACTAAAGAATCATGCAGATATTTAGTTCTTATGGCAAAATGAAAGTATCTGTCTGCTGCCATCTCTCTGTCATCCTTTCTCCTTGTGCCCCCTAGAAGAATTTCAAACCCTCCTAATCAAAGTGGCTTCTCACTAAATTTTACAGTAAAACCACATATCCAATAAATTTCTATCCATTTGGTGTCTTCCTCCATGAAGCTCTAAGTGACTAGGGACCAGATACAGGTCAGAGGGACCCCTCCCCCTCCCAGTGTAGTTGTACAGTCAGAACTCAATCAGTGTTTAAGAAAATAATTTTAATAGGAAAGCGTCCAGGCAAACCTATTCTGTGTGCCAAGCTGAGAATATTGGGTTTGAGTATGATCACAGAGGATTACAAAAATTAATTTTACTTTATCTTATATTGTTCAACTTGGGGCCTTGAAATTCAACATGCAAATTTATGCTTCTAGTGTAAATTGGAGCACGTCCAGATTAATGGAGAAAAGTCTAGTCACCCCACTTTTTCCAGAATCATTTTTCTTTTACCCCAGATCACCTATTTGTTTGCCAAGGGTGAAGTAAGGACTAAATTCTGAAGAAGGAACTAAGGGGCTGAGGAAATCTGATCAGTACCTCCTCCAGAGCACTGGATGACAGCCCTCCACTGAACGTGGGAACTTGTGGGTCCTGGCTAAGGGAGGCCTTCACTGTGGTACATATCACTTCAAATATTTTATATTAGTTCCTGTGATCTTCCGGCCGCCAGATTTAATAAGATTCTTTGGGCATTCTTAAAGAAGTCCTGACCTTTTTAAAGCAGCGACATTGTATTCCTTCATCTCATGAAATAGGGTCCCACACAAAAGGCCATTTAGTATACTTCTTGTTTTTTAATGAATTTGCTTTGAAAAAATGAATTTGGTTCTGAGACTCTCACAGAATCCATTGAGACAACTGGAATTATTAGTCATCGAGTAGCCCAGATAGGAAGTGACCAGCATTCGTACCTGAACTCCCCACTCTATCTCATTATCCCAGCTCTTCCTTGGTTCTCCAGGTGTGGCCCTGCCACTGCCACCATTCCTGATCTGCACTGTGGGCAATGTGGTTTGTGTCACCATTTTGGCTTAACTGCAGACAATTTCTTCTCCCTGTAATTCAAGCTAAATCAATATTGAAATTTATAGGAAAGAAAGAAGACCTCACACATGTGGAGAATATGTTTTCTCAACCATCTTTAGTTGACTTTGCCTGAGGCATATATATTAGTCAATGGACTCGCTGGATCTCTTTTTTCAAAAAATTCAATTTCTTTACCTGTGGCCCTAGACTAACATCTAGTGGCCATGGGGTAATGTTGGTAGACAACAGTACAGAGAATGGAGCTGTACACACAATTTAGTCTGTAAATATTTTCAACCAAATGGAATAGATACTCTATGCTTCCTGTAATTCTCAGGATAGCTGCCCTAAGAGACAGATACATCTCACTTCAGTTGTAGAGCAAAGGTGATGGACACTTCCTGAGTCCAGTAAACAGCCTTATCTTTTCAATCCCAGTTGACAAGCCCCTCCCCCTTGGAACTGCCTTTGGCCCAGGGGTGTTGCTTTCTGCTTTCTCAAATCCTGAGGCTACAGTCTTAACATATAAAATTACTTTAAACATAAGCAATGACAGATAACCATCAGAGGAGAGTCATCCTTTTACACTGTAACAATTGAGTTGGGAATTGTCACTTTTAAGAAGTTAAGAGGGAGACATATGGACAGAATACCAAGAGACTTTTATTGTCTCTTAACATTAAATCTAAATCATAAAACCATAGCAAGGCATTCTTACATTTGGAGCCTATTTTGTTCTTCCTTTGTGAGAAGTGTGCAGAGGATTAAAAAAAAATCCACAAAAACCTATCATTTCACTGTGCTTTGGTTGTCCTGATGATAGAATGAAAAATCTCAATTGCCTGACCTCTCAGTTGGTAAATCAGTGACTAACCTTGACTCAATGAGATTTCTTGTGGTGAACAATTGGATAGTTTGTATTATGATATTTGCTTATGTGTAGGGATATTAAACTCTTTATTTTCTTGGCTTTGAGTTAAAAATTTTAGAAACTTACTAATCTATTAGAATATGGATGAACTTCAAAAAAATCAGTACACTAGGTGAAAGAAGCCAATCACAAAGGACTACATACTAGATGGACATGAAACGTGTAGAACAGGCAAATCCCCAGACGCAGAGAGTTGATTGGTGGGTGTTTGGGGCTGGAATACCTAGGGCAGGAGAAGTGGGAGTGAGTTCTAACAGACGTGGGTTTTCCTTGGGGACATGGAAGCAGTGATGAAGATATTCTAAAATCCATTGTGGTAATGGTTGTACAATTCTGTGAATTGAGTTGTACACTCAAGTGGGTGAATTTTATGATATGTGAATCATCTCAATAGAGCTTTTACGAAAAATAAATCTTAGGAAGGCTGTGTCCTAATTGTCTGGCTGTTCCATAATCTCACCATACCATAGACAACACCAGTATGTGACTCTGAAACACCTACTGTCCTTTCTCTCAGGTTCTCTTCCTTTCCCCTCCTCTTCCCTATCCTTCCTCCTGCCTTGGTCTCCCATTCCTTCTATCTCTCTTCTCCTTCCTTCCTGTTTCCCTAAAGATTCCATCATTGGATGATCTTTCCTTGACCTCAGGAAGCTGAAGGGGCGGGAGAGATAATAATGAAAATTAATAGTAACTAAAGTAATATAATGTTAATGTTATTATAAATTATTATTATAGCTGTCTAGGACTTGATTTAATCCTCACAGCATCCCTGTTAGAGAGATGATAGGCCACATTTTGTAAGTAAAGAAACATTCAAAGCCAGCTCTGTCTGCCCTCAGTGCTTATCTTCCCAAGCATCATAGGACTGTACATAAGGGACAGAGCTTGGGTATTTATTGATGAATTCTAATAGAAGTAATTTGATGGGGTTCAAAACTGCAGTATCTAGGATCTCATCTGTTGGTCTGATATTTATGGCCCTTTATGGGTAATATCTGTGTGGGTCTTCCATTCATTATGGTTTTCATTAAGACTCTCAGTCTGTTTAGAAGTCTGTTTGTCATTTTTAACTCCTCTGTTTAATCTTGGGCAGCCCCAATCCTTCTTCACTACGAGCCAGAGAGAGAGACAGCTCTGATGGCTCTTTTCTTCTCACAGTTGTGTGCCAGCGATGAGTGTGGTAAGCATGTCTGTGTACGCTGAGTGTGTGTGACATGAATGTATATACAGAGCATCAGCATGAGCGTGTGGTGTGACAGTGAAATGTGTGTGTGATATCAGTGAGGCGGTGTGTAATGTGAGTGTGTGGTGGGATGTGCGTATGTGTTCATGAGTGTTAGTGTAAGAATTCAAGTGTGTGGAGTGGTGGGGTATGAATGTGTGTGTGTTGGGGGAGCTCATTCTTGACATCTTTTTTTCAGAAGCACAGGAACTCTCCAGTTGAGTCCTAGTCATCTGCTTCTGAAGCAAACAGTCCATTTTCTCTCAGTCCACTTTCCACTATGTGTCAATACCCGGGGATAGAGCATTATAGGGGATGAAGAAAGGGAAAGGGAGCTGGCCAGGCTCTTGCCCTAAACACAGGCTTGGAGCTGGAGAAGACGCTGGAGTCCAGCCCCACTCACAGTGGACCTGGAGACTCTGCTTAGCATTTCCTGGAGATGGAAACCTCTTCCCAGTGGTACTGGTTTATAGGGATGTTCTTCTGCCCTGCTCCTCTTCCTTGAGGGAAGCCTGAATTGTTCTACTTTTTTTAATTATTATTATTTAAAATGGCCGCTCCTAAGGAACCAGCAAGAAAAGAAGTCTAAGTGGGGATATCCCTTATTATGTCTTTCACTGTCCACAGAGCTTTCTTTGAGCTTTAATTTATGACACTTTCATGCCCAGGACACTTTTCACCCTGCCTTTCATATCCTGCCCCCTCCACAGAGCCTTTCCTGCTCCTAACACACAGTTGATTTCCATCTCTCTGTGCCTTCCCACCTGCCTCAGAGAAATGATAAGAGGCACCATGACTTTAGGACTTAAAAATATTTTCTCTGTGTGAGCTAGTCCAGAACTCTGGCAGACCCACTTCTCTACATGTCAACTTTCTACTTCTCTAGAGACTTTGGACATCAGGGATTCCATGTATAATGGTTCCACAAAGGCATCTGGCTGAAGGACAAATAGGTACTCATTCATCCTAGCACGTTATGTATCAAACTGCACAGAAGTGCTGAATTGGCTGCTGGTGGTTCCGAAAGGGAGTCTCAGAGAGCTGAATCTGATTGTCTCAGGATCTCTAATAGCAGCCAGAAGAATGCCTAATGAAAGACACAAAATGTTGCCCCCACCATACCTCAACAGATGAAGTCTGGCCCGCAGCACCCCCTCTCTGATTAATCTCACCCCACCCTGATAACTACTTAACTCCACGTGCCCCCACCTAGCTCCAGCTTAATTTTCACTTCTCAGTGCCTGCTTTTTAAGTGTCATGAATCTGATTTTTACATCTTTGTTATGTCTTTCCAACTACTTAGCAAGCTCTAGGTGGGCAGAGAGCATGTTTCCATTCTTTTGCTTTTGGACAACCCCTGTGACATTCATCAGAGGACTCAGTCCCCATGGGGACCACACCAATGCAGTTAACACACTGCATTACCAGCTGAAGGTTCAAGCACCAAAGCTTTGTGCTCGGAGCCATGTGCCAGGCTAGTGACCCCTTTCCTCAAATGTCATCTCAGTCCAGCATCTTAGGGCACATTAGCTTACCCACTCACCCCCTTCTTGCTCTGGACCTCATTAGCAGAAAATTGTCCTCAAGGGTTTAGGTACATGCTGGAAGAAACAGCCCATCTCATGATCTCTCTTCATGGTAACACAAAGTGTCGGGCAAGAGAATTCAGAAGTGGCTCTAGCCAGGAGCAGAGACTCATGTCTATAATCTCAGCAGCTCAGGAGCCAGAGATCAAGAGGATCATGGTTTGAGATCATCCCGGGCAAAAAGTTAGCAAGACCTCATCTCAGTCAATACACCAGGTATGGTAGCATGCACCTGTCATCCAAGCTACCTGGCAGGCAGTTAGAGGGATGGCAGTTTAGGCCAGCCCAGGCAAAATACGAGTGACCCTTCCTGAAAAATAACTAAAGCAAAAAGGACTGGGCGTGTGGCTAGAGCATTTGCCTAGTAAGCGCAAGGCCCTGTGCAGCCAAGAAAAAAGAAAGAAAAGAAAAAGAAAAAAAGAAGTGACCCTAGCTTTTCACAGACTAACCCCTCATTATGGCTTAGTGAACGATGATTCCATTTCCGGTGTGCTGTGACTGGAAAGGATACAACTATACCCTTCCCTGGAGCTGTGTCTGCTTGGATGAGGGGCAGCCTGTGCGAAGGCAGCATCCGGGTACCTTGCCTTTCAGCTGGGTAGATACTGTAGCTGTTATTCCTTTTAGAGCAATGCACACAGCATGTCTGGCCAGCAGCTTCAGGGGATGTGCCTCCTGCATCTTCGTGGAGACCTGCAATCCCTAGCCCCTGGCCGACCTCCTGTGTGCCCTGTGCCTCCTCATCTCCCTCTCCTACTCCACAATAAAACACTGGGCAGTCACTAAATAGCAGTATTGATGCCCCATCTCCTCATGCACTGGAATGCTAATGTGTCACCCGTGGTGCGTAACCAGACGGAGCCAGATTACGCTCAGGTGGTTAAAAGTCCAGGTCTAATTAGAGTTCCAGGGAATCAAGCCATTGTATTATTTAATGATTCTCTGGCAATGTTCTGATTAAAACAGTAATTTTAATAAGCACAGCTCAATGCTGAGTGTTCACTGAGCACCTAATTACATCAGTTATATCTCCAAAATTATTTAAAATTCTGCTTTTTTTTTTCCACCAGACCCGGCGTGCACCAAATAAAATAGAGACTCAGACAACTCATTGATTATTTGCTCTAATTAATTTCCTAAGCACCTGGGTTTTTTAAGGAAAAAAAATCTTTTGTCTCTCTTTTATCTCCTGCAAGTTTCACCCCACCGCTGATGACCCCCAGAGCTTCCATTGAAGAAGGTCAAGAAGAGAAGTCAGGGAGGAAGGCAAAGATTTGAACAGTTCCCTCCATCAGACTTCAGGCAGGGGGAAGCTGCAAAACTCTGACCCCTGTGATTGCTCAGGCTGGACCTGCCACTGCAGTGGGGAGACCAAGTAGTCAGAGGGTTCCTGACCTGGAATCAGCTCCTTACTATAGCCTGCCTCCATCAGGCCAGCTGTGGATGTCCTGTGTAACCACTGCACTTGCATCCTCTGAAAGACAAAGGCAAATAGGCTAAGAGTTCTCTTTAACGTTACTTCTCAAATTCTTTTGACCTATTAGCCACTTTACTTGAAAGAGACTGTGTGACCCATTCATTGTCTGAAAGCCACCCCGGGTCTCAGAAGAATGGTCTGAAAGTTAACACCCAGAGTTTTCTTTAGGAAAAAGTCATTTTATCACTAAATGATCCATCTGCACTCAGGAGTAGCAGCAATAATTACCCCACACTTATGCAATGGCTTGATACTGAACACTGCCCTGTGTGGTTCTCACTTCTTGTGATGCCCATGACTCTATGTGAGGTAGGAGCGGCAATCATTAACATTATTTTCGTGCCAACCAATGTGCTGCAAGATACCATCAGAACACAGTTTAATCTTGTCCTGAGTGTCCATGGTGGGGAAAGAGTCACCCAGGTCTCAGGCAGGCTGACAGCTTAGCAGCTCCCTCTGGGGTGATGAAATCATCTGGTCACTGCAAGTCTCAGACATAGTCTCAGTGCAGGGTTATAATGTTTGGTTCCCAAGCAGAACTGAACTCTGGACATGATAGAAGCTCAGTTTTGTTTCTACCCAGGCCTGGATTTCCTGCATGTTCCGCCTCTGTCGTCTTGAGGGCTGGGCAACCTCAAGCCACTCTTTCTCACTCACTTTCCCCGTATTTGAGCCCCTGGTCCTGACCACTTTGGAGAAAGGAAGAGGAGAGATCAGAGAGGTGCTTTCTCTCTCGAACTTGAATTGTTACAAGATTGCCCTGTATTCTCCAGCCAACTAATATCTGACTCTTTCAGGGCTGGGTCCTTGGTGGCCTTTGGACACCCATCGCCGAACTTCTCTGGTTGCAGCTCCCACCATGTGGGGATGCTTCCTTTTGCTGCCATTCTTCCCCTGCCCTGATTTTCTAGTTCTCCCCATCCAGATGCTCACAGTGAGGCCCCAGCACCACCTCCTGCCCTCTTTGTTTACAGATTATAAACACTCCCAGGCTAGTCTTGCCCTCCTAAAGCAGCCACATCTGGTTCAAGGGAAGCACTTGCACATCCTGGACCACTACCCTGGGTGGTAAGGGTGTAATGACTTCCCAAGTTCCCACCTTCACTCTACCCTCCACCTCCCAAGAGCTCGCCAGCCTACCCTCTGGACTTCCTGCCTTCTGAACTTTCCTGTCCTCTGTTCCTCACGATCCAGGACATGCCTCTCAAGCTATCCAAGTGGTCCTAATGAAGGGGGATTTGCATTCCCAGGGCTTTCCCCCAAAGGTTCACAAGATGTCCTCTTTTCCATTCCTTCCACTCTTATGGTAGGAGACCCGAGGTAAGGGGCAGAAGAATCATGGCCCTGGATCGTAAGAGCCTGCTCTGAAAAACTGCATGACGTTCTGCCACATTACTTTAGGATGGGGCATTTTGCATCATGGTGCCTTGTTGGATGTTTTAATTTTAACATCCAATGATGTTTATAAATGTGAAAACTGAAACCCAGAGAGATTATATGACTTGCCCAGCACAGTTGAGTATATGGTAAGGCCAAGTCAAATTCTTCTGACTTTAACAGTTGTTTCCCTTCCATGACACCATGAGCCTCTGCTGCATTATAAACTTTGTCTATTTAAAACAAAAAATTGAAAGCCCTCAAGTCACCTAATTGATCCTAGCAGAATGCTAGGGGCTTCAGTCACACCTAGAGAACCTTAGCAGGGTACATTTACTTAAGGAACTTAAAATAAAGCTTGGACCATTTGGGTGCATGTGATTCCCTTCTCAGCAGGTATTTATAGCCTCTGTTAGATGAGAAAGTGAAGCAGGAGCATGCAGGCACCTCTTAGATGTAGGAATAAGAAGCAGAGCCCCATAAGCACAGGTGCTTCCCAACTTATGATGGGGTTACTTTCTGAAATACCCACCCTCGGGTGAAAATATGATAGGTCAAAAATGCACATGACACACCTGACCTCCTGAACACCATTTGCTCAGCCTAGCTTAGCAGCCCAGCAGGATAGGTAACTGGTGATCCAGGGCTCAGAAATGTGTTGTCAGCCCAGTGGGGAGCAGAATTTAAAAGACTGAAACATCAGGCTCGAACTGTAAGCTTCATCTAAGGGGCAGTGTTTTCTTGTTGTTTGGGATTGTACTGTATTAATTTGAGATTCTTAGTTGAAATCATCAGTACAAAATACAGCCTCTTAGAAACCTTCCCTGATTTCTACTATGTCTGTTCCTCTAGCTTTACCACATCTCCATCAGGCACTAGTATTTCATTGTAAGTTAGGAAATTTATTTATCATCCTGACTGCTCTTGGAGCACTTTAGGATCAGGGCCGTATCAGTACATTCTTTGGACTTAATGTCTATACAGAATTATGTATTAGCAGGTATTTAATATGAATTTATTAATAATAACCGTCATATGCATGCAAGGTACTGGGCTCCAAATTTTCTAAGCCAGGCATTCTTAGCCTTTCATTTCTAAGATGCAGTGTAGAATAGAAGTTAAGAACAGGAGCTCCCAGCCAGTGTTGTGGGCTTGAGTTCCAACTTCCTGGTGAGATGACTTTAAAGGGATTTCCTAAATCTCTCTCAGTGTCTTCCTCATCTGCAGATAAGTTTTATGTAAGTGTGTAGCGTTATTAGTATGACTATTTCATAAATCAGCATGAGAAGCTTGGGGTTGAGTAACTTGCTCAAGCCACACAGCTAAAGCAAAAGGGCTTAGAGCTGGACCCAGGTAGTCTGGCCTCTTACAGACAATATCCTCAATCATTATGCTTTCAACCTTCATTAAGAAAATGAGAAACAAGGGTGAACAGAAATGTCTAGTGTGGAAAGACTAGAAGAGGGACCAAGGAAGCCATCAGTCTCAGCTGAAAGGATTTGGGCCTGCAGCCAGGGCAGCCAGAAATGCAATGGCAGGAACAAAGAAGAAATGCAAAACTTCTCCTCTTCCTCCTTTCCATCTGTTGCCAACTCCTCACCTGTTCCCGAGCTCCTTCCTGTACCTTCTCAAGTTGATGCTTTGGTCAAGTTGCTCTCTCCTCATGGAGCATCCTTCCTCCGAAGCCTGTCACCAATGGATGCCAACTTCCTAGTACCGTCATTCACAAGTAATTCTCCCAGCTTGAAACCTCTCAAATGACATTTTCCCCTTTGTAGGTTACCTGCCAGAGGTTATGCTTCTTGAGGACACATGAAGACCATGACTAACTCACATGTGTAGTCCCACAATACAGGATCTGATACCTGGTCTATTGAGTGGGTGAGTGGATGGATAGATGGATAGGTAGTGGATGGATGGATGGATGGATGGACAATGGACAAATGGATGGGTGAGTGGGTTCATACCTGGATAGACTAATGAATGAGCGAATGAATGAATCTACAAGCCAGTGAACAAATTGTATGTGCAAGCATATTTCAACCATATGCAGGTCTACTCAGTTATAAATCAAGTGTACACAAATGTGGATTCACAAATCCAAGTCAGTCAACACACCCTGAGTACCTCCTGAGTTCAAAGCACTGAGGCTCTATGGTCATTGCTATCTTCTTGAACTGATCTTTACCCAACTAACCAGTTTATGCAGGTCCTCAAAGCAGATCAGAGGCACATGATCAGCAAAGCATGGGAGCCTCTCTGCTTCTCCTAACACCACCCTGCCAGGATTAAATAAAGCAGATGGCATGAATGAACAAATGAGCTCTATATAGAAAAGGAATTTGCACACACACACAAAGAAATTCTACTTTTTCAAGAGTCTCATATTTTTCCTTAAAGATCTAAAATCTATTCTTATTCTCCCCTTCCCCCCTTGCCCCCCCCCCCCCCGCCGCACATGCATACACACTGACTTAATTTGTTCTAGGAAGCTGTGAATGACAAAAAACAGCTCTCTAATCCATCCCAATCAGAGGAGATCACTTAGCCACTTAAGCGTACCAGGAAAAGTCAGAGTGAATATTTTCTGGATATCTGATATGTCCAAGAGGGTAAGATGTCCAGGTTAGAAAGAAAAGCTTTCCATGGTGTCTATTGAAAATCGAAAACCTGTTTTACAATGTGAAACTCCAGTGGCTTCTTTCCTATGCAGAATTACACAACTGCTTGAGCAGAGTAGTAGAGGCTGGTTTTAGACCCAGTGCCATGGATAGTACTGAGCTGGCTCCATTCTGTTTTGTGCACATAGAGATTGACTGGGCTGTGCTAAGAAGGCTCTGGACAGCCAGACTTGAGCAAATCTGATCCTATCTTGTACCACTTGGCAGCACTGTCTTCTGTTAAGATGGCCTGGGAACCTCTCTCAACCTGGGTTCCTTCAAACCCTAGAAGCCAGTTCTAAGGAAGGCATCAAGGCTGGAAAGTAGTGAACAAGGAGTCCCTGAGAACCTATGCATATATATCAGTAATCATGAGTGCCAAAGGCAGAGCAGGAAGTTCAGTTGGACGTGCAGAGGCAGAAACTGGAGCTTGGTTGGGAAGCAATGCCAGGAACTTTGCCACAAGGAGCTCATTTTAATGATCCTTTTCAGGTGCCCTAAAGACCCCATTTTCCCTATTACAAAAGGATTCTCCCAAACTTAAATTCCCCCTTCTTCATCGCAAGCAGCATTGAAGTTAGTTTCTACCTTCTACTCAGACAACAGCAAAAGTGTTCTTACCTCAGATCCCTGACCAGCCTCTTCTTGGGCTCCTTTCCCTGATGATTCCTACCCCAAACCTCACCTTCTTAGCTAAAGGCCATATGTGCTTCCAAATTCAAAAGAGAATTTGGGATAAACTGAGTTCCACACCTCAACTCTCATACTCTCCTGTTGACTAGAAGTCAGGAGCCACAAACAAAGAAGGAAGAGACCAGAGGCCAGGACCTATTAGGCAAGTACCCAACTCTTAGATGTGGTAAGAGTGGACTTTGACCCTGCATGACCAAAGAACCAGTTGGAACCAGTTCTGGACAAATACCCAGTGTGGAACATGTGAATGACAGGCAAAAGGATGTCACAACCATGTTACTCCATCCCCTTCCTTCTCTTGGTATGGATGATTCAGTGTTAGTTCTATAAGGAGCTTTGTGGAACCTGCTAATCCCATGCATCTGGCACCCAGGTGAGAGATCTGTTTTTGTTATTTCTTAGGCCCTATTTCCCAAATCCTTCTCATCCTCCATTTCCTATCCCACCTGCTTTCTATAACTGAGTAAATCCACTGTTGTCATGGAGACAACATAGTATCAGCATCTCTGCTTCTTTGTAGATCCTTCCAAAATCCTGAAACAGAATGGTCTCTACTTTCTACAGAATTCCCTAGTATTTCTGGCACAAGAATCCTGTCTGAGAAAATACTGTGTGTGGTATTGAAAATATCTGCTTTGTCCATTTGGTTTTCTACCCTTTTTCTATTTTTACCATACCTAAGTTTCATCCTGAGGAAACTAGGCTTAATTTGACATGTTTAGACAAAAATCCTGGGTTTTAACACACCTACAGTATTGTGATTATGTCAAGAATAAGGACAGTGGTTTGAGGGGCTGTGCTGTTCTTCATTCACAGGGCAGACATAATTCTCCCTTTATAATAGATGAGCAATATCACCCAACGAGGCCAGGTGGAATGCTTCAGGTCACCCGACACAGCAATGCAAAGCCTGGGGAAGGGCTCTCTGCAGCCTTCACATGCAAATATTGCTATCCTCCATGTGGTATGCATCTAGAAACGGAGCATGGTGACTACCACTATTGAGCACCAGCTATATTTGCAAGGAAGGCTCTTTGTGAACAGATGTCACATAAGCCTCAAAACATTCTGAGAGACTAAAATCATTATCGTCACCATTTTTTGGAGAAGGATGCTCCAGGAAGCCCAACAAATTTGTGTCATGGAGCTAATGAGAACAGGAGCTAGGTTTGAAACTATGAGTTCTGTCTCCTTCAAAATCCACTTCTGAACTAGTACCCAATTTGGCCTGTACCTGAAAACTGGCTCAGGAGTCAGTTCTGTGAGACAGAGAGAGACGGAAACAGAGAGACAGAGACAGAGACAGAAAGATAAGCAGGCAGAGACTGAAACCAGACCTGAGGTAAGACCAAAGCAGGGTTCGGAATGCTTCTGTGTCAGAAGGGGCCCTACCTCAGCACTCATCCAATGGTTGAAATGCACTATTTGCAACCAGAAACTTCTTTCCCATTGTCCTCTCCACTTTGACTTCTGAGGCCCTCCAATGGTTTTCTATAAACAAGGGGGGGGAAATTGTCTTTGAAAACTTCAACTAACTTTTGACTCCTCTCTTAGTGATAGATAGCTTTAATTACTCCAAATTATTCAGCCACTCTACCCTTCTTGCCCAAGTCATTAAAAATAGATTTTTCTCTTTGAACTTCACTCCACCCTCAGGTCTCCAGATAGTCAGAAGCTCTTAGGATGCACCCTCAGGTCAGCTCCTGGTCAGGAGGCTGCCTGTTGTTGTAACTGCAGTCATAGGCTCTAGAACCACTGGCTGGACCAATGGGTTTTGAGCCTCCTTTTTCTTAATGACACTGATCATGTGACTTTCACAGCTCAGAGGATGGACGGGGGCTCCACTGGTGTTTACTTTATGAGGATTTAAGGAAATTTGGACATATGATTGTTGATTTTAAAAGAAATGGATCTAACTCTGGGAATAAATAAAAATGTGTTCTTCACATTAATTACTGGGAAGTTGATTGGTAGGAAAGTCCTCAGGAAAGTGTGGACTCAGAGGTGCTCTACTCCCTGGTGAACCCCTGAGGTAAGTGGGATATATAGTGTTGTCTCCACTTTGAGGATAAGGAAATAGAGGTTTAAGTGGTCAGCAGAAGTGCCTAGAACCACACAGCTCATCCCTGGCCAGGCCAGCCAAGACAGAGGTTCTGCAACCTCCACCAGCTAAGCTGTGCAAACTGAGGGCCCAGACATTCCTCAGGAGGCTCAGATGGAAGATGTGCTCACAGCCTCTTAGTCACTGTTCTGATCCTAGACAGCTTAAAAGTCAACCCAGCAGGGAATCACTCACTTCCCCTGACCTGTCTCCCTCTTCATCTTCAGGTATCACTTCTTTTGCTGTCTGGCTCCTAGCTAAACCACTCCTCTGAATCTTCCTCTGTTAGGAAACAGAGGAGAACAATAAGCTAAGACACGCAATGGTCTGGAAGATGAGCACTGTCACAATGACCAGCAGGCCTGCCAAGCACTGATGCCTAGGAAAAGAAAGGTATCCCCTTGGGGCACCCTTTGGAAAAGGGGCCTTACTTTTTAGTCCTCAATTCTGCCTCCACTGCCTCTGTACTTGAATCAGACAGAACTGGATTCAAACTCTGTTTCTGCCACTCTACGAGTCATGTGTTCTTGAACAGATACTTAACCTGAGAGTCAGTTCTGTAAAGTGGAACTAAGAGTACCTTCCCTGCAAGGTGGGTATAAGGATTAAATGAGGTAATACATGCCAAGTGCCTGGCATGCAGTGGATATGGAATAATGGCAACTATTGTTATTGTTCTGGCTTTTTCATTCCATTCCACGAGCTCAGTCAACTGCCAAGTTCTAAGCAAGGAGGTGCTGTCCAGCAGCCTGCCAGCAATCAGCAGGAGTCCTTAGTGACCCTCACTTCCCCCAGGTCCCCAGTTGGCAGAGCCAAGAAGATGACATGATCTCACTGCTGCCTCTGCACCCCCTCAAAACAGGGAGATTTTTGATTTAGGTCCTGCTCCAGGTGCCCAGTATCCAATCACCTCT
This sequence comes from Castor canadensis, assembly GCF_047511655.1. NCBI lineage: Eukaryota > Metazoa > Chordata > Mammalia > Rodentia > Castoridae > Castor > Castor canadensis. The sequence goes on from NC_133396.1 coordinate 124,765,329, forward strand.
TTTCTGCTTCAGGACAGAAGGGAAGTGTGGGTGATTTTCCATGGAAACTTGCTGAGCCAAGAGGGATATAGTGCAAGGCATTTCAAGAGCTTGGAACAGTGTGGCCCTTCCCCAAAGGGTTCTTTTGACTTCCATTCCTAAAAGAATCAGGTTAGGGGTTGAGCTAGACCTCCCCAAGTGCTAGCCCACATTTCCCTCCCTGCGAGGACTCTGAATCTTGGTTACCATCAGGAGCAACAGAAGGAAAGAGACCTAAGCTCCCAGACAGAACTTCCACAAGCCTCTCCATGCTGATTGCACCCATTACCACAGGGCTGATGAGACTCAGGACAAGCCTGAATAGAAGAGGAAGTAGCCATCTGTCCAGCCCATTAGCTAATGACCACTAAGAGCTGTGTGGCAGAAGGAAGAAGAGTTTTGCTTACCCTCTGGTTGCCCTCTGGTTGCTTCCAACCTTGGGAACCCCACTCTGATCTTTCCTCAGATCCGGCCTAATCTCTTTCTTTTTCTTTTTCTTCTCTCTCTCTTTCTCTCTCTCTCTCTCTCTCTCTCTCTCTCTCTCTCTCTCTCTCTCTCTCTCCTCACTCTCTTCTAGAACTGACCCTTGAGCCAGCTCCTCCCTCCTCACTCCATAAGAGACTTTACAGTGTGTCAAGAGAAGTAAACAGCACCATAATGAGCAATAGTGGACCCTCCTCCAATTGGCCACTGGCCACTCACTGTGAGACCAGAGCTAAGACAGCCTTTGGGGCCTTATTTCCTCATGGATCAAATGGAAATCATAATACATAACAATACCTGTCCTCTCTTCCTCTCTGGGGAGTTGTGCAGATCAAATGAGATAATGTGTGGGAAGACATTTTGAAATGCTAAAACACTCTGCCAGTATTACTGCAATTGTTCTGTTGATCTCAGTCCATACACTAGCCCTGACATCAGTCCATCAGTCGTGTATGTCAGTGAGTGTCAGATCATTTCTCAAAATTAGGTTTAAGTTGAGGAAAAAAAGAGAAAATGGGCCTGAAATCTTACAATTTTGAAGGAATAAAGGGGCAGGCTACAGGGAAGGGCTACCGAGAGGAGGCACAAAGTAAAGAGAAAGGCCCCAAAAGCCTGTTCCATCAGCTTCAGCTGCTGCATGCTTTGCCCCCAGCCCAGGGGACCAGGAGGCTGTCAATCTGGCCAACTGCATGTTGCAACCAGGCTGTCTGTGCCTCCTCCGACCCCCACCACCTGGCTCCCAGCCACTGAGAAGGCCTCTGTTCCTTTCCTTGTGTCAGGAGCAAGGCACACATGTGGGGACAGGTGTACCATCTGGCAGAGGGAGAGTAGATTCCAGGGAAGCAGTGGATTAAAAATGCTCAGTGTCTGAGGGGCCATGCCGCCTGGGGAACAGCTTTCCTTTATTCTTCCCTCCTGTTCTGTCTCTCATGTGCATGGTTGCAAAGGAATCCTACAGGCCTCTTGAACACTCAGTGTTCATGCCAGACCTCCTGCAGTGAGCCGCCACTCTCTGTCCTCTAAGCCATGTATTGTGTCTTGATTTTACCTCCATTATGATGTCTATCCTGCTATTATCAGTTTCCTTGGTTTTGTTCTCAAGTGAACTATGAAGACAGAAAATGTCGCTTCTCTGTCTAAGAGAAGGTTTAGCTCAATGTAAGTACTCAGTGAATGCCTAAGGACTGAAAGGGTACTCAGGTACAGCTGGGGAATTTCTCTGAAAGACCCTCCCAAGTACCCAGAATCATATAGCTTCTTCCAGGTGCCCACCTAGGGTGGCAGAGATGTTGCATTTATGCTCTGTCCCCAAGCTCACTGGGTCTAGGATTCTTATTCTTATGTCTATCATTGGGAACTGTTATCTCTGAAGAGTGATGTGTTTGTATCTGATGGCAGTGGCTGTCCAGGGCCTTTGTTCCAGGATACAGATGACAGCAACTATCAAGGCCTTAGATGCCTTCCTGGGTTCACCTCGATGTTCTAAACCATACAGATCTGCCATGGGCTTCAAGATCTCAAGGAAGGAGACTAGTTCCAGCAGCTTCCCATAGCCAATCATAATTTGACAACATCCCTGGCTCTGCTGGACCTCTCACCCTGTGGGCTGCCCAATATACTAAATGGAGAGAGTTGGGGCACCCTGCACTCTGCACATCCTGCTAAGCCCTTCCCACATAGATCCAGCCCTGCTGAGTCAGACCCAGAAAGGCACCAGTGACAGACGCGGGGCCCTGGGGCCAGAGGAGGCAAGAGCACAGTATGAGTCACCTTTAATTAAGAGTATTTCTTAAGTAAATGACTTAATAGGACAGTTATATTCATTAGAGGCATAATTACAAGACAAACTCAAGCAGAAAAGAATGTGGAGTGCGAGGGTGGAACCCAGTTTGAAGCAGCACCATGGGTCCTGGGGAGACAGTAGGAAAGAAATAGGAGAAGGGCACCTTCTCATCACTTGCTTCTCGGCCAATCCAGCCACCCTCAAATCCTAGCAGAGTGGAGAGGCAAGAGAGCCTCAAGCATAATTAAAATGCAATAATAAACAAACACTAATCAAGTGCCATGGAGTATTCCATTAAACTCTGAATCAACCCTACAAAGCACCACCCACCAGCACATCAGTCATGGTGGACACTCCAGGAAAAAGTGCCTTGGTCTTCTGAGAAGGCACCGCCCCATCTAGTCCTGAGCCAGTGCCTGACTACCACCTGGAGCTGCATGGTGAGGCTACCCCTGACCCCCACAGGTTTGAACTTGGTCCTTTGAGGGCTCCAGAGACTCGGAATTAGGATAACCTATCTTTCCCTGGGCATAAAGTGGTCCCCCAGAGTTCTGCTGCTTGCTGCCATATTTCCAAATGACTGTAATTTCTGCTTTACCCCCAAGACAAAGTTTGATTCTGTTTCTTCCTGGCCCCAGGACCTGACATTTTAAAAAACTTCCTCAAGGGAGTTATTGAAGTTTGCAATTCTCAAACTTTAGCAGACCTTGGAGTCAACTGGAGAGATGCAAAATCCCTGGGCACCACCTAGCAACACTAATTGACTAGAACCTGGATTTTCTTGTCGAATACGCTCACAGGTGGCACCAGTGGTACTGGTTAGAGAATCATGCATTGACAGCCATTGCTCCTTGGTAGCCACAGGCCTCCACCTGTTTATGGAGGCCACATGGTAACAGGCTAAAGAGCTCAGAAACTTCATACACTCCAGCTCTGTGGTCTTTCCCATCCTTCCCAAGTAAACCCAAACTTGCCTTTTCAGACTCACCCTCTTCTTCCCTGACCCTCACACAAAGCCCTCTGAAGAGATTGTTCCTTTCCTGGTTTGGCTGTGTGTTCTAGCCTCCCTGAATCTGTATAAATAACATCCAGCCCAGAAGGCCCAAGTACATGGTTCATTTTCACAATGCCTTCCTGGACTGTCCCTCTAGGGCAGCCCTGTGTGCAGGAAATAAAACACCAGCCAGACACATGAGAACTACATGAATAGTTTCCACTTTCCACAGCTACTTTTCAAAAAGTCAGAAGAAACAGATTTTATTTGACCCAATATATACAAAATGTTATCCTTTCAACATGTCAATAACAAATTGTTAACTTGATATTTAGTACTTTCCTTTCCACACTAAATCTTCAGAATGCAGTGTGTGTTCTATAGCACAGTGTGCCTCAGTTTGGACCAGCCACTTTCAAACACTCAAAAGCCACACGGGGCTAGTGGCAGCTAGCGTGTTACACAGTGCAGACACCAAAGTGCTTTTTCTCTCTGTTCTGAATTCCCTCAGCCCTCTTTCAATACCCCTCTTCCAGCACATACTACTTTGTTTTTATTGCTCATCTGTTTGCTGCTTGAAGGTGACGGCTGTGTTTTAGTGCTGCTGGGTTTTTTATTCTCCTGATGTTCCTAGTACTGGCCTGTATGGAATACATGATCGATGCGCACAAGCTGATGAATGAATGTAGAAACACATGAATATAGGCACAGAGAAGTCTCACGGGGGCGTGTGACTTTGAGGGTCTCCTCCCAGTCATTGTGCATGGTCCTCTGGTTTGTGCATGGCTATTAGATCTTAAAGAATAATTCAAGTTTTAGAACCCTCCCCCCAATAAGTTTCCTGTTTCACTCTACTCTTTAACTCAGTTTTTTAAAAAACTCTTTAACTCAGTTTTTTAAAAAAATAATAAAATCCCACCAGGAGGGCCCAGGAAACAGGAAAAATAGTTCTGCTGTTGGTTTCATGTTTGGAGAAGAACAGGGTTTCACTATCTCCGTGGCACTTGGCGTGAAAGTGGCCTTTGTCACTAGAGACACTGCTCCCATTCAGGGCCCCCTTTCCCAGCTGCTGAGAGCCGGGCTGTGTTTTGACAGACGGGCCGAATGCAATGCAGACAGTTGTTTTAATTTCCAGCCAGATGCAGACATCACTCACAAGGAGCCCGAAACCCAAGAAAGAGAGCCGGGCTCTAGACTGCTGCTCTCAGGCCTCACATAGTAGGATGGAGGGGGCCAGCGGAAGCCCACCAGGCAGAGAGGGTCCCAGATATCCTGAGGGGCTGAGTCATCAGGCCTGGGAATGGCACCCTAGAAAGACCCCAAGGAGGCACCTGTCAGAAAGGTGCTTCTTGTAGATACCACAGGCCATGAGGCAGGGTTCAAGGGTTGCTCTTTAAAGTCATGTGAAATCAGTTGGCAGTGCTGACAGCTGGATGCTATCTTTCAACTGTTGATTTGTACAGGTCAGAAATCATTAATAGTCTAAGGTAAACTGTGGGAAATAAAATCCTAGAATGTCCAAATTGGAAGGTACCCTTCCTCTGAGGATGAAATCTCCCTCACAGCCTCTTAGACAAATGTCACCTGACTGCTTAGGCATCCCAGTGATGGGTGTTTGTTTGGGCAGCAAGTCTATCACAGGATTGAATAGCTCTGACTTTCTTATGCTGAGTTCCCTGAAACTTTTCATTTGTTAGTCCTACTACAGCCAGGCACACTGCTGCCCTCCAAACATTGCCAACAGCCTCCAAGAATACCTGGAGACTCCCAGGTCCATCAGCTGTGCCTCTCAGATGAGTGCCTCCTCTGGGTCTCACTTCATCCTGGCTCCCCTCTGGCAAGAATCTTGGGTTGAGCAACATCCATTAGGACAGACTATCAGGACGTGAGCTTGAAACTCCCCAAGACAGCAGACTCTCTCTATCCTGACCCTACATGTCTATTTCAGTAGCCAGGATCAAATGAACCTCTTTGACTACTACATCACTGAGTCAGGTCAATTTGGACTGAGAGTCAACGCAAACCCTCAGGTGTATTATTCTTGAAGTATTTTAAGCCAACTATTTCCCAATGCATACTTAACATATCCATTTTTAGAACCAAATTGCAATTTAATACCTATTTCCCTCCTTTTCATATCTTTTATTGAAGGCAGGTGAGGGATGCTTAAGACTGCTCATGTCACTCATTTAAGGAGAAGTCTTGCGATATGAAATGTGAAGTGTTATGTTGTAGTAGGAATGGGTAGGTAGCCCAACAGAGAAAAGTCAGGCTTCTCTTTATATCCCTCTCTCTCTCTCTCTGTGTCCCATCCAGTGTACACTCTGTGTTCAAGTTAGACTTAACTTGTCCATGATTACTTTTGTTCATTAGAATCCCTCAGCTTGAAATAGCCTTCCAGATCTCTGCTTCTGGCACATTCTTATCCTTCAAGATTCATCCTTACTTCTCTGGCCCCTTTCTCACAACAAGCTGTTCCTGAGTGTCCCTCTCTGAGGCTGCCAGCACTTATACCTATCCAGTGCCACAAACACTCAACACTACATAGAGCAACTCTTGTTTGTAATCACAAATTTCCATGGACTGTGGTGCTCTGCGGGGGGCAGAATTCAAGTACTGCTTGCTGTGGATTCCCTATTGCTAGCACTAGAGCCTCCAGAGCTGACCTGATCAGCCTCTGCTGAATGTACAGTGTTAGGATCCATCCTGAACCTACAGGGAGGATGCCATGAAGGTCTCTCCATCATATCTTTGTCTGCTTGCCAGAGGCAGGACACAGTGCTACAGGGCCTCAGGTTGTTTTCACAGGAGCTCACACATTCAATAGGTGGGGGACCTCTATGCCTTAGCAAATGCGAACTCATTTCCAGCCCCAAAACTGTTTTTGCAGCTCAGTAGTCTCCTGCCCCAGCCAGTAACAGACACCTAGGATGTGTCAAATGGAGGACTTCTGTCCTCTGACCCCTCCCCTTGCCAAGCCTTTATTATCATACATGCTGGGTTGGTGTTGGGGAGTGATAGCCAAAGAGGCTCACCTCAGGTTCCTGAAAGCAGGAGGAGTTTTCAAGAGCTGCACTCTCTGGGGTACAGGAGATGGATCAGCAAATTCCCACTTCCAGGCAAGACGGCATCAGATAGGCAGCTCTTCTCTGTGGAGGTTCCCATTTAGCCAGACTTTCAAAGGATGGGAGATTTACTGGAGAAACTGAATGCAGACATCAGAGAATGGGATAATTGGATCCAGGTGGTATATTTGGTTGGCTGTAAAGAGCCTGTGCTATACTATGAATATTACTTGATGGGGAAAGTTTGTCCTTCTCTCCCTTTTTCAATGTGTTCTGTGCAGGCAGGATGTCGCAGCCCAAGCCCAGCTGAAAGCTCTTCAGAGAAGAGTTTGTACCACTCAATAGCCTTTCAGCAGAGTTAACCATTTTCAGTACTTGCCTCTGGCTTGCCCAGCTCTCTGGAAGACATCAGTGGCAGTCATCAGTAGGTTGGAGGATTTGCTTCTACCTCTGGCAAAGGCAAGAAGTCTTAAAGTGAACACTGAGGCTACTGATTTGCCCCCATTGTCACCTCCACTGAGGACATGACACTGCAAGAGAGTCTGAACACACATCTGTGAATTGTTACAACCTGACCTCCCTGTACTGTCTTTCCCCTCTCTGCCAGGTCACCAGAGTCCCTGTGGAGTCCTGTGAACAGTACACAACTTGTGGGGAGTGCCTGAGCTCGGGAGACCCTCACTGTGGCTGGTGCGCCCTGCATAACATGTAAGTTTGGGAAATTCTGGAAGTGGGCCTGGCATGTAGAAGACTGGGGGCTTTCCTGAAATGCTGGAATGGGACAGAAGTTTGCAGAAAGAAAGAGGGATTTTCCTTTTTTGAGCAGTAGTAATTTTTATTATGACACAAGTGTTGAAGGTAGGTAATTTTTATTATGACACAGGGGCCTTCTTTCTCCATGCAGTCCTTTGCCTGTCTTTCCTTCTCATCTGCCTTGAGATGACATAGCTGTACCTTTGTATCATTGAGAGAGCTCACAATGGCAGCTGTAGAATCTCTAGATTTCCCAAGAATATCCTGGGTGGAGCCTAACATAGATGCCCAACCAAGAACATACTGGTGATGGTCACTGGAACAGGAAGGTTTGTATTCCTGCTAGCAGTTGTGACCCTGGGTGGGTCCTCTGACAACTCCAGGCCTCCATCTCCTCATTGCTAAATAGGGAAAAATGCCTATTTCACAGGTGAATTGTGAAGGCTAAATGAAATAATAAGTGCTTTGGAAATAAGGAAGCCCAAAAGAGGCTACACAAATCAAAATAATTATTATGGACTAGAAACCCTTGGGAAGACCCTTCTGGCCTCATTATTTCATGATTCCAACTGGCCTCATATTCCTATTCAGATACATCCCCAGCCATTGAATACCATCTCAATAGAAATGCAAAATCACACTTAAATTTCCTAATTCGAAGAGTCCCAAAGGGAGAGAAAAGGGTGAAAACCCAAAAGGCTAGAGCTGGCTAGGAATTCTGTTGCCCAATGAAGTTGGAAACTCCATGGCTCTGTGCCAGCCAGCAAAGCATCTCCGTGAAATGTGCCGGGTTTGGGGTGGAGGCGGAGGCGGAGGGCCAGAGTTCAGGGTCCTGCACAATAGCTCTTGGCTTCCAGCCTCTGCAGCAGGTGTTGGAGAGCTCTGGAGGGAGGGAGGGAAGCTGGCATTTCACAGATGCAAAATCTGGACTGGATTTGAGCCCACAAATCCTGAGCTCCCTGCTTGGGTTTTGGAGGTATGAGACTCTTCAAAAAGTTTTGCAAAAATGCTCTTAGCAAAACCCAGGCAGTAAGCCACCACGTAGGTGAGACACATGGTAAAGATGCTGAGGGTACCAACCCTTCACTCCAGGAATGGAAATGGGGGTACATTTCTTCACTGAGGATGACCCTCCCCCCAGCCAACAGGCTTTTGGAGGAATCTCTTTCTCTAAGGAACCTACCAGCCTGCCCCCAGCATTATGCAAAGGACCTGGGCTGCACGCCCTGGCCTTCTCGCTCTGCAGTGTCCATGTCCAGCTATGCCACCTACTCCCTGCCTCTCCCTACCCTGTCCTCCCAGGATCTGTGCCCATGACACTTCTCAGAGAGCACAGTAAAATGACAGGTCAGGACATTCCTTTCCCCAGCTTGCACTATCACCTGTGGAGGAATCAACAATGCCCAAGCCTCCCAGCTGCCCTGGATCACCCCATCATCCTCCTGGTCTAAGTCAGCTGTGGTTTGTAGAATGACTGAGCCCCATCAGGATAGTCCAGATTTCCTTTACCTGCTAAAGATTTTACCCGTCATCAGAGAATCTTTCTGACTGTTTGGGGTACACCTCTCCCAGGTGCCGAGAGCTTGTAGAAAGCAGAGTTTTGCTGTTTCTATTCAGACATTTCTGCTGGCTTTGTCAGTCTCATCTTCATCAGACCCTCCTCTTGCACCTGCCTGCAGTGATAACAGGGCAATGAAGAGGTGGGCAACCTCAACCCCCAGACCCCCAAGCCAGCATCTTTATTGGAGCCAGAAGGCTGGAAAAGATTGCTAAAAATCCTCTGGGTCCCAGGGAGCTTAAAACCTTCCTGTCTCTTCTGCATGCCTTGCTCTTGCAAGTGTGTTATTGTCTCCCAGGCTATTTATCTCTGTTAGGGCTGTTGCCATAAATAGTATGATAAAAAAGAGCCATTTCAGTGAGTCAATGAGATAAAGGCTCCAGTCAAGAGCTCACTTTAGAGCTATCTTAAGGATTCACTTAAACCTCAATAATTCTTTTCTTTGACAGCATTCATATTTAGATCCATGATGTGCCTGGAAAGGAAGAGGGGGGAGGAGCTTGGGGGGAATCACTGCTTGATTGTGGAATCGGTAGTGTCCCCGTGGCTGTTTTCTTTGGAGCCTCATCTGCTTCCATAGCAGCAGGTAGCAACCCCAAAGTTCCTGTGTCCAGGCATCACACACCCACCTGCCACCATAGGCAGAGGAGCCTGGAGCCAGAGATGAAGATGTCAGGAGAAAAAGCCACACAAGCCTTCTGACAGAGGCAACCCTGGCCACAGCTCCTTGTCTGTCTCTCTGTCTCAAGGCATTATTTCACGACACAAACATTTTTTTTTAAATATACCATACGACAGGTAGAATATTTCAATGAATAAAACATGGCCTCTGCCTTCAAAGAGTCATTAATCCACCTACAAGAACCTAGGTACACTGTCCTCATACAATCAAGACCTTCTCCTGTTTGCTAACTTCTTCAGGGGGAGAATAATAATATCACTCATCATTACGTGACATGCTGATTTTATTCTGAGTGCTAACTCACTTAATCCTTTCAGCAGTCTTATGAGGTGGGGCATTATCACTGTCCTTGCCATTTTTCAGTTGAGGAAACTGAGAACAGAGAGATTAAGTAGCTGCCCAATAAGTCACAGCTATCCTGGCCCCAGAGTTCATATTCTTAGCCCCTGCTGTGCTGGCACACCCCACCCCAAACTTCCCTCACTCACTCATCTGAGTATCTCATAGTTCTGGTGAGGTTTTTTTTGGTTTTTGGTTTTGGGGGTTTCTTTTGGCAATAGTAGGGATTGAACTCAGGGCCTCACACTTGCTAGACAGGTGCTGTGCCACTTGAGCCGCTCTGCCAGCCCTTTTTTTCAGGTTGGTTACTTTTGAGAAAGTATCTTGCTTTATGCCTGGACCAGCATGGACCAAGAGCCCTCCTATTTGTGCTTCCCTGAATAGCTGGGATGACAGGCATATGGAACCACACCCAGCCATTGGTTAAGATGACATCTTGCATACTTTTTGCCTAGGCTGGCCTTAAAACACAATTCTCCTGATCTCCACCTCCTGAATAGCGAGGTCTGAGCCACCACACCAGGCTAAACTGCATCCCTTGTGTTGGAAATGAATTCTTCTTACTTAGGCTGTTGTTAGCTGTATGCATGCAATAGAGACCATCTGGGAGTCCCCAAGTCCTCTAGAGTACAGTGAAAGTCACTATGAGAAGAGAAGCCACAGGCCTTAGGGCACAAACCGCTCTTATCAGGGGACAATGGAGCCCACATGGGTCCCAGAGACCTGACCTCTTGTGAAACTGTATCCATGGCAGGTGCTCCCGCAGGGATAAGTGCCAAAGGGCCTGGGAACCAAATCGATTTGCAGCCAGTATCAGCCAGTGCATGAGCATCGTGGTGCATCCCAGCAGCATCTCTGTGTCTGAGCACAGCCGGTTGGTAAGTTGCTCAGCAAGCAGGAGGGAGAGGGAGGCTGAAGAGGGAACATGGAACCTGTGCAGGCATGCACCTTTAACACTTGCTGCATACGTGCCTTGTACATTGATTAGACTTTAAATGCTCGCAAGAAACTTTATAGAAAACCTATGGTAACTCCTGTTGTAGAGGGTACAGTTATTCTCTATACTCTGCAAACTTATTATCTGTTGATCTGTTTTGAAAATCTAAATTCTGCACTTAGTAACAAACATCTATGACATAATGCAATCCAAAACAAATAATGCATTCGTTAGTATATTCTATATTTACAATCTTCCATTTGCTATGTTCTCTTGAGAGATCTGCCAGTTGCCTTTGTGTGTGTGTGTGTGTGTGTGTGAGAGAGAGAGAGAGAGAAGAGAGAGACTAAGACTCAATGCGAAGTCAATGTACAACTAAAGAAAATTTTAAAGAAAATAAAATAGCCTACAACCACCTGTCAAGGCACAACCCAAAAGATTTCATGTCCTTAGGCCCTTACTATTACTTCATTCCGAAGGTTTTATGAGCTTTCACAAATGTTAATTAGTGAACCTTCTAAGATTTCCATTCCTTAATCCCCACCAGGAGGTTTGGGCTCCAACAAGCTAAGGGAACAAATGGGAAAGAGGGGGTAGGCAGGAAATTGAACTTAAGTCTCTTGGCCCCACAGAAAGGAACCTAGGACAGAGGGATCCAGCAACATACAAATTATGCATGGAAAAGCTAACTAACCCTCACTGTGACCACCGGCAGTTGGTAGCTTAGAAGCAACAGGGGTGTTTGCACCAAGAGCCCTGTGGGCAACTCCTCTCACCAAAGGAGCCAGTCACATTTCTTACCTATTCGGGTGCCCTTGAACTCTGTATTGTGGTAACTGAGTGTGACCTCATCGAAAAGTCACTGGATTCAGAGCAGGATCTTGCCATTACATCGTTTCTCAGTTAACAAATTCTTCTGGGCTGGAAGAGTGACTCGAGCAGCAGAGCACCTGCCTACCAATTTTTTCTGAAAGTAATATTTTTACCACTAAATGGAAGTTCTTCAAATTTGCAAGGCTGGAAACCACAGGCCTAGGTGATCGGGACCTGTAGGTAACAGACATTAACAAGCCCTTTGTGACCACTGAGCTCCTGGTAAACCTCCTGTCTTACTCCAGAGGAGCAGCTGGAGAAGAGGGCCCAGAAGGGACAGAGGAGCAGAAACTCCAGGAAGTCACAGCCTGATAAACAGCCTCTTAAGTGAATGATGATAGCTAGGGTGAGGAACTACTGTCTCCTACAGCCTGGTGAGCTCCCAGCCAACTTCCAGCCTGGTGATACTCACTCTCCCTGGAGCCCAAGCTTAGGTCTACTGATGAAGACCACAGCTCACGACTTCCTTTCAAGTTCCCATGATGCCTTGTAATTAATTTGCATGTCAAAATGAACAGAATCTGAGATGGATTTTGGTACCTTTCCTTCTAGTGCCTCTCATTCCTAGTGCTTTTTGATGCTGGAAAAGATTGAAAAAATTAGTAATAATATTAACAAAAACCATTGACCCTGCACATCACTAAGCAATTTACTACTCTAACTGGTCAGTGGCAGAGCTGGAAGATCACCTAGACTAATGCCCTTCTTTTATAGATGATGTCAGGGGAGATCAGTGAGCAATAGGTCCTGGCACAGAGCCTGGCTTGGAGCCCAGGTCTCCTGAGCTCTATCCTCCTTCCACAGCTCAGCCTTGTTGTGAGTGATGCTCCTGATTTGTCTGCGGGCATCTCCTGTGCCTTTGGGAACCTGACAGAGGTGGAGGGACAGGTGTCTGGGAGCCAGGTCATCTGCATCTCACCTGGGCCCAAGGATGTCCCTGTTATCCCTCTGAGTCAAGGTAAGATGTGTCTGTTGGGAGAACCACATGCTAAGGGTTTCTCTATCATGGTGGGGTTGTGGAGAAGGGGTCACAAAAGCAGGCACAGAAGTTACCTGACCATGTCTTCAAATACCAAATGTTAACATTGGCTTCTACAACTTGTTTGAGTTTGACAGCAAACTGTTATGTCCCAAAGTTGAATTCAGGAAGAAGGAAAATGCTCACTCCCACTTTGGTTAAGGCAAAATGTGCAGAATCTTCAGACTGCCTGTCCCTTCTAAGAATGGAAGTAGCTTCTATCAATGGTTTTTAGCAGGCTCTCTTCACAAAACTGGAAGCTTGAAAGGTTGTGACCTCCTCCAGTTCTGAAATTCTTTCAGTAACTCAACATACCTAACCAGGGCAGGTGCTCCATGGAATCTGTTACTTCCTCCCTGGGTCTGGTCTGAGAGATCAGCAGGTAACCAGCCAAAGGGATTCTCTTGGGAAGAGAAGGTTCAAGCAGGTTCTGTTTGCCATATGCACCCCAGAAAGCTCTGAGATGTTTAATGATTTGCCCTTTCTCTCAGGATGTTCACTGTGCCCCAAGTGTTCACACCACCCCATTCTTTTTTTTCCAGACTGGTTTGGGCTAGAGCTACAACTGAGGTCCAAGGAGACAGGGAAGATATTTGTCAGCACCGAGTTCAAGTTTTACAACTGCAGCGCCCACCAACTGTAAGCACTTCTTAGAAGGAGCCTTGTCTGGATCTGGATGTGGGGACAGGAGTTCTCTCCCTCAGTTCTTAGTTCCTTTAGGGCGGGACTTGTGTAATAGTCACCTCACAGTCTCCCTAGAGGGCTTATCACATAGTTTGAACAGAATACATTGTCTAGTTGAATGACAAACACTCCACAGCCCCTGATCTTCTTCAGTCTCCACTGGCCTCCACCCCAGTATACCTTACCCCCGGCTCTCAAGCCAAGAGAGTAAAAAGGGTCATGGGGTCATGACCCAGGAGCCATGAGAAAATGCCTCCATTTTAGACTAATTGGTAGTGACTTCACAAGTAGAGACTGAAAATGTGTGGAGTTTGGACATCTTCTCCATAACCGAATGAGGAGGGACTCAAAGCTCAGGGAGTCAGCCTTGCACACAAGTACCCACAGAGAAGGACAGGCTCAGGGACAGTACACAGTGAAAGGACTCAGGCTGGGTAGAAGCAAAAGAGGTTTTTAACTCCATCATTCTCCAAATCCCTCCTTCAACTTTTGAAAGAGGAGAGGAAACCAGAACAACTAGCCTCCAAAAGGGCTTGAGCTCAACTCAGAGACATCACTGGCCACTTCCAGCAGCTAAATGTCCATCAACTGATGTCCTCCTGCTGGGAGATCCCACAACTGTGCAGGAAACTGGAAACATTTCACAAACAAAATGCAAGATCAGGAGTGGAGGAGAGAGAAAGACGAGTATTAGTTTCTTCTGATTCTCTCTGAAAGAGAAATTAAGGCACAGAGCTGTTTACTCATATACTATTTGGTTTAGAGAGACAGCAACACAATAAGGCCTCATGAGTGTCATAGGACTAATAGCTATGGACATTCAGTGAGGGAAGAGATCAAGCAACATCTCCATGACAGAGGGAGCAGTAATTGGGAATATTCTTTAGACCCTTCCTCCCAGTGTCCAGGATAGGAATCACTGGAGATCTACGTAACAGACAGAGCTCCAGGAACATCAAGTCTATAAGGTCCAAGCTGTGCAATCAAGGTGGGGGCAGGACCGTTTGCAGGTAAGCCCCAAGGGAATCTTTAGTCACTAAAATGGACAAGTAAGCCAGTCCTTCTTAGTTTCCCTGTCTCTGATCTTGTTTCCATGGTAAGAAGAATCTTCTGGACTTGCAGCATCTCTGCAGTAGTCAAAGAAAGAGACATACCCAAGCCCCACTGAGACAACTCAGTAGATAGGCTAGAAAGATAGAACATGAGGTAAAAATGGCCGGCAGCAACCAACACAGGGCAGGCAACGGCTGAAGCTGAATTGGACAAAAGTGCCCCTAACCACTGCATTCCAACCTTAGCTAACCCTGCTTTAGGAAATGCAAGCTTCTTAGAGAAAGAACCTCTCAACCTCCTTTACGAACTAACACAGTGATAATAGAATCCACTGTTTGTGAGAGCACTCGCATCTCCATGGCAATCCAGTGTGATGTAACCCCTTTCAATGATGGATTGTCATGGCAACAAAGATGCTGTCACAGGCAGCAAGTTTTAGCAGAAAAAACAGGTCTCCTTGACAGCAAAGATTCCATTTTATTGCCAAACTTTATCTATCTTACCCTTCTCTACTACTAGTATTCATAGTTAAAAGTCACAGAATCAAGTTCTGTTCTCTCCTTTTAATATGATAAACTGAGGCCTGCAGAGGATAAGTGCTACAATGGCAGTCACAAAATTAGCCCCAAAAGATACAATTGTCCTTGGATTCTTGTTCTGTTTTCATTATTTGAATCATAAGATATCAAAAACCAATCAATCAGGGGTAAATGAAATAGCAATGCCCTAAGCTCAGAAACTAAATAACTTTGGACATAATTATCCTGGGGAAGCTGACGTGTAAATGGACTAACGTACCTACTATGCCTTTGGCTTAGTAGGCTTTGGATGGAGTTTTGACCATCTAAATGTAATCAGAACCCCACCAGGTGGCGCCAGATTGCAGACCTGGTCCTGACAATGCCAACTTAGTCTAGTTATGAAACACTAGGGAAGCCAGCAAGGAGGAAGACCAACACCCCCGCCCCCTACACACACACACACACAAGATCCATTTCCATGGTAGTGGTCTGATCACACATATAGAGTCAAAATATGCAGAGCCACTAGGTGAGACCAGAGAGAAAGAAATGTTCACTCTGGCAAGAAAGGTGTGAGCCGTGCACATAGCCTATTGCCCCATGCCTAGACTACTAGGAGACGGGACAAAGTTACTCCCCCAAGCCCAGTAACGCAGATGCTATGAACCACTGCTAACACTCACATGTTTTCAAGAGGTTGAAATAACAGGTGATTTAAACCCTTGAAAATAGTACTCACATTTAGCATTGTACTTCTCAAAACCATTTCCTATACATTATCTCACTTGACACCAAACAGCCCTGTGAAGTAGACAGGAATATTTTATTACAGAGCAGATGAAGAAACTTCAGTTCATAGGGTGAAGTGACTTACTCAGGGTGACCCCAGTGGCAGCAGCATAAGCAAGACTAGAATTAGATCTGCCCAATTTCTACCTCTGTGCTGTTTCAGCAACTCTGTCTCCTAAGCAGTGCTATACTGGTAAGTGTTTAACTATCAGCAACCAGAAAAAAAACTCCAGCACACCACTACTTTATAAGTTGCATTTTTCCCACTCTGGTCCCAATTTATCTCTAATTTTCTGGTCCCATGAATATCTTGGATGGAGAATCCACAATCTTCAGTGCATGCTGGAAGATGTTCCACCAACCTGCCCTTCTGAGAGTAAGCCTAGGATTTAAAAACAGAATAACAGACCTGTAGATTCCCTTCATGATATGTGACAACCTTGCCTGCCCTCTTACTGTCTCCTCTTTGCAGGTGCCTGTCTTGTGTCAATAGTGCTTTCCGCTGCCACTGGTGCAAGTACCGCAATCTCTGCACACATGACCCCACTACCTGCTCCTTCCAGGAGGGCCGGATCAATATTTCAGAGGTAAGAAGGTTCACCTTGGCATCACATTCCCAGTGAATCTGAGTCATCCCTCCTTTTATAGAGGTCAATCCAATGGTTTGACCATCTCTCATCCTGGCCATCTTGATCATCTTGCCAGAGATTCTACATGTTAGAAAGCCCTGTTGTTATAAAGCTCCAGAAAGGAAAGTGGTAACAAATGTCCCCAGAGGCAGAGGCAGTATCTTCTAGACTTGTACCACTCAGTTGAAAGCTTGAAGGTAACTGGAGGATTGAATCTAAAAGCTTAGAGGAAATATATTCAACCAAACAGACTCCTTGGTCTAAAAGTCTTTTGACTCTAGCTCTTTGCTTGGGTATAGACTTAGTCATGCCTCAGAACATTCACTCTCAATTATTCTTTCATGCCAACTTCTCTTCCAGCTCTAAAATTCAGTGATTCTTTGACTCTGATGTATCACTGGGTAGGTAGGTGGCCTTACAGAAATTCACTACCTAAATTTCTAGTGAAAAGAAAAAGGCAAGCTGGGCATGGCGGCTTATACCTATAAATTCTAGCTACTCAGGGGGGTAGGAATGGGGAAGATTTCAGTTTGAAGCCAGGTAAAAAGTCCACAAGACGCCATCTCAAACAATAACCGAGCATGGTGGCACATGAGTGTCATTCCAGCTGCATGGGGAAGCACAAATAGGAGGATCACACTCCAGGCCAGCCTAGGCATAAAGGGCTACCTTATCTCAAAACGAACTAAGGCCAAAAGAGCTCAGAGTGGCTCAAGTGGTGCCTCCTAGCAAGGGTGATTTCAGTTCCCAGTTCTACCAAAGGGGGAGAAGAAAAGAAAAAAGTCCAATTTTATTATCTGGTTGAGGCTCCATCCCTAAAGCCTGACCCACCTTTGTCATCAAGCCAGTGAAATATCACAATGCTTATCTTTCCAATGAATATTCCATTCAATGATTATTCACTGATGTTGACCTATTTACATGGCCCCAGTATGCCTCAGCTCACTGAAGCCTGTTAGTCAGTTTCCCTTTCTTGTGTCTAGTGCCTTTCATGCCCAGGGTGGCCATCTGAGTGTGAGCAACTATAGAGACCTTATGTATTCATACAAATGCACGTGTGCATATATACCTATTTCCTTCTTTTTCTATCTTTTAGAAAATCTGCAAATACTAATAAGTGATCATGTAGAGTTTTTGTATACTATTATAGGTTTTCTATATACATCTTCCTCTTGCTCTAGACTACAAGTTGTTTGAAAGCAAGGAGCCAGTGCCTTTTTCAATGCATGTTTGTAGAATGTATGCATGAAAAAATGGATGAGCCAGTGACCTCTCCACCAGAGTCCCAAAGATGGGAATAGTGTCTGCTTATCTAAGATTTTAAAAAAGAGTTTCTTATGTCTCCTAATCTTGACAACAATGCCAGTTATCTCCATAGCTAAATATAAGAAAATAGACTTTGAAAGATTTCTGAAACATACACCCATGTCCTTGAACTCTGCTAAAATGATATGTACCATATTCAATCAGAAAAACAGAATTTGTCTATTTTAAGAGGGAGATACATAGATGGTGCCCACAGGTGACATTTAAGACAGACCCATCCATGGGTGCCTCAGAATGATGGAACCAGGAACCTTGTGCCCTGGGAACAATCCATGAAGGATTTTCTTCTAGCCAGCTGCATCCCAGCACACCAACTGAGAGCCAACAGAAGACTGGCTAAGGAAAGCAAACCCCAGGAGGGTCTGGTCAGAGGTGCAGGCTGGGCAGTAGAAGATCATGAACATGATTTCAGAAACTGACCCTCACTTCGGCCACTTGAAACTCCTAAGTTCTTTAATAAGATAGATGAAGGAGAACCCTGTAGATGAAAGGCAACCTACAGATCTGGACAAGGCACATTTGCCCACACTTTCTGCCAGGGCCACCCCCACAGGCAGAAAGAAACCCAGAACTATGCCTGACCACGACCTGCAGCTGGAGAGAAGGCAAGCACAGTGTCACAAGGAACAAGACAAATAAACTCTGCAGGGGTGTGTGAAGGCTTACGGGCTGAGACCCAGAAGGCCAATTGGAAGCAGGCCTGGCCTCCTTCATGCCATATAGCAGTCACTAAAACACAGCTCCCTCAGCTGTGTTTTCGGACATTCCAGAGAGTGGGCCAGAGAAAAGCTATTGGCTCCCTGCAACTCAGGGTTAAATTAATACCAAAAGAGCCCCAGGGGTAAACCTGGAGACTTCCTATCACCTTTCAGTCTCATTTTCTATCTTTGCCTGGACCTTGGAGTTGAAGAGCAGCAGTGTCCCTTGTCTCCCTCATCTCCCCATCTCCCCAAGTGGGACTGTTGTGGATGACTGCCAGCTTGCCCTCGTGCAGTGGCCCCTGGCACAGCACGTGGACTAACTCTCTAGAGGGCTGTAAGGGAAGCCAGGTCTCCGTCCAGCTCCCAACTTAGCTCATGTAAGGAAATAAGGTGCCGATTCCCAGCAAGGTTTCTGGGACCACTTCCTCAGCTTCCTAAAATATTTCTGTTGCTCTCAGCCACAGCTGGCCACACATCCCCTCCAGCAAATAGCTCCCAGGTCCTGATCTTTTTCTGTCTAGTGCTCTGCTTTAGGGGGTCCCCCTTCCTGAAAATCTGAACAAAGGTGCAAATACTCAGCTTGGGTAAGGTTTTCCTCCCTCCATCAAGAGTTCCATCTGATGTCTTCAAGCTGCTTTAAGGACTGGAAATTCTTTAACTATCTCTTTGAGGTTCCTAGAATATCTCTTTCACACTTCCAGTAAGTTCCTCACTGAAACTTTGAATCAACATTTTTATGTCTATTACCTAGAAGCAATATATAATGATGTAACTGATTTGCTTCATTGTCTAATAAGACAGTATTAGTGCATCACACATGTGTAATTTTTTTCACTTATGGTGAGAGTTCTCAATGTGTGTTTGCCAAGGACTACACCATCAGCATCACCTGCAAACTTGGTAGAAACTCAAATTTTTGAGTCCCATTCCAGATGAGGCTAAAGATTAAGAACCACTGACATAGGGCATTTCAGTTGATTCTCAAAACAGCCCTGTACTTTCACATAATTCATATTTAACATCTATAGTAACCAAGATACCAACAATTTGGGGCTTTTAACCAATGCTACAGGGACTAAGCATCCAAAAAAGCTGACTAGTTTGCTTTCTATAGAAAATTGGGGCCTGTGTGTATGTCGGTCTCCATGGCCGCAGCCATACTTACAGGCATCACTTCAATCTGGTCCCTTGCCGATGGTCATGAGAGTTTAGGGTGTGGCTAGAACAGCACAAATCCATCTCCACAGATGGAGAAACTTCCCATGGAAAATGGGTCAGCAGTGCCATTTCCAGATAAAAAGACAGCAGCATGTGAGGTACATCTGCTCACATGCTCACATCCTTCCAGAAGGGCTGTTGTGCCAATTCCATGCTTAGGTCTGACAATGGAGAACAGCTGTGCCACAGAGAATGCAATTAGAAATGACAATATTAGTAGTTAACATCTACTGAATGCTTATTATCTGTGCAGCATTTTATATATACATGTATATATTTTATTTAGTCTTGACTGCTCTATGCAGAAGATTCTATTACAGATAAACTGATGCTTAGATAAGTAAAACAATTTTTCTACAATCATCAAATAAATGCAAACATCAGGATTCAGAGTCCAAGCTGACCTTGAATAAGTTGACATCCTCTGATTCTACCTTCACACACACACAGACACACACACACACACACACAAGAAATATGCAGTGACAATACAAACGACAATTATTTATCCAGTTTATTACTCTCACCATATTCTCATATTCTTCTTTCCGGCAATCTAGAGTTGTCTGGTATTATTGTCACCATTTTATAGATGAGGAAACTGAATTTCTATTGCACCATTTCTCGAGCCCTTTTAAGGTAATGAGCCAGACCTTTCATACTGAACCACTCAGAGCACAGCAGCTCCTAAACCTCCCTAGACCGGATCAGGCTGTGACACGGTGTTAACAAACGGGTGTGCGCAGGGCTACGTACAGCTTTCAGTTTTTAAAGCTCATCTTCCTCCATGGCTAAACCCGGCCTAGAGAGATGTAGATACATAAATATCTTCTTTACGCCCTGTCCCAGGGGAAAGATAGAACCAAATAAATCCGATTAGCTTCTGAGGATGCTGGCTGCTCTCTCTCTTTGAAGTCCAGTGGGTGAAGATAATGCCATTTCCACATGGGAGAAGTCGTTTCAGAGGATTCACAGGTCCCCAGTGCAAGATCTGGCAGAGGAGAGCTGAACCAAGTGGGCAATGCAGCGTCAAGGTTCACAGGACTCTACACCCAGGTTCCTGCCCACCCTGCAGTGACCTCAACTCTCCCAGCCCTGGGATATTCCCAACCAAGATGTCCATCTTGATTTAAACTAAAATGGCTGCTGAGAAGGTAACCTGGCTCTAGTGGCCTGCAGACAGAGGAGGCATAAGACAGCTAAAGTCATCATTCAGAAGGCTATGGGGTCAACAAAAGCAATCAATATTTTAAGATAACATTCTGCAGAAAAGCATTTATGATTATTTGTGTGTGTGTGTGTGTGTGTGTGTGTGTGATGCATGTATATAGAGGCAAATGATTTTAAATGCCTTTGTTATATTTGATGAAACTCATCACTTTCCCCAAGCCCCAGATGTATTTAAATTCCAATACTTGGCAGCTTTCTGGCTGCCAGCTCTCCTGCCCCTACCTTCAGCCTTACCACTATCATTTCCACTAAGACACATATCCCTCTCTAATAGTCTCACAACCCAGAAGCTCTGCCATCTCCTCTGTTGCCCAATATAGAGAGTGTGCACGTGGGACACCAACCATTTCTTTCCTTTGTCCTAGAGAATAGAAGAAAAATCCTATGCTGCCTGACTTGAGAGCAATAGCCAAATAGACAACAAAGCCTATAACATCCTTTTTCTACTCGGGAAATCTTTGCGCCTAATTGAGCATTTGGGAAGACCCTAATCATTGTCCCTAAGCATGGGAAAGTTTTCTAAAATTCTAGAATCCTCTTTTTAAAAAAACTCATTGAACACTTATAAAGTCTACTCATGATTTTGCAACCACCAGTCTAGACTTGGACTTAGCCCAGGCAAAAAGACGAGAACGGGTACGGAGTGTGTATATGTGTGTACATACAGTCATCCTTCCAGATCCCTGGGAATTGGTTCCCAGTCCCCTGCAAACACCAAGCCAGATGCTCAAGTCCCTTCTATTAAATGCTGTAATGTTTGCATCTAACACAAACCTTCACACACTTTAAATCATCTCTAGATTCCTCATAACACCAAATTCAATGTAAGTGCTAGACAAACAGTCTATTGTTTAAGAAATGAATGACAAGGGAGAATGTCTATACATGTTCAATACAGATATAATATCTTTCAGATAATTTTGATCTTTGATTGAATCCATGAATGCAGAATCCATGAATACTGAGAGCCACTTGTGGGGTTTTTGTCATCAAAGTTAAAAGGATTCTATAATCTTGTTTACTAACCCAAGACATCATACTTCCAAAAGCACATCTTTAAGATCCTGCTACTGAGATACAAATTTGTTCTCTGAGCTCATTAGAGATGAGAAACAATAGCTCATCATTTATAATACATAACTGGTTCAGAATCTGAAAATCTCTCTCTCTCTCTCTCTCTCTCTCTCTTTCTCTCTCTCTCTCTCTCACACACACACACACACATACATACACACTCAACATTCACACAAACATACACATCATTACACCTCGGCCTTATTTATATTCTAAATTAAAATTATAGATTTGATGTTGATATTTTTTGCCATGAAAGGGATGTGGTATCTCCTTTCTCATGGAATGCCTGGGTTTCCCTAAAGTGGTGTGCAGGCTTTTTTCCTGGCTACAAATATATAAAAGACTCTGTCAAGAGTGCCCATAGGGAATGAAAGTAAAAGTGCAGTAAAGAACAAGTTTATGAGTTGGCAGCTTGAGTGACTGGCTCCTGAACAGGACCCATCTGTTCCAAGGCTGCCTTCTGATCCTGTCCCTCGTGAAAGCGCTGCCTGCCTGGAGTCTTCATGTGCAGGTGGCTGACAGACAAGGGGTGGCCCTGTGACACTGAAGCTGCAGCCCAGCACTCCTAGATGGATTTCCATAGGAAATTTCCCCTGGATCCAGCCCTTCAAGGCCTCAAGATTCCTTAATAGATGAGGACATGTCACTTAGGTGATCAGAAGCCATGACAGTTTCCAGCCCCAGCTTTGGGAATCAAACTCCTTCCAAGTCGCTTGATGTCCAGGCAGCAGGGCTTCACCCTATTTCCTATGAATGTACAAGTTGGAGCCAAAATGAAACTTCAAGACCCTTTTGTTTGTTGCTTTATTTTCTTTACATTTACCTTCCCATAGACAAGTGAGCAAGTGTCCACCACAATACATGTCAAATGCAGAGGTGAAAACCGGGAGTGTAGAAGTCAGTAAGATGCCACCTTGTCTTCAAGAAGCTTACAGCTCAGTGAGGAAAACAAGTCTACAAGAATTGCAGTTCTGTGGTTTAAATACAATCATGGAGAATGTCCACAGCCTATCCTACAGACAAGATGGCAAGGGTCAGGGACAGCCTTCCTGGGACTGGGATATGAGCTGAGTGTGAAGGCTAAGTAAGAGAAATCAGTTAAAAGAGGAACTGAGGTAGGAGTTAGTGTTTGATAGAGAGAAAAGCATGTACAAAGGCCCAGAGGTAGATTCAGTAAGAG